>NW_024543088.1:23178333-26105000 GCF_018167655.1 Microtus oregoni
CCAAGAGCCTGGTTGGCAGAGCTTGGGCGGTTCAGTGTTCCCATCTCCAGAAGAGGCATTCTCTGTCACCAGCCCTGGCACCGAGCCTACACACACCGCAGAGCCACCGGGAACAGGCACGGTGTCAGCAGAGCTGTCGCTGTCGAGCCCATGGGCTGCAGGAGACTCGGAGCAGAGTGAGTACCCTGCATGTGTTTGTGGCTGTGCTGGACAGGGCAGGGGGAAGGATGAGGGCTGGGCTCATTCTGCTCTCCAGCAGGTGTGGAAGCTCTGACAGACCCTGTCACGGACCCTGGACCCAACCCCTCATCTGACACAGCTATATGGCGTCGCATCTTCCAGTCCTCATACATCCGGGAGCAGTATGTGCTTACCCACTGCTCTGCCAGCCCTGAGCCAGGCCCGGGCTCCACCTGCAGCAGCGAGTCCCCAGGCTCCCAGGGACCTGGCTCTCCCAATGGTAGCCTTCCCCTGGATCCCCCTTCTCAGCAGGGCTGCCGAAGCCTGACCTGGGTAGAACCTGCAGGCTCCCGTTCTTGCCCCCTGCCTGTACCCCCACCATCTCCATTCAAGGTGAGATCTAGCACACATTCATCCATTATGTATCCAGCAAACATTTATTTACCGCATGCTGTGTGCAATGTTCATTATTAAGTCTAGCTAAAGAGATAGATGGGTCTCTATAATCTCTACGTCTATGATTATCACAACCAGTGAAGAACACAGGGGCATGGTATTATGACTGCTCAGCGTCAGAATGGCTGTTTGAGGGAGTTAGGAAGGTGAGGATGCCAAGAAGCAAGTTAAAAGATGAGATTCTTGTATGTATGTGAATATATTTTTATCTATCTATCTATCTACCATCTATCTATCTATATTCAAGAAACAACCCAAAGTGGGAAATACAGTTGGAGGACAGAATTATGGGCAGCTGCCAACTTTACGATGGCCAGAAACTGAATTCCTTGACCTTCCACATCTCACACAGGTGGGAGCCTTGAGCGCTGAGGTGCTGGGTCGTTGGCACAGAGCAGCTCTGGCTGGGCGAAGTCTCTCATCTCCCTCCGGCCGGGCAAACCCAGTTCCTGGTAGACCCCGGCACCCCTCTCTAGATGCAATACGAGATGGATCAGGCCCTGAGCAGGGACAACAGCTGGGTCAGGGCCTAGATGATTCAGGTAAGGGTTGGATTCCCTATCAGCTGGGTTTCTGATACCAAAGCCGTGGGGACGTGGAGCACAGTGCACCATGTTGCCTACACCCGACATCTCTCTCCAGGAAACCTGCTCTCCCCAGCCCCCTTGGACTGGGATATGTTGATGGAACCACCTTTCTTATTCAAGGCTGTGCCACCCAATGGGGAACAAACCGCTCCAGCAGAGCCTCTGCCCCCCCAGGCTCCACGCTGTCATGTGGTGATCCGGGCCTTGTGTGGGGAACAGCCAATGTGCTGGGAGGTGGGTGCAGGGCTGGAGGAGCTCTGGGGTCCTGGGGATGACTCACAGCCTACATCACTCCCCGGAAGAGAAGCTGCATGGGATCAGGCACTCCATAGGCTTACTGCAGCCTCTGTGGTCCGCGACAACGAACAGCTGGCTCTCCGTGGAAGAGCTGAAACCACAGCTGAGCAAGGTAAGTTGCTACTAGGCACAGAGGCTTGGGACAGAAAATAGTGAAAGCATGGTTCTTTGTGTTAAGACACTCTCTTCCTTATTGTGTCACAAAGGATGTGAGGTGACTCACCACACCGACAGGGTAAGAAATTTTGCGGAGTAATGAGAAAAAGTGAAAATAACGGAAACTAGGGTTGAGAGATGGCTCAGTGGTTAAGAATACTGGCTGCTCTTCCAGAGGACCCAGGTTCAATTCCCATCATCCACATGGTGGCTCATAACCATCTGTAACTCCAATTCCAGGGGACCTGACACCCTCTTCTCTATGTGCACTAGCATGTATGTAGTGCAAAGACACACAGGCAAGCAAAACACCCACATACGTTGCCAGGATTAAATCCACCTTTGGCTTTCTAGGTTTTTGTTTGTTTTAATTTTATATCCGAGTGCTCTGCATATACACCTGCAGGCCAGAAGAGGGCATCAGATCCTATTATAGATGGTCATAAGCCATCATGTGGATGCTGGGAATTGAACTCAGGACCTCTAGAAGAACAGCCAGTGTTCTTAACCCCTGAGCCATCTCTCCAGCCCTGCTTTCCAGTGTTTTTTATGCAGCTTTCTACAGATGGTGGGAGTTGAGCATGCCACTGCTTTGATTCACAGGCCGAGTCAGAAGGTCCTGGCTCCGAGCCGTTCAGACAAGCAAGGCCAGCTCTGCCCCATCCCACTTTACCTGCCCTGTTGCTATAGATGCTTCCACTAGGGAAGTCTTGCCTGGAGCCCTGCAGGTGTGGAGTTCAGGTATGGTCCTTCCCTGGTGACCTCGAGGGTGTGACCTCACCTCGCTGGCTACCCAGCGGAACTGACTTCTGTACTCCTGCAGATCCAGCTGAGCTCTCAGGCCCGTCTGCTTCTCAAGACCATCTGGCTGCAGCTCCTCTGCCTACAGCAGTCCACTCTAAAGGTATGGCTCAAGGGCAGTGGGTTGGGCGCAAGTGGCCTTTAGGCCTCTTGCTGGTATTGGGTGACCCTTCTGTAGGACATCAGGGAGGCTCTTCTGTAGGTGCCTGGGACCTGGACTTAAATGACAATGACAACTCCAAATCAGCACTGGGGGAGCCCAGATCCCCCACTGGAGGTCATCATGGCTTGCCCCGCCAGCCTTCGGCCACTTCCAGGCTCAGCCTAGGTCGTCATCGCAGACTCTGCAGCTCCAATAAGGGCCAGACTAGTGACAGCAACAGTGATGGCAGCAACCATGACTACCTGCCTTTGGTGAGGACTGGGGAGGTGGAGGGTGGCATCACTGGAGTCAGAGCTCTGTCTCAGCTCCCCTCCCCCCACCTCTTCTCTCCTCAGGTGAGACTGCAAGAGGCCCCAGGCTCCTTCCGCCTGGATGAACCCTTCTGTGCCGCTGTATGCATTCCTCAGGAGCGCCTGTGCCGGGCCTCACCCTTTGCTGCACACCGTGCCAGTCTCAGCCCCACCTCAGCCTCATCTCCTTGGGCACTTCTGGGCCCTGGTATTGGCCAGGGTGACAGTGCCACAGCCTCCTGCAGCCAGTCCCCCAGCTCAGGCTCTGAGGGTCCAGGCCAAGTAGACAGTGGACGGGGCTCAGATACTGAGGTCTCAGAAGGAATGGAAAGGCAGGGCAGCTCTGATCTGCGGGGGCGCACCTGGGCCACAGCAGTGGCCCTGGCATGGCTGGAGCACCGCTGCGCAGCTGCCTTTGGCGAGTGGGAACTGACAGCTTCCAAAGCCGACTGCTGGCTGAGGGCCCAACACCTGCCTGATGGCCTTGATCTGACTGCCCTCAAAGCTGCCGCCCGGGGGCTCTTCCTGTTACTGCGACACTGGGACCAGAATCTGCAGCTACACTTGCTGTGTTACAGCCCTGCGAACGTGTAAGGCTGCCTGGAGCTCTGGATAGTGACCCCCAACACAAAGTCACTGCCACCCAGGGCCAGTCTCCTGGTGCTGGGAAAGAATGAGTTGGTGTCTGCTGTCCTCCAGCGCTTCATCCCCTCCCCCAGAATACCCCTGCCATCACAGAAAGTGCCTGCCTGTGCTCTCTTCTCTCTTCCCACACACACCCCTCCCATGTGCTCTGAGCTCTCTATAGGACAATGGAAGAGGAGAGAGCTACAGCCCCAAGTCCTATGCAATAAAGTGCCTCTTAAGACTGCCTGATGATAAGCCGGGCAGTGGTGGCGCAGTTTTATGTTAGGAAGATGCACCTCACAGCATCTAGGCACAGATGGTCTAGGCATGAACAACCATCACCTTTACGTAGGCTGCACAAAGGTGAACTTGGCAAGGTTTATTCTAAGAACACAGAGTCTATTCCACCCATGACCCTGGGCGAGTCCTAGGAGGAGGTGGATTTCAGTGAGTTTTCCGGCTAGGCTGGATGTTCTTGGGGGAAGACTGGGGGGACAGCCAGAGCTGCAGCAGGATGACAGCATGGCATATGTGCAGGGAGGCAGAGCTGAAGGATGTGGATGGGTATGTGTTCCAGGAAAGCTCAATGAGTCCCAGCACCAGCAACCTGGAAATGAGAAATGGATTTTATCCATTTCAAGGCCGGTAGCTCCTGGGCTTCTCATGCTTAGACCCACCCACCATCCCCTTCTAGGGTCATAGCTTTGGGAGGAGAAGTTCCCTAGCCCATTCCCACTCTCCCAGGTTGTCCCAGCCAGTACCTGAGCAGGTGTGTGAGCCAGCGCACAGGCATAGCCCACAGGAGGTAGGGCAGTGTGTGGAAATACCAGACATAAAACTGGTAGTGGAGGGAGCGGCTAAAGCAGATGCCAATGAAATTGGAGGTGAAGAGGGTGGAGACGATCTGTAATAGGGTAGTTAAGGCCGTGCACAGGACTAGAGAGCATGGTGGAGGATGAGGGTTCAAAAAGAAGGGCAAAAGTTCTGGGGTCAGAAAGCAGCCTGCCCTGGTCCTGCCATTCCCACAAGCATGCCCCGGACCAGCTTCTAAGCCTCTCTGGATCTGTTCCTCAGTTTAGGAGGGTGACAGGAATGTTTGGGATTGCAAAGCCTAAGGAGTTTTAGTCCCTCACTTCCTAGCCCTAATTCTTCCCTCTGTAAAAGTAATCCAAGTACCTTCCCAACTCCGGTGGATTACCCGTGAGGGTGGATGGACTCTTAGGACGATACTGAGAAGAGTGCAGGCACCCTCGGTGCTGGCCCCAGAGGCAGAGTTAAGACTAAACTGTGCTGAGACATGTAAGGTGCTCAGTGTAGTGTTTGCTGCGGAGGACAGGCTCCATGAATGGGCTCCTGCCTCTTCCCCAACCCTAACCCTGACCTGAAGCCAACAGCTAAGCCTCCATCTGCACTTGGACAGATCACAACTTACCTTTTCATGATTTAAAGGATATGGTTAGGTGTGAGGGGTTGGGGGGGAACTTTCCTTTTGGAAGGATCCTTCAGCAGCGACAGAATACTTTCCCCTGTTCTGAAGAGAAGTCATTCAGACATTTAGCAAGCTTCGATTGTGTGCCAAATTCTAGATCAACCACCGTGAACTTAACATCACCCCCAAGCAGCTCCATCCCCCGAATCTTCCCATTATAGTAACCCCTGTTTCTCACCTGTGCCACCTACAGAGGGCAAAGAGCAAGAGGAGGGTAAGATGGGCAGCCAACAGGGCCAGATGGAAGGCGCGGTGCAGGAAGATGGCCTCAGGAAGGAAGCGCCAGTTCACTGTCCATTGGAAGAGAAACTGACGGCCAAGGTCAAAGGAGCGGGATAGGTAGCCAATGGGGTTCTCCAGCAGGAAGGGCAGTCCCAGCACCACCTGAGGATGGGTGTGATGCCAGCAGAGCTGCTAAGACTCACTCCAGCCTTCAGCATAGGACTTAGGACAGCACAGTGGGATGGGAGACCCAGAAGCTCCTGTATTTCCAACAGGAGTAGCAGGAAGCCTTCCACTCCCACTCCCTGCCAGAGTCAGACACTACAGCAGCATAGGAGGGAGGAGATCACACTGCCCTCCTCAAGAATTCACCATTTGTGTGTGTGTGTGTGTGTGTGTGTGTGTGTGTGTGTGTGTGTGTGTGTTAGGAGAGGGAAGTATTTAGAGAGAGCCTCCCTTTATATCCCTAGCTGGCCTGGCATTTGTTACGCAGACCAGGCTGGCCTTGAACTCAAATCTACCTGCCTGTGCCTCCCAAGTGCTAGGGTTAAAGGTGTATGCCACCATGTCCAGCTGATTCACCAGGTCTTAAGCAGGCAGCTTTAGGAGGCCGCTCAGAGGCCTGCCAAATCCAGAAGCCATGTAACCTAAAGGACAAAGGCAGTGGCTGCCCAGGTCAGAATCAACTCCAAACTCTTGCCTGCTGGCTTTTGAGGAAGACCTAAGAGATTTAAGGAGACCTGAAAGTCGTTCTTTCTCATGGGTAAGGGGAGGTTGAAGAGGCACCTGAATAGCAGCACAGATGGCCAGCTTGGGGAGGGCACCACGGAAGCCAAACTGAGTAAGGAGAAGAAAAAGTAACCCAGGGGCAAAGAGCAGAACATTCATCTTCACAGAGACGGCCAGGCTGTAATGGACAAAGGGGGGAAAGGCGGAAGATCAGCTCCAGGACTGTGTGCCCCATGCAAAGACACACCCACCTCCCCAGAGATTCCTCTCTCCAGGCCAGCAAGCACCAGGATGTGGTCCCCATCCAGAACTGCCAGAGGGGTATAAGATGACCTGGGAATAAGGGATTAACATCGAGTCCCTATGTCCAGCCTAACTGATCACACACCGAGTAACATATTTACAAGGTTCAAGGGTCAATTCCAACAATGGGTGCCATCTGAGGACAGCATGGGGACAAAGGGACTTTCTACAGATCTTGAACTTGTTCAGGGAGGCCCAGAGTGACCTACATTATCTAACCACTCTTTATGCCCTCTGCTGCGGAACACTGGGGAGATTTGGGAATGTCCATGGTGACAGAGGGGGCCAGAAGTGAGGGGCACTGACCTGAAACAGCAGCAGCCCCAACTCCAGTGGTGTGCCAGGAAGAGGTTGACGCTTAGGAAGAGCAATGCCATAGCCACTGGGTCATTGAAGAGTCGCAGTACAAAGATGGAGTGGACACGGTAAGAGGCACAACACATGAAGAAAAAGACGAAGGGAGGTACCTAAAGGTGGGCACCAAGGTCAGCTCCCCATACCTGAGTCACCCCATCACCCACTTGAGGGCAGAACCAGCTGGTCCTGTAGCACAGACTCACCTTGGAGGTTTGGTGGTATATCAAGAAAACAAGCAGCAAGGTGACAAGGTAGAGCACAGCAAAGATGTTCTGGGCCATCGGGATGTCAGTGCCCTGGCCAGTCGCATAGTACAGCACCATAAAGATGTACACAAAACCAGCGGGGTAGCTAGAGATGAAAGGGAACATGAGCCCAGGCCAGGGCAATCATCCTGGAACCCTCCCAGCCCGTCACGATCTCCTCACTCACACAAGAGGTCCGGTGTCACCCTGCAGCTGTGTGTAGTCATGTGTACCATTGAGGACACCCTCCACCTGGGCCATGTAGGCTTTCCAGTCAATCTCTGTGTCTGGAAGGAGATAATACGGTCTAGTTACCTGTGAGTACAGAACTTGCCTGCCTCTAACCCCCATGCTTTCAGACCACCAGAGCACAGAGTTCTCATTCCCAGGGCTCCTCTCTTCCATTACTATCCCTTATCTAACACACATAGCGCATTGTGTGTGATCCCAGATACTTTGTGTGTGTGTGTCTGAAGGCTTGGCATTTGGTATCTTCCTCCGTCACTTTCTACCATATGTGTATATATATGTACACACATATATATGCACACACACACGTATAGATCATATAGATATATGGTACATCAGAGTCTAGTTAGTCAATTTGCTCAAAGGATCCCCTTGTCCTGCCACTGAAGTGCTGGGATTACAGGTAGACAACCATGCCTGCCTGGCATTTATATAGAGTACTGGGGATCTGAACTCTTTTTCACACCTGCATGGCAAAAACACTACCTACTAAGCAATTCTCTTAGTCCCATGAATCTAGGTATCTCAAACTCAGTATCTAGAACTGAATTTATGGATCTTTCTTCCTATTTCAAATTTACTCTCCTTCCTAGGTTCCTGGAATAGTACCATGTTTGTCATACACTTCTCTCTTTTTCAGTTCTTTTTTTGGGGGGAAGGGGGTAGTTTTGGCTTTTCAAAATAAGGTTTCTCTGTGTAGCCCTGGTTGACTTGGAACTCTCTCTGGAGAGCAAGCTAGCCACAGGCTTAGAGATACTCCTGCCTCTGCCTCCAGGGTGCTGGGATTAAGAGTGTGTCACCATTGCCTAGCATTCTTTTCAGGTTTTTTGTTGTTGTTGGTTGGTTTTTCAAGACAGGGTTTCTTTGTGTTATAGTCCTGGCTGTCCTAGAACTTGCTTTGTAGACCAGGCTGGCCTCAAACTTAGAGATCCACCTGTCTCGGCCTCCCAAGTGCTGGAATTAAAGGCGTGACCACCACCACCCAGTTCAGTGTTTTTAAAAATGATTTATTTATTTTTATTTTATGTGCACTGGTGTTTTGTCTGCATATATTTCTGTGTAAAGGTATTGGATTCCCTGGAGCTGGAGTTTCAGACAGTTGTGAGCTGTCATATTGGTGCTGGGAATTGAACCCGGTTTCTCTGAAGATTAGCAGTCAGTGCTCTTAAGCACCGAGCCATCTTTCCAGCCTTCCTTTTCAGTTCTTAAAAGGAAACGGGCTTGCTCTCCTTCTCTTTTGTGTGTTCATATGCACATGTGTGTACACACATATGGGTGGGTGTGTACATGAGTGTGGAGGCTAGAAGTTAATGGTGAATATCTTTCTTGAATGTTCCTTACTCTCATTTTTTAGAAAACAGGGCCTTTATGAAGCCAGTTATGGTGCCTGCCTTTAATCTCAACATTTAGGAGCCAGAAGCAGGCAGATCTTGCTGAGTTTGAAACCACCTACAAAGCAAGTTCCAGACCAGTAAGGTTATACAGTGAGACTTAAAAAAAAAGTAAACTGATCCTAGGAAAAAAGACACCGGTAATAGTTAACGGTCTCAAGAGGTGACAAGTCTTCATTCTTCAAAAGGACTTTCAAGACGTAAGAATTAAATGCATGAATAAAACAGATCTGGGAAGGGAAGTGACTGTCTAAGGATCCAGACAAGCAGCAGCCACAGCACAGTAACCCTAGCCAGAACTGACTTAGCTTAGGCTTTCTCATCAGGCTGGATTTTAAACGCAGAGGGCAATCTCCAGGGTACCGCCCTTCTTTATGAGAGAGATTATACGATCCCTTTTCTGGAAAGCGGGCTTGAGGCTCGGGTAAAGGATATGGGTTTGAATGATAAATGAATGCTCTGTAATCTAGTTTGCGTCAAAGGTCCGAGTCTCCCTCCCTCCCTCCAGGTCTCTCCCCTTTAGTGAACTCACATGCCACCCTGTGAATGACCCAGAAGGTGATGCCCACCTCTGCTAGGCAAAGGCAGGAGGCCACCAGCAGTGTGTAGCGTGGCTCCCGCAGCAGACGGCAGCATTCTTGCCAGGCCCGCTGCAGCCACTGTTTCCAGAGTCCTGCCGGCTGGGCGACAGAACCCGGTGGGCCGCGTTTCCGTAGCCCAGCAGCCATCTTGACGGTGCGCCACTCTTATGGTCCCACCCGGGGGAAACAAAGCCTAAGATACTAGGTTCCGCTCTCTGCCCTGCGCGTCCTCTCAGACCAAACGCTCTTCCAAGTCACAAGAATCCATGTTTATTCCACTGTAGTTTATTTCTTTTAATTGGGTTTAGCGCCAGGCTTTCTAGCTAAAAATGACCCATTGGATACACATCTACTGCTTATTATATACAGTGGTGGGAGATATTTCTAATGGGGGTATATGAACCTGAATGAGATAACTAGCGCTTAGGACGCATCTCCTTTGGAGAACTCTGTTGTGATAAGAATACACACAGTCTTCTCGGTGGATGTACCGTACACAGCACACAAACGCTAGTATATCTGAATGTTTGCCCAGCAAATAACAGTTCTGGCTTCTGTTCTCCAAGCCCAATTTTCCACTTGGCCTGTGCCGAGCGTCATTGTGTTCACCGTAGCGGGCAAAGCTTCTTTCTGGGTTCCTCCCGCCTTCCTTCGGGTGATCCAAACGTCTTGGGAAAGAAATCTCTAATTAATCTGGCTTCTTCATAGTAAGGGTTGGTGAAACCGAACACGAAAGGACGCCGCTAAGAACCCGGGTGAGTCTGACACGAGGAAATGTGGTCGAGTTACGAGAGGCAGGGTAGTGCGTGAAGACACCAAACAATTCAGCTTCCCAGCCGGAAGATTTTCAAAACAGAGCTTAGAAGATGACGGAAGTTCCACGTGTTCGTAGCGAGCATCTGCAGGAGAGGGCGGAACCACAGGCTCCTCCTCCCAGTTCTTACCTCGGCGATTGGGCTCCTAAGCTCCGCCCTGGCTGCAGCGCAGCCCAGAGCATGGCCTCTCTCCGGACTTCCGTGTCCTCTCCGGAGTTACCCGAGCAGAACTTCCAGTACCGCGAAGTCCAATACTGGGACCAGCGCTACAAAGATGCAACCGATTCTGGACCCTACGAATGGTTCGGGGACTTCGCTTCCTTCCGTGCCCTCTTAGAGCCGGAGCTGTGTCCTGAGGACCGTATCCTCGTGCTAGGTGGGTAGTCCCGGTGCTGTCCCAGCCAGGGGGTCGCTGGCCAGACCTCATCCGTCTTCTTCCTTCTCCTTTCTCCTGTACGAGGACACCCCTGTTCGGAGCCAAGACTCAGTACCTTCAGAATCCGTCTGTATTTAGCCAGGGCAAACAGACATAAGAGATCGTCAGTACTCTGGATAAAAGACTTCTTCAGTGTCCCAGCGAGGGGCATGACCCTGTCCCAGACAATGGAGAGCTCCGATCTGTGGACCTACTTCAAGTCCCAACATAACTGGCTGTGTAACATAGAACAAGTCATGAATCCATTGTGTGCTTCAGTTTCCATTTCTAGAAATGGGATTGCCATTTTTTCTGGAGCAAGTCATTTGCAGGCACCTCGAGCATAACACCGAGTTTTCTTTTCGCACCAGTGGGTACCCGGAACTATTGTCAGGTAAAGGGAGTTACTTCTCTGAGCTCCAGCTGACACTTGGTTCTAAACACTAGTAGGGTAGGATAACGCCCCTTGAGTCTGCTGGGGAATTGCAGCTGAGGTAGGTGTCATTTCTCAAAGAGAGAAGCTAGGATGTAAAGCAAATCTCTGTGAGGTCCAGCTCTCCCACTGTCAGCCGCTGGAAACCCTTAGAATGAGTCTGGATGAGTAGAGTTGCCTTCCAAATATAGTTTTTTAAAATTTTTTTTTAGTAGAAGTCAGTATACATTTTGTTTTGTTTTGTTTGTTTGAGACAGGTCTCACTGTGTGATACGGGCTGGCCTGGAACTCAGAGATCCACCTGCCTCTGCTTCTAAATCCTGTATACATTTAAGTGAAATATTTGATAAAGATAAAGGATATCTCTTATACATACATATGTAAAGTATAAATAATATAATGTGTGTGTCTGCTCTACTCAATTTGGGAGTAGAACATGATCAGGACTAGAAAGCATAACAGTGACTAAAAATTTGGACTCTGGGAGCAGGGAGTTAATGTAAGAAACTTGGCTTAGCTGGTATTGTAATCTTGCACAAAATCTTTAAGTTTCTGTGTCTCCATTTCCATGCCTTAAGAAGAAAATGAGCCGGACGGTGGTGGCGCACGCCTTTAATCCTAGCACTTGGGAGACAGAGGCAGGTGGATCTCAGTGAGTTCGGCGCCAACCTGGTCTACAGAGCAAGTTCCAGGACAGCCAGTACTGTTGTTACACAGAGAAACCCTGTTTTGAAAAAAAAAGAAAAGAAAAAAGAAAAGAAAATTTAGCTGGGTGTGGTGATTTGCACCTTTAATTCCAACCACTGGGAGGCGGGAGGCAGGCGAATCTCTGTGAATTCGAGGCCAGCCTGGTCTATGCAACAAGTTCCAGTACAGCTACACAGAGAGACCTGATTTTAACAAAACAAAACATAAATAAGGAAATGAGAACTTACATATCAGATTTTTTTGGAGGGAATGTTTTTCATGACAGGGTTTCTCTGTGTAACAGCTCTGACTGTCCTGGACATTGCTTTATAGACCAGGCTGGCCTCCATTTCACAGAGATCCGCCTGCCTCTGCCTTTTGAGTGCTAGGATTGCATTAAAGGTGTGTCACCACTGCCAGGCTTACATACAAGCTCTTTCTCAGTGACTAGATGAGCATGTGAACTATTGAGAGCAAAACCTGTCACACAGCTTCCTGTGTTTTCAGAGTTCCCTGTAGTGTTCCCATAACTTCTTCCTACCAGAAGCAAACAGTTTCCGAATTCTGTGGTTATATACTTTTGTGTTCATTTGTAGATTTACCGTAGAACTATGTTTATCAAACTTTAGTGCCCTTCAAAATTAACTGGCAAGCTAGGCACCACCCTGAGATTCCAGTTCCAGGGAACTCTAAGATGGATTTGGGGCATCTTTTGTCTTCTCTTGTAATAAGGTCTTGCTCTGTGCACTAACAGGCCTGAGGCTTACTTGTTAGGTCAGACTAGCCCTGAACTTGCAACCATCCTCCACCTCTACCCTCCAAGTGTTGGAACTGCTGATGGCCACAGCTAATGTGGCTTCAGGAGATTCCAGCAATCTCCACAACTGATTGCCATGCTGCTGGTGGGCAGGACACTGCATTAAAGGCCCCCTGCCCCGGTTTTTTTGTTTTGTTTTTGTTTTGAGATGGGGCTTCTCTGTAGCTTTGGAGCCTGTCCTGGAACTTGCTCTGTAGTCCAGATCTGCCTGTCTCTGCCTCCTGAAGGGTATGATTAAAGGTGTGTGCCACCACCACCCTGCGCATTAAAGTCTTCTTGACTGGGAGGTTTTAGTTTGCTGGATAGGAGGGATGAAAAGTCTAAATGTAGAAGTTAAGGTTTTCAGAAAGCTTAGATATTCAAGATCTAAAAACAGGACTCAGAATTTGGGGAGTCACCTATATTACATTTACAATAGGAGTAGAACACCTGGCATGTGCCAGACAAAATGCTGGGCCCTTCTGACTTATTTAATCAACTTTTTTTGTTTGTTTGTTTTTCAAAACAGGGTTTCTCTGTAGCTTTGGAGACTGTCCGCAAACTCACAGAGATCCGCCTGCCTCTGCTTCCCGAGTGCTAGGATTAAAGGCGTGTGCCACCACCGCCCGGCAATTTAATCAACTTCTAAAGCTAGTAACAACTATCAATAGTTACTGTAGGCTAGGGGGTCTATAAACCAGTTGTGAACATGGCCAGGTACTAAATATTTTTCTGCTATAGTAATAGATACATGTGATAGACAGTACATTAAAAAATTGATGCTGTCTAATAAAACTTTGTTTGAGACAGGGTCTCGTGTAGTCCTGGCTGGCATGAAACTAGTCTAGCTTCAAACTCACAGAGAACTGTCTGTGTTTAACTCCTGGGTGCTGAGATTATGGGTGTGAGTCACTACAACTGCCCAAAACTTATATAAAAAAAGATACTGATTCTACTGTGAGTCATAGTCTTGGGTTGAGTTCCCCAGAAAGAATCCTGAGAAGTCATTCATCCAGTAGTAGCTTCCCGGAGAAACTGGTAGGAATGGGAAAAGGCGAGAAGATAAACAAAATTGTGTTCTCAGGCAAAAATTCTCCAAGAGTGATTTCAGCCTGAAGCATCACAGATGAAAACCACTAGAAGCAAATACATACCAAAACCTGGGAAGCTACCAAAACTTACAAAAGGGGTACAGGGGTCTGAGGAAAAAGTTGACAGCATCTGCTGCCATCATGCACCATCCGATGAACTAAGGAGGCTCTCTGACTTAGAGTTCTGCTGTCTTGCTATGCAGCAGGCAGGGAGAGGCAATTGGAACTAAGGAATGACTACATAATGAAGTACAGCCTAATGATCGTGCTAATGTAGCCCCCGCTGGAGGGTCACCACTGGACTTGAGCCGGCCTCTTAAAAACTGGAAGGCAGTTGAGTATGGTGTTTAAAAGCTCTGAGATGGTGGCGCACGCCTTTAATCCCAGCACTCAGGAGGTAGAGGCAGGCAGATTTCTGTGAGTTTGAGGCCAGCCTGGTCTACAGAGTGAATTCCAGGACAGATTCCAAAGCTACATGGAGAAACCCTGTCTCGAAAAACCTAAATAAATAAATACATAAAATAAAAGCTCTGACTTCGAGTGAGACAGGTGTGGGCTGAAATTCTGGCTCCACTTCTGACAATGAGGCCTTGGAAAGTTCCTTATCTATGTTTCCTCGATTTCTCCATCTAAAAATTTGGGATGATAAAATACCATTTCTGCATGAATCTGTATTGAAAATAAACAGAGAACTCTTACACATTACTTAGCATCATCCTGAGCGTTCAGTGGCTATTAGCTATAATTAGCTGCGGGGGAGGGCTAGCTGGGTGAGTGCTTGCCTAGCATTCTGGTTCAGTTCCTAGCATCACATGAATTGGGAATGGTGGTTCACACCTGAATGGAGTCCCAAGGCTCCAGAGGTAGAAGTAAGGAGACCAGAGTTCAAGGTTATTCTGCATAGCCAGCCTATCTAAAAAGAAAGAACTTTTTAAAATATGAGTTTGTTTTGTTATTGTTTTTAAGGCAAATTTTACTATGTAGCCCATGCCGGTCTGGAACTCAGAGATCTGCCTGCCTGTGCCTCCTCAGTGCTGGGATTAAAGTGTGTGCTGCCAAGCTTGTTTTTGTTTTTTGAGGCATGGTGTTATATAACAGAGGCTGGCCTGGAACTCATGTGTAGATGAAGCTGGCCTTGAATTCCTAATCTCGGGATTCTAGGACACAGACAGATAAGGATTCAAAGCAATCTGGATCCTACGTAGGAAAGATCCTTGTATGGGACCTGTGGAGAGCTGCTATGTAGCCAGCCCCATTCTCAGCCCAACACTGGCCACAGGAAGACCTGCAAGAGACCAACGCATCTTTCTTTTCTTCTATTTTTTTTGGGGGGGGGATTTTTTTGAGACAGGGTTTCTCCGTATCAACGCATCTTTCAAAGCAGGTTGCTGACTGGGCTGTGCATCTACTTTCATAATCTCCATCTCCCTCTCCTTGGCCCTGCCTTCTTAAGAGACTGCATTCTTTTGTTAGTGGTGGTGGTTTTGTTTTTGAGACGGGGGTCTCATCATGTAGCCCAGGCTGGTCTCCAACTCACAGAGTCCACCTGCCTCTGCCTCCCAAGTGCTGGGATTAAAGGTGTGAACCACCATATACCTAGCTTAGAGACTGGATTGTAGAAATTTACCCCAGACTCTCCTGCTCCATACTTTACCCCCCAAGACACTACTTGTTTCTCATCTCTTCTGAAGAGAGGCTGTTGTCAGTATCTCAGAAGCTCTTGGCAGCTCACCTGAAGTAGGGTCAGTTGCCCACCTGTGTGATGATGCTAGTCTGTCCTTCATTGCGTTATATGGTAGCTGTGATACTGCGTTTGGTCTTCCTGTCACGGTACAAGCTCCTGGACAGCACACACTTAAAACTAACCAAAACAAACAAACACCTGGGTCTCATGTAGCCTAGGCTAGCTTTGAGTTTGCGGTGTAGCCAAGGATGTCTCGTGATCCTCTTGCTGGGCTTACAGGCATCCACTACTACATTCTGTTTATGTGGCATTGAGGATCCAACTCAGGGCTTTGTGCATGCCAGGAAAGAAGCCTCTTCATTTAGCTCCCTCTCCAGAGCAGGTACTCAATCAGCAGAGACCAAAAGTGTCCCATACTTATGTTTAGTACAGTGGATCAGCTTCTCTGCATGTCTCTACCTAGTTTTCCCTTAGTTCATTAATTCTGCCTTGGACATCAGAAAAAGATTATATAACCCCTAATGTGACATCTTCCAGGGGTCATTATCTTCCAAGATCCTCTAAAAGGTTAGAGATATCATTAGGGTAATAATAATGATGCCAATATTTTACACATTCTGAATTTGAGGAAACTGGAGCCCCGAGATTCAAATGCTTTTCTGTGACTTTATAACTAGGAAAGTAGAATCCACATCTTGAGTTCCAAGCTCCCCCAGCAACTCCACAGATGATTTTAGCTCTCAAACTTAGTGCATTATATCTGTGGGTAGGCTAGCTACTGACTGTTCTTGTCATTCTCTCAAATGGAAATTCCAAATTCTTGGTACTGAAGCAACTTACCCTAATCCACGTAGCTGAGAATGAGAGATGGTTGGGACCCAAGTCTGTGTGATTCCAAAGCTCAACAGTCTTCTCTACCCTGTTGCTTTAAGTACTTGGTGCTGGGTCAGAGGATGAATGGAGAGAAAACGGAGCCAATGGATAAATCACCATAGAGCGCGAGAACCAAAGCTAACCCAGCCCTTTTGCTACCCACTCCACTTCCCATGGCAGGTTGCGGGAACAGTGCTCTGAGCTACGAGCTATTCCTTGGCGGCTTTCCTAATGTGACCAGTGTGGATTACTCTCCAGTCGTGGTGGCAGCTATGCAAGTTCGCTACGCCCACGTGCCCAGTCTACGCTGGGAGACCATGGATGTGCGAGCGCTGGATTTCCCTGGTGACTCCTTTGATGTTGTACTCGAGAAGGGTACACTGGACGCCCTGCTGGCCGGGGAGCGGGACCCCTGGAATGTTTCTTCTGAAGGTGTCCACACTGTGGACCAGGTGCTGACTGAGGTGAGGAAACAACAGGACAGCAAAGACAGAGACCGAGATGCTGGGGAAAAGGGTTGGATTTCAAGAGCCTGGAAGATCTCAGAGACCAGAAAGTAAGACTCGAAGCACGTCACCTTCAAAAGTATGGTCTTCTGAAGAACAGATGAGACTGGAGTGACCAGGCTCACATAGGCCAGTGGTTGGATACTGACTGGACATAGGGGAGAGGTGGTAGCCAGGCTCCAGACAGGTGACGCAGGCCTGGGGAGTGAGGAGCTGAGAGGAAAGCCGTACCTCCTGCATGACCATGCCCCCTCCCTGTTCAGAATTGAGCCCTATATAGAACAGCCAAAGGCAGAAGGTGGCTTATTCTCACAGAAAGCCTGGACGACAGGTTTGACTAGGAGCTCATTGTGGGTGGTACTGACCTTTGAGAACCTGGAGATGATCCCACACTGATGGCTTCTCTGTCTGCCTTGCAGGTGAGCCGGGTGCTGGTTCCTGGAGGCCGGTTCATCTCAATGACTTCTGCGGGTCCCCACTTTCGGAGCAGACACTATGCTCAGTCCCATTATGGCTGGTCACTGAGGCACACAACCTATGGCAGTGGTTTTCACTTCCACTTCTACGTCATGCAGAAGGGCAGAGAGCTCAGCGTGACCCAGTTGGCCCTGGGGGCCCAGCTCCTGTCGTCCCCCAGTCCTCCTGCCTCACCCTGCTTCCTCCAAGACTCAGATAACGAAGACTTTCTCAATGCCATTCATCTGTGAGACTGGAAGCATAGTCTCCAAGCCCTCCGTGCCTTTGTACATTAAACATCCTAGGGAGCTGGAATTCCCAACTTGGGGCTGCGGAATTGGTTACTGGGTACTCAAATCCCAGAGGTCTCATGCATAAAACAGTGCTGGTGGGATCGAGCCCCTATCAACCAATACAGTATGAGTCCAACTAAGTCCCAAATCCCAGGTTTCTAGCTTCTAGGTTTTTTGTTTTGTTTTGTTTTTTTTCCTACAGGGTTCCTGCATCTCCTCCAACATACAGTGTCCTATGATTTTGTTGAACTTTGGGGTAAAGTTCAACACAGTTTCTCTGCAAACCAACCGACCTTGGATTTTCCTATCCAATCTGAATTTATCCTTAAGAGGCTAAAGATCTTGAATTTAGATTGCTTATATTTCTGATCCCAGTTCAGCCCCAACACTGGAGACCTGTCCTGCTTAGGCTATAAGTGTACTTAAGGAAGCCGTATAGTTACGATCTTTTCATACAAGGGTGCCCTCCTGATGCTCACTTGCTAACACCTCCCCACTGGGAACTTGCACCCAAGATTGTCCACACCTGTCTCCCAGCAGACTGAAGTAGCACACACACATGCACACACACTCACACGGAGGTCTGTGTTTATTCACACACTCCTGTTACATTGAGGATGGAGAAACATTTTTACAAAGGACAACCCTGGGTTGAAAACATCTTCAGGTCCACAGGTGTCATCCAAAGGTACTGAGCAGTCCCCATTTGGGTTCCCAGGGATAGCATGAAGGGGTCCAAGGTAAAATCAGATCTGGGCCCTTAAAAGGTGATACCTTGGGAGGGAGGAGTCTCCCAATGAGCCTCCTGGGGTCAGGTTTGGGCAGACTGGCCATGTGGTTAGTTACCATGTTGGGGGCTTGTCCCATCCCAGTCTCAACACCTGTCCTATCTGCCAGGCGCAGAAGAGCATGGCGGAGGCTGTGGGGGAAGGGCACAAACCATGAGAGGAGCCAGTAAACAAAGAATCGGATATAAAAATACAAATGTGCTGAGGAAGTCCCTTAGAAAGAGGCTGGGGTCACGCCAGACAGGGGTACAGTCGAGGAAAGACCCGGAGGGCTAGGCTGAGGTGGGTAGGAAGCTCATGCAAATATGCAGCCAAACCTCCCTGGCCGCGCAGTCCGACGCCGCCGCAGCTGCCCGGGCTGCAGACCAGATTGATCGGGGGAGGGGCGGGGCAGGGGAGCCGTGCGGGAGGGGGCGGGCTGGGGGCCGTGGGTCTCTGTGTCGGTTCCGGTGTGCGGGGTGGAGCTGCGGCCCGAGGTTCTAAAGTGCATGAGTGCGTCGGCGGGCTCCGGGCTGGTCCGCACCACCACTACCGCCGCCGCCGTGGTGCTGAAGCGGACAGCTCCGGAGCGCCTGGCAGCGGCGGTAGCAACACCGACCCCGCGGCGGCGGCGTGGCCCTGCAGCCCCCGCCCGCAGGCACCTCGGCCCGGGCGGGGGTGCGCCGGCAGCCGCATCGCCGGCCCGTGCTCCTGGCCGCTGCGGGGCTGGGCCCGGAGCCCGCCGCCAGAGCCGGCGCGTCTACACTCCGGACGGAGGCTTCTCCCCCATCCCCTTCAGCACGTCGTCTATCCGGTCATCCTCGATCACCACTGCGCAGGGAGAAAGCGCATCAGCCGCGTGGTCTCGGGGGGCGGCGGCGAGAGTGGGGCCCGCGCAGATCTACTCTGCTGGCTATGTTCCCGCGACACCACTCGAAAACCTATGCCCTCCCCACCCGAACTCTTCTGCAGACCCTACCTGCTACCAGACCTGGGACCCAAACCTCCTCCCTGTGTGGGAACACCCCTCTTCCAAAGATTCCCAGTGCGAACCTTCCTGTCACCTGAGCCTTCCTCCATCTAAACTGATCGGAAATCTCTCCTTTCGACAGAGACCCCTCCTCATACTGGGCTCAGATGAAACTGCCACCTGGTGTGTAACCCTCTCCTCCACCTGAATCCCCGTCCTGATACTGGCACCCGGAGTCCCCTGCCCGTGCAAACAAACAAGACAACCGAACCCTTGGCCTCCTTGCCCTCCAGTAGCATCCACCTACTCATCTTAGCCCAAGGAATCGGCCCACCATCCTGCGTTCCCAGTGCCAAGCAGCCCCAAATACCCTAAGCGGCCCCTCCCCCTCGACCAGGAGCCAGGGCTCTTTTTCCAGAAGTGGCGAGCTTCGAATCCGGGACACTGTATTCCCGGGAGAGGAAAAGAATGGGACAACTCCACAGCAGGGACCCTCCCCACCCCGGGCGGGTGCGCAGCTGGCTGCGCTGGTCTGCGGCAAGAGCGGCTGCCACTTGACGGGGAACGGCAGCCTGAGGACGCCGGGCGAAGGGTTTCTGGGTCAGGCGGCGACTCCGGGCCCGGGCCGCGTACCTCTCTTGGCTCGGCCGATCTGGCCCAGCTTGGGGGGCCGCTTGGCCTGGTTGCCGGCGAAGAAGGAGTTGGTGTCCTGCAGGCGGCAGCTGAAAGAGAGGTCGGAGCCCTCGGGGTCTGCGCCGAAGCGGCCCATCTTGTCCTCACCGTAGGGTAGGATCTCGGACATGGCGGGCACCGGGCGGGCTAGGGACTGCGGCGGGGCACGGGCAGAGGCTAGCTGCCGGACCGGCCCTAGCTCAGCAGGGGAGCCGGCGGAAGGATGAAGTCATACAGCATCCGGGACTGCGGAGCCGAGCGGGGCCTCCTCCCCCGCGCCTCCGCCTCCCGGGCCGCTGGGCAGGCGGCGGCGGCAGCGGCGGGGACCGGGCGGGGGCGGGGCGGGGGCGGCGGCGGCGGCGAGAGCGGAATGACGATGAGCGCCCGACTGCGGCAGAGAACGGCAGGCGGGGCGCGGTGGAGGCGGGGCGGGCACCGGCCAGCGGAAAGAGGCGGGGCCCAGCGGTCCGAGCGAGCCCGGTGATCCCTGGAGTGGAGCGAGCAGCCGTGGGAGGTTCCCGCGATGTGGCCCGGAATGGCCGCCACGTGGGCCCGGGAGGACCGCAGCGGCCGGTGCAGGCGAGAGCTAACCTAGAGTGGGTAGCCTAGTGCTTAGGGGAGAAGGGGAGGGTCGGACTCCTCGGCTAGGGAAGCGCGCCTGGGAGCCGAGCGCCAAAAGCTGGGGGCGCAGCGGGGCCTCGGAAGGCGGTGGCCAGACTGGCAGTGGACACGGCCCAGACCCTGAAGGGCGCCTGGAGAGGGCGGAATACGCGTGAAGACAGGGGAAGGTACCAGCCGACCGGAGCGCGGGAAGAACTCGGGCCTGGGGGTGGTGCCACCGTGGTTGGCGCGTCCCTGTATCCTAGATGCTCGCAGGTCTCCAGCAGCAACTGGTCAATTTGTATTCGACTGTCTGCATCTGTCAGTCTACGTCTGTGCATCTGATCTGGTCTCTGTGTCGGGTTTGGACTTTCTGTATCTGTCCCCACACTTGGCCCCTGTATGAATACCATCGGGTCTGTCCCCACTAGACTACGTTGCGGCCTTTCAGTAGGATCTTAACACTGCAGCCGCAGCGCGCAACAGAGTAGACTCCCCACAAACCCTAGGCCCGCTCTTGGCGCCAAAATCCAGACTCAAAGCGCCAGTCACTCCACGCGGTTCCCTCAGCCCTGGAGGCTCGCTCAAGCTGGCAGTGTGGGAGAAATGAATGGCAGCATCGCGGCGGGCGCCCTGGATGCGGATGACGCAGGGAAGCCCGGAGTGCCTGAGCACGAGGCGCGCGCTAGTAAGCGTCGGGAGGGACAGGGTGTCCCCCGCCCTTGTTGCTGGGGCCCAGGGTAGAGTCCCCCCCCCCTCCACAGATCAGAACATGTACTCTTCCCTTTACCTCTTTCCGCCCCCCAAACCCCGCCCCCGCCCGGCTAGCAGTCAGTCGCCGCGTCACCGGCTCTCTGGCGCGAGAGGGCTCTGGCGCAATCACTGGCCTTAGGAGGGAGGGTGTGTCTCATTCAGAGCGAAGAGCTGGTAAAGATTCTAATGACGCCTTTGGTTCTGTCCACGTCCCAAGCAAGACAACACCTTCCCTTTAGTCCGGCCAAATCGTGCAGCTAGTGAGATTGCTGGGTGCTGGCTTTCCTCCCTTCAGCACCACTTATTCAGGTGTTAATTGCAAAGACATCTGCTGTCAGAATGGGGCCTGAGAGGTAGGGAGAAGGTGCGAGGGACTTCTCCCGTGGCAGGTCTCAGCCTGATCAGAGGTTTCTTCGAGCACTCCTGCCCTCCGTCCTCGTGGCTGGAAGGGGGGCCGCCAGCTAGGCCCTGTGATGAGTAGGTCCCTGGCATCTGGAAGGAAGAAAGGAGTAACTCTGGGTGACTAGAGAACCCAGAACGCCTCCCTCCCCTTGGAAAATGCACAGCAATGACTTTTAATCCATCATCTGCCATTACCGGAACGACCTCGAATCTAGGACCCAATACTCAAGGTTTTTGTGCTGGTCCTGGTAGCCTTGGCCTTTCATCCCAGCATTCAACGAGGCTGATTTCTGTGAGTCTTAGCCAGCTGAGTCTACATAGTGGGTTCTGGGCTAGCCAAGGCTACATTGTGAAACTCTGACCTGAAACAAAAACAAACCAAAAAAGGAAAAAAAAAAGCATTTCTACTTCTATAACTTTAGAAAAACAAAGAAAACCACACCAAACCTTGGCTGTATAGCCTTCATCTTACCCAGTGAGAATGTGTCCTACGCACCTCTCCGAGCTGGTACTCTAGTCTAAAACACAGAAAAACACAGAGAAAACACAGAGCCTATGCGCTGGTCCTGAGCTAAACGGCATTGTTTCAGGAACCGAGCAGCTCCTCACCTAAATTGTGGAAGAAGGAGCCCTGGGGTTCTTGCCAAGGGTGGATACTGTATGGGAAGTGAAACAAAATCCTTCTCTAGAATGAGAGAGATAAGGATAATAATTTAACCTAAATTCATTCGTTCATATTTTTTTTTAAAGACAGGATCTTACTACGTAGCCCGAGCTAGCCTGAAACTTGTTATATAGCTTAGATAAGCCCCTCCCCAGCCTTCCTCCAATGTTTCTGGGAGTACAGGGGTGTGCTACAACACTTGGTTGGTTAGATTCTTCTGTTTTCTTTGAGACAGGGTCTCACTACATACACCTGGAATTTGTGTAGACCAGGCTAGCCTTGAACCTCCCAAACCTTAAATAACTGTCTTTTTTTTAAAATTTATTTATTTATTAAAGATTTCTGTCTCTTCCCCGCCACCGCCTCCCATTTCCCTCCCGCTCCCCCAATTAAGTCCCCCCCCCTCCTCCAGCCCGAAAAGCAATCAGGGTTCCCTGTCCTGTGGGAAGTCCAAGGAACCCCCACCTCCATCCAGGTCTAGTAAGTTGAGCATCCAAACTGCCTAGGCTCCCACAAAGCCAGTGCGTGCAGTAGGATCAGAAACCCATTGCCATTGTTCTTGAGTTCTCAGTAGTCCTCATTGTCCGCTATGTTCAGAGAGTCCGGTTTTATCCCAGGCTTTTCCAGACCCAGGCCAGCTGGCATTGATGAGTTCCCAGTAGAACATCCCCATTGTCTCAGTGTGTGGGTGCACCCCTTGCGGTCCTGAGTTCCTTGCTCATGCTCTCTCTCCTTCTGCTCCGGATTTGGACCTTGAGATTTATGTCCGGTGCTCCAGTGTGGGTCTCTGTCTCTGTCTCCTTTCATCGCCTGCTGAAGGTTAATATTCAGGAGGATGCCTATATGTTTTTCTTTGGGTTCTCCTTATTTAGCTTCTCTAGGATCACTAATTATAGGTTCAATGTCCTTGGTTTATGGCTAGAAACCAAATATGAGTGAGTACATCCCATGTTCCTCTTTTTGGGTCTGGCTTACCTCACTCAGGATAGTGTTTTCTATTTCCATCCATTTGCATGCAAAATTCAAGAAGCCCTTGTTTTTTACTGCTGAGTAGTACTCTAATATGTATATATTCCATACTTTCTTCATCCATTCTTCCATTGAAGGGCATCTAGGTTGTTTCCAGGTTCTGGCTATCACAAACAATGCTGCTATGAACATCGTAGAGCATATACTTTTGTTGTATGATAAGGCCTCTCTTGGGTATATTCCCAAGAATGGTATTGCTGGGTCCAGGGGTAAGTTGATCCCGAATTTCCTGAGAAACCGCCACACTGCTTTCCAAAGTGGTTGCACAAGTTTGCATTCCCACCAGCAATGGATGAGTGTACCCCTTTCTCCACAACCTCTCCAACAAAGGCTATCATTGGTGTTTTTTATTTTAGCCATTCTGACAGGTGTAAGATGGTATCTTTTTTTTTTTTTTTTTTTTTTTTTGATTTTTCGAGACAGGGTTTCTCCGTAGCTTTTGGTTCCTGTCCTGGAACTAGCTCGTGTAGACCAGGCTGGCCTCGAACTCCCAGAGATCCGCCTGCCTCTGCCTCCCGAGTGCTGGGATTAAAGGCGTGCGCCACCACCGCCCGGCTGTAAGATGGTATCTTAAAGTTGTCTTGATTTGCATTTCCCTGATGCTAAGGAAGTTGAGCATGACCTTAAGTGTTAAATAACTGTCTTAACTAATCTATTCTTGTCTCCCTGTGCGTGCTGGATTGTAGTTAAGCAAAAGACCCAAGGGCAGAACTGTAAAGACTTTGTAATGCTGAATATATGTAAGTTCCACTTCTGTCATCAAAGTGTGAGGAAAGGTCCTTATATTCTGATCCTCTACTCAGAAGTTTGATGTGTTTCATCCCTGCTTTGATAAAATTTGAAGTGTTAATAGCATTTTGAATATTTTAAAATTGGAAATCCCTCACCTGGGGCATAGTAGCACACGTCTGTTCCCAGCACTCAGAAGGCTAAAGAAGGAAGATCTCACGCTGCCTGTCCTACATAGAGAGTTCAGGTCCAGCCTGGACTACATTGAGAACCTGTCTCAAAAAAGCCCAGGACTGGGGATGAAGTTCAGCAATAGAGCATCTTGCACAATAGGCTTGCATAGGGCTCTGGGTTGGTTCCCCAGCAGGGAAAATAAACAACAAAACCCCTCTGCTGATAGAACCATTTACCAAGGATCAAACTGGAGCCCCAGACACCTCAGTTGACTTTGATAGATTCATGTAGTGATTAATGAGTCTGGAGTCTAGATTCAAACCAGAATCCTGCCTTATATTTACTATTTGATTTGAGTCAAATTGTTAAGCTTCCCAGTATCTTATGTTTCTCATCTGTACTACAGGACAATTATATTAGTGGGATATATTTTTATTAAATTGTAAAGATTAAATTAACAAGGAAAACATATAGAAATGGTAGCTGTTATCATATAGACCCAAAGAGCTTGGAGGTAAGATCAGGCTTGTTTAAGGGCTCAGTAAGTAAAGGCACGTGCTGTCAGGATCTAATTTCAATCCCCGTGATGGAAGAAGAGATACCCACAAGGTGTCCCTCTGACCTCTACATGTGTGCTGTGGCATGCGCAAGCATGCATATAATAAATAAATAAAAAGAAATGAATATCATCATTGGGCACATTCATACCAAACTTTTTTTACATCCTTCTGACATTTTTTTAACCTGTGCTTCCATGTATTTGTTTATTTTGCTTTATAAAAATGAAAATTTTAAAAATCCTGTCTCTTAATTTTTATGGCAATTTCTCCTATCGATTATTCCTCTTCTATCATTTGCACGTGCTGCTCAGTGTCCCATTGTATGGATGTTGGAGTTATTCAACAAGCCCTCTATACTTATACATTATTTCCTCCCTATTTTGGAGGTATTATAAATAACGCTGCGATGAACAAATGTGGGGGGAAAAAACCAATATTTTGAAGCTCTCCCAGTACAGAAGCAGAGCCTAATTCTCCATCCCTGAGTCCGACTCTGACCACAGGACTGGGTTGCCCTGTGGGAACACCTACCAAATGGGAAGGAGCCAAGGTCTGAAAGATGGCTGGGCACTGGAGCGTGACCCCAGCTTTTGGGGTTTGTTGTTGTTGTTGCTGCTGTCGGTGAGAGCTCTAATGATGAATAATCTTAGCTCAACTTTTCTCTTCTTTTGTTATTTTGATATAGCATGGTATAGAAGAAGAGTAACTACATAGGATTTGGTCGTCCCAATCAATGTCCACAAAACAAATAAGGCCATCTAAGTATTCTAGACTATCCAGCCCCCGAAAAGCCATCCAGTTAAACCACTGAACATGAAAAATAATAGTCCTTACTTTATTTATTTTGGGTTTTCAAGACAGAGTTTCTCTGTGCAGCCCTGCCTCTCCTGGAGCTCACCCTATAGACCAAGCCTGCCTTTGCCTCCCAAGTGCTGGAATCTTACGTAGTTTAGTTTTCCTGTTTAGTTCTTACTTTACCCATTAAATTTGCTGTGATTTGTTCTAGAACAAAAGCTATTTGAGGGGCTGGAGAGATGGCTCAGCGGTTAAGAGCACTGTCTGCTCTTCCAAAGGTCCTGAGTTCAATTCCCGGCAACCACATGGTGGCTCACAACCATCTGTAATGAGGTCTGGTGTCCTCTTCTGGCCTGCAGGCAGACATACAGACAGAATATTATTATACATAATAAATAAATAAATAAATATTAAAAAAAAAAGCTATTTGATTGACATCTTTTGGATAACATTTTCTGACATAATTTTCTAGAAGCAGGCCTTCTGGATCAGACTGAGCACTCCTTTGCACCTTTCATAGCACAAAGAATATCTGAATTTATAAGCTAACAGTATGCGGAGTGTACGGAGGTAACCACACTCCCCATCTTTGTCAGTACTGACCGTTAGCGTTCTTTCCATCATGACCACATTGTCCTTGTAAATTTAGGAGTGAAGGGTCTGCCCATTCATTCAGATCCATTAAAAGAAAGGAAAACTGGAGGGTGGTAGAAGGAAAGCCAGGCTTGATGCTGTATATCTACTAAACCAAATACCCTGGGCACTGAGGCAGGAGGATACAAAGTTTGAGGACAGCCTAGATTGCATCCTCAGACCCTGTTACAAACAAATGAATGAATGATACATACAAAAGGGAGAACAGAGAAAGGAGGAAAAAAATAGAGTAGAGAAAAATGGATGCCAAACATAAAGGGAAGAATTAGAGAATAGAAATGGTTTTTTTTCTTTGACTCTTATAAAGGCCAACACACAGCTTTCAAATAAATATACATGTGAATTTATTATTACTTATAAGTGCTTGGCCTTAGCTTGGCTTGTTTCTTGCCAGCATTTCTTAACTCAAATTATCCTGTCTATCTTTTGCCTCTGGGATTTTAGCTTCGATAGGCTATATTCCTTTCTTTACTTCTTCTTTTTACTTTCTTCGAGACAGGGTTTCTCTGTGTAGCTTTGGAGCCTATCCTGGAACTTGCTCTGTAGACCAGGCTGGCCTCAAACTCACAGAGATCCTCTATCCTCTCCCTCCTGAGTGCTGGGATTAAAGCATTATCACTACCCAGCCGGCTTCTTACTTTATGGCTTGTTGTATAGCTGAGTCGCTGGCCCCTCAGGTCCTCCTCCTTATCCTGTTCCTCGGTCATCTCTTCCAAGATTTTTTCTTCTATTTATTCTCTCTGCCTGCCAGCCCTGCCTATCCTTTCTCCTGCCTTGCTATTGGTTGTACAGCTCTTTATTAGACCATTCAGGTGTTTTAGACAGGCAAAGTAACACAGCTCCACAGAGTTAAACAAACGAAATATAAAAGGACGCGACACATCTTTGCATCATCAAATAAATGTTCTACAGCATAAACAAATGTAGCACATCTTAAAATAATATTCTTTTTTTTGGATTTTTTGAGACAGGGTTTCTCCGTAGCTTTTTTTGGTTCCTGTCCTGGAACTAGCTCTTGTAGACCAGGCTGGCCTCGAACTCACAGAGATCCGCCTGCCTCTGCCTCCCGAGTGCTGGGATTAAAGGCTTGTGCCACCACCGCCCAGCTGGAATTTTTGGTTGTGAGTTTGTGAGCCTAGCCTTTTAGAGAAGAGCCTAGCCTTTAACAGCAGAGGAACTATCTCTCCAGCGCCTGGCTGGGATTTTTACATCTCAAAGCCCACCCACAGTGACACACCTCCTCCAGCAAAGCCACACCTCCTCCTACCCCCCTTCAATTGTACCAGTTGGAATGGACCAAGCATTCAAATATGTGAACCTTCGAGACCATTCTCATTCAAATCACCACACACTGAAGTATGTGCTGTTATGTATTTGATGGTTTTGATTTCACTTCTCTTGTCCTTCAGTTACTGAGGATTGAACCTAGGGCCTTAAGCTTGCTAGCAAGGGCCCTACTACTGAACTATATCCTCAATCATCTTTCTCCTTTTGATTTTGTGACAAGGGTTTTACCAAGATGCTCAGGGAGACATAATAGATTTATTATCCTTCTGGTTCTGAGTAACTGGGATTGTAGACCTTCCTGTACCGTCAGATCTGACTAGTTCTATTTTTTCCTTCCTCTCTTTCTTCTTTTTTCCTCCCCCTTTCCTTTTCTCTTAGACAGGTCTCATACAGCCTCCGCTGTTCTCAAACCAATTGTGGAGCTGAGGATGACCTTGAACAAATGGTCTTCCTGCTTCCGTCTTCCAAGCCTAGGCACAGGCCCCCTCACCTGATTCTTAAGTGCTGGGTTTTCTCTCAAGCAGAGATGAACACTGTGATATCACAGCACTGTTAGGGTGAGCATGAACATGCCAAAGACTTGTCCCAAGTAGATTGCTGCTTCGGACTGCAGTATGGCAGGATGTGAGAACTTGTTGCGTAGGGAACCCCTAACTAACGTAGCCTACTCCACCATCAGAGAGCTAGAACATGCTTTCTACAGGATAATTGGTCTTAGTCTAGTTATGGGGCTTAAGTGATAACAATAATTAAAATACCAGGGCGTGGTAATATGTAGTTATAGCCAATACTCGGGAGGCAGAGGCGGGGAGATCACTGCAAGTTGGAGACCAGCCCTCGCTATGTAATGAGACCTTGTCTCAAAATAAACAAAAAATAAATAAAGTAAAATCAGGCAGACCTGTTAATTTCAGCTACTGGGGAGACTGAGGCAGAAGAATTGAAACTTTAGGGTCAGTTTGGACAATTTAGTAATATTTTTCCTTGAGGTAATGCTAGTAATAATTTTTTAGGCAGACCCAGTCACTCTGTAGCCCTCGCTGGCCAGGCATTCAGTGTGTAGACTTAGACTGCTTGAGTTCACATCGATTCGCCTGCCTTTGCCTCGGGAGTGCGGGCACTAAAAGTGTGCACCACCATACTCAGCCAAAATCGTCTTTATTTTAAACAAGTTATCCCCCCAAACAGTATTTAAACTTTAATTTCATTTTTAAAATTTTATTTGCTTATTTATTTATTTGTGTGTATGGGTGTTTTGTCTACATGTATGTCTGTGCGACACGTGCATGCAATGCCTGCGGAGGCCAGAAGAGGGTGTTGGATCCCCTAGAACTTGAGTTACTGAAGGGTGTGGTGAGCCTTTATGTGGCTGCTGGGAATTGAACTCCGGTCCTCTAGAAGAGTGGCCTGTGCTCTTAATCGCTGAGCCATCAACCCACCCTCAAGAACAGTCCTTTAAAGCCCTCCAATATCCAGGAGGTAGATTACCTTTCAGCAGATGCAGGGCTCTTGGTTCAAGACCCAGTACCTGAAAAGCCAGATTAAACCATAATATACTCCTTATGTGCCAATCGCTTTCCAGGCACGGTTTCGTTTCATTCTAGAAACACACTTTGAGGTAGGTACTGCTCTTCCATTTTACAGATGGGGAAGCTGGGTCTGAATCCAGAACTGTTCATCCTAATAGCGACACTGTGGTTTTATCTTGCTTGAAACCGTGCAATTTGGGGATTTGAGAAAGTGCCTCAGAAAGTAGCCCAGCCATTCTCAGCCAAGTCCATTCATCATGCATCTTTCTCAGCCACAGGAATATTCCATGCTGGAACCACTTGCAGCCCGATGTCTGAGAACCGAGGTGAAGAATCAATAAATGATCACTCACTGCCCCTACCTAAAGCTTCCTCAGATCAAATTCTTGTGCTCTCTTGGTGGGGTTAGGGAGAGGAAGATGAGGCTGTGACTCAGTGCCCCAGTTCCCTCCCCAGCACTGTAACAAACATGAGGCACTCCTT
This sequence comes from Microtus oregoni, assembly GCF_018167655.1. Lineage (NCBI taxonomy): Eukaryota > Metazoa > Chordata > Mammalia > Rodentia > Cricetidae > Microtus > Microtus oregoni. The sequence continues at coordinate 23,207,574 of NW_024543088.1, forward strand.
GGTGCAACAGACTGTCACACTCCCCTGCCTGTTTAAGGAATGACAATATGGAAGGCAGATGGCAGATGCATGGATGCCACACTGTTGCGTTTCAGTTAAATATTGCTGGGTGTTATTTTTTTTTTCTTGTAAACCTCCCAAATAAAATCGCTTGCCTGAGTTAGAAGTGTTAGCATGTCTTTTCTTTAAATATCTGTGCATGGCTGTTTTTTTCCCTGCCAATTTGTCACCATCTGTAACCCTCCCTTTATGAGATGATCTGATGACAGCAATTATCTTGGAGAGTAAAAGTGCCATCTTGAAGCAATGTGCAAGAGTGGCATTAGTGGGGGCTCTGTGCAGAGTGCACGCTGCCCTAACCCTTGATATGTGCTTGTGTGTGCCCCCAGAGACAGTGGCCTTTTGCATATATACGTTGTGAATCTTCAGTGTAGTCGTTTCTGTGTCGCTTGTGGTTGGAGTCTGTGTGCTTTTGTAGACGTTCTGTGGACACCTGTCTAGGCGTGAACTGCCTGTGGCGTCTGTCTCTATGGGCTGGCTGTAAAATAACCCTGCAGAGAGGCTAGTAGGTAGAGCCTTCTCGCAGGGCATGATTCCTCTATGGTGTTTAAAAAGTGTCGGAGAAGGCCTGCAGTTTGGGAGTTCGGGTAAAGAATATTAGCAGAGATTAGGCCTCAACCAAAGGACAGCAAATTATGGGTGACTTGCCTGAGGGGCTCTCAGACTTGATGGAGAGCAGCGGTTGCGGGGAACATAATATCCACAATATCGGTCTGGGCGCCGCTGGCTGGGAGCCGCGCGCGCTCCGCCCCTCCCCCTCGCTCCCACCCCCGGGCGCGCCGCTGGGTGGGGGAGACTTGAAAAAGCCGGGGCCGCGGCGGCCAAGCCAGGGGCTGCAGCAGTGGCTGTGATGGAGGGCCGTGCCGGGGCTCAACGGGTGGCTTGGGCCGTAGTTCCTGGGCGCGTCAACCTCCCCCAGCCCTAAGGCGCGGCCGGGCCCTGCTCCACAACACCATGAATGTCGCGCTGCATGAACTGGGTGGCGGAGGCAGTGTGAGTGGTGGCCCTGGGCTCCAGGGGAGAGGACCCGGGTGGAGAGGGCATGAAGTGTGGAGGGGCGGGTGTGAGTGAGCTGGCGGCGTCTGGCAGGGACTCCAGCTTGCGGAGATGGGGGCTTCTGATGCGGGTTAGAGAAGGATGCTGTCAGAGGGGAACCCAGCCTGAGAGCCCGGCACCTGGGAAGGGCCCTCTCTGCAGGTAGGATGGAGCCGGACAGCGAGGGACAGTCCCCCGGGCAGGGCCTTGGGCAAAAGGCCTAGCTACTTGACCTCAGTTGGCGCTCCTGAACTGTTTGCAGATGGTGGAGTACAAACGAGCCAAGCTTCGGGATGAAGAAGCACCGGAGACTCCAGTAGAAGGCAGGGCCACCCAGGACTCACTGGAGGTGGGCAAGGGGGTTCCCCTTTTTCCTCAGGCTTCACCCTTGGCCTGACGCCTGCCATAACTATGTGCTCTGGGTTCTTCTGGTGGGTCATCTCCCCAGGTTTCCACTCCATCTCTGGCCTCTGCTCCAGGACTAGGGTGAGGCCATTCAAAGCCATGACGTTGCATAAAACAGGCTCCCCTGCCTCTTTGCTCTTGAGCCCTGAAGTTAACCCCACTAGCTATGTAAATGTTCCCTGCTTCTAGAAACAGGCTGTATCTTCATATTTATTTGGTAGGAGGACTTCTGTGATCTCGGGTCCTTGCAATGCGGCTCAATTGCTCCCTGTCCTGTCCTCCCCAGGTGGGGTTCCAGAAGAGGACACGACGACTCTTGGGTTCACACACACAGCTGGAGCTGGGCTTGGCAGGCCTCTCTTTAGTCCTGGCTGCCCTTCTTTTGGGCTGCCTCGTGGCTCTGTGGGTCCAGTACCACAGAGGTAGGTGGGTCCACACCTGTCAGGACACCTCATAGCTGTGGGGTCTAGAAATCGAAGGACCTCTAAATATTTTTCTTGTTGGGGCTAGCTTTGCCAACTTCCTGTTCTCATTTCCTTCCCCCAAAGGCTTTCTTCTCCCTTCCTGACTGACAGTCTCCTTACCTGTCTCCTGCCACAGACCCAACCCATAACATCTGCCTCACAGAAGCCTGCATTCGAGTGGCTGGGAAAATCCTGGAATCCCTGGACCGTGGGGTGAGCCCCTGTCAGGATTTTTATCAGTTCTCCTGTGGAGGCTGGATTAGAAGAAACCCTCTGCCCAACGGGCGTTCCCGCTGGAACACCTTCAACAGCCTCTGGGACCAGAACCAGGCCATACTGAAGCACCTGCTTGGTGAGGGCTGACTTCAGGAGTGCTGTGCCCATCTTGGGCTTTATGTCTAACTCATGGTCTAGCACTGAGTGGGTCCTCAACAAATACCCACGAGTGAAGAACTAGATGGATCGTTCCGTGACACTCTCTTGAGGGAGGGTATGCAGAGAGCAGGAGCTCTTGATAACTGGAGCTGTCTTAGATGGGGTGGTCCTCTGAGAAGAACGGAGACCTCTATGAGGGTCTCCACAAACAGAGGAAGAAAGCCCCACTTTGGTCTTTCAGTCTTAATGGGTGGTGCACACCTTTAATCCCAGCCATGGAAACAGGGTAGGCAGATCTTTATGAATTCTAGGCCAGCCTGGTCTACAGAGTGAGTTCCAGAGCAGCCAAGGCTACTACATAGTGGTTTCAAAATCCCTGCCCTTGGGGAGCAGAAGCAGGTGAATCCCAATGAGTCTGAGGCTAGCCTGGTCTATGTAGTAAGTTCCAGGCCAATCAGAGCTATATAGTGAGACTACTTTCAAAAGAGACAGGGATGGGGGAGAGAGAACCTGGCTTGTTACTGTATACCAATAATTCTAGTTATTCAGGAGACTGAGGCAGGAGGATTAGAAGGTTAAGGCCAGCCTGAGAAACTTATTAAGACCCTATTTTTGACTTTACCAAAAGTAAAAAGAGGACTGGAATTTTAGCTCAGTGGTACAGTACTTGTCTAGCAATGTGAAAGGCCCTACATTCAATCCCCAGTACCATAAAATAATACATACATACAAACATACACACATACATACATATATGCACACACACACCTATGTGAGCCAGGAGAGGAATGAAGGCCAGCAGCTCCCTCACAGCAGTTAATCTAACTGCTCCCTGGATCCTCTCCTGTGTTCTACCCATTGCAGAGAATACCACTTTCAATTCCAGCAGTGAAGCTGAGCGAAAGACACGGCGCTTCTACCTGTCCTGCCTACAGCTGGAGCGTATTGAGAAGCTAGGAGCTCAGCCACTTCGAGACCTCATTGACAAGGCAGGGGCCCTGGGTGGGCTTCGGGCAAGATGAGCAGGAGGGACAGGATGTGGTCCAAGGAAGCTTTGGCAATCCCTGGACCAGAGATTTCACTTGTGATCTCTACTCAGATCGGTGGCTGGAACATCACAGGGCCTTGGGACGAGGACAACTTCATGGAAGTGCTAAAGGCAGTAGCAGGGACCTATAGAGCCACCCCCTTCTTCACCGTCTACGTCAGTGCTGATTCTAAGAGTTCCAACAGCAATGTCATCCAGGTGCCTGGCTGGGGAAAGGGTAGGAACTCGTGGACCCTCTGCCAAGGGAGCCAAGATTCCCCTCTAATGTGACAGGAAGGTGGAATACCTCCCTCCCCATATACAGGAGTCTTGGGTTTAAAGTGGGAGAGACTAACCTTTACCCCTTGCTGTTGCAGGTGGACCAGTCTGGGCTTTTCCTGCCCTCTCGAGATTACTACCTAAATAGAACTGCCAATGAGAAAGTAAGGCACATCCTAGAACTCCTGTCCCATCCTTGCTGAGCTAGCTAATCTCTATGTACTTTTCTCTTTGCCTAGGGCCAGAGTAGGGAACGGGAGGCTATTGTGCTGCCTGGCTAGCAAGCCGACTGTCCTTTACTCCTTATTCTCTCCTTGACTTGCTTCTCTTCCTCCTTCTCTTCCTTTCTTCCTATTCTTTCTTCCAGAAAAAAATTCTTTTCTTTTTCTTTCTTTTTTTTTGTTTTTTGTTTTTCGAGACAGGGTTTCTCTGTGGTTTTGGAGCCTGTCCTGGAACTAGCTCTTGTAGACCAGGCTGGTCTCGAACTCACCAGAAAAAATTCTTTTCTTTGCATTTGTGGTGCTGGGAATCAAACCCAGGGCCTCCCCCATGCTAGACATCCCCAGCCCTGGGAAGATGTTTTATGGGCACCTACTGTATGCCAGATGCTCGGGAGCAATTCTGAGATGTAGGTTTCAAAGTCACTGTCACAGGAAGTTTTTGATATCAATAGATACATGGACCTAAGTATCTGAGAACACGGTTCAATAGGTCTCTAGGACTTAGGTGAGATGCAGGCATCGAGAAGTTCCGTTATGAGATCACATTTGAGTTGGGCCCTATAAAAACAAAGAAGTGGGCCAGCACCATGGTTCAGCAGGTAAAGGCACCTGCAGTCAAAACTGGTGATCTGGATTCAATCCCTAGGACATATGATGGAAAGAGACAACTATCTTCTCCAAGATTTCCTTTGTCCTCAACACTCAGGCAAATACACACACACACACACACACAAATATAAATAAATAAATGGCTGGATGGTGGTGGCACACACCTTTAATCCCAGCACTAGGGAGGCAGAGGCAGGCAGATCTCTGTGAGTTCAAGGCCAGCCTGGTCTATGGAGCTAGTTCCAGGACAGGCTCCAAAGCTACAGAGAAACCTTGTCTCGAAAAACCAATAAATAAATAAATAAGTAAATAGATGTAATTTTGAAAAAAAAAAAGACTACAAAGAATCAACAGAGGTCATCGTATTTAGAGAGAAGGCTTAGTGTGTTTGGACCATGGGGAAAGGTCCAGGGAGCAACAGAGGGCATTCTGTGTAGAGAGAATGTGTTGGGCAAAATGCCGAAGCCAGAGTGGCTGGATGTGTTTGAAGTATGTAAACCAGAAGCATGGTTTGTCGGGATGTGCTCCTGAGCACATGGGAGATGAGAAGGTGGCCAGTGACTGGTTATGGAGAAGATTTCGAGGGCTTCAGAGATTCATTCTGCAGCCCCAAAGAGTCGCCTCCAGGCTCCAGAGCAGGGATGGAGGGATGTGGTTAGCACTGCCTAGGGAAGTCAGTCTGTGTGGAGTAAGAAGATGCATGGGAGGGAGGAGCCTGGAGCCAAGAGTCTCTGCAGTGCCTGGGCTCAGTCAGTAAGGGCCCAGGTGAGAGAGTGGTAGGGAGTGAGTAACTGAGGTTACAAGACAGCAAGCCAGAATCATGGCTTGCTGGTTACTAGATGTTAGAAGATGAAGGCACTGAGGATGATCGCAGCTATAAGGCTGAGTGCCGGTGGAGTGGAATGGGCCTTAGGGGATCCGTGGTATCTGTAGAAGACTCAGCCTGGAGAACTTGGGGACCTGGAGACAGTGTGATGTCACAGGACAAGGAGCGACTTTGAAACTAGACCTGGATTTTAAGTTCAGCTTTCCTGCTTGTTGTAACTGTTTGGTGTCTCTGAGGCTCGTTCCTTCTCTGTAAAAAGGGAAGCATGGGTTTGAGGTGTAGGGTAGCAGCTGCTGCTCCTGTGTAGAACAGATAGTGTGGGGGAGTCTCTCACTTTAGACGTGTGAGTTTGAGGAAGGCGGCCACCTTCTGTGTGAGAGGTCAGTTGGCAGCCACGGAAGTTGGTGGAGTGCTGGCGAGGACTGTGAAGGGAACCAGAAGCTCAGGGCTTCTCCTTTAACATATAGACAAAGGTGTGGGACAGGTGGGGGCAGTGGAAGAAACAGTGTCCTGCTGAGTAGACCAGCTGGAGAGTCCTGTGTCCTTCTGCCAGGCCTTCATTAACATTACCTGACTTCTCAGCCAGAGCCTCCTCTAGACACGTGTGAATGAGACCGCTGCTGCTCCCTCCGTGGGGGAGGGGGTGTGAAACAGCTTGAGACAATATTTTGGTTACAGTCATTGGGGCAACCACAGAGGAGACACCTGAGGCTCCCAATTTGATTCCAGCCGGGAACTAGCGCTGACAGAGGGGCAGGGTAGGCTGACACAGAGGAAGAGGGGCCCACAGAGGAAGCAGCTCTGACAGGCTCTGAGGAAGGAAGGTGGACAGCCTGTTGTCAGACTGAAGGAGAGAGGGAGTGACATAGGTGAAGATGACCTAGTCCTTCTGGACAGAATTTAGGAATTTAATTTTTTTCTTTCCTTTTTTTTTTTTTTAATGAGACAGGATCTTATAGTGTATCCCAGACTGGTCTTTACTCTTGGACTTTAGTGATTTTATTGCCTCAGCCTCCGGAGTGCTAGGACTACACACACACATTACATTACCATAGCTGGCAAGTTTTGGCTTTACTCCAAAAGAAGGGAAATGGGCCCGTGGAACGATGGCCCAGCAGGTGCAAGTTTCGACTCCCAGCTCCCACAAGGTGATATGAGAAAACCTACTCTCAACAGCTGTCTCCTCCCCAATATGAGTAGGAGGCCATGCCTGCATACATGCTTGTATGTTTATGTGTGTGTGTGCAGGAGAATGCAGGGAAGAACTATGTTGCCCATTGCTGTGGAACAGGCCTTGTGTTTGATTTTCATTGCATCTTGGGTTTCCTTAGGCAGGAAGCCTCTTGCCATAACAGGGGAAGGTGTTGTGCAATGGCTGAGATAGGATCAAAGCTAGGAGTGTGGAGGATTCAAGGGCTCAGAAGTAAGCCTTAAACTGAGGACAAGGAGGTAGGAAGAGAAAGGTCCTCACACCAGATCCTTGACTGGGTTAACTACAGCCCCCTTAGAAGCTGGGCTAGATGATTGATACCCTTCTGACACCAGCAGCAATAAAGAGAGTGGGAGAAAGGAGAGGTTTTGTAGGATAAAGAATGACTATTGCTGGGTGGTGGTGGCGCACACCTTTAATCCCAGCGCTTGGGAGGCAAGAGGCAGGCGGATCTCTGTGAGTTCGAGGCCAGCCTGGCCTACAGAGTAAGTTCCAGGACAGCCAAAACTACACAAGAAGCCTTGTCTCGAAAAGTCAAAAGAACAATTACAACAAAAGAGTGAATATCAAGGGATCAGACACTTTTCAGTGAAGAAAAGCAGTGGCCTTTAGCCTTGAGTGAGCCCAGGGTGGGACTTTACTTCAGGAGTAGGAAGAAAGCCCAGCATGGTGGTGGATGCCTGTAATTCTAGCACTTGAAAGCTGAGGTAGGAGAATTGTGAGTTCAAAACCACTCTGGGCTATATAATGAGATCCTGTCTTTAAATGGAAGGAGGGGAGCCACAGAGGTGGCCGCGGGCCAGAGCTGATGATCTATCTGCTTGCTTTTCCCCTTTCCTCAACAAATATTGGGTGAACAACTGTCATAGGAAGACATTGTTCTTGAACCCAAGATTCCAGTGGTGAGCAAAGCCAACAGGCCTTGTCCTGATAGCGCCAGCCTGGCCTGAGGCAACCTGAGTTCATGTTGGGTCCATGTAGTGCTCAGGTTTCCACACCCTCTGACCTGTCAGGGGTCCTTTGTGATCGGAGTCCTTATCTCATCGCCTCAAGTTTGTTCCCTCTATGGAAACTGGAACTTGTATGGCTTTATGGAATTGCTATGAGGGCGTTGGGCAAGATACATTATATGCAAGCCCCTTAGCTATCTGGTCTGTGGATATATAATGTTCAGGATAAATATTCTGTTTCTGTGCTTTTTCTCTCCCTTGGATACAGGGAGGATGAGAAAAGTGCATTGGAGGCCTGTTAGGACAAGAGATAGAGGGGAGTCGAAGGGGCAGACACTCTACAGGATGCATTCAACTGTTCAAGTAAAAGCAAATGGCCCTAATGGACTGGGGCAATTAGAAGGGCGTTAGGGAATGAGAAGGCAAAGGACTATGGGAGTCCATCCATTGGGTAAATATTTACAGGGGACCCGTTCTGTGCTTGGCCCTGATCCAAGCTCTTGGGATGCAGCGGAGAACAGCTGACAAAATTTGAACAGTGCCCACTGAGGGGAACAGATGATAAACGCACAGGTAATTAAGTCAAAGCAGACAGTGGTCAGCAGCGGATCAGAAATTAAACAGAGCCACCAAGACTTCCGGAAAGTGCATAAGCCAAAGAAATGATGGCAAGCGGTGAGGGCCAGAGAAGACCTTAGGCTTGGGCAGGGCTTGCGGCTGACTTTGGGATGACTGGGGCTTTCGCAGGTGCTCACAGCCTACCTGGACTACATGGAGGAGCTGGGAGTGCTGCTGGGTGGACAGCCAGCCTCTACCCGGGAGCAGATGCAGCAAGTTCTGGAGCTGGAGATACAACTGGCTAACATCACTGTGCCCCAGGACCAGCGGCGTGATGAAGAGAAGATCTATCACAAGATGAGCATCTCGGAGCTGCAGGTGGGCTAGGCAGGGCACTAGAGATGTTAGGGAGAGGGCAGCCCTTGACAGAGACCGCCCCGTTTCCTTATCCCCCCCGAGGAAGCCAGTCCTTCCCATTTCCTGATGTTGCGAGGTTTCCAGATGTGTATGGCTACCCTGGAAAGAAAGATGGTCAACATTTTAAGCCACCTCTCTCAAGGCCATCCTTTAGTTTCTTTCCTGTTGTCCAGGACTACAGAGATTGTATTTAAAATGTTTAGCCAGACATGGTACTTCACACCTATAACCCCAACACTTGGAAGACTGAGGCAGGAGGATTTCTGTGAGTTCCAGGCCAAGCGAGCGAGGAAGCAAAGGGAAAAACAAATTGATGAAATACCTACAAAATAATCAGAATGTGTATGGAAGTATCTCCTAATGTCCCTCCTGTACCAACCCTTTTGGTATTGAATTATGGAAAGACTGGGAAAGGAGATGCTAGAAAGAGGCCAGGTATGTGGGACGTGTTGGGGAAGTGGTGTTTTATCAACCAGCATGAAAATATTTGAATTTCTGTACCCAAGCTGAGTATCACACATAGTGGCTTTCCTCGTATAATAAGTGGTTAGGCTCCCAGACTGCAGGGCATTCGGGCCTGGAAAAGCACTTTTTGCAGGAAGGGGTCCCCAAGCAGCCAGTAACTGTTACTATAGCAATGGGAAGGCTGCCCAGGCTATAGTAAATCAGTGGGGGAGAGAGTCTGTTGGGAGCCCAGTGGGAAAGCAGGGAAGCCTGAAGAGTTTCTGCTTTCAGGCTCTAGCACCCTCCATGGACTGGCTGGAGTTCCTGTCTTTCTTGTTGTCTCCGCTCGAGCTGGGGGATTCTGAGCCTGTGGTGGTATACGGGACTGGGTATTTACAGCAGGTGTCGGAACTCATCAACCGCACAGAACCAAGGTGGGACTGGGGAGTGAGAGGGGCGGGCGGGGGCGGCGGGGCGAGACTGGTAGTGGAGGGGACTCAGGGCTCTGGGGTTTTCTGGAAGGACCAACCACAGTGAATTGGCACACAGACCGAGTGATCAGGCCCTGAACCTTCCAAACTTCAAGCAGAATGTCTGTGGACTCTTCCCCTAGGCAGTTCCAGGGTGTCCGTCTGTGACCTCTAGTCCCGCACCTTGCTCCCAGCTGACTTCTGCAGGCGCTTGTGGCCCAGGTGCTCCTCTCAGGAGTCCCATAGCCCGCATGGTCTTGGGGACTGGCTGGGGAGTGGAAAGGGTTCCCCACATGTCTTTCCCTATCTTCTGGTATGGAAATAGCATCCTGAACAATTATCTGATTTGGAACCTGGTGCAGAAGACGACCTCAAGCCTTGACCAGCGCTTTGAGTCTGCGCAGGAGAAGCTGCTGGAGACCCTCTATGGCACCAAGAAGGTGGGCTACCTGACTCTGCTTCCTTTCTGAGCTGCCCTGGCTGGTGCTACCTGCTCACAGGGTGTCAGGAACAGTCCTTCATGGTACATGAGCACACGGTGCGGAATCAAGCTGTCTTAGTTTCCAGTCTTAGTTCCTTCGTATTTAAGCCTATGGCACCTTGGGGATGTGAGCAAGTTGCCGTGCTCCGTTTCCTCGTCTGTAACAGGAATAAGTTTCCAGGCTGCTTAAGTGAATGTTGGCAGGTGGTGTGCATAGGCATCCGGCTTTGATGAGGAGGATGAAGATGATCATGTGCTGGTCTTCATTTTAAGAATCCCCATGAAGTATGGGAAGTAAAACTACCAACAAGTGCGTATATTTTGAGAGTATTAATTGTGCATATTAAGTGAAAACCTCCTCTGTCTTATAGAGCCCAAGCTGGGAGAGGCACACTCTATGTGGGGAACCATGGAGGAGGTAGCAGGAACACTTTCTCAGATGGTCTGTGAGGAATAAACTCCTGAGAAAGTGGGGGAGGTATTCCCGGCATAAGGAACACATACGCAAATTCACAGAGGACTGGAGGAGCTGGGTGCATTTGCAGGGGTTCTGGTATGAGCTCTAGAACAGGGCTGCAGACGGAGTTTGGTAAGCTGGGCATGTGACATCCATGGCAGTTATGTTAAGAAGTCTGACTGTGACAAGTGATGACAGTGTTACAGGACAGGGAACTGGTGACAGGCCACACAAGAAATGACTAGGATGAGCCAGTAGTAACTAGTGGCGGACTGAATTGGGAGGGAGGCATTAGAGGGAGCTGGGATGATGTCCAGGTTTCAGGTGGACTGATGGCATCGAAGCCCGGATTGTAGAACAGAGCAATGATCCAACAAGCTTGCTCCAGAACAACTGGGCAGTGGTGGTGCACGCCTTTAATTCCAGCACTTGGGAGGCAGAGGCAGGTGGATCTCTATGAGTTTGAGACTGGCCTTGTCTACAGAGCAAGTTCCAGGATAGTTCAAGCTACCCAGAGAAACCCTGTCTCAAAAAAAACAAAACAAAAAAGATAGCTCAGAACAACTGGTGAAGAGACGTGCCACCAAGACCCACATGGTGGCTCCTTTAGGTTGTCTTCTGACCTCCGCATTTGGACCGTGGTAGGCCAGAGTGTCCCCCACCCTAAATAAGTAAACATAATAAAAAAGAAACATCTGAAATCCACGGACGACTATTAGGAACATAGCCGGAGTAAAAACTGAGCGTGGAGGGCTGGAGAGATGGCTCAGTGGTTAAGAGCACTGACTGCTCTTCCAGAGGTCCTGAGTTCAATTCCCAGCAACCACGTGGTGGCTCACAACCACCTATAATGAGATCTGGTGCCCTCTTCTGGCCTACAGGCAGGATACTGCATAAATAAATAAATTGCCCATGTCTTTTCTGCTGAAGCTTTGCTTCTGGGCTTGGCGTAGTTTGAGATATTGCCTTACTCGTCTCTGGAGTCTGGAGGAGAAATGGCACCACAAGTGTCTGTTGCCCAGCTGAGAGGCTTAGCCCCAGAAAGGGAGAGAGGCCTTCAGACCAGAGGTCAGTGCTCACTCTGGGCACCCTGCTGTTTGTCCCTTTACAGTCCTGTACACCGAGGTGGCAGACCTGCATCTCCAATACAGATGATGCCCTTGGCTTTGCTCTGGGCTCGCTCTTTGTGAAGGCCACATTTGACCGACAAAGCAAGGAAATCGTGAGTCTTCAGGCTTCTAAAACTACCCTTTAATTTGTTTAAAAGTCTGATAGTCATATATGTACATACATAGAAAACCCGGGAAAGGAGTTCACTAAACAGCAGATTGGGTGGAGAATTCCTTAGTTTTCTGTAATTGTGTGATTTATTATACTGGATTTATGTTACCTATATAATTACCAAAAATAATGCTAAGAGATAATAATAGGTATGCTTAAATAGTAGACGTCTGTAGGGGAGCTGTTTGTCGGGAGAAATGAAACAAGTTGAAATGTCCAGCCATGGCGTGAAAGAGAAATAAATAACAATAGGATGGAATAGGATTCCACTTTCATTTTTTAATTAATTTATTTTTATTTTATGTGAATTGGTGTTTTGCCTGAATGTATGTCTGGACGAGGGTGTCAGATCTTGGAGTTATAGACAGTTGTTAACTACCATGTGGGTGCTGGGAATTGAACCTGGGTTCTCTGGTTGAGTAGCCAGTGCTCCCAACCCCTGAGTCATCTCCCCAGTCCCATGATTCTACTTTTAAACTGAAGATAAATTACTTATTTTTTAATTTTTTTTGAAAACAGGGTTTCTTTGTGTAGCTCTGGCTGTCTTGAAACTCACTCTGTAGACCAGGTTGGCCTTGAACTCAGAGATTCACCTGCCTCTGCCTCCCAAGTGCTGGGATTAAAGTCATGCACCACCAGTGCCCAGCTAAAATTTATTTTTTTAAATCAAACAACTATGCCTGGCTTTATTGTTTAGACTGATGGTGCTAGTATTGCATCTGAAGCCCGTAATGTGCTTGCCAAGTTTGTTACCCCCAAGCGAGAAACCCAAGCATGAGCTGAGGCTAGCCTGATATTCACTATTGTAGTCCAGGCTGGCCTCAAACTTGTGATGGTCCTTCTGCTTCTACCTCCCATACCTGTTGTAGTGATACATTTTTAAGCAGGAAAAAAGTAGATTGCAAAAATATATACACATTGCATAACACAACTCTATATTTTGTATGACTTTCTGGGCTAGGAAAAACATTAGGAATAGCCAGACTATTAAAAGAAGACAGCTGTGTGATGAGATTACAGACATTTGGTTTTCTTCAATTTTCAATTGTACAACTTCTGTTCATGCATTTTGTTCATAACCAGATCAATGTAGTATATGAAGCTATAATACTAATTTACCTGTCAACTCAAATGTTTATTGAATTAATTAGCAAAAAGTCACCCACAATAACAATATTGTCACCTCGGTACATCTCACCCTCCCTGCTGAGCAGCCTTTCTTCAGGAATCTTCATAACCCTGTGTCTCCCGGATAGACCCAGATGGCACCTGAGGGTGGATGGGAAGCAGGGAGGCAGTAAGTGCCGCCGGGGGAGGTTGACCTGTGACCCTCCCTCCCAGGCCGAGGGGATGATCAGCGAAATCCGGTCTGCATTTGAGGAGACCCTGGGAGAGCTGGTTTGGATGGATGAGAAGACCCGGCTGGCAGCCAAGGAGAAAGTGAGCCATGGCTGTGTCTGGGGCGCCATCTTGAGGTGGTGATAGACAATACAGTTTTGCTGGGCGCAGGGAGGGAAACCCTTAACATGGTCTCTTCAGGCAGATGCCATCTATGATATGATTGGTTTCCCTGACTTCATCTTGGAGCCCAAAGAGCTTGATGATGTTTATGATGGGGTGAGTACCTTTGTTCAGAGTCATGGACCATTATTTCCCGGCCTCAGTAATCAAAGTTTAAGCACTCCTCAGCAGAGTAGACACAAGTAATTAGATTGATTAAGTATGGGTTCTATGCCAGACATTGGCCAGATGGTAATAAAATAGAGCATTAATGAGTGTGGCCATCTGGAGAATGCGATCATGTTTCTACCGTGTAATCTTTGGACAGGATGTCTTTGGGCCTCAGTTTCATCTGTAAAATGGGGCTTCAGTAGTACTCATCTCAGAGGGTGATAAGAGCAAAAGAATGTATGTTAAAAGACAATGTCAGGCAGTGGTGGAACACACCCTTAGTCCTAGAGGCCGGCAGGTCTCTGAGTTCGAGCCCAGCCTGGTCTACACATCAGGTTCCCAGACAGCCTGCACTACACAGAGAAACCCTGTATTGGGGGAGGGGAAAGCTAGGCATGGTGGTGGCCCATGTTTTTAATCCCAGCAGCACTCAGGAAGCAGTGAGTTTGAAGTCAGCCTGGTCCTCACAGCAAGTTCTAACAGTGAGACTCTGTCTCGAAAAGGGCAACAAAAATCCAGAACAACACTCAAAGCATAAATACCTTTAACACACTGTCAGTTAGCCATTGCCTTCCATTTTACAGCGGAGGAGACTGGGATTTGCTTGGAGAGGTCCTGCCGGGACTCTCCCCTTCTCCAACATGTTGTCTCTCGCTTTCTTCTTTCCGCTCTTCCCACAGTATGAAGTCTCTGAAGACTCTTTTTTCCAAAACATGTTGAATCTGTACAACTTCTCTGCTAAGGTGATGGCTGACCAGCTCCGCAAACCTCCCAGCAGAGACCAGTGAGAATGGGCGGGCAGACAAGGGGCAGCTCGAGAGGTAGACCAGGGCTTCTGGGGGTGGGAAGAGGAGTGGCCCAAGGCCCTTGTAGGAGTTGGGCAAGGCAGGCCTGGGCTGTCGGGCTGGGCAGCATGAGGAGAGAAGGAACGCTAGCCTCGATCTTCCTCCCCCAGGTGGAGCATGACGCCCCAGACTGTCAATGCTTACTATCTTCCAACCAAGAATGAAATCGTCTTCCCTGCTGGCATCCTGCAGGCCCCCTTCTATGCTCACAACCACCCAAAGTGTGTCTGGGGCAGGAGGGTCTGGGTGCTGGAGCCTGGCCCTGTGGGCAAACCGGGAGAAGAACTGGAGGGGAACCAGGAGATGTTCCTGCCATGTTCTGATTCTACATTCCTCATGTACTAGGGCCTTGAACTTTGGTGGCATCGGCGTGGTGATGGGCCATGAGTTGACACATGCCTTTGATGACCAAGGTAGGGACTCGGTCTAGAATTTCCAGTGACTACCGCAGGGATTTGGGATATTGGGGACAAACCTTAGGGGTCCTGATGTCATCTTGTCAGGGCTGGTTGGGCATTTGATCCCCTGTGGATGAGTTGTCCTATTGATGGAATGCAAAGACAAATTCTTCCCAGGCCGTGAGTACGACAAAGAAGGGAATCTGCGTCCGTGGTGGCAGAATGAGTCACTGACGGCTTTCCAGAACCATACAGCCTGCATGGAAGAACAGTACAGTCAGTACAAGGTCAATGGAGAGAGACTCAACGGACTCCAGACACTGGGGGAAAACATCGCCGATAACGGGGGCCTGAAGGCTGCTTACAATGTGAGTGGCCGAGGTCTCCTAGGCTGTGTAGAAGGGCGCTTGGGAAAGCGGGCGGGCACTGGTGGACTTGCTTCTTATTATTCCCCTAGGCTTACGAAGCATGGTTGCGGACGCATGGGGAAGAGCAGCAGCTGCCAGCTGTCGGGCTCACCAATCACCAGCTGTTCTTTGTGGGATTTGCCCAGGTATGGCCCCTTGGGAGAACTGGTTATGTCTCCTATCCGTTCCCTCCAAAGAATGCCATTAGAAGCAGAAGCTGGGGTTATGCAGGAAAGGCGCTGGGAAATGGGGCCACAGTTGCTGCCTGGGAAGTGCTTTGAGAGGAAGCCTGGTGTCCAGAGCCCTTGCAAGTAGCCTGCAGAGATAGGTCTTCTGCGGGATTGTATTTGAAAGGGAAGGGCCGCTGACTTTAGTGGAGTGGATAGGAGCAAGCATTGGTCCCCTCCTATTACTGTGGTGGAATGTGGAGAAACTGTAGTTTGGGAATACAAAATATCTTGTTCAGGGTCACCCAGGAATAAAATAAGAAGCAGAGTTAGTGTCCAGGCAGGACCTGTTTCAAATACTTTGAACCACAGCGAGTAATCTTTAAAGGGCTCAGCCTTTCCCCACAGCCATGCCCATGCTGGGTTACCCAGCATGCTCTTTAGCGGCTTCGAGGAAGTGAGGAGGCATGTTGCCTTCCCTTGGAGATGGCCAAGTCTCCTGCAGTGACCCTGACAATTCCTGAGCTCACCAGCTGGACCAAGATGGCTCTGCTGTAGCTGCAGCTGCAGCTATGGCTTAATTCAGTTCCACACTAGACACCATATGTCCCCATGTCTGTCCTGGCCCGCAGGTGTGGTGCTCGGTCCGCACACCAGAGAGCTCTCACGAGGGGCTGGTGACCGACCCCCATAGCCCTGCCCGTTTCCGAGTGCTGGGCACTCTCTCCAACTCCCGTGACTTCCTTCGGCACTTCGGCTGCCCTGTCGGCTCCCCCATGAACCCAGGGCAGCTGTGTGAGGTGTGGTAGACCCGGGTTGGGAGAGAAATGGGCAACTGTGGCCAGGGACCGCGGCTTCCAAGTTAGGAGAAAGTAAAGATCAGTTGGTATGGTTGTCTCTCCACACTACAAGGGACATGAATCTAGTCCCCACCACCACCACCACATCGTGCCTCTGCTTTGGGGGCGCCAGTGCCTCTAGCAGAGATCCCCCCATTTACTGTGACATCCTCTCATGCGTCACCCTGGAGGACGTCTAGGCAGAGTGCCAGTTCCTACAAAGAGGGTTCCATCTCTTGGCTCCAAGCTTACTTAATTTGGGAACCAAGAGGCTATGCCTGGGGCATGCCCATCTCTCCCAGGCACACTCAGACTATATAGCAATGAGCTCAACTCCCTTCAACCCCACCCTCAGGCTCCCCCCACCTATGTTCCTTGTGCTCCTCCTAGTACTGCTGCTCCCCTCAAGGACAGAGCAACTGAACTCAAGTGGAAGGCCAAGGGCTCTCGGGTGAGAGGAGAAATGTGTATGTACAGTTCGTGTTGGTTCCCTGTGTCTTAGGGCGCGAGTCTTAGGCTTGGCCACTCGTCCCTGGGCCAAACAGAAGAGCAGATCTAGTAGAGAAAAGGAAAGTTTATTTTTGCAGGGTAGAGGGTGGGGAGGGTGTGGTCTTGGCTTTATAGGACCCTTTGCTAATAAATAGATCCATATCAGTCAGCCTGTCTCTTCCTTCAGTTCTCCCTTTCCTTATTCATCCGCTCATCCGGTCAATATTTGAGCAACTACAATGGTCTTAATTAGGGTTTTCTATTGCTGTGAAGAGACACCGTGACCACGGCAACTCCTATAAGGAAAACATTTCATGGGGTTGTCTTACAGTTTCAGAGGTTTAGTCCATATCATCACGGCAGGACATGGTGGCACACAGCAGACATGGTGCTAGAGAAGGAGCTGAGAGTTCTACATCTTCATCAGAAGGCATCAGGAAATGAACCAAGACACTGGGAGTGGCTTGAGGATATTTGAAGTTTCAAAGCCCACCCCCGCAGTGACACACTTCCTCCAACAAGGCCACACCTCCTAAAAGTGCTACTCCTCCTGAGCTTGTGGTGGGGGCGCAATTACCTTCAAACCACCACAACAATACAGTAGTAATTCTTCCGATACTGGCTTACTTGCAGAAATAGGGGACTGAGATTTGAAGTCCAAGGGAGGCAAAGGTTGAGAGAGACGCACAGTTGGGTCTGTTCGGTCACAGTACATACTCCACAGCTAGAAGGGTCTGCAGCTCCCCACTGCCTCTGTGGCCATCCTGTCACTGAATCTGGGGAGTAGACGGTCAGGTCAGCTTGGTTTTTGTGTTTTTGAGACAGGATCTCACTATATAGCCCTGGCTGGCTTGGATCTCGCTCTGTAGATCAGGTTGGCTTTGAACTCCCTGCTTCTGTCTCCAAACCGCTGGGATTAAAGGCATTTGCCAGCCGGGCGGTGGTGGCGCACGCCTTTAATCCCAGCACTTGGGAGGCAGAGGCAGGAGGATCTCTGTGAGTTCGAGACCAGCCTGGTCTACAAGAGTTAGATCCAGGACATGCTCCAAAACCACAGAGAAACCCTGTCTCAAAAAATCAAAAAAAAAAAAAAAAAAAAAAAAAAAAAACCAAATAAAGGCATTTGCCATCCCACCCAACTTTTATTGTTCTTTAAATTTACTTTCGAATGATATATTAGCTACCAGTAATTTGTGTCTCAGGCACTGGGGATAAAATGGTCTCTGTCAGGCCGGGCGGTGGTGGTTCAGGCCTTTAATCCCAGCACTCGGGAGGCAGAGGCAGGCGGATCTCTGTGAGTTCGAAGCCAGCCTGGTCTACAGGAGCTAGTTCTAGGACAGGAACCAAAAGCTAAGGAGAAACGTCTCTGTCCTTTGGGGACGCCAGCTATTTCACTTTCACGCTCACAAACTCATGCCCCCACAGCCACCACTTTCTACCAGTGCTCTGTTCCCATGATGCAGACCTAGCCCCAACCCCTATTACTGCAGCCAAAGAAATCTGAGTTGAAACGGGGGCTCTGATAATTATGACCTAAATCCGGTAAGCCTTAGTTTCTTCATCTGTAAAATGAGAATGACAGTAAAACAGTGGAAAGAGTCCAATCATACACACTAGTCGGGACTGAAGAGATGGCTCAGAGATTAAGAGTAGTAGCTGCTCTTCCTGAGGTCGTGAGATCAATTCCCAGTAACCACACCCACACACACCCACACACCCACACACACACACACACATGCTCCTGGAGGTGCAAGCATCAAGGGTGAGTTTGTCAGGTTTGCAAGGAACAGAATGAGGGCTTGTTGTAATTGCTTCTGGTGTCTCTGGTCTCTCGAATGTCACTAATATTTACCCCACAACTTGTGTCCTACCCCAGTTTTTCAGTGGGCCAGGCTGTTCCCATATGGGGCCATGTCATGTCACCTGGATGTGCTAGCTGCTTACTGAAAGAGGGCAGAAGGAACAAGATGTCTTTTGAACAGCTGAACCACACTGCTAATTCCAAACCTCTAGGTTCAACTACAGGGTAGATGGCAAAGTGTGCTGGGAAGAGGAGAGCTTTCATTTCCGGAGAACTGGCTCTGGTGCCAGCTTCTGTCACCCACTAGCGTATGACACCAGGCAGAGCTCATTCCCTCTTCAGGTCTTGGTGTCTCAGCAGTCCGTAAAATAAGTGGACTGGGTAAGATTATTTCTGAGATCATTCAGCTTCAATGCCTTGAAAGAGAAATTCAACCCAGGCATAATGATACAGGATTTTAATCCCATCTATTTGGGAGGCTGAGGCAGGGGGATGTCAGAGGCCAGGAGCTCAGAGTACAAGGTGTGAGAGATATGTGTCAAATGTACAGTGGATCTCGGGAGAAATGCATAACCCGAGAAGCAAGGAAGGAAAAAGGAAGGGAACATTGATCTGGAGCTCAGAGGATGGTAGAAATTCTCAACTGAAAACAGAAGGGCATTCCTTACTGATGGAATAACCACTCGGAAAGACAGCTTGCGGGGGGGGGGGGGGGGGTGGAGAATATTCAGAAATGTGAAATGGGCAGGATGATCAGAATATACGTGGAAGGGACATAATACAATTTTCACCTGGGTGGCGGTAATAAAAGAGTGAATGAAACATCTGCTGTCGTTCTGTTCCTAAAGTTAGCAGTAAAAATCTCCACAAAACATCTGGCTATGCCGGGCGATGGTGGCGCACGCCTTTAACCCCAGCACTCGGGAGGCAGAGGCAGGCGGATCTCTGTGAGTTCGAGACCAGCCTGGTCTACAGAGCTAGTTCCAGGACAGGCTCCACAGCCACAGAGAAACCCTGTCTCGAAAAACCAAAAAAAAAAAAAAATCTGGCTATTAGGAAAATATCACATACAGAATATGGCAATCCTTATTGGCTAGGTTTACAGTGCTTGGCATGAATTCCCTCCTATTGAGTGGTCCACAAGTCCAATTAGGCGGTTGTTGGTTACCCCCAAATATAAATGCCACTATTGCACCCCGGGAAATATCACACTGAGCTGGTCATTGCAGTTCATACCCTTTACAGCTGGGCAGGACTGTTGATTGCTTTTCTCCTTGGCAGCTTGCACAGGACCTTCAGACACTAGGAGAGCTAGTACCCAGGGAGAAGGCTTCCAGGTCAGGTCCACCCGGTTCCTCCAAGTCCTGTGAAGCGTGTGGTGTCCTCACTAAGAAAGCCTTACCTTCAAGCTCTGGAAGGCAACCAAGAATGACAGCAAAAGCTCATAGTTTTAGGAATCTCCTGGACTCCCCTGGCTTACTCTAAAGGTTTCCTATGCCTGGCTCTGGGTTTTTGATAGATTCTCTATGGTACTTGTGGGGAGAATTATGTTAGACTTTTTTTTTTTTTTTAATTCAACAGGGTAACAAACAAACAAAAAGAGTGAGTCACCATGCCTGGCTTAGATATATTTAATGACTTATTTTGTTCTTTTTTTTTTTTCTTTTTCGAGACAGGGTTTCTCTGTGGCTTTGGAGCCTGTCCTGGAACTAGCTCTGTAGACCAGGCTGGTCTCGAACTCACAGAGATCCACCTGGCTCTGCCTCCTGAGTGCTGGGATTAAAGGCTGTTCTTTTTTTTTTTAATTATTTTTATGTGCATTGGTGGTTTTTTTTTTTTTGCATGTATGTCTATGTGTGAGTGTTGAGTTTCCTGGACCTTGAGTTCTAGGCAGCAGAAAACTGCCACATGGGTGCTGGGAATTGAACCCAGGTCTTCCAGAAGAGCAGCTAATGCTCTTAAAGGCTGAGTCATCTCTCCAGCCCCTCATTTTGTTCTTACAAGAGAAACATTTCATACTTCACATAGGGGAATACAGGCTGAGTTTAGGTAGCTTAACCAAACAACACAACACAACTGGTACATGACAGAATTTGTTCTGCTTTGTTTTTCGGTTATTCACATCAGAGCTTATCTGTATAATCTTGGGTGTCCTGGAATCACCCTAGACCAGGCTTGTCTCAAACTCACAGAGATCTGCTTGCCTCTGCCTCTTGAGTGCTGGGACTAATGGCGGGCACCACCATCTGGCCAGAACTCAGTTTTAATATTTTCTAAAGCTTGAGTTCTCTCATCTTTCCAAGTTTTTCTTTCAAAAACAATTTATACCTACAAAAAAAAAAGTTGCAATGTATCCCAACATCTTTTCACATAATCTTCATCTGAACTCATCTGCTGTTTGATAAACTGTTTTATGGCACAACATCCAAGTCATCTCCAACGTACTGATATCTATATATCTCTATCTATGTGTATATCTATACAGACAGAGAGTGTGTGTATTCCAAGGTCTATGGTAGAAGTCATAGAAACAGAAACTGGTAGAGTTTCCTGACAGAGAACTAAAGCAAGCATGAAAATGTATGGTCATCCTAAAGACAGAACAGGCAGCGCAACTACGGGCTGTCCACCTTCTGTCGAGAGGTTGGGAGTGGGCATAGTTATGCCTAGAATGCAGCACTGAGTGAAAAAGTGATAGGTTTTAAAGATCAGCAGCAGCGGGGTGGCGGCTCATGTCTGCAAGCCAGCACTCCCGAGGCAGAGGCAGGACCTGAGGTTTAAAGCCATTCTCTGCTATATAGCGACCCTGAGGCTACCCCGCGCTAATAGATAAATAAGCTTCAGGCAGCACCACTCATCCTCGAGAGGGGAAAGTTGGTTACTATTCCAGATCGGTGTGAGGCCGTCGCACAGATCTCAGTCAAGAGTTCAAGAGTCTTGTCCGTTTGTCGCACCATGCATCCAGCTGAGGTGAAGCTACCGGAAAGGAGAGCTAGGCAGTTCCACCGAGGACTGAGTTCAGAGACACCGAAACGCAACACTAGCGGTCCGAGCTGGAGGCCGGAACTGTAATTCCCGGCCTGCCTCAGGGGGCGGGGCTCGGATTCCACGGAGCGTTTCCGGTCCGGAGGACGAGGCGCGAGGCCGTCTGGGAAAAGGGGCGGTGCGAGCAGGTGCGCGCGCAGCAGGCCGGCAGTGGTGGTAGAGATGGAGGAGGGTGGACGAGACAAGACGCCGGTGCAGTCCCAACAACCCTCAGCAACAGCTCCCGCTGGCGCGGACGAGAAGTCGAGCGGCAAGGAGAGACGGGATGCCGGGGACAAAGACAAAGAGCAGGAGCTGGTGAGGCTCAGCTTCGGGAGCCCGGGGAGGAGGCCTTGGGCTGAGTCACTGCTGCCTTGAAGGCCTCAGGCCCGACTCCCTACGACCCACCACACCTGGGAGACACAGAATGGGGAGACCCTGCCCTGATGCCCCCCTCATTACGGACTGACAGCCCCTGCGACCCTCACCACCACTTCGTGGGTCTTCGCCGTAATTTTCTAGAACGGCCTTCAAGGAGAGCCTGCCTGGCTAGACTGCCTTTTCAGCAGGGTTGTTTGACACCCTACTCCCGTTTCTTGTCCACCTGGCCCCTCCTGAGGCTACATTCACACTCTCCGCCTGTCCCGGGGTGAATGGGAGGGGAATGTGGTTAGGATTCTTTGGTTTAATGAGCTTCTTCCCCCAACCGTTCAGTCTGAGGAGGACAAACAACTTCAAGATGAACTGGAGATGCTCGTGGAGCGACTTGGGGTGAGTCCAGATTGGACTTGAGAGGGGGATGTATTCGGGTGTTTCCTACTTGTTTGCTCTATTTCATTTGGAGGCAACAACTAGACATCGCATATAAGATAGCATGCTAATTCGCGGGCAAAGAGTTACAAAGGTTGTTTGAATGGGGTCTTGCGTCTCGGGCAATTTGCAGAAGTTGAGAGAGCAGTTATGTCTTTGAGCAAAGCATTGGTTAATTATGTCTGGGTTATGATGTGGAGGAATGTGGCTCCTTTTGGTCTGAACCCTGTCATCCCCTGATCAGGAAAAAGATACATCCCTGTACCGACCAGCTCTGGAGGAACTGAGAAGACAAATCCGTTCTTCTACAACTTCCATGACTTCAGTACCCAAGCCTCTCAAATTTCTGCGTCCACACTATGGCAAACTGAAGGAAATCTATGAGAACATGGCCCCTGGGGAGAATAAGGTAATTCAGAATATGGTGGGAGTCTGTCCAGTTGAAGAATTCCTTTTCTTTTTCTTTTTCTTTTTTTTTTCTTTTTGAGACAGTGTTTCTGTGTAGCTCTGGCTTTGGAACTCACTCCATAAACCAGACTGACCTCAAACTCAGACTCACTGTGCCACCTAGACTGAGCTTGACTCTGGCATTCCTCCTCTTGCTTTAGACTCTGGAGTGCTGGCATTAGAGGCCTAGACCAGCATGATGCCTGACTGACTGACTTTCGTTCTTTCTTTCTTTCTTTCTTTCCGTTTTGCTATTATTTATTTTATGCGTGTGGGTGGTTTGCCTGCGTGTCTGTGCAGTATGTGCATTCCAGAATCCAGGAGAGGATGGCAGATCCCTGAGTTACAGGCAGTGTTGAGCTGCCATGTGGGTGCTGGGAATAGAACTAGGGTCCTATGGAAGAGCAACTGGTGCTCTTAACTTCTGAGCCCTCTCTCCAGCCCCAGACGTTTTTAATTCGAGTGGATTATTGAGTAGTCTCCTAATGAGTTTGCTCTTGTCCTTGACCTCCTATATATATCATAAAGCAGTAGTTACTTGATTGAAATAGATCATGGATTTCCCCCTCACCCCCCACAAGACAGGGTTTTTCTGTGTAGCCATAGCTGACCTGGAACTCATTCTGTAGACCAGGATGACCTCAAACTTTTTCTGAGTGCTGGGATTAAAGGTAAGCACCATCATTGCCAGATGGAAAATTTTATTAGATGTATTTTTACTTTATGTGGATGAGTGTTCTGCCTGCCTGTATGATGTATGTACTCTACCTGCATGTAGTGTCTGTGCAGGCCAGAAGCAGGGAACAGATCCCCTAGAACTGGAGTTAGACTATTGTGAACCCTTGTGTGGATGCTGGGAACTGAACTCAGGTCCTCTGCAGGAGCAGCATATTTTCTTGACTGTTGAGCCAGTTCTCCAGACCCCTAGATTATGGGCCTTTTTTTTTCTTTTTTTTTTTTTTAATAAACCCTTAAAATCAGAAATCTACCAGCTTCTGCCTCCAGAGTGCTGGGATTAAAAGCGCTCACCACCGCCACCTGGCTTATTAAAACCTTTTAATAGTTTACTATTAAAATAAAAATTTCTGCTAGTTACGATGGGTACTTCTGATCCCAACCATTTAGCATCTCTTGAGTGAGACCAAACTGAGCATTGTAATGAGAGCCACTGTCTCCATGAATTCAAGTCTTTATCTTTCTCCAGTTCCCTGTTGTTTGTTAGGTTGGCTTCAGAAGGAGCTAACAATACCAACAGAAAACACTTTAGAATTTCTCTGAGGCTTAGCTTAGATCACATGGAAATTTTTAGTATAGACACTAATATATAGTGAATTTTATTGGTGAATTTTGGGGACAGTGATCTTGATTCTGTAATGTCTCATACTGTTTTCCTTGGACTGCTGGCTTTGACCTTAAAAGATCGGTTTCCTTGCAGTGTTTTGCTGCTGACATCATCTCTGTTTTGGCCATGACCATGAGTGGCGAGCGTGAATGCCTCAAGTATCGGCTAGTGGGCTCCCAGGAGGAATTGGCATCATGGGGTCATGAGTATGTCAGGTAAGATATTTTCTTCTTGGTAGTGTGAAGGGACTTGGAGGCATAATTCTGTTGGTTTGGGGAAATAGCAATGTATTGAATTCCCCAGACACCGAGGTCCTTGACTTCAGGGACCTGTTTCCCTAATGATTGTGTGTGTCCATAGACATCTTGCAGGAGAAGTGGCTAAGGAGTGGCAAGAGCTGGATGATGCAGAGAAAGCACAACGGGAGCCATTGCTTACCTTGGTGAAGGAAATTGTCCCCTACAATATGGCTCATAATGCAGAGCATGAGGCTTGTGACCTGCTCATGGAAATTGAGCAGGTAGACATGCTGGAAAAGGACATAGATGAGAATGCATACTCAAAGGTCTGCCTGTATCTCACCAGGTAAGTGAGCATGGCAGAGGAGGGTAGCAGGCCTGCCTTCTTCAGCACTAGTCCATTCCTGTTCTCCTGGAGTGATCTTAGGGTCACCTTAGGCTATAGTTACTTGGTGATGCCATGAATTTCTTGAGGACAGAAACTTTGTGTCTCCTTAGTGTCTTAGAACACAGTACACTGCTTTGTATATAGTAGGCATTGAGTATGTATTTGGGTAAAGGAATTAGACACTTTCTGAAATTTTATTACGTTTGCTTTTGTAGTTGTGTGAATTACGTACCAGAACCTGAGAACTCTGCCCTACTGCGTTGTGCCTTGGGTGTGTTCCGAAAATTTAGCCGTTTCCCTGAAGCTCTGAGATTGGCATTGATGCTCAATGACATGGAACTGGTAGAAGACATTTTCACCTCCTGCAAGGATGTGTATGTAGAGAAGTTGGTAAAGGAATAGATAAGTTTGTGCATGAGTGTGTGTGTGAACATCAGAGACTTGACAGTTTGTGGGGAGAGCATGAGAGATTTTCTGTCCCATAGTAGGTGGGATGAGCAGGTTGGTGGCTCTCCCCATAGGGTGGTACAGAAGCAGATGGCATTCATGCTGGGTCGGCATGGAGTATTCCTGGAGCTGAGCGAAGACGTGGAGGAGTATGAAGACCTCACAGAGATCATGTCCAACGTACAGCTCAACAGCAACTTCTTGGCCTTAGCTCGGGAGGTGAGAGTCTCTGCTCTTACCTGTCATTATACCTCCTAAATACCTTTTACTAGACTCCTGGTTAAAGTTGCTATTGAGTTGGATAGCAGGAGGGACAGATTGGGGATTACTGAGAAGGCAGTTGTGACCCTCTGGCTTCTCTTTAGCTGGACATCATGGAGCCCAAGGTGCCTGATGACATCTACAAAACCCACCTCGAGAATAACAGTGAGTAGCTCTGTGTGGGGATTGGAGGGACTGTTACTTGTCTCTGTTATATTGGGAATAACGTCTTGGCTAACCCACTTATAAAGAACTTCAAATTCCCTTGAACTTTGTGTCCAGGTTACTGATGGAGATGTAGACTAAGGGACTGAATCTGGGCGGTGGTAGTGAATGCATTTGATCCCAGCACTTGGTAGAGATAGAGGCAAGCAAATCTCTGAGTTCAAGGCCAGCCTGCTGTACAGAGCAAATTCCAGTTCAGCCAGGGCTACTCAGAGAAATCCTGTCTCGAAAAGACAAAACAACAATAACAACAACAAAAAAAAATTGAGGACTGCCTACCAAACTGTGTTCCTTTCAGGTCCTATGCTAAACTGTCTCTTTCTCCCCTTGTACAGGGTTTGGTGGCAGTGGCTCTCAGGTGGATTCCGCCCGGATGAACCTGGCCTCTTCTTTTGTGAATGGCTTTGTGAATGCAGCCTTTGGTCAAGATAAACTGCTGACTGATGATGGCAACAAATGGCTGTACAAGAACAAGGACCATGGTATAATTTTCTCTTTTTGTCATGCAGTCAGGTGTTAACTGAGGAGAACCCACAGCAGTTTCCTAGGGGAGCTGTTTCTTTGGGTATACTCTTCTAAAGCTGATGCTCTTCCTTGGTATAGGGATGTTAAGTGCTGCTGCGTCCCTTGGCATGATTCTGCTGTGGGATGTGGATGGTGGCCTCACCCAGATTGACAAGTACCTGTACTCCTCTGAGGACTATATCAAGGTTAGTCCGTTCAAAAGTTATTCATTGGGGACTTTTTCTTCTCATGTTTTAGTGCCTCCTTTTTATTGATGAGGTGTCTTAGTTACTTTCTATCTCTGGGAAGAGACACCATGACCAAGATTACTTACAAAGAATATATTTAGCTGGGCGGTAGTGGTACATGCCTTTAATCACAGTACTCAGAAGGCAGAGGCAGGCAAGGCAGATCTCTGTGAGTTCGAGACCAGTCTGTTCTACAGAACAGATTTCAGGACAGCCAAAGCTACACAGAGAAACCCTGTCTCTATAAACAAAACAAAACAAAACAAACTAACAAAAGAATCGAAGAAGAAAGTATTTAGTTGGGGGCTTGCTTATAGCTTCAGAGGGTCAGTCCATTACCTTCATTGTGGGAATATGACAGCAGGCAGGCAGGAATGGTGCTAGGGCAATAGCTGAAAGCTTACATCTTATCCTTGGAGGCAAGGAGAGATAGTGGGCATTTTCTGAGGTTTTGAAACTTCAAAGCCCACCCCCGGTGACACACTTCCTCCAATAAGGCCACATCTCCTAATCCTACTCAGAACAATTTCACCAACTAGGGACCAAGCATTCAAATATATGAGCCTATGGGGACCAGTCTCATTTCAATCGACCACATGAGGCATGCCCCGTTTTTTATTCCAGGTAAGGCAGGTGCCACAGAGAGGCCATGCTGCACACTTTGTAGTTAAGAGGGAAGATACCCTAATAAAGCGTGTGCTTGCCTTTTCCAGTCGGGAGCCCTCCTTGCCTGTGGTATCGTGAACTCTGGGGTCCGAAATGAGTGTGACCCTGCTCTGGCACTGCTTTCAGATTATGTTCTCCATAACAGCAATACCATGAGACTTGGTTCCATCTTTGGGTAAGGTTTCTTGCAGCTCTTCCCTTATCTATCTATCTATCTATCTATCTATCTATCTAATCTATATCTGTCTACTTTTAAATTCTTACGTTTCTTAGGCACCTTCTCTTCTGCTAGTGCTCAGCTTAATACTCTATAGAGAAAATATTGCTCAAGACTGCCATGTGCCATTGAATATCTGGTTCTTGGTGAATGTGTTGGTGACCAGTTCTACTTTTGTTCTTTTTTACTTTGTCCCTGGGTATATGTTGGGGACTTTATCTCCTGACTCTGTAGACTAGGTTTGGCCTATGCTGGCTCCAATCGGGAAGATGTTCTAACACTGCTGCTGCCCGTGATGGGAGATTCCAAGTCCAGCATGGAGGTGAGTAATTTTCTAGTGGAAAAGGTAGAGGAGGTGTGTTGGGGTTAGGGAGCACCTCAGTACAATCTCCTAGAACTGCAATTTCAAGCTGTGTGTGATGGTGCATGGCTCTTATCTCAGTGCTTGGGAGATTGAGGCAGGAAAATTTCTGTGAGTTCCAGGCCAGCCTGGGCTACAGAATAAATTGTGTATCAAGTACCCTGTTACTCTTAACCCTACCCCACTCCCACTCCCTCAAAAATGGGGAAAAGGACAGACTGGAATTTAGAGCCCCAATGAAACTTGGTGTTACGTTATATTGTACTGAGCCTCAGCCTCTGAAACCCCAGTCAAACCACGTAGTTCTAAGGAAGAGAAACTCTGAAGTTAAGGGTGGATGACTCTGCTGTCCAACTTTCTGTCACTATAACAAAGTAACACATCGTGGTAGAAGACACATGGTGGAACAAAACTGTTCACTTTAGCAGGAAGCCAGGAGGCAGAGGAAGGACCCAGGGTCCTCCTTTCCCCCTTTATGTTTTCCCCACTATCCCTTCAAGGGAATAAATGATTTCAAAGACTTCCTAATAAGCCTCGCCCCTTAATTTCCACTACTTCTCAAGACCTTACACGCAGAAGAGGTTCAGGCCTTGCATGTGGTTTGGAGAACATTGTAGATAGAAGCCACAGCAGTGATTCTCACTTCTAGTCATTAGCTAACCTTAAATTTCCTTGCTTTTGCAGAGTCATTTTAGTGATAAATATTGTATGATTACCAATGATTTTAAAGTAAAAAAATCCAAGATCAAATCTTGCTGCTTGTACTTGCAAGCAGAAGATATTGGACAATTAACTCAATCTCTTTAGGCTTCATTTTTTCCTATCACCTATCTTATGGCGTTGTAAGGACTAAGTGTTTAGAGGTATGCAGAACTAGGGCTGTTGGGATTCCAGGCAAGCCTGATGACTGTATGGTAGAAGGAGAGAACTGACTTGCAAATTGTTCTTTGACTTCACACATGTACTTTGTGTGTGAATACTAAATAAGTATATGTAATAAAATAGTATGCAAATGGCTTGGCACAGTGTCTGACATGTAAGTAAGTATTCACTGATTTTATAGAAATAATTACCCAGTATGGTTAGGAAGAATAGCTTACAGTGGACCAGAAGAATTGGGTTTTGAATAAAGATACATAAGCATTTTAGTACCTTATTGTGGTTGGGAATGGTGGTATACACTTGAATCCAGCACATACTGGGAGACCTGAGTTTCCAGGATATTCTAGTCTACATAGTGAGTTCCTGTCTCAAACAAAGAAAACAAAAGGACATTTTACTGTGTATAATGCTGATTTTCTTATTTCTAGGTAGCAGGTGTGACGGCTCTAGCTTGTGGGATGATAGCTGTGGGATCCTGCAATGGGGATGTCACTTCCACCATCCTTCAGACCATCATGGAGAAATCGGAGACTGAGCTCAAGGATACCTATGCTCGTTGGCTTCCTCTTGGCCTGGGCCTTAATCACCTGGGTGAGGGAATGTTTATTTTATCAAAGGCCTGACAGTAATTGGACACAGTTGAGGGTTTATGCGTCAGACTAAGCGGTTGCAAACCAGTGTCGTTGGACTCTTTGAATCTCCTGTAGGGAAGGGTGAAGCTATCGAGGCAATCCTGGCTGCACTGGAGGTTGTATCGGAACCGTTCCGTAGCTTTGCCAACACTCTGGTGGATGTGTGTGCCTATGCAGGTTTGTGCCTCAGTTTCTCAGCATCTCCACTTTTCTCTTGACCTTTTCTTCTCAGGTTGTTTCTCCTTTGTCTTTCTTTCTGCTCTTTAGATTTTTTTTTTTTAAGGCTTCTTGTATTTACAGAATATGCTTTTTCTTGCTGTCTTCTCATTTTCATCTCTTCACTTGCTACCCCTCTGCAGGCTCTGGGAATGTGCTGAAGGTGCAGCAGCTCCTCCACATCTGCAGTGAGCACTTCGACTCCAAGGACAAGGACGAGGACAAGGACAAGAAGGAGAAGAAGGACAAGGAGAAGAAGGAAGCCCCTGCTGACATGGGAGCACATCAGGTGTGGGACCAGCAGGCACTCTGAGAAAAGAGAAGCGTAGATCGGAGGGGTAGAGTGGAGTTAGCTTTGTTTTGGCCTCTGCTTCCTCCCCTAGGTACTGCCACATGACAGACTAGCAGGGCTGAGTTTTGTCCATGAAGGGCAAGGTGTTCCTTCCAGCATAGCTCTTCCTAGATGAGCCATGGGTCAAATTTAGTGACTTGGTTTTTGTTCCTGGAACTTACTGGGTATTTGTGCCTCTGGAATTGCAGGGAGTAGCTGTTCTGGGGATTGCACTTATTGCTATGGGGGAAGAGATCGGTGCAGAGATGGCGCTACGAACCTTTGGTCACTTGGTGAGTAGCACAGAGTACACTAGAATATGGTGCGTGTGTGTGTGTGTGTTAGTTACTTGGGATTAAACCCAAGGCCTTAAGCATGCATGATGTCTGAGTCACCACCATGGCACACCTTATCCCTGGCTAATTCTAGCTTTGATGATTTAGAGTTCCTTGGTAGAGATTGGTGAAGAAGCAAGTCCCTTTTGATCCATTAGCCTGTTTCTGTAATTGAACTTGGTTTGCCACACATACTCATATGTAAATGCCAAGAGGTGCCTAGACCTTGTCTAAGACAGGGTTTCTGTCTTAGTCCGTGTTCTATTCCTGTGAAGAGACACCATGACCATGGCAACTCTAACAAAGGAAGCATTTAAGTGGGTCTTGCTTACAGTTCCGAGTCCATTATTAGTAGTCCATTATTAGCATGGTGGGAAGCATGGCAGTGCAGGCAGACATGGTGTTAAACAGTGGTTCTCAACATTCCTATTGCTACAGTCCTCATGTTATGGTGACCTTAGATATAAAAAATGATTTTTGTGGCTACTTCATAACTAATTTTGCCTACTGTTATGAAGTGTAATGTAAACATCTGTTTTCCAGTGGGCTTAGGTGACCCTGTGAAAGGGTCATTCAACCTCATAGGGATTGCAGCCCACAGGTTGAGAACTTAGAGAATAGCTGAGAGTTGTACAACTAGATCCCATAGACAGCAGGCAGAGAGACTCTGGACCTGACTTGGGCTTTTGAAACTACAAATCCCACCCCTCGTGACACATTTCTTCCAACAAAGCCACACCTACTCTAACAAGGCCACACCTCCTAATCTGTCTCATATTGCCACTTCCTAATGACCAGCCACTCAAATATATGAGCCTATAAGGACCATTTCTATTCAAACCATCACAATCTCATACATTTCTCCTCTGAGTACTGTTGTAATAGAAGCGGCGGGGCTGTGTCCCCAGCACCCTGGCCGCCTGGCTAGCTTATGCCCCGAAATAACAACACACAAATTGTATTCTTTTAAACACTGCTTGGCCCATTATATCTAGCCTCTTCTCGGCTAACTCTCGCACCTGGACTAGCCCATTTCTAATAATCTGTGTAGCCCACGAGGTGGCTTACCAGGGAGATTCTAGCCTACGTCCATCCTGGGTCGGAGCTTCATCACGTGTGCCTCAGAGAGCAGAGCTCTCGCGTCTGCCCGTGAGAGGGGAGCATGGTGTCTCTCAGAGCTCACTTCCTCTTCCTCCCAGCATTCTGTTCTGTTTACTCCTCCCACCTATGTTTTAACCTATGAGGACCCAGCAGTTTCTTTATTGCTTAACCAATGAAATCAACAGATTGATATATGACACTCCCACATCAGATTACAGCAGGCTAGCTGGTCCTAGAGCTTCCAGAGCTGCTCTGTCTATACACCTCTTTCTAATAGTATTGGAACTGTGGATGTCTGCACTGCTAGTCTGCCTTTTCTATTGGTCCTAGGTATTCAACCTCAGGTCTTCACGCAGACAGTCTTACCTTGAGCTTGTTTTACCCTGTTCTCTAATGCGCTATTTTGCTTCTTCTTTTTCACCAGCTGAGGTATGGGGAGCCCACCCTCCGCCGTGCTGTACCTTTAGCACTGGCACTAATCTCTGTTTCAAATCCTCGACTCAACATCCTGGATACTCTAAGCAAATTCTCTCATGATGCTGATCCAGAAGTTTCCTATAACTCCATTTTTGCCATGGGCATGGTGGGCAGTGGTAAGTACAGGAAAATCTTGAACAGACTGAAAGATTGAAGGTTCTTTTTGTAAGTTTTGGTAATGTTTCCTTTTTCTAGGTACCAATAATGCTCGTCTGGCTGCAATGTTGCGCCAGTTAGCCCAGTATCATGCCAAGGACCCCAATAACCTCTTCATGGTGCGCTTGGCACAGGTAAAGAATAGGAGTCTCCTTTTTCTAGTGTGGCAGCAGTAGTACCTGTTAGGATGTAGGACGGCCTGAGAGAGAAGGGAATATTTTTTTCTAAGCTTTGACTTCTCAACTTCTGTTTGTTTTGCAGGGTCTGACACATTTAGGGAAGGGCACACTGACCCTCTGCCCCTACCACAGTGATCGGCAGCTCATGAGTCAAGTAGCTGTGGCCGGTCTGCTCACTGTGCTTGTTTCCTTCTTGGATGTCCGAAACAGTGAGTTCCTATTCCTGCTGCACATGTGCCTTGTGTCCTTAGCAGGGCCACCTTGGCAGTCAGGATCAAGATGCCAAGTTAGCTCTTTTTTTAGGTTCACTGAGCTTGTGGGAGGCCTCCTGAGACTTTAACTTCTCACACTTAATGATCTGGCCCAAAAGATTTCAAGAGGATCAGTGCCTCAGTGACTAGGAAAAGTGATTTTCAGGCTTAGGGATGTGAGCAAGGAAGGGTAGAAGCATCTTGGGCTAGGGATGTGGTGTAGCATACAAAGAACAGAATTTTGTCTTAGTAGATGAGTGGGTCAGGGCTGGGATAGATTCCTAAAGTTCAGGCCAGGTTTGCCCCAGTGTCTACGAGTCATTGTTCTTTGTGCTTTCTTCCCTTAGTCATTCTAGGCAAATCACACTATGTATTGTATGGACTGGTGGCTGCCATGCAGCCCCGAATGCTGGTTACATTTGATGAGGAGCTGCGACCATTGCCAGTTTCTGTCCGTGTGGGTCAGGTGAGGAACTGGGTAGAGAAAGGAGGGCTCAGTGTATACCATAGAAGTTGGACAGTGTATATACAATCCTTTTTGACGTGCTGGTGTGGACAATGAGGGGAGTTGGGGATATTGTTTCTCTCCCTTCTGGAAACCCTTTACTTCAATTTTCTCATCCCACAGGCAGTGGATGTGGTGGGCCAGGCTGGAAAGCCTAAAACAATCACAGGGTTCCAGACACACACAACGCCGGTGTTGTTGGCCCATGGGGAACGGGCAGAATTGGCCACTGAGGAGTTTCTTCCCGTTACCCCCATTTTGGAAGGTTTTGTTATCCTCCGGAAGAACCCCAACTATGACCTTTAAGTGGCCACTAGAGACCCTGGGCTGCAACTGATTTTTAGCAGGCCATGCTGCCTGCCAGGGGTGGATACTGTTCCAGATCTTTGGGGGAATTGTTACCTCTTGTTGTTTTGTTACTAAGTAAGATAACTTTGTTGAATAAAGACCTTTATCCCCAAGGTCACTGTCTATTTATTGGGTGTCATGGCCTGGAGTTAGACCAGAGAGTGGAGAGGATATGAGAAAGCATTTTTCACAGTAATACTGAGCCTAAAAGAAACTAAGGTCATTAGTCCCTAAGAAGTTGATAGATTTGATGTATTTTTATTTCGTTTCCTATGTAGACAACACTTGCCTCAACCTCAAGGGAATTGCCCGCCTTTGCATCCAAGCGCCGTCTTTTAACATCTTTTAGTTTGGGTCTGCCTTCACCTCTGAGGATGCTAAGATTACAGACTGTACATTACCCCATCCAACTTTAAAGAATCTTCTAGAATATTCATCTGTTTGTTTTTTGGTGTAAACTCTCACTGCCAGCCTTTAAAGGACTTAGGATTTTGTGCACTCCTCCCTTCAAGCCCATCTTTTTCTGTCTTTGGGAAAAGGTGCCTGAGAATGCACAGCCCCACTCTTTTCTCTCTTGGTGTGTGTGCCAAGAGGGATGTTTTTATCCCCTATGATCCATTCTGTGTTCCTCTTAGAAGGCTGCTGCTTGAGTGATCTGGTCATGCTAGGATCTCTGGGCTATTGTAGAAATTTGAAAGCTTGACTTTGACTGGCCAGTTGGAGCCATAGGAAAGAGAAGTAGCCTCTTCCTGGGAAAGTTGTCACTGTTGATAGGTAGCGTTCACTCTGGGTGTGGCTAGTACAAGTATAATCCACCACTCTGAGACCTGGTCCCGTGTGGATGTGTGTGTCTGGCCTGGCCTGGCAGTGGTAGTAGCATATATAGTCCTACCAAATAATCATGGTAATGTTTACCTACCACTTACCTTGAATTAATCTCTGAATAGTAGCTGGTACCAAATAGGTGCTATATTGGGAGAATAACTGTTGTTTATGTCTCTGAGACTGCGGCAATTTCAGAGGTGAGTATAGACCTATATTTTCCGCAGAGGTTGATAACTTGCTCATGGTCACATGAGAGGTAGAGACCAGGATTGGGATCTGAAATATATCTAATGCCTTAGTCACTATGGTAATAATGTCTCTGGGATTTGATGCTTAATCCCCCCTTGGTTGTAAAAACAAACAAACAAAAAAAGCCCACCATTTTTAATTTTCTTTTTTTATGGTTTATTGGGGCCATAGCCCTGTCCTGGAATATAGACCAGGCTGGCCTTATACTCTCAGAGATCATCTGCTTGTCTCTCAAGTTCTGGTATTAAAGGTGTGCACCACCATACTTGGCTTGATTTCTTTTTTTTTTTTTTCTAAAAAAAAAAAAACAAACTTTCATTTTACATACCAATCCCAGTTGCCACTCCCTCCCCTCCTCCCATCCCCTCTACCTTTCCCCCACCCCACCCCATCCACTCTTCAGAGAAGGTATGTAGGGGTATTGTGTTTAGATGTGTGTAAAGTGGCCACAGAGGGCATCAGATCTCTCAAGACTAGAGTTACAGATGGTTATGAGCTGCCTTGTGGGTGCAGGAGTACTCCAGTAACTTAGCTGGAGAAGCAAAGTGACTTGAGGGCTCCATAGTCATCATCTTCTTCTCACTTGGCAGCTGTGTGAAAGGTTTAACCTTGGATGTCAGCAAGCCTGTTATTATTATTTTGCCCCTTCAATGTGACTGCTGACTGAAAGAGCCTGTTATTGTCTAATAGTGATAAAATTAATTGCCTTACTTGGTTTCTAGATGTAGTGACAATAAGGTAAGTTAGAGCACTTGGAGGCAGATACCAGCTTGGTTTGCATATTGAAACCTTGTCTTCAACAAAAAAAGTTTAATGTGGTCTAGTGATATGTCTAGTTGGTGGTAGAGTGCTTGCCTTACATGCCCAGAGCCCTGGGTTTAGTCCCCTGGATTGCATAAATTGGGTGAGGTCGTACATAGAAGTAGTCATTCTTGGCTACATACTGAGTTTGAGATCCAGCCTGAGCTATATGAGTTCCTGTCTCAACAAAAACCAGGGCCAGCAAGGTGGTTCAGTAGGTAAAGGCACTTGCACCAAACCTGATGACCTGATCTTGATATGATATCTGGAGCTACGTGGTGGAAAGAGAACCAGCTATTAGCAGTTGTCTGCTGACTGGCACATGTGCACACACACACAATAAATGTAATAAATTTTAAAACAAATGTAAATCAGGTGTGCTGGCTCACACCTGTAATCACAGCACTCAGAAAGCTGAGGCATCAGATTTCCAAGGTTTCAAGGCGAGTTGGGTCTACAGAGTGAAATCGTGTCCCTACCCTCCCTGAATTATGCAATGAAAGAAATCACATGAAAGCAATTGTGGTATGTTTATGTTGTGATCAGTATTGTAGAGGAATGTGAACAAAGGTACTTGGTACCACTGAGATGGCCTAAGACCAGAACCAGGTGCTATAGGCCTCTAACCTTAGCTACTTAGGAGTCTGATAGAAGGTTCACTGCTGGTCTGGGCTATTTGAAATGGTGAGTTGAAAACTACCATGGACAATGTGGTGAGGCCCTGTCTCAGAAAACAAAGAGGAATAGGGATATAGACTCACAGAATGTTTGCCTTTGAATGCACAAGGCACTAGGTCCAGTGCCCAATAATGCCTGTCTTCCCACGTTCCAAAAAAAAAAAAAAAAGTGCATAAGTACCTGGATCAGGCAGGGGAGTCTGACTAGGAGAAAGATGGACATACAGAGGCAAAGAAGGTAGAAAGTAGCTTGGAGAAGCAAAGGCAAGCAGGAGGAAAGTTACTTGTTTCCAGAAACCATATTTAATTTTGCTTGGCTAAGTATATAGAGTCCAGGGAAATGTGGGGAAGGAAATTAAGCTAGAAATTCAGGCTGAGGTCAGGTGGTGACAGTGCACACCTTTTGTCCCAGCACTTGGGAAGCAGTTCTGAGTTCAAGGCCCCCTGATCTTCAGGATGAGTTCCAGGACAGCCAGGGCTACACAGAGAAACCCTGTGCCAAAAAGCAAAACAAACAACAGTAACAAAAAAAAAAAAGAACAAAGAAGGTCAAGTTGAGGCCAGGTCTAAAAGCCAAGTTTTGCTAAGAGCTATTCCTGAGGACTGAATGAGAGTAGGTAAGAGGATGTGTCTGGGTGAAGCTCAGGGTGTCAGAGCCACTTGATAAGGAGTAGGATATAGAGTCAGAACTGGAGCAGTGGAAGTGGGAAGGGAAAGGGAGAAGGAAGTTTGGTGGGCTCTAAAATATTTTAGTTATGCTGGGCAGTGGTGGCGCACGCCTTTAATCCAAACACTTGGAAGGCAGAGGCAGGCAGATCTCTGAGTTTGAAGCCGGCCTGGTTTACAGAGTAAGTTCCAGAATTGGCTCCATAGTTACTGAGAAATGTGTCTTGAAAAACCAAAACAAAACAAAATTTAGTTATTACGAAGTTAGTTCCAGGGGTTGAACTCAGGTCTCCATCTCACCAGCCCTGGTTTTTGTTTTTAGATAAAATCAGTAGGCCTTAATTTTTGTTAAAGGTTTATTTTATTTTTGTGTGTGGTGTTTTCCTGGGGAGCTGTCAACCCTTTTTGAGACAAAATCACATAATATTGAGATCAATTGATTCAGATAGATGGGCTGGTTGGCAAGCCCCAGGGGCTCGTCTTGATTTTGCTTTCCTGGTGCTGGGATTACAAACTCTGGCCAGTTTTTTTGTTTGTTTGTTTGTTTTGTTTTATTTTGCTTTTTTGAGACAGGGTTTCTCTGTGGTTTTGGATCCTGTCCTGGAACTAGCTCCTGTAGACCAGGCCTGGTCTCGAATTCACAGAGATCTGCCTGCCTCTGCCTCCCAAGTGCTGGGATTAAAGGCGTGCGCCACCACTGACCGGCTTTCTGGCCAGTTTTTAATGTGGGTTTTGGAGAGCAGACTGGGATTAAAGGTGTGGGCTACCACCACCTAGCCAGACGCAGTTTGTTTATTTCTTTGTTTTGGGTGGGAGTTTCAAGACAGGGAGAGTTTCTCTGTGTAGCTCTGGCTGTCCTGGAACTTGCTCTGTAGATCAGGCCGGCCTTGACCTCAGAGATCCAGCTGCGTCTGCCTCCCAAGTGCTGAGATTAAAGGCGTGTAGCACCACCAACCGGCAAATCTTTTTTTTTTTTAAATTTTATTTTTAAATAGTTATTTTGTATGAGTGTTTTGCTTGCATGTAAGACTCTGTACTACATGCATGCCTGGTGCCAGAGGCCAAAAGACAGTTGCCATATGGGTGATGAGAGTTGAGCCCAGGTCCTCTTGAAGAGCAGCCAGTGTTCTAACCGTGCCACTCGCGGCCTTAGCCATGAGAATTCTGGTTATTACAGACATGCATCTGTACACTAGGCTTTTGGGATCGCTTCTTCCATTATTCCAAAGTTTTCATGATTGCCTTTTCCTAGGAGCGACTGGTTTTTTGTAAACAGCGAATGTAAAATTGCATCTTTAGTTAGAATGCCTCAGTTCTTTTGGTGCAACATTCAGTCTCTTTTGTTAATAGGCCTATCAAAGATAAAATCTACAGCATTTTCAGAGGCTACATAATTTGTAGTGTACCGTATATTAAGGCGGAACTGCATTTAAATTGAGCATTCTCAGCTCCCAGCCCGCACTTCGCTTAGCACTCACGCGCTCAATAAATGCTTGCGCAAAGTATGAATGAACTAAAGAACCGCCAGAGCCTCTGAGGGGGTCGGCCTGGGAGTTCCAAAGTTCGGGAGGGGACACGAGGGCGGGCAGTGAGCATCACGTGACGGGGCGGAGCAAATCCCATGTGCTTCCCCAGCGCCAGCGCAGCTCCGCCCTCTGCGCCGGTCACGTGGGGCGCCGGCTGCGCCTGCGGAGAAGCGGTGGCCGCCGAGCGGGATCCGTGCGGGGAGCCGGAAATGGTTGTGGACTACGTCTGTGCGGCTGCGTGGGGCTCGGCCGCGCGGACTGAAGGAGACTGAAGGTAAAGCCGCCATGTCCGGGCCCGACCCGGCCCCCCACCCCTCCCCCCGCATCCGCCGCCATCCGGGCCGGGGCCCGCCACCCTGCGCCGCCGCCCCGGCGCCCCGGCCCCGCGCCCGCTCCCAGGCCCTACTCGCCAGGCCGATCCCCGGCCCACGTGTGCCGGGCCGGGCCCGGGTGGGGGTGGGGAGCAGGGCCCGGCCGGCCCGGGCGGGGAGGGCGCTGGGGCGGCGACGCGACAGCCACCTCCGCTGGGCCGGGGCCGCGGCCCGGCGCAGGCTCCGCGGCGCAGACCCGCCGCCCCCTCCCCCCTGCGGGGCCCGGGCGGCCGCCGGGAAGTGACACGTTGTTCTTTGGCACTGGCCGCGTTGCGCAGGGCAGGGAGGCGGCGGCAGGCAGGGAGGAGCCCCCAGCCCCGCCCGGCGGCCGACCCTCGCCTGCCCCGAGCCGGCTCCGCTGCTGTCGCCGCCCGCCCTGCTGGTGCGGCCAGACTCGCGCCCTTCCTGGCTTGTGTTCCCGGGCGGTCTCAGGCCTCTCCGGCCCCGTGCGAGTGCCCCGCGGCAGGCTCCGAACCCGGTGTCCCCGGGTGGGGGGTGGGGACACCACGGCCGAAGCAGCCGGCTTCATTTGTGATCCGGGAGCCTGGTGCCAGCGAGACCTGGAATTTCCGGTCTGGTTGGTCTTGGGCCCCGTGGAGCCAGGTTGATACCCCTCACCTCCCAACCCCAGGCCTTCGGATGCCCAGAACCTGTAGGCCGCACTGTGGACTTATTCTTAAACGAGGGGGTGAGTGAGGGGGCTGTTTGAGCAGGCAAGGGTGGGGTCGGGCGTGTTGGTGGGGTCCGTAGTCTGGATTATTTCTGTTTCTGCATTCCCTTGGCACCTCCCTTGATCTATGTTGGTTTTAGCTCTTGAAACAACCTCCCCCCCAGCCCATTTTTCGTAAGATTGGGTCCCTTCCCCATTCCGAGCTCTGCTGTTTCCAACAGGTGCTGGGGGGACCCTGATGTGGCACCAAATGAAATGAACAAAGCTCCTCAGCCCACAGGCCCCCCACCCGCCAGGTCCCCTGGACTCCCACAGGTAATCAAGGCGAAATGAGGACTCTGGTGGGGTGGAGGTCATGCAGTGCTCAGTTTTCCCACCCCCATCTGTGTCAGGGCAAAGTGCAGCTGCCTGCTGCCAAATTTAGATAGGGCCCCTGACTGTCCCTGGGGCTGTCACAGGGAGGGAACATGTGGACCGCTGAGGCCGTTGCTGCAGGTCTGCTCCCCTTATTTCAGCAGCTTGGGTTTCGGCCCCACCCAGGCTTCCCCTCTTGCTGAACTCTGGTCTCTCCCCTTCAGCCAGCGTTTCCCCCGGGGCAGACTGCACCGGTGGTGTTTAGCACGCCACAAGCGACACAAATGAACACGCCTTCTCAGCCCCGCCAGGTGAGGGGCTGTGGATAGAGTAGGCCGCTGGGTGGGAACTGGGAGAGTCTGCTGCTGGTTTGGGTCTAGGATGGAAACTATGGAGGTCGTGTGCTTGCCTCCAGTTTCCTGACAGTTGCTCTGTGTTCTTTCGGGCCGTGTTAGTTACTTACGCTGAAGTTTGTAGTCTGTGAGAGTGGTAGGCATTACGGGGTCTTCGCGCCTTTGAGAATTGGGGACAGTGCTGTGGGCCCTGCTACCAGCTCTATTACACTAGGAGGTTGCCATTACCCTGTTCCTCTTTGCTTTCTCTTTGAACTGTGACGAGATAAACATTCCAGCTGTGCTTTCATTTTTTTCTGTTCTCCAAGTTCTTCCTAAGTGAAAGGATTCTTTTCCTACCTCCTCCACTCCCCCTAAGTCCCCTCAAACCTTGGGGGTAATTGTCGTCTTTCCTGTCCCCATGTGCTCTCAGGGAGGATTCAGGTCTCTGCAGGTAATACCTCTTTTCTAATCCTGAGCCACCTCTTGGTGTCACCCCATCCTCCACCTTAGTCCATAGCTAGACACAGATGGGATATTCAGGGTGGGGCCTTGTTTGCTGTTTAGGTCTTCAGTTCAGATCCTGCATGTTAGAGGTTAACTGTTGAAGAGCAAGTATCCCAGGACTGGAAAATGGTTGCATGTAGCAGTTAGTCTCTGTACTTGAGGTGGACTAGTGCATGTTGGGGAGTATGTTGCCCTCAAGGGCTGTACTCAGGCATGATGCATCTTGATGTTAGGAAGACTCTGGAGGGATAGTATGTATAGAGGTGACAGAGTATGCATGGTAGTGAGAGCAGAGGATACAAAGTATTCATCTAAGTTTGGAGGCAAGTGTTAGTACAAGAGGCCACTTAGCCATCAGTTTATCCTGTGGGTTTTGGAAGGATTGATTGGTCTCTGTGCTCTGAAGCCTACAGTACTCTTTAAGGCTGTATAGACATTGTAGAGTGCTGGTTTTGCTGTTCGCTCCCTCCCTTTCTTGATCCCTACTGCTCTCCTTCTTCCCAATAGCACTTCTACCCTAGCCGGGCCCAGCCCCCGAGCAGTGCAGCCTCCCGAGTACAGAGTGCAGCCCCTGCCCGTCCTGGCCCAGCTACCCATGTCTACCCTGCTGGATCCCAAGTAATGATGATCCCTTCCCAGATCTCCTATTCAGCCTCCCAAGGAGCCTACTATATCCCTGGACAGGTGAGGCTGGGGGCTGGAAGCCAGGCTACCTTGAGCTTAATCCTCCTCCTCTCCTCCCTGACTTTCTAGATCCATTTCTCTTACAGAGGTGGGATTGCTAGTCATTGCCCAAGCTTGGCTTTCCCTACTTCATAATCTGATGTGGTGTTCATAGCTTTCCTCATCTTCTTTTCCCTCCTTTCTCCCCAACCCCCATCAGGGGCGTTCCACATATGTTGTCCCAACACAGCAGTACCCTGTGCAGCCAGGAGCCCCAGGCTTCTATCCGGGTGCAAGCCCTACCGAGTTTGGGACCTACGGTAAGCAGGGGAAGGAGTCAGTGGTGAGAGCGCGCCCTAGGGCATTTCTAAGGTGGTCTGCTTTCTAAGACTTTTCCTAGGCATGCTGTTGGTTTTTAAATGATAGAATTGATATATGATAAGGATTAGTGTCTAATAATTTAACTCATTGGTAAGGGAAGCTTTGCTCCTTTGCTAAGAGAGTTGGACTCTTCTCCACTTCTAGAAACACGTGATCAAAGCTAGGTGTGGTGACACATGCCTTTAATCCCAGCCAGCAATCAGAAGGTTGAGGCAGCAGGAGCTCTTCATTTGAAGACAGCCTGGTCTACACAGTGAGTTCCAGGACAGCCAGAGCCACATGTTAATAGCCTGACTTTAAAAAACAAAAAAAAAACAAACACAGGATGAGGATCTTCAAGATGACTCTGGCTAAAGGATTTGCCCCCAAGCCTGATAGCATTGATCACTGAGTTTGGTCACTGGAACCTGGTGGGTCAGAGAGAACTGACTCCCACAAGTTGTCTTCTCCCCTCCCCTCGTAACCCATGGTACTCGGGCATGCATATGCTAAAAACGAATATGACTTCAAAAAGAAAGGGCTGGAGACACAGAACTCAGTGGCTAAGAGTAACTGCTCTTGCAGAGGCCTCAAATTCATAGCAGCTCCCATTTCAGGCAGCTCACACCGTCTATCACTTCCAAAGCCTCAGGATCCAACATCTCTGGCCACTTTGGGTACCTGCAG
Source organism: Microtus oregoni (assembly GCF_018167655.1). Taxonomy (NCBI): domain Eukaryota; kingdom Metazoa; phylum Chordata; class Mammalia; order Rodentia; family Cricetidae; genus Microtus; species Microtus oregoni. The sequence goes on from NW_024543088.1 coordinate 23,249,040, forward strand.
GTGTATAAATACCCCCACACAGACACATAATTAAAAATAAACTGAAAGAAATACAGGCTCCAACTTGAAAGCCAAGTTAGACTTTTTCTGGTCGGTTTCTTTCATAGTTGGGAGACAATAACATGGGTTTGAGTGATTTTTTTCGTAGTTATCTTTCATATATGTTCAAAGAAAGGATTGTTCTGATCTGTATGGCAGTGAGTTTTGTTTTTGAGACAGGGTCTTAAATGATGTAGTTATGGCTTTTCTTGGAACTTGCTCTGTAGACCAGGCTAGCCTCAAACTTGCAATGATTCCCCCTGCCTCTGGTTGTTGGAATTACAAGTCTGTGCCACCATGCTAACTTAGATCAGTATCTGAAAATTTTTCCCATTGGGAAGATGTTAAGTATGTGCGTTTAATACATTTATAGTTGTAGATATGCGTATGTATGTGTGATTTAAGCATAACCACCGTTGGTGCTTTCAGAAGTAGTAAGTGGGAATTGGGATGAGTTACAAGTGTACCCCTCGTTGGAGACAATTGGGTTAGAGAATTTTACTTTTCTTGGGCCCAGTGTTACTTTTTGTTACATTACTTCTTGCAAAGGGCTAAATTAGGAATTGGAGTCAGCTTGAGTGGAATGATTTGGAAAACCCTTTTTATTCCCTGCCAAACAGCTGATTGTCTCAAGTTGAGAGTGTCCATGTATGTTGCTGGGGTGGGGTACATAAGAGTGCCTTGTGGGGTAAAACAGGTACCTCGTAGCATAGAGAAGAAGGAGTTCTGTCTACAAGGTGTGTGTGTGTCTCTGTGAGGAATTCTTGTAAATGCAGTTCAAACTGGTTCCCCTGCTTTGACAGACACCTAATTCCCTAGGGAGGCGGGCAGGGAAGGGCAAGGGGCCGGCTGTGTATGATGAGACGTTCTGCAGTGGGAGGTGTTCAAGCAGTATTAGTATATGTTTGGGTCCTGATGCTGTCACAAATCTTCCTTTCTGTCCTCCTTCCCTCAAGCTGGTGCCTATTATCCGGCCCAAGGTGTACAGCAGTTTCCTGCTAGTGTGGCTCCTGCCCCAGTTCTGATGAACCAGCCGCCCCAGATTGCCCCTAAGAGGGAGCGGAAAACTGTGAGTAGCAGTGAGGGGTTCTGGGACACCTGGGGACGGACTCCTGGGATGGTGTACTCATGAGTGCAGAACTTGACTTTCATCTGAGCTTAAGCAGAGGTCAGGGTCTGTGGAGTACAAAGGTTCCTTGTAAGGTGATTGCAGTGTAGAAGGTGCTCATGGGAGGACTAAGTGAGCAGCAGGGAAATTTCCCAGAGACTTGTACTCTAGTAGGCTCAAGAGACCTGTGATTGGTTTGGGGTTGCTGGTGGTTAGCTTTGGAAATGGTTTGTTTTGTGCTCTTCACCCCCTAGTCCTGGAAGCTCTGGAGGCCTACGCCTCTGCTCAGTCCTCAAGCCCTGGGCATGGTGCCCAGAATAGGGTGCCAGGGCTGGGGAAGCCGCTGAGTCACCCTGGCTCCACCCACTGCATCTGGGCCCTACCCCTAGAGATCAGGCCGACCAGCCACAAGTGAGCTAGCTGGATGCTAGATGGGGGTCTTGAGCTCCAGGGTGTGCAGCCATTGACTTAGGGATGCCGGTGGGTAGAGGGGAGGGAGGGAGGGAGGGGCATTGTGATGTACAGGGCTGTTCTGTGAGGTCAAGAGTCTTAGGGGTGGGGACTAGGGCAGCGACTACAAGAGCAGCCGGATGGGTTGACAGTAGAACTCATGGGGTTTCTGGCACCCACCCACCTGCTTCCCAGTAGGGGTGGGAGGTTGGCCCAGAGTCTTAGGAGTGGGACAGGGTGGAGAGGTGGGCTCCTTCTGCTTCCCACTCATCCTGTAGCTTTTTTTCCCCAGATCCGAATTCGAGACCCAAACCAAGGGGGGAAGGATATCACAGAAGAGATCATGTCTGGGGCCCGCACTGCCTCCACGCCTACTCCTCCCCAGGTACTGTCAACTGTTGGAGTGATAGATAACCTTGGCCTGGACATCTCTTCTGTCCTGGATTCCCAAGTCCCTTGATCTTTTCCTTCACCTAAGGGGTTTATTTCCCTGCTTTCTGGATTTCTACGCAAAGCTAAAGTAGAAATGACTCTAGTAAAGAAGGGTGGGGAACTCCTCAGTGCACACTTTTAACACTTGTATCCTGCAGACGGGAGGCGGTCTGGAGCCTCAGCCTAATGGGGAGTCGCCTCAGGTTGCTGTCATTATCCGGCCAGGTAAGGAAGGCAGTTGCACGGCTTTTATGGGAGGTGAAGTATGCGTATTTAAACTTGAGGGAGGTGGAGTGGTGTGAACTGAGTACCAGAGAAGGATGACTTAGGTTTCATGTAGTGGGTTTGAAGTTAGACTGTTTTAGAAGAGATGGGAAAACAGCCTTAGTGGGAGAAGACTGGGATGTAGGATGAGAATGTTAAATTGAAGTAACCTTAGCTAGGAGGAAGAAAAGCAACAGTGAAGAACTTGCTGTCATGAATTCTTGTTCGTTTTGTGTAGATGACCGGTCACAGGGAACAGCTATTGGGGGGCGACCAGGACTACCTGGCCCAGAGCACAGCCCTGGCACAGAATCTCAGCCTTCATCACCTTCTCCAACCCCATCACCACCCCCAATTTTGGAGCCGGGGTCTGAGTCTAATCTTGGAGTCCTCTCCATTCCTGGGGACACTATGACAACGGGGATGATACAAATGTCTGTAGAAGAATCGACCCCCATCTCTTGTGAAACCGGGGAGCCATATTGCCTCTCTCCAGAACCCACTCTTGCTGAACCCATACTGGAAGTAGAAGTGACACTCAGCAAACCCATTCCAGAATCTGAGTTCTCTTCCAGTCCTCTCCAGGTTTCCACGTCCCTGGCACCTCACAGGGCGGAAACTCATGAGCCCAATGGCATGGTCCCATCTGAGGATCTGGAACCAGAGGTGGAGTCAAGCACAGAGCCAGCTTCTCCCCCTCTTTTAGTTTGTGCTTCTGAATCACCTGTGCCCATTGCTCCAACTGCCCAGCCTGAGGAACTGCTCAATGGAGCCCCCTCACCACCAGCTGTGGACCTAAGCCCAGTCAGTGAGCCAGAGGAACAGGTCAAGGAGGTTTCATCCATGGCACCAGCCACCACTCTCTCTGCCTCTCCACCTGTGGCTCCTTTGGATACATTTCCTGCTCAGGAGGAAGAAGTAGAGGAAGAAGAGGAGGGTGGGGAAGCTGAGAGTGAGAAGGCAGCCGAGGAACTCCCCCTCGACAGCACTCCTGTCCCAGCCCAGTTGTCTCAGAATTTAGAGGTGGCAGCAGCCACCCAAGGTAAGATACAGCTAGATGATTGGTGTTGTCCATTTTGGGGGTGTTCTCTTCGTTGGTCTCCCATTTGGCACCTCTTCTGTTTTGTTTTGAGATGGTATTTATGTAGCTTGGCTGTCTGGGAACTTGATATACAGAATAGGCTAACCTCAGACTCGAGTTCTGCCTGCCTCTGCCTCCCAAGTGCTGGAATTAAAAGGCATGTACCATCTTTGTGTGCATAGCCTCCCAAAAATGGGCTTCCATTTTTGGACTTGTGATAAACCCCAAGAAGTAAGTTTTGAGACAAGGTCTTATGTAGCCCGGGCTTGCCATGAACTCCTGATACTTATGTCTCTGTCTCCAAGTTCTGAATTACAGAACTGAGCCATGATGCGTGGCTTACAGTTAAGATTCAGAGCCTAAAGTGGGAGTGATAGAGAGGGAATGCTGTGTGTGGCTGGTTTTATTTTTTTGTCTTTTTTCCTCCATGTGTTAGGGATACTATTAACTCATTCACAGCTTGGTCCTTCTCTTTCTCCTCCTTTTCTTTTAGTGGCAGTATCTGTGCCAAAGAGGAGGCGGAAAATTAAAGAGCTAAATAAGAAGGAGGCTGTGGGTGACCTTCTAGATGCCTTCAAGGAGGTAAGGAAACAGGTAGTTGAGGGGAAATGGCACAGTTGGAAGTGGTGACCATGTGACTGAACCTGGGCGTTCTTCTATGATTGAAGGTGGACCCAGCAGTACCAGAGGTAGAGAATCAGCCTCCTACAAGCGTCAACCCAAGCCCAGAGTCTGAGGGCAGCACTGTGCCCCCACAGCCTGAGGAAGCAGATGAAACCTGGGACTCTAAGGAAGACAAAATTCATAATGCTGAGAACATCCAGCCTGGGGAGCAGAAGTACGAGTACAAGTCAGGTGTGTTTAAGGAAGAGTTGAGTGGTTGAGAAATGGGTAGCCCTGTAACAGAACATAGGAGTGTGATTGCATCCTGTCATGCAGATCAGTGGAAGCCTCTGAACCTGGAAGAAAAGAAGCGTTATGACAGGGAATTCCTGCTCGGCTTTCAATTCATCTTTGCCAGTATGCAGAAACCAGAAGGATTGCCCCATATCACTGATGTAGTGCTCGACAAGGTTGGTGTTTTGAGGAATGTTGGTTTGACCTGGGAGTGCCTGAAGCCTCCAAAGAGAAGTTGGTAACCCTAACCTGTTCCTAAGACATACATCTTCTCTGCAGGCCAATAAAACACCACTTCGGCAGCTGGATCCCTCCAGGCTACCTGGCATAAACTGTGGCCCAGATTTCACTCCACCTTTTGCCAACCTTGGCCGACCAACCCTCAATAACCGTGGGCCCCCAAGGGGTGGGCCAGGTGGGGAGCTGCCCCGAGGGCCGGTGAGTGGGGCTGGCTGAGGGGCGGATGTGTAACAGGGTGGGATCTTGTGTGCCTCAGCCTGGCGAGTCTTGAGGCTATGTGGTAATGGGGTCACATACTATACTTGCTATTCTTTATTTTTCTTTATTTTCATTTGTCCTCATCCCTTGTCTAGCAGGCTGGCTTGGGACCCAGGCGCTCTCAGCAGGGTCCACGAAAGGAAACACGCAAGATCATTTCCTCAGTCATAATGACTGAAGACATAAAACTGAACAAAGCAGAGAAGGCTTGGAAACCCAGTAGCAAACGGACAGCAGCTGATAAGGATCGAGGGGAAGAGGATGCTGATGGAAGCAAAACCCAGGTACTGGCACATCTTGCCTTTGGTCTCCGTTCCTGCTTCTCAAGATCTGCTTTCTGAGCCACTTTACTGTGTCCACCATGCTGATTATCAGTGTCTGGACTCAGTTCCTACCATTGCGTCTGTCTAAGCAGCCAGTGTTTACCTTGAGTACTAAACTAGATCCTGTCTACTCTGTCGTCTTCTCTGACAGGACCTGTTCCGCAGGGTGCGCTCCATCCTGAATAAGCTGACACCCCAGATGTTCCAGCAGCTGATGAAGCAGGTGACACAGCTGGCCATTGACACCGAGGAACGCCTCAAAGGAGTTATTGACCTCATCTTTGAGAAAGCCATTTCAGAGCCCAACTTCTCTGTGGCTTATGCCAACATGTGCCGCTGCCTCATGGCGGTTAGTTTCAGCTATTCAACATTTATTTTATGTCCCTTAGTGTATATAGTTACATGTTTGCTCCAGTGCACGTTTGGCAGTAGGGATAACTTTGTGGAGTCAGTTCTCTTCTAACTTTATGTGGATTTCTAGAAATTAAACTCAGATTGCCAAACTTGCATGGCAGGCTTCTTCACACACTGAGCCATCTTGCTCGTCTAGTTTTTTACATCTTATGTAGCTTCCTACATCTTCCTGGGGATCCTGGAGTCCAGCTTTCCTTGGTTCCCCCTTGTCTGTTATACAGCATCCAAGAAAACTTGAAAGGCGTGTACTGATTTTAGTGTGATACTTACTATCTTTGGCCAACAGCTGAAAGTGCCCACTACAGAAAAGCCAACAGTGACTGTGAATTTTCGAAAACTGTTGTTAAATCGATGCCAGAAGGAATTTGAGAAAGACAAAGATGATGATGAAGTTTTTGAAAAAAAGCAAAAAGAGATGGATGAAGCTGCTACGGTGAGAAAGTGTATTGCCAATTCTACTCTGTGGTCACCACCCTCACCCACCAGTCAGAGCTTGGCTGTAGAGCTCTGGGGATAGTAGTATTAAGATTCTTGAGGACTCTTTGACCTTAGGACATGAGTGTTTAATAATAGCCTGGCTATCTAGATAAAAAGAGAAAAGGGGGTTTTAGCCAAGTAACTGTTTTGTTCTTAGCTTTTTGTTTGTTTTTGTTCCTAGAGACAGGGTTTCTTTGTGTAACAGCCCTAGCTGTTCTGGAACTAGCTCTTGTAGATTAGGCTGGCCTCAAACTCCCAGAGATCTGCCTGCCTCTATCTCCTGAGTGCTGGAATTAAAGGCATGCTCACTACCACCCGGCCTTAGCTTTATTTTTATATGTATGTTTTGTCAGCATGTATGTATTATGTGTACAGTGTGCATGTCTGGTGCCAGAAAGGGGCACTGGATTCCTTGGAACTGGAGTATAGATGGTTGTAAGCTACCACATGGGTATTGGGAACTGAATCCAGGTCTTCTGCAAGAATGGCAAGTGTTCTTAACCACTGACCCATCTCTACAGCCCCATGGTTATCATTTTGACATAATCTTTGTCCTATGACTGACAGGCAGAAGAACGGGGACGCCTGAAAGAAGAACTAGAAGAAGCCCGGGACATAGCTCGGCGGCGCTCTTTAGGGAATATCAAGTTCATTGGAGAGTTATTCAAGCTGAAGATGTTAACAGAAGCAATAATGCATGATTGTGTGGTCAAACTACTTAAGAACCATGATGAAGAGTCCCTGGAATGCCTCTGTCGCCTCCTCACCACTATTGGCAAAGACCTGGACTTTGCAAAAGCCAAGGTAGAGGTCCTGGGATGTGGGGAATGGGTGAAATATACGGGCCTGCTGACAACATACAAGGCTGAGGGGTCTGGGCTGTTTAGCCAATGCCAGAGGTGAGGTATGAGAGATAATTGACTTGATCCTTTGCTTCCTAGCCTCGAATGGATCAGTATTTCAACCAAATGGAAAAAATCATTAAAGAAAAGAAGACTTCATCTCGTATCCGTTTCATGCTGCAGGATGTACTGGATCTGCGGCAGGTGTGTCTCTTCCCCACTTTATCTGCTGTTCGAGTTCCTGACACTGCCTTGTCTGATCCCCGCCAACCCAAAATAACTGCTGGTTTTGTTTGGTTTTCAAAGAGCAATTGGGTTCCACGCCGAGGGGATCAGGGTCCCAAGACTATTGATCAGATCCACAAGGAAGCTGAGATGGAAGAGCACCGAGAACATATCAAAGTGCAGCAGCTCATGGCCAAGGGCAGCGACAAGCGTCGGGGTGGCCCTCCAGGCCCGCCCATCAGTGAGTTTGAGGCTAGGGCTAAGAGGAGACAGTGAACCTCCTGGAGGGTATGAGGGTAACATGCTTTCCACTGATGACTTCTGTTAGTGCCACGTGTCTGGGCCACTGAGTCCACATGATGGGATTGAGGATCTGAGGAAGAAAGGCTGAGGTGGCACAAGAAGGAAGTTGTTAGGACTTGTTATCCCAACATTCCCCCCCCCCCCCCTTTTTTCTTTTTTTGTCTCAGGCCGTGGCCTTCCACTTGTGGATGATGGTGGCTGGAATACAGTCCCCATTAGCAAAGGCAGCCGCCCCATTGACACCTCACGGCTCACCAAGATCACAAAGGTAGGGTTGTATTCTGGAGTGGGTGAGGAGAGAGGAACTGCCATTAGTCCCCACAGTTAGGGTGCTGACAGCTGAACTTTTCCTCCTAGACTCTAGATTGCTAGAGACAAGTTAGATGAAGTGTGCCAGCTATAGTGTTTGTTCACATCGGTCCTAGCAAACTGACAAGACACCAGATCAAGCCAAGAACAGGCTTTACACTTTAAATTTATTTATTTATTTATTTATTTTGGTTTTTCGGGGCAGGGTTTCTCTGTGGTTTTGGAGCCTCTCCTGGAACTAGCTCTTTTTTTTTTTTTTTTTTTGGTTTTTCGAGACAGGGTTTCTCTGTGGTTTTGGAGCCTGTCCTGGAACTAGCTCTCGTAGACCAGGTCTCGAACTCACAGAGATCCGCCTGCCTCTGCCTCCCGAGTGCTGGGATTAAAGGCGTGTGCCACCACCGCCTGGCCAGGCTTTACACTTTTAAGTGACTGAAAAGAAATCAAAGGGTGCTGTTTTCTGATCTATGAATTATGTGGAATTATGTGGAGTTCCGCTGTCTATGAAGAACTACTGGGATAGGACAACAGTTACTCCTTTATGTGTTCTCTTGAGTTGGATCACTTGTTACCTTGTGGCTGTGTGAGGTGGTGTTGGCTAAGGGCTTAAGCTAGGTCAGAAGTCTATAAATCTACTGTCTTTCCTTCTGCAGCCTGGTTCCATTGATTCTAACAACCAACTCTTTGCACCAGGAGGGCGACTGAGTTGGGGCAAGGGCAGCAGTGGGGGCTCAGGAGCCAAGCCCTCAGACACAGGTATGGAAAGCCACTGTAGGAAACTGGGTAATTGCTATTCTCAGCTCCCTTAAGGTATAGTCTTTCCTCCACAGGAAACTCAGAATAAGTAAGTAGGGAATGAATACAGGAGGAATATACATAATGCCAGAGAATGAATTACTTCCTGTCAACTTTGCGACCAAGAGTCCTCAGTGATAGAGGGGGTGCATAAAGTATGAGAGTGAATGAGGCATGGAGCACTCTTGGAACCATAGCTCTGGGAAGGAAGAAGTGGGTTAATGCAGCTTTCTGTCTCTATAGCATCAGAAGCCACTCGTCCAGCTACTAGTACCTTGAATCGCTTTTCTGCTCTTCAACAAGCATTACCTACAGAGAACACAGATAACAGGCGTGTTGTACAGAGGTGAGAATTTTAGGGGGTGGGGTTGTTCTCACAGAATATTGTGATTGGGTTTTGGTTGTCAAAGCATAGAGATTTCTCTTACTTGTATTGCTTAGACATGTCCTTGTTGCCAAGAATACCACGTAGCAGCTGCCCTACAAGTGCTTGAGCAACAATTGAGAAACAATGTATCTCTTCTTCCAGGAGTAGCTTAAGCCGAGAGCGAGGTGAGAAAGCTGGGGACCGGGGAGACCGACTAGAGCGGAGTGAACGGGGAGGTGACCGTGGGGACCGACTTGATCGTGCCAGAACACCAACCACCAAGCGAAGTTTTAGCAAGGAAGTGGAGGAGCGGAGTAGAGAGCGACCTTCCCAGCCTGAGGGACTGCGCAAGGCAGCTAGCCTCACAGAGGATCGTGGTCGGGATCCTGGTAAGGAAAGGAAGGCTGGCAGAGGAACAGAGGAGAGGCTGATGTGGCTCTAGACTGTTAAGATGAATAATTGAAAGGTTCTCCTCCCCTTCCCCCCATAGTGAAGCGGGAAGCCACTCTCCCACCAGTGAGCCCTCCAAAGGCTGCACTCTCAGAGGATGAGGTGGAGAAGAAATCCAAGGCCATCATTGAGGAATATCTCCATCTCAATGACATGAAGGTTGGCACTGGGAAGGGGAGCTGTGCTGACTGGCATGGTTTGTAAAGGTTGGGCCAGGGAGTGATACTTTTCTCGGTGTGCTCTGCCCTCCACAGGAGGCAGTACAGTGTGTCCAGGAGCTGGCGTCACCCTCCTTGCTCTTCATCTTTGTGCGGCATGGCATCGAGTCCACACTGGAGCGTAGCACCATTGCTCGTGAGCACATGGGGCGGCTGCTGCACCAGCTGCTCTGCTCAGGGCACCTCTCTACTGCCCAGTACTATCAAGGGTAAATGATTTATTTCTGTGGACCTTCCGTTTTCACATATCCACCAATTTCTTTATGTAGTTCATGGAACTTTGCATTGAGTATATAGGCCGACCATTCCAATTAGCTTTGTAAGGAGTGATGGTGGCTTTAGCTTGAGATTGTCATGTCTGGAAAATGTTTCTGGAGGGCCTCCACATTTGACACTTGTCATGCTACATTTCCCTGGAAGGCCCATCTCCCCAAATGCCCTGACTTTTCATTCCCTTTTCAGGCTGTATGAAACACTAGAATTGGCCGAGGACATGGAAATTGACATCCCTCATGTATGGCTTTACCTGGCAGAATTGATAACACCCATTCTCCAGGAAGATGGGGTACCCATGGGAGAGCTCTTCAGGTAAGCCCTCCCTCATTTACAATGGAGTGAGACAACTTGAATGCTGTGTTTGGAGAGGGATGAAGTAATGTCGAGGGCTATGGAGACTATCAGGATTGATTTCTCTTGCAGGGAAATTACGAAGCCTCTGAGGCCCATAGGCAAAGCTACTTCTTTGTTGCTGGAGATCCTGGGTCTCTTATGCAAGAGCATGGTGAGTTTGGCCTTTCAAAGGGAAATGTATTCATGACTGCTTTGGTGACCATTGGAGTTTCTTGGTCCTTTGACCTTTGGTACTTGAAAAGTTTAAGTGCCAGGCGGTGGTGGCGCATGCCTTTAATCCCAGCAGTCAGGTGGCAGACGCAGGAGGATCTCTGTGAGTTCAAGGCCAGCCTGGTCTACAAGAGCTAGTTCCCGGCCAGGCTCTAAAACTTGTCTTGGGGGAAAAAAAAGTTTAAGGTAGTTTCTGTCATGAATTCTGCCTGGGCTGAAGGAAGATTGGTAAGGAAAGATCCTAGACCTGTGTGGTTAATTCATTTATTAGTCATTTGATCACTGTTCTTTTGAACATTCACTAAATACTGAGCTCCCGGGGTTATAACAGTTAAACAGTATGAACCTGGTAGAGAAAAGCAGGAAATGGCAGTTTCAGCAACTTGAGTGAAATGTGAAATAATAGGAAAAAATGGTGTCTCAGTGCCATGGAGTTACAGGATATTTATTTGGCAGCTGTTACGATAAAAGGCCTTCTTTGAAGAACATGGAAGTTAATGGAAGTAGCTGGGTGGTGGTGGCGCACGCCTTTAATCTCAGCATTCAGGAGGCAGAGGCAGGCAGATCTCTATGAGTTCGAGGCCGGCCTGGTCTACAAGAGCTAGTTCCAGGACAGGAACCAAAAGCTACGGAGAAACCCTGTCTCAAAAAACAAAGTTAAGCCGGGCGGTGGTGGCGCACGCCTTTAATCCCAGCACTCGGGAGGCAGAGGTAGGCGGATCTCTGTGAGTTCGAGGCCAGCCTGGTCTACAGAGCTAATTCCAGGACAGGCTCCAAAGCCACAGAGAAACCCTGTCTCGAAAAACAAAAAAACAAAAAAACAAAAAAAAAAAAGTTAATGGAAGTGATTAGAATGTAAAAGTCTTGAAAGGCAAGTTGGGGGTGATGCTCATGGTGGTAAGAAGTTGGGGTATGGCCGGGCGATGGTGGCGCACGCCTTTAATCCCAGCACTTGGGAGGCAGAGGCAGGCGGATCTCTGAGTTCGAGACCAGCCTGGTCTACAGAGCTAGTGCCAGGACGGGCTCCAAAGCCACAGAGAAACCCTGTCTCGATAAACCAAAAAAAGAAGAAGAAGAAGTTGGGGTGTGTAGTTTGAAGAGTTTGAAAAGGACTCAAGGGGACTTTTTGGTAGGTGTGAGGGTGAGGGTGTTATTGCTGCTAAGATTTTCTGAACTCAGGAAACCCTTAGGCACATCTGTTAGTTCCTAGTTCTTTTTTTTGGTTTTTTTTTTTTTTTTAACAGGTGTATCTGTGGCTGTCCTGGTGTGGCACTACCTCCTAGCGGTTATTTTGTTTTTTTTTTTTTTTGTTTTTTTTGTTTTTTCTTCTTTGAAACCACCATGTGGGTGCTGGGACCCAAATAAGTGTTCTTTTTTTTTTTTTTGAAGATTTTTATTATATATACAGTGTTCTGTCTGCATGTATGCCTACTTGCCAGAAGAGGGCACCAGATCTCATTACAGATGGTTGTGAGCCACCATGTGGTTGCTGGGAATTGAACTCAGGACCTCAGGAAGAGCAATCAGTGCCCTTAACCTCTGAGCCATCTCTCCAGCCCCCCAAATAAGTGTTCTTAACTGCTGAGCCATCTCTCCAGGTCTAACAAACAATAATAAATACTTTAAAACAAAAAAAAAAAAATTAAAAGCTGCTTGGGAAAAGGAATATAGGTGATATATAAGGCATATACCAGGGTAAGACATAGATTTGCTTGTTTACCTTTTGAGATCTAGTGATTTTTTTTTTAAGATTAATTATATATTCCGTGTTCTGCCTGCATGTATCCCTGCAGGCCAGAAGAGGGCACCAAATCTCATTACAGATGGTTGTGAGCACATGTAGTTGTTGGGACTTGAACTCAGGACCTTTGGAAGAGCAAGCAAAGCTCTTAACCACTGAGCCATCTCTCCAGCCCCTAGTGATTTCTTTAAGAGTCCTACTAATGAATTTTTTTTACTAGAGACTTTTTCCCTCTCATGTCACACCACTGTGGTGGTGGGTGAGTTCCTATTGCTTGGGATATGTTTTTGATTTAGACATGGAAGGGTAGTACCCGTGTGGTATATTTAGATGACTGTTGAGGACTGTTGAGTCCTCAGAGGTAGAGGCCACGGGTAGAGGTAGATATTGAGATGCTGAATTGCTCTTTTGTTTTTCAGGGTCCCAAAAAGGTGGGGATGCTGTGGCGAGAGGCTGGTCTGAGCTGGAGGGAATTTCTAGCAGAAGGCCAAGACATTAATTCATTTGTGACTGAACAGGTTTGAGACTAGTTTGTTCTGCATTTGGGGCTAGCTTTTCGCATCTTTTCCTCCTCTTTACTCTGTAGTCTTGCTTGACCTTGGTTGTTGGTTATTTGCTTTTAGAAGGTGGAATATACCTTGGGAGAAGAGTCTGAAGCTCCTGGCCAGAGGGCACTTGCCTTTGAGGAGCTGCGTAGGCAGCTGGAGAAGCTGCTGAAGGAGGGCAGCAGTAACCAGCGGGTGTTTGACTGGATAGAGGTATATTCTCCTGGAAAACGGGAAGTAGAGGTAGTCTTTAAAGATGGGATGTTTTGGGAGGTGACAGGAGTGGGTACTTGGAGGCATAATTTAGAACTTAGGAGCCTTTGTTTTTCTGCACAGGCCAACCTGAATGAGCAGCAGATAGCATCCAATACATTAGTTCGAGCCCTCATGACGGCTGTCTGTCATTCTGCAATTATCTGTAAGGAGCGACGGAGAGGCAAATGGAGGGAGAGGGGTTTTGATCTTGGCCTTCTGGGGCTAAGCCTGGTGAAGTCTGCAGTATTACATTTATCCTTGTCTTTCCCTGTAGTTGAGACTCCTCTCCGAGTGGATGTCACAGTGTTGAAACTGCGAGCGAGACTGCTGCAGAAATACTTGTGTGATGAACAGAAGGAGCTACAAGCACTCTACGCCCTCCAGGCCCTTGTAGTGACCTTAGAACAGCCTGCCAGTAAGAGCCAGGCTGCAGGGATGGGTGGGGCAAGGGGACTGCCAGATAGAAGAGGGTGGTCATGGAAGGTACTCAACCTAAGAAAGGTGGGTAAAGAACAAAATGACCCTACCCAATGCATGTTTTCTTGCCTGCAAATGGAATGAGTTAATCTAAGCCTTGAGGTTTGATAGCCTGTCTTGACCTACAGGTGACAGCAGCACAGAGGGGATTAACAGTATCTTTCAGACATGGTGTGCCACTGTGTCTGGCACAGATCTGAAATGCTTGGCTTACCTTGCCTTCTTACCTCATAGCCTTTGTGGGTTTCTGTCCTTTTTCCACACTGGAAGACCGAGGTTTATAAATTCAGCACGTGGGTATGTTCAGGTGTTTAGGTAACTCGTGAGGAAATAGAGCATAGTTCTGTGCTGGCCTCGAGTCAGTGTGTTAGAAGATTAGTCTGAGAGGTTGGAATTGTTTGACTGACAGTGAGCAGGCAGGCCCTGAGTTGGAATAAAAGAACTGCTGGAGGAAGAGTAGTTGGGACAGAGGGACTGGAGGCAGGGCAGGTATGTCAGGCCATGTACGTAGTGGCAGGGGCTTTGCTTTGAGTGAAATAAGGCTTTTTGTAGGATTGTAAGCAAAGGATTAGCTGAGCATGATGCCACACCCTGTGATCCTCACACCAGAGGCCCGCCTTTGCTGATTAGGTCATTTCAGAGAATTCCCACCCTAACACTCTGGCTTTCTGGAGACAGAAAGGTAGGTCTGTGAGTGCAAGACAGTCAGGGCTATAAACAAAACACCAAAACAGCACTTGAAGCATAGTATCTTTAAAATATCATCAGTTAGTTGTTTAATTCCACTTTACAGTGGGAGAGGATTAAGGTTTTTTTGTTTAGAAAGGAGCTGCTGAGGATAATGGGATTGCCTCAAGAGGAACAAGAACACTGGGGAAATGAAGACACACAGGGCAGGGCCGTGTGAGCAAAGGAAAAAATTTGGTATAGGGAAGTGTTTGAAAATGATGAATGCTACAGAGTTTGGTAGGAGCCTATCTAAAAATTTGGACTATAGGATAGTGAAAGATCGCTAGATAGCTTTTGTTGTTGTTTGGTTTTTTGAAACGGTTTCTCTGTAGCTTTGAAGTCTGTCCTGGAACTATTGACCAGGCTGGCCTCAATCAGAGATCTGCCTGCCTCTGCCTCCAAAGTGCGGGGACTGAAAGGCATGCCCCACCACCACCCAGCGAAAGATAACTTTTATGTTTAAATTAGACAAAAGTAGATGAGCAATTGCATAGGTCCTCAGATTGTACACGGGCTGTAGAGCACAAATGTGGGAATGAGTGAAGGGTTAGCTGTGCCACGGCAGGTGGGATGGTCAGAGGAATAAGTGAAGGGTTAGCTGTGCACAACAGGTGGAATGGTCAGAGGAATAAGTGAAGGGTTAGCTGTGTACAGCAGGTGGATGGTCAGAGGAATAAGTGAAGGGTTAGCTGTGCACAGCAGGTGGATGGTCAGAGGAATAAGTGAAGGGTTAGCTGTGCCACAGCAGGTGGAATGGTCAGAGGAATGGCCTAGCTTCTCATAGCTGGTAAGCCATTACTGATATGGTGCTGGACATGTTGTCCTTGTGCTTTGTTCAGTTGCTGCAGTGTGCACTGTGGCAAGGAAGGTGTTCTTGATGGCCAGAGACAAGGCTCAGGCAGTACCTGTGAACTCTGACAGTGAGCACTCCCTAGAGGCCAGAACAAGGTCATGGGTGTTTGTCAGGGTTGGGCGCAGATCTTAAGTCATCTGGACTGGCCTCAGACTAGTGATGTAGTTTAGGCTTGCCTTAGCATTTGAACCTCGCTTGCCTCTGTATCCCAAGTAATGAGCAGTTGTGGACCCCATACCTTACATTTTTCCTTTCTTTTCTCTCCTTGGACTCTACATTTGGTGTTAGCCGAAAAGTGGAGAATTGATTATTCTTTCCCCTTCCTTTTTCTCTCTTGAGATATGGTCTTACTGTAGAATTAGCTGGTTTAGAACAATCTATACTAGCCTAAAACGCAAAAATCTGCTTGCCTCTGCCTCCTGAGTTTTGGGACTAAAGACGTGCGCCACCATACCTGGCCTCATTTTTTCCCGTTTTCAGGCAGTTTTGCTAAGCTACTAGAACTGGCCCTGAACTTTTGATCCTTGGATCTTTCTGCCTCAGCCTTTTTTGGGGTTACATGCCTTTTTGTTTTGTTTTCCCCCACTCCCCTTCCTTTCTCCCCTCTTACATGCCTGTTCCTAAGGATTGCTGCTGGCCAAGTAACTCATTCTTATTCTGGTAGCCTCTTTGTCATGAAATTAGCATTCTGTCAGGCCTAGTCACTCTGGATACCAGGATGGTAGGTCAGGGCTTAGTTTTACAGTGTCTCTTTGGGAGGGATCTCTGGGTACAGACTAGTCACCTAATTGATGTCTTTGTGGCTTGCAGACCTGCTTCGAATGTTCTTTGATGCTCTGTATGATGAGGACGTGGTGAAGGAAGATGCTTTCTACAGCTGGGAGAGCAGCAAGGACCCTGCTGAACAGCAGGGCAAGGGTGTGGCCCTTAAGTCTGTCACAGCCTTCTTCAATTGGCTTCGTGAGGCTGAGGAGGAGGAGTCTGATCACAACTGATGGCGGGTGGGGCCGGGGACTTGGAGCCATGGACACGTGGATGGCCCAGCCAGCCAGCCGCCTGGACTGCAGGGGGGCAGCGGCAGCAGTGGCGGCAGTGGCAGTGGGTGCCTGTAGTGCGATGTGTCTGAGCTAATAAAGTGACTGATGAGGCAGGATGGCTTGGGGCTGCCTGGGGCCCCCCTCCAGGATGCTGCCAAGTGTCCCTCTCCTCCCCCCGGGGCACAGAGATATATATAAAGTCTTGAAATTTGGTGTGTCTTTCCAGGGGGGGAGGGGCACTACCGCCTGCCTCTAGGGTCCTTTTTTATTTTCTGAAATCACTCTTGGGACTGCCGTCCTCGCTGCTGGGGGCATATGCCCCAGCCCCTGCACCACCCCTGCTGCTGCCTGGGCAGGGGAAAGGGGGGGCACGGTGCCTGTAATTATTAAACATGAATTCAATTAATTTCACTGCCTCTTTACTGCTCTGCCACCTTGGAGGAGTATGGAAAGATGGACATCGTTCTTTTCAGACTTGGCATTTTATCAGTGTTGGTACCTGTCTCTTTCCCGGTCAATGATTGGCGGGCGGGGGGGGGGTGGACCCAAGGAATTGGGCTTGTTTTGTTTTTTTGGTGTTTTTTGTTTTGTTTTCTTGGGTTTTTTTTTTTTTTTTTTTTTTTGAGGATTGGGCTCTTACTGGTTTGACGTGGGAGATTAGTGCTGTAGAATACTTACTGCTAACAGGGTGATTCTTGCCCTGGGTTTGAGGCCCTTACAGCTATAGAAGCTATAAAGGGGATGTCCTATGTAAAATGACCGCATGGCCTACCGGCTTTTCCTCCTGTGTGACTCCGCAGTAGACTGGAGATGCAGGCTGTTTGAAGACCTAGGCTGCTACTGAGTGGCTGTGACGTATGCTTGCCCCGCCTGCTCTGGGTGGGCACGGCCCCGCGCTTACGTCACCGGCCCTGTTCCCCTCTCCCGGGAGCGGCAGCAGACGCGCTGCTCCCACCCCCTCCCCTTCTCACAGGCTGTCCCCTCCCTGGTGGTGACCGCTGCCCGACCCTCTGCAAGGCGATGGCCCGGGTCCCAAGCGCGGGCTAGCGATCCTGGGTGCTCTGCCATGGGCTATATTGGCTCTCGGCGCCCAGCCGGTCAGGGTAAGAGACGGAGGCCGGAGCATGGACAGGGAGTCGGGCAACACAGCCGCCCGGTGGGGCCGTGGGTGGTAGGGGCCGTGAGGAGGGGGCTGGTATAGGAGAGGGAGGAGCCTGCGCCAGGGAGGCGGTTCGGGCCAGATGAGCGAACCGGGAGGGGGCTAACCGACTCTGGCTTGTTTCTGTGGCCTGCCTTTGGGTTTTTCCGTGCTATATTCACCTTCGGTCTGGATTCCTTCTGCTGAGGGTGGCTGCAGGGGCACAGCTTAGGATTCGCTGGGCAACCTGCGGCCACCACCTTCCTGGCTCCTGGCAGCTAGCCTTTTGTATCTACATACTCCTTTCTGCCTACACCAACCTCTCATCACTTAGGAGTGGCTCTTTGCTGTGAACCTGCCTCTCCCAGCTGGGTGCTGTCATCCTCAGGAGTCAGCCTACAAATACTGGCCAAGTACCCTTCCACGGAGTTTTTAACCTAACACTTGCTCCTGGCTTAAGAACCAGCTGGTTGATTAAAGGGGACTGAAGCCCCATGTGGAGCACCTGTGAGCAAACTGATAAACCCTCGTGCTCACAGATCATTTTATTCCGATCAACCCTCTCCCCCAAATTACCCTTACTCTGCGGGGAAAGGTCCAGACAGCCAGCCCCTGCTCAGGCCGTGGTTTCCCTGTAGACACGTGGGTGCCCTGCTTTAGCTCTCAGCGTCTGAGGTCTGCCAGCTTACCTTACTTCTATGTCAAGGAATGGTCAGTCACAAAGCATTGGTGTGGTTGATATTTGAGGTGTTTTACAACTAAATTCGGGCTGAGATTTGTACTGCCCTTAATGAATTCTGGGATTCGTAGTCCCAGGATTAACCTCGTGGGTTATGAATTTGAGAAGCAGTAGGGTGCAGTGATTTCCCTGGTCTTCTTGGAGTTCAGAAAGTCATCCCCTTCTGTAGTCAGGAAAGTTTGCCTGACCTCAGGCCTAGCTTTGAGAGCCCTGATTAGGTACCAACGGGGGGTCAGGGATAGCCAGTAACCTGTCTTCTTTCTGGTTGGTAGCATTTCTGGGGACCACTACCCGACTGAAGCTCAGGGACAGAGCCGACTGCTCCAGTTAAAAGGTTAGTTGCTAAG
This sequence comes from Microtus oregoni, assembly GCF_018167655.1. Classification (NCBI taxonomy): domain Eukaryota; kingdom Metazoa; phylum Chordata; class Mammalia; order Rodentia; family Cricetidae; genus Microtus; species Microtus oregoni. The sequence continues at coordinate 23,267,230 of NW_024543088.1, forward strand.
TACATGGCCAGTGGGCACCGTGTAAGCTAAGGATGAGCTGCAGCTCCACAAGCCCCAGAGAACTTGGCTAGGCCCCTGGCACTCCCACTTCCTTAAAGCTATGAGACAGGCAGGAGTGTTCTCCTTATGTGACTAGGCACAAGTTCCAAGTGGGGAGGGGACTGGCTCAGCATCCGGAGCCAAAACAAGAATAGAACTGGGAGCTGAGCCTGAAGCAGTTCGGGCTTTGGGTTCTCTGCATCAACACAGCCAGCATGCCTATGATTTCTGTGCTGGGCAAAATGTTTTTGTGGCAGCGCGAAGGGCCTGGAGGAAGATGGACTTGTCAGACAAGTCGCAGAGGTGAGACCAGAGGCCATGGATGGATGCGATCTGGGAGGTGAAGGGAAGCTGAGGAAGGCACACCAGATTCTATACCGAGAGGAAAATCACTGTGGTGTAGAGATTGGGAACCAGGCTGAAGTAGGAAGATTCAGGCTGGGGCTTTTAGGAAATGGCTTACAAGGGTGAAAACTTAAAAAAAAAAAAACAAACAAACAAAAAACCGACAGGTTTGTTGGGAAAGAATAGTGATAGAGCAGTTGAGGTTGGTGAGAGGAAAGAACCAAGGGTGTCGGAGGGGAGAAGGAAAATGAGAGATGGGCAGTGTTGGTGGGAGAATTTCATGTACTTTCCAAAGGCTGAGAGATGCGGAAGATTCAGAATTTAACCACGTTTGGGCTTCTCCTTACGTTTTGATGGCAAAATATTTGTAGAGGAAGGCGTTCATTGGATTGCCACAAAAGGGCCCCAAATCAGAGCTGTGGGGGGGACATGGTGGCCTCAGATTGTCTGGGAGAGGGGGAGGGTGGTAAAAATGACATGGCAACATGATGAAAATGGGAATCTTGGTAGAAGTGGGGAATCCAGATGGACACCTTTTCCTCCGACTCCTCAGTGGCTTCGGACCCTGCCTGGGCTGTGGAGTGGATCGAACTCCCTCGAGGTCTTTCTCTGTCTTCCTTGGGATCTGCTCGGACTCTCCGAGGCTGGAGCCGGTCCCCTCGTCCTTCTTCCGTAGACAGCCAGGACTTGCCAGAGGTGCTGGGCCTTTTCTGTGCGTGTATGTGTGTGTGTGTGTGTGCCGGGGGCGGGGTTCACATTTAGGGTTCGTGTGACCCCTCCCCGTTCCTGTCTCACCATCCTGCTTGGACTCTTTTTCCTGCAAGCGGAGGCGCTATCCGGCAGGCCGCCCCCGCGCCGGTCTGCTCTGCTCGGCTTGGTTCCAGCGGGCTGGCTTGCTAGCGCCTTCGGTGCTGACGTCAGCGCATCCCAGGCCGTATCCCGGGAGACCCTGTTGCATGGTGATGGGTTGCCACGGAGATATACACCTTTTCTCTGGGCCAGGGCCGCAGCTGCGCGGAGCGTCGCCCTGCATGGATGGCAGCGGCTGGGGGAAGCGAGGGAAGGGAGGGAGAGCGAGCCAGGAAACACCCGGCAGGTTCTCCTTCCCACAGGCCTGGCCAGAGGCTATCGGCGCCAATCTGGAGGCCCTGTCAGCCAGGTATTGAAGGAGAGGGTCGGACTGATGGGCCTGAGGCCTCTTGTGCCAGGTGGAACCAACCATGATGGAGAAGAATTAGGTAATGCTGGGAAGGGGGTGTGCGCATAAATTATTTTCAGCAAAGAAAAGCATTTGCTGGGGCTTGTCGAGGAGTATTAAATCAGGTACAGGATGGAGTTAGGAGCCCGGATGGATTAAACTCTGACGCTGCCATCTCCTGCTCCCTTGGGAGCACCACAAAGGCAGTATGGAATCGAGCAGCGGGCATCTGGGGCTGGGGGTGTCAAAGAAAAAAAAGTAAGTCTATTATGAAGTGACACTTGTGGCCTTAAATGATAGGGCGCGTTTTGCGTGGCAAGGATGGCCCTCTTGGCCTAAAAAGCTAGTTCCTGTCCCAGGAGGCAGGCAGGCTGCTTGTTGACAGGGAAGGCAGGGGAGCCGGATAGTATTGGTCAGAAATGAGTGATGGATTCCCTATGGAGTCCTTAAGTGCCTGAGTAACAGAGGGAGAGCCTGGAAAAGACAATATTATTTCTTTAAAAAAAATCTTTAAAAATTTTAAATTATTTTTATGTGTATGCGTCTGCTTATGGATGTGTCCTGGAGCCTAGAGGTGTTGGATCTCCTGGAGCTGGATTAGCAGGTGGTTGTGAGCTGCCTGGTGTGGGAGTTGGGAACCACACCTGGGTCCTCTGTAAGAGCAGCAAATGCTCTTAACCACGGAGTCGTTTCTCCATCTCTCTAAAGAGTTTTTTTTTTCCCCTAAAACACACACAACCAAAAATCAATTTTTAAGATTAAATTTTACTTAGCATACAAACTATTAGCTTTGATTATGGCATGTTCATGCAGCACATGCATCACTGTACAGAATCTGAAGTGACATTTTGGTTCACTGTATTCTTGGGAAACTGCGTTTATACCTTGTCTGTTCATTCAGCCCATACATTTACTTATTCCCAGGTACGTTTAAACACTGAGATGACTCAGTGACCATAACAGACTGAATTCCTCAATGCCAACAAAGAAAATCCTATTTACACCTGGCAAGCTGGCTCTGTTAATGGTACATTGATAGAAAACAATGATTAATTGGAGACCACAGTTAGAGGGCAGACCACCATTTGAGTAACTACAAAGGCTTCTCTGAGGGGTAATGTTCCAGTCAACACTGGAAAGTTGAGAAAAACCAGCTATGGGAACAAAAGAGATTTTATACGCAGACTTCTGGGCTGAAGTAGTGTGGAAGGTTAGGGACCCCTGCTAACCTGGGGAAGGTCACTGAGGGGTTAAGAGAAGTGTTGGTAGGAACAGAAAAGACAGAAACAGGGTTGGGGAATGATTCGAGGTATAATCCATAAGGATTCGTTGTTGTTGGCAGTGATAACTTTGTTTTGAGATAGGGTCTTACGTAGCTCAGGCTAACCTCAACTTGCTAGGTAGCCAAGGATGACCTTAACCTTCTGATCCATCCTCCTGCCTTCATCTCCCAGCACCTGGAAGCGTTATATACCAGATATCAGAGGCTAGCGATCAGACACCATGCTTCCTGATTGGGAGGCAAGCCCCATACCAACTGGGTTCCATCCTGGCCCCTCACTAGGTTTTAAGAGCGAATGCGTGCATGCAAAGCTTAGGGGACAATGGATGGTAATCCTGAGATAGGGATCCCAGGGAGATGGAGAATGTGGGGGAAGTTGGAAAGCCAAGCCTCATGTGAGGAAGAGAATGCTTGTTTTGGAGTTGGATATGCCGAATGTTTGGTTCTGGTAGGCCACCTAGAAAGAGCTGGGATGTAGATCTAACAGAGAGAGGAGCAAGAAGAACCTTAAGGATGCCTTTGCCTTAGCTGTCCCCCTTCCTTCCTTTCCTGTCTTTTTTTTTTCTAGACAGGGTTTCTCTGGGTACCCCTGACTGTCCTGGAACTCACTCTGTAGACCAGCCTGGCCTCGAGCTCAGAGATCCCCCTGCCTCTGCCTCCTGAGTGCTGGGATTAAATGCGTGCACCAGCAGTCTTCAGAGGCTCTACTCATGGTTCTTCAGCTGTCTTCTTCCCTTCTGGGACCTGGGAAAGTGGAGGCTCGGCTGTAGTTCTCTTCCTTTGGCTTTGAGTTTCCACTGCTCCCTAGGAGGACAGTTGGCGGACTCCGGCTTCTTAGCCTTTTCTGCATGCCACTAGCCACTAGGCTGGGTGTGCAATCCTGCATTCTTCCAGCTCCCAGCTCCTGCTGATATATAGGCAGGAGCATGTTGGAAGAAGGTTATGTCTGTCAGAGGGGCACTGACTTCTGATGGTGTTACTCAAGGTGAATGTTGGAGACACAGTCGCGATGCTGCCCAAGTCCCGGAGAGCCCTAACCATCCAGGAGATAGCTGCGCTGGCCAGATCGTCCCTGCATGGTATGCACCCCATGTCTGTTCATCTGCCCACTTTGTCCTTCCTTGTTTCTTTTCCTCATGTCTTGTGGAACTGATTCCTATGTGACTATTTCCTGAGGGCATTTTGGGGGGATTTCTTTTTGCAGATCAATCCTGCCCAGCTGGGCAGTGATGGCGCACACCTTTAATCCCAGCACTTGCAGAGGCAGGCAGATCTGAGTTTGAGGCCAGCCTGGCCTACAGAGCGAGTTCCAGAACAGCTAGGGCTACACAAAGAAACCTTGTCTCAAAGAACCAAAGAGAGAGAGAGACAGAGATTCTTTGGTGTTGGAGAGATGGCTCAGTGGTTAAGAGCACTGACTGTTCTTGCAGAGGACTTGGGTTCAGTTCCCAGCTCCCACATGGCAGCTCTGTAACTCCAGGATCCACCACCCGCACACAGATATACATGTAGGCAAAACACCAGTACACATAAAATTAAAATAATTTTAAAACATCAATCCTAGCCCTTCTTCCTACCCAAGGACATGGAAAGACATTCTAAGCCTCCTCACCTACTTCCCTGCAAGCTATTCCCTAGTCTTAACTCAACTTCTCTTTTTCCACCTCCAGGTATTTCCCAGGTGGTGAAGGACCACGTGACCAAGCCCACAGCCATGGCCCAGGGCCGCGTGGCTCACCTCATCGAATGGAAGGGCTGGAGCAAGCCCAGTGACTCACCTGCAGCTCTGGAATCAGCCTTTTCCTCCTATTCAGACCTCAGCGATGGTGAACAAGAGGCTCGCTTTGCAGCAGGTGGGTAGCAGAAAGGGAACTAGTCCTGCAGATTTGCCTTAGGGGCTGCTGCCTCCGTCACTGGAGCTGGCACAGGGGCTGGAATCACATGCCTCCCTCTGCCCAGAGACCTCAGGGACATCTTCTGTGTGCAAAGCAAGCCCCAGTCTTAGCTCGGCTCCCATGCCAGTGAATGCTGTCTCTCTGGTAGGAGTGGCCGAGCAGTTTGCTATTGCAGAAGCTAAGCTCCGAGCGTGGTCTTCTGTGGACGGCGATGACTCCACCGATGACTCCTATGACGAGGACTTCACTGGGGGAACTGACTCAGGTGAGGAACGTTCTGTGTGCTGTGCTGCCACGGGGGTGGGCTCACCTGGGAGGTGTGGGGATGCACTCTGAGCCTCCTAGGGCACCGCAAGCCTTCCAGATAGGAAACAGACTACCTAGGTTGACCTTGAAACCCCAAGGACAAAGATCACTGGCTGCCGGTGGGAAACCAGCAGTTGGAAACGGAACGGCTCTTTTCTATGGGTGCTGAACCAGCTTTCTTCTCTCCCTGTGTGTAGTGGGTCTTACAGTTCTCAGATTAAAGAAACAAGCCCAGAGCACCTAGGACGTCTTTCCTCCCCCCCTAGTACAGCCATGCTTCCAGAAGGATCTGTGGTATCCTTGCCTTTACCTCTTTGAGGGTGGCTTTGGTTGGCTGTGGCAGGACGGATGAATACAGTACCCACACCTCCCAGGGCAGTGATCCCAAGCAAACAGGAAGGCATGCTGGGTCTGGAGTCCGCAGGATTCTGGCTTCAGCTCAGCATCTTTGTATTCCAGCGTGTGGGTCTTGCTTTGGGCCAGTGCTTGCAACCCTGGGGGCTGTGCAGCTGTGCTCAGCTCTGCTTTCATCTTCCATCCCCTGGACTCTGTGGCTAGCTTTCCCTGCAGCTTCTGCTGTCTGGCTTCACAGGACCCCTGCCCCCAACCCCCAACCCTTTGCCTTTGAAGATCACCTATTGGTTCCTCCTCCTCCAGCTAATTAACAAGGTTTTCAAGGCCAAACCTTCATTTAAAGCAGTCAAGAAGCTGTGCTGTGGTCCAGAGGGGACTCATTTGAATGCTTAAGGCCAAGGTGGAACCCCCAACCACAAGTATTTTCTGATTCCTTTTTTTTTTTTTTTTTTTGTCTGTTTTTGAATCTTGTTTTCTGGGAAAATTTTTGAGAAAGGGCCTCGCTATAGCTCAGGCTACTTATAATGTAGCCCAGGCTAACCTTGAAAGTATGTGTGGAATCTTTGAGCAGATTTTTTGTTTTCAAGACAGGGTTTCTCTGTAGCTTTGGGGCCTGTCCTGGCTGGTCTCGAACTCACAGAGATCCGCCCGCCTCTTTGCTGGGATTAAAGGCATGCGCCACCACTGCCTGGTTTGTGCAGAGCTTTTCTGGTGGACATAATCCCATACTTGGGATGCCCTATGTGAGCAGAGCACAGGTCAAGCGGTCTTCACTGTTTGAGTAATGAGCACCTGGTGTGATCATACAGTGGGCCTGCATCTAGTGCTCGCCTCTGTGCAAACTCTTGTTTTAGGACTATAAAGTAAATATTATTAGAATTTCTAATCTACCATGAAAGGAACTAAGGCGTCAAAAATGAAGACCTTGTTCAGGTTATGCAGCTCCTACTGACGCCTCTGTTGACCCCTTGCCCCCACAGTTACGATAAGGGTGGAAGGGGCTGGGAAGTCTGTGGTGGTCATGTGGCTTCCATATTGACCATCTGAAATGAGGTCAGCAAAGCTGTCTCTTTTTTCTTCCCTTCACAGACATTGCTGGGTCTTTGGGGCCCCACCTCCAGGACCTCTTCACAGGTCGTCGGTTCTCCCGGCCCGTGCGCCAGGGCTCTGTGGAGCCTGAGAGCGACTGTTCCCAGACCGTGTCCCCAGATACCCTGTGCTCTAGTCTGTGCAGCCTGGAGGATGGCTTGCTGGGCTCCCCAGCCAGGATGACCTCTCAAATGTTGGGTGAAGAGCTGCTCCTTGCCAGACTGCCCCCCAGCCGGGAAAGTGCCTTCCGCAGCCTGGGCCCTTTGGAGGCCCAGGACTCACTTTACAGTTCACCGCTCACGGAATCCTGCCTTTCCCCTACCGACGAGGAGGAGCCTGATTCGTGCAAGGACTGCCAGCTGCTCTGCCCGCTGCCTGGCGGCAGCTGGGAAAGGCAGCAGCAAGTCTCTGATGTGGCCTCTTCTGGGGTCGTATCCTTAGATGAGGATGAGGTGGAGCCCGAGGACCAGTGATCCAGATATGCCCGGTGGTGGCATGTTTTCCCTGGCTGCTGCCCGGGGCAGAGCCTCTGCGGCCAAAGTGTGGGCTCTGGAGCTCCGAGGGCTTCTGGGAGCGCTCACTTCTCCATTGTGTGTTTTGCATGAAAGTGTTTGGAGAGGAGGCAGAGGCCAGGCTAGGGGCGCATGTACTGCTTCCACTCTTGGGGGTTTGCCGGGGCTTGCCCGGGACCCCTGGGGCATGGCTACAGCTGTGGCAGACAGTGACGTTCATGTTTCTTGAATCCAAAATGCCACATTTCCTCCTGGGATGTGAACCTGCGCTGGGAGGGTGGGAATGGAGGAAGCCTGGCCATCTCCTCCACCCTTCCTCGTGCCCCTTCTCCTCCGCTTCTCTCTTCACCCAAGTCCACGTGCAGTGCTTGACTGAACCGCCTCCCCCTGTGGGGCTGGCTCGTGGCCTCCTGGAGTCTACGGATTGAGCCATCCCCTAAGGGTCCCCTTACCCACCTGGGCCCCGCTGTGCTTCACCTTGCCATTGTCTCTAAACCTTTTTTTTTCTTAAAGACAGGGGGTTTCTGGTCTGTTCTTTGAGCCGATCTTCTCTGGGAGGCACTGGAATGATGAAAGGGTGTGTCCTCCCCCTCTCCTCGGCCCCTCCCTCCCCTCAGCCCTGACCCTCTCCCAGCATGGCAAGGTCCTATGGGCACAGAGTTCTCAGTAGGGTGGAACTGGACAAAGGAATGGGTCTGGCTGTTAGAGCTGGGAGTGCCACAAGGGGGCCACCTGGGTAGCCAGGAGATCTGTGCCAATGAATGGACAGTCATGAGGGAGTGGCTATCCTTGGGAAAGAGGGCAGTGGTTTTTCTTGGCTGAATGGAAGGTTGTAGCCACAGGGTTAGGGGCCTGATCCAGGCAGGGTGTTGCAGATGAGGCAGCAGGGGGCCGCTGGCAGATCCTATATTGCTGGGACGCTGGGGTTGATAGGTGGCTGTGGACTGAAGTCTCAGGCTTGGGCAGGTAAGAGGATCCAAGAGGAAAACATGAGCCAACAGCACAAGTGTTCTATACATGAGTGGCTAATTAGGTGTTTACTTTATTCTATTTATTGTTTTATTAAATTAATATAAAAATCTTTGTAAATTTCTATATACATCTTGTCATTGGAGGTTCCAGTATAAACCCATTTTAGTTCTGCCCCTTTCTCAAAGAGTGGGCAAGGGCCACAGGACCCCACCTCATCCTGCCAGGGCATAGCTGATCCTCTAGCAGGTAGGTGTTGAGTTACATTCCAGGTAGGCCCGCCAGGAGATGGAGGAGCTGGCAGCCCACAGCTAGAGTGGACTTGGGTTCCAGCTTCTGGTTGCTGCTGCTTGCAGAAGGAATATAGGCCATCCAGTGAGGGGTCACTGGCACTTGTCATCACTGTCAGAAGGGCTGCCCTCTCGTGGGAGGCCATGGCAGGATAGCGGTCCCCAGAGCGCATGCACTTCAGTGGTCTCTGTGTCGCTGCTGCTGGTGGCACTGTCCCGGAAACTGGCAAGGGGTGGCCTGACTTTTACACCCTGTGCTGTGACAGAGCCCTCAATAGCCTTCCGGAGCTGGAAAGGTAAGAGTCAGGTGTCTGTTCCCTGCTGAGACCCCTCCCCAGGACTTCCCCCCCAGCGGGGGCAGACATTTAGAAGTGGAAGTAGCTTTGGTCCTTTCACCTCACCTCCTTGAGGGTCACAATTCCAATGAGTCTGCCAATGCTGGTGACATAAGCGTGGTCCACGCCCAGCAGTGAGAAGATGGTATGGGTCTGCAGAGCAGGGAGAGGGGACACTGTACTTGATATTCAAAGCGGCAGCTCAGAAACACAGTCAGAGGGGATCAGGGCAAAATGAGGGGAGGGTGTGGAAGAGAAGGGGTGCAGTAGTGGGAGGCACTGCCGGAGGGAAATGCCATGGGAATGTTCCAAGCCGTGAGATGTGACCACCTTTATATTATCAGCAGTTCCCATTTGCTGTTTCGAAAACAGCTCTCAGCATTTCCTGGAATTTGTTATCTTCTGTTCTGGGTGTACTTGGGAGCCTCTTGGCCTAACAGGTGAATCAAGAGGGGCAGCACCAACAGCTTCCCGAACACCTAATGTCTCACGTCTTAAATACTGTCTTATATAAAATGATGGGAAGGGGCTTACGGAAATTTCCCAATTTCCCCCACCTGGGGCATGACCATACTTATAAAGAAGCAAGGGTCTCAGTGTTTGGTTCTGAGATCAAAGCCAGAGTATCATCCATGCTGGGTAAATTGTCTACCCGCTGAGCTGTAGCTCCAGTAGAATTCGGATTTGTTTCTTTTTGAAGGTCTCACTGCTTAGCCCAGGCTAGCCTTGAACTCATAGTACTGCTCCTGCCTCAGCCTCCTAAGTATTAGGTTTAGGTGTTTATTAGTATTAGTATTAGGTGTGTGCCATCATAGTGTTACATCTTAGATATTCAGTTTTCTGGTGGTGCATGCCTTTAATCCCAGTACTCAGGAGGCAGAGGCAGGTAGCTCTTTGAGTTCAAGGCCAGCCTGGTCTACAGAGCCAGTTTCGGGAACCATGGCTGCACAGAGAAATGCTGTCTCGAAAAACAAACAAAAAAGAGAGACCCCATCTTTTGAAGTCATATTTCTTCAATGTCATGTAGTTAGCAATCTTGTTATATAACTTGAACCCTACATGCTACAGATGAGCCTTAATTTCCCTGTCTTCCCCAGGGGAAACATCTTTACCATAAGGTATGGTTAAATAATCCATCTCACCTTCTCCCGAGGAGCCCATTAAACAGTTCCCGGGACGTTCTTTTCCTGCTCGTTCCCAACCACAGCGACCTAGCAGGCAATGTGCTTTTATGGGCCTGCGAACAACCTGTGCCTAGCGATTGCCAAGCTTACCGCTCTACTTCTGGGACATCTGTGCCATTCTCCCTAGTTCTGCTCCAGATCCGCACCGTCACCAGGGCTGAGACAACAGCAGAATGAGTTTTCCTACTTCCTGCCTCCCCGCTCCAGCTGGACTCTGACATTCTATGGCTTTCTAAAACTTGAGCGGCACCTGGTACTCCCTAGAATGGCCCATGAGATCCCTTAAGTCAGCCCAGACTGGCCTGCCAGCTTACCATCCTGCTATGCCTAGCTTCCAGGCTTTACTTTTCACTTTTCATTCATTCATTCATTCATTCATTCATTCATGTCTTTCAAGACAGCTTGTAACAGCTCTGGCTGTCCTGGAACTTGTTCTGTAGACCAGGATGGCCTTGAACTCACAGAGATCTGCCTGCCTCTGCCTCCTGAGTGCTGGAAGTCAAGGCATGTACCACCACTGCCCTTCCAACTTTTCTTTTCTGAAGTAAGGTAAACTTGCTGTGTAGTTCACAAAAGACTCTGATCGTCTGCTCCTCTACCTCCTCAGTGCTAACATTACAGGCAGATGCCACCACACTCAGCTTGTGCCACCCCTACTCTATAGATAAGCAAACAGAAAGGCTAAGCAACTTGCTCAACTTCTGCAGCTGAACTTAGACGCAGCAGGGAGGGAGGATTTGGGTTGCCAGTCTTGCCGTCACCTTGGCACTCTGGCCTCATTGCTACCCACTGTAGCTAGCTGCACTGCGAGCTTCCTCAATAGTCTCATGGGTTCACGTCCTCTCAGAGTATCCCTCCTCAATTTAAGTGGGTTACTGCTTACTGCTTTGTTAATAAGTAGATTCTCATTTAGAATCTAATCTCTAGAATTCTAATCTTTTATGTTATTCCAGTTCTTTGTACTTTTGTTAGTGGTTCCTCGGCGGCTTCTTCCCTTCCTGAGATAGCTGAAGTTTGTAACAAACACCTACTTTGTTCTTTTTCATTTTAATTCAATTGGACACCATGGAGCCCATTGGAGGGCCCAAATTTCTTGGGCCTGGGAACAGTGAACTACACTGACAGGGAAAAGGATAACATGGCCTTCTGAAAGAATTCTGAGAGCAGGGCCGGAACTGGGCCCTGGCTTCCTTTCCCCGTTTTAGACTGGTTAAGACAGGCTCTCGGGCCGGATTATCTCTGGGTCCAGGCCCAACTTTGTTACTTCCTTGATGTGCCCATTTGGGCAATTTCGACGTCTATAAAAACTGGAATGTCATAATACCTATCGGCTAGTATGGTTGCGAGAACTATAAATTAGACGGGTGAAGCTTGGCGTGGTGCCTGGCACACAGCAAGCACTCAAGCATGCCAGTGTTCTTATCACCACCATTATGTATGACAGAAAATCAAGGGGATCACTGCTGGGTATGATGGTGTGTGCCTGAAATCTCCAGGGAGACCAAGGCAGGCAGACTGTTGTGAGTTCGAGGCCTACTTGGGTTATATGAGATCCTGTGTCAAGAAAGGAAAAAGAAGAAGATGGCTGACGATTGGGAAACTGTGGCGATCTTGGGAAGAAAGGCTGTGAAGTACAGCTTGGACTGTCTTCTGGCCTAGCCCCTTTTCCTCTGCGAAAGCTCTGCAGTTCCTCGAAGTTTCTTTATTTTTGCTCTTTTGTCTCCTAGCCTACCCGTCAGGGCCTCAGCTATGTACTATGCTGACGTTTTAGCAACAGTTACAGTTGAAGCCTTGAGACCACTGACCCACCCCTGTCACTTTTGTCCCTTGCTCCAGTGTGTACACCGCCTACCTCCAACGCTCTGTACTTCTTCCTCTTCCCGCTGCCCCCTCTGCGGAGCTGTCTTTCTGAGGCTCCTCTACCAGTTTTTCTTTGACCTGCTTGAAGCTGACTCTCTGGGGTCTGACATTCCAAGCCCCCTACTGGCGTCTCTCCTCTTTGTTTATCTCTTTGCTGCAGTCACCTCACCCTTCTTCACTGGTTCTTAGCCTGTTTATTAGATTTTCTTATCTGGCCTGTTTCTCACTCCCCCTGCCCCCCTTTTTTTCCAGCGTGGGTGTGTATCAGCCTTGTTGGGCTCTGGCAGCCTCCTGCCTAGCTCTGACCCTGGTTTGGCCTTCTGGCTTCCACCCAGTTCAAGCTGTGTCTTTGTAGTTGCTTTGGTCCAGAGTTCCCAGGGGTAAGACTGAGCGGAGGAGAAACGATGCCTGGCTCCACCAAGGAGTAAGGACAGGACAAGGCTGAGAAGTCCTGGCTCCCAGGCTCCCATGGCCTAGAGCAGTATGTTCTAAAAAACGGCATCAAATATACTGTCCCTCATGCCTTCCTCGGACACCATCACCTGGGTCTGAGTCCAAACCTACCCTGTCCTACCTTGTGCAAAGAAGTCCGCTCCACTAGCTGGAAGGGCGCAGGATCAATTTTGCAGTCGCTGAAGTTGACAGGCTCATCTAGTTGCTGTTCTTCCCACTCTAAGATCTGACAGCGAGAGACCGATGATCAGGGAGAGGGAGCTCCTCTCAGCTCTCTGAAGGCTGGTTTGCCCCCTTTCCCCCCTGTGATTGACAACACACCCAGGAAGAAGCGGTCTAGAGTCTATAGCGGCATCTCACCTCCTGAGGACTCATCTCGCCTTCCAGGTCGGAGTCACTCTAGGAGAAGGGAGGGAGGGAAGTGGATGTACTCCTGGCTCTGAGAGGTTTGTCCCACCTAGACCCCAGCCCTCCGGGCCAGCTGCTCCTGAGCTTCGGGAAGAGGGGCACACGTACCGCCAGGGAGATTCGGACCCGCTTCGGCTTGCGTTTTTCACAGGATTCCGACTTTTCCAACTTTGTCAGAGCCAAAGCAGAAAGGAGTTGAGGTTATGGGGAGAGGGGTGTGAAGGGTGGGGTGGAACCAAGGAGAAGGGGCAGGGGCAGACAGGAGGGCAGGAGGCAGGCAGAGAGGAGAGTCAGGAAGGGAGTGGGGCAGACAGGAGGTGAGCATCTGGCCTACTCACTTCTGAAGAGGCCTCCTGAGGTGGACTGCCACAGAAGAGGCTTCTGAGGGCAATGCCTGCTGACTCCGTGTTGCCTGTGTTCCAAACCCGAGATGAGGGGGCAAGTTGGATAGGGGTAAGGTAAGGTGCAGAAGGCAAGGGGAGAGAGGCTTTTCCAGCTCCACCTTGTACGCCTTATCGCCTCATTCATCTGTGGTGGCTCAGGCTTCGTCCGAGGTGGGGTAGAAAGGGCTCACCTGTGGTACCTTCCTGGAGGCTTGTGGTATGGCTAGACCCTCTCTTTAGGGCAGGTTTCAGGGGCTTGTGAGTCTGCCCGTGGGATCCTGAGAAGGCTGTGCCCTCTGTGTTCACCTGCATGGACAGGGAGGGGTTGGGAGGCTGTGGTTCAGAACCTTCAAGATGACACTTCCGAAGGATGTGTGGTCACGGAGCACTTTTTTCCTTACCTGGAAGCGGATGGACGTCTCAGAACTAGGGGGGCTCTCCTGATCTGACCGTGGAGACATCTGGGCTTGCCTTAGCTTTTGCATGTGCTGCCGCCGGCGTGCTGAGCTCAGCTGGGCCCCCAGTAATGCTACTACCTGTGAGCGTTCGATAGAGCCCAGCAGGATCATAGACTCTGGAGAGAACAAGGGAAGAGGCTCAGGCGCGTGTTCTTCCCACACCTAAGCTGGGGCCCTGGAGGAAAACCCTGCTTGCCAAGTGTTGACCTATATAGAATACGGACACTGGTCCTGGGCTCCCTAGCCCTTTCAGCACTGAGCCCCCAGGAGATGCTCATAACACCTGGGACCCCTCTGGGCCTCACCAGGGGACTCTACTAGAGCCAACATGCGGCCCTTGGTCCTGTGCAGTGCCAGCCGCAGGTCCCGGAAGGTGCAGTTGAGGGCTACATGGGGTACATCCCGTACCATGATGTCTTCTACCCGCACCCGGTATTGCCTGGGGATAGAGTCGGGCATTCAGTGTATGCTCCGCATGAAATGCTGGCCCAGAGTACCACCATCCCAGGGTCATGGGGAAGGCTGGAGAGCCACAGGGGGCAGTTAGTGTTCTCTCTACACTCCTTTTGGGTCAGTAGAGGGCAGCTACAGATCCCCCAGGGTGAGGGCATCTCTGACGCAGAGCAAAATAGCTAGGATCTCAGCCTTACTAGTTTGGGACCTTGCTGCAGGTGGGGTTGAAGGGTCCTGGGAGGCCTACCCCTCACTCCCACCCTCTTTGCACTGGGCCCTTCATACTGGTGGCGGCCCCAGCCCAGTTCAGGCAGGTAGGGCAGCTTCTTGATGCGGATGATGCTGTCATAGAGGGAGGGCTGCAGGCTCTGGGCAACAGCATTAGCCAAGATGACGGCGATCATGACAGGCAGAATGTGGGCGATCTGGCCCGTGAGCTCGAAGACAATCACAGCCGTGGACACTGTGTGTGTCACTGCTCCTGCAAGTGCAGCTGCCCCTAGGAAGAGCCATGCTCAGTCTCCTCAGGGTGTTCAGTCCCCAGGAGACTTTCCCTTCCTTCCCAGGGGTGAGAATCGCTTAGAGTCCCTCAGAGCTTCGGCCTATGGCCCTGCCAGCAGGGGGCACCAGAGCCCCAGAGTCTAGCTGGGCCAGGAGTCTCCCAATGCAGATGCAGTCTTGGGGTACTGCTGGGGCTGCAGCATGTGCAGTTCCCTGGCTCTGATCCCTAACACCACATAGCAAACAGAACTGGGTGCTCACCAACCACGGCATAGCCTCCAGGTACAATCCGGTAGGTACTGCTATCCGTGTGAATCCCATCTGGGAACCAGGCGGCCATGCTTTCACCCACCAGCCGCCCAAATGCTGCTCCTTCAGGGAGGGTTTTAGGAAGAGAAAGAGGTAGTGGGGGAACACTAGGAAGAGAGAGGGTCAGAAGGTGGGGGAGGGGCCGGCGGGTCATTTAGTACATGGGGCAGTCCCATGGGAGTCGGGGTCTGGGCTAGAGTTGGGCCAAAACCCACTCCTGGGCAAAGGAGGGCTCTACAGGGGACAGCCAGAGGTATGAAGGGCGTAGGCTGGAAGCAGGCAGCTGCAGACTCACCAATGACAAAGACAGGCATGAAGGCCCCACAGGGCACTGGGATGGTGGTGGCCAGGGCAGACATCCAGAACTGTAGGCAGGAGGGGTTCAAAACAGACCTCAGGGAAGCCCACCCTGCCCATCTAGCAAGTGCAGCCTTCTCAGCAGAATCCCCGGAGGTGAAGGGGAAAGAAAGGACACCAGAACCAGAAGGCTGGGGTTCACATCCTCTCACCCAACCAACTGCTTTGGCAGTTACTTCTCTGGGTTTTGAGTCACCATCTTTAAGACAGGGATAAGGGTACCTTTCTCACAATATTCCGACTCCATGGTAAGTGCGTGGCCTGGGTCAACACTGGGTCAACACTGGTGGTATATAGCCATGGAAGGGGTCTCACCTTCATGAGAATGAAGATGACCAGAGTGAGGAAAACATTGGCACGTGGTGGGCTCCAGGCCTGTGAAGTGCTGGGTAGTTCTAGATCCTCTACCAGGCCCTGGCGGACCCATGTCCGGTTGTCAAATAGAGTGACGAGGGTCTCTTTCTGTGAGAGCTAGAGTGAACAGAACACTTTAGGATGGGGCACAGGATCTCAGGGAAGAGGCCCGTAGGAGTCCTGGGAACAAGGGGTCCCAGTCACGCTAGGGCTGTGGGCTTTGGAAAGGAGTGCATCTGGGTATGGGCATGGGGGTCACATTTCTGCTAGGGGCTACCTGTCCAGCCATGAACTGTCCAAAGCCAGGGGGGAAGGTCAGAGTGGAGATGAGCAGAGTCACCAGTGCCGGGAAGAGCAGCCGTCTACAGACAGAGGTTTGACAGCATCAGACAAAAGTCACACACCTCCCAGGGACAGATCACAGGCCAGGTGCCCTTACATGCCTCAGGTCTAAGATTAGAGCAGGGCTTGTATATCAAGCCACAGCGCCTGAGAGTAAGTCCTTTTATTGTGTTTTATGCCGCAGCTTCAAGGGCGATGGTAGATTAGTATTGTTCTAAGAGCTGGGAGTAGAAGGGGCAGCAACAGCAAATGCATCTCTAGTCCTTTCTAGGACAAGTCTGAGCTGTGACGGCCTCGATTCTCAAAAGACCCAGCTAAAGGACAAGAGACTTGAAGGCCTAACCAAGCCTCGTCCACTATCTGCCCTCAATGGTGACCTAAGTGAGGGTGAGGCAGGCGTGGCGCACACACCTGGGTGGCAGAGGAGGGTGACTCTGAGTTCAAGGCCAGGGAAGGCTTGTGGGAGAGGTTCTGTAGACAACAGCACAAGCCCTTCCCATTCTCAGTTCTCAGGCTCAGAACGAAAAAAGTGTTCTGAGACAAAAAATGTCCAGCCACACTGGTCATGGAGTCATGAGGTACAAACACTGCTATCTGGACCAGGCCTGAAAACCTAAGAAAACCTTGGTCTTTTATCCCAAGTGCTCCTGCCACTGACAAAGGTTCCAAAGTAGCAGATCCCAGGGGTTTTCCACATGATACACGTCATAGCATCAGCATGAAAACACCAGCTGACTTCCCAAGTGTACCTTTCATGAGAGAGCCCTAGAGTCTTACTGTAGCCGTGGCTGGCTTAGACCGTGCTACCCTCCTACCTCGGTCTCTGGAGCACTGGAATTACAGGTGTGTGGCGCTGACCTGGCTGAAAGCCTGATTTTGACAGGGCCTCTACTTCAGACCCTCAGTACCCCCCTCTCTCCCCGTGTAGCCCTTCCAGAACAGCCTGGAAAAGAGTCTATGGCCGACATACTTCCTCATGAGGAAGCGGTTGATGGTTTTTTGCTTCCGCATCACCTGGACAATCTTCCGGTTCAGGTAGACAAAGAGGGCTCCCCCGAAGCCACTAGCAATACTGGAGAAGAGAGAAGGACCAGGGTGGAGGGGAGGCCTTCTTATGGAGACCTTCTGTCCCACACCCTCCTGGAAGTTTCTTACCCGATGACAGCAAAGGCCGGGAGCTCCTGGAGGTCAAAGGGGAAGTCGAGTCGGAACCGAGTTTTGAAGAGAGCAGTGATGGTTTCTGAAAGGAAGAAGTAGAGGGGTGGCAGGTAAATTTGTGTCGCACTTGACTTGCCTCAGATGCCCTCACCGCCACCAACATCCCCACCTTCATCACGGTTCCAGACTGCCAAGACCCGAAAGATGAAGGCACTAAAGGTGGCTGCGAAGAAGCCCCGCCAGTAGTTCCTAACAGCGAAGAAGGTGGAGGTGACCTCAATGCTGAATAGGACCCCTGCAAGGGGGCAGAGGACATCGCCCTTGAGGCCAGAGTCTGGTCGGTGGACTTACTCCCAGGAGAAGAGGGGTCGAGGGGGGAGAGGCCAAAGGTGGGGCTAGGCTCAGATTGGAGCCGTGCCTACCTCCGATAGGGGCTGCAAAGCAGCAGCCCACTCCTACTGCACACGCAGCAGCCAGCATCTCTGTGTTCCGGGACTCATTCTGGCAAGGGTGGGGACGCAGCGTCAGTTTGGGCTCAGCAGCCCCACTCCCACCCCGTTCCCCAGATCTTAGGGTTCTCCTCTTACCTCATAGATACCCCCAAAGAGGGAGAGGAACTTGCTGAGCAGGGCAGCACACATGCTGGCAATGTGCACAAAGGGTCCCTGGAGGTAGGGGTTGGTGGTGAGTAGGGGTGGGGCCTTCTGGACCTCGGCCTGGCTTTTTGTCGGATGGGAGGGGTGCCTTCATTCCCCAACCTGCAATTACCTCTTTGCCAAGGGGCATCCCACTGCCCAGGGCACAGGTGAGCCCAATGACCTTAGCTACAAAGGTCTTGAGGGTGAGGTATTCCTTTAGCACCACTCCCCGAAGGATGGTTTTCATCTCAGGGATGCCAGACCCTGCAGAGGCACAGACCCACAGAAGTTGTCTGAGAGACCCCATTCAGGAAGCTTGAGCTCCACCCCCGCCCCCCTGAGCCCCTCCTATCCTACCAACAGCCTGCGGGGCCAGAATCTGGGTGAATCCAGCAGAGAAAGTGATGAGGACAACAGGGTAGGTAACCCAAGCCAGGTACTGGAGTAAGATGTTGGTGTTTAAGCCCCGGGACATCCACTGCTGAGCTGTGGGCACAGGACATGCTTGCTGGCCTTCCAGTGCACATATCCACACCTTGCCTGCCACTGAGACACACTGATAGGACAAGTACACAGAGCTGGGGCCCAGAGGGATGGGAAGGCCCTAGAAGGCATTTGCTGGGACAAAGCCCATCATAGATAAGACAGTTGGAGGGCAGGCCAGAAGGTGTGGCCTCTGCAAGTGGCAGTAACTATGCCTGGAGATGGGCAGTCAGCCTGGCCAGAGAAAGTGGCCAGGAGCCAAGTTACTTAAACAACTGTGGCATGGAGGAAACAGGGTGGCCCTTTCCAGCCTTTGCCCTCACCCTGTAGACAGACAGCGATGGCATAGTCCATGGCCCAACTGACCAATGCCATGAGGAGCCCCAACAGGACCAGGAAGATCCAGTCTTCACCAACCCGGGACACTAGGAACTTGTGGCAGCGTACAGAACAAACTGGAAGCAGGGGAAGGAAGAGTCACAGAGAAGCTGGTACCAAAGTGCTCCTAATCCTGTCTCCCCATCCCCCATAGGCAGCTCTAATGGTCTCTGCCTCTCCCAACACAGAACAGCTAGGTCCCTGCCCCGATCCAGATCTCACTGCGGCATCTGGCACACCGGCTCTGTCCATATTCCAGAAGCTCTGGGGGAGTCCGGGCAGAAGGGGACCCTTTCCAGGGCTCAGGCCCTCCCAGACGAATCCGAGCAGCTTCCTCTTTGGCAAAGGCCCCAAGTTCCTGAGTGTATCGGCCATACATCTGGAGCAATGGACAAAATGTGGCATTACCATGTGTGGCTGTGGTGGGGAATCCAGGGAGGGTTTTTGGGTTTTGAACCCCCCTTTGCTTAGCTCCCACACTATGTACCCCATCTTGAAGCCAGTTTTGACTCAGGCTCAGAGTGTGGGAACAATGCACACTGTAGACTGCGGGGGCTGTCCCGGCCAGAGTGATGGGGACAGACAAGGTACAGGGACACAACTCTGGGGGTGGCAGAATAATCAGTCCTCTTCTAGCGAGCCAAGGGTGAGGGCACTGGGGAGGCGAGGGAAGGGTCCAGAGGAAGGCGCGGTCTGAAAGTGGGAGGCGGGAAGGTCAGAGAATAAGGGGTGGTCAAGGGCGCAGGAGCAACAGTAAGAGTTGGTGGAGCTGAGTGCAGCTGAGCTGGGCCTAGGAGGTCCCAGCCCCAATCCTTATCACATTCCTGCTGGGCCTTTGGCCTGTGACCAACCTCAGCAGCACCCTTCCCACCCACCCTAATCCCCTTGTCCTCATTCTCCACTCCCGAACCCCCACGATCCCATCAGCCCGCTGAAAGTGGAAAGCCTCTTTGGGTGGGTAGGGCAGTGCTGGGTGGTTTCAGTCCTGCACTGGAGCTGCACTTGAGGCCAGTGACAGGTCCGGAGGACGGCGGAGCCTGGAGATGGCAAAGCTGTGACTGTGGACACCAGGCTGATGGGAAGGGAGAGAGTTATGGCTGGACCTGCCAAGCCGGGAGTGTGTTGGGGGGTGGGGAGGAGTAGATTCTGGCTGCCACCCGCGGAGCTTCAGGACACAAAGGGCTCCTGTTGGGGTTGGGGTTTGTGTGTGTGTGTGGAGGGGGAGGACAGACACAGAGAGGGTGAGACATAGAGGAAAGGGAGAGGCAGAGGGGAGAGGAACCACATAGGAAAGAGGGAGAAAGTGTGGAGAGCAGGGAGGAGGAAGACTGGAGTCTAGAAACAGCAGGTGGGAGGAGGTGAGGGCAAGACAAAAGGGTAGGAGGGGAAGTGGGAGAGGCCAGAGCAGGGAGAGCTTGACCCTGAGAACTCCTTTCTCAGACACAGGGAGCTGGAGTGGCGGCTGGTGCAAAAGAGATACCATTTCAGAGGTTAGGTGCCCGGCTTCCATGGCCAAGTGCCCCTCTCCTTGACCTGTGGATGGCAAGGATAAGAGCCATCGAAAACAAAAGGGCTTGCCACCACTAGTGTCACCTAGGCATAGTGACACCTCTCCCAGTTAGCCAGTTTCCTACAGTCTGGTAATTGGCCACCTCCCTGACTCAGTTACAGTCTAGGCTCTCTCAAGGAGGTTCCTCCCTGCCACCCTTCTGGGCAAATTCCAGCCTAAGCTGATAAAAAGGAGCCACAGGGCCAGCTTCTTTCTGTAGGGCTTGGGCCCCCCACCCTAGTGACATGAGGCTGAATGGCTTCTCAATAGTGGTGGCCATGAGTCATCTCCAAGCTTGGGACCCCTGT
This sequence comes from Microtus oregoni, assembly GCF_018167655.1. Taxonomy (NCBI): domain Eukaryota; kingdom Metazoa; phylum Chordata; class Mammalia; order Rodentia; family Cricetidae; genus Microtus; species Microtus oregoni. The sequence goes on from NW_024543088.1 coordinate 23,287,420, forward strand.
TTCTTAAGAGTTCAAGGGACACTTCATGGGCGTGGATGTTGGTGGTGGGGTACCTGCCTAGATCCAGTCTGAACAAAGGTTCCAGTTCTCACACCCATTCCTGCTTCCAGTCCCCAGGGTGACAAGTCACCTAAGCCACCTTTCCCAAAAGTTCGACTGAAGGGTTCTCGTCAATGCTGGACTTTGAGTTGTTAAAGGCAAGGGGACAGGTTTGGATTTGCTCACCTCCCTACAGTCTTCACGCCCAGCTTAGTGCCATGCCATAGTAGGAGCACTGGGAGGGTGGTCAATGTGGACAGGCATGTGGAGAAAGTTCGGAGGTACGGATGGTACCCAGAAAGGGGGCTGACGTGCTGTAACTTGGGCTCCAGTGGTTAAGTGGAAAAAACAAAAGCGTGTAAGGGAGTAAGGGGAAGGGCACCTGGGCCAAGCACCTGGTGTCATTGTCCTCTGCAGGCCACCAGCCTCAGCCAGAAACAAGCAAGCGGCTTTCCAACACACCCCGAGCGTGAACCTACAGCCTGTCGGATCCCGAACCTCAGTTTCCACAGCTGAGGAAGGCTGAGGCCGGGCTAGGGTAGGCCGCCTGTCCTCATACTTCCTAGGGCAACCTGCAGCCGTGGTGCCATAGCGCACCCCTTAGGTTTCACTTACCAGGGTCTGCTCATACTGCAGCGCCCGAGGCTCCATCCCTTCCCCCGTCGCCGCCGCCGCTCCCGCCGCGGCCCCCGAGGCCGCCATCTCGGCGCACTGTCCTCCTGCCTCGCTTGGCTTCTCGGGCTCTGGCCTTGACTCAGCTCCCGGCCCGCTGAGCCCGCACCCGTCCCGTCCCCTCAGCCCCGGCGGCCGAGTGCAGAGTGCGACGGGTCCCCGGGCGCGCGCCGCAGGCTCAGCCTCCCGCTAGCGTCTCCTCCTAGGCGGGCGGGCCGAGGGCGGTGCCCTGCTTGCTGCTCCGCCCTGGCCCATCTGCAAGGGGCGTCCGGGTCGGGCTGGGGTCTGCATCGGAGCCACCTCCTGGTCTCCGGAGAAGCGGCAGGGGGCGCTTGCAACGCGGTCTCGCGCCCCCCCCTCCGTCGGTAGGCCGGGGGTTGACCCGGTCCCGAGAGGGTGCGGGGCCGTAGGGGGCGGGTCCGCTGGCACGTGGAGGGGACGGGCTCTCCGGCGGCTGCGGCGCTGTGTGGGAGGGGCTGGGGATGTAGTGATCCTCGGGCAGGGGCAGGGGGGCTGCAGAAAAGGATAATTCGAGCTCTCCGGGCCAGACCCGACTGGGGCTGCTTCGTGCTTGCAGGCGGCTCAGACGGATCTGGGAGGATCCCCGAGAGCCTGCTCCCTTATCGCCCCCCTTTCTCCTTTCTCCTTCTTTCCCTCTGGTTCCCCCGGGAAGGTGCACCTGGAACTGCTAGGCCTGGAGAGAGGGGCGGAGGTGGAGGTGGGAGGGGACGGGAAGGGGTGAGGCCCGAGGGAAGGGAGCTATTGGCGCGGGGGAGGCCGTGCCTGGGAGGCGGGTGTGGGGGGGAGCAGAGGTCGCTCCTCCCAGGCATCGCTTAAAGGGGGAACTTGAGTAGCTGCGGACGCCTCGAGGAAGCGGCTTACTGGGGCTCGGCGTTGTCTTTGAGGGTTCTTGGAGGGATAAGAACAGTGTGGCGTGGGCACAAAGAGGATGGGCAGTGTTAGGTTGGTGCCACTGGAGAGGACCGTGCCCAGAAGTCTGTGTAGAAAGAGCAGTACCAGGATGAAGACTCATTCAGGAAACAAAGAGGTGCTCCAGGAGAGGGTACGATGCCCACGACGGGGACCGCAATGCAAGGAGGTAGCACCTAGAAAGAGGGCACCGAGAGCTGTCGCCGCCTCCCAGTGAAAGTCCAGTGCCGGGTGAAGGCGCGCTAGATCAGTGTCCAGAAGAGGGTAGTATATAGTGGGGTGACAGGCAGTACCAAGTTCAATTGGCAGCGTCCTAGGGGATCAGAGTGTGAGGTTAGTGCCAAGCAGGGCCAAGGGAAGACGCGAGTGCTGAGAAGGTGAATCCCCAGGGGAGGGCACAATGCGGGCTTTCCTTTCCCTGAGAGTGACATCATGGCAAATTCCCAAACCGGACAGACCCGACTCGGGTGACGTCTAGCTGGTCCGAGCCAGCTTGGACCAGCGTGGGGGACTTTGGTGGCAGTCCGAGGGGCTGGGTACTACGTCCCGCTGGGCGGGCGCTCTGCGGGCGGGGCTCTGCTCCACCCGCCTGCTGCACGGACTGTGCCCTCGGCCGGCTCGCGGCTCGCAGGGCAGGGCTCGGCCCGGGCTGGGCCAAGGATCAAGGTTCCTGGCTGGGTTAGGCCCCCAGGCTTTGCAAGCTTCGGGATCCGGGATCTAAAGAGGGCGCCGTAGAGCCGGTCGCGGCGCGGTACCCGCCGGGGGTGGAACCTAGTTTGTCCCCGCCTTGGGCGGAGTCACCGGGCTTTGAGACTCGCCCATCAGGCCAGAGCAGCTCCGAGGTGGCCTTTCCCGGCGGAAGTTCAGGAGCCCCGAGGGGGAGGCAGCGGAAGTGGCCGCGGTCCTGCAGCCTGTGCGCATGCGCCCCCTGCCCGGCTGCCGCTTTTGGGGCGGTACTCTGCCCTGTCTTCTTTTCTCCGCGTGAGGGGGTCCGCGAATTCCCAGTCGTGGCCGCGCGCTCCGCACCTCTGCAGCTCTCGTGCCCCTTACGATGGCGGGCATCCTGTTCGAGGATATTTTTGATGTGAAAGACATTGACCCAGAAGGCAAGAAGTTTGACCGAGGTAAGGTGTGTAGGGGAGGTCTGTGGGAAGAGGCCAACATGCCCACCCCCAAGTGGTCCGCCCCACTCTCGGTACCTCCTTCAGGAAACAGTTGTTTGTTTGTTTTCATAATGAGGAACTTGAGACAGCTTTTCCTATTGTATTTGCGGTGTCTGGAGCCTGGGTGGCCCTTAGCTTTGGTGCTGGTAAACCCTTGGGCACCTCTCTAATCCCTGTTCAGCGTTGTGCTGTACCGTGAGCCTCTCTCGCACACTTCACTTTATGCTAGTAAGAGGTGGATGGGGCCTTACCTGTTTTGTTACTTAAGGCCATGCAGCGAGTTACCTGCCTGCCCTCCTAATCTATAGTTTTATATTGCCACAAGAATTGTCAGCTCTTGGCCAAGTCCTCTTTGAATTTCATTCAGCTGTCTGCTTGGTGTATTTATTTTCCTAGTGATCCAGAAGTTGTTTCTTCTCGTGTCACTTTGCCAAGAGACAATTTTTTGTTTTTCGTGACACAGTCTCTCTGTGTAGGACATACTGGAGCTTGCTTTGTTGACCAGGCTGGCCCTGAACTCACAGAGATCCGCCTGCCTCTGCCTCCTAAGTGCTGGGATTAAAGGCGTGCACCACCACGCCCGGCATCATCATCATCATCATTATTACTTTATTATTTATTTTAATTATTTTATTTATAATTTTATTTTTTTAAAGACAGGAGTCAGTTCTCAATACATTCTGCCGATTCCCTCAGCAGAGTGCCTGTCAGGAAGAAGGAATCTCTGTATAAGTGACTATCTTGTTCAGAGTTAAGTTTAATCTGAATCATCCAGGCAGGCTTAGAGCCTAGAGACTGGTTGCTGTTAGAGAAATCTTGTTTCTTTCTTGGGATCCTGTCAGCTGCTGAGCTTTTGGCTTTCTTCCTTCTCGTGAATCTGATTCGGATTGCACTTGTGCTTCTGGGACGAAGAGCAAGGCTCGTGGGTGTGGGCCTGTTGGGTGGTTTATTCTCTTGCATTGGACCCACAAGCCAGTGTCTGTAATCATGTCTGTCCCTCTTCCCCAGTGTCTCGGCTGCACTGTGAGAGTGAGTCTTTCAAGATGGACCTCATCTTAGATGTAAACATTCAGATTTACCCCGTGGACTTGGGTAAGTATCAGACACGGGCACCTGTAAGAGCTTTGCAGTCTTTGGGTTCCGCATCGTCGCTCTGATAGTGATGCTCTTTTCAGGTGACAAGTTCCGGTTGGTCATAGCTAGTACTTTGTATGAAGATGGTACTTTGGATGATGGCGAGTACAACCCCACGGATGACAGGCCTTCCAGGTGAGGGAAGTAAAGGAGGGACTCATTAGATAAGTACTATATTATGTATATTATAAAGAGCTTTGTTTAATTCTAGGAAAAGACATTGTTGCACTTAGAATTCAGACAACCAGAACTGGGTGTGGTAGTTTGGGCCTGTAGTTTCAGGGCTTGGGGAGATGAGGCTGGAGAATCAGGAGTTCAAGAGTGTCTTTGGCAGCTGGGCGGTGATGGTGTACACCTTTAATCCCAGCACTCGGGAGGCAGAGGCAGGCGGATCTTTGTGAGTTCGAGGCCAGCCTGGTCTACAAGTGCTAGTTCCAGGACAGGCTCCAAAGCTACAGAGAAACCTTGTCTTGAACCCCTCCCCCCCCAAAAAAAGAAGAATATCTTTGGCTTCACACCAAGTCTGAGGCTAACCTGGGCTTCCAGAGACCATGTCTCTAAAAAATATGAAAAAAGTTGAAACACCCAGCTTTATTACTTACTGAGAGCAGTTTGTGTAAGCTGGGAGCTGCAGCTATTTATTTGAGATGGGGTCTCACTCTGTAGTCCTGGTTGGCCTACACTACGTAGACCAAGGTGGCCTCGAACTCACAGATGCTGTCTACCTCCTTTGCCTTCTGTGTTAGAATTAAAGGTGTGTGCTACCCTGCAGGTGTAGGTTTTTGTTTTTTTGTTTTGTTTTGTTTTTTTGAGACAGGGTTTCTCTGTGGTTTTGGAGCCTGTCTGGAACTAGCTCTTGTAGACCAGGCTGGCCTTGAACTCATAGAGATCCGCCTGCTGGGATTAAAGGTATGTAGGTACGTGCCACCACGCCAACTTAAGGTATAGCTTTTTTAAAGCCAAGAAAATAATTACATAGTATCCTAGATTTTGGGAGGGAGCTTAGTGTGATAGACTGCTGTAGCTGGCCTGGTGATGCACACACTTAATCCAGGAGGGAAAGGCAGGAGTAGCTCTGTGAGTTTGAGGCCAGCCTGGTCTACAGAGTCATTTAGGACAGCAATGGCTATAGACTGAATTTTCATTTCTCAGCTCCACGGCGTTCAACCTTTCTTTCCTCATCGATAAGATACAGACGGTCCTGTCTCGCTCACTGAACTGATGTGAGAGCCAAATACGCTTGTGCTTCTATGGCATTTCTTGATATCAGTTTCCATTTTAATTATTTTTATCTTTTTAGTTTTTTTTGAGACAGGGTTTCTCTGTGTAGCCCTGACTGTCCTGGAACTCGCGCTGTAGACCAGGCTGGCCTTGAATTCAAGAGCTCCCCACCTGCCTCTGCCTCCTGAGTGCTCAGATTAAAGGCCTGTGCCACCACTGCCTGGCTCAGTTTCCGTTTTTTAAGGTCTCTCACGCTACTGATTGCTACGAAGAATAACTTGGCCTCTTGTTTGTAGGGCTGACCAGTTTGAGTATGTAATGTATGGGAAAGTGTACAGGATTGAGGGGGACGAGACCTCAACCGAAGCAGCAACACGTCTGTAAGTAACCTTGTCTGGAAAAGTCCTTCACCGTCCCTGTTCTGAAACTGCCATGTTTCTACATCCGCACTGAGCCCATGTTTTTCTAGTACCCCAAATAGGTGGAAGAATTCGTCTTGGGAATGATTTCCATACTGAATGTTGGTTACTTAACCACCGTTATCAAGATTTCAGGGTCCTGTAGTCCACAGGAGAGTTTGGCGATCGTGGTTTGTGAGGGACAACAGAGGACATCTTCCTAGCTTTTCATGACTAGGCAGCATTTCATGACTGACTGGGCCTTTGTGGTTTTATTTTTGCTTGTGTATGTGTTGCTACTCTGTAACTCAACCCTTGGTTCTTGGTTTCCCTGCCTATTTTTTTCTTTTTTCCTTTTCTTTAAAAGTCTGCTAAAACAATACGGTTGTCAGAAACTTGAAGCAGGGAGGTAATGTGAAAAAGAACCAGAGTTGCCCAGGAGAACCTTTTAGTACAGAGTTTGACTGGCTGGTGTGGTGGCACCGTTTAATCCCAGCACACCGGAGGAAGAGGCAGGTGGATTTGTGAGATCAAGGTTAGACTGGTCTACAGACCAGAACAGCCAGGGCTACATAAGTGAGACCCTGTTTTGAGAAAACAAAGACAAACAAAAGAGTTTGAGTAGTCTAGCTTTTTTTTTCTTTGTTTATTCTTCTCTTTAAGATCTTTTACAGTGTTTTCTTCTTTTGTTTAGCATAGTTCCCCTTGTTGATCAAAAACTCTCCCTCAATTTTTTTAAATTTTTATTTATTTGTTTGTTTGTTTGTTTATTTTGAGGCAGGTTCTCTCTATGTAGCCTGGGTTGTCCTAGAACTCAATATGTAGACCAGGACTGGTGTTGAATTCAGGGGACCTACTTGACTGTCTCCTGCTGCTGGGATTAAAGATATGTGCCACCCACCTGATTCCTTAGCATTTTCAAAAGAAGTATGTGTTTATTTGTGTGTGCACGTGTGCACATCTGTATGTGTACCATGTGCAGGCATGAGACCACCAAGATCAGAAGGGGACCTTGGGCACCTTGGAAATGGAGTTAGAGGTGGTTGTAAGATGTCCCGTGGGTGCTGGGGGAGTGGATCCAGGTCTTCTGCATTCTTCCAGAACAGTAAGTGATTTTAAAGGCTGAGCCATCTCTCCAGTCCCTGCCTCCACAGTCCAGTAGCTGTATGGCACTGCAGTGAGTGGTGACACCTTCATTTGTGTGAATGACTACTCCCGTTCTGGGCACAGCAGTGTTTAGTCCACTGGGGTGAACAGCACACAGCACTGCTTTGTGTCTGCATTCAGTCTGTCCTGCCCTGTGGTTCCTAATGACGAGTACTAGGGGAAGGAGAGTGCCTTAAAACAGACGGAGGGAGAGCTGCTGACAAACAGCCGGTCCGGAGCGCAGACTCAGGGTCAGGGCCTTTTGTTTCAGCTCTGCGTATGTGTCCTATGGGGGCCTGCTCATGAGACTTCAGGGTGATGCCAACAACCTACATGGATTTGAGGTGGATTCCAGAGTGTATCTGCTGATGAAGAAGCTGGCGTTCTGAACCTCGTGGGAAACCAGCCTTGCTGCTTCGTCACTCAAGCTGTGGATGTTGTTCAACCCTGAGTAGAAGCTGGCCGTGTTCGCCTTCTAAAGGGACTGGGCTCTGTCCGCTGTGGGTGCCTCTTCAGTTTGTCTGGATTTGGTGGAAAACTCACTTGTCTGTGAAAGGCCAAGGGGGAGAGCTTAGCTTGAATCTCAAGTTGTGTCCGTGTGTTTGTTTGTTTTTTTTTTTTATTAAAGTTTACTTTTTCAGACTCTTTTCTGAATTGGGGGTGGGGGCATCCAGGGTTTTGCTTTTGCCATGTACCCCAGACTGGGCTTGAACTTGATCCTCCTGCCACTGCCTTCTGAGTTTCTTAGATTTTACCAAACCTGGTTTATGCAATGCTGGGTCTCAAATCCATAGCCCTTCTGTGTGCTACAAAGGAATCTAAATGACTCTCTCTCTCTCTCTCTCTCTCTCTCTCTCTCTCTCTTTCTACCATCTGGGGACTGAATTGAGGTTTTTGAGTTTTTTTTTTTTGTTTTTTCTAACCCCCAGTTGTCTCTTGATGTCCTGGGTTTGTCACAGGAGCTAGTTACCCTGCTGGGATGCCTGGGGTGTTTCCTTCCCCATCTTTTCCTTTAGTCTTTACAAGAGGTGTTAGAAACAGTGTTTAGAGAAATGGGTTGAAAATGAGTGGCCTCAGCAGGGAAGAGCAAAGAGGTTTGTTTTTTTTCTTTTTTTTAAACTTTCCACAGTAGGGTGTGTGTGATACATTGGGGGTTGGGATGAACTCTAATAGAATCTTTTAATCATCCCATGGACTCAGGCTTTTGAGGTGTTGGATTAGATTACAGTGGGAGGCCCTCATCAGAAATAGTGGTAGAATGTCAAAGCAGGCTGTCCCAGCAAGGAAAAGGGAGACTTAAGTAGAAATGTGTTTTGCTTAGAAGCTTTTAAAAAGATGTTTCAAACATTTGTTTTACTTGTATGTGTGTGAGGGGGAAGATAGCCTTGAGGAGTCCCTTTTCCCAGATATTGCGCTCATGGACAGACTTGATGGCCACCTTCAGCTGCTCAGCCATCTTGCCAGCATCTCTTAGTTGTGTGTGTGTTAGGGAAGAAGTGATGATTTGGTTCCGACGCTGCTTTGGTTCTGATGGTCCAAGGCTTACTAGGCAAGTGTCACATCGCTGAGCTGGATCTTCAGGCAGGGGTAAAACAATTTTTTTAAAGGTGGAACCTGAAGTCCCAGCTGATCTGAGACCTTGGACTTGTGACCCTCCTGCCTCAACCCAAGGTGTGTGCCAGCGCTTACAGGCATGCAGCGACACACCTTGTTTCAGGGTTCGTCTTAAGAGGGCAGATTTCAGATTGGTTCACATTGTGGAAACCAGCTTCTCAGATGCCTGGAGCGCCAGCTATGTTGGCTCAGCATTCTCACTTGTCCTCTGACCGCTGAGAACCCTCAGTTTTGGTCTCTGTGTATCTTGTTCTGGGTGCTGGCTCTTCTGTGTTTTATTGTGTTGGGAATTGAACCCAGGTCTTTGTGCTGGCAAGAGCCCTATCACTAAGCTATGTCCCTGCCGTGAAAATTAATTTTTTTTTGTTTATTTTCGAGACAGGGTTTCTCTGTAGTTTTTGGTGCCTGTCCTGGAACTAGCTCTTGTAGACCAGGCTGGCCTTGATTAAAGGCGTGCACCACCACCGCCCGGCTGAAAATTAATTTTTGAGACAGTCTTTTGTAGTCTGTGTTGTACTCAGAGTCCTTAAACTCCTGATCCTCCTGTATTGAGTTTACAGACGTGTACCATCACATCCATGTCTTCTTGCCTTTTAACTCTGGTTATTTGTGTGTGGTGTATATGTGCAAGTGTGGACATCAGCATGTGATGGCATGTATGAGGTTGGAAGAAACTTTGGGAGTTGGTGCTTTTGTTTTCCATGGGTTCCAGGCATCAGACTCATGTCAGGCTTGCATGTTAAGCCCTTTCACCTACTGAGCCATCTCACCCACCCTAAATTTAGTTATTTATTTTGGTTTTTTTGAGACAGGGTTTCTCTGTAGCTTTGGAGCCTGTCCTCCTAAATTTATTTTATTTTTTTTTTAAATTATTTATTTATTATGTATACAATATTCTTCCTGCAAGCCAGAAGAGGGCACCAGACCTCATTACAGATGGTTGTGAGCCACCATGTGGTTGCTGGGAATTGAACTCAGGACCCTTGGAAGAGCAGGCAATGCTCTTAACCACTGAGCCATCTCTCCAGCCCCCTCCTAAATTTATTTTTAAGTGTTAAGTTTAACCTCCTTTAGTGTTACAACAAATTACAAATTATACTTACCCTAGAATTTGTCGGTAATCTACTCTTGCCTAGAAACTGACACTCTGAGATTTTGATAACATTCTTTAGCTTTATGCATTTGTTGACTTCTGCCCACAGGGACACCTGGAGATGACTGAATTTTCATCCCCACCACAAGCTCTGGTCTTCCCAGAGCTTCTTCAGAATGTATTTACAGCTAGGTGGTGGTGGCACCCGCCTTTAATCCCAGCACTCTAGAGGCAGAGGCAGATGGATCTCTGAATTTGAGGCCAGCCTGGTCTACAAAGTAAGTTCCAGGATAGCCAGAGCTACACAATGAAATCCTGTTTTGAAAAAAACAAACCATAAGAGCGGACAACATCTCTATTACATAGACTGACTGGAGGGCATCAGACGCCACTATACTGGGTAGGGCTGCGACTCAGGCTGGGTATTCTTTTTCTGCCTGAAGGCTGTGTGACCATCGGAAGCCCTTCTGGTCTAGGTGTCTTCATGTGTAGAACAGATGGCTAATATCTACCATACAGAGTTGTTGGGGGAGATTCTGGGGCGCCTATTGCCTCTGTGAAGAACACTGTTCTCTTGCTTTTGCTGTGGCAGTGTATCCTGGCTTCTCTGCCTTCATGGCAGCCTCCTGTACTCTGGGACAGGAGTGAGGAAGACGCTCCCTCCCACCAGCCTTCTCACAGGCTCTGGGGTAGCAGGTAAACCCCGGCAATACAGTTTTGTTTTTGTGTAACGTAAACTTCTAGCACCAACAAAGCACTTAACTTGCAAAACCCCCAGAAGTTTGCCTTCATTTTGGGGGTTCCCAGTGGAGTTCAAGGTGGTCACACAAGGCTGCTTTTTTTTTTTTTTTTTTTTTTTTTTGGTTTTTTCGAGACAGGGTTTCTCTGTGGTTTTGGAGCCTGTTCTGGAACTAGCTCTTGTAGACCAGGCTGGTCTCGAACTCACAGAGATCCGCCTGCCTCTGCCTCCCGAGTGCTGGGATTAAAGGCGTGCGCCACCACCGCCCGGCTACAAGGCTGCTTTTTAGATGCATTTGTGGGAAGTAGAAAGAGCCTTAGCTGCTCTGCTTATCCTGCTGTGTGAGCTACGGAGCCTTGCTCTTGCCACTTCCTGCACTTCCGCCTGACCTCCACAGGAGGGAAGCAGGAGCCCAGGCCTGGCTAGGCTCCTGCTGAGCTGCTGCTGCACTTAGCTGTTTGCTCAGCTGCCACGTCCTGGTCTAGTCTTTACTGAACCATTTGCACAGCCTTACCTGGGGAATGGGGTTCCCCAGGCTTCCTGTTAGCTTTCCTGGGAGGCAGGGTCCAGGAAATCTGTTGCCCCGGAGAAGAATATTGCTCCCTTGATTTTTAGTTGGCTCTTGGATGCTCTCATTTATTCTCCTACAGGCTCAGTTTTATCTCTAAATAGGGGTGTCTGTCTAAGAGGTAACTTGTTATTCCTATATCAAGAGGACCAGTCTCACTGAGACAGAACTGAATGAGGGCATGGGGTGGGAGTAAAGGAAATGACCTTTTTGTTTTCTGATACAATGTTAATATCTACCTCTAAGGCTTGACCTGTCTGGGCCTTTGTAGAAAACACATAGAGAGAATTAGTGATTTTCAAATTTATACAGAAAATAGACCAAAGATAACTAGCTGCTCTGAATATTGTTGATAGGTTAAAAAAATAGTTCCTGAAATTTTATGATCGCCTGTCCCGTGAAGCCCTTTCCCAGGGCTTTGGGTTTCAGGGAAAGCAGGACGTCTAGTGCAGCTGCAGCTGCCTCTCCTGGGGAAGGCTTGTGTCTAAGAGACACTGCAGATACTGGCTGCGCCTGTGTCCCTTACGCTTCCTGAGGCAAATTCTGGGAGTGGGGGGACGCTGCAACTGGACGCGGGCTGGCAGAGGTAGGCACAGTGGTGGAGGGATCAGGAAGCAGGGGGTGGAACTGGGGTGGAGACCTATGGGTGGGCAAGGTGGGTGAAGGAGAGAAGAGTGTGTGTCCATCAGGAGCATGGGTAGAAGAAGGGGGATATCCACTTTGGAGGTTGGGTGGCAGGGAGCCTTTGTTCAAAGCTCCTGGCAGAACTGAGGTGTCCAGGGTCTGAAGTGAGGCTGCGCCAAAGAGCCCATGAGTTCCATTCCCAGGTTTGTGTGTCTTGTTCAGGTATCCAGGGATTTGGTCTGGGAACCAGGAGGTTTGATTCAGCTGACCAGGGATAACCTTGGTCGCAAGTCCTTGAACCCTGTTCAGACGCCCAGGGCCTGGAGTTCCAGCGACAATACTGAAGTTCGACTCTAGCCATCCAGAAGTCCTGTTTGGGAGCTTGTGTAGTGTGAGGAGTTGGGAGGTCCTGCTCGGGACAGCTGTGTTGGGCAGGGCCCGCCTGATGCAGAGGGTGGGACCTTCTACTAGCAGCAGGAAGCGCACCTTTCCTCTCAGCAGTTGGTGCAAGCTCACGAAGATGGCTTTGGGATCCTTGTGAGCTGTGGTCCTGCCCTGTGGGGGAAGCTGAGGGCAGAGGATGGGCCTGAGGCCAGAGAGCAGGCCCACGTACCAGGCCTCTCTTGACTAAGGAGGAAAAGGTCATTGCCAGCAGCCAGGTGTTATGTTTGGGAGGCAGCACTCCTTATAGGCCTGCCTTTTTACACTGAAGGTACCCAGAATCCCTTGTCTCCCCCAAGTCTTTAGAGGGACTAGTAACTAGTAACGGTGGTTTTTAGAGGTCTCTTGCCCACAGACTTACCTGGGTCCCTAGGAGGCCCTGCAGGGCCCCCAAGAGGAGGCGAACCTGCCCGGAAAGCTGTCCCAGGAGGGAGGAGAGGCAGGAGGGTTCCAGCTGTCCTCGTGCTGCCATCACCCCCTCCAGGAGAAGGGTAGCTGCTCCTAGAATGTCCTGAGCCTTGGTCTGTGCCTGGGAAACAGGAGAAGTGGTCTGTTTCAGAAACGTGCTAATAATGGGTGGGGAGCCCATGGAGTAGCCAGCGGGATGAATCATAGGAGCTGGGAATTGGACAGGATGAGGGTCCCACCCATCACAGGAATTCCTTTGCAGTCTCCTAACAACTGGCCATTGGCCTCTGCTTCAGTAACTCCGGTATCCATCAACCTAGCCTGGTCTTGCGTGGACTTCTGGTCAGAAAGCCACCCTACCTGCGTGCAGCTTTTAGCTCTAGGCTGCAGCGCTGCAAGTCTGTTCTTTCTGCTACAGAATTGCTGTGCCATTTCTAAGCTAAACGTAGCAACAGGACTGTCCCAGTAACCACGAAGAGGACGGGAAGGGACTTAACAAATGGCAGAGCTGGGTCTGATGCCACATGCCTGTAATCCTAGCACTTAAGGGGTGCTGACACAGGAGGCTTCCAAGTTCAGGGCCAGCCCGGAATACATAGTGAGACCCTGTCACGAACACAGAGCTAGAGCTGGGGTCCGTAGTGCCATCATCCTTCTCCAGACCAGGAAGCACATTCTTCGGAGTATAGGCATGTGCCACCTGGCTTGATTTTGCTTTTTTTTTTTTTTTTCTTGAGACAAGGCCTCACTGTATAGCCTAAGCTATCCTGCCGCTCATCCTTCTACCCCACCTTCCGAGCTGCTGGGATTTCTAGTTTGTATCGCCATGCCCAGCAAAGGGTTTAAATCTTGATTTTGCCTATATTTTAGTGATACTTTCTGCTTTCTGTCACCTGTGGACAGTAGCTCAGACTTCCTTCATGCCAACTAAGAAGATTGTGGCACCATCGAAATGGCTCAGAGAGTAAGGATGCTTGTGGCCAAGGTTGATGACCTGACTTCAGTCTCTGGGACTTACACAGTAGAAGGAGAGAATCAGTCTTGTCCTCTGACCCCCATATATACACCATGGCATGACCCCACCATATTTATAAATAAATGGGTTTAAAAAAATTAGATTGAAAGCCTGTTGGTGGTGGGGCCTTTAATCCCAGCACTTGGGAGGTGGAGGCAGGCTGATCTCTGTGAGTTCAAGGCCAGCCTGGTCTACAAGAGTTAGTTCCAGGATGGGCTCCAAAGCTACAGAGAAATTTTGTCTCAAAAGCAAAACAAAACAACAAAAAGATTGAAGCCGGGCACTAGTGGTACATGTCTTTAATCCCAGCACTTGGGAGGCAGAGGCAGGCGGATCTCTGTGAGTTAGAGGCTAGCCTGGTCTACAGAGCTAGTTCCAGGACAGGCTCCAAAGCTACAGAAAAACCCTGTCTTGAAAAACGAAATGATCATCATATTGAACAACAATAAGAATAGGTCAAAGGTTAGAGAAGATCTGTTTGTCACTGTTTCCTGAGTGCTGAGATTAAAGGCATGAGCCACCAGCCAAGAATCTTTGATATATTGGTCGGAAATTTGTCCTCATTTCCTCAAGATCTCGTCACTGGTGACTGTAAATTGGGTTAAGGTGCCCAAGTTGAAGGTGAGACTTTTCGGGAACTCAAGAATTTTAGGAGGCTAGAGAGAGAGGGATCAGTAGTTCAGAGCACTTGCTGCTTCCAGATGACCCAGGTTCAATTCCTAGCATGCAGGCAAAACACCTATATAGATTAAAAACAAAAACTACTGTTGGGAATAGTAGGGATCTGATGAGATTTCTCTCCCATCCCCCCTTTTTGTCTTTTTTTTTTTTGAGATGGGAGCCTCAGTCTGTAGCCGAGGCTGGCCTGGACTCAGTACCTCCGAGGCTGGCCTTAGGCTGAGGGAAGCCGTCAAGGATGCTCTTACCGTCTGGGTTTTCCATTCTCCCAGGCTGAAGTCCACAGCAGGCAGCAGGACAGGTGTAGACAGAGGGTTGATGTCAGGGCACTGACTCTGTGAAGAAAGATGGGTAGGGAGGAAAGGAGCTGAAACAGAGAGCAGGATGGTGGCCTGTGATGGAGGTGCTCTCCCTTGGTACCATTCCCATCCTAGAGCCTTTAAGGGAGGGACCAGGACATTGTGGCCTTGCCAAAGACAGTACTGGAGTGAGAGGATGTGAAAGAGTGAGTACCTTATCAGTTAGGTGGAGAGGAGGCCTAGTGCTTGGGATGCTCACCAGTCGGCTGTGAAGGAGATGGGAGTCACGAAGCAGTTTATTTAGGAGTCGGGGGTCACAGGCAGGAGGAGCTGGGCTGGACAGAGTTATTCTTGCAGTAAGGAGAAGCATGGCCACCAGGAGCAAATCTTAGACAAGGAGAAGTGAAGTTGAAGGGTCCGTAAAGAGACAATCACTCTTAGGTGGTGACTCAGGGATTCCTATTTGAAACCTAGGGGTCTGCTGTCCAGACAAAACCCTTTTCTTGGGAGCCTGGGCTTTCCGGCCCTCTGCTTCTGTAGCATCATCCCCACCTCTTACCGCACCAAGCCATTCTTGAACTTGTTCCTAGCTCCCCGAGTGTTTTCTTACCAGTCAGCTCCATTCTGGCTAGGGTGTCTGGCAGGTGTGGCTCCCTGGATGGGGCCTCTCCCCTGACTCTTTCCTGGGGCCATGGAGGCGGCTTGAGCTCTTATACGTTTGTGCAGAGTGGTGTGGGGCACAGGTGGGCCAAGGAAGCTATCCTGAAAATGACAGAGAGAGTGAATCTTCCAAGTTTCAAAAGACTGCTTGGCATGGGGAAACACATGCTTGGAGCTTCTGGCTGGCCAGGACCAGAGCTGTTAGAGCTCCATCTGCTCCCATGTTTTCTTGTGACTGAAGCATATAGTATCTCCTCTTTGTGAGGGCTCTTTGGTGACTCGGATATGGTTTTGCTTCCCTGTCTGCCAATTGTTGCCCTGCTGAGTACAGCAAGGCATGACATATACACACACATCTTGTTTGTTTGTTGTGTTTGAGACAGGGTTTCTCTGCAGTTTTGGAGAGTTTGTCCTGGAACTCACAGAGATCCGCCTGTCTCTGCTTCCCGAGTGCTGGGATTAAAGGCATGTGCCACCACCTCCTGGCTACACACATATCTCAGTTGGGCTCAAATTCTGTGCAACACTGGTTGTTAGTGGGTGAGAATGTGGGATGGGAATAAAGAACGGAAGTGTTGTGTAAATCTGGGGAAGAGTAAAAAAAATGGGTTATCAGCTAAAAAGAGGAAGTGGCAGCTGAGTACGTGTGTTGAAGGACAGCCATAGTGTTGGAAGTGGGGCTGAGGCAGGGGAGTGGATAAACATATAACGGACCACCAGAAGCAGGAATTAAGAAGAGACACTAGTTTCTCCTTCTTTCCCTGGTCACCCCACAAATAAAACCTGGGACTCTTGTTTGGACTTCCAAGTTCTGAAATGCCCGGCTATTCAAATCAAAGGGCTAACAGTACTAGAACTTCCGGAGGCAAGTGGCCCAGGATGAGACACGGAGAGCAAAATGCCACCTACCCCGCATGGCTTATCTCACCTTAGACACTTGCCAATGCATCCATCTCAGCTGCACCTGCCTCCCCGCCCCCTCCAGGTCCCTTCCAGTCCCTTCCTAGGACCCCCCACTATTCACAAGTTGAGCAAAGAGGCCTGCACCTGATTCAATATTGGGATCTCCTGTAGGTCTGTCAACACATGCAAGCCCTCCTCCCATTACCCTCTTCTTGTGCCTTGGCTCACCTGACCCAGCTTTCCCAGTCTCAGGATTCAGAACCTTAAGCTATCTTGAATGACCATATGAGAATGGGGATTAGGATTATGTCCCTTAGTGCCAAGTTCTCTAGCTCGACACACACTTCCTTTCTTATTTTCTCATGGACCTGAGGCAGCCAGGACTATTCTGAATTCGACCAAGTCTGTGAATAGTCCCTCATAAACCAGTACCCAACCCCCTTTCCCTGCTCTGTCCTGCTCCTCCCATTCTGGGAAGGCTCCACTCTTCTTGACAAAGGTCAGTGCCTGTAGGTTCCAGTTTGCCTGCCCCTCCCCCAGCTAAGAGCCCAGTTCTTTTTTGTTCTTCATACCATTCCCTCACTTAACCCCAAACTGTGCTTGTCACTCACCGGGTGGAGAAGGGCTCCAGGACCAAGGTGCACAGCAGGCAGCACTCTGGGGAGCAGGTAGGTAGGAAGACACTCGCTGGGGCACAGCCCCTCCTCTGCAGTAGGGTCACAAGCCTGCCCAGGCCACTTCCACCCAATCAGAAAGCCGTGAGCCACCAAACCCTGGTGAAGGCCCCCGGAAATGACGAGTTCTTTTCCTACCTACTGGACCTGGAGCCCCTGCCTGGACCATGGTCCATGAATTGAGCCCAGCTCCTCTACCCACACACACTCCAGTGAGGATTTACATAGGGGGAGCTGTCTCATGTCCTAGGGAACCTGGAACCTTGGGATCTGGATGAAGGAGAGAGGAGAGGGTTTAGTCCAGGAGCAATCTGGCAGAATACATCTGTCCATGGGAAAGAGCGGTCTTGTTTTAGATTGATGGAGTCTCAGTTCCAAATTTCTTTTCCCTGAATGCTATACCTGCTCTTGAAATCCAACAGCACCTTAGCTTTCTTGGTATTTCTCAACTGGCAATTTATGTGTTGCCTGTGTTAGAGAATGATCATGTTATAGGAAAGAGGCTATGGGCAGTTTGAAGGAGCTGGGCAGGGAAAGGGTATGTGTTTGTTAAGACTGGGCCCAAAGCACACCTTTAATCCCAGCACTTGGGAGGCAGAGGCAGGTGGAGCTCTATGAGTTTGAGGTTAACCTGTTTTACCTAGTGAGTTCCAAGCCAGCCATGGCTACATACTGAGAATCTGTCTAAAAAAGAAAGAAAAACAGACAGATTGACTGGACTCAGGTGCCTTTCTTTCTACTGGGGGAACAGGAACCTGGCTATCTAAACACAGTGCTGTGTACAGGCCTGCCCTTGATTGCCCAATGGCCCTCTTCCATTCCTACCACTATACATGTGACAAGAGAAATAACCAGCCCCATCTGTCCCTGTCTTGGGGAAGACAGCTGCTGAGCCTCCCCCACAATAACTCTCTGCTGGCTCCTCTCTTTCTTCCTTTGGCCCTGGCCCTAGCTCCCGTGCTTTCTCCTCAGTCCCTGTCTCCCCACAGTCCCTGTCCTCAGGGGTCTCCTGGCCTGACCTTACGCTCTCCCCCTTGTTCTTCCTCGGCCTTTCTCCTGTGCCTTCGCTGAGGATGGGCTGTCCACTCAGGAGTATGGCCCAGATCCCGGAATTCTCTAGTTCAATAAGAAGAGATGCCTCCTAAGATTAGGAAGCCTGGTGCTGGGAATAGTGGGAAGAATGGGGGTGGAGGAGATGGGGAGGCAGGACTAGAGAAGCCGGACAAAGGAGGTTGGGGGATGAACTGGAGAGGGAGAGGGTGGTCCCTTGGATAAAGAGAAAGGGTGAGAAAGCCAGGTGATGGTTGGATGGACTTGTGAACAGGTTATAAGGCGGAGGTTATTACTCCGTTGGGTGTAGGGAGGACTTTTTGATTCTTACTTGGTCCCTGTCCCTGGGAACTCCAGAAAGACCCTAGAAGACAACTAGGAATATAGCCAGAGTGAAGAAAGGAGAAGGGTGCCGTGGGTCTTAGGCAGGGGAAGATCATTGTCCTTTTCCAAGACAAGTCCTCATCCTCCAGCGGCCCATCCTGCCCATGACTGGCACAGGCCGGAGGCCCAGCGTCTGCCCTTTCACTAGTCGAGGCTCCGGTCTTGGGATGGACATCATCTCCTGGTCCGGCCACAGGGGTGGCCGCAAGGAGTGTGTGTGGGGGTGTCGAAGCTCGCCTCTCCTCCCCCTCTTTGCGCCCCCTGGTTCCTCCCTTCCCCCTGCCCACTCCGCTCCCCCCTCCTCCAGTCCCTCCCTCCTCCCCTGCCGGGTCCCAGCCTGTCCCCCTCCCCCACTCGCGAGCCGGCCGCTGCTGCTGGGCCGGACCCCCCGGGCTCAGCCGGGCTCCTTGCGGAGCCGCCGCCGCGCCCCGTTTGCTTAGGAGGAGGCCCGGGGCCGGGACTCCTGGCGCGGGCATAAAACGGGCCGGAGTCGGCGCCTAGGGCACTAGAGCGGCGTACGGCCCGGGTCAGCGCCCAGCCGCCCGCGCTCTCCCGCCCCGCCCGACTGGGAGCGGACTCGGCGACTGCGAGACGAGCCCCTCGCCACTGCCCCCCTCCTGGCCCCGGCCCCCTCCCGCTGGCCCGCCTCTGGTCCTGCCCTACTCCCTCTCCTGCTCCCTCCTCCCGCCCGCCTCCCCAGCTGTCCGCTCCGCGTCATGCCGAGCCTCCCGGCCCCGCCGGCCCCGCGGCTGCTCCTCGGGCTGCTGCTCCTCGGCTCGCGGCCGGCCGGTGGCACTGGCCCGGAGCCCCCTGCGCTGCCCATCCGTTCCGAGAAGGAGCCGCTGCCTGTTCGGGGAGCGGCAGGTAGGTGGGCGCCAGGGGGAGGCGCGGGCGGGGAGTCTGGCTCGGGGCAAGTCTGCACCCACCGGGAGAGGGCCCCGGGCGCAGGTGGCTTGGCGTAGCGGGAGGGCGGGAGGGGTAAGCAGAGGCGGCAGGGCGCACGGTGCCAAGGGACCCAGGGCCTGGCGGGCAGAACCCGGAGCAGGCATTACGGCACGAGCAACCGGACAGCGGCCGCCAGCCAAGCCCGTCCCCACAGGCTGCTCCTTCGGCGGGAAGGTCTATGCCTTGGACGAGACGTGGCACCCGGACCTGGGGGAGCCTTTTGGGGTGATGCGCTGCGTACTGTGCGCCTGTGAAGCGGTGAGTGGATACCGCAGCTGCCCGTCCTACCCTAGAGGGTAGCGGAACGCTGGCGTCCTAAGCCGTAGAGATGCTCAGGGGAAGGCTGGTCCTCAAATCCGGGGAAACCCTTTCAAGTCTGCGGTGTTGACAGTTATTGATCGCTCACTATGTGACTGGCTTTTAGCCAACTTCCCCCCTCCCATTACAACCTTGCTAGATAAATGCCATTATTAGCCTTACTTTGCAGACAGAGACGTCAAGGCTCAGAGCAGTTAAGAAACTTGTCCAGGGCCATGTAACTTGTAAATAGCAGAGTTGACTGATTCCAGCAGAGGATGTTATCCTGGCGTCTGATGGTTGCACGGTACACTCACTTAATTTCCCTGTGTTCTCTGCCATCAGCCTCAGTGGGCTCGCCGTGGGAGGGGCCCTGGCAGGGTCAGCTGCAAGAACATCAAACCCCAGTGCCCCACCCTGGCCTGCAGGCAGCCGCGCCAGCTGCCAGGACACTGCTGCCAGACCTGCCCGCAGGGTGAGGCCCGCTGTGCCCCGTGTTAGGGAGGGTGGAGGGCTCAACATTAGGTTCTGTAGGGCTTGAATCGCCGAAGAGGACTGGTCCTCCTGGTACCCTGGTGAAGCGAGTGGTCTTACTCCTTACTCCCGGCACAGAGAGCAGCACTCAAGATCGCCAGCCAGCTGGCCTAGTCTTCGAGTATCCAAGGGACCCAGAGCACCGCAGTTACAGCGATCGAGGGGAACCCGGTGCTGGAGAGCGGACACGTGCTGATGGCCACACGGGTAGGTTGGGGTGGAGGTGGACCTGACGAAGTCTGGGGCCAGCGGCAGGGTTTGACTGTACTCAGGCCATCTTCTCTTCTTCTCACAGACTTTGTGGCGCTGCTGACAGGACCGAGGTCGCAGGCGGTAGCTCGCGCTCGGGTCTCTCTGCAGCGCTCAAGTCTTCGCTTCTCTATCTCCTACCAGCGGTGAGACCAGGGAAAGAGCAGCGGCTTGGAGCCTTTAATGGGGGCAGGAAAGGGAACCTGTAGGTTCGGGATCCAGTCTCACTGGACCTTTCTTCACAGGCTGGACCGCCCCAGCAGGGTTCGGTTCACAGATCCCACAGGCAACATCCTGTTTGAACACCCTGCTGCCCCGACCCAGGATGGCCTGGTGAGATGATGCCATTTATGAGTGCTTATCCAAAATGGGCACTTGCCAAGAGCATGCTTTGCATTGCCTCCTTTGGTTCTCACAACAGCCCAGTGGGAGGAAGGCCCTGACATTATGATGCCCATTTTACAGAGGAGGGAACTGAGGCTCAGAATAGCAGAATGTGGTTTGTTCAAGGTCATTTGGCTAGGAAGTGGTAAGCCAGGACTTAAAATCAAAGATCCTGGGTCCTTCTTAGGAGGGTCTGGGGTCTCCCTTCCATAATCCTCCCTCATCAGGAATGGGTCTCCTAGCTGCCTTGTCCTGTAGAGTGACTCTAGACTTTCTTGTCTCTTTGCTCTAGGTTTGTGGGGTGTGGCGGGCAGTGCCTCGACTATCTCTGAGGCTCCTGAGGGCAGAACAGCTGCATGTAGCTCTTGTGACAGCCACTCATCCTTCAGGAGAAGTCTGGGGGCCTCTCATTTGGCAAGGGGCTCTGGCTGCAGGTAGGGAGAATGGGCAGATCTCAGATATAAAGGGCTATGCCTTCTCTATCAGGGCAGGTGGGCTCAAGAGAGGATTTTCTGATGGCTGTTCTGATCCTCCATTCCTCAGAGACCTTCAGTGCCATCCTGATGCTGGAAGACCCACAGCCTCGGGGTGTGGGGGGCATAGCCCTGCTCACTCTCAGTGACACGGAAGACTCCTTACATTTTTTGCTACTCTTCCGGGGTCTGCTAGGACCCAGGGATGGAGGTAAGCAGTGGAGAAGATGTGCATGAAAGTATAGGGAGGGTGTTCGTCTCTCAGAAATGCTCACGTGTGCAGCCCTGGCAGGACCAGCTCAGGTTCCCCTGAAGCTTCAGATTCTCCACCAGGGACAGCCACTCCGAGAGCTCCAGGCCAACACCTCAGCACAGGTAAGGGAAGGCCTGACTCTTGCTGCTGCTTGCCCTGGCCTCTGGCTGGCTGTTGCCCACCACGTTCCACTCTGTTCTCAGGAGCCAGGTTTTGCTGAGGTGCTGCCCAGCCTTACAGAGCAAGAGATGGACTGGCTAGTGCGGGGGGAGTTGCAGATGGTCCTAGAGAGGGCAGGTGGGCCAGAGCTACGCATCAGTGGATACATTACTACCAGGCGGAGCTGCGATGGTGAGGCGGGGTGGGGCTTGGCATTGTGGGCACACACAACTCAGAAGCACAAACTCGTGCTAAAGGAGAGGCCAAAGTAGATGTGGGGGAGAGTTCCTGGGGGCTCTGGGCGTGGACGAGTTTGCTGCCACCTGTCTTGCCCCCTGCAGTCCTTCAAAGCGTCCTTTGTGGGGCTGACGCCCTGGTCCCAGTCCAGACGGGTGCTGCTGGCTCAGCCAGCTTCATTCTGCTAGGAAATGGCTCCCTGATCTATCAGGTAAGAGTCAGAAGCTGTAGGAGGTATGGAGGGCAGCGGGGCAGAGCCTTGACCAGCAGCGGGAAAGGCCCTAGGTCTTGGCTGGCAATCCATTTGCCTTCCCCCAACCCTGCCCACCAGGTGCAAGTGGTAGGTACAGGTAGCGAGGTGGTGGCCATGACACTCGAGACCAAGCCTCAGCAGAAGAACCAGCGCACTGTCCTGTGCCACATGGCTGGACTCCAGCTGGGAGGACACATGGTGAGGGCCCCAGGCAGAGTTGTGCCAGGGCTGCCAATACATGGGCTGCGGGAAGCCAGGTTGGTTGAATAGGGGTGTGCAGTGTTGTTCATGCACTCATGGGCTCTCTCAATGGGTCCTTATTCATTTGACACATTCTAGCAAAGCTTAGGCTGGGACCCTGCCCGCATCCTCAGCAAGCTCCCAGTTAACTGGAAGACACCAGGCAGGGAGACAGTGCCATAGGTGGGGTGCTACTCTGGAGTCTTTTGTGTCGGGCGTTGCACTGGTTGCTTTGTTTATGTAGTTTTTGACCCACAGTACCCTTCCATAGATGAGGAAGTAAGGACTAAATGCTAAGTAGCTCTTCAAGGGTTGTTGTGTGCCTAGGAAGTGGCAGAGGAGGGCCTTGAAACTTGACCTGCGAGGTTCTTGTCCGGCATTGTTGGCATGAGGAAGGATATATGCGTGCCGTGGAGGCACAAAACACAGAAAGGCCTTGGAATCTGAAAGCTGAGAGGGCTCATCCTTCTTTGACCCCTAGGCTGTGGGTATCTGCTCTGACCTGGGTGCCCGAGGGGCTCACATGCTGCTCCAGAATGAGCTGTTCCTGAATATTGGCACCAAGGACTTCCCAGATGGAGAGCTTCGGGGACATGTGACGGCCCTGCCCTACAGCGGGCACAGTGCCCACTATGACAGTGAGTGTTTCTGGGTCCACCTGCCCTTCCGTATCCTCTGACCTGTCACCAAGCATCTGAGGGATAGTGCCAGGGAGCCAGAGCCTCATGAGGCCTCCTCTGCCTGCTGCCACTGGCCAACCCTCCCTGTGGTCATCGTACACGGAATCTAAGACTTGCTGTGGTTTATGGACAGTGCCTTCCAGGCCCCAGGGTCTGTGATGGGGTATGCTGAGTGAGAGCTCGCTCTCCTCACCTGTCATCTCTCATCTGTTTGGATTCAGGATTGCCTGTGCCTCTGGCAGGGGCCCTAGTGTCACCCCCGGTGCGAAGTCAGGCAGCAGGGCATGCCTGGCTCTCCCTGGATACGCATTGCCACTTACACTATGAAGTGCTACTAGCTGGGCTTGGTGGCTCAGAGCAAGGCACTGTCAGTGCCCACCTCCTCGGGCCTCCTGGGGTGCCAGGGCCCCAGCGGCTACTGAAGGGATTCTATGGCTCAGAGGTAAGGACATAGAGAGAGGGAGAAGCTTGGATATTTTCTGCTCTTTAGCTTGAAGGGCTGCTTGGGCTTATGGTTGAGGCGGAGAGGGCAGGCGGCCTGGTATAGAGTGGGCAGGCGGTCTGGTATAGAGTGGGCATGGTCTGAGGTGTCAGTTGGGCTGAGGTAGAAATGGGACTCAGTCTTTGTTATGTATACATCTTCTTCTCTGTGTCCTCTGTCCCAAATGGTCCCTAGGATAGAGGTCCTGAGTCTCTAAAGGAGTAGGTGGGATGGACCACGCCCCTGAAGTGGTGTGGGCTGCTGTAGACTTGGAGTCAGAGAGACCTGGCCTCCATCTTAGAGACCTTAATCCTTGCCTCTGTTTCTCCACCTGCAAACTGGGGACAGTAGGCTTTGTCAAATGCCTTGTGGGGTTAAAGAGGTGGCTCAGTGGGGTGGCTGCTCTTCCAGAGGACCCAGTTTCAGTTCCCAGCACCCACAAGGTAGCTCACAACCATCTGTCACTTGGGCTGTAGGGAATCCAACGCCCTCTTCTGGCCTCTGTGGGTACCAGGCCCAAAACCACATAGGCGTGAAATGAAATGATAGAAACCCCTCAAATGCTTTGTTCCTGCTCCTCACTTGGTCTGTCTGCAGGCTCAGGGTGTGGTCAAAGACCTGGAGCCCGTGTTGCTGCGGCACCTGACGCAGGGCACTGCCTCTCTGTTGATCACCACCAAGAGTAGCCCCAGAGGGGAACTACGCGGGCAGGTATGTGGGGATAGTGCAGTTGCTTTTGCTCTCTGACCCCTAAGGTGGTAGCATTAGATTCTTGCTAACGAGAAGCACAGAGCCACACAGGTGCCTAAGGAGGTTGTCAGCCCACCACCCTGGCTTCGCAGCTGGGATGCGTACTAAAGTGAATGGTCTCTGCCTGGGCGTGCCTGTCCACCACCAGCAGCGATGGTTACAGATGTGTTTGGGGGGGGGGGGTGCAGCCCAACCTCAGGGTCCCTCTCTCTTCGCAGGTGCACATCGACAGCCAGTGTGAGGTGGCAGGTCTGCGCCTGGCCTCAGAAGGAGCGCGGTTACCAGTGGCTCCAAATGGAGAGGCAGCTGCCTTGCCTGTGTTGCCTGCTGGACCTGGGCCTGAAGCCTCAGTACCAGCCAAACACGGCAGTCCCGGGAGGCCCCGAGACCCTAACACATGCTTCTTCGAGGGGCAGCAGCGTCCCCACGGGGCTCGCTGGTCACCCAACTACGACCCACTCTGTTCACTCTGCACCTGCCAGGTAGGATGTCTGGGTAGGGCACAGATGGCCACAGGATCTGGGGCACCGGGGCCCAGCGCATCTTCAAAGCCTTGGTCCCTCTCCACAGAGACGGACAGTGATCTGCGATCCTGTAGTGTGCCCACCACTAAGCTGCCCCCACCCGGTGCAGGCACTGGACCAGTGCTGTCCCGTGTGTCCAGGTGAATGTCCTGAAGGGGAAGAAAGGTAGTGGAGAATCGTCCATGGGAGAGGAGTGTTTTCAAGGGTGGGAAGCAGGGGCCACTCTGCCTCACCCTTTCTTTGTCTCCACAGAGAAACAACGCAGCAGAGATTTTCCTGGGCTACCAAACTTGGAGCCAGGAGAGGGTGAGCTGGGTCCGGGGCTGAGAAGATCCAAAGAAGCCCTTGGGTTAGGGCAAGGGCGCAACGGAGTGTATGTGTCTGGAGGAAGCTGAGGCCGCAGGTTCTAAGCACACCTGGCAGTCGACAGTAGTATTCACTGGCTCTTGCCTAGGCTGGTGTGGGACTGGCCTGAGGCTTGGTTGTGGGCCCAGTTGACAAGGTCAGTACTAATGGCAGCTG
This sequence comes from Microtus oregoni, assembly GCF_018167655.1. Classification (NCBI taxonomy): domain Eukaryota; kingdom Metazoa; phylum Chordata; class Mammalia; order Rodentia; family Cricetidae; genus Microtus; species Microtus oregoni. The sequence continues at coordinate 23,312,254 of NW_024543088.1, forward strand.
GGTACTCTTCCCCACCAGGCTGCTATTTTGATGGTGACCGGAGCTGGAGGGCAGCGGGTACCCGGTGGCACCCCGTTGTGCCCCCCTTTGGCTTAATTAAGTGTGCTGTCTGCACCTGCAAGGTATGGATACATAGTCTTCTCTGGTAGCCCAGCTGGGTCTGCAGATACAGGGAGGGGCTGCCTAGAGAGTAAGTAAAGCCCATCTTTGATGGACTGGGGGACTCAGGATGTATTTTGATGAATGGTCCCTTGGATTTTTTTTTTCCTGGTTTTTCAAGACAGGGTTTCTCTGTGTAACATCTCTAGCTGTCCTGGAGCTAGCTCTTGTAGACCAGGCTGGCCTTGAACTCACAGAGATCCACTTGCCTCTGCCTCCCGAGTGCTGGGATTAAAGGCGTGCGCCACCACTGTCTGGCTTCCCTTGGGTTTTGAGAGCAGATGTCCTGTAGGAGAGGGTAAAAACTGACAGGTACACGTTTTGACTGTGCCAGCTGGCGGGTTTCAGGTGCCCCTTAGTGCTTCCTGAATTTCCCCAAGCTCGCCTTTCCTCTCCTGCAGACAAATATGGCACATTACTATCTCATGAGATACAGTGAGGATTTGAATTCAGGTATATAAGGCAGGCTCAGGCTTTCGAGTAAAAGCCTGCACATACATTTCACTTGAGGTGGGGAAAGGAGAGAGAAGGGTTATGACTCTCTCTTCCTGACACGCTTTCTCAATGGATGCCTACAGGGGGCCACTGGAGAAGTGCACTGTGAGAAGGTGCAGTGCCCTCGCTTGGCCTGTGCTCAGCCAGTCCGTGCCAACCCCACTGACTGCTGCAAACAGTGTCCAGGTGAGAGGCTTGGGAACTGAGGCCTCATCTGACCTGTGTTTGGGGGTGTGACATGGGGACAGGAGAGGAGCTTCTCATTTACTGAGCCCTGCTTATGCCTACCCTGGACCAAAAAACAGTGGAGAGAATGTGCATGCATGTAGAGTGAGGTGATGGGGCTCCGGTTCTATTGCCTTAGCCAGCCATCTACCTACCCATTCATCCAGCCAGCCAGCCACCACCTATCTGTCTACCCATCCGTCAGGCCATCCGTCAGCCCATCCATTCACCCATCCATCCATCTACCTACCCATTCATCCAGCCAGCCAGCCACCACCTGTCTACCCATCCGTCAGCCCATCCGTCAGCCCATCCGTCAGTCCATCCATCCATCCATCCATCCATCCATCCATGCATCCATATACCTACCTCACCATCTATCCAGCCACCCACCACCTATCTGTCTATCCATTCATCCATCCATCCACCTACCCAGCCAGCCATCTACCCAGCTACCTGCCATCCATCCATCCATCATCATCTATCCACACCTTCTGTAATTCATCCATCTATTCACTCATCTATCTCCCATCCATCCATCCATCCATCCAAATTTATCACCTAACAAGTACCAGAAACTATTAGTTGATAGGAATTCAAAGAGAAGTTAAAGTTAGTTGACCCTTCTGGACCGACTTTGTCTTTTCTTTCCCAGCAGTAGGGTCAGGGTCCCAGGCCAAGGTGGGAGACCCCATGCAGGCTGATGGGCCTCGGGGGTGTCGCTTTGCTGGACAGTGGTTCCCAGAGAATCAGAGCTGGCACCCATCAGTACCCCCCTTTGGGGAGATGAGCTGTATTACCTGCAGATGTGGGGTAAGTGGGGGACTTGCAGGAGTTGGGCGGTGTATACTTGGCCTGGAGCAGGGAAACCTTCTCAGGGAGATTCCTGGAGCTGGCTTTTCAGGAAGAGGCTGAAGACTATAGTGTCCTGTGGGGAACCTCAGTATCTCTCCATCCTGCACCAGGCAGGGGTACCCCATTGTGAGCGGGACGATTGTTCCTTGCCACTGTCCTGCGGCTCAGGGAAGGAGAGTCGATGCTGTTCCCACTGCACAGCCCAAAGGAGTAAGTGAAGGAAGCTGGGCAGCTGCTGTGGGCTGGAACTATGATACCCGGGAGGGAAGGGTGCCCCCGCGGAGAGGGGAACTGCCCAGCCCACCCCTCCAGGCTTGCCACTTATTGCCATTTTCTTACAAGTGAGATTTCTGAAGGTCAGGGCAATTGAGCACTATACACCGCTCAGGCAGGCAATGTGTGCTGACGCGCTCAGACAATTTGGGCTTCTCTGGGACTGGAGCAGAAATGTTCTCACGGGTCCCCATGCCTTCCTCCAGACCACCCTGCTCTTCCTCTCCTTCAATATTCACTCCCTTCTGTTTTCAGCAGCCTCTGAGACTAGAACCCTTCCAGAGCTGGACAAAGAAGCTGAAAGCTCCTAGGGAGTGTGTCCAGAAGGCCACATGACCAAGAGGATGGGCCCGAGCTGGGAGAAGGAGCGGTGCTGAGGACCTTGACTCTCCTGTGGGAAGCCCAGTGCCTTTAACGCCTCTGTTCTGCTTCTTCTCCTCCCCTACTACCTCTGGGAACCGCAACTCTACAAGGGGAAAGACGGCTGGGTCAGACCAAGGCCATATCCACGCTAGCTCCTGCCCCATTACTCTTTTGGCCTCTGCCCCAGAAGCCTAACTCTTTTCTTCTGTACATAATGCCATTGGCTTATTGGGATTTTTTAATTTATCCTCACTCAGCGCCAAGGGTTCCCTCACACCATTCCTGCTGCCCCTGAGCTGAGCAGAGTCATTATTAGAGATTTTTGTATTTATTAAAATGTTTTTTCAGTCTTTGGGTTTGAGGTAGGCTCTTTGTGGCCAGGGCCCTAAGTGGGCCCCAGTGGAAAAAGACCTGAAAGTAGGAGGTAAGAGGGCATCCCCGGGGCCCAGACTCTTTCTGACCCTGGGAGCTGGAAGGGGCTTAGGGAGCAAGGATGGCTAGCAGTTGGATGGCATGTCTAGGTTCCAGAAAGAGGGTTGGGGCTGCCATCCAAGGGTTGGAGTACCAAGACCCAGGGGACCTCAAGTCGAGTTCCTCGTAGCTGGCATTTTTGCTGATGGCATGTCTGAAGCTGCTCTGGAAAGAAGCAAAAGAGCCATCCAGCCTCTGTGCTTTGTCTAAAGCGAGGTACACATTGCTGCTGACCAGTTCTAGGGCAAGCCCAGATCAGAGTGGACTGAGATCAGCCCCGATCTAGCTAAAACCAAGCTCATCGCAAGATAAAGTGCTGTGTTGGCGGAACAACTTGAGGCCCCGTCCTTCCCTTCCCTTTTCCCATGTTCTGTCATCCGGGCCACCAGGAACAGGATACTCCATCAGGCCCCTAGAGAAACAAGGGTAAGATGCTAGGAGGGATCAGACACATGCATGTATAAACAATGCAGGGTCAACCTGGCAGGGTACAGGGAGGGAGAAGTCACAGCTGCTACTGTTAGGCCTGCCGAAAGTGCAGCTAACAGTCACAGTCTTAGTCCTCCAAAGCAACAAGTTCTAGTCTTGCAGCTGTTTCCCTGAGGTAATTCTCTTCAATGTACCCTGCTTCCTTTGTGTAAGCCAGGCATCTCCCTCAGAGGAGGCAAACTTAGCACATCCACTGTCCAGCCTGGTGCCTGCCAAGTATTTGTTAGGAAAGGTGCTCTAGTTGCAGTGGGCTTTCTGGAGCTTGGCTGGAATGAGGCAGGAAAGATGCAAGAGAAGGGTAGGCTTCTGTTGCATTTGGCAGGATGTCTGTGGAGGGGCTAGGTTGAGGATGATGGGGTGGCTGGCCTGGGCCAGATCCTTGCTGTTGCGGTAGGAGGATCATGAGGGCTAGACAGAGATGAGACGGCGGAAGGATGCGGCACAAGGTGTGACATGATGAGAGATGTGGCTGGACCCACCATGCTGTCCTTACCAGCGAGGGAGCTGGGAGTTAGGTGAGAATGACCCGTAGGGCAGCTTGGTGGCCGCAGGAGGCAGGGTCCATGCTACCATCTTTAGTTTTAGAGACCCAGAGGGATTCAGAACAGGCCCCAGGATGCCAGCTGAGCAAATGTGTAAACAGAATGGATGCAGGCAGGGCTGTTCTCTCTATACAGAAGCCTCTAGAATAACATTCCCATCCTAGACTGCATTTCAGCCAAAGCCGGGCAGTTCTAGGTTCTTTCCTAAGCCCTCGGGAAGTGGGATAGGGACCTAAGAAGCTCAGCCCTGTGTGTGGGTCTCTTCAAAGTCTTGGCATCCAGAGACCTCAAGAGGGCACTCCATGGACTCCCTTGTAAGCAGCGTGATGTCAGGGTCCTTTCTTTTTCTAAGGAAACCAAGCTAAAAGCAACAACAACAAAACAACCAAAAAATAAAACAAAGCAAAAGAAAAAAAAAAACCTCACAAAACCCAAAAGAACAAGAAGCATAAAACAACAGAAACCACGAGGATGTGATTTTCTTGGGCCGTGTTCATTATCTCTAAACACTCACTACTACAACATGTGGCCTCGAAGCGCGGGGCCAGGCCGACCTGCCACACTCTTGGTGTACACAGGCTGCTAGGACAGATGAAGTGGCTTTGAACTACTCGTGTGTATTCTACTTTGCCATGTTCCATTTGAACTACTAATGACATTCTTTATGTAGTTTTTATATGCAGAATCCAGATTTTGGCATATCAGGCCACAAACATCCACCAATTCTGGGAGTTCGTTATGGTGGGGCTGTGGCCAAGTCACTAGAGCAATGTCTGCGAGTCATTTATGGCAGTGACTTAAGAAGGGTCTTTTTCAAACCATAGCTATGGGTGTCTGAAAGTCAACATGGGAGGGCTTATAGGGGTCCAGAGGTCCCCTGGAATGGGGAGTCCAGGCTCACCTCTCTACTTTGAAGACAGATACGCAGCCACCAGCAAAGTCTGCACTCCAAAGATAGGTTGGTTTGTTTTCAACATGTTTCAGAATAACTGTTCAATGGTGTCTTGCTCCTTAGTCTTTCATAAAAACAATGGGAATAGTAGAAAAGAGTGAAGGCAAGCCAGTCATGGGGTACAGGTCTGTAATCCCAGCACTGGGGGTTGAGGCAGGAGGATGAGGCACTTGAGGCTGTTCTTGGGTACGTAGAGGGTTCAGGGCAGTCTGGGCTAATGTTGACTTTGTCTGAGTAAAGAAGAACAGTAAGAACACAGAAGCGCCGCTCGTGACACAAGGACAGAGACAGGAAGGGGAAGTCTCATCGTCGCTGAGCGGATGTGCTTCTCTGGTGTCTGAAGACACACCTTCAGCCCTATGGCTTTTAGGCCACCAGAAACCATGTGTGCAGGGCCGCATGTGGAATACACAGACCGTGGGCTGCTGGCCACAGTGTCACAGGTGGCGAAAGGGGAGGGTCGATTGGGAACTACGGCATGACCAAAGTGCTCTGTATTGAGTCCCCCACCAAGTGGTTGCCTCTGATGTTTTCATGCACAAAGCAGGCACCAGGGCTGTTTTCACTCCTCATAAGAATAACTCACCGTGTATACTTCCTTATCTCCATGAACACGAAGGTGTTTCTCCCAGGCCAAAGCTCATCCATTGCCCTCTGGATGTGCTGGCTCCTAGGATTTTCCCCAACGTAAGTGACTTCACTGTACAATTTGTAGGAACTTCATTTACACTCTCCCCCCTGAAAAAAATTGTTGTGAGCTGGGCAGTGGTGGCACACACCTTTAATCCCAAAACTTGGGAGGCAGAGGCAGACAGATTTCTGAGTTTGAGAATAGCTTGGTCTATAGAGTGAGTTCCAGGACAGCCAAGGCTACACAGAGAAACCCTGTCTCGAAAAACAAAACAAAAATTGTTGTGGATAATTATAATAATGTAGCAATTATAAAATATATAAAATAATTATAAACACAAATATGTAAGGGAGAAAAATTCACCTATTACTCCAAACCACAATAACAGCTACTCAGAAAAGAAATAAAAAAAGCCGTGGGTTTGGGGGCTAACGAGATGGCTCAGCAGGTAAAGGCACTTGCCATGCAAGCCTGACTTCTGTCCCCAGGACCCACACAGTGGAAGAGAAGTCACTCCATAGAGTTGTCCTCTGGCTTCTCATGGCACACGTATGCTCCCCGACACACACATATGCACACACACACATATGCACGCACACACACATATGCACACACACATATGCACACACACACATATGCACGCATACACACACATATGCACACACATGCACACACACATATGCACGCACACACATGCACACACACATATGCACGCACACACACATGCACACACACACATATGCACACACACACATATGCACACACACATGCACACACACATATACACACACATATGCACACACACATATGCACACACACGTATATGCACGCACACACACATATGCACACACACATATGCACACACACATATACGCACACATATGCACACACACATATGCACACACACATATGCACACACACGTATATGCACGCACACACACATATGCACGCACACACATATGCACACACACATATGCACACACACATATATGCACACACACACAGTCAAGCGCATGCCTGTAGCATACTACTACTGAAGTTTAAACTTTTAAAAAAATCAATGCTTAGTTAAAACGTTTAGTTGTCTGACCTCACTCCTCTCAGTCCTTGTCCTTCTTAGGCCTCACTTGTGAGGCGGCTGTCAATTGCATTTTGAGAAATAGGACCATTTGCCTTGTAATACCTGGTGAGTGAGGCACAAAACCCACAAGCTGGAAAAAAAGCACTCAGCAGTTGGCTTTCAGGTTTGCACCTTGTAGTAAATTGACTGGAGTCCACCAGTGGAGGTTCAGCCCTTCAGCTGACTGAGCAGAGACTGAGCAGAAGTGGTTGAAGGAACCGTGGGCCTCTGTTCTTCGAGGGGAGAGGCTGGAGCAGGCTGCTGTGGGACACCCAGTTTCTTCTGGTCTACTCACCTTGGCCAACCAGGCTCATACGCACTCACTGTGAGACCCTGGGGTTTCTCTTCCTGCTTTGAAGGCCCCATGCCTTGTGGAGGTCCCTGCTTTGCTCAGCGGCAGAGACTCCAGCACTCACGTGTGCAGAGGAATAAGCAGAACACACATGAAGGCAGCAGGTGCCAAGCAAGGGGAACTGTCTGATGATCCTGACATGGCGCCCTCAAGGCAGGGAAAGAAGGGCTCCTGTGTGGGGACTGGGAAGAAGCCCTGCCAAGTACATGCTCTCCCTGCCCAACAGCTGGTAGGCCTCAGATTCTAGCATGGCTGAGGGAAAACACACGAATCAGGAGCAGGTGGCTGTGGCTGTGGTTTTCCACACACGCGGCAAGAACACTCTGGAAATGGCATTTGCAGCTGGCTGCTGCTGCTGGTGCCGACCTCCAAACATAGGAAGTTCCAACCCTGAAAGAAGGGGAGGGAATCCAGAGCACTCTGTCCTATGTGAACATAGGAAGTCAGGAACTTATCCTTTAAAATTCAAACCTCCCGTCAGGCATGGCGGCACACATCTTTAATCCAGCACCCTGTAGGCAGAGGAGAACTTTTGTGAGTTCAAGGCCAGCTTGGTCTACCTAGCAAGTTATATAGTGAGGCCCTGTCTCACAAAAACAAAGAAGTTTTCTTTTGTGTTTTCTACCTTCACTCTGGCTGTAAAAGAGACGTTATACTCCTTATACTGAAGGGGGAGTTGGGCCAGGGGCCAGGAGGCCACAGAGAAAGGAGGTCGGGAAGAAGAGCTGAAAGGATTTACCATATCTCAAGTTATCATTAATCACTTCTAAAGACCTAGGAATTACACACAAAGTGTGCAAACTAATACTCCGGGCACGGTTTCTTCCCACTACTCTGAGCCCGCTCTGGGGAGACACAGTAGTTGAGGTCAGAGCAGAAGACACTATTTACCTGAGAATGGGAAGGTGCAAGTCCAGGCTGTTTGCATTATGATGCTTCACAGACTTCACTGTGTGTCTGGAAGGCTGTTGATTCGGAAGGCCTGGGATTCTGCACTGCGAACAACTCCTAGGAGTTGGGATCTGCTTACCATGAGCAGCAGAGATGCAGACAGACTTGGCTTTACACTGTCAGCAAGAGCTGCCACACCACCAGGTTCTCATGGAGCCCCCCACAACTCATATGGGTCTATTTATCTATTTATTTTAAAATACCTTATTTATGTGTATGTATCTTCTTGTGTCTATGTACATATGTGTGCAGGTGCTCATGGAGGCCAGAAGAGAATGTCAGATCCTGAATTAGTTACTTACCCATTGCTATGATAAAACACCATGACCAAGGCGACTTATAAAGGACTGTGTTTAATTGGGCTACAGTTCCAGAGGATTAAGATCCACGTTGGTGGAGTGAAGACAGGGTAACAGGAACAGCTGAGAGCTCACATTGCTGAAACTGCAAAGCCTGTCCCCAGTGACACACCTCCTCCAACAAGGCCACACCTCCTAATCCTTCCTGTACAGTCTCACCAACTGGGGAACCACGTATTCGCAAATATAAGTTTTTTTTTTTTTTTTGGTTTTTTCGAGACAGGGTTTCTCTGTGGTTTTGGAGCCTGTCCTGGAACTAGCTCTTGTAGACCAGGCTGGTCTCGAACTCACAGAGATCCGCCTGCCTCTGCCTCCCGAGTGCTGGGATTAAAGGCGTGCGCCACCACCGCCCGGCTGCAAATATAAGTTTGTAGGGGCCATTCTCACTTACTTTACCACCGATCCCCTAGGGATGGGGTTACAGGCAGTTGTAACCTCCCAGCTTGGGGACTGGAAATTGAACCCAGGTCCTCTGCAAGAGTAGGAAGTGCTCTAATGCTGAGCCACCTCTCTAGATCTACAACTAATATTCACTGAGCATTTTCTGTGACCATGCAGTTTCTTAGGTGCTGGAGAGTAAAAAGTCAATTAAATTGAAGAAACAAAAAGCAGCAATGACATCTATCCTGCCCATGTGGAATATCTAGGATAGAATTTTTCTGTATCCCCAGACTGGTCTTGAACTTGCCATTATTAATTCTGTCTTAGCTTCCTTCCCTCCTCCCCCCTCCCTCCCTCCCTTCCTCCCCTGCCTCTTTTCCTTCCTTTCTACTTTAAGAAAGTGTCTCTCTATTTAGTCCTAACTCTGTCTTAGCTGTCTTTCTTTCTTTTTTTACTTTTATTGGATTCTTTGTGGATTTCACATCATGTATTCCGATCCTACTCATCTCTCCGTCCCCTCGAATCCACCCTCCGCCGTTGCAATCTCTCCTAAACCAAACAAAATCAAATTTAAAAGAAAAACCAGAAACCAAACCAAAGCCAGACCAAATTAAACAACCAATCAACCAACCAACCAAACAAACAAAAAAACAAAAAAGAGGAGAGAGAATCTTGTCACGGAAGCTGCAGTGTGGCTGTTGAGACACAGTTAACCCTTTAGTCCGCTCGTCTTCGCTTGCACGTGTTCATTGCCATGAGCCATTGGTCTGGCTCAGGCCTCTGGTTTCCGCTCCATCACTGATGATGGGCTCTCCCTGGGGATCCTCTTGGATATCCTGTTGTTGTCCCGCTGTTTTGGGTCTGTAGATTCGTGTCCTTCCCATGCTACAACTGTCCATAGATTCGGTGGATGTTGGATGGGCCACCCCACAACCCTGGGTCTGGGCCTAGGTGGTAGCTAGGTTGGTCGGCTGGCCAACTTTCCCTCATTGTCACTACCTAGATGAGTTCTCCAGCACTGCCTCGACTTGCTCATCCAATTCAGCTTATAGCAAGGAACGGGGCCAGTGCTTTCGCTCTAGGAACCTCAGATTGGGGACCCCTCACTCATATCGCCAGGGTCAGCTCTACTGTTTTCCCCAGGCAAGGTGCAGGGGGACCTCTCTCCAGATTGCTGTAGGGGGAATGCGGGTGGGGGGGGGGCGGGGTCAACTCTGCTTTCACAAGCTCAGGGCTGGTGCACCTGCGACTCCAGCAACGGGGTCAGCTCAGACCTATGTTAGCACAGGGGTCATTGGAACCATGCTGTACTGAGCTGGCCTTCACTGGCCCTGGGTTGATCTGCCCTGCCCCTTGCTGGATACTGCAGTAGACGCGCTGGCCCTGCCCCTCAGGGAAGAGCTCACCCTAACACACAGGAAAGATGACCCTACCCCTCACCATAGGTGTGCACCTCACCTGGGAAGCACACTAGAGCTGCAGTCGGGAGGCAGGTGAGCTGACCCCCCAGGACATGAGAGCAGGAGAGCTGAACCCCACCCCTGCCATGTGATGGCATGGGTGAGAGAAAGATGTCTTCTCTCCCTCACCCATCACCACCTGCGGCAGGTGAGCAGGCTGGCCCTGGGGTCATGGAGTGGGAGAGCTAGCCCTGACCCTCCCCAGCTGCAGGGCATGAGACAGCAGCCTCTGTTTCCCATCTGGGTAGCACATGGGTGATACCATGTCCAGCCCTTATATAGAACTTATAACTTAGTGAGAGACGATGGCCAATAAATATGTTAGCTTTCCATTTTTATTTTTTCAATCTTTAATGTTTTGCTTTTTTTTTTTTTTTGAGACAGGGTTTCTCTGTGTATCCTTGACTGTCCTGGACCTCGCTCTGTAGACCAGGCTGGCCTCAAACTCATAGAGGTCCACCTGCCTCTGCCTCCTGAGTGCTGGGATTAAAGGTGTGCACCACCACTGTCCAGCAGTTCCATTTTTATAACAAAATAGCTGAGATAATTGATTTAAAACAAGGATCTGTTTATTTTGGCTATGGTTTCAGCCCGTGATCACTTGGTCTTGTTGCCTTGTGCCTCATGATGGCAGTGCCTCATAGTGGTAGTGTATGGGAGAGGAGGCTGGCTCACTTGGAGCAGCCAGAAAGCAAAGACAGGGACACACAGAGGGTGGGGTCCCAATATCTCCCTGATGACTTCTTCCTAGGTTCTGCCTCCTAAAGGCTTCAGTAACTTCCAATAGTAGTTTTAAAATATAAGGGAGACATTTCTGACTTGAACTATAGCAATGACTATCATAAAATGTGGTAAATGAAGTGCACTAATAATACAGCAGGCCATGTAGAGAGGACATGGCGCTGTTGGAAGATAGGATAGATGGGGAGCTGGCAGCTACAGTGGCAGGGTGGACTACTGGGTATGCCAGTAAAAAGGAGAGCCTGGCCAAGTGTGACGGAACGTGCTTTAATTCCAGCAGCCAGGAAGCTGAGGCAGGAGGATGACAAATTCAAAGCCAGAGAGCATGGTGGTCAGTGCCTTTAATTCCAGCACTACGGAGGCAGAGGCAGGTGGGTGCTTGTGAACTTGAGACCAGCCTGGTCTACATAGCAAGTTCCAGGCCAGCCAAGGGTACGTAGTGAGACTCTGCCTCAAAACAACCCTCCCCCACCCCCCAAAAAAATCCAGAAAGAAAGGAAAATCTCCCATGAGATCTCTATGATGAAAAGATTTTATATATAATACAAGCACACACTAGAGGCCAAAATGTCACAGGAAGCCTGAAGAGGATGAAGGGGTCTCCAGGCTGGCAGACAATGCAGGGGTCTCCAGTCCGGCAGACAACGTTGGGGTCTCCAGCCCGGCAGACGGCGCAGGGGTCTCCAGGCTGGCAAACAACGCAGGGGTCTCCAGCAGACAACGCAGGGGTCTCCAGCCTGGCAGACAAGGCAGGCTGCCGTTTGACGTTTTCGGTGAGTGCTACAGATACCTGAGCACCTGGAAAATGAGCAACGAGGTCACCATGGAAGAAAATGAAGAAAGGAATGATGGGGCAGAAGGCACCCGGTCAATGCATCCTGAAAGGACACACCCCAGATGTTGAAGGACAAAAGATGTCTTATTTCTTCCCCGGGGTCTGTAGCAGCTGGAATAGTTTGCCTTCCCAGGGAAGTGGGGAGCCTACCTGAGTGAGGCCCGATATCCCCCCCTTTCTGGTCACCCCCCTTCCCCTTGGAGGTTCCCGGAAATCTCAATGAGATTTACTTTAAGAACCACCCCTCCTCTCTTTGGTGAAAACATAACTGCACCTGCTGGCTGGTTCCTGGAATTTGTTAGTCACTTTTCCTTCTGAACCTGGAAGATGGAAGCTTCAAAACTGCTGCGGACAGACGGGTTGTGGTCTTAGGCTGCTCACTACAGTAGAATCTGCTAGTCGACTCTGGCCAGCCTGCGTGCCGGTTTGAAGGGGAGCGGGGAGCGTGGCAAAAGGGCAGTGAGGTAGGGAATGGGGACCTCGCCACCAGGCTTCTAGGCAGGGCCGTCCCCAAGGATAGACTATTTACCTTCCACAGTTCCGAGGGAGGAATGCGTGTCCCGCACATCTGTGCACTCGCCTGGCTTAGCGGGCGCTCTGCCATCTAGACATCTGATTCACATCAACTGTGTTTTTCGTGAGTTTTTGACTTTTTTTTTTTTAAAGAAAGAGGCTGACATCATTGCAAAGGAGCCTTTTTTTTTTTTTTTTTTTTTTTTTAAAAAAAAGGATCCAACCAAGGTGCTGCCTGAAGTAAGGAGCTTCAGAAGTTGCTGCTTGATTGCCCTCACCTGCTGGGGGTGGGGGAGGGGGGATGGAGGGTGGGGAGGGGGGTGGGGGGGGAAGCAATAGGATACTCTATCTGGGCACACATTTGATGATCCATCATTAGAAAAGAGATTCTGAAATGCCGGGTTGCATAGGATGAAGAAAAATGGAAGTTAGTTATTTAATAAAATTAAGACTGTGATACAGAGTGATTTAATCCTCATTGGCCTTTAATTTTCGTCCTAACAATCTCTTTCTCTCTGAATATTAATGTACTATAGTTTACTTCAAAACTTTCGGTGGCATTTTTGGTGAGCCGTGTTTCCATTTTGTTCTGTAGACAGACAGGGTCTTGTACACAGTCAGCCTGGTCTCAGCTCTGTGATCCTCCTGCATCAGTCTCCTGAGTGTTGGGGTTACAGAGGTGTGCCACCACTCCTGACTGACAGACCATGTTTCTTAATTAAAGTAGAAAATTTGATTAGAAATTCAAATAAACAGTAAACCTGAGCCAAACCAAAAAAATTCTTTGGGGGCTGGAGAGATGGCTCAGTGGTTAAGAGGACTGACTGTTCTTCTACAGGTTGTGAGTTCAATTCCCAGCAACCACATGGTGGGTCACAACCATCTGTAATGATGGCACCCTCTTCTGGTGTGTCAGCATACATGGAGGCAGAATGTAGCATATACAATAAATATTTAAAAAAATTCTTTGTTGAGAATATAAGGTCTGCATTAGGGTTCACTAAAGGAACAGAATTGATGGGCTGAATCTATGCGGATTAAACCACACCCAGGAGCCAGGTACCATCTTTGTGAGAGAGACTTGCCCTTGGCGGACAGGAAATGAGTGACTTCAGCTAGTCTAACAGGGAACAGAGTTTGGACACCCAGAGAGGCTCACTGAGGACAGTGAAGAGCCTTCAGGGAACAGCGAGCACCCAAGGTTCTGAGAGGTGGCTGAGGTCAGAGGGAGTGTGATATTCCACGGCTGGGCGGTAGGAGAAGTCGAGGTCGCACGTTCTCCTCCTCTATAGCTGTGGTTACCTTCATGGTTTACAAACACATGTATTAGTTTTGGTTGCCGAGGGAACTTGGCTGCAAGTTGACCGATGTTTTGTGAGAAGGGAGGCGTTTGGGGGTGGAGGAGCTCCTTAAAGACAAGACCATCCTACTTCGCTAGCAATTTGTTTCTAGAATTTATACATCTTCTCATTTAATCACTTGTGAAAATGTCCCAGACATAAGGAAATTTTGAACTGGTAGCAGTTTTGTTTTTTTTTTCTCTCTCTCTCAGGACAGTGTTTCTCTGGGTAGCCTTGACTGTCCTGAAACTCACTCCGTAAACCAGGCTGGCCATGAACTTATGGAGATCTGCCTGCCTCTGCCTCCTAAGAGCTGGGATTAAAGTTGTACAGCAGTTTAAGTGGGTGCTTGTTGGGTAGCTAGACTTGAACAATCTTCCTGCTTCTGCCTCCCAAATGCTGAAGATTATGGACATGAGCCACCATATCTGGCTTCATTACCTTTTTAAAGGTCCAATAATATCCTATTATATGTACATCCCTATTTTATTTAAGGACTTTTCCTCTTGATGGATATTTGGTGGGTTTTTAAAAATTTGGCTCTTAAATGTAAAATCACTATAAACATTGATATCCAAGTATGTTTGAGTTTTCTGCTTTCAATTCTTCGGATATACTTCCGCAAGATAATTGCAGGATAATAGACCACTCCATGCTGAGCACTGAAATTGACAATCAGCTTGATTGTTAAAACACATCTTTTGTATTATATTTCTTTTTGAAAAAAATATTTATTTTATTATTTAATTTTGTTGTTGTTGTTGTATATGTGTGGGCCAGAGTGTATGTGCTATATGAGTGCAGTGCCCAGGGAGGCCAGAAGAGGGAGCCAGAGCCTCTGGATATGGAGTTTCAGATGGCTGTGAGCCACCTGATGTGGACACTGGGAACCAAATCTGGGACCTCTGAAAGAGCAGCAGGTACTTTTAACCATTGAGCCATCTCTCCAGCAACTTGTTAGTATATTTCTTAGATTTTATTCTTTATAGTCCCTTCCCTCTTTATTTCATGCCATTTGTATTTTTGAGAGCCTGGATGGACTCTGGATATGATCTACAGTCTAAATTTTTGTTGCCAACTCATACTGTCATTTAATATATTTTTCCAACTTCCATATTTTCTGCTGAAAGTTAAATAAAGGCTATTGTGTAGATTCTGGTTCAGGTTTCTTTGTTTTATTTTTAACAAATGTGCTAATTTTTTAAAAATATTTATTTATTTATTATGTATACAATATTGTGTCTGTGTGTGTGTCTGCAGACCAGAAGAGGACACCAGACCTAATTACAGATGGTTGTGAGCCACCATGTGGTTGCTGGGTATTGAACTCAGGACCTTTGGAAGAGCAGGCGATGCTCTTAACCACTGAGCCATCTCTCCAGCCCCAAATGTGCTAATTTTTATTAATTTATTTTTTATTTTATGTGCACTGATATTTTGCCTTCATGCCTGTCTGTGTAAGTGTGTCAGGACCCCTGGAACAGGAGCGACAGATAGTTGTGAGACGCCATGTGGGTGTTGGGAATTGAACCTGGGTTCTCTGGATGAATAGCCAGTGCTCTTATCCACTGAACCATCTCTCCAGCCCAGTGATTCAAGTTTTTTGAAAGGAATGTCGCATGGAGTGATCTGCCTTTCCCATCGGGTCATACTGGGAGGCACTAAATAGATTTATTTTTTTTTGAGACAGGGTTTCAATGTGTAATAGCCCTTGCTGTCCTGGAACTCTTTGTAGACCAGGCATGCCTTGATCTACCTGCCCCTACCTCCTAAGCGTTGGGATTAAAGGCATGCACCCCACGCCTGGCTCACTAAGTACACTTCTAAACACAGACACAAACCTTGAGAAAGAGCACAGGCGTGTGGATGATAAAGTGTCTTTGTTCCCCCGACATCATTTGTTTTGTCTTTTCGCGGTTTCTCGGTGTAGCCCTGTCTGTACTGGAAGTCACTCTGTAGACAATGCTGGCCTCAGACTCAGAGATCTGTCCATCTGGGATTAAAGGCGCATGCCATCACCGACTGGCATGCTTTCTTAACTTTGTCCATCACATCTTGTGTGGGTCCTATTATCTGTCAACCGCATCTTGTGCGGGTTCTATCATCTGTCCATTGCATTTTGGGTGGGTCCTATCATCTGTCCACTGCATCTTGGGTGGGTCCTATCATCTGTCCACCGCATCTTGGGTGGGTCCTATCATCTGTCCACTGCATCTTGGGCGGGTTCTATCATCTGTCCATCACATCTTGGGCGGGTTCTATCATCTGTCCACTGCATCTTGGGCGGGTTCTATCATCTGTCCATCACATCTTGGGCGGGTTCTATCATCTGTCCATCACATCTTGTGTGGGTCCTATCATCTGTCCACTGCATCTTGGGCGGGTTCTATCATCTGTCCACTGCATCTTGGGCGGGTTCTATCATCTGTCCATCACATCTTGGGTGGGTTCTATCATCTGTCCACTGCATCTTGGGTGGGTTCTATCATCTGTCCACTGCATCTTGGGTGGGTCCTATCATTTGTCCACTGCATCTTGTGCGGGTTCTATCATCTGTCCATCACATCTTGGGTGGGTCCTATCATCTGTCCACTGCATCTTGTGCGGGTTCTATCATCTGTCCATCACATCTTGGGTGGGTACTATCATCTGTCCACTGCATCTTGGGCGGGTTCTATCATCTGTCCATTGCATTTTGGGTGGGTCCTATCATCTGTCCGTTGCATCTTGGGTGGTCCTATCATTTCCACTCTACAGAAGATCGCAGGGCAGGTGTGCAAATGCAGTTTTGGTAAGTGGCCAACTGAGGCAGCTCTGACCCAGCCACAGATTGTAGATGTCATTTCATTCTGTCCGAGGGCCCACAGAGTCAATGCCCAGGATCCACACTGCCCTGAGGAAGGATCCACAGGAATTTTGTTCATGGCGTTTACTTCATCACAGGTCTGAGAGATTCTGCGCTGTACAGAGAGGGGACAATACCGCGTTTTCATCTGTGGGTCACAATCCCAGTAAGGGTTGCATAACTGAATGCAGGTTTAAAGACATTTGATGGCAGTCAAAAGTTCTGGACTGAGACCCACCTGCCTCTGCCTTCCAAGTGCTGGCTAATTAAGAGAAACAAAGATTTTTAATATTTTGCTACTGTCATTCTTTATAAGGTAACAAATTAGTTTATCTTTGGATTATATGGTATTAGAATGTTTGATTTTTGTGAATTGTTGTGTGAGATGATGATTTGAGTCTCATAAAAGAGTCATTAAATGAGTTTGGCTTTGGATTAGAATAGAATTTCTAACAATTTCTAAAAGTGGCCTTAAACATACTTCTGCTATTTTTATTCCTTATTAATGTGAAGTGGTGTTTTTAGCCCTGATGATCACAAAATCAAAATGATCATCTATTTTGGAAAACAGTGAATAGGCCCTTCGTTCTGCCTATTTGTTTGACTGCTGGTTATTTTTAGAATATTTTACAACTACTCTTTGGCAATTCTCTCTCTATATATATAATATATGTGTGTGTGTATGTGTGTGTGTTTATAATGGTTCTAGATCATATCCACCACAAATTCTCCCTGCCTTTCTCCATGGATACCCCTCTTCAATACTTCCCCTTTCCTTTTTTGGAGGGATTTCAGATAGAGTTTCTCTGTATAGCCCTGGTTGTCACAGAATTCACTTTTGACCAGGCTGCCCTTGAACTCAGAGGACTGCCTGCCTCTGCCTCCTGAGTGCTAGCATTAAAGGTGTATGCCACCACTACCTGGGCTCATCTTCTTAATAACTCACGGAGTCTAGTTAGTATTGCCTGCATGTGCACGGGCATGGAACTATCCTCAGAACATGGGCAACGCACCGGTGGCTACACACTCTCTCCTAGCAACCATCAATTTCCAGGAGCTCCTCGGATAGGAATGGAGCCTCGCGGGCCCCTCTCCCATCCATGCTAGAATAGGTGTGATGCAGGTAACATCGCTTCCATGAGTTCATGAATACAATGGCCATGTCATGACCTGAAGACAACGCTTCTTGCTATCCTCTAGATTTTACATTCTTTCTGCCTCCTTTTCCTCCCTGTGCTCTGAACCTTAGAGGGGGAATTGACAGTGATGTCCTATTTAGAGCAGAATACTCAGCAGTCTCTGTACTTGGAGCAGTCATGAATCTCTTCATTGACTGTTTCAACTCTGTCCAAAGTTGAGCGTAGCATTATTAAATCTGTTGATATGAACATAGATATCTAGAAGGCAGTTTGAAAACATGTCCCTTTAAGCAAAACAATAACAGTAGATTCATTCCTGTGTAGCCATGGGATTTCGACCATGCTCACATTATTGGGCATGAATTTCCTCCCGTGGAGCAGACCTCAAGTCAGATCATGCCAGTATGCGCAAGTATGCACAACTTGCCCAGAGATCAATCTTGTAGGACAGAGAGTCTGCCTGTGGGGCAACTCCCCCAACCACCTGCGTAGCACCTTCCAGCACCATGAAAGTAGCCAGGATGGAAGGCTTCTGTGACAGTTCTGGCTTGGTTGCCGCACGTTCTGCAACCAAAGTGCATTGTGTCTTTAGCAATAGGGTTTTACCATGTAGTTATAGTGGACAACCAAGAGAAACAGCAGTACGATGTGTTCTTTGGGGGGAAGCTGGGGTCTTTTTGACCAGTTTTCATTTAATAACCTGTGTCTTTTATGAGGAACAGGGTCCCCTTGTTGGACTAGAAGTCCAAACATCAGGGAGGAGTTGCTCCAGACACCACTCACATAACCACAAATTGATGCAAAAGCAAGAGGATTTTTATTCTGTCATGACAGGGTCCTTCAGGTTCAGGATATGAAGGACCTCGATATCTGTTATAGTCCATCTTTTAAAGCAAAAAGCCACAGACACAAGGGGGGTGACCTGTAGGTTGTTTTCCAACTTATTGGACTGGCTTATTCAAAGGGTTACTAGCAGTGATTGGTCTATTCCATAGCAGGAGAATAGCTGTGTGATAAGGGAAACATCTGTAGGGGCGACTGTTCCTTTTGTGAACTGCTAACATTCTAAGTTTGGCACATGTGCCGACTACAGGTATCCTGTTCTCAGCAAACGGGATGTTCACATGAGAGCAGGCTAGCTGCAAGTCCTGAGGGGGTCCTGAGGGTCTCAAGCAAACAGGATGTTCTCACGGGAGCAGGCTAGCTGCAGGTTCTGAGGGGGGGGGGTCCAAAGGGTCTTTCACCCTGATGCGGAGGACCCTTGTTTGTTTGTTTGTTTAAAGACAGGGTCTCACTATCTAGCGCTGGCTGACCTGGAACTCATTATGTAGACCAGGTTGACCTCAAACTCACAGAGATTCACCTTCCTCTGCCTCCCAAGTGCTGGGATTAAAGGTGTGCGCCGCCACTCTCGGCCAGACTCCTTTTTAAAAAATTGAACTTTTAATTAGATTGCAAAGCAGTGAGTTTCCTCAAGGCTTCTCCAGACACCCTTGGTTTTGGTTACTCTTCCTCATTCCGGTCCCAAACCTTCCACTCCAGTGTCCCACACCTCCATTTTTATGTCACGTGCGTTCCACTTTCCCTCCTTCCTTCAGACCCCTTTCTGCCTTCCTCACGCGCCCTTCCTAGCTTCCTGACTGCAGCCAACACTCCAAATTAAACACACAAACCTAAACATTTGAAGCTAGGCTCCACGAACGAGAGAGGACGTGGAATGTTTGTCTTGCTGGGCCGAGATGACCTCAGTAAGCAGAGCTTTTCCAGCTCTAATTCATAAATTTTACTTTCTTTACGCTTAAAGAAAATCCCACTGAGCATATGTACCACCCTCTCACTCTCTAGCCGAGTCTGCTTCCTAGCTGTGGACACTGACACCCAATGTCTCTGGAGGAGGCTATGGAGACCCTTGGGTAAATGCCGAACAGTGCTATAGTGGGGTTATATGGAGGTTCTATCTTTAGCTTGGCAAGGAAGCGCCTCACAGATAGCCATAGTGGCTGCACCATGGGTATCTTCCACCAGCAATGTCCGTCTTTTTCCACATCCTTGCCAGTGTTTGCTGTTGTTCTGTTTTTTGATGATTGCCATTTGACTGAGTGGGCTGAGCTAGCACAGGCAAGCCTTTCTCCCGCACTCTGTTTATAACACGAGCATGGGGCCTCTCACCAAGGACATGCTCCGTGAGAGTGAGATGACACGGGGTCTTCTCAGTCCTCTGAGGCAAAACATTTTTTAAAAAATTTATTTTATGTTCATTGGTGTTTTGCCTGCATGTCTGTCTGTGTGAGGGTGCCAGGTCCCCTGGAACTGGAGTTACAGACAGGTGAGTTGCCATGTGGGTGCTGGGAATTGAACTCGGATTCTGTTCAGTCAGTGTTCTTAACTGCAGAGCCATCTCTCCAGCCCTGAGGCAAAACTTTTTTTTTTTTTGAGACAGGGTTTCTTTGTGTAGCTCTGTAGACCAGACTGGCCTCAAACTCACAGAGATCCACCTGCCTCTGCCTCCTGAGTGCTGGGATGAAAGGCGTGTGCCATCACTGCTTGGTAGAGGTAAAGCATTTTATACAATTATTGAGATGTCTATTAAGATCCAGAGGAGTTGGGCAGTGGCACTTACCTTTAGTTCCAGCACTTGTGAGGCAGAGGCAGTCAGATCTGTAAATTCAAGGCCAGGCTTATCTACAAATCAAGTTCCAAGACAAAGAAACCCTGTTTCAAACAAACAAACAAACAAACAAACAACCCCAAAACAAAACAAAAATCCAAAACAAAAAAATCTAGGGAAGCAAAGTATTTAGAGTAATATGTTCCTTCACATCCTGATGATAAGGAACAATTTTCATTCTCTTTTCCTACTTTAAACAACAAACAGCCAGCAAGCCAAAATCAGTGAAAGCACAAAGGATGAAAAATACCTCCATATGTCAATACAAAGAAATGAAGTGCTCGAGCCAGCTCGAGCCAGTCCCGGTAAATTTCCCAAGGCATCGGGAATTCAATGATATGGATGGCATTCTTCTCTCCTAATTATTGAGGCTATATTATTACTCAGCAACATATTCACCATCATTCCCCCAGCTTCAAACTCCCTAAACAGCGCACCCCCAATTACTTACAAAAAAAACCTGGACTTTGTAGGTTAGGTACATCTTTATTTTCCTATTACTACTAAAGATTTAACTCTGCTCTTTAATTTCTTCCTGGAGACTTTTGATTAAACTCTGTAAGAAGCATAACACCCAAGGCAGAGTGAGTTATTAGCTTATTAAATAATGCTTGCTCCTAAAATGTAGCTCATAGAATTAAACCCTTACTTTCTTATCAATTACTTATCCTTCCTTCTCATCACCTACTGGAATTACATATCAGAGAGGTAAATAGTATTATAGAAACTTATGCATGTCAGAATTTTCTGCAGCAATCTTATTTACAAGAAATTATAAGCTTTGTAATGACGGCAAGGACACGTCTTAAGCAACTTACTGGCAAAGAGCCTAAAGAAATCATGGTGCATTTAATAAAATGCAGGTTGATCATTTGTTCCACACGGATAATAACTGACATATAGCATTAGTATGTCACATGGGAGCTATAGAGAATCATTATCCAAAAGATCCCTTCTGAGACTTTTTTGGACATACCTCATAGGCATTAACTAAAATTACATCTAAAAATCCTATAGAGATTGCTTTTAATGCTTTTACAGATGGCTCCTCAAAAGAACAAGGAGCTTATGTTTTATATACAAATTCTACTTACTCCACAGAGAAAGAGAGAGGAAAGAGGAGAGAGAGAGAGAGAGAGAGACAGAGAGACAGAGAGACAGAGAGACAGAGACAGAGAGAGAGACAGAGACAGAGAGAGAGACAGAGACAGAGAGACAGAGACAGAGAGAGAGAGAGAGAGAGAGAGAGAGAGAGAGAGATCAACAGTCCAGATTCATGGCAATCAGTATGGATGTTTCTTAGCATTGAATATTTTAATTGACTCTGCATATTGCGTTCAAACTGTTTCTCTTTAAGAAATCACAAGACTTAAAACCCAAACCCACAATTATTTCTCTCCCTCCAGACGTCTTAAAGACAATAGCAACATTTTTTCATAACTTATATTTGTGCTCACTCTGACTTTTCAGGTCGGTTAACATCTGTTAATGCTCAAACCGATGGGCTGGTCTCCTCCTCGCTCCAATACATCCTCACCCGACTGCTCAAAAAAATCTCACAAACTTCTCCGTCAAAATGCAAGATCCTACAGGTACAGATTCTCTTCCCTTCATGAGCATCTGAGCCTGCCCCTCTCCTTCTTCTTTCACCCCACTGCCCTCTGCTGGCAGAATAATCCTCCAGGGTTAAAAGCTAATGCTACTTGGCAGCTATTACTCATATCTCAGAATCTGGACATTTAAAATATTCATGTAACGGCCGATACTTTTTCTGATGTGATTGTTACAGTTGCTCACAGAGCTGGAATACCTAGGATACCATTAATCATGTATTGTACCCCTTCTCCTTTCTAGGACTTTCATTACAACTAAAAACTAACAATGGTCATGCTAATATTAGCAAATGCTTTAAGGAATTTTGCAATTGGTGGAATATTAACCATGTTACTGGAATCCTGTACAACCCACAGGGTCAAGCTATTGTGGAATCATCAAATACTTAAATGGCAAATTTTAAAAGTAAAAGTGGGTATATACACCTACCTAGATCCCCTACAGAGCATGCTATTTTTAGCCACTCTTACCTTAAATTTTTTCACTTCAAAGAATAATGCTTCTGCTGCCTAAAGCATTTTACCCTAAAGGAGACAGAGCCTAAAGTAAATGTAAGATGGAAAGATCTAGAAACTAATCAACAGAAAGGACCAGATGTTCCTCTAACATCACAGCGAGGCTATGCTTGCGTCTTTCCAGGAAATGAAGTCCCAGATGGCTCCCATTCTGATGCATCCAACCAGGGCAGCCTCCCAGAGACCACCAGACAAATGGAGTATATGAAGATAGACAACAAACCCATCAAGGGGAGACAACAAGACTTCAACTCATCAAGCTGAGATATTGAGGGGACAACAAAGATACAATACTATGGACTCCAAAAATGCTGCTGTCTTCTGAGCGTACTACTGTTAATTCTCAGCTTGTCAACTCAGATTCCTTTTTGTCAGGAGGGATAAAAGTCACGCCTGTAATAGGAGACAGGATGATGCTCTTTTGTCAAGCTAAGGATTGTTTTCATCCTAGTCCCAGAAGCGATGACCGGAATACAGAAATGGCCTGTGGGATCAGTAAAACGGCTACTATTACAGCAAAAATAGTAGCAGAAGTTAATCAAGAAATGGGTGAATTGAGAACTGATTTTGTTTTGTTTTGTTTCTTTGTGTAGCCTTGGTTGTCCTGCAACTCATGCTATAGGCTACGCTGGCCTTGAACTCACAGAAATCCATTTGCCTCTGCTTCCTGAGTGCTGGGATTAAAGGCATGTGCCACCATTACCCAGAGAGAACCACAGTTTTAAAAATTAGAGCTACTATAGATTATTTTTTGCTCGAGCATAATTGTGGTTGTCAACAATTTCCTGGCATATGTTTCTATAAAACTGTCCACATTCAAATTGATGATCTGCATAAAGAGATTAAGTCTCTCAAGTGATATTTGAATGATAATCATGGTTAAGATGGCCTCCCTCTTTCCTGAGTCCTCTGCTAGCTATTCTCACAATTCCATCGTGCTTGCCTAACCATTCATTCTTGACCTCTATTACAGCCACAAGCTTCTCTTTAAAAAACATAAGAAGGGGGTATGTTTGCGCTCACAGATAAGCACTAGGGGAACTTGGAGTGTTGAGTACACAGGGTTGTTCCTTCAAGGGAAGACATGCAAGACTTGTTTTCCACCCAGAAGGCTGGGAGCAGATGTGTTTACTAGCATGGTGACCTTTGCACTATGTGGCTAGGGACCTTTCCTGATCCTCTCCCCAGACCTTTATCATAAATTTGCTTTCCCAGTCAACCTGTAGATTTTCTCCTTATGGACTTTACGAAGAGTTTTGATGTGGTCACGTCTGACCTGTACTTGGTTTACTCTGCTCCTCAAGGAGCTTTAGGTATGCTTTGTTGTGCACCGTGGGGCTGAGTCAGCTGTCACCAGAGTAATTTCCATCAAATTGTGCTGTTGTTAAACATGCCTAAAACAAACCACTTGGGGTCAGACTCCTGAAGTTTGAACCAACACTGGTTACCGATGCAGGCCAAACTGAACTGCATTTTTTCCTTCCGTGGCTTGTCTCTTTGTAGTCTGTTAAGGTGGCAGAGACCCCTGCAAGATCCCCTGGAGGTGTGTGGACTCTCTAACAGGCACTGGGAGCTGAACAACTCAGGTCCTCTGGAAAAACAGCAAGCACTCAAATGTTGCTCCATGTCTATCTATCTGTCTGCTGTCTGTCTGCCTGTCTGTCTGTCTGTCTATCTATCTATGGCAGAGTCTTACCATATCACCCTAGCCAACCAGGAATTCACTATGTAGACCAGCAACTCAAAGAGATCTGCCTGCCTTTGCCTCTCTAGTACTGAAATTAAAGGCTGGCACCACACTTGACATATTTTTTAAGATTTAATTGTCTTTTGATTACGTATATACTGTGTATTAGTATATAGAGAAGCACATGAGCGCTGGTGCTGAGGAGCCCAGAGGAGCTGGATCCTCTGGAGCTGGAGTTGTTAGAGGGTGCATGCCAGCTGAGCTGGGTGCTGAGAATTCACCTTGGGTTCTCTGCCAAAGCAGTAAGCGCTCTTAACTGCTGCGCCACCTCCAAGCCTCAAAGTAGTTTTAGTTTGCGTTGACCTGAGGCCTAATGAAGCTGGCGACTTTAACAATGCTATTATCCATTTGTAACGATTCTTTTGGGAACTCTGCTTAGTTCCTGTGGAGATTTGAATGGAAATGGCCCCCATAGGTTCATAGGGAGTGGCATATTAGGAGATTGCTGGAGTAGGTGTGGCCTTGTTGGAGGAAGTGTGTCACTTGGGGTGGGCTTTGAGGTTTCAGATGCTCAAGCCAGACCCAGTGATTCAAGTGCCTCACTGACTCTTCCTACTGCCTATCATCCAGATATAGAACTCTCAGCTACTTCTCTAGCGCCACGATTGCCTGTGTGCCGCCATGCTTCCTACCATGATGACAATAGACTAAACCTCTAAACTATAAGCCAGCTCCGATTATTAAATATTTTCCTCATAAGAGTTGCTGTGGTCACGATGCCTCTTCACAGCAATAGAAACTCTAACTAAGGCATTTCCATCTCATTTTTGATTTTTTTCAATATGTGGTTTTGTTGTTTTGATTTCCGTTCCTGGTGTTTAATGGAGGCAGGCAGGAGCAGGTTTATGAGCAGGTAACTCAGGCTTGGGCGACAACTTTGCAGGAGCTCCTCCTCTGGATGTGAGGAGCTCAGGTGAAGAGCCCTGAATGAGTGTCTGGGATATGGGGCCTTGAGGTGCAGAGGCGGGGACTTGGGGGTAGGAGAAGAGCAGCAGGCTGGAGGAGCCTCAGAGTCTCAAACCAGGAGTCCTAGAAATCTGGCATTCTGGGAGCAGCTTCAGTAGACATCTGACTGTCCAGCCCACACGGAGCAGTTTTCATAGACCAGCTTCAGTTTCCCTGTAGGCGACAGGCCCGCAGTGCCTACTCCAAGGCAGCCATCGGACCTCATTGACTCTCAGCCTACCCCGCTACTCCGACTTCACCTTCTCCAGGTTGGCCCAGGCTGCCCCAGCTCTTCGGCCGGTGGATGCACCAGGAGTCCACGCTCAGGCTAACAGCGCACAAAGGACTTAGTGGTGGCGCCACCTTCAGCTACCAGCCTGGCCACAGGACCTGCAGAGCGGGACCCCGGGATGCCAGGACATTGGCGCTGTTGAGGAACACCCGAGCTGAAGAGGCGAAGGTGAAGTACATCTGTCAGCCCTGTGAAGGTGGGAGGAGCTGCTTAGGTGTGGGCGCATGTGGAGCACCAAGTGGTGCAGGTCCTGTGAGCTGCGTGGGCACAGCAAGGTAGGGAGGGCGACAGGACTCCAGTGGAAGAATTAGTGGTCTTCTTTTAATTTTCTTTCTTTTTTTTGGATTTGTTTATTCATTATATATACAACATTCTGCCTCCATGTATGCCCACATGCCAGAGGAGGGCGCCAGATCTCATTACAGATGATTATGAGCCACCACGTGGTTTCTGGGAATTGAACTCAAGACCTCTGGAAGAGCAGCCAGTGCTCTTAACCACTGAGCCATCTCTCCAGCCCCTCTTTTAATTTTTTATGCTTACTTTAGTCAAGGTTCTCTAGAGGAGAAGAACTTATAGAATGTATGTATGTATGTATATATACACATCACACCCCCACAACCCCCACACACACATGAATGAGATTTATTGGAGTGGCCCACAGGCTATGGTCCTGCTAGTCCAACAATGACCATTTACTAACAGGAAGTCCAAGAACCCTGTAGTTGTTTAGCCTGTGACGCTGGATATCTCAGTTGGTCTTCAGGAGACACTGGAATCCTGAAGAAGTAGGCTCCAATGCCAGTGAAGGAATGGGCTTGCCAGCGGGAGTAAGGCAAGCGGGAAAAGAGCAAAAGTTCCCTGCTTCCATGCTCTTTAGATAGGCTGCCACTGAAAGGTGTGGCCCAGATTAAAGGTGGACCTTCCCACCTCAACAGATCTGGACTAAAAGTGGGTCTTCCTACTTCACATGATTTAATTAAGAAAAAAATCCCTCACCAGTGTACCCAGCATTTTGGGTTTTAGTTAATTCCAGAACTAGTCAAGTTGACAACCAAGAATAGCCATTACAAGTATTTATTCCGTGGGTGTGGGGCCTGCATGCCATGGTAAGTGTGTGGGGGACAGAGGACAACCTAGGGGTGTTCTCAGCTCCCACCATGCAGGTTCAGAGGTCTGGACTCTGGTGGTCAGTTGTAAGCAACTGTCTTTACCTGCCAAGCCACCTTGACAACCCAAGACCTAACCATTTTCTCAGTTTCACTGGTATCTATTGCGATTCCTTTTCAACTCTAATTTTAATAATGTGGGTCTTCTTTCTTCCTTGTTAAGTATGGCTCAGGGTTTGTTGAGCTTTATCTTTTCACACCAAATCTTTGTTTCACTATTATTTTTGAGTTTCTTTTCTTTTTTAAAACAATCTTATTTCACATACCAATCCAAGTTTTCTCTCCCTCCTGTCCTCCTGCTCCCCCTACCTTTTTCCCATTTTTTTTTTTGAATTTTGGTCTTGATCTTTTTTTTTTAAATTTTTTTTTTCTTTCTTTTTCTTTCCTCTGCATAACAGACCTAACTGTTCTGGAACTAGATTTGTAGATCAGTGTGCCCTCAAACTCACAGAGATCTAACTGCTCTACACTGGCTAATCCCTAACCCTTTGGTCTTTCTTTTCTCTTTATTTTATTTTATTTATTTATTTTTTTTGTTTTTCGAGACAGGGTTTCTCTGTAGCTTTGAAGCCTGTCCTGGAACTAGCTCTTGTAGACCAGGCTGGCCTCGAACTCACAGAGATTCGCCTGCCTCTGCCTCCTGAGTGCTGGGATTAAAGGCGTGCGCCACCACCGCCTGGCCTCTCTTGATTTTAATACTTCTTTTTCCCCATCTTCTGATTTGGTCCCTTACTCCCAAGGCTCCGAGGGGTATCATTACATTATTTATTTGAAATCTCTGGATTTTTGTTTGTTTGTTTTTGGTTTTGTTGAGACAGGGTCCCACTATGTAGACCCGGCTGACCTGGAACTTGTTATGTAGACCAGGCTGTTCTCATGAAGACTGCCTACCTCTGTTTCCTGAGTGCTCGGCTTAAAGACATGAGCCACCATGGTTGCCTTGAAATATTTCTGGTTTATAAAAACGTGTTTACTCTATTCTAAATTCTGAGCATGCGTGTGGGTCTTTGAGCCTGTGTGCCAATGCTCAAGGGGGCCAGCAGGAACTGGAGTTAGAAGCTGTGGACTGCCTAGGCAGCTGTGAGCGCTGGTCACTGAACTTAGGTTCTCTGGAACAGCAGCAAGTGCTCTTAACCACTGAGCTCATCTCTCCAGCCAAGATTCTCTCCGGTTTCTAAACGGAGGGAGTGAGAGCTGTGAACTTACCTCTTCGTACGGCTTTTGCTGTATCCTAGAAGGTTTCTTTTCTTATGTTTAAGCTTTGACTTATGTGGTCAGAGAACAAACACCTCAGGCACTTAGTAAAGCCAGTTCTGGACTGAAAAAACCTCTAAACAGGTGAAGAATGCTTAAAAATGTGCTTAGATGCTAAAGAAGGAAAAGAAAATGGGATTGATACAGAAAAATAAGTAGTTTAAAAATAATAAAGGCCGGGCGGTGGTGGCGCACGCCTTTAATCCCAGCACTCGGGAAGCAGAGGCAGGCGGATCTCTGGGAGTTCGAGGCCAGCCTGGTCTACAAGAGCTAGTTCCGGGACAGGCACCAAAAGCTACAGAGAAACCCTGTCTTGAAAAACAAAACAAAAAAAAATAAAAATAATAAAGGCTTTAAAGAAGGATTAAAGTACTATAAAAAAATAAACCACACAAAGATGGAAAATACACAAGGGGTCTGGATCCTGTATGTTGCTTTGTTGACTTTGAATTTCTTAAATGCTAATGAACAAAATGGAAGCTGCTGAGACATACTGGACCGTAGAAAAACAACAGAACTAAACCATCCTATATATTTTAAGGGTGTCTTAACTTTAGAATGGAAGTCAGCAAATGTGTTGTATTGGGGGGAGAGTTTATGCTTTTGTTTCCACAGGAAACAAAAAACTATGGATTCCTTCCAAATTAATGAAGATTAGATTTGACCAGGGAAACCGCCTGAAAATCTTGGCTACATATGTGAAGGAAGAACCCAAGGAAAACTACAATATAAGTGATGTATATGCTGATCCCTTTATGTAAGACGGATGCTCTGAGACTGGATGGGACATGATAAATCTTGTTGGCTATTGAGTCCTCACGACTTATTATTACACGCCATCCTTTCATATGGCATAGATAGAGGTTTGGTTATACAGTCCAAACAGACTTATAAAGTTGACAGATGCCTTTTACCTGCTCAAACATAGAACAAAAAAATCATCTTGAGCTGACTTGTGCACACCACACATTACATACTTGTATTAGTGTCAATATGTATATTACCTTCAAAAGTTTGTATATTTTCAGAAGAAAAGGATCAGACACCAATGAAGACAAGTAGCCCAGGTGATCCAGCCTCTCAGAATGCCTCTGTTGCAGTTTCCTCAAAATTCTGTATCTAGAACAACTTCAAAGCTGCTAGTTGAGATGGTTCTAGTCCAGCTAGTCCCAAGACTTGACCATTATCCAAATTTTCTCAGGGTCCCCTAAAGATGCTGTCACCACCAGACAATGGGAAGCAGTTTAGAGAACATGATACCCACAGTCACAAAAGGTGAGGTGGGTGGTTTTAGGTTCTTTGGTGGGTTATGGATGTTTGTCATTGTTTAGAGGGACTAGTTGCAAGTTGTTATTGGTCATGGTCAGGGAGGTTAGATGCAGTTTTTTTTTTTTAACTCTTTGGGGTCTACCACCCAGCTTTCAGATAAATACATGGAGACTTTTTTTTTTTAATTTATAAATGCCTAGCCTTAGCTTGGCTTGTGTCTAGTTAGCTTTTCTAACTTAAATTATAGTGTTTCTCTTTAACTACGCTGTTACGTTTCTTTATTCTATGTATCTTTCTTTCCTTCTCATTCTGTGGTTGGCTGTGTGGCCATGGGACTGACTCCTGGTATCCTCTTTTTCTTCTCTTTTTCTCACTCCTTCTTCCTCTATTGAGCCAAGATTTCTCCTCCTATTTATTCTCTCTGCCTGGAAGCCCTGTCTATATCTCTCCCCTGTCTAGTTATTGGTTCAGCTCTTTGTCAGATCAATCAGATCTTTTAGGCAAAGTAACACAAATTTACTGAGATAAATAAATGCAACTTGAAAGAATGCAACACACCTTTGCATCATTAAACAAATGTTCCACAGCATAAATGAATGTAACACATCTTAAACTAATATTCCATAACAGTTAGATTCAGGCATCTTGTTCTTTAAGGGAAAAAAGGGGGGATATAGGATAAAAGGGTAGATTGTTGAATCCACTCTTAAACTAAAAAGGTAATTATTAGTCTTAAATATTTTACATTGGCATGGACTTTTTTATATAGTATGAATTTAAGGTTATTTTTATACTATGTGTAAGTTTCGACTCTTGTTTAATGTATTATGCCTATACAGCTCATTTAACAATGTTCTATAAATTTCTTTTTCTTAAAGAGTTTTTATTTATTATGTATACAGCATTCTGTCTGAATGTATGCCTGCAGGGCAGAAGAGGGCACCAGATCTCATTACAGATGGCTGTGAGCCATCATGTGGCTGCTGGGAATTGAACTCAGGACCTCTGGAAGAGCAGCCAATGCTCTTAACTGCTGAGCCATCTCTCAGAGGTGACCTTCTTAACCCCTCTACACTAGTTTCAATATGAAGTCGGTTTTGTCGGCTGTTAGAACCGAGACACCTCTTGTTTCCAGGTCCACTCCCTTTTCTTCCATCCTTCCACCCTGAGGTGTGTCTGTCTTTTGTGGTAAGGTGTGTTTCTTGGAGGCAACAAAGAGACGGTTCTTGCATTTTGAGCCTGTATCTTTTCATTGGGGAATTGAGGCCATTAATATTCATTCATAATTATTTCTGTCTGTACTGACTCTGTCATTTCACTGGTTGTTGAAGGCCATGGGAGTTGCCACCTGCTGTATACTTCCATGGTCTCCAACAGTAGATATTTCAGTATTTGGATTTTTCCCATTTTCTCTTTTACTTAACTATTATTCTCACATGGTTTATTTTTTCCTGTGGCCTTGTGGGTATTTTCCCTTCAGTCCAGTAGATTTTTTAAAGCATTTTTCTGTAGAGCTGGCTTGGTGGTTATAGATTTCTCTAGCTTATTTTTTTAAAGAATAATGCTATTTTCACTTGCATTTTTCATAATAAAGTTTAACATAAATTTAAAACGTAATCATAAATAAAATACATATTAAAATATTTGTTTTATTTATATGGATGGATGCTCTTTGCCTTTGTATATTGTGTGCACCATTTGTACGCCTGGTGCCCTTGGAGGCCAAGGAGGGAGTCAAATCCCTTGGAACCAGAGATGTCCAGCTCCTACTGAGCATCACGAAGCCATCCTCTGGTCTCCGCATGCACTTTTAACTTAATTTCTATTGCGGACAACTTTTATTTTTTCTTATACCATGACAGAGAGTTTTGCTGGGTATAGTGGTCTAGGTTGGCAGTTGTTACATTTCAGAACTGTGCCATTGCAAACCCTTCTGGTCTCAAAAGTTTTGATTAGTCAATCTGCTACAATCCTGACCCGTTGTAACGGCGTAAACGAATGCAGACAGATTGTAAATATATATAGCTTTAATGTAGAAATAGACTTACATAACCACCGTTCCTGTGGAGACCAGGAAAGCAGAAGCAGCAGAAGCAGCGGCTGGGAGCACGCTCGCCAAATTTATAGGCAAACATTAGCCCGAGGCGAACACGCCCCCTAAGGGGCGGGACTTATCCCTACAACCCGTGTATCTTTATATGTGATGTTGTGTCTGCTACAATTCTGACGGGTGTATCTTTATATGTGACATTGTGTCCTCTCTTTCTCTTCTTTCCTTTCAGTGTGCAGATGCTGCAACGTGACCTCAGGCCATTAGGCTTGGCAGGAAGTGCCGTTACCTGCTGAGCCACCTCACTGGCTCCTCTCTTGCTACTTTCATTATGCTTCCTTTGCCCTGTCTGTGTAGTGTTTTAACTATGATGAAGGAGTGTCTTAGTTATTGCTATGATGAAGCACCATGGCCAAAGCAACTTGGGGACAGTTGGGCAGTGATGCCACATGCCTTCAATTCTAGCACTCAGGAGGTAGTCAGGACAGGGCAGGGACCTGGAGGCAGGAGCTGATGCAGAAGCCACGGAGGAGTGCTACTTACTGGCTTGCTCCTCATGGCTTGCTCAGCCTGCTTTCTTATAGAACCAGGACCACCAGCCCAGAGATGGCACCACCCACAATGGTCTGAGCTCTTCCCCGTCAATCAATCATTAATTAGGAAAGTACCCCATAGGCTTGCCTATAATCTGATTTCATGCAGAAATTTCCTTCCTTCCTTTTTTCCCTTCTTCCTCGCCCCCCCCCCCCCCCCAGGGTCTCACTATATAGCTCTGCATTTTCTTAATGGAGGTTTCCTTCTTTCAGATGACTAGCTTGTGTCAAGCTGGCACAAAGTTATCCAGCACAAGGAGGTTCTCTTCTCGTCTGTCTGTTTGGTCCTAAATGCCTCTGGCATCTTGACTGCCATCTCCTCTCCTAACTCTGGGAAACGGTCTGTTGTGATTGTTTTTAGATTTTTTAATACCTTTATAACAAGATTCTTCTTCTATGCCTATAGCTTGCAGATGGTCTTTTCAGAATGTTGCTGTTCCCACTGGTACCCTGCTAATATTCCATCTCTGTCCTTGCTTGACTGTTCCATTTCCTTTACCTTGTCTCCAAGCTCAGATGTTCTCTCCTCTCCTGGATCCTTCTGCTACGGGACTTGCCACAGAGTGTTTGTTTAATTTATTTATGTTTTCATTCTCAGTATTCTTTCAGATACCTTTTTCATTATTTTTTTTACCTCTTTGTTAGATTCCTAGTTCATGTCTTACAGCACCCTCCGTGTTTCGTGCAGCTGTCTGTGTTCCCATTTGTTGCAGGGACCTTCCTGCTATAAGCACCCGGACACCAGGAAGGGTGGAGAGAGACGTCACCCCTCGAGGCCAGGTCCAGTTTGTATTCTCTTTCTAAGCTCTGAAACCACAAAGTGGGGTGAGCAAGCAAGCAAGATTTCGCAGGGGCCCACGTGTTAGTCATTAGGTTATTAAGGGCAGCAGCCCATTGTTTCGGTTATTCCTCCAGGTCACTCTGTCCTATGTAACAAGTGAAGTCATTCTTGGCAAACAGGCAGTCCAAGCAGTGCTTTAGATAAACCACTAAACAAATCAATATCTAATAATCGGTCTTTTCTACCTTATTCTATTTTATTTCCTCCTCCTCCTCACCTTCATAATGCCTTACAAATTTATTTTGAAGAAATACTCCAGGCGTCTGATCTGTGCTGTACGTACTTCAGTGGCTTCTGCTTGTGCCGCTGGCCTTAATCCACTTAAATAACTTTGGCAGTTTTCTCATATTTCTAACTGACTAGCATAAGAATAGCATTTCTCTCATGTATATATCTCCCCTTTCAGCGATAACCAAGACTAAATCCCTAGGATTTTGGAAGATCATTGTTGTCAATGAATCCGTTTCATTCTGACGTGTGACTGCTTTCCGGAACAATAGCTCAGTCTTTCTTGTTCTGAATAGAGATCTGGCTGTGTTGAACTTGCTGGGTTCCTATTGTAGTGGCATCAGCAGTCATGACGCTGTCAGGGCCGTTCACAGCAGGACTACTGAAAGTATGGGAGGTTTTTTAAAAAATATTATTTCTTGACTCTAAGGGACATAAATATGGCTGGATCTTGATTCCTGGGAGTACTTCTAAATTGGAAGCCAAGAATACCAGTCCACAACTGTCTCCTGGGGAGCAGGTGTAGGTACCCTGGTGCAGATGAAGTGTGTACCATTAGGAGTTACTGTTCTTTTAACAGTAACTCTCCTTCCTTCCTTCCTTCCTTCCTCCCTTCCTCCCTTCTTCCCTCCCTCCCTCCCTCCCTCCTCCCCTCCCTTCCCCCCTCTCTCTCCAGTAACTGTTCTTACTCTGGTATAACCCTTTTAATTTTTTACACACTGGACTTTTCCTATGACCTGATCAGGTGGCCTAGTTAAACATCTCCCTTTCTGTTGGTGGGGCTTTGGTTAGTGGTTCCCACTCCAGTCTAAGTAACCTGGCCTTGTAAGCTTACCCAGCAGTTCTGACCTAGGTCAGAGAGCTCCATGCTGCCATTTATTGACACTGGCATTGTGAGACATGGTTGTCTCTGATGAAGGGCTCTTTACGGTCAGTTTCCATGTTAGTTCTTCCTGGTTCCCCTTATCTTAGTTACGGTTACCCTTGTTGTAATGAAACGCCATGACCAAAAGAATGTGGGAAGGAAAGGGTTTATTTGGCTTACACTTCCACATTGTAGTCATAGAAGGAAGTCAGAGCCGGGCGGTGGTGGTGCACGCCTTTAATCCCAGCACTTGGGAGGCAGAGGCAGGCGGATCTCTGTGAGTTCGAGACCAGCCTGGTCTACAAGAGCTAGTTCCAGGACAGGCTCCAAAACCACAGAGAAACCCTGTCTCTAAAAACCAAAAAAAAGAAGGAAGTCAGGACAGGAACTCAAGCAGGGCAGGGACCTGGAGGCTGGAGCTGGTGCAGAGGTCATGGAGGGGTGCTGCTTACTGGCTTGCCCAGCCTCTTTCCTTTCTCCCTCCCTCCCTCCCTCCCTCCCTCCCTCTCTCTCTTCCTCCCTCCATCCCTTCCTTCCTAGTTTGTTTTTGTTTTTGAGACAGGGTTTTTCTGTGTAGCTTTGGTTGTCCTGGAACCCACTCTGTAGATCCATCTGCCTCTGCCTGCTGAGTGCTGAGATGATGCCACCATCATCCAGCTCAGCCTGCTTTCTTATAAAACTCAGGACCACCAGCCCAAAAATGGCCCCACCCACAACAGGCTAGGTTCTCCCCGGTCAATCACTAATTAAGAATATATCTTACAGGTTTGCCTACTGCCTGATCTTATGAGGGCATTTCTTAATTGAGGTTCCCTCCCCTCAGTTAACTTTAGCTTGTGTTAAGTGGACATTATAAAACACCCCTCAAAGGCCCATATGGCCTATATGTCCTTCAGTGGGAGCCCCCCTACTGATCTCCTTTTGAGGCAAAGTTCATGCATGACCAGTATTTAAGACAAGATTAATAGGTGTTCCTCCCCCCCCCCCCCCCCCCCCCGTGCATAATCATCCTTCTGTCTTCTGGCCACTCATCCACGGACTGTCACTGGCTGGGGCCATCTCTGAAACATATCACAGTCTGCTTTTCTGATATGAGCAGCTCCCTCACAGCAGATGATCTGAGGGATAATCCACGGCTGGCCTATTTCTCAGGAAAAGTGCCACCTAAATGAAAAAAGGTGGCGACCCTCTGGGAACAGCTGGTTATACTGATGGGTGGACAGGAATTAGAGCTGCCCTTGAACAAGATTGTTCTCCAGACTAATTTAAGTGACAGGGTCAGAGAGGCTGAATGGGGATTGCATAGATACAGACGTGTCCTTGGGATCAGGAAGAACATCAGGAAGCCAAGCAGGAGCTGGGCTGTGTCTCCACTCCAAGCTAGTTTTGAGCTGGTCAATTCTAGAGGCGGCTCTGGGTCAGCTCTCACAGTTCAGTCCTGGCTTTGGTCTACATATCCCTTGGTGTGGGTGTGACTGCAACTTCCAGGTCTGAGGGGTGGACAATTTTTGTGAGGTGTTAGCTAAATCTTCCAGGAGCCCCTAGAGGTGGGTGTGTCTATTCTCAGAGGTCCTTTGAGTCCTTTGGGAGCATTGGAGGTGGGTGACCAAACGTGACCTCAAAAGGAGAGTGACCACATTTACAGCATGGGCAATGTACCCTACACAGTACATGTGGTAGGATTGGTAGGATTTCTGGTCAAGGGAGGTCTGTTTCTTGGCAATGTTTGGCCGGTGTTACTTTAAAAGTCCTAGCCATTCTCCGAACTTGATGTGAAGGTTGAAGGTAGAACCATGTGCACAGTTTCAAGTCAGTTCTCTGTGCAAGTAGGAGCTTCAGCCTAGTCTGAGAAACTGCACGTCATATCCAGGAAGTACAGGAGCCCTTGGTTGGGTTGAATACCAGTAAAGTCCGCTTCTAGACGTTTAAATGGTAGGCCCCTGTTTTTGTGCGAGCGTAGGGCATTGCGTTCCTGCTTGAGATTGGTCCAAGCACCCTGCAGACAGGCCTTGCTAGCTTGTTGGGTCACTATTGGCAACTTCGGGATCACCAAATATCTTTGCAACAAATCTTGTAGAGCACCTCCCCCACCAGCACCGAGGTGCATAGCTTCTACTGTGTCTCAGGAATCATAATTTCCCTATAGTCGTCAGTCTTCCTGATTTTTAGTAGCCCCTTCATCGGTTATTAAAACATACTTCCTGGGGGTGATGGGAGGGAACTGCTGGGCTCTGTCTTCACCAAGAGCAGCCTGTTTTGTTGCCTGGTCTGCCAGCTGGTTTCCCCATCTCAGGCATCCTTGACATTTTGTGAGAGCCTGGCAGTGCCTCAGTGCCACACCGGGAGCGAGCCCAGACAGCTTCTAGGAGCCGGAGGAGTTGGTCTCTGTTTTTAACTGTTGTACTCCTGTGGTAAGTGAGTCCCTTTCTCCATGAATTTTACTTCGAGTCTCTAGATGTAAGGGGTTATGACTTCAGCTCCCCTTGGACAAGGTTCCATGCTTGAATTGGGGAGCGGCTCATCCAATATGTCAAGCTGTGAGGAGAAAAAATATCTCTTTAATGATTTCTCTGCAGTCATGGAGGGCATCTCGTTCCTCCTCAGGCAATTATTGTCCAGATAACATAGCTGTCATCTTTTTGGATGAGGCCTGGCATTTCCTTAAGTGGGCACATTGCAACAGACTTGTCCCTGAAACGCGGCCATCCGGAGTCAGGCAGAGCTGTCTAGCTGGCGGAGGTTGGTGAGCATTGCATCAAGCAGATGTCTTTGGAGGGATGGGGGCAGGGCGGTCCTGCCTGGTGCTGCAGTGGAGGCAGGGATGGAGGCAGCATCACCAACAAATATCAACCTCAGGGGATACTAATGAGGCTGTTTTCCTCCGTTGTCTTCAGAGTTAATAGTTTTTTCAGAACTGTGCGGGTCTCACATTGAGTCAGTTCAGACCCCATTACGAGAAGAGTTCCCCAACCAAGAGCTGGGAGAGCTTATACGTGCCCAGCCCTTTTGTGGTGCACAGATGGAGAAGACCAGCTCTGCCCTCAAGCAGGTGCCTACCTGGCTGGCCATCTTGCAGCAACTTAAGAGGTCTTTACCTTAGGACCACAGGTGTATCACCTTGCTCGGTCACCTCCTATTACAGAAGGTGAGTGTCGACTCAGGTGAAAAGACCGCCCTGGAACCGCAGGTTGGTGCCCAGTCAGATCCCGAAGCCACAGAGACACGGGGCCATTACAAGCATTCATATACAAATTTACTATCCATGCAGAGTTTATAAGTTCCCATATTATATTTCTGGTCTGCCTATTTTTCCGGGTACCAATGCCAACCAATGCCTTGATATCCCTTTGGAGAATGTGGCACTTTGCTGTCCCACTAAAGCTTTGGAGTCAATCTCCTGCAGGGTGATAAAGACCACACCTATATTTGCAGCTTCTCTTCCTGGGGGACCTTACCTGGCCCGGATATCCAGCCTAGTTTCATTTACTTCCACTCAGAGACTCTGGTCCTGGGTCCCACAGTCCCCCTGGCCACTGGAAGAGGAGCTGGGAATCCCATTGGGGCATATGCTTCCCAGTTCCAGAGGTCTTCAGTGGGCAGTGTGGACCAACTGGGGTCTTAGTGAAGGAGATCGACCTGGAACCCCCAGAAACGTGGGGGGACTCTTTCTGGGGTAAACACTGACCCCGGTGAGATGGAGGAGAGGAGACAGGACAGAAGCTAGGCAGCTCCTGAAAGGCTTCCATGGCAGGTCCAGTTTGTATTTTATGCTGTAAAACCACAGGTGGGGTGGGCGAGCAAGTAAGACTTTACAGAAGCCTTCATGCAGGTCAGCAGGTTGCCCGGGGCAACAGCCCGTTGTTGCAGCTCCTTCCCCAGGTCATTGTGCTCCAGTCTACAGGTGAGGTCATGCTTGGCAAACAGGCGGCAGACGCTGTGCCTTAAGTGAATCATTGCACAAGTCAGTATCTAAGAACTGCTCCTTTCTACCTTGTTCTGCTTTACGTTTGGGAGTTGATTTCTTTTCTCTCATTTCTTTGAACATACTTTTCAGTTTTTTGAGTTCCATGTCTGGCATTTTGTCTAATTTATTCTCACTGGATGACATTTCTTTTTTTTTTTTTTTTTTTTTTTTTTTTTTTTTTTTTTTTTTTTTTAGTTTTTCGAGACAGGGTTTCTCTGTAGCTTTGGAGCCTGTCCTGGCACTAGCTCTTGTAGACCAGGCTGGCCTCAAACTCACAGAGATCCGCCTGCCTCTGCCTCCCGAGTGCTGGGATTAAAGGCGTGCGCCACCACCGCCCGGCTGGATGACATTTCTGTAGGGTTAGTAATTTTTGGAGGAGTGATGTTGCCTTGATTTTTTTTTATGCTTCTGTGTTATCTTGTTACTTGGGCTTTTTTTAATTTTAAAAATCACTATTAACTTATTCTAGGTATGCAGGTGTTTTGCCTGCATGCCTGTCTTTGCACATGTGTGCCTGATGCCTGAGGAGGCTAGAAGAAGGCATCAGATTTCCTGGAGCTGGAGTTACAGATGTTTGCGGCTCCCATGTGGATGCTGGGAATGGAACTCAGGTCCTCTGGAAGAGCATCCAGTGCATTTAACCACCGAGGCATCTCTCCAGCCTTGGAAGCTTGTTACTTTAGCAGCTATATTCCTTCAGCCAACTATTTGTAGTGCTGGGCCTTTAATAGGGTAGAATGTGTAATTCAGAAAATAATTCCCCAGTCCGAGAGCTCAAGGAGTCTGGTGTGGACTTTGTATTATTCTCAGGATAGAATAGTAAGTGCAAGAATAGCCGCAGCTGTTGGATATTCCCAGTATACAAATATGTACTGGCCAATCAACCACCTGGGCCCAGTGTCAGTAACCAAGGATGCATGGGGTGTGCGCAGATTGTAGTTGCTAAGACCAGGGGTCAGGGAAGCAGGTTGCATGAGGATAGGGATAGACACAGACTGACTTTTTGTTGCCGTGGTGACAACAGAGTCTTACTGTGTAGTCCTGGCTGAATTGGAGCTCACTGTGCAGACCAGGCTGGCCTTGAACTCACAGAGACCCATCTTATTATACCTCTGGAATGCTGTGGTTAAAGGCAGTTGTCACTACTCCCAGCTTAGATTGGCTTTGAAAAGAACAAAACAAACGAGTTAGGTAAAGTTCCTGGGAGGGAGAAGTTGGGAGGCTGTCAGCATTCACAGATTTTAGAGAGTGTCGAAGCTATGGAAGGTTATAACTAAGAGGTAAAAAGAGAAGGAGATAAGGTTGAGAGAAAGAAGGAGAGATGCAAGGACAAGAGGGGGTGTCCATGCCTGGAAGGTTGTGTAAGCCTTCCTCCCAGCACCCAGGAGACAGAGGCTGGTGGATCGCTGGGTTTGAGGGCAGCTCCAGCTTGGTCTACATAGTGAGTTCCAGGACAGCCAAGGCTACAGAGAAACCCTATCTCGGAATTCTTCCAAACCCCCACCCCCCACTCCCAGAAAAAAAAAAGAAAAAGAAGAGAAAAAAAGGGAAGTCCATAAGATGCTGGTGAAAGGCTGAGCAAAGAATGCCTTGCTTAAACTGAGTGGAGAAGCAAACACATTGATCCGGGACCCTCACTGAGCAACACAAAGACAAAATCAAAACCATCATAAGAATCATGGGCCAGAATGGTCCTTAAACCACAGAAAGCGAGAAACAGAATGCTTATGGAGTGAATTGTCAATACTGCACTGAGCTGAGAAGTGGCATTCTCAGATTCCCTGGGGTTCCAGGGGGCTCCCCAAGGTGCTGCATGTGTGGTGGGGGTGAGTGAGAGCCTTTGTTCTTCAAAGTCTCAGGTTCTTGGGGTTCTGGCCTGTCAGGGAGTAGAGGTGGCAGGTCCTTTCCTGGTAGTTCCTTTGGAACCCTGCACCCTACGGTGGCCATTCCTTGGGCTGCAGATCAGGGCAGCCCTCTCCTGCAGTTTCTGCTGCTCCCTCCTGGGTAGTGTTAGTATCAACCATTAAGCTGAGATTTATGTA
Organism: Microtus oregoni; assembly: GCF_018167655.1. Taxonomy (NCBI): domain Eukaryota; kingdom Metazoa; phylum Chordata; class Mammalia; order Rodentia; family Cricetidae; genus Microtus; species Microtus oregoni. Next base: position 23,351,801 of record NW_024543088.1, read on the forward strand.
TTTTGTTGGTTTTTTTTGAGACAGGATCTAACTGTGTAGCCTCGGCTATCCTGGAAGTCACTATGTAGACCAGGCTGACCTTAAACTCGGGAATTCACCTGTCTCTGCCTTCCAAGTTCTAGGATTAAGGGTAAGTGCCATCATGCCTGGCTAAGATTTAATTCTTTATGTGACAATAGACATCTTGTTAATATACAAATTTGGCTTTATCTATAATAAAATATAAAAATTTATGTATAGCAAAAAACTGTTTTAAAACAAATGTCTTTATGATTTATTAGCAGGAAATGTTGGATTTGCACAGCATCGTATATACACCTGTATTGGGTAGTTTTGTGTGTCAACTTGACACAAGCTGGAGTCATCAGAGCAAGGAACCTCAGTTGAGGAAATACCTCTGTGAGATCCAGCTGTAAGGCATTTTCTCATTTGGTGATCAATGGGGGAAGGGTCAGTCCATAGAGGGTGGTGCCATCCCTGGGCTGGTGGCCATGGGTTCTATAAGATTGGCTGAGCAACTCATGGGAAGTCAGACAGTAAGCAGTTCCCCTCTGTGGCCTCTTCATCAGCTCCTGCCTGCCTCCAGGATCTGCCCCTGTTGGAGTTGCTGTCCTGGCTTCTTTACGTGATAAACAGCAACGCTGGAGTTTAAGTCCAATAAACTCTCTCCTCCCCAACTTGCTTTTGTTCATGGTGTTTCATCACAGCAGTAGACACCGTGACGAAGACAACACCTGTACTCACAGGGTTGTGCAAAGATTTCTTTGGCAGAAAGTACCACTGTCCAAGAACAGCTCAAGTCTGGCATCTACAAAACACTCCCATATTAGAATCAACTCCCTGGAGCCCTTTCACCCAGAGGTTTTTCTTTATTTTTTATTTTATGTGTTTGAGTGTTTGACTCCATGAACATATGTGCATCATGCATGTGCTTGATAACCCATGGGCTCCAGAAGAGGACAGCAGACTTCCCAGAACTGGAATTAGACTCTCGAGAGCTGCCGTGTGGGTGCCGAGAACTGAACCTGGGCCCTGGCAAGAGCAGCCTGACTCTCTCCAGCTCCTCGCCCCGCATCTCAAACAGTTCCCCTGGGGATTCTGATGCGGTTGATGACAGTGAAAATGGCAGGGGCAGGGGTGCAGGCAGGAGAGGTGACTGGCTCTCGGAGCAGTGTTCTTCCCTGAGCAGCTCTCCGGGGACAGAGGAAGTGACCTTGGTGAGCCATGGTTGCAGCCTGGTTTGGTGGTTCATGCCAGGAGAATTGCTAAGGGCTTGAGGGTAGCCTGGACTATATAGTTAGTTCAAGGCTAGAACAGACTACATTTAGAGACTCTTTTTAAAAACAAAAGCTGGGAGCATGGTCATGACCTCGATCTGTTGCCTATGCTCCAAGAATCTACACGAAGACTCCTGGCCTGGTGGGGTTTGGCTAATGTTCCTCATTTGTCCCTTTAGTGTGCCCGATTATTGCCTACGACTTCATGCATGTAAGGCAAATACCCTACCAAGTGAGCAACATTCTTAGCCTGAAATCACCTAAATTCCTTTAAAAAATCATTTGTGTGTGCATGCACGTGTGTGTGTGTGCATGCACGTGTGTGTGTGTGTGTGTGTGTGTGTGTGTGTGTGTGGAGTATAAGGAGTATAAGTGCATGAATGTAGAGACCAGAAGAGGGTGTCAGATTCATGGAGCTGGAATTAAGGCATTTGTGAGCCATCCAACATAGGTACTGGGATCCGAACTTGGGTCCTCATGGTTGAGCAGTGCTGAGAATAGTGGAGCTCAGTTCATGAAGTAGAACGTGTCTGGAACACTAATTGTCAGCAGTGGGGGCGGTGACCCAGAGGGCATTCCAGACGTTCTAAGAAACCAGAGTGCCTCTTGCCCTAAGCTTTTATTAGGAATTACAGCGTGCGAAGATACTACTATACAATCATTAAACTGGGCTTACGGGTAATAGAAGGTTCTAATTAATGTATCACCGGGGAGAACAAAGACGAGGAAGTATGGGTAGGAAAATATATGGGAACAAAACATGCCTTTACATCTGATAAACAGCACCCTCGGCTTCTGTGCTGGAGAACTTACTGTACAGGCTGTCCTTCTGTCCTCAGTGTGCCAAGGGTCAGGCTGTTCTCAGATGCAGACTGCTTTTCTCAAACAAGGCTGTTGGCAACATCTCCTGCTCCCTGTTTCTCATCAAGGTTAACGCAATATCGAGAGACATTAAAATGGTGTTTCAGATGCTATGATCTTTGCAAGTCTTGGGCTTGTTAACCTAGCTAACCTAGAGACGCCTCTAACAGCTAAATTTTGCCGAGAATCCTTGGTCCAATATGGATTTATGCTTGTCAAGCTTCAGTAGAGTTATTTGAAATTCTTGTACAAAAGAAGTTGCTCCCACCTCCTGGTACAAAGCCACGGCTGCAGCGACTGCTCCTAGCAACAGTGGTAGCTGAAACTGCAGTTGCAACAACTGACCGCCATTTAGACTTTGCTGAGTCTCGCTGTTTCACACATAGAGGCTATAGTTGGATTTTCTCGCTAGGGCCATGTAAGATAGACTGGGCCCTGGGCAGTACTGGTCTTTTAAGAATCATGGATGTGGTGTCTTTTCCCTAAGGAGTACAGTTAATACATTGTTGCAAATAATGGTCAAGACCATAAAGCAATAGAAACATTCAGACTCATGATACATGCTGGTATGTGAACTTGCTTATTTGGAGTTGTGTTTCACTGGGCAGTATTTTGAGTTGCATTCCAGTGATATCTCCCTTCTACACCATTGCAGGCCCACCCCCAACTTGCAGAGATAGTACTGCCAAGGCCCAAGAGCTAGCATTAGAGCCTGGGAGGGTGATAGCCCACCAATAGCTTCATCGTGTTACTGGAACAAATCACCATGTGACCAGAGTGATTAAATTGTGTTTTATTGAAACCCCATCCCTACACCCCATTTTATTCATCCACCAATTTTCTGTGTGGTCCCTAATATACCAACTCTCTTTTGGTTTTTAAAGACAGGGTTTCTCTGTAGAACAGCCCCGACAGCTTTGAAGACAAGAACGGCCTCGAATTCACAGAGAGCTTCCTGCCTCTGCCTCCTGAGTGCTGGGATTAAAGACATGTGCCACCACTGCCTGGTCTGTGTTTTGGACTTTCTTGTCAGACTTTCTTTGGACCATCAGCTCCCAAATAATGATTCAGAGACTTATTATTATGAAAGCTTGGCCTTGACTTGTTCCCAACTAGCTCTTATAACTTAAATTAACCTGTTTCTATTAATCCGTGTTCTGCCCCGTGGCTCTTTACTTTTCCTCCCTTCTGTACATATGACTTCCTCCGTGTCTCACTGTGTGCCTAGATCCTAACCCTGAGTTCCCCTCTCTCCTCGGAAGTCCTGCCTCTTCTCCCCCACCTAGCTACTGGCCATTCAGCTCTTTACTAAACCAATCAGAATAAAACAGCAACACATTTTCACACAGTGTGATCAAATATCCAGCAGCAATGGAGACCACCACAAATAAAAGGTTTTGTAGAGGGGAAGGGGTCTGGCTCAACTCTCTTAACTCTTGTTCATCGCCAGGTGTCTTTTTTACTCGACTCCAGGCCAGGGCGCAGACCTGAGCTGAAGGCATGCATGGCCTAGGTTTTACTGCACCAGAGCTGACATTTTTTCTTTTCCTGGAATCAAAACATGGTTCTTCTCATGAATAGGAGAGGCAAAGTCAGTGAGAGCTGTAAGAGCAGCAAATAATTCCGTTTGATGCTCGGAGGAATTAGTTTGATGTTGTTAATTAATGTCTGCCTTGGGACCAATAAGCCGCTTTACCTAGGGGGACCATCAGTAAAAAGTCTGAGGGCATCAAGCAGAGGGTAAGATGACACAGTGGTAGGAAGAGCAAAAGAGGTGCATTATGGGACCCGTAGAACCTTATCATTGGGGTAATGCTGTACAATTTGCCCTGAAGGGGGGGGGGGGGCTTGTGTTTGCTATTGGAGACCAAAAGTATATAAAGAAGTAACATGGGTGGCTTCAAAAGGACAATAAAACTTGGCGTCCTCCTAATGACTGAGCCGATTACTCATGGGCTAACTGACCTTTGGAGCTGAGAGGGTAAATGCACCCGTTCTGTGTTTGCCAAGGACGGGAATAAGTTGAGCCAGGGTGACTGTGGGAAGAAAAGCTATATCCAAAACAAAGTCAACTTCCATGATTGGGATGTTGCTGCTTCGATCAGATTTGAGGCTTCGTGGGCCTCCTTTTGGGAGCTCGGAGAGGAAGATCAGCGTCACCTTTGTCACCTTCGAGGATGCTGTGGATACACGGAACAACGGTCTAATCCAATTAACATTGCCTAATAGTTTTTGAAAGTCATTAAGTGTCTGAAGGGAGTGTTTCTGTAATTGTCCCTTTTGGGAATGGATAGTACGAGAATCAACAATAAAGTCTAAAAACCAAGAGGATTGAGATTGTGGAAAAATTTTTTTTTTGCAAGTTTTTAAGACAACTAAGTCAAGGACACCAATAGCAGATTTAAACCTTTTTTTTTTAAGTAGCGATTTTGCCTTGTAGGTGAAAAGTATGTCGTGTGTATTATGAATAACATAAGACTGGATAATTTTGCTGGTGAACACACCAGCAACAAACTGCTGCCACATGGGACTGCGCGCGACACCTTGCGGGAGGGAGGAAATCCCAGTGGTAAAGCTGGGTAGGTTCCTTACAGTGAAGGATGGAGACAAAAAAAAACAAACTTTGGTTTATCCTGCTAGGTTTAAGGAATAGCAAAAGCAAAAAACAAAACAAACCAAACTAGACAATCTTTAAACCTCTGGCAATGAGTGTGATCTGTAGGAACGGCAGTGAGTGAGGCAAAGGCCCCTTGGAGGCCTCACTTTATTCCCATCTAGTAAGCTTGCAGCCGGTGCCATCTCCCTGGTTTCGCATGGTGTGGTGAGCACAGGCGCGTTGTAAGGACTACTGGAGGACACTGTGCTCAGCTTCCGGTTGAGTTCCTAGCAACCTGACTTGTTCTAGTTTTCACCATGTGCTCTGAGCCCCTGCGCCAATCTCTTTAGTTTCCAGAAATCACCTAAAAACCTTTAAAAAAAATTAGTTACCTGTTTTTTGTTTTAAGATGGTGTCTCACTATTGCTCTCTTTGATCTGTAGACCAGGCTGGCCGTGAGCTCACAGAGATCTGTCTGCCTCTGCTTTCTGAGTGCCAGGAGTACAGGTGTGCCCCGCCCACGCCTGGCCACCTAAAATCTGAATGCTCAGAAGTAACAGCTGCTAAAGTCTTGGTGTAACTTTCTAGATTTTCCGTGACTGAGGTTGCCATGTCTTCTCTTTCTTCTCCTCTTCCTCCTCCTCCTCCTTCTTGTCAGAAATAATGCATCATTCTCAGTAAGGTTATCCTTAAAGGAAAACAAAATTGGAGGGTTGAAGGGATTCCCTGGACATTAGAGACCTTGGGTTTCTGAGGCTGAGCGGGAATTGGGGCCACGGTGTGTTGTCACTACCCTGAACAGGACCGAGGCAGAGGTTTCCTGGGGATTGCCCATAATGCTTTCAAGTCCCATGTACTTCTGGCCTAGGACTCTGTCAAAGTCCATGTGGTTCCCAGGATGTTAGTTATAGAACCTCTGACCCCACACAACAGATGCACTCAGACCGGGCGGGGGCATATTCCTCTGCATGCTCGGGGCTGCCTGGGAACGTCCTACTGTGGTCCCAGCTGTAGTCAGAGGTGTCCTTGTATCTAGCCACGGACTGGAAGGAAGCTCTCATTTCCCCGGGGTTATATTAGCTTGCCAAAAAATAAATCTGGCACACACCACCCCCCGCGGGGTCTCTGTTATAGCTCTGAAGGGAAAGGTATCCTGGCATTCAGGAGGCAAGGAATCCCACAAAGTCACACTGTACAACAAACTTCACACAAGATTTATTGGGAAAAACACAAGATGGTGGCTGCCTCTGCTTGGGCAAGAAGCAGCAGAGAACTGAGCAGGAGGCAGGCTTTATATAGGACTTCTTGGGGGGTGGTCAGAGATTTCCAGGGTGGCCTGGGATTGGTGGGATTCTGTGACCTGATGTTGAGGTAAGTTCAGGGATTGGTGGGATTCTGTGGCTGATCTTGGACTTTTATTCTGTAGGGTGGAACTTGGCTGCTTGTTGCTGAATTGGATAGGGGCAGGGCTCAGTCACTCCACAAGACTAAGCCCTGCTGTCAGAGCAATCTTGGGGTGGTGCCTGGCCACTCACACCTTGAGGGGCTTACAGGGTCACTATGCATCCCTTGTGTGTATGTGTGTGTACACATGTGTGTGTGCAAGTGCGTGTGCTTATGTGTGTATACACATGTGTGCAGGTGCAAGGGCTTGTGTGTGTGACACACGTATGTGCAGGTGCTCATGTGTGTGCAGTTTGTATGTGGTGACCAGTGTTGTTCTTTTGGTCCCTGCCCTAGCCACGCCCACTCCTTTTAACTCCTGACCTTCGCCCTGCCCGCCCTCTTCCTGCTTTTCCTCTCACACAGGGCTTTTGCCTTTCTCCTTCTCTCTCTCTCCTCCTCTCTCTCTCTCCCTCTCTCCTTCTCTCTCTCTCTCTCTCTCTCTCTCTCTCTCTCTCTCTCCCTTCCCCTTTTTAATAAACATTTATGGCTATTTCCTGTGTTTATATGTCTGACCCGCCGCCACCGCCGCCGACTGTAGTCGCTTGCTCGGGTGCATTGGTGCCTGGCACTGCTGGGACCCGCAGTTTGCTGCAGGGCAGGGGGACCCCAAAGGATATTTTTTAAGAACAAGAACAAGAGGTTGGTATTGGCTTCCTCTGTTGCTTATTTTGAGACAGGATCTCTCTTACTGAACCTAGGTTTTTGGTTTGTTTTATGTCAACTGGAGCGTCATTGAGAAAATGCCTCCGTAAGTTCCGACTGTAGGCAAGCCTATAGAGTATTTTCTTAATTAGCGACTGATGGGGGAGAGTCTGGCCCATTGTGAGTGGTGTTATTCCTGGGCAGGTGGTCCGGGTTCTATGAGAAAGCCGGATGAACAAGCCATGTGAAGAAAGCCCATAGGCAGCACCCCTCCATGTCTGCCGTATGGGCTCCTTCCTCCGGGTTCCTGCCTTGCTTGAGTTCCTGTCCTGACTTCCTTCAATGATGATGAACAGTGATGTGGAAGCGTCAGCCAGCAGACCCTTCCTCCCCACGTTTCCTTGGTCCTGGTGTTTCTTCCCTGCAGTACTAACCCTGACTCAGACCCTGGGGCTGTCCATTTCAGCTGGACTGGCTTGCCAGGAAACTCTGGGGAGCCTCCTGGCCCGGCCCCACAGTGCTAGTTACAGGCATGTGTCACTAGACCCCAGCTCTCTCATGGATGCTAGGGGTCTCAACTCTGGTCTCATGCTTGCCAAGTGAGCAGTTTGCCAATGGGACCATCTCTGTGCCCCTTTTCTTTTCTTTTTACTGGCCATGACACTTCTAAAGGTCTTTACGTTTTTGGTGAAGAGACCCAGGTGGAATCAAGAGGTGAAGAGGGGGCTGAGCTGTACCAGGTAAAGACAGCTGGCCTGAAGATGCGTGAGCTCAAACTGATGAAGTTGAGTTTCCAGCACTTGTTTTTTTTTTTTTGTTGTTGTTGTTTTGTTTTTGTTTTGTTTTAGTGCGGTCTGACTAATACCACTTTTTTTAAAAAAGATTTATTTATTATGTATACAACATTCCTTCCATGTATGTTTGTATGCCAGAGAGGGCACCGGATCTCATTACAGATGATTGTGAGCCACCATGTGGTTGCTGGGAATTGAACTCAGGACCTCTGGAAGAGCAGTCAGTGATCTTAATCTCTGAGCCATCTCTCCAGCCCCTAATACCACTTCTTTTGGTTCATTTGCTCTAGTTCCCTTCTCCGAACTTGAGTATAGCCATGTGGGCCCCAATAATTAGAGATTATCTGATTTGAACTCAAATTCCCATGAAGCAGCCAGTGGACACCGCCTTATCCCACTCTTGTTCAAGAATGGAGCGAGCGCACAGCGAAGTGTACAAGCCAGAGGCACTTTATTATCAATTCAGAATTAACAACTCTCAAGGGGACAGAGCTACTTAAACCCGATTGCTACATCAGACTAAAAGGATTGAGTGCTCATAGCTGGAGGATAGCCAAGACCTGCTGAGCTGCAGCAACACTCTCTCGGGAAGCCTTACAGCTCAAGAGCTCCCAAAGGACTCTGAGGTGCCAACCAAGAGCAATCCTGCCCGCAGCAAGTCCACAAGTTACCCACGGGGGCGGCAGGAGCAGGGGGCTAGAAGCGGAGGCGGGAAAGAATTCCCTTCCGCAGGTCAGCTGAGTGAGGAGTCTTGGAGGCAGAGGCAGGAATGAGCTCCCCAGCCTGAAGCTACTGGCAAAGTCTTGGAGACTGGCTTGAGGGAGCTTCCTGCCTGGGAAGAAGACTCGGAAGAGTCTGTCCCCAGTGAGTCACTGCTGAGTGAGTCAGCATGAAGCTGGATTCTGACGTCTTCAGGCTTCTTTGCTGAAGAGAACAGGAGCATGTCAAACCACGCTCCTGTTCCCTGAGATTTGCTCTTCCCCCATAGCAGCTCGGTCTCTGCAGTCCTAGAATGTTGGAATTTAGGGAGGTGTCGGCGTGTCAGATGAGCTCTGATTGGCTCATTGTGGGTATGCAGATGAGGTGGAGAAATTGGACCAATCAGAGAAGAGCTATCAACCGTTGTCAGGGAAAGAACCCTGAACCTACCAAAAGCTGCTATAAGTTCACATAGGTTCACCAGTCTCTGCAAAGGTAGGGAAATTTGTAGGAATGCCTTTGGTCTGGCTTTATCATGTGGTCTATTGGGCTTTATCCTATCACAGAGACACTTGCTCAACCATGTTCATTGCTGATCCATTCATAATAGCCAGAAATGGGAAATAACCTAGATGTTCCTCAACAAAAAAATGGATGAAGAAAATGTGGTACATTTACACAATGTAGTATTAGTTAGCTGTACCCCCCTCCCAAAAAAAAGTCATTAGGAATTCATAGGCAAATGGATGGAACTTGAAAGAAAATCACACAGCGTGAGGTAACCCAGACGGATAAAGACAAATGTGGTATGTACTCATTTATTCATGGATATTAGTTATTAAGTCAATGATAACCAAGCTACAATTCACAGAATCACAGAGGGTAGATACAGAGTAAGGGACCAGAGGGTACAGACAGATCTCCTTAGGAAACGGAAATAGGAAAGTAGATATGGATGGATGGGGATGAGGGGCTGGAGGGGGAAGATCAAGTGGGGGAGGGAGGGGGAGAAAGAAACGAGGGTGAGAATATAGGGAGAAACAACTGAAATCAAGAGCCATTTGAGGGTAGTATGGAAACCAAATAGCGTAGAAGCTTGCTGAAATATATACATGTATGAAGGTGATCTAAATGAAATCGCCAAATAATGGGCAAGACAGAGTCCCAGGTGGGCATCTTATCACCAAATGAAGCTTCCAGAACCAGGATTGGGTTATATCTAACTGAGTTGTTGGCCAAAGTGGTCCCATGGGAATTACCAAACAACTCAGCCTGCTGCCAAGACTATATATGCTGCTCTCCATAAGCTAAGTATGGGTCATTGCTGAAGACAACGCCTTCGCAGCTCATTGAACTGCTGAGAAGTTGGGCTGGTGCTGCCACAGAGCCTTCACCCCTATGTTCCGGTGTCTTTGGTACAGGAAGGCACTCTGAGGATTCTTGCTGCTGCTGTCCTAGGAATCAAGGGCTCACTTTTCTGAGGGGGCAGTGGAAGTGGAGGTACCGCTAAAACCCCGGGACCTCTTGTTGTGCGGCCCCGACTCCTGTCTCCTGTGGAGGGACTTTCTTTTCTGGATTTTCCTCCCCACTCTTCACACTAGGCAAGGCTTTGTCCAGTAGCCATCTGTCTGATTTGTGCAGTCTTCATGACGTTGAGTGACATGTGAGGACAGGTGGGGGAGGGAGAAACATTCCCGGCTCGGGGAATTAGGGCAGGAAGTGGTACCTGAATTCAGGGCTGGGTGAGCTCTAAGCTTTAGACACTTAAAGTGGAGGCCTTGGCAGCCTGTGGAGGACCTGAACATCAAACATACTTACACCAGAACAACCAAGGGACCAAGAAGCTCAGGGTTTAGAGAAAACTGCCTGCGTAGGTCGCATCCTCACACATGGACCTGCAGGTCACTTCCTGGGCTGGTGGTCTTAGAGTCTGATGATTTCGAATGGCTCTCTTAGAATGTTCTAACACCCCTGACGTCTGGGTTGGAGAGTGTTGCTAACACGGTGCTAGAGACTGAACCAGAGCTGGGTTGTGGAGTTCCTAGACTCTAGGAGGCATTTTCCTGAAACTTTCTCTGTCTTTGCAGCAGACGCCGGGTCAGCATCAGGATCCAGGTGGGACCTGGGCCTTGCTACTCTGTTGTGCTCTTCTCTGCCTTCTGCTTGAGGGTTAGGGTGAGCTCATATCTCTGGTTTAGTCTGTACTTCCAGGAAGGCAGCTAGTGGGTAGATTGCTCCCACTGGTGAGCGTAGTTCTCTTGTGGAATTACATGAGTTGGGGTTACCCCAGGTTCCAGGCTCTGGGATATAAATGGTCTACTGGAAACATTTAGACTTGACTATACGTCCATGTGTCGGCTCTCACCCACTGGTGCTGCAACCAGATACACTCACCTGCAGCATCTGAGAGCAGTTGGAGAGGCAGCACCTACGAGCTCTCCACCCGGACAGTAGCACAGGCATCAGCCTGGCCCACTGCAGTAGTCACACTGAGTGGCAGGCGGTCCTTTGGAGGGGGCCCACTGTGTCTTCCAAGCCTTCTTAGCACCGGCTCTGCAATGCCCAGGGACCTCCACTACAAATGCCCTTTCTTACCTGAACAAGTAGGCGAGCCCAAGGGACACTGTTGTTCCTCCTGTCCATGGGTTTCTTGGTCAGTCCTTCCTGTTGATGGCATTTGGAAGCTGGGACCTGGTCCACAGGGTGAGAGATCCCATTCTAAGGACCCCTGGCTATCGCCGGGGTGCCAGAGTGCCGGAGGGGTTGTGCCCAGTTGAATAACAATTTCCAGTGACAGACACCCCCCTTTAATCCCAGCACCTGGGAGGCAGAGGCAGGCAGATCTCTGTGAGTTTGAGGTTAGTCTGGTCTAGAGTGAGTTCCAGGCCAACCAGGGCTGTTAAACAGAGAAACTCTGTCTTGAAAAAACAAAAGAACGAAAGAAAGAAAACAAGTGATCGTTCATACACACACACACACACACACACACGTACACACACACACGTGCGCACACACGCACTCGTGTGCATTTGTTTGCCTACTTTGATCAAGACTCACATTTGTGATCTTTATCAAGAGAGCCTCGGAAAGAGTCACCGTGAGTCAGTACTCGTTGCTGGGCGGTGTATGGTCAGCATCAGGAGCCGGCATTAAAGGCATGGTATTAAGAGACTGCAGAGACCAGATGATCTACGTTGTTTTAGTATGAACATCCTCGGAAGAGCCAGATCATTGTGAGAAATATCAGCCTTGTAATCTGAGGCTCACGAAGTCAGCCAGGAATGGCCGGCTGGTCACAAAGAGCATGAAGAGATGGGTTCTGGGCTGCTCTGAGAGATCGTATCTGTGTGCTGTGGAGAGTCTTCATGTGCGCTGACCCGCCCGACGATAAACAACTGTGTGAGCGTTTCAGTCAGTTCAGTGTGGGTCAGTGGGATTTCGCAATGTGTTTTAAAGTCAAAGCGCTTTTGTTGACAAGGGCTCTTCAAAATGTTATTTGCCCAGGGCTTACACATCCCAGGGGAATTGTTTTCTTGGGCAGGGCAACATTTTATCCTGGTCTTAAGAAAATGGTCACTGGCCTCCCTTTGAGCAGTGGCTCGGCATCCTGTGTTCCTTGACTGACAAGTCCCATATGCCAGGTGGACACGGGATAGACAAAGGATGTTGAATGGCTAGAAGGTCTGGACCAGTGGAGGAAAGGCTACAGGCTGAGAGAAAGAGGGCGCTGGCGAGGAAGGACATGCTGGTTGTCTGAGCTGTGAGACAGGGTGTGTCTTGGGGCTCCTCTGCTACCTCGCCCTTGCCCCTTAAGTTGGTCACTGCATCTAGTTGATTCTGCCTTGTATGAAGCTTACATTAGGGAGCTACACATACCTGCTCACACACATAATGAGTCCATAAAAGGATAAGGGAGTATGGAATTGGCTCAAATGATTGGAACTCCAAAGCCTTACCATCAATCCTCTGTATACAAGCTGGGGCCCCTGGAGAACTGGAATGTCACTCAGTCCAAGTCCAAAGGCGCGAGAAGCAGGAACGCCAGCGTCTAAGGCAAGACTTGCCCTAGTTCAAGAAGGGAGAGTTTGGCTTCCTTTTGCCTTTTGTTTTATTAGGGATTGGACCATACCCGTCCACACTGTGACTGTGGGTCTTCTCTTCTCAGTTACTGACTCAAGTGCTGGTCTTTTCTGGAAGCCTACATGGCAGCTCATGGTCTCTAACTCAGTTCCCCCTTCTGGCACTGGAGGTGGTACACAGAGATACAAATAAAACATCCATCCATGTAAAATAAATTAACATAAAAAGATAGAAGGCAACCAACAGCTCAAAATGGAGTGACAGACAGTTGTTAGCCACTATGTGGGTGCTGGGAACCAAAACTGGGTCCTCTGGAAAAGCAGCCAGTGCAGGTGCTGGAGAGGTGGCTCAGTGGTTAGGAGCACTTGTTGCTCCTGCAGAGGACTGGGGTTCAAGTGCTAGAACTCATGTGGTAGCTCACAACCATCCAGTTCCACAGGAACTGATACCCTCTTCTGATCTCTTCAGGCAGTAGGCACACCTATGCGCGCAAGTGATGTGGAATACCCCTTTGTATTCTGTGAATATGTTATATTACCATTGGTTAATAAAGAAGCTGTCTTGGCCTACGCCAGGGCACAATATAGCTAGGCAGGAAATCCAAGCAGAGAGATAGGGAAAAAGAAGGCAGAGTCATGGAGATGCCAGCAGTCGCTGGGGAAGCAAGATGTGAGGTAACAAGCATAGAGCCTTGTGATAAAATATAGAAAAATAGGAATGGGCTCATTTGAGTTGTAAGAGCTAGTAAGAAATAAGCCTGAGCTAACAGGTCAAATAGTTTGTCATTAATGTAAGTCTCTGAGTGGTTATTAAGAAACTTGCAGGCAGGAGAGAAACCTCCAGTTACAGGCAAGCAAAACATACACATAAAAATAAAAGAATAATAAAAAAGAGTAGCCAGTACTCTTAGCTGCTGAATCATCTTCCAGCCCTCTTTATGGGTTTTGTTGTTGTTGTTGTTTTATATTAGGGACAAGTCTTGGCTGACTCAGTCCTCTCTATGGAAACAAGTCTGGCTTCGTCTCACAGAAATCTACCTGCCCCTGCTTCCTGAGTGCTGGGATTAAGGACAAACGCCACCATGTTTGGACTCTGTGGATTTTTAGTCTTTACATTTTGAAAGTATTGGACATTGAACCCAAGACCCAGTACATATCTGCAGTGTGTGTGTGTGTGTGTGTGTGTGTGTGTGTGAGAGAGAGAGAGAGAGAGAGAGAGAGAAAGAGAGAGAGAAAGAGAGAGAGAAAGAGAGAGAGAGAGAGGTGATGTGTATGCGGTGTGTGTGACATGGCACACACGCACAGGTCAGAGGACAACTTTGTGGAGTTTTTTCCTTCCTTCTTTATGAAAGGTGGGTCAGGCTTGTGTGGCAAGTGACATGACCTTTGAATCTCCGATTCTTTCCTTTTTCCCCTTCTTCCCTTCTGCTCTACCCCTCCCTCCTTTCCTCCCTTCCTCATTGCCCCTCCCCCCCTTCTCCTCCTTTTTTTTTCCTCCCTCATTCCTATTCCTCCTCTCTTATCTCCTCTTCCTCCTTTTCTTCTTTTGAGGTGGTCTCAGGACTGCCTCAGACTGTTGATGTGGACGAGGCTGAACTACTAGCCTTCCTGCTCCCGCCATCCCGGATTACAGGTGCCTACCACTATATCCAACACCAGATGAAGTTCTAATTTTTGAAAACAAAATGGGTCAGGAAGGAGTGGGGATGAATGTCTGTGCTAAATCTACCAGCACCTACTACTAGAGAGGTCTCCCTAACCTGCGAGCCTGAACCAGGGCTGCTGTTAAAACACTCCCACAATTCACGCTGACAGTGGGGTGCAAGACAGCCAGCTGCTGCACAACACTTGGGTTCTGTCTCAAGTCAGGGCTTACTCTCCTCACAGACTAGACTGTACTTGATTTTATTAACCTTTTTCTTCTTTTTTCCCTTCCTTCCTTCCTTCCTTCCTTCCTTTTCTTTTTGAGACAGGATCTCACTATGTAGCCCTAGCTTGCTGGACCTTGCCATGTAGATCAGGCTAGCCTTGATCTCACAGAGATTCAGCAGCTTCTTCCTCCTGAGTGCTGGGATTAGAAGTGTGTACCATCATAACTGGTCTGATTTTATTAATTTAATGAGACTTAAATTGAAAGTAGAGATTCAATTTAAGAGAATGTAGAGATAGGAGGAGCAAGAGTTGGTTTTGCCCTGCTAAATGCCAGTTCTGAAGCGGTGTTTGGCAGGACCCTGCACCGGTTCCAGCCTGCCCTTGCTCAGTGGGCACCAGCATTCCCGAGACAGCGAGGCGGGTGAGAGCTCAGGGACAGTAGGGAGTTTGCGTTCACCCGTGCCTTCTGCAGCCTTGAGCCGCGGCTGGGAATTTCCGGTTTATACGGCATAAGAGGCAGACCATCTTCGGTGTTCTTTCTGGGGCATAAACTACAGCTGGTGATGAAACTCGCTCACTACTAAATCATATCGGACCACACAAATGGCTGCCTGGTTTATCCTGTTAGAACTAAGCCAAAGGGATGGACTTTCCTCTTAGGTATTAGAGACATTGCATATCTGAGGGGGAGTTGGCAGGGCCACCCCAAAAAGTGCAGGGATTGGCATCTACTGTCTGTTACTTTGTGATAACATGAAAAGAATCATTTCAAGCAAGTGGAGTTCTTTTCAATGAACTTTGTTCAAAGAAGAGTTTCTAAGGCTCTATTCAAGAGAACTGTCCTTGGTGGATCCGCAGCGCGTGAGGACAGTGGAGACTTGACTAAGAGCCTCTGGTGACAAGCACAGAGAGCTCTTCCTGCGTGCCTGCAGTGCGTTCGTCTCGCTTCCTGGAACACATTCCTCATTCCCTTCACGTCAGCCGCACAGCGCTGCTGACACCGTCCAGGGACAGCGCATTTCGTTGTCCACAGCCGTGCTGTTTTGCAAACATACCACTTGCATTCCCAACCCCAGAGCCTTTGCACTCTGGCTCTGACTACCTGGAGTGCTCTTTCCCCGTGCTGCCTGTTCCTTCAGACTGACGCCACTGTCGAGACCTTGGACCGGGAGACCCTGAGGAGTCTACCTGCTGAGAAGCACACTGCACACTGGTTTATTGCTTGTTGCGGTGAAGGGGAACACAGCCTGGGGCACTGTGGGGCTTTTAGGAAGGGAGTGTCAGGAAGGGCTGAGCAGGTTTGTTTTTGTCTGGATCCATCACAACCACTGAGTGGCCTTGTCTGAGGTTGATGTCCTGTGAAATTGCTTATATTCTACAGGAAAGCACGTGGCCTTTCCGTGAAGGTCACCCGGACGTGGACAACAGGGATTGCTTTCTTGTCCCTGGGTTCCGTGTAGAGAACAGAAACTGTGTGTGTGTGTGTCTGGTAATAGGTGTTGAGGGAAAACACTTTGAATGGCCCCGTGAGGTTATATTCAGGTGTCCAGCTAGGAGTCCCACTTCTGTAGCTATTCCAGCTCTCCCAGGCAGACTTGGTCTGTGGTTCCATTTGATGGTTACTCAGATGCATGGTTATTTGCAGGGTCTTTGGCCAGGCTCCTCCGGGTGCTGTGCCCTTCTCCCCAAACAAAATCACAGAATGAGCATCTACAACTTTGGTTTGCTTGCAAGCCCAGCTTGGCAGTGTTTGGGCTGCATGGCGTACAGGGATCCATGACTGTACTTGTATTCTGGGTTCAGGCCCTGTGACCACACAGGGTGGAAGAGAACAAAACAGAGACCCATAAACGCTCGCCATAACACCAGTAGATACGTGTGTGTGCCTGGTTCTTTGACCCCCATGTGGGGCTCCTACTTGTCGATGCCATCTGAGCCTGGTTCCTCCTCAAAAAACTTCCCTTCATCTCTGCTGCCCGAGGCGCAGAGGAGCTGACAGGTCTGCAGGGTTCAGGAAAGGGCTTAGAATGGGTGACCTCTAAGAGCGAATACAGAGAAGCTCTGGGCTACCTGGGTCTCACCATCTGATCTTAATCTTTCACCAGTCTGTTCAGGGGCTGGAGAGACAACTCAGCTTCGAGAGGACCCGAGTTCGGTTCCAGCACCCTCAGGGTAGCTAACTACCGTCTGTAACTACAGTTGTGGGGATCTAATACTCTCTTCTGACCTCCTGGGGCACGAGGCACACATGTGATGCACTTACATACATGCAGGCAAAACACCCATACACATAAAATAAAAGCACCTAAAAAATGGTATAAGCAGTTACAATCCTTATTTTACAGACGAGGAGCCTCTGATGGAGGGAGAGCGTGTGTAACTTGTTCAGAGACACACAGTTGGTGAGGGGCAGAGACAAGATTTCCACCCAGGTCTGTCACAGACTTCCTTCTCAATTCTGTGGGCCTTAATGGAGGGGTCTGAGCATTTGGTTGAGGAACCACATTAAAGAACACTCCAGGACAGTGATTCTCAACCTTCCTAATGCTATGACCCGTTAATACAGTTCCTCATGTTGTGGTGACCCCCAGTCATAAAATTACTTTTGTTGCTACTTCATAACTGTACTATTGCTACTGTTATGACTAGTAATATCTGTGTTTTCCGATGGTCTTAGACACCCCTGTGAAAGGGTCATTTGACACCCCCCCCCCAAGGGGGTTGTGACCCCCGTGTTAAGAACTGCTGCTTTGGATGGCGAGGCCTCTACAGCAAATGCTCACAAGAGCCAGTAGGGACTGCACAGGGTTAGAGTATGGAACCTGTCCCAAAAGAAGAGCCAGTGTGTAGGCTGCACTGGACCCCGGGGTAAGTGGACCTTCGGGCTGCCTGTGCTGTTTCCACAGGTTGCAGACCGGCAGGGTTGGGGGTGTGGGAACCTTGGCTTCCTGCTAACCTTTTTCTTGTCTGAGAGCGCCGCAGCTTCCTCTTGCGGCCACCAGGGGGAGGCGCTACCCTGTAACTGTCTGCAAAAGTGAGTCACGCTCCCAGCCCTGTTTATGGCCTCTGGCCACTGAGGTCCTCTGCTCAGCTCCGCTCTGAGGAAGGAGGGACTGGGTGCTGAGGCCTGGTCTACGTGTTGTGGCTTTCACTTTCAAAGAATAGTCTGTGTGTGGATGCGCACGTACGATGGGGTAGGGGGGTGGGGCACAATACCGCATCTCCCTGGTCCTAGAAGTATGTTCCACTGCAAGCCACTGGCCCTCTGGCAGTGTTCGTGTGTTAAAACTCCTGGAGTTTTGTAAAATATCCTCTTCTCCATTTAGTAAAAGACAACATGGAGCTTCCCTACTGACATGACTACCACAAAACTCAGTTCTTCCCTGCCGTCAAGTAGGTACCGTGAATTCATCCTCTTACTTCCCCTCTGTTACAATCGTGGAACAAAGAAACCAAGCAGGGCTAGTGGCCTACTCAGGGGAAAGGCGGTGACTGAACAAGTCAGCGCCTTCTGTGAGCTGGGAGGAAGAGACAGAGGATCCTCTGAAAGCACACGGCCTGGCTGAAACCAGAGACAACCAGCTCAAGGTGGAGAGGAGAACTGACTTTCCAAAGTTTCCCTCTGTCTTGCACACACAAAGACACGCACATGCACAAACACACACAGACATGTGCACGCACTAACCACAACAAAAGACAAACTAAAAGACGCCATTAGTGTGCAGATCGAAATGGATGTTTGTGTGTATTGGAAGCAGATAAAAAAGCTAGCTGACCTCAGAGTCTAGAAATATCAGGGGCCTCCAGAGGCGCAGCTCCTGATAATTACATCTGAGGTGCTCCATGCCTCTGAGGTGCTCCATGCCTCTAAGGTGCTCCATGCCTCTGAGGTGTTCCATGCCTCTGAGATGCTCCATGCCTCTGAGATGCTCCATGCCTCTAAGATGCTCCATGCCTCTGAGGTGCTCCATGCCTCTGAGGTGCTCCATGTCTCTGAGGTGCTCCATGCCTCTGAGGTGCTCCATGCCTCTGAGATACTCCATGCCTCTGAGGTACTCCATGCCTCTGAGATGCTCCATGACTCTGAGGTGCTCCATGCCTCTGAGGTACTCCATGCCTCTAAGGTGCTCCACGAAGCTCCTCTAACTGTAATAGGAAACCAGGAGGGGAAAGCTCTGTGGTCATGTTCAGCCGGGTAGGTGAGGATGAAGGGCCGCTGCTGCTGAGCCAAGCCATGTCTCCGTCTGGCTGAACCTGGGATGTCCTCATGTCTCTGAGGGGGGGGGGCAAAATACTGTGACAAGACTTGGTCTCAACTAGCCTAGGGTCCCATTGGAGAGAGTCGGAGACAGAGAGAAAAATCCAAGTGAAATAGCACACTCCCTGGCGAAGCTCAGTGATGTACATGTATGAAAATGTCAAACAAAATCCAGTAATTTGTCACTTAAAAGTTTAATCGGAAAAAAGAAAAGATAATACTGACTGGTCAACAGTCGTCTCAACTCTGTGCTGAGGCCAGCATGGTCACAGGAGACAAATCTCAGGTTCAGACTGTGGCTTTACTGAACTACAGATCACCCATCACACGACCTGGTGCTCCCTTGAACCATTGGGATTTGGTGTTGAGCGGAGCCCTGGAAGGCACTCCGATAAAAATTTTATACCTGTAAATGCAGTATCACAACTGGCAGCCAGAGTACTTCAAACCTTAATTTTCTGAGGAATGAGGACCGCTGCCAAGCCTGGTAAGAACATCTGATGCTCCTATCAACTCGCGGGATCGCATCTGTGGTGTGGCACTGCCCGAGGAGACAAGAGCAAACTTCTCTCCACCCTAGAGCAGGCTAATCGGAAAGAAAGGCGTTTGCAGAAATGCAGCCTGGCAAATGAGTGAGTTCAATGGACGGCACACCGGGACATGAGTGAGGGGTTACTCACAGGAGCCCGGTAACACAAAGGCAGCCATGTTCCTGAAAGCCGGCCCCCGCCTGCCTTCTCCCACTAGTCTCATCTGCGCAGCTGCGGGGGTTCTTTAGAGAGAGGCCTTCCTGTCTGTCCTGTACCCTCCACTCCAGAGTCTTGTGGACCTTTCTCCTTCCTCGAGTGATGGTTTTCATTAGAAACAAATAGCTATAAAATATCTTCGCGCATGTGCTCCAGGACAGCAGGATAGATACAGATGTCCTCCATGCTACTGACCCAGGCAGAGGGACGCATTCCTGCTTCAGCCTCCGAGACTCGGCACTCCGCTGGCCAGCAGAAGGAAATTTTTCTAACAGCAGCTTCCGGCCTTGGAGCCCCACATGGCGGTCTGTTTGAAGTTGTTTTATTCCGCTCAGAGCTTCTTCGTCTGGACTGGCACAGTGGCTCTGGTTTGCACTCTGTGCCGACTTCACTGCTGGAGAAGGTGGGACAAGGACCTGTGAGGGGACAGAAGATTGGCTCCACTGACACAGGGCGTCACAGAAATTTCGGGAAACAGACACATGCCTGAATTCCGTCTTCCCTCCAAAATCAACTCCAGTAACATCAGTAAGTAGATTCAGAATGAGGGCTAACTTCCTTATGTTCATGTGCAATGAATAAATACTTTCCTGAGAGAAAGCCTCACAACTCACTGTGAGATTATAATTGAAACCTATGAAAAATAATTTAATGGTTAAAAAAAACCCAAGTCTCAAATCTAATATTTGGAATATGAATCTACTCCAGATTAAGTTAATTTTGTGATTCTCTAAAGAATTAAAATGATTAGAAAGATAAAAAGGCAGATGAAGGCTTAAAATCTACTTGGAAATAACAAGAATGAGTGAAGCCATAAGCAAAAGAGCAAATGGAGATGAGATGATCCATTAGGAACCAAGGAAGCAAGTTTAGTTATGGGGAAATATCAGCATACACTGTAGAGTAGACACAGAATTACCAAGATAAGAGGAATGGCTTAGAAATTAACGCTAATATAGAGAAGGATTAATTTAGAGTCAGAATTTAAGATTAAGCATCATTTATATAAAGTACAGACCCCACTGAATCAAGAATAAAAATTAGCCAGGAGTGGCAACACACATCTTTAATCCTAGCACTGGGGAGGCTGAGGCAGGAGGGTCTCTGAGTTCAAGGTCATCCTGGTCTACAGAGCAGTTCCAGGCCAGGCAGGATGCATAGTGAGACCTTGTCTCAAAAAAAAAAAAAAAAAAAAAAAAAAAGAAAAAATTAAACTCATGGCTTAGGCTTGAAGGCAGGCCAGCCATTTCACTGGCGGTCCCCACGATTTTGTCACTAACCACAGGAGACTTCTGAATCAGAACCAGGAAGAACTGCTTCCAAATTTCTGACTAATAGAAACTGATGGGCGATAACGAATGGTTACTGTTATAGGAAGCTGATAAGCTTGGAGAGTAATCGCTTGCATCAGAGGCACTGTGTCTTCTCACACCGCCCAGCTCCTAATCCCTAAAGCAAACACTCTCAGCTCTCACCTAATGCTTTGTGGTTTCTCCGGTAGGACTTTCCCATTTTTCACTTCAGATTACATACCTTTCTCTCTCCTCCACCTCTCTCCCTACCTCAGTTTTTGTGATAGCGCCTGACTACTTAGATTGCGTTAGCCTTGAACTTGCTGTGTAGCCCAGGATAGCCTATAGCTTTCCATCCTCCTGCCTCTGCCTTTAAAGTGCTGGGCTTACAGGTGTGTTCTATTGTGCCTGATTATTGACTTCCTTTACTGTAAATGATGGTGGAGTGGTTAGTGAGACTGACTCTTGCCTGCATCTGGGTTTGTTTCTTGCCCTCTCTAGGAGCCGGGCTGACATACAGCAGAGACTACAAACAGGAGGTACTGTCAACTCTGGATTAGCAACTGTAGGATAAAAGGGCCAGCCAAAGAAATACACCCTGCCTCTGAAACTAGAGCCAAAGAAACACACTTTGGTCCTGGAACCAGAACCAGTGAAAGAAACACACCCTGTCCCTGAAACTAGAGGCAAAGGGTTAAAAAGGATCTAAGATATTCATATGCAGCTTCTTAAGAGCACACCTAAGGCTGGGAGGTAGTGGTGCACGCTTTTAATCCTAGCACTTGGGAGGCAGAGGCAGGGGGTCTCTGTGAGTTTGAGGCCAGCCTGGTCTACATAGTGAGTTCCAGGATAGCCAGGGCTATGCAGAGAAACCTTGTATCATTTGTATGATAGTAACATCTTCCTTTCATATGTGTATGGTTTCACCAAGTTGATTATTTCATACATACTTATCATACTAAACATAATAATATTCTGATGAAAACCACCTACATGCTTATATATTTTTGTTTTCTATATTGTTTGTATATTTGCATTTTGCCTTTATATTGTTGTTTTGCCTTTTTCTCTTTAAAAATTACTAGCACTGTATTTACACCAGTCCCATGCCCGTCTCCCCTCAACTCCCAAGTCTTCTCCCTCCTCCCAAATTAATGACCTCTTCTTTTATTACTGTTGCACACACACACACACACACACACACACACGAACTCGTTTGTATACAAACTACTGAGCCCATTTAGCTATTGCGTC
Organism: Microtus oregoni; assembly: GCF_018167655.1. Classification (NCBI taxonomy): domain Eukaryota; kingdom Metazoa; phylum Chordata; class Mammalia; order Rodentia; family Cricetidae; genus Microtus; species Microtus oregoni. Next base: position 23,373,617 of record NW_024543088.1, read on the forward strand.
CAGGGATGAGGACTTGGGATTGGACAATCTATGTGGGAGTTTTTCCCTCGGGGACGCCGATTCTTTCTCTCTCAGCAGCCATTTACCACTGGACTCTTCCTCAGGGGTAGAACCTTGTGGAATTTTGTCCGTGTTGGCCTGCCAGCTAGTGTTGTTATCAAGTGGTCTTATTCCGGCAAGCTGGGTCTGTTAAGTGTATGTGCTTGTTCCCGAGTGTGTACACACATCTGTGTGTGCAGGTGCCTGCAGAGGCCAGAAGAGGGTATCAGACCTTCTGGAACTGGACTTACAGATGCTTGTGTGTCACCATGTGAGTGCTGGGAACTGAACCCGGAGCCTCTGTGAGCATAGTCAGTGCCCCTAAGCACGGAATCATCTCTGCAGCACTGAGACAAAAGAAAGAACAGCATCGTTTGCTAGTGCCTTTACATGCTTATCGACTTTAGTGTCGGTGTGTGTGGTTAGAGGACAACTAGTGGGAAGGGGTTCCTTCCTTCTGCCACGTGGGTCCCAGGGACTGATACAGGTTGTCACACTTGAAGGCTTTTTACCACTGCGCCATCTCACTGACCAAAGCCATGAAGCTTTCAGTGGAGGAAATTACAAAGCACTGTGGGAAAATTAGAAGACCAGAAATAAACAAAGAGACTTGTTCCTGGATCCGATTTCCTGCAAAAGCCTCCCGAGCAGTTCGCAATCCAATTAAGATTCACGGATCAGAAGACTGAACATCCTGGCCATACCTCCACCACTAATCTGCAAATCCAATTAAAATTCTACCCAGATCTCAATGAAGTCTTGCTTTGGATGGAATTTGACAAGCTGATCTTAAAATTCACAAAGAAGATCAACAAGCAGATAATTTTGGAAAAGAACACAAGGCAGTGGGGTGGAGAAGACTCAGTCTACAGGCTAACGAGACTTAGTGGTATTATGGAGGAATAGTAATGACAGAGTGGGGTGGCCAAGCAGAACACAGAGCCCCACAAGAGACCCACGCACATATGGGAAAGACAGACAGCAGCTGGGCTTTCCAATCACAGGGGAAAGAAATGACTTTGAGAAATAGTTGGTGCAGGGTTAGAGAAACGGCTCCAGCAAGGGCACTCGTGGCCAAGGCAGACGACCCGATTTCAATACCTGGAACCCACACAGGAGGAGAGAATGGTCTCTCTGGCTTTCACAAGCATGTCTAGACACACACACGCTTACATACACACCCAAAACAAGTAAATAAATGCTTAAAAAAAGTAATGCTTGGAAAAGTGAAACGTGGAAAAGCATAAAATTAGATTTTTAACTTCTCTACCCCCAAAGAAACATCTTTTTTTTAAATTTCATTTTACATTCCAACTGCAGTTCTTCCTCCCACTCCTCCTCCACTCCCCTCATGTTTTCCCCCAGTCCATCCCCCATCCACTCCTCCTAAAGGGTGAGGGCTCTCATGGGGAGTCAACAAAACCTGGCGGACCAAGCCCCTCCCCCCTGCATTAAGGCTGAGCATGGCATCCCCCAGTAGGGAATGGGTGCCGACAAGCTAGCTCATGCACCAGGGATAGATCCTGGTCCTACTTCCAGAGGCCCCTCAGATAAGCCAAGCTACACAACTGTCTCCAGCATGCAGAGGGCTTAGTTTGTTCCCTTAGATTCTCCATAGCTGCTGGTTTAGAGATCGTGAGTTCCCATGAGCTTGGTTCAGCTGTCTCTGCAGATTTCTCCATCACGATCTTGACCTCCTCCCTCTTCGACTGGATTCCCGGAGCTCGGCCTGGTCCTTGGCTGTGGACCTCTGCATCTGGTTCCATCAGTTACTGGATGAAGGCTCTATGATGACAGTTGGGGTATCACCAATATGATTACTCACTCACAAGTGGATGCTAGATGTAAAGCAAAGGAGAACCAGACTGCAACCCACAGCTCCAGGAGACAAGGAGGGCCATAAGAAGGATGCATGGATTGCCTTGGGAAGGGGAAGTAGATGGGGTCTCCTGGGTAAACCGGGAGCAAGGCAGGGGCTGTAAAGGGGAGGTGATGGAGGATGAGAACATGAGGGAACAGGATGGTTGAGTTGGGGAGGGTTGGAGTGGGAGAGCAATGAAAGAGGTATCCTGATAGAGGAAGCCATTATGGGGTTAGGGAGAAACCTGGTGCTAGGGAAATTCCCAGAAACCCACAAGGATGACCCCAGCTAAGACTCCTAGCAATAATGGAGAGGGTGCCTGAACTGGTCTTCCCCTGTAATTAGATTGGTGAAAGAAACATTTTAAAAGTTAATATTTAAGCCAGGTGGTGGTGGCGCATGCCTTTAATCCCAGCACTCAGGAGGCAGAGGCAAGAAGATCTCTGTGAGTTTGAGACCAGCCTGGTCTACAAGATCTAGTTCCAGGACAGGCTCCAAAGTTACAGAGAAACCCTGCCTTGAAAAAAAAAGTTAATATTTAAAGTTTTAAAACATAGTAGTGAGGTCTTTATGATATTTGGGCAGAAAAGAATTTCTTTTTTTTTGAGATTTATTTATATTTTTTATGTGTGAGTGTGTTCCCTGCATATATGTATATGCACTGTATACACGCGTGACATCTGCAGAGGTCAGAAGAGGGTTTTGGGAACTGGAGTTCTGGATGATTGTGAGTCACCATGTGGGTGCTGAGAATTGAACCCAGGTCCCTCTTCAAGAACAGCATGTGCTCTTAACCAACGGACCATCTTGCCTGCCCCCAAAGCTTTCTTAAACAGAATATAAAAATAAACCACACAAGGAGAGGGACCTGCTTTGGTTAGGTGACTCCCATTTAAAATGAAGTCATACAGAATTGGAGACAAGACTCCAGGTAAGGACCGAATGTGTTCATCACTCAGAAACGCACAGGTTAGCATCTGCTTTCGGGAAGAAATCCTATACTTCAACAGGAAAGCACTGAACACTGAGATAGAGAAGGATGGTTTGAGGAAGGAAGTCAGTCCCACAGCTCCATTACTAGTCAAGGAAATGGCTATTTAAACCTCAGGAGATCCTGTCTCACACTTCTCACAGCGGTGACGGAGCAGGGATGCTATGGGGTACGTAGATAGAGGATACACAGAAGACAGACTGGCTGTCATGGACTTCCTGGCAAGAGTAGAAATTGATGTATTCACTTGGGAACAATTATCTGGTCATGCTTAAAATGCTCCAGTTTCACAAGTCTTCTGCATTAACTACAATACTGTTCATACTTGGGAAAACCTGGAAACCATCTAACCAGCTATCAACAGGAGAGAGAATAAACAAACCCTACAAAGCACTTATTTACAGAGCAGTGAAAGTGCAGCATATGCTAACAGATAAGCCTCAAAACCCAATGTGGAGCTAAGAAACAAATCTCATTAAAAATGACACGCAGAGTCTAGCATGGCAGCGCACGCCTTTAATCCCAGCACGCAGGAGGCAGAGGCAGGCGGATCTCTGTGAGCCGTCCTGGTCTGTAGATCAAATTCAAGACCACGCAGGCTTACATAGTGAGACCCTGTCTCAAAAAACCAAACCAAACCAAACCAAACTTTAAACAGAGGCATAGAGTCTGAGTCATTTGAGATTTAATTTTATGTATGCGTGTGAGCGTGTGAGTGTGTGAGCGTGCATGCATGAGTACAGATATGTGTGGATACCAGAAAAGGGAGTCAGATCTCCCGGAGCTGAGGTGACAGCAACTGTGAACCCCCCTGTCGTAGGCTCTGAGGACCAAACTGTGGTCCTCGGCAGGAGCAGCAAATGCTCCTGACTCCTGAACCACTGCTCCAGGCAGGTATGATACATTTTATGTGAAATTTGATGACATATAACAGATATATAATTTCAAATGCATTATACAGTATGAAAATGCAGGAGAAAGATGAATGTCAGAATTTCATAGATCTGGATCTTGAGTGTTTGGATGTCAGATCTGTTAATGCCTTTATTTTTTTTTTTTTTTGAAATCTTCCACCAGAGGCTCGATAGAAGGCTTATCGGCTCAGAGTGCTTGCAGCTGGACCAGGCTTTGCTTCCCAGGATTCATATCAGCAACCTGGAACTCCAGATCCGGGGGATCAGACGCCCCCTTCTGGCTCCCAGGAGCACTCCTTGCACATGGCATACATGCACAGACATAGGAAGTTTTCAGTTTTATTTGTTTTGGGGTTTTGAGACAGGGTCTCTTTATGTAGTCTTGGCTGTCCTAAAACTCTCTCTATAGACAAGGCTGACTTCAAACTCATAGAGATCCTCCTGCCTCTATCTCCCAAGTGCCATGCACTACCATGCCTGGCATACATAGGTCATTTTAAAAAAGTATTACCGCAGATATAGTCTGAATTTACAGAGCTGTCAGTCTGAAGAAGAAGAGTGTCTGAGTTCACATGTTTCATAGCCGGGAGTTCCCAGCACCGCATCATTGTACTGTGAGCTCCCTTGTCTCAGGGATTTTAATTTCTCCCTTCACAGCCCCAGGGTCAAGCAAAGCAAGAGGTTCAGTCTGTGTTTACTGACCAACTGACATATTGAATGAATGAATGCCTGGAGGAAGAGAGCGATGTAAAAGAGACGAAGGAGGAGGAAGGTGGACAGTTTGGAAGGTTTGGTGCATGCCGAGCGAGCGAGCACTCTACAGGGCCGAGCTGCATCTCCAGCCAGGAGCGATGTGTTTACCACTGTCGTTTACTGAGTTCCTCATATGTCAGATCATATGCTAAGCATGCCAACACCTCTGCAATGTGTTCGTGGGTGGTTAGGCGTGGTAGGCAGCAAGAACATAAGGAGAGGAAGCGGACTACAGCCTCGGGAGCCGCCTTGATCTCTGGCGATTGAGGCAAGAGTGGGTGAGGTAGAGAGGTGACTGTGGACTAAAGGGAGGGGGCCGGTGCAGCTGGGATTTGAGGTGGTTCAACCAACAGCTTTGATTGCTTTGAGGAAGTAGAGAAACAACATATTTGCCATAGGTTGGGAATATAACAGGGCCCCAGTCTTAGTAGGCCCTGAGACCTTAGCATAGCTGACTCCATGATGGAAGTACCATTCAGGCCGCAAAACTCATTATGTAGATTGCCAGACTAAAACAAAGATCTAATCTTTCAAAATCCATAGCGTTGGGAAAGTCTCTAAATATATTAACCTCACCTTTTGGCTTCTGTAGTTTCATTTCTGGCTAACTGTTCTTTTTAATTAAAGACATGGTTTTGTGCTTAAAAGATCACCCTGAGAAAGGCTGGGGGCTACACTGGGGTCCCGAACACCCAACCCAGTGTAGCCGGTGACCGGCTAATAAAGACTTTCTGCTGGCATAAGCCCATGCCTAAGCGGTCTTCTCTGGTGCATACTCCACAAGGAAGAATCGAAATAAACAGCCTGACAGAATCCTAGACCTGCAATCGTGAGTGCTAACAGAGCAGCTACCATACACAGCGAGAGCTGTTGGACCCCAGCCTGGCCTAAAAAAAACCTCCCACAGTTGCATCCTGCAGACTCCCTCCTCTGAGGTGCTGTGGGGGGGAGGGTGGGCAGTTATCTTTGCAGCGGGCAGAGGCCTGTCTCTATAGATTGTCTTCTTGAGGGATTTCAGACTTAGGTACTCAGCCTGATCTCCAGTGGCCCAGTAACTTCCCTAGAATGAACCAATTGTGCATGAGAACAAAAGCATAAACACACCTGCAAGTATGTTTGTTTTCGTTTCAAGGTAGATGGTCCTGGATTAAACTCTGTGTGTGTGTGTGTGTGTGTGTGTGTGTGTGTGTGTGTGCGCGCGCTCCTCTTTCTTGAGAAAGGGCTCAGACTACATTCTAGCTTCACAGAGGTAGCTCCTCCCAGAAGTGGGACTTCTGAAGTGGCCGAGGGGGACATTTAGCAGATGAACGCCACTATACTGCTTGTTTTATTTGTTGTTTTAAGGTGGGTGGCACCGGGTCCCCGGCTGGCGGTGTTTACTGTGGACCCTCGTGCTTGCAGCCTCTGGAGTAGCTGGGAGAGGTCTGCCCACCGAGTAGCCAGTTGTCTGGGGAAGTGGTGTGGCAAATGATTCCCTTTGTGTTTGAAGGGTGTAGGGGAGCCAGCAGGCCCCCTGAGAGGGATGTGGAAAAGATAGGGTTGATGTCATCTAATTGTTTGATTACTGAGTGTTGCACCCAGCCTGCTCCTTTGCCTTTCAGGACCTGTACAAGCAAGAACCCTTTTGTTAGGAAGAAAGGACCCCGCTGTGCGGAACCTTTACTCAGTGACAAGTATCTCTCCTCTCCTCATAGGCATTCTTCACCAAGGAGTTTTGTGAGCACTCTATGGGAACGGGCTCACTAACCAACCTCCTCGGGTGGAAATGCTCGGCACACCCGACTGTTTTGCCGCTGGCTGGTACCATGGAACTCCCACACCGTCTTGTGTTGCACACCACGCCATTCCTCGAAACAGTTTCAGTTGCTCCCAAGCTTACAGAAGGAATAAAGAGACACACCAAGAAGCAGCGAGGCATAGAGGAAGGCAAAGGCAGGGCTGGAGTGACCCCCGTTCCCTTGCAGCTGCAGGTTCGGCTGAGCCAAGCCGAGCGCCCTCCTCACGTCCTCACAGTGTTTGGCTTGGCTGACGGCTTGGGTGAGTCAGCTAACCTGGCACATTCCTCCAAGCCGAAAGTCACATCCTGCCAGGGTGTTGCCAGATGCTGGAACTGACTGTCTCTCCCACAACCCAAGCTCTCTCAGTCCTCGAGGCACTGGTAAGCCCCGTGTGGCTAGGTCAGAGGCCAAATCGGAAGTACATGTGAGCAGCATGGTGATCTGGGTTCCCCTCAAGTATCTCCCACCCCCTGCCCCCCGAATTTGGGGCCAGAAGGAGCCAGATGGACCTGACTATTTGGGCACCACTGACCTTACCTCTCTGAGATCTCAGAAATTAGTTTTCCTTATCCTTTAGATGGAATGTTACATGGACATCTGTGTAGCGCGAATAATAAAACCCCAAGACAAATAAAAAGGGAAAGCGTCAATGTGAGTAAGTGTGACATGACCTTTGCCCTGGCTGGTTCTGTGTGTCAACTTGACACAAGCTAGAGCCGTCAGAGAGGAAGGAGCTTAAGTTGAGAAAGTGCCTTCATGAGATCCAGCTATAAGGCATTTTCGCAATTAGCAATCAATGGGAGAGGGCAGAGGGCCACCCCACGGTGGGTGGTGCCATCTCTGGGCTGGTGGTCCTGGTTCTATAAGAAGGTAAGCTGAGCAAGCCCTGTGGAGCAAGCCAGTAGGCAGCACTCCTCCTTGGCCTCTGCATCAGCTCCTGCCTCTAGGTTCCTGCCCTGTGTGAGTTCCTGTCCTGACTTCCTTGGGTAATGAAGAGCGATGTGGAAGTGTCAGCCAAATAGATCCTTTCCTCCCCTCCACAAGCTGCCTTTTGGCCATGGTGCTTTGTCCCAGCAGTAGAAACCCTGACTAAGACAGCTGTAATATAAATTTTCTATCAGGTAACAACCAATATGTGCTAGAAATGGGAAAGTCTAAAGCGAGAAGCCAGCTTGTCCTATGATTTCTTTTTAAAAAGAGAACAACAGCCAAAACTCTATCCCAAGAACGTTGAGGTGTGGGTGAGAAGGCTCAACGGTTTAAATCGTCTGCCTTAAGCCTCATGAGTGGAGAGGGAACCAACTCTGTGACCTCCTGACACACCCATCAAGATGTGAGGCACCTTCGTCCCATAAAAATAATTCAAAAACGATTCTTTTGATCCCTGGGGCATTCTGAGGCTCAGAATAAGCATTTAGAAAAGAGAAGGAAGGGTTTTGTGAAGAGGACATCCTTGAAGAAAGCTGGGCTGGGGCTCTTGTCTCAGGGATGGCTGAGCTCTCTGCTTCCTTAACTGAAGTTCAGTGAGGGAGAGGGTCAGCCTGCCAACTGACAGCTGAGCTGTGGGAAGCCAGACAGCGGAAAAAAGCTGCCTGGGGGAGCTGCTGCCACCTCAGTGGGTTCAGTCCCACGTGCTTCCAGAGAATTTCCAGGGTACGTGAAGCATGAACTATTCTGGATCGTTTTGGGACCTGCAGTAAAAGAGGACTTCAGTTCCTGCCTTTCTCTCTGTGTGTATGCAGGCATGGGGGGGGGGAACCTCTTTTCTCTCTGTGTGTATGCAGGCTTGGGGGGACCCCCTTTCTCTCTGTGTGTATGCAGGTATGGGGGACCCCCTTTGTCTCTGTGTGTATGCAGGTATGGGGGAACCCTCTTTCTGTGTGTATGCAGGCATGGGGGACCTCCTTTCTCTATGTGTGTATGCAGGCATGGGGGGACCCCCCTTCTTTCTGTGTGTATGCAGACATGGGGGGACTCCCTTTCTGTGTGTATGAAGGCATGGGGGACCTCCTTTCTCTCTGTGTGTATGCAGGCATGGGGGGACCCCCTTTCTCTCTGTGTGTATGCAGGAATGGGGGACCCCCTTTGTCTCTGTGTGTATGCAGGCATGGGGGAACCCTCTTTCTCTCTGTGTGTATGCAGGCATGGGGGCACACCCCTTCTCTTTGTGTGTATGCAGGCATGGGGGACCCGCTTTCTCTCTGTGCGTATGCAGGCATGGGGGACCTCCTTCCTTTCTGTGTAGATGTAGTATAGGGGGATTCCCCTCTTCTTTCTGTGTGTATGCATGCATGGGGGGGACTCCCTTTCTCTCAGTGTGTATGCAGTCCTGGTCACACACACACACACACACACACACACACACACACACACACACGTATGCAGGCATGGCACACAAGTGGGTGCCAGCAGACACATGGAAGTGTCAGAGAGCAACTTCAAGTTTCTTTCCGCCCTCCACTTTGGGTCAGGAAATGAGTTCAGTACTCAGGCTTGCACAGTAAGCACTAAGCTGGATGACCCCCCTCCCACACCCTTCCCTTCCTGGATGACCTCCTCACCCACCCCCCACCCCCTTCCTGGATGACCCCTCACCTATCCCTCTCTCCTTGATGAGCCCCTCACCCAGGCTCCCTTCCTGAATGACCCCCTCCTGCACCCCTCCCTTCCTCTTATAAAAACACTAAATTTAGGGTGGGGGAGATGGCTCGGTAGGTAAAGGCACTTGCCACCAAGCTTGATGACCTGAACTTGATTGCTGGAGCCACATGGTGGAAGTTTGAGAAATGTTGTTTTCTCTCAGAGATAGCTATCCCATCAAAGGCCAATATTCAAAAATCTCCCTCACTTTTAATCTCCTCCACCTTGTAAAGCTTTTATAAACATCTCATCTTCCCACCGATTCCTTTAAAACTAGCCAATTTGAAAAGGCGGTGAGCGAGCCTATGGAAAAATGTCTTAGTCCTGACCTGCATTAGGACAAAACATGCTATCTTCTTGCCACCCACTCATCCTGCCCCAAGGCCCCAAGGGCTTTCTAGCCTGTTTTGGATTCTATTAAGTATTTTTTTTTTCCAAAAAGAACTTGCCTTGCCAAAGGTTATTTTCAATCTGTTTGTGTGTCATGTGACACCAAGATTCTTTTTTGTTTTTACTAAAGGGAGAGAACTGATTTCACAAAGCTGTCTTCTGACCTCATGAACTCTCCCTCAAATAAAATAAAAGATGGCAATGCCATCGTGGAGGCTCCACCCTCACGGCTTGACCTAATTCTAATTACCTCCCAAGGTCCTACCTTCAAATATCACTAGCGTATAAATCTGAGGCTAGGCAATGGACGCAGATGCAGGTGTGTTTCTGAGTTTGAGGCCAGCCTGGTCCACATAGTGGGATTTAGGATAGCCAGAGTTATGGTAGAAAGACCCCGCCTTGAAACAAATAAATAAATAAATAAATATCTTAAACATATTAATCTGAAAATTATGTTTCTAACTCATGGGCTCATAGAGAACATAGATGAATCATAGCCAACATGATGTCCTAGGTTCTCTGAAGAGGGGCTTCAAGGCTGAATGTCCTGGGGCTGAGGATGAAGTCTCAGATGGCTCAGAGACCATACATGAGCTTCAGGGGCAGATCAGTGAGAACTTTCAGAGGATCAGACTGAGCTAGGGCTCTCTGGGAGGCAGAAAAGCACTCACGAGAAGGAGCTGAGCCAGACATGTTCCCGGGAAGGAGCCTAAATCCAATGTTCAGCTGTTGTTCCCCCTTCCCCAACTTTTGCCCCCAGTGTAGCAATGACGTTAGCTGCCATGACCATTGTGGCAGGCAGAGTAGAAAGGAGCTGGCGACTGTCAATCCCACCCGTCGAGAATAAGACACCACCACAATCTAAAGCCAGATTTGAAGTAAGCTTTAATTAAATACTGGCCAGATAGATAGGCTCTGACCAGGTCCATCTCTGAGTTCCTGGGAAAATGGCCCCAAATCACGTTTTGCATCTGCTTAAAAAGGCAAAACCCACAATTCAATTCGCTGCATTACCCATCAGGTCCAATCAGCAGCAAGCATACATCCTGACTTATTTCCTGCCCACGTATCTCCCGCCCACATGTGCTCAAGCACAGTTAATACAGATGGGTCAAACAGGAACTTACTCTTAACTGCGCGCAGAACTCTTAACCTGGAAGGTGTAGTTTTTTTTTTTCCTCTGTTTTGGTCTCACATCTTCCCACCTTGAGTAGTATCTTGAGTCCAATCCTTGACTCTGTGATGGGTTCTTGTTTATATTGGGATCGAATAACCACCAGCTTAATGATACCCGGCACAAATGATGCAAGAGCCAACAGCAATTAACAGAAGCAGAAGAGCCAAGAGCCCTGACGTGGCTGGCATCAGAGGTACTATCTAGGAGAAGCCTGGAAATGAGAATGGGGATTAGTTATTTATTTCATCTCAAGTCCCCGCATTCTTGCAATCTTTTTGGTGCCGTCAGATTTTTTCCTAACGATTCCTGAGTGTTTTGTATAGAAACAACAATTTTCTCTTAAAGCTATTTAATAACCTCTTTGCTTTATACAGAGCAGGCTGAGTGGCCTATTATATTGTAGAACTATCTCGGCTAGTGAATCTACCTGTTGATAGATCTGGTTTTAACAGGTGCCTTTCTTGACATGTCAAGGGTCTTAGCTGGGGCCGTCCTTGTGGATTCTGGGAATTTCCCTAGAGCCGGGTTTCTCCCTAACTCCATCATGACTGAATACATTCCGGGTAAGGAACGACATTCTCTAAGACAGTGGTTTTCTAACGCTGTGGCCCTTCAATGGTTGTGATGACTGTGCCAACCACAGCATAATTCGCACTGCTATTTTGCATCTGCAGTTTTGCCCCTATTATGAATCACAATGCAAACATGCGACACACTGACAATCCTAGGCTACCCCTTCAAAATGGTTTTCTGACCCCCAAAAGGTTACAGTCCATAGGTTGAGATCTGCTTCAAACTCTTTGCTACACTGCTTAGGTCATTGTTCTGTTGCATCAGAAGACAGGAGCATCCTGGTTTGCTGTTTGGTGCTTACAGCTGTGGTCCTATTTTTTAACCAATTTCTTTCTTTATTTATAAGATCATATATTAATACTATAAAACATTTTGTAGACCTAAAATGTTCCACAACCTTACAAATTTAAATACTTTAAAGGCTGCTCCTTTAAAAAAATTCAGTTATTTTTATTTAAATTTTCTGTCAAACTCCAAAATTTTCTCTTAAAAAGTTTAAAATCTCTTAACTGTGGGATCCTACAATATCAAAAAATAAGTGCCTATTTTTTTTTAACTTCAACAGGGAAGATTCAGGGCACAGTCTGCATAAGGCAAAACCAAGCTCCAACAGTGCGAACAACCCAAGGCTCAATATCTGGGATTCATTCACAACCCCGTGGGCTTCCTTGAGGGGCTTGGATCACCTCTTTGTTCCCACCCCAGGGCAGCATATACACAGCCTGCCCTCTGGATCCCAGTCAGCTCCATTTCACTGTGGCTGGTACTTCTGGTGACTCTCACATGGCACCAGCATTTCCAAAACTTGTAGGATCCACCATCGCAATGGGGCTCTCTTTAGGACCTGTGGCCCTGCTACACATTTGCACACCTCGGCTGTTCCCCTGACCCCTTCATGTCTTTAAAACCAACCTCACCTGGGTGACTCTTAGGTTAAAAGTTTGGCTACCAGTGCAAGGTACATTCTTTCATATGAAGGCTTGGAGATGCAGTTTTAATACCTTTTGTTTTGTTTTATTTTTTGAGACAGAATTTCTCTGTATAACCACCCTGGCTGTCCTGGAACTCACTCTATGGACCAGGCTAGCCTTGAACTCACAGAGATCTGCCTCTCTGCCTCCTGAGTGCTGAGATTAAAGGTGTGCACCTCCGCTGCTTGGCTTAATACTTTATTAAACAAGCATTGTGTTGTTTTTTTTTTAAATCCCATCTTTCACAAACATTATTTTCAGGACAGGAATTATCATAAAAAATCCATCCGAATCCAGAATATCTTGGAGACCTGTTGTTGCCTCCTTGGTAGGCCCACTCCATGTGGTCACCTTTAATCAAGATGGTGGTGAGTGACTGGCACAGGGCATAGAGGAAACTTTTAAATATGCTTGGCTCTAGAGAGGGGAGCGCCGTAACACAACTCTTGAGCTGGCTTTCCAATAAAATAGAACAGCATAAAGCAACTTTAATGTTATCTACACCAAAAAGACATCTGAACTCCTGCTAACCCGAATCCAATCACCAGAGAGCTCAGGGATAAATTCTGAGCCCTGGCCATAAACGTAGCCTTGCAGTGGTTGTAGTTGGTGACTGGCGACAGCAGAGACAGCGAGAATATCTGACCTATTTCTGTCTCAGCTCATGCTTGCAACAAAACTTACAGACACACCAGAAAACACAGACAGACAAAACTTCCCAACAAAACCAGCAGTTGCAACTTTCTTGAGAAGAAGATAAAAGTTTCTAACAAGAAAACAGACGACAAAACTTTCCAGCCAACCAGAACCATGCAGGTGAGAGACACTGGCTGTTTGCCCAATGGGAGAATATTGAAGTCCCAACAGAGCCCCTCTGCACCCCAGATTAGGATCCTACGGAACAGAACCAGACAACGACTCACCGGGAGGCCTCTGTAAATGCTTTCTGCTTTTCTTGGCACACCAAAGGCAGCCTCGGAGCCTTGGAACATGCTAAGGCACATGCCTCCTGAAGTGGAGTTCCAGGGTGAAGGCCCAGCTTTAGAATTTGGGTGGGTGGTCTGAATCTTGCTGGGGCCTCCAGAAAATGTTAATCCCGCCAGTTGAGAATGAGACTACTACCATAATTTAAAGCCAAATTTAAAGCAAGCTTTAATGAAATACTGGACAGGTGAATGGGCTCTGGCTAGGTCCATCTCTGCATTCCTAGAAAAATGTCCCCAAACCATGTTTTGCAAGGGGCTTAAAAAACAAAGCCTATAATTTACCACATTTCCTATCAGGTCCAATCAGAGGCAAGCAGACATCCTGACTTGTACATGTGACCAAGCACATCTGGTGAGGATGCGTCAAACAGGAACTTATTCTTAACTGCACACAGAACTCTTAACCTGCAAGGTGGAGTTTTCCTGTCTTGGTCTCACACTGCCTCTATATATAAGATTTAAAGTAAAAAGAGTTTTTATATTTTTGAAAAACTAAAGGTGTATGAGTGTTTTGCCTACATGTATGTAACTAAACCATGCAGTGCCCAAGGAGGTCAGAAGAGGGCATCAAATCCCCCTGAAACTGGAGTTCTAGGAGATTGTGAGCCACCACGTGGATGCTGGGAACTGAGCTCTGGGTCCTCTGCAAGAACAGCCAATGCTTTTAACTGCTGAGCTATCTCTCTAGGCCCCAAAATTCAGAATTTTGATGAATATATTGCATTATCTTTGTAATCTCTGGCCTCTTTTGCAACCAAAAGCAACCATAGGATGTTCTCAGTAGCAGCAGAACATCAGCAATGCACCCCTCAGGCCTGACTGTGCTCTGAAGTCCCAGGAGCACTGCCCATCCTAAATACTGATGGCATAGAGAAACAGCACTTGGGGCTGCAGAGATGGAACCTGGTATCTGGAGTGATCTGAGGCTCTGTTCCCAAACCACAGCCATTCATGTCACTCTAAAATAAGCGTGTCTTACCCTTCGAGGTAAGAGCCGTGTTGATGACGGGAAGCCTGTTGTGTGAATGCGAAGGGTAAGCTCTTTTTCCAAAGCCATTTCTTGCTTCTGGTTACCTTGAGCTCAATCCCCCAAGAAGTCAGCATTCCTCCCTGATACTTTCTTGGAGGAGGGGAATGTTTTTCAACATTCCAAACAGTAGCAGTTTGGTTTAAATAATCAGATCAGAAGAGACACCCAGGCTGGGTAGCAATTGTATGGCTTCCTTGGACAGACTTGAGCTCCTCATACAGCTGGTGGTTGATGTGGGAAATCACTTCATAACCACAGGATGCATCTTACAAGCAGATGATGGAAGCGGGTGTGGGGCTCACTGCTGTATCCCGGCACTCAGCAGGTTAAGAGAGGAGTATCACCTTGAGTTTAAGCCTAGCCTGGGCTATAGAGGGAGTTCTAGGCCAGCAGACCTAGGCAGAATAAGATTCTGTCTCAATAAAAAAAGGGAGAGAGAGAGAGAGAGAGAGAGAGAGAGAGAGAGAATATAATGGAACTACATATTAGGTTGAACTCTAAGAAGTTGTAATATTCAACAGGGTTACCCTACAAATGTAGAGTCTGACATTTTTAGCCAAGGCTAGGTGTGTTGGTGGTGCACACTGTAATCCCAATGCCTAGGGGGAAGAAGCAGAACTGTTAATGGAGATTTTAGGGCAGAACCCAGGTCTTGACAGCCCAAACAAACTAGGCTCAGCCTGGCCTTCAGTAAGTCAGTTAAAAAGACAAGTAGCAGTGAGAAGAAGAGAAGGGAATTTATTTAGTGTGCCTATACTGGGAAGAGAGACAAATAAAGAGGTCCAGTGGGAAACCATGCCCAGTGTCTTCGAGGAAACTGGTGAGAGGCGTAGGTTTAAATAGAGGGCAGAAGAGACACACAACTGAGCAGCCTGGTCAAGATCCTGTCCATCGTGGATCTGTCATTGTCCCTCACACAAGGTGGTCTGGACAGGTGACAGAGTGTGTGAAATATCTTCCTGAGGGACAGATTCCTCCTCTGGTGGGCACAGGTCATTCAGCCTTGTGTTCCCCAGATATGGGATTTCTGGGAAATTCTCTTTGCTGTCTAGCAGTTTTCTCTGAAATGAAAACCTTCCGTCTGGGAGGGAAGCTCCTTAAACACAGGGTGCTAAAAGGGGGATAAAGCAGCTGGAAGTTCTAAAGGAAGGAGAAACATAACCTCTTCCAGGGAAGCGCCTTAAGATCAGGAAGTCAACAACTCAAAAGTTTCAGGAAGCCCCTGAAACAGACTAGATTCGCTAGGTTCCTCTTGTCCTGCATTTGTATAAGCAGGATGGACTGACCGTTCAGTGACTCTCAGACAAGCTGAGCTGCCTTGAAGAGTCCCAGACCTTTAGAACTACCTGAAAAGGCACTGTCCAACCTGCTGATCCATCTAAAAGTCATGCAGTGGACTCCAGGTTTTTAGCTTTTATAAACTGTCATCCATAATGGGGTGGGCTTTGAGTCATTTATGCTGCCATAACTAACTCCTCACCCATATGTCCAGGAAGTACTCCCAATAAAACTCTTTGGTTCACCAAGTTGCAGTTTGATGGCATTCACTCTTAGGTCTGGCATCAGTTTCCTATCTGGGGTGGGTAGAGGTTTGATCATGTTTCCCCAGGAATACTGTCACACAACACTTGGGAAACATTGTCTCAACAGAACCATATGCATGGCTCCTTAGAATACTTTCACTTCTGCCAGGAAGGTTACCAGATTGTATGTTTGAGACCACCCTAGGTTAGGTAGCAAGACCTTGTGTCAAAACAAGCACCAAGATAAACAACAAAACATCCCAAATCAAATTCTAATTTGTAGGTAATGATTGCTGTGGTTGATTTTTGTCAGACTTTCTGACAAATACGACTGAATTTTAATTTCACTCTGATTTGTGACTATGTTCTGATTCTTACCTCTTGGAGTGAGACAGTGTGTGACCTACTTTTTGCTTTATAGGAGCCCACAGCTGAGAAGCTTTGGGCTTGTAGAGATATTAGATGTTTTAAAGGGTTTTAACCTTTCAAGACAGTGGGACTTTTAAAAAGTCATTTATTTTTTAAAAAGATTTATTTATTATGCATACAATGTTCTGTTAACATATACACACCAGAAGAGGCACCAGATCTCATTATAGATGGTTGTGAGCCACCATGTGGTTGCTGGGAATTGAACTCAGGACCTCTGGAAGAGCAGCTAGTGCTCTTAATCTCTGAGCCATCTCTCCAGCCCAGTCATTTATGTTTTATATTGTGATATTAGCATGAGATCTTGGGGGTAAACAAGAAAGGCAGGGTTGTAGTTCAACTGGTGTGTCAAGTAGACAAGGGGTCGGTTTTCCTGGTTGTTTGTCAGCTTGATACAACCTAAAGTTATTTGGGAAGAGGGAGCTTCAGTTAAGAAAATGCCTACATCAGATCAGTTTCCAGGCAAATCTCTGGGGCATTTTCTTTTTTTTTTTTTATATTTGATGTGGGATGGGTCAGCTCACTAGGAGTGGGGCCACCACTCTGGAGGAGGTCCTGAGTTGTATAAGAAAGCAGGCTGAGCAATCCAGAAAAGAAGCCAGTAAGTAGCGTTCTTCCATTATATCTGATTCAATTCCTGCCTTCGGGTTCCTGCCTGAATTCCTTGAATTCCTACCCTGTCTTCTTTTAGTGGTGAACTAATTGTTCACTCTAAGTGAAATAAACCCTTTCTTTCCAAGTCGTTTTTGGTCATAGTGTTTTATTACAGCAACAAAATCTAAGACATAGTTTATGGTTTCCCCAAAGTTCGTGTATTTGAAGCTAGCCGCCAATGCAACGGTGTTGTCTAGTGGAGCCTTTGAAAAACAATTAGATGGAGGTCTGAAGAGATGACTTAGTTGTTAGGAGTGCTTCTTACTCTTCTAGAAGAACTGAGTTCAGTTCCCAGCACCTAGGCCTGGTGGCTTACAACCACCTGTAAATCAGCTCCAGGGGATTTGACTTTCTCTTCTGCATTCCTCTGGCATATATTATCACACATGAACACACATTCATACATACACACACATATTTTGTCATAGAAATACATAATGAACTAATACAAGTATTTATGAACTCTAAATTGCTAGGTTTTTTTCAAACAATACAACAATAGCAACAAAAATCTTGTTCCATTTCCAGAGATTTTCTTTACAGGCAGCAAAGGAGCCTGAAGTCATGAATATACAGTACCTGGAGTACCTTCTTCTCTCATAGTCATGGATATACAGTACCTGGAGTACCTTCTTCTCTCATAGTCATGGATATACAGTACCTGGAGTACCTTCTTCTCTCATAGTCATGGATATACAGTACCTGGAGCACCTTCTTCTCTCATAGTCATGGATATACAGTACCTGGAGTACCTTCTTCTCTCATAGTCATGGATATACAGTACCTGGAGTACCTTCTTCTCTCATAGTCATGGATATACAGTACCTGGAGTACCTTCTTCTCTCATAGTCATGGATATACAGTACCTGGAGTAACTTCTTGTCTCATAGACAATGGCAGGCACCTACGGAGACACTGTCTTGAATCTCTAGCTAACAGACTTACAGATGCATAGCCATGCTGCCTGTCTCTGGTGCTGGGCTCTGAACCCTCCCCTGAGCCCCATCATGCTATGGGCTCTCTGACTGTCTGTTCTTGGCTTTAATAACTCACCTAATAAATTTCATAGCCCCAATAGTCTGTCCCAGTGTCCCTTTCAGACATCCACCTAGGACTTTTCATAACAGCGTCTGATTTGGATGGGGTTTCACTGAATTGGATTGTACTTTGGGGATTTCTCTTCATTAATTTACTATGGTCTCTCCACACTGTTATTTGGCAACTCTCTCAATTCTTTGGGATACCTATCATGTCTGTACTTGGTAAAACCAAATGCTGCCGTGAAATAATCCTTTTGTATACTGTGTGAATATATGTCATGTTATGGAATGGTCTTCTGTACACTGTGAATGTGTTGCTTTCATTGGTTGATAAATAAAGTTGCTTTGGCCTATGGCAAGGGAGGATAGAGTCAGGAGGGAAATCTAAGCAGAGATATAGGTGAAGTAGGGCAGAGTCTGGAGAGACACCATCCAATCACCCAAGGAACAACATGCCAGGAGACTGGTAATGCCACAGCCACGTGACAATACTTAGATTAATAGAAATGGGTTAATTTAAATGCAAGAGCTAGCTAGTAATAAGCCTGAGTCACTAGCCAAACATTTATAATTTACATAAGCCTCTGAGTGGTTATTTGGGAACTAGCAAGAGGGAGAGAAAAGTTGAGTTACAAATGGCATACCAACAAGGGGCTCTCAAATTTACACAAGACCTGAGAAAGCTTTAAAAAAGGGTTCCAGAACACATAGGTGGAGTAAAAAACAGCTTTATAGTTCATGTCTCTCATTGCAGATCCACAGCATAGAATTGTGTCCCCTGGCTGCAGCACGGTGGATTTCTGAGGTCTCTCACAGTCATAGAAGAGACTCCTCCCAGACACTGCCTGTGGGTTTAAGAGCACATCTATTCTGCATGGCAGGCTCCGAAGCCTCTTACATGGGCCACTGTAAAGAAGCTTCTCCCAGCTCCTGTCTATGGGAGGTAAACAAGACAGTCATTGGTACCTTCAGCACACTGGAAAGCCTGGTGGGGTGGAGCCAACAGCTGAAGTTGCTGCTTTGGTCCTAGTCATGCCCAGTTAGCAGTTTAAAGCAGTGGTCAGAAAGGGAGGGATTACAGATACACAATAAATACAGATCCAGATAAAAAGAAACCTCTAAACAGGTCACAGTGTATTTACAAAATGCACTTAGGTTTGGGAGGATAGGCATTGAAGAACTTCCATATGGAGCTTGCTTTCAATGTGGCAAGGCTAGTCGCTTGGGCAAGAAACTACTTTTGCTTGGACTGCTTGACAGTATCCTGTATAAACTGGACATTCAGGACCCACAGGAAAGTGACCACTGAATATTAGCAAAACAAGGCATAATGGTTTTTCAGGGTTCCTGCTTCACAGAAGAAACTGCCAGACATTCTGCAGGACATAGAGGATAATGACGGACAAAGTTTGCCAATATAGGTGGGACAGTCTTTCAAATTTCCTGCTTTACTAAAAAGTCTGCCAGATACTCTGGAGGCTGAAGATGGATGCCCCAAAGTTACAAAAGAACTTTGGGTGACTGTCCAGGCAGCCATATGTCTCTGTCATTTCTAGAGTTTTGGAAGTTGCTTGCAATGCACTTCCTGTTAACTCAGGTAATATTATATCCTTTTGGGGTCTTTGATGGAGTTAAAGACTAGATAGTTACAATTGTTTTCCTTAGTTATGATAAAAGATAAAGTAGACATGAAATTCTAGACTCACAAAGATAGGATAGGTGATAGAGTATTTTCTTTAATTTTGCCAAATATAAATAGACTAGATATTATAAGTATAATTCTTACTTGATGGCTGTTATGTTATGTGTAATTTTACTATGTTAAAGTAAAAAACTTCCTTTTTGATTAGATGGAGAGAGGGAAATGCTGTGAGAAGATCTGTCTGTACACTGTGAAAAAGGCCTCAGCCTAGCTACTCTTGTTTGGCTCTTCCAATATAGCTTCTATTAGACATTAGACAAAGTCCACTGCTGGCCCAAATTCAAAACTCTCTCCCTCCCTCTCTCCCTCCCTCTCTCCCTCCCTCCCTCTCTCCCTCCCTCCCTCCTTCACTCCCTCCTTCCCTCTTTCTTTTTCTCCTTCCTTCCTTCCTTTCTTTTTCTTTTTTCTTTTTTTTTTTGTTAGACAAGGTTTCTCTGTGTTGCCCTGGCAGTCCTGGAACTTACCCTGAAGACCAGGCTGGCCTCCCAAGTGCTAAGATTTAAGACTTTTGCCATACATGTGGCTTGACAAATTTGGAACTTTCAATTTTAAAATATAAAATGATTTAGATAACTTTATAAGCTGGAATGAAAAATTATCTGAGGCCCCTGCCCCCACATAACCCCCAGCTCATCTTAATCCTTCTCATTTAGGCCCCCAACCCCCTCTTACAGCCACACCCAAAGCTCAAACTTAACTCCCATCCCCCTTCTCCTAAAGGCTCCCCCAGCCTATAACCTTAAGTCAAGATAAGGTCCAAACCAAGACAGCCTGTGAAACAGGGATAATACTATTAACAGCTGCAGGAGCCAGGAGCAGGAATGCAATGTGTGCAGAATTGGAGCAGCCCTTCCCACTTTTATAGCTCCTCACTCCTCAGACCCCAGGATCCCATCCTGGTTGCCTTGCCAATCAGTGAATCCAGGACTCCAAGTCAGAAAAACCACAGGGTGAGTGTAAATTTTTTTATGCAAGGCAAGTTGTGTTGTTTGTTTGTTTTTCTGTGCAGTAGAATCCCCTGCCACTGAGACTTTGAAGGGAAGCCTGAGGCAGACACTACACTGGGTTCTAATGCCCACCATTTCTCCTGGGTCTCCAAGCCAGGACAATCTGAGGCAGGACAATCTTTCTATCCTTGAACCTTGGGTCTGACTTTGTTTCTGCCTCACCAAACCTGGATATTTGCAGCTTCCTGTTTGACGACCTCTAGGTATCAGAAACTTATATAGTGGAAACTTGATGTCTTCATAAGAGGAAAAACACTGGTTAAGCTTTTCTGAAGGCTGTCTGCCCTCATCTGCAGTCACATGAAAACTGGCTTTGAGTGAAAAAAGGACCCCTCTAAAATCTCTGAATAGTAACCCCAGCTGAGCCTGCTTAAAATAGCCACAGCTGGGCTTGCTAGATATTAATACTCCCTCCAGGAAGGAGGAGCCCAAGCAAGGTCGTTAGACCTTCACTCCCCATGTCCAGTCATTCCCCAGCTGGTTGTATGCAGTGAGACCCTAACTGTATGAGATCTCAAGGTTCTCTGGAAAAACTGAGGTGTACAGGCTAAAATCTGAAAATGGGAAGGAAGTCCACCTATGCAGCAAGGAAAAAGCTGTTATATATGTAGGGTCCACGGAAACACTGAAGAAAACCCCAGACTCAGATAGTATGTAACAGCAAAGAGTGTTTATTATACCAGCATGCATGTGGTCGTTCACCTGTCTAAAATGGGAATGACCCTGAAATGAGCATGTAGGCTCCCTTTAAGTACAGCTGAGAGGAGTTTCAGGGACAGTTAATGTTAGTGTTCGGGCATCTGTACTGGCCTGACCTTGGGGTGTGCATCTTTAGCTGTAGCCACTAAGAGCACCTCCTGTGCACATTCACTACATTCCCTTTTAAAAGGGCCCTGCCCACCTCCCATCTCTCGTTTTCTCTGTCTCCATCTGTCCCTCTCCTCTCCTCTCCTCTCCTCTCCTCTCCTCTCCTCTCCTCTCTTCTCCTCTCCTCGCCTCTTCTCTTTTGTCGTGCCTGTCCCCAGAGGCTGGTCTTCCCTCTCCCCTCTCCCGTTTTCCTATTCACTTTCCACCAATAAAAAGCCTTTCCACCTGAGCTCTGTCCCATGGTATTTTTCTCTCTTGGGCTACTTTTTTTTTTTTTTAATTACAACAGTTAGGTCATCTCAGGTATGATTGGTTAAACAAGCAGAAGCTATTTTAGTATCTTTTTAATTGGCTGAGATTTAGTCATCATTTTTGGACACATCTGCTCAAGCTTGGGCAAGTCCAGATGTGGCTCAGAAGGAGGCTGCTGGGTTTGTCGTTGAAACACTGTGAGACTGACTTAGGCCCTCTGTCTTTCTTTTCTCCCTCCCTTAATGTAAGGGCCTTGTAGATAAATGGCCATTTGTTAGAAAAGATGCCTGTTTTGCCTTTCTCAGAGAGCTGCAACTTAAATTCAGTTGTCGAAAGTGAAGAGTTTAACCCCTTCAATATATACCAAGCAAAGGCCCCAGATATTGCCCAATGTCTCCCCTTACAACAAAGGATGGATTTATCTGTCACTGTTGTTTCTTAGGGTATTTAAAAGTTTTTGACGAGGAGAGGTCTATATTCAAAAGTTTGAGTGGCTACAAGTAATCGCAGATGTCTGCTCTCCGAGTACTTCTTCCATTTGCTTTTGTTTACAAAAATGTTCCCCTATTCAAGATCATGAATGTCTTTGAAGCTCTTGGTAGAATGGCCATGGCTCACCAGGTAGTGTATTTGGTGTAGGAGGTTCTTCTGTGTATGTATTGCTTTCATTGGTTGAATAAAGAAACTGCCTTGGCCTTTTGATAGCACTTAGATAGATGGAGTAGACTGAACTGAATGCTGGGAAGCAGGGCAGTGTGGCAGATGCCATGAATCTCCTGCCTAAGACAGACATAGGTTAGAATCTTGCCAGTAAGCCACAATCACGTGGTGATACACAGATTTAATAGAAATGGGTTAATCAAGACGTGAGAGTTAGCTAATATGAAGCCAGGGCTAGTGGGCCAGGCAGTGATTTAATTAATACAATTTCTGTGCGATTATTTCGGGTTAAGCTAGCCGGGTGGCCGGAACAAGGGCCCCTGCTCCTCCTGCAACAGGTATCCATGGCCTCCTTGAACAAGAGAGAACAGAGGACTCTTCACAGTTACAGGACATTTTGAGAGATGCCTCATAGTTCCCTAGTTGAAGGTTAAGGGGCAAAATACTGTCCCTTAAAAAATAATCCTTCGGACTGCATCCGTATTTGTCTCCAAATATGGTCCCTGAACACCCAGAAGGTCAGTTACACCAGTCTGTGCCTTTTAACTACCCATGCTCTATTTAGAAAAAGCTTAGGCTAAAACCAAAATGCTTTTAAGTACATTTTGATGAGACGTATATTTTCGTTCTTTTAAGCCAATTCTTATAATTGTGTATTAAGAAGAGATCATTAATTTACACCAGTAATTGACACCATTAATTTAAGCAGGGAGAGGCATCAGTGAGTTGAACTTTAACCTTAGCCATTTTAATATCATTAAAGTTTTATCTTTTATGTACATAGTTCTCAAGTTTTAGTTCATTATGCAATTTCTCAGATCTTTGCAAATTTCTTAAGCTTTCCAGCCTTCTCTTCTATTCTAGAAAATTGTCTAGCCAATGCAATCTTCACATAACAGTCCTTTTCTTACTGAAACGATTTCATTTTTGCATTCTCTCAACATTTTCTTCTACTCATTGGTTTTCTTAAGACTGTGAGACATAGAAACATTAAGAAATAAATTCACGGGGGGGGGGTGGGATGGGGGTAAGGGGAGATGGGGAGAGAAAAGGTAGAAGGGAAGGAGGGGGGACCTGGGAAACGGGAGAATTGGGATAAAGGAAAGGTGGATAGGGGAGCACGGAACCACAATTCTTAGTTAAGGGAGCCACTTTAGGGTGGGCAAGCGACTTGACCCTAGAGGGGCTCCCTAGTGCCCAAGATGAGGTTCCCAGTTAGTTCCTTGGGCAGCTGAGGATTGGGAACCTGAAATGACCCTATCCTAGAGCAATACTGACGAATATCTTGCATATCATCATAGAATCTTCATCTGGGGATGGATAGAGATCGAGACAGTGACCCACACAGGAGCACTGGACTGAGCTCCCAAGGTCCCAAGGAGGAGCAGAAGGAGGGAGAACATGAGCAAAGAATTCGGGACCACGAGGCGTGCATCCACCCACTGAGACAGAGGAGCTGATCTACGGGGAGCTCACCAAGGCCAGCTGGACTGTGACCGAAAAAGCATGGGATAAAACCGGACTCTCTGAACATGGCGAACAAAGAGGGCTGATGAGACACCAAGGACAATGGCAGGGGGTTTTGATCCTACTTAATGTGCTGGCTTTGTGGGAGCCTAGCCAGTTTGGATGTTCACCTTCCTAGATATGGACAGAGAGGACCTAGGACTTAACACAGGGCAGGGAACCCGGACTGCTCTGTGGACTGGAGAGGGAGGGGGAGAGGAGTGGGGGGAGGGGGAGAAGGGTGGGAGGAGGGGGAGAAGGGTGGGAGGAGGGGGAGAAGGGTGGGAGGAGGGGAAGGGAAATGGGAGGCTGGGAGGAGGTGGAAACTTGTTTTTTGTTTATGTTTTTTTTTTCTTCTTTTCGCAATAAAAAAAAAAACTCACTGGGTCACAAAACAAAGTGAAGAGACACACACACACAAAAAAAAAAGAAATAAATTCACCATATGCTGTGAGAAATTCCTCTCTGGAGGAGTACTAAGCAATGTCTGTCCCCTTCTCAGAAGGTCCCAACGACAAACTAAAGTTTGATTTTACTATTTTACTAAAGTTCAGCTAGGGAACCCGTGAATTTATGGGGATGATGATGAGCAGATAGAGAGAGGAGCATGGCTGATTTCAAAGCAGCCATACCAGGAGGTCCTCACCCTGTGTGCATAAAGGCTTCCCCATTACTGCATAGGTAGAGCTCCCTCTTTCTGGCCTTCCACAGTCTGTATATTCCAGCTCTTTCCTAAGGCCTCAAGGCCACACACAATTAGAAAAGAATTGCAGACAACTGACTGGCAGGAGTGGCAGGAAGCTCAATGAGGGTCCAATGACTCTTCCCACCCCTCCTAAGAGCAAGAACAAGCCATCTGTGATCTTCTATGAGCAGACATGGTGGTCTTTTGAAGATGGCAGATTTTTGGCTTGGAGGCCAGGATTACGCAGCACTACCTTAATAAAAACAGAGCTGAATTAAAATTACACACAGAAGATAATATAATAAATCAATGTTACCTGTGTGATACTGGTAAACTATGAGACATTGTTAAGTTCATAGTTGTAAGGTAAATGTTACAGAAAACATAAGACAGTCAAATCCATTTTGTGCTATGTACAACCCAGAGAATGACCTACCACAGCCATGTTTTTGATTGAATGAGTGTAGGTAGTAGATGGAGAGAAACAGTAGTGTACAGGGAAATGCCATCAAATTAATGCTACAAGATACAGCAGCACTCAGCAAAGGATGCCCAGGTAAAGTTATGACGCTGGAATTATTATTGTGCTTTTTATTTTAGACTGTCAATAGGCTCTTATTTTGTTATTATTCTGTTTTAGTGCTTGCCATCTACAGAAGATAGAACGCAGTAAACCGTAGCATCTCCAAGGACTTGGAAAGGGGCGATGCCAGCCCATTTCTCCTAAGCTTGTCAGTTGGTCATTGTAACTAGAAACTAAAAACAAAAGCTAGGGTATCTGGAGTCAATAGAGGCAGAAAGGAATCTTGAGAAGGGCAAGAATGGTCTATATCAGATAGAGATAAGTAGGTTTGGAGGCATCAGACATTAAGAGTGGGCACTAAGACCTTGCTGAGTCCACATTTCCCACCTCCTGCCCAGGCAGGCTGACTCCTCTTTGCCTCCAGTTGTTTTGGCTTCTTATGGTAGCAGCTCTTCTAGCACCTGGCAATCTATCCTTTGGAGCCCACCAGGTTTAGCCATCTCAGTGTTAGCTCCCATGGGTGCTGTGGGACAACGGTCTTGTACCCTGTAACGATTTGTCACTTGTATTGGTTTAATAAAACACTGATTGGCCAGTAGCCAGATAGGAAGTATAGGCAGGGTGCCCAGACTAGGAGAATTCTGGGAAGAGGAAAGACTCAGTCTGCAGTCACCAGCCAGATGCAGAGGGATCAAGATGAAAATGCCTTACTGAGTAAGATGCCAAGCCATGTGGCTAAACATAGCAAAGAATTATGGGTTAATTTAAGTTGCAAGAGCTAGTTAATAACAATCCTGAGCTAATAGGTCAACCAGTTTATAATTAATATAAGCTTCTGTGTATTTTGTTGGGACTGAATGGCTGTGGGAATGGGCAGGACAGAAACTTCCATCTATACATGGGTAACTGGTTAGTGCTGGAAGAACATGGCTGGGAATAGTCTAAGTTCCCTTTAGAAACCAGTGAATATATCATGCAAAATAATATGTCAAAAATCCCCCCCCCAAACACCATGGGAGTCTCTGGTAGCACCTCCTTAGTTTAATACAGAAAATGCATCAACCTTATTACATGGTACTAGAACCCATGTCTTCTTTGGGTCTTCCACTTCCATGATCCCATTAAGCATCTAGGAAAGTGAAAACTCAAAAGGAGGAAAATGTGGGGATATGTGACCGAGTGCCTATTGTGTAAGAAACCTGGAGGTGAGGTAATCCCCTGAGGGCTCAGTGGTAGTGGGAAGTCTTAGGGTATCCCAATCTTGGCTCTTGCCACATGGCTTCATAAACAAAATTATCATTGAAATCTCATGGTCCTTGCCATTTGTTGTTGTCAGAAGTCAAGATGGCAATAAATCATGGGGTTACTTTTTGCTTATGGTGAGCTCAGCTCCATGATAAAATGAACCCAACCCCCTCATCAGAGGATGAGTCCCGGAGGGACCTATGTGTCTCGCAGATTAAATGTAGACAGTCATGTAAATGAAGACTGCACTTTTGTTTCCTGGCTGCCCAGACCTAAATAATCACACAAAACTATATTAATTACAATACCATTTGACCAATGGCTCAGGCATATTCCTAGCTAGCTCTTATATCTTAAATTAACCCATTTCTATTAATCTGTGTATTGCCACGAGGCTGTGACTTTCTGGTGAGGGTTCTGGCTTCTTTCTCCCTTAGCAGCTACATGGCATCTGCCTGATTCTGCCTTCTTTTCTCCTCTATCTCTGCTTGGATTTCCCACCTTGCTATATTTTGCCCTGCCATAGGCCAAAGTGGATTCTTTATTAACCAATGGTAATAAAACATATTCACAGCATTCAGAGGGGCATCCCATATCATAGTCACTCTCTACTAGTTCAAATGAGCATTCAACTTAAAGTAACAAGGATATAACAGAATGAATTACCCTCAAATCTATAGACCCAAAATAGCAAAATAAAGAAACAGGAAGGAGCCGGGCGGTGGTGGCGCACGCCTTTAATCCCAGCACTTGGGAGGCAGAGGCAGGTGGATCTCTGTGAGTTCGAGGCCAGCCTGGTCTACAAGAGCTAGTTCCAGGACAGGAACCAAAAGCTACAGAGAAACCCTGTCTCGAAAAATCAAAAAAAAAAAAAAAATAGAAACAGGAAGGAATTTCCTGTCCCAGTTCCAGGAAGGGGAACCTATGTGTACTACCCTAAGTTGTACCTGTGAGTAACAAGAACTGTCACCTGGATCTTGTTTTAATCTCCCTTTGGCTCCTAGGTACAAGTTGTTACTAGGAAAGGAACCCATGAAGGTTGTGGAAGGGAAGAGGAGGTGTGCCCAGTTCCCAGGGGTGAGCCTACTTACTCTGGTGCACATGGAGAAACTGGGAAAGAGATGGTAACCTTGGTGTCATTTTGTCCCACTCAGGCATGGTGTTGGCTGAGATCACACAGATCTGTGACTCCTCCAGCAATTTAAGTCTGCAAGAAACCAGCTGGTTAAAAATAGTTAATCCTGACTTAAAGCTTAGTAGCCTTGTGTGGCTGTAGTGGTATTTCAATTGTATTTTAATAAATAAAGACTGCCTGAAGATCTGAGAATAAAAGAGTCCCGCTGGTCAGCCTTACAGACCAGGTTATGGTGACACACACTTTTAATCCCAGTAGCTGCAGTGACACACACCTTTAATCCCAGGAGCCACACTAGTTTCCATAGAAACTAGGTGGTGCATGTCTTTAATCCCAGCCCTAGAGAGGATTATAAATGGGAGGAAACAGCTCTCAACACAGTCTCATTCTGAGATTCTGGGAGGCAGGATCGCCATTTCAGACTGAGGTTGAGGTAAGAGCATATGGCTGGCTGTTTTGCTTTTTGGATCTTTAGGTGAACCCTAATTTCTGACCCTGAGTTTTTATTAATCATGATTTATTTAATGGTGCTTCAGTGTGGTGCTTTACTCATTTAGAAAAGCAAATGCTTGGGGATCCAGCAACATCAATGGATATTTGTTCTTTAATTTTCCAAACCTGATTCAAAGTCTCCCAGGTTAAAGGAAAGAAGGGAGAACCCTAGCCTGGGGGAGTGGGAAAGAAGATTTAGGGAGTTAAGTGAGCGGTGAGCTGTGGAGGTCTCTTGCTTTGTTCAAGCTCTCCCTATTTGGGGCAGGGAGGAGTATATGGAACAGGGCCAACCAAAGGTGTTGGTCCCCACCTCAAGGTGGTTTAAATGAGAACAGCCCCAGTTAGTGGAAGTGTTTGGAAAGGATTAGGAGGTGTGGCATTGTTGGAAATGTCACTGGGGTGTTCTCTGAGGTTTCAAAAGTTCAGGCTAGACCCAGTATCTGTCTTCCTGATGCCTATAGATCAGGATGTGAGCTCTCAGCTACTTCTCCAGCACCATGACTGCCTGTGTGCTGCCATGCCCCTGGCCATAATAATGGACTAACCCTCTGAAGCTGAGGCACCCAGCTAAATGCCTTCCTTTTAATGGTGCTTTCTCATGATAATACAACAGTAGCTAAGACACCCCCGTCTGGGGGAATTATTTCGTTTCTTTATTTTTTTTTTTGTCGAGAACAAGCCTCAACAAAAACATAGGCATAGGGTTTTTGAAATATTATTAAAGAATATGAAGACACATGAAAAATAATAAGAACAGAAACCATAGAATAATACTGGGAGGGCATTCCAGTGATTACTGAAAATCTACTCATGTTTATTTTTTCCATAGCTTTCATACCCAATGTAAACGGGGAGAGGGGGTGATGGGGAGAAGGTAACAAAAAATTTTATTAACATGATACAAAGGACAACTCAAACAGTCAATCACTTTAACACTCTGAGACATCAAATCATTATTAGCATTTTGTTGTCTAGGTAGAGCTGCTACTCTAGGTCATACATTCTGAAGACCCCTTCCCAGGTCACCTCATAGTTACTAAAAAAGGAGCAGAAGTACATTTGCATATCCTGACCTCGTGTCAGGATGGCACGGACCCACATGAATGAGCTATTTTAGTGTTAAAAGAATCAAGCAATCACATCCTGAGTTGGGACATGCAGCTATGCTTGTCGCTCTTTTGAGCAACCTCCAAACTCTGACCATCAGACAAGACAGAAATAGGCTCACATTTTTGGGCCTCTGCAATTTTTTTTTCTGGAATTGGTTTGGTCTGATTATTCCTATTCTGGTATTTAGAACCCACCCATCCAAGGAAGAGATTTTTTGCATCTAAATGGAGACTCATTTAGAGTCCCTTAGATATGATCTCTCACTCATTTTTTTTTTTTAATCCCTCTATGGTGTTCTAACTGCCAACGAGTCCTTTCCTGGACCTGTGCAGAAAGTTTTCTTGGTCACTGCAGTTCTTTCCCTGGGCCCTGTCCCACACTGCTGAGAAACTTTCTGTGCTTGACTCTTTACTGACCCGACAGAGTATAGCTTACTTGTGACCCTGGGAACCATTACAACATGGTAGGAGATGTGTCTCTCTCAAGGGAGGGTTCTCAACATTCTTCCAGATGGGTGTCAAATCCTGAATGAGCCCATAACTTGTTGGGAACAAACAAAGAATAGTCTCAGCACCACACAAAGGAATGTAGGAACAAAACAAAAGTAACTTGGCAAGGCCATTCTTTTTGTAAAAAAAAGGACATACAAAATCTCAAACTAGATTAACACACACATGACTAGGGTTTTAGTGTAATTCATGTGTTGGTTGTGTATTTTCCCTGTCTACTGGGGTCTGACCTCATAGTTTCTCCAGACTGGCAAGTTTCAGAAGATCTGTTGCAAAACTGGGAAAGTGATCGGCTTTTATTTTTTTTTAAACAAAAGTGTAGTAGGCTTTCTTTGGGTCACCAACTAGCTCCCAAGTAAAGGCGCAGAAATTTAACATTGGTTAAGAATTAAGAATGCTCGGCCTTATTTTATGCTTGTCCAATTAGCTCTTAAACTTAGTTTAATCTGTTTCTCTTTATCTACATTTTGCCTTGGGACTTTTTAATCTTTCATTCTCTGTGTCCTACTCCATGTCTGTCTGTCTGGTTATCCCTGGGGGGGGGTCTCCCTCTCTTTCTCACCCATCTCTTTCCTCTTCTGTTCTCTCTCTTTCACCTAGATTCCTCCTCCTAATTATTCTCTCTGTCGTCCAGCCCTGCCTATTCCTCTTCTGCCTAGCCATTGGCTGTTTAATAGCTTTTTATTAGACCAATCATATGCTTTAGGCAGGTAAGGCAAAACAGCAACACATCTTTATATAATCAAACAAATGCAGCATAAAAAAGTAACACACCTTTACATGGTTAAAATAATATTTCTGAAACATAAAAAAACACATCTTTAAATAATTAAAGTAATATTCCACAACACAAAAGTTTTCCTAGGTAGGGGAGATGAAATACTTTACAAGGTGGGAAAAATTTGTGGAATGCTGGCCCTTAGTGGGCAAACTTCCTTCGATAGAAAAAAAAAAAAAACCCAAATATTTCTCACACACCTCAACAAGTGTTTGGTCATCATCAATGTGAAGAGGGGGCAGCTATTACCCCTCCCAGTGTCTTTGGATGAGAATAGATGGCTTTTAATTCCTCATGGAAGAAGACTGTTTTGAGTCTAAATTCATCTATTTTGGCCTTGTTAATGCAAAACACAATTTTTACGTCAAAGGATATAACAGAGAATTTATTCTGGAACCAAAAATAAGTAACCTGGAGAAAGCTTTCTCTAAATCCCATGTCTTGCTAATAGTCTCATGAAGTTTTTGTGGTAGCAGAACAAAGACTAAACCAAGACACTTTTCAGGTACATTGGTGGGAACATCAGGCAGGCGGTTCCTAGAACAGTGGGAGCATCTCTGCTGCAGGTGTCAGGTGGTATCTGGTCACCGTCTTCACCTTTTGCTCAATGAAAGCTCCAGGTTAGGGTTAGGGTGTACTGTACATTCCCAATAATTTACTTCATGCCACAAAGATGTTAATTTACATAGAGAGAGAAGAGCAATAAATTGAACAAGCTGGTTAGTTGGCCTAAGACAATGGGGCTGGACAGATGGCTCAGCAGTTACAGGCTTGCCCCAAGGTCACTTGGCTCTGGTATTGCAACACTTGAACCTCTCCTTGATCACGGAAGCTCTGATTAGTGAATCAGCACTGCAGTAGGTCCTGTAGATGATGTGGTTCCTTCCAGAAACTTTCATTCTTTTTCTGTCCTGAATAGTTTTATGTCAGCTTGACACAAGCTGGAGTTATCTGAAAGGGGGGGGGACCCTCAATTGAGAAAATGTCCCTGTAAGATTCACTGTACAGTATTTTCTTAATTTGTTATCAGTAGGGGAAGGCTCAGCCCATTTTGGATGATGCCATCCATGGGATGGAGGTCCGAAGTTCTATAAGAAATCAGGCCGAGGAATCCGGGAGCAAGTTAGTAAGCAGCACCCCTCCATCCATAGCCTCTGCATTAGCTCCTGCCTCCAGGTTCCTGCCCTGACTGCCTCCAATGAAGTAATGTAGAAGAAGCTAAATGAACGCTTTCCTCTCCAACTTGCTTTTGGCCAAGGTGTTTCATCACAGCAGTAGAAACCCTAACTAGGACACAATCTTAAAGTTACAGAATCCCAACTTCTTTCTCAAGGGAGAGCAAGCAGACAGAGTTCCTTTATCTAAGCTGTTAGCCTAATAAAAAAGCAGAAGAGCTACAGGAAATATCTTTAGGAAATGAGAAAATAAAATACATAGATCTCCTTAAAGATCTCAGGTTGAGAGATGCATAGAAGCAGCCGTTCACAATGTATTTTGTATGTAGAATGTGCTGCTTTTGGAGTGGTTTTCCCATTCTTGGGGGCAAGAGTGTGGCTTGGAAAATCAAGTCTTATGATCATGTCTCCCCAGAAAAGCCATCTACTATTCTCTCTAACACAGAATGGGGCTATGGATCAGTCTAGGGTATTTCTGTACTGTTAAATTAAAAAGTATGTTTATGAGTGTTTTTGCCTGTATACACACACACACACACACACACACACACACACACACACACATATATATACACACACACATACATACATAAACACACACACATATATGAAAAGATTTGTGGAATGCTGGCCCTTAGTGAGCAAACTTCCTTTGACAGAAAAAGCCTAAATATTTCTCACACACCTCATCAAGTGTTTGTGGAGGCCAGAAGAGGGCATGGGATCCCATGGAACTGGAGTTAGAGACAGTTGTGATCCACTGTGTGGGTGCTGGGAATTGAACCTGGTCCTTTGGAAGAGCAGCCAGTACTAATCCTTGAGCCATCTCTCCAGTCCTGGGGTGGGGGTCACGTGGATTTTTATCTTAAGTGCCAATGGTACTCATCAAATACTCCGTGGGCCTCTGTCCCAAAACAAAACAAAATCAGAGAAACCAAGGGAACATGTAAGCTATCTTAGGAGGACAGATCAGCAAGTGCTGGTAAGGGGTATTTACCAAGAGTGCTTCAGAAAGGACCCCAGTGTGAGCACCCACAAATGTCACTGGTGAAGGGACAGAGATTCAGGTCTACACTTCCACCTCATTAGTCTCAGGAACCCCTAGACTTTTAGAAACCTCAACTCAGGTCAAGCCCAGATCTGTGGCTTCAACAATGCACAGGATTTAAGGACCCATTAGACAACAGAGCGAAGCGTAAATGCAAACTGTACTAAAGATATCCCAATACAGGCTGAAGTAAGGGGACTGAGAGACAGAGAGGCACTCAGAGGAAAGTAAGACACTCCCATGTTGGGGAGTGTGCTTTCCAGGAAGGTCGGGAAATAAGACAAGAGATGAGTTATCCGAGCTTTCGTCAGAGCTGCTGGCTCTTGGGTTTCATCTCTGAAGTCTGCACAGAAACTGTCAGGTCCCAAAGGAACTCAGGACAATGGTTAATCGCGGTACCTATCATCATACCAAAGTGTCTGCTTGGCCTCAGCTCACGGAATACCTGAGGCTGCTCTCAGCAATCCTCACCCTAGATCCCACCCCAGACCTCTCCAGTCCAGAGGATTGTCTTCCCTTCCCCCAGCTTCTCTTGCCACAGGCTCTCTTGGTTCCCTTGAGTTTTTTCTTGTCCCCCTTGGCCCTCTCTCCCCTCTCTTCTCTTCCTCTCTCACTCCCCTCCTCTTATGGCTAAGATCAGTCTATGTTTAGTTTACTATGTCTTCTCCCTGCTCTGGACTCTTCCAGATGCCTCTGACTGTTCTCTTTCTCAATCTACAATAAAAACATTCTTTCGACCACACCTTGGAGTGGCCACGTCTCATTGTCACTCAGAAACCTCTCCGCCTTTCTTTCTCTTTCAGTAAAGGACACATGTGAGGTGGTTCTGGGGATGCTTTGGATGGAGTTATAATCTGAAAAGGTGAAACAAAAAGCCACTAGGTTTGCACAGAGGTCAGTACATGTCCTTTCCTTGTAATGGGCTTTCTGGTGAGAGTCAGAAAATTGTAGGGTTATGGCTGGACATGGAGACAGAGCTAAACAGCTGGTAATCATGCTGGAATTCTTGGTCCTGTGCTGACAAAGGTGTCAACTGGTTTCCAGAGTGAGGCAGCTCCTTTGCTTCTCACTTCCCCTTTTTTTTATACTGCCTTAGTAGTGGGTATTGAAGATATAGAGACAAGATTATCAAATAAAGTAATGAATGGAGCAGCAACAGTCAGTCACCAAGGAAAAGTTTGACCTATGATTGCTTTCAGAAAATTCAGTTTATTAGGAGATAGGCCTTGAAACCATGATCAGGCCTTAAGGTAGAAGGGAGGGCACTGGATAGAAAAAGGTTCAATATATGGGAAAGGCCAAACATAGGGATCTTAAAGGGGAGGAGAAGCTTCTCTTTAAAGCTTGGAGGAGCTTCTTTAAGATTGAGAATAAGGCCAATTATGAATGATGCAGGCATTTAATCCCAGCACTCAGGAGGCAGAGGCAGGTGAATTGTTGTGAGTTCAAGGCCAGTCTGGTTTGTAGAGCAGGTACCAGGACAGCCAGAACTACACAGAGAAACCCTGTCTCAGAAAAAAAAAAAAGAACGAGAATAAGAAGAATAAGATACTAGAATGTTCAGTCCCGATGGAACTTAAATACAACACCCCTCCCTGCAAGGCCCAGGGATAATTGTGGGAGAGCACAGAAAGAGTGTAAGAGTAGAGCGATCAGTTGAATATAAGGAAATAGTGTCTTTTGGACACAGGAGGGCAGCTACTCATATGAAGTCATAGCAGTAGTTGTGACAACAAACACAAAACCTGAGAAAGCCCAAGCCAGACTAAATCTCAGTGTGGAGATGGCAGCTGGGTGTTAACGAACAATCTTTCTGTACATCGTGAGGATGTATCTTTGCCAAGATACCTTCAGTTGGTGTAATAAAAAACTAGATGGCCAATAGCTAGATAGGAAGAGGTTAGGGAAGAAAGCCAAACTGGGATGCTCGGAAGAGGGCAGAGTCACAGGGAGTCAATAAGAGATGCAGAGGAAGCAGGAGATGAATATGCCAGGTTAAAAAAGGTATTGCCATGTGGTACCATGTAGAGAAGAAATATGGGTTAATTTAGGTTGTAAGAGTTAGTTAGTAACAAGCCTAAGCTATCAGCTGAGCATTTATTTATAATTTAATTAATAATAAGTCTCTGTGTGGTTAATTGGGAGCTGGCCAGTACTCCCAATGAAAAACTCCACCTACAAATGGTGCCTAATATCCGGTGCCATGTATATTCACAGAAAATCTTAAAAAGCTTTAAACAAGATTCCAGACACACCAAAAACAACCAAATGCAGTTTGCTAGACCTGCAGTCTCTTACACAGGCCACAGAACAGAAAGGCATTTCCCAGCCATTGCCTGCAGGCTGGAGCTGCCAGTGTGAGCCCTGCCAACATGTCATGAGCTAAGTCACATGGCATGTTTAAGGTTTTGTTCATGTGATCAAAGAACAATACAGTTGCTCAATAAAGACAGATGGAAAAACCTCTAAACAGGTTACAGTGTGTTTAAAAATGTACAAAAGCTTAGGAAAGAAAGGAGAAAGGTATAG
This sequence comes from Microtus oregoni, assembly GCF_018167655.1. NCBI lineage: Eukaryota > Metazoa > Chordata > Mammalia > Rodentia > Cricetidae > Microtus > Microtus oregoni. The sequence continues at coordinate 23,408,589 of NW_024543088.1, forward strand.
ATAGTCATAGACAAAATAGTTTAAAAATAATAACATCCTGAAAAAATAAAAAAATAGTTTAAAAATAATGTCCTGGAAAAAAGGAGTAAAGATATATATGCCACATAAAGATGGAAAATATACAGGGAGCCTGGATCCCGTATCTTATTGTGTTGTCTTTAAAATTTTTGGTTGCTGATGAACAAATGATAGCTGCTGAGAGTCATGGGATTATAAAAACTGTTAAATTAAACATATTTTAAAAAATATCTTAACTTCAAAATGTAAACCAAAAAATGTATTGTGTTGGGGGGAAAAGTAATAGTTTTATTTCCCAGGAAATGAGAGGCTATGGAGTCATTCTAGGTTTATATGGATCAGGTTTGATCAGGGAATATCCTCTGAAAATTCTGGCTACAGACATAAAGAAATAAATCTAGAAAAACTACAAGACATGTAACGTTCATTGAACCTTCTCAAATATAAAACAACAACAACAAAAATCTTTGACTAACTTGTATACAACACACAGTCTATACTTGTATTAATGCATATATATATATATATATATATATATATATATATATATGTTACCTTTGAAAGTTTATATATTTTCAGAGCAAGGTGACCATACACTAATGAAATGGATGACCCAGGTGATCCAGAATCTCAGAACACCTCTGTTGAAGTTTCCTCAGAACTCTGTATCCAGAACAGCTTCAAGGCTGCTGGCTGAGATGATCCAGCCTCATAGAATACTCCAGCCAAGTCTTAACATTATTCTGATTTTCTCAAGGTACCTCCCAAAGATTCCAGTACCCTCAGACAATGGGAAGCAGTTTCGAGAAAACAACACCTACATTCCCAAAAGGTGAATTATGAATGTTTGATTTTGTTGGGGAGGGTTCAAGTTGCTACTGGTCATGGTCAAGAAAATACTACTCAAAAAGATTAGATTTAGGAATCTCTTTATATAGATATGATAGGGGAAATGATATATTATTTTTCCTCCCAGCATTCACTTCTATCTTGCCTACCTCCCTAAGTTCTGCTCTATCAACAAGCCAAAGCAGTTTCTTTAGTAACCAATGAAAGCAACACACAGACAGAAGGACCTCCTACACCAATTAACTGTCTTCCTTTATAAGAGTTGCTGTGGTTATGGTATCCCTTTATAGCAATAGAAACCCTAAGACAGAAGTTGGTACCAGAGTCTGGGGTATTTCTATGATAGGTCTGACCATGCCTTTGTTTGGAGGAATGTGGATTTTGGGACTTTGGGTTAGGAAAGCAATAGAATGCTTTCACAGTGGTGGTTAATGGGTCACACTAGTAGGAGCATGGAAGGCAATGGTGCTGAGAATGATTTGTACTGGGGCTGTGGGTGGCTGGCTCAGAAGGTTTCAGAAGAAAAGAATAGTAATACATGGCCTAGAGATTATTCTTGTGATATTCTGATGAAGAATATGGCTGTCTTTTGCCCTTTTCCAGAGTCTGCCTGAGGCTAAAGTGAAGAGTTTTGGATTACTTCTGGTGGCAGAGGAAATCTCACAACAGCCTAGTATAGACTCTGTCACTTGGTTTTTAGGGATAACTCTTATGAAGATTTATAATGAGAAGGAACAAGCTGGAATGAGAGGAGGTGGGTGCACAAACACTGTTTCAAATGGCAACAGTTTCTCTGGGTAGGGGGAGCATCTAATTCTAAAGAGAACAGTAGGGATCATACCTATCCACCCCTTAACCAGATTCTGCCAGGAACTGAATCAAAGATAAATCTAACACCAGTAATACAGACACTGAGAGCAACAATTAATAAGTGGGGCCTCCTGAAACTGAGAAGCTTCTGTAAAGCAAAGAATATGGTTAACAAGACAAAATGGCAGCCTATAGAATGGGAAAAGATCTTCACCAACCCCACTTTGGACAGAGGACTGATCTTCAAAATACTACAAAGAACTCAAGAAACGTGACATCAAAAAAAATTAATTCAATTTAAAAATGGGGTACAGACCTAAACAAAGAACTCTCAAGAGATGAATCTCATATGACTAAAAGACTCCTAAGAAAATGCTCAACATCTCCAGCCATCAGAGAAATGCAAATCAAAACAACTCTGAGATTCCATCATACACCTGTAAGAATGGCCAAGATCAAAAACACTTATGCTGGAAAGGGGTAAAGGGAACACTCCTGCGTTGCTAGTGGGAGTGCAAACTTGTACAGCCCCTTTGGAAATCCGTATGGTGATTTCTCAGAAAATTAGGAAACAATCTACCTCAAGACCCAGCAATACCACTTTTGGGTATATACTCAAAGGAAGCTCAATCATACCACAAGGACATGTGCTCAGCTATGTTCATAGCAGCATTATTCATAATAGCCAGAACCTGGAAACAACATAGATGCCTCTCAAGGGAAGAATGGATAAAGAAAATGTGGTGCATTTATACATGGAGTACTACACAGTGGTAAAAAATGATCACATCTTGATATTTGCAGGCAAATGGATGGATCTAGAAAAGAAAACATATTGAGTGAGGTACCCCAAACCCAGAAAGACAAATATAATATGTACTCATTCATAAGTGGTTTTTAGACATAATTCCACAATCCACAACCCCAGAGAACCTAGACAACAAAGAGGATCCTAAGAGAGATATACCTGGATATAAATAGAAAGGAGAAAAACACAAGATATCCTGAGTTAAATTGGGAAAGTGGGGGTCATGGGAAAGGGTAGAAGAGGAGAGGGAAGGAAGAGAGGGGAGTGGAGAAAAATGTATAGTGCAATAAAAACAATAAAAAAATAAGAGTCTGATAGCAAGTGAGCCATGTGTTGTTCATTCAGCTCTCAGAGCTCCTCAAAGGAGCATTTCAATGGAGTGTATGTGTGGTGGGGGGGGATGTAGTAACAGCCAACTCCTGTCCCATCTTCAACTTATTGGCTTCCTTTAGCAACAGTGCCATGGTAGCAGTGGCCCAGATGCAGGCTGTTATCCTACTGCAATGGGGTCTAGGCATTTAATTTAGATAAATAGGTTTCTCCAGGGTCCCAAAGTTTGAATCAGTAAGACTTTTGGCAAACTGTTTTGCTTGTCCACAAGCAAGAGGAAAAAATTATTAATGTCAGGTAGTCCTGACATTAATAATGGGGCTCACATCAAAACTCCCTTGAGTTTTTGAAATTCCTCCTGCTCTTTGTCCTCCCCCCTCAGGGGGCCATTTCCTCCCAGGCTCTCATTCAATGGTTTTGCTATTTCCGCAAAGTTGGGTATCCATAGTAGGCAATATCTGACTGTACCCAGGAATCCTCTTACCAGGCTCTTGTTCTGTTGCTAAGGGATAATTAGAATAGCTTGAATCCTGCTCGTGGACAAAGTTCTGTTGCCACCCTCTAAGCAATAACCTAAATAAGTTATCTATTAGAGCGCAACTGGGCCTTTTGTAGCTAACACGCCACCCGCCGGAGCGTTTTTTGAGCCGCTTCTTTGCGGCATGGTTGGCATTCACACACTGCAAGAGGGTGACATTTGGACGCCCTTGGTGGCACTCAAGCAGATTCATGCTAAAAAACTTCACCAAACAAGGCTGGGGAATTTTTAAATCCCTGTGGTAATCGATTCTAAGTCAGCTGGCTGCTGTCACTTGATTTAGTATATGCCCATTTACACGCAAATATAGCCTGACTTTAATACAGTTCCTTATATTGTGGTGACCCCCAGCCATAAAACTATTTTTGTTACTACTTCATAACTGCAATTTTGCTAGTGTTATGAGGCCTAATGTAAATATCTGTGTTTTCCGGTGATCTTAGGAACTCCTGTGAAGGTTGAGAGCTGATGAAAAATTTTTTTCTCTGGATCTAATAGGCTAGGCAGGGTATAAAGATTTTGTCTGTTGTGTATATACAGACTTCACTCTTTTGTTTACTTCCCTTAAAGTACCGGGCAGGAATTTGGTACCTGCATAGTCTTAATGACCAGGAGCTGTAGGCAGATGTTTCTCTCCTGCCCACCAGTTTCCAAATAACCAAAACACAGAGGCTTAACATTATTTATAAATGCTCAGTCAATAGCTCAGGTGTATTACTAACTAGCTCTTACATTTTAAGCTAATCCACATTTCTCATTTACACTCTGCCACATGGCGGTACCTTGATTAGCATGGCACATTCATCTACTCCCTCTGCATATGGCCAGTGACTCCTGACTCCACCCTTCTTCCCATTTGGTTACCTGACTATATTTCCTGCCTGGTTACTGGCCAATCAGTGTTTTTTTTTTTTTTTTAGACCAATTCAAGTGACAAATCTTTACAGTGTACCAGAGGATTATCCCACAGCAAGGAGCAATGGGGTGTTCCGTGGAGAGTGGCAGGGTACAAGAATCCCTGCTTCTCTAAGGTGGCTGATGTGTTTCTGGTGCCTGTTTTGGCCTCTCTTGAGACGGGTGTTCATGCAAAGCCAGTCCAGGAAACTTGGTCTCTGGCCGTACTCCAGAGGCTTTTAACTTGAGTTTTGTCAGGAAGGAGCTCCTAGTTCTCCAGTACCTGTTTCTGTCGTTCTCTTCCTCTGACAAAGGGCATTACCAAGACTGCTGTGCGTGGGTCCCCAGGCCCAGAGTGACTTTATTCTTGACAAATATGATGATGGCACCAAGTTTTCTCAACAAATCTCTGGCAGTTAGAGGATGTGGGCAGTCTGGCATCAGAGTGAAAGAGTCGGTTTCTGCACCTCGTCCCAGATCTGCTTCTAGTTTGGGGTCCAGGAGTAGGTGCCAGTTCCTGTGGCCCTTTGAATAGCCATTTTCTCCTTAGTGGTGGGTCCCAGAGGGTGGATTAGCACTGAATGGGTTGTACCCGTGTCTCCCAGGGACGAGAGTTTTGCCCCCTCTTTTTCCTGTGACCAGGGGCTCCAGGAGGCTTATTTGTATGGGGTCCTGGCCCTGTCATTCTGCCCCATTCAGATAAAGAATCAGTTTTCTTCTTCTGATCTGTCAGTTCTTGGACATTCTTTTTCCCAGTGTCCTCTTTCTCTATAATAGGCACAGTGGTCTTTTTTAGCTCGGCTCTGGGCTGTTTTGGGCATCTGAGGAATTTCAGACTGCCCTTCAACCACTCTCTGAAGCAGCCACCTAGTTAGGGTTCTATCTTTTCTCATCTGAGTTTCTATTGTTAAAAGTCTTCTGAGCTATCTCTAACAGTTGTGATCTGTTCATCCCTTCAAGCCCCTCTAACTTTTGTAACTTCCTGTGAACATCTGGGGCCGACTGGGTAATAAAAACAATATTAATAGCCTGCTGGTTCTCTGGAGTAACTGGGTCAGTGGGTGTGAACTCCTGATATAATTCTCTGGGAACCCAGTAGGGATTCCCGACTTCCCTGGATTACCTCCATCGTCAGCCTCCTAGCCGCTGCTCTTATTCTGGCCAGAAGATCTGGCAAGAGGTGTCTGACCACCCGACCTTACCAGTGTTAAGGTCCCAGTCTGGTAAAGGTTAAGGGCAGTATTCACTTCGTCCTCAATTCTGCTCCCAATCCTGTAGCCTCTGAACCCACATGGCTTTAGTTTTATCCTCCATCAAGATTCAGTCTCTCTTTTCAGCAGTAAAGAGAGCGCCCAGGAGGGCCTAGGGAGATGGCTCAGAGGTTAAGAGCACTGGCTGCTCTTCTGGAGGTCCTGAGTTCAATTCCCAGCAACCACATGGTGGCTTACAACCATCTGTAATGAGATCTGGTGCCCTCTTCTGGCCTGCAGGCATACATGGAGGCTGAACACTGTGTACATAATAAATAAATAAATCTTTAAAAAGAGAGAGAGAGAGAGAGAGAGAGAGAGAGAGAACCCAGGAGCTGCTTACAGTCTGCCCAGGTGGGCTGATGGGTGAAGAAAACGGTTTTCCACAGCAAGTTAATAGGGCCTGGGGCCTCCCAGAGAAAGGATTCTGGGATTGACAGTTATAAAGACAGCTGGCTGAAAAAGGAACACAGACTAGAAAAGGGTCTAGGCTTTTCGCTCCATTAGTCTCTTCCCCTTGTGAGGGTTGAGGGTATCTAGGAGGTGCCTCTCTGAGAGAGATACTAGCCTAGCTCAGTGTGAAGAGGCGAGAGCCAGCTAGGCAGGGGTGAAGGCAAACCAGGATAGATTTTAGAGATTGCAGGTTCCCCTTCAGACAAGGTCAGGTCCTGGCCTGGCTGAGCGCAGGGACTGTGATGTGGGAGAATGCCTACTTCCTCTTCTGTGGGAAATAGAACAGAGAAGCCTGGCATTTCGTTAAGATTTTTCACTCAGCCTTTGGCCCATGGGTTTGGTGATTAAAACAGAAAACCTAAAAGCCCTGCTTAAGTACATAACACCTCAGCCATGGCCGGGGGCTCCAGAAGCCAGCAGTGGATAGAAGGAAACTGATCTGGGAGGCCAAGACTTCCTGTGACCCTTCCTCAGATTTTCCCTGCTAATTAAGGGTCAAATGACCCCTCATCTGACCATGCCACATCAAGGGTGGGCCACTGTAGCTCACAGAGGTGGCAGAGCTATTACAGTGACAATTTATCTGCATAGTTCACCTCAGAGAACTCCCGGAAGTGCTGTAGCATGCAATTCAGGGGTTATTTGGCTGTTGTTGGTCTGGCTCCCATCCCTGCAATGAAACTTGTAAACAAGAATCTAGTAGAGAGTAGAGAGTAGTATAAGAAGACAGTATACTAACACACTCAGAGGAGACCAACTAACCTCAGACATACAGATGCATGGTAGCCACCTCATTCATACAATAGAAAGACAAAAGATGTCCCGTTTGTCCCCCTGAGACAAAGGTCTACGATTGCATTTAATTTTCTCTCCAAATGTTCAGACTTCAAAACAAAACAGAATAACTTACCGACTGGTGCAAGTTTCAGAAGTTTCAGATGTACATTAGGTGGCAGTTTTTACATTCTTTTGATTTCAACTAACAGATTTTCGGTGTTCATAGTCTGGGCTGCTTTGGACTTGCTCCCTCAGGGATTGTTCCCTACTAGTGACACTAATTTGTGACAGCCTTCATCATGGGCTCCCCAGACTTCCAAGTCTCACAAAGTCTGTCCTTTTACTGGTTCCCCAGGTGGCCCCTACTCTGAACCCCTGGCTCTGAGTCTGAGGTCTCCCAGGGATCTCACTGGGGCCTCAAAATGTTGTGGCATTCGACTCCTCTGGAAAAGACCAAAGACTTAGACTCAATTCAGATTTAGATCAAACGAAATTTTCCTTAATGCTAGCAGAAGGACAGAAGCCTTTGAGACAAACAGTATGCGTGATATGGCTTTGAAAGAAAGGTTTGTAAAGGTGGGATATCGAAGATATACATTACAATTATCTATGAAATTCACGCCGGGCAATAAAATTCCCCTCAATTGTTTCTCCTTCCCATTGTCCAGTATATATATATATATATATATATATATATATATATATATATCCACTTCATCCCAGTCCCATAGGGGTAAGAGAGTTCACCAAAGCAGAAAGCAAATGGTTAAATCCCTCACAGCAGGAAAATCATTGTCCTATTCTTCCCTCACCTGCAGGTCACTAGGCTCCCACAGCCATTTCAAGGCAAAGGTTAATAACCCTTAAGAGACGCCTGTTACCATATTAAGTTTCTTTAGCCATCGCAGGGGAGTTATGTGTAAATTATTACACAGGTCTGAGCACTCTGGGGAAGTGTCTCTAATTGACTGGGCTAGAGCAGGCAATAGCATGGCGCCATCAGGTTAGGACTAGATGTCACAACCCCACGCATGGAAGAGCTAGGTATCATGAATTATTAGCTATCAAATCACAGTGCAAACCGTTTCTTAACTCTGTGTCCCAGAGAGAGCCAGGGGAATGTGTGGCCCGATTCTTTCAAACTGCTGGATCTGGACTCTTAAGAGGTCATGGCTGTCTTCAAGGGGCAAGTACACACTCTAGCAGAGATGATGTGCTCACGGCCTGGTATTGGGCAATCAGGCACTGTCACAACAATGGTAAGGAACAGATGGTACACCCAGCACTGAGTGTTGTCCTGGAGAGCTCTGACACCGAGGAACAAGGAACTTGACCCAGATGCAGACGTGGGAACAAACATCCTAGGCAGGAGACCTGGGGTAGGCAAAGGTCAAGAACAAGTTTGCATTTACATAAAGGCAGGTGGTTCATTGGCAGAGTATGTTTGTAATGAGAAAGGGGCTAAGGCCAAGTGGAGCCTGGAAGGAGAGTGTTAGGGAACGAGGGTGAGGACCCCAGTGAAGGACTTAAAATAGGTTGCATCCTGTCACGATGGGGCAGTGTGCAACTGGTTCTTATGGCCCCAGGTTAGGGCCTCAGTTTTCCTGTATTCTAAAAAAAAACTTTAGGAAACAGAAATTGTTTAAGTAAAGCCAACTTCTTTACAGTTTGGACAAAGGATGTGGAATTCCCTTCATACCCCCTCCAGGGCCTGTGGCCATGTTACAATTTACAAAAAGCTAAGAAACAAAGGCCAGAACACATGTAAATAAGAGCCAGGTTAAAGAGCCCTTTCCTGGGAAAGGGACAGTTTCCACGGTGTAGAGGGGAGGCTGGTGGTGAGCTGTCAAACGGGTGGTGAGCGTGTTTACAAAGACCGCCAGCTAAGTGGTGGAAATCTCAGACCCAGGAGACAGAAGAGCAGGGAAGGTGGCTGACGTCATCTTCGAGCCTGTGTCTGGGTCCCATCATGCTTTCTCTTTAGTCCTGCACACAGGTGTCTGCTTGGCAGACACACCTTGTCAATGTAAAAAGCACAGTTCTTACTGTAAGAAATAGTGATGGTCTTTGGATTGCTACTGCTGTGATGAAACACCGTGCCTAAAAGCAATTTGGAGAGGAAAGGGTTTATTTTGCCTACATCCCCATGTCACAATTCATCACTGAAGGCACTCAGGGCAGGAGCTCAAACAGGGCAGGGTCAGGCAGGAGCTGATGCAGAGGTCATGAAGGAGTGCAGCTTTATTGGCTTGCTTCACATGGCTTGCTCAGTCTGATATCTTACAGAACCCAGGGCCACCAGCCCAGAGATGGCCCCGCCCACAACAGCCTGGGTCCTTTTATAGCAATCATTAATTAAGAAAATGCTCTACAGGCTTGCCCACAGTGCAATTTTAGGGAGCCATTTTCTTAACCGAGGTTCCCTCCTCTGGGGTGACTCTAGTTTGTGTCAAGCCGACATTAAAACTAGCCTGCACAGTGACCACGGGAGGGGAGGGGGCACAGATTCAAGTTTCCCCCAATGCCATGTTCCAGAGGGGTAATAATTTCATGAAGTCTTACAGTCATAAAGAAAGTCATAGATCATATCAGCATACATTCCAAATATGTTGGTGAGTGTACCAAGTAGATGGTTAGCATACATAAACGAAATGCGCAAAATGAAGGCGGGAAGAACCACTCTTTTCACAGGTTGCTGGAAACCGGTTTCTGCTGCACCCCAGAGTGTCTGAAGACGACCCATGACTCATTCCAACACCCAGGAGGAGATTTAAGATGCTGATGAGAGGAATGGGTGAGTGGAGGGATAAATAATACTAAGGATGTATGAAAAGCCATAAGGAAAAACGATCATTTTATGTTCACTCAACATTATATAGAATACATATAGTGAGAATATATATATTTCACTTGAAGGGCTGACAAGGCTCCCCCAAGGTAGTTGATATGAGAAATCACCTTTCGAGTTATTGATCAGGAGAGTTCAAGAGAACCCCCAAGTAATAGAGGCTTTTGCTGTTGTGATTGGTTATCTCCCAGAAGTTAAAGGGAAGTCCCTGTTGTTAAAAGCACCATGTCCTTCAGACACAGAACTCATCTGACCTGAGAGCCTCCTCCCCGAGGGCGACCTTTCATAATCCTGGAAGGTGCCATGCAAGCTGCTGAGGGAGGGACGCAATAAGCAGTCCTACCCCGTTGAGATGTCTGCGAACCACAGCAATGACCACATGGGAAGGCAAGGGAGCAACAGTGGTTCTCATCTTCGCAGGGACCAATGCTGTCTAGCTTGACATTAGGCCCACTTGACAGAAGGGAAACCACCCCTGGTCCTGTAACCTAGTCAACTAGCTCTTGAGAAAGAGAAAATTAGCCTTTCCCAGCGGCGAGTACTGTAATTAGTTATCCAAGCCCTGAACTCACATACATACAAATAACACTAAATGGACTGAGCAGGTTGTATTTATATTTATGCACAAATATATAACAATAACAATTAATGAAAAAGAAGCTATGAATTTGAGTGGGAGTGAGGGGAGGACATGGATGAGACTGAAGGGAGGAAAATTTTTAATTAAAAATTGCAAAAAAATGAGATGTTAATGAGATATGCCTAGCACAAAACTCTGTGAGGAACTGTGTATAACAGGGTAGTATGGAAAAATCTGTCACTATATCAATGAAGAATAATAAAAAACCCTGAACTATAAGGCATAAATCTTTAGTGTAGTGACTTGAACTATTGTACTTTCTTTGATCGGTCCCACCTTGTAGTAATAAGGGCGGCGGGGCTGTGTCCCCAGCACCCTGGCTGCCTGGCTAGCTTATGCCTGAAATAACAACACACAAACTGTATTCATTTAATCACTGCTTGGCCCATTTCTATCTAGCCTCTTCTAGGTTAATTCTCACATACTAATTTAGCCCATTTCTAATCATCTGTGTAGCGTCCCTAGGTGCGCTTACCGGGAAGATTCTAGCCTATGTCCATCCTGGGTCGGAGCTTCATTGCGTGCGTCTGCCTGGGAGCTGGGAGCATGGTGTCTCTCTGAGGCGTCTGCTCCCGAGAGGAGAGCTGTGGGGTCTGAGCTCACTTCCTCTTCCTCCCGGCATTCTGTTCTGTTTACTCCTCCCACCTATCTTCTAACCAATGAGGGCCAAGCAGTTTCTTTTTATTTAACCAATGACCTCCCTCCATCACCACCTCCTCCCTTGGTGTTATAGCTTCCCCTAATAAGCTCTCTTTGATTCTATTGTAACAGTCTTTGCTCAGTTCTTTGTTTGTGGACACAAAAAAACCTGGAACCTCTTCAGAGGCCCCCTCACAACCCTGATATCAGGTGATATAACAGGTATGTGAAGGGTTTCAGGTTGGGGGTTCAGGAGGGACTCTAAGTCAGATTGTTCTTTGGGGTAAAAGATTTATAAAGAAAGTTATTAATGCCATGGATAGCAACAGGAGGAGAGGAGATAAAAAGGTTCTGTTGCTCTGACGGTAGCTGCTTCTAGGGGTGTCCAAGGGCTGGTGAATTAAGGAAGTCAGGTAATGGAAAACTGTCACTCCTAGCAAGCCATTCCTGGGGTTGGAAGAACAGGGAGGGTGATAATTCAGAGAAACAAGTTACTTTAGTTCCGAGAATTGTCACAATTCAACCAAAACAGAGATGATGTGCAAATGGCTGACTAACAGCGGGAAGCTAACCTTTTCATAGGTGTTATGATTTGAAATGTTCCCCCAAATTTCAAGGGTTAGATATATAATCTCTAAAGTCAAATGTGAATAGTGTTTGGAGATGAGGCTTTGGGAAGTAATGAAGATTAGAAAAATTCTTGAGCATGGTTTTATGAGAAAAGGCAGAGAGACTTGGATTAGCTCTCGTATATCTTGCCATAGTAACCTCACTTCTTCCATGAGGGGATGCAGTGAAAAGGCCGTTACCAGACTCCACACAGATGCAGAATCATGTTCTAATATTTCCCAACCTTCAGGGTTGTTATTTAAATGAATTTATGTTCTTTATTCATTACTCAGTGTGGTGATTTGAATGGGAGGAGCCCCCATAACCTCACGTATTTGAAGACTTGGTCCCCAGTTGAAAGAACTGTTGTGGAATATTATTTTAACTGGGCAAAGATATGTTACATTCACTTATTCTGCATTTGTTTAATTATATAAAGACATCTCCCTGTTTCACCTCGCCTGCCTAAGGCACCTGACTCGTCTAATAGAAAGCTGAACAGCCAATAGCTAGGCAGAAGAGGGATAGGTGGGGCTGGCAGGCAGAGAGAATAAGTAGGAGGAGAAATCTAGGCTGGAAAGAAGAGGGAGAAGAGAATAAAGATGGACATGCCTGGGCCGGGAGTCAGGCAGCTGCCAGCTAGCCACATAAAAAGGCAGCAAGAAAGTAAAATATGCGAGAGCTAAAACAAGGTCAAGTATTCATAACTAATAAGATATTTCCATGTCGTGATTTGGGAGCTGGTTGGTGGCCCCCCCAAAAAGAAAAAAGCCTGGAACATAGAACTTTTTGGGGGAAGGATTAGGAGGTTTAATCTTGTCGAAGGAGGTGTGACACTAGAAGTGAGATTTGAAGTTTCGAAAGACTCGTATCATTCATTCCCAGTCCTCTCTCTCTGGTGGCTGTAGATCAAGATATACGCTCTCAACTGTTCCCTTACCCTGCCATCATGAACTCTATCCCTCTGAGTAGTAAAGCAAATTAAACACTACTTTTTATAAGTTGCCTTGGTCATAGTGTTTTAGTACAGCAACCAAAAGGTAACTAAGACAGAAGTTGACCCTAGGGAGTGGCCTATTGCTGCAACAAGCCCAACCATGCTATTCGCTGATGGAATGTTTTCTTTTATAAGTTACTGGCTTGGGAATGGGATCTGAGGAGTAAAACAGACTGACTGACTTAGGCACATTTTCCTTGCATGTTTCTTTATTCCTTGAGGGAAGATAAAAGAAGGGAGAAGAAGCATAGGAGCATATGGGTAAGCATATAGGCATAAGGGTAAAAGAAAAGCATAAGAGCTCATTTTCACAAAGCTTTCAGTTTATATAGACATACGGACAAGTTAAAAATCCCATGGGTTACCACAGTATCAATGCATTTTCACAGAGTCATAGGAAACCAGTAGATCTTGCAAGGAGGTACTTTACATTTCAGAGTGGGCATGTCTGTGTGTAGTCAGAGACTGCTCATTCGTTCCTGGTCGTCCAGACCTGAAATAATCACACAGAAACTATATTATTTGCAATATTGTTTGGCCAATAGCTTAAGTGTATCGCTAACTAGCTCTTTTATATCTTAACCTAGTTCTATTAATCTGTGCATCACCACAAGGTCGTGGCCTACTGGCAAGGTTCTGGGATGTGTCTGTCTCCTCCGGTGGCTACATGGCTTCTCTCCTGTGGTGGCTCCACAAAGTTCCCGGTGGCTGGAAACAGCGTTGGTAGCAATACTAACCTGCAGGTTTGATTTGCATTTTTATCTAGCTGGTTGAACTAAAAGAAATCTCTTCTGGGGACCTTGCTTTTGACTCCAACAGGGTACTCAGGTGAGAACTTTTCTCTTTGAAGAAGTTTTAGTAACTCAGACCTTTTCCCTGTATAAACATTTAATTTCCTGGGTTATTCCTATGTTAGTTAAAACCAGTGTAAAGGGTAAACACAGAATATTAGTACCTGTTAAGTCAGAGCGGAAGACCAGTAGATTACACCTTCCTGCGTCTGCTGTTAGAGCAGACATATTGCCTCTGTATGAGGCTCCTTTCTTATCAGTGACTGCTGTTAATAAAGAAAGTGTGTGGGGGACCACTTTTGTGTAGATTTTGGCTATGAGAGCAAGGCCTTGTCTGAATGAATCCTTTTCACAACATGGCTTCATGGTATGGGGGAAGTATCCGGTTGCCCTATAGGAAAAAGCAAGTTTATACACTACTGGGCTACTATAGAAGGGAGAAATGCCATGATTTCATGAAATTTTTTACAGAATTGACAGTGATTTATCCAAAGGACATGTGTGCCCATAGCTCTGCACACTCAGGTTAAGTCCAGGTGGACGTGTGCATATATACTTCCCTTGGATTAGTCCAGGTGGACGTGTGCATATACACTTCCCTTGGATTAGTCCAGGTGGACGTGTGCATATACACTTCCCTTGGATTAGTCCAGGTGGACGTGTGCATATACACTTCCCTTGGATTAGTCCAGGTGGACGTGTGCATATACACTTCCCTTGGATTAGTCCAGGTGGACGTGTGCATATACACTTTCCTTGGATTAGTCCAGGTGGACGTGTGCATATACACTTTCCTTGGATTAGTCCAGGTGGACGTGTGCATATACACTTTCCTTGGATTAGTCCAGGTGGACGTGTGCATATACACTTCCCTTGGATTAGACCAGGTGGACGTGTGCATATACACTTTCCTTGGATTAGTCCAGGTGGACGTGTGCATATACACTTCCCTTGGATTAGTCCAATAGAGCTCTCAGCTCTACTACATTCACTGTATAATACTTGTGGGCTCACCATAACCTTGGTCATGGTGTTTTAACACAGTAATTAAACAGTAATTAAGAGTAAAAATCCTTTCTTATTCCAAGAGAGAAGAACCAGGACACAGTCACACTTGTATCAAAGCAGAACCCAGCTCCTTACAAGGTGGAAATAGCTCAGAGTTTGATACCTGAGATCAGTGATCCTCTGGATTCCTAGGGCATGAGCAAGCCTGTATCTCTGTCTCCACCTTCTGCAGCACTTACAGTTCCTCTCACAGACACGGGTTGGCTCTGCTCCATGGTTCCTGCTGTCTTGGTAGTGGTCCTGTTGTACTGGGATCTCCAATATGCTGGCATCTCCACTGCACTGAGGCTACCCCTTACCTTTTTTGTTTTAATTTTACAGAAGTACACAGTTGACAGACTTAGGATATTTTAAAGAGACTGAATTTTTTTAAGTGTTTCTATCTTTAAAGATTATGGGACTTTTAAATTTATTGTATGTTTTATATTGTGATGTTGACTTAATATCTTGGGAATAAACAAGAAAGCAAAGGTTGTAGTGATGTGCTTTATGTCAACTTGACAAGAGGTCAATTTTCTGGTTAGCTTTTGTCAATTAGAGACAAGCTAAGGTCATCTGGGAAAAAAGGGAACTTGATTGAGAAAATGGCTGTCACGCTGGGCTGAAGGACAGGTCTGTGGGACATTTTCTTGATTAATGATTGAAGTGGGAGAGCCCAGTCCATTGTGAGCGATGCCACCTGGGGCAGGCAGTCCTGAGTTGTACAAGAAAGCAGACTCAGCGAGCTGCGGGGAGCAAGGCAGTAACCACCATTCCTGCATGATCTCCGTGTCAACTCCTGCCCTGATTTCCCTTCATGATGGATTACAAATGCAATCTGAAATAAACTCTTAAATGCAAAAGCCTGTCATTATAGGAGCATTGCAAAGACCACAAATACCAGGCTAACCAGTTACCTTTATTGCCAGCCTTCCCAGTTACAGCTTAATGGTCCACAGTTCTCATCAAGCTGGCCTTGATGTAATTATCTCGTACGTTCAGTCTGAGGGTGAAACCTGTCTGCTCAAAATCTTTTAGGAATCCAATCAGACTGATGAACACATACCCATGTTGTTGCAATTCTAACTATGCTTTTAAATGTACTCTGTACTTTTGTACAGAGTACAAAAAGATTATTCCATAACAGAGGACTTATTTACACCTCTCAGGAGGGAACAGTTTTGTTCTCCATTACTCAGCCATGCTGGCTGCTGGGAACATTGATGTCATCCAGGACTGTGAATCTCTACAGCTCAGAGCCTCTCAGAGTCCTAAGCAGGCCCGTCAGACCCACCTCTCCACTCACAGACCAACCTCCATTCAGTCTGCGACTAAAGGGACTGTTCTCTAGACATCTGCAGCCCCTTTCTGTGTAGCTCTCTCTTAGTCTGGACTCTGCCCCTCAGATTTCAGCCGTCTCAGCAGCTTTAAAAATCTAACCTCAGGCCATCAAGATGGCTCAGTGGGTAGAAGGGCTTGTGTGAAAACTAATGACCCAAGTTACACTCCCAACACCAAGTGGTGAAAAGAGAGAAATGATTCCTGTGGGTTGTTGTTTCATTTACACACACACACACACACACACACACACACACACACACACTGTTGCCTTATGGATCTCAGCTCACAGTTCAAAGAAGCCCTGAGGGCCAGTGAGATTTCTCAGTGGGAGAGAGGAGCCTGATGCCCCAAGTTGCCTCCCTTTGTGCATCTTAGGGACTGTCCTAACTGAGGCAACTGTGAATGAAGAACTGACAGACACATGACATACATACAGAAAAGATAGGGTTGGGTGGGTTGTGCACGCTGATGGAGACGCACCGGCAGCGTCATAGAAACAACATGTATTTTATACAGCTGGATGGAGGAGGTGGGTCTGTTGTATATAGCTGAACCAGGAGGCAGCTATAGCTCATCTCGGTAGGGGGGTCTCTGAAGGGGAGCCATCTTAGGCTGTACAAGTCCAAGAGGAGGAAGCTGTGAGGGACATTTTCTGCCCACGCTGTCAACATCCTCCAGGACTAGAAGAGTCGTTTTGTTATCCCAGTAGGTCTGAGGCATGAGGTCATTGACACGGCTGGGCTCATGTCACACAACGTGAGTTCACTTAGGACCTCACACTCAGACCCTGAGTTCAATCCGTAGAACCCACATAAAGTTGGGAGGAGAGAACCAATTCCATAGTGTTGTCCTCTGTGTTCCACAGGTGCAACAGAGTATGTGGGCACCTGTACACGGGAATGAAAAAAAGACACCTTTAAAAGAAACCTGGATGTCTGGTAAGTTCAGTCTAACACCCTCAGTGTTTGTGCCTTCACAGGTTCTAGTTCTTTCTGTCTTTAAAAGCGATTATGTTTAATAGCGTATATGTGCGTAGGTGTGTACGGTGCCCGTGTGGACCAGAGGAGTCAGACCCCTTGGACCTGGGGTTTTAGGTGATCGTAAGCTGCTTGAGTGGGTAATGGAAACAGAACACCAGTCATCTGAAAGAGCAATCAGCGCTCTTAACCGCAGCCATCTCTCCTGACGCCAGGCCGTCTTCCTGAGCTTCTGGTTTCAACCACCTGTGTCCTTATATTGATTGTGAGTTTCTTGGAAACAATTTTTTTTTTTTTGGTTTTTTTCGAGACAGGGTTTCTCTGTGGTTTTGGAGCCTGTCCTGGAACTAGCTCTTGTAGACCAGGCTGGTCTCGAACTCACAGAGATCCGCCTGCCTCTGCCTCCCGAGTGCTGGGATTAAAGGCGTGCGCCACCACCGCCCGGCTTGGAAACAAGATTTTTAAGACCTTATTTGACAATAGTAGTGTCTTTGCTTTTTTGGTATGTTTTTACGTGGGTGTGTAAACATGTATATATGTATGCATTTAGGCCAGAGGCCCAGTGTTGGCTTTTTTTTTTCCTGGATCATTATTTACCTTATTATTTTTTTAAAGATTTGTTTATTTATTGTGTATACAGTATTCTGCCTACATTCATGCTTGCAGGCCAGAAGAGGGCACCAGATCTCATTACAGATGGTTGTGAGCCACCATGTGGTTGCTGGGAATTGAACACAGGACCTTTAGATAAGCAGGTAGTACTCTTAACCACTGAGCCATCTCTCCAGCACCCTCACCTTATTTTTTGAGACAGGATCTATCACTGAACCTGGAGCCCACTGATTTGGTGAGCTCCAGGAATCTGTTTCACTGCGTTCTCCTGCCAAGACTAGGGTTGCAGGTGTCTACTGCCACGTCTGGCATTTTAAAAAACCTTCAGATTTGATTTTGTGCATTCAGGTGTTTTTTCTGCATGTGTATCTATTCACTGCTTGCAGGTCTGTAGTAATAGGAGCGGCAGGGCTGCATTCCCAGCATCCCGGCCGCCTGGCTAGCTTATGCCCTGAAATAATTACACGGACACTGTATTCTTTTAATCACTGCTTGGCCCTTTAGCTCTAGCCCTTACTGGCTAATTCTGATATCCCGATCAACCCATCTCTAATAATCTGTGAGCACCGGTCTTAGTGAGCACCGGTCTTACCAGGAAGATTCTAGCCTACGTCCATCCTGGGTCGGAGCTTCATCGCATGTGTCTGCCCGGGAGCGTCTCTTCTCCAGAGAGCAGAGCTGTCCGTCTCTGTCTGAGGCATCTTACCTCACTTCCTCTTCCTCCCAGCATTCTGTTCTGTTTACTCCACCCACCTATGTTCTAAGCTATGAGCCCAAGCAGTTTGTTTATTACTTAACCAATGAAATCAACAGATTGATATATGACACTCCCACATCACAGGTCTGGTGCTCATGAAGGTAAATCAGATTCCCCCTGGAACTGGAGCTACAGGTGATTGCAAGTTACTTTCTGGATGCTGGGAATTAAACCTGGGCAGACAGTATTCTTAATGACTTGCTCCATGTCTTCTACACCCTAAGTCTGGCTTTCTATGTGCTGGGGGTCCCATGATCACTTACGTCTTCACATCTGAGCAGCAGACTCTTTACCAACTGTGCCATCTCCCCAACCTGGCGAATTTAGCCTCTCCCTCTCTCTTTGTACTCTGTGAGAACTTCATACGGTATATTTTATTGAATTTCTCTGTCCCTCAGCTCCTCCTAGACTTTCCCTCCCTTCCTCCCCACCTAACTTGATGTTCTTTCTCTGTTTTCTTAAAAACAAAGGAGAAAAAAGCCACTAAAAATCATGGAGTTCAACTTTGTATTGACCAACAACATCTGAGCACGGGGCCTGTCCTGCAGTGTGGTTGATGAATCCAGTGTGCCTCCATTGAAGAAAACTGATTTCCTGCTCACAGAAGCTATCAATTTCAAATTGCTTCTTGTTTAGAGGTGAGATTTCCCATCCTCTCTGCTGGGATTTTACAGATAAAATCTGTTTGTGCATCCCTTGGGCACGCTGTCAGTCTCTGAGAGTTCATATGCTCATCTGCACTGTTGTATATGAAGAATGCTGTGTCTTTGCCACCTCCTCTGGTCTTATTTAGGAGAAGGGTCTGATAAAGACATCCTATTCAGGGCTGTGCACTCCAAAGTCTCTCATATTCTACAAATTGTCTAGTTGTGGGTCTCAGTGTTAATTACCATCTGGTTCAAACATTTGCACAGTGCAATCAGGACTTCCCCTGAAGTGGCCAGTGAATTGACAGTCAGCTCAGTGGCCTTAGCATTGTCCTCAGCAGAAATGATGGCCACTGTAGTCAGATATTTCCTGCCCCAACCACCTGGGACCAAATAACCAGCAGCTGCTTTCCAAATTATCACACAGAGTCTTGTAATAATTATATAAATGTTTGGCCAATAGCTCAGGCTTGTTACTATCCGACTCTTACACTTTAATTAATCCATAACTTTATCTATGCTTAGCCACATGACTTGGGACCTTTTCTCAGTACAGCATTCTCCTTCCGCTTCTCTGTGTTTCACTGGCAACTCCTGACTCTGCCCTTCTCTTTCCTATCATTCTTAGTTTGGTCACCCCACCTATACTTCCTGCCTGGCTACTGGCCAATCAGCATTTTATTAAACCAATTCAAGTGACATATCTTTACAGTATACAAGAAGACTATTCCACAGCAGACCACCTTTTGCTGCCAGCCTTTCCTACCTCATGCTCCCCGCTGCCTCCTGCTAACAACTTTTTTTGGCTTCTTCACTTTTGTGAACTCCTCCCTGAAGGACAAATGTGTGAAGGACATGTCATCCAGGATGAGCCCACAGGTTGCCACTCACACTGTGAGGTTACAGCTCATCTCCTTCAAGTGATCAGTTCTCCAGTGTCAGATTGACTAGAGGATCTCCACATTGATG
The DNA here is from genome assembly GCF_018167655.1 of Microtus oregoni. Classification (NCBI taxonomy): domain Eukaryota; kingdom Metazoa; phylum Chordata; class Mammalia; order Rodentia; family Cricetidae; genus Microtus; species Microtus oregoni. The sequence continues at coordinate 23,428,190 of NW_024543088.1, forward strand.
GAGAATGCACTGGCTCATCATGGTCTTCTCTACCACTGGTGTGGATATGAGAAAGCTGGTTGGGAAAGGGTGCACGGTGTGATGTTGACATTCCGCAATACTCTACTACTACGATGACTGGTTTGTGACATTGTCAAGAAGGGACATCAAACATAGTGGGTTTTGTACTTAAGGGATGAAAAAGTGAGTCCCTCCCTCTATCTTCACGGAAGCAGTCAAAGATGACAGCTCTGTGCCCGGCATCCTTATTACTAAGGCAGAGCTCAATACACCGCCTGTAATGGTTAAAGTGAGGCTGACTTACCCATGCGCTTAAACACTTTGGCAGCCATATTTCCTTTTGTTGGACCCACTTCCACCTGCTTCCACTCAGACCTCCACATGAATTCCCCAGCTGCGCACACGGAGCATGTGAAAGGGTGTGGTGAAATGAGCCTCTTCCTCTTTAAGTCGTCTTTTGCCATTGTCTTATCACACAATAGATAGCCAGCTAGAACAAGGCCATCTAGGGAAGGAGAAGCTTCCTTTGGAAGCCTAGAGAAAAGGTGCCTTAGGCATGAGAACAATGAGAAGCTAAGGCAGATGGATCTCTGTGAGTTCAAGACCACCTAGTCTACCTACTGAGTTCCAAGACAGCCATGATGACCTTGTCTCCAAATCCAAAAACAAAAAGGAGTGATAGTGAGAGCGATAGGTGGAGAGAGAGAGAGAGACACCATGAGAGGGGTGGCATGGGGGAGGCTAGCAGAGGTGCCCCCTACAAGTGCAACGTTCAGAGCAATTCCTCAAGCAAAGTGTTTTTTAAAAGAAAAACAAGTGAGGGGCACTACTGACTCTCCTTTACTGACTAGTCTGCCATTTACCCAGAAATAAAAAATAACAAATTAATTAAATGAATAAATAAAACAAACAACTGCTTGTGTTTGAGAATATATCCCTGTCTTAGTCAGTGTCCCATTATTGTGGAAAGACACCATGACCATGACATTTAATTCAGGCTTGCTTACAGTTTCAGAGGTTTAGCCCATTACTGTCATGGCAGAAAACATGGTGGTATGTGAGCAAACATAGTAGCTGAGAATTTTACATCTGGATCTGAAGGCAGCAGGCAGAAAGAGATACTGGGCCGACACTTGAGCATTTGAAGCCTCAAGGCCCATTCCCAGTGACACACTTCCTTCAACAAGGTCACAGCTACTCCAACAAGGCCACACCTCCTAATCCCTGTCATACAATGCCACTCCCTAATGATGAGGCATTCAGATCTATGAGCCTATGGGGGTCATCCTTATTCAAGCCACCAGAACCACTAAGTGGCTCTTAGGAGTCCTGTGGAAGGAAGAATTGAGCTGCAAAGCCTCAGGTTGAAGGGCAGGAGCTAGACACAGCAGAAAAGACTCCCTCCAGGACACATTACAATTAATAATACAGAGACCAGGCTGGCCTCAAGCTCAGAGACTTGCCTGCCTCTGCCTCCTGAAGGCTGAGATTAAAGGCATGTGCCACCACGCCTGGCAGCTTTTGATATTTTTGATGAACTTCCCCAAATCAAATTTTAAACTATTTTTCATGATCTTGACTTTGATTAACTTTTAAACTTTCCAGAGAGTCCTTTGGGACATCTTAAAGGATACTGTCTATATTTGTTGTGTTTCTATTGCTCTGATAGTCAACTCATAGAAGAAAAAAAGTTTGTTTTGGGCTTATGGTTTTAGAGCCCATGGGGGCGGAGTGTAGGCCGCAAGCAGCAAGCAGCTGGAGCAGCAGCTGAGGGCTCACATCTTTAACCTAAGCAGGATGCAAAGAGACACCAGGAATGGCTAGAGTCTTTTGAAACCTCAAAGCCTGCCCCAGTGACATACATCCTCCCACAAAGCCACCCCTCCTAATCCTTCCCACCCAACTAGGAGCCAAGTATTAAACATCTAAACTTATGGGACCCATCCCCATTCTGTTAATCCCAAGGGGCAAGAGTGAGACCACTACCACAATTCTGAGCCGAATTTGAAGCAAGTTTTAATTAAATACTGAATCAGCATAGTGAGAGACCACAGAGACCCTGCATCTGGCTTGAATTCTGGAGTGTCAGCACCTAGGCTTTGAACTACCTCTCGAGATTGTTACCTTTTGCTTGAAGTGTTTTATTCTTTCCTGAGCTCTTTCTGAAAGATTCTAAAGCCTTTACATAAGTTAGTCATGAGAGGACACCAGGAAGTTTCAGCGCTGAGGATTGCTTAAGCAAATGGTTCCTTCGAATGACTCCAGTTAAGAGATTTTGGTATGCAGAAATTAATTGCTCAAGGTGTAAATTGTGTAACAATAAAAAAAAAGCCTTTTGTGAGGCAATAGGCAGTCAGTTCACCTGAAGTTGATTCACCCTGCTGCTTTTGCTAAAAAGAAAACTTAGTTCTTGTGACTCTAATTCTTCCAAGGGCCCTCGCAAAACAGAATACTGACAGGCCAGAATGGTGGACTCAGGCCAGGTCCATTCCGGGGTTCCCAAACAATGGCCACGAGCTATATCGACCAGCGCTTATAAAGACAAACCAATAAGGTTACATACATCTAGCCTTCATCCAGTCAGGGCCAATCAAATATCTTGATGCACTTCCTGCCTACTATTTTCCTGCCCACATGTGATTGAGCACATCTGGTGCAGAAGGGTCAACCAAGCTTGTTTAGAAGTGAAAAAATGTAGCTTGCTCTTACATGAACAAGCTCCAGCAACGCAGGAAGCGTCTGTCCTTGGGCAAGGGGCTTACAGATTAGATGCATTTCTGTTTCATGGATCTCTTAGGCACAGCAATTAAAGCTTAAAACATAACTTTGGCTCTCACAATTTGAACCATTGCATTCCACTTCTTGACTCCCATAGGCTCGTAGCCCTATCATAATGCAAAGTCCATTTAGTACAACTTCAAAAGTTCTCATAGTCTTCCGGTCTCTTCTGAGATTCAAGTCAATTTCTTAATTATAACCACCTATAAAGTAAAAAAGTAAATTATATACTTTCAACATACAATCGTGCTGAATATGCATTCCATTCCAAAAGGGAAGGAAAGGAGCATCTGATGAGGAAATACTAGACAAAAGCAAGACCAACAACAATCAAGGCAAACCCCACATCCTGCAGCTCTGTGTCTGATGTCAGAGGGCTCAGATGGCTCTGCCCTTCCCGCTTTGCTGCCTGTGAGATGTGTCTTTCTCAAGCTCTTCTTGGCAGAATATCTTGCAGCTCTAATATCTTGGGGTCTCAAAAGCAACCCAGGTTTCCCTCTCATAGTTTCATGCAATGTGGTAAGTATTTTTGAATCCCAATAGTGGGTGTCTCTGCCTATGCAATAAGTCAGATCAGGCTGAATTAAAAGTCCGGGTTTAATAAACAAAGCAACTTTGGGCCATTCTCAGGGGAAGCAGGAGAGAAACCACTCTGGTGCTCCCAAGGCACAGTGCTCCTTGTAGGCACAGTGCTCCTTGTGGGCACAGTGTTTGAGTAGCTCCAGGGGAGGAGCCACTGATGACTTCATAAGAAGGGCAGGTTTTGGAATGGGGGAGTGAGACTGGAGCAGAGATTCCCAACATCCCAAACTTTGGGGGTTTATATGGGCACTGGTTCAAGTCTAGATGCTTCCTGCTGGCATAGGACGATGTGGGGAAGAGGGAGTCAGGAGTCTGTGGGCTCATGCTCAGTGGGAGGTGTGGGATAAGAAGCACTCAGTTAACATCCATCCTGGAGACCTCAGGAATCTGTTCTTGGGGAGGTGGAGAAGGCAGGTTGCTAGGAGAAAGAATAGATTATTAACACCGGCCTTATGAGTGGGGCTAGCATGGGAAAAGTGAAGACTGCCAAAAAGAATGGACTAGAAATGAACCCTGGTTGTACAACAGAGACAAGGGTAAAAGAGTCAGAGACAAGAGCAGATATGCTGCTCACTGGGACAATTTGAAAAACTGGAGGGTGGAGGGTCCCAATTGCTGGCTAGACCATTTATCCTGGATAGGTGCCCATTTGAGCCTGGAGAGATGGTACCAGCACCGATGTCCCAGGAGCTTGGGAGGATGACATGTCAAATAGGGGGATGCTGTGTTCGAGGAATAACATCACATCTGCTGTTTTCTTGGAGGTGGGGAGTGCCTCCATCCATCCTGTAAAAGTGTCACTAAGAGTTAAGAGTTAACGGGGCTTTTTATGAATGGGCATGTGGGTGAAGTCAACCTGCCAGTGCTTGCCCAGTTGGTGTCCTCAGAACTGGTGCAGGGACTGGCATTTCTGGAGGGCCCCCTGTGGGTTGGCCTTGGCACAGGTCTGGCAAGAGGAGTGAACCTGTCTAGAGACTGATCCCACAGGCCAAAGTCCTTGATACAGTAGCATGTTTCCCAGCAACATGCAGATGTCTGTAAAAACAGCTGGCACAGATTTACATCTTGGTGTCATAGCAAAAGGCTATGGCTTTGGGTTAACCGGCATGAACGCTTTTCCTAGGTCCTGGTTTCAGCCCAGTGACTCACACCTGTGAGTCTATTCTTAGAAGATAACCAGGGAAAACTGCCTGGGACTTGCTGACCCTCTTGGCCCACTGCAGCCCCTTGGGGAGCTGTGCCATCCCTGCACTGGGACCCGCTGCCCACTGCCTGCTGCCACTTCGGGGACCAGCAGTGTGGTCTCAGGACCCGCTTGCCTGCTGTAGCCACCTGGGGACCTGTAGCATTTTACTTAAACCATTACATTGGTGCCATAGAACTCAGTAGGCCCTCACACCCCTCTCCCAGGGTTGGGATCTGGAACCGAGTATTTTCTCCACAACAAGCACGTGTTCCATCTGCCTGAGTACTGAGCTCTAAGCACACCAGCAGCTTCGGTGACTACAAAGAAAACAACTTTCATGTTTTAAACTGCTATGTACTTTTAAGTCTCTTATAAAAATATGGTATATTTAATCCAACCCTGATTTAAACTATGTTACTATTGTCAGTTCTGCCATTAACCTTCTATTGCAAGCAGTTTTTTTTTTCTGTCTTTTTATGAGTGTAAATCTTACCTGTTAGGCTAAAAGCCAGTACAGTCAAGCTTGGACCCAGCTATCCAGGCAGATTCTATACTGTAGTTATACCTGATAAACAGTCCCCAACTGCTCAGAAATCTGGGGAATATAGCATTTAAATATTTAATTACTAAAAAAAAACTTTTCATAACAAAAAGAGGTTGGCTCCTAGCAGCATCACTCTATTTCCTCCAAAAAAAGACAGAAGACAAATGGACACAAAACAACATCCATCCACAATTTGCTTCAACTGCCAAGTACTGACCATTAGGCAAAATTGCCTTTCATCTAAACTGAAGATCTCCAGACAGTGAACAGAATCACTGGAATCGACAGCCTAGCTGCTCAGGTCAAGGTAGGCCTGTCTTCCTACAGATTTCTTAGCCCACAGGATCTTCTGGAGCCTGGCAGGCCCTGTGCTGAACAGCAAAGGGCAAATAAAGACCTTCAGCGACCATGGAGGACCCTGAGGAGTAGCTCTAGGGGCCAACTAAGTAAATTCTCTGTTGTTTTTTAATCAATAACTCCAGTAAAATTTTATCCTTCTTAAAGATCTCTGATGCAGTTTGATAGCTGAGAGGTTTTGTCGTTTAAAAGGACAACCTCACCAAACAAATTTCAGCAAGATACAAATACAAGATATTAAGACATGTACCTGCAAGTTATAAAGGTATGAGGACAAAGGCAAGCTGTCAAATTTTTATCTCATGTTGCCTTTCATAGTCTTAAAGATACTTTTCATTATGCAAAAATATCTGTCATAATCATTCTGATATAAATATGCTACTGTTTAAAACTTATGTTTTCACAAGTGAGTTCCAGGGAGCAGACTTGAAGGATCTACCTTAAACAAGATACATCCCTTTCAATTCCCTGGTCCTAAAAAAATTTTCCTAAAGTTAGCTTTGTCCTCTGTTCTGCCAATACCTTAAACAGGTGTACCAGACATTCCCATACCACAAACACCAGACAGGAGCAAAGAGACCAGCCACCCCAGGATGTGGCCGGCACCCAGCTTTCTTAGGTTCCCACCAAGACAACATCCACAAATAAGCAGGAAGCAGTCTTGAGAATCCACTGCCCCAATTCCTTTATCCTATTGTGCCTAACCTCCTGCCATTTTATTATAAAAAAGAGATGGGAATGTAATGGTCCGTCCTGTTCCTATTTAAGAGACAAGCCACACCACTCCCTCCCCAGCCAACGAAGCAAGCTGATCTTCAGCTTCCAGCCTGAGCTCTCTTTCTTTCTTCCTCTCCCCACTTCTTCCCTTTCCCCCTCTGTTTCTCTCTCTCTCTCTCTCTCTCTCTCTCTCTCTCTCTCTCTCCTCTTCCCCATCTCCCCTTCTCTCCTTTTCCCTTACCCCTCCATCACCCACTAAATAAATACCCACTTCCTCTGCATGGCATATCTACCTATCTCAGTCCTTCACCCCCCATGCGGCTCCCTTCCTGGGACCTGGCTGCCTTTGTGGCCTGCTGTGGTCTGGGGACCTGCCACCCACTGCTGCCACTCGGGACAGTGCAGCATTTTTTTTTTAAACCATAACAATAACACCTTTAGTCACCCATTCACAAGCCTGTGCTGGAACCCAATGTCTAAAGCAATGCCTCCACAGCATAGGCTTTTGGATCATGTGGGTAGAGGAAGATCCAAAGCCCAAGTGTCCTGGCATCCCAGGGATCCAGGGAGGATTGGATTGGGAGGAACAGATGAAGGTTGCCCCTGGTACCCCCAAATCAGGAGGGGTCCTGTACCCCTAGAGGCAGTGACTTGGAATAGGCAACTTACTCATCCAAAAGCCAATCCAGTCTGGTGGGGAGCAATTCAAAGAAGAGGAGTGGCTTTCCCACGTGGTCAGGGGCCAAGGCAGAGACCTCAGCTCCCCCCTGACCATTGCACCAAGATGAAAGGTTTCTGTACCCCAGTATTAAGTCTCTCCACTGGCACAGTAATCCAAATCAGGCTGAATTAGGAATAAAAGACCAGATTTAATGAGTCAGGCAACTCCCAGGTGATATCAGGGGAAGAAAGTAGGAGAGAAATCACGTCGCTGCCCCCACAGAAAGAGCCTTAAATTCCCTGGAAACCCAGTCTTTGAGTAGCTCCAGGGGAGGAGCTGCCAAGGGTGGACTTTCTAAGAAGGGCGGGGTTTGGAATGGGGGTGTGGAGCAGAGACCCCCAACATGGTGACCTCTAAGGGTCTTCACACAGGGTGTGCCTTGTTACATATTGCCTGGCCTCCGTGGCAGCGGCTCACTTTAACGGTGAAGAAAGAGTCTACAACCCCTTTGCTCCTGTATTCTTCATCACTTTAAAGCCAAAAGAATGTGACTGACACAGCCAGGGCCAGCTGTCATCTGCCTGGGTGAGCTTGCCTCCCTTGAGCCACATCGGAGGCAGCTTTACTTGGCTAATGCTTCTTGAGAGCAGGAAATTCCCTCGGCGTTTTCCTTTCTCCAGTTAGAAGCTTAGCTGGGTGGGGTTTCGCCCCAAGAGAATGTGAATCCCACCTGCAAGAACAGAACCACTACCACACTTTTCTGCTGAATTTAAGCAAGCTTGATTTTTATTGGGGTGCACCCAAGAGCTGAGAAACAACTGTCTCCTAAGTTGGGTTGAAAAGAATAGCCCCAAATGGATGGAACTAGAAAAAAACAATCCCGAATGAGGTAACCATAACCACAGTATGTACTCACTCAGTAGCCTGAATAGGTGCCCACTTGAGCCTGGAGAGGGCGTACCAGCATAGGTGTCTTAGAAGCTTGGCAGCCGAGGGGGTGGTAAGGATTACTGTGTGAGGTCCTGTCCATCGAGGTTCAAGAGACCTAGGAACTAAATTTGAGGAGTACCCTGTCCCTGGGGAGAGTGGGGTAGGTTCAGGGGCAGTTGGATCTGTTGGCATTTGGGCAGGGAGACAACTGTCCTGAAAACCCTAAGGGAGAACAGTTCATGTACGCTGTCTGAAAGACCGGGTGTCAGGATCCTCCCAGGAGAAGGCAAAGAGGAAGTATGCATCAGGGTGTAAAGGGACAGCAAAGAAGGCATCTTTTAGGTCCAGAACAGTAAAGTGGGAGATGGCAGGAGGGACATTAGACAGGAGATTGTCAGGGTTGTTAACCGGTGGACGAATTGGAATACCTGCCTCATTTATGAGGCGGAGGTCTTGAAGCAGACGGTAAGCACTAGAAGGTTTGTGCATGGGAGGGATGAGAGTGTTGCAGGGTGAGTCAATAGGGATTAAAAATCCTTGAGATAGGAGGTGGGTGATAATAGGCTTAAGACCTCGGTGGTGGGTTTCAGGAATAGGAAACTGGGATCTAGAAAGGAAGGAAGAAGAGTCCTTTATGTCCTTTCAGGCACACTAGGACTGGCTGATGGTGAGTAGCAACCAGGAGTGGAAATATTCCATACTTGGGGATCTACTGGATTAGCAAAGGGTAGGGACAGGACAGTCTGGGGTAGGAACTTGTGAGGCTATTAAGGTGAGAAGAAAGTGGGACTCACTCAGGAGAGGATGTGGGGGCCAAGGTGAGTGTGGCCCCAAAGCGGCTGAGACTATCCCGACCTAGTAGGGGTGCAGGGCAAGCAGGTGTGACCAGGAAAGAATGAGAAAAGAATCACCCTGCAAGAATGCAGGGCAGTGGCAGGGTCTTAAGTGGGAAGGAACGGGTCCCGTCTACCCCCATGACTGAAATTGGTGAGGGGAACATAGGGCCTGAGTGAGATGTTAGAACAGAGTAGGTAGCTCCCGTGTCCTAAAGAAAAGTAATGGACTTACTTGCTACCTGCAGCGCTACCCTAGGCTTGGAGAAGGTGATGGGGGTCACCAAGTCTGGGCAGCATCAATCCTCTGCCAGGCTGAATAGTTTGAAGGCTGGCACAGTCTCACTTGCCAGTGTTGGTGAGGCTAGACCTCCGTGGCATGGCATAGAGGATGAGCCTGCATGGGGGCATTGTGATTTCCAGTGCCCAGGCTGCTGCCAGATAGGGCATGACCTCATAGGCAGCGAAGGCTCAGGACAATATCGTGTCAAATGACCATTATGTTTGCATTTGTAGCAGGCTCCTGGTGAAGTTGACTTAGGCTGAGCTCCGGAAGGATGGAGCCTTGAGATCAACTTCCCTGGTCCCCTTTGTGGGGGTCTGGGTGGCCTCAGGTCAACTGCTAGGTCTTGGGCTTGGAGCATAGCCACCTGTTGCAGTCTTGTCTGTCAGGAGGACTCAGCTGCCTCTTCTTGGGCATTAAAAACTTTAAAGGTCATTTTCACCAGTTCTTGTATGGGAGTTTGGGGACCTCCTCAGTCTTTTTAAATTTCTTTCTAATATCTGGTACTGACTGAGAAACGAAATGGGTGCCAGGACTGTGGCTCCTGCTGGGGAAGCTGGGTCCAGTTAAGGATATTGAACCTTGGTCTCTTATAATTGATTTTAAAAAATGGCTGGGTTTTCGTCAGCTAGTTGTGTTATCTCTTGAAGTTTGTTGAAGTTAACTTTTTCTGAGACCATCTCCATACCCTGAAGGAGGCAATGGACCATGATGTCCCACTCCTGTCGGCCATTTTGGCCTGGTCGATAATCCCAGTATGGTTCTGTAGCTGGCACAGACAAGTCCCCCACAGGGACTGTGTTGTCCACTAGGTGTGGTCTGGTCTACATACTGTCTAGCTGCTGCCTAAACTCTACTTTGCTCTTCAGGAGTGAGAGTAGAGACCTGGATGACACAGAAGTCATGCCAGGTTTGATCGTAGGCTTGGGATAGATAGATTAAACTCTTAATATAAACAGAAGGATTAGCAGAGAAGGAACCCAACCACTTCTCTATTTGTGAGAGGTCTGGAAGAGAGAAGGGAATGTGAACTTTAAGAAAACCATCAGCTCCCGCTACCTCCTGGAGAGAACAGAGAAGGGCAGGGTGTATGGTGAGACCTGGTATTAGAGAAGACAGGGAGGATTGGAAAGGGTTAGGTCAGTGTGTAGAAGGAGTCCAAAAGGTGGGTTGTGGCATGGAAGGGTAGGGAGAGGCAGTAGGAGGAAGGGGAGGAGGAAGGTGGGTAAAGAGGAGGAAGTTGACTTTTAACCTTTTCTTTGGCTGGGAGGGAAGTGGGAAGGGGTGGATAGGGGGAGGACTGTGAAAAATGTTGCCCCACAGGAGGGGTTCAGTAGTCGAGGTTGGAGGGAGTAGGGGAGGGGCCAGTGTCTCTGACAGCATGGTCGTGGAGGAACTTTAAGGGTCCCAATTCTGAGATAGTAGGAAATCTGGAGGCACCGTGACCCTGGAGACCAAAACCAGGGCTGTAAGATATTGGCTCTGAGGAAGGGACGGGAGCACAGTGCCCAGAAACCATGGACATATGAGAGTTCTGACCACTTCTCTGCACAACGACAAAAATTTTCAAGGTCACAAAGGATGGAAAATTCAAGAGTTCTCTCTGGTAGCCATTGTGTTCCATTGTCAAGGTCATACTGAGGTTAGATCTTAGTGCATTAGAGAGATTAGCCAGTCCGGGACATATGGTATACAGTCCCAATTTATAAAGACATGGTAGAAGGCAGCCCAGGGGCATCAGGGGATCGGGCTTCAAATTGTAGGCACCCATCTTACAAGTCTCTACCGAGACTTGGAACTCAAAGCCTAGTACAATGCATCCACCATGATAGACTTCTGAGTCAAAAACAGAGAGATGTAGGGAATTCCTTGGAAGGACATCTCCTACCTGAAGGAGCACCACAGGGGGCAAGGGCTGCTTTGGCCCTCTTGGTTAGGTCAGGTGAATTGAAGAATCGCCCTTAACAGGTCAGATATACCCCTCTCAATTCCCTGGTCCTAAATTTTTTTTTCTCCTAAACTTAACTTTGTCCTCTGTTCTGCCAATGCCTTAAACAGATGTAAGAGACATCAGACATTTCCATACCACAAGCACTGGACAAGAACAAAGAGACCAGCTACCCCAGGATGTGACCAGCACCCAGCTTTCTCAGGTCTCCCCCCGAGGTGACACCCACAAATAAGCAGGAAGCAGTCTTGAGAATCCGTCATACCAATTTCTTTAACATGTTATGCCTAACCTCCAGCCTTTTTATTATAAAAAAGAGATGGGAATCTAATGGTCTGCCCTGTCCCTTTAAGAGACAAGTCATGCCCCCCCAGTCCACCAAGGCAAACTGATCTTCAGCTTCCAGCCTGAGTCCTTCTCTCTCTCTCTCTCTCTCTCTCTCTCTCTTCTCTTTCCCCTTCTCCCCTTCCGTTCCATAACTAACTAAATAAATATCCAACTTCACTCTACATGGTGTGCCTATCCATCTCTGTCTCTCACCCACTGGGGCTGCGGCTCCCTGCCTGGGACTCACTGCCCGTCATGGCCCACTGCAGCCACTTGGGGAACTATGCTGTTTCTGCCTGGAACTGACTGCTCTTGAGACCTGCTGCTCACTGCTTGCCACCACTTTGGGGACCTGCAACATTTTTACTTAAACCATTACATCGACAAACGTATGAGCCCTGGGCCCTAATGGCAGTGACTTGGGAATGGGGACTCACCCAAATCTGATCTTAGCCTGGTAGGGAACAGGTATGAGGGAGGGTGTTTTCCTATCAGGCCTGGACTGATGGGAAAAAACAGCCCCCCACAGCGGTACCTCCAGATGAAAGGTTTTTACAGCCCAATAAATCTCTCTGCTGACATAATAATCCAAATCAGACCAAATCAATACAAATTAGAAAAAGCCCAGATTTAATGGATACCAGCGCTCCCAGTGGCCTTCCAGTCCCCAGAGAGGAGACAGGAAGAAAGACTGAAAAACCACGTGTTTGTTCTGGGGGGGGGGAGTTTAAATAGCCTGTGGGAGTGGTCTTGACCCTCTCTGGGGAGGGGTCACCATTTGGTGGGGAGTCTGGACTGAGGCAACTCCCAGGGGAGGGGACTTGGGATAGAGCTTTCCACCAAACATTTCAGACTCCTTGGATATAGGAGGGGCCAGAGGCTGGGGTGAATGAAGCCTGGACCCAAACACATCTCTTAGGTCCCTTTTAAGGAGTAAAATCATAAATACTTGCAAAGAAGGTTTACAGAAGAGAGAGAATGGAGGAATAAGGAAATAAAGAAAAAAAGAATCTCATAAACACCATGTGGTCACCATGTGATTAGGGAGAGCCAGAGGAGGTTCGGGGAATTAAAGATCAGGAAGGGTCAGGGCGTACTCAAAAACAAGTCAAGGTCATGGGTTGGGGCAGGACAGGCTCCAGACAGGTTCCTTGGGCACCCTTCCCACAATCCTAAAATCAGACTCACTCTGATCTCCTTATCTCTCTCAGCACAAATCTTGGCTGTGGTGTTGTTTTTCACTTCAAAGTGTATGTTTTGTGGGGATTCCCCTCCCTCCCACTTGCTCTCTTATCAGCACGGGAGTGATTACTAATAATCTCACCACAGAGGCAATATCAGACGCTCTTGAAACCTCCTCCATAAAATAAATTAATCCAGTACTTTAAAATTTAACCTCAGGCAAATTTTTAGGACAAGGTCGGGAGCAGCCACATTCTTTGCTATCACAAGAATGATCTCTAACTCTGTTGCTAATATTGTTTCCTCTGAAACCTCTTGAGCTGGGATCCACAGTCTGCTTGGCAAACCTCAAGAACTTCCTCATGTCTTCCTCATATTTAGCAGTAAGTAACAAGAACTTTTCTCTTGTTCTCCTCTGATACTGAAGGACATCTGATCCATAGATCCTGTGTTATATGGATTTATTGTAGAATAATCTTGTACACTGTGAAGATGTGTCTCTACCAAGGCACCTTCTGATTGGTTTACTGAAGAATTGGATGGCCAATCACTAGGCAGGAGAGGATAGGTGGGATTTCTGGGCAGAAAGAGGAACTCAGGGGAAGAATCTGAGAGGCGGGCGGGGGGATTTGCCAATGAGATATGGGGCAAGTTAGACATAAGATGTTGAGGAGAGGTAACGAGCCATGTGACAGAAAGCAGACTAATATAAACAAGTTAATTTAAACTTTAAGAGCTAGTTGGGAACAAGTCTAAGCTAAGGCTAAGCTTTCATAATTAATAAGTAGTTTCCATATCATTATTTGGGAGTTAGTTGGACAGAAACAGTCTGACGGCATGGATTCCTTGTTCTGCGATGGCCATGTGCTGTTGTGACAAAGAAACCACAGCTCTCCTCTTAAAGCAGTGGTCTGATGTAGGTGGGTCTTCTTTCTATGTGTTGCTTTCATTGGTTAATTAATAAAGAAACTGTTTGGCCTGATAGGTCAGAACATAGGTAGGCGGGGAAGACAGAACAGAATGCTGGGAGGAAGAAGGCAGTGAGGCAGACGCTATAGCTCTCCTCTCCAAGATGGATGCAGGTTAAGAGCCTTCCTGGTAAGCCACCATCTCGTGGTGCTACACTCATTAATAGAAATGGGTTAATCAAGATGTGAGAGTTAGCCAGTAAGAGGCTAGAACTAATGGGCCAAGCAGTGTTTAAAATAATATAGTTTCCGTGTAATTATTTTGGGTAAAGCTAGCCATGTCCGTGAGCTGGGAAGTGGGAAGTGGCCCGCCGCTCCTATTACAGTGGTTCTCAACCTTCCTAATGCTGTGACCCTTTAATACAGTTCCTCATGTTGTGGTGACTCCCAACCATAAAGTTATTTCATTGCCACTCTATAACTGTAATTTTGCTACTCTTATGAATTATAATGTAAGTACCTGATACACAGGATGTCTGATATGTGGCTCCTGTGGAAGTTTCCTTAACCCCCTCTCCCCCACAAAGACTGAGGACTGCTGTCTAAAAGGGAATCAGAGATAGCTTATTGTGGAGTCATTTTTAGTGACCATGGCCCAGGAACACAAATTTAGATTATTCCAAATTCCATGTTCCAACACGGAAGCTGTTTCATGACACTTCATAGTTTTACAAAAATGAAGGCAGGTTTAAAATAGATAGATGGGTACATCAGAGAGATGGGTACAGATAGATGGTGGGTTTGTTTAGGCCCAAGATGATCTTCCATGGTATTCTCAGCTTTTGAATTTGTGGAAGCTAGTGGTTTGCTAAGCTAATGGATTCTAAGAGGTTTTTATCTGTTACTCACAGGATGCCCAGAGGTGAGCAAGGAATGGTTGTTCTGGAGGGCTAGAACTAGCCCAACATAAGGTAACTAGCCCAAGATAAGTGTGGTGGTTCCCATAGTCTCAGGGAGTGGCACTAATTACAAGGTGTGTCCTTGTTGGTGTAGGTGTGGCTTTGTTGGAGGAAGTATTTCCCTTGTAGGTGGACTTTAAAGTCTCAGACGCTCAAGCCAGGCCCAGTTGCTCTTCCTGCTGCCTGCTGATCCTGACGTAGAACTCTCAGCTCCTTCTCCAGCACCGTCCAGCACACGTGACAGCATGCTTCCTGCCGTGATGATAATGAACTAAACCTCTGAGCATATAATCCAGCCCCAATTAAATGTTTTCCTTCATAAGAATTGCCATAGTCATGGTGTCTCTTCATAGCAACAGAAATCCTAACTAAGATAATAAGGTTACTAGCCCAAGATAAGGTAAGCAACCTCTGGACCAGCAACATTCCAAGCTCTCTGCAGAACTGTAATCCTAATCCATCAGACTCATAGCTTCTTTCCAGGAGTTCTTGCTCATAACTGACTCATTATGCTACCAGATAAAGGCGTTATTACCCGTAACAGTGGGCTGGCATATAGGAAGACTGGCCAGTAATTTCTGAAGAACACACTGATGTGTGCTGGAGCGACAGAGAAGATGAGCAAAAGCCACTGGCCCTGAAATTGAGACGGAGTGCTCAGACCTCCACAGGCCTCCTTGAAGAAGGCATATCTGTGCTCAGAAGACAGTGGGAGGCCTATGGGAGGACCAGCTGTGGGGACTGGGAATAGATGTTGATGGAGAAACTCCATCTGCTATTGGTTGCTCCTGGCCTCACAAACCGAATGTGGCCAGGAACACTGCAGAACTTAGAGGGGAGTTCACCCTCATCAACTCCTACCTTCTTCCCAGGGTCTTCTCATGAGTAAACAGCACTGGGTCAGCTGGCAAAAGAGGGTGTTTTGTGGCTTAGCACCACACATGGTGCTAAAAAACAGGAATTTCTCCACAGAGGGCAGAGCTCTGAAACTGGAGGCCTTGGGCTAAGATAATTTACTTCCATTTGGTAGTACTCGGCCCAAACTCAGTTCCAGGAGGAACAATTTTCAGGGATTGGAAAGAGGAAAAGGGACCTAAGAGTTTAGAAGATGTCAGGGAGCACCAGAAGGGAGCACCACCATCTGGAGTACGGGGGGGGGACCCTATCAGACATCAGGGAGCACCAGAAGGGAGCACTACCATGTGGAGTACGGGGTGGAGACCCTATCAGACATCAGGGAGCACCAGAAGAGAGCATCATCATGTGGAGTACCTGGGGGGAATGACTCTATTAGATGTCAGGGAGCACCAGAAGAAAGCACCGCCATCTGGATGGAGTATGAGGGGGAGCTATCAGATGTCAGGGAGCACCAGAAGAGAGCACCATCATGTGGAGTACCTGGGAGGGGAGGGCGGACCCGATTAAGTTTTTTTTTTTGTTATATTTTGCTGTGTTTGTTTGAGACAAGTAGCTCAGGCTGCCCTTGAACTTTCAACCTACCTGTCTATTCTGTCAAGTGTGACAATTACAAGCATATGGGGGACCACTCCTGATGATTTAATAGTTCTTTTTAATTGATGCATAATTTAATATGCAATGAACTTCACTTAATATTGCAGGCACAGCTTGAAATATTTTTCATCAACCTGCATAACCAGTTCCTAGCTCAAGACAGCACCTCAGAGCTTCACCAAAGGCCCCCCTTCCCTTTCCCAGTCAGGATGGCCTGCTGGCATTCTGGCTGCCAGCATGGGAATTTCTGCAATATCTACTCTTGGTGTCTGCTTTCTTTTGATCGTCATTATGTATGTGAGATCCATTCACAGAGGAGTAGGACCAGAACAACAGTATTTAAGAGGGAATAAAAGCTACATACACATACACACATACAGACGTGATACTTGTTCAACTGTTTCCTATGAAGATATGTCGTAGCTACATACATACACACATGGACAACTACATACCTGTTATCCATGACAGAGGCTTGTGACTATTGTCACATTCCTGCTGTCTGGTTCTTCGTTGTGTAGGCCCAGCAGCCTCTGGTAAATAGAGAAACCTCTGAACCATTTTGAGGTGGCACCAGGCAGACCTGAAACTGTTTGTGTCACTTCTGAATGTGGAGATTGATGGCAGAGTGAGAACGTGGGCAGGAGGTCCAGCACTCAGCTGGAAAAAAGAAAAAAAAAGGATACTGGTGGGCCGAATGGAACCTAAGGGTTTGGGAACCAGAAAGGCAAGAACAAGTGTTTTTCTCTTGTTTTTTATGTCCCCCCCCCATACATTTTACTTTTCTCTATCATATGCCCAATAAAATGTGGTCCCCTGCCCCCGCATTCTCTAAGCCCAGGCAAAAGATCTGAAGTGAGAGAAACCAATGATAACCTCCAATCTTCACGTCCCAGGCCCTCTGGGGTTTATGCAATTGAGATAAAGGACAACTTGGCCCCGTCATGGCCCCGGAGTTGCCAGAAATACATACTTAGGGAGAAGTGATGGGTGGTTCAAGGGACTGAGAAAGCCTGTCACTGAGGGATCTGCCCTAGAGTTCCCAAGCCAGCGTGACTCTCTGAAGCTGGCTGTGATTCACAAGAATCTGGAGACTTAATCCGGTTCTGGAACAGGCTGAGCCAGCCACTCCAGAGAGGAACCAAGTCTCTGTGGGCTGCTGCTTCAGGGGAACTGGCGGTAGGGCAAGTAGAAGCCTGTTGGGAGGGCAATGTGAGGTGAAGACCGGAGGACCCAAATGACAGAACTGAGCCCATTAGGCAAAGAGTAGAGAAAGACCCTTTGCACCTTTGAAGAAAAGGACTAAGTTTCTCCCCCCACCACACACACACACTTTGTACCTATGAAGACAAGTACTAAGTTCCTCCCCCTCCACACACATATTTTGCACCTATGAAGACAAGGACTAAGTCACCCCACCCCCCACGACATACACTTTTGCACCTACGAAGACAAGGACTAAGTTTCTCTCCTACACACACACACACACACACACACACACACTTTGCACCTATGGAGACAAGGACTACTTCCCCCCCCCCCCCCCCCACACACACACAGACCACTGGATGACTCATCTCCCTAACCATCTGGCACCAGGTTCCCTGTAAACTGAGATGATGTAAGCATGGAGCATGCAGGACAGGAGGGGAATCCATGGGACAATCCCAGGTACTGGTGCTGTAGGTGACGGGTAACAGGCTTGGCACTCACAGCTGGTTTGGGGATGAGCTCTCGCCAGATAGCCTTGGAGTCCTCCTGCCTCTGCCTTCCAAGTGCGGGGATCAGAGCTATAGACAATCAGTTTTATAATAATGTTTGAGATCCTAAATTAAGTCATTGGTTCAGAATACTCAACCAAAACACAACTGAAATTTACAACGGAGAAGGAGAGATTGCTGCCCAGCTGACCTGCAGGGGCTTCATAATTGCTGTTGTTCCTGTCAAATGCTTGACGTATGCCGCAGGCCCTTTAACTACAATGAACCTCATTTCCCGAAGGGAACTTAGCTGTCAGGCCCCTTTGGGAGCTGTCAGCCCCCTTTGGGAATGACCATTGTTGTTCTTTATATAACACTTTATGCCCATTTTCTCATTTGTAAAATGAATATTAATATTCATTTTAAATTAAATTTATGTTTTAAATTAAAGTCATGTTTTAAGTTTAAGTTACTGTATTTAGGAAGCCAGGCAGTGGTGGTACACACCTTTAATCCCCACAATCCAGAGGCAGAGGAAGGTAGATTTCTGAGCAAGTTCCAGGACAGCTAAGAATACACAGAGAAATGTTGTCTCAAAAATAACAGAGAGAGAGAGGGAGAGAGAGAGAGAGAGAGAGAGAGAGAGAGAGAGAGAGAAAGCTATAGCACAAAATGCCTCTAGCCTGTAAACCCCACGTGTCCAGGTTTATCTGAGCAAAACACCTCCTGGGCGGGTTCTCCAGTCCCAGAGTCAGAGGCCAGAGAAGCTGTGCCCACAAACAAAAGCAGGGACATTTTATAGGTTGTAGGTGAGCGTGATGACGCGTCCACCACAGGCTGGGTTTTTGGATCACGCCGAACATGTTGTTCCTGTAACATAACAAGCCATGTGCTGTCGCTGCAGTAAACAAAGTGCAGTGGGCTGCTGCCCTACAAAGTGGGATTTGTTTTTCATTTACTTGTCTCAGAAGAGAGATAGGCCTGAAGACTATACGTTTGCTGACAAACCAATATTGTAGGGAAAAACTCAAAGTGCCAGAAATAAGAGGTTATTAGTATGACTAACAAAAATTAATGGAATAATCTTTATTGTGTTGAATTCTGATGATGCTGTTCTAGAAAAACTATTGCATATCAGCAACTTAGTCAGGCATGATGCACCCCTGGGGGAGCTGATGAGAGAGAGGTTCTACAGTGGGAGGGCGAAGGAAGGGATGGAAGTCACCATGGAAACCTAATATCAGCCATAACGTCGTCGGTGCACACAAAGGCTTGGGGAGCACTAGCTCCTGCTAAAACTCACTTTGTTGAAAAAGGGTTTCCTCCCCCAGTGTTGTTAGAGTGCTCCAGAGATAGAGTCTCAAGTATGATTTGTTGGCAGCAAGGGTTTTCAGATCACCCAAAAATTACCATCAAGGCTGGGTATGGCACACACCTTTCATCCCAGCACTCAGGAGGCAGAGGCAGGTGGATCTCTGGGAGTTCCAGGCCAGCCTGGTCTACAGAGCGATTTCCATGACAGCCAAAAGTACATACAGAGATGCTGTCTCAAAAACAAAAGCAAAAACCAGCTGTTTGTCACAATGCAAAGAAAAACATTTTGTGAAAACCAAGTTAACCTTTTTTTTTTTTTTTTTTTTTTTGAGGGGAGTGGATTCTTTGCTGTTACTTGAGATTTTCACTGCTGCTCTGGCACGGTGGGAGCATTCCCAGGTTGGGGGCCTAAGCTAAGATCAGCTCTTCTCTCAGTTCTCAGTTCCTTCCAGCCTCTAATAGCCTCTATTCTCTGCTTGTGACAAATGGCAGAAATGGCCACAATAAAACAAACACTGTTCAAAATGGAGTCATGTCAAATGTACGGTTAATAAAAAACAAACAAAAGAAATGCTGTTGTTCAGGAGGTCTGTACCACCAAAAGTGAGTAGGAACATTGAAACATAGTGTCGAAACTGTACAACCAAGTAAGCGAGTTCAGTCCTGTTCCCCCTAGGCCAGTACCTACGGAGTGGAGCACTCTGCCATACTGCTCAGCCTAACGCTTTCCGAGCGCTCAGGAGACCCACGCAGTACCAGGCTTTTCTCTGTCCAGATGAATGCCTGAATAGGATGACAGTGGCCCACTTATAGGGCACCCTGAGCCCAGTGCACCCCAGACACTATTCAGATCCCAGAATAACTATTTTGGCCCCTTCGGGCTGCTTCAGTGGAGACTCATGCTTGAGAAGTGGGTACTGAGCGGTGCTCAGAGCCAATCCACTTGGAAAAGATGAATTTTTGTAAGGTCATTGAATATGCTCTTCAAGACCTGCAAAGCACCGGCACACATACTTTGAATAAAACATTGGCAATTCGTGACAGGAGATGTGATTTCCAAGGAATTTAATCACTACCTTATACTGTATCATACAGAGAGAATTTCAACATGACCTTTAGCAATAAGGCCCGTGCTGTGCTCAGAATACAGATCTTAGTTTCCTTTTATGGTAGCCTGTAATTTGCTTGGCATGAAACTGGATTCCCTTAGGGTCATTTTTCCTTTCTCTTATCAGATGCTAATGACCCTAAGTGTGTCATTAAATATCTATCTTTAACTTAATTTTAATTCCGATGTCCCAAACCTCTATCTCACCATCTTCATTCTTCCATATCTTAGTAAGGTATAACTTCCAATATTATTGTTTTTTAAGACCAGACTGACTCAAGCAATCATGTGACCACTGTTATGATGCAGTAGGAGAGGAACCTGGGTGGGCCAAGGGGCCCCTAGGCGAGTGAGAGACAGACATGCATGCAGATGGAGCTTACACGGAAGGTTTTATTGAGAGAAAAGGAATGGAAAAGGGGGAGGGGAGGGAAGAGATGGCCTCTGAGGACAGGAAGAGAAGAGAGAGACACAGAGAAAGATAAAGAGGAAGAAGAGAGAGAAGTAGACTGAGTTTTGCCTTTAAAAGGAACAGGGTGCTGCCTGCTCTGCACACAGGTGTGACGCACTCTGTCTGGTCCTCAAGGGGTGGGGCCGGGGGTGTCTGGATGCTAACAACCACTGCTATACCATCCTGATACAACTGTGCTGGATCACTGGCATGAGACGTTCACACTGTTTTATCCACAATCATTTTATTTCTTCTGTACTCAATTAGGCTAAGGATAATGGCGGCTCCTGACCTGGGAGTGTTGGCTGGGCACCCGTGAGGCTTCAGCGCTGTCCACAGGCCACAGGGACGGCGGGGTCCCTTGTGTTGGCCAATATGAGTGGCTGCTGTTGGTGGAAGGTTGTTGCTATGGTCTTGTTCCAGTCTTCCATCTTCTGGAGTGCACATAGTAGATTGTTAATCCCACCGGTCGAGCATGAGACCACTCACCACAACTGAAAGCCAAATTTAAAGCAAGCTTTAATTAGATACTGGCCAGATTGATGGACTCTCTGGCCAAGCCCATCTCTGGATTTCCAGAAAGTGGCCATGAGTCACGCCTTGCAGAGGCTTAAAAAGGCAACCCCACAAGGCCACTGTATTTTCCGTTGTGTTCAATCAGGGGCAAGCATATACCCTGACATACTTCCTACCTACATACCACCCACCCCCATCTACATCCAGCAGGAGTGAGCATGCATCCTGACATATTTCCTACTACGTACCACTACCGCCATCAACACCAGCACCACCACCACGCCCCCCATCTATGTGCAGCTGGGGTGACCACACATCCAGACATATTTCCTGCCCACAGACCGCCCACCCACATGTGATCAGCACACCTGGTGCAGGTGCAGATGGGTCAAACAAACTGTTTAGGGGAGTAAGATCATAAACAGCCTCCAGCGTTTAACCTTTGCTCTCACAGATTCCAGCCACAGAGCTACTCTGGTCACCTGACCCACAGCGAAGCACTGTTTGCTGAATCTCCTCCAAGGTTGCCAATAGAAACTTCAGTCCGGTAATTGGGCTTAATAACCCCGCACCGCACTTCCCCACGATAGTGTCCTCTTTCCTTGCAACGAATACTAAAGATCCTAAAGATCGTGCTCAAATTAGTTATTTAAGATGTGTTCTTAAATAAATAATTGTTGGGGGCTGTGGACCCCCAGACCCTGAACTTCTTGTAAACAACTTGTTATGCTTGCAGCTGCTCTGAGCAAAACAACTTGTTTTCCTGTATTTGCAGCTGCTCTGAGCGTGAGACCCTCAGGAGTTCCTGATGGCAGGGGAGTGGTTTCTGGTGGGTTTGGCTGGGGCTGTCAGTTAAGGATCCCTATATAAGCTGCCCTGGAACACAGTAAAGGGCGCATTCATGGTTCAAGGATGACCTGTGTGTCTGTCTCTCTGTGTGTGTGTCAATCTCCAGGCCCTTGCCTGGCTTGTAAGCCATATGTAACTGTCCAGTAGTGCAGGCGGTACACTGTAGGAGTAGTACACGTAGTAGCACGGATGCTACAAATAATAAAAAGTTTCCTGACCATGCATCTGTCTGGAGGTAAACCACGACAGGTTGTTATGCTTGCAAACCAACCCTAAGCACCGCCGGCTTTACACGGAGACACCCCTGAAGTGATTGCTTAGTGTCAAATAGACAATCCCTCTCTCCAAGTGGTCCAGAAACTCAACACAGAGAAGATGATTCTGTCTCACAGCTTAAGATCAGTGACAGCTAGGGACCAGCTGCAAGGCCATCCTGTCCTCTCGGTTCGATGCCTTTTGCCAGTCGTGCTGAGCACTGTTTTCCCGTCGATGTATCTTGTTATCCCCGGTAGTACATTCGTATACATCCCTAGGGCTTGCTTCTGTCCGCACATCTGGTGTCTCGGGCAACCTGCCAGAAACATTAGATAGACAGAAGTGACTTTGTGACCTTGTGTAATTAAACTGCCATCCCGCCTTAGCTTTCAAACCTTATCTGCTAAGAAGGAGTGTAAAGGCGCAAGATTCCGAGGAGCTCCGGGGATTAGGGAAAATGGGATTTTTATGCGTGGAAGAACAGAGCTGCCAAGGCGGGCTTCGCTTTCCAGTCACGCAGCCTTCGTGTTTGGAATCTTTCTATATTACCACGCAACCTGCTGTTCCTTAGTGGATTTGCCAGGGAATTTCAGGTTGATCCGTGTGTGGGAGGAGGAAGTTTAGGCTCAGGACGGTGTGTCGACATGATGTAGGAAGTTCACCAGCTCACCACCGAACCCTCCTTCTGCTCTAACTCCTGCAGGGCAGGGTCCTCCCAAGAGCTTAGCAGTAGGTGACCGTAGCGTGTCCTAAGCACTGAAGCCATCAATTAAACCTCCCGTTTGTTTTCCTCCCTGCTGGGCGTGTGAACCTTCGTTCACAACGATGCAGAGGAAGGACTTATCTCCTCGGGCCCACAGCGGAGTGGGGGCCACTGCCACAGTGCGTCCTCGGCCTGCCAGGAGCCGAGCAGGTCAGAACCTCAGGTCCTTGGAGCCACTCCAGGAGGAGAAGCAAGGAGATTTCGTGTAATTGCTGCCATCCTGTCAAAACTTACCAACGGGTGTGGTCCACCTCGTGACCGGGTGGAACACACTCCTCTCTTGGGTAGCAGCTCACACCTTAAGGGCTGAGCGGGACCTCACCCTTCAGCCATTCCTCCTGGCAGAGGTCAGCTGTGGACTGCTCACCATGTGAAAGGCCTGGGCTAGAGTCCTTCATCCTCAGACCGGATGCCTTCTTTAACAGGGGACGTGATGGTGGAGCACAGGGACAAAGCCAAGGGCAGTCTGGCAGAGCTGAGTTCTGGCACTGTTTACCAACTGGTTCTAAATCCTTGGCGAAAGTTTCCTTCTTGGGCTGGCCTTGAGCTTGCTATCCTCCTGCCTCAGCCTAGTTCTGGGATTACAGTAGTAATCACCTGGCCAAATTTGATAGTCTGGTTTCAATTTTTTTTTTTTAAGAAGACTAGGTCTATGGCTCCGTTGGTACAGTGATTCCCTAATATGCGTGAGACCCTGGGTTTGATCTCCCCAGCATTGCATAAACCAGCCTGGAGGCCAGCCTGGCTACATAGGACCCTCGACAAATTAATTGGAAAAGAAATGGGGCTCGTTGCTGGTATGCTTTCTCTTGTTTATGACAAGTCTATTAAAAGTAACACCCCACTCCCTCCCAAAGAAAGTGAAAATCAAGGGCTACCCCGGTCCTGTTCCAAAGTCCCCACCAGCTAGAGTCTAAGTTGGAAGACTGAGAACACTCAAGTTGCATCTCTCAGAGACGCCCTGGGTTCTGCATCCACAGAGAGACCGTTTGCAGAGGGGAGAAACTGTTTCACCAGGACTTGGGCAGGGGTGGTCAGGCACCCCGAGAGGAGGAAGAACACCAGCAGTGCCTTTTGTCACTCGGGAATGACAGGTAGAGGAAAAAGATCTGTGTGCATGGGACATCTTCAGTGGGGAGGAAGGAGAGGGTTTACCAGAAGGCAATCCACAGCAGTCAGGAAAGTCAGTTTGCGGGGAGGCCCATGGGAATTCAGGTAAGTGACCGGGTGCAGCTTTAATGGGTGGGGGACAGTGAACTGCGTGTCGTGGTCCTCAGAGGCCAGTGAGGAGAGGGAATTTGGTTCCCTTCTCCACCTGCACACACTCAGTGTGATGCTCTATGCGATCCAGGAATGAACTGCAGTCCCACCATACCAAGGCATAGGTAGCAACCCAGAGAACTGGGTGCAACCTCGTGGGAAGTCTTCGTCCTGAGAATGTTCTTTTCATCCCCATTTCTTTCGTCATCGGGTCTATTATCTGACTAATAGAACAACAGCCACCTTGTTGCTGTAAACGGGGCAGCTCTACAGGAAAGGGCAAAACCAGTTCCACTCATTTGAGGACTGCTTCTCCTTAATCCCGAAGCCACCTTTATCTGGGAGGGGACGGCAGAAGAGGGCGGGACAGTAAGAAAGAAAGCTTTGTGACAGCCTTGTCGGGCACGGCAGTGTCGGGCTGCTATCTTACCTAACACGTCTTTGGTTTCTTCTTCTCTGGCTGCTCTTTCTTGGTCTGTCTCACAGACGTCTCTTCCTCTCCTCGGGCAAAGGTGGTGCCTGCCGGAGTTCTGCTCCGAGCCCTCCGCCCTGCGTGGTATTTTCCTGGTGACTGCCCATCTCTGTGGATTTAACAGCTATACACTTTCTTATGAGCCTCAGAGCTTCCTTTCTGCGTGCTCCCTTCTCTGAGCTCCAGACCATACAACTAGCAGTTTGCGGACTGTGCTCAGTCTTACTGGTTCAGTAGTCCCCCTCCTCCTCCCATTGAACTGCACTCGGCTTGCAGGCAGGGTCCCTGCACTGAGTCACTTCTTTACTCCCAGGGCCTATGGTGGAACCCAGCCTACAATAGGTGTTCAGTAAATATTGAGTAATTGCTTGGAGAACAAGCTATCCATTGATGGAGGCAATGAACAGAGACCCATGCAGTGGGAACAGACAAAGGCTGTTCTTGGCTTGCCAGGGAGGTAGTCACCGTCAGTCTAGCCGGTGTTGATGCAGAGACTGTAAGGCCCATGGAGAAGTGAGGAAGCATTATGCCGGGGCAAAGAGAGCTTTGCTGTGCCCTGATAGAGGCTGTTGGGGAACCCGGAAGGGGGCTAACTAGAAGCATGGCATCCTATGTGGTGGACCAGGGTGTATATTTGGCTTTGCCTGGTTGGTCTGCAATTGAAAATGAGGTAAAAATCAGGAAAGCTGCTAGGTTTTATTAATCGGACTTTTTTGCCATGTGGGGTCAGTTGGTGCAGGCATCATTGTCTGGCTTTCTGGACTAATTAACCGGAAAAGCTAACTAACATCTACAGCTTGTTTCGAATTTTGATAGCACGCTGATCTTAGGTAGCTGGTTGACTGTCTGGGCTGGCAACTGTTGGTAGTAGGGCTGATTTCCTGTGCCAGCTACTGTAGGTAGTGGGTTAACTCCTGGCGCTGGCTCAGTGGGTACGCAGGTGACTTACTGGGTTGGGTTACTGCAGCTTTCAAACCATTTTTTTGTTCTGTTTTTATGAAGAATCAGGCCATTGTCTGCTTGTATATGCCATCTCCCAATCTAACATTTATTAAACCAATTGTGTTGGGAAAACAGGAGGATTGGGATAAAGGAAGGTTGAACAGGGGAGCACGGAACCACAATTCTTAGTTAAGGGAGCCACTTTAGGGTTGGCAAGAGACCTGACCCTAGAGGGGCTCCCAGGTGCCCAAGCTGAGGTCCCCAGTTAGTTCCTTGGGCAGTTGAGGATAGGGAACCTGAAATGACCCTATCCTAGAGCAATACTGACGAATACCTTGCATATCATCATAGAACCTTCATCTGGTGATGGATGGAGATAGAGACAGAGACCCACACAGGAGCACTGGATTGAGCTCCCAAGGTCCCAATGAGGAGCAGAAGGAGGGAGAACATGAGCAAAGAAGTCGGGACCACGAGGGGTGCATCCACCCACTGAGACAGTGGAGCTGATCTATTGAGAGCTCACCAAGACCAGTTGGACTGTGACTGAAAAAGCATGGGATAAAACTGGACTCTCTGAGCATGGCGAACAATGAGGGCTGATGAGACGCAAAGGACAATGGCACGGGGGTTTGATCCTACGTAATGTGATGGCTTTGTGGGAGCCTAGCCAGTTTGGATGTTCACCTTCCTAGATATGGACGGAGGTGGGAGGTCCTAGGTCTTACCACAGGGCAGAAAACCCTGACTGCTCTTTGGACTGGAGAGGGAGGGGAAAAGGAGTGGGGGAGGGGGAGAAGGGTGGGAGGAGGGGGCTTAGGGTGGGAGGAGGGGGAGGGAAATGGGAGGCTGGGAGGAGGTGGAAACTTGTTTTTTTTATCCTTTTCTCAATAAAAAAAGAAAAAAAAATAAACCAATTGTGCATTGTGATTTCTAAATATAAATGAAGTGCCTCATTTATTTCCCATGATCCCTCTGTGGGGCAATATATTAGTTACCTTTTTCATTGTTGTGACAGAATACCTAATGAGGCAACTGAAGGGAGGGAAGTGTCTGCCTTGGCTCACGGTTTGAGAGGATTCAAGTCTATCTTGGCTCACAGTTTGAGAGGATACAAGTCTGTCTTGGCTTGCATTTTGAGGAGATAAAAGTCTGTCTTGGCTCACAGTTTGAGAGGATTCAAGTCTGTCTTGGCTCATAGTTTGAGAGGATACAAGTCTGTCTTGGCTTACAGTTTGAGAGGATACAAGTCTGTCTTGTCTCGCAGTTTAAGGGGATACAAGTCTGTATTGGCTCGCAGTTTGAGGGGATACAAGTCTGCCGTAGTTCACAGTTTGAGAGGATACAAGTCTGTCTTGGCTCACAGTTTGAGGGGATTCAAGTATGTCTTGGCTCACAGTTTGAGGGGATACAAGTCAGCCAGGGCAGGGAAGGCATGGTAGTAGGAGTGTGATGTGGCGTGTCACATTCATTTAGAGATAAACGCTGCTGTCCATACTTTCCTCTATCCCCTGCCCCCTTTTTTGTTATTCTGTCTAGGACCTCAGTTCACTGGATAATGTTGCCCACATGGATAAGGCTTCACACTTCAGTTAAAATCTCTTTAGAAACATCCTCATGGACATGCCTAGAAGTGTGCCGCCTAGAAATTCCAAGTCCAGTTAAATTATAAACTAACTGTCACTGTTAGGTATTGATAAGCCCAAATAAATTTGGCCTTTAAATTTAGATGGTAAGTTTGACCTAAAATAGCTGCCCTATATACTAAAAGTAAACCCAGCGTGAACTGTGAACAAGCTGTGATAACCTGTCTCTAAGTCTGTAAGGAACTTGGTCTTATCCAATCATAGCAGTTGAACTTCCAGCCAATCAGAGGCTAAAAGCCACCCAGATATGCCCAGCATGGGGCCTGTGATATGGCTAATGGGTAAAAGTGCCTGCCACCAAGCCTGATGACCTGAGTTCAATCCTGGGACCCACACAGTGGAAAGAGAGAACTGATTTCCAGGAACCAAGCCCGCAAAGTCATCCTCTGTCCTTCATGTGCACACCACGGCCCCTGTTTGTGCATGTGTGTATGTGTGCACATGTGTATACACACACACACACACACACACACACACACATATCAATAAGTAAATTTAAAAACTGTTTAAAGGGCTGGAGAGATGGCTCAGAGGTTAGGAGCGCTGACTACTCTTCCAGAGGTCCTGAGTTCAATTCCCAGCAACCACATGGTGGCTCACAGCCATCTATAATGAGATCTGGTGCCCTCTTCTGGCATGCAAGCATACATGAAAGAAATGTTGTATACATGATAAATAAATAAATCTTTAAAAAAAAAAAAAAGAAAGAAAGAAAGAAAAAAAACTGTTTAAAATATGGCCATACGAAATGACAACTGCAACCAAAAAAGGCTATTGTCTTCTTATGTGGTGGGGGGAGGAGAGGGGTGTTTGTAACACGTATATAGAATACACACATGATTGTATGGGTGTGCTTATGTGTATCTGTATGCATATCTGTGCATATGTATGTGGAGGCTAGAGGTTAACTTCAAGTGTCTTACTTTTTTTCCACAAGTAAATTTTTGAGATTGGGTCTCCCAGTTAATCCAAAGAATGGTGATTGACTAGATTCCCTGACCAGTTAGCTCTAGGAACCCACTTCTCTGTCCCTTCAGTTCTGGGATTATAGATGCATGCTGCCATGCCTGGCTTCTCTGTGGATGCTGTGACTCTAAATTTAGGTTCTCAGACTTGCAGGGCAGGCATTTTACTGACTGAATCCAAGTCCCTAGTCAGGTTGTTTCTGTATGCCATTTCCTGTTCACTGCCTATAAATATAACCTCTGGAGGGAGGGGATGTCCTGGAACATCTTTGCTCTGAAATGCTGCCTGGCCCTAAGTATCTTTTTCTCCAGTGTATTTAACTGGTCTCAATTTTCACTTTGTGTGTACCCATGCAGAGGCCAGAGCAGACAGAACACTGGGTCTTCCTCCATCACTCTCCATATTATTGTTCTGAAACAGGGTTTCCCACTGAACCAGAAGCTCGCCATTCTCACCATTTCTTCTTTTTTCAAGCTGTAATTTATTGTCATTATTGAAATAAAAACAAACCCAATCAGTCTGTTTCTTAACTTCATTTTTACTGTTTCATTCAGTATGGTTCATTGACAGAAAGCTCCCATACCAGCCAAATAAAGAAATTTTCTGCATTTTTGTAGTATATACTATAATAGCACATTTGCATCTTATTTCTGTAACAACTCTTGCTAGATAGCTTAATATTCAATGTTTCTTCTTCACACACCAACTGGAAGAATATTAGGAAAACCCTTTGAAGGCGATTGCCCCAGCAAGGTTCTTGGTTCTTTTGCCCTTCATTTTTTGTTGTTACCCACAGTATGGAAAAGATGGCTGAAGCTCTCCCTAAAAGCCCCCCCTCTCCCTGAATGTCCTTCCCTTACACTCCCTGTGTATCTCTCTGTCCATGCTCCTGATTCAGTCTAACTCTGTACGGCTTTTCCTCCTGTCAAATGGTTGCTTGCTGTTTACTGTTTACAATGTTCAAGCAGAAAACTCTTGGAGAAAAGGTGTGTCTAGGGCTGAAACAACACAACTACAATCAGGCTTCTTCGGGAAATAACTAAATCTAGGGGTTCACAGCATGACCAGAAACCTGCAATACTACAGTTTCAGAGGGTTTAGTCCATTATCGGCATGGCGGGAAGCATGGTGGTATGCATGCACACATGGACAAGAGCGCAAAGCTCACCATTTCTGCCGGCTGGCTGGCCAATGAGGTCTGCTGCCTTTGCCCCGAATGCTGGGGTGACAGGCCCACACCGCCATGTCCACTTACCTCTGTGCTGAGGGTTCACGCTCAGGCCTTGTGTTTGCAGAGCCCTGAGTCATCTCCCTGGCTCCTCTCATTTGCTCTTTTTGAAATAGGCGCTCACATGGTCCAGAGTGGCCTCCGCTGCAGCCGGTCCTCTCAGCTCCGGGATTGCAGCGGTGAGGTCCCCACTGCTGTCTCTGAGCCATCCTCTCCTGCTTAACCCTGGTCGCTTCCCCCTCTAAAGGTCATCCTGTCCTCGGTGCCTTCCCTTTCATCCTTCTCCATGGTGACCTCTGAATTCACTGAGGACAAAGGCTCGGGATTCCCCAACCCAGGGCTGTCATTTCCTCGTATTGTGATCATCCTTTCTCAATTCCCTACCACAACACTAGGTTCCCGCTCTTGGTTTCTTCATCTTTAGGATCTTTCCTCTAAGCCTCTTGCCTTACCTTGCCTGAGTCACCAAGCATGATTTGAGATGTCAGCAAGAAAAGCCCTGTCATCAACCCATTAGCCCTGTTGGCAATAATTAGTTTGGGATTATGGCACCGGGCATGTTTCAAAATACTTTTCAACATTTTCTAAAACGTCTAAAATGCAAAATGTATAGTAATAAATTTATATATGCACAGCACATTAATAAAAATTTTAAAAAATCCCTTGAACATTGTTTTTTTTTTTTAAGGTATCTGTCACCAGCCAGATATAGTGGTGCATGCCTTTAACCCCAGCACTCAGGAGGTAGAGGCAGGTGGATCTCTGTGAGTTCGAGGCCAGCCTGGTCTGCAGAGTGAGTTCTAGAACAGCCAGAATTACACAGAGAGACCCTGTCTCGAAAAAAAGCAAAACAACAATAAAAAGATAGCTGTCACCTATCTATAAACTCTTCCCCCACTCGATAAAGCTGGGAACCAAAGTCCAGGTCAGATTACATGTATATTAACACACTAGTCAGGGTCTTAATGGTGAAATTTCTCTAAAATAAAATTAGTATTGTTATTTTGGAAAGTCTCCAAAGATTACAAGCTAATAAAAGTGTCTGATGGCAATGTCCTGTGTGCTGGGTATGACAGCTGATTTTATGTCATCTGGGCTAGGCTGTAGCATCCAGTTTGGTCACATATCCTTGTAGCTGTGACTGTGATGGTATTTTTCAGGTGTGATTAACACTTAAAGCAGCACTTGAACAAGAAACTCACCCTTTACAGTGAGCACGGGATTCATTCATACAGCCATTGAAAGTCCTAGCAAGAGCTAATACCCCCTGAGAGATCTCTATTTGTACAAAACTTAGGAATTCAAGAATGAGGCTTCTACTTGCCCCTGGCCTCTGTCCTCCTGTCCTGTCCTGCAGAGTTTTGGAGATGCCATGCTTTGCCGTCTGTCTGTCTCTCTATCTCAACATCCTGTTTTCTCCAGAAAACAGTGACTAATGTACCCCACAAGGTCCCGATGTGCAGGCAAACCCCACCCTGAGCACAGAGAAGTACAGTGATCAACCTGTGTAACCTGTGCCTGTCTCCGGCTGCGGAACCATCTTCCCTTAACTCCCATGCCCTTTTCTAAACCATGCGTAGGGTGTGCTAACTCTCTGCTTGTCTGTGTGGTGCTGGCGTGGTGCTAGAACCCAGGCCTCCTGACATACCAGGCAAGAACACTACCTCTTAGCTACTGTCCCAGTCCCTCGTTTCTATTGTTGACCTAGGACTTACACCTCGGCAAGTGACTCCCGACTTGTGTGTAATGCCGTTCCCATCCTAAGCTTTCTCTTTCAGGCTGCATAGGGACAAGTTTTAACACCACCCTCTTAGGAAGAATGTGCTGTCAATCCAGGAGAGATGGGTTTGTCTGGCACGCCCTGTCAGCACGTTAAGCCTGTGGGATGAGGCAGAGCCAGGTTCTACAGAGTACAAAGCT
The DNA here is from genome assembly GCF_018167655.1 of Microtus oregoni. NCBI lineage: Eukaryota > Metazoa > Chordata > Mammalia > Rodentia > Cricetidae > Microtus > Microtus oregoni. The sequence continues at coordinate 23,459,287 of NW_024543088.1, forward strand.
TATGCACCTTGGAGACCAGTTTTTAGAGGGGAAAAAAAAAATTTAAATTTTCACTTTGGTGACTGACTCATGATATACAAATTTTCAATGATAACATGAACACTGTCCCAAACTCATGAACATGCCGTAGAACTTGAGGCGCCTCAAACCTTAAGATTTTTTAGTCTTAGAACCAGGTTCTGGCTCTGGGATTTGGGCATAGAAAACAGCTTGTGGTTGGGTTGGTTCCCGCTGTGCGGGGGAGAGAAGGCCAGGCCCCTCTGCTAGCATAAGTCTCCCTGTTCTACACCAGTCTCTGCTCTCCAGACACCACCGTCCACACATTGTTTCTTTCCTGGGTGCCTGTGACATTTTCAAATGCCTTGTCTGCTATCTGCAACCCTCTGTGCTTCTAGAAGCTTCCAGTCCTTCAAGGAGAGCACTCCTGGTTGCACGGGGAGAGCGAATGCAGCGGCTCCATGGTGCCCACTTCTCTCCATTACCCCTTTCCACATGCCTGCCAAGCCCCTCCTCCTATCCCGCCATTTCTTCAGGCTTCCAGATGTTGGGTGTCTGCATCTCATTTGGCGATGTCCACAGAGATTGGCCCCACTTCGCGGCGACTTCTCCTCCACCCCCATCCTCAAGTGTATCCGATCTCTTCTTCAGTCTCTCCCCAGAGTGCTCACATAGGATATGACACACACAATAGACTTTCTGAAGGAGTTGGAGCAAGTTGTTCTGTATCGCAGCCAAAAACTAAGCCACTTCAAATTATTTGTTTGCTTTTGATTCTGCATGGCTAGAGAGTGAACCTAGCCCCATGCGCGCTAGGCGCACACTTTACCCGTGAGATGCATCCCCAGCCCTTAAATCTGCTTTAACATTTTAACAACATCTTATTCTTTTCCGTGTGTGTGTGGAGGCATGCGTGCCACAGAACTACCAGAGGACAGCTTTTAAGAGTCGGGTCTCCCCTTCTACACTGAGGGACAGTGCTGGACCTCAGGTCCTGAGGTTCGTGGCAGGTGCCTCTACCCACTGAACCATCTCACCAGCCCCAAATTATATTTTAATCACCTTATTACAACCACCTTCTAGAATTCCTCCTTACACTCTTCTCGCTCCTGACTCGAACCCTCGGTAAACTGCCCGAACCCCCTCAATGCAATCCCTTTCTCAGTGGTCCATAGACATACTCAGTTTGTTTCTTTTCTTATTTAAAAAGAAAAAACCTCCCCAAAGTTATTACAGAAGAACGTCCTTTTTTTCTTTGCATTCGAATGACCAGAAACCATATAGATAAGGAAACAGGTAAGACACTGACCTGGACAGAACAAAGTGACAACCAAGAAGTTATCCTTGGAGCTAGAAGTTTTATTTAGGAAGAAGAAGCTAGTCCTGGGGTGGGAAGCCGTGCTACGGATCCCAGGTTGTGCATACAGCACTCGAGAGGCAGCTTCTGTCTCTACACACCTCCATCCTGTGCCAGGGCCTCTGCCTTGAGCTTCTCTAGTTCTTCACTGGATTCCATAGGGCACCGCTGGTACTTAGCACCAGGAGTCTTTGTCCAGGAAGAATAGTAGCAGTGCCAGAGCCTGCAGAGGCCGTAGATGGTGATCACCACGCCAGCCGCCAAGGCCAGATGCCAGCAGAAGAAGATGGTTAGGAAAGCAAGGTCTGTAGGGTTGTCTGCCCGCCAGGGCTGTCCAGTGGGAGGTACGTACATCTCGCAAAGCTGCATCATCCAGTTGCTTAACACCAACCCCAGCCAACTCTTAAGGAGCCAGATCGAGGGATTGTTGGGGATCCATACCTCCACAGTGAGCACCACAGCAAGCAGGAAGGAGGGTAGCATTAACAGAAGATGCACTCGGATCTCCAAGGAGTTTTTGTTCTCGATGTGGGTTGCCATCAGCAATACCAGCACATAGAAGGCCAGCGCTTCGGCCGCGCGTTCCAGCTTCACACCCCAACGGGGCAGGTGTGACTGGCTCACCATGTCTACTACGCCACTGAGAATAAAGAACCCAAACATGGTTACGTGCTGCCAGTTGTCCTTGAAGATAAATGGCCGCCGGGGGTCCGTCCAATCTATCATCTGCAGGCGATTGACCCCGAGGGGGTAGAAGTATTCACCAAGAATGCCAAAGGTGGGGACAACCACCTTCGTCACGGCTTCATACGATACCTGCTGAAACAGCCTGTGTCCCCGCAGCTTCCTCGGGAGCAGCGGGTGCTGGAGGGCCTTCTCTCCCCGTAGCAGGGCCAAGGATGTTAGCACCGAGTAGTAGACCGAGTAGATAAGGAAGCCTATTCCTGGCAGCAGGTGGCCCTCAAGGGTTCCCATGGCTTTTGTGTGTGTTGAGTCCGACAGGACCAGAGCCAGCAGAGGAGGAGAACCTGGTTGTCCTCAAAAGCCTCACAAGAGATTCTCAGGGCCTCCAGCAGCCTGGCCCTGCCACCCACATGCAAGTCTATCCTCCTCGCAGATGTCGGAGCCACTCCCAGGGCGGGACCTCTAAGCAATGGAGGTTTTAGTCATCTTAGACTGCTCCTGACTGAAGTTTGCTGGGGCTGAGATTTCAGCTGCTGTACAACAGGGGCCACCACTGCAGACCTGGTCTGCCCTTCCCTCCACTAAGCCCCATGCTCCAGCCCCACAGAAAGAGGTAAGGAAAGAACAAAAGGGCGTTGGCAGAGGAGTGGCGGGCTGGTGTCAGGCACTTGTCTATTTCTCTCTTTTAAATCCCCAACAGGGGGAATGGAGAAACGGCTCAGTGGTTAAGAGCCTTTTCTGTTCTTACACAGGACCTGAGTTTGGCCCCTGGCACCTACCTGGGGCAGTTCACAACTGCCTGTAACTTCAGCTCCCAGGGACCTGACACCCTCTTCTGGTCTTCTAGGGCCCTCCCACATAGGTACCCACACGCTGACATAGCTAAACCCATGAAAAACTTCGTGAGAAGAGACACCTTTTGTTTCAGACCCTTCCCTTGTCACTTTAGTATTGAATCCCATGCTGGGGAAGACAGAATGGAGTTTGTACTTTCAAATCACTCTTTCATATTTCCAACAGAAGCATCTTGAGGGAGGCAAGATTTATTTTACTTTTAGGTTTCAGAAGGTTCAGTCCATTATGGTGGGGGAGCAGGGCTAAGTAAACAGCTCAGATCTCAGCCACAGAAGTGTGTGCACTGTGGTGGGGGAGCAGGGTTGAGTAGCTCAGATCTCAGGAGCAGGGGTGTGTCCACTATGGTGGGGGAGCAGGGTTGAGTAGCTCAGATCTCAGGAGCAGGGGTGTGTGGCAGAGACTGTTTCCTTTGCAGTGAACCGAGGAGCAGGTAGACTGCAGGCATCATGGCAGAACCTTCAAAGGCCTGATCCCTCCTTTTGCCAGCTAAGCTACTTGGTTGAGGGGTGTTGCCACTGTCCAAGGTTTAAGCTGCAGCCGTGGTCTCTGTGCTCATTCCTCTGGAGGACAGAAAGCAAGATAGCTTATATAGAATGGACTCCATGCCATACACCCAGGCAGCTAACCAAACTACAGGAACTTCAATGACCTCAGTCCTCTGTGACAGAGCCTCATGTGGCCCAGGTTGGCCTCACACTGTCTGTACAGCTGAGAATGACCCTGAAATCTGGATCCTTCATCCTCAACCCACCCCTCCCCAAGTGCCAGGAGTTCCACAGTCTGCTAAGATAGCAAGCAGGGAATAAGTGTTCAAACCACAAGCCTGGGAGAGACAGTGAGGTCAAATCATAACTGTGCTGCTCTAACAATCACTTAAACACGTGGAGGGATCACTCTCAGATAAGACTTCAAGGCACCTGTTAGCAGGTGCTGGGGTGTGTCTGTGATAGGGAGGGACTCACTGACTCAAACCTTCAGCCTACTTGTTTCTATGGATGTCCGTCAGAACCCTGGGAGCCTTTAATAAAACCGCCAGTGTCTGGGATTCGCTCTCCAAAATTCTCATTGGATTGGCCTAGGATTGGATTTAAGTATTTATGTTTTTACACTTCTCCTAAAGACACAAAAGAATAACTTCCATACAATTTCAGTCATTTTTCTTTTTCATTTGTTTGTTTTTGTTTGCTTGATGCTTTTTGAGACAGGGTTTCTCTATGTAGCCTTTGCTGTCCAAAAACTCACTTTGTAGACCAGGATGGTTTCAGACTCACAGAGATCCACCTGCCTCTGCCTCCTGAGTGCTGGGATTAAAGACTTACACTACTAGTCCCTAGCTCAATTATTTTTCTTGAGGAAGGGGGTCTCACAATACAGCACAGACCAGCAGGGAACTTACTTTGTAGCCCAGGTTGGTCTTGAACTCACAGAGACCTTCCTGACTCAGTTCTCAGAGTGTTAGGATTACAGACTTGAGCCACCACACCTAACTCGTGATTCTACTTATGAAAGATCCCTAAATTAGTCAAATCTATGGAGACAGAAAATAGAATGTTGGTTACTGGGAACTTGAGGGAGCTAATGGTAGGTATCTGTGGTGGTTTGAAAGAAAATGACCCCTAAAGGGAGTGGCAGTACTAGAAGGTGTGGCCTTGTTGGAGGAAGTGGGTCACTGTGGGAGTGGGCTTTGAGTTCTCCTATGCTAAAGCTACTCCCAGTGTCACAACTGACTTCCTGTTGTCTTATAATCTAGGTGTAACCAGCACCATGTCTGTGCATGCCACCATGCTCCCTGCCATGATGATAACGGACTGAACTTCTGAAACTGTAAGCGAGCCACTCCAATTAAATGTTTTCCTTTATAGGAGTTGCCATAGTCATATTGTCTCTTCACAGCAATAGAAACCCTAACTAAAACAGAAGTTGAGTATTGCTGTGATAAGCCTGACTATGTTTTTGTTTGGAGGAATTTAGATTTGGGTATTTTAGGCTAGGAAAGCAGTGGAATGCTTTAAGCACTGCTTAATGGGCCATACTAGTAGGGGCATGGAAGACAGTGGTGCTAAGAGTTATTTCAAATGTCAGGGGCTGGCTCAAAAGGTTTAGAGGAGAAGAATATTAACATGTGGCCTAGAAATTGTTCTTGTGATATTTTCGTAAAGAACGTAGCTGCCTTTTGCCATTGTCCAGAAAGTTTGCCTGAGGCTAAAGTGAAAAGTTTTGGATTAATTCTTTTGGCAGAGGAAATCTCAAAACAGCCTAGTATAGACTCTGTTGTTGATTATTAGTGTTAACTCTAATGGAGACATATAATGAAAAGGGGCAAGCTGTGCTGTGGGATAATCTTTTTGTACACATAAAGATGTGTCTCTGCCAAGGCAGCTTTTGATTGGTTCAATAAAGAGCTAAACAGCCAATAGCTACATGGGAGAGGATAGGTGGAACTTCTGGACAGAGATGGGAACTCTGGGAAGAAGAGAGGCAAGATTCAGCATTGAGACATGGAGGAAGTGGGATACACAGTACTGAAGAGAGGTAACAAGCCATGTAACAGAAAGTAGATTAATATAAACGGGTTAATCTAAGTTATAAGAGCTAGTTGGGAACATGCCTAAGATAAGGCCAAGCTTTCCTAATTAATATAAAGTTCCTATGTCATTATTTGAGATTTGGCAGTTCAAAGAAAGACCAACCATAGTATTTCCCCCTTTTCATCTAAATAAAAAGAAAGATTTTAAGTCTACATCAAAACTAAATGCAATAAGAACAATTACCAGGTAATAATTACATTCACAATGTTCAGTTCGTCCATTTGTATTTGGCAAATTTGGAGAAAACACCCTATTATCTGTCCTATCATAGTGAGTCCAAAGTTTTATACCTAAACCATTTTCTATCACAACTTGTATTGCTAGACTAAAAATATCCTTTTAGACCTTAAAACATTTCCTTAGATAACTTAAGCTTTTATGTCTCTCAACCTTATAAACTTTGTATCTTTTTTGTAAGTTTCTTTTTTAATTTTGGTAACAATTCAACCCCCATGAGAAGGATAAAATATTACCTGAGTAAACAGGAAGTGCTGTAGTTGTTAACTTTTACTCTTTGGCTCTTTGGGGGGGGGGCTGCCACCCAGTTCCCAAACAAACGCAAGGTGGTTTATTCTTTCTTATGAATGACTGACCTTTGTTTGGCTTCTTTCTTGTCAGCGTTACTTAACTTAAATCATCCCATCTACCCTTTGCCTCTAGGCTTTTACCTTTCTCTATTTCTGTATATACCTAACATAACTACAATTACAGTTAAGAGATTTTATGAATCTCAGAAGAGACTTCGAACTTTGGACTTTTAAACCTTGTTGAAAGGTGATAGACTATAGGGACTTTTAAAGTTGAACTAAATACAACTTATATTATGATATTGTTACAAGCTTATGGGTGCCAGGGAGTGGAATGTAGTAGTTTGAATATAATTGGCTGTCATAAGCTCATAGGGAGTGGCACCGTTAGGTGTGGCTTTGTTGGAGTAGGTATGGTCTTGTTGGAAGAAGTATATCACTGTGGGGGTGGGCTTTGAGGTCTCTTTTGCCCCAGCTTCCCTTAGTGAGTGACACTGAGTTTACTTCCTGTTGCCTTCTGATCAAGTTGTGGCCAGCACCCTGTCTGCCTGCACGCTGCCATGCTCCCCATCATGATGATAATGAACTGCAACTCAGGAACTGTAAGCCACCACATCAATTAAATGCTTTCCTTTATAAGAGTTGCCATGGTCATGGTATCTCTTCACAGTAGTAAAAACTCTAAGTCAGCATCATTGTGGATGAGTGTGGAGTTTCCCTTGGGAATACGGAAGGCATATGGAGAAAGAGGGTAGTGACGGGTACACAGCAATGTGAGTGCACTTCCTGCCATTAACCATGCGCCTAAAATGGTTTGAGGGTTATGTTTTGTGCTATGTCTGCAGATATTTACCAATATTATTAAAAAATAAAAAGTGAAGAATAAGAGGGAGACATTATGGGGCTAGCAAGAAACCTGGCACTAGAGAGAGTCCCAGGAATCCACAAGGATGACCCCAGCTAAGACCCTAAGCAATAGAGGAGAGGGTGCCTGAACTGGCCTTGCCCTGTAGTCAGATTGATGAATATCTTAAATGTCACCATAGAACCTTCATCCAGCATCTGATGGAAACAGAGGCAGAGACCCACAGTGGAGCACTGGGCTGAGCTCCCAAACTCCAGTTGAAGAGTGGGAGGAGTGAGAATATGAGCAAAGAGGTCAAGACCATGATGGGGACACCCACTGAGACAGTTTACCTGAGCTAATGGGAGCTCACCAACTCCAGCTAGACAGGGAAGGAACCAGCATTAGAACCAAACTGGAGCCTCTAAATGTGGGTGATAGTTGTATGGCTGGGGCAGACTGAGGGGCCACTCACAGTGACACCAGAATTTATTCCTACTGCTTGTACTGGCCTTTTGGGAACCTATTCTCTTTGGCTGGATACCTTGCTCAGCCTAGATTCAATGGGGAGGACCTTGGACCTTCCTCAAAGAAATGTGCCTTACACTCTCTGAGGAGTAAATGGGGGATGGGGTAGGGGAGAAGGTAGAGGGAATGGGGGGAAAGTGGGAGTAGGAACTGAGATTGTAAAGTGAAAAAATATAGTTTGTTTTCTTTTTTAAAAAAGAAAAAAAGTGAAGAATAAGAGACCACGCCCCCATGATTCTACTATTGATCATAACGAAGGCCACTTACCCACTCACTGAAGCTGCAAGGTAGGTGCTGACTACTAGCTTGCCTACTTATGTGAGGGGTCTGAGCGCACCCCTGGTGTGAGAATTACAACATGCCAGAGCATGTAAGATCTCAGTGCTGAGCAGAGAACGCCATTTTAAAGAAGTTTTCAGGGTTGAAAATATTGCTGAGTGGTTGAGCTCTTGCCAGCCATGCTGCAGGGCTCTGGGTGTGATCCTAGTGCTGAAAGGGAGAGCGAGGACACACACACACACACACACCACTCGCACACACAACACACATACTACACACACCACTCCCACCCACACACACAAATCACATATACCCCATACACACACCACACATACACCACAGTATCACAGCACACTCGCGCATGCCACATGCACACCACACACATACACAGCGCACTCGCGCACACCACACACACTAACACCACACACACACCACACATATACACAGCACACTCATGCACACCACACACACACACCACACTCATGCACACCACACACACACAGTACACTCGCACACACCACACACACTAACACCACACACACACCACACATATACACAGCACACACACTAACACCACACACACACCACACATATACACAGCACACACACTAACACCATACACACACACCACACATATACACAGCACACTCATGCACACCACACACACTAATACCACACACACACACACACCACACACATACACAGTACACTCGCACACACCACACACTCACACCACACACACACACACCACACATACACAGCACCTAAGATGAAAGCTATCTTCCGATCTAATCTGGTACAGTCTGGCTCTCAAGTGTCACCCAAAGCTCATTTGTTGAAGGCTTGACTCCCTGGTGATTAAGTTATGGGGAGGGAAGGATTAGATCCTGAAGTTATTTCTGGTGTTTCTTTTTTTTTTTTCAAGAATTTTTTATTTATTATATATACAATGTTCTATCTGCATGCATGCCTGCACACCAGAAGAGGGCGCCAGATCTCATTACATGTGATTAGGAGCCACCATGTGGGTGTTGAGAGTTGAACTCAGGACCTTTAGAAGAGCAGCCAGTGCTCTTAATCTCTGGTCCATCTCTCCAGCCCAAATTCTATTTCTTGGTCAGATGCTGGATACACAGGCAATACGGGGGAAAGTCATCAAGGGGTACGCTTCTCTATGTTGATATCATGCGTCTATGAAAAGCTCACATTATAAACTAAATAGCAAAGACTCCCTTCTACCTCATGCACAGGCGCGTGGCTCAGTCATTTCTCCTCCCAGATCTTGCTTCAAAATTCTAGTGTTCTCCCCCCACTGCCTGTACTGCAGAAGTCAAATGTGGCTGTGGCTAGTTCAGTGTTTTCAAAATATGGCCAAGAGAAGAGCACACACCATATTGTGTGATGCTTTACTCTTTTGGCTTTTGGGGGACCCGCTACCCAGTTCCCAATAAATCACACAGAGAGGCTTATTCTTAATTATGAATGCCCCGCCTTAGCTTGGCTTGTTTCTTGCTAGCTTTTCTTAACTTAAATTATCCCAACTATGTTTTCTCTATATCTGTATACCGTTGTTCCCTCCATGTCTGGCTGGGTGGCCTGGTGGCTGCCCCTGATGTCCTCCTCTCCTTGTTCTCTTGCTCCTGGTTCTCTGCTCAGATTTCTCCTTCTATTTATACTCTCTGCCCGTTAGCCCCGCCTATTCTCGCTCCTGCCTCGCTATGGCCGTTCATCTCTTTATTAGATCATCAGGTGTTTTAGACAGGCAAAGAACCACAGCTTCAGAGTTAAACAAATGCAGCATGAACAAAAGTCACACCTGAAAATCATATTCCCCAACACACCAGTGCGTGGTCACTGATGAGAAACATGCAGATCATCGTTTGCATATACCCGGAAGGCAGTAAGACTAGAAAGACCACCCGCCTGCCCTGCGCCCACAATGCCCTCCTTAGCAGACATCCCTCCGAGCTGATTTTTGTCAGCGTCTAGCTTTACCTTCCAGAGAAGCCCTGCCAGGAGCTGAAAGTGAGTGGAAGAATGTGGCTTGTGGGACGGGAATCCAAGCAAGATCTCAAGACGTCCCAGTCTGCCTGCCTGTGGGCATCTTCAACATGTTTATCATGGGGTGGGAAAACAACTAGGGAGGAAAGAACCACTCATCCTGGACACCCTTATCTGGCAGGCCAAACTCTGCCCTAAAACCTTTGTAAGTTCCGCACTTGGGGACTTGGGGCACAGTAATATTGATATCTGGCAGCATCAGTGGTGCCTGAGGCTAGAAACGGTGCCAGCATGGTAGTGCCGCAGGCCAGTTGTCGGCAGAAAGTGCTGTGGTAGTTTCCATCATCGTCCAGAGCTTCGGCAACCAGGTGCTGACCGACACACTCTCCGGGCCTTGAACAGTTACATCAGTAGCCAAGACTCTAGCTCGATGCCCCGTAATGCTGGTTCTGTTGATTCGCCACGGCTACCACACATGTAACAGGAAGGATGCCATACCTGGTGACCTAAAGCCCCAGCTTGTAGAGTAGGACCAGTTTCTGAGGGTCCTCTCGGGTCATCATCACTGTGGCTTTGTCCCTGAAGGACCAGAGAACTCAGCAAGGTGGATGTGAGGGGACCAGTCATTTCCCCTCATCCTGAGGACCCAAGTTTGGTTTGCAATAACCACAGGCTCACAACTGCCTGTAAATCCAGCTCGGGAGGTCTGACACCTCTGGCCTCCACACAGACTCACATGTACAAATCCTCAACAGTACACACACACACACACACACACACACACACACGAAATCAATCTTCAAAAAACCACCACTGCCCCTTCACACTGCAAGGGACACGATGGCGGTCCAAGAGTGGGTGGATGAACAGGTGGGCTCCCGCTCAGCTAGGGGCTCCATGAGACCAATCTTACTGCCAGCTGCACTGGGTTTTGGAGCCTGGGACTCCACAAACAATGGTCTCAGCATCTGTTCTTGCTTGGTTTTTGTTTTTAATTTTTAGGTTTATTTATTTTATGTGCAGGTGTTTTGCCTGCATGTATGTCTGAGTACTGTGTGCACGCCTGGTACCCATGAAGGATGGAAGAGGACTTTGGATCCCCTGGCACTGGAGTTACAGATGGCTGTGAGACACCGTGTGGGTTTTGGGTCCTCTGGAGGCTCAGAAAGTACTTCTTAACCACTAAGCCGTCTCTCCGGCGCTCTTGCTTAGTTGTAGATCTCTGTCAACAACTACCAGGGACTGATGGAAGCAGTCTCTTGTCTCACCAAGGAAGAGACACCTAGAAGGTGTCCAAGCCCTCCATTCTGACTGTCCTCCTCCAAGGTCTGTAGGGGGACCCAGCCAATCACCTTGTTTGTAGGGCGGGGTCCTCTGAGGATATTTTTTTACTTATAAAGATTTCGGGCGTGCTCCCTGCCTTCCCTTCTGCTTTCCTGTTCTCCGCTGGAACTTCTGGTTCTGTAAGTCTATTTACCAATTAAAGCTGTATATATTATTACAATTTCTGTGTGACTTCATTTAAGCCGCTACAAAAGTCAGCCACCGGCTCCCTCTTCCCCACACAGGGCAGACCTGATGCTGCTGCAGGTCAGGTTGGTGGCGGCCTTCCAGTTTTTCTGACAGGAGAGCTCCCAGGATTCTCTGGTTTTTGTCAGGAACCCCCAGGCTATCAACAGTTTCTGAGCCCTAGTAGCCAGTTCAGGTTTGTATTTCGAAGGCGTCATTCAGCCCCACACACTGGGAGGAGGAACTTCATCAATGCAGTTGTCCAGAATGGGTTTAGCAACCTGGGACCTTTCCTGAATCTAAGGAATACCCATCTCAGGGGCAGGAACACCCACCTCAGGGGCAGGTAGTGTTTAGTTCCCAAAGTAGCTGAACAGGTCAGGTCATCCCATGGACTCCCTTGACTGTTGAGCTTTCTAGGTGACCGACCCCTTTAACACAATTCCCATGACGCTTTAAGTAGCCAGAGATCATTTCTGGGGTTTGACGTTAGATTCTCTACCTGGGTTGAGCAGTTTGCCTTATTGTCTGACCCTTATCCTCGGTCCTCTGGGAAGACTTTCTTTTTTCTTTCTGTCCTCTTCCCTTTTTTTCTCTTTCCCTCCTGTGATGAACAGAATCTTTTTTCCTTTGCTCCTAAACTTAAAATTGATCCAGCTTGACTTCCTCAGCCTCCTGTGGCTTCTTCGTGATCTAGTAACTTGGAGGTCTTTTTGGACTTCAGCCAGGTCTAACCCCTGCTGTGCTCTGGACTTATAGGGGCATCAGTGCTGTGTACAGTTTTTTCCCTGGGGGTGGATCTGGCCCAGTATGGTCTGTGGTGTGTGTGTGTGTGTGGGTGGGTGGGTGGGTGTGGGTGTGTGACAGAGACAGACACACACAGAAAGAGAGTCTTCTGGAATGTGGCCGGGTTCTGTATACAGAGTTGAGTGTGCCCTTGCCCCTTTTAACTGTAATTGGTCTTTTCTAGAAGTGCATAGCCTGTGTGCCAGCTGATTTTTGTCAATGTGACACAAACCTAGACATATTTGGGAAGAGGAACCTCAACTAACAAAATGCCTCCATCTAGATTGCCTGGTGGCAAGTTTGTAGGGCATCTTCTTGATCAATGATTGATTTGGGAAGGCCAGGCCAATAGGGACCATGCCTGAGCAAGTGGTCTCAGTGTAGAAGAAAACAGGTTGAGCAAGGCATAAGGAGCAAGCCAGTAAGCAGCGTTACTCCATGGCTTCCACTCCAAGTTCCTGCCTTGAGTGCCTGCCTTGACTTCCTTCCATGGTGGACTGTGGTGCAGAACTTTAAGCTGAAATAAACCCTTTCCTCCAAAAGTTGTTTCTCGTTATGTTTTTTATCATAACAATAGAAATCCTTAAGATGTCCTGACTGACCACAAGAACCTTAACATAGCACCCCGCGTTGCATGGTACCCCGATTATAGAGGTACATAAAGCTTTATCCCTCCCTACCCAACACTATGTATGAAAACAGACTGTAAAACTCTAGAGGAAATTAAGAGTAAACTGAAAAAGAAAGAAAAAAAGAAAGAAAGGAAGGAAGGAAGGAGTAGTTAAGAGATGAAACTGGAAAAATTGCATCATAGAGATATGAATGAACTTCCTAATGTGATGTGGGCTTCCCCTCTGTATGATGTGAATATCATTGGTTAATAAAGGAACTGCTTTGGGCCAAAGCAGAGCTATAGGGGAACAGAGCTAGGCAGGGAAAACTAAGCTGAATGCTGGGAGAGAGAAGGCAGAGTCAGAGAGACGCCATGTAGCCCCGCCAGAGACAGATGCCAGAACTATAGCTGGTAAGCCACAGCCACGTGGTGATACACAGATTAATGGAAATGGGTTAAATTAAGATGTTAGAATTAGCCAAAAAGAAGTTAGAGATAATGGACCAAGCAGTGCTTTAAATAATATAGTTTCTGTGTGATTATTTCTCGGTTAAGTGGTTAGGAACCAACAAGCAACCTCCCTCCTTACAACACGAAGGTTTCAAAAGTTCAATTCACATGGGGAAATGATCAATTAGTTTAATGAACTTGGATACATAAAATGAAAAATTATGTTCTAAGAAGGACACTGTGGCAGCATTAACTGGCATCAGTGAAATAGAAGACACTGTGGTCCCTAGAGCCAACAAAGTATCAAGATGACGCTAAGGTGACTAGAGCAGCTACTCTCAGTCTTCCTGACCCCTTGATGTCGTTCTCCATGTTGTGGTGACCACAACCATAAAATTATTTTCATTGTTTCTTCATAACTGTAATTTGCTGCTGTTATGAATCATAATGTAAATATCTGTGTTTTCCCATGATCTTAGGGACCTCTGTAAAAGGACTGTTCAACCCCCCCCCCCCAAGGGGTTGTAACCCACAGATTGAGAACCACTGCTTTGGACTATACACAAAATTCCTACAGAACAATAAGAAAAAAACCCATAGTAACTGTGGCAGTTTAACTAAGAACATACCGCATAAGCTCATATATTTAACTGCTAAGTCACCAAGGAGAGGCACTATTTGAAAAGGATAAAGGTGTGGCCTTGCTGGAGTAGGTTTGGCCTTGATGGTGGAAGTTTATCAGTTGGGATGGGCTTTGGGTTGCAAAAGCCCACACCAGGACCAGTCTCTCTCTCTCTCTCCTCTCTCTCTCTCTCTCTCTCTCTCTCTCTCTCTTTCTCTCTCTCTCTCTGCCTGCAGACCACAATGTGGTTCTCAACTACGGCTTCAGCACCATGCCTGCTGTGCCTGTTGCCATGATCCCAGAAATAAATGATAATGAGGTATCCCTCTGAAACTGTAATGATCATGGCGTCTCTTCACAGCAATAGAACAGTGACTAAGACAGCAACTTCAATGGGAAAAAATGGTAAGGGACTAGAGAGATGGAGCTGTGGTTGATAGTGCTTACTGATTTTTCAGAGGACTCAGGCGCAGCACACATACGGTGGCTAACAACCATCTTGTAACTCCAGTTGCAGAAGATCTGATGGCCACTCCTGAACTCTGCAGGCTCTCGCACTCATGCGGTATACAGACATACACTCCGGCACACACATGTACACATAAACTAGATACTTTTTTGAAGAAAACTGGGAAGCCTCAAACAGGCAAACAGATGAGACATCTAAGCTGATAGGCACAAGAATGGATACTAAAGAATTAGGGAGATACAAATAAGACGGCACTTGCATGTGTTGACTGGCCTTTGTTGGAAAGCCAGCTGACACTAAGCTGGGACTTAATGTCTGTAGACGTCAGTCTTGCGTCACTGACACGTAAACGGCTGTGGAAAGGATTAGGAGGTGCGATCATGTTGGGGTAGAGTAGGTGGAAAGGAGCCTGGCTCTCCTAGGTGGAACTCAGTCCTTCCGGTGTACCTCCTCTGCCGTAGCCTCCACCGGAAATCCCCAGCCAGGCCCATAAGGGAACACAGAGATGTTCACGGCAACAAGCTTCTGTAGAGCAAGAACTAAGGGCCACCCGAGTGCCCGCCATTAGGGTGGAGATTCTATGGAGGTCAGACATTCTGAGTGACATGTTTACAGCATGGCTGGATGCTAAAAACTGAAGAAAGAACAAACAAGATATAGCACGCAGGCACATAACCAGAAATACATATTTTGCCAGCAAGAACAGTCAAACATAACTGTCTGTTACCATAATAAAACTTTGGGGAGAGGAGAATTAAGTAGGGCTATAAATAAAGCAGAATGTAGGTGGACTTTTCTGTCCCATCATCCTGCTCCCCAGTAATCACAAAGGGGTTTAATATTAATTTTAAATGTTCAGCCAATAGCTCAGGCTTGCTACTAGCTCTTCCATTTTAAATTAGCCCATTTATGTTAAATACATTATGCACATGCATGGAAGTGTCATATTGAATCCCATCGTCGTATATAATGGACATATACTGAGAATGATATTGTCTTGTTTCATTTTGTTTTTGAGACAGGGTCAATCACAGAGTTCTGGCTGTCCTGGACCTCACTATGCAGACCAGGGTGGTCTCAAACATTCACACATATCTGTCTGTCTCTGCCTCCCGAGTGCTGGGATTAAAGGTGTGTAATGCCCAACAACAAGGACATTTTTAAAAGGGGAGTAGGAGAATAGCACCAAGAGGGGAATCTTACTGCGGTGTGATCATCCACAGGTCAGAAGTGGCTCACAGACCAAGTTCAGAGTGCCGGTGGCTCATCCACACTCCCACCCCTACACCCCTAACCCCCACATCCCCACCCCATCACTATGTCTGAGCTGCGTGAGAAGAGCCGCTCTTTGCAAGGGCTGCTAGAATCCAAGGGACAGAAGTGTTTGTTATCCAGCACTTTGCCCTGGGCTGTGTCTGCATGTAGGGATGAGTCTGACTCCAAGTTCTACAGAATACGCTCAAGCCCCATTCCAGGTAGCCTGGTGCCCTCAGCTGTTGGAGAAGGAAGATGCTCTTTCAAGTTAGTCATCAAAATAGTAACTACGAATGGGCTTCTGGACAGTGTGTGTACAGAACATGAGAAAACAGAAACAAAAAGCCCAAATAAAGAAACAAACAGAAAACAAAACAACAGGGACAGAATGGACAGAAGCTGTGGACCACAGTATCACGTCCCAAGCATCCCAGCTGCTGTGCTTGCTCAGTGCAGGCGAGGAAAAGTGATGCTGACTGTGTCCATGGAGACAAAGGCTGAATTTACATTTTTATGTAAGGGTATGGAAAATCTGAAAGCAACATGGGACGTTTATTTTAAAATGAGCTACCTACCAGGAATCCTGTTGAAGAGAGGGAGGAAGGATTATACCAGCGGAGGGTGGGGGTAGGGGTGGGGGTGAAGGTGGTGGTGTCAAGGTCATCACAAGGGAACCCACAGAAACAACTAACCCGGGAGCTCACAGACGACATAGGAGCTCACAGATCCTAGGGAGCCTGCATGGGACCCACCTAGGCCCTCTGGGTATGTTTGACAGTTGTGTAGCCTGGCCTATTTGTGGGACTCCTAGCAGTGGGATCAGCCCCTGTCCCTGACACTTGAGCTGACTTTTGAGAAGCTGGGCTGCCTTGCCCAGCCTTAGTACAAAGGGAGGGGCTTAGTCATACCTCAACTTGATATGCCATGCTTTGTTGACACCCGTGGGAGGCCTGCCCCTTTCTGAATAGAAATGGAGGAGGAGTGGGGGGAGGGAGGAACTGGAGGAGAAGAAGGAGGGGAAACTGAGGTCGGGACGTAAAATAAATGAAAAAATTTAACTAACAAAAAAAATATGAGCTACCTAGTTATAGAACTGTAAACCGTGCAGGAGCCAACTAAGAAATCAGGGAAAGGAACTGTTCAGGAGGCAGACCAGAGAGAGACGGGAAGTGCAGGATGTGACGGTGATTGACAGCTGTCACACCCTCATTCGGCAGGGCTGACTCCGCCCCTGCGGATCTGGCCCCCTGCTGTCTCCGGGTTGCCTGGGTGTGTGCGTGTGGAGGTGCTTAGAAGGTCCACGCGTCTGGAAGAAGAGAGGCTCCAGGGCCTTCTCCACGTCCGGGTAGACTAGTTCAGACCTGGAAGTTCCGCCCGATCTCTCGGTTCTGCGAAGCACACCGCTGCCCTCCAGTGGGAGGATTTGGAACTTCTCTGAGGTTCCGAACTGCAAGGACCAAGGATCAAGTCCTTGATGTAGGATCTGCGAGGGTCTCAACTCAGGGGACACAGGGAGCGTGCGCAGCAAGGCCGAAACAGAACTAAAGGAGTGGGCGTGGGTCAGCCGGGTATGCGAAGGTCGCCTCTGTCCTTTCCTCGGTCCTATCCCTCTGTCTTCTCAGTCCCATCCTTTTACACAGCCAGCTCCTCGGATTTTTCATCCTCCTGGGGAGTGTGCAGGCCACAAAATTTCCAAGCTGTGCCACCGGGAGCTTCATTCACTAGTCTGAAAATTCTCTAAGAAAGATGCTGAGTGCTCACAATGATTTATGAGGAAATAATGAAAGGCGGATGTGGAGAGGACAGTAGTTACTATTTAAAATTGGTTCTAAGACCCGGACAGTTACTAACCAGAAGGTTAGGACCACGAGGTCAGACTCGCAAGTGTGCAGTTGCATGCATGCCTCTCTTATGTGAGGCCCTGGGTTCCTCCCAAACTCTGGAAAACCGGCAATCAAAACCCACTTCCAAATCATCAGTCTCTGTCGGCCCTTCAGGATCCAGGGGCAAAAGACCAATGCGAGGAGATGCAAAAGAAGAAAATTAGGTTTTAAAAGTATGCACGGACACACACACACACACACACACACACACATACGACATGAGTCATGTTTTGAAGATATTAATGTGCTTGAAGATCTTCAATGGTTTCTAGTCCTAGTGTAGAATTCCACCGTCTTTCTCTGCCCGCAGGCCCCATTCCCACAGTGCACAGTGGCTTTCTTGCTACCGTTCCTCTCTCCGGATAACCGGAATGCCATTGCCTTGATGCAGGCCTTAGCTTGTATATTTCCCCTTGAGGAGAGCCAGCCTAGCTGGAGCTGGGCCTCTTACCTGCTGCTCCTATTCACCATTTGTTTATTTCCAGCTCAATGTTTTTGTGATCTTTAAATATCTTGCATATTTGATTTTTATTTTTGTCTCGGTAAGGTTTTTAATTTGAGATGTGGTGTCACTCTGTGCTCTAACCTGGTTTGAACTCTTGGTCCTTCTGCCTCAGCCTCCTGAGTGTTGGGAGGATAGGTGTGACTCCAGAATGTTTTGTCTTTCAGATTCTTGTCAATACACCATCCCATCTTCTACAGGTAGAGATTTTTCTTTTCCTTCTCTTAATGCAACTGAGCTTTAAAAAGGATGTTGGATAATGATGATCGTGTCAAGTGTTCCTTACTGGTAGCTGATCTTCTAGAAACAACCCGAGAGCTTCGTGACTTTGGTAAGGTTTGTTCTTAACTTTTGGTGGGCATTTCTCTGTCATATCTCAGATTCCTTCCCTTGCTGGGCATAGGGGTGCACACTTTAATCCCAGTACTTGGGAGGTGGAGGTCATAGGATCAAGAGTTCAAGGCCAGCCCCAGCAGCACGGGGAGTTTGAGGCCAGTCTGGGCTTCGTGAGATTGTTTCCTTAGGTTACTTTACTTTTGCGGTTTCTTCTAGCCTAACCAGTCTATTTAAATTCTCTTTCTTATTTGGTGTCAGTTGTAGGGACAGTTTTCTCTCGATGTTCAAGTTGGATGCCATGGAGTCCTATGTAATAACAGTCTTATAATTGTTCATCTTTCTTTTGTATCTGGCATTATACTGTCCTTCTGACTTCCAATATTGTTTGTATTTCATATCTTTCGTTGTTTTCTAATGACTTGCCTACTTATGTTATTATACATAGCTAGCTTTGGGCTGGGCCTGGTGATGTCATCTTATTACCCCAGCTACTTGAGAGGCTGAGCAGAACACCAAAAGCTGAAGTCCTCTCTGCTCTCCAAAGCTCAAGGCCAGCCTGGACAGCTCACTGGATCCACCTTCAAAATAACAACTAGGGGCTGGAGAGTTGGCTCAGTGGTTGAGAGCAGAGGCTGCTCTTCCAGAGGACCCAGGTTCAATTCCCAGCACCTACATGGCAGCTCACACCTGTCTGTAACTCCAGTTCCAGGATCCAGCACCTTCACACAGATATACAAGTAGGCAAAATATGAAAGTAAGTATATGAAATAAAAATAAATTATTTTTAAAATTAAATAAAAGACTAAAAATAAATAAAAGCTAAAGGAGGGGTGGAATATGTAGCGTTCTTGCCCGTATGTGCAAGACTTTTGGTTCAATCCCCAAAGTCTGAAAGAAAGAAAAATAACTAGCTTGGGACCACGCCATGACCCAGCAAGATTCATACACTTTAGGTATACACTCTGAAATCAGAGAGTCCAAGAGGTATTAGTATAGCAATGTTCACTGGCAAACATGGAAACAGTACTCAGCCCTAATGTTCTGAATAAACTTAGAGCCTCAGGGGTACTAGGTAAGTCCTTTGCTGCTAAGCTACATGGGGGGAGGCAAGCATAGGGACTAATTTAGTAATCCCTGACTCCGCACATATACATGCTTGCCTGTGTACCTTACCTGTGCACACCCCTCTCTGAGCAATACCCGATGGCAGCCTGGGACCCCACGTGCAAGCTGCTCACACATCTCTCTGAACAAAGAAGCATGTTTCATCTCCTTTTGACCACCATCGACTTCAACAGATTCTATCCAAATCATACTCTCATGTCCAGTAAGAGACCAGAAAGGCCAGTCTATCCTGAACTGATCTGGGGTACATGTACAATGAAGCAAAACTCAACTTTAAGGGAGGGTCTCCTATTGTTCTATGTCCCTATGTATAATTTGGGTGTGCACATAATTAAAAATACATGCTGTTTGGGAAGCAATGTGAGCAGGAGAAAAGTGATTCTATGGCTTAATCTGTAGTTTGAGAACCACTCAAACTACACCCCTTAGTAGCCAGTCCCTCCATCCTTTAGACTCATAAAAAGAGAAGTTAGGCGGTCACCTGGTGCCCTTGGGCATCTTCACTCCTAAGGCTGACTGTTGATCTTGGCAAACCTATTCCTTTCTATCCTGTACTATTGCTTTGCTTTGAATGAAGTATTCTTGCTACTTTCCAAACTGTGTATGCCTTTTGTTTATTCAAGAACATGGAAACACAAGGCCCATACCCCAAAGAACAATTAAAATCTGATATATACTCTATAGATTTGCCTTCAAAATATTGTGCTGAATTAAATCAACTAAGCATAGATTTTGTGTGTGTGTGTGTGTGTGTGTATGCATGCTGTGGAAAATCCTTTTGTACACTGTGGCAATTTGTTGCTGTGATTGGTTTAATAAAACACTGACTGGCCAATAGCTGAACAGGATAAAGTTAGGCAGGAGAGTCAAACTGAGAATACTGGGAAGAGGGAGGGCAGAGTCAGGAGACACAATCAAGCCACCCAAGAAGCAAGATGCTAGAGGACAGGTAAAGCCACAAGTCACATAGCAATGCATAGGTTAATTCAAATGTAAAAGCTAGTTAATAAGCCTGAGCTATTGACCAAGCATTTTGTGATTAATATAAGCTTTTGTGTGTTTATTTGGGACCAGGCAGTGAGGACAGAAAAGCTCCACTTCTGTTTACATATATTTGAGATAGGGTATCACAATGTAGCTCTTGCTATCCTGAAGCTCATTGTGTACTCAAGGCTGGTCTCACTCACAGACATCCACCTGCCTCTACCTCCCAGGTGCTGGCTTGTGCCACCACATGCATCTGAGGAACAAATCTAGGATAAATTTTCTGTGATTAGTGAAAACAAGGAGGGAGGTGACAAAGAGTTAGGGAGAAAGAGATGAGAGTTAGTATTAAAGTGGATATGAAATTTTATTGGCTATGATGAAATTGTTATTTGTTTGCTTTGGGACAAGGCCTAACTAATATAGTCTTGGCTGACCTTGAACTCATAATGTAGACTGCCTTTGCCTCCCAGCTGTGTTAAAGTGTCCATCACCATGCCAGGCTTGTTTATTTTTTCAGACAGAATCTCACTCTGTAAAACAGCCTGGCCTCAGTTTACTGGAATTTCACATCTGAGCCATCACACCTGCTGGGAAACTGGATTTATGGCAAAGCCATCCTGGAAAGTGGTGGGTGTCCAGTAAATGGCCCAACAGTTGGTATCCACTTTCAGAGACTCAAGTGAATACAGGTCCAAATCCAAAGCAAAAAGCCTTGAGCCTTTAAAAGAAAATGTAAGGAACAAGACATGGAGTTTTAGGGCTGGCAATACAGTTTAGTGGTAGAGGATTGTCTGACATGTGTGAGACCCTGAGACTGCAACACACACACACACACACACACACAACATACATACATACACATGCACACCACAACACAACACACACAACCACACATTATACACACACCAACACACACCTGCACACCACCCCCCACACACAACCACACCCCCACACACACAACCACACATCACACACACAACCACACATTATACACACACCAACACACACCTGCACACCACCCCCACCCCCACACAACCACACATCACACACACAACCACACATTATACACACACCAACACACACCTGCATACCACCCCCCCACACACAACCACACATCACACACACAACCACACATTATACACACACCAACACACACCTGCACACCACCCCCACCCCCACACAACCACACATCACACACACACCAACACACACCTGCACACCACCCCTCCACACACAACCACACATTCCACACACACAGCACCCACATATGCCACATACAGACTACAAACACTCACATACATACCACACCACACATGCACACAGTCACACAGAGTGTTTTGACAATTATTATAAAGTCAGAATATATTAATACAAAATTTTTCAACAGACCCCATTTTTTAGTTATAAAGAGCCAGTGAGCTGGCTCAGTGAGCAAAGGCTCTTGTGGCCACCCTGTTGACCTCAGTGTGACTCTTAGGACCCATATGATAGATAGAAGGAGAGAACTGAATCCCACAGGTTGTTCTCTGACCTCAACTATGTGCACTGAGCCCAGACAAATAAATAAATGAATAAATAGTGCATCTTGTTATAAAATAAGCTATCAATGTATATGAATGCACTTGGAAGGATGAGACAAGAAGACCATGAGAACTTAAGGGTTCAAGACCAACCTGGGTAACATAGCAGATCCAAAAAATAAATAAATAAACCCACAATGAAAACATCAAAATAAAGATGACTTCCTAAATAGCAATAAGAAACCAGCAACAATCAACAGGAAGACAGGAAAGGAAGGCACAGAACGACAAATGTGAATGAACAGAAGCCTCAATTCGAAATCGTGGTCGGAGAAACACAGACTGGACCGGTAGTGACCAGCAGTCTGCACCGCTAAACTGGAAGGAGCCAAGCATGGCAAGAGCTACTGATGTGGTCTATTGCCTCGGAGGAGGGCTGACCTGCTACTCCAGAAGCCAGTGTTGTAAATCTGCAGCACAAGCCAGTTGCGCATCCTGCAGAAACCACGCGCGCACAAGGAGATGCTGACCAGGGTGTCCCCAGGAGCCTGGCTTACAAATGGACAAATGAAAAGGTTCATCAACAGGAAAAGAGCAGAGCTGTGCTTTTTGCTTTTGCTTTTGTGACAGTCTCACTACGTAGTTGAGGTTGGCCTCGAATTCTTCATCCTCCCACGGGGTGGGATTTCAGGCATGTGCCAACATGCCTGGCATGCTAAATACAGTTAATTGACAGTATTACACTGCTCTGCAACAGAAATGAATTTTTATTATAACCAACATTAAGCAGAACTGGCAAGGGGACTCAGAGGGTGGAGGCATTTGCTACCGAGTCTGGTTCCCTCATGGAGGAGGGAGAGAGCCAACCTTCTCCGACCCCCACGTGCCTTGACATGCTCGTGCCCCTCCCATATAAAATAAATAAAACTTAGAGCAAAAATAAGCAATAAGAAAAACATATGTAGAAAAAAAATCATACCCTGGACCCTGTTCTAAATTTCCTTATAAATATTAACTCATTTACTGAATGAACTGAGCTAGATTTAACAATATGAATAAATCTCCCAAGCATCATGTTGGCTAAACACCAAGCATAGAAATGTGACCCACACATCAACCATGTATGTGAAGCAGGCCCATGCTTGTAAGTGCTGCTAAAATTCTACTCCAGCCCAGCACAGTGGCTCAAAGCTTTGAGCCCAGCAGAGGCAGGAATATAGCTGTGAGTTCCAGGCCAGTCAGGGCAGTAGAATAAGGCCTTGCCTGAGAAAGAAAAACCAAGAAAGAAAACTGTATTCTAGTTGGGTGTGGTGACGACCGCCTATAATCCCCACACTGGAGAGGAGGAGGCAGGAGGAGCAGGAATTTAAGGTCATCATTAGCCCAAATATCCATCCTGTAGTTCAGGAATCCTCACTTGGGGCGAGGCTAAGGTTCAGGGAAGGACGGTGCCCTGGGCCTTAGCAGAGAGTCAGCTATGGCTCTAGCACTGGCTGGTGGGTGGATTATTCCACGGGCCTTAATATAGCTCTGAACTATCGCATGGCACTTTTTCTTCCCTCCTTTTTTTTCTGTTCTAAAGAAAAGCCTCCCACTCCGCTTCCTTCCTTCCCGGCCTCTATTCTTATCTTGCATGCCTGTGATCACTCCGTGTATACATATTTATATTCTATTTCTCGCGCCTCCTTCCAGGCCTCTATTCTTCTCTGACATGCCTGAGATCACTCTGTGTATACATATTTATGTTCTATTTCTCTCCCTGAAGTTCACACATATAACTTAAGAGTCTTCAAAGGGTCCCTAACAGCAGCAGGCTGTCCCAGCCGGGGACAGTCTATAGTACTCATCTACTCCTGCCTTGCTGATTCTGATTTTTAACTCTATCGTTCTTTTGCTTTCCGCCATGAAGGATAGCTGCCTGTATAAAAAACTTGGGGTCAATATTTAGGTTCATTTTGACACATCTCCATGAGTAGAATTCTAGAATGGAAAGGTATAAAGTGTTTGGACTCATCCTCTATCGAGTTACATTTTGTCTAGAGCTGTTCTAATTACACCTTGGGGGCACACATCAGTGCCTCCCACCCACAGCCCACCAGGTCGGCAGAAAAGGGTCCCTTTAAAACACTCGACTGCTTTGATCTTCGAAAACGGAGGTTTATTGAAGGCAAAGCACCAAGTGCATGCCAATATCTAAATAGGAGAACCCCGTTAGTGTTGCAGGGAGGGGGACCCACTGTCTGGTCCCAAAGGAGCCCCTGTGTGCCCTCAATCCTAGTGCCTGGGATTCTCATAAGCAGCCTCCAAGAGGTCACGGGGTCAGATTTGTCAGGTTGGGGTGGGTTAGGCTTTGGAGCCCTGGGATGTTTCTCAGGGCCTCAACCCTCCCGGCAAGCCTTGCAGCCTAGTGGCCCCTTATGCCTTTGGCTTCCCAAGCTGCACAAAGGCACCTTTCCCAGCCCTACCTTGGAACACACACAGCACACACAGCAGGGAGGACCCACAGCCTTCTTTCCCACAGAGAGACTGGAATTTGGGGGGCAAGTGTGAATTGAGGAAGTAGGGAAGGGAGGGGCACAGTGCATGGCAGGTGGGACTGGGCTGGCCAGGAGAGCAGAGAGAGGAACTTTAGACCTGGAGGAGGCAGAGGCTGAGGGACAGGGATGGAGGGTGGAGGTGTGAGGGTGGGAGAGGAGTTGGGGTGTCCTCGGGAATGTTCACCGCACCAGGCTGTGGGCATGGAGGGACTGAGGAGGAACAGGAGGCTGAGTGAGGGCGAGAAGAGGCCCCGAAGGCAGGGCACTGCCTTTCCTGCAGCACTGAGAAGCACACAGGCCCAGGTCCCTGACGAGGAAGGTGTCCGGAAGAGGAGGACCTCAGGGGCAACAGCAGCAGGTGCTAGGAATGGGAGAGTCTGAGGAATTGTCAGACCTGCCAGGGACACCCTCTGAACTGTGAGAAATAAAACGGTTAAGTGGTGACCTAGTTAGTGCAGAAACTAGGCTGCCATTACAAACAATGCTGCCTCCTTGGTGTTGGATAACCAGCTAGCAGAGGGTGGGGTGTGAGGGGTGCAGGGGGTCCTTCCCAAGGGAGACCATTTATCCCACTCTTCCTGCAGCTCTTTGTCTAGGGTTGAGGCCCCTGGAGCTCCCCTCCCGTGTAAACATGCCCATTGCTGCTCCTACTCAGGTCTTGTTTAGGCAGCCATGTTGACAGTGTTCAGATCGTAGACATACATGTAACATTGTATTTAGTAATAATATACAAACACACACAATACACACACGTAGCAAGGATGAAAGAAAAAGAGGCTTTGAACTTGAGAGAGCTCAAGAGGGTACATGGGACAGGTTGGAGGGAAGAAAGGGAAGAGGAAAAACAATGCCACTTTATCATAATTTCAAAATAGAATTATTAGAGACAAGAATAATAAAACCAAAAACCAAGGCTGCAAGAGCCCACACCGTCACGGGACAAACAAACCCATCTGGGTTGCCTCTTAAATTGCAGGTTCAGGTTGAGGTGGAAGACTGCCTCTCTCCCAGAGCAAGCCTGGAACACTGTCTCTCTGGAGCACGCTAGACAACGGTGTAAGGAACAATGAGGCGGTGTGTTCAGCTCCTGTGGGGACGTGGGGCGATAGTATATGTGGCCTTCACCATTCCAGTTGTTTAAGTGTGCGTCTCGTGTTGTTACCAAGCTCAGGAGACCACAGCCCACTCAGGGAGGTCCAGCTGTCTCTCCTTCCCCTTCCCCCAAAGTGGCCACACTGAAGAAATCTCCTTTGTCTACTAATTTGGCTTCTTAAAATTGGCTTTCTTAGGAAATGTGGCAGAGCCTGGTTTTTAGAGCACTGACTGTGACCTCGGGTTGGGTAATAAGACAGGCGTACATACAGGTACACACGGACAGGAACTAAAGATGCCAAGGAAGCCACGCTTACTTTTTCCCCTAGGAGGCAGGACTGCAAGGGGTGCCAAGTCTTTCTCTTCTTCACCTCTATTTCCTTCAACAGTAAATATTGTAAGAAAAAAGATTCTCTTAAACAGACTACTTTAAGAGAATAGATGTTTGTTTTAAATCATTTTAAAAGATGATTTTATTTTATGTGTTTTACCTGCAAGAATGCATGCACCACCTCAGTGCCTGGAGATGGGGGGTCAGATGGCAGAAGAAGGCATCAGACTCCCTGGAACTGGAGTTACGGATGGGTCTGACCTGTTGCGGAGATGCTGGGAACCAACCCTGTCCCCAGAGCTATCAGTGTTCTTAGCAGCTGCGCCATTCCTCCAGCCTCGGATGTTACTTCGATTAAAGAGAGAAATCAGTTCAGATTCCCCTCAACTGGATTGAAAGGCCCTGCCTCCGCCAGGCAGCAAGAGGATGGATGAGTGGTTATGGCATTGTGTGGCTTATGTTTCTTACCCGTCCTTTCCTTTGGTTTTTTCGAAGTGAGTTCAAGCATCATCTCTAAAGAAGCTGAACTTCAGAGCCGAACGAGCTTGCTCAGATCCAAGAGCCATCAAGAGGCAGACCTCTGGGAGTTAGAACTGCTACTGTGTGACAGTAGAGCCCAATTTTTTTCTTTATTTTTAATTTTATTTTTCTGGAGCTGAGCATTGAACTCAAGGCCTCACAGATGCTAACTAAGCACAAGGTTTACCATGGAGCAACACAACCCCCACGCCCATAGAAACAAATTTATTTATTTTGAGACAGGATCTCACTATGCAGTCCAGGCTGGCCTCAAACTCTGGATGCTACTGTCTCAGCATCCTTGGTGCTGGGCATCTCAGCTGTGAGACCAATGTTCTCTGCTCATGAAGCTGTGCTTTGCTGTGTCTCACAGGAACGCTGGTCTCCACTTCAGCAGTCCACGCTCGGGTCTTCAGGGAGCTGCGGCTACCATGGTCGGTCTGTGCTGGTTGAAGCTCCTCTGGTTCAATACAGACACCAGGGAGGCTATGGCCTCCCTTAGAGCAAGCAGAGCACGTGGAGGAAGCAGAAGCAATGAATGGGGCAGTGGAAAGGATGGTGTCTTCTACTCACTGAAAAGAAGGCTTGACAATACGAATAAGACATCTACGGCTGGGGAGACGGCTCACTGGTCTCCAGAAACTGTGGGAAAGCCAGACGGCATGAGGGCACGGGTAATCCCAGTGCTGGGGAGGCAGAGGCAGGCAGATCTCAGGGCTGCTTGGCCTAATCCTGGCCTAGTCAGTGAGCCTAGAGTCAGCAAGGGATCGTGTCCCCTAACCAGGGCCTGGCAAATTGCATACCTAGAATGTGTAAGTCCCTAAATTCAGTTCCCAGCACGGAGATGAAAACAGTAGATGGTATTTGAGGAGCAAAGACACTCAAGGCTGTCCTCTGGCCATTTCACGCATGCTCGTGTACATACATGCACGTGTGCGCGCACACACAATCTAGAGACCAATTGCTGGAATTAACTGGGTGTTTTGGAAGAGGTTTTTTTTTCTCCTTTGTGTTTTCCTTTATAGAAAAAAGAGATGTGAAGTTTTCTTCTGTCTTTGAAAAGATTTAGTTTATCAAATAAATTGTATTTGTTAGCTAATAATAGGCTTCTTAATCATTATTATTAATCAGAGTCATTTATAAATAACAGAACTTGTAATCAACCTGAAATACATATACATATACATACATAGACGTGTGTGTGTGTGTGTGTGTGTGTGTGTGTGTGTGTGTAGCACCACACTACTGAGCGGCACTTCTACATAAAAGAGAAATTTGGTCTTTTAGTTTTGCTTCCCTCTTTATGATAGGTAAATATTTCATTGTAGTTAAGGCTTTTTTTAATATTTATTTACTTATTATGTATACAATATTCTGTCTGTGTGTATGTCTGCAGACGAGAAGAGGGCACCAGACCTCATTCCAGATGGTTGTGAGCCACCATGTGGTTGCCAGGAATTGAACTCAGGACCTTTGGAAGAGCAGACAATGCTCTTAACCACTGAGCCATCTCTCCAGCCCTAGTTAAGGCTTTTGAATGGTGAAGAAGCCTGTGGACCCTAATAATCCATTCTAAAGAGATCATTTCAATTGCAGCAGGAAAATGCATCCACCAATCTGCCTGCTGCATTGTTTGCAATGACTTACACAGGAGAAACCTCCTAAATATGTATCTGAAAAGTATTAGGACATATTTGCATATTTACACTATGGCATATTTTGCAGCCATTAGAAATCATGTTCGGCCTTAGTTAGGGTAGAGAATGATTTCTTACTCAGGGCACCAAACCCAGAAGTCATTATGGAAATC
This sequence comes from Microtus oregoni, assembly GCF_018167655.1. NCBI lineage: Eukaryota > Metazoa > Chordata > Mammalia > Rodentia > Cricetidae > Microtus > Microtus oregoni. The sequence goes on from NW_024543088.1 coordinate 23,487,292, forward strand.
TGACAGATTCGATACTATAAATACTAAAAAAAACCCTTGTCCTTGAAGGACACCGTAAACAAAGTAAAAATACGAGTGACGAACTGAGATGAAATATGCAAGTGGAACAATATTAAACCATGTATTTTTATTTCCTCTCTAAATCACACTCTTTCAACGTCTGTCTTCCAAGGCTGAGCTCATTGCCCGGGGAAAGAAGGGCAGGCGCTAGTTAGGACTAACAGCTCCTGGGAGAAAGAGTCTATACTGTTTTCTTCACAGATTCAACCAGGCAAGAATATCAAAAGTCAGCTTTTTTAGAGAAAAAGAGATTATTTTTCTGGGAACTGGTCCTCTGAGAAATCAAGGCTTACCTGGAGGTGGAGTTGCCAAAAAAAAAAAAAAAAAAAAGCCCCTATGCAGGGGTGTATCCTAGATGAACCATCCCTACCTCTGAGACTGTGAGGAAGAGATGCAGGCAGGGAAGTACGCACCCAGAAAGCCCCAAAAGCAGGCTGAAGCCAAGAGCAAAACAGAGGAGACAAATTATGAAGCCTCACCCACCCGCCACAGAGCATATGAAACCTCACCTACCCTGCCACAGAGTATATTCTGCTGATGGATGTGCAGATTTCCAACCGATTCCTTTCAGATATCTTTGGGGACCTAGAAGTAACTTGAGGAATCAATGAACTCCCAGGTAGCAGTGGCCATAGTTGTAATATTTCTGGCAATCAAAATTTCCTCCAAGAGTTAGTAACATTCTGGTCTGTGTGTTTCTTGTCGGTACTGTGTTCTAGAACCAGCACAGCCAGCCAGAGCCAAAACTTTGGCAAACGCTGTTCTTTCCTCTCTGGGTTTGGTTTTTCTTTTTCTTTTTTTCTATTTTCTTTTTCTTTCTTTCTTTTTTTGTTGTTGTTGTTGTTGTTTTGTTTTGTTTGTTTTTGAAACAGGGTCTTGCTCCATAGCCCTTGCTGGCCTGGTACTCACTTTATACCCTGTGCTAGCTTTGAACTCACAACAATCCTCCTGCCTTGGCCTCATTGGTGTGGGGATTATAGGCAAGCATCACCCCACCTGAGTCTTAGTTTGCTGGCTTTGATTGTGCCTGCTTCTCCTGGCAGGCAGTTCATCCAGTCAATTCCCAGCTGATAGACTTTGTTGTCCTCAGTCCTAGAGCCTGGTGTTCAGCACTGACTCTGGATTGACTGAATCCCGTCTCTCCAGCACTGTGCAGCCACTGGTCTTCCGGTTCGGCACTCAGTCCTGCAGTAGATGCCCAGGGTCTTGATCGTGCCCGCGGGAGCCCCCAACCAAAGGTTGTCTGTTGTTTGATGCCTCGGCGCAACTGTCTTACATTTTCCCTGCTCTTTCCAGTGGTGACGAGCATCGGGTATCAGTTGCTCCATCAGCGCTGTCATGGCTGTTATCCCAAAATGTAAAGGAAAGATCCACCTGCAGCTCCGTGAAATCTGCAGAGTCAAGTGGGATGAGAGAAAAGAAACCACACCTAGGCTAAATAAAGGTCAAGAAAAGAGAGAGAGGTCTTTCTTGGCCTCCAGATAGTGTGCACCCCCATATAGTTGAATACCCGGAGCTTGAACAAAGAAGTGGCTGGGCTTCCGATGTTCCAGAATTTGGTCACATGGCGCCCCAGCTGAAAGAGACGCTACAAGCTACAGTTTAACCTTGAAGCTTAATTGGGAAGGTAAACGGTAACTGTTACGTTAACTAAGGACCTGGGTTCTGCCACAGCGCAGCTACCCTTCAGCAGCTACAGGGAACTGGGTCCAAGATCCCTGCTGCCAACAGACACCAAATCTTTAAATGCAAACTTCCTTTTATAAAACGATGTACAGAATTTGCATACAACCTACACAATCCTCCCACAAACTTTAAAGTTCTCTCTCTTCCTGAGCTCTCCCCCAATCCCTTCCATGTACCTTAAATCACATCAGATTCCTTGCAGTGCCTAATGTAACACAAATGCCACCTCGATAATTGTTACCTTGTACTGTTTGGGGGAACAATGACCAAAAAAACTCCGTATATGTTCACTTCGGACATAATTCTTATTCCCGTGACAACTTTTAAAGACTTATTTTTATTTTATGTGTATGAGTGCATTTATGTGTGTATACCATGTCTGTGCCTAGTGCCCAGGGAGTCCAGAGAAGGTGTCAGATCCCCTAGAACTAGAGTTGCAGATGGCTGTAAGTCATAGCGTAGGTTCTGGAAACCAAACCTGGATCCTCTGGAAGAGCAGCCGGTGCTCTAAACCAACGAGCCATCTCTCCAGCCCTTCACAGAGATTTCATCCAGGGTTGACTGAACTCATGGATGCTGCAGTCCAATAAGAGGGGGCTGTCCATATGTTGCTAAACCTTATAACCTACCCTGTATTAAACCTCTCTTTTGACAACTTTACATTTAATCCCAGCGATTAGAAAATAAATATTTTAAAGATTTATTTTGTATTCAATCATGTTCGTGTGTGTCCAGAAGAGGGCACTGGATCCCCTGGAACTAAAGCTGCAGGAGGCTGTGAGGCACCTATTGTGGGTGCTGGGAACCGAACCTGGATCCTGCAGGAGGCTGTGAGGCACCTACTGTGGGTGCTGGGAACTGAACCTGGATCCTGCAGGAGGCTGTGAGGCACCTACTGTGGGTGCTGGGAACCGAACCTGGATCCTCTGGAAAAGCAACAATCATTCTTAATCGCTGAGCCATCTCTCCAGCCTGAATTTCAGCATTTTTTAAAGCTAATTTAAAAGTTGGATAGAGAGCAGCTGGGAGGTAATGGTGTGTTTAATCTTAGTACTTTTGAAGCACAGACAGGCAAATCTCTAAGTTCGAGTCCAGCCTGGTCTCCAGAGTAAGTTCTAAGACTATACAGAGAAACTGTCTTGAAAAACAAAAATAGCAATAAAAGTTAGATAGAGAGCAATGGGTTTCCCTGTGGCTCTTTCAAATACATGTCATTATACTTAGCTCTTATTTACCTCCTCCCCCAGGGCCGCCCTTCTTCCTCCCTCCCAGAAATTTCTGAGGTATATAAGTTCCTCCTCTATTTCCCAATGAGGAAACTGAGGCAGAGAGAAATTGAGTTGCTTCTGGTACAGTGCCTGGGCCTGGGTTTGAAGTCCAGAGCCAGTTCACAACAACTAGTTAATGCTGTACCATTTAAAGATTGCGTAATATAGGGGCTGGAGAGATGGTTTAGTGGTCAGCACTGGCTGCTTTTCCAGGGGTCCCGGGTTCACTTCTCAGCACCCACCTGGCCGCTCAGCGCTGTCCATAACTCCAGTTCCAGGAGATTTGGCATCCTCACACTAATGCACATAAAATTTTAAAAAATTAAAATAAAAGATTGCATACTCTGTAAGTGTTTGGATCAGCTGGGTTGTATTTAGCCATTTTCATCCTGTCGGAGATTAAGGCTGTGCATCAACTGGGCTCTGCAAATGCTGCTGCTCCTGCTGCTGCTGCTCCTGCTGCGAAGCTGCTTCCTTCTGACTGAAGCACTCCCTACTAGGAGAAGGGAGGCTCCTAAGACCAAAGCTAACTAAACTCTCAGGGCTGGGATCCACAAAGGTTTAAAAGTGACCCGATGCTGGGATCAGACCTCCCCAGTGGCTCGGCTGGCCAGCCCATTCAGGAGGAAGCTCCTGGGACACTGTGTGAGCCTTTGGTGACACAGCTGCCTGGGTGTCACCCACACTCCTCTAAGTGACCTCAGTCAACTGTTTCGGTTTGCCTATCTAGACTTGGGTGGACACATTTCTTGGTCTGTGGTTGGTGCCCTATTTGGATTATTTTCTCACGGCCCCAGGAAACGTCAGACAATAAATAAATGCCCACTTTGGAGATCTTAAATTTCCCTGCATAGTATGTGTTGGCTCTTTAAAATTAATTTTTCATTTTTCTTGATTTTCTCAAGTTTGCTGAATGGGCCGAAAGCATCTGTTTCTCTCTGAATTGCACGCCGCATACAAATGACCTCCTTCTTGACAAGACATTCATTGTTGAAGGTTAAATGTTTGGCTCAACACTCTCGCTGTAAAAATTGTTCTCTGTAAAATATTAATCTGCGTTTGTTTATTTTTGAGCCCCAAAGATACTTGAGTAGACAGACACAGCTTCCTTGTCTTATATAACAGAGAAAAATGAAGTTATTTTTTTTTTAATTGGCAAAGCATATCACAGCTTATCTGCTCCAACTCCTCAACTGATGGAAAAAGAGGACTCTAAAATCAGCCGGACAAAAATAGAAATTTTATAAACTGAATTGCATTTTTAACTTAGCAGGCAGGCTTGCTCTCAGAGTCCGTGGAGATGTAACTTGTGAGCAATCAGCAGCCATTAAAGCCTTCCCTGCAGGAAGGGACCAAACGCTGGCCAACAAACCACTCAGCTTTTTGAAGAGATCTACTAGGAAATAACAGCTTGCCTGGATCCTTACTGTATGGCAAGCCCTGTGCTCGGCGTGGTACGGTATTCCTCTCCTCTCATCCTGGCAGCAAACCTGAAGGCAGACACTGTGAGTGTCCTGGCTGTAAAAATGAGGCTAGGAGCTTGAGGGAGCTAACGGAGGTTGCATCATTATTAGCTACTTGTTTTGAAACAAGATCTCACATGGTCTAGCCTGCTCTAAAGTCCCGATCTACCTGCTTCCTCCTCTCTTGCACTAGAATTGCATGGATGTGCCACCATGCCCCAGCATCAAGTACGATGTGTTAAGCAGCAAAAAACACACAACAAAATATAGCGCATGTAATATGGTTAATCTTATTTACAGTTTAGACTCTTTGTTTGACTAGCAGTGTGGGATTCCACTTGGGTAATGGTTCTAATATCCCGAAATTCTTAATTAAAGGAATAGAATAGAGAATTAACTAGTGTGAATATTGGGTTGCTAGACAGATACTGGCAGCCTTAGAGGGCACTGAGAATAACCCATCCTTCCTCATCAGCTCTGGACCCAGCCTTTCACTTCCTCCAAAACCCTAGAAAGGGAAGCCTCACAACTGCCCTTCCCGAGATTTAAGATACAATGTGACAATGTCGGGGTATGAGGGCTTTGCTGAGTGCCGCTGAAGGGAAGCTGCTTCGGGTTGAGGTGATGGCTCCGTGGGTGAGAGCTTAGCTGCGCATGCCTGATGACTAACGCCCGTCACCAGAAACCATCTAGGAAGCCCACATAAAAAATTCAATGTTGTGGCAGACATCTGCAATCCAACACTCCTTCCCTCATGGGAGGTGGAGACAGGAGAGTAGCCCAGAAGCAAAATACCAGCTAGGGTAGAGCCAACTCCTCAGTGGCAGAAACAAGAGCGACCCTGCCTCAACAGAGTAGGAGGTAACAATGTTCCTGACGTCACACACATGCTATGCCATGCACACAGCACAGTAACTTTTTCCCCAATACATTAACTTTAAAAGCTTTTTATTTTTTAAAGGAAAACTACTTTGTCCTGGTCAAAAGAATAGAATTTGAGTTCTATCCCTGACATTCTAAACTGATCAAAACAATACATACTATGGTCTCCTCCCACATGGGCCTTCAGTCATGTGACCAAGAGACCATCCCTCAGAAACGTTGACTCACCACAGACATAAGGAGGTGGGAGGAGTAGTCATCCTCTTGATGAGGAAATGCAGTCATACACCCAGGAGATCTCCCTGGGTGGCTGCTTACAGATCTTCACCCTGTCTTACCTTCCCTGCTCCTAAAAGAAACGCCAAGTCAGCTTCTCTCCCTTCCCTCACAAAGACGAGACAGCACTGAAAGGCCAAAGCTCTCGTACCACAGATCCATCAGGGCCAAGACTGAGGCCAATTAAGCCGTTCAACATGCGGGGTCCTGAGAGCCTCACCCTCAGGAACCTTGTGTGACCAGAGACAAAGTGAACTATAAAGTCTCTGAGCTTAGCTCCCAGTGAGATAAAGGTGGTAACATCTACTTCTCAAGATGTCTCCTGGGGGGGGGGGGGTTCTGTGAATGCCTTTAGGTTTTCTATAATATATTCTTTACTTAAGGAGAGAGAGAGAGAGAGAGAGAGCGAGCGCCGGGCAGTGGTGACACACAACTTTAATTTCATCACTCAAGAGGCAGAGGCAGGAGGATCTCTGTGAGTTTGAGGCCAGCCTGGTCTACAGAGCTAGTTCCAGGACAGTCAGGGCTACACAAAGAAACCCTGTCTCAAAAAGAAAGAGAAAAATAGGGAGAGGGAGAGAGAGAGAGAGAGAGAGAGAGAGAGAGAGAGAGAGAGAGAAGAGAGAGCCTTAATCATGTGGCTCTGCTGTCTGTCTGTCTGAAAACTGTCCTACCAAACAGTCTTGGAATACTGTAGGCTGAGCTTATAGAGGGCCTGGTAAGGAAGGAGCTGGTTTGGCATGGCAGAGCTGGGAGCCTGACAGGAAGTATTGCAGAGGCTGCCTTCCTGGGGAACTTGGTCACCTCCAAAGGGAAAGGTGTAACATAATGTCCTTTTAAGAAACAGAAAAAAAGAAAACCTCCATCACACAGCTCTGCCCACTCAAACAAAGTCTTCTTTACTCAACAGTTCTCAGTCCTTGCTGACAGACACATACCAGAGCAAGACTTGACACCCCATTTCACCCACATCCCGAACTGGTTTGCCATTCAAGAGAAGGAAGTATCGGATGTACTTAGACGGGGCTTGTGAAGACGTAGCCAAGCTGCTGAGCTCGCGAGTAGCCTCCACCACTGCTCTGTGACCATGGTACCACGTGTCAGCACCTGGGTATCCAAAAGGCTGGCTGATGTCACCGCCTCCCCACTGCTCTGTGACTGTGGTACCACGTGCCAGCACCTGGGTATCCAAAAGGCTGGCTGATGCCACTGCCTGGGTCGTTTTGTCTGCCCGGTAGTTCAGCACCTCTCCGCAGTGACTGTCCCTAGTGGGTGCTTCCCTGTAGTGTGAAGATGCTTACACTTTATCTGGATCCCAGATCCTGCTGCTTATCCTTGGCTCAGGAGTTTCATGTATTTAAACTTCAGGACTCTGCTCTCACACAATGCCAGTGATCAACTGTTCTTTTTAATAGAATATCTTTTATTAAATCTTTCACAGTTTCAATCCTGTCAGTTTGAGTATTTTTTAAAGATTTATTTATTTATTTATTTATTATGTATACAATATTCCTTCCATGTATGCTTGCATGCCAGAAGAGGGCATCAGATCAAATTATAGATGGTTGTGAGCCACCATGTGGTTGCTGAGAATTGAACTCAGGACCTCTGGAAGTGAAGTCAGTGCTCTTAACCTCTGAACCCTCTCTCCAGCCGGTGATCAACTGTTTTATTTGAAACAGTGGTTAGTGGGGGAGGGGGGGTTGCCTTGGTCTCTCCAGGCTTCCCCTGAGCAAAGCTGCCACAGTTTCCCCTTGGCAAGCACACACAGTGCTACACCTTCTTGTGAGCAAAGCTTGGGCCCTTCTTCCTTCTCCAGCTGACCGGAGGGGAGCTCACAGCCCCTGGCATAAATTGAGGCTAGGGTACCGGAAAGATGGACAGCACAGGCCTTATGCAGTTTGTCTGACTTCAGATCCACCTGTGTTGGGTCAAGTGTGCCATTCTAAGTTTACAGTGGACTATCGATGGCTAGACAGAACTTGTATCTTGGTAGATCTCACCAGCCCCACCTTCCAACGGACAATTTTGACTGGATGGTCACTTGGTGCCAGGTTAGAATTTTTACTTTATTTTACTGTTATTGCATTAGTATATTGCTTAGTGAGGGCAGGGGACATGCATGCGCCATAGCATCCGGGTGGAGGTCACGGGGCAAATTGTTGGGTTGGTTTTCTTCTTCCATCACGTGGCTCCTAGGGACCGAATGCAAGCCATCAGTCTTGATAGCAGTACCTGCTGAGCCATCTTGTTGGCACAGATTTTTTATTTTTGACACTTCGTTCTCTTCTGTAGAGGGCTTTCTTGCTGCCCGTGGGTTCTCACTGTGAATCTCCCCAGGAGCTTGCCACAAGCTCTCCAGGCATCTTCGCCCACCACCGATCACTTCAGAGCTCTAGGGTCTGCTGGGTCTAGGCTCAGCGAGCAGGGTTGCCGGGAGACACTAAGCAAGGGTAGCCTGAGTAGCGAAACTCTCGTGAATGCAGGCGAGCAAGAGGAGAGAAGAAAATGGAGCTGCCATCTGTGGGATTCTCACATCTTTTTATTTTTGTTTAATGTCTTAATCTTTTTTAAAAAAAATTATTGGTGTTTTGCCTGCAGATGTATCTGTGTGAGGGTATTGGATCCTCTGGCATTGGAGTTACAGACAGTTGTGATCTGTCATGTGGGTGCTGGGCATTGAATCCCAGTCCTCTGGGAGAGCAGCCGGTGCTCTTAACAGCTAAGTCATCTCTTCAGCCCCAATGACTTGATCTTTTTATTTTCATTTTTATCATTGTTATATTGAGGGTTGTTTTGCTTTGATTCAGGGTCTCCTGTCTGGCCTGGAACTCATCAGACTGGTTTAAACATACAGCGATCCTTGAGTCTCTGTGTCTCAAGTGTTGGGATTACAGGCCCGGATTACCACACCTGGCTTATTTGGGGTCTTTTGTTTTCATATCTGCCTAATAGCAAATTTCTTCAGGGCATCGTCGGAATTCCAGCTCCACCACTTACTGCTATTTGAGCCTAGAAAAACCATTTTCCATCTCTGGGTTTTCTTGTCCTCCCCCTAAAACGCTGGGACAGTAATTAGCCCCCAGTGCGGTGGTGGTGAGTAGACCCTGGCAGAGTCTGTGCCTGCTCAGCACTCCCCAGTGCCATGCTCATTCTGACCCTCTAACAGACGCTCCCAGACCCCAGTGTTGGCACCTAATAAACTGGCTAACGTGCCAGTGGGTGCAGATGAGTGCATGTAGCCTAACCCGCGGGGAACATGTGGCTAACGCGTGTGTGCTTTAATAAGGCTCTTTTACAGGGATCTTAATGCTCTGTGGATTGTCTGGGGCCGTGAGGGTTGTTCTCTCAAGTTGTAAATGCACCGCTACTGGCTGCATGCACCTTCTTCTCTGAGTCTGTGCAGTGGGGCGTTGGGGAGGTGGCCTGCGCACAGGGTGCTCACCCGCTGGTTAATTGGGCAAGCTTGATGGGATTTGGAATCGCCTGGGAGACACATTTTGAGGTCTGTGAGAGGGTTTCTAGGGAGGTTTAACTCAGGAGGGAGGAAGGCTTACCCTGAACGTAGGTAACACTTATCAGATGGACCACTATCCCAGACCAACTATAAAAGGGGGAGAAAGGAGGAAGCTGGTGAGCATCTCCCTCCACTTCCAGACTGGAGATGTCCTGTGACCAGGTGCCTACTCCTGCCCCCGCCATCACGGACTGCACTACTCAGATCATGAGTCAAAATTAAGCCTCTCCCCGCTTAAAATGCTTCTTGTCGGGTCACAGCTATGAAAAAACAGCAATAAGCTGTATACTGTTCACACGCTGAGCGCATGGACACAACGTTTATATGGTGCCTACTCGCTGTGTGTGCTCAAGTGTGCTCTAGTTAGTCCCCAGAAGCAGGAAAAAGCAAGAGGCGCTGCCTCTCTGGACTCTCAACCCTCCTTTCAGCTTGCCAGCGGGCTATACCCATGTCCTGACCTTTGCATGTCAGCATTTAACCTACAGCTTTGTGCTAAACGGGTGTTCGGTACAGTACCGAAGGTGGGGGCGGCAGGGGAGAAGACGGAAAAGAAAGCTGTAAGCCGGAGGCACGAGGAGTGGTTTTTCTCAGGGCAGTGTTGTAGTGCCCTCTAGTGAATTTTCTCTGAATTTCTCAAGCCTGTGGTGAGGGCTCTGGGTGCTTGAGACCTGGGGATCCAGGCACTTCTACCTACTTGCCATTGCTTAGCAGCTAATGGGACTAGTCAATCTAAACCGGAGCCGGCCGGAAGCTATGTAGAGGCCTGATGTGGGGAGAGCAGACTTTTTCTCGTCGTTGTCTTTGCGGAAGAAATGCTTCAACGGTGTCTATGGAGAAATAAAAGGACGAAATAAGCGTTTACACTGTCAGATATTTTTAGAGGCAGTTTGTTGGAAAATGCAGCAAAATGTGAAGGAGCTGTGGGGATGGCCCAGCGGTTTAGAACTCACTCGGCTCTTGCAAATCAAAGTGCGGTTCTCCCTCAGGCGGCTCACCACTGCTTGCCACTCCAGCTCTCTTCAGGACTCCGTGGGCGCCTGCGCTCACCCACACACACCCACATGTAAACCTCAGCAGGAATGAAAGTGTGGACCCCTGCCTGGCACCTCGGCCGAGAACAGTTTTTGGTGATTTTTATAAGGTTCCTAAACGGACTGGGCATGATGGCAAGCGCATTTAATCCCAACACTCACTGGGAGGCAGAGGTAGGTGTATCTCTGTGAGTTCGAGTCCAGCTCCATCTATACAGTGAGTTCCAGGACAGTCAGAGATACACAGTGAGACCCTATCTCGGCAAAAACAAAACAAAGCAAAATAAGGATTTCGAAATGGAACATGGCTCAGGATGTGAACACTGGTTTAGTTTGGAGGTGTGTTATTCCTGCGAGCCTTGGATGAGGATCTTACCTTTATCCCTCTACAGTTGAGTGACTGTGAATGGCATCTATCTGTCTGATCCTGTAAACAGACAGAGGAAGTAGACACAGGAGGTGAAGGGAAGAAGGAGAAGGGAGGCGTTCTGAGCTCTGCACTGCCAGGAAATACCAGGGAGAAACAGGGCTGTCTTTGTAAGTTTGTAAATGGGCACATACCACCAGCTCGCCCCAGGCCTGCCTGTGCAGACATGGACCCAACCACCCCCGCCCCCGAGTTCTGTGTTCATGTCCGGTGCCTCTGCCGTCAGGGTTCATTACAGAAAGAGCCAAGGTCACACTCTCAGTAGGAAATGAAGAAAACCTCTGGTTAGCAATGATCGTGCCATGGCCACTCTTGAGGTGGGTGCTGAGAACCCCCATGACAGAGAGAGAAATTGTCAAGCAAGCATGTCTAAGGCCACCTGAAGCCAAGGGCAGGGCTGAGGTTGGAAAGCTAATCTGTTGCCTTTGGAGGCCAAGATGAGCCTTGTGTCCCCGCTACCAGCTAAAACAGAACACTTCAGACAACCAAGTCGCTGTGCTCTGCCTGTTGGTCCCCAGGCTTTTTCTGTCTCCCCACAGCCACTGGCCCAGTCTAAGTTGTTCCTGCAGACACGTTTATTGTTGCTGCTGCATCCCAGCATGCCTCTGGGCCTTTGTTATAGACAGTCCTGCCCAACAGAAATCCTCCAGCAACATGCCCTTTTCTCTGAAGTGTTCTTGACACAAGTTGACCCGTATGCTGTCCCTGTTTGTCGTTATCTTTGTTTTGTGGCTGCTCTGGGCACCTGCTCAACTTCTGAGCTACACCACCAGCTTGTTGATGGCTTGCAGAAGCCATGACCTTGCTAAGGGCCTTCAGGCCGCTGGCAGGTCGTACCTGACTTCAAATACCCCGGAACATGCAAGAGCTTCCCAAGGGGACACCCAGGAGTGCTCTCTGGGCTGCGGGTCCGTCGTGCAATTTACTCCCGTGCCAGCAGCCTGCCAGTTTCTGTTGCTCCATGCCCTCTCAATATTGACATATCGTGTAGACAAGCCCTATTCTTTACACTACTTAATAGCCCTTTGTGGTTACAAAATGAAACAAAGCAAAACAACCTGGAGGACCGTGGCACAGAGATGTGTGCGGGAGGGGTGGGGTGGGGGAAGGTAGGGGGGCTGGCGCTGTGTTCTGGGTAATCACAGCCTCGACCGGGGCTAGATGGAGGTTACTAAGGCAGACTGTGCCACTGTTAACAGTGCATCCTGCATAACACATGACGTAGAGGACCAACAGGGAGGGGGCGGATTTAGAAAGACTTGTTGGCCAACTTAGCCGACTCAACCAACGATCTGCTTCAAGGCATTACCCCTTTGTCTTGAACTTTTATCTGACCGATGAGTAAGGAGTCTGAACTGGGTTTGCCTCGGGTGGTTGCAGTTCAAGCCAGTTGGTCCGGTATATAATTATCACTCGCACCTCCTTTGACTCTTCAAGTGCTCAGGCTTGAAAGATAATTTATATAAGCTGTCCGCTAGAGAGGTAACAATTCAGCCCAATTCTCCGTCCAGTCCTGTTTCCCTGGGGTCCACGTAGATCGGATGGTGGCATGGAACCCACGGGATGCGAAGCACAGAGCAGAGGAGGTAGACGTTTCAGATCCGTCCAGAGGAGGAACTAACCGTCCTTGAAAATGCCTGGCTCCGTCACAGGGCAGTTCCAGCCATGCTCTTAGATACTCCCCGTTGACCCAGGATTCCACCCCTATTCTGTGTCTCCTCGCATCAAAAGTCATTCCAGGCCCCCGAACAGAGCTCCTGGGCAGTTCTTTCACGAGAACAATTCCTGGATGCACCACGAAAGGGGTTGCCAAAAGCTTGTGACACCTGGAATAAAGAAGATCCTTGTGGGGAGTGTGCTCCAGGCAACACGTAAATGGCTGGACATTCCTTTCTGCACACACCCCATACTGGCAGGCCCCATCCGTTCAGTTCAAGACAACCAGGCTGTTTGACCAACCCGAAGAGAAAAGTCAGGGTGGACTTCCAGCAATGGAAACTCCCAGAAGGAATGACATGATACATGGGAGATGTGGGGGTTGGCATTCAGTGGTGTCCTTCCGGGGTAGTGTGTCCATGGACAAAGGCCTGTCCTTAGAAATGAATCCACAAAAGGTTCCCACAGAGGCAGCCCTGGGGGCCTCGGCTCTTACTTTGAAGGGCAGGTCCACTAAGAATTTCTCCTGTGGGTGAAGTTTCAAGACGCCTCTCTGGGACATCAGCTCCACATCCTTTTAAACTTTAGGTGATCTGACCGCTGCTGATGTTGTTGTCTCTGGTAATTGTTGTACCGTTTGCTTTTAAGGCTCTTGCAGAGAGAGGGGCGGGAGCACACACATGAAGAGTATATGTATGCATAGGCACCTACATGTATGTTCTGTAACAGCATAGTTGTCCTGACGCCACTTTTCTATTTTTGAGATTCTCCTTCACGTTCTATAAGTTTTTCCCATGAGTAGGTGGGTCAGTCCTCTACTAGTGGGTGTTTAGAGTGGACAGGGAAGCCAAGTGATAGTGTTGTCTCTTTTCGCCATCTTCATTTCTTCCGTTTCATTTTCTGTAGTTACGAATGCATTTCTCTTGTGTTTAGAGAAGATGGCTAACTCCTAATGAAAACACTTCAGTGCTGGGAAGGAGACAACTCGGTGTTCTTTCCCCCATGGCCCTCCATCACTCTCACAGCTATGGAGCAGGATAAATAAGAGTCATGGTAGGATGGCCTTGGTTGGGCCTGTGCTGCCTGTGCTTGTGTAGCCGATGACAGTTCACTGAGGACAGCTGGAAGGAGGAGAGGTTGCTGGGGACAGACGGGAATAGTAGCCATGGGACTTCTAACATGGCTGCTATTATTATCTCCGTGCTCCAGGATAGGAAACTGGGCCTTAGAGAGGGAACATGGCTTAAGGTCCCATCCAAAGTGAGTGACGACATGCAAGTCCAGTTCGGTTGATTGCAGACCTCACGGTCTTTTTGAGGAGCTTGAGGCGATTGTTGAAACAATTGCTGTGTAGCCATGGCTGGCGGAGTACTCACCATTCAGTCACTGGTCTCAGACTCAGGCAATCCCGCTGCCTTAGCCTCCCAGGAGCTGGGGTTACAGGCCTATGTCACCACTCTGCCTGAGCCTATATCACTGTATTTATGGCCCACCCAACAAGAGATAGGTGGAGTGTAGGGGCAATTCATTTGACCACTGTGGTGGTTTGGATGAGAAATGCCCCCATAGTCTTAGGCATTTGAACACTTGGTCCACAGTTGATGCTCTTCTTTAGGAAAGTTTAGCAAGCTTGGCCTTGCTGGAGGAAGTATGTCATTGGGGGTAGACTCAAAGAAGAAAGTCCCGCCCACTGCCAGTTCTCTTTCTGCTTCATGCCAAGGGTTCAAGATGTGACCTTTCAGCTTCCTGTTCCCTGCTGCCCTGCCTGCCCACCAGGGGGGTTCTTAGCCCTCTGGAGCCATAAACTCTTTCTTCTTTAGGTTGCCTTGATTGTGGCATTTTATCACGGCAACACTAAAGTGACCAGTCTAGGCACAAACACTAACTTAACCGCAGCTAAGCATTTAGGAGCCAGCTAAAAGGGAATCTCAATCCAACACACAGTAGAAAAGGGCCTAGTAGCTATGGTGGCAGGACATAGATAGCCAGATGCCAGGCAAGGGAGGAAAGGATGTGTGGAGCTAAGAAGGAATAATGGGGCCCCACACCACCTGTTTGGGGGGCACTGTGTTAGAGCTGTGTTTCACTATGCCATGGAATCCTGGAGAAGAGACCATGAGGCAGGGGTACAGTGAAGATGGCTATGATTTGCACATGATTGGTTTGAGGTACCTGGAGATGCCCACATGGAGATGCCCAGGACACAGCGGGTGTATATGGTCAGGAGCATGGGAAAGAGCCATGTAGGTGGCTGTTTTCCCAGAGGGTACTGTGTGGTACGAAACTCAAAGGATGGAGGACAGAGCCTGGGGACCACAGTTGGGGCCAAGGGAGATCAGAGCACATCTAGCCTTGGGATCTTGGAACAGTGTTTCATTCATGCTTGTGCGTCTGTGTGACTCGCTCCTCTTCCTGTCCTACCTACTCTTGCCGCCTGCCTTGCCCACGTCAGTCATTCGTGACAGTTCAGCATCCTCAGTATTTCCTCAGCCTCGCCTCGCCTGGCCTCCCTTTGTAAAACAGCCCTTGTTTTCCAGCAGTGGTGGAATGGTGTCAGTAGCTGCATGAAAACCGAGACCACACCAACCTTGCTCATTGTGGTATCCCCGTAGGAAGAGGAGAGGGGCCTTGGCCTAGTCCCTTCCCTCGCTCCACTTTCTACTTCTGGGGGTGCAGGGGGCACCAAGTCACCGTCTGTTAGAACTCTCTCGCATGTCTGCGACCTGTCTCATCGGCTTCACTGAGTAAGTCCTTGGGTACACAGTTTTCACTGTACTCAGGAAGACCCTGAGCTTTGTCTTGATGCTCTTTGGTGTGCGGTTGTCTATCAGGCCGGCTGAGTAGTTAGCTCAGGTAGAGCCGGAAGGTCCTCCAGTGGCCACTAGGGGGCCCTCAGATCTCATTAAGGTCTACCTCCATGTGGGGAGGTCAGAGCACCCCTACACGCTATAGGCTACATCTCCCCCTTACTTACTTAATTAAAATTTCAGGTAAGGCCTTCCTCTAGTCAAGGTTACCCTAGAACTTCCTCTGTAGCACGGGCTAACCCTTAACTCACAGTGATCCTCTTAGCTCAGCCTCCAGGAATGCTGGGATTACAGACATGAGCCATCACGCCTATCTCTTCTTACTTGTTTGATGAAAAAAGAATGCTAAAGCTCAGACTTCCAGAGCACCCGGCCTTAGTGGGAATGGTGGGCAGCAATGACTAATAGTAGTCGGTGTGAGTAAGCAGCAAACGGCAGCGTCTGTCTAAGCACCCTGGCAATTACAGGCTTGAATCTCGCCCGTAATCCTTACGTCCTGTCCTGAAATTGGTGTCATTGTCTTACAAGTGAGAAATAGAGAATTTAGGAGATGAAGGAGCCTGGTAATCACAGTCAGGGCCAAGTTTCCCACCTTCCTATCTCTGTAGCTTCCATTTCCTCCCAGCCGGTGGCTGGTGAGCAGGAAAAGGCTGTCAAGCTTCGCCTTAGAGGGGTGGCGGTGTGAGGGACGATGACAACGAGAAGCGTCTCGCTTCTACTGTGGGAACTGGACATAGTGGAGGACCTAGGTCACTTCTGTCTGCTGGGAAAGAAACCCGAGCTGGAATTGACCAGACTAGTGCTTGAGCAGATGCAGGGAGTAGGGCCGATAGGAGAGAAGGGGCAGGCATCCAGATGAGAGCTCCCCACCTGAGGCCGGTGCAGAGGACCTGAGCTTCCGCAGACACAGGCAGGGCTGGCACAGCATCACCCTACCGACCAGCGTGAGGATACTTCCTTTGGCAAGAAGCTGGGCCAAGAGACTCTGAGAGTCTCCTTAGCCCTGATGGCCCTGAGGGGACATTTGTAAGGAGAAAGGGACCCTTACTCCTGCAGCAGTACCTAGGGAAGAAAGGAAGAGGAAATACGAAGCCAGAAATTCTCATCTAAGCATTGTTTTACTAAGTCATGGGCCAGCATAGGCCTCTGCTTGAGGCCTTGAAACCTGTCTGCTGTGGTTTCCTGTGTCCCTCCTCTGAGCTGCATATCCTTAATTCAGAGGGTACCCTGCTAACTACATCACCTTCTGAACCACACCTCCACCCTACAACGTGTAGTTTATTATCAGTACCTGTCTTTTGATTTGCATGTGTGTGTGTGCGTGTGTGTGTGCGTGCATGCGTGCGTGTGTGTTCATGTATGTATGCATGGGTAGGCCAGATATCAACATTGCCTCCCCTTGAATTATTTTCAATAGATTCTCCTCACTGGACCTAGAGCTCACCGATTGGCGAGACTGACTGGCCGTCAACTCCCAGGAATTCTCCCGTCTCCATTCCTCATTGCTGCCATCCTGGGCACTTGACTTGGCACACAGCATTTTACATGGGTGCTGGGGATTTGAACTCAGGTCTTCATTCTTGCGAGACAAGCACTTTCTGGGGCTATCTTCCCAGTCACAATCCCATTGTTCACTCCTTCTCTGCCCCCAAAGAACGGGCAGCTTTGAAAATGCCCCTGTGCACAGACCCTGCCTCCGGGCAGAATCTCTAGGGTTGAGCGGTCTTCCTTTTGGAAGCTGCTGGGTGACTCCAGTGTGCTTTGGGTCTGAGCGCCATGTTACGCAGCCCGTTGTCTCTTTCCTGACTACATCCTCTGATTTCCCAGCCTCGGTTGGGTTTCTGCACACTGCCTCCTTCCTAAGGAGGCTTCCAGGGACCTCATTGGGAGTTGTCCAGCGCCCAGTCTCTACCTCTTTTCTGCGGTGTCCTGTGCTTATCCTGTAAAGCCAGCACTCCCCTCACCCCACCCCCGCTCCCCTGACATAAACTCCTTTGTCTGTAGCAGGAGTTCTAAATGGTCTTAACTACTGGTTTATAGTTGCATATCTGTGCCTGGCTCATGATAACTGTTCAATAAACTGACTGAACGTTAAATATCACTTTGAAATCTCTCTTCCTAAAATCTCCCTCTGGCCCCTGTTATTCCAATCTTCCTAATTAAACACAAAAGCCCAAGTCTTCTCCAGTTCTTAACTTTCTCTGAGGGCTATGGATGTTGGTCCTTAATTAGTACCTTTGAGTCCCTCTGGGTTCTCCCTGCCCTCCTGAGCAAGGATCTGCCTTCCTGTTCCTTCACACATCAATGTTTCTTCAAATAGCTCCTAGAAAAGGATGCGGACCTCTCTACACAAAGAGACCACTTGCAAACGCAGCACACAGGCCGGCTCAGAGGCTCCCAAAGTGCTCCCCTCTCGGGAAGATGTCTAAAGATCCTCCATCCAAGAGCACAGGGAGGATTTGTCAATACTCAACCATTTCTTCCTTTACCTCCCCTCAAGGAAAGCCCACACTGAGCCTGTGCTCTAGAAGAAACACTGCAGAATAACTCAAGAGAGTGGTGAGGTTCAGCCACGCTGGGTAGGAAGGAGAGAAAGGCAAGAAGCTGCCAAGAGTCACTAACAGGCTTTGGGATAGCCAAAAGCTTCTCAATGGCCCAAACAGCCCAAGGCAATTAATTCCCAAAAGCAATAGTGGAAGGAGAGACCCATGCTTCTCACTTCCTTTGAATGGATGGCTAGGAAAAGGGAGAAAGAGCTGGACTATCTAGGGCCAACTGCTCGGAGCTTTTAGGGTAACCAGGCTATTGGCCTCTTAGGACTTGAAGACTGGGCTTGGGTAGAAGCAAACTGCGGTCTTCTCATCCCATCCCCAAGGACGAGTTGATAGACTGGTCCCTGAAGTGCAGCTCAGGTCCCTGAAATCCACATCAGATGCTGGATGCCATCAACTAGCCTTTTCTGGGTTGTGGCTCCACTGACTTCCTTCCTCTGAGGTCCATTTCCTTATCTGAAAATAAGGGGATTTTTGAACTAGATCTCAAAGGTCCCTTCAGCTCTTCCTTTAGGGG
This sequence comes from Microtus oregoni, assembly GCF_018167655.1. Classification (NCBI taxonomy): domain Eukaryota; kingdom Metazoa; phylum Chordata; class Mammalia; order Rodentia; family Cricetidae; genus Microtus; species Microtus oregoni. Next base: position 23,505,434 of record NW_024543088.1, read on the forward strand.
ACTGATGATAAAACAGGAAAGTGGGCGTGACTCCAGAGGATAATTGGGCCTGAGCTGCCTGCCATATTGGATATAATGCTTGTCAGCACAGTAACATCCAGACTGGGGTACAAGGGAGAGGTGAAAAGCTTCTCTCCACATCTCGCATGATGTGCATGGAGACTAGCGAGGCTCAAAGAGCTTTCAAAGGACACACACAAGGCTGTGTAGGCAGCAGGTAGGAATAGCAGATGGTTATAACTCCGTGTGCCCGTTCTCCGCAGACTGGCAATGGCTGTATGGAACGTCACATGGATAAAAGAGTCTGGGATTGATTAATAATGTCTGCCTCCGGTTTGGGACACGGAAGTGGCTAAAGGTGCCTGGTGCTTGCATACACACTGACTCATTTACGCTGTTAGTGAGCAAGTACATCCTGCAGGTCTTTATACTGGAGATCAGTGGCAAACAGGAAAAGTCCTTACCCTTAGGAGACTCGTGTTCTACAGGGGGAGACAATGTGTGTGTGTAAACTGATGTTAATTATGTAATCTTAGCCAGTGTGAACCACAACGTAGGCTAGACAGTGATGGTGTGGAGAGGAAGGAGGAAAACTGAGGGGCCAGACAGGTGACATTTAAGCTGATATCCAAACACTAAGATGGAAGGACTCCAGGCAGAGGGAACAGTCAGTGCGATATCCTGGACTAGGACTTTCAAGTGCCAGGGAGACCAGAGCTGGCTGCTCGGAGCAGACAGAGGTCAGCAGAAGAGGTGGGAATGGAGGTGTGCCCAGATGGATGTCCGACCGGCCGCCCAAGTCCTGCTAGTACATACCCAACAAACCCCTCAGTCCCTGCCCCCATCACGATATCATCTCCACTTCTCTTCCTGTACTTAGCCCCCTCATCTCCAAGTCCTTTCTTTTCCTTCTCTCTAAAGGAGGCCCCATCTTCCTTATGGTTTGGACCACTATGGCACAACCCTGGCCGCTATGCACAACCCTGGCCACTACTGTCTCCTCTGGTCTCCTTGCCTCCTCCCTGGTCTACAACAGAAAGTCTCTAAAGCCTTTATCAGACCAGTTCTGCCACTGTGTCCTGAGACAAGTTCTCTTTCTCTGTTTTGTCCTTTCATGTGCGCTAGCTCATCAGGCGCACAGCTTTCTCCTTTAGAGAAACCTGGAACCGACAGGTTTGCGGAGATGATTTGGGAGCTGGGCACAGATACTTGGGTTCAGACGGTTCACCATCTTCTTACAGACCCCACAGCTGCTGAATGTATGGGCTTGCCAGTTTGAACTCGGATTCTTCTGAGCATCAAGCTTCCTCCTGAAATCAAACAGGCCAACAACAGTGTGGGCAGAGACATGTTTTTACTATGGCCTAGCTGTTTCCCCTCCATTTCAAAGCCCAAGAGCCTGTTCCTTAGCTTCCTTGGCATCTCAGCTTGGAAAGATGAGAGAGTTTGGGCCTTCTATGTAGTTGGCTTTCAGTTCCAGCGGGTCCACCTGCCCCCATCTCCTTTACCCTTTGTTGCCCGCTCATCCCCTTTCTCCCCAGGCTGTCATAGCCAGAACTTTGGTGCTGTCCAGTCTGGTCAGGAAGCATTCCCGTGGGAACCATGCTGCCAACATCCGGCGAGAACAGGCCCCCATTACCTGCCACCACTGCCTCTGCTATCAGACCCAAGAACAAAGGAGCTTGGTGCCTGCCGCCTGGTGGGCTGTTTGTCCAGGGCGAGGCCTAGCCTGGCACAGATGTTGAGTAAACAGGAGTGCCAACCTCACTACTCTGCCTTTCAATAAGCAAGTCTTTAATTGGGATATGTTGCCCCTAGGCCACCTGCTGAAAATTCACCCTGGTCAACACCAACCAGCTTTCCAGGATGGAGAGGGCTATAGGGCAAGCCATCCCTCCTCTCTCTCTACCTCGGAATCTCCAACCCCACAATTGAAAGTTGGATAAGATGGTTTCTAGCATCCCTTCTGAGGACTAGAGCTTTGCTAGAGGTTTCTAGAAGCCTTTAGAACTTAAGAATGGATTAGGCCTCCCTCCTCCGAGCTCCATGCTGCCCAGGGAGACAGACAAAGCTCAGTCCCTACCCAGGGAGACAGACAAGCTCTTTCAGAGTGATATCTTCAGGCTCTGGATTCATGACCCCACCTACCCTGGGGGGGGGGCGGTTTTCTGAACTGGAGTCTTGGGGTGGTTTATGGTCAAGGGAACAAATCTGTCCACTGTGCTTCTGAGGCCATCTTGAACCTAACTCTCATTCTTTGGCCCAGAAACCAGAAGGTAGGTAAGGAAGGCTCTGGGGGACCATAGGGCGATCCATGTCCCTTACCCACTTCGGACAGTGAGAGGATGCGTGGTGGTGAAGCCTTCAGAATTTGGTACACATCAGAACCATACTGCAGAAACTCTGACCCTAATGTCGGAGGTGGGGAGGGATAATTCAAGGTTCTGTTTTGAACACACATTGATGCTCTTTAGTTCTTTGGTGACATAAAGTAGGGGTCTGTAGCTATGTAGTCCTGAGTTCAGCTCCTCCTTCTTTTTAGCTGGATGACTTGGGGCAAGCTGCCAAATCTTTGTACACATGAGTTTGTCTCTGTCTTTTTTCTTTCTTCAGTTTTTTTCTTAAAAAGGAGGCTATAATAGCACCTACCTTGAATAAGTGCGGGCTATTGTTTAGGGTGTTTATTGCGCCTTGTAAATGTTCTAAGAAATGAGCCGGCGGAAATCCATTGCCAGAACCTGGAGGTTCCCTTTGATGTTTCTGAGGACGGCACCCCTCTCACCCACATAGTCACAGATTCTGGCAAACTCTTTCCCCTAAATACACTTCAAACTTGTTTTTGTTGGCTCCTCCTCAGAGCTATCACCCTCGTCTAAGCCACCATCCTGACTACTGCAGGGTCCCTTCACTAGCTCCCAGGATTCTCTCTTGCTTCTGCCTGTTCATCCTCCCCAGGTCAGCCATGCCAATCTGATAGGGCAATGCCCCGTTTCAAACTATCTCTGAAGAAGGCTATAGAATGTATACATATATGGGGACTATAGAATGAGTATACGTATATGTATATGGGGGCTATAGAATGTATACATATATGGGGACTATAGAATGAGTATACATAAATGTATATGGGGGCTATAGAATGTATACACATATGGGGACTATAGAATGAGTATATATATGTATATGGGGACTATAGAATGTATACACATATGGAGACTATAGAATGAGCATACATATATGTATATGGGGACTATAGAATGTGTATACATTCTATAGTCCCCATATATATGGGGACTCATTCTATAGCTCCCACACGCCTACTTTTCAGCCTCTTTCTGCCTCTCTCATCTCTGACTCTACACCCAAGCTATTCTGAATTTTCAGATTCTTCGATTCTAGGTCTTATCACAAAGCGCGTGTTCTCTCACTGGAAATACGCGCATTACTCATCTTTCATATTGTCACTCAGATGCCGTTAGCAATGATCCTCATGTGTGCCTCAAAAATCTAGGTTCTTTCTCTGCAGGAATGCTTGTTACCCCTGGCTGTGAGCTTTAAACGTGCCTCCACAGCTCACATAGCTCAGGATAACACGGGCTTCTCTGCCCTAGCCGTTCTTTGATACATTGGGGGATTGGGAGTGCTCAAAAGTATTTGTTAAACAAATGATCACATCTAAAAGAATGAATACATAACCCTTGAGAAGCCCTGGGAGCAGTCTCTGACAGTGTGGGTAAACTCCACAACCAGCCCTTTCCCCACTTGCTAAGGCCTATGCTGGGTCTGGACGTGCATGGGAGAAAAAAAAAGCTAGACAGAGACCCAGGGATCTGCTAGCCACAGGGGGGCGCCCCCAGCTCGTTCTATCTGGTTAGCACCTTCTAGGACTCAAGCTGGTTACTAATCGCCAATGGGCGAAAGGGGTGGGATTATCCGGCTGATGGACAGTGTGGCTCCGCCCAATCTAATTCATCTTTTCCTTAGCTCCTCCTGCTCCAAGCCCCAAGACACCGAGGGTGGGCTCGGTGGAGGAGCGGCCAACTGAACTCCAGCGGAGTGCTCTCGCTGCAGAACCAGCTGGCTGGGCGGTCTGTGAGTGGGCGGCCGGCCTCTGGGGGCGTGGTCGGAGTGTTGACGGGCAGGCCGATGGGCCCGCCCCTCTCGCCCAGAGCGGCCGCTCCAACGCGAGGACCAGTAGAAGTGAGTACGTGAGCGGCGCAGCTAGATCCCGGCTCTTACCTCGGACGGCGCACACACCCGGAGCCCGGGATCCAAGCTCGGCCCGCCGTGGACTGTACCCCGAGAGCCGCGACCACCTGCGCCCTCTGCCTCCCGAGTCCTCCAGCGTCGAGTCACACAGCACCCCGGATCCTCCTGGACCGGTCCGTCCAGATTCCCGCAGGACCGACCTGCCGGCATCTCCCCGGAGCGCGGGGTTGGGCGACACCTCTGTTACGGAGCCGCCCGTCTGCTTTGCGCCCCCTCCCTGCCGGGATCTCTTGGACTGTACGCGAGCCTTCTCGGGCGCCCTCGGCCCCGCCGGCGCGGCCCCGCTCGGCCCCCCGAGCGCTCCGGGCTATGGCCCGAGCCCGCCCGCCGCCGGGGCTTCTGCCGCTGCTCGCTCGGCTGCTGCTGCCGCTGCTGCTGTCCGCCGGCTGCTGGGCGCTGGAAGGTGAGCGGCGTCGGGGTCCTGCGCGCTATTAGGGAGCCCCGCCGTGTGGGGCCACGGGCTGAGCACACGTCCAAGGAGGCTCTGGGCTCTTGCGGGCGCCGCAGCCTTGCTTGGAGAACTGCTCGCAGCTGGACTCAGCACCATCTCCCAAAAGACGCAGTTCGGCCCTGGGTTTTTGTGGGAATAGCCTACACTCTCAGCAGAGAAACGAGACCCTCGGGGTTTCGCACCTCGGAAGGCGAGGAAATGTGGGCGACCCAGCAGACAAGGCAGGGGCTGCGAAACTGGACGCTTGGGCGGGGTGAAGCGGGACTCCCCGGGTTGGGGGGCTGCGCTGGTTGGGAACCCGTTGGAGTTAACTGTGAGCGTGAGTGTGTGCACCCGGCTTTGTCAGGGGATGGCTGCGGGGGTGGAGAGGCGAGGGGCCTGTCATTGTTTATGGTTTCTCAAGTGCCAGCTACACATGAGGTGTGTGTCTGTTGTACACATTCTCGGACCCACCCCACCCCCACTTCTAGCAAGACCCTCTGTGGGCTTGGGCTTCCATTGAACCTCATAAATGAGGGTTTGCCCGGGTAGCTCCCGAGCCGAGTGGCTACTAGTCATCCGCGGCGGGAAAAGGTCAGCCTTGTGTGTGAGTTCTGTGAAACCTACTAAGAGTGCTGCTGCTGCTGCCGAGAAAAGACTGAACTTGAACAAACAAACAGCCCGAGTGTTACTGGCCCAGACAAGAGAGCTCACACTTACGCCACTTGACATGAACCTACAGGGAACACCGGCACAGGTCACTAACACAGGCTAGAGTCACATACAGTTCCCCGGTGTTACAAAAAATCGTAAACCCTTTCAGAGAGGAGTGAAAGCTTCCCTTATTGTGGAGTGGGAGAGAAGCACGGAATTTGAGGGAAAACTGGTATATAGGCAGTACTTAAGGTTTGGTGTCTTGAACAGATCTCGACACTTTTAGTTGAGGAACAAAAACATGAACCCTATGAAATTTGGTTCCGTCCTTAAATTCACAGTGTAAACTTAAAGATTGGAATTTAAAAATCGCTAAAACAGTTCGTAGAGGTTTCGGGTGCTTTGGAATTTCCTCCAGTGGGGAAATTGTCTCCATTATTTTGGAGCCCACTGTGCTGACAGATTTATTCACCTGGGTAGACACATGCAAATTTAGACAGAGACACCATCGAGGTTGCACCCACACTTAGACACACTCACCCACATGTGTGTGATAGGATCTCAGGCGTGAGAAGCCAGTGTGGGGCTTTGTTGTTGATTGCCTTAAGGGTGTGAGCCAGGGAGCCTATGGAGTTCCCAGGTCTGTGACTGTCTTAGCTCAGGAGAGGCAACACGGGGCACATGCACTCTGGGACATACACTTAGCAGAGCTGTGTGTCACCTGTCCTATGGCCCCTTTTGTGGAGTGTGGTAGGTAAAGGTGCAGAGTGGAGTGTGTGGGAAAGTGTGGCTTGGGGAAGATGAGCAAGGCTACCTGAGGAGGCCCTTCCCTTCCTCCTGTTCTTCCTTCACAATCCTCAGACCCATTGAGGCAGGCCCTACCCAGTAGCTGGTCTCCAAGTCTTCTGGGCCAAGGAGTGACTGAGAGGCCCTTATGGTCAGCTGTGAAAAGGAGTCAGAGCAAGTGCCGGGCTGAGGGACGCTAGGCCAGTGAGGGTGTCCCTGGAAAGTGGTGGGGCCTACAAGTGTGGCTTTCATCATTGCCTTCATTTTTGCAATACCTCAGACCCCGGGAGAGAGAGAAGAGACATAGGTGTTGAGTAGAGCCCACCCTTACGTCTACCTGCTTCCGGTTCCTGCTCTCACGTGGGAACTGTACCAACCAGACTGAATTGTTAGTGTGTGGACAGGACTTAGCCCAGTTGTTGCTATTCAAGGACTAGCTGTTGCTATTACTATTATTACCCCAGGGTGGCTCTTAGGGGAGCTGTGAGAAGTGTCCCTCTCCTGCTGGAGGGGCTGAAAGGAAGAAATGAGGAGGAAAAAGCTGTACTGGAAAGCTGAGGCACAGGAGGAAAGAGATAAAAGAGACCAGACCCCTGACCAGATAGCAGCTGTCTTCTGGGGCTTGGAGTAAGTGATGGGTGGACTTCAGGTCCTGGAGACTGTGTCCAGTGTGGCCTCTGATGACCCATCACCAGCTCCCAAACTTGTCAGGTGGTTTGCCCTTGTATTCCGGCTCTCTGCAACAGTGTCATTGCGTGTAGACCCCGGGTCTCTGAGCTGGGGGTGCTGCCCATGGTGTACCCACAAGTTGGGTGCTGCCTGACACCAGGTTCCTGTTCGGTCTCTGCACACTTGGAGTTTACCAAGATTCCAGGATCTCATCTTAGTTTTCCATTTGGGTGGAATCAGGATGTTACTAGTCCTTTCTAGCTGAAAAATTGCCACTCCCCCTTTACGCTTTGACTGCCCCACAGCGCAGGCGCAAACACACACACACACACACACACACACACACACACACACACACACAGAAACTGCCCTGGGAACTGTGAGGCCACTTCATCGCTCACTTTTCCTTTAAGCATTTTTCTCTGGTTCTTCGTAGCCCAGATCATTCTACCAGTCAGGACCATGAATAAGTGGGAAATGGGTGTTCAGTGGGGTGAAACAAGCTGAGAACGGGACCTGGGAGGAGGACTGGTGTCTGAGCCACGGGTCAGTTGAATGTATTTGAGAAAGTCCCAGTTGGCAGTCAACCTTTCTGTGAAAAGAGAAAGAGCTCCAGCTTGTAAGAGGTGGGGTGGGGACATCCCACTTAGCCATGCTAGTTAAGTCCTCACTGCAGAGGAGCTGGCCCTGGGCAAGAAACAACAGCAAACGTCTGTCCTCTGAGGTTAGCGGTGTGACCCTGAGAATGTGGGAACTGCCAGGGGTCACAGCCCCGGATTATGGTGGATTGCTTTACCACCTCTTTCTCTTGTCTCTGGGATTCCTCCAACCACCGCCCCCTGCGGCCCCCACCCCTGTTCTTATTTGTCACCAGAGCTTCAGATCTGAGGAGAGACAGCAGCAGGCATCTAGGAGAACCAATTTGTTTCTCATTGCCTTGCTCTCGGCCAGGGCTGCCACCGCTGCCCTAGCAGCTGAGAGCTGAAGCCTGGGTTGTTGTGGGCAAGGCCTCGCCACTAGCCTTCCACTAATCAAACAGCAGAAGAGGCTGAATCACCAGGCCTGCATAGTTTGAAAATTGTAGGCCTGCCTGTTGTGCTGAGTCAAACTGGTTTGTCAGGCTTGGGCAGGGGGAGGTGGCAGCTGGGTACCTGATGGGGTGGGAGTGGCCCCTTGGCCCAAGGGCTATCCTAAGGCCAAGTCTCCCATGGCCTTCCGCCTCAACTCCTGGTTAGACCACTGGACCAGCAATCCCAAGGAGAGATGGAGGCCTCCTGCCAGGGCCAGCTGTCTACGGTCCAGGCTGACTGGCAGAGCCGGCCAGGGTGGGAACATTGAGGCCCTTGGGCTCCCTGCCCTGTGTTTCTCCCCTCTTCTCCCTCTCAGGTTTATTTAATTATAAATCCCCATGATCTGAGGGGAAGAATGAAAAACAAAATGTGTTCTCTGTTCGGAGATGGTCCCCTCCCCACCATCCCTGATGTGGGGACCAAGGATGTGAAAGTGGCCCTGGGGAAGCCAGGCAACTCAAAACAACCCAAAAAGAAACAGCAAAAACCTCCGTTACAACTACCTGCTTATGTGCACACACACACCCCTCAGATCCTAGAGCAGGGTCCCCCAAACCCTTGCTGGCTCAGGCCTTCCCAGCTGGTACATGCACACACACAAAGTGACACATAACTGGAATAAGAAATGGGGAGCCTTGGTCCCCTGCTTGGGAACAAGGTAGGGACTGTTGGGATGAGGACGGCAGGGGTCATTTTCTCCGACCTATCACGGACTTCAGGGCACCCCTTTCTGCCCAGACCCTGTCCTCCTCTGCCCACCCTACCCCCTGCTTTCCTAACCTTGAAATATGACCTTTCCTACTACCTCAGAGTTCTCAGTTTGGGTTTGGGCCAAAGGCTTCTTAGTTCTGTCTCTGTTTTTTGTTTCCTGGGCCCTCTGTGGCTCTTCTGCTCCAGGGTGGAGTGTTCTGAGTGACTTGGAACCAGGAGGTGCTGTGGGGTCTGGTAACGCAATAAAGTTGAGTGGGCCTGACCCTTCACCAGGGCAGACAGCAAGGCTCTAGCTTGCGTTCTTGCACTAGTGTGGTCAAATGAGACCCTCAGAGACAAGCCTGGGCATCCACAGTGCCCCCATTGGGCCAACTCTCCAACTTAAGTATGCCAGCTCCTGAGCCAAACTGCTGACTGGAGCTTCCCTCCTGAAAGCTTAGGGCTTCTCCACACGCTGCCATTTTTGCTGCCAGGGAAGTGGCTGGCTGCTTAGGCAGGGGCTATACCTGGGGAGGCCGCACCCAGCCACGCCCAGAATCATCTCAGTGCCCCTGCTCCACCCCCAGCCTTGTGACCTGCCTGACAGCTCCTGCCTCAGCTAGGACAACAGGAAGCTGAACCGGGGTTGCCCTGCCTTTGTGAGAGGCAGGACGAGAACACCTTCTCCCAACTCTTCCTTTGCTCTACAGCAGACACACATGCTCAGTGTGTTTCTGTTGCGTGTAGACCCTCTAAGTTGTTGCACTTTAGTGAGAGTGGTGCTTTTTTTTAGGGGAGGGGGGCAGGATTTCTCTGCATAGCCCTGACTGTCCTGGAATTCCCTCTGCCTCCAACTCTTAGGGATCTTCCTGCCTCTGCCTCCCGAGTACTGGGATCAAGGGTGTGCGCCAGCACCTCCAGGCTAATGGTTGATTCTTATATTGCATCTTCATGCGCCTTCATAGGGCTGTAGTATGTTTCCATGTGACTGTGTAAGAGAGGGTTATGGTCTAAGAAGGGAAATCTTTATATGCAGGACTTGTAGCTGTGCAGTTGTGTGTGAGGACGGTGTCCTGTTGGATTGGGTGTGCCTGTCCTTAGGAAGGCAGTGTAGCCGAGAGTGGGTCTGCCTAGAGCTAGCTGGTTCTGTGTGGAAGGCAGATTTGCTGCCTGGGACTGGCTAAGGAGGCTAATCCGTTTGTGCCATGTGCATCTGTGTCTGAAAAAGACAGACTAGCTGTGTGGGGGGCCGTGTGCGTGTTCGCGGGTGGCTATGGCTCTGTGTGTATTTGTCCACCATATGTGTTGACTTGCCCTTCTTCGGTCCCGGTAGTGGGAAACAAGCCCAACCGCTGAGAACTGGGTCCTGCCTGGGCAATTGTGTTTGCCCACAGGTGAGAGCCACGGCGGCCGTGACAGCTCCTTGCTATGGCTGTGGCCCTGTGGAAAACGGAAAGGGTGCTGCATCGAAGCCCCCGTTCCAGATCACCAGCCTCCCAGTGACTTTTCAGGGTCTTGGGGTGGCCCCCCTTTCTTATCTCCTTCCACAGCCACCTGGTGGGGGTGGGCCCGGTGTGTAAGCAGCAGCTAGGAGTATTTGGAGGTTTGCTCACGTTGCTCTTTTGTTCTTAGCCCCTGTGCTGTGTCTTCACCACAGAGAAAAGATCTCCCTCCCGGTACCATGGGCAGATGGGTGCTATAATCTTCAGCCAGCCCTGGGTACTGATACTCTGTCTGCCCTAGACCTCCCTTTCGTGCTTGGGGCAGACTACAAGAAACAGGCCCCTCCTCTCCCCAAAGAAGTGGGGAAACCAGAGTGGCCCGCCCCCTCCCCACCCGGGTGACCGGAGCCCGGGCCCTTCCTCAGGCACACAGGCCTGGAAACCCAAGTCCTCTCCTCATTAATAGGAAAAATGTGCCGAGATTGAGCGATGGCCAAAGGCTGATCCCCTCCCTCCCTCTCCAGAAATTAAACAGAAATGAAGAGCCTCCCTCTCTCCCTCCTCCTGCCCCCGCCTCCTACCCTCCTCTCTCTCCTCCCCCTCCCCTCCTCCCGGAGCCAGCAGCGCAGGGCTTGTTTTAAACTGTGGAGGAATCTGGCTGGAGGGGGAGGGGGCTGAATATTTGGGTTTAAACAGTTCCAGATGGGTTTGGCACAGGCTGAGCAGAAGGAAGTGAGGGAGAGGGAGGTGGGAGGCAGCGCGCGGGAGCAGTGGGAGCCCTTGCCTGCTCCGGCGGGCGGGCAGCGGCGGGCGGCGGGCAGACAAGCAGGCGGACTGGCCGGCTGGTTGACTGGGGGAGGGGGTGTGCTTGGCTCTGCGCAGATCGGCTGCTCCCAGAGACAGGACTATTCCAGGCTGCCGGCTGGGGAAGAGGCCACTTGGCACTCTCCGTCTCTGTCGATGTCTCTTTGGGCCTCCTTGTCTCTTCATCTTACTGTCTGTTGTAGTCCGCTGCCCAGCATCCCTGCTGTCTGGTCCCAGCCTGCCAGAGTCCCTCCTGCTTGGCCCATCTTCTCTAAGCCCCTGCTCTGCCTTCCTATCTCTGGGCCCCTGCTTTTGTTCATCTCTGCTTCCCTGAAGGACCACCTGCCAGATGTGTGTCTGTTGGTCTGTCTGCCACAGAAAGCTAGGACAACGTGCCATGTGGCCAGCCCTGAAAGGACCACCAGCTGTGTAGCTCTAGCGCGTGGCTCCCCGCAGTGCATGCCTGCTACACTCTACCCCTGCGCTACCCATCCACTGGCTTCTCTGCCAGGTTCTCCAGGAACATGTGGGGTTCAGATCTTCTAGGGAGCCTCAGCTACCCCACCAAGATGTGACATGACAGGCTCTCCGAAGTTCTGGGGCAGCCCTGCCCATCAAACTCAAAGTTGAGGCTGTCTTGACTCTGGGGCTACCGGGAAGAAGTCGGGAGTCCCTTCCTTTTCCGGTATCGTGCTAGGTCTGATCTTGGAGTCACGCTGTCTCAGTTGTCTAGCCAAAGCTCAGAACTGGGCTTTGGGGATGCAAATTCGTGTGTGGAACATTCCCCTCCCCTGACTGAGCTAACGGACCTGACCGGAAACCCCAACTTCGGAACAGAGGGGGGCTGGCCCGGAGACAGGGAGGAAGGCAACTCACCTGACTTGGAAATCCAAGAAAGGTTTCCTGGAGGCAGAAGTTTGGTTGGGACGCAGTTTCTAAGCTTTGTTTGTTTGTTTTTAAGACAGTTTCGGTGTGTACCCTAGGCTAAGCTGAACCCCCACCCCGCCCATCCTCTCAGCATCAACCCCATGGTGCTAGGATTACAAGCATATGCCTCCCCGCCCGCCCGATCTCTGGTCCCTTCAGAGGGACTGGCTACTGAGTCAGCTGGACCTGCACTTGCTCACTTGAGCTCCCGTCGGCGCCTTGCCCCGGTACTAACAGCTTTACCAGACTACACTAACTCTATTTAGGCTTCAGTCTCCTGTAGAGGACTGTGAGCAGCGGTTTCTCCATGGTTCTCATGAAGTTTTGAACCAAGTCCTGGGCATCAGTGGCCCCTTTTTCCTCAGAGAGCATCCGCGCTTCAGCCCCCACAGGTGGCTGAGTGGGAGGCTGGGAGCAGGCCCCGGCCTGCTGCAGCTCTTTCCTTCCCTCCCCAGGGCAGTGTGTGAGGCTGGGCCTTTGTGCTGGGAATGGAGTCAGGGGAGGCCCGGACTGCAGGGTCTGAAGCCCACAGCCCTTTGTTCCAGGATAAAGGCCCTGCTGGCCCCTTTGTGTGGAGATTAGCAGAGCCTGAGGTGTGTGAGCCAGCCTATGCTCCAGCTTCGTTACCCTGGCCCGGGGTCAGAGGCAGGCCTCTACCCCCAGCCAGCTAGACTGACTGACACCTTTGGAATTGTGACACCTCTGGGGATGACTTCAGGGTCACCTCTGGGGAAAGGGAAGGGCTCTTTGGAGATTTGGGAGAGGTTGTGCCTGCTGGGAACTGTTTTCTTACCGCCTTCTGTGGGTGACTTCCTCATTCTGAGGTCGGCTGACCCAACGTTTCCTCCTGATGTTCCCCCAGAGACCCTCATGGACACGAAATGGGTGACATCTGAACTGGCATGGACATCTCATCCAGAAAGTGGGGTAAGACGTCCCCATCTTCTCTACTGACTATTAGTTGATGTCACACCTTCTCCCTCCAAGGTCTGGAGATGGGCTGCCTCTGGCCTCACCTCCTGGAATGTTCGTGTCTCTCATTCTTCTGTCTGTTATTCCGTATTTGTCCTGTCACCCTGACCTGGTGGCCCTTCCAAGTCCATCCATCCAGACCATCCCCCTCCCACCCAGGAGGCAAAGCTGAGCATAGTGGCACGTGCCTTTCGTCACAGAGGCAGGAGGATCTCTGTGAGTTCTAGGACAGCATGGTCTACATAGTGAAGTTCCAGGACAGCCAGAACTACATAGTGAGAACCTGTCTTTTTTTTTGGGGGGGGGAGGGAGGAAGGAAGGAAAGAAGGAGGAAGGAAGGAAGGAAGGAAGGAAGGAAAGACCAGGAAGCCTGGGCCCCAGCTCTCTACCACACTGTGTGCCTCGAGCAGGGCGATTGACTTTTCTGGGCCTCGATTTCTTGACTATTAAATTCCTACCATTCTAGTCCCTCTCCCTCCACTATTGGAATGAACGTCCCCAGGTGGCCTTCGTGGCTAGGCTGAGCCCTGGGGCCCTAGGTGTGATGACAGTACAGGCTCTGCCGTCACCGGGCCACCTGTGATGTGGGCTGGTCTGCCTCTTCTATAAGCCTTGGATTTCTTGTGGAATTTTCGTGACAATGAAATGTGTCCGTAGTGTCGACAGCCAGCGTTCACCAAATGCTTTCTCTGTCAGGCCAGATTAGCCAAGTTGCGCTGTTTAGTTCCTGGCAACCTCATTTAATTCCAGTCAGCCGCACTCGGTGACGAAACCGAGACCCCCAAGATCACACACACTTAGGACTCAGCCCAGGCTTCCCAAGGTCCCAGTGCTGTTCTGGGTGCTCTCTTCCCTGAGTTCTGTATTCCTCGGGTATGTCAATCATCTCTTGGTTTCGGACCGAGAAACTGAGGCACTGAGAGGTTGAGTGACATGGTCACCCAGTAAGCTGGGTTTTGAACCTGTGTATGTATGTTCAGCCACCTGCCACAGAAGCACCCCGTGAGGTAAATGCAGAAGCCCCAGACACGAGGGAAATGACTCATTCTCTTTTTCACTTGGTCCACACTCAGTGGGAAGAAGTAAGTGGCTACGATGAAGCCATGAACCCTATCCGAACGTATCAGGTGTGTAATGTCCGTGAGTCCAGTCAGAACAACTGGCTTCGCACGGGTTTTATCTGGCGGCGAGAAGTGCAGCGCGTCTACGTGGAGCTCAAGTTCACCGTGCGAGACTGCAACAGCATCCCCAACATCCCCGGCTCCTGCAAGGAAACCTTCAACCTTTTCTACTATGAGGCTGACAGCGACGTGGCTTCGGCTTCCTCTCCCTTCTGGATGGAGAACCCCTACGTGAAAGTGGACACCATCGCACCGGATGAGAGCTTCTCCCGGCTCGATGCCGGGCGCGTCAACACGAAGGTGCGCAGCTTCGGGCCGCTCTCCAAGGCCGGCTTCTACTTGGCCTTCCAGGACCAAGGTGCCTGCATGTCACTCATCTCTGTGCGTGCCTTCTACAAGAAATGTGCATCCACCACCGCCGGCTTTGCGCTCTTCCCCGAGACCCTCACGGGCGCGGAGCCCACCTCGCTGGTCATTGCCCCCGGCACCTGCATCGCTAACGCTGTGGAGGTGTCAGTGCCTCTCAAGCTCTACTGCAATGGCGACGGGGAGTGGATGGTGCCCGTTGGCGCCTGCACCTGCGCTACTGGCCATGAGCCAGCTGCCAAGGAGTCCCAGTGCCGGGGTAAGTTGTGCCTGAGGAAGAGAGGAGGAATACCAAGTTAAGGGTGCACTCTGTGGCCGTGCACTTGCCTGGCATGCACAAGTCTCTCTACCTGCAGTCCCCAGCGCCAGAGAGCTGAAGCAGGGGAGATTAGGAACAAGAGAGATGGAGGCTTTAAGTGAACTAGAGACCTTGTGAATGCTTGACAAGTAGGCCCCGCGAATGAGGGCAGACCTTCGAGGCTGGCAGGGATGCCCCCTTGGTCCTGTCCCCAGTGTCCACTTCATGGCGAAAGTTCTAGAGGGGCTCTGCTGTGGGTATCACTTTGTCCTGAGGGTTCCTGTTTCCTGGGAGGCCGTGTGTATGGCACAGTAGTTAGAGGCCAAGTCCCTCCTGTCCCCAGTCCTCACTTTAACCACTTCTGTGAGCCTGTGCAAGTTATCCGACCCTGCTAACCTTGGCTTTCTCCTGCAAAATGGAGCAGTAGTAGAGACTGTCTCCCAAGACTGTAAATGGGGATGAGCAAATGAGTCCCTGCCCCAGGAGCTCGTGTCCCCCTCTGCTGGGAGTCGCCGGTCCCAGGAGTGTGCAGACAAATGGAGGATAGGGATTGTTCAAGTCCCTGTTCACAGGGTGGGTGGGAGACTGGCCGAGTCTCATCAGACTTCCTGATCTACTGGCTTTCCAGCCGTTCTCGCCTGAGCCTCACCACTACCCTGCAGAATGATTCCAGTTCTCTCCCTATTTTGCCAAAGAACATGGAGACTCGGGGAGGTTCTGCTGGGCCGGCCTCCCAGCTAGGAAATGACGGAGCCGGCTTTAAATCTCCACCCAGAGTTGAAGTCCGGCAAGGGGTGAGGGTCTTGTCCACTTCTCTGTGGGTCTTGTGATGATGGTGCCTCCCAGAATGGGAATGGCTCTTATCATAGTAGCCCCCTGTGTGAGGGGACCAGGTTTTCAACCTGGCCTGCCTTGTGAGGCCCCGGTTTGGGGTTGCCTCACGCGCCCCCCCCCCCCCCCCCCCCCCCGCGCGCTTCTCTATAGGAACCTGCTGGAAACTTCCTCTTCCCAAGTGTAGAAAGCGGGTGGGGGAGATGAGCCTGACAGCCTGAAGAAGGGCTAACACTCTGCAGGTCCCTGGCAGGAAGTGCAGGCTGGTTCCCATAGCAACCAGGCTGGCCTGGCCTCTGCCCCCTCCCCCACTGGTTCAAAGAGCTAGGATGGAATATCACCTTCATGAGGGGAGATTAAACCCTAAAGAAGAGCACAGCCCCAGCTCTAGGCCTCAGAGAGCTTGGTGACCCCTCCCTCCCAGAGGTCATCACACGGGTGGATTGACAAGTCACTTCAGTGTGGCCAGGACAGTCCCCAGTCATGCCCGTTATTCTGTCTCCAAACCAGTGCCCCTTTCACTCTGTAAATATTCTCATTTTTAATAATAAATATTATGGCCACCCTACGCATGGGGAACGCGCAGAGCCCGTGCCACAGGGACAAATGTGGTTGACAGAAGAGATGGGAAAGGGTGTTCAGGACTCTGGGCTCAGGAGTCGCTTGGGACAGGTCCCCTGGGGGCTTTGAGACTTTGAACTCCAGGTGACCCCTGCCTTCTTTCTCTTTTCTTGTCCCCTCTTTCCTCCTCTTTTTACTCCTGCCCAGCCCTCTCACCCCTGCCCTGTTTCTTGGCGGGTGGGAGCAGAGATTCGCCAGGAGCTGTCTGCAGAGGGGGCCCTACCTCTGACTGTGGCACTATCCTTGAGGCTTCTCGAGAATTATTCTCTTGGAGTGTCCTTAGGGAAAGCTGGGGCATCTCAGCGGGTACAGGGTGTGAGGCCCACCCGTGGTCTCATCCTATCCCCTCCTCTTCTCCCTGCCCTGTGTCAACGAATCCAACTGTCCAGGTGATGGACTGACGTCCTCTGAGGCACACAGGTGGGGGTTGGGGGATAGGAATGAAGAGGGGTCTCTCTGAGGCAAAGGGGCCCTTTGCAGCCGTAGCTGGAGTTGGGCAACACAAGCATTGCTCCTGTGGTCTGGGAGTTGGAGGGGCTAAGACATAGGCTGGGAATGGCCAGGTTCTCTCAGAGGAGGGAAGGTTGGAATGCCTGCAGAGAAGGGACAAAATATGTGCCGTTCCCTTTTCTCTTGCAGCTTGTCCCCCTGGGAGTTACAAGGCAAAGCAAGGAGAGGGACCCTGCCTCCCCTGTCCCCCGAATAGCCGAACCACCGCGCCAGCTGCCAGCATCTGCACCTGCCACAATAACTTCTACCGTGCGGACTCGGACTCTGCCGACAGCGCCTGCACCAGTGCGTGAGCTCCTCTTCCCCTCTGCAGGCCTCTCCTTCTGGGGCCAGCCAGAGAGCTGAAGGCAGTGAGATAGCCCTTCCTTCTAGATGGGGAAGCTGAAACTTAGCCGAAGGCAGTGAGATAGCCCCTCCTTCTAAATGGGGAAGCTGAAGCCTAGCCGAAGGCAGTGAGATAGCCCCTCCTTCTAAATGGGGAAGCTGAAGCCTAGCCGAAGGCAGTGAGATAGCCCTTCCTTCTAGACAGGGAAGCTGAAGCTTAGCCGAAGGCAGTAGATAGCTCTTCCTTCTAGACAGGGAAGCTGAAGCTTAGCCGAAGGCAGTGAGATAGCCCCTCCTTCTAGATGGGGAAACTGATACTTAGGGGGTTAGATGATTTGCACGAGATGTCTCCTAGGAGGCAATTGCTCTTGAATGAGAATCCAGCTTATCCCAGCCAACTGCATTTTAACTAGGTCCTGCTAGCTGCTAGCAGGTGTCAGGAGCTGGCTAGGGACCTGCCAGCTCATTGCTCCTTTGTCTGTTGCATTTCCGGCCCAGATGTAGCCATAAGAGGTCCTACAACCTAAGGGTGTGCTGGTCCCTGCTCTCTCCCTGTCTTCGCCTTTGGTACACTAGACATTGTACCAGGTGCAGTGGATATAAAAGAGAGTAAGGTATCACTAAGGACCTTAGCATCACATTGTGGAAACAGATAATGACCACGTAGTGTGCTACGTGCTGAGCCTCAAAATGATGGGAGAGGACAATCAAGATAGGCTCCTGGGGGCGGGGGTAGCACTGCTGTATGTCCTGTATGGTAAACAAGAGTCCTGTCTCCCCAGGGAGGAAGTAAGTGCAGGAAGGTTTTGTGCTTTGGATTCAATGTCCAAGGCAGGAAGGTGGTCCTCGGCCTCCGACTTATTTCTCCTTTTATGTCCCCAAAGCCGTGCCGTCTCCACCCCGGGGTGTGATCTCCAATGTGAACGAGACCTCACTGATCCTTGAATGGAGCGAACCCCGGGACCTTGGTGGACGGGATGACCTCCTTTATAACGTCATCTGCAAGAAGTGCCACGGAAGCTTGGGGGCTGGGGGGCCCGCAACCTGCTCACGCTGCGACGACAACGTGGAGTTTGTGCCTCGGCAGCTGGGCCTGACTGAGCGCCGGGTCCACATTAGCCACCTGCTGGCCCACACACGCTACACCTTTGAGGTGCAGGCAGTCAACGGTGTCTCAGGCAAAAGCCCTCTGCCACCCCGCTATGCAGCTGTGAATATCACCACCAACCAGGCCGGTGAGACGGGGACCTGGGTCTTCTCGCCATAGCTACAGAGGCTGAGGGTTCTTTAGGAAGGATGCCCAGGCTCAAGAGTCCTTAGTCTTCCTTTCTCTTCGCCAGCCCCATCCGAAGTACCCACACTCCACTTGCATAGCCGCTCGGGGAGCAGCCTGACCCTGTCCTGGGCACCCCCAGAGCGGCCTAACGGGGTCATCTTGGACTATGAAATGAAGTACTTTGAGAAGGTAAGAATCGCAAGGGGCAGGAGGAGGCTTGGGGCGGAACAGGGACAAGACTATGCCCAGATAGTATTAGGGACCTTTGGGATAGGAGCCAAAGCACCGGGCAAGCTTGATGATGGTTGAGGGTCAGTCGGCTCTAGGACCTACCTGAAGATGCCTCCATTCTCGTGGCTTTGCAGAGCAAAGGCATCGCCTCCACCGTGACCAGCCAGAAGAACTCCGTACAGCTGGATGGGCTGCAGCCTGATGCCCGCTACGTGGTTCAGGTCCGGGCTCGCACAGTGGCGGGTTATGGACAGTATAGCCGCCCGGCTGAGTTTGAGACGACGAGTGAAAGAGGTACACCCCTATACCACTGCATTCCGGCCCCTGCGCCAGCTCATCTTTCTCGTGCCTTCACTCACCGCCCATCCTTCATCTCCAGGCTCAGGTGCCCAGCAGCTTCAAGAGCAACTCCCCCTTATTGTGGGCTCCACCGTAGCTGGGTTTGTCTTCATGGTGGTTGTCGTGGTCATCGCTCTCGTCTGCCTCAGGTACTGACAGGCCATGGCCGCCTCACAGACTGACTCAGACTCCCTTCACAGCCTCAGCCATCGGGGCCCCCGGCTTTCCTCTCCTAGTCCAACCCACCCTGTCTTCTGTGCTCGTCCCTGCTCCCAGAGACTCCAGCCCCTACCCAGAGTCCCCGGATACGACCACCAGCCATGGGTTCCCACACCCAAACCCTTGCCTTCTCTACTCTGCCCCTGCAGGAAGCAGCGCCATGGCCCTGACGCAGAGTACACGGAGAAGCTGCAGCAGTACAGTGAGTGTCACTCTGTCCCCAGTGTCCAGCTCCTGTAGGCTTAGAGACTCCCTTCCTTCTTCTGACCGGCTGTTTCTAGTAGGGTTCCATTTCCTGATCCCCTCCTCATTCCAGGTCCCCTGAGCTTGCTAGCCCTAGAGTCTAAGATGTAACCCCTGTCCCAAAGGCTGTAAGTCCTGTGGGAACCAGGTACCGCCCGCACACAGGAAACAATTAGGTGCTAACTCCTGTCGCAAAGGACACCAAGAGTTCAAAGAGGAAGGCTTCCTAGAGGAAGTGGCAGGAGGACCAGGGTTTACGTTGGGGGAGGAGGGCATTCCTGGCTCAAGGAGCCTCTGGAAGGAAGTGAAGGGTGTGGAGTGCCCGGCTGTGTGCCTGGCTGTGGGGGCATTGAGAAGATTGGTTTGCCAGCTGTGAGAATGCCAGGCTGGGGAGGGTGGCCAGCCCTTTGGAGGGTCCTCCACGGCAGGCAGAGTTTGGACCTGACTCTACCGCAGGTAATTGGGAAGGCTGTCAGTTGTGGAGGAAGACAGTGGACGTATTGTTCCAGGAAGACACCGGGCAGCTGGGTGGGAAAAGCGCAGGGGCAGAGAGCCCAGCCGGGAGGCTATTGCAATAGTGT
Organism: Microtus oregoni; assembly: GCF_018167655.1. Lineage (NCBI taxonomy): Eukaryota > Metazoa > Chordata > Mammalia > Rodentia > Cricetidae > Microtus > Microtus oregoni. The sequence continues at coordinate 23,525,107 of NW_024543088.1, forward strand.
TGAAGGCCTGGACGTGGCTGGGCGGTGGGAAGGAGCCAGGGGAAGGATGAACTGGAGAGAAGCGAGAAGCATGATGAGCGATGAGGGAGGAAGACAACAAGAAGAATCCTGGCCGTCTAGCTCATGTGGTTCCTCAGCATTCTCGTGGGGGAGGGGCGGGATACCGGCCTGGCACAGAGGAACGGGCAGGCTCAGCAAGGAGGCCGTCAAGAGTGCACCCAGCAGGGCTGGTCCCTGCCTATGAACTCCCTGCCGAGGCCTGAAGTCCACCCTCTTGTGCCCGCCTCTCTCCCCCCGTAGTTGCTCCTGGGATGAAAGTTTACATTGACCCCTTCACCTACGAGGATCCCAATGAGGCTGTCCGAGAGTTCGCCAAGGAGATCGATGTGTCCTGTGTCAAGATCGAGGAGGTGATCGGAGCTGGTGAGTAACCCGGGAGCAAGGCAGGAATGGATGGGACACCGGGAAGACCCCAGAAACACTGTGTGACCTGTGCCTGCGCCCCACAGGGGAGTTTGGGGAAGTGTGCCGAGGCCGGCTGAAACTTCCTGGCCGCAGGGAGGTGTTCGTGGCCATCAAGACGCTGAAGGTGGGCTACACAGAGAGGCAGCGGCGGGACTTCCTGAGTGAAGCCTCCATCATGGGTCAGTTTGACCATCCCAATATAATCCGCCTGGAGGGTGTGGTCACCAAAAGTCGTCCAGTTATGATCCTCACTGAGTTCATGGAGAACTGTGCCCTGGACTCCTTCCTTCGGGTAAGAGCCGCTTCCAGTCCTCTTCTCTCCTGAGCCAGCTAGGTCGGGCCAGTTATGCCCACCGTCAAGTCAGAGACCCTGTTCAAAGTCCGCACATCTTGGGAGGTAGAATGGTACGGGGAAAGAGCTGGCTGAAATGCTAGCTCCGCTCTTAACTGCCTATATCATCTCAATCCGGCAGATATTTGTCTTTCCTAATCTCAGCCACCTCGGTTATACACGGGGCTGGTAATACATACTAGATTCTCACAGGGACCGCGGGGATGCTGCGCACAAACTGCACGACACATAGTAGGGCAGCTGACAACTGTCTCTGTTTAACACATCTGTACACCGCTGAAAAGCATGTTCTCAGAGGGCTTAAAGCAGGCAAGCAAGCCAGGGGCCTGTTGGGAGACAGCAGGCCCCAGCTGAGCCTACCTCTTGCCTCCAGCTCAATGACGGGCAGTTCACAGTCATTCAGCTGGTGGGCATGTTGCGGGGCATTGCTGCCGGCATGAAGTACTTGTCCGAAATGAACTACGTGCACCGTGACCTCGCTGCCCGCAACATCCTCGTCAACAGCAACTTGGTCTGCAAAGTGTCTGACTTTGGCCTCTCCCGCTTCCTGGAAGATGACCCCTCAGATCCAACCTACACCAGCTCCCTGGTACAGGAAGCACCTGGGAGGGACTGCGGGAGAGGGCTGGCCAGGCTGGGGGTCAACCTCGAGGCACGAGGTGATGGGCATTTCCTCCCATTGCCAGGGAGGGAAGATCCCTATCCGCTGGACCGCCCCAGAGGCCATAGCCTATCGGAAGTTCACCTCTGCCAGTGATGTCTGGAGCTACGGAATTGTCATGTGGGAGGTCATGAGCTATGGAGAGCGACCCTACTGGGACATGAGTAACCAGGATGTGAGTAGAGCTGAGGAAGAGTGGTCGCTTGGTGGGAGGTGGCAGGGTGTGGAAGGGAGCTCACTTCAGATTCCCTACCTTTATCCAGGTCATCAACGCTGTAGAGCAGGACTATCGGTTGCCACCCCCCATGGATTGCCCCACCGCCCTGCACCAGCTCATGCTGGACTGTTGGGTGCGGGACCGGAACCTCAGGCCCAAGTTCTCCCAGATCGTCAACACATTAGACAAGCTTATCCGCAATGCTGCCAGCCTCAAGGTCATCGCCAGTGCCCCATCTGGGTCAGTGTCCTAACTCCCACAGACTGACAACCTGAACCCTACTCCCCAGCCCTCTGGATGTACCAGGTCACTCCTTTTTTTTTTTTTTTTTTTTTTTTTTTTTTGTCCACAGCATGTCCCAGCCCCTCCTGGACCGCACAGTCCCGGACTATACTACCTTCACAACAGTGGGCGACTGGCTGGACGCCATCAAGATGGGGAGGTATAAGGAGAGCTTCGTCAGTGCTGGGTTCGCATCCTTTGACCTGGTGGCCCAGATGACTGCAGAGTAAGTGTACCCCCGAGGTGCAGGGACTGTGCAGGAGCTCCGGCTGAGCCCTGGGTGGCAGGCAGAAGGGAAGGGACTGATGGCCGCGTTTCTGTCTCTAGAGACCTGCTGAGGATTGGGGTCACTTTGGCGGGCCACCAGAAGAAGATCCTTAGCAGCATCCAGGACATGCGGCTGCAGATGAACCAGACCCTGCCTGTGCAGGTCTGACACTCAGCTCCACCCGGGGGGGTGCCGCCCCCAGGACTGCACGAGGATTCTGACCAGCCCGCCAGACTTTGGGATGTCTGGCCTTTGGCTGTGGTCCAGAAGATGGAAATTTTGGGGAGGACCCTTGCTGTGACTTCTCCAGGCCTGTGCTCCCTCCCAGGAAGTGTGCCCCAAACCTCTTCATATTGAAGATGGGTTAGAAGAGGGGATGATGACCCCTCACCAGATGCCTCGGGGCCCAGGCCTTCCTGCTCTCCAGTGGGGAAATCTTCACAACTCAGATTTGGCTGTGCTTCAGTAGTGGAGATCCTGGTAGGGTCAGGTGGGGGTAAGCCTGGGTTCCTCAGGCCCCAGCCCTGGCAGGGGTCTGCCCCCACCAGGTAAGCAGAGAGTATCCTCTCCCCCAGGAAGTGGAGGAGGGGACTCTGGAAACGGGGAAATATGGTGCCCCATCCTGAAGCCAGCTGGTACCTCCAGTTTGCACAGGGACTTGTTGGGGGCTGAGGGCCCTGCCCCACCCCTGCCCTTGGTGCTGTCGTAAAAGGGCAGGCAGGAGCGGGCTGAGGAGCAGCCCTTGCCTCCCAGAGACTGACTCAAAGAGCCAGAGATGTGTGTGTGTGTGTGTGTGTACATGTGTGTGTGCGCGTGTGTGTATGTATGTATGGGGGGTATGTATGTGTGTGTTGTACACATGCTTGCCTGCACAGAGAGCATGAGTGTGTACAAGCTTGGCCCCGTGCCCTGTCGTGGGGCCACCTGGGCAGACAGCGAAATAAAGGCAATAAGATGACTCTTGGCGTTCTCCTTCCTCCGCCCAAAGTGGGACTCCTCAATTCCTCGTGTTAATCATTCCTGGCTGCTAGACCTCCACAACTTCCTGGATTCGGTGGGAAACTACAGAGGCCTAGCCAGGCCTAATTTCTCTTTCATAGTTCAGCCCCATTGTGTAAGCGTCCGACAGACTTCTCAGAAGTGGCACATCAACTGAGGCCAGCAAGCCATCCCAGAATTCTTTGCTTCTGTGGCTCAAGGCAGCAGAGTCCCTGAGGGAGAGAGGGGGTTTGTCAGTTCCCAGGGTCCCCTAACCAAGTGTAAGACGGGTCATTTACAGACAGAAAGCCAGGAATGGCTCCTCTTCACTAAGCATTTAGTGAGTCCAATCTTGGAGCCAAAGGCCCCGCTTACTTCCACGTCTTATTTCAGGCACAGTGTGACCCAGGCACAAAGAAAGGGAGATGTTCAGTCACATGATAAATCCCCAGCCAGCAAGGGAGGCAGAGGCTGGGATTCCCGTCTACAGCATGCCTGCACCCTGGCAGGGCTTGGGAGATACAGCACAAGGGCCAGGAAAGGGTCAAGAAAGCCTCTAGAGTCAGGAAAACTTGTGTGGGGTGTCAGGACATGAAAATGAGCAAGGGGCATGTTTTCTGAATAATGGAATGGGCTTGGGTAATAAGTGTATCTTCCCCAGCGGTGGCGGGAGAGGGTATGAGGTCACAAAGAAACGCAGGTCCTTTTGGCAGCAAACTTAAAAGGGGTAGGATAAAACAGATGCGAGCCTCTGGCAGTAAACTTAAATGCTTCCTAGAACAGGTTTCTGAGGTATCTGCAAATCCTAACTTAAGAGTTTTCCTCAGAGGGACCAGGTAAGTCTAGGAGTATGGGTGTGCGCACGCATGCACACACACGCACACTCAAGCACACAAGGTTCAAGTGTGGAGACCTCAGTTACAGGGTTCACTGCCTCCAGGCAGGGCAGGGCTTTCTCCTGGAAGTCTAGGTGGCTGCAGGGAACTGCATGCCTAGGAGAGGCATCAGCTGAGGCTTTAAAAGGCAGGTGATGTGGGAGTTGGTCGTTGACTCCTCCCGGGTCCCTCACCTGCTGCTGGCAGCAAGGGCTCTCAAGACAGCCTCTCTACCCCACACTGCTTGCTTTCTGTACCCAGAGACCTGCAGTGGATCCTTACCTTGAGGGAGACACACCCACAACATGGAGCCTCAGCAGCCAGCCCCTGGGCTCCTGGGAGGGGGAGGGGCAGGGGCACTTCTGTCTCCCTCCCACCCTGTCAGTGGTGTAAGGTGCTACAGGGATGTGGGCCTGAATGGCTTCGGCACACTTGCTGAGGGCTCCCGAGTCCCACTGCTACTCCCTACTCCTCTCCAGGGACTCTGGATCAGTGAGGAATCTGTGGCCCATGTCTCCTGGGGTACATTTTCCATTGTCCCACCCCCCAATGCTGACTAGAGGGCTCCACCCATGCAGGGAAGCCTGGCTCTTTAGGGACAACTTGAGTCTAAGCCCGATGGTACACCGGTGCTCGGCTGGCTGTGTCCAGCTCAGTACACTGGACATTTCTCTCCACCAGTGTACAGATGGCTTCCCCTGCCCGCACACTGTCTCTCGCCACTGCCAGAGGACACAACAGGTACTCAACAGACACAAACAGGTGCTCAAGCCCATTCCATTACCCACACACTGTCCTTGGTCTGTCCACCCTAGCGCCCCTACCCCCACCCCACCCCAGCCAGGGCTTCCCGGGACTCAGAAATAATGAGGGGAGGGGCCTGCAAGGCCCACTGCATTCCTGTCAGTGTACACAGCCAACTGGTGTTTGGTCCAGAGGCCTGGGATGTGTTCAGATCCCAGAACCTCAGAACAAGGTTACTCGGAGAAGCAGGGCCTTGGCAGAGGAATAGAGAGCACCCCAGGAGGGGTCTAGCTCCCCTGCAGGCAGATAAGGAGCGGGGTAAGGAGGTTTTAGTCTGTCTAGTCTTCGTTAATTACACACTCTGGAGCAGAAGATTAGCTCTCCCGAGTCAATGATTTAAAAGGGAAGCCGGTGGGGGAAGGGCCCTTTCCCGCTGAGGCCAGGTGCTGAGTAAGAACCTGGCAGACCTGGGGTAGTGGAGTGGGAAGCACAGCCCACACAGCTCAGGCAGGTGCGGAGCAAAAGGACAGCCCTCTTTCTAACGTGTGACCTCGGCAGGTTGACATCAAGGCTGTCATCTGTTAGAAGTGTAAGAATCATTTCTATGCCATGACATTGTTACAAATGCTCAATCTCATTAATAAATGTAAGGTCTGTATCCGAGATAGTAGTATGTGCTAAAAAGAAAAAAAAAACCTGTTAGCTCTTTTTCTTATTATCATTATTTATTAATGTGAAACTTGAAGAAAATATAGAAGCTGGCGGGAAAATAGTGGCTAGTGCTTAGAATATAGCAGGGTCAAATAGAACAAGGCACTAGGGGTGATGCCAGCCTTAGTCTCTAGGAGGAAAGGCGAGGCTGCCTAAGGAGCAAGGAAATGTGTCCTGTCGAGGAATAGAGGACCAACCGCTGCAGGATCAGCTCAGCCCTGTCCCTGGGTGGGTGGGGCTGCTGGGACCTGGGTAAGAAAGTCAGAGTTCAGAACTGATTAAGGGCAAGTGGCTGAGGGAGGCACTGTAGGCACTCATTCTTCAAGCGTCTGCTGGATGTCTACCACGCTGGATCACTGGGATGGGCACCAAAGACGCTGAGAAGCAAGAGGAACCAAATGCCTCTAAGAACCTAGAGAATGGGACCGGAATGTGATTGAAACAACCGCAGGAAAGCTGCATAGACCAGAAATATGGCTGACACAAAGTTTTGTGGGAGCCGCCAGCAAGGTTGGGGGCTCTAACCAGTTATGGGATGCCCAGCAGAGGGAGCTGGGGGCCCCCATTCCCGTCAGGGTGCTTCTGTGTGTCTGACCTTCTAGCGTCTGACCTTGGGCATTCTCCATTCTCTCATTCCTGTACTCAGCACACACCTGCGGCAGGAGTGGGGGTGAGGCTTCCTCTACAAACCAGTTCTCCTTCCGGTGAGGGAGCTAAGAACTGGGGCCACCCACTTCTGTCAGCCTAGAGTGCCAGTCTCAGGTGTTTGAGCCTTGGGCTTGCCATTTGGCTTTTGCAGCCCCCTGCCCTACTTCCATGCCGCAAGGAACGCTCGTCTGGGATTGTTTCTGAGTGCACACTTCTAATCTCTCTTGGGAAGAACTCGGAGAAGGGCTTTGACTTGCCCATGGCCAAAGAGAGAGTCACTGGCAAAGCCCAGCACTGAGTCCACTCTAATTGGCCACAATTCTGTGTTCTTGCCACTGTGTCGGGATAACTGCAAGGGAGCCCAGGGAGTCCAGAAATGCTGCACCGATGGCACTTAGGGTGACACCTGCCTCCAGGAGCCACAGGCCACCTCGGTGTTGGCTCACACAGAGGAGGAGCTGGGCAGCCACTTACGGGTGGTACTCGCTGGGAGCACAGACCAGGAGAGGAAGAGGGTGCTGGCCTGAGGCAAGGGCCCAGAGTGGGAAGGCGGCTCTCTCCCTCGCTTCTCTTCCCTGCCCTTCTCTCTTGTTTGCCATTAGTCATTCTTATGGAGAAGGAATGAAAACCGACTCTGGATCTGGCGAGAGGTGTGCGTTGTGACAGCAGCAGGCAAGGCCAAGGCCTACCTGGGATGGAGACAGAGGCAGGAGAGGTAGAAGGCAGCTCTTGCCCCTAACTTTCCCTGCTAAGGAAACTGAAGTTGGGGCAGGTGGGAAACATAGAACATGCCCTAGGAAGCCATAAAAGTACACGGGTATGCGTGGGAACTGGAGCTGGCTTTCCCCTGACTCCATTGCTCTCCCATACACAATCACCCCGCTACTTTTTCCACCGTAGCCCCCAGGCCCCGCCGCAGTACTCCGCACATCCTGTCCACGTACTTTCGAAGGTACCTCCGTGGTCGGGATCTTCCCTTTTTTACCATTTCCTCTCAGCTGGGCTTCTGAGACTAGGTACCTGACAGAGGGACTGTTTTGTTGGCTCCAGCCCCGTGACTTTCACACCCAGATGCTGGCTGCCCCAATGGTCTCCTTCCCTCCCAGGATCCTGTGTTACATGTGAACCATGCCATCACTCAGCAGGCTTCCTTCAGTGTGGCCACTATGATAACCTTGGCTCCTACCTGCTTCCTCCTGTCCTATTTCAAACCTCTCTGGTCCCTACGCAGTTTCTCCCCGACTATGGCGGGGGCTTCTAAGCTTACACTTACCTCCTGGTTTATCACAGATTAGACAGATAAATGTTCCCATTCCAGTCTCCCTGGTTATCCTTTTCTTGTTTTGCTGATCTCCAGGACTGTTCTAACCCAGCAGAGTGCAGATTTTACTTTACCAAGCCTCTGTGACACATGCTTCCACTCTCAGTGACAGAAATAGCGCATGCTCTGAGCAGGCTCTCACCCAGGTCTCTTTTGTCAGTCCCTGAGCTTTAGTTAGCACTGGTGAGTGAGACAATGGCTGCCTTCAGTTGTATGACAAAACTTTTCCTGGGGCAACAAAACTACTCGCCCCAGCGAGGGAGCCCACAATGACCATTTAGGGGTACGGATACCACTAACGTCCAACTTGGAGAACCATGAGTTTTATTGGAGTAACTTACTGGGCTATGGGTGAAGAGTTACTTACAGGAGCAGAAGTGACTCAAAGACATTTGCATCACTAAAGCCCACCCCAGCATGGGTGACATCTCAGAGAAGCTGGGGACCTGGAGCTCCTTGCACAGCCTGAAGGCAGCCCACCAGGTTGGAGTGTGTTCTTTCCAAGGGACTCTGGTCTAAACCTCTTCCAGGCAGCTGGTCTGGTCTCAGTCTTCTTTCCAGCTTGGCTTTGTTTGCTCTGACAGGGAGGGGCCTAGTGAGCCTGCCCAGTTTCAGGGAGTTTTTGAAGCTTCTGTCATTGCTGTTTGCTTCCCGGCTTAAGGAGCTTCCCCTGCAGGATGGAATGTTTTCCTCTGAGGAAACTGTTAGGCGAGACTCCACCCCTTCCTCGAGCTCTTACATCCTTTCTGCCCCTTCTTCCCAGGTGATCCCTGAGCCTCGGGAGGAGAGATTCTAGATGTCCACCTAGGGCCAAGAAACAGGTCACGGTGCCACAGTAGAAGTCACTTCTAAGGAGCTTCACCAGTAGCTATGAGTTGAGGCTGATAGTAACAGTGAAGTCTGGGCCATCACATCCATCTAGAAAAACCGTAGAAGTTGCTTCCTTGTTGGGACCTATGACCTCCCAGCCACAGGTATTTGTCCTAGCTTACAGTACCAGGTGTGAACTCTCTCTGGTGGAGCAGGCCTTAAACCCCGTCGGAAGGCTGCTAGTCTTACTCATCATAGCCGACTCACTATTGCACAATCGGGCATACCTTGCCTGGTGTGTCAGTATTTAGCATGCAGGGTCCATAGCCAAGCAGGAATGTTGGTGACGGTTCTCCACCAGCACCCTGCAGAGCCACCTCTGGCGTTATTAAAGCCAGCCAGCAGCCTGGGACTTTCCAGTTCCGCCCCAGATTAATTTCTCCGTGTCCTACAGTCAAAGTATGTGCGTGCAGTGTCTTTAGCAATCGGGTCTTACTGTCTGGTTCCGGCATACAAGAGCAACAGCAATAGCCTTTGTGGTCTGCGAGCCTTGGGCTTCTCTGGCTAACAACTCACAGGAAGGGAGCCATCTCTGGCACTGGGTTTTTCATTCGATAACCTTATGGCCTCTGGGAATGTCCTTCTGAATTTTTTTCTTTCAATCAACCCAGCCCCAGTAGGGTTGTGAGGTGGGTTGAAGTAACATGGTACCTGGCTGTCTCTTCAATGGCTTTCCCAATCTGCCAAATACTCAGCGGTTAGCATTATGTCCTCTATACAGCAAAACATTTGCCAGAGGATGGGCAGGGCAAACAGCATCCCAAACCCCCATCCCATAACGAACAGTGGGGTTGCAAAGATAACCTTGGTGAAACACTCTGAAGGTCTGTTGTCGTCTGTTCTCAGCAAGTGTCAGGTGACCCCGGAGGTTCACAACTAAGACGATGCTAAAGTTAAACATAAGCAAGATCTAATACAGCGTGGAGGGCTCCATCCACTTGTATCCATTGCTTCCTCCACTGACCAAAGTTGGGTACATATCGTGAACAGGCACAGTCTTAGTTAGCTCCCTGTAATCTTTGTCATTCTCTCTGAGCCACTACATTTCCATATTTAGGAGTTTTGCCATGGAGCCTCGCTACATTTCCCCACGCCTGATAAACTCTGTGGGCTTGACTTAATTTGCTCAGACCTGCTCAGGGCCAAGGGGGAACAAGGCTCTACTCTCTGGAGCTTCATCCACTGGCTCCCTGGGTAAGAGCTGCCCTGAGTGGACATTGTGGATGTAGTGGTAGCTGCTGCCCCTCCATCCACCACACCTGGTTGTTGAGCGAGTTCCTGTTGCAAGGTATTTAATTATGCTATGTAAAGATCTGTCATGGTGGCTGATTTAATAAAAAGCCAAATGGCCAATAGCTGGGCAGGAGGTATAATAGGGACTTCCAGACAGAGAGAACTCTGGAAAGAAGAAAGGAGAAGTCACCAGCGCGATGCGGAGGAAGCAGGATAGGCAGGGGGAGAGGTAAAACCACAAGCATGTAGATGAATAGAAATCGGTTCACTGAAGTTGCAAGATCTAGTTAGAAACAAGCCTAAGCAAAGGCCAGGCTTTCATAATTAATATAAAGTCTCCATGTTGTTGTTTGGGAGCTGGCTGGTGGGACAGAGAAAGACTTGTAACAGTTCCTGACTGGGCAAACTAATTCCACCCCTAGTATAACCTTTTGCTGGAGGTGAATGTACCCTCCTTAGTCTGAAGTGATAATTACCCATCCCCGGGACCGGCTTTATTGTTGTCAGCTGGGTTGTTCTACCATGGGTGGCTTCCGTGAACTGTTCGTCGGGCTTTACAGTCATCCAGAGACTCCTCAGCACACAATTTGGCTTCTCTCAGTGTTTTCCTTAGGAACTCCAGGTTGGCATGACTCTTGCCACATTTGTCTCCCTGAAGCCTAGACAGATCTCTTCCTTGGCTTTGCCTTTTCACTGTCTCCTCTGGGTCGCTCTCTCGCTTTACCGACTTCCTTTACATGCTGGCCTAAGTCCCTGAGATCCGCTAAAGACCTTCCTATTGTGTAAAGATCTTACCCCACTAAAGGGCTCAGCAAAGCCACTAAAGCTCCACTCCAGCTCAAGGTTTCTGCTGGATTAACCTCTTCTTTATCTCTTCTGGGAACACAGTTCCATCTGGCTGAGAGAACTGGGGTTCAAACACAGCTCCTCTTATTCCTAGCTCCCTCAATAGCCATCTGCCCTTCCTCTATGGTCATCTAGTTCCTGATGTTTATGGGGACCTCAGCTGGACATAACCAAGTGTTCTTCATGGCTCTGATCATCCACTCTATTAGGAACTGGTTTCCCCTCACCCTGTCTCAGGTTATGCAACCTTTGCCTTAAGGAGGGATGGGCAGTTAAGATGCAACCTTACTCAGTTCTCATGCCTCCACAGCAGCCAGATGGGTCCCCTCCACTCCCATGACCCATGTCCTCACAAGTTAAGCCGAGACACGCACGCTCTTTCATTCTCTCACTGCTTGCTGTGGTCCCCTAACAGCCAGGCAATGGAGACACACACCTTTAACCCCAGCACTCAGGAGGCAGAGGCGGGCAAATCTCTGTGAATGTCAGGCTACCCTGGTCTACAGAGAGAAGGCCTGTCTCAAACAAACAAATCTTCTCCACTCCCAGCAGTTCAAGTGCTGGGTATTTCCTGATCACACTAGTTGCTTGCCTTGGACCATAGTTAATAAGCCCATCTACAGGCTGGGTTACAGATTCTCCCTCTTTTTATACTAAAAATTGGACCCGAGGGGTATCTTTTATTGCCTTTCCTATTGCTCTGTCTCTCTCATCCTTTCTATCTAATTCAGTTGACAAGTCAGAAGCTAACATGGAGGATGCTAGTGGCATCTCCCTTTCTTGCTGCAATTGCTCCTTTACAAAAACAAGCTACTGCTTGGCCACCATCTTGGCCTCAAATGCATTTTTGTTTGTTTCATTGGTTTGTTTTGGTTTTTGAGACAGGGTTTCTCTGTGCTGCTTTGGAGCCTGTCCTGGAACTAGCTCTTGTAGACCAGGCTGGCCTTAAACTCACAGAGATCCGCCTGCCTCTGCCTCCTGAGGGCTGGGATTGAAGGCGTGCTCCACCACCGCCCGGCGAGAGCAGGCAATATTGCAGCTGCTTGCTAGCACTCTGGACTCTTGTGCAATAATCTGTAACATTTCCTCCAAATCCTTAACTGTTTTTAGGACATCTCCATATTCTTGTGGTGGACCTCACTCATCAAGCAAGCATGCCCCATGCCACATAGACAAAGACTACCATCCTGGGTCTCTTCCCACAAGCATCCCTAGTCCTGATGGCTCAATGTTAGCTGTATGTCTCATTACCCATAGCAAGACCCACACAACTGCTGTAGCACCAAGGTACACTGACACACACCACACAGGAAAGGACAGACAGCTCTTTCGGAATGTCTTCACAGATACGTCTCCCTCAGGTGTCTCAGCCTCAGTTGCCTCCCAGTAGTACCTAAAGCCAAGAGCATACACACACTCCTCCTTCGTCTCATCTTTCGTGCTGTCATGACCCTGTCCAGGTACCAGTTACGTTGTGCAACAAAACTTAGGAAAAGTGTGTTGTGTTTCTTCTTCTCTTCCTGAGAAGGCACTAATGTTTTCTCTCAGAATTAGGTGATGTAGTTAATGTCCCCTGTGTTGCTTTCTTATATGTGCCCATTAATCTTTTATTGCCTCCAATCCTTCCCACACTGAATCAGGAAAGTTCCCAGGGTCTGGGGTGACAGCTGGTATTTCCAGATAAGAAACCTGAGAAGCATCAGCTCCCAAAGAATTTTTGGGAAAAATATTAGAGGAAAAAAAGGGGGGGTTCTGGGAATGATCACATCTGTCCCATGTATGACTGACAAAGTGAAACCAAAACCCACCAAGAGAATCACCAATGTTATGAGAGAGAAGAGAGCTTGCAGACCACACTATCCCAGCTGTACTCTGTGCTGTCCTGAGGTCCACTGGTTCCTGCCAAGTGAGAGACTGTCTCTACAGGTCTTGCTTCTCAGAGATACATAGGACAAGCATTCATATGCTGATCTGAACTAGGCCACATGGCTCCCAACAACAGTTCAAACTACAGACACCATACCACCGAAGTCCTACTTGGTGAACCATGAGTTTTATTGGAGTTACTTATAGGACTATGGGTGAAGGGTTACTTACAGGAGTAGAAGTGACTCAAAGACATTTGCATCACCAAAGCCTACCCCAGCATGGGTGACATCTCAGAGAAGCTGGGGACCTGGAGCTCATTGCACAGCCTGCAGGCAGCCCGCCAGTTGGAGAGTGTCCTTTCCAAGGGACTCTGGTCTCTTCCAGGCAGCTCAGTTGGTTTCTGCTTCTTCCAGGCAGCTGATCTGAACTCAGTCTTTTTCCCAACTTGGCTTTGTTTACTCTGACAGTGAGGGGCCTTATTGAATCTGCTCAATTTCAGGGAGTTTATGAAGCTTTTGTTGTTGTTGTTTGCTTCCCTGATTAAGATGCTCTCCTGCAGCATGGAATGTTTTAGTATCAGAGGAGACTGTTACACAACATCTTCAAAAAGCCCTTAGTCTGGTAAAGGGAGGTAAGATATTCAAGGTATCACTGATTCATTTTGACAAGAGTAGTATCATGAAAATAAATTTTGGAGGTGTATAGTGAAGCAGGAATGGGAGGTACCAGTGGACACAAAGTTGTTGACAGACAGGAAAGCAAGGATGTAAGTCTTAGTGAAGGACAATTGGTCAGAGCTCGAGACTGAAGAAAGAGAAGCTGCTACAGAGGTGACAGATGCAAAAAGTATTGCAACATTGAGTAACAATGTGCTTAATGTTGGAAGGGGTGTGGGACAGTAGCAAGACCAGATGTCTAAGTCTGGGTGATTCTGGGACTCGCTATTGGGTATACTTCAGTGACATTTATGGCTGCAGAAAGTTCAAGAAAAGGAAGAGGTTGTGTGAAGGGGAACAAGTTTAGCCTGAGGCTTCTAAGGAGAGATGTCCATAAGCAGATGTGGATCCAGAGCACAGGAGAGGGGCTGAGCTGAAGTCAGTATCCACAACATGGGAATAGGGAGGGACATCAGGTGGACAAGGTTGACCAAGAGAAAGGGGACAGGAAAGGCAGGGGAGCGAGGAAAGACAAGGATAAGGTGCATGTGCCACCTCCCGATTACTCCTCCAGGAGCTGTTTGCCCCAGTGCTGCTTGCTAGCTATAGTCCTAAGTGTTGGCATTTAGAGATTTGTTTCATCTTCAGAACAACTTTGGGAGGTAGACAGGCACTCACTATTCCTGCTAACTCAGCTAATCCCAGATAACTTGTTCAAAGTCATAAAATCTATAAGGGGTAGGAGCCAAGATTTGAATTCAGAGTTGACCTGTTTGCCTCCATAGTGCTCAGCTTCTCAAATAAAACCTTAGACTAAAGCTACATTGGCAATGAGTCCTGTGCCAAGAATTTTACTGATTTTTGAATTTTAATACAGATAATTTAGGAGATCAATGAATTGATGAATTAAGGGGTATGGTATCTAGATGGATAGGTGGCTAAAGTATGTATCCAATTTACTTATGGGCAAATAGGCGAATGGATGGGTGAATGGATGGCCAAGTTAGGTCAAAGATGGGCAGAGGAATAGACAAACAAGTGGGTATGGATGAAGAATGGTGGGTGAATGAGTGACGGGTACACAAGTAAGCAGAGAAAGGGATGTAGGAAAAGATGGATATGTAGAAGAAAGCTAGAGTGAAAGGAATAAAGACAAATGGTACATGGATTAGCAAATTCATAGACAGGTAGATGGATGGGTGTGTGAAGGGTGTGGCATAGCTGTTTCCTCTAAGTTGAAGCATTTCCTTCTAGGAGGAAGGATGCTCATAAAACTCAGGGAGTAAATGAAACCTATAAAGCTCAGGCAGGTGCTGAAAAAGCCCCAAGGCCCTCCCTGAGGCTCTGTGAACAGTAGCAATTGCTGAGGGGAGCTGCCCTAAGATCTCTAGTGGAACTGCAGACAGGACATGCAGGGGGTTCTGAGAATGTGGCTTTCAAGAGTTGTCACTGTAGCACAAATCTAATTGGTCTTAATAATAAAACCTGGAGTGAGATATTAGGGGGCGAAAGCTGGAAGATCAGAGAAACAGAGCAGCCAGCCACTAGTCCTTCCCTCTATGAAATCCTCAGACTGAATGGGGTATCCTCTCCCTACAAATCCTCAGACTGAATGCCTGAAACTCTTGTCTCCTCCCGCCTTATATTCCTCTCTCCACCCAGCCATATCCCTTCCTGTCTCCATCTCCCTCGTGTTGGGATTAAAGGCATGTGACTCCCAAGTACTGGGATTAAAGGTGTGTGCCACCACTGCCTGGCCTCTAAGGCCAACTAATGGCTTGCTCCACACTCTGATTCTCAGGCTAGCTTTATTTGTTAGATCACAAACAAAATATCTTCACATGTCACTTGGAGCCAGGCATGGTGGCACACTCCTTTAATTCCGGGACCTCGGAAGCAGAAGCAGGCAGGTCTCTGTGAGTTTAAGACCAGCTGGCCTACAAAGGTAATTTCTAGGTCGGATAGGGCTACACACAGAGACCCCGTATTTTTTTTTTTTTAAATCTTAACCAGGGACCAGTTAAGGGCACTAACTGTGATTACAGTATCCACATTAGAAGGCTCACAAGTGCCTGTAACTCCTTGTAGAGAATCTGGCATCCTCTCCTGACCTTTGTGGGCAACCTCACTCTTGCACGAGCATATGCACATGTGCAAGCATGCATGCACACATACACACACACGTGTGTGGGCACACACACAATTAAAAATAAAATCTCAAGAGTCACACTGGAGTGCAGCTGCCTTTGAGTGTGCCTGCAGGTAACCACAATAAATTGGAGTGACATCATTACATTGGCGCCCTATATGGAGGGAGTCAACATTTGTTCCCAGGCTCCCAGGCTTATACAGCAGTGAGTAGAGGAATTAGAAAAATGAACGGCTGGATAGAAGGGAGGATGAAGGAATATAGAGATTAGTATCTAAGTATAAACAAGGTGGTGGCTCTACAGATGAGTAGGAGAGTGGATGGATGAATAAATGGATGGAAAGATGGGAGGATAGTAGAGGATGGATGGTCAGATGGCAGGGGACCAGATGAATAGATGGTTGGATGCCCTGGTGGATGGATGGTTAAGGGATGAATGAATAGGTATTTGATAGTGGGAACAGTGAATGAGCCCCTATACTTAGACCTGGAAAAGCCACTGATTATCATCCCTATTCTTTCCCAATCCTTTCTCCCCTACTTACCTCAGAAAGGGGGGAGGGGACCAGGACAACCAGTCTCGGTCTTTACTTCTCCCACTGTACAGACGTTCTAGGATGCTTCCCAGCAATCCTCATTTCTTGCTCCTCTGTCTTGATGCTTAGGAAATCTCCTTTCAGTCAGCGCAGGATGAAGGCAAGGGGTGATTCTGGGAAACCTTCCCTGTTTCCTGTTGTCTCTTGAATGTCTTAACCCTTGATCTCCATGACCCAGGTGGATGTTAGGGCTGAGTTGGTATTTGAGTGAAGACCTACTCAGCACCTCAGGAAGTGATGCGGGCACAGCAATAGGAGAAAGGAGAGTTATGTCCATGGACTGGAAGAGAAACCAAATCGTTCTCGCAGGGAAGTGGCATTCAGGCAGAGTTAGAAACCAAAAGTAGAGGTGCTGTTTATCCCCCACTGGAGTCAGAGAGACCTTTGCTCCCACTGCCTGGGGCTTGCAACCTCGGGGGATTCACTCTTAGCCTTCCTGACTCTATCTCCAGAACAATCATCACTTTCTCTGATGGCCAAGAATGAGAAGAAGATGCCGACAAAACCAAACAGCTTCCACGACGCATGTAGATTTTATAGGAGGAATAATCCAAGGAACCAGTGCTCTGGGTCTATTAAGAAAGAAGTGTGAGTTCTCAGGGTTCCTAGCTCCCGGGCCTAGGACTCCTGTGGTCACTGGGCACTGTGGTGGCCTTGTCAAGCCAGCTTGGGAAGCGGATTCTGTTTTCTGGCCTCCAAGCTCCCTTGGAGATATTCCGAGGCTTTAGCGGGGGGAGAAGCGGCAAGCAAGTGAGCATGGGGCCCAGATTGGCAGGGGCTAGCCTTGGAGCTCCTCCCTGAGTCCAGCCCCTACTCCTACCCTGCACCAGGTGCCAAAAAGGCAGGGCTTCCAGCTCCCAGAACAAAAAAGAGGGGCTTGTGGTGGAGTGTGAATCATGAAGAACCCTATGATCAGACCTCACTGAGGAGAGCTGGCAACAGACACCTTCCCACTGCTTGCTTTCAGCTCTCCTGTCCATTTTCTCTCCACAGAGTTGAGCTGTTTTCACACAGCAAAGTAGCCTGGAAGCTTGTGACAGACATCTGCAATATTGAAGAGCTCACCTGAGCTCAATCTAAAAAGTATAATTTCCATTTTCTTTTCTTTTCCCAGAAGCTAGCTTTTCCTCCGTCCTTAAGAAGACAGCTTTTCGAATAGGTTTTGGTGAGGGTCTCAAGGCAGAATCAACAGGCCTAAATCCAGGCGCGGTGTTCCGTACTTTGTGATTTCACAAAACAGAGTCCTGACCACCTCACTGTGGGTGGCAAAGCTCTCACGGTAACACACATAGAGCTTAGAAAACAGGTAATGTAAAAGACACTGCACGCACAGCCTAGCGAATGCACAGACTGCCTACACATGCCCAAGGACAAAACAATTGCATGGTTTGTGGTTTGTCGCTTGAGCCAGGCAGTGGTGACACACACCTTTAATCCCAGCACTCGGGAAGCAGAGGCAGGAGAATCGCCATGATTTCCTGGAAAATCTGGTAGACCAGACTTGGTCTACAAAGTGAGTTCCTGAACAGCAAGAACAGTTACATAGAGAAACCCTGTCTGGGACTGGAGAGATGGCTCAGAGGTTAAGAGCACTGCCTGTTCTTCCAGAAGTCCTGAGTTCAACACCCAGCAACTACATGGTGGCTCACAACCATCTATAATGAGATCTGATACCTTCTTTCTGGCATGAAGGCATGCATGCGGATAGAACACTGTGTACATAATACATAAATAAGTCTTTTTTTTAATTACTTTAGAAACCCTGTCTGGAAAAACCAAAACCAAACTAAACAAACAAACAAAACAGAAAAAAAAGTTTGTTGCTTGAAATACAGCTGAAAAAGTTCCTTTTAAACTCCTGAGACAGCAGGGAGGGGGGCTGCAATGGCAACCACGCCTTTAACTAATCCCAGCACTTGGGGTGGGGATAGGGGGGTAGGGCAGGGGCTAAGACAGTATTTTCTTAAATTGTACAGACCGGCCTGGAACTTGTAATCTTCCTGCCTCAACCTTTGGAGTAGGCAGAATTACAGGCATGCACCACCATGCCCGGTGTCATACTGGATTTCTGTTTGTGTGTGCATAGACTCACCTGTGCAGGCGTGTATGGAAGCCAGAAGTATGTCTTCCACAGACACTTCACCTTATTTCCGGAAACAGACTCACGGCCCCTGGAGCTTGAACTTGGGCTCGACTGGCTGGCCCTTGGGTCCTAAGATCTGCCCGTCTCTGTCACCCAGCTGCAGACACAGACGCACACTGCCACATCGATTAAAGATGTGCATGCTTATGGGAACTCAGGAGCTCATGCTCCCGCAGGTGTGCTTCGCTCATTCAACCGGTGCCCAGACCAGAGTCCTAGACTCATCACCACAGCAACCCCGCAAGGATGACTTTACTGTCTTATCTTAGAGGTGAGGAGAGTGAGTTCAAAGCAGAAACTTTTCTGATGTCGCATGTCTGGTAAGAGTTAGAGCCTGGATTTGAACTCATGATTCTGATCCTGACTAAGATGAGTGACTTAGGGAGGTGGCTCAGAAGGTCTGCGGGAGGAGGTGAGAGACCGTCTCAGCGTGGGAGGACTGGGGCACTGTTCAGTTAGACACCAGGACTCCTCCACATGGAGATCTGTGCCAGGAGCCCCAGTGCTCTGTGTGAGGGAGGAATGAAGGAACTGAAACGATGCCAGCTGGGCCAGCCCCGGCCCGGCCCCCACCTGAGAGCTCAGGAAATGACACACCTGAGCTGTGACGCAGGTTGTTGGGCCAGGCAACTCCTCCCAGGGGGAGGGGTCTGAGGATGGCTGCCTTTAGCTCCTAGGCAGGAGAGAGGCCAGACTTCCAGGTTGCTTTCTAAGTTTACCTCACAGTGCAGTGTAGTAGGTACTCAGGTCTCTGGGCTCTGGTCCTACTGTGTGCTCCTAGACAATCTACTAAGTGTCTCTGGGCTTCCTCCTTGCCTATAAATGAGAAATTGTTTTCCTGCCTGTCTTCTGGATGAAAGTCTTAAGGAATGGCATCTCTTATCCCGGGGGTCTAACACTGACTGGGTCAGGACGAAGTCTCTGGGAAGAGGCGGGAGTGTGTACTCTGTGTGGTGTGCCTGTGAGAAGTGTCAGGTAGCGTGAACCAGCACCCTGGGGGTGGTCTGTAATTTATATTCACAAGTGTAGCTGTTCCTGAGGACAGCTTTCTCTGCACACGCATGCATCTCAAGTGCAGCCGTTCAGCTCCTAGGGACGGGACAGGGAAAGTGTCGAGGCAGGGCACCGTGGTAGTGGATAGTGACAGGCCTCTTCGGTGGATACAGCTGTGCTGGGCTCTAGCGTCGTCTGCCCCTGGTCCAGGTGGATAACTGAGGCTCCAAGGCCAGCAAAGCTCCAGCTTGGCCGGGCTCGGTAAGGAGACGCCGAGATGGTAGCGGCAAGCCGTAGGAGCCCGTGTTTGGGGCTGCCAGGGAAGAGCGGTCCAGCAAGTGTCACTCTGAAACTTGCTCTGGGTTACCCTTCTCCTACACCAGCCTTGACTTGGCAGGAAGGAGACAGGGGGAGGGGTGGGCAGAACTTTGCAGTGGGGGAGGCAGGAATTCTGTTGGAAATCATTCAAATGAGGCTATGAAACCAAAACCCTGTCTCAGAACAAATTGGCCAGATTTGGCCTGGAGCCGGGGTGCAAACGGAGTGGAGGAGCTTGTTGGGCCCCGGCTGAGGCGGGGAGGAGCTGAGCAGAAAGAAGGCCAGTGTGTGGCCCCGGGAGCTTAGGCTTTGGAAGAGATGAGTAAAAGGGACAGTTATCCCCGGTTCCCCTTCTGGCCACCTGTGAGGAGCTGCCTGTCCGGGCAGAGGATGGGGAAGCCACCTATCTGGCCTTACCTGGAAGAAGGCCTGGGCTACCCCTGATGCCCTCCAAGACTGGTGTGACTCTCCACATCTCTTTCCTTGCCCCTATTCCTGCTCTCTGCTCCCCAAAGTTCCCCACTTTACCAAGAAGTCAAGCTTTTCTGTTTGCCTTTAAGAGTAGTTGGTCAGGGACCGGGTTGGGAGAAGTCCCCATCTGATGCCTTAGAGATGCCAAGTGGGGGCAGGGGAGGTTCTCATTCTTGTGCTGCAGGGGCTTTGATGCCACTCACTGGGGCACAGTTGCCAGGACCTGGCACTCCTGAATGCCTAGAGACAAGCACAGGGCAGAAATAGGGAAGGGAGTGGTCACTGGGCCAGGCCAGAGCAGGTGTGAAGGAAAACAAGACCTTTAGACACTCCTCAAAGGAACGTCTGTGTGAGGGGGAAACCTTGGAGAGATTATCCAGGTTCACGCTGCCTAGAGAAGGGTAACCGGGTGGCTAGGAACAGACTGAGAGGCCAGTGACAAGGGCCAGGACAGTAGGTCCCCATCTGCTCTCAGAGGCCTGTTCAGCTGCCACAACGTGAGTCCGAGACTCTTCTAAGGCATGGATTTTGCCATGCCAACCCCGGCCAGCTCTCTTCTCCTAGACCAAGGACCAAGACGCAGCCTCAGAAGCAGGCAGAGCAGGACTCGAAACCAGCCACTATGTACTGCCCCCCCCAACGCTCCCATTCAGGGGCCACCCTGGGGGTCTGCTGACATGCTGCTCTGCAAACACTACCTGTCACTCAGGGTTCTGCTCCTGGTCCATGGCAAGCCCTCCGGCCTTGTGTCTCAACCTATAAGGGATCGCTTTCCTTTCTGAGACACTATCCATCAGAGAAGGGCTTCCTCCCCATCTTCCCCACTGCAGGAGTCCACCTCCTCCACAGCTCCTTTCATGCCAGCAGAGACTTCCAGAATCCCTTCTGCTTTTCTCTCCACGTGACCCTCAAGGGTTTCTCTGACCTTCCCCTCAGTGTGGGTCTCGGTCTTGTTCACTTCTGCACTACCCAAGAGAGTTCCCAGGATTCTCTCTGCCTTCCCCAAGTCCTCTGTGTAGTTCCCAACCAAGCTCCTAACAGGAATTTCTCAAGGAATGAGAAGGGACCCTCTTGACTCCTGATGGGTGGGACCTTACTTCTGGCCCTTCCTTTGGGATCAGGCTGGCTTTAGATCTCTCCCTCCAACCCTTGCTTTTAACTGAGGAGGGCCACAGGGGTGGTGAGAGAGTTGGAGAGGAATGGGAGGGGTAGGAGAGGTGGGGGAACTGGTCTGGTGTTGTTCTTGGCTTGGAGCCCCCAGCCCCAGGGAAATCCTGACTCTGTGGAAAACTGAGCGGGCAGTCAGGCAGGGGAGGAGTTGGGGGAAGAAGAGGAGGAGAGGGAGGAGGTTCAGGGCTCAGGGTGAGGTGAGGACTCCTTTCATAAATCAATCCCGCCAGCCTCAAGCCTGACAAGAACCAGAGACCCCAGGATCCCTTGGGGGTCAGGGCTGGGGGAAGGGACACAGACCCTGGATGGGCTGTAGAGGAGGGAGGGCTGAGGACAGCACCCTGCCCCCACCCCTACAACAGGTGTGTGTGGTGGGGGAGGGTCTCAGAAAACAACATCATGACTACCAGAGGAACTGGGGTGGCTGTGACAGATTGACAGGGGAGGGGCCCCAGGGTCCGCCACTCAAAACACTTTTATTGCCCCAATCCAGGCCTGGCTGGACGACTGAGGCCTTGACATTATTTCACCTTTCCAGGCTTCCGTCTCATGAGAGGGAGAAGCTGCAGTCTGTGGAACTTGTGAGGGTGGAATGGCTGTTTCCAGAGGCTGAATCCTGCTTTCCTAGCCTGACATCCTCTGTAGCTTTCTCTGTCCTGGACAGAGAAAGGATCCTTGTCTAGAGCTAGTGGGTCAAAGGTTAAGAGTGTAGACTCCATCACTTGTTAAGCATGGCCTTGTGGGATGCCATAGTCCCTCAGATTCACAGTTTAGGTCTGTGTGGTGGGCGTCAAACGCCTCTTTGGCAGAACTGTCTGGTCAATCAGATATTGTATGTGGAGCGCTGGCACTACACATGCCCAGTGTAAGATCATTGTCTTGGCCGGGCAGTGGTGGCGCACGCTTTAATTGCAGTGCTCGGGAGGCAGAAGCAGGCAGGTCTCTGTGAGTTCAAGGCCAGCCTGGTCTACAAGAGCTAGTTCCAGGACAGGCTCCAAAACCACAGAGAAACCCTGTCTCGAAAAACCAAAAAAAAAAAAAAAAAAAAAATCATTGCCTTCAGGAGCCTGTCGTTCAGATGTCTGCAGGCCTCAGCCTTCTGAAAGGGGTTTCTCTCCTTTAATACTCAATCACCCATGAGAATCCAGCAGCTACAGCTTCCGGATCAGCATTGTGGGAAACCATTGCACCCCATTCTGCAGTGTTCCCACCACTCTTAAGTGACCCATGAGTCTCCTGTCCCCATGTGTCAGACCATAGCCAATGTCTGCACTTGGCCGCTATACCACTGGGACAGAGCAACTCTGGGTTGAGCCTTGGTCATTATTACCAAGGTGCTGCAAATCAACACAATGCAGGCTTGGATGTGTGCTGTCCTAAGCAGCCACTGGCCTAGCCTCCCAGGCCCCTAGCCTATGGAACTCACTATGTAGACCAGGCTGGCCTCAAAGGCACGGAGATGAGCCTGCCTCTGCTTTCCAAGTGCTGGGACTGAAGGTGTGCAACATCATACCTGACATAAGATCACATTCTTGCTCCCCTCACTTTGTCCCACCACAGCCCTGTGGTGATGGACAAAGTCACTCAATACCACCTTCCAATGTCCTTGTTAGGTCCAGGTCTCACTCAGTTTCAATCATATTCTCTTCCTTCCTTCCTTTCTTTCTTTCTTTCTTTCTTTCTTTCTCCTGTTTTTTGTTTGTTTTGTGAGACAGAATTTCTCTGTGTAACAGTCTTGGCTGTCATAGACCAGGCTGGCCTGGAAGTCACTGAGATCCACCTGCTTCTGCCTCTCAAGTGCTGGGATTAAAGGTGTGTGCGATCACCGCCCAGCCAATCATACTCTTAATAAGGGTATACTGAGATAACCCATCAGAAACGGGACCCATTTTTGAAGTATATACTGACACTGTTCCCCTGAGAGAATTTCAAAGCACAGTCATGCATTTAGTCCCTAGATAATAATGTTTTCTTATAACTATGTTATATACAATGACTTTCTAGGAAACTATGACCAGTCCATCTCCTGCCCTACGGTTCCCCTCCCTTGGCAGGCTTCCCTTCTTCTCCAGCTTCCAGGACTCTTTCCTCATGGAAAATCCTTGGGGGGGGGGTGATTAGTGGGTGGGCAGACACTGGCCTTGGCTACTGTAGGTCCCTGTCTTTGAGTTTGAACAAACCTACTGGGTTGTGTTAGGGTTTCTGTTGCTGTGAAGAGACACCATGAACACAGCAACTCTTATAAAGGAAAACATTTAATTGGGTGGCTTACATTTTCAGAGGCTTAGTCCATTGCTATCACTGTGGGACATGGCAGTGTGCAGGCAGACATGGTGCTGGAGAAGGAGCTGAGAGTTCTATATCTTGATCCACAGGCAACAGGAAGTGAACTGAGACACTGCGAGTGGCTTGAGCATATATGAGACCTCGAAGCCCACCTCCAGAGTGGCACACTTCCTCCAATAGGCCATACCTACTCCAACAAAACCACGCCTCCTAATGGAGCCACTCCCTGTGAGCTTATGGGGTCAATACATTCAAACTACCACATGGGTCAAGCCAGTTCAGCCAGACAGAGCCAGCAGAGGCCTGATCTAACCTCTTTCAAACACTCATAAACTGTTGCTAGATCCTTTTCCTGAAGACCACTGACCTCTGGGACTTTATAACCTGCTGCAGTCCCAAGGGTACATGGAACAACAGAATCGGACCCATCCTCCACCCATTGCTGGCTGACCCTCATGTAGGGCAGACTGCTGTGGTTTGAAGGCACAGGCCTCTTAGCGGTTGTGGGCATGTGAGAAGACTGGAGGAAGGGTTAACTGATGGGTGTGAAAGGAGCGCTTGCCGGAGTTTGTCTTGTCGTTGCCTAGAAGCCAGCCTCTGAAGCACGGGGTAGCAGTGCCGGCCGGCCGTTTGGTCCTGCTTGCTAAGTCTCACATTATCTTGGGTTGCCCCAGGTCTGGGGCTCCCCCGGCCACCTCAGGGCTAGAGACACCCACTCTCAAACAGCAAGGTCCCTCTGCAACCTCCACAACAGGTGTGCTTCCAGACTGGTCACTCCCGGGAATGGGCACCCACGGCCTGTCAAGGCAACTCCCTGCAGGGTGGGCAGCTGAGATGGCTGAGAGAAGCTCAAAGTGGAGAAGAGCCAGCCAGCATTTCTTTCTGATCCCTCTGTGGCAGTGAAGAGGGGTCAGAGAGCACAGCTGTGGCTAGACATCCATGAGGGCGGGCGGTGGGCAGGGCCGCCTGCTTTGGGTGAGGCCCAGGCTTCTGGAAAAGAGGCTACAGACAGCCTAGGAGACAAAGGCCAGGGTTTGAATCACTGCCTCACGTCGCTAACTCACTGTGTGGCCTTTTGCAGGTCCTCCCTCCTCCAGCCTCAGTTTCCACAGCTGTACACGCATAGGGATAGACTTGAGGACATCTAGGGATCGTCCCCTGGTGACAGCCACTCTTCCACATGTCTGAATATCTGGCCCTGGTCTGCAGGGGCTGGGCTGACTACATAGAATGAGCCTTGTGTGGGGCGGGACAAGATCCCCTTTCATTTCTCCAGCCTTGGCAGGAGTCACGGCACCACCCCCCCCCCAAGGTCAAAGGGACGCTGACATGGGGGCAGAACTGCCTTTAACAGTTGGGGTCAGGAGCTGGCATTTTGAGCTGCAGCAGCGCCGTGTGCTTTGTGTCCCTCGCAGTGACTGAAAGTCTCTGTTCCTTAGCAGCAGCCTTGACAGGGCCCCACTAGCCTTGGTGTCATACAGATCTGCTAAGGAATTCAGACCTGCCACCTACAAACTAAGGGACCTTAGGCAAGTCATTGGCCCTCTGTCTCTGGGGTTTAGTGACTCTAATGTGCACCCTGCAGGGCCACAGGGAGCAAAGGGCCTGTCTGCAGTGCACACTCCTCTGCTGATCAATATCAGAGAGGACTTCCCGGCAGAGGTGCCAAGAGCTGGGATAAGTCTGAACCCGTCCCTACGGTCACAGCTCTGTCTCTCTTCCTGCTTGTCTGTTGTGGCATTGGAGGCTTTTTAACTCCGAGTTCTAAAATCTGGACAATTTAATGTAACCCAACTAACCCTCCGCTTGCTCTATCTGTGCCGAGAGAGGAAAATCACCTGGCTCTATGAGTTCCAGGTGTGCCCTGTGCCCTGCCTCCTGTGCCCTGTGGTGACCGTGACTGTGACATTGCCCCACTGCCTGGGAAGGCTCAGTGAAGCCAGACCTCTCTAGCCTCCCTTCCAGCCTTTGCCAACTGTAGAGCTGGATCAGGCCATACCCAGAGTGGTGGGTCAGATAAAAGCTATGGGCCTCAAGGGCCTGTGGTTCGAAACCAGGAGATGTTATCCTTATACACAGCAGCACACGGGGGAGAGCCCCAGACTATTCCTGCCTTGACCTCAAGAGGTGGGAGCACTCCAGACAATTTTCACAGGTCCATAAAACTTACTTAGTGGGAGGTCAACTGTGGGAGTGGCCCCAGGAACCAGGTGGGAGCCCAGAGGGCACCAATGAGGTTCCTTTTATTACCATTATATATTAATTATTGTGTGACAGCCATTGCTTACTAACTGGCCTGTGGGCCTTGTGTATGATCATGATGGCACCTGAGGGGTTGCCTCAGCCCTACCTTTTTTTTTTTTAAATGATTGCCATTATTAATTTTAGCCACTGCACTCTCGGTAATACAATGTTATTGTACAACACAATACAGTGTTATTGCTATAACTTCTTAAAGAGACTACTAACTACCAGTGTCACACCAGGGTGTAATTACAAACATATTATCTTTCTATTTGGCTAAGTCTGCCTTCCTGCAGACTGTAAACTCCCAGAAGGCAGTTGGCTGCATGCTAGTTTCCTGCATGGAGTTGTAGGGATCCCATGCAACTTTGGTGACTGCATTTATGAATGAACAATGGGAACTCAGTCAGTAGGGAGGCACAAAGAGATGAGCCGGGACTGTAGATGGTGGCTGGGAAAGAGAACAGTATGAAATGCCTTTGGAGTCTGCATGGAGCTGAGCTGGGAGGGTACATCCGGCAGTGGAGAGAGAGCATCCTCTGGGGAAGCAGGGCAATTCTGGGACAGAGCAGCTGGGCAAGGGGGAGCTGCACCGCCTGCCCCAGGAAATCTGAGGGTGTCTGTGGGTCCAGGTTTATCTTGAATCCTAAGACCCTCATAACCCAGAAGGGCCAACCAGCTACCTGCACACACACACTCCAAAGGGGCATTCTGGAAAGACATCAATATTTGGGTCATTTCTAAAGTATAGGATGCATCTTTCCCAGCTTGCATCCCCTCTGTCTCTATGCACTAACTCCCAATCGCCTCCTTGGTCCCATATTCTGGGAGTGTGGAAAGGGAAGTTTCTGGACATGGCTGGTCCCGGAACCTTGGGCCCAGTTAGCTTCTTCAAGTTAGCTCCCTTATCTCTACAAAGGAGGTGATAACCCTACCTTTGGGTGTTGTTGAAGGCGACCTTAAGATTCCACTGCGTGGGCCTGGGCTCTTATTCCTGCCCTCACACATTAGCTGTGTGGTGTGGGGGTGGGACTAACTTCCCGGGTCTGTCACACAAGAAGGGTGTTCCCATCTTCTTGAAGGCCCCATCCAGCTCCAACTTGCTTGGTTCTATTCTGAGAAGACAGCCCCACCTCCGGGGAGGGGGGAACGTGAACATTCTTTTAGCTGCGATTCAACTCAGGCACATGTTGCCCAGCCCCATCCTTCGTATTTAGCCCTTAACTGTTGCCACGATGGGCACGCCCTTGGCACCATGCTCTCCTCCCTGCCCCTCGAGCCCGGGCCACAGGTGGGTGGCTCTGTTCTTGTGATGCCTGGGGGGCGGGGGTTGGAAGGAGAAAACAGGAAGATAGAAGAGAAGAGGGAAGGGCAGAGGGACTGGGGGAGTTGAAAGCAGGGGTGATGCCCTTGAGTAGATAGTCCAGCGCCGCCCCATCCAAGCGAGTATTCTGAGACAAACGTTTTATTAACTCATTGGGACTCTGCTTCCTCTTTATAAACTAACAGTGATAAGGATTGTAAAAGCATTCGGTTACTGTGAGGAGGATTAATTGAGAGGATACTTGTCAAGTGCCTGGCTTACTTATAGTTCTCTGGGAGACAGGCACCACACCCCCTTCTTCTGTTCCGTGAAAGCCCTGTGGGGGCGCTTTGACGACTTTCGGGGACCCGTTAAAGGCAGCTGGACCAGCTCAACAGGGTGACAGTCTGGGTCCCGGGCCGGGAGCCCTAGCCTGGGAGCCCGGTGTGTCCACCGGCCCTCCCTCCTCGCTCCCAGCCGCCCTCGGCGGTGCACAAGCGCCTTTGATCTGCAGCTTCAGTGGGATTAGGAGTCCGCGAGCCGGGCTACCCGGGTCCCCGCACCCCGCCGCCTGCTCTCGGGCCGGTGGCCTGGCTCCGCCGCCGGTGGTCCCCGCCGCGTCTCGGGGCAGGCCACTAGGATTCTCCCGCGGGGCGGGAGTGGAGGCCCCGGCGGGAAACGTCCTCCTGGACATTTTGGCCGGGGACTCTGTGTAAAGTGTTTAAAAAGA
Organism: Microtus oregoni; assembly: GCF_018167655.1. Classification (NCBI taxonomy): domain Eukaryota; kingdom Metazoa; phylum Chordata; class Mammalia; order Rodentia; family Cricetidae; genus Microtus; species Microtus oregoni. The sequence continues at coordinate 23,552,506 of NW_024543088.1, forward strand.
AAAACTCTCCGGAGGAGGACGTAACCTTTTCTTAACATCTGGGGCTCAATTAGCTAATGACAGCAAAGCCTTCTCCGGTGTCGCTGACCCCTGGGCAGCAGCCCGGCTCCCCCACCCCCGGTATTTATACAGCTGCGGCCTCTCGCTGGGACGGGGAGCAGGGGGCTTGGCTGGGTTATCTCGGCGGAGATCCGCCGCCCACCCCAAAAAACGAGAAAGAAAAGACTTAGCACGCCGTCCCACCGCTGGGCCCCTCAGCTCTCCTGGGCGTCGCTCCCTCTCCTCGATCCTTCGCGCCCCCACCCCAAGCGCTCTCTCCTCAATTTTCCCCTTCTCCTTTTGCTCCCTTCTTCCTTTCTGCTGTGGCCCTCTACCCTCTTCTCTGCTCCCTCTCTTCCGGGCTCTCCGGTCTGAGTTTCGGCCTGAATTCTCCACTCCTCCACACTCTTCCCCCTTGGTCCTCTCTCCTCCTTCCCTGCCCTTCCCTGCAAGCCTGTCTGCTCGTCGCCTATCTCCCTTCTTTCTGTCTCTCTTCTCTCCCCAGAGGCCTCCCCTGCTCTCTGGCCCTCTGAATGGCTCCCTTGTTTCCCACCCTGGGTTCCTGTCCTTCCATGTCATTTTAGTGCTTCCTCGCCACCTTTGTCTCCCTGCCTCACCCTCTGAATGCCTCTCTGTCTCTCCTGGGGAGGTGCCTCCTACCCTGGCTACCAGGCATCTACCCCAGGGCACAGTCCTAATGCTGGGCCACCTGTGGGCCAAAGCATCCTGCACAAGCCTGAGTCAGGCAAGCCCTATGGCTGGACACTTTGAGAGCTGATTAGGTCTTAAGAGTGGAATGTTTGGAAGAGTGACATTTGTCCCAGTTCTGGGTTTAAGGGCTGTGTTAGAGGCTCTCCTGGTTATAGCCAGAGGGGATCTGGGGGCTGATGATGACACTCATTGACTCCAGCTGCTGGAATCTCACTTTCCCTGCCTGGGCCCCCAGGCCCCTAACTCCCCCGCCACAACCTCCCTATTTTGAACCCAGGGACAGTTAAAATTTCGCGTCGTTTCCTTGTTTCCTTCAGCACAGTTAAAGCAGGTTGTAGGCTTTTTTTGTTCTTTTTTTTTTCATTGCCAATACCAAAAAGAAAGTGGTAAGTAGAACTCAGCAAACAGCCATACCCAAAGGCAGTTCAGAGTACGGAAGGAGAGCACAGAATTTAGAACGCAATGGGCGGGTTCTATCATTAACGCTATTGTTTCTGGAAGTCTGTAATCTTGGAGCATCACTTTAAAGGCCTTAGTTCCCTCTATAAAATGGGTCTGATCGCAATTAAGCATCAACAAACCACATTGCTTGTAAAATGGCACTCGTCGGAAACCGGTCTTTTCATTGGAGTTTTGTTTCCTGGGAAAATCTTGGAGTTTGGAATTTTTTCCCCCTCCGGAATACAGTTGTGTTTCAAAATTTTTCATCTCACTCTTTAAAGCATATTAAGTTCCCTCATCCCTCCTCTACTAAAGGGTGAGGGCTTCAAGTTCTTTTCACAGTAAAGGGCAGACACAAGCAACGTTGTTAGGCGGTGGGAACTGCTCCAGAGTTTCCGAAGCCCTTTGGATGAGGATGCGAAGGCACCGCGGTGTGCTTTGAGGGTCTAGTGGATCTTCAGGAAAACCAGCCAGGCAAACAAACAAGGCAATATTGTTGCCCAGATTCGCACGTGGGAAAACAGAAAGGCGGCGTTGTCTAAGGACCACCGACGTCTCCGAAGAAATGGCACGGTGATCTGGATCCGTTCTCTGGCCGTTTGTGCTAATGGTGCGGAAGAGAGAATTTTCTTGGAAAGCTTTGGTAGCTAGCTAGATACGGGTTAGTGGAAGGCGCTGTTGTCACCACCACTTGACCCTGAGTTGGTTTGGGTTGGTTCATGAAATAGGGGGTCAGCTATGACATTGGCTGTTAACCCAGTGCCCTCTGGATTGGAGAGTCCTGAGATGACTTGATTCACAGGAAGATGCTCACACTAGCTCGCTTCCAGCCGCCCAGGACGCAGCAGGGGTCGACTGGGCTCCTCCCAGGACCCCTCCCCAAGGTCCCGCCTGGACGCGCGAGAGAAGTGGTAGCGGAAGAAGTGGTAGCGGAAGAAACCAGAGCCCTGGCGCCAGCGCCGGGGCGGTCGAGTCGGGGTCAGGCCTCTGGGAGCTTGGCTGCCTCTTGCCAAGGTCAATCAAGCCGCCCTATACTCAGGAGCGCTGCGAGCGCCGGGCAGCCAGCCCAGCCCGGGAGGGTGCGCCGCGCCCGGGCGAGCATTTCCCGCGCCTCCCGGCAGGTGCTCAAACCCTTCACAGACGAGGAGAGGGTGCCCTGGCTATGGCCAAGGCCGGGCAGTAGGCGCGGGCGTGGGAGCCGCCGGGGCGGAAAGAATCCCACCTAGGGATGTTTTATGCTAATAAGCACCTGGCTGGGCTATGAGCAGAAGGACCAAAACCAGGGGGAAGAAGTTCCGGAGAGCCGGAAACTTCCGGAAGCTCCTGATGCCACGATAAAAGGCAATTCTACGGCTCGTTTGCTGGGTGGCCTTGGGGAAGTTACTTGGGGACGTCGTGAAGCTTCGGTTTCCTTCTCAAAAGAGGGACTGAATATGGGTCAGGTTTCTTAACAAGCTGAGACACTCTCTGCCAGCAAAAAGATGGACCTTCTGACCTTGAGCGTTCTGGAGGACAACGATGGGGTCCGGAAGTGGGAGGTGTGTGTCACAGAGTAGAGTCCTGGAGGATGCAGAGGCTCCAGTCAGGGGAGCCAGGACCGTATTCCCAAGGGGCTTCACCCTTGTTGCTAGAGTGGGGGTGGAGGGACAGACAATAGGGAGAGGGAGGCTGAATAAAGATCTCCAGATTGATGGCTGTTAAGTTAGATGGACGTGGCTTGGCGGTAAAGGCTCATGGGAAAGGCTCCTACAGGGAGTAAAGTAGAGAAGGTGTGTGTGTGTGTGTGTGTGTGTGTGTGTGTGTGTGTGTGTGTTATGCTGGGACCCACCTAAACTTAGTCGTTGGGGGGAATTACGGGTTCAAAGAGGAAAGGAGATAACCAATGGTGTCCATCAGGTCCCGAAGAGGGACACTGGGAGTACCTACAGGAAGGAACAGAAGAGGCCAGTCAGGGTGGTGAGGGGTGAGGGAGGAGACAAAGGTGAGAGCTGAGATGCTTTGTGACTGCCCTCATCTCAATTCCATGTTGCTCAGAGTGGGAAGTGGGAGTGAATCTGGGAAGACCCCTCCTGGGAGAGGGTAGGGCCTGAAGGTCTACCGCAGGAATACAGTCCCAGCTGGGTTATAGGACTTGGAACGCAAAGTGAAACTCACTTCTGAAGAGACAGAAAAGAGTTACATTTACCAAGATGGGCTTGTGTCTTTCTGAACACTGACAAGTCAAATTCCCAACATGCATTATGGTTTGAGTTCTCTCTCTCTCTCTCTCTCTCTCTCTCTCTCTCCCTCCCTCTGTGTATGTGTGTGTTTGTGCATGTGTGTCATGGATATATGTGTGTTCAAAGGTAGACATCGGATGACCTCATTTGCTCTCCATCCACACTGAAGCAGGGTTTCTCACAGAACTTAGAGCTCCCAGTTTTGGCTAGTCTGGCTAGCTAGCTTGCTCTGGGGTCCCTTTTTCTGTGCCTTCTGTGTGTTGGGTTACAGGAAGGCCATCATACTCACTTGACTTTCACATGGGTTCTGGGGATCCAGTTCGCTTACCCATCTTGTGAATTGGTTTGTCAGTTCAGACAGTGTTTCTCCACTAGACTGCTTTCAGTGTTCCCAAGTTCTCAGAATATGTTTTAAATTTGGGTTGAAATATCAACAGTATTAAATATTTTGACAGTTATAAAGACAAAACTTTCTGCAGTTAGCTATTAACTCTTTTCTCCCCACTCCACCCATCTCCAGGGTGCCCTGTAGTCCAGACTGGCCTTGAACTCCTGACCCCCTTACCTCCACCTCCCTTCCTGCCGGGAATTGCAGGCATGCGCCCTTATCCTGATTTGCTTTCACTCAGACTTTTTCTCCGACTAGAATTTCAGTCTCTAAGGTTGCTCCACTGTGGTTCTCTTAAAGGTCTTTTATTACACAGGCTTGGGAGACATTAGGCAGAGGTAAGCTCTGTTTTTGGGGGCCTCTCCAACCCTTGGTGTCAGGGTGGTCAATGTGCCAGGAGCGTAGAGATCAGCCCTCAGGTCACTGCAAGCCTCAAGTTCTTCAGGGGTGAAATTCCCTCACTCTTACCACTTTGGATCTTTCTTCCAGGCCTGTTGGGCTGCTGGGGGGCGTGGGGACAGGCACTATCCAAGTCCTACATGGGAAGTGAAGCACGAAGCAGAGTGGCCTCTGGCAGAGACTTCTGAAGCAGAGGAAGTAAGGACCTCTGGGGACCTCGTGTGTCTTGGGAACACTCTTTGGTCTGGCCGTGAGCTGGGCATTTAGGGCAAGGATGCTGGTCCAACAGGCAGGCTTAAAGGTGGAACAAGAGTGAGCTTGGCAAATGAGCCGGGGTGGGAGGTCAGCTTCGAGGGGTGAACCTCGTGCTGAGGCGCCTCACAAGCCTCACAGCTGTCTTGGCCCACTCTTGAAGGACGAGGGGTCCATCATGTCGCCGGCATGATTAGAGGCCTCCTGAAAAGCCTACCACCACTTGAGGCCCTGAATGCTGAGTTCCCAGCCTCAGGAATGTTTTCAGGAGTCCAGCCCAAGTAGGCCTTCCCTTCCAGCTTCCTCCCACCACACATTCTGTGTGGGCTCCCTCAGCCCACATCTCTCCAGCCTGCTGGGCTCCTAGGGGTATCATTTTAATTGTCTTTCCATTTAATGAATCAGCCATATCTTTGCAGGTAGGAGAGGTCTGTAGTTCACCATTCGAGTTCCTAGTCCGTGGGCTTCGGTAACAGAAGCCGGAATGGAGCCTAGGAAGCAGCGTAAAAGCTAGACCTGGCAAAAGTTCTCCTCTGCGTTTAACTCTCACAGCTTCCTGGCTGGGGGCACGGCTGAGCATCAACAACCTTCAGCTAACGGGCAATAGGTTCAAGTCACAGGCACCAACAGTCTGTCCTGCTTAGGTTCTGGAACCTTCTTTCCTCAGCTATGGGTGCTCTGTCTGCTCTTGGGCTTCTCAGCCTCTAACTACCTCTCTATTCTTCATGTCTGTTATTCACTATGGAGTATTTTGTCATAGCAACAGAAAACAGATGAAGTCACCATGTCTAGTCTGGGTTCAGTGGCTGCTCCCACGACTGCCACAACCATCGAGTCAGATTTCCACTTCTCCTCCTCCTCTTCTTTCTTTTTCATTTTTCTAGACAGGATTTCTCTGTGTGACTTTGGAGCCTGGAACTTGCTCTGTAGACTAGGCTGGCCTCGAACTCACAGAGATCCAGCTGCCTCTGCCTCTCGAGTGCTGGGATTTAAGGTGTGCGCCACCACCGCCCGGCCAGAGGCCCACTCCTGCACTGCCTCCGTCTTCACCACATTGCCCCTGGCATCTCCACTCCAGGCATCTCTCCCAACTGTCTCTGCATGTTATCCTACCACAACCTCCATCTCTATCAGCATCACTGCCTTCATCGCTGAAGCCCTACACCTCACACCGTCACTACAGTCACTACCCAGCCACTGCCATCTCCCTCTCGCCTCCTTGACCCCTTAGTTGTAAAACCAGCACAAGTCACCCACCCACCCTTGCCTCTGCCCGTTTCCATTCACGGACTCACTCTTCCGAGAACGTTATCAGTTGCTTTTTGAATTGGTCCTTCAGCCTCTGTTCATTTACCCAACCTTAGAAGGGCCAACTCTAGATCCTGTTGCCCTGGTTTTTCCTCTGAGACTTCCCGTGGATGGTGAAATTAAATGCCTTGCTCTTTAAGTTAAGGAAGATTATGTGCCTCTTGCCGTTGCTGATTTACCAGGCCCATCATTCTGTCCTAGAAGGAAATTGGATTACTCTGACAGAATGTGTTCTTTGGAAGGCAGTCCTGGTTATTACCTAATGCCTTATGACCTAGTGTTTGTAGATTGATTTTTTTGACGACGTGTCCCAGTAGTTTTCTATTATAGCTGCTCAGTTGATAGGCCCAGTACTTCCCGAGGCATCTGCTTTCTCCTGGGGTTAAAGAGAGGCGGGGATGGGCTGCCTGAGCCTCTCTGTCTCCAGGCCCCTCACCAGTTCTCCATAAATCCCCCTCTGAGTGGGAGCTAGTGATTTAACTCCAAGAAGAGCCAATTCCTTAAGTACCTAAGCGTGTAAGTCATCGGGGCCTGTGGATGTGCACACACAAGTTCTTTCCATGTCCTCTTGGCGTCCTGCCCTCTCATGATTCCACGTGGTGCCTCTCAGTTTTCAGATCACAGCTGACCTCTTTAGGTGAGGGGAAAAAAAACAAGAAGCCTGTTCTTTGTAGTGTTGTTGCTCATAGACTCTGTCTCTCACCTGCTCAACGTGATCCTGCGTCACCTGTCCCCTTTCTTGGCTTGTTACAGTCAGAAAATGCCTTTCATATTCTCTTGCTGTCTGTACAGGTCCCATCTCATTCCTTTCTCTGAGGGACTCTTCTGATTCTGTCTCTGCTGCCCTTTGTTGCCCTCTGTGTGGCCTCTCCTTTGTAACTGGGCCTCCTTCCCAGCTTCTTAGGCATGTCCCTGTCATTCCATTTTCCCAGAAGCCTTCTGCAGGCTCCCTCAGTGTGTTACTCCCCTGGAGAGTTGGTCCCTTCTCCTAACTGGGTTGCCTTGTGAGGAATGGTCCTGTTCTCCATGGGACTTGTACTGTGTGCTTTGTCTTGGTCCCCAGAGCCGGCTGCACAAGGCTTCTGCAAAGCCAGTGTCTGTGTCCTGGTAGCTCTTGTTCCTTCCCTGTAGGTGACAGCTTTTCCCAGTCCTCCTTCTCATGGGCCGGTGCTTTTACTATGGGTATCTGACTTGGTCAGCACCTTCCCCCCCAAGTCCGGCTCAGGAACAACGAGGAGCATCTGCGTCTGACCTGCGCAGTACAGCGTTTTCCCAGGTCCCTCACATTCCCATGTCACCGGCTGTCATCTCAACACTTGTGTCTTCACTGAAGGCTTTCTCCATTCAACTTGGTCAACCCGAGAAGCGACTTGGTACCTAGACCCACCCTCTCCTCATGGCTGTAGCAGTGAGAACTCTAGAAACCCTTCCTGGCTACCCATTTTCTCCTCTTCCCCAGGACCCTCCTACCATCTGTATTAGTTACTTTTCTTATGACCAAATGCCGAGAACCCAGGTAAAGAGGGCTGGAGAGAGGGCTCAGGGGTTAAGAGCACTGGCTGCTCTTGCTGAGGATCCAGGTTTAGTTCTCAGCACCCACATGCAGCAGTTCCTGAGGATCTCGCAGTCTCTTTTGGCTTCTGTGGGCATGGGCACCAGGCACAGATGTGGTGTAAGGACAACAGGCTAGCAAAACATTCATAGACATAAAATAAAATTAAAATATATAAAGATAAATAAAAGAAGCAATTTAGAGGCAGAAAAGTTCATCTGGACTGGCAGTTTGAGGGTCCAGCCCATCGTGGCAGGGAAGGCAGGATAGTGGGAGCATGAGGTGGCTGGTCACAGTGTGTGTGCAATTAGGAAGCAGAGAGCAGACAGGGAGTGAGGCCAGGCTACAAATCCTCAAGGCCCATTCTGGAAGCTCCACCTCCTTTATCGAAGCTCCACCTCCTTCACTGAGGCTCCACCTCCTTCATTAAGGCTTCACCTCCATTGAGGCTCCACTCCTTAAGGTTTCACACCGTACCACAACAACTTCTGTACTCTGTATTAACTCCTTTCTTCTTTTTTCTTTCTTCTATACCTCTGGCTGGGGTCTAACTATGTAGCTCTGGCTAGCCAAGAACTTACTAACTTTATTATGTCTAGAACAACTAAAAACTAGAGAGTACCAAAAATGTTAAAATAAGCCAGGCATTGGTGGCACACATCTTTAATCCCAGCACTCTGAAGGTAGAGGCAGGCGGATCTCTGAGATCCTGGTCTACAAGAGTGAGTTCCAGGACAGCTGGGGCTACACAATAAAATCCTGTCTTAAAAAACAAAACAAATGAACAAACAAAAATTAAAATAGTTTTTAAAACCATGAATAATCCTATCGGTTTACCTTGTTGATATTTTCATATATTTCTTCCCAAATGTGTGTAATTCATTTTTATTTTTCATGCATGCACCTGAGGGGGGCATATGTGTTTGTGTGTCTTTGCATGTATGTGGGCATGTGTGTGTGGCTGTGCACGTAGAGACCAGAGGTTGATGGCAGGCGTCTTCCTCAAATGCCGTCCACTTTATTTATGGAGTGCTGCCAATTCAGCTAGTCCAGTTGGCCAGCTTTCTCAGGGAATCACCCATTTCTGTCACTGCCACCCTGAGATGACAGAATACAGATTCCCATGAGCCTCAGTGTCCTGGGTGGGTGGGGCTCTGGGAATCACAGTATTCTGAGAGTCAGGATGCGTGAGTTTAAATGCAGCTTCTCTCACCCACCTTGTGAGTCTTCCATCTCTCCTCGTGTCTTTCTGAGCCATAGCCTTTTGGACATAGTTGAGGAATTTCATACAATAGTTCACTCTTCTTGACTGTCCCCAGCCTTGATGACCACACCCTTCAGCCTGTCACCTCCACATCGTGACTGTCCCCAGCCTTGATGACCACACCCTTCAGCCTGTCACCTCCACATCTGAACTTTCCTCCCTGGTCTCTGGAATGGCACTTTTCTTCCGACCATCACTAAGAAGTTGGTCCTTCTGGGTACGCCGGCCTTGGCTCTTTCATCCCTGCCTCTTCCCACCTCACTACGATTTGCTATTCCCTTTGCGAGATCCACATATTCAAAAGCCCGAAGAATGCTTCGATCAGAAACTCTGAGCTCAGTTCTCCTCTTGGGTTGCACCCACAGTAGTTGCTGCTCACTAGCCAAGGCTGAAGCCAGGGCCATCCTCTCTGTACTCCAGCCATCTCCCTAGGACTCTGTGCTCCTCTGAGGCTCTACCTGCAGCTTTCGTCATGGGTCCCCTCTTCAGAGTCTCCTCCCATCTACCCACTGAAACACTTTTTAAGGTTCAAGGTATAATTTACATCCAGTAAATGCACGTCTTCTAAGTGTACATCTTGATGGATTTTAGTAAGTATGTTAGACCTGCAGAACCATCACTCTCAAGAAGTCTCCTCATTCCTTAGAATTCCTCAGCCCCCTCCCATGGACCATCTCCGCTCTTCCCCGGGTTACCCCTCTCTTCTCCAGAGATCCTCACGAAATTTATGGAAGCATAAATTTCGGATTCTTTCTCTCATCAGGATGATCCTGAGAGTCCCGCGTGTTGTCACCGTAATCAATTAAGTCTCTAATGAAGCCATTCTCCCGTGAAAAACCTTTCACTAGCTCTTCCGTTATCTGCACGATCTGGCCTCCTCGCAGAGGCTGCCCCCCCCCCCCCCCCGCCCTGCATCGCCCTTAACCTTCGTGCATACCGAACTGCTTGCTCACCTGCATGAACACACGGGCTTCTGGTGGATGGGCGCTGCTGCTGAAGGACTCTCCCATCTCTCAGGCTTTGCCTGGCTCACTCCTACTCACTTGACAGAGGATCTGAGAGGTGGCCAAAGCGTCAACTCATCTTCCAAGCCTATACCCACTGTTCAAGCCACCTGGCCACACCCTTCGCTGACTGCATGCCTCAGCACGACACCTACGCATCTTGCATTATTTCATCTTCTGCTGTCTGTCTGGCCTTCCTTAACCCTTTGGCCATGCTCAGAGGGATAGAAAGATTTATTGTATTTCCAGAAGTTCTTCTTGTGGAAGTCACTCTTGTCATCTACCCAGGGGCCATTTTCTGGAGTAATCTTTGCTAAGAGAGCCTGACCTTATTAGAGCTGGGAGTCACCTTTGTTGGTGTTTGTTGGGGGACATGTCAAGTTCTGGCCACAGATGTGGGGAACACATAAAGGGGGCATCTGTGATGGCTTCTTCTTATCAAGGACTGAGCAGCAAACCCCTCTTGTGCCCAAGTACTTCCTCTAGTTTGGGGTTGCGATTGCCTAAGGGCGTGGTTTGGATTGATCGCAGTTACTTTGTGACCAGGAGGCAAAGGTCAAATATGATTAATCACCGACCCAGAACTAGTGCTAATGAGAAACCTGAGCAGGTCCCTCACCTTTCAGCTTCCTCTTCAGCGAGGTAATGGGTTCTACTGTTTGAGACACTATGACAATCTTTCTTGTCGGCTTGACTCGTTTAGAATCGCCTGGGAGACCGATGGGGCATTCCTCTAGGTATGTGTGTACAAGTGTTCGCAGAGTGGATTAACGGAGTAGGAACAACCTATTCTGATGACAGGCAACACTGTACAAGCATGGGGCCCAGATACAGTGAAAGGGAGAAAGGAGAAAGCCAGTTGAGTGTCTTTTCTCTGCTTCCAGGCCCACCATAAGGTGAACTGCTCAGTGGGTGAAATCATACCCATCAGTGGCCAGAACCCTCTGAGAGGTGAGCAAGCTGGAGGACATCTGCTCCGCCCTAGGCCAAAGCATTTATCTGCTCACCTTGCAGACCTGCGCCTATGTTTGGAGCCAAAGGTATTTTTCACTGATAAATTTCATGAGTCAGTTTTTTTACTTCTGTTTTTGAGACAGGGTCTCGCTGTGTCGATCTCTGGAAATCACAGAGATCCGCCTGCCTCTGCCTCTGGAGTTCTGGGACGAAAGGTGTGCACAACCACACCTGTTGAGCGTAAACTTTTATTTTGAGGACGTTATAGAATCTTCATTTGTGTAGGCAGCATGTTTGTGTGGAAATAGGTGCGCATCCATGTGTCTATGTGGAGGCTAGAGATGTGACAACCTAAGTGTTGTTTCTTAGGTGCTGTCCGCCTTGGTTTTTAGGTGGGGTCTCTCATTGGCCTAGAACACTGAGAGGGGTAGTCTGGCTGACCAGTGAGCATCAGGGACACCCCTGTCTCCCCACCTCAGTGTATGGATTAGAAGTGTCCTTCGCTGTGTCCACCTTCCTAACTGGGTTCTGGGATCAAACTCATATTTGTACAACAAGCATCTGACTCACTGTGCCGTCTCCCCAGCCCCCTGAGCCTGTGCCTGTAACGAGACCACATGAGAGCCCTGAATCTCCATGACAGTCCAGAACTTGAGCCACCATAGCTCGTCCCTCCTGTGTGGTTCTAGGGATCGTCTCCCTTGTTGTCTCTTGGCCTTCTTGACCACTCTAGCAAAGACCACAAGGCATCTTCCTCTGGGCTCCCAGACAGCCTGTCCGTCTGTCCACTCCTGCTCCTCCATTCGCCGGGACTGGAAGGAACCAGTTTCAGATCGTAAATGAACCTTTTCAGCAACCCACTATTGAAAATGAATTTTATACAGGGGGCTGGAGAGAGATGCTCAGTGGTGAAGAGCTCTTGCTGATTTTGCAGAGGACCTGGGATCAGTTTCTATCACCCACATGGTGGCTCACAACCATCAGTGACGCCAGTTCCTGGGAATCTTATGCCTTCTGTTCTCTCTCTCTCTCTCTCTCTATATATATATATATATATATATATATATATACATATATGTATATGTATATATGTCACACATATGGTACATATAAGTATGCAGGCTCACACACATACACATACATTAAAATATTAAAAAAGAAAACCACAGAAAGTCTATAGAAAAATAAGAAGCCAGATGATTAATATCCTTGATCAAGATTCCACAGAGCAGTTGGGATTTGGGAGGTAGAGGCAGGAGGATCAAGAACTCAGAGTCGTCAGCTACATAGCAACTTCCAGGTCATCCTGAGTCACATGTCCAGACTCTGTATGGTGAAAAAGAAGGTCACACAGAAATAAGAACTCCAGCCTGGTCTTCACAAGCTCCCCTGGCCTCTGTTGATCTTAAAGATGGCAGGAGGGAGAGTGTGGGGGGCAGCCGGCTGCTCAGGTAGGCAGCTGGAAGACACCACTCTCATCTCCAACAGACAATGGAGCCAGGTGAAGCTGCTGTCAGCAAGGACAGCTCTTCTAGGAGCTCTAGGACAGGACCTTTGCCAGGGGTGCAGGACTCCTCTGAGGACAGCTGCGGCGCCAGGGTTTATGACCTTGGTCAAACCTTCTGAGAACAGAGCTGATTTGTAGGCTCCGCAGTTCAGTCTTCCCCTCACAGGCTGCCTTTCTTCAGCTCCCTCCCCCTCCTTTCCCATTCAGTCTCTAGCAAATCTTATCCTGTCTTGGGTTCTGGCTCTTGAGAGGCCCTGATCTAATGTCTTTGGCATTTATTTATCATTTGTTTGTTTGTTTGTTTAACGTGGGTTTTTAAAACAGACTCTTGCTCTTTGCCTCACGATCCTTTTGCCTTAGCTCCTGAGCCCTGTAGGCATCTGCCATACTCTCGGCCAGATCCATACAAAATATCAGCTCTGCGAGAGAGAAAAAGTGCTAGAGGGAGCCTAGGCAGTTTGGATGCTCACCTTACTAGACGTGGATGGAGGTGGGTGGTCCTTGGACTTCCCACAGGGCAGGGAACCCTGATCGCTCTTTGGGCTGATGAGGGAGGGGGACTTGATTAGGGGAGGGGGGGGGAAATGGGAGGCAGTGGCGGGGAAGAGACAGAAATCTTTAATAAATAAATAAATTTTTAAAAAAAGTGCTAGAGGTTGAACCCAGGGTCTCACATCCTAGGTAAGCATTCTACCTCTAAATGAACTACATCCTTAGTGTATGCTTGACTTTCAAAACCTAAATCAATAAAAACAGCCCACAGGCTCCTCAGGAGCTATATCCAATCTCTCTTCCCAGCCAGGTCCTGCACATCTTGTTCCAGGGTCTAGCTGATTGGAGGCCATTACAAGAAAAACCCCAACTGATTAAAATGAAGAAAGCAAGTGAACCTGGGATGCCCAGCACCAGTTGATCATCTACAACACAAGTCAGGGAACATCAGTGAGGAGGGGCAGAAATGTGTGTGTGTGTGTGTGTGTGTGTGTGTGTGTGTGTGTATGTGTATCTGTGTATACATACGGCATGAATCTGAGAGGAAGGGCGGATATATTGGCGACTATGTGGTTTGAATATGTATGGCCCCCATCAGCTCATGTGTTGGAATGCTTGACCCATAGGGAGTAGCACTCTTAGGAGGTATGGCTGTGTTGGAGTAGATGTGGCCTTGTCGGAAGAAGTGTGTCACTGTGGGCTCAGTTTTGAGGTTTCACATATGCTCAAGCCATGCCCAGTGTGGCACACAGTGTCTCCTTCTGCTGCCTAAGGATCAAGGTGCTCCTTCTCCAGCACCATATCTGCCTGCATGCTGCCTTTTTTCTTACCATGACAATAAAGGACTAAACCTCTGAAACTGTAAGCCAGCCCCAGTTAAATGTTTTCCTTTATAAGAGTTGACACGGTTATGGTGTCTCTCCACAGCAATAGAAACCTCTATCTTATAGAGGGACTGGAGGAAAAAAAAAAGGAAGAGAGAAATGATGCAATTAAATTTTAATTTCAAAAACCAGAAACTTAACTAGTCTGACAGGCTGACTGTAAAGTATCGGGCACATGCTGGGTTCTTTTTCCTTTCTTCTCAGTGTGGTGCAATAGTGGACATGCTGTGAGGCCATTCCTGTCCCCAGGGAGCGCAGGACAGAATACCCTGTGACTAGGTCAACCTGGGTCAGTCCAGACCCTGAGAGTCATACATCTCACACCAGTGTGCCCACAAATATCCATAAACAGATGCATGAAATGGGGTGACGCTTGTATTTCAGCTATGAAGGATGAGGGTGAGACACTGTGAAGAACAGAAGCCTTAGACGATCCCAGCCCCTGAATTCCCCTTCCCTAGCCTCGCTCCAGCCTGGAGATAATGGCCAGCCTAGCCAAGCCCAGTGCTGGAAGATGTAGCTCTCTGCTCGTTCTTGCTGTCCACTGGGTAGTAGTTGGGCTCACTCCAGTCCACAGTGTCTCTGGAAGGTAGGTGGAGTTTTCTGTCCCACCAGCCACTCCTCAAGTAACCACACAGAGACTTAAAATTACAAATGCTCAGCTGATAGCTTAGGCTTATCTTTTGCTAGCTCTTTTTTTTTTTTTTTTTGATTTTTCGAGACAGGGTTTCTCCGTAGCTTTTTGGTTCCTGTCCTGGAACTAGCTCTTGTAGACCAGGCTGACCTCGAACTCATAGAGATTCGCCTGTCTCTGCCTCCCGAGTGCTGGGATTAAAGGCGTGCGCCACCACCGCCTGGCTTGCTAGCTCTTAATAACTTGAATCAACCCACTTCTTTTTATCTCTGTGCTTCCCCAATTTCATTTACCTCATCTATGAACTTCCCATCGGGCTTCTTTTGCCTTTGGCTCGCCACTCCTCCCCTTCTTCCCAGCATCCTTTGAGCCTGATTTTCCTGCCAAACCTCTCCAGCTATTGGCCAGTCAGCTTCTTTATTAAACAATCAGAGCCATACATATTTATAGTGTACAAATATTGTTCCATAGCCCTGGAAGACTCCCCTTCTCTACGTCTCTTTATTCAGGTCATCTTGGTCTCTCAGGGCTGAATTCTAATCCTGCCTCTTTCAAAGTCCTCGCTGGTTTCCCAGTCCACAGAGCCCCTTCCTTCCTCTGAATTTATTTAGTGTTGCCTGGAGAGTTCTTGTTATGGCATCTGGCCTTTGTTGGTGTATTCTAATGTGTGTTTGACCTGGTGTGATGATGTGAAGGCTAATATGGGTGTCCTGAGCTGCCTACTAAGGCACCTTAGCCTTAGGCAGAGGGACAGGAGACCACTTGACAGTGGCTTTATGAAGAGGTTCCCATTGCTTCCACACTGGGAAGGGGGCTGGAGCAGGCAGCAGCTTCTCAGAGTGGACTTTGAGTCCCTGCAGGAGGTTTTCCTGGTTTTGTTTTCCTCATAAAATGGAGAAAAGGTGTTGTCTGGGTTTCTGTCCTGCCTGTTTTTTGTCCTCGCACCAGGTCCCACAGCCATTTAGCCTCAAAGAAATCACACAGAAGCCTGGCGGTGGTGGCACACGCCTTTAATCCCAGCACTCGGGAAGCAGAGGCAGGCAGATCTCTGTGAATTCGAGGCCAGCCTGGTCTACAAGAGCTAGTTTCAGGACAGGAACCAAAAGCTACGGAGAAACCCTGTCTCGAAAAATAAAAAAAAAAAAAAAAAGAAATCACAAAGAGGTCTACATTAATCATAAACTGATTGGCCCATTAGCTCAGGCTTTGTATTAGCTCTTATGACGTATATTAACCCATTATTCTTATCCATGTTAGCCACATGGCTCAGTACCTTTTTTTTTTGAGGGGTGCAATGAACTTTATTGATGGTATTCAAGAGAGTAGGGCTCCCTAAGCCCCCTCCTGCTATTCTGGGGGTCTGGGATGGAAACTGTGAGGGAGATGCTCAGTGTCAAGGGTTAGTTAGGCCAGGGACTGCTCAGCAGCCGAGGACCTCTCTCTTGCTGTGTCCTTGCTGGGATGGGTGGTCCAGGGCGGGCTTCTTACTCCTTGGAGGCCATGTAGGCCATGAGGTCCACCACTCTGTTGCTGTAGCCAAATTCATTTTCGTACCAGGAAATGAGCTTTACAAAGTTGTCATTGAGAGCAATGCCAGCCCCAGCATCAAAGGTGGAAGAGTGGGAGTCACTGTTAAAGTCACAGGAGATGACCTGGTCCTCAGTGTAGCCCAGGATGCCCTTTAGTGGGCCCTCGGATGCCTGCTTCACCACCTTCTTGATGTCGTCATACTTGGCAGCTTTCTCCAGGCGGCATGTCAGATCCACGACGGACACATTGGGGATAGGAACGTGGAAGGCCATGCCCGTGAGCTTCCTGTTCAGCTCTGGGATGACTTTGCCCACAGCCTTGGCAGCGCCAGTGGATGCAGGGATGATGTTCTGGGCAGCACCACGGCCATCTCGCCACAGCTTCCCAGAGGGACCATCCACAGTCTTCTGGGTGGCCGTGATGGCATGGACAGTTGTCATGAGTCCTTCCACGATGCCAAAGTTGTCATGGATGACCTTGGCCAAGGGGGCTAAGCAGTTGGTGGTGCAGGAAGCATTGATGACAATCTTGAGGGAATTGTCATACTTGTCATGGTTCACACCCATCACAAACATGGGGGCATCGGCAGAAGGGGCGGCGATGATGACCCTCTTGGCCCCACCCTTCAAGTGGGCCCCAGCCTTCTCCATGGTGGTGAAGACACCGGTAGACTCCACAACATACTGGGCGCCGGCATTCCCCCATTTGATGTTGGCGGGATCTTGCTCCTGGAAGATGGTGATGGCCTTCCTGTTGATGACAAGCTTCCCATTCTCAGCCTTAACTGTGCCTTTGAACTTGCCATGGGTGGAGTCATACTGGAACATGTAGACCATGTAGTTGAGGTCGATGAAAGGGTCATTGATGGCAACAACGTCCACTTTGCCAGAAGTGAAGGCAGCCCTTATAACCAGGCATCCAATATGGCCAAATCCGTTCACTCCGACCTTCACCATCGTGTCTCTGGAACGAGGCTGGCACTGCACGAAAAGAAGCGGCTGTCTCTAGAACAGGGAGGAGCAGAGAGCCGGCTCAGTACCTTTTTCGGTGGGACAGGTCACATCTTCCTTCTTCTGTGTCTGGGCAGGACTGGGGAGGAATGGGCTTCCTTCTTCCCAGAATTCTCCTGTTCTCATTGACCTGCCTCTACTTCCTGTCTGGTTGTCCCACCTATACTTCCTGCCTGGCTATTGGCCAATCAGCTTTTATTTAAAACATAATTGACAGAATACAGACAATTGTCCCACACCAATAAGGGGCTGGGGATTCGCATAGCTCACCTGGTAGAGTGCTTGCCTAATGCACAAGATGCTGGGTTCAATCCCTCCATCTCACAATCTAGACATGGTGGCACATACCTGTGATGTCAGAACTCAGGAGGTGAAAGCAGGAGGGTCGGAAAGGCAAGGCTACTGTTATGTCAAGCTGGATGCTATCCTAGGATACATGAAGCCTAGTTTCAAACAAACAACAAATTCCCCCATCCTCACCCCCCAAAAAGAACACTTGAAAGGACCCTATGGCTGAAGACACCAAGCACTGTGGTTGCAGGACATAGGAAGTTGCTTCCCCGATGGCAAGTTTTCAAAGCACTGGCAGGTACTACATAGGCCATTGGGGGGGAGGGGCGGCAGTCATCAAGGGTCTTACCCAACCATTAATTCTGAGAGCTACAGCACCAACCTGCCGAGCAAGATGTGTCTATTGGTGCAATAGCGGTTTGGCTGTTATAGGAACCACCAACCATGTTCTGATTGGATCTGAGGCCCAACCAATCCACAGGGAAATCATGTCTGGTACAGTAAATCTGGCCAAGAGTCCTTGGCTGGAGAGGCCCTAGGGACAAAACTACCGTTTCTGGTCTGCTAAATGGACACGATGCCAAATGCCTTCTAACCATTCATGTTTATGTCCATACATAGATTAGCGCTATTCTCAGGCAGAGCAGCTTCTCTTCACAGTGGGTTCTGGGTAATACAGGGACACCTAACTGGACAAATGCTAAGGGCGGGTGACTGCTGTGTGCTCAGCTCTAGACAGAACACCCACACAAACCCACTCCAAGGCTCAGAGAGCACAATGAAGAAAGGAAGTGGAAGAGCTATGCTCGTAAACCCAACTGACCTGCACACAGGTGACTGTGGTCATTTTCTTACAATGTAGAATATACATCAAATCACATGACATGCTTTAAATATAGAAAACGTTCATTGTTAGTTATGTCAGTAAAGCTGGCCAGAAAGTAGCAAGGAAAGATAGACTTTTAAATGAATATTGCAGAGGCAGCTGGCCATCTTTGCTGAGAAATAAGTAAAGTTAGATTCCTGCTTTACGCCATCCACTGAGAATGAAATGTAAAACGTAAAACTGTCAAAGTATTAAAAGAAAACATAGAAGAATTGGTTTATAAATTTTGGGTAGAAAAGGCTTTTGTTTTGTTTTTTGAGACAGGATTTCTCTGTGTAGTCCTGCCTGGCTGACCTTGAACTCACAGAGATCTGCCTGCTTCTGCCTCCTGAGTGCTGGGATTAAAGGTGTGCAGCACCTCCACCAGCAAGCAGCAAGCCTCCTCCTCCTCCTCCTCCTCCTCCTCCTCCTCCTCCTCTTCTTCTTCTTCCTCTTCTTCTCCCTCTTCTCCCCTCTTCTCCCCCTTCCCCTTCCCCTCTCCCTCTCCCCCTCCTCCTCCTCCTCCTCCTCCCCCTTCTTCTTTCTTTTCTTTTTCTTCTTCGACAGAAATCATCATATAAGTTCAAGGTCAGCCTGGTCTATGTAGTGAGTTCCAGAACAACCAGGGCTACTTAGTGAGACCCCATCTCTAAACAAACACGCACACAAAAACCAAGCAGTGAACAACAGTTCTGCTGAGGTGAAGGAGATGTGAGACTTCAAACCTGTGTTTGCACACTAGGCGCAGTATCGTGCCCTCTAATCCAGTAGGCGGGAGCCAAGCAGGAGGATCCGGAGTTCAAGGTCATCCTTGGCTAGAGGGTGAGTTCAAACCAGCCTGAGTTACAGGAGACCCTCTCTCAAAAACCCCAAACTACACTAAGTTCGCATAAACATTGATGATGTTCCAGGAGTCTGCTGGAAAACCAGCAATCCTGAGGGAAAGGAGGGGGACTGACTGGGAATTCAGGGGGCTTTCTCTGAGCTACTCTACTGCTTTCTTCAGCGAGCATGTCTACATACATGCATCACTTGTGGGTGATACAGTCTAAACATCTGGAACAGCCTGCGGGGTCCATGTCCATCGTGTGTTCCCATTTCCCCAGCCCTATCACTGCTGCTATCTTAGGCTTCTGGTTGAGATCCCAGGCCCAGCTCTGACGGATCATATCTCTGCTCTCTGAACTCCCCCATTATAAAGTTCTCAGTCTGGGTTTTTGGAAACCTGCTACATATCCTGGGTAAGAAATAATCACAGCCCTGAGAGAGCACAAGGCCAAGGAAATATGAGCTTAAGAAAAGACACTTAGAGAAAGCAGAATGGGTTTCCTGGAGGAAGTGACCTTTGAACTGGGGCTTGGAAGATGGATGTTTATTTATTTATTTATTTATTTATTTATTTATTTATTTGGGTTCTTGAGACAGGGTTTCACTGTGTAGCCTTGGCTGTCCTGAAACTCACTATTTAGACTAGGCTGGCCTCAAACTCATGGGGATCCCCCTGCCTCTGTCTCCAGGTGCTGGGATTAAAAATGTGCATCACTACACCTGGTCAGAAAGATGGATAATTTTTGTCTCAATCTTCCTCCCATCACAGAAAGTTTAAATAACACAGAGAAAGCAACTGGCCACCTGCAGCCCCCTTAGCCTCACCATCTTCTACAAAATGCCTTCAGTTCTTTGTCCCTAGGCACATATCTTACACCTGTGCCCCAAATGCTCATTGGATTGTTGTTGTTGTTGTGTGTGTGATGTAGGTGTGGAGGTGTGTGTGTGTATGTGTGAAGTGGGTATGGAGATGTGTGTGTTTTTCCACGGCATGCATGGAGTCAGAGGATGGTTCTTCAGAGCTGGTTTGCCGCCTCTGCCTTCAGTGGGTTCTGGGGTTGTCGGGCTCATGTTCTTCAAGCGGGTCCTGCACTCAGTGCTGTGCACACGGAGCCATTCCAAAGACTCTTTTTTTAAAGGTGTATTTATTTTATGTGCATTGACATTTTGCCTGCATGCTTGTCTGTGTGAGGGTGTCAAAGCCCCTGGAGCTGGAGTTGTGAGCTGCCATATGGGTACTGGAAATTGAACTGAGTCTTCTGGGGCAGCAGCCAGTGCTCTCAACCTCTGAGCCATCTCTCCGGCCCCTTGTTTTTGTTTTTGACATTATGGTAATGAGAGGTGTGGGTGAGCTAGTCCAGAAGTTGTGAGCGTGGGAGACCTGTCCCTGTTACTCATCTGTCATGTGGCAGCAGGGGCCCTGGTGAGATGCTCTCCCACCCCCACATACCCACCAATGCCTAAGGCAGGTGGGAGGGCTAGCCCTGAGGTCAAAAGGATGGGAGGCTGTCCCTGCCCTTCTTCCTTCCTTCTTTTTTTTTTTTTTAAAAAACATTATTTAGTTAGTATACAGTGTTCTGCCTACATGTGTGCCTGCAGGCCAGAAGAGGGCACCAGATCTCATTACGGATAGTTTGAGCCACTATGTGGTTGCTGGGAATTGAACTCAGGACCTCTGGAAGAGCAGTCAATGCTCTTAACAGCTGAGCCATCTCTCCAGCTCCCTTCTTTCCTCTTTTCTTCCTTCATTTTTGCTCAGTTTACTAGATCTTTCAAACTAGGACATTAAAGGCTTTTACACTTTTAGTTAAAGTGTTATGATTATGATTGTTATCATGGGTGGGGACAGAGTACTATGGCACAAGTGTGGAGGTCAGAGGAGAACTTTTGGGAGTCAGTTTCTCTCCTTCTGGGGGATCTGGGGAGACACTCACGTTGTCAGGTCTGTGTGACGACCCATGCTTTACCAGTTGGGCCGTCTCAATGGCCCAGGGTTGTTTAGGATTCCTCTATGAGAAGAAAGTATCACTTGGTATCATCGCTCTCTTCTTCTTGCCCTGAATGCAGCGCGATGCCTGGAGCTGCAGTGGTCCCGTTAAGGCCGCAAACTCATACAACACGAGGACATAGCGTCAGCACACAAGGAAAGAGCATCTGGACCCTTGCTAGCATCCCTTGAGCAGCTGAGTCAGCCCCACCCACTGCCTACCTCTGTTTTGCTGTGTGGGAGCAGCAAACCCTTATGACCTAAAACTGTGCTGGGTTTTCTGTCACTTGCTGGTCTAACGTCACATGCTTCCTCGCACATTCAGGCTGCGTCTCCATGTGCTGACTTGCACACACAACCCTGGAACTCAGATTCCTGTCCTGTTGGTTGGGAGTTTAAGGCATCTCCTGGGACTGGTGCCTGGACTGCTGCAGCCCAGCTGTCCACTACCTGCCCACCACAGCAGGAGTCTCTTCCCGCCTCACTCACAGACGCCGCTTGGTCTTGGTGTACTCCAGTCCTGAGCCAGGCCGGGCCCTTGTATTCAGGAGACTCCAGTCACTGCCCATCTCGTCACAGTGCTGGGGACCGAACCAGGGCCTTGTACACTCCAGGCAAGCACCCTACCACTGAGCCATGTGATTGACCCTTGGTAGTTTCGGGACAGGTCACACTGTATAGCTCACGCTGGGCTTTAGCCTCCTGAGTGCTGACATTCTCCACTTTGAACTAAGCGAATCTTAGGCCCAAAGCTCAAGACTCATTTCTGGCTCTCTCCCTCACTAGTTGTCAGGCATGGTTAAATCACATCTGTCTTAGTGCAGTGTCTTCAGGATCAATCAGTGTTGACCAGGGTCACCAGCAAGCTCAGCATCATGAATCTGGTAACACATGCATGCATGCTTAATGTCTCTGGACAGTGAACTTGTATCCAGGGTGACAGGATACAAGGAACCAGAATCCTTCATGAGGCCCACATCTCTTAAGCTTCCTTTGGGAGGTCCCACAGCCCCATGGCCACTTCTGTGGAGGCCTGTAACTGGCCACTCAGGACAGAAATGATAGCAGAATTACCTTCAGTAGGCAGCTTGGTGTGCAGAGGGCCTGGGGTTTGCCACCGCCCATAAGGAAGCAAAGAGGGGGCTGGTTTCTGGCTCTGGGCTGAGGGCCTGCTGATGCTGACAGCATTGTCCCCAGGCTCTAGGGTGGAGATGAAATCCCCAGAGGCCATGGTGTGGCCAGAATGAGGTCAGCTGCTCACTGCCCTCCCAGTAAGTCTGCAGTGCAGGAGGGGCGCTGGGCCCAAGTCTCTCCTGCGCATCCTGGATTACCATGAAGACCACTTACTCTGACCAAAATGAGACCATAACTCCCTTAACGCTTTTTTTCCTTGGCAAACAAACAAACTTCTTTAAAAGTTCTTGCCAAGGAATAAGGAGAAAATCTCTGGAGGGTTAATGAATCATCTGAATTGAAAGAACAAAAACTGGCAGGTGGTGGTGGCCAGGTGGTGGTATGGGCCTTTAATCTCAGCATTCCTGAGGCAGAGGCAGGAGAATCTCTGAGTTCGAGGACAGCCTGGTCTACAGACAGAGTTCCAGGACAAGCAGGGCTACACATAGAAATCCTGTCTCAAAAAAAGAAAGAAAGAAAGAAAGAAAGAAAGAAAGAGAACAAAAAAATCTAAACAACAGACTGTTCTGGCCTGAGGGTTTGAAGGGAGAGAAGTTTCTTTCCGTTTTAACTGACCTTGCCTTTGGCCCAAGGGCAGGGGTGCAGAGGGAAAGGGAGCTGTGGAGTGGGGGAGGGAGTTGAGGAGGGCAGGTGGGGGAAGTAAGGGGAGAGGAGTCAAGTGCAGGGGAAAAAGGGAGTTGAGAGCGCTGGGAGTAAGAAGCTGAAGAGTGCAGGAGGGAAAGGAGTTGAGGTAGTCCACCTGAGGAGTTACTTCCTGGGATTGAATGCTCCCAAGATGGCAGCTTTTCAGCCCAAAACTCAAAGAGCAAGGCGCTAGGCTGCTTACCCACTCTAATCCCAGATCTCCTAAGGAATCACTTATTAGGTCTCCAACCTGTGACAGGTGGCTGAGGAGCCTATTTAACACATCAAAGCGGATGCTGGTTCTCCCTGCCGCCCTCAGTTTCCACCTGTTAGGACCCTGACCTACCCTGCCTCCTACCTTAAACTTCTCCAGCCCAGGGGCTGGGCCGCCCTCCTCTACATAATCCACCAGTTTGGTTACCTGGTCCTTTCCTCTACTCCTCAGGCTTCCTCACTGCTGCATCTTGACCCCTCTCTCACTTCCCACTTCCCCTACCCACTCTCCTAACAGGGCTCAGGGTCATGTCCACTCTGGACTCTCCCAGATGTCCCCATCCCTCCTTTGGCTATGCTCTTCCACACATCTATAGCAAACTTTCTCCTCCGCCATGCCTGGAGCAGTCACATCCCTTTCCTTTTAATTTCTGGTTTTCGTTCATCACCCACCTGGGGCTGTCTTCTTGTTCCGTTCAGAGATTGATCTACAATAGTCATGCTGTAGACTTCAGATGACTGAGTTCATTAAGTATGTGTCTTGCATACTTAAAAGAACCGAAGAGAGCCGGGCGGTGATGGCGCACGCCTTTAATCCCAGCACTCGGGAGGCAGAGGCAGGCAGATCTCTGTGAGTTCGAGGTCAGCCTGGTCTATAAGAGCTAGTTCCAGGACAGGCTCCAAAGCTACAGAGAAACCCTGTCTCGAAAAACCAAAAAAAGAAAAAAGAAAGAATTGAAGAGATTGTTCAGTGGCTAAGAGCACTGGCTGCTCTTCCAGAGGACCCAGGTTCAGGTCCCAGCACCCACATGGCAGTTCATAATCATCCATGACTCTAGTTCCAGGGGATCTGACTCTTTCTTCTGACCTCCAAGAGCACCAAGCACCCACGTGATACACAGACATACACGCAGGCAAAACACCCAAACATATAAAATTAAAAAGAATTAATAATAGAAGTTGCAGAAAAAAATGGCAGAACATCAAATCAAGCACTTGGACATCTACCAGAAACGGTGCATGAATTGACACAACCCTGCTAGAGTTCCCAGTTTCAGAGCCTGGGCAGAGAGATCTTTCCGGAGATGAAGCTGAAGCTTCAGGCTTCTCATTCCCAGCTCGGGCATTCTTTTTCTGTTTTTTTTTTTTTGTTTTTTTGTTTTTTTTTGTTGTTTTTTGAGACAGGGCTTCTCTGTAGCTTTGGAGCCTGTCCTGGAACTTGCTCTGTAGACCAGGCAGGCCTTGAACTCACAGAGATCCAGTCTCTGCCTCTGGAGTACTGGGATTAAAGGCAGGCGCCACCACCGCCAGGTCAGCTGAGGAATTTCCATGGCAGAGGTTAAACACTAACCTCTGATACAGTTCTCAAGGGTTTCAATGTCCTTGGGCTGTTCTTTATTCTTCCTTCCTGCTACAGGACCAGGAACTAGACTGTCCATCCCAAGACAGGGAGTCTTGGAAGATACTTGAACACTCCTGAGTCGGAGACAAGGGCCCACCTTGGTCCCAGGTCTGTTCTCAACAGCACAGACAGCACACAACAATAGACTAAGGTAATTTATATGGCCCCTGTGTAGGCACAGCATCCCCTTTATCTGCAGCCTACAGAGCAGGTGTGAGCGTGGGAGCCCTTCTCAGGGTAGCATGCTCTGATGGGTCCGCCATCCCAGAATAAGGCTGGAATCCTCTGCAAATCTGTTCATCCTCACCCCTGCCTCAGGGGACATGCTCCTGGTGTCACCTCATTGCCAGCCTCCATCATTCACCAGCCTTACCAGGAAAGACCTTGTGTCCTATTTCTGACTTGGTCCTTCCTCTAGGGGAGGAGCTGCCAGAAGCAAAGACCTGTATTTTGAGATCTGTATTTTGTTTATGCCATCTTAAATTCACAAGTAAGATATTCACCTTTGCAGGGCAAGGACCTAGGAAATTAGCCTAGTGAGACCTGCAGGCCCCAGGCTTCAGAAACAATTAGCATTTCCTTTGTTAGTTAACAATCACAGACCCTCAGTATTTCCTCATCAGCTAAGGAAGTCTATGGACCTGAATTCCAGCAGACCTGACACCCTCCCCTTCCTCTTGCTCGTTTGCTATGTAACAGCTTCTGAGAATTAATAAAGCATGGCTTGATCAGAAATCCTGTCTTGCCGTCGTGTCTCTTGCCCTTCCGTTCCTCTCTTGTTAGGGATCCTCATTTATATCTCGCTGGCCGCGAGAAAGAGCAGCCAGGGGAAGCTGCGAAGTGTCATCCCGTGTCTTCCTCTGTGCTCTCCCCCAAGGCTGCCCGTCTCGCTGGGCATCCATTTCCTTCCCTTTAACAGGGGTCTAGTGATGGGCCTATCAGAGCTGCAGGACATCCATGGAAGAAAGCTACCAAGAGTGGCATTAGTTTTAAAGACACAGTCCCTCACTGAACCCGGAGCTTGCCCATTCTGCTAGGCTGGCTAGCTGGCCATCAAACCCAAGGGATCCTCCTATCTCTGTCTCCCCAGTGTTAGTTTCTGCCCTCGCAACAGTAGCCTGCTCTAAGCAAGAGCTGAAGGAAAGAGAGGAGCGAGAAGGGCTTACTTTTATTTATTTATTTATTTATTAAAGATTTCTGCCTCCTCCCCACCACCGCCTCCCATTTCCCTCCCCCTCCCCCATCAAGTCCCCCTCCCTCATCAGCCCAAAGAGCAATCAGGGTTCCCTGCCCTGTGGGAAGTCCAAGGACCACCCACCTCCATCCAGGTCTAGTAAGGTGAGCATCCAAACTGCCTAGGCTCCCACAAAGCCAGTAGGTGCAGTAGGATCAAAAACCCGTTACCCTTGTTCTTGAGTTCTCAGTAGTCCTCATTTTCCTCTATGTTCAGGGAGTCCGGTTTTATCCCATGCTTTTTCAGACCCAGGCCATCTGGCCTTGGTGAGTTCCCAACAGAACATCCCCATTGTCTCAGTGTGTGGGTGCACCCCTCGCGGTCCTGAGTTCCTTGCTCATGCTCTCTCTCCTGCTCCTGATTTGGACCTTGAGATTTCAGTCTGGTGCTCCAATGTGGGACTCTGTCTCTGTCTCCTTTCATCGCCTGATGAAGGTTAATATTCAGGAGGATGCCTATATGTTTTTCTTTAGGTTCACCTTCTTATTTAGCTTCTCTAGGATCACGAATTATAGGCTCAATGTCCTTTATTTATGGCTAGAAACCAAATATGAGTGAGTACATCCCATGTTCCTCTTTTTGGGTCTGGCTTACCTCACTCAGGATAGTGTTTTCTATTTCCGTCCATTGCATGCAAAATTCAAGAAGTCATTGTTTTTTACTGCTGAGTAGTACTCTAATATGTATATATTCCATACTTTCTTCATCCATTCTTCCATTGAAGGGCATCTAGGTTGTTTCCAGGTTCTGGCTATTACAAACAATGCTGCTATGAACATAGTTGAGCATATACTTTTGTTGTATGATAGGGTATCTCTTGGGTATATTCCCAAGAGTGGTATTGCTGGGTCCAGGGGTAGGTTGATCCCGAATTTCCTGAGAAACCGCCACACTGCTTTCCAAAGTGGTTGCACAAGTTTGCATTCCCACCAGCAATGGATGAGTGTACCCCTTTCTCCACAACGTCTCCAGCAAAGGCTATCATTGGTGTTTTTTATTTTAGCCATTCTGACAGGTGTAAGATGGTATCTTAAAGTTGTCTTGATTTGCATTTCCCTGATTGCTAAGGAAGTTGAGCATGACCTTAAGTGTCTTTTGGCCATTTGAACTTCTTCTGTTGAGAATTCTCTGTTCAGCTCAGTGCCCCATTTTATAATTGGGTTGATTAGCCTTTTACGGTCTAGTTTCTTGAGTTCTTTATATATTTTGGAGATCAGACCTTTGTCAGTTGCGGGGTTGGTGAAGATCTTCTCCCAGTCAGTGGGTTGCCTTTTTGTCTTAGTGACAGTGTCCTTTGCTTTACAGAAGCTTCTCAGTCTCAGGAGGTCCCATTTATTCAGTGATGCCCTTAATGTCTGTGCTGCTGGGATTATACGTAGGAAGTGGTCTCCTGTGAAGGGCTTACCTTTTATAAGGGGATATAGCGCATGCGCACAGGGAGAGTGCTCTATTTAGTGGCTGCAGCAGCTACAGCGTCACATCTTGGCGGCTGCTGCTGCTGCTGCAGACGTGTCCAACTAGGTCCCCCAGAGCAGACCAGTGTAAACGCCTGAACTCTAAACCCAGGCCTGGATTATAGGTGCATTCCTGCACCCGAACCTTTAAGTGTCTCCCGTGGGATCGAACGCAGCTCCTCGCGCTGGCATAGCAGGCACTTTGCCCACTGAGCTTTTCCTCAGCCCAAAGAAAGAACTCTTACTCTCGCTGGCCTTCAGTAGCCCTGGGACTGACTTCTGGTGGGGCGGTTCATGCTGTTCCTTGGCAGCTGGACCAATCTCCATGGTGACTCTCCTCTACCGCAGTGTGGCTCACACCCAGGAGACAGGACAGCTCTGCTTTTCTGCTTTCAAGTTGCCCACCATACAGTGTTCAGGGCCACCTCCAGAGCTGCCATAGGTGACAGTTCCCAGCTGCCCCAGCCTCACCAGACAGTCCTGTGAGTGGGTCCTTCCCACTACTCCTTTGCCTTGCTAGCTTCCAGGGGCCGGGAGCCCAAGAATGATGCTTTCTGGCATGGACTTCGGCAATGACAGCCACGAGGTGCACGTGCAGGGAAAGCCCCTCCCTCCCCCGTTGTCTGCACTGGCTCCAGAGGCCATAGTTAGGAAGGGAGACTGACTGGTCATCCTCAGTCTTGTCTAGCCTCTCAGCCAAGGCTGTCTCTTCCAGCCTGTTGGTTATGGGAATGAGGCGGTGCCTTAATTTCTTCATTTCTCCCATTTTTAATCAGCGAAGCTGGGGGAACCAGCAGGCAAGGGCAGGGAGAGGTGAAAGGCCACGGGCCTACTGTACAAGCCACCAAGTTACCTCTTAACAAGCCATGGCGAAAAGAAATTATCTTTGTTGTTCTTGGGAAATCTGCATGTCCTTACGCATGTAATTGGCATGTGTGCCTCGTGTTGGCAGTTCAGGTGAACAGGCCACAGCTACTCCATGCCAGACCACCTATAATTAAAACCAAAACAGGATCTAGGTTGCTCCTGGGTACAGGCCACCTCCAACTCAATTTGACCCTCAACTGAGACAGTGGCCTGGGGTCTCTGGGGCCCTTGGAGACAAGGCAGGCAGTCCAGCCTTCTTCACATCCTGCCTGGCTTACTGAAGCCGAGGCAGAGGTCTGCCTTTTAAACAGTTTTCCGGTAGCTGGGGCACATCAGGAGCTGAGGTCCGGGCCCTCGGACCTTCTAGGAGGAGTAGCAGTGCGTCTCCCTGCTTGGTGCAGGAGCTGGAACTATTACATTGAACTAGGAGCAGAGTGTATTACCACACTCGTGCCGTCCATGGTACCAAAGAGCCAGCTGAAAACACACTCCAGCAGACGGGACACTCAAGCTCTGAGGTGGTTAAGGACCTTGCCCAAGGCCACATCACACTTGTCTCCAAACCCTGTTCTGAACTTGTCCCTGGACTCAGGTTCCGTTTGAAGCCTTTTGTCCCCCACACTATTAAGAGATGCCACCCTGATGTCACACACAAAACGGAAGCTTCCTTGGTCACAGAGGACAGGAAGGACAACTGGCTTGTTCCTGCCCCGTGCAGCTGTCTGTGCCCAGCTTCCTATGCAGATCAGGATAAAATGTGCGGTGCACAGGGGCAACACAGAAACATGCACTCTGTGCCCCAACGTCTTGAATTGAGTGGCAAGCAGATGGGACAATTGATTTGACCGAACAATCGAACAATCTACTGGAAGGCCTTTCTGTGGCATCAGTGATAACAGCAATTACAGGGCATGTCTTTCCCCAAACATACATTTTCAAGGAAACTGAGGCACGAGTGCCCTGCCAGCAGTCACGTGGAAGGGAGGTGACAAACCCTTGCACGCACACACCTCCAGCAGCCTGGGGCAGGGGCAGGGTGTGGGGGATGGACTTCCTCTGTGATCTTTAGCTTGCTCTGCACCAGGGAAGTCCCATGACAGCAGGTGAGCACCCAGAGTGACACAGCTCTCCTTAGTAGAAGTAGTAAAGACTGGGCCGAGTGTGGGCACCCTCAGCAGGCAGGCCAGAGTCAAGGCGAAGGGCCGATGGAAGAGCGGCACCGGGTTTAGGAGAAGCAGCCGTCTGGACCAGTCTGCAAAATGTTACTTCTAGGCTGAAGAGCACAGAGAGCCTGGGTTTTCATCAGTTTCTTAGTGAAAAGGAAACTGGAAATTAATATTAAAATCCCACCGAGCAGTGGCCATAGTTTCCACATGCAATCATGCTTGGCTTAGTGAGTAGTAAAATGTTTATAATTTTCTTTCCAAGGTTGAGTTTAGTCATTCTCAATGAACCATTTAGTTGGCCTCATAAAGTCCCGAGTTAAAGAACTCCTGTAGGTGATGTTGTAGATGGATGAGTACCTGGACCTTGTGGATGCTGCTGGCTGCTGATGTCAACGCTGGGGGTGCAGACTTGGAAAATCCTAGGTTGTGATAGGCGAGGGTGCTGCGCTCCACTTGAGCACCCGTTGGGCAGATCAAAGTGTATTCTGAGGGCCTCCTGTGGCATCAGTGGCAACAGTAATTAGATAGATCGCCTTTTCCCAAACGGGCATTTTCAGGAAACCGAAGCGTGGCTGCACCTTCAGCAGTCTTCTGGAGGGGAGGTGACAAACCCCAGCACTTACACACGTGCAGCGTGCAGTGTGCAGCATGCAGCGGCATCTGGGGACATCCACTGTGGCGGTTAGCTTGGTCTGCTCTGCAGAGCATCCCTGTGGGCAGGCAGCACACGTCGTGAAGTCTAGATGCTCTGAGGCTAAGACAAGGGCTGCAGGACCAAAAGGATCCTGACTGATGTAGCCGCTCAGAGGCTGGGCGCTTTAGTCATACAGTATCAGGATAAAAGGAAGAAAGGGAGGAGGTGGAGCTCGGTGTGGAGTCCTGGCATGTGAGAGCTCTCGATTCATCCCAGTCCTGAAAATAAACAGACCACCTCTTCAGACTTGGGCATGGCAGCACGTGGTTGCAACTCCAGAACGTGGGAGGCTGAGGCAGGAGGATTAATGCGATTTGAGTATAGACCGCATTTGACACTATCAAAGACCAAAGAAACAGTTGGGCGGTGGTGGTGAACGCCTTTAATCCCAACACTCAGGAAGCAGAGGCAGGTGGATCTCTGTGAGTTCCAGGCCAGCCTGGTCTGCAGAGGGAGTTCCAGGACAGCCAGGGCTATACAGAGAAGCCCTGTCTCAGAAAAAGAAAACAAAACAAACAAACAAAACAAACAAATAAAAATAACAACCTGTCAGTGTTTGCTGTCTGCTGAAGCTGGAAACAAACAAGGCTGTAGTTTACCCTCCATCTCCTGGCACGATCTCACCCTGACCACTCACACATGGCCACACATTGTCACAAAGGCACCACAGTGCACATAGTCACAGAGAAGCACATTTGTATTCCTGCCCATTTATAGACACACATTTCTCTGTGTGTGCATGCTTCCTCATATATGCACAGACAAATGCCCACACGTTCATGAATATTCAGAAGCAGGATAGTGATATGGCTTGGCAGGTAAGGGCACTTGCTGCCAAGTCTGATGACCTGAGTTCAATCCCATCCCTAAAAGCACGTGGACAAAGGGACTTGACTGACCTACACACACACACACACACACACACACACACACACACCACTATGGCAGGCATCTACCCACCATGGATACAAAATAAATAAAATATAAGAACAATAAGAGAAGTGACTACTTAGAAGACCACACACTGAGGCATGGCGGACATGATCACAACATAGCCCACAACAATGAGACACGGATGACATGATCATACACATTAGCACATACACTGAGACACGGCAGACACGATCACACACACACACATCAGCACACAGCACTGAGACACGGCAGACACGATCACACACACACACACACACACATCAGCACACAGCACTGAGACACGGCAGACACGATCACACATATTAGTACACACATGTAAGACACACAAACACTCATCTTCAGACACATCTTCTTCAATTGTTCTTCAAACTGGGCCGCAACCCTGCCCTACTGCACAGCACAACACGGCACGGCAGTCTTTCACCCTGCCCCCGCCCTCTTGTCCTCCTCCTCCTGCCTCTGATGCACCAAAGGCCTTTACATGCACAGGAACTCACAATCTCCTATCACAAGAGGACCAGTCCTCCTCAATCCTCCCCCAGTCACTTCTGTGCCACTTCAGCCTGCCCCCACTCCTGCCGCCAAACCAGCTTTGGTCTTGCAGACACCCTGTATCTGTCTGTCTCCTGCATCCACCAACAACTTGAGCTATGGCAAGTGGGAGAGGGTGTGAGGCCTGATGGAAGCTGTTATTCTTAGCCTTGTCGCTGAACACTTCCCCTCCCCAACTTTGTCTCTGCCTGCCTAACATCCTCCCCAGAGCCAGAGGCCAGCTGATTCCTCCTCTGTGGAGTGGAGTTGGGGAGGAGGGACGGCGGGAGGGTGAGGGGGTGGGAGGAGGTTGCAGAGACGACTTCGAAGGAGCAGAAAATGGGATTTATTCCCGTCCCCCTCCTGATCTGCATCCAGTGCTTAGGGAGCAGCTGCCTGGGAACTTGGGGGAGGAAGGAATTTGCAATGGAAATGCTTGCTGGTCTGAAGCACTTGGTGCCAGCACCTATCCAGTTTTTGTATGTCTTTCTCCCTCCCCCTCCATCCATCCCTTCCTTCTTGGTACCTTACTAGGGTCTGACCCTATGGCTCCCTGAATGATAGACAAGTGATCAATCACTGACTAACGTCCCCACCCCTTGTCTCAAGGTAACTACTGTGTTCTTTAGACTAGTCTTGGACTGACTTGTCCTATAACCCAGGCCAGCCTTGAACTTGAGGACCTCTTTCCTCAGCCTCCCCGAAGCTGGGCTCTGTCTTACACCATTTTCTCTCATTTCTTGCTTTGGATCAGAAACGGTAAATGGGGGAGATGGGCTCATTTCTGTCTCAGAAATCACTAAGTCCTAGGCCTCTGGTCAAGTTGGTTCTCAGGCCTCCCTCCCTACTAGGACAGGAGGGAGGCTCTGCCCCAGGAAGCTGCCTGGTTTTCTGGCCCAACTGCCTGGAATTTTTCTCTTCCAGCTTCAGACCACCTCCCTCACCCCATGTCTTCCCTGCCCCCACCTCCTGGCCAGTTCGCCTTTCTCTGAAGATGCTCATTCAATGTGTCGTCATTGTCATCGTGTGTCCATCCACGCCCCCTCCCCCCACACCTCCTCTCCCAGGGCCTGTCTGAGTCAAGACCCTCCAGGAGGTGACACGTAACACACCCTGGCTCCCCCACGGCCTCATCCAGGGCACATGAAAGGCCTCTCCCCTTCATCTGAGTAAATTCAGGCCCTGTCAGGAGTCCTCCGACTCTCACGTGGACTGCTTTCAATTCCCTTCTCGTTCTTAGTACTGGCACGATCTCAATTTTCCTTGACCGCTTGCCTGGTAGTGTCCTTAAATTAGCATGCTGGCAGTTGGTAGAGGACTTGCCTAACATTCACAAGGCCCGGGGTCCAATCTCCAGCACTGCCCAAACCAGGTGTGGTGGCCATGCCACCTGTGATATAGAGGCGGGAGAATGGGAAGCTCAAGGTCATTCATCTTAAGACCCTGCGAAAAACCCAACAAATAACGATGAATTTGTGAGCAGATATTGCTGTGCCCAGCACTTGGGTTACACTTTTAGGAAGAAAGTTAGATCGTTTTAGGAAGATCTGCTTCTATTGATATGTGTAATAATCATTCATGCCTGTGTGATATTTCCCAATCTTCTCTGGTATTGTTGAATTACATGGAAAAAGAGCTCATCATAATCACCTTGCCAGGCATGGTGGGCACCTATAATCCCAGTACTCAAGAGGTAGAGGCTGGAAACTCAGGAATTCAATGTCGTTTCCAGCTACTCTACATAAGAGTTCCAGGCCAGCATGGCCTACGTGAAGCTGTCAGAGGGTAGGGATGCCACCATGAAGCTGGTGGGGGGGGGGGGGTGCCTATATAAATAAGTATTCTTTTTAGAAAAACGAGAACTACCTTAGATGCCTTTCAAGTTTATGTGACTTGAGAAATCTCTGGTACGTAGGAAGATTGTTGCTTTATCAAGACAGACATGCTTCAGAATTTCAGCTTGAAATGAGTAGATTAGGCACCTGGCTTTTCCTCTCTAACAAGCTTAACCCCTGCAGGATCCAGGGTGGCCCCAACGGAAGCCAAGACTAGGCCTGGGACAGAGACCTGAAGCAGAGGAGAGCCACACAACGGGAGATCCAAGCCCTGCTTTGGAAGCCCAGCGGCTAGTGGCGGCAGAAGGGAACCCAAACAAGGAGCCTCCGCCTCTGGGAGGGGAGCCGCTTGATGGACCTGCCCTCTCCTAGGACAATGACACTGCATCTGGGTCCAAGTTTCAGGAAGATTCTCCAGGACCCTGCCAGTCCATCCCATTGTCCTATCTCCCAACACATGAGAGCCCATTGGAAGGTCTTGCAGCCTAGCTTAGATATGTCTTACTTCATGCCTGGCTCACTCAACTCTTTGCGAGATTAAAACACACGCATGTACACACACTCACACCACACACACACACACACACACACACACACACACACACACACACACTGCTGAATCTGAAATGCCACACAGCACTCAGACAAAGACCCCTTTCTGTGGAGTTCCACCCCCTCCCACACCTCTCTTCTTTCCCCACCCCCCCTTCCTTACTGCAGGCTAAATTGGCAGTGGGAAGGGTTTTGAGTCAACAAATGGAGTAGGCTGGGGAAGGGAGCCCTGAAGGGGATTCCTGTCTGGGAAACATTTGCTGACAGCAGTTACTGTGACCAAGAGGGCCTGCACCAGCCCAGCAGACAGCCCCTGCCTGCCCCCTGCCTCTCCTAATTGCAGCTCCCCCTCGCCCCACTCCCGTTCTGTCATTTACACACTAAACAAGCTATGGACACCTGCCATGTGTCCAGCACCTGCCTGCCATTGCTCTGTTTACTCTTTCAATCCATCCTCACGAGGACCGAGTGAGTTACCATTACCGTCCCTCCTAACAAAAGAGGAAACTGAAAGCCATCCACTGAAGTGACAAAAAGCAGAGCTGGAGTCTGAGCCGTGGCGGAGGGGTGCAGTCCCAGCTACGCAGGAGGCTGGGTTCAAGCCCAGCCTAGGCGTGAGACCTCGCCTCAAAATTTATAAAAGCCAAGCCAGCCAACTCCTTAAAAGCTCAGCTGTGCAGCCTCTGCTGAGCGTTGGGAAGCCAGGACCATGTGATGAGCTTCTCAGAAGGAGAGACCTCGCTATCTTAGAAATAAAAACAAAGCATTTAAAACATTTTAGGTGTGTAAGTTTCACCCACACGTACGTCTGTACACCGCGTGCATGTCTGGGGGCTGTGGAGGCCGAAAGAGGGCATCAGCTCTCCTGAAGCTGGAGTTACGGTTCTGAGCCACTGTGTGGAGGCCGGAGACTTAACTCGGATCCTCCAGAAGAGCCGCTGTGCTGGTAAAGGCCGAGTCGTCTCTCCAGCCCACGAAAGAACAGAAACTTTGAACCCAGTGCCTGCGTACAGTCAGGGCTGCCCGTACACTTGCACCGTGAGCAATTGGTCTTGGAAGGCAGGGAAAATTTCAGCGTGGGGGAGGCTTGGGGAGAGAGGGCTTCTCGGGTTAGAAGCATCTGGACCTGGATTCTGCACCCCTACTGTGTGCCTACTGTGTGTCAGTACCTACTGTGTGTCCGTTCCATGTGAAGACCGCAGGAAACAAAGATCTCTGATTTAGTTGAGGTGAGTCACCATGTGCTTCAGATTCCACGTGGGAGAGGGTCCCCAAGTGGAAAAGCAAAATAATATGGCTTCTCTAGGACTCCAGAAGATGCCATGACCTTAGGACAGAGAAGGAGTTCTCTTGTTCTTGTTGTTGTTTTGTTTTTCGAGGGTTTCTCTGTGTGGCCCCGGCTGTCCTGAATTCACTCTGTAGACCAGGCTGGCCTAGACCTCCAGAGATCTGCCTGCCTCAGCCTCCCAGGGGCTGGGATTAAAGGCGTGTACCACCACACCCTGCCGAGAAGTTCTTAAGACACAGAAGAACATACAGTAAAATTAAGATATTTTGCTCTTCAAAAAAAATGGCACCAAGAGGAAGTCACCAGGAAAAGGACTTGCTGTGCACGCAGTCAATGAAAAGACACTCTTCAGAGCAAGAGTCTGACGAGCACATGTGACAGAGATGGACAGTTTAAATGGGTGGGGGTGGCGTGGGGGCAGCAGATGGTCCCAGAAATCCAAATGGCCGGCAGATATACCAGAAGGTAGGCATGTTAGGACTCAAACTCCAGTGAGCTTCTGTGACCAGCACCCTAGACAGATCAGCAAAAATGAAAAAAATGAAAAAATCAGAGAAAACTGAGTGCTGGGGAAGACGTGGGAAGAACGCAAGCGCCTTTTTGCAAGCAGCTGCTGGCATTAATGTGATACCGCCAGGCACACGGACCCCGGACACAGGTGCACTAAGGTGATACCGCCAGGCACACGGACCCCGGACACAGGTGCACTAAGGTGATACCGCCAGGCACACGGATCCTGGACACAAGTACACTAAAGCGCAGGAATACTCTGGGCAGGCATTGTTCGTGGAGGTTACAACTGAAGCTGACAAATACCCAAGAGGCACAGATTGGGGGAACTAAAAATGTGGCACCCAAGGGAGGAGTGTGGCTTATTCTGTCAGAGGGGCTAGGATGCCTGGTGATATTACACAGCAGAGGGGGAGGAAGGCTTAGAAGGATGTCCAAGAAGCAGGCAAGGGCAGGAAGGGGTGGATAGAGGAACAGATGTTGACAATGTGGCCACATGTGCCACCATAAGAAGTGTCTGACTCAAGTCCCAAAGTGGGGGGTGATAGTTGGAAGAACGGGTGGACAGAGAGGTTAGGTGGACCCTCTTGCAGGAGGTAGAAAGGTCTGGAAAGGAGTATAGTGTGGGAGTATAGAGAGATGGGGCAGGCTAGAAGGACAGCTCTGACACACTGCCCACAAGATGTGACATTTGGGGAAGGGAAGAGGACAGGAAGGTGACTTCCTAGTGTCTGGCTTGGGGACAGGGAGGGGAATGTCATAGCCAAGTGTAGTAGCACAGAGAGGAGGACATAGCTAAGAGGCCTAGCTGGGACATGACGCTTTGGAGGGCCCATGGGACAGACAGGCCAACATGCAGGACACCAGGATGTAGCGCTTTGACTTGGACCCACACATCAGATAGACTAGAGCAAGAAGTTAAACTGTGTGTGTGTCCAGGTGTGCTGTATGGCACGGGTCTGAAATTCCAGCACTCAAGGGACTGAGGCAGCAAGGTCTTGAGTGCAAGACCAACCTTGGCTATATAGCTTGTCATACCTTGATAAATATATATATATATATATATATGTGTGTGTGTGTGTGTGTGTGTAATATTTATATATTTTAACAAGGCATATATAATATATATGTATACACACACATATAAAAGGAGCAGTAGTCCATGGGTGTCCATGGGTACATGAGAATATTTTGGAGAGGTGAGCAAAACAAAAAAATCAAGACCCAGCCCTGGGAAGCCTGATAGACTCAATGAGAAGAAGCGGATGCAAGAGTGGCCTATGAAGAGAGACCTGGAGGAGCTAAGGCCCAGGCTGAGACAAGGTCTGAGGTTGGAGGGTCAGTAGCTCAGAGGAAATGAGGCATCCAATAGGAAGGGTGGGGCTACACAGAGGGGGCAAGGGCACTTCTGGCCTCAGGTTCTCTATTTCCCTTACCAATTAGAGGTGAGATAGGAGGCCAACCGGAAGCTGAAGGGGTAGAAGGTTTAGAACAGAAGCCGACCACTGGGGCCCGGAGGCCAGGCTGAAGTCAGGGACCATAAATCTGGGGTGGTACCAGTTTGCACGGTTGGTTGATTTTCCTGTGCTTTCCAGTAGCCTGGAAATCGTGATGGGGAAAGCAGATGACTGGGGTCCTCCAGGGCTGGGAAAGGCAGGGCACGGGGCCGTGGGAATGGAGGTGCCAGATCACAGCACATGGCTGAAGGAGAAAGGAGAGCCAGGAAGAAGGACAACTTGGCAGGGTCTGAAGCCGGCACTCGGTTCCGTAGCTGAATGAGAGAGAATGGGAGAGATCTGTGAATGGAGGCTGGCTCCATGAAAAGAAGGGAAGTGAGCTTTGGCCCACATGGGTGATGCTGGTATTTAAGACTGTATAGGTGTCTCGTGCGTGTGACAGCACATTCCTGTAATCCCACACTTGCAGGAGGCTGAGGCAGGAGATTAGGGAGTCTGAGCCAACCTGGGCTACACAATGAGACCCTAGCTGCAAAAAGAAAACAAAAGGTGACCCTGGAATAACTGACTGCCAGGTGGGTTACTAACCCTAGACTGAGTAGCCCACCAAGGCAATCAACAGAACCCAATGCTACCCAATCAACACAAAGATCTTTTTTAAAAAAAAGATTCATTTTATTTTTAGCTGTGTGGATACAAGTGCATTTGTGCACATGAATGCAGGGCCCAAGGGGACCAGAAGAGGGTCTCAGATCCCCTAGAACTGGAGTTACAGTTGTGAGTTGCCTGATGTGGGTGCTGGGAACTGAACTCTGGTCCTCTATAGAAGTGGTACGTGCTTTTAACTGCTGAGACATGCCGTCAGCCTCAGCAAACAGGTCTTGGTAATCTGTGGGTGGCTGAGAGGGAGAGGAGATCTCTGGAGGTTGGAGGCACAGGAGAAAAGGCTTAAAGAATTAGGGATGCCCTGGGTTCGTGCAAGTTCCCAGGATGACGGTAGGAGGTGGAAGTTGACAGGACCTGTCACCAGGTCCTCATGGCTAGGGGTTCTCTGGGTGGATAGTCCCTGTCACTATGGTCACGGGTGCTGGGGCTGGAGAATTGGAATCTGGAGATGTGACCTTCAGTGGTGTGGTAGAGGAAGTGGAAGGAACTGAGGTGGTAGACTGAGGCAGAAGGCTGACATTACCACCTGGCTGGCTTTGGTCTCCTGCAGATGCCTCTGAGCATCTTCATTGCCTTGCCTTGAGCCTGAGAGGCACCACTTCCCCTGGCATGAGCACAACCCTATTGTCACTTCCCTGCAAACCACGTCCAGGACTCTCCCGGCAGGAACGTGATAGCTCCTGTATGCTGTGGTCTCACAGGTCCTGGGAAGTGGGCAGTGAACACAGGACTATAGGACCGCAAAAGAGTGGGGCCATTCTGTCCCTCCTCTGCCCTTTCCACATCTCCCTGGGGCACACAACCCTTTCTTATCCTTCAAGCTGCCTGCGGAAAGTTAGAGTAAGCCAGAGATGTTGGTGATTGTGACAGCAGGTGAGGAAGGCTGGCAGAGTCTCACTCGTCCCCAACACACTCATTCTGAACACCTTCACAGCTTTCACGGTCCAGCCACGGACTTCACACCCCTTCCGCTCCCGTTTATTTATATCAATTACTCTGGTAAGACAAAGAGTTTCAGTCCTTCCATTCATTATTTTTTCCCCACCAGTCTTCCAAGTGGTTTCTTGGGGTCTGTAAGAATTTATCGTAGAGCAAGGACTCTGAAGGAGGTCTGGGAATAACACAAAGGGTCCCGCAAATGGAGTGGCTCCTACTCTGGTTAGTGAGGTCAAGTGGATCCTGATGGATGCATGTATCTCTAGGTTGAGAACTTTACAAGGGAGGACCAATGGTCTTGGGAAGGACAAGAGGGGATTGACGGGTGTGGGGGTGCCAGAAGCTTCTGCAGAGACTTTGTAGACATTTGGCCAGTCCAGGGTTCTGACATAATGGGTGGATGGAGGTGGGTTAGGATCTTGAGAGTTTTAGAAAACTCAGGTACTTCTGTGTTGGCAGATCTTCCTTCCCTGCCAGCAGCTTCCAAATAAACACACTGAGGCTTATATTAGTTCTAAATGCTTGGCCAATAGCTCAGGCTTGTTACTAGCTAACTCTTACATTTAAGTTAACCCATATTTTCGAGAAAGGGTTTCTCTCTGTAGCTTTGGTGCCCGTGCCGGAACTAGCTCTTGTAGACCAGGCTGGCCTCGAACTCACAGAGATCCACCTGCCTCTGCCTCCCGAGTGCTGGGATTAAAGGCGTGCGCCACCATTGCCCGGCTTAACCCATATTTCTTATCTGTGCTCTGCCACATGGCTTTTCTCACTATGGCACATTCATCTTGCTTTTCCCTGCATCTGCCAGAGACTTCCCACCTCTGACCTCCTTTCTCCCAACATTATCAATTGGCTCTCCCGCCTAACCTTTTTTGTTCAGCTATGGGCCAGTCAGTTTCTTTATTAAACCAATCCAAGTGACAAATCTTTAGAGTGTACAAAAGGATTGTGCCATGACACTTCTAAGCAAGCAGGACTTTGAGGAACTTGGTAACGTGCATAGTGGGGCTAACACAGCTTGAGCACCAAGCAGTCTGCCATGTGATATGATATATACAAGCCCATACTGACCACTGGGAACTTTCCAGCCAGGCCTGGCCTGCTCCTTTGCCCTAAAGTGCCTCAGCTAGGCCTGGCAGGTCTTTGTGGGGCAGCCGTACCAGTCTCCTTACCTATAAAGCAGAGCTCACGTGAGCAAATGGTTTAGTGGTCCCTGCTCCCTGGCTGCCATCACGCCCTCAGCATAGGTCACCAAGTGCATTTGCTCACAGCTGCTCTGGTCACACTTAGCTTCACTGCACTGGGCTTGCATTCCTGCTGGCTTGCTGGATGCCTGGCCTCAGCCAGGGGGTCTGTCACAGGGTGCTGACAGAGGTTGTGACCATGCGCAGGAGGGATGGCCTGGTAGAGGCTGGGGCTCTGAGGAGTGGGGTGGCTGAGAGCACCTGTGACCATTAGGAAGGCTTTTATGAGCCTCCTGCCATAGGCAGCTTCCTCCTCCAGGTCTGCAGTACATTGGGGCTTCCTGTTTGCTCCCGAGCAGATGGAGCTGGAATCTCTCCGTACCTACTCCCATTCATAAATCACAGCCTATCCTGGGTGCTGGAGCCACCATTCCAAGTACAGTGATGTGTTTGTGTGTATGTGCGCGCATGCGTGTGTGTGTGTGTGTGTGTGTGTGTGTGTACATGCGTATGTGCGTGCTCAGAGTGGGAAGAGGAGCTGTGAGTGTGCAGAGAACACATGTACTACTAGGAAGACAGGGAGGAGCTGAGATTGTCACTTGCCCAGTTGACTCAATACACCTGCATGCAGGGTCCACTTGCCCTCAGGCCCTCTGTTCATCCCAGGGTAAAGCCTCAAACAGTTCTGACCCCACTTGTGAATGAAGGCTGGGCATGGGAGAGGGCAAGGGTACCTCCCCACCTGGGGCACAGAAGGAAAGCTGCAGCAGTCACTTAGAGAGCTCACAGAGGATGCTGTGTCCCTGCCTCACGCTGTTTGCTCCCCTCCCTTTGCCAGGAGGCTCCCAGGGCTACCCAGTGAGCCTAGTCTTGCCAGGGCCCTTGGGGGAGGAGGGCTGTACCTTCAAGGGCTCCTTCTCCTTTCTCTGGAGTAGAGAAAGGCAGTCCTTCACTTGCTGGAACTGCCTCTCCCTTCCAAGTTGTGGCTGAGTGTACCCATAGATAGATGTGCCTTACCATTCTTCTTCACGGCCTTCTCTTACCGTTGTCCCCCCCCCCCCCCCCCCCCCCCGCCCCGGCCCTGGCCCAGGTTTCGACCCCCAGCACCTCTCCAAGGGTTCTAGGCTGACCCAATAGAGTATTTTAGGAAGAGTTCCAAACAGTCAGGAGGGTGGTCACCCTAGGCTACTGAGTTCATGGCCAGCCTGGGTACAGAGAAACCATGCCCGAAAACAACAATAATAAAAGGATGGGGTGGGGGGCTGGGCATGTAGCTCTGGGAGACCTGAGTTTGCGGCTCACTGCGCTTCCCTGGGACCGAGATCTTGGGCTGACCCTGTTATGCTGCGTCTGGAGCGAGGGACACAAGGAGAAAGCTGTCTAGGAGGGCGATTGTGCCAATGCCCGGCTATTATCACAGCGGGCTCTTCTTTTAACTAACTGGCACTATCTCCATTTGATAGACGGAGCTCTGGAGAAACTCGACCCTGCATTGGTCTTGCGGCTTTGGCCTATATTCCTGCCTGCCGGTACTCACTGCCCAACCCAGCCCTTCGCACTGAGGTCCCGCCTACCCCGGAGCTCCCTCCCTCCCTCCCCCACCCCACTCCACTCCCGCGCGCGCCCCGCCCGGTCTTTTATCACCGCGGGTACTGTTTGTTTTCCTAACACCTTCACAATTACCGGAGAGTCTGCAAACAGCAGAGCGGCTGTGACGTCCTGCGGTGTGAGCCTGAGCTCCATTCCCCGGAAGGATGCCCAAGCAGTTCTCACCTGCCTCAGAGAAGGAGCCTGGCACCGGCGCCAACTGAAGGAGCTGTGAACGAGGCCGGGAGGGGATGCTGAAACAGGCCAGGCAGAGATGCTTCTCGTTAACATCTCTCCATAAAAACCCCCCGAGTTCCTACATCCAGCTGGTGTCTGAATGGGGCTGATTATAAAACGGGGAGGCCTGGAGGCGGAGGGCAGCTGTGTGGCCAGTGGGCTTTATAAGGAGGTTTTATGGACTCAGCTGAGAGATGTGGTGATGAGAAGCCAAATTTTAAACATCCTCCTAAAGTTCACTTTCCCTCCCCTGGGGCTTCTAGCTGAACAGGATAGAGAAGGCCTGTGGAGGAGCCAGGGGAGGGGTGGTAAGGGGGCATGAGCCACACATACCCAGAGGAAGCAGGCAGGAATCACAGCTGGAAAGCTGTAAGTTAGACAAGAGGAAGGACTTCGCTCTGGCCTGGGGCATAGGGAGCGAGGATATGGGATAGGGGGAATGGACTGACTTATTCCCCTTATCGTTGACCCCTAAGAGGTCGTTTTCACTTTCACCAGACTTGGCTGATGGGAGGAGCTGAGGTTAGGACCAGGAGCTGGAAGCCTGCATCAGAGACCGGCACCAGTAGGACCCTGTGGGCATGCTAGCTCTCATTTCACTGCTGGGAGCTTGGCTTGGCCCCAGGAAGAGACTGTCTGGCTTAGCTGTGGCTCCCCAGCGAGATATTGGTCCCAGGATTCTGATTCGAGTCCACGACAGTCCCCAGAGAACCAGGCTGGACCCATGTGGATGAAGTCTGATAACTGAGGCTACTCTGAGCCCTGAGGTCTTGCTGCCCCAGTGGGCCTGTCCCCTAGAGGGCCTGACAGTACACTCTGGGGAACTGAGATACAGGATGAGTGGGGGTCTTTGGCGTAAGAGCTGCGAGGGTGCCCTCCCGCTGCCTTGATTCATCTGTTGAAGCTTCATTCCAGTAAGACCCAGCTGAGGATCCAGGTCCTGCTGATGGGACATCACAAGGGGAAACCCCAGGATGCCCTCTGTGGCTGCTCCCTGTAGAGTTGAAGCAACAGGAGGGAGGAACCCACAGAGCCCTCTACAGGGTGAGCCTGGTCCAGCCGCTTCAGAATTCATAGTAGGAAAACAAACAAACAAAAACAGGCAAAGGAGAAAACACTGAGTCCCTGCCGCAGGCCTTGACCCTACTTCACCCTCGGAGAACTGGGCTCACTTTCTGAGGACAGGAAGAAAAATCAGATAGGAAGCAGGCCCAGAGAGAGCGCATAAAGTGCCTGCAGCCACTGAGCCGGTGGGACTAGGGAAAGAACACACTCCATCTGCCCCTCTAACCCGAGGTTTTCTGCTATGAGGAGGCAAGCCCTGGGGGTGGGGTGGGGGGGATGAGAGACTTGCTTAGAGGAGTAGGGGTGCATAGAGCCTTTCCTTTCCAGAGCTGCTGGCAGGAATGGGGCAGAGGCAGGCTGTATATATACTGCCAGGTGGAGTAGCTTGCAAAGCCCTAGAAAATCTGCAGGCCCAGAGATGCCTCCTCCGAGGATCCTGAAGAACGAAATGGCAGAGGTGCTGACGGACCTGGCCTTCAACACGCAGCCTCCAAAGGTCCCTGGAGCTTGGAGGTTGGCACCCAGAAACTTCCGAAGGGTGTCCATTAGGGGCCACATGGACTCAAGGAGTGCGGCAGGGACTCCCAGTGCTGGAGTCCTGGTGCGTCGTGTCCACCATTCACTGGTGGATGACACAGAACCCCACCCTCTCAGAAGCGACTGTTCAAGCCAGCACTCCGGAGGCTGTGGGACCTGTTCCGGCCCCTTTGCCTTCTGTCCTGCACACAGTCAGTGCGTAAGAGCTGGTGTATGATCCACCAGGAGGGCATCCTCCACACACCAACACACACTTGACTGTCCCAGCTCAGCTCGGCTGCTTTTCCTTGGGGTCACCCACTAACCCATACTCAGTGTTGTGCAGGTGTGGGGAGTACGGGATGGCCCCGAGACACAAAGATCGCCGTGGGGAGGAGGCACAGGAAGTCTCCAGTGCTGGGGTGCAAGATATACATTCAGTGCCCAACAGGAAACACAAGGTTGCTGGACGCAGGGGATGAGTTCTACAGTGTGGCCAGTGAACACAGTGGCCACTTACGATGGCTGGGAGAGCCCTCAGAGAGCTGAGCAGAAGCACACACTGGTCATTTGATAATGACTTATTAGCCATTTTAATTGTTGAAAATATAGGTATTTGGCTAAGTGTCAAACTTCTAGCAGAGGCAGAAGCTGATGGCTGGAATGGTTGTAACGGCCGCTGGAATATACTATGCCGAAGGATCTCCACCCCTGTAGACTATTCAGAGAGC
The DNA here is from genome assembly GCF_018167655.1 of Microtus oregoni. Lineage (NCBI taxonomy): Eukaryota > Metazoa > Chordata > Mammalia > Rodentia > Cricetidae > Microtus > Microtus oregoni. The sequence continues at coordinate 23,595,944 of NW_024543088.1, forward strand.
ATTCGAGGCATCTAACAGATTACAGCAATGATGTGTCACGGGAAGGAAGAACTGAGCTAGCCTCTGCCCCTGTGAGTGGGCAGGCACTAACCTGCCCACGATCGACCTGACCCCCACGCCTGGCTGAAGGCTGCCTGTGCTTCTCAGCTGAGGTGTGGGTGCCAGGGCCCAAGGAGGTATGTCTTCCTGAGTCTGAAGAGGGGGCACTGACTGGTGCTGGCTGCCAAGGGCGTGTGCTAAGAGCTGGGCAAAGGAGCAGGCTGGAGCCTGGCAGCTGAGGGGCTCTCAGCAGCCCTGTGCCCACCATGCAGCTGGGTACTGCTGCATAGCCAGCAGCTGGCCAGCAGCTAGAGATGCAGCTCTAGGCCCTGGCAACTTGGGCAAGGAAAACAGAAACAGGCAACATGCAGAAGCCAAGGCCTGGGGCTGCAGGAGTGGCGTACAGGCCCACCTGGCCCTGCCTTCGGGAGCAGCCACGGGCAGCTCCAACTAGAAAGATAGCTCTGCTGTTCACCTGTTATTAGGCAAAATGCTTGCTTTAGTTTAGTTCAGCAGTAGCCGGCTCTTCCTGCGATCTGGCCTCTCATAAGCAATTCAAAAATGCCCTTGTTATAAGGAATCTACCGAGGACTGTCCAGTAGCTGGCTCTATCAAGAAACATCCAAGTGTCTAGCAGACCGTTCATTCCCAGGAAGGGAAATAGTGTCCTGCTGATTGTGAGCCGGCCACAATGCCAACCCACTGTAAGGACCTGGGAGAACACTGCTTTCTTCTCTAGGGGGCAGGGAGAATGAACTTGAACATCCAGAAGCTGAGAAGCCATCTGGGCATTCCAGGGCTTCCTCAGGGGATTTGCAGAACCTGCTTTGAGTTCTTTGAAGGTCCAGTGTGTCTAGGCCCTTACCCATCGGGTAAGGCAGCCACGTCAGGTGTAGGTAAGCGCCGAGGTGGATGAGGGGAGAGATGCAAGCATTTCCAGTTCTCTGGGCTTTCTTCGGAGGGAAAGGGCCAGAGGAGGGGTTTGCGTGCTTCTTGGTTTGAGGCAGGGCACTGTTGTGATTACACTGGTCACACAGCGTCTGAAAGAAGCTCGGTGCAGAGAAGAGTATGGGGTTCTGCCCAATGTAAAAACTGTAAAGTGGCAAGATTCCACTGACCTGGAAACCTCATGGTGCCCTGAGCTGCGCCCACAGAGCCCAAGGTCACCTCATGTCACCAGTGGCCAGCCTGTTTTGGGGATCATTGTGTAGACAACGGATTCTGTCAGCAGCAGTGCCTTCTCATCCCTTCCTGGCGTGGGCCCAAATACTTTAGGTTATTATAACAGGCCAAGTCTCACGGGGAGATTTGCTTCATTCCCACCGCTCGGACAGGCAAAGCCTTCATTAGCCAGCGGCATCTGGCACAGTGGCTAACTTGCTCCTATAGGCTGAAACACGCTATGGCTTGTTCCTGTTCCATCTCCCCTCCCACAGAGCTTTCTACAAACCTCCTGCAAAACTCTGGCCCACTATCGATTATCACATTTCATAGGTTAGGTATCGATGGTCTCGTGGTGCTCACTTGACTTGGCACAGGTGAGGGAGGGCGTGACTCAGGCCCAAATTTACCTCCTTCTAGTCCTGGTGGCCTCTCTCTGTCCTGACCCCTGGAAGCCACCCTTCTTCCTCCGAGGTTTAGGGTATACTTCACTCACAGGCCCCCTTCATCCTAGGACGAAGGGCCTTTTCCCGTCAGCCCCAGGGCGTGGCCCAGAGAAACCCGGATGTATCTGGATGTATCTTTGCCTCCCTCACAGCGTGGCCTGCAGCCCTTACGGACCCCAAATCAGGCAGCCTTTTTTTTTTATTCTTTTCGCTGTCACTCCACTAATGGTTTCTCCGAAAAGCTCTGGGCCTCCAGGCTGCGGCATCAGCAGCTCTGGGTGGCCCAGCGCCCACTTCCTCCAGGTACACATGAGCTGAAAATCCGGGTCTCACCCACTTACCCACATACCCACATACCCTGGCCTGGTCCTCCCCTCACATCGCAGCCATTACAAACTCAACCCGCAAATTTCCATCCCCTCAAAGCTGAGTCTTGGGATCCCCCCTAGTGATGGTTTGGTGGGATCCCTGTGTTCTGTGACAAGACTTTTCCTGGGGAGCTGCAGCACACACTTCTGCTCACCCCCAGAGAGAAATCGCACGGCAGACCAAAGTCCAACCTGACGAACCATGAGTGTTCTTGGGGTTACTTACAGGAATATAGATGAGGGGTTATGTACAGGAGCAGAACTGACTCAAAGTTAGCTGTGTCACCGAAGCCCACCCCAGCATGGGTGACAGCTCACAGAAACCGGGAATGTGGAGCACACTCGGCACAGCCTGCAGGCAGCTCAACAGGTTGGAGGCTGTCCTTTCCACGTGACTCAGTTGATCTGTCTAAACGTCATCTGGCTGCTTGGCTGATTTCTGCTTCTTTCAGGTCTGGTCCCAGTCTTCTTTGCAGCTCAGCGCTCTTGGGGGGCAGGGAGGGAGGAGGGGGGGAGACACGACACACACTGGACGATACACTCTCAGCTTTTATGCCTCACTCTGGCGGGGAGGGGCCTAGTGAACCTGGTCAGTTTCAGAGAGTTCCTGAAGCTATTTTGAGTTTTTTATCTTCCTGTTTAAAGAGCTTCCCTGCAGAATGGAATGTTTCCATCTTGGAGGAGACTGTTCCACAAAGCGGCCCTGAGAATGGTTTCCTACCACCAGCGGAAGGAGCTCAGCTCCCCTTCCTAGCGTGTCTTACCCCTGGTGCCTGACTGCCCTCTGAGGGAAGAGAAGGTCTGTCTCAGATTCATGAACTCTTTTAGCCAAGCTGACCAGTGTACCTATTTTGCTTGGGGACAAATCCTCAGCTGCCTGGTTTATAACAGGGTGAGAAAAAAGCACAACAGTCAAAAAAAAAAAAAAAAAGTGAGACAAAGGGTTTCGTGTGTGAGAAGCAGAGGAAACCTGGACAAAAGAGAAGCCCAGGACCATCAGGTCTTTGCCATGGGGCCTGTGGATATGCTGGAGACCACGTTGGGTCCCAGTGCACTGGGAAACAAAGATGGGGTTACGGATGAACCAGCTGTGCTTCCTTCCTGTGGTCCTAGAATTACCCTCACCTGGAAGGGACAAACAAACATGGAAAGATCCAGGCTCCTTTTTTTCCTAACCATGATGAGAATCAGATTCCTGAGAATTCCCTTAATTCTGAGGTTCCCTTTGGCAATAAGCCTCCTTAATTGTTCTGAAACTCACATGGCTGTTTAAGACAAAATTATAACATTGTATGTGGGTTTTATAATTTATGTAGATGTAATACATATGATATTCACAGCATGAAGGAAGGGGGCAGGGAGCAATGGACATCTGTGGTTACAAAGTTTCTACATTTTACTTGAAATAGTAACTCTAAGTGGACTGTGAAAAGTTAAGGATGCATTGTAATCCCTGAGGCAATCATTAAAGAATTAATGCAGAGAGGTAGAGCTACAAACCCAATAGATAAATTTAAATGGAATTTTAAAATTCCAAAAGAAGGTAGGGAAGGAAGGATAAAGAAATAAAAAACAGAGGGGCAAAATAAAACTAAATTCAACCATATCAATAATTACATTAAATGTTAATGGACTAAACATTCCAATTAAAAGGCAGAGATTGTCAGATGAGATTTTTTTTAAAGACTTAATTATTTGCAGTCTGCAGGAGATGTAATTCAAATCTAAACACACAAGTTGAAATGACAGAGGAAAACAATCATACTTATATATGCAACCAATAAAGCATTTCAAATGCATGCAGCAAAAATGGACAGATTTAAACAAAAAGATAGACAATTCCATTATTAGAGTTAGGGCTCGTTAGTAAGGTCAGGACTCACTGTCATTTGTCCTGATTCACTGTGAGCATTAATGTGTTTAGGAACTCATTTCCCGGGCTGACCTGTGGACTGTGGGTTGCAGGCTGATAAGAACTGACATGGTTCCAGGTGATTCCCCCCCCCCCAAATCAGGAGATTTTAAAAATTATTATCTTTATTTTATGTGTACGTGAGAGTGCAGGCGTGTGTGTGTGTGTGTGTGTGTGTGTGTGTGTGTGTGTGTGTGTCAGTGCCTGAGGAAGCTAGAGGAATGTGTCAGAGTCTCTGGAACTGGAGGTTACTTAATGAGCTGCCCAATATAGGTGGTGGGAACCAAACCAGGGTCTTCTTGAAGAGCAGCAAGTGCTCTTAACCACTGGGTCATCTCTCCAGCCCCTAGATTATTTTTTACTGTTTCCTGTTGGGTGTTCACATGGCAACGGCCTCTCCTATCAGCTATCCCCGAACTGGAATAATCCTAAAGTACTAGCGAGCGACAACAAGGAGGCCAAAGCAGCCACGTTTGCTTCATTATTAGCCCCTCACGGCCCTTTCACAGCACACCTGAGGCTGTGGCTCTGGGGTCAAAGACCACAGCAAGAGTCAAGCGTGCCCTCAGTTGTCACCACGGTTTGTTTGGTCCACAGAAGCAAGAGGCAGCCAGTCCTTTCCAGGCTTGTCATGCGTCATGATCAGAGGAACCCTTGTTAGAGCGGACAGCTGGGCCCTGTGCCCAGCGTTTCTGACTCAGCAGCTCTGAGGTGGGATATGATGCCACCCGTCTGGGGGCGCACTGAAGAGCCCCTGAGATGAGCAGGGGGAAGGCCAAGGGAGCACAGAGGAAAGTCTTACTTGACAGTGTCAACTGCCAAAGCCTGGAGGGAAGGGTGAGGGGTGTGGCCGGAGAGCAGAGAAGCCTGGTTGGGTTAGCTGCAACCCAATCAGGAAGGGCTTTCTCACTTAGAAGGAAGAACCCAGGTGCCACAGAAGTTCAAATCCCATATGATTTACAGTTACGTATGTTGTGTATCAAATATGTGGTTGGGGGAGGGGCACGTGTTACAGTGCAGGACCATCAGAGGGCAACTTGGGGGAAGCTGTTCTCCCACCAGGTGTATTCTGGGAACTGAATTCAGCCAGCTTGGCTCCACGGGCCTTTTCCTGTTGAGCCATCTGGTTGACCCCAACTGTGTCTGTGTAAAAGATTGCCTAAACACTTGAGCCTCATTTCCCCAACCGGTAAAATGGCTCTCCAGTGAGAGAATGCGGGGAGCGAGCACGTGGCACAGGGCATGCTCAGTGGGGGCCATGAGCGCAGCCGGCAGAGCGCAGTGCCGAGGACCCAGGCTCCAAGTGGGCTTAGGTGGGTTAAGACAGCATGTCAAGCCTAGTCCAGGATAGCGTTTTCTGAACACCTTCCTGAGGGCACGAGATCCAGGGCCCTTCTCAGACTCTTCCCCCGGCCTGAGTCAGGCTGTTCACTGGCCGGCTCCAGGCCTTTGAGCCCCCAACAAACTCAAAGCTAGGCCGCTGCTGCTGCAGTAAGCCAAGCAGCTCAGCCTTATCAGGCACCGTCCAAAAGCACAAATGGCAGCCGCCTTGAATTTTTCAAGCAAGCAAGCAAAGGGGATTTAGTTCATCTGCATTAAGGAAAGAGAATTCATCACCACCCCACTCCACCACCGTGTTCTGAGATAAAATGGTTCATTTCAATGAAAACTGAAACCCGGAGATGAATCCTTGCTGCAGCCTCTTGGGCTGTGAGTTAGATGGTGAGTGAGGAGTGTTCAGGCCAGGGCAGCAGGTCTTTTCCTCTCCCTCTTCTGGGGCCTCCGTGTTGGCAACTCTCAGGCATATGGGTGCTGGGGGGAGGGGGTGTGTGTGTCCAGAAATTGCAGCTTCTCACTTTTAAGCAGTCTGTCTTTTTTTCTGGGCTCCCACCTCTCCCTCAATCAGATACACTCAGGTTCACATTCCCTCCTGCCTTGCCACCATTAAAGCTTTGGATTTGTATGATTGTGCCCACATTCATAGGCCATCAGAATAGATAAAGATGGCGTTGCAAAATAGGAGGCATTCCTAGAGTTAGAACTTCCCCTGGCAGTTCTTGACCCTGAGTCTTGGTCCACAGCTAGTTCGGACCCTGCCAAATGCTGGCTTGCCCCAGTACTGTCTTGGCCAAGCGCTGCCATGCTCTTTGTGTGGTTTGATGAAAAACTAGGCAAAAGTCAGGCCTGGCCATCTTGGGGAAGCCTTGTTCGTGGTTGGAAATCATGAGTAAAGTTTGAAAATTAGCTGAAGAAAATCCTGCTTAGGAAAGCGAGTTTCCCAGCAGGGGGAATAAAGGCCAACTGGCAAGGCCCAACGAAACAATCAGACAGCCTCTGGGCTGTTCACCTCGGGTATCGCCCACCCTTCTCCAGCCCTCCTGAAGCATGGGAAACCAAGAGCTACTCACATTAAGGTGATTGTCTAAGAAGACTCAATGGAGACTTTGAAGCCAAATTCCTGTGCAGTTCCCTCTGCTATCCAGATTCCCTCACCCCGCCTCCTCCGACTCCTCCATCCAAAAGCAGTTAACGTTATGTATCTGCTCCCCAAGGGTTGTTGGCCCTGGCAGATGTTTGTGGCAGAACCCTGGTACTGGTCCAAGACTTAGACCTTCTGGGCCCTGTGTGGGGCAGAACAACTTAAAGGTGTAGGTGGATTTATCTCATCGGCCAAGTATTGCCCAGTGAGTGTCTGTGTGGAACAAAAGGACTGTGAACTCCTGCACTTAAGTCTTGTAAACCAGTCCCCCAGCTTTCCCAGCCTCCTGTGTGTGCTGGTTCTTTGCTTCCTGGAAAACTGAAGTGGCAGCTCCAGATAGAAGGGGGCGGGGCTGGACCAGGTGGAACCAGGCTTCCGAATTGCCTCACATCTCCCCATTCTCCAGCTGCAGCGGCAAATTGACTTCCGGCAAATTGACCCAAAGGTCCCCTGTTTCCCCTCTGCTCTTGGGTCTCCACAGGGCAGTCTTCTTAAAGGGCACATCCAGGCCTGCCAACGGCCTGCGGTTCACACACCCTGGGGCTGCAGGAGCCTGAGGAGACTACAAGAGAAAGCCCTCTTTAGCCTTCCTCCTCCATCATCCCCAGTCTTTTGGGTTTTTTGGAGACAGTCTCACTGTGTGGGTCTGGCTGGCCTGGAACTCAGAGAGATCTGCCTTCCTCTGCCTCAGGTGCTGTATCAAAGCTGGGTGCCGTGTGGTCTCTGGAGTCTTGAGGACTGATTAGGGGGTGTCCAGGAATGCAACAGGGCCAAGGGGCCGGGGAGCGGGATAAGTGTATATCCCGCTTCCCCCAAGTTCTTTCCAACTCCTTGGGATCCCGTGTAGCCAAGCTGCCTCTGAGAGTCCACAGGCTTGGTTTTAGTTTGAGTTTCAGCTCAAAAGTCTGTTTTCTGATTTTGCATCATTTTGGCCAGGTCTTTGCAGAATATTCTAGGATCCTGGCTTGGGCTGCTAAAGGTGTGAAGCTCTCATAGGGAAAATGCTACCAGCTTTCTGTACCAGGACACTGGCATAAACACACATACACACACACACACACACACACACACACACACACACACAGAGAGAGAGAGAGAGAGAGAGAGAGAGAGAGAGAGAGAGAGAGAGAGAGGAAATAACCTGGCCTCCCAGTGCTAAGCCTGAGCCTTTGGTGATTTGGGGCAGGAAGGTGTCGACTCAACATCCTGTTTAAATTTGGCACTCGTCAAGGTTTTTAACAGGGGTTATGACCCACCCTCCTCCCTTTCCCAGGCCTTTCTTACATATCCCTCTAATCAGTTTTAGCTTTGACTCTAATTCTGTTCTTTAGCTCGGAGCTCAGGCCCTGGCCCAGCTGAGGGAGGAGCCGTGTGATTTCTCTGAGCCCGGAGACCCAGATGGCAATTGGGGACCGGAAGGTGGGAAGAAGAAAGGAGAAAAGAACAGAGGGAGAGGACAGCAAAACCGAGACAAAAATGGGACGGAGGTGTGTGTGCAGTGTTGTGTTGTAACCTTGTACGTGTGTGCTCGGGCTAGCAGTGGTGCGGGAGGCTCCGAGGACGCACAGCGGTGAAGGGGAAGGCCTCATTACACCCGGGCTCAGCTGCCACGGATCTGAGTCCCCTGCTGGCCATCTGAGCAGAGGCTCTGCCTAGCAAGCACCCAGCCCCTGTGACTCCCGGGTGGAGAAGCCCACATTCCTGCCCAGCAAAGGCCCCTTTAATCAAGGCTCCAGACCCTTCCTGCAGCCGCCTGGGGGGGGGGGGGGGACTGTAACGCTAAACACATTAGTGTGTGAGATTGAAAGGTAACACATTCTCATGGAAGCCCTCGGAACAATGGGCTTCAGGTCTGGGTTTCATTTGGAGGAACTGTGCGGTGGGAATTTCTCTAATCAAATAAAAGAAAATGAAAAACTCTATCGTTCGCAAACTTTAATGCTCTTAATTGCATTAATTTGAAAAACACAAAGTCTTTCTGAGTATGGTGTTGGAGCTTGATAGGAATGGAAGCTCATGGCTTGACTGGGGCAGAAGCCCAGCTCTGGTGGCAGCAGTCCGTGTGGCCGAGACTTGAAGGAACGATACTCTGGCAGAGACTCAAATGATAGGTTAGCCTCTGTCCTCGCCACGGCCCCTCCCAGCCCTGGTATTTCCGGGACCTTATGGTGGCTGAAGAGGCCTGACAGCCCCATCAGGCCACTTGGCCGGGACCTGCTGCTGTCACTCACTCAGGAAGGGGGAGGGCAGACCCTCTGCTCTGTCAGCACCTACAGCCTGGTCCCAGCTGCTCTTCTTGCAGCATGCCCCACCCTGGATGCCTCCAGAAGCCCAGACCTCAGACTGTCCTTCATAGCTGTTCGGCCATGCGAGGCCTCCTTGACCCGGAACTCTTGTCTCCACAGATGATGGAAGAGGAAGAAACAAGCCACAGAGCTAGTCCATCAAAGTAGAATGGGAGCGCCTGGAGCTTGAGGGTGGGAGCACCTGCAGCTTGAGGGGTGGGAGCACTGGGAGCTTGAGGGGTGGGAGCGCCTGGAGCTTGAGGGGTGGGAGCGCCTGGAGCTTGAGAGGTGGAAGCACTTGGAGCTTGAGGATGGGAGCACCTGGAGCTTGAGGGGTGGGAGCACCCAGCCTTCCTTATCTGAGCCCTAGGTGCCTTCAGCCCATTTCTCACTCAGGGCTAAGGGGCTATCCAGGGGCACAGAACTCACGGAGCCTGTAATGGACAGTTGTGGGTTGCCTGATCTAGCTGCTAGACTGAGCAGGTTCTCTGCAAGAATGGTACAATCTCTCTCTCTCTCTCTCTCTCTCTCTCTCTCTCTCTCTCTCTCTCGGTTTTTCGAGACAGGGTTTCTCTGTAGCTTTGGAGCCTGTCCTGGAATTCATTCTGTAGACCAGGTTGGCCTCGAACTCACAGAGATCCACCTGTCACTGCTTCCTGAGTGCTAGGATTAAAGGCATGCACCACCACCGCCTGGCAGAATCGTACAAGCTCTTAACCAGGGAACTATCTCTCCAGGCCTCCACCCTCTACCCCTCACCCCCCACTCCTCAGCCCTATGTTCCTCCTTGTTCTTTAGCTTGTAGTAAATTTGCCTCTTAAGTGTTTTTGAAACCCTGTGAGGTCTCATTGAGAACTGACTGCCCTGAGGCTCAGAAGCAGGATTAGTCCTATGCCCCAGACAACTGAGACCCTGAGACATTGGCTGACACACAGTAGCAGAATCAGGCCTACCTAACATGCCAGCATCCGCCATGTGTCAGGTTCTTTGCGCCTGCGGAGCGCCCACTTCCATCAATACTCAAGTTTCTTGGCCACAGGTGGAATCCTCCCCTGCAGCACACTGCCTCCCAAAGACCGGGATGGGAAGCCAGGAGCTTCCAGAGCTCTTTTCGGAGTCTTTCTCTGTGAAGAATGCTGTCAGCCGTCAGCCAACACCACTTACTCAGAGCTCTGGGCGTGGACTAATGAGGGACACAGTCCTTGCCCAGACAGAATGGAGGCTTTTCATGAGGACAGATATGCAGCCCTCGGTGGGAGTGGGGGAGGGAGGCCCAATTATATCTTGAAGGAGCTATGTGACTCTAAGTAAGCGAAACACCTCTTTCAGCCTCAGTTTCTCCCCATGTCTGGGAGGAACTAGAGGTGCAGGGCTTGCTACTGGATCTGTGACATCTGAGACTGTGCCCGGACAGTTCTCTGTGATCCTGGCAAAGCTGAGGAGCTCACCTTTACTCTCCAACCCAGCTGCCTGCTGAGAACTCAGGGTGCAAAGGGCAGGAACGGAGCTCATGGAGGGGCGCAGTGGCCTGGGCGAAGATGATTTACAAAAGCACATTGTGTTTAGGTTTGCAGGCCTAATGGAGCACTGGGAATGGGCACATGCTCTCCCCAAGCTGGCGGATGTTGTTTTTAAGAACTTGTGGGGGGGGATTTCATGACCTCATCACTGGGGGTAGAATGGGGGGGGATTTCATGACCCCGTCACTCCTGTGACCTGGTTTGATGCTCTCATCCAATCCACAGAGAGAAAATATCTCCATAACTCACACACCAGCTCGTGTCTTTGTGACACTGCCCATCACACAGCCACCCAGAGCAGTGTAACTAAGGTCACGTGGTGGGAAACCGAGGCTCCCAGACTTAGTTCGGCTCAGGGGTGTTGTCCAGTCTCCCAGGCCACCCACCTCACTTTCAATGGAGCACCGCAAAAGGCAGAACTGGTGATTGAATCCCAGTACCAAGGGAACCCGGAGAGAAGGACCTCAAACAAAAAAGGTTGCAAACCCAACACCGGTGTGCCTCAGTTTAAGCAAATCCAGTATATCCAAATCTAAAAATAGCTTGTTCTTTGGAATGCTTTCCCATATGAATCCATTCCCATATGAGAAAGACTCACTGGCTCTTTTCTTCAAGAAGCCAACTCCATTAGTGCATTAAAATACGACTCAAGTTGCCAAATGTGATTTCATATGCAATCCCTCTCCCCGCCCCCAACATACTTCTCACCCTTGATCCCTAAGGAATACTCCGCCTTGAATAAAGAGAGGTTCGCCTGCAGGGGGGTGGGGGGCCGCTAACCAACATGGCAAACACATGTCCTGGATTTTCTGAGACTGGCTCACTTTCTAATATTAGGTTTCCATTGTCCCAGGAGAACTCTTGGAACTCTCAGGCCTTGGGGACCGACGCTCTGGACCGTACGATGGTCACCAGGAGAGGACACTGTTCTCAGGACCCCTTTTCCAACATGGCAGGGCTTAGGAGCGGGCCAGGCTGGAGACCCATGTGACAGTAGAGAGGGTAGGCACGTCTATGATTGGGAAGCGGTGTGGGGTGGGGGGGATGTTGGACACAGGGTGAGTCAACTGCGAAAGGCAGCGCCCCCCCCCCCCGCCCCGCTACCCCCAGCCTGGGTTCCTGGGATCGATTAGAAGCAAGCCATGTGAAGCAGACATGCTCCCTGCACCGGTGCTCCTCCGGGAAGGGAGTGGGCGGATCCCTGGAAGGTGGCCAGGGAAGAGCAGCTCCATGATTAAAGGGTGGGAGACCAGGACTAGTTACTTATGCATTCATCTCTTGGTCTTACCTCTCCCCATCCCACACCCCACCACCCAGCATCTCAGACCCACAGCCCAGCCCTAGACCCCACATGGGGTCCTGGGACAGTAGAAGAAGGCTATGTGGGACACCCGTCACCTTAGTGTGCCACTGGGAACGTAAACACTCCGGCACCGTGGAACTTTCTAGAAGCCCCACCGGATACAGGTCACTAGCCCCGCCTTCCAGGTGGGGGACACTGAATTGCAGTTCTTTGCTTACCGGTGGCCTAGTGAGAGTGAGAACCTGGGTTGTCCGATTCTACCTCATCACATCCCAAACAGGATGGATGGTGGAGGAAGACTGGAGCCAGTCGATGAGGGCGGAGAGATCTGACAAGTGCTTCCTCCGCCTGTTTCCCTGGGGCTGTTTGTGTGTGAAGTGGTAGTTCTCAGAACAGCGCTAATAAAGAGGTTGGTGCTGTTTATTGAGCATTTATGGAGCAGCTGCTACACACACACACACACACACACACACACACACACACACCAATAACTTCCCAGTCTATTGTGATCCATTTTACAGATGGGGAAACAGACTTGCCTAGGGCAAGTATTAGGCACAGCACTTAAAAGAGGCGAAGCCAGGATTTCCACCTGGCTTGACTCTGTCTTCAAAGTCCATGGCCCCAATATTTCCTCTGCCCCATGCAATGCCACATGTGCTGGTTAGAGCCTGTCCTCTGTGGGAGGGAATTCTGGGAAGTGTCTCTAGGGTCAACCTGAAAGTGTCCTTAGAATCCAAGAGGTATAAGGCCTAGGCTACTGAGGGTTAGCTGTTTTCCTGTGCTGCCTGCTAACTCAGTCCCTGCTTGCTCCTTTCTGCATGCCCTCCCCGACTTTAAAGCCAATCTATCCACCTCTTCTCCTATTAGTCTTCCCTGGTCTCACCCTAACTGTGCCTCCCTCTTCGAACTCTCTAGCTGCCCTTTGTGTAGCAGATCAGACCCCATGCAGCTCATGTTTATGTGGTTCAAATGTCTCGGGGAGGGAGACTGAGTGGTGGTGAAGGAGGGCATTAACAGGCGAAGTTTCAGATCAGGGCTTGCAGAGTTATGGCTTGGAAGATTGAGTGAGTCACAGGATGGTGTTTCTGTCGGTGAGTAGGGTGACACAGCAGAGAAGCTTGCCCACTCCAGGTGCCCGCCCGGAAGCACCCCTGCTCCCACCATGGCCTTCATTACCTTCCGGCCAGTTCTGAGTTGTTCCTCTATGTTTGGAGGTTTGCATCCTCCAGCCTGTGCACCATAAATAATCATCTCACTGCCGGCCTCTTGTGGTCCCACTATGGTGTCATAGAAAAAAATGAGGGGTCCCTCAGGCCTGTGGTTTCATGACCTCTTGGTCTGGTGGGGAGTTTGAGATAAGCTCTTCTTTTTGGACCTGGACTGGCCACTGGGTTTTCCACTGGGCTCAGGAAGGACCTTTGTCCCTAAGAAACAGGCTAGATAGAGACACAGCCGGGCAAAGAGACCACTGTCTGCTTAGGCAGTGACTGTGTGCTTGAAGGATGAGCAGCATGCAAGGAGGAACCTGGGAGGAACAGAGGCTTGAGTGACAGAGTGATAGAGGACAGTCTGCAAGGGAGGCAGGGAAGAGTCATGTCTGAATGAGGATGGAGAGGAAGAGAGTCGGGGTACCAGGACTGTTCCAACTGTATCCCTGGTTTCTGATGATGGCATACCCTGTTACTATTTGACTTTTGGGAGAAAAAAAAGAAAAGCCTGTCTTTCTTAGGAATCTCAACTCAAGAGCCATCCAAACCCTAGCAAGGATCAGCGAGAAAATAGCTGGCAAAGGGAACCAATAAAGACTATGGGGGTGAGGGGGATACTCAATCACCCTGGGGACCAGAAGGATCAGGATAAGATGAGGATGGTGAAAAGTGAGAAAGCTTTAAGAGTGAGGAGAAAAGACTGGAAGGAAATATACCAGAACGCTAACAGTGGCTGGCGCTGGTGGTGCGTGCTGAGGGAGGGTCTCGGGCTTGCCCATCTTCCCGCAGGAAACATCTATTTGATAATGCAGGCGTACAACAGTCAGAGCTGGCTAAAACGGAAGCTGCCGGTGACCTTGCAGGAGCAGATTGAGCTAGTTGTTCTGGAAGCCAGATTGCAGGGCATTAAGAAAGTGGCAGGGGGTGCGGAGCAGAAGAGAGCGAACATTCAGAGAGGGTTGGCAGGAAACGGAAGGACAGAGATGGCACCTGGAAGGCCACAGGCTGAGCACAGATCTTTTTTTTGACCAAGCATGGGAGAGACTTTGAAAGTGACGCCGTTTCTGAGTGTAGAAAGCAAGCTCTTATAATGAATGTGTGTATCTTGTCTAGATTGAAGAGAGAGAAAATTTATTGGGATTTTTGGGATGTTTATATTCTTTTTTTAAAAATATTTATTTATTTATTATGGATACAATATTCTGTTTGCATATATGCCTGCTAGAAGAGGACACCAGACCTCATTACAGATGGTTGTGAGCCACCATGTGGTTGCTGGGAATCGAACTCGGGTCCTTTGGAAGAGCATGCAATGAGCTGAGCCATCTCTCCAGCCCCAGATGTTTATATTCTTTGTGGGAACCACAAAGGCAAGAATTCTTGAAACTAGGAGGGTTCTGGGAAATCACTTTGCAGATCCAGGGTGAGTATGTGTGTGGGTTGCTAGACCAAGGAGAAGGAGCAGGCGATGAAGAAGCTAAAAAATAGGATCAGAGCTTGATGCTGTACCTCCAGAATCCCAGTTACTCAAGAAGCTGAGGCAGGGGGATTGCTTGAGTCCAGGAATTGGAGGACAACCTGTGCAACATAGCATTACTCCATTTTAAAAGAGAGAGAGAAAAAGCGGTGGTGTGCATATTCACAGCAGTAGACAAACTCAAGCCCAGTACAAGGATGAGTAGATAGGCGTGCAGTGTTAATCATGAAATTCCACCATTTTTGGCCAAATTTAAGCAAGCTTTAATTAAGATTTTAAATACTGACCAAGATGGAATTTGATCAGGATCATCCCCTGAAAACTTTTGAGATGAGTAATCTTGAGACACCTGCTGGTGGGATTTATCTGGATAAAACCCATAGACCATGGTATTCTCCCATGAGGCTTTGTTGTTATTTCCCAAGATCTACAGCTCCCAGAATCCTGGAAGTTACCTGGTTCTTGGGCAGGTGGGGCTTACAGGTTAATTTAGGGTCTAACAGTAGCACGGACAGATCACAGAATCCTATTTTGCCATTTCAAAGTGAGACAGTTCTGACACATGCTACAATAGATGCCCCTTGAGGGCATTATGCCAAGTGAAAGAAGCCAGGCACAAAAGGGGGCACAGAGACTGTGTGGTTCCACCTGCACATGGTACCAGGGTAGTTAATTCATAGAGACTGTCAAGACAGTGAAGATGGCCAGGAGAAGGCCAGAGGGGAGTAGAGGTTGCTGATTAATGCTCACTGGGTTCAGTTTCAGAGCATGGCAAGTTCTGGAGACGGGAAGAGCCGGCAGCCACAGAGCCTTGGGGACGTGCTCAATGCCACGGAGATGTATGCTTCCAGCTCTGAGTTCCGTTCTGCAAAAAAGAAACTGGTTAAAGTGGTAACTTTTTTCAAAGCAGTAAACTTTAGGCCATATTACTGTACACTTATGTATCTGTTTATTTGTACCTCTGTGTGTGTGTGTGTATGTGTGTGTGTGTGTGTGTCTGTCTGTCTGCTGTGTGTGCATGTGCTGACAGAGACCTGGGAAGGTGTTGGATTGTCTGGAGCTGGAGTTGCTGGCCACTGTGAACCACCTGACTTGAGATCTGGAAACTGAGCGTGGGTCCTCTGGAAAAGCATTAGGTGGCCTTATTCACTGAGCCAACTCTTCAGTTGTATTTTTGCCACAATTTAAAAATAAGTAGGTAGAAATATACCCCCACACACACCAAGGGAAGGGGAAGAGCAAAGACTCCAGAGGGCAGGACACCACCAGGTGTTCATGGGGTTGGCTTTGGGCCAATGGGGGAGGCAAGCACTGTGGGAACAGTGGACAGGGGTGGAAGGTGCTGGAAGAGAGGAGTCCTCTAGAGCACTTCCTGCTGTGGCTGGAAGAGGCTGCACTCCACTCTGCTTGGTCCTTTGTTCACTGAGGGTTAGTGGCACTTTGGTGCCAGTGGGGCAATCAGCACCTTTGTGTGAATTAGGGAATAAGCTTTACTTACCCATTCCTTCCTGGCCTCGGGGTTATAAGGCTCAGACAGGCTCTCCAGAGCGGGTATTTCAACTCCTACCTGGCCAATTGGTGGGGTGCCTCTATCTTGTATGTAAGGAATTTTCCGAATGGTACTCATCACCCCTGGACAGGCACTGTGCTTCACGCTCACCCCCAACCCACATGCAAAGTTTCTGAGTTCTAGAATATCTCTTCTCTGCCCCGAAGCAGCCGTTTCTAGAGTTGAGTGAGCAGAAGCATTTCAGTGCACAGCATGACCCTTAACCTTGTGTATTTCACTTCTGCCAAACTCTAAGGCCCGGGGACGCAGGGCTGAAAACGTGGTAGGAATAATTGGGATCAGGTCTTGACATTGCAGTTAAGGAGCCAAGGGCATGGTGAGGAATCACCATGTGGCTGTGGTTGGCTTGTTCTCTGGGAATGGAGGGAGCCTGGTCTGGCTAAGGAAACAGCCAGAGACCAGCAGTCTCATGTAAGGTGCTAAGGAAACCTTCCCTGGAGTGATTGGTTGGCACCCTGGGCAGGGAAGCCTCTCTATATGCACTTGGTGTACAGAGCACTAAGATCAAGGCTGACTATCTCTGTACCGCCCTGGGATAAATCCTGTAAGGTTTTAAAAGCGTTTTCACTTACACAACATAACCACACGTATTTATGAGGTCCAGCGTGATATTCGAGTGCTTGTCGTCAGCCTGGGAGAGTCAGATCACTTCACATGTTGTTTGCCGTTTCTTCCCGTTGGGATCATTTAAAGCCCTGTCTACTATCTCCTCCAAGATGTACAATTATTTGTTATCAACCATGAGCTTTACAGTTTTGATCAGAGGCTGTCTGGTCCGTCACTGCTTCTGGTACATTCGGCCTGCTTGACTGTGAGCATAAGACAATGAACTTGGGGTCATCTGAGGACTTGGGTAATGGTTTGGGGGACTGAGCAGAGTTCAAAATCCAACTCTACAAACTGCAAGCTCTAGTCCCTGGATAAGTCTCAAGTCTCTATCTGTGAGATGAGCTCAATGATGCCATCCCCATACGGAACAAACATGGCAATAGATGGGAAACACAGGGGAATGTCACACAAGCATGTTGCGGGATATGTGAACACTATGAAGGTATATGGCTGTGACTGGTCTAATAAAAAGCTGAGTGGCCAATAGCTGGGCTGGGGAGATTTGCCGGACTTCCGGGCAGAGGGAAATGCTGGGAGGAAGAAAGGCAGAGTCACAAGCCAAGCATGGAGGAGGCAGGAGGGCAGTATACAGAGTAAGGGTAGATGAGCCACGTAAAAGAACATCGACTGAAAGATGTGGGTTAATTTAAGTTATAAGAACTCGTTAGGATAAAACCTAAGCTAAGGTTTTATCCTAATAATAAATCTCCATATCATCTCTTTGTGAGCCCAAAGAAAAGTCCATGGACAGAGGTGTCTTCGTTGTTTTATTATTTGTGTCATAAGACATCATGCCCAAGGAACTTAGAGAAGAGTTTGCTTGGGGATTACAGTTTCACAGGGTTAGAGTCCATGACCATCACAGTGGGCAGAGGTAGACATGGCCCTGGAGCAGCAGCTGAGAGCTAATATCTAGAGCCACAAACATGAGGCAGGCAGAGTGAGTTCAGTGGAGATGACGGGAGTCGTCTGAAACCTCAAAGCCGCCTCCAATGCTATACTTCCTCCAACAAGACCACATTTTTTTATTTTTTGAGGAATTCCCACTTCTAAAGTCCCCATAGTCTTTCAGCGTTTCAACATAGTTTAGAAGTTCAAAGTCCAAAATCTCTCCTGAGACTCAAGGCAATCTCTTAATTGTAACTTCCTGTAAATTCAAAGTCAAAAAGCAAATTATGTTCTTCCAACATACAACAGCACAGAACATACTTTTCCATCCTGAACAGAAGAGAGACATAGCAAGGATAAACATGACTGAACCTAGTATGTTAAACTCCAAATCCTGTAGCCATGTCCGTTATCAGAGGGCTTGGAGCGCTCCTCCCTTCCAGTTTTGCTGAATACAACACACTCTTTCTCTTGGGCTGGTTCTACTTCCTGTATTCAGTTCTTGCTGGCAGATATCCCAGGACTCTGGCATCTTCAATGACCTGGGGTCTCCAACACAACCCAGGCTCCACTTTCACAGCTTCACTGGGCTCTCAGAGCCTGGATGCAGGGATTCTTCTGCCACAGCCCTGGCCTTGGCAGCTTTCCTTTGCTTCGGAAGAACATTGCACAATCCCTCAGTCCCACAGATGTCAAGGCTCTAAAGCTAGAACTATACAGACAATGTTGACAAGGTTGGTTGTCTGGTTGATATGGAACTTGACCCCTCCTTGAATTAATTACATTTGCGTAAGTTTTTCTTGTAGTTGCCTTTTAGGTGCAGAAAATTCTTCAGGCGTTACCTTTTCACAGGCTGGAGGTTTAGCTGGTGGGGAGTGGGGCTTGCTATGAGGGCACCCCTCCCTTTATTCCATTTCTGATCAGGCCTCTCCTTATCTCTTTCAGCCCAAGCTGTGGCTTCAACATTACATTTCCTCGTATTCTTTTTCTCCTCAAACTGTACATTTTGTATCTCTTTCTGCCTCATTTTCTCCTTTGAACTGTAGACCTACACAACAGTGACTCCTAATAACCACAGCAGAGTCGATATTATGCTGACTTGAAATCTCCTCAGCCAAGGAAATATTTTTCAATTAGGTCTCAGGAAAATTCTCAGGACAAGAGTAGAAAGTAGCCACATATTTTGCCAAAATACCGTGAGTGGCCTCTAGCCCACTTGCTAATATTGTTCCTATCTGAAACTTCTGGGTGGCCTATACCCTGCTTAGAATGTTCAAGCACTTTTCTAGTTCAAAGTCTCAAGGACACCTAAAAAAAATAAAAAAAGAAAGAAAGAAAGAAAAGAGAAAAACAAAACAAAAATAAATAAATAAACATCATAGTCAGGCCTGTCCCAGTGATACCCCACTCCTGGTAACAACTCCAACTTCCCTCTCCCAAGCTACACCATTGCCAAAGCAACTTATAGAAGAAAGAGTCTAGTTGGGGCTTACAGTTTCACAGGATTAGAGTCCATGACCATCTTGGTGGGCAGCAAGGCAAACATGCCCTGGAGCAGTAGCTGAGAGCTTACATTTTGATCCACAAGCATAAGGTAGCAGGAGGCTTTTGAAATGTCAGAACTGGCCTGCAGTGGTAGACCTCCTCCAACAAGGGCACACCTCCTAATCCATTCCAAGCAGTTTCACCAACAAGGGACTGAGTATTCAAACATATGAGCCTATGTGGGCCATTCTCCTTTGGATCACCACAGGAGCTGAGACACCAGTGTCAATATGGAGTACAGTGTGTGAGGTGAGAGACTAGTGACCAAGTGGAGTACAGTGTGGGGGGAAGAGGGACTATTGGAAAGTTGGGGTACAGTGTATGGCGGTCTGGGACCATTGACAGGTACAGTGTGTGCAAGCGGGAGACGAATGACAAGGTGGAGTTCTATGAGGTGAGGTGCTCCAGGATGGCTCTCAGTGGTTCTCGTAGATTTAGACCTGACATGGGGTGTGTCCTGTACAGGAGGGACCTCCAGTATCCCACAGTTGCCATTATGATTTTCCGAATCACAGAGTCCCTGGTGTTTTACTCTTTAGACAAGGCCGGAAGAGGAAGGGTGGGAATCTGGCTGCATCCACCTCTTCCAGGCATAACCTCTCACTTCCAGCCAAGGAGAGAGGTTAGCCTGGAGGGAGCACTTCCCCTCCACATAGGAATGGGGATATGCATGGGAGGCAGGAGAGGAGCTGGGTGGGCTCTGTTGAGCTGGGTTGCATTGGACCAGACCAGCCCTGGACGGCCCTGGAGGGACCAGCCAGTGGGCGGGAGGATGCTGTTTATTTGACTAGGATGTATATTTAAAAGTCTCAGTTACAATGGGCCCCGAGCACTGTTTTTTAACAAGCTGCAGCTGTCTGGTCCCTCATTAGCTTTCCTGACATCTCCTCCTGGCTGGTCCTGGGGGAGCTGCCCCCAAACTCCTCCATTGTGGGTCAGGGCCCTGAAAGTCTCACTTCTTGCTCTTGGCCCCTAAGCCATCATGATGAATGGGGCTCCTACCCCATGCCGACAAATGCTTTCCTGGAACGAGTTCTTGTTTGTTTAGGACAAACACAAATTACTCTGAGGAAAGTTGAAGGAACCTGCCACCAAACTGTACCTCTGCTTTTGAATTCTAGGAAAGGACACATCAGGGCACCAGGCAGCTTTTCTGGACAGAGTAGAATCTCTGGGGACCGTGGGGCCTTCATGTCTTTGACAGTGGATGGAAAAGAACTAATCATCTCTGAAGGCTTGGGGAACAGCTGGAATCATGGGAAAGTAGGGCTTTGGCTGTGTGACATCTGTCACTGTCGTTTCTGTGTGAGTCTCAGCTGAGGTTCTGCTGCTCCTAGCCTTGGATCTGTCCCGCACCGGTTGTTAGCACAGCGGCTCTCAACCCTGGCTGCAGGAAATGGGCACCTGAAAAGCGCTTTTAAGAAAAACAGAGCCAGTTGAGTTCCCACACCTCCATTTCATCACTAAAGCCCTCAAGTGGTTGTAATATGTATCCAGGTCTGAGAGTCATGGATTGTTCCCGAAGTCTCTCTAATTCTGTGGTTCATTAATCTGCCTTCAAAATGCCTGGGTCCCTAGAAACACCTCCAGGAAGTGGCTTTGAGTCGATTTCTAGGCTGTGGGCCCCTGACATTTCTCTACTAGGGACTCCTTCCTAAGCAGATCCACCTGAGCACGGCAGGCATAGCCCCTGGGCACAGCAGGCAGAGCCCCTGGCACAGCAGGCAGAGCCCCTGGGCACAGCAGGCAAAGGCTCTAGGCATAGCATGCAAAGCCCCTGGCACAGCAGACAGAGGCCCTGGGCACAGCAGGCAGAGCCCCTGGGCACAGCAGGCAAAGGCTCTAGGCATAGCATGCAAAGCCCCTGGCACAGCAGACAGAGGCCCTGGGCACAGCAGGCAGAGGCTCTAGGCATAGCATGCAAAGCCCCTGGCACAGCAGGCAGAGGCCCTGGGCACAGCAGGCAGAGCCCCTGGGCACAGCAGGCAGAGGCTCTAGGCATAGCATGCAAAGCCCCTGGGCACGGCAGGTAGACCCCCTGGCACGGCAGGCAGAGCCCCTGAGCACGGCAGGAAGAGCCTCTAGGCATATCAGGCAAAGCCCCTGGCACAGTAGGTAAAGCCCCTGGATACAGCAGGCAGAGCCCCTGGGCACAGCAGGCAGAGCCCCTGGCACACCTGGTCCAATTTGGTTTGGGTAGCAAAACTTGGGACTAGTAGGAGAAAATATTAATCAATCAATCAATCAATCAATCATCAATTATTGAGACAGGAGTTCTCTGTATAGCCCCGGTTGTCCTGGAATTCACTCTGTACACCAGCTGGCCTCAAACTCAGAGATCCTCCTGGCTCTGCTTCCCAAGTGCTGGGATTAAAGGTGTGCACCACCACTGCCTGGCTGAGAGTGTTCTTACTACATATGATTAGTTGAGGACTAAATAAAACAAGAGAAAAATTACAACTGCTCTCTGTTTCTCCAATTAGTTTGTGAGCCTTTTATGGACAGAAACCAGGTCTTTTTTTTTCTGATATCCTTACTGATAAATAACTCTGTGTGTGTGTGCGCGGGCGCACGCGTGTGCATGGGCACGTGTGTGTGTATGTGTCTGTGTGTCTATGTGTGTGTCTGTTTGTGTGTGTATTATGTGTGGTGTGTATGTCTGTGTGTATATATCTGTGTGTATGTGTGTGTCTGTTTGTGTGTGTATTGTGTGTGGTGTGTATGTCTGTGTGTATATCTGTGTGTATGTGTTTGTCTGTGTGTATGTGTATGTGGTGTGTCTGTTTCTGTGTGTAAGTGTGTGGTGTGTGTGTATGTGTGTGTCTCTGTATATATCTGTGTGTGTGTGGTGTGTATGTCTGTGTGTGTGGTGTGTGTGTGGTGTGTGTGTCTGTGTGTATTATGTGTGTGGTGTGTGTCTGTGTGTATGTGTGTGTGGTGGGTGTGTGTCTGTGTGTATGTATATGTGTGTGCGTGCTTGGATATATAGAGGTACAGAATCCTATCCTTTGTCTTTGGTTCTAATCACTATTTTTGGCTGTGGGTCATTTAGGCTGCCACCACTTGGTCTCCACTATGAATAGTGGAGAGCAGTGGCTGAGGGAGGCATTTGGGTAGTCAGAGAGTGTGTTAGTCTTCGAATCATGGGGAGAGCTGTTAATACTGAAAAAGCACCTGAGGCTGGGCCTGGCCACCGAGCTGTGCACAGGGCAGCCAGATCCCATGCTCATTATATTTTACTGTGTTTCTCAGTTCTGTGGCCCATCGCACAGTGTGACTGGGGAGGCTTCATCCTCAAAAGTCTTTTGTCCAAAAAGATCATTTTTGTTAAAGGAAGAACGTGTTCCATAAGCACCAAGTGGGAGGAATGGGGAGGAATGGGGCTCGGCACTGGGTGAGATTAGGTTAGGTTAGTCTGCTCCTCTAAGTCCCACCCAGCTGCCCTTCACTGCACTCTGACCCAGGCAGCCTATCCGCATGGCTGAGTGAGGCTGAGCATACAGAGGTTGGAGGCCTACTCTTTCTTCCAAGACCTCACTGGATAACACTGTTGGGAAAGGAGCCAAGGGCTCTGAGGACGCAAAGGAAAAAATGCCCAACCAGGTGAAGACAGTGGGGTGGCTCTGGAGCAGGAGTGACCAGGCTTAGTGGGAGTTCCTCAGCCGGAGTTCTTAGATTATCGGAGAATCTGCCCTGCAGACAGACAGGCTTAGGACTCCTGAGTATGGCAGGTGATGTGCTCCCAGAAGGGTCTGCATACCATCCGCAAGGAAAGGAGGTGACGCAAGAGCATGCGGGAAATGGCTAAGGGTCAAGTGAGCCTGGAAACCAGCTTATTTGGGGAAAAGGAGAAGATGTAGCTAGATAGGAGGACGGAAGCTGAAATGCCCTTTTGTCAGGATAGTTTGAAATAATTCCCCCAGGAAGCAGTGATCTGTGTCAGCCCTTTTCCTTTGGTGCTCCTTTCCCAGGTTGGAGGGAGATCTGGTGCCGATTACCACGTTTTGGGGCATTAGGCAATGCAACAATAAAATCTGGGTCACTGCAGCACAAAGTCCCCTTTATTTTGACAAGTGTAGTTTTTACTCTGAAGTGTTATCATAAATAATTAAATTAAGCCAGCAAATGGCTTGTAGTGCGCTTTGCTGCGGTAACAAAGTCGCTGTAACCCCAGACACGGAACCACTCCTTTGGGGGAATTCTCTGCTTAGAAACATTTGGGGATTTTTCAGCGCTGGAGACTATTTGGACTAGCCAAGGCAAGGAGGTGGGGCAGGAGCTTCATTCTGTTCGGTGTTCTGCTCCTCTTCCCACAGGGGTTTCGCCATCCGGCTGGGTCTCACCCAGTATTTGACCTGCAACTGTTGAACTATCAAGGGGACCACTCCTCTCTGCAGGCTGCCTTGGGTGAACGAGGCTCAGGGTCTCCATCAGGCACTAGGGCATCCATAAACCGGCACTCTGGGCTTGGGTTTGCAGGGGCTCTCGAGACTGGCAGGCAGCCCCACTCACCTGCTGCTTTCTTCCTTTTAGAGACAAGGAAACTGAGTCCCAGGAAAGTGAAATGGTTTGTTGCTGGTAGATGGGTAGAAGCATCAGACAGGGAGTAGAGAAGACTCTAAGAGGCAAAGGGAAAACTACCCACCCTTCCTCACGGCCCAAAACAGGGTCTCACTATGTAAGTCCTGACTGTCCTGGAACTTACTATGTAGACCAGGCTAGCCTCAAGCTCACAGAGACCCACCTGTCTCTGCCTCCCAAGCGCTGGGATTAAAAGTGTGCACTTTTATGCCCAGCATTGAGCAAATTCTTAAGAGGAGATCCAGAAGAATAGTCCTCAGAGTCCCAGCCAGACTTCTGTCATGACACCTGGGTAGTTCCTAAATGAAGCAAGTGCGATTGATCGCTCTCTTGTGGAAAGGGAAAAAAGAAAGATGCTGTAGAGAAAATCCAGAGGCAGAAGAGGCTGGTTCAAAGCAGGGGGGAGGTCCCACCCCTCCAGGTGATGGAATGACTGACTGTAGCCCATTGTCCTAGTCACTCTTGCCCAGCTGAGCACCTGTGTTCCTTATCTCCCCAGAGTCCTAAGACAAGGAAGGAGCTGGTGGCTGATTTTTAAGAAGCCTCTCGGGTCCAAAGGGCTTCCTGCAGGGACAATCCAACTCCTAAAGATAGTTCACCAAGTTAGAACGTCATAATCCCGGCTCCTGCAAGGAAGTCAGGATCTCTCCGAGAGATCCCTTCAGGGCAAATACCCATTGGAATGAAAGTGTGACCTACGAGCCCCCACTTTTGAGCATTCCTCCCCACCTCCCTCGGTTGTTTTTCCCATCACCTTTAGCGGAAAGTAAAGCATGCTTTTCTAACTCCTCCAAACTCCGGACTATATAAACGATAGAGATAGAACCTGGAACAGAAATCACCCTCCAGGAAAATGGAGCCATATCAGAGATCTCCCAGGAGAGGCTCCGCTGCTCCAGCCCAGGCATTGCTGCTCAGTCAGAGGGCAGGGCGAGTGGCTCAGGTGTTTGGGAGTAAGGTGAACTTTTGCCTAGGGCTGTCAGACCTCCTTGGAGAAGGCCAGCTCCGTGTGTGAATTGCATGGTGTGTCATCCCCGCCCCCCACCCCATGACACCCAGAGGAGAGCTCAGCCAACTCGGAAACCTCCACATAGTCTGTGCGTTCCTCCCACAGATCTGTGGGGTCTCTGGAAAGAAGAAAGGAATAGAGTGGGAAAAAAACAGTATCAGTCAGGTTGAATCTACCATTGCCACCCCAAACTACAAACTACAAGACTGGGCCCTTGCGTTCTCTCTGAACCACAAACCTGCACCCTGTGGTACCCTGCCATCCTCAAACCTCATCTAAAGTCTCTCTCCTTCAGGCAGATCAGTATCCAACTTATTTCCGTGCCCAGTTCTGCACACAGTAGGTGTTCATGACGACTTGAACACAGCAGGGCTCCAAGATCAGGCCTGATGTCCTTGTCGGGGGAGATTGCACTTGGCCGAGAGAAGGGTGAGGGTGGGGATTGGAAAGGTCAGGAGGTCAGGCGATCAGAGCTACACAGTTTTCCCTGCGTCGCAGCCGGATCTCATCTCCTCAACACTGGCAGGTCTGTGACTTTTGCATTCCCTCCCTGACGGGCACTGTGGGATGTGTGTGGCCAGGTTGGGAGGAGGGGCCTTTAAACTAGCAGCCCGTAGCCTCAGTCAGAGCCCAAACTCTCGTCCTTCCCTCTTTAGACAGAGGCAGCTCTCTGGACCGTGTGACAAGGAGCCAGCCGAATTCATTTAGCAAAAGCGGATTTGGTGCTCTGCCCCGCAAGCACTCCCCGAGACGAGCAGATAGCGCCTGGGCGCCCCTCCCGTTCCCCTCCCTCGAGGGTCTTTCACCCCCTAATCCACTGAGTGGGGAGCGGTCACGTGGGCCACCAGCTCTCGACAGGAAGCTGTCGGCACCGCTGGCTCCCAGGGCCAGCTCCTTCACCGCCGGGAAGGCAGGCTGCCTTCCCCCAGCCCCGCTCCTTGAAACCCAACCCCTCTTTCCAGCTGCAACTCCAAAGTGCCTGGGGCCTGGCCCTCCCCGGGGACCCTGCAGCCTGCAGATCTCACAGTCAGGGAATTTTCCCTGTGCGGTGTTCCAGGCGGGCAGAGCCTTCAGAACAAAGGGCAGAGAGAGCACGCAGGCTGTCTTCCCCTTCTCCCTTCTCTTCCACCCGCCCCTCAGCAGGGAAAGGAAAACCGATAAAAAGCCGCCCCCTACTCCGATCTGGGCCAACAAAGGCTTGGAGAACAGAAACCAGCAGCACCCTGGAGGAACAGGGTCTAGATCGTTCTGGAGCAGCTTTCCTTTCTTCCAGCTCTGCTCCCTAAGGAGAAAACTGACCTGCACTCTCCCTGGCAGCACTGTGTCTAACATCCTAAAGTCTACGCGTGGCTGGAGGCGGGGTCACAGTCTGGGGCTTCAGGGAGTCAGACTGAGCTGGTTTCAGTACCCAAGGGAAACGCTATTTATAAAAGAACAATCCAACCGGGGGGCTTGGTGTTGCTCCTGAAGAAATCAGCCAATCCCTTGTTGCTGGGTTAACACTAACAAAACAACGGAGCGGAAGGGGTCTTCTGCACCAAGCATGGCCTCAAACCCTGAACCCATCATTTCCTGGCAACCTGACTGGTACTGGCTCTCGGATGCCCTGAGCATCTTGGCACTGACAGGGTGCCTTATAATAATCTTCCTGAGTTTTTTTTTTTTTTTCATGCCTACCTCTATTCACTCAGCAAACACTGAACCTACTATGTGCTGGGTACTATGTCCAGGCCCTTGCTGGGAGCTGAGCACACTGGGACCCCCTCCAAGGGTCACATCAGCTCACGGGGGAGTCTGGAAAACAGAAATGTTTAAAGATAGGGACCAGCTGTAATGACCTCATTAACTTTCTGGGAATAGGACTGCGCCAGTGACTTTTTAAAGTCCTAGAAAACAGTGAAGGGAGCCAGCCCTTCCTCTGTGATCCTGCCTCAACTATTTATTTGCCTAGCAAACCGTTTCTTCATAGATAGTGTAAAAGGAAAGGTTTCAGACCAGCCGGAGGCAGAATTTTCCCCAAATACAGCGTGAGTGGGGTCTGAATTAATTAGGGCTTTCTGTTAGCTTAATGTATAAACCTGGGCTCAGGAAATTTGGCCTTTAAAGCAGGTGCCCTTTCAAATGAGTGGGTTTCATGTAACTATTTTAACATCAGCTTCATTACCCTTTATGGGCTGTGGGAGTGGTGGGGGAGCAGAGGAAGGGGTCTGGTGTGACTGCCTCTCAGAGAGAAGCGAGAACCATAAAACAGCCGCAGGGTCCCCACAGCTCTCTTCCCACCAGAACTGGGGATGACCTGTCCACTTCCCTGGTGAGGGGAACTCACACTTGCAGACCCCACTTACATGACCTCTGGTCTCAGGTGAGGCCAGGGGCCAACATTCCCAGGACCCCTCGCCCCAGCCCTGGCAGGGTTTCCTTCTTGGGTCTCCACTATTCTGGGGTGTTTGGTTCTAGCTTGCAGGCAGCCTCTGAACTGCTCAGCCTGAACCACTGCAAGACATTCTCAAGAACCCATGGTTACTCCATGCTGCCACTCGGCTAACCTGAAGCCCTTCAGTCCCTATTCATGGGTCCTTCCCAGCTCTTTCTATGGTCTGTCCAGCCATGTACCAGATCAGCTACCCTCCTTGGTTCAGTTTGGCAGCCACCAGACACTTAGAGCTATTCTCAGTTGAGATATGTTGTGTGAAATACATACCAGGGCTTGCAGATTTGGTATGAAAAAGTAACATAAAGTAGCTGTTAATTTTTATATTGTCTGCAACGGTAGCACTTGGGATCTAAGGTAGAAGGATCTGCAGGGCCAGTAAGGTCAACTCAAAAATCCAAAATGAAGTATATATTTGTGTGTGGATCTTAAATGTTAAAGTGGTAATGTTATGGGTAAAATGGCCTAAATAAAATACATTGTTTATAATAAATTACTTGTTTCTTTTCACTTTTTTTCTTTTAATGCAGCAGCTCTATAATGTGGTTCCCACTGGGAGCTTGCATTGTCTTTCTATTAGATGCTGTAATTTGGGCCCTGTGCAGTACAGTGAGCCTGGGCTGGGGGTTCCATGCGTACAGTGAGCCTGGGCTGGGGCTCCATGCATACAGTGACCCTGGACTGGGGGCTCCATGTACACAGTGATCCTGGGCTGGGGGGCTCTATGCATACAGTGAGCCTGGGCTGGGGGGTTCCATGCACACAGTGATCCTGGGCTGGGGGGTTCCATGCACACAGTGAGCCTGGGCTGGGGTTCCATGCACACAGTGAGCGTGGGCTGGGGATACCACGCACACAGTGAACCTAGGCTGGGGTTCCATGCACACAGTGAACCTGGGCTGGGGATACCATGCACACAGTGAGCCAGCTGGGGGTTCCATGCACACAGTGAACCTGGGCTGGGGATACCATGCACACAATGAACCTGGGCTGGGGTTCCATGCACACAGTGAGCGCGGGCTGGGGATACCATGCACACAGTGAGCCTGGGCTGGAGGTTCCATGCACACAGTGAACCTGGGTTGGGGGTTCCATGCATACAGTGAGCCTGGGCTGGAGGTTCCATGCACACAGTGAGTGTGGGCTGGGGGTTCCATGCACACAGTGAACCTGAGCTGGGGGTACCATGCACACAGTGAGCCAGCTGGGGGCTCCATGCACACAGAGAGCCTGGGCTGGGGGTTCCATGCATACAGTGAGACTGGGCTGGGGGTTCCCTTTCAGTAACACTCCTGTGTCACCTTGCAAACCTGTTTCCTTTCACACTGGATGAAAGTAACTTTGGTCCCAGAGAGAACCAGGAAAGCTGGGAGTTGAAAGTGGGCTGCATAAGCCAGTCAACACAGGTGAGTGTCCTTCTCTTTCCTCTCAAATCACATTTCAAAACATTTCCTCACACAATAGATCTTGATCCTGGGGACAGGATGTCGCCTGGGTAGGTTTAAAAATGTTCCCATGCCCAGGCCCCTTCAGGTCAGGGTAGGCCTGGGCACTAGCAACGCTTGGGGCTCTATGGCACAGGCACAGCCAGGTGAGGAAACTCACTCCTCTGGAAGCGCCACCCACCCTCACTGTTCAAGGCTCCCCATGCGGCTTCTTTAGTGGTTCACACAGTTCTTGTGCCACTATAGAGAGAGCCACAGTTTCTGAAAGCTGACCAAAGCGTGGTGCTCAATATTTCCCTTGACTCCTCACTGCAGCCTGTTCTGAAGATGAGGAAGCTGGGCTGAGAAAAGAGTCAGAGAGGAGATCACCCCAGGTCTGACTCCAGAGTGAGAGCCACTGCTCGCCACACCAGGTGGTGCTGGCTTGGAATTCTTGAGCAAACGGAACACAAACAAGATGGATGCCTCCTGTTTGCAAGGTCTCCAATACAGTCAGCAGGCTTAGTGAGTAGTAAGCAAGCCTTGGGGGACCTGGGCGTAAGACCGCTGAGCAGGGTGGTCAGCAGGACAGGCTCCCTGAGGATGGAGACTATTGGGGGGTGGCCAGGACAGCCTGAGCCTGCCTCCCAAGTTTTCACACCGATGCAGGATGGTTCTCTAAAGGATAACGGGCAGATGGTAAAGTCGGCTCTGCGGCTTCTAGCCTAACATTCTCTCACAGCCAGGGTCTCCTGACAGTTCGCTGGACGAGCTCTGCTGGCTTCCCAGGCCTGCAGGACCAAGAAGGCAAGTGGATATGCTTCCGGGGTTCCTGGGTGGATGGAACTTGCCTCAGCCCCACGTTAACTGTGCTTCCCCCACTCACAGGCTTCTCTCCTAACCTACTGCAACCAAGAGCTGCCTGGATTTTCTGGACCAGCTCTGAGTCCCTGTGATTTTCTTCTTGTCAAAATAGGTGGTGTTGAATGCCTGTTATCCCACCAGTTAGGGGGCCTCTGAGATAAGGGGACCACACAGGACGCCACCGCAAAACAGATCAGAAGAGTGGTCTGTTCCAGTTTGGCAAATGAGATTCAGAGTTCCACTCGCAAAGACTTTATCAAGTGTGAATGTTCTTAATGGGGACTGTCTCTCCCCTGCCATGGTGGAGTGGCACCAGCCGAATTCTAAAACGGGGAGCTGTGGGTGTAGCTCAGGTGGTGGTTGGCTTAGCACGTTCAAGGTCCTGGGCTCACGCCCCAGCATCTCTGAAGTCAGAGGTGGTGGTGCACGCGTGTAAACCCGGCACTCAGGAGGTGGAGGCTGGAGGATCAGAAACTCAATGTCATCCTAGGCTACATAGTGAGTTTCAGACCATCGTGGGCTACAACGAGGACCTGTCTCAAATCAATCAATCAGTCAATCAGTCAGTCAATCAAAGGAATGGGCACTCCAGACCCGTATTTCAGAAGCATTAGAACTATTACAGTTATTAAAACAGTTTTTAAAATAGAGAAGGGAGAGAGAAAGAAGTAGCAGACAAGGAAGGGATGTGAGAATGTTACTAGGTTGCCTTTAATCCCAGCACTTGGGAGGCAGAGGTATGTAGATCTTTGTGAGTTCAAGGCCAGCCTGGTCTACAGAGTGAGTTCCAGGACAGCCAGGGCTATGCAGAGAAACCCTGTCTTGAAAAACAAAAAGAATTAATTGATTAACTAATTAAGTGTGGGGGTGCCCTGTCACCCGTGGATGACAAAGAACACTTGTAGGGCTAGGTCCCTGTCCGCCATGTGGGTCCCAGGGACAGAACTCAGGTTTGGCAACTGGTCATTGTATCCTCTGATCATCTTGCCAAAATTCTTTTTCTATTTGCCAATTTTTCTATATTGACTTTTGCAATATATACATAAAAAAATTCCCAAGTTCCTCTGGTGTCCCTTCTAACAAAACTCACAAGGTTTGACCGTATCCCATGCTCTGAGACAGTCCGACTCTCCTTGTGCCCAGTTCTTTACTGGGAGATGACGAGAACAGAGGGGCCAGCTCCTCGGATCGGCTGGCGGGTTCGCAGTGCCAGCCCTGTGGTGATGACTCAGGCTTTCCCCCACAGCCAGTCTGGCACTGCTTCCTCCTTACCCCTAAGCTTTGCTCTGGGACAGGCCTCTTTGAACTCAGAGACAGGCCCCTGTCGCTCTACATGCCGCCAAAGGGAGGTGGGAAGCCACTACTGCAGATGCCCAAACCCCCGTGGGCCCCGACTCCAGAGCACACCAACCTTGACGCATCTTTAGGGGTCCAAGGGCAGGGCAGCCCTAGGGCCTCTTTCTCTGTGGTGTTCAGGACTGGCAGGTGTCCAGAACTGCAGAGCCATGGATGCCCAGAGTAAACATGCCTTTCCTTTGTGGTTCCCTCTTCTTTTGGGGTGGTTGATGACTCCATCTCGAAGCTACCCAGTCCAATCTGCCAAGTGGGCTGGTCCCCAAATAGAGCCGGCAAAATGGTAGAGTGTTTCTAAGCTTTGGACCTGGTCAGACCCTGGTTCGGGTCTTGTCCAATTTTGCTACTTAGTAAATTAGGACAATGGAGAAAGTCACATCAGATGGCGTCCTATCCAAGAAAGAGCTTAGTAACCCGTTCCACAGGGCTGTGATAAGGCGCACACGAAAGGCAACAGTTGCACAGAGCCTTGTACAGGCTCAGCAAACAATACCTGCTCCTGGGGCTTCGGTCTCCTTGGCCCCCTGTCCAGGCTCTTGGAGCAGAGGAAAACCCTGGACTCTACTTTAGGAGCTGGCCTCTTTTGGGAGAGCCACGTGACTCAGGCCGGCTACTCAGCCATTCCTACTTTTCTAGATTTTGTGTGTCCTTAGCTCAAGGGATGTGTTACATTTTCACCATCGTGACCAAGTATGTTAGGGAAACAAGAAAGGAAGGAATTATTCAGTTTATGGTATCAGAGGGTTTAGCCCATAGTCTCTTGTCCCCATGTGCTTGGGAAGAACTTCATGGTGAGACTCTGTGGCACTAGAGACCTATGCGTGTCCAACTAGGAAGTGGAGAGAAAGGACAGGAAGCAGTCCTGGATGATACGCCTCAAGAACCCACCCAATGACCCACTTCCTCCAGATAAAGCTTCCACAACCTCCCAGAATGGAGGCACTAGCCGGAGACCAAGGGTTCAAGACCTGCCTCTGAGGGACGTTTTTCTCTTCCCTCGGGAGTGAGGGGCATCCTTCCCTGGGGAGGAGGACTCATCCTTTCCTGAGTGAGGGCTGTGATACTGTCCCATGGTGTTTCTCTGAAGTACACACACCAGCTTGGCAGCCAATGTCCTGCCAGGGTAAAATGGCTACCGTTCCAGACTCAGCCAACACAGTGGTGATCGTAGGAATTGTCTGTAGCATGGCACTTTTCCGAAAGTGCATTCTCACGCTGTGAGTGATAGCTCTACATGACAAATGAGACGGTGAATGATACCACAATGCCAGCGGCTAACCCTTGTCCCCTAACAGCAAATCCTGAAGTTAAGTTCGGGGGCGTGGGGGTGTGGCTCAGTGGTGGGATGCTTGCCCAGAATGTGGGAAGTCCTCCTGGGTTCCTTCTTCTCAACAAAATAAAATAAAATCTCCTTAGCACGGGAAGGTGTAGTATGGCCCAGCTGAGCGGAACCCCTGGCACCCTCTGCACGAAGCCCCATACACACCTCAAGGCAGTTTCTCTTGATTCTTTTAGTGGAGAAAGTGAGTGGTTGAGGAAAACAGAAGCAGGTGGTTTTTGTGCGCACTGGTGTCAGTTGGAGAGTCCTTGGCGCCAAAGGAGTTGGTTCAAGAGTGTGGAGCTTCCCTGGTTCCACAACTGCACCATTAGGTAGCTTGCAGCAGGACACGACCCAGCGTACTCCAAAAGTCGGCCTCAACCTTTGGAACAAAAAACCAAGCTCCCACCCCCACCCTGCCTCATATCTCTACTATGTAGGCCAGCCACGGAGGGAAGAGAAATCTCGGAAAGACTTTCCAGGAAGCAAGATGCCACTCCCAGCTACTTACACTCACGGGCACACGAGTCTGAGCCGAGGGTCTTGGTTGGCTCCCGGATGGAATGGGTGGTACAGGAGCAGGCTGGCTAAGACCAGAGGTGCTGACAGCCCCTAGCACACATCTTCATGTTCCTGCCTCTGAGAGAAGGCTGCCTGATCAGAGGGAGGGGTGAAGGTGGGTGCGGTGTGGGGACAAACCCAATGCTGAAAACTTGTTTCTAGAGCCTTTGATATCGGAATGGCGGCAGCGGGGGTGTGGTGGGGTGGGTGGACCCGGCCCTTCCCTTGCCTAGAGACCAGCTGTGCAGAGGCACTACTTTCAGCACAAATGCCCAGCACAGCCAGCCAACTTCCTGATGGGAAACCCTAGCCTCAGGTCCCATGGGCTCCTCAGACAAGGTCCTGAACCGTGCACAGCTCTCGGCCCTCTGCTTCCTATCCTGCATTACTCTAGTCATGAAATGAAATGTTCCGGGCACCTTTAATCCCAGCACTCGGGAGGCAGAGACAGGCAGATCTCTGTAAGTTCAAGACCAGCCTGGTCTATAGAGTGAGCTCCAGGACAGGCCCCAGAGTTACAGAGAAACCCTGTCTCAAAAAAAACAATCAAAACAAAAATAATAAATAAATAAATAAACAAACAAAAACATAATGAAATGTGTCTTTACAGGGAGTAGTCGGGAACTGTCTACAGTTAGTCAGGTACTGCTCAAGTCGCATGGATGTTGCCTCCTTGGTTACAACAGGAGAGGTTGCTACGTAGGGAATGAGCCTATCAGACTTGCTGCTGATAACAGTAGCTCCTCAAACACTGTTTTCATGGGGGGAAATGGATTTGACTTGTATGTTTTACAAGGAAACTTCCAGATGCCTCAGTCTGAGCCAGGCCTGTGGCAGCCTTGTCCACAATGCAGATAACTTCTTCAAACTGCTCATCTATAATTCACAGTGTTTTTCTGTCCCGCTGCTTTTTCCTCCAAGAATGCTTTCTGAAAAGCCAGGCGGTGGTGGCACAGACTTTTAATCCCAGCACCCAGGAGGCAGAGACAGGCAGATCTCTGAGAGTTCGAGGCCAGCCTGGTCTATAAGAGCCAGTTCCAGGACAGCTAGGGCTGTTACACAGAAAAACCCTGTCTTTAAAAACCAAAAAAAAAAAAAAAAAAAAAAAGAATGCCTTTTTAGATGCCTGTTACTCGAATTTTCTCTTGTTTGTTCAACAGCTGAGGTCATGCTTGCCAGGACCAGAAGGGCAGAAATTCTAGGACCAGCTATGGACTGGCTGGCCACTGGAGATGCTGGCAAGCATCCCTGCCAGCCAGGGTCTCTGGGCTGTGGGTCCCTGCAGAGTGCAGGGTTTCAGGGAGGGCCGCTGGTGCCAGTGGGGAAGCAGGAGCTGGCTGGCCAGAGGCCTTCTTCACGGCTCAGTGCCGCGCGGCTCTCGCTTTTATGAGCTCTGTGAGATTTAGATCACTCGGTATTAGCCACAGGTTTTGGGGGTCACAGCAGAGGTTAGAAAGAGTTCTTTCTCCATGAATCACACTTCCCCAAGATGTAAAACCCCTGAGAGGAGTTGGTTTGCTTTATAGAGTTGGCAGCAGGGAGGGGGACAGCAAAAGCTCATGGTGAGCTCTCCTGGAGAAACTTCTGGAAGGCTGGACAAAGGAATTTGTGGGTAGGAGAGGAGCCAGAAGACAAAGATTCTCTGGGACAAGTTAGGTTGACTGGAGCTGGCAAGCGGACTGCCACGATGCTTACAGATACTGCTGGCCTAGAGCGCAAGGCACGGTGGCTTGTGCAGGACGTGAACCACGGTCACGTGTGGAATTCTGCCTTTCCTTGTTCCTCCCTGGATTGAGCTGTTGTCTTGTCAATGACATCTGCAGAATTCTCTTGATGGTCTCTGAATAGCAACGTGTTATCGATGCCCAGGTCTGTCCACTTCACAGTCACACCGGAAGAGACCCAGGTCTTCGTGGCTTTGGCTTTCTAGCTGAGCACATCGTGCATAGTCGACAAACGCTTATGGACCAAGTAAACAAAGGCTGACAGAGTTCTTTCAGTACTGCTGGGGACTGTTGTGGCCAGAACCAAGCATTACGGGCCAAGAAAAGCTTAAATTCCTTTAAAGAAAATGTGCAATAAAGACATGCCCTCCTGAAGACCTAGGTGGCCAGGTTCTACTTTAGGAAGCCGCCTTGGTGGGGTTTGTTCTCACTCGCCAGCCCTTCTGTCAGCTCCAGAGGAAGTCCACAGTCCTGATAGGGTAAGAAATGCTCCTGCTGGTCTTCAGAATGATGGTATCATGAGGGTTCAGTGCACTGGGGAGGGGAGGTGCTCCCTTCACCAGAGAAGCAGGCTTCACTGAGGGAGTGTTGGGACAGGACTGAACAGGGCTGACCTGGGAATGGCCCTATGGGCAACTCCTAAGTTGGGTTCTTGAACAGAGCAAGGGTAGTTGCCTACTCCGAGGTCACACAGCTAGTAATAGACCTAATAACTCCATTCTTCAGCTCTTTCTGCACTTGAATTGAAATGTTTTGAATTTATTTATTTATTTATTTATTTATTTATTTATTTATTTATATGTGCATTGGTGGTTTTGGTACTTTGCCTGTATGTTTCTCTGTGAGAGTGCTGTATCCCCTGGAACTGGAGTTACAGGCAGTTGTGAGCAGCCATGTGGGTTCCGAGAATTGAACCTGAGTCCTCTGGAAGAACAGAGTCAGAGAGTATTTGGGTCATGGGTGAGGAGGACTCAGATGTGACTGTCGGTTCATTCTTGGGCCACCCTCGTGGCTGGCCTGGGCCTCTCAGCCCAGCTTCTTCCCCAAGTAACTTTGTATGCTCCGCTGAGCTCCTGCCAGTCCCCTAGGCCTGGTGTAAATTATGACCCCAAGCCTTTGCACCCCAGGCTCTTGACTGACCATTCTAGCCTCTGAGCTGTCCCAAAGCCTGAGAGCTTCAGTTCTTTCAGGACTAGGCTTGGCAAAGAAGCCTAGAAAGGCTTTCTCAGGCAAAGAAGGATCAATAGAGTTCCCGCCACCTGCAACCATTGTCTATGTAGTCTTCTCTGCCAGGGCGTGCAGACATCACCCCTGTACTGGGCTCACCCACCATCATGCTGCCTATCCCTATCCGCTGGGCAAAAATGTCCATTTGATGATGTCCTGTAGCAACACAGCTCAACTCCTCTATCTGGACGCTCTGAGTTCCTTTAACAGCCTTCTTCTTACTTTGCTCGTCTGTAGAATGGCAGCAATGTCAGGCACCTCTGGGAGTGTGAGCAGACACCCCACCCTGCATGTGTGCCTTGGCTGTGAAAGAAGGGGGAGTGCAAGCTACAGCTTCCCACAGCTCAGCACCATTTCTGGGAGCCCAAAGTATCCAGGAAGAGCACACCATGTCCTCTTTCCAGCCAGGAGATGGGGGGGATTGTAAAAACAGGCTGCTCAACTCTGTCCTGTGGCTGGAGAGTCAGTCTGCCCTGTCTCCTCTCTGTCTCCCCAGCCCTAATCTGAGCCCCCCCCCCCCCCCCCGCCATCACCCAAGTGCTGGTCAACACTTGGCATCATTCTTGCTGGGCCCCAACAGACCTTCAAGTGAAAAGTATGGAGAGCCCTCCAGGCAGGTTGTGCGGTGGCTGAGGCTCCAAAAGCCCTTGCTTGAACCCCACTTCTTCCTCAGCCTTCTGGGGTGCTTCAGAATGCCCTGTATGGAGTCCCTGGGAAAGAGGACACTTGCCTTATGCTCAGTGGGCCCAGGCTTGTTCTTCCCACAACCCAGCCCTGGCTGGGGCAGCCCTGTGGCCAGCTGGTGGCGCCACCCAGCCCCTGCCTCAGGCTGCCAAGGTTGGCAGGCTCGTGGCCACGCTGCACAACTCTGAGCCTCTCTCTCCTCAGTTTATTCCTTCCAGATACACAGTTGCTGCTTTTTATTTGGCTCCCTTTTCTGTGTTATGGCATTTGGGTTGTTTTTCCATCCCTCCCAACCCCCGCGGCAGATTCCTAAGAAGACTAGTTTTTGGAGCGGGGCTTTCAGCACATCTGCTCTCTGGCTGTGGCATTCCAGGAGGATCCTGTCAGGGGTCCCAGGTCTCAGGGCTTGGTATCCCGGGCTGCCGAGCCTATGGGCAGGGGCCTGTACCTTTGGTGGTGAGACCTGCAGTGAACATGCTCACCACAGCAGCCAGAGCCAGGCCTCATGGGCCTGAAGGTTGCCAGAGCCTTAGCGCGGCTGTTTGCCAAGTTCCTGGCCCGGCTGGCTGTGGCTACTGGCTCTTAGCTAATGTATGTGTAGGACAGACTGTGAGCACAGAAGACACCAAGGCCCTCCCCAAACCCTGTCTCAGTCTTCTTATTGGTGGGACGTTGTGTGTGGCGGGTACTGGAATCAGGACAGACTTGTGTCCTAGAGAGCTTACGGAGCGTCAGAAGTTCCGAGACCTTTAGGTTCCACCCCTGACTTTGCCACCGGTTCGTCACAGGGCTATTTTTAGAGTTAGAGAGGTGAGATGTGAGAAAGTGCTTCCTGGCACATAGTAAATGCTCAATAAATGTTTAACTGTTGTGTGTGTGTAAGGAAGGTGGGGAATCTCAACGTGGGGCGGGGCTTCTTGGACTCTGGTGTGTGGGAACTGTTGAGAGTGCTGGGTTCTGAACCTTACCATGGGCGTCATGATTCAGCATGCCTGGGGGGGGGGGGGCTTGGGAGTTGACATTTGAACCCGGAGTCCCTAGCGGTATTGACATACTGGCCCAGAGTCTGATGTGGAGTCATCAGAGTTACTGTTGTTGTTGTTGGTGGTGGTGGTGTGTGCACGCACGTGTGCGTGGTCTGAAGGAAGGTGGAAGTTGTATGAATAACTAGGGCTGGGATGGACTGGGTGGTTTCCTGGGCTCTGGCATGGCTTTACAAACAGTATGGCTGTACCAGCAGACTAGAGATCTAAAGGGTAGAGTGGTATAAGGCCAAGGGGTGGGCAGGAGCTGCTCCAGGCATTGCTTGGGCATGGATGACAATAAAGATTTGTTCAAACTTTTTTCTTTCTCTGAGACAGGGTTTCTCTGTAACTTTGAAGCCCATCCCGGAACTTGCTCTGTAGACCGGGCTGGCCTCAAATTCACAGAGATCCACCTGTCTCTGCCTCCCAAGTGCTGGGATTAAAGGTGTGTGCCACCACCGCCTGGCCTTTCTTTCTTTCTTTCTTGCTTTCTTTCTTTCTTTTTTAAATAAAGGGTCTTACTATATATCTCTGGCTGTCCTGGAACACACGGTGTAAACCAGGCTGGCCTAGACCAGGTTGGCTACAAACCTGAAAAGATCCATCTGCCTCTGCCTTCTGGGTGATGGGATTAAAGGCGTGTACCACCACTACCCGGCTGATTTGTTCAGACTTTAAGAAATGGATGGGCACAGTTCAGCCGAGTGGTCTGGGCTGAAGCAGCATGGTTTCCAAGTGGAGGACCCAGTAGATGGCAAGGACAGTGGAAATTGGCAACTAGCTCACTGCCAGAAAGGCAGAAGGTCTTTGCCCTGAGGTCAGCAGCAGAATCAGGATCTGGAAGAAACCTCGACCACTCCCAGACTGCAGCTGTGCCAGTCCCCAAAGCACTCGCTCAAAGCCTGGCTTAGGCAGATTCAGGGCTTAGGAGCCGACTCTGTAAACGTAGCCAAGCAGGAGCTGGGAATCACTTGGTTTGTTTTTTTCTCTGCTTTTGCTCTCAGTAAGGATCTTTTAGAAACTTTCTTTGTTTTGACTGAGCCAAAGAAAGAAGGAAGCATGCTGTGTGAAGGTTGGGAGAAGAGCTGGTGGGCCACTCGCCTTCTTGGAAGGAAGAAAGACCACCACGGGATTAATGGCACCAGGTCACCCCCCAGCGGGGACAGCTTTGAGAGTGCCTGTCAGGCAGGTTAGATCTACAGGCAAGTACAGGCACAGTGCATGGAGTGGCCCATGGGTACAGATAATTTGTCTCTCTGTGTGCATTCACTTAGTCCTCTTAACAAAGGTACATTTACTGAATGTGTACTTTATCGCGGGCCCTAGTGGCTTGGGATACACACACGAAGAAAATGAAAACCCCAGGGCCTTACAATCTGCAGAGATTTTGCAACCTCAGGGGATGGACATGTGTTTGCACATGTGAGTCCACTGTGCACACGTACACACCAGATCGAGAGCGTGAGCGTGAATCATCTTCCAGCCAGGTGATCGTAAGCAAAGCATTTGCTGAGCTTCAGGAGTCCATAAAACAATCTCTCACTCCCACAGCGCTTACTAGGCTAAACATGCAGACACGCAGATGTCTCCCAGCAAAGTGCCTGGCTATGTCCACTGCCAAACGACGAGTCCTCTTTGGGTTTCCTTTACAGTTGGAGGGGACACTGCTCTGTGTGTGCAGTAAGGTGCCACCTGTGTCCACGGGGAAGGATATGTGTGCTGTTCTCCAGTGAGAACTCCCCCGCCTCAGGATATAGTGTGTGCTATTGTAATATCTGAGGTCTGAGTAGAGGTTCCCTTCAAGCAAAGCAAAGACGGTAACTAATGAAGGAAGCGAAAGGCTGGATACCTGGACTCCTCGGAGTGGACCCATGTAAGCCCTGGCAGGCCTTGTAAGTCCTGGCAGGCCTTGTAAGTCCTGGCTGCGACGAAACTCCGTGGCTTCCAGTTCTGTTTTTCATTCCCTCAGATAACCTCTGACCACCCCTCTGTTGACACCTACCTAAGACAACTCAGCTTCTCTTGCCTGGTCCCACAATGCCCTGGCCATGCTGCTTCCTTCTGAGACCTTCTCCTACCCTGCCCCCCGAATAATTTGTAGAAATAGATCTAAAAAATGGTCCAGGACCAGCCCACAATAGGCAGGGAGCAGAACCCCACTGCTTGGTGAACACCCTGATGTCCCCAAGACCCTTGCTTTCAATAGCAACAAAGAGAACGGAACTGTCCTGTGTTCTACGCTCTCCCTACATCAGAGGCATGCATGGTTTGGGTTATGTCCCCAGTAGGATGACTGAGCATCCCCAAGTCCTTGATATCCCTCCTGTCTTTTCACTGATGTCCAACTGAGCAAGTGAGTCCATGTGCCTAAAACTCTAGCCAGCTCCTTGCGTCCAGCTAGCTCACTCTGAGCACCGCTCTTATGATTAATAACTGCCACATCCTCATAGTCACCCTGGCTAGAGAATACTGGGCTGGACCTCAACTCCCTGTCTCATTTCCTACAATTAACCAATTATCAAACCATTTCTAGATATTTGCCCCCACCGGCCCTTCCCCACCTCCACTTCTGCTGCCACAGTTACCTTGGTAAGGCTGTCATACCTTTCCTCTGGACCATAGCAAGGTCTCCACTTGACGTCCCTACCTCCAGTCCATCCATCAGCTCCCATTTCCCTACGGCACCATCAAGTGCCCAGTGCTCTCTTCCTTCACAGCCTCCCAGTGCTCTCTCCATTCACAGATGTGAGGCTCAATCATAAGGGGTATCCGAATTGTTTCCAGGACACTGAGCACCCCTGCACCCTAACTTTAGTAGATGAAGTTGTTTCTCTTGCCTGGAATCCCTTTCCCCCATCCCAGGATTTTATCGAAATTCTGTCTTTAAGCAGATTATCAGCCCTGGCTGAACTGCACCCCATGACTTCTTCCGGCTTTGGCACTGAGAACCACTTAGGACGAAGAGCTGCTCAAAGTTGCCAGCCATCTTTAGAGGTGCGTTGTTTTGGTAAAATCGTCACAAGCCGATGACTGAATAGTTACTGCTGGCCTCAACAGATGCTAACTGCTGTGGTTTTGCAAAGCACACAGCCATGCCTTCCCTTCTCTTTCCCTTCCCCAGAGTTTGAGACCTGGGGAGGGAAAGGGCCTGAACCTGCCTCCATGAAAATGGCGTTTTCTGCTGAAGTTCAGTGAGTTGCTGTAAGGGATAGCCAGCAGAGACATGTGGCCTTCCTGAAGAGCTGAGAGGGACCTGTGGCATACTGTGACATGGGAGGGGGTGTTGAGAATACTGTGTCCATCTCTGCATAGAACCTAACATGTCTTTGAAGCCCTTAATTTTGGCGCCAAAATCCTAGAGGAGCTATGTGGTGCCAACAGGGAGTCATCAAGCATGGATGCTGGACACGCCCAAGTGGTCCCAGCAGGATCCCTTGATGGTCCTCCATGAACCCAACTCAGAACTGTAGCACAAGATGACTTTGTGGCAGTCAGTACACAAACTGCCTCATTTGGAGGCTCTCAGAAAAATGAAGGAATCACAGGCATTCTATCTAGTCCCAGCACTTGGGAGCAGAGAAGTATATCAGGAGTTCAAGATCATCCTTAGCTATATACAGGTTTGCATCTGGGCTAGGTTACATGAGATCCTGTCTTAGAAACTTGTTGGGGGCTGCAGACCTTGGCCCCTTGACTCTCTTTGCCTGCCTCAGACCCTTTGCCTGCTGGAATGAACTGAACAAAATAACTTGTTAACCTGTGCCTGCAGCTGCTCCGAGCACGAGACCCTGATGGCAGGGGAGTGGGTTCTGGTGAGGCCTGCAGTTGAAAGATCCCAAGAGCTGGGTATGTCTATCAGTTAAGGATCCCTATTTAAGTTTCCCTGGAGCACAATAAACTTAGCATTCTTGTATCAAGGATGACCCGTGCCCACGTGTCTCTGTCTGTATGTGTGTGTTTTTAGATCTCCAGGCCTGGTTCCCAGCTCGAGTACCGACCTGTAGTGGCACGGGGGCTACAGGGGGAAGGCCCCCAGTGTGATCAGGAACCAGGGAAGGCTGAGAGATCGCCCCCAGGAATAGTGAGAGTGGACTGAAGATGGGTATCTGTCTTTGTGTAAAAAGAGTAAGTTTTTAAAGAGACAGAGTATAGACAGTCCGATTAAAAGGAGAAAAGATGGAATGTGTACAGATGTATGTTATTGTGTTGTCTTTTGGTTTTTTGACTGGAGAAAGACATTTGATTCTGGAAACTGCTAAGAAAGATATCTTGACTTTAAAATACGGGTCTAGGGATTTGCTGCTTTGCAAAAGAGGTTCTGCTTTTGTTTCCACAGAGAATGAGAATCTGTGGATTCATTCTAGATTAATGTGGTTTGATGGACCAAGACCTCCCCCCAAATGTCACCGTGAAAAAAACCCCAAAGATACTTCATCCAATAAACAACAGGAAGTAGTGTACAGAGAAACGACGCCCAAATTCCCTAAACGTTTGTTTACTGGAGGAAGTGGGGCTCAGGTGTCCGCCATTATGGGCCTGAGAAGCAGAGGGAGCTTGGGCCTCTTCTGTGATTCCTGAGCGAGAGCCCACTTCCCAGAGTCCTTGCGGGTGGAGAGGCAGTGGCTGGAGCCAAGCTTTGCAAGGGCAGCCAACTGCTGTAAGTGCTCATGGAGAGGACCAGAAGACGATGGCAGTCTTTGGCTCTATGCGCCCAAGAGTCTGCAGCGCAAGAGGCAGGCTTTCCTGCAGGACCTGAGGAGCATGCAGGGGAATTGCAGAAGGTCCCCGAGCCTGCCTGCCACCGTGGCCTGTTGTGGTGGCGTATGCCGGAAGGATTTGCTGAAACAGAAGCAGGAGGATCAGTTAAGGAGATAGGGGACTATCTGGCAGTTTATGTTTTGTTTTTGCTGAATTTCCCTTCTCCTTGTGTTAAATGTTGGCCCGGTAGTACGGTTTATGGCCAGAGCACATTATTCATTATGGTGAAGGGGACCATGATCACTTTACAAGAATCTTAGTAAGGATTCTCAGGAAGTTTCATTTCTGTAATGCAGCCCAATGTGGTGTAGTGTTTACCTTCACGGGATGGTATCTCTGTGGACTTCGTGCCTGCTTAAATTTTGGACTCTTGGCTGTGCAAGATTCTACCTTTTTTAATAACACAGCAAGATGGAAAACCAGAGCCAAAATAGGGCTTCTCATGCGGCTGTCTGTGGCTAATTATACCTTGAATTTTTCTGCCCTTAACTGTTCTCAAGTTTTGTGTCTTTTGAACAGCTGTTGGGCTAACGATGTGACTGCTGCTGTGGCTTGGGTTCCAGGCTTGGTGGCTGTTCCAACGAGTCAACTGGTGCTAAGCCGTCCCGGCCGAGACTTCCGGTTCCAGGCTTGGTGCCTGTTCCAACGAGTCAACTGGTGCTAAGCCGTCCCGGCCGAGACTTCCGGTTCCAGGCTTGGTGCCTGTTCCAGCGGGTCAACTGGTGCTGAGCCATCCCTGCCAAGACTTCGTGATCACCGAGACAGCCGGAACTGCCACCAGTAAAACAACTGCTGTGGCTAGCACTGTTGATCCTCTAGCCAGACGGGTTGCCACTGCCTTAGAGATCCAGAATTCCCTATATAACTTTTGCCAGGGTACCCTTTTATAAGAACAGCCAGAGCATGCGGTTGGCTGCTCCCTTTCCTTTCATTGTGTTTGTGCAACGCCCATGCCAGTCCAGCCACTCCCATACGTCCTAGGCTTACTGAACAGCTGGCCTTAGGAACTCCTGTAACTGGAGTGAACCATTATTTGCCCAAGAAAGTTGGCTTCCTCTAAGAGCAGTATGGGTTAACAGGCTACAGAAAG
Source organism: Microtus oregoni (assembly GCF_018167655.1). Taxonomy (NCBI): domain Eukaryota; kingdom Metazoa; phylum Chordata; class Mammalia; order Rodentia; family Cricetidae; genus Microtus; species Microtus oregoni. The sequence continues at coordinate 23,638,806 of NW_024543088.1, forward strand.
ACCAGTAGCCAGAGATGGGTAAGACAGGAGCCTGTCATGAGCTTCTGCAACCCAAGACAGGCCTGGTCTAATTATATAGAAAAGAGGAAGCTGTTGGGGGCTTTCTTTGCCTGCCTCAGACCCTTTGCCTGCTGGAGTGAACTGAGCAAAACAACTTTTTACCTGTGCGTACAGCTGCTCCGAGCACGAGACCCTGATGGCAGGGGAGTGGGTTCTGGTGAGGTCTGCAGCTGAAAGATCCCAAGAGCTGGGGCATGGATATCAGTTAAGTATTCCTATATAAATTCCCTGGAGCACAATAAACTTGGCATTCTTGTATCAAGGATGACCCGTGTCCCCAGGTCTCTGTCTGTCTGTGTGAGTGTGTTCTTAAGTCTCCAGCTTAGTTCCCAGCTCGTGTACCCCAAACCAAACCCCGATGATAAACCTCAAGAAATCTTGAGAGAATAAATATTCCACGACACGATGCTGTGAATTTGGAGCTCACAATTAATACAAGTCAAGGTCTAGAGAGATGAACAGCAGTAAAGAGCGTTTGTTGCTCTTGAAGGAGACCTGGGTTTGATTTCCAGCACCCACATGGCAGCTCACAATGGCCTCCACAGCTCATAACCCTGACTCCAGTTCCAGGGGATCTGATGCCCTCTTCTGGCCTCTGAGGGCACTGCACACATGTGGTGCATATACATGTAGGTAAAACACTCAAACACATAAAATTAAACCAAAACCAAATCCCACACGTCATCTATACTCCAGGCAAGTGAAAACAAAGTATGCTGTACATAGAAAGCCACCATACGCTGCTAATCATGGCTGCTTCCCTGTGCTATCAGTAGAGATAATTCACACACGCACACACACACACACTGCCACCGCTACACCCCCTTTTTTTGTATTTTTATAAAAAAAAATTTCTTGGGCTCAAGAGATGGCTCAGTGGTTAAGAGCACTGCCTGCTCTTCCAAAGGTCCTGAGTTCAATTCCCAGCAACCACATGGTGGCTCATAACCATCTGTAATGAGGTCTGGTCCCTCTTCTGGCCTGCAGGCAGAGTACTGAGAATACTGTATACATAATAAATAAATAAATCTTTAAAAAAATTTCTCCACCATTAAGCATCCAGACAGCCCAAGATCACAGAGAGTATTTTATCTTCCCTTCTTCTCCAGGTCAGCAGCTGGGCCCCACCCAAGGCACGTCCTGCAGAAGCTCTGGGGTCCAAGGCTGGGCCTGCAGTCAGTGCAGACACATATGTCAGCTTTGTCACCCCTTTAGCTAGGAAACCTCTCCTGCTCACCCCTCCCACTGACCCACACATCTTCTAGCACTCCCAGAGTTCTTCCTGTGTCTCCCCTTACAACAGAGGTCACTCACTGTCCTGCACGCTGTGTGAGCCCGATTCTCCTTGCTTCAGCACACGAGCCCCAGGAGGACAAGGATGTTTATCCATTTCGCCCTCTGTTGTAATCTCATCACCTGTGTGTACGCTGGCCATCGAAAAGTGGCTCAACGCATATCTGGTGAGTGAGTGATACGCGTCCTAACAGTATTTACCTTGTAGCAGATACGGTGGGAGGAGCTTTGGTAGCTGCCTTCTGACGTCCAGTCTTCCAGGTGTTCTCAGGTAGGTAGCACTGTCTGTGTCAAAGACACGACACCCCAAAGTGGGAGAAATTTAAAAACCCAGTGGAGGCCAACTTGTTGTCCACGGGCAAAGTGGGGTTGGGGGAATGTAAATACCCAAGGGGCCAAAGGTTTGCCTTCTACTTTGGTTTCGGGTGTGGCTCAGGTAGCGGATGCTCCTCCCCCACAACACTGACACAAGGGTCTGGGGGTGTCTCAGGGGCGTCATTCCTCAAAAGCGGGCTTCCCTCTCGATCAGTCGTCAGCCAGAGAAGTCAACTTGCCGGGTACCTCGTCACTACTCACTGCTTCTGTTCCCCAGCCCAGTCCAGATGCTCAAGCTGTGTCTTGCTAAGTCACCAAGGCATTAGACTTGAGTACTGGGAGACTGGTAGAAACAGGCTTTCCTGTGGTTTTCTTACGGGATCTTAACGTTGACAGTGTAGAATCTGCCTCACAGGGCTGCTGTGTGGATGCATGAGACCACGTGGTCCTCATTCTCAGCACCATGCCTGGCACACAGGCTTGGCGAAAGCTAGCTGCTATAGCTAGCTATAGACTGGGAGGTGGCCGACGTCTGATTTCAGGGGGTAGACTGGAGTGCGGGGTATGGATTTCACTGACCCTACTTCAATCATCCACTAAACTGTTTCCTGGATCAGCACTGAGAATGGGATTCCTTGTTCAAGGTCACATGGCCATGACTTCTAAAAGGCCTTGATCAGGAGACTTTTCAGGATACCCAACTTCCTTATTATGCCTGTTTCTGCAGAGAGGTAATTGTTGCCATCTTTGCCGGGCTGCGCAATTTGAGGTATAATTTACATAAGTATCAATTGCCACCATGACCAAGGCATGAAAAATAATTACCTCAAGAGGAAACTGGGGTTGGGCCTATGAACTGAGGCCTGACTCATATGAGCTACAAATGAGCTGCCACCTTTGGAGCCCTGTGTGCCTGCTTGCTGGATCCCGGGACAGCTGCAGTCAACCTGAGGCTGCTTCCAAACACCTGTTATGCAAGTTCCTGTAGGTCATGAGTGCTCTCGCTTCAAAATCCCTGAAGAGCTGGGCGTGGCACCACCTCTGGAAGCCCAAGGCTGAGGAAGAGTTTGAGGCGAGCATGGGCTACACAGCAAACTCCAGGCTAGGCCGGGTCTCTGAGGGCGAACTTACCTAGCATGCCGAGGGTACTGGGTTCAGTCACCAGCAGCACTAATTAAATGACCGTTAAGAGTTCTTAGGCGGGGCTATCTTCCCATCGCCCAATGCGAAAGCCACTGGTTTCTGTTTCCTCCACTGGCTTTGCTTCCTAGTTGCACTTGGCAGGCCTTCCTTCCCACTCATGTGAATGACCACAAACAACGGGTTTCAGCTCTTGCCCTTACTGTGACCAGGATCTGCTGCACACATGGACCCAGGGGCCATCTCTTAGTCCTTCTGAAAAGCTGATGATGGCATCTGTGACATGGGAGGTCTTGCATCCTGAGGCAAGGGTACAAGTTCTGCCTGTTTCTACTACTATCTGGAAACAACACTGGGAACCACATTTGCTGGTCACAGACATTACTACTGACCAAAGGCATGAGAGACTGATTTCGGGCTTACTAGAAACGGGAGACTAAAGACTGAGGAAATATGGCCAATGCAGGTAAAGCTAACCTGAGCAAAACTCCATATTCCATGTGTAATCAACACACTGAGAACACCGGAAGTACCCACGGCTGGGACTGAAGCTCACCAACACTACCCCAACTTCACTTTGCCTGCTTTTACCCTTGTTGTAATTACCTTAGCAACAGAGTCCTCGTCTGTATCTCCAGAAACACTGCAGTGTTTGAAGACAGACGAGTCTGGTGACAGACACCCTAAGACTTTCCAGAAGAAAATGTGTACAATAATGCAAAGGGCAAAAACTCTTGACTAAGACCTCAACTCTAATCCTGTTCTGTCAGGCTACCTGTGAGGGCTCTGTGGTCTCCGCATGCGTGTGCTCGGTGAAGCGGAAGGTCCTCTCTTCCCTTAAAGACGGGTACACACGTGGAAAGCAGAGAAGAGCTGTCTACGGTGGGGACTTGAGTACGGGCTATGACTGCCATTGGTGCGTCTGAAATGGAGATATTTAGTGATGCTTTGCAGTGCATTGCAGAGAGCAGTGGGAAAGGCCTTTGGCCTGTAACACATCTAATGCACGGTTACTTTTCTGTTAGCCTTGTCTCTGCCATGACCTTGAGCAAAGCCATTTTGTCACCAGTAAAATTCAGGCTGCTTTCACTCTACCTCGGTCCTTTAGAGACTGAGAGGCAACTGGCTTGTTCTTGGAGATGTGGAAACTGAAATTACACATGGTATCCTGATGGGATATCCAGGGATGGGGACACTGGGCTAGAATGAGACACCCTGGAGTAGGCGCAAGAGACTTGGGCTCTGCCTGGGCACTTTAACCAAGTGAATGCAGGCAAAATCAAGTGATCTGACCCTTGCGGCTCGTGCTTCTGACCTCTGCCTGGGAGAAAGCATTGCTCCTGAAAGACAAAGGCATTCTTCCCATTTTAATTAACTCAGTATCCAGCAAGGTCATCTCCACGTGAATTACAAACTACTCAGGGCCCATTTTCAATCATTAGCACACTGCCTACTGACAGATTTTATTCTGACCTGAATTAGATTCACTGGATCCCTGAGCTTGTGTCCTAAAATGTGTTCCTTGATAACCTTAGCATACGTAATGTTATCTGGACGTAACTGGTAGCAGAAAACTTGTGATAAACAGAAAACAGCTTTTCTATTATGGTCGCTCTAAGGACACAGTTCCCATGCGCATCTCTAGTGCGTCCCGCTCCTTCCAGGTTCCCTGCTTGTACTTTGAAGGTAGGTGGTCCATACCAGAGGCCAGGGGCTAATCTTCATGGGGTCTACATGTCTCCACTTAGTGGGAAAGCAGCGGAGAGAGCATGGAACAAAAGCACAGGGCTGCCTGCACCGGGGACAGATCCTGGAGCGGAGCTTCATGGCAGGAAAAGATAACGTGTCCCCACTATCTATGAAACATTGCAGGCATTGTTTGGCCTCGGAAGGCTTTGGTAGAAGAGGGATCCTTACAGAGGTCGAGTGAAGGAAGGGAAGGCAGCGAGGGCCAAACTGATCCCGTCACAATCACTGTGCTCTAAAACCCACTGCTCCCCTGACGTATTATGTTGAGAATAATCAGTGCTCTCACACCATTTTTTGTACCAGCGCAACTCCTCCAGCTCCTTCTTTTACACCTTCCCCTTGCCTCCTCCAAAGTCTGAGGGGATTGACTAGAGGTAACCTCAGGGACGCCTCATTCCACACCTCAGCTAGATCACTTGTCCCTGTATAGCCTTTCATTCATTGTATTGTAATTTCCAGTTTATTTACTCTTCCCGCCAAACAGAGGGCGCATTCTATTCCCGAATGCCTGAAACTGGGCAGCACAACACATAAGATGTTCAACAAGTTTATTCAGTGTACCAGGCTACGCTTCTCGTTTACTGCATTTTAATTTTTCTAAGTCACTATAGTAGTCAAGCAAATAGAAATCCATACCAGTCCCTTTTAAATAAAACACAAAAATCAAATGAGGTTTTTCCCCAGGTACCGGATCAACCTGCTGAGTCCCTTCAAGTCATCAAGGACCAGCATTACAGCGCCGCATAATGCGTTCAGGATCACAGAATAAAATGCAATGCTTCTTAACACATTTTACAAAATGAACAAACCTCTACAACAAAATTCTACAGGAAAAAAGAATGGCCTCATTTAGAAACGGCAATTTAATATCTTAAAAGTAACAAAAACCTAGCAAGATACAAGATCTAAACACTAAAGTTTCACAATTTTCTCAGAAATGACTCCTATTAGGCCCTCATTGGCCATCTCCCGACCTCACCGGTACTAAAGGGTGGCCCTAGTACTGGCCCTAAACAGGTATGGCTCTGGCTCTGTTGACTCGTACTGAAGCCCGGCCACGAACCCAGGGCTTTCATCTTGGTGATTTCCATGTTGCTTTGGGGACTCCAAGAGCATTCGTATTCCGATGAATTGGTGTGAGGCACCTGTCCTAAGGTACAGCTGCTGAAGCAAACCTTCCATAATAAGCCTTCTCGGGGACCCAAAGAGAATTCTTTGATGGAAGCACACCCCAACCGACTCAGCATCTCCCAGAACTGAGCCTCCCCGGTGCTATTACCTTTCATGCAGATAAGACCCATGATTATCACTAGGAGATCTAATCTGGGGCCATCTCTTCCCAGATCCTCCTACAAGCCCTCAACAGGTTTTAATCTGTAGGTCAAGATGTGTGATGCTTTGCGGTGAAGCTGTTTCAGCTGGGAAGCAAAAACGTACCGCGATGTTCTGCGGCTCTTGAGGCGATCTTCCGGTGCAGAGCCTTCAAATCTCCGATAACATGTTTCACCGTCTGGGAAGCGTGTGATGAGTTTCTTCCTCCTGTCTCCACCAGCAGAAACTGCACCGAATAGGCGGCCGTCAGATCAGTTGGCATTGGGAGGCGGCCAGGGCCTGGGCTCACCGTCTTGGCCATCCTGCTCGCCCTCGCTGGGAGGAGGCAGGGCTGTCCCACTCCCAAGCTTCTGCCACATGCCTTGGGGCAGGCGGTGCCCGGCGAGCCACCCCAGAGACTGCGCGAACAGGCCAGGGAGGTACGGCAGCGGGAGCACCCAGAGGTCACGGCGAGCTCCACGCTCGCCCACGGCCGCGCAGCCGCAGTCCGTGAGCGCCGCTTCCGGCCTCTGCGGCCAAGATGGCGGCCGGGGGCCGCGCGCAGATGTCCCGCTTCGGCAGGTGCAGGCACTCGGGGAGAGGGTGCCTGAGCCTCGGGGTAAACGCTGTAAGCTGTCAGTCAGGGTGGGGAAGCGTCCCTGTGTGAGACCTAGCACGGAGTTCGAGCACATTCTTCTCGTAAATGCTTAGGTCAGCTGCAGAGGCTTACGTGCGGCGCGCTTAGAGACACGTTGGGGATGGTAAACTAGAGAAGGGCCTCCGAGTGCACGCTAGGGCCATTAAAATTTATCAGGACACATGGGAAAAGACTGCAGTCTTTGTCTGTGGCCTCGATGGCATGTGGAGAGGATGCCTACTACAGGGCGGAAGAGGATCTTGGAGGCAGTCCCGAAATACTGGCCAGTGGTTAATTGCAAGGTGAGGACAGCACACTCTGCGGTAAAGAGCGATACACCGAGGAAGCACATACCACGCTGACTGGCTCGAGGAACGGAAACATTTCCCCCAACCAGAACTACTCTTATTTCTCCCCTTGGTGACCTCTCACTCCCGGCATCTCCCACTTGATGTCCCTCCTCCTCCCCACTCTGAAAATTACCGCTCCTACCGTGTTTTCAGATCCTACCCACTGTTCGGGGCTAAGCTTCAGCATCGCCTTTCCAAAGTCTTCCTTGGAGGTCATGCATAGAATTTATTTGCTGTTGCGTCTGAGTCACCACAGCAATTATGTGTATTTACCATCCATGCGCTAGGTTTTGTTGTTAAAGCATTTCCCCTATATTCGACTGATTCTCATTAAAGTACTGCTACAATGGGGCTGGAGAGATGGCTCAGAGGTTAAGAGCACTGGCTGCTCTTCCAGAGGTCCTGAGTTCAATTCCCAGCAACCACATGGTGGCTCACAACCATCTGTAATGAGACCTGGCGCCCTCCTCTGGCGCGCGGGCATACACTGAGGCAGAATGTAGTATACATAATAAATAAGTCTTTAAGAAAAAAAAAGTACTGCTGCAATCACCAACATTTTACAAGCGGTCGTATTTTTCCTGCGGCATTTGCTATTTGCCAATAATCTTGGACAAGTTTAACTAAAACTCTTTGCTCTTCGGCTGCATTATTGATAAAAATGGGTCTAACCCGACAGTGGTGGCGCCTTTAATCCCAGCACTCTGGAGGCAGAGGCAGGAGGGTCTCTGTGAATTTGAGGCTAGTTTGGTCTACAAAACCAGCACTGTTAGAGAAATACTGTTTCAAAAAAAACCAAAGCAAAACCAAACAAAAAAAAAAAACAATAGAATTCAAATCTAGCCTGGGTTACATAGCATGACCCTGTCTCAAAGCAAAACAAAAACTTTGAAAAATATATACCCATTAATATCATATGACTTATAAAAACTTAAGTGTGTGAATGAGGCAGGAAGATGTTTATTATAATCTAGCTTGGGGCCATTGCTAGTTAGCATTGTGCCAAACGTTTTATGTACAATATAATTTAGTCCTCCCAAATCCCTATTAGCAAAGTATTATTATCTTCATTTTACAAATGGGAAAACAGTCACAGAGAGGTTAAATTACCTGCCTCAAACCACTTATCTGTTAGGTGCTAGACTGGAAATGCAAACCCAGATCTCAGAGCCTTTCCGTGTTCATGATCGCCGGCTGGACTGCCCTGTTGGTGCCCTTCTTAAAAGAACAGTGCTGAAGACAGAACAATGCACCTGTTACAGCGAGATTGGTCAAGGAGGAGTATCTGAGGAAAGGAGTATCTGAGATAGGATGATGGGGAGCTTTGTAAGGGACAAATTAGCAATAATTTAGATGGCTTTAAAAATACTAACTACACTTATTTCAAGTGGGCTATTATTTTTTTTTATTAAAGTACCAGCTACTTTAAATCTGCTTTCTTCAAAGCTTCCCAACGTTCCCCCTATCCCATCTTCCGGGTTCATGTATAGCTTCACTGTTAGTGCTACCCTTACCGTAGATTTTTAAAACCTTTATCCATAGAGTATTTCACACTCATATACAATGGAATATGGTCATACCCACGTCCCATTTACTCCGTCCATCTCCTAGATCCCCTCAAAACACCACCCTTCTTGTTTAATTTCTTCCTCTTCTCCTTTCCCTCCCCCACGTCTAAATAACCACCAAGTCCAACTAGTGCTGCCATGTGCACATGGACATGGGGTTAGCCCCTAGAACGTGGGCAACCTATCCTGCCCGCACCCCAAAAGAAGAGTGATACCCCCACAGCAACTAGCTGACAATTATCAATAGCACCGCAGGGCCTATTGAGTGCCCCCCCCCCCCATCCATGCTGGAATTGTGCTTGGCTTGGTCTTGTGCCTGTAACCACAGGGGCTGTCAGTTCCTGAGTGTACCAGTGTTGAAATTCCTTACCTGCAGGGGAGACATAAAGTCCAGTCTTCCTCCTAAGATCTCAATGGTGAACCAAGGTACAGTTCCACTAAAGTAAGTGCTGGGAAGCCATGGGTTTATTAGGCTCACACACAGAGCAATGGGTGGCCTTACTGCACTGGAAGATCTGTACATGGCAGCGTATGGAGAGATCCTGTCTCCACAACCAAAACCAACCGTCCAACCTCAAAAAAAAAAAAAAAAAAAAAAAACAGTTAGTTACCCTACAACAGTCATTCGACCACTGGGCACCTCGTCCATCAGGTTAGGATTATAGGATGCAGGATCTGGTCCTAGGTAAAACCATCAACCAAGAGCAAGGCAATAGTTTGAGGGTTTTGTTGTTGTTGTTGTTTGTTTGTTTTTGTTTTTGAGACCTCTGGGGCCTCCCTGACTCCTAGGGAGTTATCCCATACCTCTTTTTTTTCTTTCTTTCTTTTTTTTTTTTATTGAGAAAAGGAAAAAAAAAGTTTCCCCCTCCTCCCACCCTTCTCCCCCTCCCCCTACTCCTCTCCCCCTCCCTCTCCAGTCCAAAGAGCAGTCAGGGTTCCCTGCCCTGTGGAAAGTCCAAGGTCCGCCCCCCTCCGTCCATGTCTAGGAAGGTGAACATCCAAACTGGCTAGGCTCCCACAAAGCCAGAACATGAAGTAGGATCAAAACCCCGTGCCATTGTCCTTGGCTTCTCATCATCCCTCATTGTTCGCCATGTTCAGAGAGTCCGGTTTTATCCCATGCTTTTTCAGTCATAGTCCAGCTGGCCTTGGTGAGCTCCCAATAGATCAGCCCCACTGTCTCAGTGGGTAGGTGTACCCCTCGTGGTCCTGACTTCCTTGCTCATCTTCTCCCTCCTTCTGCTCCTCATTGGGACCTTGGGAGCTCAGTCCAGTGCTCCAGTGTGGGTCTCTGTCTCTATCTCCATCCATCACCAGATGAAGGTTCTATGGTGATATGCAAGATATTCGTCAGTATTGCTATAGGATAGGGTCGTTTCAGGTTCCCTATCCTCATCTGCCCAAGAAACTAACTGGGGACATCGCCTTGGGCTCCTGGGAGCCACTCTAGGTTCAAGTCTCTTGCCAGCCCTAAGGTGGCTCCCTTAACTAAGAATTGTGCTTCCGTGCTCCCCTATCCAGCCTTCCTTTATCCCAATCATCCCGTTTCCCCAAGTTCCCCCCATCCTCCCCTTCTCACTTTTCTCTCCCCATCTCCCCTTACCCCCAACCCACCCCACCCCCAAGATCCCACTTTCCTCCCCGGCAATTTTGTCTACTTCCCATAGGCAAGAGGATAACTATATGTTTTTCCTTGGGTTCACCTTCTTATTTAGCTTCTTTCAGTTCACCAATTGTAGACTCTGTGACCCCTATTTATGGCTAGAAACCAATTATGAGTGAGTACACCCCATGTTCATCTTTTTGGGTCTGGGTTACCTCACTCAGGATAGTGTTTTCTATTTCCATCCATTTGCATGCAAAATTCGAGAAGTCATTGTTTTTTACCGCAGCATAGTACTCTACTGTGTATATATTCCACACTTTCTTCATCCATTCTTCCATTGAAGGACATCTAGGTTGTTTCCAGGATCTGGCTATTACAAATAATACTGCTATGAACATAGTTGAACAAATGCTTTTGTCATATAATCGGGCATCTCTCTTTTTTTTATTTCTTTTTTTTTTGATTTTCGAGACAGGGTTTCTCCGTAGCTTTTGGTTCCTGTCCTGGAACTAGCTCTTGTAGACCAGACTGGCCTCGAACTCACAGAGATCCACCTGCCTCTGCCTCCCGAGTGCTGGGATTAAAGGTGTGCGCCACCACCGCCCGGTTTATCCCATACCTCTTGCACTGTGATTTTTATTTAATAACCCATGGATTCTGGGAGCAATGTTGTCCATCCATGCAGGGTACTTACATTCAAACACCTTTTTAAAAATTTATTTTGAGGGGCTGGAGAGATGGCTCAGTGGTTAAGAGCACTAGCTGCTTTTCCTGAGGTCCTGAGTTCAATTCCGAGCAACCACATGGTGGCTCACAACCTTCTGTAAAGAGATCTGGTGCCCTTTTCTGGACTGCAGGCATACATACAGGCCGAATACTGTATACATAATAAATAAATGAAAATTATGTTTTAAAAAGTATTTTGAAATTAGTTTCCTTACTAGTAGGGTCCCACAAAGGTCTTCCAGTCCTTAATTGTGGTTAACTCCTCTCTTTCCCCACACAGCTCTGTCCGAGTTTAAACAGTTCAAACCTTAACCTCCAGCGTCCCCTGCCATCTTCTCTCATATCACATGTGTTCTACTGTCCCCTCCAGTTATAATTCTTAGCTGGTTGTGAGACAGTAGGGTTCCACATGGCTTTTTCATACCTGTTTCCTTTGGGTTACCCCTCCCCTTTCCCTGATCCTCTCCCTGCCTAAGCCTTTCCATGCCCCAGTCTTCCACATCTCTGCTTTTGTTTTATTTATAATGTCTCCCTCTCTCCCTTAAAGCAAATGTCCCTTGCTCGTTTCCTGGCTTCCACTTGTGCTCTGAGTTAAACACACAGAACAGATGAGTTGAAGCTGGGATCAGCCTGTGAGAGAGAATGTGCGGCATCTGTCTTCCCGGGTCTTGGTGACCTCACTCAGTATAATTTTTTCCAGCTCCATCCACTTACCAGAAAATTTTATGATTTCGTTTTTCAATACTTAACTTTTTGAACAAGAACAAACTGCTGACATTACATGGGTGAACCCGACAGACATTACACTGAACGAAAGATACAAAAGATACCGATGCTCGGGTTTCATGTATTCAAGGAGATAGCTATGGTAGGATTCTGTATATACGAGGCAGGGTAAACTAATCTATGTGGTATCATTAGGACAGTGGGGATTGGGGGTGGGTCTGACTGGAGAGGGGTGGCAGGAACTTCCTGGGTAGATGAAATGCCTCTATAATTTCGGTATAGGAATACATTGTTTTCAAGTCGCCAGACTGTATTGACCTATGCATTTCACAGTTTACAGATTACACTCCCGATTCATAAAAACAAAGACTCTCATAGGTTAAATGGATAGGCCTTCAGATGTGAGGTGGAGGGGGCAAGATGGGGGCATAGACTTGATTTTATCCTTGCCAGTCCCTAGACACTACAATGTTGTACCGAGGGACAGAAGCAGCAAATTTCTCCCAGTTCTTAATGTATCTACTGTGTCCTGGAAACTTTTCAAACAATCCTTATCTGAGCTGTGGAAAGAGAGAAAGGGGCTTTCTCTTTGGCAAAGGGCATGGCAAAGCAAGCACTTTGGTGACTGTAGATCAGAATCTTGAGGGCCCTTTATAACCCTTGGTTCTTAGCACATGAGGAGGGGTAAGGAGTTACAGTGGAAACAAAGAATTGCAGGGCTAAGGCTCCCGGAATGCCTGGCACTTTGTGGAGGTGTGGGAAAGGCGGCAGAGTGAACTGACCAGGTTCTTAGCCATCATCCCGTGACCCTTGCACAGACACTGCACCCGGGACCAGTGTGTCCTCATCACTGGGCTGGGTGACTCTTGCCTTGTCCACCCCACAGGGTTATTTTGAGGTTCAAATAAGATTGTGAAGATACATTCTTTAAAGAGACGTGATAGAAAAATCCCGGTAATGAATGTGTAACTGACCTCTCATACAGACATTTCGGAATGAGTTTACACATTCCTGTTTCAAAAAAAAAAAAATGTCTGGCCAAGAAAGATTAAACAATGAAATGTCAAGTACAGACACTGCATCGGGGCCAGTGAACATTTTGGGGGTGAGCCAGGCTTTTTTTGTTGGATGCCTCCTAAACTCGGGCACGGGAGTCCTCAGCCTTTATATGGGTGCTAAGAGATGTGCTGGCCCTGCAACTGAGTGGGCCCCGCTGCAGCGGTGCCTCTGTCTCCCCTGCTCCCCTGATAGTCTTGACAGCCATGTAGCAGCCCCAGCTCAAATAAAGGCGAGAAAGAGCTTTGTCTGTCCCCAGAGCCCAAGGCAGCAAGAAGCCCAGTGCTGTCAGAGTGGATGGGCAAAGCATTAGGCTTCAGGCCTGGTCGCGGGGCTGGGATTGAGACAGGATGGCCAGGCGAATGATTCGATCTGACTTGGGTAATGAAAATTGTTTGTTGCTGTTTGAAGAGCAATTGTGTAAGCAACAGTACTTCTGTGTTTGGCTGCCTGTGACTCAGCGCCCGACTGTAACATAACCCCAAACTCAGAGGAGGTACAGACTGTGGGCAGTGGAGGAGGGGAGGGAAGAGCTGTAGCGGCAGAAGGCCCCTTCTCGTTCGCCTTTTTTTCCCTTCTCGCTGTCCCAGTCCCTCTCCAAACTTCTAAGGAGAGTTGGCGAGAAGGCCTTTGCCACCTGGACACAATGAGACCTAGTTCAAGGGACAGGCTAGAAGCTGGCGCGGAGCCAGAGCCCCGGTTTGAATGGCTGTTGCTGAGGGGCTGCCAACAGTCCATCTCAACCCCCAAGAGGCTGACCCAGGAGGGGGTGGGACCACCCCCCACCTCGGAGGCACAACTCACGCCATTTGTGGGCCAGGCCGTGATCAGAATGTGCAGGGCACGGTGGCTTTGAGCGCTGAGCGGGGCCTCTCCCCTCTGCTGGCTGTGGGCTCCCTTGGATTAGAGCCTGCTCCGGGAGTCCCTTTGTTGGCTGCTTGTTATTCCGCATGCACCGAGCGCCGCGCATTCATCTTTATTAGTTCTAATTGCTTCCCCATTCTAATGGGATCTTGATATTCCCATACAATTGAAAGGAAATGTATTCATTAAAATAATTCTTCTAACTGCCGCTTCCAGCTGCTTCCCTAAAGTGACATTGTCTCTCCGCACAGCCTGCCCAAGCCTCTTGTTAAGACTCTAGTCAAAAGCCAACTTTGGGCAGCAAACTTTCCTCGCAGGAGTTTCCAGACACCAGAGAGAGGGTGCTTTTTAATCGGCTCACACAGAAGTTGGAGGCCAGCTGGTGTAATTGGGGGCGCTGGTTCTTGTGGATGAGAGAAGGGCTTGCCTCCAGCTCGGCCTCCTGCAACAATGACCCTTTCTGCATAACGGCTCATTTGGAGAGCCCCCCCGCCACCCCTCCCTGCTCACATCATGTATGTGAAGCTTTTGTTTATGCCACAAGCAGTTACTAGGTGTGTTCTAAGCACAGACTAAGGAGCTGTGGGAAGTAGGGAGGCGGAGCTGCACTCTGGAGGTGTTTATGGTCTTGGTGGGTGGCTCCCAGCCAGCTTCTCCAGAGCTGACTGTCAAAAGAAGGGCTGAGAACACTCTCAGTACTCAAAGAGAAAAGAGAGCTCAGTGGGTAAATGCGTGAATCTGAGTTCAGATCCCCAATATCCATGTAAAAGCAAGGGCAGCAGAGATAGGCAGGTCCCAGGTGGCTTGTTGGCCAGCCTTTATGGTTGAAGCCCGGAGGTAGAGGATGGTAGAGGAAGACACCTAAAGCTGACCTCTGGTCTCCACATGGACATGCAAAGGCAAGTGTACCTGCATATATGTGCATGCACATGCATACATCACACACTGAACTGATCAATTCATCTTTAAAAGTTTAATTTTTGCTTTATTTATTTGTATGTTTGTGGGAGGGGGGACTTCAGTCCCCAAAAGGAAACTTCAGATCACCTGGAGCTAGAGTTACTGGCAGTGATGAGTGGCCCAAAGTGGGCGCTAGGACCTGGAAGAGCAGGAAGCACTCTGAACCAGTAGACCATCTCTACAGTCCCTTCGCCCCGCAACTAATTCATTTTTAAGGGAATGAAACATTAATAAAGGATGCTATTATTTAAGGTATGTCTCACGACCAGGCATGGTGGTGCTTGCCTTTAATCTCAGCATTCAGAAGGCAGAGGCAGGTGGGTTTCTGCGAGTTCCAGGCCAGCCTGGTCTACATAGCAAGCTCTGGGACAGTCAGAGCTACACAATAGAGAAACTCTGTCTCAAAACAACAAACAAATAAAAAACAAAAAGTAGAGACATAAGCTTATTTCATAATATCCAGATCGTGAGATTGTAGGTAAATACAAGAAACTTCTGAGACCTGCAGAGACACTGATCTATGGAAGGAAATTGGCAGTTACGGGAGAAGTGGCCAAGTGAACACGTGTAAAGCATCCGTGGTGGGCAGAGTGCAATAGAAGCGGGGAGAAGAGCGAAGGAGCCTGGGTTATGCACTGAGCCACCTGAACCTTACGCCATTCCTGTAACAACCCTTCGAGGAGTTTAGAGGTGCAATGGGGAAGCTAGGTAACCGTGTCTGGTGTGAAGAACAGAGTCAGGATATGAACACCAGCTTCTGCTTCCAAAGCACAGGCATAGCGTGGAAGCTGGTCCTTTGGTCTCCCTCAAGGCCTTTGGGATAGTGGGTTGGTTGTCACCAAGTAGATAGTGTCCCCGCAGGACTGGGAGGAAGATGGCATGCCAGGAATGGGCAGGAGTCCAGGTGGCCAGTGATGAGTGATAGGAAAAACCCAGGAAGCATTGCGAGGGTCAAACCATAAAAAGCCTTGCTTGTCAGATCTTGAATTTTGCCCCAGTTGTCTCTGTCTCCCAAGAGGACACTTGAAGCCTCTGCACAAACAGAGTTTTCCTTCAAAAGCATCAATTTTCCTTGAGGTGAATAATTAAGCAACTTCATATAAAAGAAATTCAGATACGCTGTGCAACGCACTGTGCATGTCTTAGAGATTCGCAGGGCTCTCTAAGGGAAAGCAGGGTTTCCGAGAGAGCAAGGGCCTGCAGGCAGGGCCTGCTCAGTCCCCTGTGAGAACAGAAGGCATTTCTTTCTTTCAGCTGCTGTTTGGTGGACTTCAGTGGTAGAGTTAGAGAAATACTCTGTTTTGGACAATATGTTTTGATCTCAGGAATAAACAATTAGCGGTATTTCCAGGAGGGCACTGGGGCTTGGAGAGTGAGCTGGACAGGGCGCGGATGGAGGGCGAGAGGCCAGTTTGGAGACTGTTTCTATAAATCCTTAGTCACAATGCAGAGCCTGAGGGTTGAATGGACTTCAGGGTTCAGCCTGGTCCTGGACTTTTTGCAGGGGGCCTTTCCTGGAGCTGTCTTTCCTCCATGTTTTTTTATTTATTTGTGTGGGAAGGGGATTCATGAAGGCGAAATCTCATGACAGAGGCCAGAGGCCAGTATTTCACAGTTGATTCCCTCCTTCTACCACATGAGGCCAGAGGCCAGTATTTCACAGTTGATTCCATCCTACTACCATGTGGGTCCAAGAATCAGCTCACCAGACTAGGTGGCAATCACCCTTACCCTCTGAGCCATCACACTGGCTAACATCCCCCCGCCCACCCTCCAGCTTTCCTTTAACAGGTTTGGTATAAGAGTGGGATGACCAAGCAGGCTGTAGCAGAAGGTGCCAGGGGAATACCCAGGGAAGAAATGGGGTTTTTTTGGGGGGGTGGAGTTTGAGGCAGGGTTTCCCTGTAGCTTTGAAGCCTGTCCTGGAACTATCTCTTGTAAACTAGGTTGACCTTGAACTCACAGAGATCCGCCTGCCTCTGCCTCTTGAGTGCTGGGATTAAAGGTGTGCCGCCACCACCACCGTCAGGCAAGGAACAGGTTCTTCTAGACAACCTTTGCTGACTTTGGTCATTCACTACCACGCTTTCCTTGAACCACTTCTTGGTCCAATGATCTGTAACCTACCTGCTGTGAGGCGACTGCTAAATGACCCATTCTTAGGAAGCCCGCCCTGCCTCAGCATCAGGCTTTTCAAGTACAGGTAATTTTGTTGTGTTCAGCTGGAAACAGACTGCTAGCCAGTTTCCCAGCTGCCCCAACCAGAATAATCACACAGAAACTCTATTAATTACAACATTTCTTGGCCTATGAGCTCAGGATTCTTATTAACTAACTCTTACTTCTTCATTAACCCATTTCTATTAATCAGTGTATCACCTCGATGCTGTGGCCTACCCATAAGATTCTGGCATTTCTCTTCTTCAGAAGCTACATGACATCTCCCTCACTCCGCCAATTCTTTCTTTCTATCTCTGTTCAGATTTCCCACCTGGCTTTATTCTGCTAAGCCATTGGCTAAAGGAGCTTTATTCATCAACCAATAAAAGAAACACATATAGAGAAGGACATCCCACACCATTCAGCATGGCAGTTGACACCCTGACATTCAGGGCTACTCATGGGGACTAAAGAAAGACTAAGGATGGGCAAATTGTTTAGAATATTTCTTGAGGAATCTGTTTAAATTTTTTCTTTGTTTTTTCCAGACAGGGTTTCTCTGTGTAGTCTGGGATTAAAGGCATTTGCCACCACTGCCCAGCTTCAAAAAATTTTTTTAAAGATCATATTGTTTATTATTGAGAATAGAGATACTTCTGCTGTAAAAGGAAGGAAGGAAGGAAGGAAGAAAGACAGATGGAGGCACACGTACAGAAAATGGATACTTGGGAGCATACGCTCTGAAATCTTCTTAGTATATACATTTATATTTTTTTTTTTTTTTTTTTTTTTTTTTTAAAGTATTTATTTATTTTGTATACAATATTCTGTCTGTGTGTATGACTGCAGGCCAGAAGAGGGCACCAGATCTCATTCCAGATGGTTGTGAGCCACCATGTGGTTGCTGGGAATTGAACTCAGGACCTTTGGAAGAGCAGGCAATGCTCTTAACCTCTGAGCCATCTCTCCAGCTCCCTACATTTATATTTTTGAAAGTAGCCATCTTTTATACATTGCTTTGTATATGTATATCTGTATATCTTCACATGTCCTGAATCACAGTAACAAATTTTGTTTTAGAAGGTAATTGCGAAAAATAATAACCGTGAGGCTTATTTAAGGAAAGTTTTTCTTTCCTCTGTAGTTACAGAAACAAATGTAGGTCAGGTTGCGGTGGTAGCGCACGCCTTTAATGCCAGCACATGGGAGGCAGAGGCAGGCAGATCTCTGTGTTCAAGCCAACCTGGTCTACAGAGTGAGTTCCAGGACAGCCAGCGCTACACACAGAATCCCTGTCTTGAAAAAAACAGTGCAGTCATCTCAGAAAAAGTAGAAAATATTAATAATTAAAATGAAGTAACTATAAATCTTACCAACTAGAGATGAGCGCTATTAATATTTTCTAGTTTATCTTTCTGGAGCTTGCTATTGTTCAATCGATATAAGAACCACACAAATGTGATATTTTAACTTTTTTCATGTGGAATTCACTCTGTAGACCGGCCTGGCCTCAAACTCCCAGCGATTTACCTGCCTCTGCCTTCTGAGTGCTGGAATTAAAGGCGTGCGCCACCTCCCCAAGCTGCGTTTGTATCTGTGATTTAGTTGAAGGTTAGCCTTTTATACTCCTTTGAAATATTGGTTCAGGTTTTTTCCCAGTTAGCCAAGCTCCATTTGTTTAAAACTCTGCCTTGCCTCTTAGGTTTGATACGTATGAAACGGGGGATCACACCTGTGTTCGGGTTCTTTGGGGCTCTCTCTTCTATGCCATTGCTCGGTCACTCTCTCCAGCATCGTGTTTGCTTGCTGTGTCCTGTTGAGTGTTGTATCACAATTTATTTGACTAGTTAAGTCTTATTAAACATTCAACTTCCAGGTTTTCAGTATTCAAAAAAGAAAGAAAGAAGGAGAAAAGCCCCCAGTGACCGTTTTGAGCATGCAAACATGTAGTACATCAAATCTGTCCATGGGATACATTTTCATATGTAGAATTATTAGATCAAAGGTGTGGGCCTTCTTGGGCTCTTTTCATACTTAGAGTCAAAATATCTTTCAGAAAGAATGTAGTGATTCCCCTGCCTCCACTGGTGTGTGAGAGCGCCCATTTCCCTCCCCAGGGCCCCCCACCCGCGTGAGAGCGCCCATTTCCCTCCCCAGCATTATCATTCTTTTTAATCATTGCCAATCTGATCAGCAAAGCAAAAAAGAGTCCCTCATTGCTGTTTTAATTTGCCTTTCTTTGAATGCTAGTGAGGTTGAGTATTTTTTCAATTTATGCTGGTTTTTGATGTACATAAGTTTTTAATTTTTTATGTAGTCAAATCTATCAATCTTTTCCTCTATGGTTTCTACTTTTGTTGACATGTTTAGAAAGTCCTTCCCCATCCCAAGATTATAAAATATTCACTTATATTTTCCTCTAGCACCTTGATGGTTTCATTTCCGCCTTTAGCCATCTGGTATCCATTTCGATGAATGGTGTGGGCTGGGAAATAACTTGTATTATTTATTTATTTCCCAAATGGATGCCCAGTTCTTTCATCACGGTTAGAAAAGCACGTATTTGTATGTGTGTATGCTCATGTGCACGTGTGTACCGTAGCTGTTCTTAAAGCAAATATCCTAAGCAGATGGACATGGAGGATAATACAGTGCCAGGCACTAGGTCATGAAGCACGTGGGTAATTGCACACAACAGATACGGCTCATTCAAACACATGTGATTGCTGAGCTAAACTAACAGGTTTTCAGGTCACGTGGACCCGTATTTGACATTTAAATCTCAGATTTGGGCCCTCCACACTGAAGCAGGAGGATTGGGAGTTTGGGGCCAGTTTGGGGTATACATTGAACCCCTATTTGGAAACCACAAGTTCTGGCTTTAAAGCTTGCTGCTGGTTCAAATCTGATCAAGTCTTGAGAGCTCCTCCCTGACTCTTAGTCCCTGTATCTGTAAAATGGGCTAATGTGTGTGTCAGAGGCCTGTGGTAAGAATCAAGTGGCGTTGTCTTGGTAGCACCTGTCTACACATGCCTTACACATCACAGACAGTGTGTGTCACTCAGTTGAGACACTCTAGCCCTCGCTGTCCTGACTCCCCTTGAGTGATTTTCTCCGGCCTTACTGTAATTAGGAGAGTGTGTGCATGTGTGTGTGTGTGGGGGGGGGGGGGTCTGGATGCTCCGTTCGCTTTTTCTGGGCTTTCTACCTTTACCTTGTAATCAGACCTGATGTGTTGTGGCCTGCTGTGTTTTGCTCATTCTGTCAGCAATCTCTCTCTCCCTCTCAAAAATATGCCTTCCAATCTCACAGCAACTGGAGCGCTAGAGCTCTGGATTATTCAAAGTGTGTTCAAATGAAAGGTAGCCGAGATCTGAATGCGAAGCCGAGGTCCACTCCTATTGTAATCAAGTGACCCTTGGCCCTGGCACATATCAGAATCTCCTGGGGGACTTTAAATTACACCTGTGCCCTGGCCTGGCCCAGGCCAATTAAACCAAAATCCCTGGCAGTGGGGCCAAGTATGGATGTTTAAATACTTGACAGGACTTAAAGCCACCCGTGAACACTCTGGTTTGGTAAGCTTGATTCACTATAGAGAGATCTGCCCCTCTGGATCTCTTCTGAAGTATGCCCCAAGTTGGGAGATCACTTTGCAGAGCAGGCCTTCTGGCGGAGGTGTCAGGGATGCCGTGGCTGTTGCTGTCTTTGCTGAAAGAAGCAGCTCCATGTACCTCTGAAAGGCACGTTCCTGGGCACATTAGGAAGCGCCAGTTCCTCTTCAAAAGCCCAATCCCAGGCACCTCCATGATGCAGTTCTTCCCGCCTCCAGGGTTTTGCTGAGATCACTTTGGTGTTGACTCCCTTGAGAATGGGCCATGATGAGAAGTGACCCAGAGAAGATGTCTTCAGAGTTCCTGCTTTGTTTCTGCACTTGCTCTTTCTCTTGGCCCCTTCCCAACCCCACAGACACATGCAGGTGACACACGTCAAACCTGCTTTGTGCCCAGCCTCACCTGATACATGGTTGGAGCCACTTGCTCCCAAACACAGGCTTGCCCACATCAAATGTTGGTGAACCACCTTGTCTCTAGACAAAATGGACCTCAAATCTTCCATAAGATTGGCTTTTATATTTCTGTCAAGGGGGTTCAATCCCCAAGCCTCAGACTCCTTCCCCGTGTCTTTCCTACTTCATCTAAGACTACAGCCTCCCTAGTTTGCTATCTAGGACAAAGTCACCTGCTTTTTCCTAGAGACTAAGTCTGCCTTCACCAAGCAAAGCAGAGAAGGGAGAATGGGTGCTAGAGACCTGGTGGGATTTCTCGCCCCACAAAACATCCCAGCCCAGCCCACAAAACACACAGCTAAGAGCCTGGTCCACTCTTTCTTTACAGCTGCTGGGGAAAACAAAAGAGCAGCAAACCGAAAGACAAATCCAGTCTTACCAGATCTCCTGGAGAAGTCAAGGCGAAGTCTCCACTTCCAGAACTGCCCTGCCAGGGTTGGGACTGCCCCTGTGTGGCCAGGACAGCGGCAGCTAGGGCCTGGCAGCAGGGACTGGCATTTGAAGTTCAGATGCACCCACTATAGAAAGGAATCAAGTGGCAGAGGCTGGAGCTCCCTGCCGTGCTGGCGTTGGAATTCATTTCCCTGTCGAGTATGTGCCCTTTTCCGGGGTGACTAGAAATGATTGCTCCTTTTGGTGGGAAATAAGATCTGAGACCGAAGGAAGATTTAGTTGATTATTGGGGTGCATACCAGCTGACCTCTCAACCCAGTGTGGACTGGTCCTGTCAGAGACACACTTTATTTCCACAGAAGACAATGCTTTTCTTCAGATACATTCAGTGGAGACGCCAGATGTTCCACGGTCGAGACATAGCTGGTGGTGGGGATTTGTTTTGTTTTGTTTTTCGAGACAGGGTTTCTCTGTAGCTTTGGAGCCTGTCCTGGAACTAGCTCTTGTAGACCAGGCTGGCCTCGAACTCACAGAGATCTGCCTGCCTCTGCCTCCCGAGTGCTGGGATTAAAGGCGTGCACCACCACGGCCCAGCGGTGGTGTGGATTTATAGTTGAAACAAGGTGAACAAACAGGATGGACTTGTAAAGAGTGCTATTGATTCTCCTGCTAAAGAGGTCAGTAACTGTCCAGGGGAGTACTAGAGGATCTGCCCGTTGCTCAAGTGATGCTTTTTGTATGTATGGAGAACCCGGGTTCCAACTCAGCTTTGCAGCCAGGGAGCTCTCGGACACATTGTTTTGTTGCTAGCTTCTCCCTCCCCCTCTTCCAGACATCTCACATGAGGATACGGCCGTTGCCTGTGGTGCCAAACTAATAAAAATGTAGCAGGATACAACCCAGAGCCGGAACTCGGAGTTCCTAATGGCGACGGCCTGTGTTCCCGAGGCTGTGTGGCTCTCACCCTACCTTTCTTAGTAGTCTACCCATGGAAAACGTTCTGAGCGCTCCGCTGTGCTGATTATAGAGGAGGCAGTACTGCCCCCTAGAGGCAGTTTGGGAGCGTACGGCATATTTATGTTTGTGGCTGGCTGAGGAGCCACTTGGAAGGAGGAGAGAAGGGACATTAACGCGGCAGTCTTGAGCTGGCTGTAGTGGCGCATACTTTTAATTCCAGCATTCTTGGGAGACAGAAGCAGGAGGCTCTCTTTGAGTTTGAGGGCAGACTGGTCTACCTCGGGAATTCTTGGCCACCCAAGGCTGCATAGTAAGACCCTATCTCCAAAAAAACAAAATAAACGAAGTAAAAGGGGCCAGCCTTGTCTTACACTTCATGTGATAGCGCAGTACCGCACAGTTTCAGTAGGAAAGCCTCTTTCTTTTGGCTGTGCCTCGAACCTAATTCTGTTTTGTATGTAAACACAACATACTTTTCATAGTTTTGGAGTACATAATTTTTGTGATGGGAGCTATGTTACAAATCTAGAGAGCACGGCATTTTGTCTTTACCAGGGTTTGCTCACCACTTCAGAAAACAACACTACCAATGGCAAAATGTTCACAGTCTTTGAGTTACCCAAACAGCACACCTCTGTTCCTCCATGTCCACAGACGAGTGTAAGTTAGCTATCTTTACAAATACACAGTGTTTATTTCATCTTGTTTCAGAACATCAGACACAAAGACTCAGACAATTGACCTTGCTTCACTTCTTTCATCCGAATAGCTTGATCGTAGGAAGGAATGGCCTTCCGACCTGGCAGCACTGATGACTTTTTTGGTAGACTCATGCTCACTCATTGACTACGGTGTGTATATGTGTATTTTTCAGTCTGTTATTTTCCTTTAGTTTCCTGTCTTCCAGCTGTGATGCTATATTGATTTGAAAGCATATGTTATGGTACCTATGTATTTCATTCTGAATAGTGGAGATGCTCTTATGAACGGTTCTGTATAAAGGCTCACTGGTCTGGCATGGTTGGGGCACATTTCTCTGGGCGACCTCTTGGAGAAGATTTTGTCTCATGCATTTTTACAACTCCCTGAGCTGGCCTTATTGTTACCAGCGTTTTTTTGAAGGATGA
Organism: Microtus oregoni; assembly: GCF_018167655.1. NCBI lineage: Eukaryota > Metazoa > Chordata > Mammalia > Rodentia > Cricetidae > Microtus > Microtus oregoni. The sequence goes on from NW_024543088.1 coordinate 23,661,873, forward strand.
AACATGGTGTGGTCACTTGCTTGAGCTTCCACATCTAGGTAAGAGTGAGCTGGTACTCTAGAACCTTCCTGCCACACTGGTCTGGTTCTGGTTCCCACTTCCATATATGCCTATTGTGCTGGCTACTTTTATGCCAGCTTGACACAAACCAGAGTCATTTTGGAAGAGAAAACCTCAATTGAGAAAATATCAAGCTGGAAAGATGATTCAGCAGTTAAGAGCACTGACTGCTCTTCCAGAGGACCCTGGTCCAATTCCCAGCACCCACATGGCAGCTCACAACTGTCTGTAACTCCAAGATCTGACACCCTCACACAGATAAACATGTAGGCAAAATGCCAATGCACATAAAATAAACATAAGTTATTTGAGAGAGAGAAAAAAAATGCTTCCACCATATTGGTCTGTGGTAAACCTTCTTGATTGATGAGCTGTGTAGGAGGGCCTGGCTCACTTCTGAGCGGTTAGTCCTGGGTACCATAAGAAAGCAGGCTGAGCAAGCTACGACAGCAAGCAGTGCTCCTCCATGGCCTCTGCTTCAGTTCCCGCCTCCAGGTCCTGCTTGAGTTCCTATCCTAACTTCCTTCAGTGATGGACCGAGATATGGAATAGTAAACCCTTTTCTCCCCAAGTTGCTTTTGATCATGGTGCTCAAAACGACACCTGTATGTCCATATCCCAAGACCTTCCTGGTCTCTCCTCTCTTACAGGGTTCCTACGGGGTTCCTAGGGAACACAGCTTGGAAAGAGGGAAACAGCCATTTTCCTTTGGAGAGAATTTCAGTAGACTATATCAGAGAGACGTTCTCCACACAGAGCAGACCGCAGAGACATTTAGCTGTGTGGCTGCAGCGCTGGCTCCTTAGGGATGGCTCCTGGGCTTTCAGTCCTTTGCTTCAACAAATGAGTGTGCTTGCCAGGGAGGAAGCTCAAGGGGAGCCCTCCCGCTGTCTCCCACTAGCTAAGGATGGTGGCCTCTTCTCCCCCAGGAGGTAGATCCCTTGAAAAAGAAAGTACATGCCCCTCTCCCTCCTCGTGCCCCCTGGCAAGGGCCTGGGCACTGCAGGTGGACATGCTTCTAGATGACAGGCTTCCTCTAGGCTTGCTCTGTGACCAGAGTCCCTGCTCTGGAAACACCAGTTCCTACCACAATCACGGGAGGAGGCTGCAGTGTGCCTCCTGGGTCTCCCCGTGAGCAGCTAGCTGCCTCTGCTTCCTTTTGGGGCCCCAGGCCCCTCGTCCTCTCCTGGTATTTTCTTTTGCTGCTCATCATTTCAGAGGCAAATGAAGTCCAGCTGAGGAGAGAGTACAGCAAAGCCACCGGAGCAGGAGCAGGGCTCCACCGGGGCAGGGCTCCACCGGGGCAGGGCTCCACCGGGGCAGGGCTCCACCGGGGCAGGGCTCCACCGGGGCAGGGCTCCACCGGGGCAGGGCTCCACCGGGGCAGGAGCAGGGCTCCACCGGGGCAGGGCTCCACCGGAGCAGGGCTCCACCGGGGCAGGGCTCCACCGGAGCAGGGCTCCACCGGAGCAGGAGCAGGGCTCCACCGGAGCAGGAGCAGGGCTCCACCGGAGCAGGGCTCCACCGGAGCAGGAGCAGGGCTCCACCGGAGCAGGGCTCCACCGGAGCAGGAGCAGGGCTCCACCGGAGCAGGAGCAGGGCTCCACCGGAGCAGGAGCAGGGCTCCACCGGAGCAGGAGCAGGGCTCCACCGGAGCAGGGCTCCACCGGAGCAGGGCTCCACAGGCTGCTTCAGAGAGGGGAGGGCCCATCCATCCGGGCTCCGATTTCATCTCTCGCCACTCTGAACAATCTGCTGTAGTAACAGGTTCCCTTCCTTGGAGTTCTCTGCCTGTAGGTCTGCAATAATTTCATTTTGTATCACAAGGAGATGCTGAGGTAGTTCCTGCTTGTTTGAAGAAGTTGGGTAGTCATGGCAACCCACAGGGCGGAGTGGGGGCTTCTTAACATCATATCCTCTTTGCTGTCAGATTACAGAGAAAGTGGCTTCAGGGTTTGCCTCGTTAAGATGTAGTGGGCACAGATTTGGGGGACGATTCTCAGACTGGCCACGGCACACTGCATTTCCTACATCCTCCGAGGCTTCTTGAGACTTTGAGTTCTTTTCTATTAAGAGAACTGTGTGTGTGTGTGTGTGTGTGTGTGTGTGTGTGTGTGTGTGTTCCCACTGGGGGGAGGGCTCTGCATGCCTGCCAAGGGCCAGCGCAAGCCTGTCTCTGGCTCCGATTGTGGGATTCTAGGAGCCCACACCACATCTGTCTGGGAAGATACTGGAGAAAATAAGGTGAACACATTTAACCTAGATACCCCTCAACCGAGTTGCATCCCTTGCTTGAATGATATGGGGCTCCTGCCCTAGCAGCAGCTAACCCCCCTACCTCCCAGTTCAGCTCCTACAGAGATACTCGGTCTTGCTAATGGTACACACATGTCAACTCCGATCTTTCCCATATCCTGTCATTCCTTCCAACTCTCTGCAATGAATGCTCGTATTAATGATAGCTACCATGTGTAGGACATTTGTTGAGAGGACAAACTCCCATGTATCACCTAATAGTCACCAACAACCCTGCATGGCACACACCATTAATTTCATCTTGCAGAAGAGGGAACTAGAGACCCTAAAAGTTTTCCTGCTGGATCAGTCAGCAGAGCTGTTTCATTCCAGGACACAGTTCATTCTGGCAGCCAGAAGCCTGCCTCCATTCCCCTTGCATGGCCTCCGCCTGACAGCTTCCCTGCTTCCATCCAGTCGGCACCTGGCCATGGATGGTCTTCCCTCCCACAGCTCTCTTTTTTTGCTGCCCTGCCCGCCTGTATTGAAGATGCAGGGGCCATGGCTATAGCTTCCTCATGCTGACTACTGGGTCTCGTATAGACAGTGCGTATGGCAGCTGCCCTGGCTAGTTGTATGTTAACTTGACACAAGCTAAAGTCATTGGAGAGAAGGGAGAGTCATTTGAGAAAAAATGTCTCCCTAAGACTGGGTTGCAGGCAAGCCCATAGGGCATTTTATTTTTAAATTACTGACTGATACGGAGGGCCCAACCCATTGTGATATGGTGGTGCCATCCCTGGGCTGGTAGTCCTGGGTTCTGTAAGAAAGCAGGCTGAACAAGCCAGTGAGCAGCCCTCTTCCATGGCCTCTGCAACAGCTCCTGCCTCCAGGTCCTTTGAGTCCCTTTCCTGACTTCCTCCAATGGTGGACCATGATGTGGAAGTGTAAGCCAAATAAGCCCTTTCCTCCCCAAACTGCTGTGGTCTTGGTGTTTTTAATCACAGCAGCAGTAAACCTGACTAAGACAGACGATCACTTGTTTGCCTACTGAGCCAATGCAAGTATCTTCTCCCCTCTTCTTCCTCCCTCAGCCCTGTCTTCCCAGGCTCTCCCAGCTGGAGTCACCGCTGCCCTTCACCACCAGACCTGGCTCACCTGGCTTCTGAGTCAACACTCCTCATGCAGGAGGGGTCTGTCAGCATTCGGGGAAGCTTGTGGGGGGCTTCTGTGTACCCCTGGCTCGGCTGCTCTTCCTTCTGAGAGGAAGAAATGTTTGTGTTGCTGGAGCTCTTCAATCAGGAGAGCAGGAGGTGAGCCATGGGCTCCATTTAGTCTCGGGTTCCTCATGGTTCCGCCTAGGCCATGGGTGGCATTGCCTAGCACCCCCTGGATGGGACTCCGCCCACGTCCTCCCATTGAATTGTCGCAGCCACCCTGAAAGGCTGCTGCCAATCCCTGCGCTGGACAGGTGAGGGGACCGAGGTTTGAGGGACTCACAGATAGGCAGTGGTGGGGAAGAGTTCCAACCGGGTTTCTGTGCTGTCACTGCCTTTGCTGTTTTCCCCTTTCTTACATGGATCAGGCTTCTGCCACGCGATTCCGGGGATGCGTTTGAAGCCCGCCCCGGGGTGAGTTAGAGTGGGTCTAGCTGCACAGACGGACGTGCATACACCCCAGAGCAACTCACACTGTGGTTGGAGATGGGAGTCGAGCTCATCTGAGTCCGAATGCCTTCTGCCAGGGGCCTGCTTCTGGCAGCCCTCCACCCCAGTCTACTCCACCCGGATCCAGCCGCCTGCAGCCACACTCTGCCCTCCTGCCCTTGATCTGTCCTGTACCCCAATGGGTTTCTCAGGTGGCCCAACAGGCTTCAGTTCCTCTGCCTGGCTTCCTGAGGCTTTGCAGAGCTGTAGCAGCAGCGAATAGAAGCCTCATCCCTACAAGTGGGTTCACCTTCCCTGCTCGTTCCAATCTGGGGCAGAGTCTTGCCCCATTTTGCCCCAAGGAACTTGCTCTGTAGACCAGGCTGGCCTTGAACAGAGATCCGCCTGCCTCTGCCCCCCTGGCTTGGATTCCTGTGCCAACTCCACTAGGCTTGTAATTCTTTGTTTTACAGCCAACCTCCCTCCTCCTTATCGCTTTCCAGCGTCCCTGGGCTCTTTGAAGCCTCTTGCATAGAAGGTAGTTTTCCCAGTATACTCTTTTTAAACCATGGGGCTCTGAAGTCGGGTTCTTATGTTTGTATATTAAGTCCTCTACTGACTCAGCTATCTCTAACCCTTCCTTATGATCTTTTTACACCATGAGGGAACACACAGGGTAAAAGGGGGGGGGGGCTGCCAGTAGCCTAAAGAGCGAATGACATGTTTCAAGCGCTGTACTTAGATTCAGCTCATGGGGTATCTGTCCTGTCCAGAACTCTTCGGTAAGCCCTGGAAATAAAGATATAGCTGCTCCCTTTAACAGGGGAATAAAATGTGCCGGGTACCGCCGTAGGCAGGCTGCATGTCACCTCTGTTCTGCTAAGACTGGCAACCACTATCCCTGTTTTAGACTAGGGCCAAGGCTCAGAAAGGTTCGGTGTACTCAGTGCTTTGTCTGTTGGGACTTCTAACACCATGACAGCCCACGGGGATTCCTATTCCAGTCCCCTTTAAGTACAGCCACCCAGGGAGCTGTCCCTTACACACCCTCCCAGGATGGCCTAGCCCTGCTCCACCCTCCAGCTCTTGGAAGCCTCAGTCACCTTATCCCAGCTCTTTCCCCAAGGATAAACCTGAATGGGAAAGGGTATGAGAGGCCACCAGGGCTCAGGATGACTGTGTCTGAACTCTTCGCTAGGGACCTGCATTTATTCCTTGCTCTGTGCCCCCAGAACATCCTCTGCTTCGTGGACTAGGAAATCCATGTTGTCTTTTTCAAGATGATCTTATCCTTATGCTGAGATCTCTTGGCACCCCAGACACCCCTGCGTCCGCTGTGCCCTGTGTGTTGTGGGGTGCTAGGTGTGGCTTAGTCCAGCTCCCCATTTCTAGGCCATGATGGAAGGCCTCACCCAGAAAATGGGCAGCAGCGGGACTTGAACCCAGATCCCTACCTCTCCCCAGTACTTGTCCCACATTGACGAGGCCCTGTCTTTTTGGTTCTGGAGAAGAGCCTGGCTGCTCCTCTCTGAGGCTCACAGGCTGTCTGAGGACTGCTCTTCTCCCCACCTTCCGGCTTCTCTGGGGGAGGGAGCAAGCTCACTGCCATCTACATATTTTCAGCGGAGTTATATTTTGCATAAAGTAAACTTAGCGAACAGAGAGAGCTACGCAGAGAGTATATTTGGCTTTGAAGCATCAGCCTGACAGGCGTTTCCTATTCGCTGTCTCAGAGCCGCCCAGCTCCCAGTTTTGCTTAAGTGGCATAATTCTCCTGCAGTGGCGACAGCTCATTCATTAGTCATCCCAGAAGCCAGATACAAAATCCTCTTCCCTGAGCCAACCCCACCAACCAGCTCCACAGCCAGCCTGCGGGCTGGGCAGCGAGACTACAACCTGGTGGGCCAGGCCCAGGTCAGCGAGAGTCACTCGTCTGAGGCTCTGGGGGGAGGGGGAAGCCCGCATTACCGTCTTTGCTTCCTTCTGGTGTAGGAAGTGATTGTCTCCTCCCACTAGTAGAGGCTTTCCTGGTCCACGGGGGTGGGGGGGCACCTTCCCCTCCCGCCTCCCTCCTGAGTCATTCCACACAGTGTGGAGCCTCGGTAGAGACGCGGCTTTGTTTTGCTTCTGTTTTTCTAGCTGGAAGCTTAGTCGCCCCATCTCAGAACAAACAGTGAAATGCGTTCTGGCTTGTGTCTCTCACCAATCTCGCCCCGGCCTTGATTGGCACGTGTGATCCCCTTTAACACATGCCCAGAGAGGCCTGATGTCCGCAAAAGCATTTTGCGGGTGAGAGTATTGCAGACAGGAGACAGGGTCAGTTAAACGTCCCTGCCCCCCACCCAGTTCCAGTTCAAGTCTGTCACTCCCCAAAGGTACCTCTGTCCTCTGCCAGAGAGTCCTCTTTTCCTAGTTAGGCAAAAAGGAAGCATGGGTCCATAACCCAGGCTCCCAGAGCAGGGACTGCAAAGCCACCAGCCACAAAGCAGGAAAGCTTGCCGCCCCGAGAGGGAGATTATTAAAGACACTCTGGAGTGACAGCTGAGGGAGCTGGTAGGCCAGGAGCTGGGTCGGCCCAGCCTAGCTCTGCTGTATGCCAGAGTGAGAAGACTCCATGACAGCCACACAGTGAGAGGCGGGGCCAAGAGTGTGGAGAGGCCCCAGTACAGGCAGAGCTTGCCATTGGTGACCACAGCTGGCAGTTAGCCTCTCTGGAAGCCTAACGTTAGCCTCAAGAGGACCAGCATATTCTCAGGAAGGGAGGGGTGGGCCATGAGGAGTGGGGGAGGAGAGATGCAAATTAGACGCAAATGACACAGTACCGAAGCTGGGCGTGTGAACCTTAGAACCCTGCTTGACTGGTGCCTTCCTTGAACTAGCGCTTGGGCTGATCTCAGCCACCCTGCAACACGGTCTCCCACAGCCCCCTTCATTCTTCCACACCATCTCAAGCTATTGGGGCTGTTCTGTTTTCAACTTTATTTTTATTAATGTGCATGTATGTGTCTGTATGTGTGCATGCGCCACATGTGTTTTGGCGCCCACAGGGTCCAAAAGAGGATGTTGGAGTCCCTTGGAACTGGAGACAGAAGGTTCTGAGTCACCAACATGGGTGCTGGGAACCAAACCCCGGCCCTCTGGAAGTGTAGCAAGTATGTTTAACTGTGGGACTGACTTTCCAGACTGTCCAACTATTTATTTTTCCTGACTACACAGAGCTCTTTCTACCAACTCTTCCATGTGCATTTTCTCTGCATTTGCTTCATCTCCTTCACTTCCAGCCTTCTCTAGCAAACTTCTATTTACCCTTCAAAACCCATCTTTCTCCTTCTGTATCCCTGATCACTGGTCTACAACTCCAGCAAACCATTGATCTAGGGTACCATCTAGGTTCCTGCCATATTCTGTCTCTGGATTCCCAGAACCTACTGAAAGTCTCAGCATAAAGCACCAGATCAAGCCAGGAGGTGGTGGTGCACGTCTTTAATCCTAGCACTCGGGACGCAGAGGCAGGTGTATCTCTTTGAGTTCGAGGCCAGCCTGGGCTACAGAGTTCTAGGACAGCCAAGGCTACTTAGAGAAACCCTGTCTCATACAACAACAAAAAGTACCGGATAAAGCAAGTGCTGCCTAAACAGCCACGAACGTGAAAGCATGTGCGGAAAGGCTCCTCAGCCTGGAAGGAGAAGCCAGAGCCTCCTCTGGCTCCCCGACTTTAACAACAAATACTTACAGACACCATTGTTATTTCTCGGTGAACCAAATGGACACAGGTACCCAGGAAGACCCTGGAGTCTGCATCAGGGCCTGCACTCTGCCCTGGGGTCTCCCGCCTCCATATTTTTGCATACAGATGCGAGTCCCATTGGATGCCTCCGGGCTCCAGTTAAAAGCAAACTCCAGTCTCCTTCTCTGACAGCTGAGGGACCACAGCAGAGACCTGAGAGGAAGAGGTGTGTCTGGTCAGAACCCAGCACCGACCCTCACTTCACCCTCACCTGGATCCTCAGGGGACAGAGCTCCGGTATTGTGAACTCCCACCCTGTGGTCTGGATGCTTGCCCTGCAATCCCCTTTCCTCCCCAAGCCCCAGCTAGGAGGAGCCCTGTCCTCTGCTGTGTCTGAGGGGGCTGGGAGCTGCTTCCTGCTGCAGAGAGGATTTTAGGAGCTGAGGGGGACAGTGTAAGAACCATCCTCCCCAGCTTCTAGAGAAGGGTTCTCCTCCTGTGGGGCTTGACCCTTTCGGGAGTTGCATATCAGGTATCCTCCATATCAGACATTTCCATCCCTATTCATAACAGTAGCAAAATTACAGTTATGAAGTAGCAATGGAATAATTTTGGGGGTCACTGCAACATGAGGAACTGTATTAAAGGGTCACATTAGGAAGGTTGAGAACCACTGCCCTAGAGGCTCCTCAGACCAGGAGGGCAGGGCAGGACCAGCCTTGCATGGGGTCCCCAGGTCCAAGTTCTTGCTCCCTCCCTGACTCTTTGGAAGGATTCGCCATCTCCCCAGGCACTGGGGTCACAGTGCCCAGTAATCTGCTCCTGCCACCTCTTGCCTGAGCCCCGCTATTGCTGCTGCTCCTGACTCAAAACTGGACACCCTGGTTCCCCAATCTGACACCTACTTCCACCCATTAGTGGAGCTCCCCCCCCGCCCCCCCCCCCCGGCTGCCAGAGAGCTGGGAATAACTAGGCCTTGAAATGGAGGGATCCCAGATGGCAGGTCCTGACAGGCCTCAGAATGCAGACAGTGAATCACCTCGTGCTGCCTGCTGGACAGAGCCGTAATGACAGTAATAACAGAGCCCACTGTCATTAGCTCCCACCCTGCCTCCCAGGGCTGTATCTCTGTCCATCTCAGAGTCCTCAGGGCCGGGGAGGGGCCAGAGGCAGAGACTGTTCTTCTATCTTAAGGAAAGGGAAGCTCAGTCTAGCATTTCCACTGAACTCCATAGAGTTTGGCCTTGCCTCCTAACGCACCCAGCTGTCAAGTGAGTCGGTGGTCCTGAGCACGGTTGAGGGGGACAAAGACCCACCTTTCTTCTCAGAGCCCTTCTCCACCCCTTACTTTGCTGGTCACAGCCCCTCAAGGCAGGGGTGACTACTGTCCCTGCTTCAGAGCCAAGCAATCTGAGGTTCAGGCAATGAGGAAGTATAACCGCGGGACAGGACACCCCAGTGGTGTGACCACCTTCTCAGTGCTCCGAGGGCAGGCCTTCCGCAGTCTGGGGCCTTGGGGCAGGGCAGATGCTCTGTAGCCCAGGATCCTCAGGTCTCACTCCAGCCTAGCTCTCTGGCCTACCCATTAGGGCTCCTCCCCAGCAGCTTTCGTTTTCATCCTGAGCAGCCGTGGAAAAGTCAAGGCTCCACACTTTAATTTGGGGGTCTCGGTAATTATCTGGCATCCACCGCCCACTCAACTCAACCCACTGGTTATTATAATAACAACAATAATAATTTGGAGACATGATGGCAATGATCACGCTCCTCCCCGCCCATGGGCACGGCCTCGCCCATTCTTTTTATACCCAAATCCTGTGAGAGACTGGGTTGGGGGAACACAGGCTTCTGGTCAGTTCTGGTTGACATGCCCCATGTCCTCTAAGTGGGCCAGCTCCAATCCTCCATGCCCCCTTTCTCCTCATTGCAAACTGGGCTAGACATCCTGCAAGATGAAAAGCTGGCAGATAGGAAAAGATTAGGAGTTGGAGGCCAGCCTCACACCTAAGGAGATCCTGCCTCAGATATTAAGCCCGAACCGGATGATTCTCTTTGTAACTTCAAGTCCGACTAGGCCTTTTCCTCTTGCACAGCCTGTGGTCAATGTGTCCTGTCTGACCTGTCCCTGTGCACCACGGCAGAGCCTCCCCAGCGACGGTTCTCCGAGTGAGGTGATGGCTGTCCAGGACCTAGCTGGGTTCAGGGTGCAATGGGCACCCCCTTCAGCCCTTAGCGCTAGCAGCTGTTACTGCCAAGCCCTGCAGTCAGGGAAAGTGGTTCTGCTGCCTGAGCCTAGTATAAATGCTTTTACGAGTCCTTTTACTAATTTGGGCTAATATGTGGAGAAGCCAGGACGACAGTTACAACCAAGGAGAGACACAGACCCCGTGTCTCCCTGGAACAAACATAGGCTGCCCTCTCATGCACTCGGGCTGCTCGGGGCTGCAGAGGAAGGAGGGGGAGAGGCCACCCTGACAGCCGGGAGGGTCACTCTGTGTCTGGAGCCGGCAGAGTCTGTCCCTGTGATTTCTGCAGTTCATGTTTGTTTGTTTGCTGCCTCTGGGCTCTTGACTCTACGACTAGAGCTGCTGCTGCAGCGTGGGTTAAGAGCAAAGACCTTGAACCATCTGTCTTCAGTCATTATATACGACTATTGGATGTAGCAAGCACATTTACAACGTGATGTTCCCACAGTGTTCCGACTGCTTCCCAAAGGCTAATTTATTTAATCCTCGAACATGTCTATAATTATCCTGACCCTGTAGGGTAGTGAAGTGGAGACCAGAGAGGTTAAGTGACTTGTTCAAGGTCACACAGCTAACAAGTTAACAAAGCCAGGATTTGAATTCAGGCTGTTATCCCTGGGAGCTGTGTCCTTTATCTGAAATTTTGTTTTATTTTTGTATGTGACAATGTTTGAGTGCATGCACACGTGTGTGCACATATTTATATTCAAGTGTGGGGGCCAAAGGTTGCCATCCAACGTTTTTTTAATCACTCTCCACCTTAACTTTTTGAGATAGGACCTCTCTTGGAAACCAGAACTTACTGATACGACCAGGTCGGCCGGCCCTCGAGACCCAGGGATCCACTGTCTCCCTCCCCACCTCACTATTGTGCCTAATTTTCTTTTAATTCAAAAAATTTTTATACCGGGCGATGGTGGCACATGCCTTTAATCCCAGAACTCAGGAGGCAGAGACAGGAGGATCTCTGTGAGTTCGAGGCCAGCCTGGTCTACAAGAGCTAGTTCCTGGACAGGCTCCAAAGCTACAGAGAAACCCTGTCTCAAAAAAAACAAAACAAACAAACGAAAAATTTAAACCTCCTTAGTTCTTTTATGGCCTGCACCTATCAGAATTCTAGATTCCCACATTCTCCTGCTTCCACGCTCTTGTCCACAGCTGGGTCATGTGGATGCCACCATGTTGGACCCAGCAATGCTAAAAACACTGTCTGTTTCACCTCCTCCATCACATCACATCACCAGCCTCACTCCCCTGTGACTGCCAAGTGTGCGCACTCCTGAACACTCTGATCTTGCAGTCTCTGAGATCCATTGTCCAAACACTGAAACACCCGCTGTATTGTTTGGGTTTGAGTCTGACAGCAGGAGTTCCTATTTGCGAGTAGTCAACCATCCTGCTAATTTCAGCTCCTTGTTCCACCCTAAGGATGGTTTGAAACCTTGCTCTGTGACCCTACCTAAGGGTTTTCTACATATGTTATTTATTTTTTCGAGACAGGATTTCTCTATGTAGCCCTGGCTGTCCTAAAACTCAATCTGTAGACCAGGCTAGCCTCGAACTCACAGAGACCCGCCTTCCTCTGCCTCCCAAGTGCCGAATTAAAGGTGTGTGCCACCACTGCCCAGTTCTACAAAAAGTTTTTATCGTCAAAATCTTCATTTATTTTGCCATGCTAGGGATGGTACCTGGGGTCTCACGCCTGGAGCTACACTCCAGCCCCTAGCCCCTGAAGTTGGATGACTGTACCATCTGTGTGCCCTTGTAGCTTATCAGAATTTGTACAGCTAGATGGGTAAAGATAAATGGACTCCCAAGGGAACTTTCTGCTGTGACTGATAAGAGCGGGTGAGGGCTAGGCTTTCCGGGATGCAAGTGGCTGGGTAGCCAGGTGAAGATCCACATTGCGTCACCTGTGCGTCAGTACCTGCGGCCCATGACGAGGCAGGAAGGCAAATATTGATAGTGTTCGGGGTCATCAGAGTCCATTGTTTTCGGTGCTGCCCCAGTGACAATGACCCAGGAGGGAACAGAGAATGTCACGAAAAAGCAGCAGTGCCCATTGTGATGAGGTATCAGGACCCCAGGCAGGAGCACGGCCGGCTAATCACGGAGCCTGGAGCTTCCGAGAAGCACGAAAAAGGTCCCTGGGAGCCAAGGCTGTGGAAGAGAGCCACGCCAGGGCTACTTCGGGCAGCACGCGCGCCTGGGGACTTGAGAATGCTTTTTCTTCTCGCGCCACCTTCCCTGCTCTCGCTCCTCAGAGGTCACAGGCATCTGAAAGTCAAAAGAACCAAGCAAGTCGGGGTCGCTGAGGCTCACAGCTGGTAGTCTTCCTTTATCTCATAGGGCCAGTTAAATCACTTAGTTCCAGTTTGGTGTCTCAGTCACGCAGTCACCGCGGCAGCTCACAGAGTGTAGTTTTATCTAAGATCGGTCCATTCTCTCCTCCTCCTCTCCTGTGCCAGCTCGCAGCCATTCTTCTCTCTGTCCCAGTACCCAGGCAACAAGTTCTGACGCCGGCCGGGGTACCCCAATCTCTGAGTGGGATTCAGCTGCAGGAACTGAGGTGATTTTGGTGCCCAGTTGTGAAACAAGCTGAAAGCAGACACCGCATTGGGTAAAGAGGAGGTAGAGGGCCTGGGACAAAGTCATAGGCTATGTCTGAAGCCCTGGCGCCATGGAGTCATGGGCCCTAGCTGTCAAACACCAGCTCCCTTGAGCTGTGCTGGGTGAGCTCTGTCTGTGGAGATGGCCCCAGCTCTGGGACTCCCTAGCTTCACCCTAGTCTTGAAGTCCGTATGTCTCAGAGAGTACCTCATGCCTGTCACCACCAAGATCTGCCTCTTCATCTTCCAGACTGAACGTAAGACCTCTCTTCCCACAAAAGACCTATGGCCATGATAGAGACACTGTAGCCACAAAAGGCCAGTGGTCGTGGTCAGAGACACTTGCCACAAAAAGGCCATGATGGAAACACTATTGCCACAACCATGGTCATGGTCAGAGACACTCTTGCCACCTGCTGGACTTCAGAGAACTGGTGGGAAGACCTGCACTCATACAAACAGGATACCAACCTGAAAACACATACCTCAACCCAGTAAGATAACGTCAGCGGGGACTGGAGAGATGGCTCCGAGGTTAAGAAGAGTACAGGTTGATCTTCCAGAGGTCCTGAGTTTGATTCCCAGTAACTACATGGTGGCTCACAGCCATCTATAATGAGGTCTGATGCTCTCTTCTGGCCTGCAGGCGTACATGCAAACAGAACACTGTATGCATAAAAATGTTGAAAAAAAAAAGCTGGCCAGGGGTGGTGGTGCACACCTTTAATCCCAGCACTGGGAGGCAGAGGCAGGTGGATCTCTGAGTTCAAGACCAGCCTAGTCTACAGAGCGAGTTCTAAGACAGGCTCCAAAGCTACACTGTCTCCAAAAACAAAATAAATAAATAAAAATTAAAAATAAAAAGATGACATCAGCAGATAAAGGTACATGTCCCACAAGCCTACGACTGGAGTTCCATCCTCAGAATCTACATAGACAAAAAGGAGAGAGCCTGACTCCTGAAGTTAACCTCTGACCTCCACATGTACGCCATGACACATGCACCCACTCCCCTCCAAAGAATACAATTTAAAAGCACACTGTACAGATAGATCTAACAGTCCTGCTCACTTGGTTCATTGGACCCTGTTTGACTGTCATTACGAAGACATTGTCTCAGTCACTGTTCTAGTGCTGTGGAGAGACACCATGACCAAGGCAGCTCTTATAAAGGAAAGTATTTCATTGAGGCTAGAAACATCTAATGGCACTGGAATAGCAGCCAAGGGTTACATCCTGGTCCATAGACAGAGACAGAGAAAGAAAAACGAAACACTCACTTGGGCTTTGAGACCTCAAAGCCCAGCCCCAGTGATATACTTCCTCCAATAAGGCCACACCTACTAATCTTTTTAATCCTTTCAAACTGTCATTCCCTGGTGACTAAGCATTCAAATACATGAGCCTGTGAGCGGCCGGGCGGTGGTGGCACACGCCTTTAATCCCAGCACTTGGGAGGCAGAGGCAGGAGGATCTCTGTGAGTTCGAGGCCAGCCTGGTCTACACAGGGAGTTCCAGGACAGGCTCCAAAGCTACAGAGAAACCCTGTCTCGAAAAACAAACAAACAAAAAACTCAAACCACCGCAGATGTGAAAGCAAACAGACCTTCACCACTGAGAATTCTACTTTGTAGTTTCCATGAAGGTGGCAGAAGTCTAACCTGAGGCAGGCCTTAGCTTAATGGCAAAGGCTGTGGCTCTCATTCTAATTATTAGGTTCTATTCTGTCTGTGCATTTATTTGTTTGATACAGGGTCTTGTGTAATCCAGGCTTCAACCCACTGTGTAGCTGAGAATGACCTTGAAGTACTCCGGACCCCCACGTCTCCACCTCCCAAGTGCGGGCTTACCGGTGTGAGTTGCTGCACCCAGCTAGTATTTCCTTTTCTTCAGCAATTTATTATTTGGCATCATCTGATCCATTCAAGCCTGGACCTGTGGGCTCATGTTAACTATTTTTCTTCTACCTTTTTGAGACAGAATCTTGTTTTGCTGTTCTGGCGGGCATAAAACTTGCTACACAGAATGTTGCCAGATATTTGTTTGCACTGACACTCAAAAGCTGTGCATAAAGATTACCTTGAGAGCCGGGCAGTAGTGGCACACGCCTTTAATCCCAGTACTCGGGAGGCAGAGGCAGGAGGATGGATTTCTGTGAGTTCGAGGCCTGCCTGGTCTACCAAGTGATTTCCAGGACAGACTTCAAAGCTACAATGAAACTCTGTCTCCAAAACAAAACAAAAAATAGATTATCTTGAATCAGGAGGTGGAGTCAGCAATTGTCTGGCTGGAATTGACCAGAATGAGTCATAGAGATTTTTGGAGAATCCAGATTTGAGGGTGGGGGGCTCAGGAAGATATAGGGAGTTTAGAGAGTTTCACAGCCCTTTCAGTCTGGGAAGTGTGGAGAGAGGGTCAGCTGATAGTGCCGTTGCCATTCTTTGCGTCTATCAGGGTTTTACCTCAATATCTGATGATGTGGGATTCCCCTCCGTATGCTGTGATCACCATTAATGAATAAAGAAAACTGGTTTGGCCTGATAGGGTAGAATAGAGGTAGGTGGGGAAACCTAAACTGAATGCTGGGAGAAAGAAGGGTGGAGTCAGACAGAGGCCATGGAGCCCCCGCCCGAGCCAGATGGAACTTTACCCAGTAAGCCACAGCCATGTGGCAATACACAGATTACTAGAAATGGGTTAAATCAAAATGGAAGAGTTAGCAAAAAAGCTAGCGCTAATGGGCCAAGCAGTGATTTAAATAATATCGTTTCTGTGTGATTATTTCGGGGCTGAGTGGCCGGAACGACCAAGCAGCCTTATTACAACAAACATCTGACTCCTGAGTTTTTATTAATATTAGAACAATATACAAAAATGTTTCATAGACCAAGCTGATCTCAAACTTGTGCAATCCTCCTGCCTTGTCCTCCTGCATGCTGAGATTACAGAAGGCTACCCGCCACCACACCCAGTCTGCACTTTAATTTGCAGATTTGAATTATTTATCTTATATTTTCCCAAATCCTACTAATTTTTCACAAAATCGAAGTAGGTGCAAATTCTCAATTGCTGAGAAAATCCAAGGTGAGTGGGTATCTGAGATGCTGCAGGGCCTGTTTCTGTGATGAACCCCAGATGGAAGGAGGCTCCATTGCTTTCTCTGTGCTGGACCCTCAGGTGGAAGGAGGCGCCATTGCCTTCTGTATTCTGCCCCAGGAAGCAGAGGCAGATGGGAAGAGAAGCCCTTGGGCCAGCCCTGCCAGAATCACTCAGAAGGTGTTTTGTCTTCCTGAAATGCATAGCCCCAACACAGAAGAGAGCTAACTCTTCAGCTGCCTTCACTTGTGCTGGAACCTCATAACTCTCCAGAAAGCCTCTGGCCCCTTCCCGTCTTGCCTTGGCTCTGTTTCCTTCTTTGCTGAGGGTCCCATTTGTCAGAGCAGAAGGGAATTACATCAGACAGTTCTGAATCAGACAAAACAAAAATAACTGGACAACCTTCTTAGGGAAAAGCAATGTAGATTCTCTCTCTCTCTCTCTCTCTCTCTCTCTCTCTCTCTTTTATTACCACTTCTGACTTATTAGGCAGAGCCCAGTAAGTCAGGAGAGGGTGGCCAGGATTTCAAAATATAGAAAAGGGACTAGCACTGTCAACAGCCGTGGGAGGGGGATGGGCAGCGGAGCCAGGGATGGGTGGACTGGGTGGTGCTTCCACTCCCCCTGCAGGTGGGAGAGGCGGAAGACCAGCAGCCCCAACCTGCTGAGTGTGCAGGGTGTGGGGAACACAGGTAAATGCAATTGGGGAATTAGGTAAAATTGGCCATGACCAAAAAAAAGTCAGAAAAGGAGATCGAGGCAGAGCAAAGAGAACTCCAGGACACATAAAGAATAATAACTGGGGCCAGGTGATAAGCACAAACAGAATGTTGTTCGAGACCCTCGGGATCCAGCAGGAAGTGAAGCGCAGCCCTTGACTTTGTGGTCCAGACCCTAGAGTATAGGGCAGCTGTTCTCAAAGGGTGGAGACCCCTGCAAGGGTCACCTATCAGATATCCAGCACATCAGATGCTTACATTGCAATTCGCAACTGTAGCAAAATTAGTTATAAAGTAGCAACGAAATCATTTTCTGTGTGTGTGTGGGTCACCACCTTATGAACTATATTAAAGGGTTGCAACATTAGGAAGGTTGAGAACCGATGGCCTAGGGTGATAACTGCCAGATAGGCGGCTTACACGACCTGTCATCAGCCTGCCCTTGTCTCTTCTACAGCTGAGGAGGCTGAGGTACAAAGAAGGCAGAACAGAACAGAGTGGTCCACTCTCCCACAGGGTGTTTGAACTCAGTCCGGACTCAGGGGCCCATACTCCTAACAGATACAATGTAAAGTTGCCCTTGGACAGGAGCAGGACCTGGCTCAGATGTTGAGAGGGATGACCGCAGGGGAATCTGGGGCACCGCTGTGTCCCAGAACACTGTTTCTCCATCACCCTCACGATGGACCCCTCCTCCCAAAGACGAAGTGTTCTGTCCCCCACTCTTTACATTCTGTGTATATCCTCAATGGTGGTGGTGGGGGCAGGGGTAGCTGTTTCAACTGATACAATTAGGGCTCATCCTGAACTCCCTCCCAGGTCTAGCCACCTATAAAAGAGTGGACAGAATGTGGCTGCTAAAATTTTGGAAAGGGGTAGGGACTGGTAGAATGCTTGCCTAGTATGCAGGTGCTCAGGGTTAGATAAACCATGTGTGGCGGTATATATATATATTCGATCTTAGCACTGGGAAGACAAAGGAAGGAAGATTGAAAAAAAAAAAAACAACCCAGGGTCACTTTTGGCTATAAAGTGGGCTCAATGCCAGCCTGTGTTACACGAGCCCCTGTTCTGCACCACCACCCCAAAATTAAAATGTTAGGGTTGGTAAGGTAGTTGTGCCTGTAACTTCAGCCTTCAGGAAGCTAAGGCAAGACAGAAAAGGCATGCTTCTGAGGTCAGCCTGAGCTGCATAATACGACTCTGTCTTGAAAACCATTTTTTTTTTTTATCTGAAAGGGATTTGGGTTACTTAACCCTTGCAATTTCTTTTTGTTCTAGAATCCTGTGACTACTGGGGAAATCTATTTTATTATGGCCCACTGTGTCTGTCTACCAAGTATGTCTTCCAGACACTAGGCGTGGAGGATACTGAGAAAGGCAAACGCCTCAGCCAAGGAGCGTTCCCACAGTGATGTTTGAGACTCAGATTCCCTGAACATGCTTTTGGGGTTGGTCCCTGGCTGGGGAGAGGCTTCAGGGGTCACTGTTGAGCCAGCTAGTCCAGGCGGCAGGCTTTCTTCTGTAAGGTACAGGAGAGTCAGAAGTTAGGTCTTTCTCAGCTGTTACATGGTACAGTCAAGTCCATCCTGGAAGACACGGTCTCAGAATGGGGGGCAGCAGCAGCAGCAGTCTGAGCGTCTGAGGACATCAGAGGTGGAGGCATTGAGCCCCACCCCCACCTCCCACTGGAGCAACAGACTCAAAGCCAGGAGGGCAGGGACAGTTCAGGGGGTGCAGGGGACTCCGTGCCAGTCTGATCTGAACGAGGGAAGGGGGTGACTGAGCAAGGCTACAGGATCCTCACTTCTCACCTGGACCTGGCTCACCTTGCCGGTGGCTGGGGGACCGGCCAGCTTTCTAATGTGACCTTTGCTGACTGGAGGGTGCAGCTTGTCTGGAGCCGGAGCAGCCTGCCTGATAAGCCTTCTCGACTCATTAAATTACAAGGAGAAACGGAGGTGGGAACTTCATGGCACGGACCTCTCCCCTCCGCTGGGGAACCTGCCTTCCCGGGTTTCACTTTTCAAAGGCTGAAATAGATCTGGAGATTTTGTGCATAATTAAAGGAGACTGTCACTTCAAGTCTTTTCAAAACCTTTTGGTTCAGCGCTCGGCGGGGCGCGCGCAGGGCTAGTCACCACCTGGCATGAATAGGGCTAACCTGGAATCTTGGGTCACTTCTAGACATCACAGTCAGAACAAAAAGAACTGATTTCAGAGGGCCCTCAGCCGTGCCCCTCCCACCGGTAACTGAGAACCTATGTATTGACTTCTGGGTATTAAAGAGTGCGGTGCACAAGGTGACCCGCCACACAGAAGACCAGGTGCCAGTGCCAGCCAGTAAAGCATGTTATCTTATCGGCCAGCTTGATAGAACTCAGGAAAGTCGGGCCATAAGGAACAAATACTGGTAAGCCTGGCACCTTTCAGACCAAGGCAGATTAAACCCGGAATGGGAGCAAGGGCAGAGGTGGGCGTAACAATCCGCTGGACTCCGCCCACCTCATTAAGAACTCCTGGACTCCTCCCACCTCCTTAAGAACCTGTAGCTTGGCTTGGATGCTCAGCCCTGTGATCCTTGCTACTCAGGTGGCTGAGGCAAGAGGATCAAAAGGGTCTTCCTGGGATGCAGAGTAAATTGAAGGCCAATCTGGGCAACTTAATGAGACCCTCTCTCAAAATGCAAAATGGGGATATAGTTAGGTGTTAGAGCACTTACCTAGCGAGCAGGAGGGGCTCAGGTTTACACCCTAGTGTCCAACAAAACAGAACAAAAACCAGCTGGTAGCATGCTTGCCTAATACCATTGAAACTCTGGGTTCCACCCCCAACACCACACAAAGCCAGATTTGCTTGTACGTAAAGGAGGAGCAGAACTTCAAAGTAATTCTCAGCTATACAGCAAGTTAAAGGCCATTCTGGGCTACATGAGACCTGGTGTCAAAACAGCAAAAGCAAAGCCCCAAGTCTCCACGTTTACATGTTGACCAGGCTAGGAGTTACTTCATATCCCTCACCTCCCAAAGCCTGTGTTTGCCTGAAGGAAAGAGCTGTTTCGTTGACAGAGGGTTCAAAGAGGCGAAGGGACTTTGTTTGGTTAGGAAGAAGTCCTTGGACTGAAGTCTTCAGGCTCCACAATGTGTGTGTGCTCTCCACGGGCCAGTGGCGACCGATACCAAATTTCAGCAGACTCTTCTTTCAATATGCAGCTTCTCCAGAGGTCGCCTGCTTTGATCCCATTCATCTAGGCTCAAGTCCTGCCCTCTTAAAAGAGAGTGAGCCAATAAATTGGCGGCAGAGTGGGATAGGGGGAAAGGGGAGCTATGAGATAGCCCTTGCCCCCAAATACACGCATGGTAGGGGGCATTTTGTGTGGTTTGAAAGTCATTCCTTGGTACCCCAAGTCGCTCTGCTCATTCACACTCATCCAGAGAGGTGACTAATGCCAAGAAAGTGGGACCCTCTGTGGCAAAGGTGAGTTGGTGGTGGTAGCAGAGTCTGGAGGAAGCTACCTCCTTTCCAGGGACCTGGGGAGGGTCACCCTAGGTTCTCTGGGGTCCTGTCTCCTGAGATGGGAAGCCCTCAAGACTGCCTCTCTCGGGCTTTACGAAAAGGCAGAGGCCCTGAAAACCATGTCTGTACCACTGAGGGAAGAGAGCGGCTAAGATCAGGAAGCAGCGTGTGCAGGACCTGGAGGTGAGTGGAGCCCTCAGCTCTGGGCAGTGCTGCAGGAACCAGATCCCAGAAAGCCCAGGGAAGCCCTGTCAAGGCTTCCTTTGGAGCCAGTAATGTGGAAAGCAAGGAGAGTAGCCTGAAACTGTTCCGAGAGAGACAGTCTCTCTCTCTCTCTCTCTCTCTCTCTCTCTCTCACACACACACACACACACACACACACACACACACAGTCTTCCTCAGACCCAGGCCGACCTGGTTTAGAGAGCACTGAAATGGCAAGAGACGTCCACCTGCACTAGGTGTGCCGTGGGGTGCTGGCAAGCTGCGCCTCTCTTAGGAGCACTATGAGAAAGAACTCTGTTTTGCAGGTGAGCGAACTAGTCTCAGAGAGGGCCGGTGTCACACGGCTGCAGTGGTAGCTAGCCTAGGACCCAGGCAGAGGTGTGCTGGGATTCTAGAGTTTCTGTTTTAGCCAAGGTTGCTCTGCCCCCGAGGTGGCGCTCATCTCAGGGCCTGGCCCATCAGCAGCACAGTTATGCTTGTCAGCCTTCTGCCCAGAGAATGAAGCAGCCATAGCTGACTGCAGCTAAATGCATGGGGAACCCCTCTAAACAAACTATGGAAGAGTCTGGAGAGGGCGGGAGGCTGTGGCCAGGTCAGCCCCATCCTCTTCTTATGTGAAAGGCTCTTTCTGTAGTCTTGGGTCTCCCAGAGCCATTTCCCAATCCCAGGGAAGCCAAGGAGTCCTAAAGTAGAGATACCCACTACCTGTATCACCCTTGCATTTTCCGGAATGCAAGGGAAGCTGGGTGAGGAAGGGCTGGAGAGCTCCCCAAAGCGACTGGGGTAGAGGAGTGTTCACTGAGGACTGGGATGAAGAAGGACAGATTGTCTTCCCAGAGATCCTTGGATGGAGTAGTGATATTCAGCCACTCCCAGGCAGC
The DNA here is from genome assembly GCF_018167655.1 of Microtus oregoni. NCBI lineage: Eukaryota > Metazoa > Chordata > Mammalia > Rodentia > Cricetidae > Microtus > Microtus oregoni. The sequence goes on from NW_024543088.1 coordinate 23,682,833, forward strand.
TGTGGCACCGGGAAGCAACCTTGCTGAGCACTGGGCACCCTTGGGAAGCTCCTGGTGCTTCCTGCACCCCAGAGAGCTACTAGGATCCTTAACCTTTCCTAGACCAGGTCCCCAGCCTTCTCTCAGTCCATCCATCCTTGCAGGACTGCTCTGAGCCTGGCTAGGTAAGTAGGCTGCCCTTTGGGCCAACCCCAGCTTGAAGCACATCTGCATCCCGCCAGCAGCAGCAAGCTAGCACCCTGCCCGGCTCCACCCCCTCCCTGAGGGCCACTAGCTGGCTAGGTTGTTTTGTCAGTGGGAAAGTAGGGTTGGCTGACACCTGCAGCCGGGCACGCTGATTAATTTATTCTGCATCCTTTTACATTACCTGGCTCCAGGGCCTCCGGCTTGACATGCAGATTTATGTAAAAGAGACCCAACATGCAAATGAGCCAGGCCCAGCGCTTGTTTTAGTAACAGACAGGGCTGCTTCACTGGTTCCCCAGCCTTGCTGTTCTTCCCAAGGCCCAAGGTTCTCAGCACAGCGGCCAGCCTTGGGGATCTTTACAACCCTGTGATGTCTCCAGCTTGGGCCCAGAGCCAGGCCTATGAGTACACAGCCCGGATGGAAGTGGGTTAGGCATTCTTTGTCTCTAAAGAAAGTTCCCAGTTCAGTTACTTGTGGAGGGCATGGAGACAGAGAGCCGTAAACGCACCTGTGGGAGAGACTTGCAGGGCTCTCCACACAAGATCAACACACAAGCGAACAATGTAACGGGCAAAGTGCAGAGCCAAAAAAGTGAAAAACAGAAAAAGAGAGACCGAGATCCGAAGACCGGGGACAGGGAAAGAGATGGGGACACAGGGGGGGATGCTGATGGAGGGGGTGGAGACCAAGAAAGGAACAGATTTCAGAGTCGGTGCGCTGCGGAGGAAGAGTGAGGATATAGCAACAGCCTGGCTGTAGGGAGGAGTTGGTGACAATGACAGCTTGATGCTGGGGAGTTGGGAAGGAGTTACTGGAGGAAGGGACACACCAAATCTGCTACCCACTGGGGAGGACAGTAGGGCTTGGCTGCCCGCCGGTAGCACGACTGTCCATCTCAAGCACCGTTTAGTCTCTCCGCCTACCTACATTTGCATAATCTATTAGACCCCACGCATGTGTACAAACCGCACAGGACCATGCCAGGCAGAAGAAAGCATCCTAGACCTCTCGGGCTCGGAGAGCAGACCTCCGGTTCGTCTACACCTGTGGTTCTGTCTCTGCCTCAGAGGGTCCAGAGACGAGAGCAGCTCCACATGCTTCTCCTCAGAGCCAGGATGCTCCTCCACATCTCAAAGAGTCTGGCTGTCCGTGTTCTGCCCCACAGGAATGGAGACAAGCAGTTAGGCAAGCAAACCACCGAGTTCAGAGACAGAGGGACTTTCCTGTTGCACTGCTTATCCTCTGGGAAATTGACTTTGGGGAGGAAGGAACTCACTCCAAGTTCTGGGTGGGTGGTCTTGGAAATAGCTGGGAGGGAGCTGAGGAAGCTCCCAAGATTTTGAGATGTTCACACTACACCCCCACAAAATGAGCGCCAGAGAGATGACATGAAGGGTGTTTCTTAAAACCTAAGATGCCAGCACCGAAGGACCCTCGGATCCTCTGGGGTCCTCTAGTACCAGAATGGTGATGACTGGGTTGCTAAGTTGCTCTGCTTCCAATCGCCTCCTGGCATTGGTGATGTTCCCAGAACCCACTTGAGGTACCCACGTAGGTGCTGGGCACAAGCTCAGCCTGTTGAAAAGTGGGTCATGTTTTCACTCTGCCACTAATGAGCCATGTGCGCACTGGGAAAGATACAGGCCCTGGCCCACTGTGCACACATCCCCAATGCCCCGGAAGACAGGGGGCTCCACTTACGTTGCCTTTGCTATCTCCTCTCTTTGGGGAATGACATGAGTCCCAGTGCAGAGCAGATAACAGCAATAAGCACCCTGGGCCCAGGGACCTCATCATGTGACCACCAGGATGTCACCTGCTTTAGGATGCCAGATCCAAAAGCCAGGTCACCTCTTGCTCACAAACACAGGTGAAGGCCCGCCTCTCAGTCGTGTTATATTGCCTGAGCCTGCTTCAGCCTCCTGGTTTAGGCAGTGGCTACTCACGCCAGGCTGGCCAGCCACAGGAGGCCCCTTTAGGATCGCTTTTAGCTCAGCATTTCCAGCCTCCTGGAATGTCTCTTGTGAGTATAGAGGATGGACAGCCACAGAGCCTCTCCCTTGCAAAAATTTTGCTTACAGTGTCGGAAAACTCGTGGACTCCCTGAATTCCTTAGTCCAAGACAGACTGAATTATCTTTCTGGAATCTTCAGACTTTGGGAAGCCAATGTCCATGTGTGGAGGGCCAGGGCCACACCCACTTGGGTGGGCCATTCCAGGGCACTTTCCGCGGGAGGCCCTCTTTCCCTCTTCCCGCCTCTGTAGTTTCTTTCTAGACAGCTCTTTCTTCCAGGTTGGAACTCTGTGTTAAGCTGTTATAGCCTTGCTTCATAGCCAGACTCAAGTGTCACCTTGCCCAAAACTCCTTTCTTCTGTTTCTTGGAAGCTGGTTCTGAGCCCTCCTCAGTGGCCTTCTCCTCAGTTCCTAAACCTGGCTCAGATTGTGCTGTTAGCTGGGCTGAACCGAGCCCCAGACCTGAGGTGACAGCAGCAGACAGGTGGACACAGTAGACCCGAGAGCAGACAGCTGGTAAATCCTAGACCCTCACGGGTTAGAGGAGCCAGTGAGTAGTCTCCTTTCTCCAAAACCTGTGAGGGCAAGAGTGAGAGGGGGTGCAAAGAACAGGAGGACTCTGCAGAGAGCTGACCCTGTTTGCCATTTCCTGAAGCTGGTGGTCCAGGAAGCTACGGACTCCCCGCCCTGGGCACAGCTGGTGGCCCTGGAGGCCTCTGTGTAGGGGCAGTGATTAGAGTTTGGACTCTGGAGAGCCAGGGCAGGGAAGAGCATGGGAAGGTCCCGATGGAAGGCCCAGGACTCAGGGTGGGCCAGGGCTCAGTAGAGTGAGGGCTGCACTCTTCCCCACCCCCACCCCGGGCTAGAGGGGGGTCCAGCTAGCCCTGGGGTGGCCCCGGGGTTCCAAGTGTCTTTGGATGGAAAGCTGCTTAATCTCTCCGTGGAAATCAGAAGTTGGAACCCACACAGCTGATTACAGGACCAGAGGAGGGACTTAGGGGGAAAGATGAAAAGAATTAAACTCAGCTAGGCAGGGAGCAGTCAGGGGAACTACGGCAGGTGGGGGCCGCAGAGGCTCACAGGGTGCTGGGGCAGGTGGGGGAAGCGGAGGCTCACAGGGGGCTGGGGCAGGTGGGGTCAGCGGAGGCTCCCAGGGAACAGACAGGGGGCTGGGGCAGGTGGGGGCCTCAGAGGCTCACAGGGAACAGACAGGGGGCTGTGGCAGGTGGGGGCTGCAGAGGCTCACAGGGAACAGACAAGGGGCTGGGGCAGGTGGGGGCCTCAGAGGCTCACAGGGAACAGACAGGGGGCTGGGGCAGGTGGGGGCCGCAGAGGCTCACAGGGAACAGACAGGGGGCTGGGGAAGGTGGGGGCTGCGGAGGTTCTTGCTGAGGTTTGAGTCCACGGATGAAGGTCAGTCAGGCCTCTCACTTAGGGAGCCTTTCAGGAGTCAAATGTTGAGAGATCTGTGAGGGGAACAAGAAGCTAGCCACTGAGGTTGTCCTTGAGCCTCAGGGGACAAAGACCTGGGCTGAAGGACAAAGGCAGTCCTGGGTAATGGCTTTGTCTTGCTTCAAGTCTAGACTGGAGAGCTGGGGCTGGAGGACAGCTGGGACTCTGGCAGAGGGAGGCGATTGCTCTTCTGTGCTGGGTCTTCTGGTCACACGCGGGCACACACACCACTCAGCTATGTTTGCTTGCTCATGTTTGCCCCCATCACACACACACACACACACACACACACACACACACACACTCCCTCTCTCTCTCTTAAATAACTTGCAGACGTATATTAGCAAAAACATTCCATCTGGGCTGGGATTTCTCTCATTGCTTTGAATTCCCCTGGGTCTTAACTTGAAAAAAAAATAGGAAGAGGCAAAGATTTGACTAATGCTGGGTTAAGTTTTTTTTCTTACCCCTTTCTTTTTTGGTTTCTGACTGCCAAGAATTTATGTTTGTAAAAGGAAAAGAATTAACTGTGTTGATTAAGAGGCAGGCTCCCTGGAAATGTTCTCTCTTAACCCTTTGATGCCCTCTCAGTGAAAGACACTCGGGCTTTCTGGCCTGGGCTTTGATGTCCCTGGGCTGAAGGTCCGGAACCTTCCAACGGGAGCGGAGGTAAACTGGCCCCGTGACATCCTTGTGTGAGTCTCAGAGCAGATGCTGAGTGAGTGAAGTCTGTCTATGTACGTGGTACCTTGAGCTCCAGTGGAGGAGGGTGTGTGTGTGTATGTGTGTGTGTGTGTGTGTGTGTGTGTGTGTGTGTATGTGTGTGTATGCACTCACGGGCCTGTCTCTCACGTGGGATGGGCTGGGCATCTCATGACCTGCTGGTGGTGAGGGAAAGCTCTGGTAAGGCACCTTGACCAAATTAGTGGGAACTGATTTGGTAGAGCAGGGATCTGATTGAAGGCAAGGGTGAAGTGGCTCCTGGGGAGGAAGCAGGGTTCCTGATGTTACCCAGCTGTTACTGCTAGCACAGGGCTAACCTGAGCCACGATTCAGTATCCTGACAACATGGTGGGGGCGGGTGGGGGGCACTGGGAGTCTCAGAGATTTCCTCTTCTGGTCCAGCCTAAGCTTTACCCAAGTTTCCCCTCTATGTCCTCCTCGTGTCTCTGTCCCTTAGGAAGTGACAGGGCTGCACAGCTCTATTAAGCTAGGCCTTGTCATCACAGAGGCTAAAGGTTTGGGCAGAGGAATACTCTGGGCCATGACTGAGGGGTCTGACTGGGGAGTGGAGCTGGGAGGAGAAAGAGGAGAAGAATTTGTTGCAAATTCTGAGCATTTTGCCTGTGTATCAAACTGTCCAGGACTTGTGATGTCTGAGCCCATGCTTGGCCTCCCTCCCACAAGCTTCACAGGCCTCACCCCGCCTTTGGTTAGCCAACACATCCTTCAAGTCCCGGTGCTGCCTGCTCCATACAGGTCCTCCTTACCCCTCCCACTCCACTGACCCGTGATTCTGGGAACATTGTCCTCACGGTGTAACCTTTAGACCTGTGTTCTGTCTTCTGCACTGGCCTCTGCACTGCTTGAGGATGAAGGCACCATCATCCCGAAAGCCCAGTGCCTAGTTCAATGCTTGGGACAGGTCTTGGCTTAGCTGTGGCTCACTGAGTTAAACTGACGGTTCTCAGTTATTGAAAGCAGTGAAGTCCCCCACAGTGGCCCTCATCACAGGACCCCAAGATTATCTACGCGTGTACTTGATCACTCAATTTTCTATGAGACACCCAAGGCAAGAATTCTGCCAGAGCCCTGCACAGGGCCTAGTGTAGGCTAGGACAGAGAGTAAACATCCAGCCAACCCCAAATGGATGAAAGAAGACCCAACAGACGATAAATATCCGCGGACAAACCAGAAGAACACTAAGTATGGCTGGTGCGATGTTAGGTGCTGGAGCACAGAGGAAAGGAAGTGCCATTAGAACAAGGTGGAGGGAGAGAGAAGCAGCAGCCGCTGGGAGCCTATGGTACCCATCACTGCCCTGAGCAGACAGCTCCTGCTGTAGTTTGGCCTGTCTTGATCCTGGCAGGAGGGCTGTTTACCTCATTTAGCATCATTTAGGATATTAAGGGAGGTGCCAGCCCAGGTCTTTCTGCCCCCGGAACCTGTGTTTTGCCCACAGCCCCGTGGGTTGGGAGCACTGGGTTTTAAGCAGGGCCCAGGTGAGAGGACTGAGGGTTCCCAAGGAGAATGAAGCTGACTCTCTCGTTCTAGGAACTTCCATAAACTGTCTGGTCAGGGAGTCAGGGAACCCCACCACGTCACAGGCTGAGCTCCTGTGCAGGGAGACAGTGGGAGCCCAGAGCAGCCAGGATGGCCTCTTCAGCGCCGCCCTGCAGCCCAGTCTTGAAGAAGTAGGACTCCCCAAAGTGATGGGATTTTCATACATTGATACATTTATTTCTTCAAGGACGCTGTGGTAGGTCACCATCGTGACCCACAGGTACAGGTGGGGGCAGAAGCCTAGACATGTTAGATGCCCTGCGCAAGGGGACAAGGGTGACTGGTAACTGCCCTGGGGTTGAACCCAGAAGTCTAGCTCCTGAGTTTGTGCCAAGACACCAGGGAGGGACAGTGTGGTAATGGAAGTGTCCTGATAAGCAAAGGTGGGTGGAGTCAGTCTAGCCTGGTACCAGGGAGTGTGATCCGGATCTGATTGAGGATGTGAGGGGTCAATGAAAGAAAAGACTTAACCCGACCACACACATATCACACACACTACTACAGATACACACACCACACACACACACACACACACCACACATACACACGCGTACATACCATGTAAATCACATACACATACCACACACACCACACAAAAACATACACCACACATATATCACAAAGATACACACATCACAATATATACACCACACACATATCACACACACATACTACAGATACACACACCACACATACACCATACATACACATACACACAATACATACACATACCACACACATCACACACATATACTACACACATACACAAACCACACATACATCATACACACATACTATAGATACACACACACACCACACATACTACACACACCACACGCACCACATATACTCACACCACACACACATCACACACACACACTATATACACACACCACACACACATACCACATATATACCATACACACACCACACACATATACACATACCATACACACATATTCTACACACACACAGTATGCTGATGACTTCGGGAATCATTTGAGGCTGGGGAACACTTGAAGTGAGGTGACTAGGACAGAGGGAAGTCCCTCGGTGTCTATAAATATCTTGATTCCAGGGGCCTTCAGGTTTACTACCCCATCTACCCTGTCCCAGTGGTCCCCAAGAGTGGCTCCCAGGCTTCTGGGCAGCTCCTACCTGTTTTTCTCCCACTGTGCATTGTGCAGGGCAGACAGACCCACATTGGCCCTCAGGGCCTCCCCTGGCCTGGCACTACTCCTGCTGACTGCCTGCTGCCCTGTGGTCAGGGCAGCCCCTGTTGGTGGTAGCCTCTGGTCTCCTTTCTTTCTCTGTACCGGCCCCTTTGGGATGGGAGCCGCTTCTTTAGCTCAGCTCTGGCGTGGCTTCTTCCCATGCACTCACTTTGGTAGTCCTGGGTGCCACTGTTGCAGCCAACCTCCGCCTCCTTCCAGAAAGTTCAGGACACTTGGGAGGAGCACAACTACCACATATTGTGCTAGTTTCCTAAATTGGTTTTCGTTTTGTGGTTTGTTTGTTTTTTTTAATTTTTTGGGAGGGGAAGGCGAGTTATTTTTCTTTTCTTTTCTTTTTTTAAAATATTTATTTTTATTTTTTTTAAATATTTATTTATTTATTATGTATACAATATTCTGTCTGTGTGTATGCCTGCAGGCCAGAAGAGGGCACCAGACCCCATTACAGATGGTTGTGAGCCACCTTGTGGTTGCTGGGAATTGAACTCAGGACCTTTGGAAGAGCAGGCAATGCTCTTAACCGCTGAGCCATCTCTCCAGCCCGAGTTATATATCTTAATGCTAAGAGATATTTCAAAGCTATTTCTCAGAAATACTTTCTGTCCTGCTTTCAGACTTCCGGGACTTGTTTCCCAGGCTCCCCTACATCTTCTTTCATGATTACAGTAGAGCTTCTCCCAGCCACTACCACTCAATCCCGTGCATGACATCATCCCAAGACAGTCAGGTCTTCAACCAATCCTGTATTGGTGCAACGCCTCACAGTGACTGAGCCTCCTCAGTCGACGGGACCGTCCCCAGCCTCAGCCCTGAATGGCAGGCAGATCTGGACTATTAGACCCATTTCCCAGGTGTGCAGAATGAGAACGGCTTGGTGCCATCCACAGTCCCGTGGCTGGTGAGTCACTTGGCTACGGTGTTAGATTTCTAGGCAGGAGGATCAGGACGGAGGCCAGGACCGGGAGCGGGCATGCTCGGGTGGATGCAGCCCCGTATTTGGAGGATTGAAGGGATGAGTGATCACAGCTCTTCTGCACCCCAAAAGTCCCACCCCTAGTCACATGCTTTTCCCTGCCTGGCATCCTGGCACCTTCCCTGCTGAGCAGGGTTGAATCACCTCTCCAGGGCGCTGTTCGCCAGGCCCTTGGCTTTTCCTAGTACTTGATGTAAGGCCCGTTTTTCAGGTAGGCAGTATCTGTGGGTCCTTCTGGGGTCTGACCCATGACTAAACAAGAGTAGGCATTTGAAAATTACACAGAGAGATGCAAGTTTGCAGCAAGAGGTGGGGGGCTATAGTGATGCCCAATTACACAACAATAGCAGCAATTATGGCCGGAATTTTTGTAGCACCCACTTCCAAAGAGCTTCAAGCACGTTCAAGTTTATTAGATTATTTGACCTCGTAAAAGTCCCACAAATGGGTGGTGATGGTTATGATTACCATTTTATAGATTTGAAAATCAAGGCCTAGAAAAATGTAAGTGATTTGCTGAAGGCCCTCTAGGTCTTAGTCTGCCTTGGCTTTTGAGGTCTGTAGGTGTTTTGAATGTAGGACTCCCTCTTGGGTGTCTACATTCCTGGGAGCTAAGGCGTGGATAGAGGAGGTGTCTGGCAGTAGACTCAGAGAATGTTCAAGCACAAGGTCACTCAGAGACAGTGAGTCAGGCATCTTTATTTTGAGGTAAGTTTCCTCTTTCACTTCCCCAAACAATTGCTGGGGAGTGAGCTCACTCCTTACCGATTATAAGATCACTAGCTCAGAGTCGTGCATGGCAGCAGGTTGTAGTACGAGCCATATGCGAAAGAGGTCAGCATTCCTGTCCTGGGATTATGCCCTTCTGGTCCACCAATCCCCCAACAAGGGTGCGGTCCTTGCTAGCCTGCTGTTGGTCCGACCTCTTCCTGGTGCCCTGACCCAGTTCTTTCCCCATGGCTGGCCTCCTAGGAGCTCTTCTCTATTTCTCAGCATCCCAGCAGAATCCCAGGAGCCTCAGTTAAACACGCGGGGCGGGGGGGGGGGGGGGGCTCACCCAGCCAGGTCCTGAACGTTCTTCCTACCCCTGGTTCCGCCCCTCACCTTCTCATGAAATCTTCAGCCAGCCTGGAGGACTGGCCCAGGCATGCCTCCTGTTTTCCCAACTCCACAGCTTACTGCCCTAGGATCCCTTGACCAGAAAAGCCACTCCCACGCTCCAGACCTGCTCAGTCTCTATCCATCTTTTAAAGCTATGGCAAATGTCCCTCCTGAAGCCTCCTGGGTTCCCCTTCCTAGGAAGTACGCAGGCTTCTATACACACAGCTCGCTTGTCATGTAGCAATGGTATAATGCATCAGATCACCGCAGAGCTACAAAGGTCACAGGATTCTACATTGTTTATGTGCGTGCGTGCGTGTGTGTGTGTGTGTGTGTGTGTGTGTGTGTGTGTGTTGGGGAGAGGGGTTGAATGCCGGCATAGCAGAAGGGAATCAATCGGTCATTTCCTGATTTCAAGTGTGTCAATCGTTTCCTTTGAGTGACGCGTTCATGTCATCCCCAAAAGTCAGGACTCATGGTTTTGTAGGTGAGAATCACTGAGGACAGATTGAGAGGGAGACCTGTGGGCAGGTTAGCTGGGTGTTACTCACAGAGAAACTGCTGCCAGCGAAGGGACCAGCTGTTCCCAAGGAATGCATTAAAGCTTAGGTGGCCTTTCAAAGAGATTCCCCCTTAGAGGCAACAGGGTGGGATTGCAGCTGTTTATCCCTGGGAAGGGTGGCTGCCTTCATCCAAGGGCAGCTCTTGAAAGAGGTGACAGCCACCCACACTGTCCTGCAGGTCAGAGGGCCACCTGCCTTCCGAGCACGGCTCTGCTCCCAAATAAGCTTGTCACCTGTCTGCCTCGACTCTAAAGCCCAGGATTTTGCTGGAGGCAGTGTGGCTTTTAATACATCTTAGAGGTGAGGGTTCTCACCATGGGCCAGCAGGCATCCTTGGGTATGAATGGAAAAATCCCACTCTAGAATGTCCCTGCAAAGAACAGTCTTCCCTTGCTCTGGAAGCTTCCAGACAGATCCAGCTGAGAGTGAGAGCACCGAGAAGCTGGGTCTAGAGCCTTCGGCACTGATGTGTCTGCTGCTGTATGGTTCCTGTTACACTTTAAAAACTCTGGTGGAGGCTTGAAGGCTGACACGGAAAATACTGAAAACAAACAGACGAACAGGTGAGCATCAACGATCCCAGAGGAGCCCGCCCCAGCTGAGGAGCAGCCTGGAGACATGGCTAAAGTTCGCCTCTGGCTGTCATGTGCTGAGAAAGCACCCTAGTCAGGGCTTTCCTCGGGAAACAGAGCTGAGAGAGCCAGGTGTCCTGATCACAAGATGGTGGAAGGGGAACGACGGTGAAGCCAGCCTTAGCCAGCTCTGTAATCACCCACATCTAGTCAGTCACACGGGTAATTTGGAATCTGCCACTGTGGGTAAGGACCACCTGCTCTGTGTCTTCACATCCAAGATCTCCAGCCTTGGCTTCTCCTGGAAACAGAAGGATCTGATCGGGCTGGGTCTCGGGGCCCCATAGCTGCCGCAGCTAAGAATGAATCCCCCTCATATTTGCTTAACCCACCATGAGTTTCACTTAGACATAGTATTTCTGAGCCCAAAAAAATGAAGCTCAAGAGCCGGGCGGTGGTGGCGCACACCTTTAATCCCAGCACTTGGGAGGCAGAGGCAGGCGGATCTCTCTCTGTGAGTTCGAGACCAGCCTGGGCTACAGAGCTAGTTCCAGGACATGCTCCAAAACCACAGAGAAACCCTGTCTCGAAAAACCAAAAAAAAAAAAAAAAAAAAAAGAAAAGAAAGAAAGAAAGAAGAAAGAAACATGGGGGCTACATTTAAATATCTGGGGCTGGAGAGATGGCCCAGAGGTTAAGAGCATTGACTGCTCTTCCAGAGGTCCTGAGTTCAATTCCCAGCAACCACATGGTGGCTCACAACCATCTATAATGAGATTCGATGACATTGTATACATAATAAATAAATCTTTTTTTTAAAAAAAAGTATCTGAGTTCCCTCACACAGCTCCAAGATGCATGAGTGGACAGAGATGAATGGGGAGGAGGTGTGTAATGAACGGTCTGTACACCTAACTAACACAGGTCAGTTCCTGGGCACACCTGTGTGTGCAACAGATGGCCAGCTGCCTCGGGTCCTTTGGAAACTTCCACAGGGCTGGATCAGAGGCGGCCCCAAAGTCCTGGCAATTACAGGATTTCTACCTCTGCCAGTGACTAGCCTCCTCCCTTCAGGCGCCTCAGTACCACCGGATCTGAGCTGGGAAGTCACCGGCGGTGAGTTTCAGTGCACTTGTTTCTTTGGGCTCTCCCAACATGATTCAGCTGAAAGATACTGGCAACAGTAGTGCGAGTCACCAGCAGCCTGGGTATTCTCGGTGTGTCCCTGGGTGTGGCCCAGGGTCCATCTCTCCCACCCACATCTCCTTATGCCTTCTACCCCTTCCTGTTCCATATCTATGGCAGAAGGACTCACAGGAATTGCCCGGGGAGGCTGAAACATTACAGAGGCCCAAAGATCTTGATGTTTTGGTTTGGGATGTGGCTCAGGGAAACTGTGGTGATTCTGTCAGGTAGCCAAGATTGACAAGTGCTAGAATGAGGGTGTAGAGGAGGGAGCCTGCTGTGAGCCTCAGCCATCTGACAACTGGGAATCAGATATAGCAGCTCGATTTGGAGAAGTGCAGACCACACACATCTTTAGGAATGGAGGAGGAGGAAACGGGGGGGGGGGACTTTACGAGTCAAAGAGGCCAGTCCTGTTGGGCATCTGGGTGACAATAGGGCTGGAGAGACATACTAGGTCACATTGAGGCTCCTGGACTGTTCCAGAGCACCAGCTGTGGCTGTCAGGGAGACTCCACAGGGATAGACCAGTGTTGGGACCTGCTCTAGAGTGGATGTGGGCAGCTTGGCATCCAAGAATGGGATGGGGGGAAGCACATGGTAAGACATAATACCTCCTCTCAATGATGGCTGTTCATTAAAATGTGTGGGGGTCCCCAGGGCACCTCCCAGTCACACAGACCAACACAAGCTGTAATCATGGAATTGGTGGTGGGAACGGCAGCGCAGTAAGGTCTTCTCTGAAGTTGGCTCCCGGTTGGCACGGCCCTCCGGAACAGCTGCCTTCTGCACATTCGCCAAGCCAACAGCTTCTTCACTCTTTCCGCATGGTGTCACTGGCGGCTTCTCCACTCACATGGTCTCCGCACCGTGCCACTGGCGGCTTCTCCAATCTGTCTCCGCATGGTGTCACTGGCGCTGGCTTTCCTTCCTATGTGACCCCCACACTCTTCTTTTGAAATCACGTTGTCTCCGAAATAAGAAAACTTTAATTGTTAGCAAGAGTTGGGGTCTGCTCCTTGCATGGACAATATCATTAGATGTCGGAAAATAAACAAACTGGAAAAGTTTTAAGACATTTTCAAACCCTTTGTATCCCAGAGGGCGTCTGGGGCCTGGGGCAGGACAGGGTTCTACCGGCCTGGGTTTATACTGTGTTGATAACTTAACCCCTGCAGCTGCGAGGGGCCAAACTTTGACAGCGGGGCTGTTTTCACTAAACTTCCCAGGACCGCAAACTTGATTTGGGAGGCATTTGCGCTGATTTGCGCTGAGGTCTCCGGTGACTTCAGCAAGCTTCCTCTTCAGGCAGAGTGCATGCTGGGAAGGGGCCGTTGGCTCTGGAAGTGACAGCTGCTGTAAACCATGGCTGTCCTCCAGAGTCGTCCACGGGGCTGAGGGAGCGGCGGGGATGGCCAGTGGGTGCTGTGTGAGAACATTTCTTCCCATCTCACTGAGATGTGACTCTAATGGGGTGATAATGAGGCTGTGGCCTTTAAGCTCCATTGAGGGTCTTTGCACGTTGTGATTTCACCCAGAGTGGGGCTCGTTTTTGAAATGATTAAAAGTATTGATCCCTAGGTCTGTGTTGCTCGAATCAGAATCCATTAGGTGCCTAGAGGTGAGGAATACACATTTCTCTCTGGTTCCACAACAGATTCAGTCTTGCAGCCGGTTCTGGCCTGGTCTGGCCCCTCTGACCACATTGACTGTGGCACCCATAAAACCCACTTGCTGGGGGCTTCTCCCTCATGTTGGAGGAGGGAGGTTCTCTCTGATTTGTCTTGGGTCTACTTCTGTGTAGCTGGAGCGAGCACAGGGACTTCTCCACACAGAAGCTGAAAGTCTCTTTCTTTTCCTTTTCTTTTTTTTAAATGATCATTGCTGTTGTGCCTGCATGTATGTCTGTGTGAGGGTGTCAGATCCCTGGAACTGGGGTTACAGGCAGCTGTGAGCTGCCATGTGGATGCTGGGAATTGAACCCAGGTCCTCCAGAAGAACGATCAGTTCTCTTAACCGCTGAGCCATCTTACCAGCCCCGTGAGGGGCCATCTTAATGCCTACTGGTCAGTCTCCCTCTCCTGAGCTCTCCTCTCACAAGGCTAAGAGCTCCCATCCTAGCGGCTCACTGAGGTCTTCTGCCGACCTCCAGCTACAGCTGAGAGGTGTTCTATATCCCCAATAGAAGGAGAGTAGTGGACAAGGCTCAAGGAGGCCGGTGGGATGCTAATGTCACATGGAATGAAGAAGCCTGACCAGAGTCCCCTCCCTGTATCCTTATTCTGGGCAGCCACAGTCATGTCATGGATACAGCAGTAACTTCACTCAGATCAGAGTATCGAAGTTCATTATCGGGGTCACACACACTGTCTCAGAGCTGCACGGGGGAATGTGGATTACCTCCGCTGTTTTTCTGCCTATCCTTTATAAGGCTGAGACCCTCTCCCGTCACCTATACCAAGAGGATGGGTGTAAGGTCTCTCGAGCACAAGCACAGTTGGTATTCTGGGGTTCCCATGTGTACACTGCGTTATCATTCTAGGCTTCTCTGGGTGCTCTCAATAGTTTATGAGATTTTTGAAGGCAAGGTTTTAATTCTACACTTTTTTTTTTTTTTGCGTTCTCGTCACCTAGCACAGGGCCTGTCTCATCAGGTGAAGGAAAAATGGTCCATGGGGGCTGTCATCTGATTCCCAGAACAACTGCGTAAATCAACAGCACAGGAATATGAGCTCCGACTTCCTGAAAAGAAAAAAAGAAAGAAATGGCTCTTCCAGGGGTGGGTAGGGCCTTGATTTGAGGTCACCTGGCCTCTGGAGCTGGCGCCAGGGCCGTGGTGCAGCCTAGAGGCTTGGGAAGTCTCCAAAGTCATGGCTCCCTTTGCAGCTGCCTGGGGTACCTCCTACACAGGTGCTTCCAAGCAGTTCATACCAAGGTCCCTTTCATCCCTCTGGTGCCCTAGCCCAACGCCCAAGCTTTGAAGGAGTTGGCCTAGCAAATGAACTACAATTACGTAGTAATAATGATGCAATTTTCTCATTTTTTATTAATAAAAGACATATGGGACCTGCCACTCAGAGCTTTCTGTTGAGAGAGAGAATGCATTTCTCCCTCCAGGTTAACAGAATTCCGCCCAGAGATGGATTCTTAAGGAACCGCCTTCCCAGACGGGGGCTATTGCCTCAGCTCTGCTCCCCACTGCCCTTTCTACAGCCTCCACTGAGTGTGGCCTCCTTCCCTTAGCCTCTGAAATCAGAGTAATCCGAGTCATTTGCTGTCTGTCCCTGCGGGACTCAGCCGCCCCTGACTCTGGGGAAAGCGTGGCTGAAGTGTGTCAGTTTCTCAGAGATGCTAGGGTGATGTGCGAGGGTGATGTATTCCAAGACCTGTCAGAAGGATGCTTAAACCTTCCCATAGGTCTGCCAGTGAGGCTTAAAGCTGCCTCTCCCTCTCTCCTGGTCCTTCCTTCCACTCCTGTCCCCACTCCTCTGTGCACGTGCCTCAGGGCTCATGTGTGAGGGTCCCAGGGGATGCACGGGGCTACCCTCAGGACAAGCGCCATGATTGAAAGCAGGAAGCCTGGCAGCTCAGACCCAGATGCATGTGGCCTTTCTGCCCACTGCTGGGCCTTGGCAGACACCCGGGGCACTTCCTCTGGGGGCCTGCCTTCCCCACAGGCCTTGA
The DNA here is from genome assembly GCF_018167655.1 of Microtus oregoni. NCBI lineage: Eukaryota > Metazoa > Chordata > Mammalia > Rodentia > Cricetidae > Microtus > Microtus oregoni. Next base: position 23,698,083 of record NW_024543088.1, read on the forward strand.
AGGAGGAGGGAAATGGAGTCTGTCTGCTTTCTCTCCCTGCACGAAAGCCCTCTGTGTGCCAGGCACTGTGTGCCAGGCAGAGTCAGGTACCCTCTGTCCTCTGGGTACCTCCCTTGCTTTGCCCTTACTGACCTCTAGAAAGTGACTGTCAAATGGGCAGAGGAAAGAGATGAGGGAGTAAGAATTAGGGAATGGAGGCAGGGATGACCTTCATGTAAGAGACCATGAAATAGAAAAACGGACTCGGAATGGTCGGGGAGCCCAAATGACACTTCTTCCCTTCTGCTAAAAACAGAACCAAGCCAAGCCTCTCCTCCCCTCTCTAGGCCCTTTGGCAGTCTGCTGCTTTTCGTCTCTGAGAGCCATCTCTGAACATGTAGCTCCTTAGCCACCCCAGGGTTGCTACCCGAGTCAAGGTCCTTCAGTCCACAGAAGAAATCATTGTCCCGAGATGCCAGGCCAAGAGTCTGGAATGGGAAGGGCCTCCGGAGAGCGCAACCCCAGAGGCCTGGGCCAAGTGCATCCCTGGCCTGTAGGCTGGTTCTTCTCGCGGAGGAAGGCAGGCCCTTCTTCTCCTGCATCCTCAGCATCTGCCATTGAGCCCACTACACAGCATGCGTTCAGTAACCAGAAGAGGACATGCCGTTTCTCGCCATGTTCTTACCCAAGATGGCCTTTGACTCCCCGGGAATGTGGGATTGAGAAGCAACTCCTGTCTGCTGAAGACTTGTGACGGGCTCTGTCCTGGCAGACCCAGCCAGATCTCTTCAGTGGCAGCTGCACGGCCTGGGCTTGCAAGCTAGGCCTTCGTCCTAGCCACACTTGTTCTGATTTCCCATTAACTTTCTTCTCCCATCCTGCTGGTCAGAGCCTTGGTGGTCTTCTGATTAAGCTTCGGGAGGAAACATTCTGGGCCTTACTGGTGCCATTACTGACCTTCTGGACTGTCCCTTTCGGTGTTTCCCGGCAGCGTCAATGCTGTCTCCCTCCTCCCTATATTTTTTTGACCTTGCTTATCTGACTGTTCGTTACCCCCCTCCTCTTTTGTTCCTTCAAGGGGACCTTCACTCCCCGCAATATGGCTCTCAGCCCTCCATGTTTTTCTTCAGATAAACTTGACTTTCTCTACTTGTCTCAGCCAAACTTCACCCCTGGTATCCGGTTCTCTGTTCAACAATCTCCATCTTGAGGTTCCGGAGGCAGCTCATCCTTGACCAGGCCCAGCCCCTCCACAGGCTGGTTAATTATCGGCTCTGGTTTTCTTCTCTTCTAGAAGACCACGGACAGTCTGGGGCCAGCGCTGATGACTTTGGCCTTAGTGTTGTGTCTCCGGTCCCCACATGGGCCCCTGGTATACGGTGGCCACTCAGGAGTATTTGCTGCAAAACACCAGCCTCGCTGACCGGCAGCACCTTCCGCGAGGGAGGGCCGGTTCCCTGTCTTCTCCTCCCTGAAATCGTTCTCGTCCAGAGCTGCACCAACATTTCTGGTGTGGTGGACTCCACGGAGAGCTGGTGAGAGTTCTTTCCGCACAGGGAAACCTTGGACCAGATTGGGGGAAGGAGAAGAGGCCTTTGTATCCTAAATCTTCACGCACCGGCCTGGATTTGCATATGTTAAATATGGAGAACTAGCTACGTAATGAAGAGCAGTGGGCCATGTGGGTGAGTGGAATTCCTCAGAGTATTTTTTTCAGATGTCTTAATTTACTCGCTTTGTTGTATTTCGACAAATCCAGGTGTTTGGACAGAGCTGGTCTTGGTCCCCACTCCCGTCTCCCCAAATTTCTGAAACCATAGCTCTCCCCAGACTGAGCTGTGTCCAGGAGGTGACCACATCACCTTCTCCCATCACATGCCTGTCTGAAACACCACCAGTAAGATGGCATGGGAGAGGTTACCCCAGACCAGAAAGCTCAGAGGTTGGGAGGGGATGTGCCTGAGGGAGTGGGGAGGAGAGGGCAAAATTCCAAAGACAAGAATCCTCTGTGGAGACAGCCCGCTGGGCTTTTAGCCCTCCATCTGGGTTCCACTAAAAACACATTTTGCGTGTTTCTGTTGTTCTTAAGTCTGGGTTTATTTCAAGGGGGAAAATTATAAAGAAACATTTCTCTCCTCATTTCTACAGCAGCTTGTGCTCGGTGGGTTGTCATCTGGCCTGCCCCTCTTGGAGGTGAAAAGAAGGGGTTGGCGTGAGTCCCAAGAGGCCCTAGGAGCCAGAGGTTCCGCCTTGGCTTGCTGACAGGGATCCCAGACCAGCAGGTCTGACCCAGGTCCTTTCCCTACCAGCTGAGGCAACATTCAGGGCCAGAAGGGATCCTTGGTGGTTTGAGAGCAGGGGGGAAGGGCCTGGGAAACCGAGGTCAAGGAGAGCCAAGTGGAGCAGTTCCACCTGGTCCAGATCACATAAGAGCTGAGGGACAGCCTCCCCAGAACCCTGAGAGCCTTCACGGCGCCATTTGTCAGTGTCCAGCCAACGGAGGCTGGGCTTCGTCAGGTGAAAAGCCAGGGCTAGCAGAGAGCCCCTTGTGAGGATTCAAGTTCCAATCCAGGCTGAGGAGCCACATCACCTAGAGGCCTCAGGCCTGAATTAGTTTGGACCTCGGAGACAAGAAGAGGTCCCGGGAGCCTGGTGAAGAGGTCAGTAGTATGTTAGTATGCAAAATGACAATTACAAAATAGATTGATTAGAGTTGCTGCAGAGGTCAGCTTAGGATAAAACGGATGCTGAGAAGAAAAGGAAGGGGGGGTGACACTGTAGTTCCCGGGTAAGGAATCTAAAAAGAATTCCTTGCGTTTGACTTGGTGGTATATGCTTTGACATTAACAGAGTACCAGCATCAGAGCCTGAAAGGCCATGTGCCATCTAGCCCAAAGTCCACATCATCCCCAACTCCTCCGTTTCAATTTTATGAGCATGGGTGTATGAGTGTTTTGCCTGCATGTATTATTTGTGCACCACATACATACATGCAGTTCCTGTAAAGGCCAGAAGAGGGCGATGGGAACTAGCATTCTAGTCACTATGTGGGCGCTAGGAATCAAACCCATGTTCTCTGGAAGAGCAGTCAATGCTCTTAACCACTGAGCCATCCCTCTGGCCCCTCAAAGCCCTCACGGAGTAAGTGAGGAAACTCAGGCTCAGAGAATGGAAGCTACTTGTCCGGGCCGCAGAGCAAGTCAGTGGGTGTGCTAGTCCCATATGAGAATCCGTTTGTTTGGATCTGGCCCACTTTGTGTAAGTGTGGGAATGGCCGGATCTGCATGAAGGGGTCTGAGAATCCCAGTAGTCGTGCCTCTCACGGGCTCATATGTATGCGCTATGTGTACACTGGTCCCTGGATCCTGCCAGCAGAGACCATCCGTTCTCCCCGCTAGGAGCAACCAGGCTTACTGCTCCTCACTGTTGGGCATGCAGACTTCAGGCAGAAAGCGGGACTCAGGACGTCATGGTAGATGGGCCTGTCTTTGTACGGAGTTGGTGCCAGACACAAAGAGAGAACTCAGGCCCTAGACTCTGGCCTTTATTAGCTAGGGTAATTTTTGCAGAGTCCTCTCTGCCTCTGAGAAGGGACTCTGCAATGACTCACTCTAAGTGATCCTGCTTAGAAGAACGCGACTGCCCCCTGGTGGCCATGTCTGACATCACCAACATCAGCTCCACTCCCTCCACCCAGTGCCTGGTCCAGCCATTCTATCAACGACTATTGAGGCTCCCTGCTGCGTATTGGGAGAGGTGGGGAGTAGAGGTTCCCTCTTGTTAGGTGGATGAACATTCTATAGTCAAGAATAGGTAAACAGGGGACTGTAAAATAGTAATATATAAATCAAAACCAGGTTGATAAGTGCTATGGCCGAGGTTAGCCCAGGGTACAAGGGACGCTAAGAGAAAAAAAAAAAAAAGGGTGAGGTTGCATTCCAGCTCCCAGATAAGATATCTAAAAAGAATTCCTTGAATTGGCATAATGAAGTAGACCTTACAGTCCCAGCTACCCAGGAGGGTGAAGTAGGAGGAATCAACCAACCTGGACAATGTAATAAGGCCTCATTAAAAAAAAAACAAAACTAAACTAAACTAAACTAATATGCCTTCAATCCCAGCACTTGAGAGGCAGAGACAGGTGAGCCTCTATGAGTTCGAGGCCAGCCTGGTCTACAGAGTGAGTTCCAGGACAGCAAGGGCTGCTACACAGAAAACTCTGTCTTGAAACACCAAGAAGAAAAAAGCTTTCTAAGAGGTATGGGTTGCTGTGCTTCAGGCACGCCAGCCAACAATGAATACCACAGTCCTTGTCTAAGATCTGTGCTCACCAAGGCATCGTATTTACACCTCGCTTGCCTCGCGTTAGTCCCTTGAGGTGTCTGTAATTGTCCTCGCCTTAGACAGGAGCAGACAGAGGGTCTGAGAACCCAGACGACTTGCTCCAAGCTGCATTTGGTAACAGGCTTCTCTCCAATGACTGCAGATCCCCGCTGGGCTAAGCAGCCTTCTGGGAGGCAGGTACACGAGGCTAGGGTGCAGGTGGAAGTCGACCACTTCTGCCACAGACACTTGGGGAAGTGGAGGACTGGCCAATAACGTGGCTCTCTCCCATCCTCTAGGGAACAGAGCTCTCTTCTGAAGTTATAGAGCGGTGCCTGGTGAGCCCGACATGGCAGATACAAGCTGAGGACCCTGGGCTTGGTAGCTGTGACACAGTCTCATCACAGCCTGGAGGGATGGGCATAGAGGACTAAGTTTCTTCCTGGCCATGTCGGGTACATGGGTAGACAAGAGGTTGGAGCATAGAGAAAACACCGAAAAACCCGAGCGGAGGTGAAGAGTTTTGGGGTTTGGGAGGCACTGGCCTCATCCTCCATCTCATCCCCATTGTCAAGTACAAGTCAGAGGTCTCCCTCTAAAGAGGATCGAAAAATCTGGTGTAGCCAGGTGGCGATGGCACACGCCTTTAATCCCAGCTCTAAGGAGGCAGGTAGCAAGCTGATCTCTGGGTTCAAGACCAGCCCGGTCTACAGAGTGAATCCCATATGGCCAAGGCTACACAGAGAAACCCTTCTTTTTGCGGGGCAGGGAGAGAAAAATCTAGTGCAGTTATTTAGAAACAGGCAAACGTGAAGGACCCACGGCAGAGCAGCCCGGGAAATCACCCGCCACTGCCAGCCTCACAGATATACAGGGGCCAAACAGGGATAGGGGACCGTTTAGATGTCTTCCTCTCCTTCTATCCCAGAGTCGGTTCCAATGGAGCCCTGCAGATTCCTCTCTCTGATTCCTGCGAGGACCTTGCTGTTCTGTGCTCAGGAATCCAGCTGTTTCCGGACCCTTGTCTCTCTTCTTCACATCCTCCCGTGGCACGGTGGCCTCAGCATACTGGCCGCTCCCCCTCCCAGAGCTTCACCATCACTAGGGGTCTCTTTGGGGAGGCTGGACTCCACGGACATCTTTGTGGGTGGGACTAGAGTGGTAACGGTGGCTGTGTACAGTATCTTGGTGGAAGAACAGTCAGGTGAGAGGGGATGCTGATGTTTGCCTTTTAACTCTCCTGGGGTTTTAGGACTAAGTATTCGTTAGTAAAGTCACAATAGAAATCCCGAGCAGGGCTATGTTCAAGGACAGAACTTCATGCAGGAAGTCCCTTTGACCAAGGCATGGCTAGAGGCAGGGCAGGCAGATCCACTGAGCTTTCATTCCCAGCATGCACGGCCCAGCTCAGTGCTGACGGCCACTTGTCAGATTCCATCTTTCTCCTCTTCACTGCGTAACCCTCAGTGAGGTTCCGAAAGGGCCCAAGGTCACCAAGCCAGGAAGCAATAGCACCCACAAAAGGGCCTCCTGATGCTAGCATGCTTTCTTACAAGGGTGTCTTTTGACTTTACTGACTCTGGATATGATGTGGAGACTGCCGTGAAAGAGAGAAATGTTCAGGAAACCAAAATCCAAAGCAGAGAAAGCAGGCATTTTGATGTACGCAGATTATGGCCTCTGTGGGCCTGGTTTCTGGCTACTTCTGCCCACCCCGGGACACACTCCCTACCTCACATTCAGCTCTGCCCGTGCTCTCTGAAACTGGGATTTCAAGGACCCCGTCACTCCCCAGCATGCCAATGGCCTTCTTTCATTTTTCCCGTTAAGCAGATTCAAAGAACCAACCAAGAATCTTGGCCGCCATTAATTTCACAGCTTCCGTTATTGTGCACCCTCCCCCACTTTTTCTTCTTTGCTTGAGCCATCTTAAAAAGCCCTTATGATTCCTTTAATCCCCGTTGGTAAAGCAATTTCATTCTCCTCTCTTTTAACCTCCTCTCTCCTGAATACCCCCTCCTCCGGTAAGCTTTAAATAATGCAGCAAATTCTTGTTTCATTCCTGTTCTATTTCCAGATGGATTTTCCTCCCTGGAACATCCCTGGGAATCGTTTCTGTCAGACACTTCCCTGGGTGCCCCTTGGTCTTCACAGCGACCTTCCCCACCCCCCAGGACTGGAATCCGCTATTTTATTACTGCTTCTCATCACACGTGAGGGTTCCTCCCTTGTCACTCCTCGGCCTCACTTAGATGCCAGTCCTCTCTTCCAGTGCTGAGAATTCATTAAGACACCCAGATTCCTGCACATCTGTCCCTCCGTGCTGAATCATCTTAGTCTGTGTAGGATGCTGGTTCAGATGCAGGCTGGAGCGGAGGACCAGGTCTGTCCCTGTGCAGGCTGAGGCACTGCTGTAAGTAAGGGTCCCTGAGTCCACCTGACCGTCTCCTGCAGCCCTGGGGCAGTCGACCACCTGACTGCCTCCTTGGTCAGCTGACGGGGTCCCTGGGACCATCAGGGTCACCTGCAGGTGTTGCCCAGGTGTCTGCTGGACCTGTGAGCTGAGTCGGCAGCACGGAGGCTAAGGGGGAGTTAACTAGGAAGTCAAAGAGGTGGCAGCTCTGTGACGTACTCCTGCCAGAAGGCTGAGCTACTCGGTCCACAGAGGAATGACTTGAAAATTGTCACCAGTCCTGTTTGGGCTAACAAACCTGTCCCTCCTTTGTCCTTCAGAAGGGTATGTAGGTCAGTAGCAGGCAAGGTCATTTGCTGTGAGAAGCTTACTCAGAAACACGGGATTCTTGAAATTCTTTAAGAACGAGTGCCCCACTTACAGCTGGCTGCCTCACCCAAGCAGGTCACATCATCCTTCTGATATGGGCTGTCACAGGACAATGTGCACGAAGGCCTGTGAGGACAATTCTGGTAGTATCACACAGATAAGAGACACAGAGGCGAAGGGGAGGAGGGAGAGATAAATCATTTGGTTGCTCATTCATTTCCTGCCTCATTCTAAAAGAGATTTAAGGCAAGAGACAGAGCTGGAAAATGGACAAAAGGGAAAAGTATTCTGAGATTCTACAGTAAAAGATAAGGCAAGGGAAAGTCTCAAGCGGGAGAACAGACAGGGGGGCAGTTTGGAAAGCAAGGAGACCCGCCCCTGAGGAGGAAGAGGCAGAAGACACCTTCCGGGATGGAGATGGGGGCATCTAGAGAAGGGAGGGGCAGCTAGAGCTGCCCGTTTCTCACAGCGTTTCTGTCGAGCTTCAGGAACTGCTGCCCAGGCACGATGTGATATTCTAAGAAGCCTGGGCTACCAGCTAGGATGGCAGGAAGCAAAGCCCGGAAATGATCCCAAAAATGTGGGTTCATTGAGCTCTGCGAATAATTCCCACCCCTTGTTCCTGTCACTTTCATAGACAAAGGACTCGGCTCAGCATCTTCCGCACCTCCTTTAATAGGATGAGGGCAACAGCAATGCAAAGGAGCAGCTTGGGAAAGTCCGCCTCCCCATCATCAACCTCCTCCCGAAAGACCAGGTTAAAAACCACGCTTTTGCCATGGGCAATCAATGCCTTCTTAACCGTATGGAAAATGTGAGCGCATGCCTGTTAGAAGAGCTTGCTCTTTCCTTTTTAATGCTCTCTAAAGGAGCAGTTAAGTTCCCATCACAGTTTGGGGGTGTCTCCAAGACCCTCCTTCCAATGAGTTTACTGTGCCCATGTCTCTGCCGGACAGACGTCCCAGTGTCACTACTCCAGGAGAACTCTGCTGCTGGTGATAGCTCAGCGCGGTCACAAGCCTGCGAAGTGACAGGAATCTTAGCTGGAGTGGGTACCTGGAAGGCAGGAAGAAATTCCCCCAGAGAGGAGGGCAGAGATTAAAGTGGAGAGAGAGGTGGGGGAGCTTGGCTGTGGAGAGGATCTGGACTGTGTGGAAGGAGATGTGTGGGAGGAAGCAGAAAGGTGAGGGTGGAGGTGAGAGGCGGTGAGGGGCCAGAGGAGACCTTGACGTGTAGAGGAAGAAGGTTGTGTGCTTCCGCACCAAGAAAGACTGGTGAGAAGTCAGAGTTCAGGGGTCGGGTAAAGGACTCTGGTGATGGGCCCAGCATGAGAAGCAATAGCTTGGACTGTACATCTGACCTAGAATGAAAGGGATAAATAAGAGAAACGGAAGGGACTTGGCTGTAGGAGGATGCCAGCCCCAGCCGTGAAGGTTTAAAGGTTAGATGGTGGGAAATGCGCCATACATAGCAAGACTGGCTGTCACTCTGTGTTCCTTGTGGATTCCTAGAAAGGGACTAGTGGGTTAGGCTAGTTACTGCTGTCTAGCACAAGGGCAGTAGAGAGGTTTTCCAGGATAATCCCCCAGCCCCAGGATATGGTAGACTGAGGCAGAGAGGGGTTAATGTGTTCTGAAATAAACTGGAGATTAATCCTCCCAGCTCTTAATGCAGGGTGAAATGAGATAAATTATTCACACCACTCAATGTAATAAGCAGGCCGTGGTGCAGCACCAGGCCTCTTCAGCTGCATTTCACACGTGGGGCCTCCTCGTAGTCCTCTTGTTTGACTGTTCTCAGAACGTATGACTTAAAGTGGTATTTCAGGTCTCGATTTTATCTTCCGCAGAAATAAATTTGATCATACATTCGTTTCACGACATCCTGACGTTTCCCATGTCCTTGCCTTCGCACAAACATGATTAGAAAGGAAAGGGACTGGGGAATCAGGCACAGCAGGAAGGCGAGCCGTTTTCCCAGGCTCACCCCTTCCAGTCTTCAGGGAAGAGGATTGGCCCTGCATACAGGCTACAGGAAGTCTGTCTGTCTGTGAGACTCTCGCGATTAGCGGTGACCTGAGGGAATCAGATCCACCATTTAGAACTGGCCAGGGCTTCTCTCTTCCATGGACCAGGATGTCTGTGCAGAGGTGCCCACAGCCCTCCGGGGTGTCTGCAAAATGGATTACAATGAATGGGGCTTTTGTAGCCAAGAGCCTCCCACTCTTGGGCAGCCTTTCAATGGCCCCAGTCCATGGCAGTTCACTCCCCCAGAACAATAGCTGCATTTCCGCTCTTCTTTACCAGGCGCTGACCCCCAGAAGGGTATGGATCTCCGAGAGCAGGTTCCCGAGGAGGGTCCACGGGCTCTGACTAACCGGTAGTGGAAATCTTCAGACAAAAGAGGAGTAAACCAAGGCAGGACCGAGGGATGAGGGGGAGAAGCAGAAGGGAGGGATGGAGATTAGCCCGGAGATGGAGCATACAAGAATGAAGCCAAAGGGAAGGCGGGGTCCTTGGAGAAAGGCGCTGAGGAGGAAGATGAGTGGGCAGGTGACAGCTGGTAGGGAAGGGGCTCTTTGAGAGAGAGAGGGTCGGGCCTCTCAGAAAGTGAAAGGAGCCAGAAACACGGGACTAGGTAGAAAAGAAGGAAAACCAGGAAGAGTGTGGGAGGCAGAGCCCGTGCTCAGCGATGAGCTAAGCCAAGTGGAGGCTGTTGTCTTACACACACACACACACACACACACACACACACACACACCACTCCCATACTACCCACACAGCTCTACACATGGGCACACACACATGAGTGCACACACACACACACAGACATCACTCCCATACTACCCACACAGCTCTACACATGGGCATATACACACACACATACACACACACACACACAGACATCACTCCCATACTACCCACACAGCTCTACACATGGGCACGCACACACACATACACACACATGCATGCACACACATACATGCATATGCGCGCACACATACAGACACACACATGCACACATACAGACACACTCATACACACAGGCTTCTTACTACATTACTGTTTGTGAGACTTGGGGAACCCAAACTGCTTCCTTCTCTCCCCACCGGGGTTATTATTCTAGGTGTCCCCTGCCCTTCACTTCAATTCTTGGGGTTAATTAAAAATATGAGTCAGATGGGGATTCTCAGGGTCTGCAAAAACGCTAACAAAGTGTGGGCTCCTTGTGCTTCACAATGGGGTTTCAGTCCTCGGGGCAGCACATTCAGCATGCCCACTGAGGTCTGACGGTGGCTGGCCAGACATCACTCCTGTGGTCTGAGGCTGGCATAGAGGCACAGTCAGGAACAACAGGGGACTCATTTTTAAAAAACAGACTGGCAGGAAATTTACACTTCGAAAACTTGGTTAGAAGCAAGTTTCTTAGGGAGATTCAAAAATGACCTTGGGGATTTCAGATCTTTAAAAGAGGAGGCCATGGTTCGTCTATACATGTCATATAAGTGGGGGGCTCTCTCTCACGCATTTCTCGGTGGCTGGGAAAACAAGCAGACGGATTTTCCCCATCGACGTGTAAGTGTCGACTTAATGGCAGTACGGACTAATCACTGTGCACGACGGAGGGAGAAACTCAGTCTGTGTCCAGAGGCTAACTGGCGGACAGAGCTATGGAGCCTCACACTCCAGGCCAAGCTGAAGCTGCTGAGAGCTCAAGACGGCTTCTGTCTGCCCTGCCACACGTGGACCCACCGCAGTCCCGCTCCTGGCTTCTTGAGCGATTTCATCAGCCGTTCCTTCTCAGACCTACTTAGCAGTAGATGATGAACCTGGATGTCAGCACAGGCTCTGGAATGCTGCCTGTCCACCACCACCAGTACGGAAGGCAGGCCCCCTGCCCGGACAATCCTTGGCAAAGCAGTCCTCGGCAGTCCTGGTAGTCTGGAGGTGTGAAACTGTCTCAGCTGTGGGGGTGGAGCAACTTCTAGGCCACCATGAAACAATGGCGCGGGAGCCACTGTTGAAAGCTTTTAAGAACTTACGTTTAATTACTTCTGTGTGTGGCTGCTATTGCTCCATGATGCATGGGTGAAGGTCAGCGAACTGGCGCGGGAGCCAGTTCTCTCTCCTCCCACAGAGTAGGAAGGGCAGGCAGGTTGTTGGGCTTGACCGCCTGTGCCTTAACCCACTTAGCCAGCTCGTCGGTCGGAACGCCTTACCCAGCCGCAGGGTCTGTTTAACTGGAATCCGTGTTCACTGGCTGACATTTAAAGGCCAGCCCTCAGGTCCAGTTATCCAGTGGGTGACACTGACCAAGGACACCCACCACCTCGTCTTAAGTGCAGCCACAGAACGGCTGTGGGAGCGGCTCAAAGAGGGACAAGGCCCTGTGTGAGGGGACTTGGGGGGTAACAGCGGAGCAGCCTGCACTCAGGGCACCGCTGAGTGTTCACTTAGCTGCAGGACCAGAACTCTCCATCACTACTCCCCTGCTAGAAACACCTTAGGAGGTAGGTTTGTCAGCGTTTGGGGGTACAGGTAAAGGCACACTCCCATTGTCCCCCCAGCAGCCTGAGAAGCACCCCAAGATTCCGACCAACCCAGGATGCATGGCTGCAAAGAAGTCTGGGCGCAGCCGGTTTATGAGGCAGAACAGATTTTACTAAAGACGCTTTAATACTGGCGTAAGCACAAGTACCGGGAGAAAGAGAGGCGCTTAGAAATAAGCCACACCCAGCGTGGTAACGGGCTCCTCTGGAGAGGCACAGTGCGTGTTTTTATGTCACATGGAGGATTTGGTGGTGTTTGAACTGACTATCCTATCATGAGGTACTTCCTGAGGGGCATCTCACAGGACCACAATCAATAAGGTAAAATCTAGCTCATGGGGTATAGGGTGAGAAGGTGGAATATCTTTAAGCAGTTTTGTCTGGGGAATTGGATTGATGCTTACAAAAGATCATAGACACCCATAGGTTTTAAGCCTGAGGCATTACTATTTTGATATTGTGTGTGTGTGTGTGTGTGTGTGTGTGTGTGTGTGTGTGTAAGGAAAACTATGTGAATGTTGCCAACTGCGCAGGAGTTCTTCCTTCTCAGCTCGAGACACGGAGATGCTGGGCTCTTCTCCTTCCTCTCGGCCTCATGAAATCAATTCTGTCTTTTTGTCTGGCCTCGGGTTCTGTTATTCCCATGGCAAAGGATAAAGGACTGTCCCCTGGCCGGGCGGTGGTGGCACACACCTTTAATTCCAGCACTTGGGAGGCAAAGGCAGGCGGATCTCTGTGAGTTCGAGGCCAGCCTGGTCTACAAGAGCTAGTTCCAGGACAGGCTCCAAAGCTACAGAGAAACCCTGTCTCGAAAAACCAAAAAAAAAAAAAAAAAAAAAAAAAGGACTGTCCCCTGGGAGGATGAGGTGGGGGAGAAGAGCACAGAGTGTGAGCCCCACAGCAGGCTTGGGAACATCCACAGGGGCAGAATGACAGTCAGACTGCATGGAGGCTGAGCTTGAAGAAGCAGGCAGAGGTCCCAGACCCCACGGATCCCAGAACTTCACACTCTCAACATGGACCACACAAGGATTTTAATAGAGTCTCAGATTCACTTTGTTTGCTTGGTCTTTTTGAGACAGTGTTTCTGTATAGTCCTAGCTGTCCTGGAACTCCCTCTGGAGACCAGGCTGGCCTAGAACTTGCAGAGATCCACCTGCCTTTGCTTCCTCAGTGCTGGGACTACAGGCGTGAGCTACTGCCACCTGGCTCGATACACTTTTAAGGTTTCTCTGGCCACAGGAGTGATGGGGTCAGAGGGTAAAAGAGAGCGGTTAGAAGGCTGCTCTGTAGAGAGCGATAGGGCACACAACACTGACCTAGGCAGCAAAGGGCCAGGGCAAGGCCTTGGTGATTAAAATATGGAGATGGGAAGGGGGTGTCGAAGATGGGTCCTCAGAGCCGGCTGGGAGCTGCAGTAGGGTAGAAAGGGTAAGTTTGTTTGGGGTTAAGGTGAAGAACCTGGAAGCACATTTTTGGACATACAGCCTCAAGGATACCTGAGAGGCTCCCGGTCCACAGAGAGCATCAGGCAACTGGATGTGCAGATCCAGACAGGCTGTTGGCCACAGGTCCATCTCCTCTACCCTGCCCCACAGACAGGCCGTCACTGGGAGCACAATGGCAGGAAACATTAGCTGGTGGAACTGGAGTTGGCAAGGCGGAGGGTGATTAATGCAGAAGACATGAAGTCAGTATCGGATGGCAGTAACCCCAGACGCTGTTAGGCTCGGCAGAAAGCGATCAGAAGAGATGGCACGAAGGTGGTAATGGATGTTTAGCGTCTCCACTCCACCAGGAGGTGGGAAGCCTGAAGTCTGAGATGAAAACTCAATAAAGGCATAGCTAATTTTTATTTTCAGTGCCAACCTTCAACTCGAGACAACAAGTTTTCAAGCTGTTACTTTAGTCTCTGGTTTGTTGAGCACATACTGTGTGCTTAGAGCCTTCGTGTGGTCAGAGAATACAGTGATGGCCAAAAAGTGTTCCTGTCCTTGAGGCCCTGATGAAAGACCAAAAATGTGTCAAGCAAACAAAGAAAGAAAACACCCGCTCTCCGGGCATCTGTCAGTGTATGTAACATCCCCATGCGAGTCATAGAAGGCACCCTTTGTCCAGTGTACGGTTTTGCAAGTAGACTTGGGGACTTCTCTTGCTTAGTCAAGCATCCCTCCTTCGAAGCTTCCATGGTGGCCCTTTGCCCAACTGAGACAAGATGAGGGGGACAGGTGACATAGGGGAGGAGCGATGCGATTAGGAACAGGGTGGCCAGAGAAGTCCTGGGTTCAAATGACATTTGAATAAAGACTCAGAAGGGCTGAGTAAGCAAGCCATATGGCAACCCGGGGCCAAATTCCCAGGCAAGAGGCAGCCAGTGCCAAGGGTTAAGACAAAAGTATGCCCATTGCATTTGAGGGACAGCAAGGAGGCCAGAGCGGCTGGCACAGGGAAGGGCAGGTGCTGGGCCCAAGATCGTGCCTACAGACCATCACAAAGACAGACTTACACTCTGAATGAGACAAGAGGCCTTTGGAGGATTTGGATCGGAGGAGTGGCATGATTATCCTTCATTTCCCATGAGCACCTACTGGATTGAAAATGCAGTCTGGGAGGCCAGAGTGTAGCAGAGGAAGAAACGATCACACACGAACACAACAGCAGCTAAGATGGCGGTGGAGGAGAGCCATGGCCAGATCTGAGAGACCATGCTCAAGGTCAACAGAAGTGATGCACGGGTCACAAGTGTAGGACAAAGGAAAGGATGACTCTGGGGTTTCGGACCTGAGTCCTGGAAGAATGGAGGTGCCATTCATCTGGAAACGGAAGACATGGAAAACCAAGGTGGTACGTCAGGTCCCCAGTTTTGATTTCAGTGATGACTTGTGGAGGTGTTGCTGGTCCTAGAACAGACCCAGAACACTGTGTCCACCTCAAGTTACAGAAGTCGGAATGGGAACTGAACAACGTCCTCACTTCTTTCAGCGATCTGACTCCAGCACTCACAATCTCCACCCTCCAATGCGTTCTCTCAGGAGATTCCTCCTTCACCAAGGAACTGGATGGAAACTAAACCACAATAGCCCGTGTCCTCAGTGCTGGAGACCGGCTCGTACAGGACCTGAAGGCGGGCTGACTGGCTCCGGGAGAGGAGCGAAAGAGAGGGCAAGCCTCGCTCACACTCACGTCTTTCTCTCAAGTTCGCAGCCAGCTAAATCACCCGCTTCTCAGACAGACAGACAGACAGACAGACAGACACACATGCACACTTAAAACTGACTGGCTCATGAAAAACTCTAGACTTTCAGCTTTTCCAGAAGATAATCCTAAGGTGAGGATGGTAGCCTACGTGGTCACCTTTGCTGGACACGTGCTGGCTGTGACTGTTCCCATCTCTCACTGGCACCGCCTGCAGCACCCTTTTTTTTTTTTAAGCTACCAGGCTCTTCCAGGTCTTGGTGTTTGCAACTCAGTTTCAGAGGGCCAAGTGTGCACACCGACAACTTTAATTCTTACCCTGAAGGAGTCCAGGACCTTTTGATGGATATTAAACACCATAGGGTGGGCGAGAACAAAAGGTAGGCTGGGCAAACACGGGAAAGCAATGGTTAGGCCACCGAGTCATGAGCAATTCCTCTAGAGTAGAACCGGAGGCTGCTCTTGCATTTCCCAGCTGCCCAGACCCGAATAATCACACAGAAACTATATTGATTACAACACTGTTTGGCCAATAACTTAGGCATATTCTTAACTAGCTCTTACATATTAAATTAACCCATCTCTATTAATCTGTGTATCACCATGAGGCTGTGGCCTACCAGTAAGGTTCCTGCAGTGCCTTTCTCCTTCAGCAGCTACATGGTTTCTCTCTGATGCCATCTACTCTCTCTATATCTCTGTTTGGATATCCTGCCTGGCTTTATTTTGTGCTGCCATAGGCTGAAGCTGTTTTTTTTTTTTAATTAACCAGTGGTAATAAAATATATCTACAGCATACAGAGGGGAATCCCACATCACTAGAGGGAGGCACTGGGTTTGAATTGAAAGAGATTTACATCTTCTAGTATGTTCTATCTGGTCTGCTGGTAAAGAAGAAGAAAACACACAAACCCGAATCTAAGTCACAGCTTCGTCTGTTGTCCCCTGTGTATCTCTGGCCATTGGCTTTGAGCCTCGTATTTCCCAGCTATAGAACAGGAGGGAGGAAAAGTGTCTCTCCACGTTTATCAGGGGAGGGCCTTTGGAGAGGAGAGAATTATTGGCACTAGTAGTCTAGGAAACACCCCCATGAGGAGCTGGGTTCCGAGAGCATCAGGCAGTAGAGGCATCACAAGCTTCAAGGCAGCTGTGGCGCCTGCTATCCTGGAACTTTTACCAGTGACACAAAACATATCAAGCTGCATATGGACTTAGCTTGCCTGCTTTTCCAGTGCAACCTTCAAAGAGAGGAGGGAGGAGGAGGGAGGGGGGAGGGGGAGAATGGGAGGAACAGAGAGAAAGAGGAGAAAGTGGGTGCTGGTAGTGGTGAGACCCCTGAGTCAGATGCATTAGGGCAGTGGCCCAGCATGGGGTCCGACTGATGGCTTCTGGGTTTAGGTCGGGACACAGGGAACACAATCCCTTCTTCCTGCACACAGCACCACGCTGACCTAGAATGGAGGCCTCACAGGCCTGGTTTCAGCCTCCCCCTCTCTTGTCTGCCCCCTGCTCCCTCCTGTCCCCTCCCCTGGCTGTTCCCAGCCTGCAATTCATCACAGCTCTGTGTTCATGCCCTTTGTGACCACATCTTTCTCCGGCAATACCTTTGCATTTTGAAGTTAAAACAATATTTTGCCCACTACATGGCAGCACTTGGAGCCTTTGCAGGGGCCATTTACGTCTGCTGTTTTATTTGATCCTAACCAGGTTGCTGTCACGTAGGCCGAGACGGTATTATTAGCAGGAGTGATAGTCAAAATATTGAACAGCCCTTGTATTGCAAGTTCAACCAACTGGAATAGATACAGACCCTAGAGAGGCCCCAGAAGCCTCCTCCCTCCATTACTGCAGGAAGGTCGGGTGGGGGCAGGGCTGTTGGGGGGCAGGGCTGTTGGGGGGCAGGGCTGTTGGGGAGGGGTCAGGGACACTAGGACAGCTGAAGACAGGGGTTGGCTATTTACTGAGTGGTCTGGACGCATTTCTGCTTCTGAAGCATTAACTGTATGAAGCTCGCAGCAGACTGATAATCAGTTCAGTTGTGCTGATGTGGGGACTGAGGTCAGGACAGATTAGAAATCTGTCCAGAATGAGGAATGAGAAGAGAATAGGACGTCAAGGTCTGAACTCCTTGAGCAAGGCAAGGGCTGTGCCTATAGCTCTGCTCTCTCCACAGAACTGGAAACACTGACCACACGTCTTTTTCACACTTCTGTCTCTGGGTCTCTTATCTGCTCGGTATCTCCTGTCTCAATTCCCAAATGTGTCCAGATCCTTTCTCTAAGTCCTCCGCTTTGACTTTTTCATCCATGTCCTCCCTGCTAGGATTCCCACATTGTCTCCTGTTCCCCAACTGGGAATGGCTTCCAGCCGCTCCTGAGGCCTTTGACTTTCTCCAGATGTCTGGCCTGCTGCCTCTCTGTGCTGTGCCCCAAAGCAATCTCACCTCCTCCCAAAGCTGCTCCTTCATGGCCTTAGTAGAGAGGTACCATTCTTAAGTTCCTAGATGGATGACTGCCTGCTGCAAAGCCCAGGATTGGGAGTCAGGTCTGTCCTTCAGCCATGTGGGTCCCGGGGCTGAACTCAGGTTCTCAGGCATGAAGGCAAGCACCTTGACCTGCTGAGCCCTCTCAGGGGCTAACATACACCATACGCGTATATTGTGTGTGTTCTATAAAACATGTATATATCTGTCTTTGTCTGTCTGTCCGTCCGTCCATCCATCCCTCTCTTCAGGTATTGACCCCATGACTGCATTGTTAGATTGTCCTGTTACAGACACGGCCTATGTCCTCTCAGGATGATTCACCTGAGGTCTTCAGACATTTCATGCAGTGTTAGTCCTCACTTCCAATGGCCAAAGTTTGGGCTTTGGGGTTCTGTCTTCTTACACGGGTGGGGAGATAGACGAGGACCCGAAAGCTGATGTCATCTCATACCCTGCATTCTCAGGAGTTGGCCCATCAATATCTCACCCCTGAGATGTGTGCTTTGTCCCTCCTTTCACGGCTGCCCCCAACGATGTAGGTGCTTCAGTCACCTACCTTTCTTTCCCTCCAATGCTTCCTCAGTTTTCGAAGTGTCCCCTGCACTTCCA
The DNA here is from genome assembly GCF_018167655.1 of Microtus oregoni. Taxonomy (NCBI): domain Eukaryota; kingdom Metazoa; phylum Chordata; class Mammalia; order Rodentia; family Cricetidae; genus Microtus; species Microtus oregoni. Next base: position 23,716,005 of record NW_024543088.1, read on the forward strand.
GGGTAAATTATGGGACAGATCCTTGTCTCAGGGGCTGCTCCTGGGAAGACTAAGTTTTACAAACACGCTTTCATATAACACCACATTCTCTCCACATCACAGGAGTACACTTTTAGCTGAATCAATACTCAGAATTTGCACGATTACAACTTTGTTAATATTACTCTTAGTTAAACAAGATAATAAAGTTCTTACATTTCAACTTTATTTATTTTCAAGAGAGGGTGTTGCTCTCTTGTTCAGGTTGATCTCAAACTCCTGTACTCAACTGTTCCTCCTCCCAAGTAGATGGGATTATAAGCATGCATTACCGTAAATACCTACATTTCTTTATAAAAAGCATTTCCCCCCTGGAGATGATAGTATTGCAAAGTGAGTCATGTTGTCTACACTGTCTATACTTCCTTAGAAACAGCACTGAAGTAAGTCTGAGGTCTTCCTTCTCCAGCAGGACCGGATGCTTTCCTGGTTCATCACCGCAGCTGCTAGGCTGAGGCCCCCCATTCGGAAATTTCATTGGTCTCTGGCCTGTATTGTTTTTCTTTTTCCTAGGTCTCATGTTTTCATTTTGCTTATTTCTTCATATCGTTATAAGCACGGGTATATCAGACAAAGTTTTTGAAATCTGGCATATTTGAAAACATTGTTCTTGTTTTATGGGCAGTGTAGAGACTCTGATAACTGGAGAATCCCAGATACAAAATAATATCTTTCAGAATTTAGAAGAAAATGCGGTGCTATCTCTTAGCATTCCTTTTCATATTTATTTCACACGTGTTTGCCTGTGAGCGAGTGTGTGTGTGTGTGTGTGTGTGTGTGTGTGTGTGTGTGTGTAGAAGTCAGAGGAACTGTGAGAGTTGGCAATCTTCTCCTACCAGGTGAGTCCTAACATCAAACTCAGGTTGCCCAGCTTGTCAGCAAGCACCTTTACCTACTGAACCATTCCACCAGAACCAGAATTCCTTCTGTTTTGGTTTACTTTTGGGAGGGGTCCTTTTTGAGGCAGGTTTCTCTGTGTACCTGGGCTGTCCTGGAATTCACTGTGACCTCAAACTCACCTTGAACTTGTTGCACACCTACCTACAGGTGGGTGTGCTCCAAGACAACTAGCGTGCTTTACTTTATATGGTAATTTATTTTAATGATATTTACTATTTATACATGCATTATTTTACTATTTTGAATATGAAAATATAAATTCCACATTTAAAATCTTTATGTATTTAGGTCCCAAGATTTTTATTTTATGAATTCTGTTACTGAGGTATATTTCTGGATTTCTAAAATTCACTAGTTTAAATTAATGATTTTTACTAAGTTTACCATGTTATCCAATAATCACCACAAACCAGTTTTTAGAACATTTTTACCACCCAGTTAGATCCCATATGCCCATTCCAACATTTTTCTTATGTTTTCTGAACCCTAATCCTTCGTAAGTGACCCAGCTTTTCTCCCTAAAAGGTCTGAGCTTTTTTTTTTTTTTGCCTGATGTGTGAAATATTACAATAGTGTAAGTTAATGTGATATGTTTTTCTTTTATTGTCCTAGAAAAAAGTTAAATTCTGTCTCTGCAAGAATTCCTCCAACACCCCACCTCTTGCTTCTGGAATGCTGTTATGATGACATTAATGAACTCTCTGGAATAATAGTTATTCTTTTTTTCCTCAAGCAAGGTCTGTGTATGCATAATTTTGATGGTTTTACTTTTAGAAGATGTCTTCATTTGTCTTCTAAACATATACATATTCACATTTTAGCCATCCTAAAAGCCTTTCTAATTCTCTGACTTTGGTTTTTTTTTTTGCCCCCCCCCATCTTGGTTCATGGGTACAATGGCTCCCTAGATTTCTAGGGTATTAATTATGCTGTTCAGTTTTTGGATTTTTCTGAATTGTTTCTACTTCCTTGCTTCCTCTCTCCCTTCCTCCATCCCACTTTCTCTCTTCTCCTGGGTCTTTGTGTTCTAGACTTTCTTCCTTTTCTCACTATCATTTCAGATAATTCTTTAGTGAGACCTAAGGTGCTCACTGAAAGTATTCTCTTTCTCTGTGTATCTGTGGGACAGTGTGTGTGTGTAGATGTGTGAGGGGTGTGTGTATGGTGTGTGCAGAGATATGTGAGTGGTGTGTGTAGATCTGTGTGAGTGGTGTGTGCAGAGATATGTGAGTGGTGTGTGTAGATCTGTGTGAGTGGTGTGTGTAGATCTGTGTGAGTGGTGTGTGTAGATCTGTGTGAGTGGTGTGTGTAGATCTGTGTGAGTGGTGTGTGTGTAGATCTGTGTGAGTGGTGTGTGCATGTTTGTGTGGTGTGTGTAGATCTGTGTGAGTGGTGTGTGCATGTTTGTGTGGTGTGTGTAGATCTGTGTGAGTGGTGTGTGCATGTTTGTGTGGTGTATGTAGATCTGTGTGAGTGGTGGTGTATATGTGTGTATGTAGATCTGTGTGAGTGGTGTGTGTGTAGATCTGTGTGAATGGTGTGTATGCATGTGTGTGTGTGTGTAGATCTGTGTGAATGGTGTGTATGCATGTGTGTGTGTGTGTGTGTAGATCTGTGTGAGTGGTGTGTGCATGTTTGTGTGGTGTGTGTAGATCTGTGTGAGTGGTGGTGTATATGTGTGTATGTAGATCTGTGTGAGTGGTGTGTGTGTAGATCTGTGTGAATGGTGTGTATGCATGTGTGTGTGTGTGTGTAGATCTGTGTGAGTGGTGTGTGTGTAGATCTGTGTGAATGGTGTGTATGCATGTGTGTGTGTGTAGATCTGTGTGAATGGTGTGTATGCATGTGTGTGTGTGTGTAGATCTGTGTGAGTGGTGTGTGTGTAGATCTGTGTGAATGGTGTGTATGCATGTGTGTGTGTGTGTGTAGATCTGTGTGAGTGATGTGTGTGTAGATCTGTGTGAGTGGTGTGTTTGCATGTGTGTGTGTGTGCGCGCGTGCGCGCACGCCCGCACGCGTGAGGAGCTGTCTGAGTGGTAGGCCACAGCTCAGGGCTATCACGTGGGAAGCCAGTGTTTTACTAGGGACTTCTCACCTATGGTGGTACCAATAGGTCTTTGTTTTAGAACAACGATACAGCAAGGCTTTCCCTGGCCCTTTCCCCTTAGGAAGGATGGACATCTACCTGCTCTCAGTAGGATACCTCAATCTGTCTGCTGTCCTTGGAGTCTTCCTCAAGTGCACAGCAGCTCACTTTCAGTCTCTCTAGTCCCTTGTGTTTATTTTGCGGAGAGGAATGGAGAAAGCCACCCGGGTATCAGCCTGGGCTCAGGAGTGCAGGGCAGACTTTCATTTCATCTTTGTGTTCTCCGACCAACCCCATCCCATGAGCAACAGAGGCGTCAGTATGTCCATTTCTCAATTTCGTGGTTATTATTATTTTGGTTTTGCTTTTCATAACAGATCAACTCCTGTTTGAAAGCCTCTTTGAACCCCATCTGCCTGGCAGGTAGCTCTTTCTTCTCTTCAAGATCAGTTAATATTCATCCAGCTACTGTCCTTTTCCCCAAAATTGTTTGGCTTTTCCATTAGCCGCCGTCTCTTCTTGTGTTTACAGTCCTTGTGAATTGGTGTTTTACTACCTTATCATTTTAGGGGCACAGCCAAGTGCATGTGTAACCTGCCGAGCTCAGCCAGCAATTCACCTTTTTTTTTTTTGCATTTTTTAAAAGATTTATTTGTTTATTATGTATACAGTGTTTCTCCTGCATGTATGCCTGCAGGTCAGAAGAGGGCTCCAAATCTCACTATAAATGGTTGTGAGCCACCATGGGGTTGCTGGGAATTCAGTCAGTGCTCTTAACCTCTGAGCCACCTCTCCAGCCCCCTTGCCTCTGCCTGAGTGCTGGGATTAAAGGAGCGCCCACCACGCCCCACTTACAATTCACTTCTTGCCTCCACACTCTCAGGCCTGTTAAACATTGCCAAACTGGACTGCTTGTTATTCTCCAAATGAGCCCCTTTCTTCCTGGTCCCCTTGCCTTTGATAATTTCTGAAATGTTCTCCTGAATGAACTCCTATCTATCCTTCAAGCCTAATTTTAAAGTATTGTATCAGGGGCTGGAGAGATGGCTCAGCGGTTAAGAGCACTGACTGCTCTTCCAGAGGACCTGGGTTCAATTCCCAGCACCCACATGGCAGCTCACAAATGTCTGAAAATGTAGTTCCACGAGATCTGACACCTTCACACCAACGAACATAATAAAGTTAAATAAAAAAAAGTTTTTTTTTTTAAAGTATTGTATCTACCTGTTTTGCCATTTTGTACCAACAGGAAAACTTCTGCCTTCTAATGAGTACTGTAGACTCCGTCTCTCCCGTCACATGTTAAACGTCCTTGCATCATCACCTGCTGTGTAAGTGTCTTGAAGGAAAGCACACTAGCATGATGTCTTTGAATCCCAATCCCTTTCAACCAATGGTTGATCAGTTTCTGTCCATGATGAGCTTTGAATACTCTGGTGAGTCCCTGGCGGCCACTGTGGTCTGTGTGTTTGCCAGTTTGCACATAGATGAAAGGGCAGTTTCTCTGGCTATAGCTCCACTGAGAAGCAATATATTCTGTATGTGGATTTGTAGAATAATAGAAACAGTAAAAATTACGCTTCTGTCCCTTGGTACAAAGGCCTTTTAATCACATTGGTCTACAGCCCGCACAGTAACTGCAAGGCAGATGCCTGGCTTCCACTTTCAGAGGAGGAAGACGATACTCCACGGTGTTAAACAAACCTGCCAACGCCCCGGAGCCAGCAACCGCAGCGGTGAACTCAAGCACTGGTCTCTGGTCCGAAAGTCTGTCTGCATGTGGTTTTGCTGCGGCTGCTTTCTGTGTCCATCCTAGTTCACCTGAGTGCTTAGCGTTTTCCTTCACGTGCGTTCCCCTCACTGCTGTGGAAGAGGAGGGTCGTGGGGCTCACTTTCTCATTCTGCAGCCTGGCCCAAAAGCTGAGGTCCCCAACTTGCTCTGTGGACCCGTATCTGTCCCTTATTGGGCATTTCCACTTAGCTGAGAGTATGGTTATGCTCTAAAGATACCAGTTCTGAAGACAGTTCAAATCCTGCCTCTTCCGCTTACAAGTGGGGTAAGTTAGCATCTCTGCATGTCTGTTCCTTCCTCTGCAGAACGGACTTAATAAGAATAACAGAGACAGACGAGGTGGTGAGAGAATTAACTACATGTCTGTACTTACTTCTCAGGTGTGTGGAGTACTTTGTAAGTGCTTTTGATTAGTTATCACATAACTAACTAGTCCCATTTAATCTCTACCAATCCTGTGAGGCGATTTCTTATGCCAACTTTGCAGCCTATATTACAGGTAGAAATGGAGGTCTTCCTTGACTCTAAAGCCATGCCTTTATTCTATTCAGCCTGACAGATGCTATTTGTGGGCATTTCTCAGGCTTTTAAAATAGTAGAACTCTATGAAGAAGACAGTAGACTCAGTTGGGCTCCAGTACAAATTTAGAGAGAACGTGAAAGCGTCCTTACAGTGTATGGGTAGAAGCCGCTAGCCTGGGCTTCAGGGCGCCAAGGCACAGCCAGCACTGCTGTGGGGACTCCTACCCCTCACAATCCGGATCATTCCTCTCTTTTGTGGGTTGAGGTTTGGCTACCTTCAATTACCTTCCCAGGGCTCCTTGAACAGTCTCCAAGAGCCAGGTGCCATCTTCTGAATGCCAGCACCATCTGGTGGCCATGGGCCATAACCCAAGCCTGTTGCTCCCCACTGCCACCCGGTGGCCATTAGTGCCCCAAAGTTTGCCTACATATTAAAAAAAAGTATCCGTGAAACTTTCACACACGCCATCCTTTTAGCAACCCAACAAGATAAGTAGAACAAGCGAACAGGAAGTCAGTTTTCAGAGAGGTTAGGAGAGTGGCATGGAGGGACACAGCAAGCTCATTGGTTGTCACAGCCTGGGGTCACAGACTTGCCGGAGTGTGTGTGTGTGTGTGTGTTGCATGTATGTGTCTGTGCATGCATGTGGAGGCCCAAGATTGATATCTGTGCCTGAGGTAGGGTTTCTCCTACCTGGCCATTTCAGTTAGTTTAGGCCTGAAGATCCCCCGACTTGGCCTCCTTAGGGATTTTACCAACACCCAGTTTTTACATGGGCGACAGAGATCCAAACTCAGGCAAGTGTCTTATCTACTGAGTAATCTCTCCGGGCCTTTGACAGCCATTTCTCCAGGTGAGGCCCTACTGCATTCAAGATGTACCACAGAGGTCAGTGGATATCATTCTTCAGAAACAATGTCTACCTTATTTTTGAGACAGGCTCTCTCACTAGCCTTGAACTCACCAAGTAGGACAGGCTGGCTGGCCAGAGAGCCTCAAACTGGAATTGCAGGCACATATCACCATGTGTGCAGCTTTAAAAAAACTGGGTTCTGGGATTGAATTCAAGCTCGCATGCCTGAAAGACAGGCACTTTGCTGACGGAGCCATCTCCATGACTCAAGCTTTCAATTTTAGATGGGCCCACTGGCCATCAGAATACTCCATTTCCCAGCCTACCTTGAAGCTAAATGTGGGCCAATAGCAAGCCAGCAGGCTTGGTGTGTAAAATTTTAGGAAGAGTCTTAGAAAGGAGCAGGCAGACCTTCTGCTGCTAACAGCTTCTGGAATGGTTTCTCGGGGGGCTGGTAAGATGGATGGCTCAGGGGGTAGAGGTGTTTATGTGTGCAGACCAGCAGCCTGTACCCATGAGATGGCAGAAGACCAGCTCTCCGACAGCCACAACATCTGGGCACCTGCATTCACATAGGCTTCCACAAACACATACCAAATAAATAAACAAACCCAAATAAGACTGCAGAGACTCTGCTTTCTGGACAGCAGTCCTGTGTGATTGCCCTTTGAGTGTGGGCCGAGCTAGTGTTTTGAATGAACAGATGTAGCAGGAAACAATGGGGGGAGTCACTTCCGAGACCAGCTTTCATGAGGCTCTGGCTTGTCTCACTCACGGCCTTGCTGGTTCTTTCTGCCTGCTCGGATGAAGCTGCCATGTAATGAGTTGGTTTATGAAGACACCCGTGCCGTGAGGATCAGAGTGCGTCTCTGTCCACCAGCTTGCAGCAAGCAGGGTGTCGCTAGAAACTGGGCGTCCTGGGAACAGAGGCTTCCCACCTTGAGCAGCTGGGCTGACACCTCGGTTGCTGGCTTGTGAGAAAGCCTGAGTCAGGGGGCCCAGTCACGCCGCGGCGCCTGGATCCCTGACCAGAAGGAGCTGCAGGGCAATGCCAGCCTCTAGGTTTGACCCGCCACACGAGAACTTTGCTCTTTCTTGCCAACTAGAAGATAGACAAATGGTTGGAATAGACTTCTTGAGCTATGGAATTGATTTCACAAAGGCCCTACATGGAAGGATGGTGAGCTTGAGGAGTTTGTTCCCAACCCGAGGGAACATTGCTATCATTTTGGACTTTTTCTTAGCTGACTGTAACTTTTCATGTTTTTGTGTTAAAGAGGTAATGTGGTTTTTATGCACACGAAGCCATCTCCAAGCAGAGTGGTGAGTCTGGTCAGGTTTACCTTTCGTGTCCATATTATGGTCCACCTTTACCTTGGCATTTTCCTTGTCTAATTCCCAATCCTCTACCACCCCTGCCTTTGAGCTTCAATGGCCCAGAGCTCCCTATTCCTGCCTCTTTCTGTCACCGAGTTCTGGCAGAGTTCAAAGGAGTAGGGGAGTATGGGTGGGGCAGGGGGAAAAACCAGCAGATTTTTGAAATTTACTAGAAGGGAAAATTCTTAAAATACTCGAGCAACCTTAGTTTCGGGTAAGAGTCCAGGGCTGCAGCCTACTCTGTGCTGAGTGGAAGGGGAGTGAGGGACGTGCTAGAATCAATGGGAGAACGAGAAACACGAAGGCAGCTTGACACTGGGATCTAGACCCCCCCTTCCGGGACTGCAGGAAGCCATTCCTAACCAAGAGCCTTACGCCTGTCATGCCAACAGTGTTCAGATATAAAATCTCATTCTTACTAAAAACGCAGGAGAATTTGGCCTTTGGGGCTCCCATAGCTTATTTCTACTATGGGTTTGGTAAATATTGCATATGTTAGTGTTGTATTCCTGACTAGGTATCAGGAATTAATTCTCATTCCTATGTGTTCCTGCCATCAAGCACGGTGTCTTGTACATAATAAGCATTCAATAAACTGTTGGGTATGTTGTCAGGAAGAGTCTTCATTATCTTAATCCTACTTCAGGAAGTCATACTTCCTCTCCCCCCCCCCCCCACGAATACAGACTGCTACTGCAGAATTTGTTAATTGGCTTCATAAACATTCCTGGAATTCCAGTCGGGCAGTGGTGGCGCACACCTTTAATCCCAGTATTTGGGAGGCAGAGGCAGCAGGATCTCTGTGAGTTCAAGGCCAGCCTGGTCTACAGAGCCAGTTCCAGGATAGCCAGAGGTGTACAGAGAAATTCTGTCTTCAAAAACAAAACAAACACACACACACACACACACACACACACACACACACACAGAGAGAGAGAGAGAGAGAGAGAGAGAGAGAGAGAGAGAGAGAGCGCATCAGATCCAATGGAACTGGAGTAGCAGGCAGTTGTGAGGAACTGGAGTTGCCATATGAGTGCTGGAAATCAAACCCAGGTCCTCTGCAAGAGCAGTAATTACTCTTAACTGTTGAACTGTTTGGGTGGAAGCGTCACCCCAGCCACTGGCATCCATAGATACAAAGAGTCTGGAATGTTCGGGTGGAAGTTCCATCCCAAGTCCCCTCCCCTGGGAGTTGCCTTGTCCAGATTCTGCCCCCGAGAAAGCTGCCAAATGATGACCCATCCCCAGAGATACCACTCCCACAGGGTATTTAAACTGCCTTCCAGAGAACTAACGCCTGGTTTTCTGGTCTTTCTTTCCCATCTCCTCTCTGAGGGGCTGGAAAGCCATTTGGCATTGGGCTCCATTAAACCTGGGCCTTTTCTAATTCGGTTTGATTCGGTCTGACTCGGATTATTACTCTGGTTGGAGAGGTTTATCCAGTGCTGAAGCATCATCACTCCAGCCCTGACCCATTTATGCTGGGTGGCGGTGGTGCTCGTGTTTAATCCCAGCAGGCGGACCTCTGTGAGTTCAAGGACAACCTAGTCTATAGTTTGAATTCCATAGCTACTAAGAAACCTTGTCTCGAAAAACAAACAAACAAACAACCCCCCCAAAAACCACTTCTGGAATTCCTGTCACGTACTGGGCTGTCCTCGATGCTGGCAGTGGCACAATGAGTCGAGTCTCGGCTCTATTCTGTTCGTGTTCCCTGGCTTCCTCTGCAGTAGGGTCAGGTGGCTGGTGTTAGCCTAGAGGCTAAGCAGAATGAACACATCCCTCTTACAGTCCAAAGCAATTCGCAGCTAGTGTGGGCTTTCTTCTTCCTCTGTGGAGAACTCTGAGGCCCTGTGTTCTGAGACTGCCACCAGGTGGAATGGTTTGAGTCCCAGAGACCTGGATGGAGGAGGATGACTGTTCCCATCTTTTTTGTATTGACTGCTTAGACAATCTCAAAGACACCTGAACAAAGCCCTGAGCAGGAGAGGAAGTGAGCCATATGGTTACTTTGGAGAATGACCCAGGCAGAGAGAACACTCCAATGTTGTGTGTACTGGCTTGGCTACTTTATCAACAGTTTCACTTGTCGGGCCCACTTGGATGTTTGAATCAACTAAGAACCTGTGTACTTGGCTTTATTTATTCTTTTTATTTCAATAGAATTTCTTTTTTCTTTTTTTTGACACAGGATTTCTTTGTGTAGCCCTGGAACTTGTTCTGTAGACCAGGCTGGCCTCAAAAGAGATCCATCTGCCTCTGCCTCCAATTGATGGGATTAAAGGTGTGTGCTACCACTGCCTGGCTTTTAAATAGAAGTTTTTACAAAGCAGTTTTAGGTTCACAGTGAGATTGTGAGGAAGGTTCATAGACAGGCTGTATATTTCCTGCCTGTGTCCCATATATCCAGCCTCCCCCTTTCAAGAGCAGCACGCTTGTTACGACAGCTGAATATCGTATCACAAGTTTATAGCTTACAAAGGGCTCACCCTTGCTGTCTGCAATACGTCCTATACATATTACAAATGTATACTGACATCTCGCCATCTTAGCCCATATAGAGTGATGTCATGCCCTCTGTGCTCCAGCCAGGACTGGACCTGCAGGACTCCCGATTTGAGGCATCCTCTGCCTTCAGAGGCCAGGCAGTTTGCTGGAGATAGCTAACAGCCTACCAGTATCAAGGTCTCCATCCTTCCTGACTGCTGGGTGTCAAGGTGGTCAGCTCTTGCTGGTTTCCACAGCTCATGGTGGCTTTGATCAGCCCTTCATACAATGTCTACTCAGTGACTATCTACTTACTACCTGTGTCCTGAAGGGTCAAGCTGGATAAATGCAGACATTCTTCTATATCTCACCAACCCATAGGAGGCTGACTTTGACAAATAGTGTGTTCTAACTCAAAACATCCTCTGAATTCTAAAGAGAGTATAGTTCTTTCTGCTATAGTTTCCATAGGCTACAAAATAATAATATTATTATGTGTAGAAAACTTTAATACTTAAGTGGACATTACACTCCCCTTTCTTTTAAACCCTTGATGCCTATGTTTACAGAAACATAAAAGAGACAAGCTTCCTATAACAATGTTTTTCAAACTGAATGTTGCTTGAATCTCTCATAAAGGAAAAGCACTCTCACAAGTACTTTGAGTTGGCTTAAGATATCCTTCATAAAATTGCACACACACACATGCACGGATATACAAACACAAAACTAAGGAATGGACTCAGATTTATAGATTATGCATCTGTGAAAGCTAAAACGAATTTGTTAATTAAATACAAATAAAACTAGCAAATGAAGAGAAATTCCAATCTGGCACATTAATTTTTTTTGAAGGTTTCAAATGTACTTTATTTTTTCTTCAATATGCCATATTATAGGGAATACATGATTCTTTGACTTGGCATCCCTTATTGATTGGTTTTGAAATAATTCCTTCATTATTGCACCAGCTGGCATGACTACTGATCTCTCCATTCCTTGGGGGTGACTCTGCCAACAGGTGACAGGTTCCATTCTATTCCAATTTGTGTTGCTGTATATGTCCATGCAGAAATACAGAAGAGGCCTCCAGCTGCTAATATAGCATTTCCATATTTGTCGTGGAAATTAGGTGTCTGCTTCTGATGGCTGTATCTTGCCACCACTTGCTGAATACTTCGAACTTGGAGACGGCTTAGTGCGTTTTTGGCTAAGGGCAACATCGTGGAAAAGATGGAACTGCGGTGACGACCGGTGCTGCCTCTGTGCAGATTCGACCCAGCTACCCTTGCAAAGAGCCCTGAAAAACAAAATCGGTCACATTGATTTAACAGCAGGAATGACGTACGGCTGTAACCAAGTCACCCGCCAAACCTCAGCACTGTCAACGGCAACAGTATGGTCCACTCTAGTGCCCTGCTAGATGATGGCTCAGTTCTCCCCCACTCGCTGTTAACAGGGCACAGCACAGCACTGGCTAGGTGTTGTTAATCCCAGCACTTGAGAGGCAGAGGTGGGCAGATCTCTGTGAGTTCAAGGGCAGCCTGGTCTACAGAGTGAGTTCAAGGACAGCCAGAGGTACACAGAGAAACCCAGTCTCTAAAAAAAAAAAAAAAAAACAAACCAATTTGACGGTGGCTTGGTGTGACCACACCCTTTATATTAAGCGGTTCTGTTGCTTATCTGTCCTCAAGCCTGTAGCAATTCACTCGCTGTTCTTTGCCCACCACATGTCCAAACATAGGCAGTGGAATTTCAGTCCTAGAAGAACTACAAAGGGTTCAGACGTTTGGAAAGATTTCCTACCTCACGATCAATCCAGTGCAAATTAAAATGAGATTCCATTTCATCTGTCAAATTGGCAAAGCTTTTTAAAGAAAGGTAAATGCTGGGCTGGAGAGATGGCTCAGCGGTTAAGAGCATTGCGTGCTCTTCTAAAGGACCCGAGTTCGATTCCCAGCAACCACATGGTGGCTCACAACCATCTGTAATGAGGTCCAGTGTCCTCTTCTAGCAGGCATATATGCAAACAGAATACTGTATCCATAATAAATAAATAAATATTAAAAAAAAAAAAAAGAAAGGTAAATGCTGGTGGGCTGGTGGGTACTCTTGAACACATACTGCGGAAACAAAATCTTCCTGACCTTTGTGGGAAGCAATCTGGTGGACTTAAGAGATTTTAAAACCTTTGAATCAGTATAGTTTTCTATCCTAGGGAAATAGATACTGGCAAAAGATTTCTGTATGAAGATATTTATGGAAATATGAAAGCAGTGAAAAATAGAAGCCCCCAAATGTCCAAGTAGTGGACTAAAGGAAGTAAAGTACAGGCATACTTTGGAGATGCTGTGTTCTGGTTCCAGACTGCATCTAAGCAAACATTGCAATAGTGAGCCACACCAACTTTCTGGTTTTTCAGTGGGTATAAAAGTTACATTTACACTGCTCTGTAGTATAGTCAGTATTGGATTGCATTATAAAAAGACAACATACACAGCCTCAATTAGGAATGCTTTATTGCTAAGAAATGCTAGCAATAAGGGTAACTGTAGTGGTCTGTCCTGTCCCTTCAAGAGACAAGCCCCACCTACTCCCTCCCCGTCTACTGAGGCTAGCAGATCTTCCTTGCACTTCCAGCCTGAGTTCCTTCCTTTCTGTGTCTCTCTCCCGAAGAGGCAGCTTCTGCCTCTCTCTGCTCTTCTCCCTTCTCCTCTTTCACCTCCATAACCCACTAAATGAATACCCAGGACAGCTAGGGCCATTACACAGTCATTATCACACAAACAAACAAACAAACAAAAATGTATGGCCTTGTTTTTCAGTGTTGGGGATTAAACCCCAAATTAGGCAAACACCATGCAACACCCAACACCCTCAACTCCACATAATTTATTTTTTACTATTTATACAGGTTTTTTTTTTTTTTGGATTTTTCAAGACAGGGTTTCTCTGTAGCTTTTGGTTCCTGTCCTGGAACTAGCTCTTGTGGACCAGGCTGGCCTTGAACTCACAGAGATCTGCCTGCCTCTGCCTCCCGAGTGCTGGGATTAAAGGCGTGCGCCACCAACGCCCGGCTTATACAGGTTTTTAAAGTTACATTTATTATTTGTGTATATGTGATGCATACGTGCAAGATGCCACACTGCGGTGCACACGTGGAAGTTTGAGGACAATTCTTTCTACTGTGTGGGTCCCAGGAACAAGCTCAGGTTGCCAGGTTTGGTGGCAAGTGCTTTTACCCATTGAGCAATCTTCCAAGTTCAAGATTTCTTAAATGTTAAGACTTTCCCGGCATAGGGGATTAACAGCTAATCCCAGTAGTTGGGAGGTAGGTCAGGAGGACTACTGTGAGCTCAAGGCCAGCCTGAGTTAGAGTGAGACCCTGTCTCATAACAAAACAAAAAAACTTGGGCTGGGGGCTGGAAAGATGGCTCAGTGGTTAAGAGCATTGCCTGCTCTTCCAAAGGTCCTGAGTTCAATTCCCGGCAACCACATGGTGGCTCACAACCATCTGTAAAGAGGTCTGGTGCCCTCTTCTGGCCTGCAGAGATACACACAGACAGAATATTGTATACATAATAAATAAATAAATAAATATTTTTAAAAAAAAAAACTTGGGTTGGAGGGATGTGGCATCTGTGGTTAAGAGCATGTGTTGCTCTTGCAGAGGGCCCAGGTTCTGTACCCAGCATCTACATGGTGGTTCACAACCATCTGCGTGGCCAAAGGCATCTGACATGCACGTGGTGCACACACATACACACAGGCAAACATTCATATGCATAAAATAAAAATTAAAAAAGTCTTTAAGAAGTCATGAGTCTGGGAAAGGGACTGGTGGGGAGGTTGGCTGGGAACAGTTAGAATGTATTCTACATATGTCAAAGAACAAATAAAAGTGAAAAATAAAAATAAAAATTTTACTGCTAATTCTCCTCTAAACCAAAATAAAAAATGATTCAAAAATAATTATCCAAAGACAAAGACTTAATAAAAGTAGGCCCCAGAGAGAAATATGGGTAGTTTTTATTTTTAAACATTTCCTGGATTTTCCAAGCTTTCTATAATAAGCATCCACTATTTTTATTTTTAGCTAGGTAGCACTGGACAGACAAGCATGTGACACTGTTCCAACTGGTCCACACTGTGAACAAGGGCACAGGAAAGGTTGTTACACTGAAGGAGTTTCAGAGGTAGATCCACCCAAAGTCGTAGGCTTGCTTTCTGGAGTTATCCAGAACAGCTGCATTACTGTCATGATGAACTTTTTAAAACAGTAAACTAGGGGGCTGGAGAGATGGCTCAGTGGTTAAGAGAACTGACTTCTCTTCCAGAGGTCCTGGGTTCAATTCCCAGCACCCATATGACAGATCATATGTAACTTGGAAATGTTTTTTTGAAAAGGCTCACTAACATTACCTTCCCTGTTTTCATCTCCCATAACTCCATGCTCACTCAGGGCTCTGGTGTCACTACTCTCTCTACCCTGCTTTAGACAGGCTCCTGTCACAGGGCACATGCTTAGTCACGGCTGAAATGTGTTTCTGTGGGTGACAATGTACGATGTTTGAGAGTAACTGTGGGTACCCTGACGACATTAGGCCAGCACTGGTCCCTAAACTCACCCCGGGTTGTAACTGGTCCCACTTCCCCTCAGGCAGTCTCTTGGGCTCCTGTCTACATTAGTCCCATTTTCTGGCTAAGGTGTTGACTATTTTCCTCCATCATGATCCCAAACACCCCTATAATTTCTTCATATCACTGTCATCAGCCTGCCAAGTTCTCAGCCCCAAAGTACCGACAGGACAGTTCTTTGTCTTTCCCACTTCTGGATCTGATCCAGGCATCGAACCCAGGTGTAGGAGTATAGTGATGCCAGCCATCCTGGGCGTTTTCTGTAACTCCTCCCGAGGCATCTTCCTCCACTCTTCCTCCTAATTTCTGGATGACAGACAGGTCCATCAAGCACACTGCCTGCCTGCTGGGGTTAATGACACAGGGCAACTGTAAAACTCCAAGCTGTCCTGAAAGTTTTCCATCTTTTTCCAGTAGCAAATTAGCAAAACCATGAAGATGCCTTCTCTGTTTGATAATGTGACCCACCCTGGATGTTTGATGGTAAGATGAACTTTTTAAAATGGTAAACGAGGGGGCTGGAGTCATGGCTTGGTGGTTAAGAGAACTGACTGCTCTTCTGGACCTGGGTTCAATTCCCAGCACCCACCTGGCAGATCACAGCTGTCTGTGACTCCAGGATCCAACACCATCACACAGACACACATACAGGCAAAACACTGATTAAAAAAAGATAAATTGAAAAATAACAGTTTTTAGTATCCATGCTTATCTTATTTGCAAAATCAATGCTTCCTCTTTCCCCAATAACTATCCACTAAAACTGACAGTTCTGGGTTCTGAGTTTGCCTTTTAATTAATTAATTAATAAGAAAATTAATTAGCAGATACTACCAAATCCAGTGAAATTAATTCCAACTCTATTCCCAACTCCCCATGCACCATCCATCCGTCCATCTGTCCGTCCGACCGTCAGCCCATAGAATCTGAAACAGGCCTCACTTTGTATCCTAGGCTAGCTTGAACTCACGGTGATCCTTCTGCCTCAAGCTCCTGCGTGCGAGAACCGCAGGCATAAGCCACGGTACCCGGTTTTGGGGTCAGTTTCTGGGAGGTCAGGTGAACTCACTGATCAGGGTTGAAAGGGACGCTCCTCTCCCCTCTGAGGACCTCTGTTGACTAGCCTGTGTTCCAGCTCGGAGGCCCCACCGGCGCCGGTGACAGTCTCCCTTTATGGAGGGCGTGGCGCACAGGCTCGCACCGCCCAGCGCCTGGCGTCGGTCGCGGAGAGAGCGGAAGCGCGCCGGCGAGCAGCAGAGACTGCGCGTGCGTGGGCTGCCCTCGCGGGGTCACGTGGGCCGGGGTCCCGACGAGGCGGACGCAGGCTCAGGTAACGCGTGTCCCCGAGCGGGGAGGGGCGGGGCGCAGCAGGAGTGCGCAGACCGGTCCTGCGCCTTGGTGGCTCCCGGAGACCCTGCGGTCACCGCGGGCTGGCCTGGGACTGAGTCTGCGAGGCTGCGGGACAGGCGCGCCCACCCGGCACCGCGGCTGGGAGGTGGATGCCGTCCCTCCCACGCCGCTCGGGATGGAGGCGCTCACCCCGTAGTACTGATAGTACTGATGTGCTGCCTGTGGGGCCGGTTCCTCCTCGCCTCCTGCCTGTGTGCCCCAGCCCGAGGGCCACAGGGTGGAAGTTGGGGGCACCCTTGTACCTTGGCTAGCTGTGCAGGTGTGGCACTCGGGGACAGAAAGACGCAGGAATCCAGACTTTGGGTGCACTAAGTGGGCGTGTTTCGAAGAAAGTAGGATTGTGCTGGCTTATTCGGAGTGGATACCGAGCCTTCTCTAAGTAGGCGGGGCTGTGTTTGCCCGGATTGCTAGTGACTGAACTGCCCACTCTACTGCACCCCTCATCCCCTACCCAGCCCCCCAAAGCGCCAAGTAATGTAAGCACAGATGTTGCCTTGCGCTGCTAACTCTATTCCAGGTGTCTCTGTTTGGGAGAAAATTACACGTCGTGGTGTGTGGGTTTGTGTTACACTTCTGTGTTTGAAGTGCTTCCAATATAGACGAGGATGGGGGACCCACATGTGTTTAAGTCATGGGTTTGCTCATGTTGACATTTAAGCAGGAAAGTATGGAATCATCTGGCAATAGCTGACCTGGTTTGTAGAATACACAATAAAGATAAATGGAGTTTTGTTTGAACTGTTGGGCTTTGTATGGTTGAAGTGACTGAGTTATGTGAGAAAATTCTTTACAGACCTCGAACAGAATGAGATGCTGATTATTTTCTTTAGAGGTTTCCTTTGTAATTGGACTGTTGGCAGCCGGTGAGTGCTTTCGGTCTCGCAGCATTTGGAGGACTGTTGGTGACTCTCAGCTTTACCCCACTATTCCGTCGACATTTTAGCCATGTGATGGAAGAAGTAAGGCCTTTGTGTGTGTGTGTGTGTGTGTGTGTGTGTGTGTGTGTGTGTGTGCGCGCGCGCGTGCGCGTGTGTGTGTGCGCGCACGGTGTGCACTCTCATGTCTGCCTTTTTGTGACTGTGTGAGTGTTCATGTGTGTCTATGTGCATGTAGAAGCCAGAGGTTGACGTTGGAGCCCAGAAGAGGTTTCCACCACCCTGGAGCTGGAATTACAAGCTGTTGGGAGCCACATGGTTGGCGCGGGGACCAACCTCTTACTGTGAGACCAGTGTACTTTTGGGGCCATCTCTGGCTAGCTTTCATCCAAATCGCGCAGCCATCTCTCTCATACCCTCTATTTTCTTTTTGAGACAAGACCTCTTGCCCAATGCATAGCTTGCTGATTCAGTTAGAAGTGCGAGCTAGCCAGCCTCAGGGATCCTCGTGTCTCCATCTCTCCAGCGCTGGCATTGCAGGCTCCTGCCACCATGTGCAGCTTTTAAATATAGGACTTGGGGTATCAAACTCAGGCCCCCATATCTGTGCATCATATTACTGAGCCATTTTCCCAGACTTACTTTTTTTGTTTTTAATAAAAGTTTAAATTTAGTTATTCTTTTGTGTGTCTTCCAGGGCGTACATGTGGAGGTCAGACCATAACTTTGTGGGATTCTCTCCTCCCACCTTAATGCAGGAATGAGATTTAGGCGGCCAGGCTTGCACAGAAGTGTTTTCCCACTGAGGCATCTTGACGGCCTCCCATCCTGCTTTCGAGACCCCAGCCTGCCGGGTAGGCTGGGCTGACAGGTCACTGGGCCCCAGGGATCTGCCTGTTACCCCTCCCCAGTGCTGGGATTGCAGATGTGGGCCACAGGTTAATGACAGACGTCATCAAATCACCAAACTCAGGTCATCACGCTTGCGTGGCAGGCATTGTACTGACTGAACTGTCCTCCCGATCCAGTGTGAACTACCTTTAACTTTTGATTGTTTACTAGATTTCAAAGACCTTAGATGGCATCTTTTCTTGACCCACAGTTCCCAGTCACCCTTGTGTATACTTATGAGGCCCGACTGCTCTCCTTTAGATGGGACTGAGTTATCGTTTGGGCTGCTTCACTGCATCTGGCATCGTAAGCACATTGTGGGTTTGAGTCAGCAGCTGTAGCCCTATCCTGGACCCCTCACTGTTAATGACTTCTTAGGCTTACGTTGGTAACAATTATATTTTTCAAAGTTATGCCTCTTTCTATGTCAGGAAATCAATTCAAATTCACGTAAACCAAAAGAGATTTATTAGTTTATGAACCCGGGACACAGTAGGGTGTCATTACACCACTGAATGAGTATACCTCTACCCCTTCACAAAGAACCTCCAAAGTCTCTGTCCCGAACTCATTCTGTTCTGTAAAAAACAGGCTCCTGTCGGCCCCTCCAAGCTGGTGTACCTGAGTTGAGAGAAAACTCTTGCCTACAGCATTTACGTGTTCCTGGAAGGACCTTGATTCAGGCCAGATTGGAGACAGACGTCCTGTGCACACTCTTTTGGCTAGGTTCACGTGCACATGGTTGGTGTCACCACTAAAGTCACATGATTGGAATGGCTTCCCCAACTGAGTACCTTTGAGGCATCCCAGGAAGACTGGCATGTGCTCTTAAGAACCACAGGACGGTGATGGCGCACGCCTTTAATCCCAGCACTCGGGAGGCAGAGGCAGGCGGATCTCTGTGAGTTCGAGGCCAGCCTGGTCTACAAAGGGAGTTCCAGGACAGGCTCCAAAGCTACAGAGAAACCCTGTCTCAAAAACAAACAAACAAACAAAAATCAAAAAAACAAGAATCACTGTGCAGCCGGCTTTTGCTCCACATTGGAGCAGAGTGCTGTTTATTCCTGTTGGCACAGATGAAGTCAGTTGCCGTTCCAGGGGCATGCATGAGCTGAGAGTTACCAAAGGGACAGCAGGTATCCATTTCCCAGTCTGTGCTCCTGTGGAACCTAGTTGGATGGAGTACCCTGGCAGTGTGAATCATATTTTTTCTTATTTCTCCTTTCTGTAGTTAATGGCTGGGTTCCTTTAAATGAAAGAGACACATGATACGTTTCTTTATTTTCGTGAATAAGCCGAATAAATGTGAAAAATCATAAAACCTCCGAGATCATGGAGGAGTTTGTGTCAAAAGCTGAAAGGCCATTAGAAATCATTTTTAGATGAACAAAGCTCTCCTAGATGCAGTGGGATGCCTTTGGAAATAGAATAGTATTGTAGTAACTTTCTGCTGTGTGATGAACACCATGCCCAAAAGCAATTTGGGGACGGTAGGGTTTATTTGGGCTTACATTTCCAGAGGGATTAAGAGTCCATCATCATTGTGGCATGGAAGTGTGGCAACAGGTAGATTCAAGGCTACAGGAACAGCTGAGCTCACATCTTGAGAGTAGAGAACCGGAATGGCTCAAGAATCCGAACCTTAAAAGCAGAACTCAGGGAACCTCACATTGTAGCAGGAGTTGGAGGAGTCGGGCTGTGCCCATGGGAGTAGAACCAGTTGTAATTTGTCCTACTGTGGTGCAGATCTCTGTATGCTCAGAGTCAAATGCTGTCCTTGACACATAACAATAACACTGGTAATGTTGTTTGATGTTTTACTTCTTTACTCTTTTTGAGGGACCCACCACCCAGCTCCCAAATAAATACACACGGAGACTTATTATTAATTAAAAATGACTGGCCTTAGCTTGGCTTATTGCTAGCCAGCTTTTCTTAGTCATCCCCAACTACCTTTTGCCTCTGGGTTTTTTCCTTTTCTTCTGTATCTTTTTTTTTTTTTTTTTTTTTTTTTTTTTTTTTTTTTTTTTTTTTTTTGGTTTTTCGGGACAGGGTTTCTCTGTAGCTTTGGAGCCTGTCCTGGAACTAGCTAGCTCTGTAGACCAGGCTGGCCTCGAACTCACAGAGATCCGCCTGCCTCTGCCTCCCGAGTGCTGGGATTAAAGGCGTGCGCCACCACCGCCCGGCTTTTCTTCTACATCTTACTTTCACTCTTACTCCATGACTGGCTCCCAGCATCCTCCTCTCCTTGTTCTCCCATCGCTCCTCTTTTGCCTTGATTCTCCTTCTATTTATACTCTACCTGCTAATCCTGCCTATCCTTGCTCCTGCCTTGCTATTGGCCATTCTGCTCTTTATTAGACCACCAGGTGTTTAAAAACCACAGCTTCACAGAGTTAAACAAATGCAGCATAAACAAAAGTCACATACCTTAAAATAATATTCCCCAACACTGATACGTTCAGTTTACAGCACAGATGTTATTCCTATCTTCCAGTTCTTTTGTTAACCAGCAGATATTCATTAAATATCTATGTAACATACAGCTTATTAAACCCAGAGATTTAGAAGAATGGCTTCCTTTTTCTTGCGTAGTTGGAGAGAAAAGATGTAGTTAGATGGTAAGTTGACTGGTGAATCAAAAGAAGGAAGGTACCAAGACAGTGCTAAGGAAAACATGCCTTAAATAGGGTGTCACTGAGCATGCCTATAATCCTATCCTAGCACTTGAGAGTGTAGCCTTGGAGGAGCGCGAGTTCAAGGCCATCCTGGGCTCCTAATGAATTTGAAGTCAGTCTGAGCTTTATAGTAGAGAATAGAGTGGAGCAAGGAAGAAAGTTCAAGAGAACAAACATAGAAGAGCACAAAAGGGCAAGAGAGTGTGCATGCGCACACGCGCGTGTGTGTGTGTGTGTGTGTGTGTGAGAGAGAGAGAGAGAGAGAGAGAGAGAGAGAAAGAGGGAGAGAGAGAGAACGAACAGCCTACAAGATTTAGAAGATGATTCAGGAAGAAAGGTAATGCCCAATGAATGAAAATGGACAAAGTAAAGAAACCAAAATAGCCGCTTCATGAGTGGGAAGACAAAAAGTTTATTCTACTGCCAAGGCTGTCTCCCTGGAAACCGTGAAGTGACAGGGGAATGATCTTTAGGGTTCAATGGGACTAGGAGAAAGGGGGCTTTTGAGTAGGGGAAGGAGGGAGCCCACAGGCTAGCATTGACCTTGACAAATAAATGGACACCACAGGTGTGTGTTGAGGTAAGGGCCACAAGTTCCTCTTGCCAGAGATAGGAGAAAGACTCCCTTTCGTAGCAAGCAGGAACTTCCTTCAAGCTCCTGAGGGAATGGGGCTTTTGTCTAAATATCTGACCTTGGGAAAAGGACTTTCTTGGGGGACAGGATGTTCTAATCTTTTGTTGATGATAAATAAAGGGGTGATGTCTCTTCTGTAACTACTCCTGCTGAACTGGGGTGAAGTTGTTAGGGCCTAGGAAGGCTGGAATGTTGGTTAAGAGGCTACTTGGGCTACCTGGACAAGCCACCCTAGGTTCCTCCATGGCAATCTTGGTTTCGGTTCCGTTGTGGGCAGAGGTCCCAGGGCAGCATCAGTCTTTGGCTTCCAGGCCCAGAAGATCCAACGGACTTCCCTGTGGAGGAGTAACCTGAGGGACCCATCTACCTTGTCTAGGGGAAGCTGGGTAATCAACTCTCCAGGGACCCTGCTGTGGCTGACTTTGTCACATTTGAAGCAAGTTCGGGTGGATTTCATCTGTGCCCCATCATCTTCTTGGGGGAACATCTTAGAGCAGCTGCCAGGAACTGGCACTTCTCTCTGTCTCAGGAAGCTTTCTCCATCTCTACCTGCTCCTCACTTCCCTTAACACCTTAAATGCCATATTCAGCAGATCTGTGGGGAGTTTGAGGGCCCACAGCCAGTCAGGGAGAGAGGAAGTGAGAGTTGAGGACAGGCATGCCCTCTTGAGAATTAGGGTCTTGCTTTGTGTACTAGAGGAGGGCAAGGAACTCCGCAGGATTTTCCCCTGGGTGACCTCTCTCAATTTATCAAAATTAATTTACCTTATGAGAGGCCTTTTGGAGGCTAGCCAGGAGGCCAGTAACTATTTTGTCTCTGGCTACCCTGCTTGGGAACTGATCCTCAGTATTTAACCTGGTAGTTCTGGTGGGGGTCTGGCAGGGAAACTGTCTGCCCCTACTGGACAGGACTTGTCTGTGTGGCAGACCTCATCTGTGTGGACTTGAGCAACCTAGCAAACCCTCTTCCTCAGGGGTGAGAGCAGAGGAAAGAATGGCATCGAGGTCATGCCTGGGGAGGTTATAGGCTTGAGTAAGGCACCTGAACTCTTTGGTGACCTTAGAAGAGTCAACAGAGAAAGAACCAAGGCGCCCTTCTGTCTGAGAGAGGTCAGCCATAGAAAAAGGGACTTGTATGTGGAGGGGACCATTAGGACCCGGCACTTGCCAGAGCGGGCTGGGTAAAGGCCATCAGTGCAGCACGCTCAGGTGTTGTGGGAGGTGATGAGGAGAGTGTAGTTGAGGTCCAGTTAGGGTTGGGGGACGTTGGCTGAGGGTACCAGAGAATTAGGTTGAGGAAGAGGGTTAGGCTGAGGACGCATCTGGGGTGGGGCCGAATCCTTTATATCTAAGTCAGAAAGAGTGGTTACAGAGAGATCTGGGTCCTAGTCAGCTTCGGGAGGGGATTTGGCTTTTGTCAGGAGAATGCAATGAGCATGGCATGAGTTACAGAGGGAGGGATGTGAACGGAGAGTGAAGAAAGCCCGCACATGGTCTGTTTGCCCCTGCATTGGCAGTGTTTGTCAGGATCAGTGAGGATTTGGTAGTCACATACGCCATTTAAACTGTCTAGTTTGTATAGTGGCCAGGCTGTGCTGCAATAAAAAATGATGACAGCACCAAGACAGAGGTGTGTTGAGACTTGAGTAGACAGAAAGTGGAGTTGAGGGGTTAGGTCTTGAGTGGGGAGAGCCCATGGTCAAAGAGTGACAGAGGTACATGGTGGGGGGGCAACTCCTTAGTTCTCTCCACAGAGGGAGCTGAGGTGACTGAGTTTCTGATCGGGGTGTCCCCAAGCAGACTAGAGGGAAATGTCCCAAATCACAGAGGAGAGGCGTCCCTCTCCATGTGAGAGAGGTCCAGTAGGGTGAGAGGATGCTTCCTAGCACACCGATGTGGCCTTCATAGTACAAGTAGACAGGGGCTGGAGAGATGGCTCAGCGGTTAAGAGCATTGCCTGCTCTTCCAAAGGTCCTGAGTTCAATTCCCAGCAACTACATGGTGGCTCACAACCATCTGTAATGAGGTCTGGTGCCCTCTTCTGGCCTGCAGGCATACACACAGACAGAATATTGTATACATAATAAATAAATAAATATTAAATATTAAATTAGACAAAGCAGGGGCTCCGTAGTGACTCTAGCCAGTAGAAGGGGAGAGACAAGTGGTCAGAGCAGGCAGAGGAGAAAACAGCCAGAGAGGTGCACTGGGAGAGGCTTTGGAAAAGGGGGAGTCCAATAGAGAGAGAGGAGCACGTGTCTTAGTAGGGAGCATTGCCCATAGGGCATAGAAGGGAGATGCCCAGGTGGTGGGCTCCCCAAAAGGGCCTAGAAAGGAGAGAGGACATTTACCAAGTAGGTGAGGAGAGACCAAGATGTGTAGAGCAGGAGGAGCAACTGGGCTCTAGCATCTGGAACCAAATATGTTGGGTGGCAGAAGCCAGCACGGGCAAGTGATCCCCACCCAGGAGGGCAAAATTGGCATGTGGTTCAGCTAGGAGAGGCCTAGCCCCTTGGAGGGGGAGCTCACTTATGCCCCTCGCAGGTTTCGGGCTCTGGATGAAAGAAAATGGGTGCAGTAAAGTAACCAAAATAGCCACTCTAAGTGAAAAGAGAAAAATTAATTCAAACTGTCAAGGCTGTCTGCCAGGAAAGCAAGGAGAAGCAGTGACAAGGGAGAGACTTCCAGGGTTAAAGGGGACAGAAAGAACGGGAACTCCTGAGGTAGAGTGGGATCTGTGAGCAGGGATGGAGGGAGCCCACTGGCTAGCACTGACCTTGAGAAATTAATGGGCACCTAGGGCCACAGGTTCCTCCAGCCTGAGATAAGGAAAATGACTCTCAAGCAGGAACTTTCTTCTATCCCTGGAGGGAAGGGCTTTTGTCTAAATGCCTGACCATGGGAAAAGGGGGGGGGGAGGCAGATACCTAGGTCACAGTTGGACAGCACACACAAAGAAGGAAGGAACTTTAGTATAGAAGAAAACAGTGGGAAGAGGAGGGAGAGTGGAAGCCATTTTGCCTCTGCCACCTGGGATTGCAGGCCTCTGTTTCAAGAACTCATGGTGGTGTGGAGAAGGTCGGGAGTACCTGTGTACAAGCTCAGCACCTGGAGTATTATCCTGTGCAGGCTGCTAAAAATGAGATGTTTCACTAGAGGAAGTTAGTAGAACATGAATATAAATTAACTCACAAGATACAAAGCAAAGAAGGGAAAACACTAGGTTAAGATGAGCAGAAGCAAGGCTGGCTAACATTGTTTCCTTACCAGGATTGTGTGGTATTTGCTACAATATGTTAACGTTTACTGTGGTACATTAACTAGTGAATCCAAAGAATGAAAGTTCCAAGGTGGTGTTTAGGAAAACATTCCTTAAGCAAGGTGTCCCCGAGCATCTTGAGCATCTTACGAGGACTCTCAGAAGGGGAAGAGCATTTGTGTGGTCCAGGCTCCTGGGACTTGGAGGATGGGTGTGAACGTCAGTGTTGGACCCTGAAGTCCAATCACTGAGAAGGAGTTGCCCCAAGAAAACACCCTCACACCGCAGTTGATGTAAAAGCATGAGGATTTTAATTAATTCTGTCGCAACAGGGTCTTTCAGCATTCAGAAAGCCAAAAAGACCCCGAATAGCTGGTACAGGCTACTTTTAAAGTAAAAAGCCATGGAAGCAAGGGGGGAGTCTGGGGGTTGTTCTTCAACTATTATGATTGGCTTATTCAAAAGGCTACTGGCAATGATGAGTTTGAGCCAGGGCGGGAGAGTGGTTGCCAGATCAGGCGGGGTAAGGGGGAACATCTGTGGGTTACTTTGACCACTTCCCAGGGACTGAGTCAAAATATCAGGAACTGAGTCAACACCTAAGGATAATTGTTAGATTCCTGGTTCCCAGGTGAGGGGGGGGGGAGCACTAAGGCTGAGAGGTTTCAGAGTTATTTTAGAGTTCTACAGTTAGCTACAGTCAGAACCTAGTCCAGTGTTGGCCACATTGTAGAGCACTGGTTCTCAACCTGTGGGTCACAACCCCTTTGAGTTTGAACGACTCTGTCACAGGGATTGATAAGTATTGGATACCTGGCTACTGGGTATTTTAGATGCTGGGACTTGAACCTGGGTCTTCTGGAAGAGCAGCCAGTATTCTTAACTGCTGAGCCCTCTCTCCAGCCTTCCCCTTTTTAAAAAAATGGTCCCTGGCTGTTAATTTTTGAGAATAACTTTAAACGGAAATAACCTTGAAAATTACCAAGAGGCTGATCTCTTTTGCCCCCCCCCCCCCAGACAGGGTTTCCCTGAGTTTGCTATTTCAGAACATTGAGGTGTGGCCAGAAGCAAACTAATTGAAGTTTGCTAACCATATTTACTTCCTGTTGTTGCTGTACAAACCATGACACATTCGGTGACTTAAAACAGTATGCTTACTATTTTAGTTCTGTTGTTCATAACTTGTCTTACTAAAATCAGGAAGGCTAAGAACAGTGGTTCTTAGCCTTCCTACCACTGAGACCTCATGTTGTGCTGACCCCCAACCATAAGATTATTTTTATTGCTACTTAATTGTAATTTTGTTACTGTTGTGAATTGTAAATATCTGTGTTTTCCAATGATCATTTGGCCATCAAAGGGGCCGTGACCCATGGTTGAGAACCATTGCCCTAGGGTCTGTAGGAGAGGATCTGTTATGTTTAGGGGCAGTCTGCGTTCTCTGACTCCTAACACTTTTCCTTCGTGTGTCTGGTGTCATCCTGGCCTCTTCCTGACCCTGTTTCTGTTGTATAGTGCTTCCTTTGACTGTGACAGTTTTCTGCCTCTGTCTTCTACTGTTAAAGATCCGTATGATTATATTGGGGGATACTCGGATAACCCAGAATAAGGTCTCCATCTCAAGGTCCTTTTTCTTTTTGGTTTTCAAGACAGGGCTTCTCTGTGCAACAACCCTGGCTGTTTTGGAACTCGCTTTTTGTAGACCAAGCTGGTCTTGAACTCACAGAGACCCGATTGCCTCTGTCTCCCAAGTGCTGGGATTAAAGATGTGCACCGCCACCACCACCACTTGACTTAGGTCCTTATTTACTTACATCAGCAAAGTTCCCTTTGCCATAGAAACTACATAATTACAAATTCCTGTAATTAAGATAGGCACCATCAGACACCCAGTGCTTCCTCCCTCGGGTATGTTCAGGCGTACCCCCCATGTGTGTGCATGCACATATGCATGTTTGTATTTTTGCATGCTCGTGTGTGTGTGTGTGTGTGTGTGTGTGTGTAGTCTGATGTGTTCATCTGTGCATGGGGGTCAAAGATCAATGTCCTGTGTCTTCCTCAGTCACTCCCTACCTTAATTACAAGGTCTCTCCCTGAACCTGGAGCTTGTCAGTTCAGCTAGAAGCCTAGGGATCCTGCTGCCCCCTTCTCCCAAGTCCCACAGGTTGGACTCACAGGCATGTGTCACTGTACTCAGCTTTTCATGTGGGTGCTAGGGATCAGACTTGGGTCCTCATATTTTCAAAGCAAGCACTCTGCTGACTGAGCCATCACCCCAGCCTCTTAATCCATCTCTGAATGGAGACAAGAGTAACGGGGAGTAACTCTACACTAGTTACTCTAGTGACCTTTAAAAGATCAGCATGGTAACTTTTAAATCAGACGTGTCTACTCCAGTGAGAGTATTTGCTAACACAGAGAAAGAAAAGATGCAGCAAGTGTATATATACAAAGAGGTGAAGATGAGGAGATGTGCCTTCATCAGTGAAAACAGCCAGCAGTGCTAAGTGGAATATGGGGCCAAGCAGGACAGGTTAGTGTAAGAGAATCTTCAGCAATAGTTCAAGGTCTTGAGGGTGTCTGATAACTTCGTGCTAGTCTCACAGAGCTGTTGACATTCATCACGTGACCAAACTGCTGTCACGTCAGAAGATAAGTGTGATATTTACAAAACTACTAATCTCAATTTAGAGTCTTTAACTTTGAAGGTTTTGGAAATCTTGAGGAACTTGTAAATGATAACATATATTATTTCTTGAAAATGACTGTATCTTGGCATCACTCAGTGCCTCGTAATCAGTGTATCCTTTATTGCCATGGTGTCCCCGGAAGAGAGGAGCTGCATTCTTCTGTCAGGACTCCTAAGAGTCCCAGAAGGAGAGGGATGGAGGAAGTGGGGAAGAGAGAGGTAGGGTAGGTGTGGAGGAGGAGTTTGTTGGTGGCCTGTGTAGCCAAACTGCCCGAAGCTCTGGGCAGAGCTGATTGGAAAACTAGAACCTGGATCCCCCCCCCCCCCCATCTATACTTTTTGAAAGACTGATTTAATTCCCCTGGGGAGTGTGGGCCTGGAGTAAAGTCCTGCCGGTAGAGGCAGGTTCCAAACCTGGCCTTTCTGTTGTTTAACTCCCTCTGTGTAACAGAGGGTTACTCAGGCTTCTTCTCCCCAGTCCCCTTGATGTTTGGCAGCCTCCACAGAGAGCACCGCTGGAGAACTCCTTCCAGAACAAGAGGTGCTGTTCTGGCAAAGCAGTACAAACAACACAGATGTTCACACGGTTCCACTTACAGATGTAGAAATAAAAGGGGTTCAGAGCGACCAGATTGCCCAACGTCACAGATAGGAACTGGTAAAGTCCATATTGAAACCTGATGTGTGTGCACATGTGTGCATGGTCATGCAGCGGCCAGAGAACTGCTCAGCTCATCCTCCTCAGCTCGTCCTCCTCAGCTCGTCCTCCTCAGGGTCTTTGTTTTTTAAAAAGTATTTCTCTTTTTATTTTATGTGGAGAAAGAGGGAGAGGGAGAAGGGGAGGGAGGGAGACAGACAGGGAGAGAGGGAGTGAGAACGATCATTTCCCAGATGGAAGTGGGGACACCTTCGAGGAGTTGGTCTTGCCTTCCTCTTGTCTCTCCTGCCATGTTCTCCCAGGCTAGGTGGTTCTGTCCCTTCTCATCTCACTGTATGAGTTTGGAGGTTACACATGTGTGCCACCATATCTGGTTTTATAATTTAAGTATCATTTATTTATTGTTGGGGGCATGCATGCTCACATGCTTGGGGATCAGAGGACAGCCTGTGGGCGTCTGTTCTTTCGTTCTGTTCTGCTGTTGTTCTGGAAAGTGAACTCAGGTCATCAGGCTTACGTGGCAAGTGCGTTTGCAGGCTGAAACGGTTCTGCCGTCTAGCTGCCCACTGTCTCTCTGTCTCCGTCTGCCTTTCTCTTTCCTCCTTCCATGTGGTTCTTCCCACTGTTTAAGAGGCTGCAGAAGTACCCAGCTCCAATTGGTGCATCTGTAACATAACTTCCTAATATTCAGGGAACATTACAGAAGAGGCATAAGGATGGTAAGAACCAGGGGCTGGAGATGGCTCCTTGGTTAAAAGTACTTGCTGCTCTTAGAGAAAACCTGAGCTGTGTTCCTAGCATCCATATGGTGGCTCACAACCTGCTGCACCTCCAGTTCCAGGAGTTCAAATGCCCTCTTCTGGCCTGCGAGGGAACTGCATGTGCATGGTGCACAGATAGACATGTAGGCAAAATATACACATAAAATACAAATACATATATCTTAAAAATCTACACATAAAATACAAATACATACATCTTTAAAAAAAGGTTTGTAAGTTCTAGAGGACCAGGATGCCTGCTGCGAGATTGTACCTTATAATATGGTAGGCATGCTAACTCTTGAAATAGTAACAGTGTGGTTGTCTGAACAGGACCCAAATACTGACCACAGCAGTGGAGATGCCAATGGGGATAGGGGAAAGTCCACAAGGCCCCACCCACCCTAGATAAAGGACGCCATGGATACTTTGTGTCCTAAACACATGTACATATAAGTAACATTAAATGACTTAGTGGTGCGTGTGCGTGTGCGTGTGTGTGTGTGTGTGTGTGTGTGTGTGTACACGGGGTCACGAATCCCAGAGTGGGTGCACAGGATGATGGGAGGAGATTATAAAGAAGTAACTTGTCCAGAGTCTTTGAAGGCAGGTGTGTGAGCATCACTGTTGCTGCTGCCTGTGTTGATAAGGAGTGGTGCGTTAAGTACCAGATATGATGTGTTCAGATGTGGCCAGGGAGAATGCCCTCAGCTATGTTCCTAGGAACGTTTTCATAGCATGTGTCTTGAAGAAAAAAACATTAGAGTTTGTTTCAAAGAAATTAGTCTGTGTTTGGAAATATTCCAAATGGGTTAGAAGAGTCAATTTCAGTTGTAAAAAATCAGTTTTCGTAAGTCCATATGTCTTACATGTATTAGCTATTCATTTTATTTTAATACCCTAATCATAGATGCTAAAAATTGTCAGTGAGTTTGGGCATGTTGCTCAAAGATAACTAAGCTTACTTGTGTTGTATTTTATTATTGTGTGTGTGTGTGTGTGTGTATGCACACACGCTAGAAATAGAAGAAAAGATCTTGGACACACTAGATAAATTATTTTTACCACTGGCAGATGGTATTCTGAATCCATTTAAGTTAATTTAAAAAAGCTGAGTTTTAGCCGGGCGGTGCTGGCGCACGCCTTTAATCCCAGCACTTGGGAGGCAGAGGCAGGCGGATCTCTGTGAATTCGATACCAGCCTGGTCTACAAGAGCTAGTTCCAGGACAGGCTCCAAAACCACAGAGAAACCCTGTCTCGAAAAACCAAAAAAAAAAAAAAAATCAAAAAAAAAGCTGAGGTTTCTAAGGGCTGGAGAGATGTTAGGAGTTAGGAGTGTAGTTAGGAGTGTTTCCTGTGCAATCGTGAAGAAGGGAGTTCAGCTCTCGGCACCCACATAACCACCAGGCTTATGGCACATGACTGTAACACAGCAGTTATGTTTCCTTTGAGGGGAGTGGAGACAGGAGCCCCACGGGGTTTGCTGGTTTCCAGCCTATCTGGGAAAACCCTGGGGTGAGAGGGAGAGACCCTGCCTCAAAGGAATAGATGGAGAGTCAGTAGTCGAGGAAGACACTTGATGTGTCTTCAAGCGTCTGCTCACTCACACACACACAGTGCATCTGTATACATTTCTAGATTCTTCAGTATTTATTCTTCTCTAAAGACAGCCACATTTTCTGTGACTGGTTTTGTGT
Source organism: Microtus oregoni (assembly GCF_018167655.1). Lineage (NCBI taxonomy): Eukaryota > Metazoa > Chordata > Mammalia > Rodentia > Cricetidae > Microtus > Microtus oregoni. Next base: position 23,746,253 of record NW_024543088.1, read on the forward strand.
AATTATTTTATTCTACAGTCATTGTTGCTGCTCCCTTTCAGTCGGCTCTTAGGTTTGATAGTGTGGTATTAAATTACTGTCCTGGATAGGTATGTTCAGCTGGCCCGGAGTTGATGGCAGAGCTACCCTGAGGTCCCAGAATAGAAGGGCATGATTATTTAGGAGCTTTTGATACCAGTTTTCCCTCTGGCTGTACCTATATAAATCTGCTTGGATACTGTCTAGGACCTACCACGTTTCATGCCATTGTTACTGTCTCACGACTTGGGTGGGTGGAGGCTCCAGTCCTATACTCTCCAAGTCAGAGCTAAGTTTACCCCCTTTGTATTCTCATAGGAACCCTCCACCCACGTGCTCCCCTCCGATCTATAGATGGCCACGTGGAGCCCAAGCAGGGATTTCTCTGAAATGTCCAGCTGAGAGGAGGATATCTAGACAACATCTACCTTCCTGCCGAAGAGATCATCACTGGATCACTGTAATCCAAGGCCAAAAGCAAGAATAATCGCTTGGATTGGTTGAGTACAGTTACTGGGAGCAAATATGGAAAATGAACCAGACCAGGAGAATTTGGAACAGAACCTGTGTGTCAGGACTACTGAGGAAGAGTTGAACAAGTCTTTCAGTCTCGAAGCTTCTCTTTCAAAATTCTCTTGCATAGATCTGGATAAGGAGCTGGAGTTCAAAAATGATCTGGTAAAAAAAAAATCTATCAAGTGATGGTTTTGAACAAAACTTGTGTGAGTGTGCTGTGTGACAAATGCTCTGAACCTACTATATTTGCAGCCTAGTGAGCAGGAAGGAGTCTGTTCCGGGTACGGGGTCCCGTCACTCTTCTTTGTTACCGTGTGTGGAGCGCTCTGGTGTTGTCCCGTGAGCTTCACACTGGTAATCCACGTCACAGATGGACACGGCGTCATAGAGCTCATGCGGGTATTAGAGCTCTACCTGGCACTTTATCTGCTTTCCTTCTTGACTGTGTAGTAATGTTTCTGTGACTCTGAGAGTATTAATGACAACTTTTAGAAAAGCTAGTGGTCCCTCACCATGAGAGAAACAAGAAATTCTGCCATACTTTGGCATGTCATTTCAGTCTCAAGTCTGAACTCAGCAAGGGGGAGGGCCTGGCATGAGACGTGTTTTTGTTATCCTAAGAAAGGTACAAACGTCTTTCAACTTTCCAGAAAGGTCTAGGGCCGTCAGAGCAGCACAGGCAGGGCGTTCTTGGCCTTGAAAGTCGCTGGATGTGTGGATGGGAACTGCTGAGTTGAGAGATGATCCAGTAAGCTTGTTCTTTAACAGTGGTTCCGGTTATTTAAAATATCGGACAGTTATAAGATGAAAAGCCTTGTGAACCTTGATTTCTTTATTTAGATTGACGACAAGGAGTTTGATATTCCTCAAGTGGACACTCCTCCCACTCTGGAGAGCATACTTAACGAGGTAGGTAAATAGTGTTTGTCACTATCACTTTTTTTAAAAAATTTTATTTATTTATTTATTTTTTTGTTTTTCGAGACAGGGTTTCTCTGTGGTTTTGGAGCCTGTCCTGGAACTAGCTCTTGTAGACCAGGCTGGTCTCGAACTCACAGAGATCCGCCTACCTCTGCCTCCCACGTGCTGGGATTAAAGGCGTGTGCCACCACCGCCCGGCTTGTCACTATCATTTTGTGGCATTGAATTTTCCATACTTTTTGGGTTAGTTAAGTAGTAATATGAGCGGCAGGGCTGCATCCCCAGCACCCCGGTAGCCTGGCTAGCTTATGCTCCGAAATAACAACACACAAACTGTATTCATTTAAACACTGCTTGGCCCTTTAGCTCTAGCCCTTACAGGCTAATTCTCACATCCCGATCAACCCATCTCTAATAATCTGTGAGCACCGGTCTTACCAGGAAAGGTTCATCATGTCTAACCTGGCGGCTTGCTTCATCGCATGTGTCTGCCTGGGAGAGCGGAGCATGGCGTCTCTCTGAGGCGTCTGCTCCCGAGAGGAGAGCTGTGGAGTCTGAGCTCACTTCCTCTTCCTCCCAGTGTTCTGTTCTGTTTACTCTTCCCACCTATCTTCTAACCAATGAGGGCCAAGCAATTTCTTTTTATTTAACCAATGACCTTCCTCCATCATAGTTACACTGTATGTATTTGGATATCTATTGTTCAGTATGGTGGTCCCTAGTTACATGTGTCAACTTAAAATTTATGTTAATTGCAAAATACTTGAGGTATTGTGCAAGGCCAATTTCAGGAGCTCAGTAGCTGTGTGTGACTAGTGGCTACCACAGTAGCCAGCATAGACACAGTAGAAAACTGTTGGTCAGCGTTGGTCTAGATTTTGAACTTCTCAAGGGTAGAAACTACATCTTGTTCATCTTTTGTCTTTGTGCCCAGCTGATTTACTATCTCTCTGGGGGCCTATGAACAATTGTAATTCACATGAGATAAGGTACCAGTGATCGGCCAAGGAAGATGTTCTACACGAGTCTACCCTGGTGAGCCAGTGACTTTATTTGGCTTAGTTTAAGAGAACACATGACTCAAAAATAGTTATATCACTAAAAATTCCCATCTCAGCATCCCTCACAAAAGCTGTATTTCAGGAGTCCTAACTTTAGTTGCTCTATTAGTCAGGGGTCTCAAGTGATTAATAGAATTTATAGAACGAAATATGCACGCACACACACACACACACACACACACACACACGATTTATTGTAATGGCTGTGTCCAACTAGTCCAACAATGGCTATCTACCAATGGAAGGTTCAAGAATCCAATAGTTGTTCTGTCCACAAGGCTTGACGTTTCGGCTGATCTTCAGTATATGCCAGAATCTTTAAGAAGTAGGTTCTAATGCCAGTGAAGGAATGGACATGTCATGGAGGGCAAGAGAAAGCAGGCAAAGAGCAAGCTTCCTTTGTTTATTGCTACCAGGGGGTATGGCTCAGATCTTCCCCATCTCAAAAGATCTGGATTAAATATGGGTCTTCTAATTTCAAATGATTCAATTAAGAAAATTTGATTAGTTTCAGATACAGTCAAGTTGATAACCGAGAACAACCATCACAGTTGACTTTCCAAACTGTGTACAACCGTGAGGCAGGCTGACAGTGTATGTGGAGTCCAGCTGCCGTGCTCTGAATGAAAGTAGCCCCGTAGGCTCCTATATTTGAGTGCTTGGTCCTCAGTTGATAGAGCTGTTTGGGAAGGACTAGGAGGTATGGCCTTGTTGGAGTAGGGGTATCACTGGGAGTTTGAAGTTTCAAAAGCTGCTATCTGTCCTGGCGTTAGGGTCACAGACTCTGAGCCTCTGAAAATGTAAGCTCCCCCCCCCCCCCCCAATAAACTCTATGAAGTTGGCTTGATCGCAGTGTCTTAGCACAATAGACAAGTCACTAAGATACTGGGACTTGGCGCTGTCCCTCGCTTCCCACTCTGGAACTAGAGTCAGGGTTATCTCTGCTGGTGATGGCAACACCATGGCCATGTTACCCCCAGAGGCGAGAGCTATACTGCAGCGCTCCACTCCAGTCCTGTGGCTCCTACATGCTTTCCTCCCTCTCTTTTTTCTAAAAATTGATTTTATTGAGCTATATATTTTTGTCTGCTCCCCCCCTTTCTCTCCCCTTTCCTTCTACCCTCTCCCATGGTCCCCATGCTCCCAATTTACTCAGGAGATCTTGTCTTTTTCTACTTCCCATGTAGATTAGATCCATGTATGTCTGTCTCTCTTAGGGTCCTCATTGTTGTCTAGGTTCTCTGGGATTGTGAATTGTAGGTTGGTTTTTCTTTGCTTTATGTCTAAAAGCTACTTATGAGTGAGCACATATGATATTTGTCTTTCTGGGTTACCTCACTCAATATGATGTTTTCTAGATCTATCCATTTGCCCACAAATTTCAAGATGTCATTATTTTTTTTTCTGTGTAGTACTCCATTGTGTAAATGCACCACATTTTTCTTATCCATTCTTCAGTCGAGGGGCATTTAGGTTGTTTCCAGGTTCTGACTATGACAAACAATATTGCTAGGTTCATAGTTGAGCACATGTCCTTGTGGCACGATTGAGCATCCTTTGGATATATACCCAAAAGTGGTATTACTGGGTCTTAAGGAAGATTGTTTTCTTATTTTCTGAGAAATCACCACACTGACATCCATAGGGGTTGTACTAGCTTACATTCCCACCAGTGATGCAGAAGTGTTCCTCTTCCCCACAACCTCTCCAGCATAAGTTGTCATGAGTGTTTTTGATCTTGGTCGTTCTTACAGGTGTAAGATGGAATCTCAGAGTTGTTTTGATTTGTGTTTCTCTGATGACGAAGGATGCTGAGCATATCCTTAAGTGTCTTTCAACCATTTTAGATTCCTCTGTTGAGAGTTCTTGTTTAGGTCTGTACTCCATTTTTTTTATTAGATTATGTGATCTTTTGGTGTCTAATTTCTTGAGTTCTTTATGTATTTTGGATATCAGACCTCTGTCTGATGTAGGGTTAGTGAAGATCTTTTCCCATTCTGTAGGCTGTCATTTTGTCTTATTGTCCATGTCCTTTGCTTTACAGAAGCTTTTCAGTTTCAGGAGGTCCCATTTATTAATTGTTTCTTTCAGTGTCTGTGCTGCTGGGGTTATATTTAGGAAGTGGTTCTCTGTGCCAATGCATTCAAGTGTACTTCCCACTTTCTCTTTTATAAGGTTCAGTGTGGCTGGCTTTATGTTGAGGTCTTTGATCCATTTGGACTTGAGTTTTGTGTATGGTGATAGATATGGGTCTATTTTCATTCTTCTTCATGTTGATATCCAGTTATGCCAGCATCACTCATTAAATATGCTTTCTTTTTTTCCATTTGATATTTTTTGCTTCTTTATCAAAGATCAGGTGTTCGAAGATGTGTGGATTGATATCCGGGTCTTCTATTCGGTTCCATTGGTCCTCCTGTCTGTTCTTATGCCAATAAATAAAACTTCTTTTAGAGGTGAGGTCTCTCTCCAATGGCTCGCTAGTTTTTCTTCTGAGCAAGGGCCAGTTGGTTTTGGGATTCTGGCTGTTAAGTGGATACTAAATAAATAATAAAAAATTGCAATATAATATAAAGTTGCTCGCATAAAAAGAGAAATGTTGGATACGATGGCGTGTGTGGGGGTACTATCTTATCTAACTCTCTGTAGTCTAGAAGCATTTTGCATGCATCATTTCACCCCCTTACCCTGGGCACTGCTCTGGGGTCACAGTGCACCTTCCTACCTTCTAGTGAGCTCGCAATGAAGATGGTTTGCTGCTCCACCTAGCCTGGGGACCAAGGCGGGGGGTCTTAGTTATCTTTCTATTGCTTTAATAAACACCGAAAGGAACCATCGCCTCAGGACCCCAAGACCAAGTTCTCAGCACAAAAGAGATTTATTTGCCCCAGATGAACAGAGGGTGGGGAGTAAGAGACAAAGACAGGAGGCTGAGGGAGAGGAGCAAGGGTATTTATCCCAGAGGGAGGACAGAGGACTGGATGTCTCTGGATAGAGAGGAGACAGACATGGCCCATAGGAAAATGGAGGTTTGTAAAGGGGAAGGGGAAACCCCATGTTAGGATGAGGTGTTCAGTTTTAATTGGGCATGCCAATTAGGTGAACTGAAGGGGGCTTTTGATTGCTGGACTTTAATACTTTGGTAGCTGGACCTTGGTCATCAGTCTCAGGGAATACTAGACTTTGGGAGTGTAATGTAATGGTTTTAGCAAGGCAGAGGGAATTCGGGGGAGAAGAACAAGGCCTGCCAGAGCCACATGTTTCAGACACTATGATGAAAGCCACTTGGGAGGAAGGGCTTATTTCAGCTTATGTGTTGTAGTCTGTCACTGAGGGAAGCCTGGGCAGGAACCCAAGGCAGGACCTGAAAACAGGAACTGTAGCAGAGACCACGGAGAATGCTGCTTACTGAGTTGCTCTTCAGGTTCATGGTCAGCTGCCTTTCTTATACCTCCCAGGACAGCCTCTCTGAATTACAAGTTTGTTTATTTTCCTCTCTCTCTCCCTGCCTCTGTCTCTGCCTCTGTCTCTGCCTCTCTCTCCCTCTTCCCCCTTTTATTTTCTCCCCTCCTGTCTCTCCTTTTCTTCCCTTCCTCTCAGGGCCCACTGCATGCTGCATTCTCAGTCCTTTAAGGCTGTTTAACGTTTTGGAGACAGGAGGCTGGAGAGATGCCTCCTGATGTTTCTTAGCTCTGAGGGTCGCGCTTCTATCTGCATCATTTATACTTTTAGGGTTGTAGACAGCGCCGCATGGTTTACCAGCTACTTTCTCTGTGCACACGATTGCTCTATTTGTTGGCTTGAATTTCTAGTTTATGGTTTTCAGTGTCTTAGGGTCTTGTGCATTCTGGGCGAGCACCCTACCTCTGAGCTATCTCCTTGACCTCTGTGTTTTTTTTTTTTTAAATCAGTTTGATGGTATAGTTACTTTGACTGTATTTAACTTTGAAAGTGTTTTGTAAGATCTGTGTTGAGACAAAACATTTTCAGATTTTACGTTGGTAGCATTGTACTCTGAAAGAATCTCTTGCAGTGAAATTTTTATTTATTAATTTGTTAATAAATATTTCTAACAGAGAATCTTTTCTTTAGAGGTAAGGAAAATAAGTTTAGCTGGTCTGGTTAGCATAGTTTAATTAGGTTGTCATTGAGCTGTCTTACTGGGTATGAAATAACCTTAGTGGGTTCTGTGCACAGCCTTGCTCGCACATCTTTACACACCGGCAACAAAAACAATGCTCCTGTGGGGCTGGAGAGATGACTCAGCAGGCAGGAGCACTTGCTGCTCTGCAGAGGACCCGGGTTCAATTCCCAGCAGCCACACTGCTTCACAGCTGCTCTTAACTCCAGTTCCAAGGAGTCCGATGCCCTCTTTGGACCTCCTTGGGCACCAGGCACCCAGATGGTGTGCATACATGTACGAGGGCAGAACACTCATACACAAAATAACAATAAACCGAGAACGATAATAAATTTAAAAGAAATGTTCCCATGAAAGAGACTGTTGTTCATTGTGAAAGCAGACATGGCACATTGTTCTTGTCCCCGAGGAACATGCGTGCTCACCAAGAAGGTAATACTGTTACCGCCGTGGGTATAATTTGGTGCCCACTGTGTTAGCGGTCTGTGGTCGATGTTGGGATCAAATAGTGCCATATGGCAGCCTCTGTTCTTGAGAGAGAAATGAATGGAATTTGGAATTCGGCAGGTGTAGGGAACTCATTGTGAAGGCTTTCCACAGGTTATTAAAGGAAATGATTAAAACACCAAAAGGCAGCTTAAACTCTTCCTCTAGAATATTTGTATGTGTAGATTCTCTAATGTTCAGTTATAGCAACCTGAAGGGAGGTTGGGAGAAAAATGGACCTTGGCTGTTTTTAAAATGGAAAGATAAAATCTTCTGAGATTTCGTGAACCCGAGACTTAGGACATGAAATAGCATTCCAGACCTGACTGCCTTGGAGGTTCTAAATTGGAAATTTTTTTTTTTAATATTTATTTATTTATTATGTATACAATATTCTGTCTCTGTGTATGCCTGCAGGCCAGAAGAGGGCACCAGACCTCATTACAGATGGTTGTGAGCCACCATGTGGTTGCTGGGAATTGAACTCAGGACCTTTAGGAAGAGCAGGCAATGCTCTTAACCTCTGAGCCATCTCTCCAGCCCTAAATTGGAAATTTTTTAACCCAAACCTTTCTCTTCTGGTGACTTTCCTTCACTAAATTTGTTCTTTGACCTCATTATGACCTTGTCTCTTGACCTTTCATAGTTTCCCAGTCTCAGAGTAATGTTGGGTTCACTTCAGTTCTGCTATGGGGAAGCCAGGAATATCGTGTGAACTTTTTGCAATGTGTGCACAGAAATGTGCACAAATTGTAAGTGTGCAGCAGGAGGCCCCTCCCGGCTGAACAGCCTGCACAACAGGATGCAGAGGGAGATGCACAGCCTGTCCCTGAAACTCCTCTTGGGCTTCAGTGCCCTGTCCTCAAGTAACTGTGATTCCAACTTCACTAGCATTGCCTGCTGTGAACCTTGCACGCACAGGGGAGTGTATGCACACATGCACGGCATACATGCTGTGTCTGACTTGTCTCCTCCAGCGCGCTGTTCCGAGGTTCTGCCACATTGTGTTCATCGCCGCTACCCTGCATTTCTTTGAATGTCTCATCTCCACATCTGTGTGGTGACAGCTGAGGATGTTTTCATCCGGTCTCACATTTTTCTGTGTATGTCTCCTAGAAGTGTGATGTGAGCGTGCACAGCTCAGCTTTGTGAACGCTGCCATGGGCTATCAGTGGTTGTTTTGTAATGAGTCTTTTTCTGTCCCACCAGCCCAGATCCCAAATAATGACACAGAGACTTAATATTAATTATGAGAGCGTGGCCTTAGCTTAGGCTTGTCCCACTAGTGCTTATAACTTAAATTAACCCATTTATTTTAGTCTGCATTCTGTTGTGTGGCTCATTCCATATGGTTCCTGCTGCTTCCTCCGAGTCTGGCTGATGACTCTGCCTTCTTCTTCCCAGAGTTCTTTCTCTCTCTGACCAGAAGTCCCACCTACACCCTCTGCCTAGCTGCTGACCATTCAACTTTTTACTACACCAGTCACAGCAATACATTTTCATACTGTGTACAAATATCCCACAGCGTTGTTTTAATATATTCTTTAGAAGACATGTCTGAGACGTTAGGGTGTGAGATGTCGGGTTGTGTATACACCGGTTAACTGTTGGGTTTTTCTGTGTCCTTCTTTGGCCTTTTACACTTATTGAAAAGTAAATAGTGGTTTTTAATTTGAATTTCTCTGAATATTGATGGCCTTGGATGCCTCCAAGTAGATTTTGACCATTTGGCTATCTCTTTGTGAAAAGCCCCCCCCCCCCTTTAAAGATTTATTTATTTATGTATATTAGTGCTGTAACATCTGCATGCCAGAAGAGGACATCAGATCTTGTAATAGATGATTGTGAGCCACCGTGTGGGTGCTGGGAGTTGAACTCAAGACTCCAGAAGAGCAGCCAGTGCTCTTAACTGCTGAGCCATCTCTTCAGCCCAGGAGTTCTTTATATATGCCATGCAACCTGCACCCCATCTGAGATATATTTATTAAAATCTCTTCTTTCATTCTGTGTCTCTTCACACCACGGATGGCTGAGTTATTAACATAGCTCAGCTCTTAGACTTTCCCATTGTGATTAGTTATTTGTGCTTCCTCTGCGTAAGAAAATGTTACCAATTCTGAGGCCAGGATCTTATTATCCTGTTTATTCCAAAATCTTTCTTGTTTTTCCTTTCATATTTGAATCTGTAATTCATCTGTAATTTTTTGTTTGTATTAATATGAGGATGATCTGATATCATTTATCTACATTCAGTGGATTGAGACTTTAGATCTTAAGTCTGGGAATGTAGCTCAGTGGTAGAACACATGCCTAGCATGTTAGACCCTGGGTTTCATTACCAGTAACACACACACACACACACACAGAGAGAGAGAGAGAGAGAGAGAGAGAGAGAGAGAGAGAGAGAGAGAGAGAAGGAGGAGAGAAGATGAGGACCTGGGAAGTTGAAGCAGAGGAGCAGCCATCAGGAGTTCAGGGTTCTTCTCAGCTGCATAGGGAGCTCAAGGCTAGGCTGCCTGAGAACCTGCCTCAGAGTAAGTATGGGGCTGGAGAGTTAGTTCAGTGGTTATGGACACTTGCAGAGGACCCAGATTCGATTCCCAGCACCCACATGGTGGCTCACAACCATCTGCAACTCCAGTTCCCGGGGATCTGATGCTGCCTTCTTGTCTCTGCAGAGAATGCATGTACAGGTTGCACAGACGTGCAGACAAAACACTCACACAGACGGACACACACAGTAAACAAAACAAATGTAGGCCTTGACACCCAGCGCTGCAGGTGTCCCAGCTCTGTTGTCATTGCTGAGACTGATGTCTCAGTTTTGAGTTTTCACATGCAGGGTTCAGGGGCACACACAAGTCTGCTAAACTTGATAAGAGTGGATTTTTCACAGTTGGGGGAAGCTGATAGCTTCACTGTGTAGAGCAGTTTTAAATTCCTCCTGACTTCCTCCATTCCCTTATTTCCTTCTTTTTCTTTCAGTTGTCCCGCAAGCCTGGCTTTTCTCAGGTGCTCTGTTTTATTTAATTATGTGTCCAGGCTCCTTAAGAAAATCAAATAAGGCTTTGATTGACTCTCTTGCTGTGACCTTTGCCCTGCAGTTCTTCTTTCCCAATTATTTCCTTTTCCTGCAGCAGTTGCTGCAGTCCTTCACAGCTCTCAAGTAACTGTCTCTGTGCCAAGTACAAGCTCGTTCTCAGCAGACTTATGTGTGGTGGAGAATTCTGGAATGTGGTGAAATTATAGACTAATGTTGATGTTGAAGACAGATTTCAGAGCCATTACCACATGGCACTTAAAACTGCGGTCATGAAAATAGGGAGTGTCTGAGGAGCAGAGGAGAGCTCCAGATATTCCTGAGGTGAGCTGAGGAGAAGCTAGGAAATGGCACTTTTGTTGGGAACCAAGGAGAGAGAGTGTTTGTCAGTAGGGAAGGCGAGGCACGGAGAACGCACTAACTGCAGTAGGTAGTGGCTGGTACCTTCAGCAGCACTGGAGGCGGAGGCAATGAGCATAGGGCGCACCCTGGAATAGTGATTGGGAGCGTGAGGTGAGAGCTGCCAGGGAGGCATTGTTCTTGGTTCAGAGGCAGCTGGACAAGCCAGATCCTCACCTCTTTCCTCTGCCATTTGTGGCTGAAGGGCAGGAGCCTCACCCTACCAAGTCCCTCAAGGGGTGTCAAGATGGACACCTCAGGGGGGCTGGAGAGATGACTCAGTGGTTAAGAGCACTGTCTGCTCTTGCAGAGGTCCTGAGTTCAATTCCCAGCAACCACATGGTGGTTCACAACCATCTGTAATGAGATCTAGCATCCTCTGGCGTGTGGGCATACATGGAGGCAGAATGTTGTATACATAATAAATAAATGAATCTTTAAAAAAAAAAGATGGACACCTCAGAATCTTCTTTGACATTTCTTTTACCTTTCCACCTTATTTATTTATTTATTTATTTATCTATTATTATTATTAATTATTTTTCATTTTTTTGAGACAGGGTTTCTCTGTAAATTTGGAGCCTTTCCTGGAACTAGCTCTTGTAGACCAGGCTGGCCTCGAACTCACAGAGATCCACTTTCCCTTGCCTCCTGAGTGCTGGGCTTAAAGGCATGCATTACCACTGCCTGGCTTCCTTTAAAGGATAACCAGGGACTGAATTTTAGTTCAGTAATGCCTCCTTCCTCATGGCCTCCCTTGGCCTCTGTGGTCCTCAGCTGAACTCTGTTTTCCTTCCTTGGTAGACAGCCCTCTAACTGGTCCTTAACCTTCCTCTGCCACAGCCTCTTCCTCCCCGCTTATTTCGGCCTGTGTCCCCATTTATCTTCCTAAAACACTGTTCCCATCTTGTCTCTGCTGCTTAGAGGTCCCCATACCCTCCCTCCTGCCTGCTGGAGATAGTGTTTTAGTTATTGGTGAGTGCTGTTACATACTAGGCCTTGACCAGGTACTGTAGGTACAGTGGCAGACAAGGCTGATGTAGGCTCTGCTACCAAACGGATGGAAAACAGTGCTTGTACAGATTGGACTCTGGCTCATCTTCTAGCCCAGCTTCAGTTTCTGTTCATACACTCCTGCTGTATTGCAGCTTCCTTTACCCAGTCCAATCCAAGTTAGGAAGTCAAGGTTTCTGCACGTTTTCCACCTAGAATGACTGTCTTCTGTATACCTGTCATATTTTCATGGCAGTATTTGTTTTCTGCTAATTAGCCATTGCTCATCAGCTCACCGGTGAAGCATCTATACAGGCTTGCGTTTTCAAAATACCCTGCAGCCAGCGATGACCTGCATAGCAGTTCCTGCTTCTATGAGAGGGCTTGATCTCTGTATGGAGTCCTGCACCACCTGTCTCTGGGGACTGAGAACGTGTGGAAGAGAAGGAGAAGCAGAGGCAGAAGCTGGGTGCTGTGAAGCCAGCAGTGCCCAGCTCACCCGACTTGACCTTACGACTGTATCTTCTTTCACCTAGACCGATGATGAAGATGAGTCCTTTGTTCTTGAGGACCCTACCTTGCTAAACATCGACACCATTGATTCTCACTCTTACGACACCTCCTCTGTGGCGAGCTCAGACAGCGGCGACAGGGCCAACTTAAAGAGGTAAATATTCTTGTGTATTATACTTGTATATGGCCAAAATAGATGATTATTTAAAGTCTTTCTCTTTACGGCACAGTATAATTTGATTATTTAAAATCAGTGTCTTCATGCATGGTACAGTCTAGCTTGATGATTTAAAGTCATTGTCTTCATGGTATGGAGTGGCATTTCATTTGCATTTTAATAAAGAAAGCTTGCCTGAGGATCAGAAAAGTAAAACAGCCACACTGGCCAGCCTTACAGACCAGGCAGCAATGACACACACCTTTAATCCCAGCAGCCACACTAGCTTGCTATAGAAACCGGCAGTAGTGGTGCACACCCTTAATTTCAGAACCCGTGGAGACAGCCCTCAGTCTCAGTCTCATTTTGAAATTCCTGGAGGCAGGATCACTACTTTGGACTGAGGTAGAGGTAAGACCCAGTGGCTGGCTGTTTTGCTTTTCTGACCTTCAGGTTGAACCCCAATATCTGTCCACTTCATTGGTATAGTCTAGTTTGATTCTTTAAAGTCAGTGCAGTGTAATTAGCTGTAGGAGGGGTTATAGCCCAGCGGAGACACACTGTGGGGCTTGGCCCTCCTGGCTGCCTGTGTTCCCTGCGTTCCCTCACCACTCTGCAAGGTCAGCTCCAGAACTCTTCATTTCCTTGGAGCAGGCTCAGAGGAGAGTCTCAGGGGGATGGGGACAGGACAGTTGGAACTGTCAATAACCCCAGGCTCAGCTGCCTTTCACCTTCCACACTCTGGGGGAGAATACGGAGAGGAGAGACGAGAAGAAAGGGTGCTTTAAAATGCTTTACTGAGTCTTTGTGCGACCTGAATGCGGGCCAGGGAACCAGCGCTCTTCTGCTTAGGTCTTCCTCAGATTGCTGTCTTGGGACAGGGATCCCTGAAGGTGTATTCAGCTCTTTATCACAGCGTCTTCCAAACAGACGCATAATTCCGATGACCTGCATCCCCTGTTTACAAGTGAGGGTGTGCGCTTGTTGCCTATCAGGTGTGTCCAAGCTTTTGATAACTCTCACAGGTTCACATTTGAGAACCTGTAATTTAGTTAAAAGGAAAAATCACACACACACACACACACACACACACACACACACTCTTGTTTAACAAGTTCCTGATTTTATGCTGAACTGTGTTCATAGTTCCCCTGGGCTGCCTGTGGCTCATGGGGCAGGAGTTGGATGGGACTGATATGTGATAGTCAGAAGTCCTTTGTGTGCTGTCAGGCTGGGCACTGCCTGCCCGTTTGAGCCTCTCTCTGAACACTTTGATCTGGCCCACCCAGTTTATGCCCATTTGTCCTCACTCTTCCCCACAGTGTGCCTAGGCAGATTAGACGTCTCTTCCCTGGTAGCTGTGCCTCATCTCCCCCAGTAAACAGGGTCCGTTATTCTCCATTTGCACATTTGTTGTAAGGAGGCTGCTTGTTCATTTCCTGGCCACCCAGACTCCTGACACAACCACACAGAAACTGTGTTAATTAAATCACCGCTTGACCTATTAGCTCTAACTCATTATTGGCCAACTCTTACATATTGATTTAACCCACCCCCATTAATCTGTGCATCACCACAAGGTCATGGCCTACCAGCAAAGTTTCAGTGCATCTGTCTCCATGGCTTCTCTCTGACTCCGCCTTCTTCCTCCCAGCATTCAGTTTAGTGTCTGTCCCCCCCTCCCACCTAGCTCTAATCTACCCTATCACAGGCCCAAGACAGTTTCTTTATTAACCAGTGGTATTCACAGCATACAGAGGGGAATCCCACATCAGACATTCCTATTTCTGGTCTGTGCTTTTGTATTTAGAAGTTAGGATGTGGGATCCTCGTAGTAGGACCTGTGACTTTCTCATTTTGGGATCAGCAGAGCACATTTTTATTCAGAACAGGCGTACCCTGATTAATGTTTGATAAAAGTTTAAGGTGTCCTCATTACTGGTGCTGAGGAGTGTAAGGAGCAGCAGAGCGAGTGACGAATGACGACAGACTGGGGAAGGGAGGGGGCAGAGGTCGTCAGGCAAGTGGGGTGGTGCAGAGGCAGGGGCAGGAGTGGTGGTAGCAGGAGCCATGGTCTGCACAGATGTCCTTCGGGAGAGCAGGAGGAGCAAATCCTGTGTCAGGTGGACAGGGAACATTTGGAGCAAGGGAAGAAGAATGTTAGCTTGTTTTCTTGCTTGAGACTCTCTGAGCCTCAAGTTAGAGCACATCTGAAGGTTGGTCTTTTAATAATAATTATATAATTACTGATAATTAATAACAGCAGTGTTAGTTCCTACTTTTAAGATGTATATTGTTCTCTCAGAGCTGTGGCGTCCTACCTTTCCATCCTTCTGCTAAGTATTTCCTCCTCCTCCTCTCTCTCAGGAAGAAGAAGTTGCCTGATGCCTTCTCACTACATGGCTCGGTTATGCGACATTCACTCCTGAAGGGAATATCTGCGCAGATCGCGTCTGCCGCTGTGAGTGTCTGTCCTTCCCCAGCCAGTGACGCGAGCAAAGCCCGGCTCTCCTTGTGGTTTTCCCATTATTTTTGACTTGCGAGGCATGGCTGCACATCTTGACATAGGAGTCCTTGCGACCGTGAGAGTAAAGGTCTGTGAGCATTGCGGTATGCGGAATGAAGTGTGGCAGCCAGCAAAGAGAAGCACTGTCTGCCGTCTCCTTGCGTTCCTTTCCAGGGTGGCTGCCATCTTGTGAGTTTGGCTGAGGTGCAGTGCTTAGTTTTAGCCACTTTATATAGACAGATGATTGGTCAGGATTATGACCAATTGATTTAAAATAATGGGCAAGTCTTTTTCGTGTGCCCTTGTGAAAGAAGGTAAAGCCATGCCCTGACTTGGTGACTCAAAGGAAGCTGAGAGAGGGGAGAGGCGCCCCTGTGAAGGGAGGCAGCCCTGACGAATAGGGCCGCTGTGCATACAGTGGCTGCAATGGAATTTGTGACCTTTTTTTTTTTTTTTTGGAAATTGTCTTAGAACACTGGGTTAGGTGAAAAAGTAATATTTAGTAGTATTGAAGACCGTGGTCTCTCAGATACTCTCCCTGTGACCCCACAGCCCATACTCGTTTAGCCCGTCAAGTCTTTTCTGTAGATGACAGGGATGACAATATACTGATGATGGCAGCAGGACCTCAGTATCGCTTTATGTTCTTTTCATGGTGTTTAACATTTTACATATTTAATTTGAAAGTTATTTTTCAAGAGAACGAGAGGGTAAGACAGTAAGAGTCGTGACATCCAGTGTGTTAGAGAAAGCTCTTTTGCAGCCAGGAGGTGATGCGCATCCCGGGCAGCAGGCATGTCCTGACGCAGCTGATGCGCACATCAGACAGGATGTTAGCTGCAGAGGTGGCCATGCAGTGGAGCGTGGGCAGTGCCCTTCCGGCTTTCGGCGGAGAGAAACTCACATTTGCCAGAATGGAAACCACCTGTTGAGGATCACGTTTCCATGACAGTTTCTGAATCTAACCCTTATGTAGGTGATGAAATTCATTCCTTTCGAAATCACGACGGACCAGAGCAGTCATTTGACCCACCTGTGCAGTTTAAAAAATATTTTGGATAATGGAGACTGAGCTAGCGCTCAGACACTGAGCACTGATTAGATAAACCTGCTCCTTAAAGGGGCTTCCTCCCTCTTGAGGATGAGGGGGCAACTCTAATGCATCCCAGAGTGTGTGCACTCTGCTCTCTCGGCATTCTTCCGGCTGAGCTGCTTTGGCATGTTCAGATAACGCTGCTCTTCCTGCACCAGGCACGATGCGGTGCTTTCCTAACCCTGGATCACCAGCTCGATTTAAGTTGCATGCTTTCCCGTGACAGTTGGTATGTTAACATGTAAAGCTGGTTCTGTTTGGAGTGTTATTCCTGAACAGCTGCTCACGTGTGCCTTCAGCCTTGTGGACAGGGGTGTTATCATACCTGCTTGGACCTTGATCATCCTGACTTGGAGTCCATGCATGAAAAACACTTAGGAAACATGAAACTTTTGAGTCTTATTGCTTAATTTTGGGATCCTTCTCAAAGTAATGTGACATATGACTAAATTTAAAATTAATTCAAATTAGGTTTTTAAAGGAATTTATCATCTTAAGGATGAACTTTAAGATATTATAGATGCCTCAGCACATGTTTTATTATTGTTTAAAAACATGTCCCCTGTGCCGGACTCTCTTGGGGGCTCACCCACACCTCAGCCAAGTCATTAGTGGAGCAGCATAGGGATCTGTGTTCTATTAGCATCCCAGGGACGGTCACAGAGTGGCTCTCAAGAGCTGCGGCATCACCAGTTCCATAACTTCCTCCTCCGTCCCTCCATCATTTCTCTCCTTCCTCCATCGGTTCTTTCCCTCATACCCCCCTCCCCCCCTCCCCCCTTTGCTTTAGCTCTTTGCTTAGCTGTGCCACTTTTCTTTTCTTTTCCCTGTGTGCTTCCCATTCATCTCCACTTCAAGAGTGCTTTCGCTTTTCAATTAGCATCCCAAATCGCAGGCTTCCTTATGGCATTTTCATAATGCTTGCTTTCGGTTGACCCACCCCCCTACACTCTTCTCCCTCATTTCCCTGCTCCACCACCAGGAAAATTCCAGTTTCTTTCCCGCATCTGTCATTTATTCCTTTTGAAGTCAGACGGCTTCTACACTCATTTGAATGTAGTTTATGGTTTTCATCTGTGCCCTCATCCTTGCTTTCTCTGTGCAGAACAGAGCACAAGTTGCACATCAAATATTTATATCAGGCCCTGTGTTCCCCTGCTCCCCCTTGACAGACAGGATGCAGGATGGTGTCCCAGCGCTGCATTCCCACAAGCTGTTATAATTAAAGCTTAAACAGCCTGGAGAGACATCTTATACCGTTCTTTGCGTTTCATTGTGTCCGCAGGACGGTGTGTTAGGATAAATAGAGCAGTACTTGCTGGTTTTTCCGAGCACGTAGAGATCATTGTCAGAACAGTCAGGTGACTTAATGTGTCACAGTTACTGGCAAGGAGCTGAACTGTACTTGATGTTTGGCTTCTTTGTGACCGGACTGGCTCTTCCCTGACCAGCTTCGTTTAGTCACTGGAGTTAGTCCACTGGAGAGGAGCTTCCTACTCAGAGGTGCGATGCCTGCAGCGAGTCCCCTTGCCTTGAATCTTTGATTCCACCATTTTGAGCCTGTGGGACTTCTAGTCTGTTTACACTATGAGAAACAAACTCCTTTCCTTCTTTAAATTTCCATTTCGAACCTGCACAGAAGTGTCTGTTCCCATTAGTAAAACAAAGCAGTCTTCTCTTGGGCTAATCTGCATTGAGGGCTGCAGGTTTGTCATTCTTACTGGGGGGGTGGGGTGGGCGAAGGGTGCCTGCCCTTCCTCCTCAGCTGTTCAGGCCCAAGGGCACGTAAAAAGAGGCTGCACGAGGGAGGGGGACTTGATTGGGGGAGGGGGAGGGAAATGGGAGGTGGTGGCGGGGAAGAGACAGAAATCTTTAATAAAAAAAAAAGAGGCTGCACGCTTACCTTCAATACCAGTATCTTTTCCAATTCTTCCCTTTTAAAATCTCTTTTAGGACAAAGTAGATGCTGGCTTACCCACAGCAATTGTAAGTATACCTTTAATCCCTCAAGGGAAGGGGTTTAATTTCACTGAGTTCTCAGATTTACTATTAAAATATTGAGTGCTGGTATGATAAATTCTCAACTCACTTTCCTTTTAGTAATCAAGTTTAAAACTTGCTCTTGCTGGATTTTGATTTTTCTGCTTTATTGTTTAACTCCCTGGCTCTTGCTCGAGAGCAGGGAATGGAGAAATAGACCTTTCCAGCATTAGTTCCCCTGTGAGCTGTGTCCCCTAGTCTATCAGGACTGGAATAGTAGTGAGTGAGCTCACTCTGGTAATACACATTCCACAGCTACGGACCGCAGGGCCAAGCCCGCGGATAGTGTCTGGAGTGGCTGTGGCAAGCTAGAGAGGCTGGAAAGTGCATTAAGGACCTGCCTTCTGGTTTTCCTCAGCCGCTCTATGGCTGTCTCACTAGTCACTGGTGAGGAAGTGGGCTCAAGTGGCCCATTCTGGTGGCTCTCGCCTGCTGGTGATAAACTGGAGAAAGTATTCTCATCCTCCACATTGCTAGAAGGCCCTGCGTGAGCCATATAAGTACCGCTTCAGCTGGCTAGAGAGCGGGTTGGTGTTTAATTTTAAGTTGCTTTAAGTCAGTGGTTCTCAATCTTCCCTATATTGCAACCCTTTAATGCAGTTCTTCATGTTGTGGTGACCCCAACCATAGAATAATTTTCGTTGCTACTTCATAATTGTAATTTTGCGACTGTTATGGATTGTAATATAAATAGTCTTGGAGATAGAAGTTTGTCAAAGCAGTTGCGACCCAAGAACCACGGCTTTAAAGGAAGCCAAATGAGATATAGTTCATATATCGTACCGAATATGTGATATTTTGATAACATTTCTCTTAAATTTAGAGGAATTCTTAGACATAAAGAAACCCTGGGCTTGATTTCTCGTTTTGCTTTCTGGATGAAATTCCTCATTTCTGTGGTCAGCGTGCTAGCGGGTGCAGAGGAAAGCGGGTCAGCAACTCCAGCACTGATCGTCTTCCCTTCTGTTCCCAGGCGGTGTCCAGTCTCATAGCCGTGGGCACATCTCATGGATTGGCTTTAATATTTGGTAATCTTCTAAGAATTTTCTTCTTTTAAATATCGAGATTTCTTTTAGGTTTTATAATGCCCTTTAGTTATGTTTTATATGATAGACTTGCTCTTTCAAGGACACAGCAAGGAAGCCATGAAGAAGTAGCAGTGGGTGTCGTGAAGTTGAAAGTGATGGGCTCACGGCTGCTGTGCTTCCTACTCTCTGCACGTTTCCTTCCTTCCGTCTGCATGGGGAAGGTGTAGCTGCTGCATATCCGCTGTGCTGCACACCCGGGCCGGAGAACCTGCTTGTCAGCGTGTCTCCCTCTGGTTGGGTGGGGACAGGTATTCAGAAAGGTCTCCAGGGAAACAGATCCCTAGGTTTTTGAGTCATCACCATTATAAATCTTTCTAAACTGAAAATAAGTTAGCCTGTAATTACCTTGTTTTCTGAGTTAAGAGAGCATGAATAGTTTGATTATATGGTAGAAATTAGTTGCATTTTTTCATTTTTTTCTCTGAGACTAATCAGTTTCATTAATCTTTTGCTTTTGAATTCAGTATCAAGCAGGCTATTTTGATCTTTTTAAAAATGTGAAGCCCGTCAGGTAGTATTCTCAGCTCTTTGTGTGTGCGGGTATTCGCTCTGGGGCTCAGAGCCTGCGAATCTTAGATGGGAACTAGCAAGGGCTGCCCGGTAAGGGTTACTTGAGGGTGTTTTATTAGCAGAACCATAGTTTGATTTCTGTGAGTCTTATAGTTTTTACCATCCATGCAAATAACTAGTTCTTTCCCATTGTTACTGAACAATTTGACTTTCCATTTATAAATTTTCCATTATTCCAAAAGCTTTATTTGACATATAATTATATTATCTGGTCTTTTCAGATGTGGTTGATTTAAATAATAGTTTTATTTCTTGAAGAGCAGAAGGAGAGAAACAAAAGTGTCATTTCCCTAAGAGAACTTTAGAATTGAATCTTAAAATGGTATCTTTTTTTTCCTGTATAATTGATATGTATCCATAGTAGGAAATGTAGAAAACATAGATTGTGCAAGCTGGAGAATATAAAATAACAAGTTATAATATCTAGGACTAATCTTCAGCTTTTCTGTGTAGCCACGCATCCCTTTCCCCACATATGTGGATAGCTGTATGCATATTCCTAAGGAGGAATGTGATAATTCAGAGCCGCTCTTCATTCTTGTGGGCCCCTCCCCATGCATTTTTGTGTTTGAACGCAGCATCTTTGTTCCTTTGAGATGTCTCACTGTGTTCACTGTGCAGCGTAGGCTTGGGCAGAACTTGCTCATATGGCCTGGATTGGCCACAGACTCATGGCAGTCATCTTGCCCCAGCCTCCCAATGTTGAGAGTACAGGCATGGAACATCATTTTAATGGACATGCAATGCTCTTTCAAATGGATCCATGAAAATTTAATTAGCCTTTTGCTCAAGGAAGCCTCTTCAGCTGTTTCTAAACACTAGAGTCACATGCAGCTTTATTTCTATATTTTTTTTGCATATGATCATTTTTAGAACAAATTCCTACAAGTGGAATTGTTTGGGCTGGAACACGAACATAGCAGGTGGGGAGGGTCTTGTTTTCCTTTGAGGGGATAATCGCTATTAGATGATTAGATTTGGGGGGAGGGTCTCAGAGTCTTGTGTCCCACTGCTCTAGTTTTAAGTGTCTGAAGTGATCTACACGCACGGTCAGGTTCAGAATTAAACAGTGCTGGCTCCTGTTTTAAGCAGTTCTTTTCCCTGAGTGAAAATGAGGCAGAACCGCAAGAAGTAAAGGCGACTTAGGACAATCACGTTTGTCTGCCAGGAGAGTGTGTGTCAGTTTTTCCTTCCTGTGTAGCAGGGTCCATTTTCTCCAGCTCTGTGCAAACTCTCTCTGTTCCTCACCAAGAGGTTGGAAGAGTGTGAGAGTGTTTATAGTTGTGCAGGAAGTGTTGTGTTAACACGGAGGGAGGAGTGCATTCACTCTTGGTGCTGTCTCCTTCATTTCCTTGGACCTGTTGCCGGCTTTCCAAAGCCCTCAGCAGTTTTCCTGTAGAAGTGATGGAACAGTGATCTTTTCTTACAGCTTCATGGGAAAGAAAGTGTGACAGAGTGGACATTCTGAGGAAGAACCATAGTGTCTGGCTTTGCATTGAGTTTTAATAGTACAGCTAAATTTTACTTGCTTATAGGCGATGGATGTTTGGACAGTGCTTTTGAACAAATACATTAAAATTTGTTAAAAAGCCTAGAAACAAATGGCAGACCCCGTGAAGTGTCTAGACTAGCTGTCTGGGTTAGATCTGGTCTTTAAAAAATATATTTGTTTATCCCAGAAACCTAGCAGGAAGACTGACTTCGTTTGAGCACTGATATGTTCTCTGGGAATCAAGTCTGAGTCATTAAAACATAAACCCCGCACTTCTGGAAGACTGGTGCAGTCCAGCGTGCAACACCGAGCGTGTCTGGGTTCTCACCTCACACAGGGTCTCAGTACAGGTCTCTCTCCCTTACACCTCCATTTCCCTTTGCCCTCAGTGTGCTCTGGTGATGTGTCTCTTTGAAATGGTTTTGCTTCTGTTTAACTGAACATGGATTTTCTGCCTGTGCTATAATTCGAATGTTCTATGTTTTTGCTTTTCCCAGAACCAACACTTACCTGATTGTAACCACAAATGCTAGGACATCACTTACCCACTTCAGCATCTGTCACTCCCATAGATAGATGAAGCTCATCATTTATACCCTTCAGAGTTGGCCTACATTTCTCTCTGAACTTTTGAACTGATTTCTTTTTTCTCCCTCTCTTTTGATCTTTTCTCCATGGATTCAAAAGGAAAAGGTATAGTAAATTTGGTATGCATGAATAGTTCTTTTTCTTTTGAGCTTTTTAACATTTAAAGAGAGTATTTTCAATTACACTTAATGTCATCTTACAAAAGAAAAGTAAATAGCTACCTAAAAATTGGTTAAAACAGGCACTGTGGAAAATTAAAAATATATGCATATTTTCAATGCTTAATTTTAGCTGAAAAAATGGAATTCTTTTAGGCAGTTTTCAGGATGTTCTGTTTCCTCCAGTCTTTTAATACAGCTGGCGCTTTGTCTTGAAGTCTGGGTCTGTTAGTGGAGGTGACATTTTGTGTCATAAACTTTACCAATGATGAGTCACATAGAATTTCAGCACCTATCAGCTAACCATGAGTACAGAATTCCAGATTCTAAGGAGACATTGTTTCAGTGTTTTATTGTAACATTAGTGTTGATACCTAGTTTCTGGATACTTTTGTAGTTACTCCCCTTCTCAGGCTTTTCTGAAGCCTCTGCCTTGTGCTCACAGCTACCACAGCTCTGTGCTCTGGACCGTCAGTTCAAGCACACTAACATCACAGTGGCATGGGTGTCTGGGAATGCACACTGGCTCTTCCGTAGCAGCAGCGTTCTAGAAGGTAGCCAGTCAGCGTGGGATTCAGGGTGCCTTGGTTAGGAAGCATTGCAGGAGGAAGGTTTGGCTGTATGAGTGCTCAGGTAAAAGCGCACCACTATTTTGTATCAAACTTGACAAATGCTTTACAATGAGGTCTCCTTTTTATTTCCCCTGGCCCTAGAGCTTGTTACAGTGCGAGTAAACAGCGGGTGAGAAAGTAGCACTTAGCCTGGCATGCTGGCAGCTGCATCTGTGAGTTCCAGGATAGCCCGGGCTAAACAGAGAAACCAAGAAAAAGTGTAGCGCTTGAGAGTGGTGACTGCTGAGAGGTTAAGGTTAGACTCATCTGCCTACAAGTCAGTCTGATTCCTTGTGGAATTCTGAAATGTGTTCAACTTTAGATTTTAAGCTATGATTTGTGACTTTTTGTTGCTATTTTCACATTACTGTCCAGCCCAGCATGAGCTCTGCCCTAAGCAAAGTGGTTTGAGCCTTCCTTATCCAAATGCTTGGTGTCTGGAGTGCTTCAGATTTTGAGTCTTTGTGATTTGGAATATTTGCATAGACTTTGCAGGTTGAAATCTCTGATCTAAAAATCTAAAATTTAGAATGCTCCAAAAACCTGAAGTGTTGCAATGTCAGTTTGATCAAGCTCAGGAAGAATTGGATTCACAATACTTTTGATTTTGTTTGGATTGGGGATGCTTACCCAGTACTATGGCAAATAGCCTTTTTTTGTTTTGTTTTGTTTTTTCTAAGACCAAGTATCATTTTGTATTTTTGGTTGCCTTGGGACTCACTCCAGTAGACCAAATTTGTCTTGAATTTGTGACAACTGCCTGTGCTTTCGGTGTTGGGTGTTGAGGTTATAGGTCACCTCGCCCAGCTTCTGTGTTTCGTGATTCTGGACCTAGAGTCCTCTTAATTAATATCTAAACTATATTGCTGCTGCTAACACTAATTTCTTGCATTTGTGTCACTTGATAATGCTCAGATTGTTCATAGACATTTTGTTGCTCAGATTTTAAATTCTGTGAAGCGTGCGGGAAAAGTGATGGTCTCATTTTATATTTCTTGACTGGGTCACCTCCTTTATGACATCAACACTTTTAAAATATTAAGTCAACAGTGGTAACCAGACATAATTTTATGCTGCTTTGTATTTGAAAGTAGATTAATTTACTATGAATCTAATACATTTTTTTCCCACTGCTAGACAGTGGAGGAATAGAGCTAGCTTTCTTTTAAAGTTAACAATTCAACAGGAGCCTGGGCAGAGTTCTCACCCTTGCTTGTCTTTCTGCTGTGTGTGTGCTTTTCCCTGTCCCTGTAACTGCAAGCTGTCAGTATTTAGAAGACGTTGTGCTATTTCATCCCAGCACTCTCCAGCTGTGCAGCTCCATAGGGACTACGGGATGGTTAGCTCCGGTGGCACATGGTTAGCTCCGGTGGCACAGAAAGCCAGCCACTCTTCTTCCCATGGCATAGCCTCTGCTACCTCTAGACAGGCTGCTCACATCAGGCTTGGCATACCATAACAATGGGGTGTGTAAACGCAGAGTAAAAGCTGAAGGATAACTTCGTGGAGTCAGAGTAGATTATGTTTCATATGTAGTCTCCTGCCACCATCTTTGCTACTTGAAAAATGCTGTGCATAAATATAACCGTAAGTTAGTTTTCGGTGGAGACTTGGTCATATTCTAGGTACACTGAATTTGTCCTTTGTATTTATCATTTTACTTTAGTACTCTATCCTCTCATTGAAGCAGTGAGGCGATGGGCTGTTCTCCACATTGCATAGATGAGGATGGGGGGTTAAGTGAAAGAAGGAAACAGCCCTAAAGCTGCCTCTATGTATAGTTGCAGTGCCTGTAACTCTTTAGTAGAGGGGAAATTGAAAGCAAGACTTCACAGGCATGATACCTTATCACAGACACTATAAAAACAAGATAAAAACATGGTAAAAACCAAGGGAACAATTGAGAATCTTTTCACTGACATGAACTGTACAATATAAAGTTAGCATATATTGCAGGAGTGACCACGGTTAGTAATTGAGTTTCTTTTTCTTTCCTCTCTTGGCTCATTTTTATTATGTGGGAACTGTAGGCAGGGAAGCTTAGGCATTTCTGGCTTTTCTTTGGACAGGGCCTCATATAACCTAGATTGGCCCTGTACTTGTTATATAGCTGAAGACTGTCTGAACTCCTGATCCTCTTCCCTCTGCTTCCAAGTATTGGGGTCATAGGCAGACACCATTACACCTGGGTGTGCATAGGTTTTTATGTTACGGGAGCTCCTTCTGCTCCTTCAGCCAATAGCCGCTGAGATAACAGACCACTGGGCGATGGTGGCGCACACCTTTAATCTGAGCACTTGGGAGGCAGAGGCAGGTGAATCTCTGTGAGTTGGAGGCCAGAGCACGAGCAGAGGGAAGTGGCCGCTTTTTTAAAGGGAGAGAGACCACGCCCCAGTGGGCTGGTATCTCAGCAGCTATTGGCTGAAGGAGTGGAATGAGCTCCCACAACATTTTTAGATAGATCTTTCCCTTGTCTTAAGTCATATACTATCTGTTTGATCAGATTTCCCTGTTTTCCTGCTTTCTCTGCCACATAAGAGTACTTAAACCAGGCAGTGGTGACTCATGCCTTTAATCTCAGCACTTGGGAAGCTGAGACAGGCAGATCTCTAAGTTCTAGGCCAGCCTGGTCTTTAGAGTGAATTCCAGGACAGCCAGGGCTTCACAGAGAAACCCTGTCTCAAAAAACCAAAAGCCAAAACAACCCAAAACTTAAATTGGGGTTTGTGTGTGCAAAGCAATTGCAAGTATATTAGAGCATCAGGACCTGTAAGACATGGATCCCAAAACAGAAAGTCTCAGTGCCATTGGCCACCACTCTGTGCCTGGAAGGTAGGAAGTCCGGACTTGGGGACTTGAGAGTTGGTGTGAAATTTCATTATCAGTTCTTTGCTCTCTGTGTGACTTAGATTGGTAGTACACACAGAATACCATTGTCCAGTCATGGTTGGTTTGCCATCCAGGGTGTGGATAGTCCTCTAAATGTACGAGTAGATAGGGAAAACCCAGCTGAGGGAGTTTCAGAAGACAAAAGAAGCATAATATCCTAATTAGATGCAAGAAATTCTAGAATAAAAGGTTTTAATAATAAGGGTTAAATTAAAGATAAAAATTAGGGGGAGGCTAGCTTGAATGTGTGTGAAAATTGTAATTATGATTCTGGATGTGAGATAAAGGTAGAACTTTTAAAACATACGAGACCTTGTATATTTATGGGTTTATTCTTTTCAAATATTTTCCTTGGGAGTTTGAAATCTGCAAAAACTTAAAAGCCGTTGAGTATTTTCTGTGTGCCCGCTGCAGTTAGTTTATGAACCCAGAGTTTTTCCTACAGGGTTCATATTCGATGGGAATGACACCTACCCGGTACTGCAGCTATGCCTGAGAGCATCCTCCAGGCTCCTTGGTGACAGGCAGCTCTTACAGTTAGGGCTATACTAGTGAGAGCCACGGGGATGACCATCGGGTGTTCCGGAGTGCTAAGTCACTCAGTCTTGGCCCTCAGAGAGTCATGCCTGACAGAGGAGGAAAGCACGCGTGGACTTCCCAGGAGTGATGGAAGCCCAGCAGGGCAGGGGCAGCTCCGGGCTCTGCACTTTGTTTGCTTTTGGTTCCTTGAAGCAGTTGACTTTTCTAGATGCACTTTCTTATATTCAAAGATTATTAAGGGTCTATTTATGGTCTGAGTGCCTGTGGAGGCTGGAAGAGAGCAGCAGACCCCTGGGACTGGACAGCCACCCTGTGGGTGCTGTGAAACAATCCTGGTTCCTCTGCAAGAGCAGCAAGTGCTCTCAGCCCCTGAGCCATCCCCCGGCCCTCATTACATTTTTTTTATCTTGTTGTTTTCATGTAGGGATAATCACGAACTCTCTACAAAATGAGCTTTGTCTAGGAGAGGACCTAGGATAATTGTATTTAATTGTTAGGTAATAACATTTAATGAATACTTTCTACGAAAACTTAAAAAAACAATTTTTAAGGTAATTTAAACATCTACTCTAAAATTTTTTTTTGTTGTTGTTGTTTTTTTCGAGACAGGGTTTCTCTGTAGCTTTGGAGCCTGTCCTGGAACTAGCTCTTGTAGACCAGGCTGGTCTGGAACTCACAGAGATGCGCCTGCCTCTCTACTCTAAAATTTTGCTTTCACTATTCAGTTCATTCGCTTGGTTAACCTTTTCTACATAGATAGCATAAATGTAAATTTAAACAAATTCTTTTTTTTTTTTAAGGGTTTCTCTGTAGCTTTGGAGCCTGTCCTGGAACTAGCTCTATAGACCAGGCTGGGCTCGAACTCACAGAGATCCGCCTGCCTCTGCCTCCCGAGTGCTGGGATTAAAGGCGTGTGCCATCACCGCCCGGCCCTTTAAGTCTATTTTTAATAACAAAACATGTTATTTTCTTCATATGGGTGTTTGTGCACTACATGTGTGCGGTGCTTGAGGTCAGAAGAAGGGGTAAGATCCCCGGGACTGGAGTTACAGACTCTCATGAGCTGCCATGTGGGTGCTGGGAACTGAACCTGGGCCCTGTGGAAGAGCAACTGGTGCCCTTAACCACTGAGCCAATTTTAAATTAGTACATTTTGAATTTTGAAGTTTAATCACTGCAGGAGATCAAGGGTATAAGTGATTTGCATAGCAGGGTGTGATAGCGTGTGTTTTATTTCCCTTGCTTCTAGAATTAGCTTTTCCTTTATCAATTAACAGTGATCATGGCTTTGTCCTAAAGTTCTCAACCCATGTGTCATGATTCCTTTCGGGACTGAACCACCTTTTCACAGGGGTCGCCTAAGACCATCGGAAAGCATAGAAATTTACTTTACGATTCATAACAATAGCGAAATTATAGTTATGAAGTAGCAGCAAAAATAATTTTATGGTTGGGGGTCACCAGTGCCCTCCGTGGGGCTGGGAATGGCTCAGAGGGTCAGAGCACACCCACTGTGTGAGTAAGTGGGTGTGAGCTCAAGTCCCTAGCTCCCATGTAGAAGCTGTGTGGCCAAGCCTGCCTCTAACTCAGGGTTGGAAGGTGGGACAGGCGGATCACAGGAACTTTGTGGACAATCAGCGTAGCTGAACAGTAACTTCAGGTTCAGTGAGAGCCCCGTCTCAAAATATGGGGAAGAGCAATATTGAAGATGCCTAAGATCCTCCCGTGGCATACGAATGTACGGGCATCTGTGGCCATAGACACAGACACACACACACACACACAAGCACACACACACCCTACAGACCCCATAGACACAGACACACACAAAGCACACAACACCCTACAGACCCCATAGACACAGACACACACACACACCCTACAAACACCATAGACACAGACACAGACACACACAAGCACACACACATCCTACAGACCCCACACATGCACACACACACACAAGCACACACACACACAAGCACACACACACCCTACAAACCCCATACATGCACACAGACACACCAAGGCCCTCTCCCCCCCTGCACACAAAGAAGGTGGTGTTCCCTGTATCCTAACATCTTAGAAATAGAAAAGGTTAATTATAGGATGAGGCAGCTTCGAGATTGTTGGTCTGTTTAAGAAAATGTATTTTCTTGGGGGTTCCTGTTGTGTCACCCTCGGGTTTGGATCGTGTCTTCTTGTGGGCAGTAGTATTTTATCTCAGGGTCCGATGCGCTTGCCTCTAGATCAGAATCAAGCCCTGCGCCTCTGCCTGGGCAGCACGAGTGTGGGAGGGCAGTATGGAGCCATCTCCGCCCTCAGCATCAACAACGACTGCTCCAGACTTCTCTGTGGCTTTGCTAAAGGACAGGTAAGGTGACGGCTTCATTGACCCTCAAGGTGACGTTAAAGTGGAATCTAAATAGTTTTAGGTAAATATTTTGAAGAACAAAATGCATGTTGTGTGTTATGAAGTGATGTATCTAGAGGCGACATGCCTGTTAGTGCCAGCCTGGGCTCTGTTAGTCTGACCTTTGGCTTATTTAGATTTTTAAAATAATTGTTACAGACTGAACTAGACTTTGTAGCTTTCATATTCTAATGGTGCTTATCTTGGTAGATGGCTTTTATAAAATATATCCTCTTCTGGTAGTAGTACGTAATTGTGGTTGCTTTTATTTGTTTTTGATGAGAGAGAGAGAGAGAGAGAGAGAGAGAGAGAGAGAGAGAGAGAAAACACCCGTAGTGTGTGCACATGTGTAAAGTTCAGTCATCCTTAGTTATACTGGACTAGTGAGCCCCAGAATCTTCTTGTCTCCATCGCCAGAGCTGGAATCGCACAACACCTAGCTCCTCTTTTCTTTTCATTTCCTTTCTTTTCTTTTTTTTCTTTCTTTTTTCTTTTTTTGGTTATCCAAAACAGGGTTTGGTTTCTCTGTTGCTTTGGAGCCCGTCCTGGAAATAGCTCTTATAGACTAGAATGGACTAGAAGTTCACAGAGATCTGCCAGCCTCTGCCTTCTGAGTACTGGCATTAAAGGCATGCACCACCACTACCTGGCTGCTTTGTTTTTCTTAAAGATTTATTTTTATCTATCTATCTATCTATCTTTTGTTTTCTTTTTCAAGACAGAGTTTCTCTGTATAGCCTTAGTTGTCCTGGAACTTGCTCTGTGGACCAGGATAGCCTTGAACACACAGAGATCCACTTGCCTCTGCCTCCTGAGTGCTGGGATTAAAGGTGTGTGCCACCAACATGGAGTGATTTATTTTATTTTAAACTATGTGTGTGTGTTTTCTGTGTGGGTATGTGCACACACGCACAGGCGCCCACTGAGATTGGAGGCGTTGGATCTCCTTGAGCCGTTGTGAGCTTTCTATGTGGGTGCCAGGAAGTGGACTCAGATCCTCGGCAAGAGAAGCAGTGATTTTTATGGCTGAGCCTGCTCTCTTGCTCCCTGAAGCCCTTGGCGTTTTTATAGTTCTAGGGATTGAACTCAGGATCTTATGCTTACAAAGCAAGAATTTTGCCAACTGGCCATCTCCTCACCCCTTGTGGCTACTTTTAAAACCACTCTTCCCATCCCTGTGCTCTTGGGCAGTGGTTCTGTCAGGTCCTTCTTTGTGGTGACAAGTCATGGTTTTTCTCCTTCCCTGATCTCTGTATCACAGCTGGCTTGCTATGACACCGTTTATATGAGTGTTTAGTCAGTTCTCAACAGATTGACTTACCAGAAATGGTAAAATCGAAGTGTTAAATGAACCAGGCAGAGGGAGGGCCCGTGAAGCTGACATGGAGGGCTCTAATGGAGTCTCAGCTAGTAGCTGTGTTTGAACTTGATGGCTTTTTCCCTGCAATGTTTATAGACAAGGAATAGGTCATTTCAGCCAAAAGGCAGGATATGTAAGAGCAGAAAAGCAATCCGTTTGTTTTTAAAGCCCTTGCCTGTCTTACAGATCACCATGTGGGATTTGGCCAGCGGGAAACTTCTCAGGTCAATATCAGATGCTCACCCTCCAGGGACAGCCATCTTGCACATCAAGGTGACGACGGCTTCTCCTCCTTGTGCTAACCATCTTCGTTGCCATGCCTCTGTAGCCACATTAAACTTTTTCATAACCAGACATCCCTAAATTGATTTAACACAAAGCTGAATATGATTTGATGAACCCAATGATACTTTCTCAAGTTCAAAGCCAAAGATGGGCTAGAGTGAAGATAACTGGCTTCAGGTTGTACTGAAGTCAAGCAGCAAAAGGACCGACCTGATCTGATCCCATCATAGGTGTTTGGCAGCCGAGAAGCAACACGCTTCTAAAAACTCATTTGGAGATTTTAGACACTCTCTTCACCCTGTTCAGTTGGCCAAGACTTTATTGCTGAGGGGTGTATGGCTGCCCATTGTTGGGAGTGCCTGAGACTCCAGGCACCAACTGTGGAAGAGCCAGGGCTTGGATTATATTTAGAAGTGAATCGTTTGGTTTATTTTCTTTCAAGTCTCTAAAGGAAAAAAGCATTAAGGTCGCTGTGTTGGTTTTTTTTTTTTTTTTTTTTTACTCTCAGGCTTGAAAAGCATAAAACTGACTTAGGTAACAGGCTTCATTTATAGTTCATGTGAAGCCTGCCTTTTCATGCTGGCAAGCCCATGCTCAGAAGCATAAAAGGTAAAGGACTATAGCAAGGGGATTCTAAACTCGGCTCTTCTAGATTTAATCATGTGCATACTTGGTTGCTTAGCTCTGCAGCTCTCCCATCCACACACATGCTTTTTAAAGCCCGTAGCATCTGGAGTTTATATATCTGCATCTAGGCTAGTTACGGAAAGCCTTCTGTGGCAGAACGGCATTGAAGCATTTAGGGACGATGAAAACAGCCAAGATGAGTTAGTCCTTCCTCTCTCAGAGCACAAAGCTGATTTATCTCAACCTCTTTTTCTAGAGCGTGTGCCAACTGCTAATGTCTGTGCATGTTTTATTTCTCTTGATAGATTAAGATCTTTGAAAGCAGAATCTATCTGTCATTTATTTTTGTGTTCTGCCCATAGTAACTGCTCAGTAAATGTTTGCTTGAAGTAGTAATAGTGGGGAAAAAGAAGAAGTTATTGGGTGAGACAATAAGAAACAGAGGAATTAAAGGCAGAGGAAAAAGAAGAACACAGATGAGATTAAGACGCAGCTCCAGGAGCTGTGTTGTTTGGGGATGATTTGGGGTTTGCAGTCACGGGCATGAGAGAAAGGAGGTGCAGGCTTCAGTGTAACTGGGGTCGTGGACTAACATCTATTGGTCTTTGAGTATCTAACTCATCGATCTCTGATGTCATCAGCAGGCGTCCAGGCTCGGATCCTGTGTACTAGTGCATGTATATAATTCTCCAAATGTTCTGGACCAGTTTTAAAAAGTCCATACACAAAAAGGAACGATGAAACAGAAACATGAGTGCTCTTCTCCTGCGTGGGAATGGACATCTCATGTTCTCCCCCATGGCAGCTGCTCACCTAGGCTTGGAGAGAAAGGGTGGGGACTTCTGTTGTGTGAGGGGAGGTTTGAGGGAGTATTGTACAGTAATTGCCTCTTGTAGCGCAACTCTCTCTCAACAAAAGCGGCTCTTGCAGAATGATTCACTAACCATCAGGCTTTGTGAGGCAAGTCCCTGGAAATGTTATAAATGCACTATTCCCTTTGCACCCAGTAGCATTTGCCATAACACACCTGAACTCAGGACTGCATCACTGTGAAAGGCATTGCTCTGAGTCTGCCAAGTTAGGTTACAGTCACTCTACTCCGCCTTTCAAAATGGTCGGGGAGTGTAGGGCAGTGGTAGTGCATGCCTTTAATCCCAGCCTGTCTCAAACAACAACAAAAAATCAGGAAGAGTCTCTTACTCAAACAAGTTTATTTCCCAACGATCTTAAGGATCTTATTGTATATGTCTTTATAAAAAGCCGGCAACGTCAGTGTATCCGCATGGTCCTGCTTACTTAATACCAAGTTATAAAACCTCAGTGTAATCACCAAGCCAGGAAATCAGGTTTTTATCGACTGAAGTTAGTTTTTTTTTCTTTTTTAAAAACATTATTTATTGTGTGTGTTTGTTGTGGGAGGGGCATATGGGATTCTGAGCGTGTGGAACTCTGAGGATGTCTTGTAGGAGTCAGGTCTCTGCTGTGAGTTCCAGGGATAGAATACATGAGAGGTCGGACTTGGTGACCTCTGAGACACTCAGCAACCTGCTTTGCTTTTTGAAAGATTCAGTTGTCTTAAAAGTACTGAGCTAGTATTATTGGAAATAAGAACAAATTTTGTACTTTTAAAGAGATGAACCAAGCCAGGGTTATTTCATATACTAAGTATGTATTTTGTTTTAAAAATTTTGTCCCCATGATCTTCTTAACACTTGTCTGGTTCTTTACAAGAAAATAAACTCAGCTAAACTCCTTCTCTGTTTAGTTTACAGACGACCCAACTCTTGCGATCTGCAATGACAGTGGAGGCTCTGTTTTTGAGCTAACATTTAAGTAAGAGACTAATGGACCTTGGTTGGGAAATGGAAAGATTAGCTGTTTAGTGGTTTGAGAGTGAACATGGAGAGGCCTGGAAAGTCCAGGTGTTTGCAGAAAGGTTCTGGCTGTGCTATAGTTACCTGGGGACCTTACAAGACATGTGGGAGGCTAGGCCTGGTCTCCGTGATTCTATCTCAGGTGTGAATTGGGATTCTAGACTCAGACTTCTCGGGAGACTTCTCCATGCTCCCAGGTTAGTGTAGTCCACTCATTTTAGTTTGGGCTCCAAGCCCATTGGGTTATTCATACCTGTAGTAGCCAGGTACAAAAAGGCCTTCTTGCCTTAGAATTGTCCTGTTTTACTTGTTAAATAGGAGTAAAAATTGTCTATCTATCTGGAAGAATACTTGTGAGGCTGAGGTTTAAGAAGTGCCAAATACAACATATCATGTATATTTTGTTTCCATAAATTCTCAAGGTTGATGTCTGTTTCTTAGGTTTTTCGTAGCATCTTAGATACTAGGCACAAAGTAATTGCTGAAACAGTATGAGTCATTTGTCCAGCTAGTGTTTATTGAGCATCTCCTGTATACAGACATTCGTCTAGACACCAGAGTTAGTTCAGAACCAGTCAGAGTCCCGACTCTTTACAGAATAGTTGGTGAGCATGGGGAGACAGGTACAGTCACAAAATAAATGCTCTAACTTGGGTAGATTTGAATGGCGTGAGGAGATAGACCATTGCGCTGGCTTGCACCTGCTGTAACGTAGGGAGTCTTGGGTAGAAGGTGACACATGGTAAGAAAGAGCTGAGTGATCAGAGTCAGCAAATGAAAATCAGTGGAAGTGGATAGACCTCCCAACACAAGGCACACATGGGGGTGCAGAGGAGCCAGCGTGGCTGGAGTATGCCTGCCAGGGACGACGGGAGCAGGAGAGGAATGGAGGCAAGAGCCAGTTCTGAGAGGGTTGAGACGTGGGGAGAGAGTGGCAGATCTGACCTGTGCAGTGAGGAGATGCTGTTGTGAGGACGGGAGCTAGGAGTGGCTGCTGGTCAGGCTGGAGGTTGTGATGTCTTAACGTTTTCAGGAGAGTGATGGGAGTGAGGACATGTGAATCAAGGTGTCTGTTCAGCGGCTCCAAGGGTGAAGTTTGCTGCATCGAGCCCCTGCATTCTAAGCCCGAGTTGAAGGATCACCCCATCACACAGTTTTCACTATTGGCCATGGCATCTTTAACAAAGGTAGGTGCAGTTAGAAGACAGAACTCTAGCTTTTAGAGATGCTGAGCACAGTTTGAGAATTGCAAGGTAAACATTGAAAATAACATATATATTTTCTCCTGTAGATATTGGTCATTGGGTTGAAACCATCCCTGAAAGTATGGATGACTTTTCCGTATGGACGGGTAAGCACGGCTCTGTTCTGTTGGCGAAAGGAAGGGCGAGTCAGGAGGATGGAGGGAGCGATATACAGGGGGAATTCTGTGCAGTTATCCAAAAATCCAGCTGTAGAAGGGAAGTGAGCTCCCAAGGGCAACAGCTTAAGAAAACCAAGCAGGGTAAGGTGGCATTTAGGAGTCGTGCTAGGTTATACTTTGTGTCTTTAATTTTTATGCTTTTCTTTCATGAGCAACGTATCAGCTTGTTTCTAACCTTGTCCAACAGTCTCTGTATATTGCTGTCCTTGTTCTTTGTAGTTATGCCTGCTCTCATGCATGGGTTTCTTAGTTTCATTCACTGCTCTTTTGAGTCAGTAAGACGGGCACTGGATGTGATACTGATGGGGAAGGTGGTATATTGAATGCCTTGCCTCAGTGCCCAAGAACACTGTGTGACGGCTGTGCTGTGTGACTGTGTGATAGCTATGCCGAGTGACAGCTGTGCCGAGTGACGGCCATGCTGAGTGACAGCTGTGCTGTGTGACTGTCTGTGTGACAGCTGTGCTGTGTGACTGTCTGTGTGACAGCTGTGCTGTGTGACTGTCTGTGTGACAGCTGTGCTGTGTGATTGTGTGACAGCTGTGCTGTGTGACAGCTGTGCTGTGTGACAGCTGTGCTGTGTGACTGTGTGACAGCGGTGCTGTGTGACTGTGTGACAGCGGTGCTGTGTGACTGTGTGACAGCTGTGCTGTGTGACTGTGTGACAGCTGTGCTGTGTGACTGTGTGACAGCTGTGCTGTGTGACTGTGTGACAGCTGTGCTGTGTGACTGTGTGACAGCTGTGCTGTGTGACTGTGTGACAGCTGTGCTGTGTGACTGTGCTGTGTGACTGTGTGACAGCTGTGCTGTGTAACTGTGCTGAGTGACTGTGCTGTGTGACTGTGCTGTGTGACTGTGTGACAGCTGTGCTGTGTGACTGTGCTGAGTGACTGTGCTGTGTGACTGTGCTGAGTGACTGTGCTGTGTGACTGTGTGACTGTGCTGTGTGACTGTGTGACTGTGCTGTGTGACTGTGTGACAGCTGTGCTGTGTGACTGTGCTGTGTGACAGCTGTGCTGTGTGACTGTGTGACAGCTGTGCTGTGTGACTGTGCTGAGTGACTGTGCTGTGTGACTGTGTGACAGCTGTGCTGTGTGACTGTGCTGAGTGACTGTGCTTTGTGACTGTGTGACAGCTGTGCTGTGTGACTGTGTGACAGCTGTGCTGTGTGACTGTGTGACAGCTGTGCTGTGTGACTGTGTGACAGCTGTGCTGTGTGACTGTGTGACAGCTGTGCTGTGTGACAGCTGTGCTGTGTGACTGTGCTGAGTGACTGTGCTGAGTGATTGTGTGACAGCTGTGCTGTGTGACTGTGCTGAGTGACTGTGCTGTGTGACTGTGCTGTGTGACTGTGTGACAGCTGTGCTGTGTGACTGTGCTGAGTGACTGTGCTGTGTGACTGTGTGACAGCTGTGCTGTGTGACTGTGTGACAGCTGTGCTGTGTGACTGTCTGTGACAGCTGTGCTGTGTGACTGTCTGTGACAGCTGTGCTGAGTGACTGTGCTGTGTGACTGTGTGACAGCTGTGCTGTGTGACTGTGTGACAGCTGTGCTGTGTGACTGTCTGTGACAGCTGTGCTGTGTGACAGCTGTGCTGAGTGACTGTGCTGTGTGACAGCTGTGCTGTGTGACTGTGTGACAGCTGTGCTGTGTGACTGTGTGACTGTGCTGTGTGACTGTGACAGCTGTGCTGTGTGACTGTGCTGAGTGACTGTGCTGTGTGACTGTGTGACAGCTGTGCTGTGTGACTGTGTGACAGCTGTGCTGTGTGACTGTGTGACAGCTGTGCTGTGTGACTGTCCTGAGTGACTGTGCTGTGTGACTGTGTGACAGCTGTGCTGTGTGACTGTGTGACAGCTGTGCTGTGTGACTGTGTGACAGCTGTGCTGTGTGACTGTGTGACAGCTGTGCTGTGTGACTGTGCCGAGTGACAGCTGTGCTGTGTGACAGCTGTGCTGTGTGACAGCCATGCCGAGTGACAGCCGTGCTGAGGCAGGATTATGCTCCCTGTCTGCGTCTCTGACACGGTGAGTGAGTGTACCCCCCTGCAAAGCCAGTATGAATTAGCAGGACGCATGCTTTCCATGGATTCCATCTCTGATATGTGTTACTTTAGAAGTTGTTATTTTTCAGGAAGTATAGATGATTTTATGGGTTTTGCATATGTGGGTTTAAGTAGCCACACATCATTATCAGAAAAGTTCAGGTCCATACTGAGCACAGACAGACATGCTTCCTTGTCGTTATTTTCTAAATGATGCAGTGTAGCCCGTTTACATAGCGTTTGTGTTGACTTGTAAAGTGGTCTAGAGAGGGGAGAATGTTCATAGGTTATATGTAAACATGGGGTAACCTAGAGTAAATTCCATGTAGATATCCCTTTTCCCTTTCCTTTTGTTTTGCTATTGTTTGTAAGAGATTTGGGGTCTTCTTTGGAAGGACATTGATGAGATGCTGTTGTATTAATCACTGTTCTGTTGCTGTGAAGAGACACCAATACCAAGAAAACTTATAAAAGAAAGCATTTAATTGGGGCCTTGCTTACAGTTTTAGAGAGTGACTGTCATGGGGGAGTGTGGCAGATAGGCAGGCATAGTGCTGAAGCTATAGCTGAAAGCTTTGCATCTGATCCCCAAGAGAGAAGCAGAGGAAGAGGGAGAGAGGGAGGAATGGAGGGAGAGGGGGAGAGAGAGAGACACAAGGTCTGGTGTGGGCTTTCTAAGCCCTGTCTAGCAGCACACCTTCCTCAACAAGGCCACACCTCCCGATCCTTCCCAAACAGTTCCACCAGATAGAGTCCAAGCATTTGAGTATGTGAGCCTGGGTGGGGTGCAGTTCTCATCTAAACACCACAGCCATGGAGAGGGAGGATACAGAGCATGGCTAGACAGCAGCAGTGCAGACATGGCGGAGACGGCTCCTGTTTCCTTGTGGGTGTCCTGTTGTCCTTCCAGATGGCAAGCTGGTGGAGAACATCACTAACATTTCTTAGGTTAGCTTTATTGACTTGTGGAGGTTTTTGTCACAATGTTTGCATCTTTTTGAATGTTTTATTGATGTTTTCATTTATGAACATTTTCAAAAAGATGTTTAAGGAATTTTAATGAAATATCAGTACTCTTTTCATCTAAATTCTACTTTTACTATCTTACTGTCTTACTGTATGGTTGTATTACATATATGTTCATTTATCCATCTTTCTACCCACCGAGATATTTTAGTTTTTTTATATAGGTTTCAGAGTAAAATATGGAAACCAACATTTTCTGCTTTAGGTATTCAGCATGTATATAATTAGCTAGCATTTCGTATTTGTTTAGGTTTTGCTAGTGTGAATTCATATCCAATAAATATACAAATCTCGAGTGTACATTTGTTGAAGTTTCCTGATGAAGGCAACCAATGTGACTATCAACCAGAGGCTTCCTGTGACACTTCCCACCCAGCCCCTGCTCTCTGGAAGCCTTGTGGGAAACTGGGGAGGGCTTTAGCAAAGCAATTATTCAGATGCTGTTTCTCAAACAGATTTCTTACTTTGTCCACTGTGATGAATATTTCCTGTCTCTCTTTTGACTTAGATGGATCCGTCCAGTGTTCCGCTGCTGGCCTGGCACTTTGTGGCTGTGAATAACTGTGTGAACCCCATGCTTGCCTTCTGCAGAGGAGATGTGGTTCATTTTCTCTTGGTAAGCTGCAGTGTGATGGTGTCTGCTGTTCCCAGATTTTCTGGCAATTTAAAGTTGTGTCAAAAACAAAACAAAACAAAACTATGCCACTGTCATAAGTCTTTGGAGAGAGAGTGTGTGAAGCCTGTTTGGTTTGTATTTAGGCTTTCATGTTAAAAATGGAAAAACTCTCTTGGTTCCTTAATCTTTATAGTTTATTCCTTGATTCCTTCTCTTTCAGCTAACAAGTGATTAATGGTCTGTCTGTATGTGTGAATCGCACATGTTTGACTGCGAGCATGTCTGTAGAAATGAAGTCTGTGTGTTTATTTGTTAGAGAGCAAGTGCCGTTTACACAGGAAGCTGACAAAGGAAGCATAGAACACTCTTTCCCACAGCTTACCAGAGGGCAGGTGAAGTGCTGAGCTGTTTATGAGAGTTCAAGTTGTTGATCAGAGCACATAGGATGCCTGTGGTGGCCTGTGAGTGTGGACTTCAGTCCCAGAGCTAAGCATGTGCCTGCAGTCAGACACTGGTCGTCTTCCTCAGTGAGACAGGTGCACCACTGTGCACTTCATTTCTCGGGCCAGAAACCTTTCAGGTCCCTGCCCCCTTCGGTGTGCTCTGTCACAGTGTCCTGTTGACTCTCTCTCTATTGTCTTGACTTTTCTTCCTTTTGACCCCGTCATGGCTGATCACTTCCCAGTGTAAACCACACGCGTGTTTGTCCTAAACTCTGCAGGGCGGGACTTCCCAGCTGGTCTCCTCACTCACGCCGACACCTCTGTCAGTAAAGCTCTGCTATCTGCCGCTTGCCCTAGCTCACGATCAGTGCTGCCTTCTCTGCCTCCCCGACCCTGCTCTGCACTCCAGACCTTCCCTGTCACAACAGTGAGCACACGCAAACCCTTGCCTAGCTTTCTCTCTCACTAAGCTGACAGCCGAGTTGAGAAGCTGGCTTTCCTGTTCAGCTGGCATTGGGATGGCACCTGTGTGTGAAGGATGGCTGGTAAATGCTTGTAGAACCAACGTGAGGGCAGGCGTGAAATTCAATATATGGGGTGGGTTTAGACCAGAGTAGGGGAAACTTATGTACCAAATATGACTAGTTACCTGTTTGGGTAAGTAAATTTTTAGTGGAACATAGTCATATTCATATTGATTTATTTATTCATTTCATTTCTTTGTTTTTTTGAGACAAACTCTCATGTAGCCCAGGCTGGTCTCAAACTCACGCTATAGCTAAGGTTGACCTCAGACTCCTGATTCTCCTGCCTTCTCAAGTGCTGGGGTTATTGCCATGCACCACCATACCCAGCTCACACGTTGTCTCTTACTGCCTTCTCACTGCAGTGCTAGAGTTAAGTAGGTCTGACAGACTATCCAGTCTACAAATGTTAAAGTATTTACCGTCCACCCCTTCACAGAAAAGTTTGACAGTCGTTGATGGGGCACCCCTGATCTAGTAGGATTGGCTTGGGGTGGTAATGGGGAGCTGTTATAGATTCTGGGTCAATAAGATGGTAAAGATGTAGTTGAAATGCAGCTGTAGGATCAGTCTGGAAGTAGCACAAATAATAGATTCTCAAAGGTAGGAGGTCGTGAGCTTGCACTGAAGCTGGTGTGTTGTGCGTAAGCAAATACATTTTAAAAGAAAGGAACCGAGAGTCTTGCATTGGAGGCCTTACATCTCTACGTGGTAGAGTCAGGGAATAGTCAGGCAAACTCTGTGTGGCTTCAGATCTCAGCACACTGAGTTGGGAGTGACAGGGACCCGGGCGATACCCTGGGTGCCCAGTGAGCAGACAGCGGGGCGAGGAGCAGATGAGCATTTCAGGACAGAGAAGGCAGAGGATAAAAACCAAAGGGGCACTTGTGTGTCAGCTGCCGTGCCTGTGCAGCCCAATACCTGTGATTCCCAGTGCAAGGGGAAGAGTTTGTCTGGGCTCACATTCAGAGGCTTTGGTCCTTGGGTCTGTTGACCAAGCAGATGCCATAAGCCTGCTCTATCTCTCAGAGATCAGGCCTCAATCTCAGCTCCCTGAGACTAAACAAGCTGTTTCTGGGGAAGAGCCACGAACAAAGGACAATCAATCTCCAACCCCCCACCAGCAAGAATGAGGAGGTCTGGGGTCCTAAGCCATAAACAGCTCAAGATGATAATCCAATAAGGACAAAGCCTGGGGCTTGTCCAGGCCTGCCCAAAAATGGAAAACTGTAACTCTGATCCGCCTCAGTCATCCCTGCCCAAATAAAACATACTAGTATGATTGCCACTTGCTTAAGCCAGTTGTAGGTAAGATGAGCTAACTGCCCTAGGAACTCCCATTCTGAGGAGTCTTCAGTCCACACGTCCCTCTCAGGGTCTTCTACATCTTGCCTTTGTGTGGGGTGGTCGTCCCCAGCATGCTGGAATAATAAACGCTCTTGCTGATTGTATGTGTGGATGGTGGTGTGGGACTCCTCCAGGACCCTAACATGGGGAAGGTGCTCTGTTATAGTGGTGCACACAGTAGGGCAAAGGTGCCCAGTTCATGGTGGAGAGAGAGAGAGAGAGAGAGAAAGAGAGAAAGGGCACATCTATAGCCACCTGACTTTCATCCAGAAAGCACTGTGTATGGAAGACGCTACCTCCTCCCCCCCCCCCGCCCCCCCAGTGGTGTCACAGGCCAGTAACCAAGTCCTTAGCACAGGGACCATTGGTGGAGAAGTAGTTAAACCACAGCGTGTGATTTTGCTGGATGCTCATGAAAGGCAAAGGAGAAAGGGAAGGCAAAAGGAAAGGCGTTTCTTGTAAAGACATGTAGAAGGGGAGGAGAGCCCAGGGACATCAGACAGGAGGGACAAAGCCTCTGCGGCAGTGTCAGTTCTGAGGTAAGACAGTGCTAGAGAATGACCAGGGAAGGCAGGCTGGAGAGATGAGCTCAGGACACAGTGGTTTGCTGGGTCCTTGTTAGACGTCTGATTGGTAGTGGGACGGGGTGGGACCTCCATGGCAGAATTTGGTGAGGAAGTGAGTTTCTAGGAGAGCCAAGTCGCGCCACCACAGTGCTCGGCCATGCGGGGAATAGTGTGGTTAAGTGACGTCTATGAGAAGTAAGTCGGGGGAAATAGGGGCGCAAAAGAGGGAAGCAGATCTGTAAGAAGAGCAACTGAGTCTGCTAGAAAGGGAGGAAGGCGCTAAGCGGGTGGGGTGGGAGCGGGGTAGAGTTCTGTGGGGAGGGCTGGAGAGAGCCCTCCGGAGTAGGCGGTAGGCGGTGTGGGACGGATCTTCCCAGTTCTGGACACTTGGTACCTGTGGCACATAGCTGTGTGGTGCTGCAGGTGTGAAATGGGAGTGAGTGACATGTGGCCAGAGCTCATGCTCTCACCGGCGGGTGACACACTTGAGGTCAGCATGTCAAGAGGTGGGACTGGAGGGGAGGAAGGGAGACTGGAAGAAAGACGTCTGTCTCACTACCGTGGATGCGCGGGGAAACCGCGGGGGGGGGGGGGGGGGGGGAGGGTAGCTAGTACTCAGGTGCCAGGCGGGCCTGGATGCCAACATTCTCTTCAGGTGGAGACCATGCACCGACTGAGGTGTCTTCATTTTTATAAAAATTCTCAGTATTTTTGGAATCTCTGTACTGAATGGAAATCATACTCTCGATGGAGTATAAATTTAAAGAAAATTCTTTCACGTAATACTTGACATCTAGACTGTCTTCGCTCTCCTCAGGTTAAGAGAGACGAGTCAGGTGCAATCCACGTCACCAAGCAGAAGCACCTTCACCTGTACTACGATCTGATCAACTTTACCGTGAGTATTATTTAAACCACGTCCCGTTTATTTCGTGCTGTTGTTCCATCCCAGGAGCAATAAAGCTTGCAGGGTTTCTGCCGTTGGCCAGGCCCAGCAGGCACATGCTAACACACACCCAGTATGAAGTGCTGTGATGTGCATGAAGTTTACTTTGGTGCGATGCCAGGTCCTTGTTGCCTTTTGCTCTAAGTCCTGCTGAGCATTGGCAGGGGAAGGTAGCATTTTCTCCAGTGCTTTAATACCTCAGAGGGGATCTGGGTTCAGAAGAGCCCAGGTCTCTGCAGAGTTGTGGTTACAATGCTTTGTGTGTGGATACATTTGCACCTGTGAGCTTCTCTTAAAGGACTTCGCTTGTGTTACCCGTTCTTTTCCTGTGTCTTAAAACTTTGCCAAATTTTAACTTTACTTCTCAGTCATCAGGGTGCATTGGTTTAAAAAATGCGACTTTTTTCTGTGTCAGATTTTATGTTTTCTTTTTCAGTAGTGGGTTAATTTTGAAAATAGTGTGTTTTATGTTTCAGCATTTACCGTTACTCGTTTTAGCATCTAATAGCCGATGTCTGGTGAAACATGGTATTTTATCATGAATATAGCTGGCTTTAATTATAATGCAATGGCTCATTTATCCAGTAAAAAAGACTGAGGAAATTTTCCTTTTGATTCATTAACCTATACTGATGGAGGAAGGTCATTGGTTAAAAAAATAAAGAAACTGCTTGGCTGGCCCTCATAGGTTAGAACACAGGTGGGTGGAGTAAACAGAACAGAATGCTGGGAGGAAGAGGAATTGAGCTCAGACTTGACAGCTCTCCTGAGAGAGACGCCATGCCCCGTTCCCGGGCAGACACACGCAGACACACGCGATGAAGCTCTGACCCAGGTGGACGTAGGCTAGAATCTTCCCGGTAAGACCGGTGCTCACAGATTATTAGAAATGGGTTGATTGGGGTATCAGAATTAGCCAGTAAGGGCTAGAGCTAAAGGGCCAAGCAGTGTTTAAAAGAATACAGTGTCCGTGTCATTATTTCGGGTAAAGCTAGCTGTGCGGGCAGCCGGGGTGCTGGGGATGCAGCCCCGCCGCTCCTGTTACAACACTATACTTTTTTAAGAATATAGTTAGAAAGTCAGATCTTAAGATTGATGCACAAACTCAGTTGCATTTTTCAGCCAAGTCTTCCTACGTTGCTTCATTTGGCCTCGATCTTTTGGGCTGAAATATCCGTCCTGCTTCAACGTCACACAGGCTAGGGCTTTAAGAGCGTCCTGCCGTGCCTGGCCCACACTGCTTCTGTAAGCTCACTCTTCCTCTAGAAATACAGGTTGAACATGCTGCTGCAGTTATCTTCCTACTACTGCAACAAAGCACCACTAGCAGGGCGACTTCCAGAAGAAAGCTTCCAGTTTCAGAGTCCTGGCCACCATGGGGGGAGCAGCAGGCAGGCAGGAAGGGTGCTGGCGCAGTCACTGCAGACTTACATCTGATCTATAATCGAGGCAGAGAGAGAGCTAACTGGGAATGGTGTGGAATTTTGAAACCTCAAAGCCCACCCCCAGTGACACACCTCCTCCTGCAAGGCCACACCTCCTAATCTTTCCCAAACAGTCCCACCAATTGGGGACCAAGCATTCAAACCTATGAACCTATGGGACTATTCTTTTTCTCACCGCCACACATCCCTAACCCGGAAATAAAAATGCCTAAGCCCTCCAGATCTAAAGCTCTGAGGATCAACATGGGAACTCCACACTTGGCATCATGGGGTTGTAATTGAAATACAGTCATGCCATGTGAGTAAGTCAGGGCTCCCTAGAGCTCGAGTCTCAACTCGATGTTCACGACTCCTTTGGGGGTTGCATATCGGATATTCTTCACAGTAGATATTTACATTATGATTCCTGACAGTAGCAAAATCACAGTTATGAAGCAACAGTGAAATAATTTTATAGTTGGGGTCACCACATCACGAAGAACTAGATTAAGGGGTCACAGTAACAGGAAGGTTGAGAGCCACTGCTCTTGAGGAACAGAACGGATAGAATGAATATGATAGAGTAATAAAGGGGATTTATTAGAACGGTATACAGGCCATGGTCCAGCTAGTCCAATAATGGTGTCTACCAGCAGAGAGCCCAAGAGTCCAGGACCTGTTTAGTCCACGATGCTGATGTCTTAGCTTCTCCTTTTAAAAAAATGTGCATTATTTCTGTGCCAAGAATTGTCCTCTGATCATCTAGGTTTGTGAGACTTAGGTTGCTGTTTTGCTTCACTAGTAAGAAAATTTGAAATAAAATTGTTATTGTACTAAGGTCATTTGTGCCAATATGCCTTTCAAAAAAATTACAACATTCTGCAATACATTTCCCAGTCAGCCCTCCCTATACCAGCAGGGCGTCATCCGACATGGTGACCTAGTGCTGTTCTCTCTGGGCCACCAGAGCTGCTCCTGCGCCAACTCCGTTGCTGTTAAAGTTACATGCACAAGGTCCTCGACGTCATGTTCTGAGTGGCCAAGCCCCCTTCTTGTCATGAAAGGTCTAGCCCGGTCCTTACTTTCGCTTTGTTATGTGCTTGAATTGCAGTGGATAAACTCACGCACAGTTGTGCTTTTAGACAGCGTGGAGAAGTTGCACGTGATCGATCGACAGACGCAGGAGGAACTGGAGACAATGGAGATCTCAGAAGTCCAGCTGGTCTATAACAGCAGCCACTTCAAGTCCCTGGCCACTGGAGGAAATGTTAGCCAGGCTCTGGTGAGTGCCGCTCTTACCCAGCATTGCTCTGCTCACTGTGGTGGCTCTGTTGTTGTTTTAAACTTCTATTTTGTTTGAAAATAGGAGTACTAAGGTTTTTCTGCCTTGGTATGTTGAAGTGGGTATGGATGTGTTTGTAAGGGTTCAGGATTATGACCCCAAACAGTAATACCTTACTTAATATCAAGGGTTAGGCTGGAGAGATAGACCAGGGATTAAGAGCACTTTCAGGGGACCTGGGTTCAATTCCCAACTCCCATTTTTCAGCCAACAGCATGTCTGTAACTCCAGTTCCAAAGGGATCTGACGCCCTCTTCTGACCACGACAGGTACTGCATGCACATGCCTGAACACCCATGACACATAAGATAAAAATAAATCTGAAAAAAAGAAACCCAAAACAAACCCAGGAGTTTTAGCTTTTATACTTCAGGGAAAAAAATTCTTTTGAGACAGAATTTGTAAAGTCAAAGTGTTTAGGAATTGAGCTGGTGACAATAAGTCTAGGAGATTGAAGGGGAAAATAACTGGAGACAGGTAGCCTGCAGGGCTTTGGTAGCTGTCTCAGGGTTTCTGTTGCTGTGAAGAGACTCCATGACCATGGCAATAAATTTTTATAAAGGAAAACTTTTCATTAGGGTGGCTTACAGTTTCAGAGGTTTAATCCAGTATTGTTGTGGCAGGAAGCGTGGCAGTGTGCAGGCAGCTATGGTGCTGGAGAAGG
The DNA here is from genome assembly GCF_018167655.1 of Microtus oregoni. Classification (NCBI taxonomy): domain Eukaryota; kingdom Metazoa; phylum Chordata; class Mammalia; order Rodentia; family Cricetidae; genus Microtus; species Microtus oregoni. The sequence continues at coordinate 23,790,994 of NW_024543088.1, forward strand.
AACTGAGAGTTCTATATCTTGACCCAGAGGCAGCAGAAGGAGACTGTGTGCTGGGTATAACATGGGCATATAAGATCTCAAAGCCCTCTTCCACAGTGACACACTTCCTCCTACAAGGCCCGCCTCCTAATAGTGCCACTCTCTTTGGGCCAAGTGTAGGAGGAAGGCCCGCTTGTTCGTCCTGCTGCCCAGTTCCCAGCCACCCTGCTAGCTTAGCCCTGAAATAACCACACAGAAACTTTATTCATTAAATCACTGATTGGCCCATTAGCTCTAGCATCTTGTTGGCTTACTCTTACATTAATTTAACCCATTTCTAGTAATCTGTGTATCACCATGTGGCAGTGGCTTACTGGCAAAGATTCAGCATGTCTGACTCTGGCAGCTCCATGGTGTCTCTCTCTCTGCCTCTTCCTCCCAGCATTCTGTTTAGTTTTCCCTGCCTAGCTCTGTTCCCCTATAGCTCTGCTATAGGCCCAATTGCTTTATTAACCAATGAAAGCAACACATAGACAGAAGGACCTCCTTACACCAGCCAAGCATTCAAACACATGAGTCACTGGGGGTCATTCCTAGTCAAATACCGCAGAAGTATTTGGGAGATATGCCAACAGGTTGTCCAGGTGTGGTAGCTTGGGACATTAGGAGACAGAGATGGCTTGGAGAGGAAGGAAGAAGACACTTTAGGAGCCGAGCAGGAGCATAGAGGAGGAGGACCCGGCTCATATTGGTATTAGCGTTACTGTAGGAAGGCAGCTATGGTAACGCCTTAAGCTACTCATGTTGGCAGTGTGTAGTTAAGCACTGTAAACTGTGATCATATGATTTCCTAAGCCATTCATCCTAAGCCATTCATCTTTAAGCCAGGAACAAGGACTGCTGTGGGAAACGTCTTATACAAAGGGTAGTAGTGGTCATCTTCAGTGGTGTCGGCAGACAGTCTGTAGGTTTGCTCCAGTCTTTCTCCTGCTTTGTGACTTCAGAGCATGCACTATGCGTGAAGGGTGTTCCAGCCACACAACGTACAAAACAGGTCATGCAGCGAGTGCACTAAGACAGCAGCAGCCAGTGTCTCAAACGTAGGCATTGCTTGGGGTAGGGTGGCAGTTAGGGGCTGGAGAGATGGCTCAGTGGCTAAGAGCACTGGATGATCTTATAGGGCACCTGGGGTTTGAGTCCCAGGACCCACATGGTGGCCCCCAAACACAACACAACTCCAGTTCCAGAGGATCCAGTGTGCTCATCTGGCCTCCTTGGGCAATAGGCATGCACAACAGTGCACTTAATTTCATGCAGGCAAGATGTTCGCACACACAAAAGTAAATGGATCTAAGGATACTATTAGATTTTAAACTTGCACTGTTAGCCAGGATAGAGAATGGGGAATTAGACTTACTTTCCAACTTAAAATACCTCAAACAAAACCTGCCACTACTACTAATTAGGAACAAAACAGACAGTTCTCTGGACTCAGGGCAGCAGTAATGATGGCTGGCAAATCCTAGACCTAGCAGGAAACAAATGACATGAGCTTGTTAGTCCTCTGACTTTCTGGCTTGTGGCTTACGGGAGAGGAACATAGTAGACTTGGTGGACACTCACTGAGGAAACAGAGCTGAGGGTACAGGAAAAACAAGGTGGTTCGTGTCTGTGGACGGTGCTGGGACTCGCCTGGAGTGCTCCGCCTGGAGTGCTCCAATGGACAGCTGTTCAGCATGTGTATGGAAACTGCCAGAGGATAGGGGAGGAGCCCTAGAGAGGCTGAGAGGGAATTATATGCAGGGCACCCACAGATTGTACTTCTGCTGATTTAAACCAGCTGGAATGGGCACTGGCCAGGGTCCTCAGGGCCATTGCACCTCAGTAGTTGCCCTCGAAGCAGAGAACTTGCTGGACTAGTAAACACTAACAAATGCTAAAAGCCCATGAGGTGGGATCAGACGGGGTGGGAGCAACAACTCAGTGGCAGGGCGTTTCCCCAGCACCTCTGAGGCCCTGGGCCCAGTACCCAGAGGCCAGGGAGCAGAACAAACAAAACACAAGAATATCAATATGGAAATTCCTGAGCACCAAAGTAAAGCTCACAGTGTGTGCCCCTTGATTAGAGATCACTCTGTATCCAAAGAGCGAAAAAAGCACAGACTGGGAAGGGGGAACCAGTCAAGACCGGCCCAGCTCTGACCCAGCTGAGGGTGAGCAGACAAGGGTGCAACCATTTTTGTCCTTTTCTATTGTATTAATTTTTAAAGTTAACATGGCAATAATGGTTTCATCATGGTGTCCCGTACATAGATGCCATTATACCCTGTCCTCATTCCTCTCAGTTTCCACCTCCTCCCCCGTCTCCAGCTGTTTTCCTTGCTTTCATGTTATATGTTGTCCTCTGTTCTCCACCTGTCCTCTCAGAATCTCCTTTTTAGTTTTGTGACTTAGGAGCACGAACACACACACACGCACACATTTTAAATTTAGGTTCTGCGTATGAGAGAAACCACACAGTTCTGATCCCATTGAGTCTGGCTTAGCTGACTTAATGTATGATTTTCATTTGCACCCGTTTTCTGCAGATGCCACGGTTTCATTTTCCTTTATCACAACATAAAATCTCGTGTCTGAACCGTGCTTTCCCCACCCGTCTTTTGGAGGACACCTAGGTGGGTTGCGTTCCTGCCTCTTGTCAGCATTGTGACAGCAAGCATGGATGTGCAGGTCTCAGTGTTGTGTATGTATTAGTATAGTCATAATTCATGTCTTCATAAAGTTGAGTGAAGACAAGACACTTTAAAAAAAGTGCGAATCAGATTCCCAGTGGTGAGCACTCCAGTGCTGGAGATGAAGGTGGAGCTGCTGGAGGAGATTGATGACAGGGTCGGGACTGTAGAGTGAAAGACGACGACCCTGATGTGGTGAGAGAAACCAAGGGAGAGCTGGAGAAACCTGAGGCCAGGACTAGGGCACGCAGAACAGTGAGGACACGGTGCTGGCTTTGGCCAGAGCAGGCCAGTCATGCAGATCACTGGACATCAACGCCATGAGCAGCTGCCCTCCTGCTCCCCATGGAACATAGTATGCATGAGGGAGCTAGGAACTGTCCCCGTTTCAGAAGTCCGCTGTCCGTCACTCTCCCCGAGGACTGGCTTCCATAGTACCGGAAGGTGCCATCCAAACTGCTAAAGGAAGAAAGTGACCCTCCCCGCTGTGACCCCTGAATACAACAGTGGCCAGCAGGACAAGATACCCCTAAGAATACAGCTGTGGCCCTCATCTGGGTGACAACCAACAGCTGTCTGACCCAAGACCCATTCAGCAAAAGGGAATCATTCCTGGTACTGAAAATGTAATCTCCACCTGTGGCTCGTGAAGCACACATCACAGAGGAGAGCCTGCCACTGCCACTTCCTACGCCACGTTCCACCTGTCCTGATGCCCATAGAGGTGTAGCTGTCACCGGGAAGTAGCAGGTCGCAATAGTTTGTGGTGCAGTTACAAGTTAGCTTGTTTCCTTCCTTTCACACATCTTCTGAGAAAGGAAAAGGCTCTTTACAGACGTGGGGAATGACTTCGCGAACTCCGTATCCTCAGTAACTTCCACTTGCAATCAAGCAGCAGTTTTTTTCTTATTATAGGTTAAAACTGTATTGACCTAAAGTGTCTCTGCATTCAGCATGGTTGAACATTTTTTAAAATGTATTATTTGTGTGTATGCACCACAGTGTGTGTGGAGATCGGAGGGCAGCTCTGTGGAGTCAGGCTGCATCTTCCTCCCCTTCATGGGTGCTGGGGCTGGAACCCATGCCATCAGGCCTGTGCAGGCGTGTTACCCTGCTGGGCCTCTCACAGGCCCTGTGAGTGACGTTCTCAGTGAAATTTCCGGTATGTAATTTGACCTTGTTTCTGTGTTTGACAGGCTTTGGTTGGGGAGAAGGCTTGCTATCAATCCATCAGCAGCTATGGTGGTCAGATCTTCTATCTGGGGACAAAGGTAAGATCTTCTTATGCTGCTCTGTGTGTCATCAGGATAGCTGAGGAAGGAGGTGGCTCGGAAGGACAGTGCATTGCAAAGTGAATTCTGACCAGCGTCAGTCCAAATCCTATGATAGTTATATCGCCAAAGACTTAGTTATTTAACATTTTCCTTTTGATTTCAGATCTAGTTGTACTTTTGTGTAGGTGCTAAGAGAACACTTATTTTCTTGCTTTGGGGATATGCTTTTATAGACTTCCTTAACGTTTGTTTTAGTGTCCATATCTAGTTTCTTTTTTTTTTTTAAATAGAATTTTTATGTCTTACATTGATCAATATATTCATTGCAAAGCGATTATCATAATAAGAGAATTCATATTCATCACCTTGTTTGGTTATCATTTGTGTGGGGGATGGGGATCTTAAGTTCATCTTACTTAGTCAACTTAAGGTAGTGGTATCTAGTTCCTTTTCCTGTTGCTGTGAGGACAAGAGCAGTGTAAGGGAGAAAGGGCTGATTTGGCTCACAGTTCATGGTACTTATCATGGCGTGGGGTCAGGGCAGCTGGAGCTTGCAGCAACTGGCCATGCTGTGTTCACAATCAGAGGGAGTGGGCAGTGACTGCACACTGTGGCTCAGTTCCTTTTCTCTTTTATATAGTCCAGGATCCCCTGGGCAAGGATCCCACATGCAGTTAGGATGGGCCTTCCCACATCAGTTAATGTAATCAAGAGAATCTCTTATCGGCCTGTTTAGAGGACCATCTCTCATGGTGACTGTTGATACTAGATACCACGGGCAGGCGGGACCTAATTATGTTATTTGTTGATAATTAAAATGGTCCTTAACGTACATCAATTTAAGATACATTGAAGTGCATTGAGGTGTTTGACTTAGAATAATTGATGTTAGGGCAGTTTATTTTTCAACATAAAATGGACAGTTTCTTCATTGTTAAAATTCAAGCAGAATATAGCCAAGTTGGTGCAAGAAGTAAGCCTAGATGGTTTGTGTTTCCCTCGAGTGTTTGTTTCTTAACTCTGCAGTGCGGGTACTCGAGGACCCACTAGTAAATTCCAGGGTGTGTTTCCATCTGAGATGGGAAATGAGATGTGCGGCTGCACCAGATGTGTCTGCGAGCGAATCTGCTAACGGTCGTCTTCATTTCCTGTTTCTAGTCTGTGTACGTGATGATGCTGAGGAGCTGGAGGGAGGTGAGTTCACAGGGGTCTCTGTGCGGCAGCTTCATGTTCCTGATCCTGTTGACTTTGTAGATGATAATTTGGACCTTTTAATATCAGATGAATACATAGAAGCTGTTTTTACTGTTAGGCATTGATATGCTAAAACTGATGCTGTCAGAATTGGGTTCTTCACAGCTGTGACTGCTCTGCGGTCAGAACCCAGCACTCGGAAGAATGCTTTATTCACCGCTGAGCTAGACGGGCATAGCTCTGTCTGTGTAGTGAGTCCTCATTTACAAGCGATAATCTGTTGTCTTAAGTTGTTAAAAATGAAGAAGTGTAAAAAAATAATTGAATTTGAGTTTATCCAAGATAACAGTGTCTTCATCAAGAGTTTACTCCCATTTGAAATAGTCTAGAGACAGGCAGGCTGTGGCAAAAATGGGAGCTCCTTTGTCAGAAAATGCTGTCCCACGAAAGCATCCTTGCATTGGAACTCTGGTCTCAAGCTCACTTTATCATCCACGATAGTCTCTAGAGGCTCCAACTATTATGTCTAAGGTCCGTGAAGGAGGACAGAGAAAATAAAGGCCAGCCACATCTTTTAAAGATAATATCCATTTAGAAACACCAGACAACACTTCCACTTGTTGACCAAAGTTTAGTTGCATTGCCCCCAAAATATACAAGGGAATCTTAGAAATTACGTTCAGGTGTATTGCTGTCTCTAGTGAACTCAGAGCTTGTTATTAAGTAGGGGACAGGTGCCTACTGTGCTAAGCAACCAGCCGTCTCTCCGAGGTAGTCCCATTGTTCCATTTCTGTGTGGCTCTCCTGTCATCCGTCATGCAAACCCGCACAGTGCCCAGTGCTTTACGAAGAGCTTTGCTTCGCCAGAGTCTTTCGCTGACGTGTGGAATGCTATGCTAAAGTCCTGTTCATTCTCAAGCAGCCGTTCTGTTAGGGTAGCACTGGAATTCCAATGGGCCGTCGGTCCACTAAAAGGGTCCGGCTTGTCTCCTTTACTCATTTTAGAGAATGGATCATCTCCTGAAGCAGGATTGTCTTACAGAAGCCTTGGCTCTTGCGTGGTCTTTTCATGAAGGAAAGGCAAAAGCAGTCGTGGGTAAGTAAGTAAATAAATGCTGTGGGCTTGAAGTGTCATTGTAAAGAGTCTTACTACGAGACAAACGGGGAGCCCACTGATACGGTATTAGTCTAGTGGATCTCAGATAGTTCCATTATCTTTGGTATTAAGGCTGTGTAATTGAATGTGTTGTTAGTGTGGTTTCTGGAGGGAAGACCAGAACCCGGGTTCCCTTCTGGAGCTGAGCCCTAATTTTTGTTTCCTGTTGTACTTTGTTTCTCTGAAGGACTCTCAGGGGATGTCAGTAAGAGGAAGGCTGTCGTCGCAGATCGGGTAAGCATCTCAGCGCTGTCTTCAACAGGGCGCAGTGCAGATTTGCTTTTCATATTTGCATATATCTTTGGGGATGATCAAGCAAATGGCTGTACTCGAGGAGAGAAGTGGGCCAGGCTCTCAGTTCCACGTGTGATCTGCAGTGCTGTGTCAGGTCTTACCACTGCCCTCCCCAAGCTGGTAAATCAGCACAACGGTCGGGAGAGCACCAAGGAGAAGGAATACGCTGCCCTCCCCCAAGCTGGTAAATCAGCACAGCAGTCGGGAGAGCAGCAAGGAGAAGGCACACTGGGGGAATCCAGACTCACAAATGGTTTGTTCGTTCTCTGCAGGGAGGATTACCGAGGCGCCCAACTCCAGGTTTTCATTTCCTGAGCAATATAATACCACCGAGGTCTGGAACATACATTTCTTAGGAAAGATTAGCAAATTAATGCTAGCCCTTCATCTGAGAGCATTAGGGAATAAAGCCACCGAAATCCCAACTGTGTTTCTAATACAATGATAAAGCATAATTCAGTCTTAACCATGCATGTTAAATATTGAACAAATGTAGCCGTACTCTTTGATTCTGACACAAAGCTATTTTTCCTACAGATGGTAGAGATCCTGTTCCATTATGCAGATCGGGCTCTGAAAAAATGCCCAGACCAGGGGAAAATCCAGGTGATGGAGCAGCACTTTCAGGTATGCCCGCCGGCCAGCTGCAGCTGCTCTCACGCATCCCCTCTGCCTAGCAGACCTGGCTTCCAGGTTTGGCCCTTAAGCATCCTTTAGAGATGAGAGCCTAGTTTCAGCGTTTGCAGGGAAATCGTACAAGACTAAATTTTGAAGAAGTGTCTGGTAGATGGGAAGAGACAAGTGAACTGCTGCTCGCTGCTGTGTGAAGGGACACACCTGTGACTTGACACCTTACTGTGGCTGCCATTGCTGACGGCTCCTATTTATATTAACTAGGGTTGTTACGGAGGGAGTGGGCTGCTAAGGTTTAAATTTAGTTCCCAAACACCTGTGACTCAAGATATACATATAAAATAAAAATATCCATGTATATTCTAGTCTATAAAATATGCTAATGAAAGATGTTTAGATTATCTTAGAACTTAATGAAAATGCAAGCTGAGGAACAGCTTAAAGACTTGCATATGCATTATGTTGGTTTTCCTGTTTCCAGTGATCTCAGTTATATTTGTTCTAAGTCTGTTTACAACAAACCCCTATAGTGGCAGCTCTCTGTATTTTGTGGTGTGTGTGTGTGTGTGTGTGTGTGTGTGTGTGTGTGTATCAAATCTAGGGCCTTTCACCTATGGGCAAATACTTCGTTATTTTTTAATGATTTATTTATGAGTATGAATGTTTTGCCTGCATGTATGTATGTGTACAATGAGCCCATGGAAGTCAGAAGAAGGTGTTGACTCAAGAGGGAACCAGAGTTACAAGTGGTTGCCAGCCACCATGTGTGTTCAGGGAATTGAACTCAGGTCCTCTGCGAGAACAACCAGCGGTCTTAATCACTGAGCCACCTCTCCAGCCCCACAGGGCAAATCCTTTAGCACTGAATCACATTCCCTATCCAATCTCAAGTCTTCCTTAAGTAAATATTTGAGTATCAGGAATAGCAGATTTTCCTAAAAAGACCTAGGTGGTAAATTTTTGGCATTTTAAGTCACAAGTGGTTTCTGTCAGTCGTCTTATTGAAATAACTGTGATGAGGAAACCACATAGCAAAAAAAGAGAGAGAATGGCTTAGCAAGAAGAGCTTGTATTCACTGGTGTTTTATGGGCAGTCGAGGTGGCTCGGTGAGTACAAGCACTTGAGTGGAAGCCTGACAACCTGAGTTTGGTCTCTAGATCCCACGGGTTCCGACTCCAAAAAGTTCTCATCTGACATCCACTTGTAAGCCATGGCACATGCTGTGCCCCCTATATCTTGTATACATATGTACACACACAGTAATAAAAAATATGCCATGGGGTGTAGATTGAAAAGACAGTTTTAATGTTTTTTTTTTTTTTTTTTTTTTCGAGACAGGGTTTCTCTGTGGTTTTGGAGCCTGTCCTGGAACTAGCTCTTGTAGACCAGGCTGGTCTCAAACTCACAGAGATCCGCCTGCCTCTGCCTCCCAAGTGCTGGGATTAAAGGTGTGCGCCACCACCGCCTGGCAGTTTTAATGTTTTTATAAGAGCATATTTCACCAAGAGGTAGTGAGATGATATTCACTGAAAGTGTGTTTTGTTAAAAAGAATCATCCGTTAGGGAAATATGGAAGAAATTAATTGAGAAGTGGGCAGAGACAGACATATGTATTCACACATAACACAGTGCTGGGGACCAAGTGTTCAACACATGAACCGGTGGGTGACATTTTGTATTCAAACTATAATAGTTTGTAAATGACAGTATCTACAGACATGGAGAGAGGTATTTACCCAAAATTAGATGCTAGAAGACTGCCAAGACTTCAGAGAAGAGCAATACAGATCAGATTTTGTCTTCTAAAAGTACTAAAGAGTTTAACCAGCCATCCAGCCATCCAAACAAACAAAACAGTGATCATCGACAAAGATCCACTGAGCAAATACTGCATGAGCCAGACAGCATGCAAAGTGTATGACTCTGATTTCATTGAGGTCTCACAATTCCATGAAGTATAGGTATCATTTTTGTCCTCTTTTTATCCAAGGAAGCTTAGAGGTTAAGTTACTTCCCGACACAGTACTGCCACTGAGGTAGAGCCTGAACTCAGGTCTGTATCAGTCCCTGACTTCAGAGCCCGGTACTTAGCAGCCATTGTAGTGCAGTGTTCAGAGCAAATAAAAGAAAACACAAGGAGCAGGAATGAATTAAGTATGGCTGGCTTTATGCCCAGTAGAGTGCTGGTCTAGCAAGTACCAGGTCCTGGGTTTGAGCCGTAGTGTTACATAAACTGGGTGAGGTAGCCCACACCTATAAACACAGCACACAGGAGGGGGAGGCAATGATGAATCAGAAATTCAAGATCATCTTTGGCTGTGTAGCAAGTTCAGTGCAACAGGCTCCATGGGGCCATCTCAAAATTTAAAATAAAAATATAACTTAGTTTGGGTTTTTATTGCTGTGAAAAGAGACCATGACCACAGCAACTCTTACAAAGAAAACATTTAATTGAGGGGCTCGCTTACAGTTTCAGAGGTTCAGTCCATTGTCATCATGACGGAGCATGGCAGTGTGTAGGCAGATGTGGTGCTGGAGCTGTGAGTGCTACATCTTGTAGGCAGCAGGAAGGTGACTGAAAGTCACACCGGGGAAGCTTGAGCAAGGGAGACCTCAGAGCCCACCCCCACGGCAACAAGACCATGCCTTCTAATAGTGTCACTTCCTTTGGGGGCCATTTTCTTTCAAACCAGCACAAAATAATTCTAGTAGACATCTAATCTTCTGGTTTTTAAACAGCTAATGGACATCGTATGACAGACTCTTATCACATCACAAAGCCTTTGTCTTAATCTATTTAGTGTTATGAAAAAAATCTAAAGCTAGTTACTTTTTTTTTTCTTTTGCAGTTTGAGCACATAGCACTGGTATCTGATTGACTTCAGGGAGGGCTTTGTGGTAAATGGCGTTGTAAGCAGTAGAGTGTGTGTGATTGATTGCTGAGCTGTGCTCTTAGAACAGTGCTCCAAAGATTCTGGATTCATTTAAGCAATTTGCTCTCGTGGGCTCCTGTGAGGAAAAAAATTCTTTCTCTTAGAGACCTAATTAAGCTCGCACCAGGCTGTATCTCCTAACGGTTCGACCATCGTTCAGCAGGCCTCCACCAGGGTCCAGGCTTGAGCAAGCACTTTGCAGACCGCATTAAAGCAGTGCATCGTTAATGCACATGAGCCATGAGATTCTGGGCAGAACTGTCCAGGGCAGGTGCCGTTGCTGCTCACCCCTGTAGCCGGCGTTGGGGCACAGAGAGGCGAGGTGAGCCATTCAGATCCCAGAGCTAGGAAACAGTGAAGTCAGCACTCGAGTGTAAACATTTGGACTTCGGGATTTACATCTGGAGCGCTTCATTGCACAGTGGAACAAGACAGTTCTCATGAGCACAGAACGTAATTGGAAAAGTCCAGATGTCATGTGTTAGAGAAGCTAGACCTGGAGCCCAGCGCTTGTGACAGGTATACCACCGGGAGCCCAGCATGTGTGACATGTACAACTACAATGTAATTGCTCACATCTTAAGACCCAGTATTAGAACCCCAGGTATTCTAGCTCACAGGAACACTCTGGAGTCACGATTAATCATCTGTGAGTAGCTTTGGATCAGTGTGGAGGCTTAAACACCCGTACACAAAGGAGATAGTTTGACCTGCTATTAATTCTGTCCTTTGTATATAAGTTTTTTTTTTTTTCTGTACCATCATTTTATTGCCCGGGTGAAACTGGGAGTTTTCAGTGAATATCTTACCACAGCATTTGGTATCCAGCATCTGATCTCCTCGTTTCCTCTGAAAGAGCATTGATCCTCAGTTGCCCAGCTACAGACTTCAGAGTCCAAAACCAGACACCAGACAGCTTTGTGTAGATCCTATGCTCCTTTTCTACCAGTTTGTTGTCACTCCCGTAAATAATCTCCACATGTATGTATAAGTGTATGTAGTGTACACGTGTGTACATACTTCATACCCCGTGTTTATTAGTAGTTGTAGGTAAAGATTTAGTGATGAGCCTGTCAGAGATGGCACCAAGAATCAATACTGAAAGCGACCTAGATTCCGAAGATCTAGCTAGATAGGCATTTAAAACTATTTTTTTAAAATTAATATATATTCACCCCAGTACCCTCCTAACTACCCTGCCCCTCCTGTTGAGTTTCTTCTCCTAGCCAGTTCTCACTCTGTTTTCATGTGACCCACAGAGTAAGGGTTGCTCTCATCTGCATAGGTGGGGGGTCAGTTACTGGAGGGAATGCCTCCCCCTCTCTTAGCAACATAAACTGCTGATAGCCCTCAGCAATGTGTGTGTCCTTGTCTGTGAAGAAGTTCAGAAGGGTTCAGTCTGTTCAGTCCCCGGTAGGGCCCATGACCTCCTGAGCCGTGGGCTCCTGACCAGGTTTACAGCATCGGAAGTGACTTTCCTCCTCTGAGCAAGCCTGGCATCTAATGAGAAAGCAACTGGGTAATCCCTTCCAGTCACAGCACACAGGGTGCACACCGATAAGACCAAAACACCCTTTTCTGTCTTCTGGCTCCCAAGTTCTTCCTGTCTCTTCTTCATGGTGCCCACTGAGCCTCGAAGGTGATGATGGAGATGCCTCACCTTGGGCTGGGTACTCACTTGCTCTCAGCATTGGTCAGTTAGGAGTCTCTGTGTTAACTACGGTCTGCTGCATGGGCAAGCTTCTCTGCCACGGCTGAGGTGAGAGCAGCACGTGTAAGAGGACCACTGTGCATGTATGGATGACCTTTGGACTTGTCTGTATACACAGTGTCCTATAGGGCTGTCACATGTGGCCTTGTGGACTTGTCTGCAGCACACAGCGTCCTAGAGGACTGAGTGGGGCGAGATCAGGAGAAGGTGTGGAATGTGGTGAAAGATTTCATGTAACTCTTGAGTTGCAAGAGCCTGACTGAGCCCCAAGGATATTCAGTTCAAGGCTATCTCTTATTGCTTCGTGATTTTTGAGGCCAGTCTGGTGTCTAGAAGATGAGAGGGGGAAAAGTAGGAGCTCGCACATTTTAGTGTGAGATGAAGCCCTGCTGGTGAAATAGGTCTTGGATGAATGCCTTTCGATTGTTAGATGTATTCAAATAAAGGGAGGATGACTTCTGACTAGGAGGGACATTGTCTTTTTAATTTTTATTTCATATTACATTTTCATACATGTACCTGTATGTATTATGTTTTCATTCTGTTCACCCTACTGCCATATCTTGTTTCCTCTTTCTTCTGCTCATCCCTTCTTTCTCCCCATCCCCTTCTACTTGCATGCCCTGTCTCTTGTCTTTTCTTTCTTTAACTTTAGATCTTCGAAGAGGAGTAGAGCCTGTAAACCCCTCCCCGCATCAGAGAGTAAACTGCCCATAAACCTGCAGGAAGAGGAAGACCCTCTCCTATGCTTGGACAGAATGTCGATGGGCCAATCTTGTGTAGGTCTTGTGTAGGTAGTAGCAGCCGTGGAGAGCTCACGAGAACAGTGGCCATGCCATGCTTAGAAGATAATGGCCCATGACACCCCCGCTTTCCTCTGGCCCTCACATTCTTCCTGAGCCTCTTCTGTGATGAGCTTGGGAGCAGGTGGTGTAGATACTCCATTCAGGACTGAGTGACATCACTTAGGTAAACTAAGAGTATCTGCAGTAACCACCACCTATCTCTTACCAGGCCCAAGAGCAGCAGGAGCTTTGGCATCAGTGTGACTATGTAGAAGGAAGTTGACAGGTGGGCACACCATGCCCAGTTAGCCGAACAGCAGAAGTGACTTCCTCACTAGGAGCAGACTCCTGCCAGATATGAATTCCCTCTTCTAGAGCAGGCCTCAACTCCACTAGAAAAAAGCTGCTTTTCCCCGTAATCGCACCAGTGGGCACACCGTGACTGGCTGGCCCTAGTGTAACCATTGATGACCATTGATAACCATTGATGACCTAGTGAGACCATTGATGACAGTTCTCCCCAGCAGCCTGCCATAGCACGTTCTAGCACCATGAAATGCCAACAAGGAGGGAGCTTCCAGCTCAGTTTCAGCTTTGTTTGTTGTGTTGTCCTGGACCAAAGCACCTGGGAGTTTTGTACAGTAAGGTCTTCCTTCTAGTTCCCAAGGGCAATCGACAGCAGTAGCCATAGTCTCTGTTGTTTTGGGGGACCCACCAGGCCATTCTGGCCAATGACCCATAAGAGGAAGCTTGCCCCTAGCATTGAGATTCTTCATTCCTTCCTTCCTTGCTTCCTGTCTGTGACTGTGTCGTCTATGTCTGCTTCTGCTTTGTCTTGTGCGTGTGCACATGTGTGAGTGTGTGCATGTGGAAGCTAGAGACGGATACTGGGGGTCCTCCTCAGTTGTTCTCCACCTTAGTGGAGAGGAGACAGGGCCTCTCGCTGAGCCCAGAGGAGACCGACTGGGTAGCAGTCCCCGGGGTTTCTCATGTCATCTCTCTGGTGTGCTGGGTTACACATATGTTGCCCTGCCCAGCTTTTACGTGGGTGCTGGGCATTGGACTCAGTTCTCATGCTTGCATGGCAAACATTTTGCCAGTTTAGCCATCTCTCCAGACCCCTGGGATTTTTATATGATAGCTTTATGTTCTGAGACTGGCTTTCTCCCTCTGTTCACGGGACTTAGTCTTTTAAAAAAGACTTCCTTTGCTGGGTGATCATTTGAGTTAGTGTCTAGTCTAGGTTTGCTATACTTTAGTCTTTAATCCCACTGCTTAGCAATACGAGGCAGAAAAATCATAGGTGTAAGACCAGCCTGCGTTACTGAGTGAGACCTTGCCTCAAGAAAAACAAATTTTAAAGATAAAGCTATTATTGAAAACAGAAAAACTAACCCAACGAGTTAAAATGTCAGTAGTGCTAATTGCGTTCTGCCAGCAGGTGGCGCTTCATGCCTGCTGTCAGCAACCTCACTTTTCTTTCAGAGTCAGTATACAATGTTCAGGTTTCTACCTTCCTCTGCCTGCCATTGGAATTTTGAAGGGGTTCTATTGAACCTGCAGACACTTTTAGTATTGTAATATAGCCATCTCCATAATATTAATCCTGCCAGCTCTGGATCATGGCAGACTTCTTCAGTGCCTGGTGTCTCGTTCAGTTACATTGTGCATGCGCTTACCTCTGTGGCTGTGTTTCTTCCTCTCTTCTTCAATGGTAGATGAAGCAATTTTATTATTTTATTATCTTTCTCAGCAAATTTGTTATTGGTATGAGTAAAAACTGGTCTTGTGCTTTGATTTTGTCTCCTGAAACTTTGTTGAAAATATCATCTGATCTAGCAGTTTTTCTGGTGGAGTTCATGAGATCCTTCAGGTACATCCAAACAAGGACAGTCTGACTTTTCCCTTTCACATGTGTGTTCATCAGGGAGATTGTCTATTGTGTTTTGTTGTGTTTGTGTGTATGACCTGTATGTTCTTGTCTTGTTTTGCTATTGGAAATACCTGCTTCTTAGGATGATGTTTTTCTTAGAATACCATTGGTTAATAAAGAAGCTACTTTGGGCCTATTGCAGCACAGAATAGGGCAAGGTGGGAATTCCAAGTAGATAGAGGAGGAGAGAGTGGGCGGAGTCAGGGAGACCCCATGTAGCTGCCTGAGGAGAAAGATGCTTGCGAGGCAGTACTGGTAAACCACGAACCTCGTGATAAAATATAAAATAATAGAATTGGATTAATTTAAGATGTAAGAGCTAGCTAGAAATATGCTTAAGCTATCGACCAAACAGTATTGCAATTAATATAGTTTCTATGTGATTATTTCGGGTCTGGGCAGCCAGGAAATGAATGAGCAGTCTCCGCCTACAATTGTTGATGTAGATTTTGCGATGTCCTAAGGTTTTGTTGGTGGTTCTGTTTGGGTGAACCAATGGCAGATCTCACTGGTTTGCTGGTGAATTGACTCCAGCCTTGTCGTGTTCTGTTACCTGTTTTCTTGGGAAATACACTCTCTCCTGGGTCCTTGTGGGCAGAATAATCTTCTTCTGCATAGAGTATCCCTTAAGAATTTTCTACGTTGTTGGCTCTGTTGTCATGAACTGCCTCAGTTTGTTCTGGAAACACTCATTTCTCCATCGGTTTTAAGAGAGAGCTTGGCTTTATGGAATGAACTTGGTTGGCAGTTACTTTTCAGTGCTTAGAATCGACAGGATCCATGTTTTCCTGGCTTTTGGTGTCGGTGACAGATCTGATAGTGTTGCTGCCTTTGTGTGTGGTTGGAAGTTTTTCGTTTATAACTTTTAGTATTATTTCTCAGCTTTGCATTTTTGACATGTTGCTATGACATGCCGTGACTAGGTTCTTCTGTGGTCACATCTAAATGTCTTTGGGTTTGGATGTTTTCCCCTAGGTCTGGGAAGTCTTTACTACTTTTTCACGTTGTGTTTGTATATGCCTTAAGACTTCATCTCATCACCTTCTGCCTCAGTGGGTCTTGAACATTTTGCAGAGTTCTTGGAAGCCTGGGTTGTGATTATTAATTGCCTTTTCTTTTTATACATCTCTATGTGTTGTTTTCTTGACGTTGCCCCCATACCTGGAATTCATTTTCTGCTTGATCATGTCTCTGGTAATATTTTCTGCTGTTTAGTTGAGTTTGGTTTTGTTGGTTTTGAGACATGATCTCACTATGTAGTTCTGGCTGTCCTGAAACTTGCTCTATGAACCAGGATGGCTTGAATTCATAGAGTTCCATCTGCCTCTGCCTCCTGAGTGCTAGGGTTAAAGGTGTGTACCACCACCTTGAGTTTTTTAACAGTAAATTTTAATTTTTTACTGTTTTTTTTAATATTTATTTATTTAGTATCCAATGTTCTGTCTGTATGCCTACAGACCAGAAGAGGGCACCAGATCTCATTACAGATGGTTGTGAGCCACCATGTGGTTGCTGGGAATTGAACTCAGGACCTTTGGAAGAGCAGGCAATGCTCTTAACCACTGAGCCATCTCTCCAGCCCCAATTTTTTACTGTTTTATACATATAATTTATTTTGATGATACTTACCCCATCCCTCTCCTGTCTCCTTCTGCAACCCCGTTTCTTCCTACTATACCCTTGCTTGTTTGATTTTGAATAGCCCACTGAGTTTAATCAGGGCTGTTTGCACAGGCCTGGGTGTAGGGCATTTACTGGATTGTGGGGATGTACTACAGCCCACAGCCATAAGCTGCCAACAGGGCCTGAGATAAGGGTGGGACCTAATAGTCCTCCCCATCCATACAGAAATGTTCCAATTTGTATATAAAGTTTTTAATGCAGGTTCTTCTGTGTGTTTTATTCTTTGATTTCCCAAATTTCTCTTTGGTTCTTTTTAAGCATCTCACTTTTCCTGATGAAATTTCATTGTTTCAAATTTTTTCTTCAAAGTTTCTTCCTTTTTTTTTTTTTTTAATATTTTATGTGCATGGGTGTTTTGCCTGCATGGATGTCTGTGTACCACGTGCACGAAGTACCCAAAGAAGCCAAAAGAGGGTGTCAGATCCCTTAGAGCTGGGGTTACAGATGATTTTGAGCCACCATGTGGGTGCTTAGAATTGGACCCAGGTCCTCTGCAAGAGCAGCCAGTGCTCTCAGCTGCAAAGCCATCTCTCCAGTCTCGTTACCCATGCTTTTATTTATATTGGTATCATTCTTGTCTTGATTCTAAATTAATTTTATAACTTACTTTCTTAGTATGAATTGATACTGTTTTATTCGTCTGCTTAGTAGCCTCCTATTTTTAGCTTTTCAGTCATCTCATTATCTTTTAGTTCTGCGAAATTGTCAGCCTATGGATGTGCCCCATTTATTTGTTTGTTTGTCTATTTTTTATTTTTGTGTGTGTTCTTTTTTGAGTATCTGTTGGATGTATGTATCTTCTGATTTATAATTTCTCTCTTTTCCTACTGTCTTTTTTTTTTTTTTAACATAAGTCATCCTGGTGAATTGTCCTCTTGGATTTTTGTTCGGGGAAAATCCAGGTGCAATAACACACGCCCTGGCTCGGTTGCAGTGTTATCGCAGGAGAACACACTTGTCACTTGTGTACCCTATGAAGTTCAAGACAGCAGCATTAGGGTACTGGTTGGGGAGAATGCAGTTCTTTTAGGACGAAGGTACCAGTGTTCATGTAATAGTGTAAGGAAGGAATGGGAAAGTGTGATGAGAAGGACGTTAGAGAACACTGTACTTAGGAGCATTTTCAAGAAGGTCTGTGAGATCAGCATTCTAGAGCTGTGTCTTCAAATTGCTGATCTCTGGGTTTTATATTGAGAGGTCATTTCATTAAGGATGTAGCAAACATTGTTACCTCTGGCATTGGCTGTCACTGGGTAAATCAGGGTTAGCCTGAGGAGTTTGTGCTCTCCCAGATGGCAGGTTTACTTCCTGGCCTTTTATTTTTAGAACCACTGCATCTCCAAGTGTCATTTCGGGCCATTTCCCTCTTGTGTGTGGTGTGCTCTTTCAGGATGGAGATGCAAGTGTTTTTATTTCAGGAAACATTATTGAATTCCCTGTTGAGCTACTGGCTGCATCCCAGCACTTTTGCTTTCTTTCTTATTTGGGATTCCGGTCACGCACATACTGGTACTCCTTCTTTTTACTTTCTGCTTCCTCTTGCTCTTTTCCCCCTCTTCCTGCCTCTTTTATGTCCTCTGTCCCAAACACTGCAGCTGGCTCTCTCTGACACTAGGAAGACAAAGTCCTCAGTAGACACACCAGCGACTTCCCAGCCGTGGAATCATGCATGGGGTGTCTTAGTAATTCCCAGTGCTGATAAACAGAAGTGTGTGCCCCCCTTTTGTTTTTAAATCTGTATTGGTGGAGTAGAACTGAGGAGGGAAGGAAAATGCACCAATGTTACTTTCTAAGAACACTTTAAATGGAGTTCTCCTTTTCTTCTTTGCCTCTAATAGTTTTTAAAATAGATTCCAGAAACTGGAAAGTTTTAGGGTTTCACTGCAGGCATTGGCAGCCCCCAGTGGCACTCATTCTTGGCATATTATCTCATGAGGTGTTCAGATGTTTTATTTTCAGTACATCTTTAAGGGGGCTTTATGGGCAATGCTTACTCTTTCCTGGGGGAGCTTGGGAGCCCAGTTCTTTCACGTGGCCTACACGCACCTTTTCCCAAAACCACTACGCTAATTTCTCAGCCTGGGCATTCCCATTCTAAGGAGGGAGTGACAGTCTGTTACCAGGGTCTTAGTGACAGTCTCAGAGTACAGTTTATCCCACCTGGCGATAACTCAGTGGCTAAGAGCGCTGCCTGCTCTTCCAAAGATCCTGAGTTTAATTCCCAGCAGCCACATGGTGGCTCACAGCCATCTGTGATGAGATCTGGTGCCCTCTTGAGGAAGAGACCTGGTCAGTCGTGCTCATCAACTTAGACCGTGAAACCCAACTGGACAAGTTCAACAGAACCGCCATACATGGGCTGCCATGCCTGCTGCAGCATTGCCAGGGCATAGATTTCATCATTTCAACCTTGAGGCACACCTCCCTGCTCATCTCCCTGGGCCAGGAGCTAGGTTTTCACCTTCAAATTTCCTTCTATTGAGGATGCAGGGTAGTTAAGAATCCCAGTTTTAGGTTCCTCTGCTCACTCTAAGCTTCTTCATGGCATTGGAACACAGGCTCCTCTGTGACCAGCAGACCTACAGTGCCACCTGGTTGACTTCTGGTGCCTCGCTTTGCTTCTCAGTCCTCTGTCGAAAGCTACTAAGTGCCAGTCTCAGCACTCCCTCAGGGTTCAGAACAGGACTTCTACCACCAGTGAAGACTGGCTTGGGAACGGGATCTGAGGGGTAGAACTAGCTGACCGACTCAGGCATGTTTACCTACATGCTTCTGTATTCCTTGGGGGAGATGAGCATAAGGGCATAGGGCATAAGGGCATAGGGAATAAGGTCATAGGGCATAGGGCACAAGGGCATAGGGCACAAGGGCATAGGACATAAGGGCATAGGGTATAAGGCATAAGGGTATAGGGCATAGGGCACAAGGGCATAGGGCATAGGGCATAAGGCCTTAGACATAAGGGCAGAGCATAAGGGTAAAGGCTTCAGGCATAGGGCATCGGGGTAAAAAAGGGATTAGGGCAAAGCATGAAGCACAAGGGTAAAAAGAAGGAGGTAATCTGTCTCCACAAAGCTTTCGGGTTACATAGGCACACAGACAAGCTAACAATCCCATAGGCGGCAACAGTAGTATCAAGTGTGCATTTTCACAGACCTGGCAAGGAGGTGCTTTACAGTTCAGAGCAGGCGTGGCTGTGAAGTTCCCCTGTGGCGGGAACACAGCTACAGTGGTAGCTACACTTACCTGTGGGCTTGACTTGCATTAGCATCCAGCTGGTTGAGTTAAAAGGAATCTCTTCTGGGGACCTTGCTCCAGCAGGGTGCCCAGGTGAGAATTTTTCTCTATGAAGCTAGCTTTTTCCTGTATAAACAGTTAATTTCCTGGGTTATGATCCTATGTTAGTTAAAACCAAGATAAAGGGTAAAGACAGAATATTAGTACCTGTTAAGTCAGAGCAGAAGACCAGTAGATTACACCTTATTACCTCTGTACAAGGCTTCTTTCTTATCAGTGACTACTGTCAATAAAGAAAGTGTGTGTGTAGATTTTGGCTACGAGAGCAAGGACTTGACTGAATCCTTTTTATACCATGGCTTCATGGTGTGGGGGAGGTATCCAGTTGTCCTACAGGAAAAGTCAGGTTGGGACACTATAGAAGGGAGAAATGCCATGATTTCACAGGATTTCTACAGAATGGACAGTGACTTATCCAAAGGGCAGGTGCGTCCGCAGCGCTGCACAAAAGGGTTCTCCAGGTGGAGTGTGTGTCTTTACTTCCTGCGGATTAGTCCAGTACATCTGTCAGCTGCACATTGACTGTATAACCCTCGTGGGCTCCCACATCCGTCCACTTCAGACCCATTTGTTTTTTCTTTTGTGAGAGCCCGGCTATGTATTTTACTTATTTATGTAATTTTAAAAGATGTATTATGACTTATGTATTACACACACCCAGACACAAATACATGGATGTGTGTGTGTGTGTGTGTGTGTGTGTGTGTGTGTGTCTGTGAGTGAGTGTAGGTGCACATGGAAGTGGAAGTGTTGGATCCTTTGGAACTATTACAGGAAGTTTTCAGGCCAGCTAATGTGTGTACTAGGGCCCAACTTGGGTCCTTAACTGCTGAGAGATTTCTAACCCTTAGAAGGGTATTTTTTTTTTAAACCCAACAACTTTATTTCATGCACATTGGTATAACGATGTCAGATTCTCTTAAACTGGAGTTACAGACAGCTGCCAGCTGCCATGTGGGTGCTGGGAATTGAACCCTGGTCCTCTGGAGGAGCAGTCAGTGCTCTTAACCACTGAGCCATCTCACCAGCCTCCTTATCAGTATATTTAAAATACCTCCCCACCCCCAGCATTCCTAAGTAGTCCCACCCAGTTATCTAGCCTGCAGTATTCTCTTCCAGAACATTGAGATCCTATGTAGCTCTAATGCTTAGTGATTCTGGGAGTTTAATTCCTGGTTTTAAACCTCACATAGGTGTATGTGTGGGCATTTAGGTACTGTGGCACAAGTCTGGACATCAGACGACAACCTGAAGGAGTCAGGCCCCTCATTCCACCATGTATGTGGGTTTGAGCCAGGACGGTAGGCTGGGTGACAAGTGCTTTTACTGACGAGCCATCTGACCAGCCCACAGGTCCTATTTGTGAAGAGTCTAAATAAAGTTATAAATCTGGTCCTGAGGGATATTGACAAGGAATGGGGATAGGCCAAGGACAGCCCTGTGATCACATCAGGATTGCAGGCTCTTTTCAAATCTTCCCTCTGGCAAGAAGGCTCCCTCCCACCCCCGCTGTGACCTGTGTCCAGTGTGTACTGTGTTCTGTGCGGTCTGCTAGCTCTGATGGGACTGCTTTTCTGCCTGGTTCTAGGTCTCTTGGATGTAGGTGTCCTGTACTGAGGATGAGAGACGACAGCAAGCCCAGACTGTTAGTTTCCAGCCGTAATGAGCTGCTATTTGAAAAATGCCACAATTATGAGTCGCCACCCACTTTATATGAGGCCATACATGATGAACTCTGAAATATAAAACTGAGAAGTTAAATCAACTATAAAGTTAGTTTAGAATATAAGCAAAAACATAGGTAAATTTAAGTCACTTGAAGCACCATCAATACTAAATATATTTTCAATTTGATGTCTGTTATTTATTTTAATGTCATTGTAAACTATAAGCTTGTACTTAATAATGCTATAAATAGAAACTTTTACTATTTTCTCATGTTTATATCAAATTTAATTCAACTTCTTGCTGCTTTCCCCTCTTGCCCACTGCTGCCCTCTCCTTCTGTTACATAGCTACAGTAAATACCCCAAAATGGATTTAAACATTTTTTGGCCAGGGGGCTGGAGATGACTCAGTAGTTAAAGGGCACTGGCTGCTCTTCCAGAGGACCTGGTTTTGATTCCCCAAACCCACATGGCCGTTCACACGCGTCTGTAACTTCAGTGGATCCGATGCTTTCTTCTGGCCTCTGTGGGCTGCATGCCTGTTGTGAACAGATAGGCACACAGGCAAAACTTCCATGAATATAAAACAAAAATAAAGTCTTTAAAAAAAGAAACAAAACCTCCTACCCTCGAATTTTGGGTGCAGGTTTGCTTGTGGACTTCCGGTCCAAAGTTGTATCATCCCAGGAGTCTCCCAGCACCTAACACCGACCTTTGCTTCTCCAGTGGCTGTGGGTCGGGGAGCTGATGCCGTTTTATGTTATCTTCCAGGACACAGTGCCCGTCATAGTGGACTACTGCCTTCTGCTTCAACGAAAGTGAGTACCCATTGCCCATCAGCTTGAGTCTTTCCCGACCCAGGTAGTGTCTTGCTTAGGAATTCTATAGATTTAACTAGAATTTTTCTTAATTTGCACAACTTCATTCTCTCATTTTCAGACCCTTCATACGATGAACTTTTCCCAAGCAGAAGCTTGTGGTTTATCATCTGTGCTCGTGTGCGGCCGAAACAGAAGGGAAGGCATCACATGGGGTGATGCAACTTATTTAATTTTTTTAAAACAATCTTTTTCTCATTTTACATAGCTAATTAGGTTCCCATTCCCACTCCACTCCCCCCACTTTGCCCCCACCCCAGCCCCCCATCCACTTTTCAGAGAGGGTAAGGCTTCCCAAGGGGAGTCAACAAAGTCTTTGAGGCAGAATCACTTTGAGGCAGAATCGAGGCCCTCCCCCCTTATCTAGGCTGAGCAAGGAATCCCTCCAAAGAGAATGGGCTCCTAGATGCCAGCTCAAACTCTAGGGATAGATCCTGGCCCCATTGCCAGTGCCCCTATAGACTGCCCAAGCCGTCCAACTGATGCCCACATCCAGTGGGCCTAGTTTGGTCCTATGCAGGTTCTCCTGCTATCTGTCCAGGGTCAGCTGTCTCGGTGGGTATCACCATCATGGTCTTTCCCCCTTTGCTCATATTATCACTCCTCCCTCTCTTGGACTGGAAGCTCAGCCCAGCGCTTAGCTGTGGATCTCTGCAGGGTGATACAATCCTTAAGGGCTGTCTGTCACTCACCGCAGTATTTCATGTCTTTCAAAAGAGGCTAGGTTCATTTTGCTAATTTACTTTTTTTTTCAGAGCCTTTTTATTTAACAACAAAGTCAGAGTAAAACTCTGGATTAGATTTTTTTTTTTAGGTTTAAGAATTAACTTTATTAATTTCCACCATGAGCCAGTTCATAGTCTTCAACACTCATTGTAATGGCCACGCTCCTAGGTCCTTCGCATCAGTGTCTCTAACTGTAGCACCTTGTGAAGGTGTACGGCAATGGGCTGAGCTTATCTCTTCTATTTTATAGACGTTGTTCCACGGTAGCAAGTGACTAAGAGACTTGTCCGCTTCACACAGGCACTGTTGGGGCAAAGATGGGGTTCTCAGCGCAGGAGTCTAGCTCCTGTGCTCTTTGTCTTAGCTGGTAGCTAAGACCACTTGCTAAGGCTAAAGGTCATGTGTGAGTATATAATTCATGCACAGCTATAACCCTACCAGCATTCATGTGACTTATGAATATACACATCTGTTGGGAACCAGATTCCTGTGGAAGTGGAAGTGAAGGCTATTTTGAGACAGTTGTTTGCTGTGTCTGATTTTGACTGAGTTGTAGAAAACCCTAGCTCCTGTGCCCTCATGGCTTAAATTGACCCCAGTGTTTTAGCTGTCGTCAGTGACACATACTGTGCCCGCAGCAGAGATATTGTTGACAGTGTTGTATTGTACATTTTCCTCCTTATGAGTCAGTGTTGAGTGAGAAGTTTCTTCAGGTGTGAAGACCTGAGGAGTCTCAGTGCCATGACGCTCTTTGGGCCCTCTACGTCCTCCTTTCCTGACTTAGTGTTATTTTTACCCCATTTTCACACTCAGTTTCTTGCTAGTTATGTTTCTAATTTTTAAACAACCTTAGTAGTTTTAGGTTTATATATTTTGATTCCTTTAACTCTCATACTTCAGAGAGGCAATGCTAGCCTCATTTCCGGAGCAGGAAGCGTAGGTAAAGAGGCTTCCTAATGGTGTTAGATACTGCGGTCGGCCTGACTCTTCACATTGAGAGTGTTCTGATCATAGAAGGACATGCATCTCATATAAATAAGCATGGCCTAGTGCACAGTGGCTCTTTAATACTTGACGATTGAATGACAGAGGTGACTTGTGCTCACTGTCTGGAATTCTGAGTGCTCTCATAGAGACACGAAGTTAAAATGACCCCAACAGATGTAAAATGAAGGACAAGATGGGGTAAAAAGTTTGCCAGAAACATTTCGTGTTACTCCCAAAAGTGTTTTGTAGATAAACATTTCTTATATGTATGATTTGAAAAGAAAATATTCTCCAATCTGTCAGCTAGCCTGAGATCAGGGATTTCCCATTAAACCAGAACATGTTAAGAAAAGCCATTCCCCTTCTCACGTTAGAATCCCATTATTACCCCTGGTTCCCACCAACCCCTCTCCAGCAGCTTTCTTTCTGATACCTCAGCATGTTTTCCTCTGGGCTGTGCCAGGGTAAATACAGTGTTTGTCACTGGGAGTCTCACAGAGGAATACCCAAGTCATGGTATAATCTGGTATACAGAGGAATGTCTGGTCCTTTCGCAGCCCTCCCTCCGTCCTCCTTGGCTCACGTGCACAGGTCCTCGTTGTCTGGTCTGATAGAAATGCTAGTTTCCCGAGTCTCAAAACTAGACTCTCTCCATCTAGCTTTTGCTGGGTGAGGGTCCCACGTGTCTTTGTTTCCTTTCTTTCCTGGTCTGGTCCTGGCCTGCTTTTTAAGGTCCAGCAACCGCAGGAGGGCCAGGGCAGCATCACCACTGTGGCTCAAAGGCCTGAGGCTGAGCTGTTCTAGATTTAGCTTCTTCCCATCTGGCTTTCTTTTCAGTTGGACTACGATCCTGTCTAGTCCCGGGCTTAGGGGAAGGATAGAATAAGCTGTTTGATCAGCATTGATTCTTTATTCCTAAGCCATCTATCTGGAAGGTTCCTTCCATTTCAGACATGGTAATTAGAGCGTTAGAGGTGACAATGTAGTGTTCAATCTGTACTACATGCTGGAGGAGATGCCACAGATACTCAAGTATTAGAGGTATTAGCATTAGAGGTGACTATGTAGTGTTAAATCTGTGCTAAATGCTGGAGGTTTTGTAACATTTTAGAGATGCCACAGATAATCAGTCACAGTGGTAGGTAGTTTAGGCTTGCTAGAGCAGAGGGAGAGTGTGTCACTTCCCATCTCGGTAAACTGGTATTCTCTGAGAAGGACTCATGCCATTGAGATTCCCCCTAGGAGCAAATTGTGTACAATGCAAGTATCATTTTATTAGACTTAATGTCAGTTTTATCGCCCATGTGAAGTAATCATAATTGTAAAAATCATGTAAAGATGGGTGCAGTATTAGATTATATTTCAGTAGAGTGTAATGAAGCTGGGCACACTAGGCTTTCATCACTGTGGGTAGGATCCAAAGGGATTAAGCTCAATGACTCGATCGTATGGGAGCTGAGCCGGCAGTGCTTCAGGAAGCCCAGTGGACACACAGTAGTCCTTGGATATCGGCTCTGGCTCGGTGTACTTAGTGTGGATAATCGGCAAGTCTGTTTCTTTGACGATGCCCACTTCTCTTTCCTCTCAGAATTTGCAGGTATTATCAAATAAGTTCTTCACGTTAAAAAAAAAAGTTATAAAACTGGTAATGTGTAAGATGAGTTTAACTATTTTTTTCGTTTGCAGCAAAAGAAAAAAAGCTCTCTAAAGCATATCCGTTAATGTGAGTGTTAGTAAAAGTGAAGCCACTAGAACCTTATCTGTTATTCATAATGGACTCTGTTGTAGGAGGTGAAGCTGAAAATAGCACACAGCAGGCTGACGTTAGCCCTGTTGGAAATACGTCAGCACCCCAGAGAATAAAGACGAAGTGTAGAGACTGTGTGTACCTTCCTCTCATCTCCTTCCTAATGAGAAACTGTGTGTACCTTCCTCTCATCTCCCACCTGATGAGAAACTGTGTGTACCTTCCTCTCATCTCCTTCCTGATGAGAAACTGTGTGTACCTTCCTCTCATCTCCTCCCTGATGAGAAACTGTGTGTACCTTCCTCTCATCTCCCACCTGATGAGAAACTGTACCTTCCTCTCATCTCCTCCCTGATGAGAAACTGTGTGTACCTTCCTCTCATCTCCTCCCTGATGAGAAACTGTGTGTACCTTCCTCTCATCTCCTCCCTGATGAGAAACTGTGTGTACCTTCCTCTCATCTCCTCCCCGATGAGAAACTGTGTGTACCTTCCTCTCATCTCCTCCCCGATGAGAAACTGTGTGTACCTTCCTCTCATCTCCTCCCCGATGAGAAACTGTGTGTACCTTCCTCTCATCTCCTCCCCGATGAGAAACTGTGTGTACCTTCCTCTCATCTCCTCCCCGATGAGAAACTGTGTGTACCTTCCTCTCATCTCCTCCCTGATGAGAAACTGTGTGTACCTTCCTCTCATCTCCTCCCTGATGAGAAACTGTGTGTACCTTCCTCTCATCTCCTCCCTGATGAGAAACTGTGTGTACCTTCCTCTCATCTCCTCCCTGATGAGAAACTGTGTGTACCTTCCTCTCATCTCCTCCCTGATGAGAAACTGTGTGTACCTTCCTCTCATCTCCTCCCTGATGAGAAACTGTGTGTACCTTCCTCTCATCTCCTCCCTGATGAGAAACTGTGTGTACCTTCCTCTCATCTCCTCCCCGATGAGAAACTGTGTGTACCTTCCTCTCATCTCCTCCCCGATGAGAAACTGTGTGTACCTTCCTCTCATCTCCTCCCCGATGAGAAACTGTGTGTACCTTCCTCTCATCTCCTCCCCGATGAGAAACTGTGTGTACCTTCCTCTCATCTCCTCCCTGATGAGAAACTGTGTGTACCTTCCTCTCATCTCTTCCCTGATGAGAAACTGTGTGTACCTTCCTCTCATCTCCTCCCTGATGAGAAACTGTGTGTGCCTTTCATCTCCTTCCCGATGCTGAACAGATTTTCATGTTGTAGAATTCTGTTTCCTTTTTATTTGAGGTAGGGATGTGGATAGGCGTTCCTGAGCCTGGTCTTTCTTGCCCTCTGGTCCTAGCCCAGGTGGCCTAGCCTCAGTCTTGTCAACATTGTCCCTGCCTTCACACAGAGGTGTCTCTGCTGTTTGCTTAACTTGTGGTTTTCCTGGGGAAGTGAAGGATCAGAGGTGGAGATGAAGCTCATCTGTACCTCCCTGGGAATGTTTAGGTGCCGGAAACGGGAGCAGGACACATGGTCCTTTGACACTTTTCTTCCTCCATCGAGTCTTCCTGCTTAACCACCCACTGTCAGTGTTACTGCTGTCCGAAGCAGTTGCCCCACCATTGAACACAGGCTGTAGGCCAGAGAGCCGGGCTCGGATCCTCACTGGTATCTCCAGCGTGTTCTTCAGCAGGCAGCTGAACTTGGTCAGCTTCATTTGTTTTATACTTATTTATGGGGAGAACATGCTGCAGTGTGAGTGTGTAGGTGAGAGGAAAACTTGCAGAATTATTTCTCTCCTTCTACCCCATGGGGCCTGAGATCAGGTTGTCAGTCTTGGTGGCAAGCCCCCTTACTCACTGACTCATCTTGCTGGCCCTCTTTGTTTTGAGCCAGTTTTGTGTTTAGTCCAAGATGGCCTTGAACTGATAACCACCTGGCCTCAGCTCTCTGTGTGTTAGGATTACTGGAATGCATCACTGTGTTTGGCAACATTTTTTTTTTCTAAAAGAATTGTTGGGAAGGGTTGCTTTGTGCAGTATTGCAATGTAAAGTTCGATGCAAACATTGTTAATGTTTCTATTAAACTGATGTAAATTGAAGTTTGGAAAAGATGTGACATACTTAGACTAAATTTAACAAATAAATTTGGAATAAATAGATAAATAAAATTTGGAATGTTCCTAAAACTACTATTTTTTTCTTTCTGTTATAGGGATCTTTTATTTAGCCAAATGTACGACAAATTAAGTGAAAACTCAGTGGCAAAAGGAGTGTTTTTGGAGTGCCTTGAGCCATATATTTTAAGTGATAAATTGGTGGGAATTACACCTCAGGTCATGAAAGACTTGATTGTTCATTTCCAAGACAAAAAACTAATGGATAGTGTGGAAGCCCTCATTGTACACATGGACATCACCAGCCTAGACATTCAGCAGGTGAGTTGACAGTCTGCCCACTTGAGTAAGCACTGTTCCTTCATTGATCATGTTTACCTGATCAGTAGGCCTCGATCTGCCTTCCACAGACCCCAGTTATGTGGGGTTCAGGCAGCTGTGGCTGAGGATGTATGTGGGGTTCAGGCAGCTGTAGCTGAGGGTATGTGTGGGGTTCAGACAGCTGTGGCTGAGGGTGTATGTGGGGTTCATGCAGCTGTGGCTGAGGGTGTGTGGGGTTCAGGCAGCTGTGGCTGAGGATGTATGTGGGGTTCAGGCAGCTGTGGCTGAGGATGTATGTGGGGTTCAGGCAGCTGTGGCTGAGGGTATGTGTGGGGTTCATGCAGCTGTGGCTGAGGATGTATGTGGGGTTCAGGCAGCTGTGGCTGAGGGTATGTGTGGGGTTCAGGCAGCTGTGGCTGAGGGTGTATGTGGGGTTCATGCAGCTGTGGCTGAGGGTATGTGTGGGGTTCAGGCAGCTGTGGCTGAGGGTATGTGTGGGGTTCAGGCAGCTGTGGCTGAGGGTATGTGTGGGGTTCAGGCAGCTGTGGCTAAGGGTATGTGTGGGGTTCAGGCAGCTGTGGCTGAGGGTATGTGTGGGGTTCATGCAGCTGTGGCTGAGGATGTATGTGGGGTTCAGGCAACTGTGGCTGAGGGTGTATGTGGGTTCATGCAGCTGTGGCTGAGGGTATGTGTGGGGTTCAGGCAGCTGTGGCTGAGGGTGTGGGGGGGTTCAGGCAGCTGTGGCTGAGGGTGTGGGGGGGTTCAGGCAGCTGTGGCTGAGGATGTATGTGGGGTTCAGGCAGCTGTGGCTGAGGGTATGTGTGGGGTTCAGGCATCCGTGGCTGAGGATGTATGTGGGGTTCAGGCAGCTGTGGCTGAGGGTGTTATCTAGAGTTCAGGCATCCTGGTTGTCAAGTGTCTCTTCATAAAGCTTAAATTTAAGGAGAGAAGTTTGGCAGTGAGCAGAAAGATAAGTAAACAAACCAGAGATTATTTGAAAACAAATGCTACATTACAAATCAAACAGGACAGTATAGTAGAGATAGGCTGCCTGAGGTTGGCTAACTATAGAAAATCTTTCTGACTGATGGAAGGTATCGGAAAACTGAGATGGTGGTGCATATCTGTTATCCCAGGATTTGGGGTTGTGGAGGCAAAGCCAGGAGGATAGAGGTTCAAGTTATGGGCTACAGAGTAAGACCATAGCCAGTCTGGGATATGTAAGACTCTCTTTCAAAGAGAGAGAGAAAAAAGGCATTCAGACAGAGACAGAAGAAATCAATAACACATGCATTTTGGAGGAGAAGATCGTTTTAGGTAAAAACCATTGTAAAGGGAGAAGAGGTTCTGCCTTGAGTGTTAAAATGACAGGGGAAGAGGCAAGCAGGCCTGGAGCCTGGTGAAAAGAAGCAGAGCTCGCAGCACAAGGGAAAGTTGCCCATCGTGTTCTGAGTGCTGTACAGAAGTCATGAGGCTGTTTCAGCAGAACCACTGTGCTGTCAGGGATGGCAGTGTGCTGGAGGATAGCAGCTTGCTCTGATGTTTGTAAGACCATAAGTTGGCGTGAGGATGTGTGACTGAGGGAATGGGAGTCTGTGACGATGTTGTGTTATGGACAGGGTGAGCAGTGGTCACCTGGAGGTGGCTGGAGGACAAACGGCCCAAGTCTGAGAGGCAGGGTTAGGAGTCTTGTTTGCCGTTTGTCTTGTGATAGCTTCTAGACATCTTGTGAAGATACTAGGCAGCTGGGTGGGAGCAGAGGGGGCTAGGGTAGAAGACGTGTCAGTTATGGCAAGGAGACTGTAACTCAGGAGACAGGGTGGAAATCCTAGCAATACCTCTTGTTTTTCTACTTCTGCCTCTGCCAAGCTGTTCTCCTCCA
This sequence comes from Microtus oregoni, assembly GCF_018167655.1. Lineage (NCBI taxonomy): Eukaryota > Metazoa > Chordata > Mammalia > Rodentia > Cricetidae > Microtus > Microtus oregoni. The sequence continues at coordinate 23,820,880 of NW_024543088.1, forward strand.
GTCCTTTGGTCAGTGGTTACGACACAGCCCTCAAGCAAAGAGAAGACAAGGACCTCATTCTGCTAGCCACCTGCCCTTTTCCTAAACGTTCTCTCTCCTCTCTGTTCATCCACACCACATCCTTTTCCATGTAGTTTCCCATCCTCACCGTCTAATGCCCATGCAACCTGTCCTGTTCATTTTGTTGTATGGCTCACGTGCCAGGTGTCCTTGAGGTCCTAGCTTGTATGCTGTTCCAAATGACTTTGAATGCTGAAGACTGAGCCAAGTTCCTTTAGAATGTTTATTGTAATTGTAAACAATGGTGTGTGTGTGTGTATGTGTCTTTAGCTGAATATCTTCCACAAGTCTTTTTATTATTTGTTTTATTTTTGAGATTATAATTTTATCATTTTCCCCTTCCCTTTCTTCCCTCCAAACCCTCTCATATATCCCTCTTCATGAGTCTTACCTCACACCATTTCATTGTCCAAGCTGAGTGTGTGCTCTAGGAAGGTAGAGCTCCCGGCTGGAATTGTCTGTCACTTTATTCTAGTGCTGAAGAGATGGTTTGTAAATTTTTGAAGATCTGTTTTAATTATTAAAAGTAAATTGAATGTTGAAAAGGGAAGGCTACAAAGAAACAAAGTTAGAGGTGAGGGCTATTAAAGTAGCCGTTGTGCTGTTTGAACCACTATTGAACCTGCAGTAACATCCTTCCATTGGGTTTGAGGGTTTAAATTCCAGTTTCCACCAGAGAAGAACGAGTAAGAAAGCTTAGGGAAGAGAAAGATCTTCATTCTCAGAGTCTGAAGGAAAATGGTTGGTGTGGTGGCGTCACATGGCTCAGGGGCCTCTTCTTTTACAGGTAGTTCTCATGTGTTGGGAAAATCGTCTGTATGACGCCATGATCTATGTCTACAACAGAGGCATGAACGAGTTCATTAGCCCGATGGAGGTAAGATGCTTTCTAACGCAATGCATTTGACCTTGTCTTGTGCCCCCTGCTTTCCGTAAACTTGGAATAGTTGTTTCATCTGATCATTTTACAATTTAATACTAAATTCATTACTTTAAAAAATTATTTTTTTTTGTTTTGTTTTCCAAGACAAGGTTTCTCTGTATAATAGCCCTAGCTGTTCTGGAACTTGCTTTGTAGGTCAGGTTGATCTCAGCTCACTGAAATCTTCCTGCCTCTGCCTCCCAAGCGCCAGGATTAAAGGCATGTGCCTCCATGCCCCACTCCGAAGAATTAATTTTTTAAAATTACATTTATTTATTTTTTTGTGTGCATGCACGCCTGTGTGTTTATGTGTGGTGTGGTTAGGCATGCGTGTGTGTCGGGGACGGTTGATTCTCATTCTTCTGCCACATGGGTCCTAGGGATTAAACTCGGGTTGCCAGGGCTCCTTCTGCACTGAGCCATCTCTCTCACTGGCCCTCAGCTTGGGACTTTTAGGTGGTATTTGCTTTTTTAATTTCTTGTTGCTGATGGTTGAACTCAGGACCTCTGTGTGCTGTGTGTTCTCTACCACAGAGCTACACCTTTAGCCTTAGGAGTCTTTAGTTGCATATGTGAATATTTAAATATTAGGGAACAGTAAACAGAAACAGTGCCTACTGTTAACTTTAAGTTCTGTTCTGTTTTATGTAACTTTCCCAAAAGGTCTAAGAAATTCGTGTACTTGTGGTAAGGAATGAAGTGCTGGTGGGCACTGCTGTCTTGAGTGTGGTCTGTGAGGTCCTGAGAGTCGTCAAGAGTCTGTGAGCTGCTATCTGTGACTTTGTGATTACAGAATGCCGAGGCTTTCCTGGTGCTGCTGCTGTCTCCCAGGACACCTGCCTCCCTGGGAGGATCTAGGAGCACAGAGGCTTTAGTCTCTGGATGGTGTGACCGTAGATACATGTGGCTTTCTCAGTCCCTGCTCATTGCCGTAGCGGCAAAGGTACCCCAGGAGCCAGACGCTCCCTTTAGCATTGTTTGGCCAGCAATTGTTCAGTTACCATTTGTACACCACCTTCGATTTTGGTCACGCCGGTGGTTTTCCCGTGGTCGGTTTCTAACCCCGACTGTCGGTGATACTGAGACTCTGATCTTTGCTTTAATCGTGTTGACTGTCCCCTCAGTAAGGCTCACCCTTCCTCACATCAGAATGTTCTCACGCCACCTCAGGACCGCCATTAGGAAGAACCAATGTGGTGTCCAGTTTTTCTCAAAATAATTCCTTAAAGCAAGTTCTAATTTGAGGCATTCATTCCACTTTGATAAAAAAATGGTTGTTGAGGTAGGGTTGGTAAGATGGCTCAGTGGGTAAAGGCTCTTGGCAACCTGACCTTGATCCCTGGAACCTACATGGTAGAAGGAGAGATCCAGTTTTCCCAGGTTCTCTTTTGACCCGCACAGACATGCTGCCGTTCACCCCCACCCCCGCCCCCCTACACACTTAGAAAATACGTTAATTAAAAAAATTGAACTGATTGCTGGATTTTTTTTTTTTTTTGAGACAGGGTTTCTCCGTAGCTTTTGGTTCCTGTCCTGGAACCAGCTCTTGTAGACCAGGCTGGCCTCGAACTCACAGGGATCCACCTGCCTCTGCCTCCCGAGTGCTGGGATTAAAGGCATGCGCCACCACCGCCCCGCTGGTTGCTGGATTTTTATGTTGCTTTTGACAGTTTCATTTAATCTGCTTTTGTTCATTTCCAGTCTGGTTTATGGTTCTAGCTTGCCGTGCCGTGTCAGGTGGAACACGGCTTTGAGCTTGCCTCTCTTGTTCAGAGTAGTTTCTGCCTTGAATGGGTCTCGGCGGGGCAGCCTGGTATTTGCTACTGAGTGGTTTGGAGACGTGGGCAGTAGGCAGTGGGTTCATGGCGTGGTTCCTTTTTTCAGTGTGTAAGGCTTAGCTGTCTTAGTTCGGAAGAGGTCTACATTAAAAGACAGTTTGCATCTTTTGAAAATTGCTAGGTTTTCCAGGATGAAAGACTGAAATCTCCCCAGTGCCTCGTGTCGGGAGGAAAGCCCTCTCCTCTACTAATTTAAGATCAAATGTGGAGGGGAGTGAAGGGGCAGTGGGGAAGGGACTGCAGTATGCAGAGTGGAGAAAGCATGACCATCCAGTGTGTGTCAGCATCAGCTAGTGGTTCGTTCTTAGAGCTGACCACTCACTAATGGTTAGTTCTACGAGTAGGCAGAGTAAAGGCTGGTACATCAAGGCCTTAACCGGAAGGGAAAGGGGCAGAGTTAGGGCTTCCAGAGGAGAGCTTTTTGCTTTGTTTCCCTTTAAACCATGTGAGTCTCTCTACATTGGCTAGCTTCTCATCCTGGGATTTTCCTGTCTCTACCACCTGAGTAGTGGAATTAGCTGGGATTGTAGGTGTCTGCTCCAGTTTTTTGTGCTTCTTGATGCTAATGGACAGGTGAATGTGTACTTCTTGGTGCTAACAATCAGTACAGTGGAGTCTCACTGGGTACACAAACCCCATGCCCATCAGTGGATGGCCAACACTAAACAAACTCAGTGGCAGCTTTTGAGATTTATTATTTCATATGGCTTTGTTTGGGTATTTTTCAACCTTACTGGTAATTTGCTTGTATATTATGGTTTCTCAATGGCTGTGTGTGTGTGAGTGGGGCGGGGGGGAGAATGCTTTTTCTTCTACTTTTTAAAAAATCTGATTTGTTTTTATTTTCCTTTTTGTTTCCGTTTTGTTTGTTTGTTTTGGAGACAGGGTTTCTATGTATCTTTGAAGCCTGTCTTGGAACTAGCTCTTGTAGACCAGGCTGACCTTGAACTCACAGAGATCCGCCTGCCTCTGCCTCCCTAGTGCTGGGATTAAAGGCATGTGCCACTACCGGGCCTTTTCTCTTTGTTTCTAAAGAGAGAGAAAGAAGGTATGGAGTGTGAAGGCTCTCAGAGGAGTTTGGGGAAGGGAAATTGTGATCAGAATATATTGTATTAAAAGTTTTTATTTTCAATTAAAAAACAAAGTAAGGTGGATGAAAATAAGTTGTGTATAAAACTTGTGAACCTGCCTTAATCGTGGTAAGCAGTTCTTGTGTTTGGTTACAATGACAAGTGCAGCAAGGGGCTTGAAGCAGTTGAATGTCCAGAGCCACCAGGGTGATTCTGTAACTTAGTCGTTACCCTAGTGTGACGAAGGGAGCAAGATAAACCACTTCGAGGGGCTGACTCTGTGTATCTCAGATAATAAATATTCATAAATGTCGTTGTTAAGAAGGCAGTTTCTCTCTAGTCAGGAATGTTGGGCATGGTGACTTACGCCTAGAATCCCTGTACTTAAAGCTGAGGCAGGAGGATTGCTATGAATTATAGGCCGTCCTGAGCTGCAGAGTAAGACCTTATCTCCAAAACCAGACAAGAATTCCTTTGGAAGACCCTGGCCATGATCTCTTTGGGTCTGTGGGTTGAGGTTGCGTAGGTAATGTTGGGCTGCAGCTGTTGAGATGTCCCCCATGGGCAGTGTCTTTACCACTCACTGGGATGGTGTCCTTCATCTGATTACTATTCTTTTGAACACTAAAGCTCTTTCTGAACCTGGGATGCTTTTTATATGAAAAACCACAATCTCCACAAAGACCTTCATGTAGCTGGGGTTTATTAAATTAGAGTGTGGCTTTAGCATTTCCCTGGTGATTCTTCTGAATAGCTCTGTTCATAGCGTTTTGTACTAAGCACAACAGCAAATAACTCCATAAAAGAAAGGATTGATAACTTTAATGTTATTGATTATTTTTTAAAATATTGTGCTTTAAAATGATGATGATTTTTCTGTTTGAATTTAGAAACTGTTCAAAGTCATTGCCCCTCCTCTGAATGCAGGAAAAACTCTTACAGGTATGACTTTCTTTGTTACATTGTGACTGACATTTTTGATGGGGGCACACATGCTCCACAGTGCACATGCGGAGGTCAGTGGGCAGCACTGCAGAGTCCTCTGCTTCTCCCCTTCCACATTCACCTGGGTTTCAGGTCAGACTCAGGCCATGAGGCTCAGACAACATGCGTTTTCACCCCCAGCTGTCTCCCTGGCCCTCCCCCACCTTTCTTCTAGAGACAGGGTTTCTGTCTGAACCCGGAGTTGTCTGCTTGGGTAATGCTGGCGAGCCAGTTCTGGGGTGTGCCTGGCAGTGCTGAAGCTACAGTATGCTTTTCTATGGTTGCTGGGGATCCAGGCTTAGGCTCTCATGCTTGCACGGCGAGCGCTTCACTTCTGAACCATGCTGCCAGCCCCTCCTACATTTTATTCTGATATGGATTTCCTATTTCATTAGGAAAGGTGCATCAATATGTGTCTGCCTTTTGAACTGTAGTGAGATTTGTTTTATGGCTGAGTGTCTGGTCTGTTTTAGAGGTGTTTCAATTACACCCAGGAACGTGTTGAAAGTATTCTGTTTGGTGGGATTTTCTGGTATTGGCTTATGGTTTTGTGCAAGTCTTCCAGGTCTTGCCTGTCTTCTGTAATTGCTTTATTGAAAACAAGTATAGAGATCTTTATTGTTATTTCATTGTTCTGTCTCATGCCTCAGTTCTTCCAGTTTTTATAGCTAATATTCAGAAAATGTTTATCATTTGGATGAATGGCAGTTTCATGGGACATCTTCAAATTGCTTATATCTGTGATGATATTTTATGTTTCAAATTTAATATAGCCTAACTCCTTTTGTGAAGTAATTCTTAAAGACTTGGTAACTGTTACCAGAATGTCTTTTGTTCATGGTAAATAACCTGGTAGCATTATATATCAAAATTACTTTAGTTCAAGTGGGAAAGTAGATCCCCACCAGACTCTCCTAATTGCCATTTAGCTGAACTGAAGCAACAGTATAAATTAATTTTTTATTGCTTTTCAAAAGTTTGTGAGCTGCATTGAAGGTTTTGACTCCATGTGGAAGTTGCTGTTTATGAAAATTGCTAAGTCACACAGTGCAAGCATTAGGAAGAAGCATTTGTACCTGGGAAACTCGGAAGACAAACCTGAGAAGGACTTTGCTTACTCAGAGGCCACTTGCTCCATCAGGAGCAGGCACACCAGCTTCTGCTTAGTCCACCCAGAGATAAGCTGCGGCCACCAAACTGTGCACAAAAAGCCCCATTCTCCACAGTTTTTAAACTGTGGTCTTCATGCAATCAGAGAGAAGTGTCAGTACATCTCCCGCTAGGGCTCCTTTGCTGCTCTGTGGGTCTTTTCTGTCTCTTGCCATCAGTAACCACACAGATACTAATCTTTCCCTTTCACTCCTACCCACCCTTTCAGCCCTCTGGTGGCTGCTCTCATTAAGTCTGTGCAGGATCTACACTCTCTAGCCAGTGGTACAGTTCCAGGGATTGACAGTGTCAGTGTGGTGATTTGAAAGAGGATGGCCCCCAAAGGGAGTGGCACTATTAGGAGGTGCGGCTTTGGCAGAGTAGGTGTGACCTTGTTGGAGGAAGTGTGTCACTGTGGAGGTGGGCTTTGTGGTCTCATGCTCAAGCCATGCGCTGTGGCTTAGACCACTTCCCGTTGATTACACAAGATGTAGAGCTCTCAGCTCCCTCTCCAGCACCATGTCTGCCTGCACACCACCATGTCCCACAATGTTAATAAGGGACTAAACCTCTGAACTGTAAGCTGCCACCTCATTGAAATGTTTTCCTTTCTAAGAGTTGCTGTGGTCATGGTGTCTCCTCACAGCAATAGAAACCCTAAGACCATCAGAACCTGTTGATCTTTATCTGGATCCTTGTCTCCTAAGTCTTTGACCAGGAGTCTCACGCGACATTTGTTTGTCTGTTGTTTTTTCTAGTTAACAAGCTGGTACGATCATGGGTGACAAGCTCAGGATTTTACACCTCTGATAAAGTGATCATTGTAGCCTAGGCATCGACACGGTCCTGTGGTGCATGGCCCTCTTCTGAGTTCATCTGAGGCAGTCCCCAGACTAGGATGATGGTGTCTGATGGTCTCTTTTCTCAGCCACCGTCAGCTCCTCACCATATTGTCCCCATCACCTTTCCTTCTGAAAATGCCACCTACAATCCGCTTGCCACTTTCTCACCAGGGACACAGAGTCCAGACCCAGTCATGGCAGACAGTGCATTTTAAGGTGATTGCTTTCTGCCTTCCTGCATTGGTTCAGTAGTTGTCTTGGTTCTTCCTGAGTCTTCAGATCTGGACATCCAATAGTGTGGTGCTGACTCTGCTGGGACTTGTGAGGACCTCACTTCACGGTAACTGTCTACAATGGCAGAAGGTCATGGCCCTGAGACTGACTGCACCCAAGAATATCAGACCACGCTCCTCCCCTAATAGTGGTCAGGGAGACCTACTTGATTCTTTTGTTTAGGGGTTTTCAGTTCCCTGACAGGTTAGAGTTTTCCTTTGGCCTTCATGGGCAGAGCTTCAGCATCGGCCTCTGGTCTTCCCTGGGGGCGTGCAGCTCTCAAGTGTGCTGTGCAACTGGGATCCCAGGAGTACGTTGGGTTTTTAAACCCTTGGCAGATTCATCCTTCTTAGTCCTCAGTGATAGCAGTGCCTCAGGCAGCTGCAGTGGTTGTTCTCACAATGCCCTAAGAGCAGTGCTCTCCTTTCGAGGGGTGCTGGGTCTGGGTGAAAACAGTCGTGTGGAGACTCTGGATTCTGCTGTTTCCCCACTGAGTAGGTCCTAGTTCATTTTGTCGGGCAGCTGTAGGGGAGCTGCCAGGTTGGTGGTGTGCTTGACCCTAGGGCCTCATGCAGACTAGGCTCACATTCTTGGGATTTCTGTCTGTCACTTAAGCTAGAGAAACTAGAAGTCTTCCTGAGTGTTGTCTCAGGTGTCACAGTGTACTTAATCCTAAGGGAAAGGCCTCAAGAGAAGAGAACTCTGGGTGTCCTCAGGTTGCTAGCATCTTCTTGCTCTTCTGTAAATCCACATAGTTACTTTGTGTAGTAAGTGCCAGCTTGCAGGGATTTTTGTTTACAATGATGGGGGCAGGAGTCATTTCGTTCAGTCTTAATCTGTTATATTTAATTATAGCCCAAACCTTATATTACTGAAACAGGCTTGAAAGTTGGCTTTTACACATAAATCTACCATAAATGGATGTGGAATATTGCACTGAAGAATGTAGATGGAGTTATTGAGTTTTTATGACAAAACTCTAGAGCACACTGGGAAGCCTTGAGCAGTGGAGAGCGAATTAGATTTTGTTTACTGTCTCTGCACATCCACTGACCACCTGTTTGCGTGTCAGGCACTATGCTGGCTGCTTAGAGGCCAGATCACAGACTTCCCTCTCCAGAGGAGCTCCTGGGAAGGGGATGGCAGAGAGGGGCATGCTAATTCATAGATTCAGCTCGCTAGGAATATACTACAAGCTAGATATACTCTTCCTGAGATTTCTAACAACTAAACAACTAAAGTATTTACAAAATCTTGTGCCAGCAAGATGACTCAGTGAGTAAAGGCTCTTGCTGCCAAGGCTGAATTCAAACCCTAGACCCACACAGTGGAAGGAGAGAACTGACTCCAGCTCCCAGAGTTCTCTTCAAACCTACTGGCATGCACTTACGCATGCACACATGCGCTGAATCAGTCAATGAAGCTGAACTTGGTGCATCATGAGGTGATTGCTGTCGTGTGTCATATGAGTTGGGGTGGATCAAATAACACCTTCAATTAAAGCAAAACATAACTATTCATCTGGTTTTGAGAAGTTCAATTTTATTTGTAGGAACATCACAGAGTTTTCGTATTTTTGAAGATACTGATAAAGAGATTTTCTTCCTTAAATGATATCTAGGATTCGTGTTACAGAACCAGAAGTTCCGGCTCTTCATTACCAATAACAGCTGCCTATACCCTTCCCTCCATAGTGTCCCAGGCACCTCACCTTATTGATGGTGGTTCATCGCGTGCATCCTTTACCCCTTAGGCTAGAAACTCATCGAATTATTTTTTGTGTTCTAAAAGTCTCACCAAATCACAGAATCTCTTAAACATAGTTTAGAATAGGCTCTTTAGTCAAGGCTTATTCTCTAAGCATTTGGAAACATGGCCTCCTGCGCCCTGTGCACTGTGGGTGGTAGGTGTTCATGTGACCAATTAGAACACACCATGACTGCATCTCAGTGGTAACTGGCCATGGTCTACATATCGCCAGCTTTTCTCCCCTTCCCTGTCCCCAGGCTGTCGACAGTAATACATAAGCGTCTACTTAACTCTGCCTGTGTCTGTAGATACAGTCTAATGGAATATTTAATGCGTGACAGTAATCGTCATCTCACGTTTATGTTATTTGGAAACATATTTACTTCCTGCTAAGGCCAACTTTGAGAGTTTTCCCCCACATAGACATCAAGCTCTGAAAAGGTAAGAGAGAGACATGCTCAGTGCTTTTCTTTCTGTTTCAGATGAGCAAGTTGTTATGGGCAACAAGCTCCTGGTGTACATCAGGTGAGAGTTCTGATGTGTCCGACTGTCCCCCGACTCCCCGTGTCTGAGGTGGTATGACAATATCCTGTCTGTGTAGTGTTTTCCAATCTTTCAAAGCTATTTTACGTAGAGCAGGTTCCATGTCTGGCAGTATCCGAAGCTTTTTGTGTTATTCCTGATAGACACTAACTCCTGACAGTGCCTGCTAGTCCCCAGGAAGAATTCTCTGTTGGTGGCGAGAGACCTGCCACTTAATGTATTCTCCTTTTTCCTCCAGAAGGTCTGGGTGATGTTACCCCGTTTTACAAATAAGGACAAGAGGTTTGCTTAAGTCACAGAGACATTAGTAACAGAGGTGAAACTGTACTGTTTATGTCCCTACCTGTAGAAGAGGATTCATTCCAGTAGAGTATAAAGGCTCGGTCCTGGTGGAACTGGCCATGCGACTGCTTGGCAGGAAGGCGGGAGACGGCCGATCCCCTCAGCATCATTTTAGTTCCTGTGGCATTGGAGTAGACGTTGGCCAGTTTCACACCTCTTAGATTGGTTCACTAGTAAGGACACAGCAACAGTTACCCGGCAATTTATTATCATATTCTAAACTCTAGAATATATGGTACCAAGTTGTTTCTGTTATTAAAAATGATGATGGAATCTTAGAGGTGTAAAGTTTGTCCCTACCCCTCCCCAAAAGAGTTAATTAAGAGACTTATGCTGATCTCCATAAATAATTAAGATCATTAATTTTTTTAAAGAAATTCTGATTCAGAGGTGAAGCTCCAGGGCAAGTTCTTTCTCAGATGCAAATGCCCCTGAAAATGCAGTGGTTACCCCAGCTCATCCCCACAGCTCATTCTGCGTTTTACCCACCACCATGAAACCTCTAGTCTTAAAGTCTTGGAGGCTATCAGGCCTCTAACAGGCAAACTGTAGTTGAATGGTACCATTAGGTTCTTTCTCGATATCAAGTCTTTGATGGAGGGTTCCTATTGCTACTGCCCTTGAGTGAGGTACAGGAATGGAGGCCCCTGCTCAGACACAGGATACAAATTGCTGCCCCCCATCACCCATGTTTTCTGAACTGAGTATCATCTTTATATTTTTCCTTGAACTAGCACTTGAAAACATAAAAATTACGCATATTTATGTGCTACCATGTGGTGTTTAAGTGTTAGTATGGTTCTCTCTGGAAGCTTTCTTGTGAAACAGTTCAGAAGCCTTTGTAGAACATGGGCCTGCACCTTCAGACCTGACTCCACAGTCCGAGTCAAGCCAGACTCCCTCCATTGCTCCCTGGAATTGAGAGTTAGGAGGCTGCACTGTGATTGACAGCTCTCAGGTTATGGCGCCTGGCTCTACCGTGCTCCCTGCCAGGTCCCCCATGCGGTGCTGACTCAAGTGACAAGCTTCTCCCACTCTAAAAGACAAGTCTGACGTTGCTGTTGTTTGGGGGATTGGTCCAAAGTCCTCGGGACCAGTGATGAAGACAGCCAGAGATGAAGCTGGCTGGCTGTAGCGGTTCCTCTGGCCTCCCCTCCTCATCCTGCTCATGGCAGCTCTTTCATTTTTATTCTTTCTCTCCCTTCTCCCCCACCCCCTCTCCCTCCTCCTCTCCCTCTCCCCTCCTCTTCCCCCCTCTCCTTCTGCCCCATCTCTCATTCTCTTAATGCAAGGCATCTCCAGAATTTAAAGGGAAGTCTCTCCTTCCCTTTAAGGCCCCATCATGTTCAGATTTCCATATTTTATTGTTTCTGTCTAATGTTTTCTTCCCACCTTGAGGCCCCATCATGGCCTTGAGGAACTTTAATTACAATAAGCCTGACTTGTGAGGGCAGTTTATATGTCAGCTTCCTTTCTGGACCAATCACTGCAGCCTTCTTCTCTTTTGACACTTTCTTCTGGCCTCTGGAAGTACATGTTGCCCTTATCTGGTCTCAGCTCTGCAGAGCAGCAGGGACCTGGCTGTGACCCTGACCTGACCTGAGTCTGCGTCAAGACGGAAGCAGCCTCTCAGGGTTGAAGCTGTTACTCACGTGACGTTATCCCCTCATGGGCCATCAGACCTCTTCTTCTTGTTTTCCAGCTGTTGTCTGGCAGGTCGTGCCTACCCGCTCGGTGACATCCCTGAAGATCTTGTTCCTTTGGTTAAAAACCAGGTGAGTATTATTATACAGTGTTTTTACTGTCTGAGCCTCGTAAGATGACTGTCTCAGTTAGGGCTTTTCTTGTGTTAAACACCATCAATAAAACCAACTTGGAGAGGAAAGGGTTTGTTTCAACTTACATAACACACTCCCTCTCTGAGGGAAGTCTAGACAGGAACTCAAACAGGACAGGGACCTGGAGGCAGAAGCTGAAGCAGAGGCCATGGAGGGGAGCTGCTTACTGGCTTGCTCAGCCTGCTTTCTCTTAGAACCCAGAACTACCAGCCCAAGCAGACTACAATGAACTGAACCTGCTATTTCAATCAGTAATTAAGAAAACGTCCTGTAGGCTTACCGACAGCCTGATCTTACAGAGGCATTTTTCTCAATTGGCTCTAGCTTATGTCAAGTTGACATAAAGCTAGCCAGTGTAATGGCTGCAGCCACACTACAATTAGACATTAAACATAACTCAGGAATTCCACTCTAAGGACAAGAATCTGCAGTGGTTAAGAGAGGATTTAAAAGAAACACTGTGGGACGCGGTGGCAGTTTCAAGTGACGCTCAGCCCGCCTGTGTTCCCTTCACATGGACCCTTGCTCTGGTGAGATGGCAGCTGCCAGGAGATAACCGACAGTTGCTTCCGACCCGCAGGTGTTTGAGTTCCTGATTCGGCTGCACTCCGTAGAAGCGTCCTCTGAGGAAGAAGTCTATCCATATGTTCGGACTTTGCTACACTTCGACACAAGAGAGTTTCTGAACGTGTTGGCACTGGTAAGGGACACTGCGATTCTTAAAGTATTTCCAGATGGTCCAAAGATGCGTGTGTGTGTGTGAATGATGTGTGGATTAGGAGAAGACCCACTAGTAGTGTGTGTGAATGATGTGTGGATTAGGAGAAGACCCACTAGTAGTGTATGTGAATGATGTGTGGATTAGGAGAAGACCCACTAGTAGTGTGTGTGTGAATGCATGTGTGGATTAGGAGAAGACCCTATCTAGTAGTGTGTGTGAATGATGTGTGGATTAGGAGAAGACCCACTAGTAGTGTGTGTGTGAATGATGTGTGGATTAGGAGAAGACCCACTAGTAGTGTGTGTGAATGATGTGTGGATTAGGAGAAGACCCACTAGTAGTGTGTGTGTGAATGATGTGTGGATTAGGAGAAGACCCACTAGTAGTAATGCTCCAGCAGGCGAGTAAGGAGTTGAAATGCAGCTCTTTCCTTCCTTGCATTTTTGTTGGGTTTCTTTATATTTATAAAATGCTATAAAAATCAGAGTACTGTTTCCCATAATTTATTTACTTTTATTTTATGTGCATTGGTGTTTTGCCTGCATGCGTGTCTGTGTGAGGGTGTCAGATCCTGGAGTCACAGACAGCTGTGTGCTACTATGTGGGTACTGGGAATTGAACCTGGGTCCTGTGGAAGAGCAGTCAGTGCTCTTAACTGCTGAGCCATCTCTCCAGCGCCACGTTTTTGTTTTTTAAAAAGCTTTTGGCTAGGTGGTACGACCTTGATTCCATATGTTATGTTACTGGTGTCCACAGTATGGATGAGCTCTGAGGGAGACGTAATGAGTGTGGCAGAGTTAGCTGCAGTTGAGTAGAGTCCCGGCTGAAAGGCGCCTTCATTTAGTCAGGGTCGTGGCTGGAGACGGCCAAGAGGAACGTGCTGTGGAGGTTCTCTCACGACTGTTACAACACCTGCTAAATCTCCATGCCTTTGATTAGCAGTTGAATAATACTTCATAGCAAATGGGACTCTCTGCATCTTGAGTGACATCTGGCTGTAGCAGCCTGGGATGAGGGAGGGAGGAAGCGGGGAGGAAGAGGGAGAATATGTTCGTGTGTTTGTTCGTGTGTGTGTGTGTGTGCACGTGTGTGTGCGCTTAATGTCAGAAGATGGAACCGAGATATTTTCTTACCCATTCTCTTGTCCTCAGACAGGGTCATATTTACGATATACTTCACATATTTAAGTAAAGAAATATCTCTGGTTGAACTTTCCAGATTAATAAATGTTCCTGTGACCTCATATTTTATTTTTCTGTGTGAATAATTAACTAGATACTTCAATGGCTGTCCTTCTGCCCTCCCTCCCTCCCTCCCTCCCTCCCTCCCTCCTTCTCTCCCTCCCTCCCTCCCTTCCTTCCTTTTTTTTGGTAGTGGAGGAGAAAATTTATTACTGATGAGAGGGAGATGTAGTCAGAGGCAGGGACATCTGAGAGAGGCCAGAGTGGACTCTCCCCTGAGGGGAGGGGGAAGGGGACCAGGTGCAGCAGCCAGGAGGCCCAAAGGAGAGTAGATGAAAAGCTGTTTTGTTCTCAGTAGTTGTTTTTAAAGCCTGCCATGTGCCAGGCAGAAATAGAAAGGGAAGGCATGCCAATCTGAGGAAAGAGAAGTTAGAGAAAATCCGTGGTCCATTTAAAGGCTAGCAGGTTCTTGAATAAAACTGATAAGAGTCTTGAAAGCCCATGGCTGTGCGGATCCTTTTAAACCGTCCACGAGGACAATATGCAGTCTGTTTCCTTCGTCAGGAACATAGCAACCATCGTTTCTATGTTATTTAGCATTCCTCAGAACCAGGCCTGCTAAGTGAAAACCAGCAGAAGATGCTCTGGGGTCTTTTCTCCTCCTGCTCAGTGTGCCCCATGTAACTCAGTTCTATCCCTTTGTGTGTAGTCCTGTATGGACTTAGTGCTTTTGTAACATACTGCTTTCTTGTTGCCACCCAGAATCCAGTGTTTTTAAGTGCTGTGCTTGGCACTGTTTGGAGGATATGGTAACTCATTCTGGTAATTAGGCTTAAAAATGTTGGCCTTTCAGAAGCCGTGCCATAATTATTTTTCTTTATTTTTTACATTTCTTATTATTAAAATACATTAAAAAATTTTTAGGTTATCATATTAAGTCCTTGGTTTCCTCATGGCATCTTCATACATGCATTCATTATACTTTGTTTTCTTCCGCTCCTCTCCCCGTGGTCCTCCTCCCAGTCAATTCTTTTCCTTTCTCCAGTAAGTCCCCTCACATGTATCCTGTCACCTTCCTTGGTGGTCTCTTCTGGTCTCTTCTATCTCCCATGACCCTCTTTCTAGATCACGTCCCACAACATGGGTTTGTAAATTCACACACACACACACACGCAGATCCACAGACACTGTAAACTAGGTTCTGCATGTGAAGAAAGCATGTAATGTTTATCTTTGTGAGTCTGGCTTATTTCCTTCACATAATGATTTCCAATTACATTCATTTTCCTGCAGATTTCCTAATTTCATTTTTCTTTATGGTTGTGTAAAATTGTGTTATGTGTATGGTCCACATTTTCTCTATCCATTCATCTGTTGATGGGCACCAAAGCTGGCTCCATTTCCTGGCTATTGTGAATTGCACAGCTGTAAACCATGATTATTTTAAAGTGCCTATCCCTGAAAACCCTTTTTCTTAATTGTAGAAATCATGAAAATAATTTTTCATGGCAGTAAATGGCATTTCAGTTATTTCCAAGTACTAATCTGAGTAGTGACTAAGCCTGCGGCTTTGCACCCTTCTGTCCTAAGGACTTGGTTCCAGGGTGCCCAGTTTTGCAGGCGTTTCTGTGACCTCCACAGGCCTGCAGAGTGATGGTCAAAGGGAGGCCAAGAAGGTTCAGTTCTACACAGCTCAGTAGCTGGTGTTGGTTCAGACTTTAAAAATCTGACCCCAAGTGGTTTATCATAGGCATATTTAAGTGCAGAACAACTCAGTGAAAATTTTCCTGGTGATAATTAACTCAGTCTCATGTGTACAACAAATCAGACGTAAATCTCCTTGAGGAACAAAGTAAGTTAAATAAAGATCGGACATGACTGCATTGAGATTCCATGGGTCGCCTTCTATAAAGAAAGGTTCTGTACATAGAGTACTGAGATGAGGGAGAATTTAGTAATTTGTTTCCTTCTGAAAGTAGCAAATAACAATTACTTAACATTTTTCCATAAAGACATGTTCTATAGATTGAGAAAAACAAGTCTATGATAGATAATGGTCTGGGGAAGGATCTGGTGTGGTCACCAGGCTAGAAAGCATGTCTGCCCCCAGCTTTTTGGGCAGATAACATGGCATTCTCCCCGTAACAGACAACCCTGTGTGTTTAGCATCCCAGGTTCCCCTGGTGTTTATCTGTGACTGCTCTTTTGTAGCACTGCCTTGCTTTCTTCCTCAATCACTTCGGTTGTATAACAACACTATATATATCATATTCATTTTAAGACCTTAGAATGTCACGACATATTAATAAATGCTGTAGTTTTCTGCTTAATTTAATAGAAATACATTATCATAAATATAAGACATAACTGGGACTGGAGTGGGCTCAGTGGTTAAGAGCACTTGCTGCTTTTGCGGAGGACTTGGGTTTGATTCCTAGCCCCCATGTGGTACCTCACAGCCGTCTGTAACTCCAGTTACAGGAGATCTGATGTCCTTTTCTGACCTAGGTAGGCAAGTGGTAGATGCACATACATGTAGGCAAAGCACTCATACACAGGAAATAAAAATGAATCTTAAAGAGTGGCTGGAGAGAGCTCAGTGGTTAAGAGCATGTATTGCTGTTCTAGAGGACCTGAGTTCAATTCCCAGAACCG
This sequence comes from Microtus oregoni, assembly GCF_018167655.1. Lineage (NCBI taxonomy): Eukaryota > Metazoa > Chordata > Mammalia > Rodentia > Cricetidae > Microtus > Microtus oregoni. The sequence goes on from NW_024543088.1 coordinate 23,837,047, forward strand.
TTGTCAGTGGCTCACAGCCACCTGTAGCTCCAGGGGCATCTAGCACCTCTGGCCTCTGCAGGCACCTGTACTCTTGTAGAGAACTTCCACTATCTCCCCCGTGTATATACTTATATATACACGTGTATATATAATTACATGTAATTAATTATGCAAGTTATATAATCATGTAATTAAAAATAGTAAAAGCAAATATTTAAAAATAAATCTTTTTTTTTTCAAGTCAGTGTTTCTCTGTGTAGCCCTGGCTATCCTGGACCAGGCTGGCCTTGAACTCAGAGACTCACCTATCTTTGCCTCATCAATGCTGGGATTAAAGATATGTGCCACTACCACTTAGCAAAAACAAACCGTATTTGTGAATTTGTGTGGGCTTTACACTATGTCATTTCTGTGGAAGGACAGCTGCTCTGTCCATGTTCCTAGCTTGGCTGCTGTAATATAAGAAGCATCACCTATGAGTGGCCATTCTTTGTATTTGAAATATTTGGACTCGCCATACGAGACTCCAGTTACTTTTGACCATGCTGGGGTGGATAACATTCTGAATGCATATTTTCTCCACAAAATGTATCTGAATTAAAGAAATTACTGGATATTATTGGATAATATTCCTTAAAATTAGAATACAAAGATTATCCTCATTTTATTTCTCAAATGCTCTAATAATCATCAAGGCATTTTATAAAAGAAAATAAATTCTCTTGTTTCTTAATAAAGGGGGGATTTAACAATTTGTTTCCTTCCAAAATTAGCAAAAAGCACTTATTTTCAATTTTGTCTTTCTTTTAGACCTTTGAAGATTTCAAAAATGACAAACAAGCCGTGGAATACCAGCAACGCATTGTGGATATTTTACTGAAAGCAAGTATTCAAAGATTGCATGTCTTTCTATTGATTGACACTGTATTAAGCGAATTGAACTTTTTATAGCAAGATTTGAAACAGTTTGTTCAGTGGAGCCATTTGTTGCAGTGCTAGTATTAGATTATGGTGTTTAGTCTTCAAGATGTGAATGAAATATTAGTGATTAATTGAAAAAGCTTACTGTGTCACACTGTTAGACTGGATGCTGGGGTACAATGTATGAGCCTCTAGAAATGCTTATTGTGGTAATCACTTTATTAGTATGATTGTATGTAATAATAGAGACAGCTTTAAGAAATAATTAATGCCAAGAATCTCTGTCTCTTTCCAGCCTGCTTTGGTTACTATGGTATTACCATGTTCTGCTGTGGCATTAAGATGATGGGTGACACTTAAAAATGATTTGAGGATTATCTCAATCCAGCTTCAGAGTCGGCAAAGACCTATTTTAGGCTCCGTGCTGTTGCTATGCGTGCGTGCAGAGACAGACGGGTTCTTGTCCTGTGTTGGCTCAGCTCTTCGGAAAGTGTCCATTAAAAGCTTAGCGTTAACACTCTTCATCTGCCCATAAAGTAGAGGTTTATTCCTTTTAGATTACTTTGGTCAAGAGGCCATAATTAAAATGTCCTCTAGTTATATGTAGCATAAACACGCTGCAGCTGTCGTATTCTTGGTGATATACAGAGCATACGCACAGTGTACACATCAGCTCAGCCCTCAGCTTTCTATTAGCCTTGTAAGACAGGCAATGGTGACTATGAGAACAGAATTTACAGTGAAATCCAGGTGGTTAATATAAAGACTTTCGTCTACATTCCCAGATAGTCTGCCTATTTGTAGACCTGCCTTTCGTCTATCTGGTATTTTTCTGTGGCTCTCTGTTAGATCATTTGCTGTTAAATTGTACCTGAGAGATAACTCAAAGTGACAGTAGTCTATTACAGAGCTGTATTCTTTTTTAAGCTAGAGATAGGCAATCTGATCCAATAGAGTGGCTTCAGAACCCCCAGGGATTGAGTTCGCTCTGTTTCTATTACACTTAGCACATGGGTTCTGTCTGGTTCAGTGTAGCTGTTCCGGGCCAGCTGTTCCCTGCAGCTAACAAGTTCATGTCATCAAGACCCAGAAGGAACTGTGTCCTTAAGGAAACACCTTTGAAGTTGCGTACTATAAATCTGCTTATAGCACGTTATCCAGATCTTTGAGAGCTACTAAGAGAGACCAAAGCATTCTGGGTTACCATATGCTCAGCTAAAGATGAGAACTTGTGTTTATCGGTTAGGAGGGAAGAACAGATACTAGAGAATGTGGTAGTGCACTTTTACCATCAGACAGACTCGAGATTTTATTGAGAAAAGGGTTTATTTAGCTCAGTGTTGGAAGCTAAAAGCATAAAATTGGGTAGCCTTGCCTGTCCGGCTTCTAGTAAAGGTCTCCTCGACTTTGTTACAACATGGTGAATGGCATCAAGTACCAGGGAATGTGAGAGGAAGTCAAGCAGTCAGAGAGAGATTGTAGGGATCAGGTGAACTCCTTTTGTGACAGCTCAGCATTAATCTTGTCCCAGAGCAATGTCTGCCATACCTAGGTTCTGCCTACTAGGCCCTGCCTATCAAAGATTTCACGTTTTTTACAAGTGAGACCAAGCTTCCAGCTCGTATGCCTTGGGGAACAAACTCTATTTAAACTATTGCCTAGTATATAGCAATTGCTATATCCATCCAAGTGGTTTACTATGACACCCAAGATCCTCTATATTTTATAGTCCCTGACTACTCTCTAGCTGGTTCCTTTCCTTCTCTGTCCTCCACCTCCACACACACGCTCTTTTACATGCTCTTCACCCATGCTTCCCTGTCAGCATCACGGCTTATGTTCTTTCAGCTACTCAACGCCGTTCAGCCCTTTCTCTGTTAGATTCTGGACTGCCTTCTGCGTCTTCGCACACCCTTCTCTGTGGGTTAGGCCCCTCCATGTTCTCAGGAGATCTTGTGCTGCACTTGCTCACTGCATTGGAATTGTTTACAGATTTTCCTGTCTCGATTTGAGCTTCCTGAAGATAGGCACTGAGGATTATTAGTAGTGGCACTTGTTATATTAATTGTATTATTATGTTGTGCTGTATTTACTATATTCACCGAAGCTCATTGTAGGATGCCCAGAGCATGTGCTCTCCAGTGCCTGAAATCTGGTACCTGTCTAGGAAACATTTATACGTCGGTCAAGTTGGAATTTGAATTTGAAGTTACAGTAGTCTGGAAGGATGTTCCTGATGCAGACTGGGGCTCCGAAACTCCCCGTGACGGCCAGCAGGTGGCTGTGCTTCCATGCTGTCCTCATACAATTCACCTCGAATCAATATGGCATGACCATAGAGGCCACTGGATTCTGGTGACAGTGTTGTACGTGTGCTGAAGTGTGCTTTGAGGGAGGTTTTGAGAGGACACGAACAAATGAATGGCAGGGTGCAGGTAGCCGAGGTTTGGGCTGTGTGGTTGCAGAGAGGGAAAGAACTCAAGAGACCAAGGGATGCCTAGGAAGGTTTTTAAGGCCTTTGAAGTATTTTGGAGGAAAAATGAAATTATAAGATGGAATCAGTTAGATACTTACTGAGTTGGCAAAGGAATCTGTTATGAGTTTGAACTGCTTTCTTAAAATGTTTGTGTAAAGTCAGGCAGTTTGGAGCCTTACAGAGCAGAAGAAGGGCTAACGGCAGAGAGGAGCACCAGTTGGGCTCTGAGATTGGAGTCCTAGACAAGGGCCTTGGACACCAAGCAGGGTGATGTCTGAGCCTGGGAAGGCTCTCTAAAGATCGTGGCCTGGAACTTGTGTTATGTGGTGACGTAGCTGACTGGCACCATAGATGTACTGGGAGTGTATAACTGGAGGTGTAGCTCAGGGCTGTGTGTCTTGGTACTGTTACTTGGCGATGATAGTATACTTGAACAAGGTCGACTGCCATCTTAAAGCAGGAGGGCAAAGGAAGGGGCGTGTTTTCCACCAAGTAAGAAGGTAAGTCAGACCTAGGCCCTGGGGGAGCATTTCAGAGCAGCGAGATCTCACGTCTCTTTGTCTGAGTGGAGGGTAGCAGAAGGAACTTGGAAGTCTTACAGTGGATATACTGGGTTCTACACCTTCACTTGTGGTAAATTTACCCCAGTTAATCCAACTTGACAGCCCTCAACATCCAGGATCTTCAGTGACAAATGTCTGCATTCTTTCTTTGCTAATGGCAGGATTATCTGCCCACTGATCATGCTCAAAGTGTGTCGCTCTTATGTTTTCCATATGCAGGAACACTTGTCCTGGCTGCTCTCTGCACTGAGCATCTGTTCCATCACTGCTGCTGCAGTGTGGGACCTTCCTCCCATGGGCCCGTGCAGCTCTCACACACTGGCCTCCTGATACTGTGTCCCTCTGTACATAGGACCAGTTCCCAGCACAGTCCTGATCTCAGTCCACCCCTTCCTCCCGTGGGCCCGTGCAGCCCTCACACACTGGCCTCCTGACATTGTGTCCCTCTGTACACAGGACCAATTCCCAGCACAGTCCTGATCTCAGTCCACCCCTTCCTCCCGTGGGCCCATGCAGCCCTCACACACTGGCCTCCTGACATTGTGTCCCCTCTGTACATAGGACCAGTTCCCAGCCCAGTCCTGATCTCAGTCCACCCCTTCCTCCCGTGGGCCCATGCAGCCCTCACACACTGGCCTCCTGACATTGTGTCCCCTCTGTACATAGGACCAGTTCCCAGCACAGTCCTGATCTCAGTCCACCCCTTCGTCCCATGGTTTGTGTCATGTCTTCCAGATTAGCGAGGCTGTCATCTGATTTCTCCTCTCTCTCTGCTTCTGCGTCCCAGAAGAACATGGGGTTTCCCTGGCAGACAGCTGCCCCCAGTACCCACACCATTGTTCTCGCCTCTCTCCGTTGTTATTTCCAAAGGTTCTACTTAAAATTTCAGAGCTTTGCTTAGGAGCTGTTTCTGTCTCATTTTCTCAGAGATTCCTTCTGTAACCGTGAATCCAATGTACTGTTGTGTTGTGGTTTTTTTTTTTTAAACATTAGGCTTCCACATTTTCTTTTTTGCATTTACAATGATGTAATCTGACTATACATTTATAAGGATGTAATCTGACCATACGTTTATAATGATGTAATCTGACTATACATTTGTAATGATGTAATCTGACTATACGTTTATAATGATGTAATCTGACTATACGTTTATAGTGATGTAATCTGACTATACATTTATAATGATGTAATCTGACTATACGTGTATAATGATGTAATCTGACTATACATTTATAGTGATGTAATCTGACTATACATTTATAATGATGTAATCTGACTATACGTGTATAATGATGTAATCTGACTATACATTTATAATGATGTAATCTGACTATACATTTATAATGATGCAATCTGACTATACATTTATAAGGATGTAATCTGACTATATGTTTATAATGATGTAATCTGACTATACATGTTAGGATGTGTATCTGACTCATCTTTCTTTTTTGTTCATAACTGCAAATGCTGCTTCTCAGTCCCCTTCTCCATTTAAGATAGGATCCCAGCCAGGGAGTGGTGGTACCCACAGTGGGCAGGTCCCCCACCTCACTTAACACAATCAAGATAACCCTCATACACACACACAGGATGCCTGGAGGTCTGTGGCCCAGGTGATTCCAGATTCTGTCAAGCTGGCAATCTGTGCTTCCCATCACCCTGTCAAAGGCCGCTGTCATAGCGCCATGTGTACTGGGGGACATAGGACACGAGAGCAAAGTTAAACCAAAGGAATGACTGCAATTGATAACACAAGCTGCCCCCTCAGGGCTGTCTGCAGACACGGCAGACAGCAGTCACCCCACAAAGGCAGCAGTAACTGCCTTCCTTCTGGGGTTTCATAGTGGCAGGTAATCTTACTTTTAACCCCCAAAGCAGCATTCTTCTACCTTGTTGATAGGCAGATCTGTAGTAAGGTTAGCAAAATGAAATTAGAATTATTTTAGTAGGCGTCGCCAAGGATCCCAGAGAGAAGCGATCATTGTTTCTTTGAATTCTTCAGGAATGCAGCTCTCGTTCACTAGAAACATGACAAGACCACCCTGGTGTTTCCCTGAGAATGTGCACGGAGCTCTGTTCTTTCTCAAGACGGTACTGAGCCCGGCTCCTGTACCACTCATAAAAGAATATTCTTAGCTGGCGTTGATCTTACACACCTTTAATCCCAGTACTTGGGAGGCAGAGGCAGGTGAATCTCTGTGAATTTGAGACCAACTACAAGAGCTAGTTCCAGGACAGGCCCCAAAGCTTCAGAAAAACCCTGTCTCAAAAAACAAAAAACAAAACAAAACAAAAAAGAATATTCTTGTGAGTCTTCACTCATGAGGCTCCTGTGTGTGTGCGTATGCTTGTGTGCATGCATGTGTGCCTGTGTGTGTACCAGTGAGTGTGTGTGCCTGTGTGTGCACATGCTTTTGATTCAAACTAGATGGAGTATTGCCTAAATGGTTTGTTTTGCTCACCAGGTTATGGTGGAGAATTCAGACTTTACTCCATCACAAGTGGGGTGTCTCTTCACGTTCCTCGCTCGGCAGCTTGCAAAGCCTGACAACACCTTGTTTGTGAACAGAACTCTCTTCGACCAAGTAAGTGTCTACAGTGAGACCTGGGGCTGGTTTCTTCTGTTCTCGGGACTGTGTTCAAGTGCAGGGTCTGAATTTGGGGTGTGTGTTTTAATGCTGTGTTCTGGGCAATATGATTCTGCCAGGTGCCTAGTATTATGGAAGGGTGGCTTATCCGTATTCTATTTTTAACAGTTATTTGTTTAAGTTGCCTAGAATTTCTTGTTCTGAATTTGCTAACTTTGACTGATGGTAAGACCATATTGATGGTTTGGAGAAGAGATTACTTTGGAAAATCCTAGTCTCTTTCTACGTGACTTTGAGTCTCCAGGCATTCCTCGGTCACAGTGTGAATATCCCTCCCCGCATGTCCACAGGGAGCACGAAGACTACCGTTGTCTGCAGAAGTCGGTGATAACTGTGCTGTGGGGAGCACTTCTCAGAGCCAGGAGAGCGCTGTGTGTTACCAAGTCTGCCAGATGGTCTAAAATCAGTCTAAAAATTCTCATTTTTCAGAGAAATCTCAGAAAGGTTAAACAACTCGTCTAAAGCCAGACTCAGATTATTATTTTTTTCTAGCAGAAATCTTATTATATATGTTAGGATAGGATTCAGATTCAAGCACCCTGACTGAAGTCTATGCTTCCTCAAAGTGCAGTGCTTCCAATTATACTCCTCAACAGTAACGAAATGTGTGTACGCAGCCAGGCAGTGGTGGCACACACCTTTAATCCCAGCATGGGCAGGCAAAGGCAGTTTTTATCTCTTCAGTTTGAGGCCAGCCTGGTCTACAAAGTTAGTTCCAGGACAGCCAGGGCTACACAGAGAAACCCTGTCTTGAAAAACAAATTAATTAATGAAAGACAAAACCGCGTATGGTACACATGCTAAATTGTAGGCCTCCTTGAAGCTGCGCTGCACAGTCGCCATCAGCTGGGACAGCACTGCACAGGGCGGTGCTTGTCACAGCTGAGCGAGAATTGCCAACACGGAAGGATAATTTTTGCTGTTACCTTTGGCCAGGTCCTCGAGTTCCTCTGCAGCCCTGACGATGACTCCCGCCACTCTGAAAGGCAGCAGGTATGAGCGCTAGCTAGTACCCTTTGCTAGAGACTGGGAGGAAAAGTGTGTTTTAGTTACCTTTGCTCTTGATTGATAAAATGCTCTAACCAAAGCTCTTAAGGGAGACAGAATTTCTTTTAGTTCATCGTGGCTGAGCAGTTTTCTCTGTAGGGCCTTGAGGCAGCTGACTATGTTAACGCACACTCTGGAAGCAGAGATGGACAAAAGCTGGCACTGAGCCAGCGGTTCCCTTTTCCTGCAGTTCAGGACCCAAGCACAGAGAATGGTGCTGTCCCCTGTAGGGTGACTCTTTCCTCTTTCCACTCCACAAACATCATTAAGACAATCCATCACAGCATGGCCAGGGCGAACCTAGTCAAGATACACACCCCCAGGTGCGCCTGGAGCCTTCCTGGATGGTCTCAGGTCAGTCAGCACTCTCACAGAGAGCCAGAAAGGGCTCTGCTGTAGTAGCTCCGCTACACAACAGGGAGATGGTTCGGACAGACTCGAGCTCACAGGTGGTGGCAGTCAGTGTGGATAGGAAGACACGTACAGATTTGGCCAGGCAGCTCCAGCCCCACAGAGCGTCCTGCATCCAGCGTGTCCGCATTATGTAGCCGCAGTCAGTGTTTGTTCTGCCACTCTTCCTAAGGTTCTGAACCACAAACTACAGGACCCTGAGTGTTGGCGAGTTCAGTTCTGGGGGTACACTAAGGTGCTGCCGCACGGCCATTTGGGGACTAGAATCCACTTCCCTACTCACACACACCCCAGTTAATCACTGGGACAGTACTGGCTACCATTTCTTCTCACGCCACTTTCGCGAGAGGTCCTTCATAGCCTGTGCACTGAAACGGTGGGTGCTAAGCCAGCCCACTTGAAATAGTAAGTATAAGTCACAGGGATTTAGAGTCGTGGCTGTTGAGTGGCTTTCCTGGGTGTAGTGCACAGCCCGGACATGGGGACTCCACGAAGTAGGCTGGCAGCCGTGAACTCTAGCCGCTCTGCCTTTCCCGGCCACCCGTGCAGACTGCCTGAGAACAAGGCCAGTGTTTGATTTCCTGTTAACTACACTGAGTACAAATAGCAGCGAGGGAACTTTTATTTTGTATATACCTGTTTGTCTATACCATGAGGGCGGATCGCGGTGTGCTTGGTGTGAGCATATAACTGCTGAGAATAACAGGCCTCGTTGACAGAAGGTGAATTAATGCAGTGTGTTTCCTTTTCAGCTTTGCCGTTAGTGCTTATGCGTCAAGTCTGAACATTAAAGCCAAACCTTGAGAAACAGCCTTAGCCACACTAATTAGAGGTGCCCCATTCACGTGGCTCTCCCCGCTCAGTCTCTGAAATACTGAAAATTGATAAAATTCAGATTAGGACGTGGCGACTTCCTTCCTGCTAACCCAGGACTCCTCCCACCGGTTGTCACGCATCAGATTTGGTTCATGCAGTAGTCTCAGTGTTTTCCAGCGGTGTGCCCAGAGTCGATAATTAGCTCCCCAAGTAGTTCTGATATGATTGTTGCCATTTATGTAAATTTATGTAAATGAATAAGGTGAGAGCAGAACATGACGGCTCTGCCCAATCAGCATTTGTTGTTAAAATCACCTTTGTTCAGTGAGCAGTCAAGATGAGGGCTTCCCCTGGACATTGCCTCCTTCTCCGTGCAGTCCTGCACACTCACACCGGCACCTGCACAACCCTGCCCGTTACTCTCTTGTTACTCCTCACAGGGAACAGTTTTGAATAAAAAATAAGTAATGCCCTTTTCCCCTTTACAATGTAATGCCTACAGACAGACATACTTCAAAAAATTACATTTATTTACTTTGTGTGTGCGAGCATGAGCCGCAGTGTATGTGTCCAAGGCAGCTTTGAGGATTAAGTCTCTCCTTCCTCCATGGAGGCCTGGGATTGAGTGGATCAAGTTGTCAGGCCAGGGGGCAAGCCCCTTCACCTACTGCCAGCCAGACAGTCACACTTTTTAGCTTAACTGCTTAACTAATATTTTTTTCACGTTCTTTACCAGGGACTGACAAACTATCTATGTCAAGGAACCAATGAATAAACATTTTAGCTTGTGTTGACCACAATGGGTCTGCCTTCTTTTGTTTGCTTGCTTGTTTTCACAACCCTTCAAAAGTAAGATTTTTTTTAAACAACATTTTGATGATTTATAGGCATGTCACTATGGCTTATATAGTCTTCCAGTGTGTTGTTACAGTTATGGAACCGGAAGATGCCTAACTGCACACCTGTGTGTCAGAACCCCCATTCATGCACGCCTGTGTGTCAGTACCCCCATTCATGCATGCCTGTGTGTCAGTACCCCCATTCATGCACGCCTGTGTGTCAGTACCCCCATTCATGCACGCCTGTGTGTCAGCACCCCCATTCATGCACACCTGTGTGTCAGAACCCCCATTCATGCACACCTGTGTGTCAGAACCCCCATTCATGCACACCTGTGTGTCAGAAACCCCATTCATGCACACCTGTGTGTCAGAAACCCCATTCATGACACCTGTGTGTCAGAACCCCCGTTCATGCACACCTGTGTGTCAGTACCCCCGTTCATGCACGCCTGTGTGTCAGCACCCCCATTCATGCACACCTGTGTGTCAGTACCCCCATTCATGCACACCTGTGTGTCAGTACCCCCATTCATGCACGCCTGTGTGTCAGTACCCCCATTCATGCACGCCTGTGTGTCAGCACCCCCATCCATGCACGCCTGTGTGTCAGAACCCCCATTCATGCACACCTGTGTGTCAGAACCCCCATTCATGCACACCTGTGTGTCAGAAACCCCATTCATGCACACCTGTGTGTCAGAACCCCCGTTCATGCACACCTGTGTGTCAGTACAACATTCATGCACGCCTGTGTGTCAGCACCCCCATTCATGCACACCTGTGTGTCAGTACCCCCATTCATGCACGCCTGTGTGTCAGCACCCCCATTCATGCACGCCTGTGTGTCAGAACCCCCATTCATGCACGCCTGTGTGTCAGAACCCCCATTCATGCACACCTGTGTGTCAGTACCCCATTCATGCACGCCTGTGTGTCAGTACCCCCATTCATGCACGCCTGTGTGTCAGTACCCCCATTCATGCACACCTGTGTGTCAGAACCCCCATTCATGCACGCCTGTGTGTCAGCACCCCCATTCATGCACACCTGTGTGTCAGAACCCCCATTCATGCACGCCTGTGTGTCAGAACCCCCATTCATGCACGCCTGTGTGTCAGAAACCCCATTCATGCACGCCTGTGTGTCAGAACCCCCATTCATGCACACCTGTGTGTTAGAACCCCCATTCATGCACACCTGTGTGTCAGAACCCCCATTCATGCACACCTGTGTGTCAGAACCCCCATTCATGCACGCCTGTGTGTCAGAAACCCCATTCATGCACGCCTGTGTGTCAGAACCCCCATTCATGCACGCCTGTGTGTCAGAACCCCCGTTCATGCACACCTGTGTGTCAGCACCCCCATTCATGCACACCTGTGTGTCAGCACCCCCATTCATGCACGCCTGTGTGTCAGAACCCCCATTCATGCACACCTGTGTGCTGCTGCCCCATTCAGATGCAGCTGCATGGGAATAAACAGCCTCAAGAACAGATGGAGCAGCAAAATTTGATGAAATAATGGGAAACGATGAGTTCTGATTTTCATTACCTTTGTTTTTTAACATACATAGTTATAAATTAGTTTAATTTTTAATAATACTGAATAACTTGCTCACAAAATCTGTGATGATACTCTAATGAGTTGGTGAGATTGTCTTCAACTCATTGCATTATTTTATTCCAAACTGACACAGTGAATAGGTTTCTTTCCTTTTTTATTGCGTATGACATTACATTCCAGTGCTCCAAACAGATTAAATTTGGGTCTTGAATATAAAATTCAGATCAGTTTTGTTTAACATCAAAATAATAAAAAGTTCTTGGTGAAGGTTTCCTGGCACCCTGGCAAGGGTCATGTTCGTCTACATTCTGAGCTGGCGTGCAGGTCTAAAATCCTAACCGTACCCACCCTGGCAAGGGTCATGTGTGTCTGTATCCTGAGCTGACATGCAGGCCTAAAATCCTAACCATACCATTGTTCTGCTCATACTCTATCTCCGGCTACTATGGGAAAGTGATGTGAGCGCCAGTATTTTGGCTTTTATTGTTTTTGTTTTTTGTCTTTGTTTTCGAAATGAGGTCTTGTTGTAAAGCCCAGGCTGGTCTAGAATTTATGATCCTCCTTCCTCAGCATTCTGAGTGTTGGGATTATATGTGTGTGTTGTGACACTTGGATTAAAATGTCCCCCCTTTTTTTGAGGCAACTTTCATGTGGCCCAGGCTGGCCTTGAATTCACTATGTGGCTGAGCTGACCTTGAATTCCTGATCTTTTTGTGTATGAGGATTGTGGGCTATAAAACTGCTTCAGAAAAACAACTCTGTAAATCACAGAAAACAGTCACTGCTTTCCCAAGAGTTCTTCAAAGTCAGAGTACTTCTAGAAAACAAATAGTGTGTTTTAATGTTTACCCTAGAGTGACTCTGCTAGATCCCCACAGAAGGAACCATGTTTGATTCCCAGCATCCGTGGGGATGCAGCACCCTCTTCTGGCATCCTCAGGTTCCAAGCATGCAGACATGGTGCACATACATGCAGCAAAACACGCATACATATAAAATACAAACAAATAAAAACCAAACTTCTTAGAATGGTATATACAGGTTTTTAGAGGTTAGTGTGAGTGTGCGGGCTGTACCTGAAGGTGCTGTGGTATTCCTTCCATGTTTGAAAAGTAGAATCAGCACGTGGTAGTGAACACAGTAATAAAACACAAGGAAAGACGGTCATGGGCTTGCATGGGTGAATGGACTCTCAGAGAACAGTAAATAAACCTCACAGTGTTTCCTCATTTGTTTCAAATCTTCAGGTCCTCTTAGAATTGCTGCAGGCTGGAGGCATAGTTCAATTTGAAGAGGGCCGGCTCATCCGCATGGCAGAAAAGGCTGAATTGTGAGCTGTTTTGAAGTTGTATATTAATTTTCCATAGTACTATTAATTCTCTAATGTGAAACCTAGTTTATTTTACATTTCTGCTTATTTTTATTAAGAAAGGGTGTAGGAATAACAGCCTCAGTAACAAAAACATAAACATGAGGTTTTTTTGTTTGTTTTTTGCCTTTCACATGAATTCTAAAAGTTAGCAAAATTTGAGAAATGTATAGTCTGAATTAGAAATGTGTATTCTCTTTAACGTGAAGGTGAACAAGCAGTCTCCCTGTTTCACCTTATTTATACTCGATTTATTTATGTCTGGTATTTTGAGGCAGGTTCTCACTGTGCAGCCCCAGGCTGTCCTGGAATGTGCACCGTATAACGTGTGTTTGTCTTGTTGCTTGTCTCTGCCTCCCAAGTGCTGGCACCATACACATGCCCAGCTCTAGATTTTTTTAAAGTAATATACCTGTGGTATTTGTTGGATTATGACAGTTATATGCAATAGAAATGACGTACAGTTTAGCATAATAAATAAGATGCAGTGTGTTGACACTCACCTAGTTTATTGTATTTAGTTTTGAACAAAGAAACAATATTGCAAATTATTGATACCTAGCACCAGCTATTTCTTTAGAAAATAGACGGCACACTGTCTCTTTAAGGCCTTTGTAAACAGCGTTCAGCAGCATCTTCAGTCAGGAGGCAGGAGAGAGGCAGGCACTCCTCTTTCTTAGATACCTGATACCCATCACGTACCTTTGTCTGAAATATTTAGGACCAGATTCCAGAGGTTTGCAGTGTTCACATGTTCATGTGATTTATTGTGTCCCTGATGTGAATTCCAAGTCTGAGACGCCCTTGTATTTAACATCCTTAGACCTTTATTTGGCACTGAAAATGACATCATTCCCTTTCACACACGCTTGAGTAAAGTTCTGAATGTCAGAGGCACATCGCCACCTGCCTGTTTGGCAACTGAAGTTTGTCCTTTCTCCTTCCAGCTATCAGATCTGTGAATTCATGTATGAGCGAGCACACCAGTATGACAAAATCATTGACTGCTACCTGCATGACCCGTTGAGGGAGGTGAGTTTAAGGACGGCTTCACCTGTGTCTGAGCCTCCCCCACATTCTTGCTCCCCTAGCCATAGTCACTTGGTTTTTGTTGAGTTTCTGCTATAATTAAAATATGCAGTTTCTGAAGTTTGAGTATATAACTCTGTGATGGTCATAAGCAATTGTAAAATTAAATATTGTGCTAGGGAAGAGGGTAGTGTGTGGTTCTGGAGGGTAACAGGGGACTGTCTTACACCTAGCGTGCAGAGAAGTCTTAGAAAAGTAGCATGTAAACTGACTTTTAGCATTACAGAAGCCACTCAAAGATGAGCTCTGAGATAGGGAGGAATGTACAGGGGAGTGCTCAGGGAGGAGTGCACAGGGAGGAGTGCTCAGGGAGGAGTGCTCAGGGAGGAGTGCACAGGGAAGAGTGCTCAGGGAGGAGTGCACAGGGAGGAGTGTTCAAGGAGGAGTGCACAGGGAGGAGTGTTCAAGGAGGAGTGCACAGGGAGGAGTGCACAGGGAGGAGTGCTCAGGGAGGAGTGCACAGGGAGGAGTGCTCAGGGAGGAGTGCACAGGGAGGAGTGTTCAAGGAGGAGTGCACAGGGAGGAGTGTTCAAGGAGGAGTGCACAGGGAGGAGTGCACAGGGAGGAGTGCTCAGGGAGGAGTGCACAGGGAGGAGTGTTCAAGGAGGAGTGCACAGGGAGGAGTGCTCAGGGAGGAGTGCACAGGGAGGAGTGCTCAGGGAGGAGTGCACAGGGAGGAGTGTTCAAGGAGGAGTGCACAGGGAGGAGTGTTCAAGGAGGAGTGCACAGGGAGGAGTGCACAGGGAGGAGTGCTCAGGGAGGAGTGCACAGGGAGGAGTGCTCAGGGAGGAGTGCACAGGGAGGAGTGCACAGGGAGGAGTGTTCAAGGAGGAGTGTTCAAGGAGGAGTGCACAGGGAGGAGTGCACAGGGAGGAGTGCTCAGGGAGGAGTGCACAGGGAGGAGTGTTCAAGGAGGAGTGCACAGGGAGGAGTGTTCAAGGAGGAGTGCACAGGGAGGAGTGTTCAAGGAGGAGTGCACAGGGAGGAGTGTTCAAGGAGGAGTGCACAGGGAGGAGTGTTCAAGGAGGAGTGCACAGGGAGGAGTGCACAGGGAGGAGTGTTCAAGGAGGAATGTACAGGGAGGGGTGTTCAAGGAGGAGTGCACAGGGAGGAGTGTTCAAGGAGGAGTGCACAGGGAGGAGTGTTTAAGGAGGAGTGCACAGGGAGGAGTGTTCAAGGAGGAGTGCACAGGGAGGAGTGCACAGGGAGGAGTGCACAGGGAGGAGTGCTCAAGGAGGAGTGCATAGGGAGGAGTGCACGGGGAGGAGTGTTCAAGGAGGAGTGCATAGGGAGGAGTGCACGGGGAGGAGTGTTCAAGGAGGAGTGCATAGGGAGGGGTGTTCAAGGAGGAGTGCATGGGGAGGAGTGCACGGGGAGGAGTGCATAGGGAGGAGTGCATAGGGAGGAGTGCTCAAGGAGGAGTGGACATGAAGGTCCCAAAGCAGGGTGAAAAGGACATCTTCAGAGACTGGAGATCAGTGGGTGAAATGGGAACCAGTACAGATGGAGCAGTTGACAAGGGCATTACCAAAAGCAAAAGTGTACTGTTCAGTTTGTCAGTGAGGTTAACAAATTGAGACCTGATGTAGGTGGAATAGACCTAGAACTTCAGAGAGGCTACCCTATGGCTTTTGCACTCACTCTTCCTCTTTAATGCCAGTTTCTATAAACTATCTCCACACCCAAATGGTTTTTCATCTAATAATAGATGTTTGTGGAGGCTGCTGTCGATAGCAACAGTCTTTGAGTTCTGC
The DNA here is from genome assembly GCF_018167655.1 of Microtus oregoni. NCBI lineage: Eukaryota > Metazoa > Chordata > Mammalia > Rodentia > Cricetidae > Microtus > Microtus oregoni. The sequence continues at coordinate 23,852,536 of NW_024543088.1, forward strand.
TTGAGTGAAGGGCTGAATGCATTGTTTTGTGCTCACAGGAAGAAGTCTTCAATTATATCCACAACATCTTGTCTATTCCTGGCCACAGTGCTGAGGAGAAGCGGTCTGTGTGGCAGAAAGCAATGGATCACATGGAGGTACCCACTCCAAATCCTTAAGGACTGTTTTTTGACAGTTTCATGTTTATATAATGAATTTTAGCATTTTCATGCCTCTTTCTCCTTATTCCCCTCCTCCTCTCACTAAAACCCTTCTTCTCAAGTCTCCTTCATACTTTTAGTTAGGGTTTCTGTTGTTGTGAAGAGACAACAGGCCGCTTGTTGGTTCCCAGCCGCTTAGCCTTGAAATAATCACACAGAAACTATATTAATTAAATCACTGCTTGGCCCATTAGCTCTAGCTTCTTATTGGCTAACTCTTACATATTAATTTAACCCATTTCTATTAACCTGTGTATTGCCATGTGGCTTACCGACTAAAGTTCCAGTGTCTGTCTCCAGCATAGCTACATGGCTTCTCTCTGACACCACCCTTCTTTCTCCCAGCATTCAGTTTAGTTTTCCCTGCCTAGCTAAGTTCTGCCCTGCTATAGGTCCAAAGCAGTTTCTTTATTCATTAATGGTAATCACAGAGGGAAATCCCACATCGAGCTTGAGCGTATGTGAGACCTCAAAACCCAACTCCACAGTGACACTAACACAGGCACACCTACTCCAATAAAGCCACACCTCCTAATAGTGCATTGCCTTTGGGGGCCTTTTTCTTTCAAACCACCACAGTTTTCACATCTTTTTGTGTGCGACTCACTGAGTGCCCAGGTGTGGGTGAGAGGTTATTTGCTGGAGCAATGTTTATGCTGCTAAAGAAAACAACATCCATCTCCCCCAACTACCACTAATTGCCCATATTCTCTAAGGGTGGGATGGGTCCTCATGGGCCCTCCTCCAGGATGAAATGGTGATGGGCTCTGTTGTACAGATGACCATAGCTGCAGAAAGTTCATGAGTGCATCCGTTGTGTCATGTCCAAAAGATGTCTTTTTACTGCATATCTCCCCTTCCTCCGGCTCTTAATTCTTCCCACCCCTGCTTCTTAGATATTCCCTGAGCCGTGGAGGGGGCAATGTAGCCATCCCATGCAGGCCTGAGCATGCAGGACCGAGCACGCCTCCACCACGTGTTCTTGGCACTGTAGCCAGTTATGGGTTTCTGTGTTAACCTCCGTCTGCTACTGAAAGATTTACTCATTAGGGCTGGGCACAACACTAACCTCCACTGACCAGATGGAGCTGGGCCTTACCTCAAATGGTGACCAGAGCTGGGGCTGCCAAATCTACTAAATTGTACCATTTGAATGGGTGTTTTTCAAGTTAACTTTTGCTAGCTAAGTAGTGGCAGATATGACGGAGTTTTCCTCAGTAACTGTAACTGTTTTTCTTTTTTACATAATTCTTTATTGATTCTTTGGGAATTTCATATCATGCACCCCAATCCCTCTCACCTTCCAGTCCCTCCATATCTGCCCCTTACCCTTGCAGCATGTGTCCTCCCAGCATTAATGTAAAAACAAAACAAACAACCTCGCTCTTCCATCTTTCCGACTCCTCTTCATTCTAGTGGCATCTGGAGCTGTGGTGTGTCATGTAGTATATATACCCTTTGTCCAGTCGGCCCCACCCACAAAATGTTCATTGCCATGAGTCACTGGTCTGGCTCAAGGCCTCTCGCACACCGTCATCACCAGACCCTCACCGGAACTCCTCTCAGATATCCCACAGTTACCATTCTGCAGGACCAATCCCTTCATGCACTCCAGCAGGTCATAGATGGAGTAAATCCTAGGGGAGGCAGACCCAAGGCCCGGGATGTGGGTGGTAGCCGAGCTGGTTGGTCTGGGCCACTGTGACTGCCCCCCTTCCACTCTAAGGAGAGGGGCAGAACCCATTCTCTAAGGGCTCATGCCATCAGGGCCAGCTTTCCCATACCTGTGGTGAGTGGTGGGACCATCTCTCCCAAGTGTGGGAGTGGGGGCAGCTCTTCTGCTGCAGTGTCTAGTGAGGGGCGGGGCCAGCTCAGCATGACCCTTGGATTTTAACACAGGCCATGGACACCGTCAGAGATGCCAGCTGCAGCAGGAACATGGATCCTGTACCATCACCTGTACCAATAGGCATCCCACAGAGAAAATAGAAAGGGAAAACTAGCAGGAGGGATGCAAAGTCATGCTTTCCCAATCAGCAGTCAGCTATGCTGGAGCAAGTGGTCCAGGCTGACACTGGAGTGGATATATGGCTCCAACTTGGCAGCAACTCGGGCCCTGATGTCACCATGGCCCCAGTGGCAGCACAAGTCCCCAAGATCAATGTAGCACGAATTCTAGTTGGTCTTAATAATAAAAACTCAGAGTCAGATATTAAGTGGTGAAAACTGAGAGATCAGAGAAGCAGAGTAGCTAACCACTGGAGAGTTCTCTACCAGTGCTCAGACCAAAAGGGCGATCCTGTCCTCAGACTGCACTGAGCTCCTGTCTCCTCCCGCCTTACATTCCTCTTTCTGCCCAGCCACATCACTACTGTCTTCACCTCCCTAGTGCTGGGATTAAAGGCGAGTGATTCCAAGTACTGGGATCTCCTTTGTACAAGATCTCCTGTGGCCCAGCGTGGCCTTGAACTAACAGATCCCTCTGCCTCTGTCTCCCAAGTCCTGGGATTAAAGGTGTGTGCCACCACTCCCTGGTCTTTAGTGGCTTAACTCTGCACTCTAATCTTCAGGCAAGTTTTATTTTTTTAAAACACAGACAAAATAGCACTATAGATCAGTATGGCCCTGGTGGCAGCAAGGCCCTTGAACACCAGCTTGGTCTCAGGTGGCTGTCCAGATCCAGGACATCTGCTCACTCCCCAGTGGAGTCACAGACATAACCCAGACCCTGGCTGTTGCTGGACCACAGACCCAGACGTGTCCCACTATAGCAGTCTGGGCCTGGCCGACCCCTTGGCCCTGTGTGGCAGTACAGGCCACCCAGAGTGTCATGGCCATGGTGGTAGCAAAGCCCTCAGACACCAGTATGGCCACAGGCCGCACCCCCAGACCCTGGATCCTGTGTATGGCCTTTGATAGTATATGGGCCATGCATGTCAACACAGAACCCAGCTGTGGTAGGACCATGGATCCAGACATGGTTCTCAGTAGCAGTCTGTGCTTGGATGTCACCATGGCCCCAGGTGGCAGCGCAGGCCATTAGATTGGCTTGATGCCCATGGCAGCATGGCTCTCAGATACCAGCATGGCAGGGTGCAGGACCTGCTCTGCTATGTTGTGCAGCTGGGCTCAGCCTGCTTTCTTAGAGCACCCAGACCATCTGGCAGGGATGGCACCACACACAGTGAGCTGTCAATCAAGAGAATGCCCCACAGACCTGTCTACTGGCCAGTCTGATGGAGGCATTTTCTCAAGTAAGATTCTTTTTTCCCAGATGAATCTAGCTTGTGTTGAGTTGACATAAAACTAGCCACAACAATAATATTTGGTAATATAAACTTTTTCATGTTTATATCCATAATAGTCATCTGAAGATGGAACGTCTGTCCCTCTTCCAGCGTCTTTTTCAATTTCTTCAGTGCTCTAAATCTTTCACTGTGGACGTCTTTCACTTCCTTGGATTTATTTCAAGAGTTTTCATGTTTGTTTTGTTTTTAGCTATAGTGAATAGGGTTGCATTCCTGATTTCTCTCGGCCTGTTCATTGCTGTATATAGGGACAGCTACTGATTTTTTTTCTCACGTTGATTTTGCATTCTGCTAGTTTATGGAAAATATCAGTTCTAAGAATTTTCTGGCAGAGTCTTATAGTCTTTTACATATGAGGTCATACTGTCCACAAATAGGAGTGAGTCGACTTTGGTGTCATTCCGTGTTTTAATGGAAATGGCTTCCAGTTTTTCTCGTGTTTAGTATAATGTGGCTGCAGCAAGCCTTTATTATGCTGAGGTATGTGTTCCTACTATTCTTTCTTGCCCCAAGGTTTTTATCATGAAGGGAAGAGATGCTGTTGCATTTTGTAGAGCCTTTCTGCATGTATCTACATGATCTGTGTTTTCTCTCCTTGAGTCGACTCATGCGCGTTGCATTCCTGAATTTGCACATTGTGAACCACCCTAGCACACCTAAGATCAAGTTGACAGGTGTTGAAATTAATTTCCCACTATTTGAGAAATTTTGCATTCATGTTCATCTGGGATATTGATGACAGTACTAGTTTGTATCGTGTCTTTATCTGGTTCTAACATTGGGGTAGAATTGACTTTCACTACAAGGGCAACAGTGTCCTTCCTCCTCCTATTTTGTGGGGTAGTTTGAGAGCATTGGTGTTAGTCCTTGAAGGAATTGCAGAACCTCCCAGCCACCCCTTCCGGGCCTATACTTTTTTAGTTGGAAGACTTATTTTTGCTTCGATTGCATGTTGGTAATAGATTTATTTTATTTGTTTCTGTCTTTGTGGTTTAATTTGATAGGTTAGATGTATAGACATCTATCTATTTCTTCTAGCGTCCCAGTTTATTGAAATATGTTTTCAGAACATGCCCTTACAATCTTCCTCATTTTATTGATGTGTTGTAATCCCTCAATTTTCATCTTTAATTTTATTGATCTGAGTCTTTTTCTTTCAGTTAGTTTTAACTCTGGGTTTGCTAATCTTGTAAAGAAGCAACATTGTGTTTCATTGATTCTTCATCTGTTCTCCTTGTTTCCATTCCATTGACTTCCACCCTATTGTTTTAAAAAATATTTTAATTTTGTTTTATTAATGTACGTATGTGATAGTATGTGCACATGTGTGGACAGAGACCCAAAGAGGGCATCATATCCCTTGGAGCTGGAGGTATAGACAAATGAACTGCCCCATTTGCATCCGAACTCTGGTCTTCATGATTGAGAAGTAAGTGGTCCTAACCACTGAACCATCTCTTCAGCTCCCCTGTCCTAATCTTACTGGTTTGGGATTTGTTTTATTCTTATTTTCTAGTACATTGAAATGCATCATTATTTGAGAGATCTCTGGTGTTTAAATATAGGTATTTGTGACTGTAGGCATTCCTTTTAGAACTGCTTTCATTGTATCCAGTTACATTTGGTATGTTGTATTTTCATTATCATTCGATCCTAGGAATTTTAAATTTCTGATCACCTCTATGAACCATTCATTATTCATTGGTGTGTTGTTCAGTCTCTATGATGGTTTTGTTTGTTTGTTTTTGTTTTTCCTAGAGTTCACTTTGGTATTGAGTTCTTGTTTTAGTCCCTTGTGATCAGACAGAATACAAGAAATACAAATAGATGGATCCTGTTTTAATCTAATATGGTAGTCTGCATCTTTTCATTGGAGAGTTGAGGTCATTAATGTTTAACAGTTATTTCAAATTCCTTTTATTTTGTTGTTTTTGTAGTTTGGGACTTTCCTACACTTTTTGCTTGCCCACTTTTCTAAGTGCACTTTATTCTTAATGACTTCATTGATTCTTCTTTTTCTCTTCAATATAAAGGATTCCTTCAAGTATCTTCTGTAGTGACCTTGGTTGTCATGAATTCATTTGGTTTATATCTAGCATGGGTAGTTTTTCCTTGTCCTTTGTTCTGGTTAGGTCTCCATTGCTCTGATAGAACACTGACCTGAAGTAGCTTGGGAAGGAAAGGTTTCATTTGGCTCTCAGGATAGGTACATCACTGGGGGAAGCTTGGGCAGGTGCCTGAACCGGGGACCCAAACAGAAAACATGGAGAAATGCTGCTTATTGACTCTCTTCCTCTGCTGCACAGGCCTGCCTCCCCAGCCCCACACACAGTGTTTTGGCCCTTCTGCATCAGGTAGCAATTAGGAAGATGCCTCACAGACATGCCCAGAGAACCGTCTCATGAACAGTGCCAAGTCCTCTCTTCCTGGGCGTCTCAAGTTGACAAGCAAGATTAGCTGTCATGAGCCCACTCACTCCCTGTCAACTTGACATACAAACATATCATGGTTAAATAATAACTTGCCTTTTTTGGTTTATATTCGAGATCTCATGGTATCATTATTGATATCATAATATAAAACACAACCCTATCAGTTTGAAAAGTCTAAATTCTCTTTGAAAATATCCAAAATCTACTAACTGTGGGTACCTGGAAAATTCAAAATAAGTTATATACTTCTTAATCCAAGAAGGAAGATCCAGGGCACAAATACAATCTGAGCAAAGCAAAACTCAGATCCAACAATGTAAAATGCTTCATGTCTGATACCTCTGAGAGAGATTCACTTGAGGTCTTCTGAACTCCAATGGGCTTGGGTAGCCCCGCCCCACTTCTCCAATTCTGCCATCCACAGTACACACAGTTTGTCTCCTCGACTCAGGCCAACTCCACTCCACAACTACCACTGCTCTTGATGGTTATCTCATGGCCCAGGCATCTCCAGTCCGTGGGGGTCTCCATTGCAGCTGAAGCTGCACCTTCAGCAATGGCCTCCTGGCCTCCCCTTCAGGAACTAACCTTGCCACGTGGCACCAAACCTCTGCTGCTCTCCATGACCCCTTCAGTCCTGGACCATTTTCTTGCAACTGAGACTGCCCTTTACGAGCAACATCTCCCCACCTCTTATAGTGCCACACCTCAGCTGCTCTCCATGACCCCTTCATGCCTTAAAACTAGCACCACGCGAAAGATTCTTTGACATTGCTGAGTTCGACTTCCAGCTTGAGATGCAGCCTGTACCAGAGGCGGAGCTAGAATTTTAGCTAAAGAAAATGTGAAGCTCTGCAGGGAGCTTGGGGATCTTTCTCTCTTCTGTCTACCCATAGCTCCCATGGCCAGAATCCAGAATTTCATAAAGCTGTCACTCTCCAGAAATCCTAGAGTAGCAAAAAACAAACAAACAAAAAAAAAAAAACAATAAAATAAAACCAAAAACCCTAATTCTGATTTACAATATGGGATTTTCTTTTTTTTTTAAATTTATTTATTTATTAAAGATTTCTGTCTCTTCCCAGCCACCGCCTCCCATTTCCCTCCCCCTCCCCTAATTAAGTCCCCCCCCCCCAGCCCGAAAAGCAATCAGGGTTCCCTGTCCTGTGGGAAGTCCAAGGAACCCCCCACCTCCATCCAGGTCTAGTAAGTTGAGCATCCAAACTGCCTAGGCTCCCACAAAGCCAGTACGTGCAGTAGGATCAGAAACCCAGTGCCATTGTTCTTGAGTTCTCAGTAGTCCTCATTGTCCGTTATGTTCAGAGAGTCCGGTTTTATCCCAGGCTTTTCCAGACCCAGGCCAGCTGGTCTTGGTGAGTTCCCAGTAGAACATCCCCATTGTCTCAGTGTGTGGGTGCACCCCTCATGGTCCTGAGTTCCTTGCTCGTGCTCTCTCTCCTTCTGCTCCTGATTTGGACCTTGAGAATTCAGTCCTGTGCTCCAATGTGGGTCTCTGTCTCTGTCTCCTTTCATCGCTTGCTGAAGGTTAATATTCAGGAGGATGCCTATATGTTTTTCTTTGGGTTCTCCTTATTTAGCTTCTCTAGGATCACTAATTATAGGCTCAATGTCCTTGGTTTATGGCTAGAAACCAAATATGAGTGAGTACATCCCATGTTCCTCTTTTTGGGTCTGGCTTACCTCACTCAGGATAGTGTTTTCTATTTCCATCCATTTGTATGCAAAATTCAAGAAGTCCTTGTTTCTTACTGCTGAATAATACTCTAATATGTATATATTCCATACTTTCTTCATCCATTCTTCCATTGAAGGGCATCTAGGTTGTTTCCAGGTTCTGGCTATGACAAACAATGCTGCTATGAACATAGTAGAGCATATACTTTTGTTGTATGATAAGGCCTCTCTTGGGTATATTCCCAAGAGTGGTATTGCGGGGTCCAGGGGTAAGTTGATCAATATGGGATTTTCTAACTTTGCTAATTGGTAATGTGACCCCTAAATTAAGGCCATAGCAGGTTGTCTTAAAGGACACTACAGAAGCTCATGACAATACCAACCCTCCTGTCTATGTGTAGCCCATTAAGTGTACCATTAAAACCCCCCTTGTCTTTTCTGTTGTCTGCAGGAACTTGTGTCCCTGAAGCCCTGTAAAGCTGCAGAGCTGGTTGCTACTCACTTTTCTGGACAGATTGAAGTGGTCATTGGACAGCTACAGGTGGGGACTGTGAGCATATGATGAAAGGGGACGTCTTTGTTTGAGGGTGCTTAATGGTTGTTATTGCCTAAATTCATAGTTGCCAGATAATAGTAGGTTTATGGAGGTGGTGGTGTATGCACGTGCCCTGTGTATGTGGTGTCTGTACTGTGTGTGGTATGTGTAGTATGTCGTGTGTGTCTTGTGTATGTGTTGTGGGGGTGGGAGCAGCTGTGTATTAACCTCTGAGTTCATTTTGGATATCACATGCTGATATTAAAGAAGTATCTTTGAAGCTCTAACCTACACTAGTCTGGAAATCTTAGCCCATAGAAGATGCTCCCATTTTCTCTGGCTATAGGACCCACAATCCTATTCTATTGGTGGTTCACGTGGCTTATGCACATATCAGCTTGAACCAGTGGTAACGTTTAGAGTTTTTTCAGAGGACAGGTTCTCTAGATGTGGCTGCATGCATGGTGAGCACTGAGGAGCTTGCGAGATGTACTGGATGAGTGCCTGCTGTTGCTCAGTGTTTACGACGACAGCACCAGTATAGAGCTGGCTTCTGAGGATCAGAAGAGAGAGCTAGGTAATAGGACAGTAGGAGAGACTTGAAGTACAATCCACAGCCCTCCGATGCAGCAGCAGTGGTCGGGAATAATGGCAAAACGAAAAGTTGAGTAAGTAGGGAGTAACGGGAGACGAAAGTGGGACTCATTCACTTAAACCTGTGTGGCTGCACTGCACCACAGGACTCAGTGCTAGGCTCCGAGGAGCACAGAAACACTGATGTCACTGTAGCATGATGCTGTCGAGCTGTGCTACAAATGCACTAATGGGGCATGGAAACAAGGCAAAGGAGAGTGATGGGTGGGTGAGGGCCGAGAAGACAGCCCCAGAGCTGCCAGGACTAGGACAGGCGTCTGATTTGCAAACAGAGTTGGGAAAGGCTTTCTTGGTTAATAGGGCTCTGGTATGGAAGGAAGTAAAGCTGCAGCTCTTGTGTTCAGAGGCTGGGCAAGTCTGTAGGAAACATGAGGCGTGCTGGGGGAATCGGCTTCAGTGCAGTGAGAAGCAGTGTTTTATAAGGGGTGAGTTATGATGATAGAGCCCAGAAAGTATGGATGCGGCTTGAGCCTATTGTAATATTAAGAAACTTATATTTCTGTGTTGGAGAATGACCAGTGGTTTAAGCAAAGGATGGTCTCATTAGACCTTCTTTACAGAAAATTAACTTTGGAAAAGAGCACAAATGGAGCAGTAAGGTCTTGAAAAACAAAAGGGCCAGGCAAAGTGGTGGTGACCTGAACAAAGTCAGTGGCAGTGGAGGAGATGGGTTCCAGATGAATTTGTCCTCTCAGAAAGTAGCTCAAGGGCTGGAGAGATGGCTCAAAGGTTAAAAGCCCTGGCTGCACTTCCAGAGGTCCTGAGTTCAATTCCCAGTAACCATATGGTGGCTCACAACCATCTGTAATGAGATCTGGTGCCCTCTTTTGGCATGTGGGCATACTTGCAGGCAGAACACTGTATATATAATAAATAAATGTGAATATCATTTGTCAGTCAAGTTGGTAAAAGCTGGGTGTAAGAAAAAGGCAACTGTTTGATTGTGGTTTGTTTGTTGAGTCCTACGCTGTTCTTTTAAAGAAATTGTATTTTACTGCCAAGTTTTAGTGATCATATAAACTGCATACAGATCTTAGGTAGTTCCTTTATTTTTAGTGCAATTTGCTTCTGAAGAATAGTTCCCAGAATACTTGGAATGAAAAATTAGCCAGAATATTAAGTTATAACCCAAAGGAAGTAATATAAAATAGAATAAACCAATATAGAGAAGACAGGATATGAAGACTGATGACTATATCTGAGTCTTTTTTAAAAACGAGTGTGTAAAAAAAAAAACGAGTGTGTATCCCTATACTTGTATATACGCACGAATAAATGTGTGGGTGTGTACACTCATGTGAACATGCACCCGTGCCCTTTTCCAGTATGAGATTAAGCCTTAGGTTCTGTGCATGCTAGGCACAGATTCTATCTCTGAGCTACATCCCTAACTGTAAATATATTTCAAAATCATATTTAAAATAATACTATTATTTTTACTTTTTATTATTATTTTTACTTTAGATATTCCCTGCTTGTTACAGAAGAAATTTGAATACACAGAAAAAAAAACTCTCCTTTTTGCTTAGGCTTCTTAAGAACTTGGCAACTATATATGTGACATAAGAGTTTTACTTCATTTAACTGTGGCTCCTCTGTGACAAAGGCAGGAAGATAAGCTGGGGTTTGGAGGTGATGGTAGCCATGGAGCGGTTTGGTTTTATTTTCATGTAAAGAAGCTGAACACTGAGTCACACAGTCATGTTGCCAGTGAATTCTGGAACCAGGACCCAGATTTTATGGTGTACTGATAGCTCACTTCACAGTTGAGTTGATTCTGTTGCAGAGATGAGTGGGACTTGGAGTCATTGTTAATTTGGACCTTAAATTTCCCCCAAGTGTCACCCCCCACTGTTAACTGTCTCGCAGCAGCCCCCGTGAGAGGCAGAGGACGGGTGAGCCAGGCTGAGGCTGTCTCTCCAGCCCAGGTCCACTGTCAGCAGCAAGGCCCGAGCACTGGTCGCTAGAGCCCCTCGTGCTGGGGAAGCTCTGTGTGTCCTCCCACATGCTAGTGGCAGTCACTGGAGCCACTGAGAGTCTGTAGCGCCATGGTAGGAGCAGGCTCCATGGTGCAGCCTCTGCACTTTGAAGCAGCTGTCTAGAGTGCTTTAGCATCTCACGATTTTGGAACTTCTGTATTTAATTGTACTTTTATTATTTTCTATTCAGAACCAGGTCTTGCTTTTCAAGTTTTTGAGGAGTCTTCTTGACCCAAGGTATGTCAATAAACTTTGGCTTTCCTAATACACACGTAGAAGGATGAGAAGAAAGAAGTGGAGTTAAGATACTGGCTCTTGCCATTCAAACAGTAAATTAGCTCTTTATTTTTAATATAACAAGGAGTGATTATACACAGATAAATCATCTATGCTCTAAAAGAAGATGAGAAGTCGTACTTCAAACATAAGCATTCACGATGAGTTCCCACTGTCTTGAATTACTAGCGAAGCTCTACATGCAGGCTGTCCATTCAGGAAGGACCCTTTCTACCCTCCGTCCCCCCAGCCTAGGTCTTACTCTGCGGTGTGGATGGGGTGAACAGCTAGTTCCCAGCCCATCTGTCAATTTATTCACCCTCACCCAATCAGTTTCGCTTGTGTAACTTCCTAGTAATGTAGGAAAGGCAGTTCACATGTAATTTTTACTTACTGCTCTAAAAATAACCAAATCTCAGTGAAGCAAACCCCAGGAGATGATGGAATTAGTAATGGATATGTGAGCAAATCAGGTCCACATGTGAGACCCTGAAGTTCGACTGTGACCGGGTGGAATGCTAACGTTAGGAGCCGAGCATAGTGACGGGTAACATCCCCTAAACAGCTGTCTTGAGTTGTGTGCTGGATCACATCAAGGATTTACAAGTACATAAAGTACTGTGAGCATGCCCCCATGCCTTGCTTCCTTCCCTTCTCATCAGCTCCTCTGGCCCCAGGACAGTTCTGCTTCTACTCTCTTTTCGTCTGTACGTACATGATCTTATGCGTTTGTCTTGGTCTAGCACCCAGGAAAAGAGGAAAACGTGCAGTGCTTTTCTTTGAGACTTAATTTGCTTAATATGATGCTCTCCGGTTGCATCCATTTTCCTGCAAATGACGTGACTTGTTCTTTGTGCTGAAAATGCTTTCTTGTCGATTCTTCTGTTGATGGACACCTGGATTGGTTCATCACATAGCGGTTGTGAATACCTACAGTGAACATTGGTGTGAAGTGTCTCTGTGATGTGTTGATTTCCGGTGTTTTTCGTAAACACCCAGCTGGGTCACATGGTTCTACTGGTATGACGAAACACTTTGACCAAAAAGCAAGTTGGAGAGAAAGGGGTCCGTTTGACTGAACACTTCATCTCACTGTTTATCATTGAAGGAAGTCAAGATTGGAACTCAAGCAGGGCAGGAGCCTGGAGGCAGAAGTTGATGGCCACAGGGGGGCACTGTTTATTGGTTTGCTCCTCTTGGCTTGCTGAGCCTGCCCTTTTCTTTTCTTTTCCTTAAATTTTACTTTGAGCCTGCTTTCTTATGGGACCCAGGACTGCCTGCCCGGGGATGGTACTGCTCACAGTAAGCTGGGCTCTTCTCCATCAGTGCTAACTAGGAAAATGCCCCCCAGACTTGTCCACTGCCTGATCTTATGAGAGCATTTTCTTAATTGAGGTTCCCTCCTCTCAGATGACTTTAGCTAGTGTCAGGTTGACATAAAGCTATCCAGCACCCAGGGTATTTTTAGTGCTGATTGTTAAGGAATGCCCACAGTACAGGACTAGTTTATATTCCCCCAGCAGTATATGAGGCTTCTCCTGGATCCGCATCCCTAACCGCATTTGCTGTTTCTCGTTGTCCCTATGATTGCCCTTCTAACCAGGACAAGGCAGAATCTCAATTTAATTTTTATTTGCATTTCTCTGTTTCCATCTACTTTTGGCTATTTATTCTTCATCTTGAATTCTCTGCATAGTCTCCATATGACCCATCTGTCCGATGTATAGCTAGTGGAGATCTCCCTTCCTGGAGGCTCTCTCTCTACTCGGTTTGTTTGTGTGTCTGTTGTTGGTGCTGTCTCCAGGTGACTGGAGTCCTAGTTAGAAAGCCCTGACTTACCCTGTTTTTCTTATTTCTTAAGTGTTTTTCTTCTTTCTTCCACTGCCAGGCTTAGAGTCAGGTTTGACATGAAGGTCGTCTGAGTTGATTTTTACTCAGGGTGACTGAGAGGGATCTTGTGTCCTCCTTCTGCATCCAGCTTTCCAGCATCATTTGTTGACAATGTGTCTTTTCTTCAATGTGTATTCTTGATGTTTTTGTCAAAAATTGGGGCTGTAGCTGTGTGGGTTTATATGTAGACCCCCCCATTCTGTGCCTTCTTTGTGTGTCTGTTATTCTTTGCCCGTTACAGCAGCACCATGCTGTTTTTGCTGCAGTGGTGATTTCATTCTGATCCTGGACATGGTGAGAGCGCCACCTTAGTTCCTTTCCCCCCAGAGTCTGTCTTCCTGACTTGTGTGAAGTGGGTCTCAAAGTGGTTTTAGTCTGCCTTTCCCTGGTGGCTAAGAGTGTTGAACACTCTTTAGAATATTTGTTACCCATATATCGTTCTTTGAGAACTATTTAGTTCATTGGTGCATTTATTGATTGGCAGCGTTTTTTTTTTTGCATTTAATTTTTTTTACAGTTTTAAAAGTATGCATTCCAAGTATGACTCCTGTCTGATGTGTAGCTGGGAAAGGTTTTCGCCCATCTGTAGGCTGTTTTTTTCACTCCCCTAATGGTTTCCTTTGCTGTTCATAGAACCCTTTTGATTTGATGTAAAAAAATTCTTGACTATACTATGTATCAAGATGTTTTCACTGTATTCTCTTCTTGCAGTGTTGTTGTTTTGGTTTTTAAATGAAGTTCTTTGATCTACTCTGAATTGATTGTTTTCAGGGTGAGAGATATGGATCCCATTTTATTTTTCTGCAGGTGGAAATCCATTTTTGCTTGCACCATTTGTTAAATAGGAAGGCTTTTTTTCCCCCAAGTATATGGTTTTTGACACCTTTGTCAAAAATGAAGTGGGCATACCTGTGCAGGTTTGTTTCTGGGTCCTCTAATATGTTCTGTTGGTCTGTTTGTCTGTTTGGCACGTCATTGTAGCTCTGCAACACAGTTCAAGGCAGTCAGTGCTCTTTCTGTGTAAGATTGCTTTGGGTATCATTAGTCTTTTCTGCTTCCATATGAATTTTAGGATTTCCTCTAGTTCTGGAGGAGGTCAGTGAAGTTTTGATGGAATTACAGAAAATCTGCAGTCCTTTTGATAATATAGCCATTTTTATAACATTAGTTCTGCCAGTTCAGGAAGATAGAAGGTATATTAGTAACCAACTCTTTGTTTCATTGATTCTTTGTGTTTCCCCCAACTTACAATACATAAGGCTTTAAGGAACATCATTAAGTTATATGAGGTCTCTCTTGTTATGAACTTCCTTAGAAGTAATACATTCTTTTTAAAATTATTCTTCGATAATTTCATACACACATACAATGTGTCTTTGTCATATTTATCCCCCTTCACATCCTCCCAGACATTCTCCACCCCTTCCTGCCTCATGCTCCTTCCTGTTTTTCTTTTTAATTTTTCTTTTGTAAATATGTAGTCCCATTTAATACTGCCTCCACACACATGAGTGTCAGGCTAGCCATCTACTGGAGCACATGGTTGGCGAGAACTGATTCTCCTTCTGCCATCAACCACCAACTACCAATAGCTCCTTGCTAGGGGTGGGGCCTCAAAAGCCCTTCTCCATCCATGCTGACATGTGGTTTGGCTTGATCTTGTGTAGATCTTGCTCAGGCAATCAGAGCTGCTCTGGTTTTCTATCATGTCCAGAAGACATTGTCTTGCAACAGTCCCCCAAGACCTCTGGCTTTGCAATCTTTCTGCTGCTCTTCTGTAAGTTTCCCTGAGCCTTTGGGTGTAGTGTAGATGTTTATGGCTATGCATTCAGTAGCCATTCATTTTCCGCTCTTTGATCAGCTGTGAGTCTCTATTAACTACCATCCAAATAGAGATGTTTCTCTGCTGAGGGCCAAGATCTGCACTAATCTGTGGGCATAAGCTTAAGTATTTAGAAGGCAGTAGTTTCTCCAGGAGGATCTGTGACTTCAGCTACAGGCATTTGGCCAGGCATGAGTTCCCTTCTGTGCAGTAGGCCTTAAATCCACTGTAAAAAGCAGATGGTCACCCTGTAACCACTCTATTGCACCAAGAGGCATTTTATTGTAGCTCAAAGAACTCACTTCTGTGTAAGACCACTGATGCCTTCATTTCCCAGTGGTCTGCATAGCACCTTCTGTACTTGGAAAACTAGCCAGCAGGGAAGCTTCCAGATCAGCACCAGCTTGATTTCTCGCTGTAACCAACGTGTGTGGTAGCAGTAGTCAGCAGACTGATAGCGTTTCCAGATATTTCTCCAAGTTGCCTCTTGACCTCAAAGTGAGAAGTCAACAGTTTGGATGGTTTCATCATTTTCAGTGACGAGTCTACAACTCTATGTTATTCTTTTCAGATGCCTCGTATTGGTATGGAGGCACTTTCCCCTCTGCTGTCTGAAGGGTCCCTGGGATAAACACACACACACACACACACACACACACACACAACTTATACATATCTGACCACTACCTTGAGCTGTTTTAATTGGCACAGTCTGTAAACAGCTGCTTGTTTTTGAGGGGGCAAATTTCTCCGTGCAGCCCTGGCTGTCCTGGATCTAGCTCTTGTAGACCAGGCTGGCCTCGAACTCACAGAGATCTTCCTGCCTCTGCCTCCCAAGTGCTGGGATTAAAGGTGTGTGCCACCACCACCCAGCCGTCAACAGCATTTTTTAAAGGAACACATTATCTAGCTGAATTTTTAGATCTTTCTTTACCCAAATTTTTTAAGTTTTCTTTATTATATGATAATTTTGTCTAGACTTAAATGACCTACAAAGATAATAGAGTCACATGGTATCTGTACTTGGAAGAAAGAGTCGATAGTTGGAGGGGGGTTAATCCTCCAGAAACATGGTAGATCCACTTGGGAGAGAAGGGATCCTCCATCCTCTTCCATCTCTCTCCCCTGGCAGCTGCTACCCAGGGCCTGCCCCACCTCCTGTGCCTGACTCCTGTTGACCACCAGTCCCTGCAGGACTCCTGACAGACTGGCATCTGTGCAGAGGGCATGCTTGATGGACACCACGAAGGACACTGTGGCCTTTGTTAGGACATGAACTGTGTAGACTCTAGAGAATGTGCAAGTGAATTTATACTCAAAGCTCTTCCCCAGTGTGGGGGCTTTTGTTAACAATATCTTGGAGGACGCCTTTAATCCCAGCACTTGGGAGGCAGAGGCAGGCGGATCTCTGTGAGTTCGAGACTAGCCTGGTCTACAAGAGCTAGTTCCAGGACAGGCTCCAAAACCACAGAGAAACCCTGTCTCGAAAAACAAAAACAAAAACAAACAAAAAAAAAACCCAATATCTTGGAGGGCTCTGAAGTATATAATCGGGCTGTTCTAAAACTCTCACATCAAATGGCGTGTTGTATTTCAAGTCTTCAGTCAAGATAAAGTAAAAACTGAGCATGAGTGACTTTGCCAAGAAGCAAAATACAGATTATGGAAATGGTTCTGGGTTGTCTCTGGATTTGTCAGTATTTTTGTGAATATCTTTGAAGGGACATCTTAAGATACCCAATCTCAATGTTGAAATAGGTCGCCTCAAAATTAAAAATTAGAACATAATAGATGCTCTTGAACTTTTCCGTACAGAAATACAGCCCTCTTCAGTGAGTGCCAGTGGGAAATACGTTTGTCAGCGTGGTCAACCTTGTCTCCCTTGACTAGTATATTACCAGAAGCCCAGATTCAATATTTTCAATTGTAGTACCACCTCCTTGCCTCTCTCTCCACATTCTTCCTGCACCGTGTGTGCAGCCTATACACATTTATTCCTTTATTCAACCCTTACAGGGAGGTTGCTACAGTTACTCTTTTTCTAACTCAAACCTCTCCCTTCACTTTATTTCTTAGCAAATGGCTTTATCGACTTAATTAAATCATTGAATAGTTTCAGCTGAAGCCTGCTGAACATGGTGACTGGCGTGGGAGACCAAATGGAGATGGCAGCAGCGTCTGCTGTCAAAGAACTCACTTCCTCCCGATAGAAGGCACAGGCTGATGTGGGGCAGTTCTCGTGTGCTCTGGTAGAATCCTCAAAGATGGTGTGGTTTACTTTCTGACCCACTGCCGTTCCATCTTCTTAGGTATAGCACACAGTCAGACAGCCCTTAGGATCTACAAACCAGCCACGATGGTTCCTATGTGTAGTGTGGGCTACTCTGGGGGCCAGGGCAGGAGGCTCACTTGAGACCAGCCTGGGAAACCTGGTAAGAGAACATATCAAAACAAGCAGTTGAAATCTAAAACTCCGGTCTCCCATGTCTCTTGAGTATTAGACTCTCTGATGTCCACACCCTCATCTCTCCCATCCAGCTGTCTCTACCCTCAGTGAGCAAAGCGTGCAGTTGTCACCTTCCTGTCCTTAAACTTCTTTCTGCTCCTGTCACCCACAGCAAAAATCCCAGCTTTTCTTGACCTGGCCTGGCCCATCTGCCTGGCTTCATGGGCTTTTTTCCTCTTGTTCCTCCTGTCTCTTCACCCCTAATAGTACTGGGTGTAGTTGGACTTTTCATTGGGACCATTGGCTCCCCAATAATGACACAGAGACTTGTCATTAACTACAAAAGCTCGGCTGATAGCTTAGGCTTCTTTCTAACTAGCTCTTATAACTTAAGTTAGCCCATATCTTTTAATCTATGTTCTTTTATGCGATTTGGTTACCTTTGCTCTGTATTGCCCATGCTGCTTTCTCTGCATCTTCTGGCATCTCTGCCCTCCTTCTTCCCAGCATCCTCTGGAAATCCTGCCTAGCTATTGGCCATTTAGCTTTCTATTAAACCAATCAGAGTGATACATCTTCACAGCATACAAAAGAATTACTCCACAACAGCTGGGCAGCTTGGAGTCTGCCCATCCCTCCCTTTGTGTGTCTGTGTCCTCATTCTTCCACACTGCTTTCTTGAGTACAGCTCACCTGCATGTAGGTCATGGCTGTAAAGCCGTACATGTGCCTTGATTTGATTCTGTTTTAGAAAATACTTAAAGAATGATTAATAGGAAAGTTACCATCTTAGCATTCATAATAGAAAAGGCTATTCTAAGAAGGAAATAGGGAAGAAGGCCAATTAAACACTTGGGAATCTAACTGGATCTAAATCAGCAAGCATGAGAACATGAATGAGGAACACCAGAGACGAGAAGGATGGGTATTAGCAGTGCACACTGGTCAGAGGGAAGTGTGGGCGTGGCTAGCCACCTGCTGTTTGCCCTGGCCAGTTAAGTTAAAAGCAGAAGCTTGCTTGGTGCCCTTGGAGGTTTCGCCCTTTGCAGTGCACACCTCTGACACAATGACAGCTGGCATGTTGGTGCCACAACAGAAGTTCCATAAATTTTGCTATTTTTAACCCTCTTTGCAAAAATACTCACATTTCTCCACTTTGTAATCAAAAAGGGTCATTAAAATTGAGTAGAGATTGCTCTTCTTCACCTGTTCCTCTTCTGCCTGTCTATCACTTATTTTCCACCTTCCCTGATTGTAATTGGACAATTTATGTGCATTCATTAAAAAACAAACAAAAACAAACAAACAAAATACTAGGGGTGTGTGATGGTTTCATAAGGCACTTGCACCCAAGACTGACAACTGAAGTTCAGTCCCTAGAAATAACATGGTAGAAGGAGCAATTCCCACAGGTTGTCCTCTGGCCACCGTATGTGCACCTTATCCCCAAATACACGCGCGTATGCACGCGCACACACACACAAAACAGAGGAATAAGTAAATAAATATTTAAAATTATTTGAAAGAGAAAAACCCTTCCTTTCCAGCAGCTTCCCTGTATTTGGCCAGATCTGTTGACAGTAATCGAGTCCGAGAGCTGTGGGCATCAGCAGTCCACCGCTCCTTTCAGGCTGTGCTGTGCTCAGTGAGCTGTGCCGCCTGTGCCGTGGCTCTGCTGAGCCGGGTGATATCTGCTAGCATGTGTCTCCCTTGCGCTTCCCACTTCCCGAAGAGCTACTTTCAGCATTCCTTGTAAAGCAGATGTGTTACAACGTAGTCTCTCAATTTTTCTTTGTCTGAGAAAGTATTTCTCTTTCAGCTTTTCAGAGCTAATTTTGCTGAATTACAGAATTTTAAGTTGCTGTTTTGCATTTCCCTTCAGCACTTAAACACAGTTCCTGCTCTGCTCTCATGGTGTCTGAGGTCTGTTGAACTCCCCGCCTGTTCTCTCCACCTGCGTCTTTAAGGTCTTCCCTCTGGCTCCCCTCCACCCATCGGAGTCTGATGCTCCTCTGTGGGATGCTTTGTTTTGTTTGCTTGTTCTGTTTTGTTTTTTAAGCATTTAGTTTTTGATGTTCTTTACTCTTCTCAGACCTATGGTTTAAATTTGGCTACTGTTTATTTCTTCCCCACTTTCTTTTTCTCTCTCACAGTTCCACTGTGTATTTATTTTTCCTGGTCTTACTGTAGTTCGTGGATATTCTGTTCTGCTTTTCTTTGTTGCTTTCCAGTTTTGGACATGTCTGTGGACACCCAGAGAAGCTCCCAGACTCTGCCTTCAGCTGTTTCAGTCCCTGGCTGCTTTTCCCCTCGGCACTTTAAATGCTGTTCCTGCAACACGGCGAATATGCCAGAGGCGCTCTTTACTTCTGTGTTGTTTTTTCTTCTAGGTTTTCATCCTGTCTTCGAGTCTGTGTGCGTCTGTGTGCTTATGGTATTCTCTTCTTGCTTGCCTGCTTTTCCTTTCAAAACTCTTAGGGCGTTATTTCACATCCCAGCACCGCCGCTCAGTCTGCTTCTGTTGCTTGCTGCATCTTTTCAAGCCATATTGTTTTGTCTCCTCGTATGTCTTGTAATTTGGGGGTGAAAGTTAGACATCTCTATGTAAAAGAAACCGGAGTAAATGGACCCTCAGATTTGGAGTTCTAATGTTCATTTGCCTACGAGTCTGTATTTATTGCTTGCTGTAGCTGTAATATCTCAGGCTGGAATTGCTCTCCCCCCCTTTTTCTTTCTTCCCTTGGGTTCCCATAGAAGTTGCTTCTTGAGGAAAGTCTGGAACACTGGTTTCCACCAGTGTTCTTCAGCTGGATTTTAGCCATCGAGGCCCTGTCCCTTGTGTTCACAGAATGTCACCTTTTCTCTGAGGCAGAAAGGCTGGAGTTGGGCCTTTGTCTTCTCCAGGTCAGTTAAGTGCTGTGAACCCCAGTTTGTGGGCTCCTCAGGAGCAGGTCTGCAGAAGCTCGCTGCCTCACAGCTCTGGAGGCTGGACTGGCAGGGTTGCTCCCTCCAAAGGCCACAAGGGAGAGCCCTTCTCCCCTCCACCATCTCTGGTGGGTCATGGCAGTCTGGCTTTCCTAGGCTTAGGAACTCCATTTTCACCCAGTACTCTCCCTGTGCATGTCTCCATCACAGGAAATTTGTCCAGTCAGAGGTGCAGTGACCTCCCCTGTGACCTTATTCAACTCAGTGTGTCTGCAAAGACTGTGTTTTCAAATGCCACAGCTAAGGTATTTGGACTCACAAGTCATTAATCAACTGAGCGTGATGTAGTCCCGTCCATCATGGTGGGCCTGTTGAGAAGAATGAACTGCTCTGTGTATTTTGAGGTGTCTGTTTCTCTCTTCTTCCTGGTGGACAGGAGGGGAGTTTTCAGTGCCCTTCACAGTGGGACCAATGGGTCTCCTGCAGGAACCCAGAAGCCTAGTGTCTGCTCTGCTTCGGCTCTAGTGATTGTTCCCACCTGTCTCTGCTGCTGGCATTGCCTTAAGTCTTGGATGAAATGAATGATTGTTCACCTTCATTTGGGGACATAGGTGGTTTTCAGTCTTCTTAAAGAGCAAGTCAGCAGGTGTTTGCTTGTGCTGGTTCATGTGCTCATGGCGACTGCCTAGGAGCTGCCCCAACATCAGTTCCCGAACCTTTGCTGGGAGATGTTTAAAGAGTGTCTGTGTGGTGGTGTCACAGAACTGCCTCTGGTCTGCCTCACCTGAACCTGGAAGTGTGCCTGTGGAGACTGCTGAGATGCCTCTTTCCAGACTTCAGACTGGGTCAGACAGCCCTTGCTAGGGACAGCTAACCGATTCTAGTGATGGGCATAAGGACGCTTGTATACGTGATGAGGATGGTTGCAGAGCTTGTATCGTAATTAATAGTACTTTGGAATAGTTTTAGTTATCTATGGGTATTTTGTGTATTTGGCCCTCCCTTTCCCATGAGTTTTTAATCTAGTCTGTACAGCATTGGGCTGGCCTAAATAGTGTCTGTACCTGATGTCGTTTGAGCTGATCCTTTCTGTCTCTCCTGGTGACTTATAAAGGCTGTCTCTCTGTCCATGTGGGAGAGCAAGAGGAATGAAACATTCTTTTTCATGACTATCATAACAGTATCCAAATTTTTAATAAGACTTGGAGGGTTGGCAAGATGGCACAGGGAATAGGGCACTTGTCACAGAAGTGTAAGGACCACAGTTTGAATCTTAGGATCTTATAAAAGCTGAACAAGGCATTAAGGCCACCTGTGACCCCAGCACTCAGGCGGCAGAGGCAGGGCAATCCGCAGGACAAGTTGGCTAACAAGAATAGTTGGTATTGTTGAGTTCAAGATTCACTGAGAGACCTTGCCTCAATACACAGAGTGGAGTGGAATTGTGGAAGACATCTGATGTCAACTTCAGACCTCTATGCACATGCACACGCGCACACATGCTCACACACAAGCATGCATGCACGCATGCAACACATAACACAAGCAGAAGAAATTAGAAAATCTGACACTTATTAGTTAAACTAAGGAAGCAGAAAGTGACCAAATTCCAGGTCCACGGCTCCATCAGTATGATGTAGCAGAGGGTGGGCTGTCACGCAGAATGAAATGCCTGTTTTCTTTGGCCTCTGCCACATCCAAACAAACAAACAAAACTCACGGCATTGCAGCTGTTCCTATCTGAGGGACTCCAGACAGCTAGTCACAAGGTGAAGAGTCATTACGGACAGCAGGGGAGGAATCAATGCCACTGATTCCTCCTTGCCAGGGAACAGGGCTCCATCTGTATCAGTTCCTCTTCCAGTTGCTGTTAAAAAGCAGATTAAAGCAGGTAGGGCTTATCTGCCTCACAGTTGACTGTGAGCCCTGGCAGCGAAGGTGGGGCACAAGGTATCCCGTGGGATCACAGTGCACCTTCAGTCTGGAAGCATGGACAGATGAATGCTGTGTCCCAGCTGTTTTCTTCTTTCTGCTCAGTTTAGGACCTGAGCCCACAGAATGGTGCGCCCACAATCTGGATGAGTCTTCACACCACAGCTCCTTATCGAGACCTCCACACAGGTTCCCAGAGACTTGTCCCCCAGGTGGCTCTTGATCTTGTCAAGCCGACAGTGTTGATTATCACACTGCCTAAGCCAGTTGCTCGTGGAGTTTTATACAGTGTAGTATTTATTATTTCACAGTTCCACATTGATTTTATAGGTCTTTGCTACCGGTAATATCTGGCGGCGAGGCCTTTGTTCAGGCAGTCTGACACGGTTGCGTGCTTTGATGGCCTGGACTAACTGTGGCCTTTCTGACATGGAATGTTTGTGAAAAGCTGAAACTTCAGCCTTTAGGTCTTGTGAAGCAAGTTGACCCGAGTGAAAGCAATGGAGAAAACAAGTTAACGGTTGCGTGTCAAAGTCTGCATTGGGGTGTATAGTTGAGTTCTCAGTCTAAGCATCAAAAGTGCTCGGTGGTTTACTACCACATCTAAGGACAAAGAGTTTTCAAGCAGACAGACTTGCTTAGCTTAGTGACCCCAGTTTGTTAAAGTACTGAGGGGGGTTGTGAAACCTTGCCCCAAAGCCTTCATTCGCAGTGAAGAGATGCTTCTTTGGTGGGGGTGGAAGCCGCACTTTGTTTTCCGAAGAATGAGATGTAGAATGTAGTAGGTGCCAATCTGTTCGAGCGGAGTGTCAGCTTG
This sequence comes from Microtus oregoni, assembly GCF_018167655.1. Classification (NCBI taxonomy): domain Eukaryota; kingdom Metazoa; phylum Chordata; class Mammalia; order Rodentia; family Cricetidae; genus Microtus; species Microtus oregoni. Next base: position 23,875,447 of record NW_024543088.1, read on the forward strand.
CTTTCTTACAATGACCCAGGACCACCACCAGGGTGACACTGCCCCCATGGGGTGGGCTCAGTCTGGTGGGGGCGTTTTCTCAGTGGACTTCCCAGAGGACTGTAGTCTGTGTCAAGTTACAGAAACTAGCCAGCACAGTGCTGTCATTGTGGCTGGGAGGGGATGTACAGTGGGAACAGCAGCTCAGACTGGGGTTATTTGGTAAGTACAGCAACTCATAGTTCTCATTGTTTAAGCTGAATTGGGTCTTATTTCTTTTGGGACAAAGTATGACTTTTGTTAATTGTTCCATGTGAGCCAAGACCTATTCCACACCTCTGCTGTTGTTATGTATGGTAGAGTGCAGCAGAGTAGTCCAACCCAATAGGCAGATTGAGTTCATAGTTTTAGCTCATAGAGGGTGGCCTTGCTTTAATGAGGTAAGCTGCTCCTTTTGATTATAGATGTGCCCTCTTGCCTTCTGCCTTCAGGGAGGGCGTTCACATCAACCAGGAGTTGCTGCAGATACCGCCTTCTGTTCCAGAGCAGTTCATCGAGCTGCTGTGTCAGTTCAGTCCAGACCAAGTCATAGAGACGCTGCAAGTCCTCGAGTGCTACCGTCTGGAGGAAACCATTCAGGTGAGGCCTGCCGCGTGCGTGCACACGACAAGTGCGAGGTTCCCCGCAGGGTCTCCCCTTCCCCGGTGCGCACAGAGACTCAGGGGTATGGTTCTTGCAGAAGCTGGAAAGTATTAAGTGCTGGCACCCAAGGTGGCATCGTCACTGCAATAGTCAGCTGCTTTGAGACAACACTCAGCCGTCCCTGCAATGAGTCAGGTTTTATTTAAATTCGAACTAGCAAAGTGAGCCTGGAAAAGGGACCTGTCTGCAGACAGTGAAGGTTAAACAGTCCTGGCGAGCCAGGAAGTGCAGCAGGCTAAACAGCCCAGCAGCTTCAGCACTCTCCTTCCTTGCCTCGATTTCCTTTTTTCCTTTTTGAGACCAGGTCTCTCTGTGTAGCCCTGGTTGTCCTGGAACTCACTCTGTAGACCAGGCTGGTCTCAAACTCATAGAAATCTGCCTATCTCTGCCTCCTGAGTGCTGGAATTAAAGGCGTGCACCTTGAATCTTCTTAGTTACTTTCTTCTGCTTCTCAGTGAGTGAGAGAGAGAAGCAGACAGACAGAGACCGTGTGTGTGTGTGTGGGGGGGGGTGTATTATGAGACTAATATGTTCCCCATTTAACATTTAGATAGAACATTATGTCTGCTTTCCTTTTTCTCCTAACCAATAGCGACCTGTATTTTCTGCATCCACTCCCTGCTGTCTTCATACTTTAAAAATATTGAGTTATGAAATATCTCAGGTATTGCAGGATGTGCACAGTATCAACTCCAAGGACCAACCAAGTAAATTTCAGTTCCAACCTTGCCTTACTTATTTTACAGATAAAGCACCTTTTTGTCTTTCTCCCATCCCTTTTCCTCTGAGGTTACCATCAACCAAATGCGTGGTGTGGTGTTTACCCTTCAACCCTGTGGGTTCTTTGCTATTATTATCAGAGCTGCAAGTCTGTATTCTTGTGCATAAATTCATGTGCCTGCATGGCTTCCCACTGGAAATGGACTTGACCCAGATGTGACCTATCCTTTGACATCATGTGACTTCTAAACATGTGCGAGGATGCATTCATAGGTGGCCTGTGCACCTCAGGTGGGCTGTGCCTGCTATGGTAGCCGAGTGCTGATATTTCCAGTATTCCCAGCAGTTTCTGTTCTCACCAGTATTTTTGATGTGTGTCATTTCCCCACAGCCTTGATGAGTCTTAATTTTTTAACCAGTTGGGAAACATTTCCACTTAATGTATTTAGTATGTTTCATTTTGACAGTGTGATGGTGTCCCTAGTAGGCATTCACATCGGTTCCCTTTTCCTGCTAGGTGTTTGCCCTTCTCATTCACTTGTAGAAGTTGGTCTGATTTCTGCATCCCTTGTTCTCCACCAGCTGTGCGTAAGAAGTGTATCTTCATCCTGTCTGGTGCATCGTTAGCATGGCTTCTACTTCTGCTTCAGCTCACTCTTCTAAGGGTTAAGCTTGTGCGCTCTTGACACAAAAGGTTTCCCTTCTGATTTCTGTAATTTAACATCTTAGGTTTTAGACTTTAATCCATCTATAGGCTGATCAAGAGAAAGGGTTATATCTTCTTCCTTACATGATGCTAAATGACCTTACTTATATTTTATGAGCTTTCCTCACTGAATTTTTTAAAAAATTATTTATTATCATTGTATGTGTGTGTTGTATGCATATATATGCACATACAATGATAATATACACACATATACATGGAGATACGCACACACAGACACGTGCATGTGCGGACAACTTTCAAGAGTCCTTCCCCCATGGCATCTGGGGACTGAACTGAGGCCATCAGTTTTCAGGCTGTAGTAAAGGAGTGGCGGGGCTGCGTCCCCAGCAACCGGCTGCCCACATGGCTAGCTCTAGCTTTACCCGAAATAATTACACGGAAACTGTATTCTTTTAAACACTGCTTGGCCCATTTCTATCTAGCTTCTTCTCGGCTAGCTCTCGCACCTGGACTAGCCCATTTCTTATAATCTGTGTAGCCCACGAGCTGGCTTACCAGGAATGATCTTAACCTGTGTCTGTCTGGAGTGGGAGAATCATGGCAACTCCTGACTCAGCTTCTTTCTCCCAGCCTTCTGTTCTGTTTACTCCTCCCACCTATGTTTTAACCTATGAGGGCCAAGCAGTTTCTTTATTGCTTAACCAATGAAATCAACAGATTGATATATGACACTCCCACATCATCAGGCAGCCCCGTTCCCCACTGAACCATTTTGCTGGCCCTCTGTCTGAGTCAGGGTTACTGCTGTGATGAGACACTATGACCAAAGAAACTTGGGGAGATAAGAGTTGATTCGGCTTATCCTTCCTCATCACTGAAGGAAGTCAGGACAGGAACACAAACAGGGCAAGAACATGGAAGCAGGAGCTGATGCAGAGACCATGGAGGGGAGCTGTTTATTGGCTTGCTCCTCATGGCTCGCTCAGCCTGCTTTCTTATAGAACCCAGGACCACCAGCTCAGGAATGGCACCACCCACAAAGGGCTGGGCCCTCCCATATCAGTCACTCATTAAGAAAATGCCCCACAGGCTTGACTATAACCCAGTCTTCAGTGGAGGCTCCCTCCTCTCAGATGACTCCAGCTGTGTCAAGTTGACATAAAACTACTCAACACACCCTCCTTACTGATTTATTTATTTATTTAAAAAACCTATCTTTTCTTATTTTACATTCCAGTCCCAGTTCCCACTTCTTTCCCTCTTCCTGCTTCCTAAACTTCCCCCCACCCCAGCCCCATCCATTCCTCAGAGAGGGTAAGGTTTCCCATGGGAAGTCACCAAAGTCTAGTATGTTGCTTTGAGGCAGGACCAAGGCCCTCCCCACTATATCTAGGCTGAGCAAGGTATTCTCCAAAGAGAATGAGTTCCAGAAAGTCAGTACAAGCAGTAGAGGTAAATCCTGGTCACGATAGTGGCCCCACAGCCTGCCTCAGCCATACAACTGTCACCCACATTTAGAGGGCCTAGTTTGGTCCTATGCTGGTATCCCTGCTGTCAGGCCGAAGTCAGTGTCTCCCATTAGCTCAGGTAAGCTGTTTAAGTGGGTATCCTCATCATGGTCTTGAACCCTTTGCTTATATTCTCGCTCCTTCCTCTCTTCAGCTTTGGGAGCTCAGCCCAGTGCTCCTCTGTAGATACCTGCTTCCATCAGATGCTGGATGAAGGCTCTATGATGTCATTTAAGACAGTCATCAATCTGACTACTGGGGGACCTCCTTACTGATTAGATTAAACTCTACACATGTAGGGATCTATGTGTGGTTCTCCTCTGTCCCTCGGATGTCTTTCCCTACATCACATGTTAGTCACTGCAGCTTACAGGAAGGCTTACTGTCCAGGGACAGCCATGCTCCCTCCCTGTCTTGACAGTACTCCAGCAGTTCCCTCCCTCTTCCCAGCCTGCATCACTCAGGAACCACAAAACCAGATTTCCTTAGAGACCTGGAGCTTCGACTGTGAAGTGCAATTTGCACCGGTGCAGAGGGCATCGTCAGCTCTGTGGTCCTGGTGCTTCACGTTCAGAAATATTTGCCTTTCTAAAATGCCTCTGTGTCTTTGGTAACGTTTTATGACCTTTTTTAATTTTTTAAGACAGAGTCTTACTGTGTATTCCTGGCTAACCTAGAACTCAGTATGTAGAGCAGGCTGGCCTTGGACTCGGATCCTGCCTCTGCCTCCAGAGTGCTGTCATTATAAAGGTTTGTGCCACTCTGCCCTGTCTCTCAAGGGCATTTTCATTGTTTGTTGCGGTGGCATTTAAATGCAGGGGATCAATACAAGTTGTTTGTATGTATTTAATGACACTTTCTAAGAATAGTAATAGTTTGGGGTTCTACAGCCCAGCCTTGTTCTCACGTGTCTGTGTACCCTAGGGCACAACTGAATAGAACCAGTGTGCCTTCCATCCTGTTTCTGATTTAAAGGGAACTTGGCAGATACTTTGCAGTGATTATGGTATTTATTAGAGGATAATCAGAGATAGCATCTCTTAAATTTCTGTTCAGGTTGGTTGTGTGGCTATGAAAGCCTGTTATGTTTTACCAAATGATTTTTCTACATTTCTTGAGATGTTTCTCCTTTGATCTGTGTGATGGTGCAAAAATGTTAATTGTCAGCTTGATCAGTTATCAAGTCACCTGAGAAAGAAGCCACTAGGTGCACAAGTGAGTGCTCCAGCCTCTGGGCAGCTAGGAGGGGTTGACCACAGGGGTGCTCCAGCCTCTGGGCAGCTAGGAGGGGTTGACCACAGGGGTGCTCCAGCCTCTGGGCAGCTAGGAGGGGTTGACCACAGGGGTGCTCCAGCCTCTGGGCAGCCAGGAGGGGTTGACCACAGGGGTGCTCCAGCCTCTGGGCAGCTAGGAGGGGTTGACCACAGGGGTGCTCCAGCCTCTGGGCAGCCAGGAGGGGTTGACCACAGGGGTGCTCCAGCCTCTGGGCAGCTAGGAGGGGTTGACCACAGGGGTGCTCCAGCCTCTGGACACCTAGGAGGGGTTGACCACAGGGGTGCTCCAGCCTCTGGGCAGCTAGGAGGGGTTGACCACAGGGGTGTTCCAGCCTCTGGGCAGCTAGGAGGGGTTGACCACAGGGGTGCTCCAGCCTCTGGGCACCTAGGAGGGGTTGACACCACAGGGGTGCTCTAAGCCTCTGGACACCTATGAAAGGTTGACCAGTGAGGTGCTCTAGCCTCTGGGTACCAATGAGGGGCCATCTTGAGTAGGCTGGTTGGCACGGAGAGAACTATCTGAGGTAGAGAGTGAGCTGCGCTCCAGCAGCCGTTCCTCACACTGCTCTGCTCCCTGACTGTGAACGAGGTATGAGCAGCCGCTACCAACCTGCTGCTGTTTTAACTTCTTCGTCATGGGGGACGGTGGCTTTGAACTGTGAGCTAGAGTGACCCTTCTCCCTTAAGTCGTCCGCTGGGTATATCCTCACACACAGCAGTGGAGAAGCCGGGACGATCTGGGCACCTGCCCTTCCCTGTGCCACCGTAGCCTTCTCTAGTACTCGCTTGCTTCCGTTCTCTGTGCTTTCTTTCCCCTTTTGTCTCTCAACACACTTAGTTTTCTTTCACTGATTTAGATATTCCTAGTTTAGTAACTTTTACTAAACCCCGTAAGTCCGCCAGTATCTACCCCTTTTCAGTCGTTTTGTTCTGAATGCTTATGTAGAGTTACAGCTGACACTGTCTCCTTTATGGCATATTGTTTGTTTATGTGTGTTGGCTTTTCTCCAGGGGATGTACCTCATTCAGATGTGTGACAAATTTGGAAAATAGACAAAGGAATGAGTTTGCTCAAAGTAGAGCTGCCAGATGGTTCACTATAGGACAGGCTCCACATTCTGTACTGTGCAGTAGCGTACTGCGAAGGCACGGGTTTGTTGATGACTGTCACATGTGTTTTGTGTGCTGTACTCTTTGTACTCTGTAAACAAGATTTACAGAAGTGCGTGCTTTTTTTCTTTCTTTCTTTCCTAGATTACACAGAAGTATCAGCTCCACGAAGTCACTGCGTATCTGTTGGAGAAGAAAGGGGATGTTCACGGCGCCTTCCTCCTGCTGCTGGAGGTAGCATTTGACTGTGTTCATTGTCACACTCTGTCTCTCTGAATTGCCTCAGTCTATCCTTGTCTCTTGTGTTTCGAGGTAAGCTACAGACAGAAATATGTTTTATCTTGGAGTTCATTGAGAACAGCCCCATATTTATGTATGGCACCATTTTAAAGTCATAATTTATATTCATGAAAAGTATCTACAGTGTAAAATGGTATAGCCAACCCACCTACAAATTACCAGAGCAAGAGTGATAAAACAATCTCATTCCTGAAGATCCCAAATCTAGAAGTATGCCAGGTGTCAAGAGACTGGAGGGAGACGCAATGACAGTTTGCTCTTAACTAAATATTACACAGCACAACATCACTTATAAAGGTAATAGGAGAGAAATCTCAAAAGCATCATGGTGACATAAAAGAATTATACAAAAGAAAACATTGGACATTGAGAAAGTACATGAGTGGTTTTCTCTTAGTATAATGCAAAGGTAGCGATGATCACTATTTTCTTTGCAGACCGTGCACAAATATGTACATTTGTCAAAATAAACTTTATCAAATGTTATATGTACAACTGTGGATGTTAGGGAAAGTCAGACGCAGGACTGGGACGTGTGCTGTGAGCATGGATTTGTCATGTCCTCACCTCATGCAACTCACCCATGTGTTTCATGACCTGATAAGAATTTCGTACTTGCATCCAAAACATAATAAGTTGCTACCCTCAGTGCTGCTCTAAGGAACACCAGTGTGACTGCTCAGTGGTACAGAGGGGCGCACATGGGCAGACTGGTGACACTTGATCTTTTGCGGCCATTCCTACGCTGCAAACTATGTGGATAAGTCAGTGCTGAATGACAGCAGAAGAACATTGTGTCTGTTTACTTACTTACACCTGTATTTCTGTGGGCACACACAAGCCACAGTGTTCATGTGGAGGTCATTTCTCGTCTTCCACCATGTGGGTCCCAGGGATGGAACTCGGGTCTTTTAAGGCTTGGTGGCAGATCCTGAGCCATCTCATCACCTGTTTCTTTGGGGTTCACCTCTAGAATTTGTTCTGCAAGTATGTAGAGGGTAGAAATATGAACTGTTTGGTCACCTCTGTGTTTTTACCTTCTAGAGACTGCAGAGCAGACTGCAAGAGATAACTCGGCAGGGTGGAAGTAAGTTCTTGGATGTAAATGCTTTTCCTCCACTAACCATATGTTGTAAAAATTTTTATATAATATACTGCCTTAATTTAGTAATAACTACACATAGCCATTTTCATAGATACCCTTTATTTTCATAGTAGATGGAAGTTTTAGTCGTTTTCAAGGATACTTGACCGAGAGTCATGCACTACTGTGGCGTGATGAGGTTAGCTGTGCAGGGACTGTGGCCCCTCTCACTGTCTTGTGGTCATCCCCCATTGCACTCTATACATGTGCCTTGGCTGTGTGTAGGTGTTGGGAGAGGCTGCTCATTCGTTCCCGGCTGCTGAGACTCGAAATAACCACACAGAAACTGTATTAATTAGATCACTGCTTGGTCTATTATCTCTAGCTTCTTATTGGCTAATTCTTACATATTAATTTAACCCATTTCGATTAATCTGTGTATCGCCAGCAAAATCCCAGCTCATCTGTCCCCAGCGGAGGCGACATGGCATCTTGCCATGCCACTGGTCCCCAAGGTGCTCACTGTGGTGTCTGACTACATGTAGGTCCATGACTAACGGCTTAAACTTGGTGTCTATGCCAAACAGCAGCAGATCAGAGCTTCTTGTCTACTATACCCCCAAGCAGTAAATCTGGAGTGACTGACACAGATATATAAGCTTTGTTGTGTTCATTGACATTTCTTTTAATTTTTAAAAATTATCATAAAACAAGAAAAAAACTACCAAAAGACTTAGCAACAATAAATATTATCATACTGCAGTACATACATCCCCACTATCTGGCTGAATGTTTTCTATCACCCCAGCAGAGCCTCTGTTCCCATGGGCAGCAGTTCCCCCAACACCATTCTGTCTTCTGTTCTGCTCTCCAGTTCCAACATTCGCTTTCTGATTTGCCTGACTCATGAGAGTGGAATCCTAGTGCATTTGAGTTTATGATTGGCTCATTTCCTTTGGTGTAAGGTCTTTAAGGTTCATAAATGTTGGAAAACATGCCAGAATGGTCCTCTAAAGCTGCACAGTGTCCCGCTGTGTGGGTGTCTACCATGTGTATTTACCCATTAGCAGACACTTGGGCTGGCCCACCTTTGGTCTGCTAGATAGTTGCTATGAACATCCTTGGTATGCAGGTATTTTGGGGTTCTCACTTTCATTTCTTTTGGGTATAAAGCCAAAGTGGGATCACTGAATAAAGCAGTAACTTTAAAAGTTCCTTTGTGCTGGGAGTTGGATCCACAGCATCATTCATGCCTGCCAGACGGGTGCTTTCACTCTGTTTTTAGGGTTCTCCATAGCCAGGCCATGGCTCACAACTTCTGCAGTGTGTGAGATCAGTCGCACTGCATTCTCACTGACGCGTTCATCCTTGCCCCTTCTCTCTCCTCAGTCATGATGGGTGTCGGGGGGCTGTCTTCCACTCCACTCCTCTCTCCCTTCATCCCTTATTTCCATCTGTGGCATCAGATGTTTTGATTGGCCGAGCATCTTCTCATGTGCTTGTTTTGACCACTCACAGTTTTTCCCCTGGAAAAATATCTGTTCTGCTCTTCCATCCATTTTTAGTCAGCTGTTTGCTGACAGTCTAACTTCTCTTGCAAAAGGTGAGGGAATCCTTCATGGGTGAGTTGTAGGTTGTCTCACCTCTTCTTGAACCCTTCTTCCATACATTCTTCTAGTTCTCTTTCATCCAGCAACTCTGTAGATAATTCACCCATACTTTTTGATGCTGAGGTCCTAGGTAACAGAGTTTGTGTTGAATCCTGGCCATCTTGTATTACACTATAGCTTTTTGGAACCTATGAAAATTTTCATATTGGTGATCAAACTAGAATCTCATTATTACTTTTGAACTGTCAGTACATGCTCAATCAATTCGATTATGTTATATTTGGTGCATTGTGTGATATTTTTCTTAAATCTAGTGTTAAAAGACTAATTTTACAGATTTATGAATAGTCAACGGAAACTAGAAAGGGCATTTCCTGATCGCTCTGGTAATTTGTAGGCTGCTTGTCTGGAAGCCAGTTTTCCAAAGTTCATGGTCTCATAACCCATGTAGTAACAGCCTTCTGTCTTAAGATCTGCTGTTGACAGTGTGCTAAGAGATCCAGATATCTGCTGAGTGCATGACCTTGTGTTTAGTTCCCATAGGTAGCCCGCCCTCCTTTGTGAAGGAGACACGGGGAGATAAAGCTTGTAATATAAGTGGAACAGAGTGTGCCAGAGATGCCATGGGAATGGCAGAGGAGTTGAGAGAGTTCAGGGACTAGTTGTGACTCAGTCTGTGTTGTGCAGAGATGTACTATACAGAGCATGGAAGGGGGCTTTGAGGCTTGGGTCGGGAGTGTGTGGATGTGGCTAGCCAGTAGCCTTAGGCAGAGTCTGCTTTTAAGGACTGGGGATCTTTGGTGGCTTCTGTACAGAGAGGTGATCTGATTGGTCTTGTATGAAAGAGAACAGAAAGAAAGGCTTAGGTCAGAAATGCAGTGAAGAGCCAGTGCTCCGTCTGGAGACTGGGAGGGCACAGCAGGCTTACAGGTAGAACAAGGGGTACAGAGAAGGAAGCCTCAAAGATGAGAACGACTCAGATCAGGGAACTTGGAGATGATGGCTCTAACTCCTCTATAAATGACGGGGAGAAGCAGATCGGAGGTGAGTAAGGTAGGTTGGGCTTGGCTCTGTATTAGTTACCTTTCTCAGTGCTGGGACAGGGTCCTTGATCAGAGTGACTGAGGAAGGAGGTGAGGGTACAGTCCTTCACAGCAGGGAGAGTGTGAGGCAAGAGCTGGCTCTGGCTCAGGCTCTGGCAGCAGGAGCCTGAGGCAGCTGGTCATGTGACTTTGGGTCAGGAAGAGAGAAGCACAGGCATTCTGCTTGTTTTGCTTTATTGAGTCTGGGCTCTAGCCCTTGGGATAGTGACACCCATGTTCAGGGGTCTCCCAGGACTCTAGTCCTCAGGGTAGTGACACCCATGTTCAGGGGTCTCCCAGGACTCTAGCCCTCGGGAGAGTGACGTCACACCCGTGTTCAGGGGTCTCCCAGGACTCTAGCCCTCAGGAGAGTGACACTTATGTGGCTCCCCAGCTTATCAGTTAAAACTCGTTGGATCCTTCCCCCCCCCACCCACCCAGCACACATAGGGGTATGTTTCCATGGTGATTCTGAATTCAGTTGAGTTGACAATAAAGATTAACCAACTAAAGCTACACACAGAGATGGGGGAAAAGTGCATGATTCACAGAAACTCTGAGGTCATAGTAGGATATCTTTTAAGTGACATTCATCCTCTTTCCAAATCTAGATACAACAGAGGCTTTTCCACTGAAGGCTGTTGAAGATACCATGGTAGAGACAATTGCTCTCTGCCAGAGAAATTCGCAGAATTTGAATCAGCAGCAACGAGAGGTAGGCTGATACCTGCGTAGGCGTTGAAAAAACGTGTTCTGTGTGGAAACTCGCAGTTAATTCTATTTCTACTGCCCTCTTGGCAACCTGAATTTAATTTGTTTGGGCTTTAATCACTTCTTAGTGTTCCCAGGAGCATAAGGCTCTTGACGTTATCATCGGGAGGATCTGGAGGATCCAGCTCCTCTCGTGCGCAAAGGCCTCACACCCGTGGATTCTGCTGCAAAGTGCTGGTGTGGGAATGCTGGGTCCCTGCGGGGCCTGTGGAGTGGAATTAATGTTTGTGCCAGGTGGTGGAACTTGTAGTCGGTTGTCATCTCATCTGCTCACAGTGGGTACGAGTGAGCAGGAAGAAGACAGAGCCCTCAAGGGGACCTAAAGTGCAGCAGAGGGGAAAGGGAGGCTGTAACACCGTGATTCTCAGCCTTGGCCACACATGGGGGTGGCCCGGGGGCTTTGAACTTTTTCATTAGTTGTGCCGTATAATTAACTGACGTTCTCCGCAGCTAAGACCCAGTCGTCAGTGCGTCCTAATGCAGTGTACATGACTCCAGTGAGCAGCCAAGCTTAGGAAGCTCTGCTGTTGACTGAGCAGGCTGAAGGAAGTCAAAGTAAAACCCAGGGGGTGTGGATGGGCATCTGGCACAGTGAAATAGACACTGCAGGCAGCGTGGGATGGAGAGCCGAGTCCTCTGGTGCTTTTAGAAGTAAAGTGGTTTTGGTTTTGGTATTGGGGTGGTAATTCAGTGACAGGCACTGGCCTAACCTGTGTGAGGCCTGGGCTCCGTCCCCAGGGACAGCTGATAGTGTCAGCTGCAGCACAGCACACAGCCGCACTTTCTGTGCTTGCCGCTCAGGGCTCCTGATCTGGCATTGTACCGGGTTTCTGAAATGGGGAGCTAAGCTTAATTTTTCATATGTATGTACTATAGTTATTAAAGTAAAAAGAATATGTCTTGGCATGTTTTCTGTCTTCATAATTTTATAATTTCTCTTAGGTTTTGTCAGAGATTGTAAAAAGTACGCATATGAAGCATATTCACATATAGATGTTATCTTTTCCTTATTAAAACTTTTTTGGTGAAATAATACAGATACCTTAAAGAAATCATGCAGTGGTGGGGACTGGGGCATGTCGCAGCAGTTAAAGTACTTGACATGGGCAATGGCTGTTCAGACCTCAAAGTCCACGTAAAGTCCAGGTGGATGTGGTGTCTGGAGGACTAGCCTTCTACATGCTTCAGGTTTGACTGAAGGTCTCCATGTGCACACATATACATGAAAATAAGAAAAAGTCATACACTGTAGAAAGTGCACAGAAGGATTTTAAAGTCTTGCAGTACAGTCACATGGTAACTCAGAAATAGCCATTTGGGAATACCCCTGTGTGGTTTTTGTCTGCCAAGGCTGATACGCTTTTGGGAAAACATTAACCAGAGGATACTTTCTCTAAAAAATACTGTGTTTGATCTCCTCCATGGACTCTCTAAACTGCATATAAATGTTTCTTTGACTTATTAGCTCTTAATAAACCTTCAATAACATAAAGTCTGAGTAGCTGCAATAGGTTAGGATTTTATGCTTATTCTTGACGTTCAGTGTTATTACACCATGATGGCGTGCCATTGCAGAATCCACAGAAATGTATGCCAGAATTTTTCTATTCCTGAGTCCGTTTGTTTTTTCTTCATCCTTTGGTTGGTTGGTTGTTTTGAGGCATGGTTTTGAACTCAAAGCAATTTTCATTTTGAACCTGAAGGTTGGGCTCCAGCCAAGGCGGACCGGTGGACCTGACACAGAGCTCAGAGTAGTCACTCTGTAGTCCTGGTGCTCGAGCGTTCTTTTCCTCTGGCTTAGCACTCAAGGTGCTCGAACATCCTGGCCCACCCAGTACCACTCCCATTACTTAGATTTCCCCATCTTGTTTGTTCATATTTTAGTTTTGCAATTTTAAGACCACAGAGTTCTGAGCCCCACCCTCCGTTATTCTGTTTGTATTGGCTCCTTCATGTGTTATTTTTAAAGCAAGTGGAGGTTACAAAAAGAGCTTCTGGCCCTTATACCAATTGAAAATGAACCATTGGATTTTACTTCTTACATGAAGGTCCTTCTCTTTTATTTGGACATACTTGAATTTTCCTCTCTGTCATTGATTTGTTGTGAATCCATCCTGTGTCTTACAGTTCCTAAAATTAGTTCTTTGAGAGTTCATAGCACGTGTGCTGGTCATACTCACCCCCTCTTGTCATATCTACCTCTTTCTCCCACCCAACTTGGTGTCTCATTTTTTTTTTTAATCCCTCAGACCAGTTTTGCTGCTTAAATATCCTTGATGTGTGGTTTTCACTGGAGAGTGGTCAGAAGACTAGTGACTACGTCCTTAGAGAAAAGTGTTTCTCCCTCTGCCTTAGTGCTGTGAGGAGAAACCATGACCACAGTCACTCTTATAAAGCAAAGCTTTTAATTTGGGGACGGCTTAGTCCGTTATCATCATGTCAGGGAGCCTGGTGGCACCCAGGCAGGCGTTGTGCTGGAGAGGTGGTTGAGAGCAACTTTCTGATCCAGGGTAGCAGGGAGGGAGGGAGGGAGGGAGGGAGGGAGGGAGGGAGACTGAGAAAATTGAGACAATGGTCAAGTCCTGTGAGAGCTGTCTTATTATTTTTGTTTACTCTCTGTGTAATGGGAAAGTGCAGGGCTTATCCAAAGTCCTGGAAGTAGTCATTGAGGCTGAACCATCTCAGCTAGCAGCTTTGGAGTTGTTTTGGATGTAGAATTTTGAGGATATTGTTAACAAATATTCTGAGAAGCTGGGTCACCTGGGCTACTTGTCTTCCTTGGTGTCTGGTTCTTTTTTCCCTGAAACATACAAACTTTTAAAGGTAACATACATATCTGTCTGGAATATGCAACATGCACAAATCAGCTAAAGATGATTTTGTTTTCTCTTTGAAAATGTAAAAGGCATCTGTTAACTTTAAATCTGTTTATACTATATAATGAAACCTTTATCCGTGACATGAAAGGATGGCATGCAATAATAAGTCATGAGGACTCTGTAACCAACAAGATTTATCATGTCTCATCCAGTCTTCAGGGTTGTTCCAATGACGAGGGATCTGAATATACATCACCTGTCTTGTAGGTTTTTTGTTTTTCTTTATGTCTACTGCCAAGATTTTCAGGAGGTTTCCCCCAGTCAAATCTGGGCTTTATTAATTTTTGAAGAAATTAATAGATTTTGTCCTGTGGGAAAAAAGAAATAACCTTTCCCCCAATAACATATTTTCTGACTTCCATTCTGAGGTTAAGACATTTTAAATATATATAAGTTGTTTTAATTTAGTAGTTCCCATGATCCAATGTTTCTCAGCAGCAATTGGTTTTTGTTCATTAACGTTTAAAAAGTTCAAAGTCAGCAAAGTACCACCATACAGGATCCAGACATCTTGTATATTTTCCTTCTTTACGTGGATTATTCTTTTTTATATTACTTTACTCTCTCTTAAAGACTTTTCTATTATTTTTAACGTAATTTTTCATGATTATCTGTTCCCCTTTCTTTTTCTTCAGCACCTAAACACCTTTTAAGTATATTATATCTGTTCAGAGGTTTTCTTGGTCTGGACCTGACTTTTTGCATTGCCTGCAGCTACACACTTGCAGTGTTCTCTGACCACTTAAGCTGCTAAGCTACTGCTGCAGAGTGGCCCTGGTGGCTGGCTCTGCGCCCCCCACCCCCACCCCATTCTCTGAGAGCCTAGCCTCATGCCAGTGGGCACCTACCAGTGGGAATAGTGTTTACCTCCCCAGCTCTGGGAAGTTGCTGAGCCCAGTTTTGGAGTCCTGTATGCAGCAGTCAGCTAACTGCTTTGAGTGTTCATAGAGAGACCCAGATGGCAACTTCTCTGTCCCTATAGTTGTGCCCTATGTTGGGTGCTAAATGTAGCAAACTTTCTTTTGGGCCACCAACATACTTCTTACTAATTATGCAAGCTTGGCCTTTAGTTTAATCTTGTCCCCAGCTGGCTCTTATAACTTAAATTAACCTGCTTCCATTAATCTGTGTTTTGCCATGTAGCTCAGTTACTTCTCCTCTGTACCATATGTTCAACTTGTTCCATGTCTTGTTGATGTCTCTCTGCCTCTCTTCTTCCCAGAGTTCTCTCTCTCCCAGGAAATCCCCACCTATACCTTCTACTTAGCTATTGGCCATTCAGCTCTTTATTAAGCAAATCATAGTAACACTTTCTTACACAGTGTAAACAAATATTCTGCAACAGTCCCCACTTCTGCATATCTGCTCCTATGTGTGAACACCCCCACCTCTGAATATCTGTTTAGTATGCTGTTGTCCCATGCCCTGTGATTGCTCTTCACAAGGATAATGGCATCATGCATGTCCCTAAAAACCTAGCTGATTTCCTGTGTATCTCAAGGCAGCAATTCAAGTTGTATCTTCTCAGGTGATGGGATTATCACACTATGGGCCATTATTTTAACGTGGGTTCTTAGACTTACCCAACTAAAAATCTTAGAAATTAGTATAGTAGAATAAGAGAGATAAAAAGTAAAGGTTGAAAGAACTGGTTTGGACACCCAAACACTCAAGTTCTCAAAACGAAGGAGATTTATTTGCCCCAGGGGAACAAAGAGCAGGGAATAAGAGACAAAGACAGGAAATAAAGGGCAAATGAGAAGGAAAAAGGAACAAAGGAGGGTGGGCATTTTCCCCAGAGGGACAAAGGACTGCCTCTGGACAGAGAAGGGACAGGCATGGCCTATAGGCAAATGGCAGTTTATAAAGGTAAAAGGGGAAGCCCTGTGTTAGGATGAGGTGTTTAATTTTGATTGAACATGTTAATTAGGGTGGCCAAAGGGAACTTTTGATTGCTGTACTTTAATTCTTAGATCGCTGGACCTTGTAGTCCACCTCAGAAGAAGGAAGTGACCAACTAAGGGACTAGACCTTGGTGACTAGCTTTAGGAATGTAATCTAACGATTTTCAGCAAGGAAAATCCTATCCCAAGGGTTGGACAAGGCCTGCCAGAGCCCTTTCAAAGCTTGTTTACCATGTTTAAGGTTGATGTAGAAATTTAGTAGAAGAATAATTCTCCTATTTAAGATATGAATAGATCCCATGGCTTTTGTCTCTTCACTTATATCATCTACCATTTGGAAAGCAAGAATAAAACTTTTTAAGATAAGTCTTTAAAAACCATCTTGATTAAATAATTTTATAAATCAAATTTCTAAGCATAATAAATAGATAAACTAAAAGTAAAAGTTAGGTATAGCATGTAAAATAAGACTTCCCTAAAATAAACAAAGACATGCTGTGGCTGGGTGGGAAAGCGAGCTAGGGAACTGCAGGCGGAGTGCCTGAGAGAGAGTAAAGCGCTAAGACTGAATCCGGTTCAGAGAACCGCAGCGCAGCGCCGGAAGAGGAGGAGGGTCTAGGAGTGCAGGAGAAACCAGGAGACAGGGAGAGGAAACAGGAGGTACAAGATGGAAGGGAGGTAACACCACGTGATAGAACATAGATTAATATAAATAGTTTAAGTTATGAGAGCTGACTGGGGACATACCTAAGCTAAAGGCCAAACTTCCATAATGAATAAGTGTTGTTATTTGCGGGCTAGCGGTCCTGAAAGCCCATTACACCTGTTCGTGTGTGTTCATCGGCAGTAGACAGTGGTGTCCTGTAAGACATCACACTCCTGCCCTGTTCCACTGACCCTTCCTCGGGGCTTCCTGTCAAGGTACTGTGAGGCGCTTATTAACGATTGCCTAACTGAGTTGTTGAAATGGATTGGCTTGGTTTTTGTGGCGAAGATGGGAAGAACTATACTTGGAGTCAGTGTTATTATTGTGTTACCTTCAGCAAATTACTTAATTTCTTTAAACCAAGTGAAGATGCCCATGACATAAGGTTTATGAGAACAAACAAATATGTGTAAGGTTTTAAATGGAGTCAGTCCTTAGTAGAAGTAAATAAGTAACTGGTGAATCTGATTATCTCTTGGCGAGGCTGGCAGTGTTAATGAGTTCATCTTAAGCTCCACTCCAGATGTGTGCATTTAGAAAAGAGCCTAAGGCTTGATATAGGAAAGTCTTCCGATAACCGAAGAACCGGAGTGGAGGCGAGGAGCCACAGGGCGGGGCCGTAATCCCTTTTTGGTGACTAGTTAGAGCCTAGTAGGATGTGCTCATTGCTGGTTTGCATACAAACTCTCCGGATAGAAACAGAATTATAATCCCGCATCCTCCGTGTGCTTCCCACAGCTGATGAAGGTGCCCTCTTCTGTCTGAGATCTCTGGTTTCCACTGTCTTTTCTCAATCACATTCAAATTTCCTCTTTGTCTGGTTTTTGCCAGTACGCATACATTTCAACCGTCAACACTATGCTAATGGTTTGGTTTCCTCTGATGCCACAGGCGCTATGGTTTCCATTGTTGGAGGCAATGATGGCACCACAGAAGCTGTCCAGCTCAGCTGCTCCTCATCGGCACTGTGAAGGTAAACCCATCAGAATCAACCTGATGGGCACTCTCCAGCCCACTTCTGTCTGCAGAGCCTGCTGTGGCAGTCTCCTTCCCCGGTAGCTTTCTGTTGTTGTCTTCCCAGTGACGCCATTGCTGCAGTCTCCACTCCACCTTGTGCATTTTTTCTGGGGACCCGTGTAGAATTTATCCAGAAAACGTATAGTGTCAATTTTAAGATACCAAACTGGCCCAAGCTAACTAAGTTTCTAGGTAAGGTGACTGCTTTCCCCTAAATAAAAAGAAAAGCAAAGCTAATCTTAATATTTTGTTTCAACAGCACTGAAATCTTTGACTATGCAGGTTCTAAACAGTATGGCAGCGTTCATTGCCCTCCCATCCATCTTACAAAGAATCTTGCAGGTGAGCTCAGAGGGGCGGGGGAGGCTGAATATTGATGGAGTCCAGTTATTTTACCAGTAAATGAGGCTGAGGCTTATATCACCTATATTTGGGCATTACCTAAACTGCTAACTAACCTTGAGTCAGTCTTGCATGGTGTCACCCCATGGGTATATAGGCCTTGCTTGCTTCTTTGGGGCTCGCGTACACATTTCCTATTGTTTATAGCCCCTGGGAGACAATGGACACTTATTTCTAGCTTATCATACTTTAAGACTTTAAAAAAGGAAAGTTCTCTAAAAATGAAGTGAATGTAGGCATTCTAAGTAATGGTTGTTATTTCAGTTTTCTAGCTCATTCTAAAAATACTTCTAAGTTGAAAACTCAGCCCAGCTGTAAATTCTAGCTAGCCTTTTGTCCAGAGTTATTGTAAGAAACATTTTCTCCTGTTTTCTTTGGCAATAAGACTTGAAACTTCCCAGCTTCATAAGAAAGAGAACACTAAAAATACCCTAAGCTGTATTTTTAGAAAAACCTGTGAACATGCTTGGGGAGACAGCAGGAATTAGACCGATCAGTCTTTCTTCTCTCGCTTTATGTGTGGTAGTGACACATGCTCGCGTGTGCACGCGTGCGCCAGCACACACACACACACACACACACACACACACACACGCACACACACACGGAGTCAAAGAGGGATAGGACTCCACTGGTCTCGACTCTTATCCTTTGGAATGTCCCCACAGCTCCTTCTAAGATTCCTCAAGTGCTCCTTCCTGAGGCCTCTGGGCAAGCGATCTGACTCAGGGTGCTGCCTGCAGTGGTCTCCCTCACCACAGAGTGCTTTGTCCGCAGGAACTTAGGACCCAGGGTGTTGCTCGTGTTGGAGCCCTTGCTTTGTCTAGTGTGAGGTCCTGGTTCATCCCCAGTACTGAAGGAAAAAAAAACATGAGTATTGTATATGTGATTTGTAGGTCTAGCTGTGTAGCCCAGGCTGGCCTTGAACTCACAGATCTCTTCCTACCTCTGCCTCCCAGTCCTGGGGTTAAAGGTGTGCACCACACCCAGCCCTCAGGTGTGCATTTCCACATTCAGTCCTTGGTAACTATCAGAGACTGAGAAATTCAAGGTAGACTATTTCCATGTGTTGTAAATATATTAATCCCAAAGTTTGAAAACATGTAGAAGCACCTGTATAGGACTAGAAGAAATGATCCCACAGTGGGTTCTGTCCTGTCTGCACATTGTGCTTTATGGTGAGCTTTAGCCGTATAAATTATAACAAAAGTCTGCCTTTCCTTTTGCAAAGCATTGTGTAACTTAGAAACGTTTCATATTTCAAAACTGACCTCTTTGAAACCTTTAATATTTGAAAATCTTGGCTTTGACTTACACTGGGATTCTTATAATTGTGCTGCTTTTAGCATTAAGTAACTTCTCACTAATCAGGAGGGTTTTCTGTTCTTAAATTTACTTCTTTATTTTTTTTTGTCTACTATAATTTTGCCCCTGTATATGAACAAGGATTTTTTAAAAAGTACTTTTATTCATAATAATCTTTTAGTGTGGGGAAGGCAGTTATATAGATTGTGACTAACAGGTGTGTAGCTCAGTTGATAGCATGTTTGCCTTGCATGCAGGAAACCCTGGTTCCAATACCTAGCACCACATCAGAACCCTGTGTGCAGAGTCATCACCCTGGATACAGGTGCATGCATGCAGAGCTGTTACCCTGGGTACAGTTGCATTTATGCAGAGCCGTCACCCTGGATACAGGTGCATGCATGCAGAACCATCCCCATGGGTACAGGTGCGTGCATGTATAGCCATCATCCTGGGTCCAGATATGTGCATGCAGAGCCATCACCCTGGATACAGGTGCATGCATGCAGAGCCCTCATCCTGGATACAGGTGCATGCATGCAGAGTCATCACCCTGGGTGCAGATACGTGCATGCAGAGTTGTTACCCTGGGTACAGTTGAATTCATGCAGAGCCGTCACCCTGGATACAGGTGCATGCATGCAGAGCTGTCACCCTGGGTATAGATGCATGCATGCAGAGCTGTCACCCTGGGTATAGATGCATGCATGCAGAGTTGTCACCCTGGGTATAGATGCATGTATGCAGAGCTGTCACCCTGTGTGCAGGTGTGTGTATGAAGAACTGTCACCCTGGAGGTGAGGAAGAGGATTAGGAGAAATTCTGATTAATCCTTGGCTACATAGCAAGTTCAAGACCAACCTGGGTTACATCAGACCCTGTCTCAAAAAAGTAAAAGTACTAAGTCTGCCGACATAGGAGAAAAACTAAAGGATAGAGAAGTTAAATGCACACCCCGTCCTGGGTGACAGACATGAACTACTTCTTGTTTCCTGATGCACTTTTTCGATTACGTCATTTAAATTTTCCTCTGTTTAAGTTTGTGTTTTTGAGGAACTAATCAGCTATTGTGTATTAGTTCTGTTTTACCCTGTTCAACTGATTGCTGGTGTAAATGACATGAGAGTTTGCCCACAAGTGTTGTAATAGGAGCGGCAGGGCTGTGTCTCCAGCACTTTGGCTGCCTGGCTAGCTTATGCCCCAAAATAACAACACACAAATTGTATTCATTTAAACACTGCTTGGCCCATTAGCTCTAGCCCTTAGTGGCTAATTCTGATATCCCGATCAACCCATCTCTAATAAACTGTGTAGCACCGGTCTTACCGGGAAAGATTCAGCATGTCTGACCTGGCGGCTTGCTTCATCGCGTGCGTCTGCCCGGGAGAGGGGAGCATGGCATCTCTGAGCTCACTTCCTCTTCCTCCCAGCATTCTGTTCTGTTTACTCCACCCACCTATGTTCTAACCTATCAGGGCAAGCAGTTTCTTTATTTAATTAACCAATGACCTTCCTCCATCACCACAAGAACTTTCGTGAGAGACAGACTTTGGGTTCCTCTCTGCATGGTGTTTCATGCAGGAAACACGGTCCATTTTAAGGGCTGTCTGCTGGCCGCTGTCCTGAGCAGCTAGCATGTCTCCACTGCTTAGCCTCAGTCCACACAGAAGAGCAGGAGAGTGGCAGCACAGGCGTAGGGCAGACGGGTCTGGAGGCTGGATGAGGTCAGGTGGTCACAGGGAGGCTGAACTGGCAACAAAAAGTGCGTCCTGATCCAAGCCCAGAGGTTGTGGTGATGCAGGCAAGGCTCACCAGATTAGGCTGGGCACTGATTGTGAGACCTGGTAGATCTGAGGGTTGGGCCGGGTGAGACTCACCAGGCTGGGCCCCATTTTAAGATGTGCAGGCTGGCCTGGACCTGGAACAGGGAGGTCTTCATTTTAAATTAGCAGTTTCCCATAACATATTAAGTATATTCCTTGGGCTGTTTGTCTTTATTAGTGACATGTCTGTTCCAGAACTTTTGCCCACTTTTTGAGGTATCTGCCCTCTTATCTGTGGGTTTGAAGTGTTTTTCTATATTTAGTCCCTGATAGAGTCCTTGATCAGGTGTGTGCTCTGGGGCTATTTTCTCATATCCACCATATATGTATGTGTAGATGGTATGTAACTAGACAGTTCTCTTCTAGGTGCTACTGTGAACTGTGTGCTGATGGCATATTAGAAAGAAGCTGAAGTCCATATGATCACATTGGATCACATTGGAGCTTTTGTGTAATCCCTCATCGGTTCCAGTGATTTTTCTTTTTTGACCTCTTAGACACCTTTATAAAAGAATGCTGTTATGTAGCTCCCAGGTCTAGATACCAAGGCTAAGGCCTTGTGTCAGGTCCACTCTGGTGAAGACCTCATGGTGTATGTAATCATATGGCAAGGGCTTGTGCAAGAGGGAGTGTTACACCCCCAGAATACCCCCATCTCCTAGTGTTGCCACACTGAGGACTTAACTGAGTGTCCAGCACATGGACCTGTGATGATAAACCACACCCACTGCCTACAGCTTGCCTTGTCTTCTCCATCCTTGAACAGCAGAAATCCACAGCCTCAGTGTCTGAGAGGAAGGTCCCCTTCTGAGCTTGCCCCAGTTACTGCTCCTGTGTCTTCCAGCTTCACATCTCCGGCTTCCTACTCCATCTAGCATGAGTTGATAATATGATGTTCATATTAATCTAGCAACCCCCAGGGAGAAAGTTGGGAGGGACAGTTATTTAGGCACATAATTGCCCACATATAATTGAACTAAGTTACTTTTTTTCAGAAGAGATGGTCATATGCCGATAAATCTCAGATTGTCTTGACTGGTGCATATTTATTTATTCAAAGTGATTCTCGGGGCCTGAATTATACAGCATCTCTAGGAACCTAATGGTTGATAAGTAAGGAAGCTTTTAAGAAACCCTTATTTGAACTCTTAAGTTAGAGACATCCTGGGTGGGGCAAGGGGAAAGAAACTTAACCAGCTCAACAATTCTAGAACCTGTATAAATGTACAGGGATTAAAGTCAGCTCCGTAAAGTTGTTCCTGGCCTCTGCACATGTGCCCCCACTTCTCTCTCTTACAGACACACACACACACACACACACACACACACACGATACACTAAATTGTATGTGGTACCAAGTGTGTCTTCCTGCACAGTTAACGGCAGCTTACAGAGAACCATCAGGAGCTATCTTATGAGAACTGGCTGGATGTTACAGAATAATTATGCGATCTGGTGGCTGCTGTGCACTGTCCTTGAAGCCTGTGCTCACCTCGAATTCTATAATTCATGTGCTGCCCCAGCATGGATAGTTTCCTGGCTTCCCTTTAAATTATGTATGTTGAAGTAAATATAGAAATGACCTATAAAGATGTCTCCTTTTTCTATGAACTTAACCTTTTAAGACATCTTTATCTGCTGGGCGATGGTGGCGCACGCCTTTAATCCCAGCACTTGGGAGGCAGAGGTGGGTGGATCTCTGTGGGTTCAAGGCAGCCTGGTCTACAGAGTGAATTCCAGGACTGCCAGAGCTATACAGAGAAACCCTGTCGAGGAGGAGGAGGAGGAGGAGCAGGAGGAGCAGGGGGAGGAGGAGGAGGAGGAGGAGGAGGAGGAGGAGGAGGAGGAGGAGGAAAAAGACCCTCTTTATCCTTCAGTCTCTCTTCAAACTCCTTAGCATGTCGATGGGCAGATTAGAACAGAAATCAGATGTTTATAGTATTGTGCTATCGATAGACACTGTCGCTAAGAAATTAGTGTATCTAGTTGGAACTTTACTAGAGCATAATTAATGAGGACAAAAAAATAAATAATTAATATATAATTAAATATAAATATAATAAAATATAATTAAAACATAATTAATAGGGCAAAATAATTAAATAAGGACAAAAGACATTAAATAGATCAAGTTCTAAGGAAGGAAAATGAAAAGATGAAGTTGTCTGGTGGATGTGTGGTATAAGTTGTCTTTCCAGAGCACAAGTCTGAGATAGAAGCTGGACTTGTTAGTGACTGCCACCGTTACGGGGATCTTTAGCTCAGTAATGGGCCCTTCAGTGAGACCGAGACTCTTGAGCTGACAGGGCCTGCTCAAGCCCTAATGTATTGTAATTAGTACAGAAATACCGAGCTGTTTTGTCGTTTCCATGGCCTCACCACAGTCTCACAGCTGGAAGCTCTAGAAAAGCCCAAGCTTGCTGCTCGTCTCTGCTTGAAGCAGCGCTCGCTGCCCAGCCCTGCAGAGCCAGCATCGGAAGCTGTGGTTGAAAATGGACAAACCCTGGAGTCCAGTTCTCCAAGTTCTCTCAGATCTTCACCAGGTCTTACAGACTTACCACAAAGTTGCCAGAGACATTTCTGACTGTTGCTAGGTTATCTGTTTAGTTACATATATTTTCCAGCAAAATTTATGTGTTTACGTGTCTGTACTTGGGAGAGCAGCATAAATATGGAAGACCATAAAAACTTGCTCTCTAAAGTTTCTAGATGCAAATTGTGATCTTTTGGCCTAACAGCTTTTAGCAGAGTTTGCTCTCCCATCCTCGTAGCTTCCTTCACTGAAGGTGTTGAAGGCCACCAGTGACGTGTATTCAGTGACACAGGAGCACCTGTCAGGTTCTGAGAACTCCTCCCAAAGATCCAGCTGTCTCATGGTCACACCCCTATATAAAAGATCCAGCCGTCTCATGGTCACACCCTATATAAAAGATACAGATGTCTTGTGGGTCGTACCACTATATAAAGATCTAGACGTCTCGTGGTCATACCACTATATAAAGATCTAGATGTCTCATGGTCGTACCCTATATAAGAATGAGTTTGTGTGAAGCCTGGCCACTCACTTTTCACATGTTTGATTTTTGTGGCTCTGTAGCCCTAACTGGCCTCAAACTCATTGTCTTCCTGCCTCTGCCTCCCCAGAACTATGATCACACACGCATCACCATGCCTGGCTCTCCCTTACCATACCCAGTGCAGTGCATATGATACGTAGATAGTTGTGGTAAAACCATGTTGTCTAGGAAACATGTACAATGCAGAAGGTCTGGATATACACAGACACAGTCTGTGTGCACTGTCGAATCACATGCAAGCGCCTGGTCATGGTAGTGGGGCAGACAGTCTAAAGGGTTTTCAGCCTGCCTTTATCATATTCTACCCATTTGACAAGTACTATCTACTTGGATCATGGTTGTGTGCCCGGATTTCTCTATTTGACAAAAGTCATTTGTGTTGCACATATTGCTCATATTAGAGCAGAGTGATAGGCTTGACACACCTCATTTGTGAGCAATTCCTAAAATTGTAATTATCAATCTAGACAAAGATTAAAGGGGCACAGAATATGCTGAAGATGAAAATCACGTGATATGTTTTCGATAGAGCAGTTTGTCAACATAGCATATACCTGCAGCCATAACACTGTCCTCCAGTCTGTAATTCCCTTTCTGGAGATGTTCTCCTAAGAAGGAATCGAAGATTGAGACCAAGATTAGAGTCATCAGCCGTGGTACTAACTAGTTAATGGGGCTGGGGAAGAGGAGACTCTGGACATAATGGCTTAGAATGATTAGGTAAACAATGGTATTTTAACACGATTCCTATTCTGTAGTCTCCGGAAATATTTGATAATGTTGGAGCGCATTCACAGTATGACATTAAGTAAAAAGTAAATGTGAAGTGACCAATTGTATATGCCGAGAAATACATCCTCTTTCATCCTCTCCAGAAGCAAGGCTGGAGGAGTGGCTGCCAGAGTCAGCAGTCTCAGGCCAGGAGGATTGCAGTTTGGAGGTTTTGAAGTGGTTTTGGTCCACCTACACTAAGTGGCTTGGCATACCTACTATGAAAATAGAGAGAACATGGGTTTCTAAGTAGTTGTCTGTCTCTAAAACTGAATTTAGCTAGTTTTAACGAAGAGGCCGCAGTTGTGAACACCGAGAAATTGTTGTACCTATTCTGGTATTCTTAAACAACACTGATCTTCATGCAGTGGATACATAACTCAGAGAGGGAGCATTGGTGTTTGATACCCAGAAGCTTCTGAGAGAAGAAGTAGTGATAAAATGTTTGGACTTGCAAAAAGTTGTTTATAGAAGGGACTTGGGTCACCTCCATTTTATTTTCCAAAATATTTGAGAGGTCCAAAGAGAAACACATGAAGCACCTTCTGGGGAGGGTTCCTGGAAGACTGGAGTATGTCATGACTGCTAGTGCCTTGGTTGGCCATGGCAGCCCGTTCCTGTAAGTCTGGCACTTGGGAGGCTTGCTAGTGTGGTGCCAGCCTGGGCTTCCTCCAAGCCTGAGCTACAGAGTGAGATGCTTTTGCAGGGGATGACAACAACCAGCCATAACAAGCCCTTAATGTGATGTTAAAATCCCAAGAATCATAACAATTACATTTTTTTTTCCGATTAGGACCCAATTTATGGAAAAGGAAAACTTGGAGAAATCCAGGGCCTTATTCTGGGGATGTTGGACACCTTTAACTATGAGCAAGTGAGTGAGCTGCTTGCGTCCGTTTGTCTAAAGATAGGAAAAACTTATGCTTTTCTTTTCTATTCTTTTCTTTCCTTCTGCTCGAATATTTTTGTCTTTGAAAATTGCAACTTAGTAAAAATAACGTATATTGAGATGCATATGTTCCTTTCCCTACTTTTAAGCTTCCTGTAAACTAACTTATACACTTGTGTGTGTGCCTCTGTACACACGGAATATTGAAATGCAGCTTATTTTATGATTCATTGGCAATCAGACCAGTATTTTATTATATGATAAACTCTCTGGGAAAATGATTAATTAAAAAAATCTTTAGTTCATAAAAGGAGTCAGAGAAATATAGAAAATAGCAAGGTAAAACTAACTGAATGTTCATTTAAGTATTCTGAAACATTGTGCTGCTCGCTAGAGATCACCATTATTCTTCTCTTACCTCAAGATTGCCTGTGGCTGTTAAGACGCAGAGCTGGCCTGGTGCTGCGCAACTCTTAGCAACAGTATGAAGTGCCAGCTAGTGTGTTAGCCGCACACACGTCTCTCCTTAGCAACAGTATGAAGTGCCAGCTAGTGTGTTAGCCGCGCACACGTCTCTCCTTAGCAACAATATGAAGCGCCAGCTAGTGTGTTAGCCGCGCACACGTCTCTCCTTAGCAACAGTGTGAAGTGCCAGCTAGTGTGTTAGCCGCGCACACGTCTCTCCTTAGCAACAATATGAAGCGCCAGCTAGTGTGTTAGCCGCGCACACGTCTCTCCTTAGCAACAGTGTGAAGTGCCAGCTAGTGTGTTAACCATGCACACGTTCTCCTTAGCAACAGTGTGAAGTGCCAGCTAGTGTGTTAGCCGCACACACGTCTCTCCTTAGCAACAGTGTGAAGTGCCAGCTAGTGTTAGCCGTGCACACGTCTCTCCTTAGCAACAGTGTGAAGTGCCAGCTAGTGTTAGCCGTGCACACGTCTCTCCTTAGCAACAGTGTGAAGTGCCAGCTAGTGTGTTAGCCGCGCACACGTCTCTCCTTAGCAACAGTATGAAGTGCCAGCTAGTGTGTTAGCCGCGCACACGTCTCTCCTTAGCAACAATATGAAGCGCCAGCTAGTGTGTTAGCCGCGCACACGTCTCTCCTTAGCAACAGTGTGAAGTGCCAGCTAGTGTGTTAGCCGCGCACACGTCTCTCCTTAGCAACAGTGTGAAGTGCCAGCTAGTGTTAGCCGCGCACACGTCTCTCCTTAGCAACAATATGAAGTGCCAGCTAGTGTGTTAGCTACGCACACGTCTCTCCTTAGCAACAATATGAAGCGCCAGCTAGTGTGTTAACCATGCACACGTTCTCCTTAGCAACAATATGAAGTGCCAGCTAGTGTGTTAGCCGCGCACACGTCTCTCCTTAGCAACAATATGAAGCGCCAGCTAGTGTGTTAGCCGCGCACACGTCTCTCCTTAGCAACAGTGTGAAGTGCCAGCTAGTGTGTTAGCCGCGCACACGTCTCTCCTTAGCAACAGTGTGAAGTGCCAGCTAGTGTTAGCCGCGCACACGTCTCTCCTTAGCAACAATATGAAGTGCCAGCTAGTGTGTTAGCTACGCACACGTCTCTCCTTAGCAACAATATGAAGCGCCAGCTAGTGTGTTAACCATGCACACGTTCTCCTTAGCAACAATATGAAGTGCCAGCTAGTGTGTTAGCCGCGCACATGTCTCTCCTTAGCAACAATATGAAGCGCCAGCTAGTGTGTTAGCCGCGCACACGTCTCTCCTTAGCAACAGTGTGAAGTGCCAGCTAGTGTGTTAGCCGCGCACACGTCTCTCCTTAGCAACAGTGTGAAGTGCCAGCTAGTGTTAGCCGCGCACACGTCTCTCCTTAGCAACAATATGAAGTGCCAGCTAGTGTGTTAGCTACGCACACGTCTCTCCTTAGCAACAATATGAAGCGCCAGCTAGTGTGTTAACCATGCACACGTTCTCCTTAGCAACAATATGAAGTGCCAGCTAGTGTGTTAGCCGCGCATACGTCTCTCCTTAGCAACAATATGAAGCGCCAGCTAGTGTGTTAGCCACTGCACGCATCTCCTTATGAACAGGCTGAAGTGCCAGCTAGTGTGTTAAATACACTGCCTGCTTTTTGTTCAGAGTTTAGGAGAAGCAAAGAAGAACTGAGAGGCAGAGTTCTTCTGAAATGTTGGCCACAGATGTATGGGGAGGCTCATTGCCCCCCAGATCCGGGCACAGCGGGGGGAATCCCAGAGGAGGAGAGGAGGCTGAGGCTGATTAGCATGTCTCCAGGACAGAGAAGCACAAGGTGGGCACTAACAGGTGAAGTTGAAGAGCCGAACTGGATAGCACGGAGGTGGGCTGTGCCCAGATCTGTCTGTCTTTCCCTTTGGCCTGACGGAAGAAGCTGGCTGCGTGTCTCAGTGACCTGTGTGAGGGCTGAGGATTAATATGGTGAAAGCACCTCACAAGCATAGGCAACCTGAAAGGGACCTGACATGTTAGCTGTGAAAATGTCTTAATGACAGATGGCAGGAACTTGAGCAGCTTCAAGTGACTTTTAAGTGCCGATCAGAAAATGAGATCTCTGCTCAGGGGAAATGAGCACTGAATAATGGCCATCAGCTTCTCAGTGAATTGTTACTCGAAACACTGCTGTGCAGCAGTTTCCGGCAGAGGCCAGGGATCAGGGCTGTTCTTATCGCCATTGTGCGGCCGTCCAGAGAGAAGTTGAAAACGCACAAAATAGATTTGGGCATATCGAATCATCTGGAAGCCATCAGGGCTGAATTGAGCCACAGAAGGGCAGGGCACACCTTTCTTAGGAGCTAGTGACAGATTTGAGCATTTTAATGTGTACATTTATCATCACTGTGCATGAGCGATTCCCACTTGAGATCTTGGGTCATCTCATCTTCTCTATAGAGTGTTCCAGCTTCAGCTGTGCTGTTCATTAATCCCTGCTTTTCGTTTTAACCTTTTCTGTGGTTTGACCTTCTGTAGACCTTGCTGGAAACAACGACCAGCCTTCTGAACCAAGACCTCCACTGGTCACTGTGTAACCTGAGGGCTTCGGTCTCCAGAGGACTCAATCCCAAACAGGACTACTGTTCTATATGTTTACAGCAGTACAAAAGACGCCAAGAAATGGCCGATGACATCATCGTCTTTAGGTAACAGCCTAGACCTGTGTACGTGTGTGGTAGAAGCAGCCAAGAAGCAGTACACGTGACCACTCAGTCAGCCATTCAAGCAGCAGGGAAAATAGGCAAGAGTTCCTGCCCCATGGCCCTTACAGTCTGTATGGGAGTGTGTGTGTGGGGGGGGGGGGGTAATTAAGGGTCCCAGACATTATATACATCCTGTATAATCAGAGTTAAGATGGAAAATAAACACAAGGCAGAAGAATGGGAGGATGAAGTGTGTACCAGAGAACAGTACTACATCAAGAAAGCACGATAAGGGGCTGCAGCTCTCAGGGATGACCTTGAGCAGAATGAGAGACAGGTGGATATGTGGAAAGCCATTAGGATTCCGAGTGGGCTCTGCAAGGTGTGGCCAGCTTGCTGGTGCATTGGATGTGGAAGTGGAAACTAGGCCTTTGACTTGAGAAGCTGGATGAGCATGTGCCCTTGTTGAAGAGGATCTGGGAAAGCAATAACGTTGTCTGCAGACCTTAAGCTTGGGTAGCTGCAGGATTCTGGGCAGGGTTATCTAATAGTCATACTTCCATCAGAGATCTAGAGCCACATTGACTCTGGAAATAGATGCTTAGGGGTCAGCAACACAGCAATACCAGGAGAGGAGATACTCATACACAAGTGATACATGGCGAGGTTAGTCTCAGGACCAAAGAGAGTCCAAATACTCGTGGAGATTCCAGTCAAGCATGCTGATTTCAAATGTAGTCCTGCCATGTGCTAGTTCAGACTTTGGACAAGTTGATTTTATCCTTTTATATCTTCGCTTCCTTATTTGTAGATTGAGATAGTAGCAGTAACTACATCTTGAGGTTTTGTAATCAGTCACCGAGTGCCTGGCATGAGTGTTTTTGTCAGTGCCAGCTGTGCAGGAAAGCTGGCAGGTCTGAGATGAGAGAAGACAGTGTTCTCAGAGACCAAGAACCCAGTCCTTCAAAAGTCGGTTATCCTGATTGGTTCGTTAGTTCTGTCTTGTCAGTTTAACACAAACTAATTAGAAGGAATCCAGTTGAGAAAATGCCTCCATAAGGCTGGCCTCCAGGCCTTAATTGATGATTATCGCTGTGAGGGCCCAGACTGGTGTAGTTG
The DNA here is from genome assembly GCF_018167655.1 of Microtus oregoni. NCBI lineage: Eukaryota > Metazoa > Chordata > Mammalia > Rodentia > Cricetidae > Microtus > Microtus oregoni. Next base: position 23,905,287 of record NW_024543088.1, read on the forward strand.
GTGCCACCCTTGAGCAGGTGAACTGAGTTCTGTAAGGAAACAGGCTTGGGCTGGAGAGATGGCTCAGTGGTTCAGTTCTCTGTGCCACATGGCAGCTCACAACCATCAGTAACTCCAATTCTGGGGATCTGATATCCTCTTCTGGCCTCCATGAATACCAGGCATCCACGCAGAATACCCATACACATTAAAAAATGAGCAAGCCTTGAGAAGCAAGCCAGTCAGTAGCATTTTTCCATGGTGTCTGCTTCAGTTCTTGCCTTCGGGTTCCTGCCTTTTCTCACCTGAGAGACAGATGTGACCTGAGAGTTGTGAGCTGAAATAAACCCTTCCTCCCCAGGCTGCTTTTGGTCTTTGTCTAGTTATTTTTTTTTATTGCTATGATAGGACACTACAACCAAGGCACCTTATAGAAGGAAGAATTTATTGGGGGCTTATTGTTTCAGAGGGTGACTCCTGGGAGGGCAGGAGCAGGAAGGCAGGCATGGTTCTGGAGCAGTAGCTGAAGGCCCACATTTTCATCCATAAGCACAAGGCAGAGAGAACTAACTGGGAATGTTATGAGCTTTTGAAACCTCAAAACCTGCTCCCAGTGGCAGGCCTCCTCCAAGGCCACACCTCCTAATCCTTTCCAAATAGTTCTACCACCTGGGGACCAAGCATCCGTTTATATGAGCCTGTGAGGGTCATTTCCATTCAGACCATCGCAGTCATGGTGTTTTAGCACAGCAGTGGAAACCCTACAAAGACAGTGCTGTGTGCCAGATCTATTCATCAGGATGAGGATCAGCGTGAGCACACGAGTGGAATATGAAGCAGTGATAACTATGAAATACAAGAATGAAACATGCAGAGAGGTTTGCAGAGGTTTGGGGGACTGGGTGTTTTGTGTAGCATGGTTAGAAAGACCTCACTGTCGAAATGACTTGTTAACAGACAGCTTTGAAAGCTAATTAAAATGTAGCTGCTTATCATATTAATAAAATAAAACAGCATAGAGGAAAAAGGATGTTGGTAGCTACTAAATTTATAAAGAGCAGAAGGGGACTGCCTCCCTATTTATGTTTAAGTGATTTTAAAGCATTAGGAAGTGGCTATCTAGTTTGTGGGGCGTGTGTTCAGCCAGGGGTTAGGGATGGGGAGGCCGTCGGGCAGCACCCTTCCTGTCAGGCCTCGGGGGCAGTGAGTGGGTGGCACCAGAGGTCTGGACAGAGTGAAGAGGAAATTGACAAGAGAGAATGCCCAAGGGACAACAGAGACCAACTGGACAGGAACTAGGTTCTTGTACAAAGTTGGACATATTTTTTCTGAGAAGGCACAGACGGGGTAGTTTTGAGGATGGAGTGATATATCAGGTGTCAGTGGTTGCTGTTTTGAGAATAGACTCAGGAGGGCCAAGGAAGAACAGAAAATGACCAGTAAGGCAACTTCAGTAGCCTGCTTGAGAGATGGCCCAGTGCAGTAGGTAGCAAAGAACTAAGAAGTGAGAACTCGGGGTGTCATGTGGGGCAGAACAACAGGGTTTACTGATAGATGCGCTCATGTGTGCAAGGCAAAAACAGTAAGGAGGAGTTGATCGAAGTTAGGGGCTTAAGACCCCTCTCAGACACCCAGGGTAGAGTCTCAAGGAGACAGGAGCATAGGGCTAAAGGAGCTGTCTGGTGACACCTGGGAGTCATGAGCCCATGGTGTTTTAAAGGTTTGGAACCAGAGATGCTAACTAAAGGAGCAGGGCTAGGTAAGGAAAGGCAAGTGTATGAGAAGCAGGTTCTGTATGGAAAGAAACAGCATCAAGAAGAGAAAGTAGATGATCCACACTCAGCCTGTGTTTCTGGCTAGAAAAAGGATCCAGGAATGAGCACGGAGAGGCATCGTCAGCAGCCAGCCTCGGGTGCCTTCTTAGGAGCAGTGTTAAAGCTTCAGAGCGTGGCATTTGTGTCGTTGTTTCAAATCTGCCTTGAACATGATGAGGGCACTTATGTTTTTACCAAGCCACTCAAGTAATTGTGATGTTTTTCCCCAATTACTTTTTTAAAAGCTACCTGGAAACAATTATTAGGAAGCTCCGGTTTGGGACTGAGCATCTACTGAGCTCAGCTTCTGCAGGCAGAGAACTGTGGAGGTGTGCCCACTCACAGCTCAAGAATTCATGTCCTGATTCTCGTCCCTGTGCAGCCAGCCACTAGCTCCTTTGGGATTTTTCTTTACCATATACAAGTGCACCGCCAACCCTGTCACTGTTCGTGTTTATGGGTTTTATGCTAAGGAAAAGAACAAGTTGTTTGTCTTCCTTTTGTAGCTGCGGCCATTTGTATCATTCATTCTGTCTACAAAGCAAGGAGTGCACCCTGGAAATTGAGGGCCAAACGAGATGGATCTGTTACAAATGCAGCTCGAGCAGTAAAGCGGGCAAGCTCAGTGAAAACTCTTCAGAAGACAAGAAAGGCCGGGTAACCTCACAGGTAGGACTGGTTCACTGCTCACGTGGCCTTTGCTTTTCTTGTCAGTCTGCTGGGCCTGGCCTACATTGCCAGGTCCCATACATCTCCGGTTTACCTGATAGAAATGGAATGCGTGACGTCTCCTGTTCAGTCGCGTTGAGTGTTTGGAGAGCCTGTCTGCTCTGCCCTGACAAGCTGATGAAATGTCTTCTGCCCTGTCGGGGACCTTTGACAGAGCAGCAAGTCAGCGAGGTCAGGCGAACATGTGTCAATACTGACGAGCGCGTGCTGGCAGGAGTGTGGCATCACTACTCTCTCAGAGCTGGTGATGGACGAGGTGCTGCTTGTATGCTCTGTGCATCGTGTTCGTTTCAGAAACTTCTCGCTGCCCCTGGAGGTGGAGGGATAGAGCTGAAAGTTTGAAACCTCGACCTGTAACTTAATCTTCCTGACCACAAGCCCTCATCCCCAGACTATACAGGGGTCCCCAGCTCCAGTCATCTCATTGGCGTACAAAAGGTGATCTTCTTGGCTGGGTGGTGGTAGCACACCCCTTTATCCTAGCACTTGGGAGGCAGAGGCAGGCGGATCTCTATGAGTTCCAGGCCAGCCTGATTTACAGAGTGAGTTCCAGGACAGCCAGGAGCCAGGACTGTTACACAGAGAAACCCTGCCTCGAAAAACCAAAAAGAAAAGAGAAAACAAAAAAGCGCTCTTCTTTAAAAGTAGGATTGGGTTTTTTGTTTGTTGTTTGGATTTATTAACTTTTATTTTGTGTATTTGTGTGTTTTGCCTATCTGTATGTCTGTGTGCCACATACATGCAGGGTCCAAGGGGGCCAGAAAGAGGGCATTGGATTTCTTGCAAATGGAATTACAGAAGGTTTTGAACCATCCTGTGGGTGCTGGGAATTGAACCTGGGTCCTCTTAACTGTGGAGCCCCAGTTCCAGATTTTAAAGAGCTCTTTGCCAGGATCCAGGGACAAAGGCCGATTGTTTATATTCTTACTGCTTGACAGACACTTTCAGATGAACCATGCTGGAAGAACAGAAAATGAGTGTACCTGAATCAGATGTAAAGAATCATGGGAGATGATGTTAGCTGCCCCTGCAAGGGGAAATGGGGAGGGGAATAAGATAGGCAAGTTTGGATGCAAAGGTAAATAAGAGGAAGAATGGGGCAGACGCGGTGGAGAACAAACCTCTGCTCTCAACAGAAGAGGACGTGCATTGGACATGAGCATGGCTGTATCCAGAGGTGAAGAGCTCCCTCATGAGTGCCACCTCCCTCACAGGTCGCCATCTCTCTTGGAACCCAGCCTCTCCTCACCACCTCCAGAAGCCCCTGATGCATTTTTGACTGGCTTTACATACAGGCCATGAACCAGGAGTGGGACTTACTCTTTTGCATGTTCCTAGTCATTGAATCGTCTTTGTACCTTAGTAAAAAGTTGATTAGCTCACACTCTAAACAGTTTCCTAGTTTTGTCATTTTGTAGGAAATTTGACTGCAAAGTTATGTGAGTCCTTCAGATTTGCTTTTATTTCTAACATTTGACTGTTGCCTTTCAGTGTGTGTGTGTGTGTGTGTGTGTGTGTGTGTGTGTGTACATGCGCTGGTTTTAGTTTGGTTTTTCAAGACAGGATTTCTCTATGTAGCCCTGGATGCGTGGAACTCTCTCTGTAGACCAGGCTGACCACAAGCTCATAGAGATCCTCCTGCCTCTGCCTCCATCTCCCAAGGGTTAGATTAAAGGCGTGCACCACCACCACTTGGCTCACTGCAGTTTTTTGAAACTGGTAATGAATTTACTGGTTGTCTATGAGTAGAAAAATACATCTGTCAGGAAAAGAGACCCTGTATGTAAATACAGTACTAGCTAATGACAGTTTGACCAAAAAGATTCCACTGAAAAGAACAGTAAAAGCCCTTGTTACCGCCGGTCCATCTGGTATAAGTTCAGATTCTCAGCACTCTTTGTAAAGAGCTGCAGAGGCAGATGTAGCTCTTGAGCTTAGGATGGAGAATGTGCCGGATTTTGCTGCTTGCATGGGAAACTGGCGTTCCAGGGCATCACGTGGTGTATACTGTGAAAACAGCTACTCTGTCTACATCAGCATCCCAGTTTCAAATCTTACAAAACTAAAAAGGAACAAAGCAAACATCTTAAAATTACATGCTTACAATTGGGGGACCCTGCTTATGTCTCTCAGTTATCTGCTTACAATTGGGGGACCCTGATTATGTCTCTCAGTTACCTGCAAGAAGTGTCCTGAAGGTTGTGATGGACTTGTCCTGTAATTGTGTTGGCCTGGGTTGGCTACATGACCCCAAACTCAAAGTCACAATAGAAACACGTTCTGTAGTTTAATAGTGAAAAAATGAAACTCTTCCTCCCTGTCCCCTCATTTTCATTGAAAGTCTCATTATAAATTTTAAAGTCAGCTTATTACTTTCTATAGGAAAAAAAATCTTATAGTTCTGAAACCATTTGCAATACATTCATTACCCACGTCTCCATCTCCATGCCTCAGACATTGGGAGAAAAAACACTCGGTTTGCCTTCACCTCCTCAGTGCACGTCAGAGAGGCATCTACTTTCAAATCTAGACATCCGTGTCGGCAGCATTTCTCCCTGTGGCTGTTCTGTTCTGTGTGGCAGAGAGGGCCCTTCTAATAATCTGTGGTCCGCACGGAAAAGGGTTGATATGCACTCTGACAGATACTTGTATTGTTTAGCTTCACACAGCTGCATGAGGTAAGGTAGCTGTAATTTTAAAACTGAAGGAACTAGATGCAACTCAGAGGGGAGAGCTAGTGCTTGAACTCGTGTTTTTAGGAACACCCACCTCCCTCCATCCTGCCAGGAAACTGCTTGGTAATTTTGTCGATAAAACAGATGCACACACATTGCTAGTCCTCCACATCGTATGACTCACATTTTTAATCATAAGAATCTGTAAGTAATAACTATCAATCCCATAGTGTGGTGGTTTTCATTAAAGTTCACTCTCTGAGAGGTTTACTTTGTTTTTTGTTTTTTGGTTTTTTTTTTTTTTTTGGTTTTTCGAGACAGTGTTTCTCCTTGGTTTTGGAGCCTGTCCTGGAACTAGCTCTTGTAGACCAGGCTGGTCTTGAATTCACAGAGATCCACCTGCCTCTGCCTCCCAAGTGCTGGGATTAAAGGCGTGCGCCACCACCGCCCGGCTTGAGAGGTTTACTTTGATGCTTTGGTTTCCTCTGAAGGTCTGTCCATCCTGCTTAAGTCTGTCTAGAGAGCATGCTGGGGCCACTCGGCTTTCACCGGCTTCTCTCTGTACACAGAGTTTGGAATATCCCATTGCCCTTGGAACACCATCCTTTCAAATAGCTTTTTGTTTTATCATTTTAGGAAACATGATAACTGATATTTAACTCTTCAGCTTCTAACTCCAGCTCAGCTTCATACAACGCTTACCCCCCACACCTGTGGTCCTAGCTGGTCAAGTGTTGTTTCCTGCCAATCTTACCTAACTTCACATCAGCCAACATATACAGCCAATCCAGTTTACATACTTGTTGTCTTCTAACAAATTAACATGACCATGGCAGGAGTTATTTCTACAGGATGCCTCCTTTCTCCTGGAATAAGGATTTGATCCTGTATAACCAAGAGAAGTATCCAAATGAGTTTCTTCCCTTAGTCTCAGGGGTGTGTGGGCACTCAGGAGACCTCAGGGCCCAGGTCGTCCTAGCTGGCCTATCTCACTCCTGTTCTCTCCATGCACAAATAGAATGCACAAGAGAAACATTTCAGTTGAAGAACTCAGCATCTCATTACGTTTATTCATCTATATTAATATCAAATAATTTTAGTATCATCTTAATTTATTCATTTATTAGAGTCAAAGTAACAAATAATACTTCCATTGGCATGGTTTAGCATTCGATGAGGTGAACTCACTCTTAAATTTTAAAAAATGATTCTTGAATTTATCTTCATTTTTAAGTATAAGTTCAAAGAAAAAAGATTTGCTAGCTCTCAAACATTATTAATGAAGTTCAGAGTTCTGTTTATCTTTTGTCTCTTTGTAATTTTTATTTCTTTTCTGCTTTTCTTTCTTCCCCCCCCCAAAATAATATTTTTATTGATTCTTTAGGGATTTCACATCACACCCCTGTCACATTCGCTTCCTAGTCCATCCCTGTCCATTCCCCCCCTCGCCACCCTTGTGACTGACCTCCTCCTAGCAAAAAGAAAAAGTCCAATTCATGTTATCTGTATACTCTTGAGTGGCCTGCCCCTTAAAATAGAACCGCGTGCTTCCCCTCCCCATCCCTGCTGGAAGCCTCTTTGGTGGAGAATGACACTTGAGCATCCTGTCACCGTTTTTTAAGAATTCTCATCGATGGCTTCTTGTTTAGGCTGTTACTATTTGGGGGAGGGGCTGGAGTGGAGGTGGGGTTGTCACAGAAGTCTTCCATGCTCCTCGTGCTCAGCTGCGCAATTGCAATCACCAGTATCACTGCCAAGTAGCTTCTTTGCTCTTTACTGTCTGAGGGGGCATGGTTTCTGGCGTGAGCACAGATCACAAACAGTGCTCCCAGTTACAGTGGAGCCATGGACCCAGACCAGACTCTGATGTAGCAGGACCCGTAGAGATCTGCGTGGATTCAGGCCACAGTAAGACCACAGACCCAGACATGGCCCTCTGTAGCAGCACGGACCTGACATCACCTTAGCAGCTCAGGCCACACTCACATCAGTATGGCCTCCTGTGACAGCATGGCCCACCAGCATCAACATGACTTCAGGCAGCAGTGCAGGCCAGGGACCTCTGCTCAATGTTCGGTGGGCCATGGACATCAACTCAGAACCTGGTTGTGGCAGGACCTCGGACCCAGACATGGCCCTCGATGGCAGCCCAGACCTAGACACCACCAAGGGACAGGCCGTGAACATCTGCATGTCATTAGGTAATAACACGGTCCTTAGGCATCAATCCAAACCTAGCCACACCAGAGCCGTTGACCCACACACGGCCCCCAGCAGCATTACGGAACATGGTGGTCCTTCAAGGAGATCCAGCTCAAAAAGCAGACCATTCTTCACCTCAGGCCTCCATTGTTTCCCTGAACTCGAGTGATCCTGTGGTTGGGCAGCTTGTTTGGTGTCTGAATCTGCAGGTGCTTAAGCTCCCGGATGCTCCACTGACCTTGCTGGGCAAGAGTACACAGTCTGCCTCTCATGCCTGCCACTGCTGTCACGTCTCCAGCTCCACCTCTTCTGACAGCGCATGCACCCTCAGCTCCTCCATCACTCATATTTCTTCATCGCCTGTTCACGTCTCCAGCTCCACCTCTTCTGACAGCGCATGCACCCTCAGCTCCTCCATCACTCATATTTCTTCATCGCCTGTTCTCCCAGGGCCCACAGTGTTTCTCTGTTTTTCCTAACGTATTTGTGGCGTGTGTGTTCCACTTGTCTATGTCAGTATGGTGCACACAGGAAGCTGAGAACAACCTGGGCATTGGCCTACACCTTTTCCTCTGGGGCGCTGGCTCCTGTGCTTTATTCCCTGTGTACACAGGCCAGCTGGCTGCTTAACTCGCAGGGATCCACCTGTCTCTGCCGTCCCCCTCATCATAGGGTTGCCAGGATTACAGACATTTATGCTTCGTGTCTAGTTTTGTGTGGGTTCAGGGGATTCAGACTCAGGTCCTTGTGCGGCATACTCTTCTTTTTATACCCACAGAACTGTCTCCACAGCCCAGGTTTGATGTTCTCCTGAGCAGATAATAAATTAGCAGCAGGTTGTCACATACCAGACACATTCAAGTTGTTGATTCTTTTAAAATTTCAAAAAATTGGATATTCTTTAAGAGTTTTATAATATGTTGTTCAAAATCAGCCTCCGCTGTAGAGACAGCAGGCATCTAAATAAAAGTTTCCCATTTACTGATAGGAAGATGACTGTGTACACCACAGGGGAGAACACACGAGCTTCCCCTTGGAATTGAGTGTGGCCTCAGTTCCTCAGCACTGCACACATCTGAGAACACATCTTATCTTGGAGAATGAATTCACAAGCAGTGTTAGTGGGCAGAATTTGTTACCTCCAAATAATTATTCAGTAAATGATATTTGTGTTCTCTGTACTTTGCACATTGCTGTGTATTTTGAATTCCCACAATACTGTGGAACTATAAATCACCTTGCTGTTTAATAAAATCAGAAGCTCGTTTTTTAAAGTCAGAAGTCCATTTTTAAAGAGTATTAACTCTACTATAAAAAAATTAAATCGAAGGTATGTATACTAAAAATGAGATCTCAGTGTTTAGTAATAATGGCATTTCTCAAGAATGTCTTCTAAATGAAACGTATAAATCAGATGAGCATTTATATGACTTGGAAAACAGAGAGATGATCAGTGATTCTAACATAAATGCAACTTTGTTAACAGAGTTGTCCGTTTTCCAATGATCGCATGGGTGTGTGTGGGGTGTGTGTGTGTGGGTGTGTGTGTGTGTGTGCGCGCGCATGCATGCGTGGATGGATGATGGATGGATGGATGGATGGATGGTACTAAGTAACCACTACTCCAGCCAATATTTAACATACACCTACCTTGGGCCAGTTGTCTTTCTTGGTACTATAACTGTCTTAGTTAAGGTTTTCTATTGCTGTGAAAAGACACCATGACCTCGGCAGCTCTTATAAAGAAAGCATTTAATTGGGGTGGCTTGCTTACCGTTTCAAAGATTCCAGTCCATTATCATCATGATGAGGAGCATGGCAGCAGGCAGGCAGATGTGGTGCTGGAGTTGAGAGTGCTACATCTTGCAGGTAACAGGAAGCTGACTGACAGTTACACTGAGGGAAACTTGAGCAAAAGAGACCTCAAAGCCCACCCCGACAGTGACTTTCTTCCTCCAAGGCCATACCTCCTAATAGTGCTGCTTCCTTTGGGGGCCTTTTTCTTCTAAACCAGCACAATAGCATACATTGGTTTATAGCTTTGTTTCATTTTGTTTTTATTGCTTGTGACAAAGTCTCATCTGGCCCAGATTGACCTGAACCTTGTTCCCACCCCTACCTTCCAAGTGCCGGGATTACAGGCGCGTGTCACCCACCGCGACAGGTTCTATATGGTGCTGGGGAACAAACCCAAAGCTTCATGCATGTGTGGTGAGCCGCTGCACTCACCTGTAACTCATACTGGCAAACAGCGAGACCATAGCTGTCACTAGCAGCTTAGCTTAGGCAGCAGGAAGTCTGGAAGACACTCCCGTGAAGTGTGTAGCAGACACTGTGTTTTCAATTGTCTTCGGCACCGGGTTGGTGTGAGAGGCGAATAGAACGTTAGAAGGTGAGAAACTCAGTGTGAGCAGCAGGGAATATACATACCTACACATAGAGCCCTTAAGCTCTTCTCGGAAGGCTCCAAAGATAGCAGCCATGTTGGCAAAACATTTGAAGCCACAGAAGAGCATGCCGAAAGGGTCTGAGGAGGGGAGTGGGGGAACCAGGTACAGTGCCAGCCACATGCTTGTAGGCCCAGCTACTGGGAAAGCTGAGACCAACCTGAGCAGCACTGTGAGATGGTGGGGTGGTGTAAATGTGGAAACTGGTAAGGAAGGAGCAGTGACAACATGTTTGCTGTTAGGAGACACTGGTGGTTTTAAAGCAAAGTGGGTAATAATGGCCCAGGGCCTGGGCTGTGTGTATACAGCCATAGCTGTCACTTGCCAGGGCCTGGGCTGTGTGTAGACGGCCATAGCTATCACTTGCTGGGGTCTGGGCTGTACGTAGACGACCATAGTTATCACTTGCCAGGGACTGGGCTGTGTGTAGACAGCCATAACTGTCACTTGCTGGGGACTGGGCTGTGTGTAGACAGCCATAACTGTCACTGGCCTGGGACTGGGCTGTGTGTAGACAGCCATAGCTGTCACTTGCTGGGGACTGGGCTGTGTGTAGACAGCCATAACTGTCACTTGCTGGGGACTGGGCTGTGTGTAGACAGCCATAGCTGTCACTTGCTGGGGACTGGGCTGTGTGTAGACAGCCATAGCTGTCACTGGCCTGGTCTTCACCTCTTTTCTAGATCTGTTGTAATGAATGGCCTAACATTCCTACCAATCAGCAAAGGCTTGTGTCCAAGACGCCTGAGAATAACAATGCAAGAATTTTCAGCCATTGTACATAATTAAATTTTTTATTGAAATATAAAGTAAGGGCTTAAAATTTTTATTCCCCAACAGTGCGGAAACACTCATCTTACCAATGTTCGAAGTAATGTGCATTGAAGTAGTAGTATACCATTGCTTTAACGTACTAAACTAGCAGGCTCTTAGAAAGACTTATTAAACTGGCACACATTTAAAAATGCCCTTTTTTGTTCCTATGTGTGTATCTCTATTTGCATGTATGTATGTATGTTTTCATGTATGTATATATGGGTTTACATGTATGTATGTATGTATGTATGGGTTTGCATGTGTATGTGTGTTTGCAAAAATGTGTCTGTGTTTGCATATATGTATAAATGTCTGTATATGTATATCTGTGTTTGCATGTGTGTATGTGTGTTTGCATGTGTGTGGGCTGAGTTTGTAGGATGTGAGTGCATCTGTGTGTGGAGGTCAGAGGTTGGTGTCCTGTCTCTCGTCTGCTGTTTTTCAGTAAGGCAGCATCATGTCCTGAGCTAGAGCTCAGAGTTTAGCTGTTCTAGCTAGCCAGCCCTGGGACCCCATCTCTGCCACCTGACTGCTGAGATTACAGGCAAGCCTCCATGCCTGCCCAGCTGGGGATCTGAACTCCCATCCTCACGCTTGCATGGCAAGCACTTTTCCTATTGAGTCATCTTTCCAGACTATGTATGTATTCATAATTGTAAGTGGTAGGATTTGAGTATGTCTTTCAAAGGTTGTGTATTGGAAGCTTGACCAGGTTCATATGCTGGGGTTAGAGTTATATAAGGTCACGAGATTGGAGTCTCACAGTTGCCATTAAGAAAACTTTCCAAGAAAAGAAAGGGTCCCAAGCTGGCAAGTTTTCACTTCTGACATGTTTGGCGTAGCAGGAAGGCTCTCATCAATGCATCTCTCACTCTTACTGTTCCCAACCTCCAGAAACACAATGCAAACAAACTTCTATTGTTATAGTCTACACAGCCTGTGCAAGCTTGTCATAGTGGCCAAAGGTGGATTGGACAATAGGATGTGAAGCAGTAGATACAGTAATGCCTCGTTAATGTGCACATGTGTGTGTGTAGTTCAGAATCCTTGACGGAAATTCTTTTAGCCAAATGTGTTTCAATTTTTTTTTTATATTTTCCCTAGGTAAATCACAGATTTCCACTTATGTATAAAATATCTTTGGGGTTTCTTGTGGGGAGGTAATAAGTAAAATATATTAAATAATCGTTCAGAGGACATTGGATATCAGACAGTTGAATACAATGATCCCTAAAAAAATAATTTCTATTGCTGGGAAAGACAGCATGACCACTGCAGCTCGCACAGACATTTAAGGTGTGGCTTGCTCACAGTTTCAGAGGTTCGTTCCGTTACCATCAGTCATGGTGGGGGCATGGCTGCATGGAGAGCGATGTATGCTGGGGTGGTGCTGGAGGAGCAGCTCAGTGCCCTCCGTCCTGCAGACAACAAGAAGTCTACTGAGACTCTAGGCGGTACCCTGGCTATAGGAAACCCTAAAGCCCATCCCCGAACAGATGCACTTCCTCTAACAAGGCCATGCCCACTCCAACAAAGCCACACCTCCTAATAGTGCCACTCCCTATGAGCTTATGGGAGCCAATTGCATTCAAACTATCACAGTGCCAAAGGACATAAAAGATAGGACTGTCCATAAACTACTTGACGAAACTTGCTAAGTCATCAGTTTGAGAAGAGAAACTGAGACAGAAGCCCAGTCTCAACAAAGAAGAGAGCCCTGGAACCCAGAGGTGGCAAGGGTTTGCAGGAATCAGGACAGGCGCAGCTCCAAGAGAGGTGAGAAAGCGACTTGAAGTTTAAGAGGAAAACCAAACATCAAGAGAACCAGGCGGATGTAGAGCTGGTCCGTTCCCCAGCGCATCCGGCGCAAAGCTTTATCGCCAACAGTGCATTTAGATGACCAAAGACAGTCTCACTGTGATGGGAGATGAGAGGATTAGGGCGCAGGGCCGTTTTGATCCCACCAACAAAGCTTAAAAGGAAGCCTAAAAAGACAGCTATTTAGAACAAAGCTCAAGAGTCTACTAAGAATTTAGAACATAAATAACACCTAACAAGGTAGAATTCCCACTCCCTGGTGAGCAAATAGGCAGGAAAATATGTCAAAATTTGCAGTTTTTGACCCAGAAATGGTACAGGTGTTAGAACTGATAGGGCATAGTTTATTCCATATGCTCGAGAAACCACAGGGAAGATTGACTATATTGACAAGAGCTAGGAAAGAAAATGTCAGAGCATCTGGAGATGAGAACGGCAGTGTCTAGACCGAAGATGAGGTTCTGGCTGAGTGGACATTTGCAGAGAGATGATTCGTGACCAGCATTGCATAGCAACAGGGAGGAGAGAGGCTGGCATGCTATTGATAGTATGAGGACATTAGCCCATGGACTGTGTGCTGCACAGTCGTCCCAGGTGAACTCAGCTGCCTCCCCTAACCAAATGCCACGTGCAGGTAAATAAAAACTATTTAAAGCTTGCTGTGGCTCAGGTCGAATTTTGCTCTCAGTTGAGGTTTGATACCAAACCTTGCTATTTTCTTCTGCACCATATTATTTGGGTAGCAATCCTTTTGGTGTCAGAGCCTTGTGGGTTTTAGAGAAAAAGTTTATGGGCCCATCTTGGAGACAATCTGCCAATGATTTTTGCTATGGCATTGCAGAACTCCAACAGGTAGGTAGTCAAGCCTGAGTGCCGAGTGTTACAGATTTGGATGCTCATGGCAATGTCTTTAATACTTCAAAAACTGAAAGGAACAAAAATAGCCGTATACTCACAGTTGGTTAATTTATGGTACTTCTGTACAGTGAATGAGCTTTGTAGCCATGACAGATACCACACTGTAGGGAAATGTTAATGCAGTGAACTGCTGTTTAATGTCCAGTATGGAGACATTGCAGGAGTGTGGCTGCCGGTGCTCAGTGTCCTGCTGTGGGACCTGACTCCGCCTTCTGTTTGCAGTGTATGCCATGGGCTCTAGATTTCCGTCAGTGTGTATATATTCCTTCTAATAAAGTCAGAAAAAATAAGACTTTCAGGAGAAAATAATGGTGATATTACTCTTTCACTTTAACTTTCCTGGGTCAGGAATCATTTTGTGTTAGCAAAGCTCACAAAGGCTTGACTGCATCACTGGTGAGGCCATCACTCAGCGAGTCACCCATGATCCCAGATCTGCTATCTGCACACCTGGATTTATAGCCGAGTTGCTTGAGGCATTTCCAGAGGAATCTTTTTAAACAAAAGATTAGGGGGCTGCTGAATCTCTGCTGCTGCACACCAGAGGCTCCCAGACTTAACCTCAAGAGAACAGTCTTTCTCTGGTGAGTCACCACCACCATGTCCAGTTCCAGGCCTGCTTTAAAATGTCTGCAGAGCCTTTCATGAGGTCATTTTTTAAGCTTAAATATCTACTTTTCTTTGAAATTCCCTTTCTCCCTTTTCAAAAAGATCATAGCAGAAGTTAAAAATGGATCGCTTTTTGCAAGCGATCTGCTGTGACTTCCACAGGATTGATGTCGGGCTATGTCACACCAAGGTCTGCCAAGTCCTGCTCTTGCAGACTTTGGAAAGGGCAGTCTGGACAGCCCCCAGGTTTCACCCTTAATCTGAGTTATGCTTTCTGAAGTTTCTGAAAGTCACACGGTGTCACTGCTCTAGAGGTGGTGGGACCTGGGAGGATGGAGCTGATCAATGAAGGAGACTAAAGTCTTCTGCAATAACCAACTTTACCCAGAGACTCAGACAGTTTATACCCTGAGGGTTAAGAGAGGTCACATGAGTAAAGTTCTCATGTTCTCAAGCTGTGTACAGTCACAGGGACAAGCTGCACATGGCAAAACCATGTTTTTCCACAGAGGCATATAAGGCATAATTTAAGCATTTAATTGAATAGCAATAGTAAACAATAATCAATAATCTGAAGTAAACTCACTCCTCTCTGATACACCCGGGAGGAGCACAAAGCAAATTCCAAGAACAATTCCATGTTTTAAAGAAACTGAGGTCTCTAGACTCTTTCTTTGAGTCCTCACAAGCACTCAGTATTCTCCTCGCACAGTCACTGTGCTAGAGTGTGCTGCGGGCTCCTCTGCTGAGACAGGAGGAACTGCACTGGGCCTTGGAGCTCGGTGCACTGGTTTCGACCTCTTCTACATCATTTGGATGCAGAGCCTGGGACCAATCAGCCACCCTACAGTAATGGTTATGTTTTATTTATAATCGATAAATGTATGTTTGACTTCACAAGTAGGACACTAATATGTGCTGGAATTCACTACTAGATTTAGAATTTTGTTCTATAAGAAATTGAGTTTCTTGGGACTAGAGAGATGGCTCAGACGTTAAGAGCACTGCCTGCTCTTCCAAAGGTCATGAGTTCAATTCCCAGCAACCACATGGTGGCTCACAACCATATGTAATGGGATATGGCGCCCTCTTCTGTTGTGCACAGACACACATACAGACAAAATAAAATATTAAAGAAATTGAATTTCTTTAATAGCTACAACTGTTCATATTTTCTGTTTCATTGTGCTTGGGTCTGTACTTGTAAGTTCTGTATTTAAAGAACTATGCTCTTTAGTTTTACTTTATTATCAGTTTTGTTGATGTTTCCTTTTTGGAATTTGTATCAATTTTGTTGATGTTGTTTTTTGGAGTTTTTCAAAGTTCATCACAAAAATCTATAAATAATTGTTGGCAGACTTCTAGGATATAAAGCCAATATTATTAAAAATAACTATTTCTATATAGCAGCAAAGACCAACTATACTTTGAATATTTTAACAGTCCAGACCTAAAGAATATTTTATCTTTTAAGGGTTTGAAGTGATTTTGTGTATGTCAGATCTATAAGGGGAGAAATGTATTATCAAAATACATTAAATACATGTATGAAATTGTCAGGGAAAACAAGAACGGTAGAAGAAAACAAAACACAAATCCAGCAAAGGCAGTATGCATTGTTTGATTGTCTTTTTCAAGTTTTCCTTGTTGAATTATAAAGAAACCCCAGAAATGCAGAGGGAGGGCTTTCATGAAAATCACGAAGAAACTGACAGAACTGTTTATTTTGTGCTTTTGTCTGGCATAAGCTGCTCCACTGTGGCCCTTTTGGTATCGGCAAACACGATAGACCGCTGCGTCTCTTGGTCGTCGCTCAGACACAGCTGGGAAGTGATCCTGAGCATCGGTCAACATTACAACGTGAATAAAACCAGCAGGGTTGTGATTGCTAAGCAGCTAACAGTACTAGAAATTATAGTGTCTTCATAATTCTTAGTAGGCATGAGCCTGTATTCACAGCTTTGGCCGCACAGAAACTAGTGGAAGAATCGTCTCCATATGATTCAAAGGGCAGATGTTGTACCTGTGATGGCAGGCGCATGGTGTCAGCGAAGCAGAACAGAAGGGGCTCTTTTGTGCTGACTTTTTCCTGTTCCTTCCTAGAAACTTAACAACATGCTTTAAGAAGTTCATTTTTGTGGGAGCCTTCGTGCTTTTCTGTCTGCCAAGACGTTAGATAATGTAGCAGTTAGAAGCCTAAATCCTAGAAACAGGCAACTTGAATTTTCTTAGACAACACTTGAGAGCACATGGTCTTCTTCCAACACTATACTTAGTTTTCTTAGCCCTAAAATGTGTAGCAGACGCCACATTAGAAGAGGTAGTGTAGAATAAATAAAATTGTGCCCACAATGAGCCTCCTGTGGTACTGAGCACATAAAATCTCAAAATATATACTATATTATTTCTCTTTTAATCATCTCCATATGGGTAGTAAGACACTGTCTTAGGTTTCTGTTGCTGTGGCAAACACCATGACCAAAAGCAGCTTGGGGGGGGGGGACAGGGTTCATCGCCTTTCACAACTCTGAGGTCACAGTCCAGCGTGGGGGCGGGAACTCGGGCAGGAACCCAGCAATGAAGGAGTACTGCTGCTTACTGGTTTTCTCCTTATGCCGCGCTCAAGCCGGCTTTCTTATACAACCCAGGATCACCTGATAAGGGGGACACCACCCACCACGATCTGGGCCTTCCCACATCTACCATTGATCGAGGAAATGCCTGACAGACTTGTCTACAGGCCAGTCTTAGGAGGCATTTTCTCTATTGAGATTCCCAGATATGTCTCAGTTTGTGTTTGACGAAAAAAAAAAAAAAACCACCCAACTAGCACGAATATGTAAGTATTAAGACATAATTGTAGATACATTTCCACATGTCTAGTAAAGCTTACATTTCTTTAAAATTCCTAAATGCTCAGATAGAGAACCCATCTTCCTTACAGGTACTTGCTGAATAGTCAGTGCTGTAACTATTCTTAATGCAGGCTCTGAAACTAGTGTTCACCTTCTAGAATCCGTAAGGATGCTGTGGTGGTTGGAAGGAAAATGACCCCCAAAGAGAATGGCACTATCAGGAGCTGTGGCTTTGTAGGGGTAGGTATGGCCTTGTTGGAGGAAATGTGCCACCGTGGGGGTGGACTTTGAGGTCTCACATATGCTCAACCCACACCCAATGTCTCAGTTCATTTCCTGTTGCCTTTGGATCAAGACATAAGGACTCCCTGCTGCAGCACCACGTCTGCCTGCATGATGCCTTGCTTTCCACCATGACGGCAATGGTCTAAACCTCTGAACTGTAAGCAAGCCACCATAATTAAAAGTTTTCCTTTATAAGTTGCCATGATCATGGTGTCTTCACAGCATTAGAAACCCTAACTAAGGCAGAGGTTGGTACTAGGGACTGGGTGTCTTTGAGTTTTTATTACTGTGAAGAGATACATGACCATGGCAACTCTTACAAAGGAAAACATTTAATTGTGCTGACTTGCGTACAGCTCAAAGGTTTAGTCCATTATTATCATAGTGGGACATAGCGGAGTGCAGGCAGTTACGGTGCTGGAGCTGAAAGTACTCCATCCTAATAGGCAGGCAACAGGAAATGGTCTGCCTCACTTGGCATGGCCTTAGCATATATGAGACCCCAAAGCCCACCTCCACAGTGACACACTTCTTCAAACAAAACCACACCTACTCCAACAAGGCCATACATCCTAAAAGTGCCACTCCCTTTGGAGGCCAATTTTTTTCAAATCACCACACTGGGGTATTGGTGTGAAAGGCCCAACTATGCTTTTATTTAAAGGAATTTGGACTTTGGGAGTTTGCATTTAGGAAAGCAGTGGGATGTTTTCAGTGCTGCTCTTAATGGGCCATACCAGTAGGAGCATGGAAGACAGTGCCGCCAAGAGGGATTTGAACTGTGGGGGGATAGCTTAAGAGGTTTCAGAGGAGAAGCATTTTAGTATGTTGCCTAGAAATCATTCTTGTGATATTTTGGTGAAGATTGTGGCTGGTTTTTGCCCTTGCTCTAAAAGTTTGCTGAGGCTAAAGTAAAGAGTTTCGGATTAATTCCCTTAGCAGAGGAAATCACTAAACATCCTAGTGTAGACTCTGTAGTGTGGTCATTAGTGGTAGCTCTAATGAAGATGCATAATGAAAAGGAGCAGGTTGAACATGGAAAAATATTTGAGGAGAAAAGAAGCAGAAGTGGAGTGGAGCTAAGTCCTATAGTCAAGGAGAGAAACAGATTAGGAAAGGGAATAAAGGGAGTAGTGACCTCAGGGTAAGATCCCATCCCAGTAAATTTCCAAGGAGTGAAAAGGAATTAAAGGAAAGCTTAGAGCCAGGTGTGGTGGTATACACCTTTAACCCAGTACTGGGAAGGTAGAGGCTAGTGGATCTTTGAGTTCAAGGCCAGCCTGGTCTACAGATCCTGGTTTCAGGACACCCAAGCTTAGGCAGTGAAGGAAACCACTGAAAACAGAAAGTTAGTGAAGATGTAATTGAATGAAGGGGCCATTTTCCAGCCCTGGTAAGCATCAGAACTTGGCAACTTTGGTCATGTGTTTCTAGAGTTGAGGATAGAAAAAGGGGGCTATGGAACTTGCTTTCATGACTAAGAAAAGCCACTGAGGCCAGGCATGTGTCGGGGGTGTCCCTGAATGGAAGCCTAGGGAGGCCATTATGTAAAGCTGGGAAGGTTAGGCTTGGATTACCTAGGAGACCCCAAGATGTTTAAGATGCCAGAGCCATGGGATACCTACTGAGGAAAGCTGATAACAGGGAGTAGAACCAGCCCAAAAGAAAGATGTTTCAGTCAACAAAGCTGAAAGGATTTGGAGATCTGAAGAACATTTTGACATCAGAAATAGAGATGCAGAGTTTGAAGTTTGCCCAACTGATTTTCAGTCTTGCTTTGGTCCAGTATTTCCTCACTATGCTTTCTTTCCCTGCATTTTGGAATGGTAATGTATATCATGTGCCATTATATGTTGGAAGTATGCACTTTTTGCTTTTTTATTTTAATTTTATAGGGGATTATAGTTAAGAGATTGCATGAATCTCAGAAGAGACTTTGAACTTTAAACTTTTAAATAAGGTATATACTATGGGGACTTTTGAAATTGGACTTAATGCATTTTTGCATTATGATGGGCTACAAGGCTTTGGGGCCAGGGTGGTTTGAAAGAAAATGACCGCAAAAGTAGTGGTGTTGGCCTTGTTGGAGGAAGTGTGTCACTGGGGGTGGGCTTTGAGGTCTCATATATGCTCAAGCCACAGCCAGTGTCTCAGAATACTTTCTGTTGCCTTTGGATCAACATGTAAGGACTCAGCTCCTACACCATGTCTGCCTGCATGCTGCCTTGTTTCCCACCATGATACTAATGGACTAAATCTCTGAACTGTAAGCCACCCCCTTAAATGTTTTCCTTTATAAGAGTTGCTGTGGTCATGGTGACTCTTCACAGCAATAGAACGCTAAGACGGGTGCTTATGCTCACTGGGAAACTAAGTTGCTTAGATACGGCCACCTCATTCTGTATTTTGTGGAAAATGAGGTTATGCTTGCACATCTTAAACATGAGATTCTGAATCATGGTTTCACTCCTCCACATCTCAGAAGTTATAATGTAAAACTTGTGTGTGCTAGCGTTTCATTGCTTTAGGAGCCTAACTTCAAATATTAAATTGCAGTGCAAGCTGGTAGTCACAGTCCTGTGGGAGACATTGTAGTCACACGCTTCCGACAACTTACGCACTTCATCTGGTTCTTTATCGTGTCTTATTTCATATTTATGATTTGTATCTTATTTCTTTATGTTATTTGACCATTTCTAGCTCATTTTGGGTAAAGTTTGAATCCGTTTCCTCATTCAACCTAACTTAGCTCACTAACGGCAGCCTTTGTTTATCTGCTGCCGGCTGTGTTCAGACTGATGCTGTTCATGTGTGCTTTGATAGTGTCTTGCTGGCCGCGGCTCTGCTGGTTCTTGAACATATTTAATATCTTTATTCTTTTGAGAAATTCATATATGCATATGATGAATTTTTGTCATATTCATCCCTCACCCCTAATTCTTACCACCCCCTTCTCCTCTCCCTCCCATCTTTATCTCCTCTTTTAAATAAGCCACCAGGTCCAGTTTGTGCTACCCTATACCCCTGGTTATGGGGCCACCCACTGGAATGTGGTCTCCCTACCAGAGGCCACATCCTTAAAGAAAACTGACTCTTCCTCGTCCAGAAGCTGCCGCCTGTTGGTGGCATCTCAGTTAAGGGCTGGGCTCATGAGTCTCTCCCAGTCCATGTTGGAATGTCTGCTGGGTTGACCTTGTGCGGGCAACCACAGCTGCTCTGAGCTCATGAGTGCAATGGTCCTGTTGTGTCCAGAAGACGCTGTTTTGCTCTGGTTCTCTGCCTTTTTAATTTTTCTGTCTCCTCTTCTGTCATGGTCCCCGAGCCTTGGGTGGGTGATGATGTAACTGTCTCATTGGCTGTGGTGAGTTCCTGTGCCAACTGCCATCTACTGCACATGGAGACTTCTGTGATGAAGCCTGAGAGCCGCACTAATGTGTGGGTATGGAGATGGGAATTTCAAGGGCAGTTTGATTCTGTGTCCACCTAGAAAAATAATCATAGCAGATTCTTCCCTAGGACCTGTGAGCTCCCAGGCCACAAGTTCTTAGAGTATAGTATCAAACATGTGTTTCCTCCTGTAGAGCAGGCCTTAAATCCAGTCACAAAGCAGTTGGTTACTCCTATAGCACTCATGCGCCACTGTGACAGGTCTTGCCAGTCCTGTCATTATTATAGCTCACAAGGCTCACAACTGGAAAGACGGCTGATGACTCTCCCCAATGCCAGTGGTCTACATAGCATAACTTGGTACTGTGAAGCAGGAGGAGCTTCTTGGTCAGGACCAACTTCATCTCTCCTGTGACCAGTATATGTGGTGTTCAAGAGGATGCTCTTGCCAGTAGGTTCTAGTGGGGATCAGAGTGGCAGTGGCCTGGATTGTCTTGGTGTCTCTGCTTTTCTTTCTTCTGCTTAGTTTGATTTTATTTTAATCCTCTTTTAGTTTCTCAAATTTGAAGTGCAGATTCTTGCTCTTAAGCCTCTCTTATTTTCTAACACAGCACATAAAGCTATAAGTTTCTAAGACAATGATGTAGCTGTAGTCTATAAATTACCTAAATGTTTTTAACTTGCTCATCGATATAGACTCCAGATAATGTGCATGAATTTGAGATATGTACAATTGAAGTGACTATCGCCCGCACTCACGATCATGTTCTGCCTCCACCCAGTGCCACCAGGAACTTATTCTTGCCACTGGCAGCCACACACTAGTTCTTTGACACACCAAGTTTGTTTGCATTATCTCAAATTTTAGATAAATAGAACTGTACGCTCTATGTGCTTTTCCTCTGACTTCTATGCAGCGCAGATTGCAGTTCACTCGCATTGTAGCAAGTGTAGCAAGAGTTCTTTCTCTCCTGGCCTCTGCAGTGCCGAGCGTTGTCTGTGCTCCACTGACCAACATTCCCGGGGAGGCTCCACGGCAGCTTAGTTTCTCACTACTTGATCAATCTGAAGGTAAAGGTGCCATATGACTCACTTGGTGAAGTGCTTAGTGTAAGCATAGGGCCCTCTCCAGATTCCCAACAGTCACATAGCAAGCCAAGTGCCTGGTCACCACCTGTAACCCAGCTCTGGGGAGGCAGGAACAAGTGGATCCATGGAATTCACTGGTCAGCCAGTCTAGCCAGTCCAGATGCAGGAAAAGACCCTGTCTCCTAAAATGGGGTAGAGGTGTGGCTGAGGACACCTGATGCCCTTTGGCCTCCATACACGTCCACATAAGAACACACACCATCATTCAGTTGTGGTACCCTTTTCATACTTCTGTGTTGCCTGGTTATTGATTTTGTGACTTCCAGAATTTTTTTCCCATAAACTTCAATTCATTGTTCCTCTGAAAATAGCTTGAGTTTCAGGTTCTGTTTTGTTGTTTTAAGTTTGCCTATACCCATTTTAGTTGAATTTTTGGCAGTGTGGGTCAAATAAAGTCTAATCAGATCTAAAAAGTTACTGAAATGTTTCCCTTTTTTCCAGGCAAAAGCGCCGCCATTGTATCATCAGACCAAAGGGGACCCTTCTGTCAGAAAGGTGAGTCTCAAAGGCAAGCTGCCCAGAGAACCGCCTCCCCCACCACTGCACCTTCTGCTCTGTGGTCAGTCCTCTGTAAGGAGCAATGCCCCTTACTCACATTAGTGTTCTCAGGCTGCTTCTGATTGGGTGCTTCCGTATGTTGCTAGGATTCCCTACTTCTTCTAGACCAGCCCTGTGGGATTTCGGGCCCAGCAATCAGTCTCCTGGCAACTAAGAACTGATGCATCGTGGGTTAGCACCCACAGCCTGCCAGGGCTGGCATCCTCATGTCCAAGGCAGTGGCAGATGAAGAATATTCTGAGGGGAAAGCTGTCT
This sequence comes from Microtus oregoni, assembly GCF_018167655.1. NCBI lineage: Eukaryota > Metazoa > Chordata > Mammalia > Rodentia > Cricetidae > Microtus > Microtus oregoni. Next base: position 23,927,783 of record NW_024543088.1, read on the forward strand.
AGCTTTCTCAGTGACACGTTTTCCTTCCAGAGAGCTGTGCCCCAAATAAACTGTCTAGAGAAACTGCTTTTCAGCACACACCGCACAAAGGGTCATCAGTAGATGCTAGACTAGGCATCTTCTGCCACTGTTCCTTCCGATAAACTCTGAGGCCCTGATGGGTTGTGAGTCTCTGACCTGGGCAGTGCTCAGACGGCATTGAGAGAGCCACTGCAGCCTTTTTTTTATATCCTGCTCTTCTCTGCCCGTGGTCACAGCCCTTTCACAGAGGTCACATATCAAATATCCTTAATAGCAGATGTTTACGTTACAATTCATAACAGTGGCAAAATTACAGTTATGAAGTAACAGCAAAATAATTTTATGGTTGGGGTATTAAAGTGCTGCAGTGTTAGGAAGGCTGAGAACCATTGGCGCTGAAGGATATCAGTAGCCAGGCTTTCTGCCTCCTTTGTTTACCAATTTTTTTCTGATAGTTGAAGTGCTGGTTTTTGGTGTTTTATTTTGATTTTGTACCCTTCCCAGCCTGTTTTTAAATTTTAGCTAGCAGTGATGTCAGCAAAGTATTTGTGGAACAAAAACGGCAACTTGTGGCTCTGTTTACTCACAGCTGGTTTTAGCTTCAAAGCGGTGTGACACACACCCGTCCCTCTTCTCTGCCTGTGAGCCCTGACGTTTCCAAACAGAAAAGGATAAAAGCTAGACACAACGTCTGCAAAGTCCTGAAACGTGTTTCACAGGAATATCTCTGCTCTTTCAAGGCATCACGGGCAGGCAAGACTGAGGGGAGAGTGTGACTTCTCAGAGCCACCTCGTTGTCACTTGAGCAGCCAGGCAGTTTTCTGTCACTTCTGTGAAATGCAGTTACACAGAAGAGGAGATCGTTTCCCGTGTGGGTTTGGATTCGTGTCCTGGCAGCCTTGTGGGTGTGGGCTTTAAGAGCCAGTAATACATTGTGGAAGGAGCACATTTGAAACAGGTGCTCATATTATGAGCCAGACAGCAGAGAGAGGATGAAGCCAGCATCCCACAGTTCCCAAAGACTCAAGGTCTCCTATTAGGCCCCTTCCCAAATGTCCATAGCAACTGCTGTGAAGACCTTCATGAACCTCTGGGTACAGTCAGCAGCCAGTCACAGTAGAGACTCGTTAGTCTCACTCAGTAAAAAGGAATGAATTAGAAGACAGGGAAGTTGGTTTGTAGAAGCACTTGAACACCATCCATGTAGAACACTTCCAACATGATAATTTAAAGCATAGGCTTCATCTAAACTCAAAGGCTCTGAAAAGGCGGCTTTTATTTTCTGTAGCTGGAGGCTTTTCTGAATCCTGTCCAGTCCTACAGCTGCTTATAAAAAATAATTATTCAGAGAATTAATATTAACCATAATTTTTTGACCAATGGCTCAGACTTATTACTAGCCAGCTGTTATTTTTTATTAGCCCATTTCTATTAATCTGCATATGACCATATGGCCCATGGCTTACCAGTGATGCTCTGACATCTTTCTCCTCTGACAGCTGCTAGTGCTTCTCTTGACCCTTCCTTCTTCCTGTATCTCTGCTTAGATTGCCCGCCTAGCTATATTCTGCCCTGCCATAGGCCAAAGCAGCTTTATTCATCAACCAATATTAATAGCATATGCAAGGACATCTCATATCAATTTTCTTCCTGGGTAAGATAGTGATGATCTTAGACATGTGCTAAAAACTAAATGAAACACTTATGTTTGATGCATGGCAAATACCATGGTGAACACTGCTGTTTAACATGGGCCTTCTGACTCCCATGTGCCTTTTCAGTTAATCGTGTCACTTACATATTATCATCCAATCATCAAGTATTTCTTAATGCTACAGAGGTAAGCATTGGACTAGAGGTGAAAGTGCTGTCTCTGGTCTCATGAATCTCAGCATTAGACAGTTGATCTCACAGTTGCCATGCCACGTGACAATGCCAAGTAAAGAGTGCAGGATGCTGTGCCAGCACCAAGATGGAGCTTTGTTCTCAAGTGGCTGAGCAGTCCAGTGTAACCTCATGTTCATTGTAAACAAACAATTATAAACAATAATTTAGGGAATTTGGGTGTAGTTCTCTCCAAACTGCTTCCTGCTTTTTGTTGGGCACAGTAATTTTTGGGGGTGTTCACAGCAACCTTTTAGGGGGGTTCTTTGTCCATCAAACCACATTAGTCTGGAAGGATTCCACAGGTTCTCATCCTCTGTGGAAACAAAAGAAAAACCTCTTTTCCAAAATGATATATCCTTAGACCCAAATTTTGAAGTCAAAACACCTTTAAAATAAATATGTTGGTTTAGCTTAATAGCCCATACAATGAAATGTCTCTCTGTACTTAGCCCCTTCACAGTCAAAATTTTCAAAGAAAACATAATAATATATATATAATCCAGCCTGTGTATAGTCCATCTTTTCATGTCTTATTTTTCTTACTCTATTACTTTTTCTACAAGTTTAATATTTATTTTATTATCTTTACTCCTTTAATCTATGACTGTCTGTATTCTTTTATATTACATTTGCTGTCTCTTTACTCTTTTTCTTCTCTCTCCCTACATACATTTTTAAACACACTGTGTCTCATTTAGAGGTCTTTTATGTCTGAATCTGTCCTATTGTGTATCTGGAATCCTTCTCTGTCCAGGACTGCTTCTTAAAATGCTAAGCAGCTTGACTAGGTTAAGTCTGCTTTGCCCTTTGGCCACACCCAGTCCAACATGGTGGAGATCTGTTCATTGCCTCTGAGACCGCCGGGTGGGAGCTTGACTCACCACCTCAACTCTGGTAACCAGTTGGCCCATGCTGCCATCAAGTAACTTGCAGCATGCTACCTACAAACCCCATTCAAGTGCTCTGCCTCCTGAAAGAGACAGTTCATGCTGGCAGCATGGTCTAGGAAGCTGCATTTTGAAACCATGCATTTGTTTGTTTGTTTGTTTTGGGGGGTTGCTATTGCTGAATCAGGAAGACCTCTCTTAAAGGAATCATGCCTCTGCTCCCTTCTATCAAACAGAGCTCACCCAAGAAAATGCTGCTACCAAAAAGCTGCCTAAACTCTGTTTTGTTAGAATTTCTTTTTGAGATCTCTCAGGCTTTTTTATGTGGATGTAGTCAACCACATTGGCGCATCATTCTGTGGTGGAGGCATGTTTGCTGCCTCTGAGAGCCATGTACATTGTCCCAATTTTAGGCACACAGCGGGTCTATGTTGCCATGAAGCAAGCTGTAGCACTCTGCTCACAGACCCTATTTAAATGCTCCATAGCCAGACCTCCCAAAAGAATCAAAGCTGTTTGTCCTGGCGAACTAGGAAGCCTTCTTAGAGGAGCCGCACAGTTTTACTTTGTGGTTCTGTTTCTGTTTTAAACCAGTTCCGATTGTATAGGTCTGATTTGTTACAGGCTTTGTTTCCATTGCATGCATATTATACAATTACTTTTTAAAAATCAGTTGTGAGAAACTGTGAAAACGAAATTTATATAGTGTTTTATGATTACACAGTTAACATTTTCTGGTTCTCCTTGTTTATCCATGTGCATTTGAAATAGCTGGAATTATTTTCATTCTGAAGAACCCTCATAGTGGCTCCTGTCAGATAGACATGGATGTGAATGCCTCAGTACCATGTGGAGGTCAGAGGACAACTTGCAGGAATCACTTCTTTCCTTCCATCCTGGGTTCCAGGGATCAAACCAGGTGGTCAGGCTTGCAGGGCAAGCACTTTCACCCTCTGACCCATCTCTGCAATTTTCCCAAGCTGTGGTGGTTTGAGTGTGATTGGCCCCATAATGTCATAGGGGGTGGCACTATTAGGAGGTGTGGCCTTGTTGGAGGAAGTGTGTCACTGGAGGTGGGGCTTTGAGGTTTCAGAAGCTTAAGCCGATCCTAGTATTTTACTGTTTCTTCCTGCTGCCTGAGGATCAAGATGTAGAACTCTCAACTCCTCCTCCAGTACCATGACACACTGCCATGTCCCACCACTGGACTAAACCTCTGAAACCGTAAACCAACCCAGATTAAATGTTTTCCTTTATAAGAGTTGCCTTGGTCATGGTGTTTCTCCACAGCAATAGAAATTCTAACTAAGACAGCTAGCAATACTGTTTACCTGGTCAAGTGTTCAGCCTGAACTGAGCCCATGCTGTCATTTAGGACAGGAGCATTGCCATTTAGAGGGCCTGCTTTGGACCTATTGGGTGCAGGTGAAGATGCTATGCCCTTTGTTAGCCTGGTGTGTTCGGTACATTATTGGTCCTGGCTTTTTGATATGTTCTTCATAGGCCTATGTGCCCAGATATCCCTGCATACTTGGGTAAGCTATTAGGTAGTGCTTTTTTACTTTAGGAATAAGCTCTTATCAGGCCATACCACCTGGACTGTGTTGGAGAGTTGGTACTGTAAGGGCGGAAGGAGGAGATTAAATCACTTGCCTCTGTGGAGCTAAATGCTTCTTTATAAAATGGAGTTCCCCAAAGCCAGGCACAGCCGAGCACACTGTTGTACACACTGTGGAGTACCCCAAAGCCAGGCACAGCCGAGCACACTGTTGTACACACTGTGGAGTACCCCAAAGCCAGGCACAGCCGAGCACACTGTTGTACACACTGTGGAGTTCCCCAAAGTCAGGCACAGCCGAGCACACTGTTGTACACACTGTGGAGTACCCCAAAGCCAGGCACAGCCGAGCACACTGTTGTACACACTGTGGAGTTCCCCAAAGTCAGGCACAGCCGAGCACACTGTGGAGTAACAGCAGTCACGGCCTGGTCTCCACAATTAAGCTTCTGATACTGCTCCCTACGTGAATGCTGCCGTCCCCCTGGGATAGCCCTGGGTTGTGGTGTTGGCAGGCTCTAGCTTTACTCTTTGGACACACCCAGCTGTTTTGTTTTCAACAGTGAACCAGGACAGAAATAGTTGTACAAGCCCAGGGTGTCAACTCTGATTCTTTCTAAGTAGTCATTCCTGAAGTCTGTATCTTCCTGCTGCCCAAGGGCTCCTCCCAATTGTTTTCCTCAGTTCTCCTCTAGAGTCACCCTATAGTCTAGGCCGTATCTGCTTCACATCTGAAAATCTTGCTCCGTTACCTTTCACAACTCCCGTGTCCTTGAGAACTGGGTTTAAACATCTCTGAGCCTGATTTTGATAAAACCAGTTCTTTTCAGAAGAGAGCGGGCAGGAGCTGTCAGTGTATGAGCCTGTGGGGAGAATCTTCCCTTCTGCATCTAGGGCTCTGGACAGGGACAGTGGAAATGTTCTGTATCGCCCCATTAGAATGGTGCCGGCTGTGGTCCAGCAGTTAAAAATAAGCTGAGGGTCACAAATAAGAGCCCGTCACCCCAATTAAAGTGTCTCCATGAGGCAGGTTACCATGTTCACAGAGACAGAAGGACATGCTCAACCAGACAGGTTTTCATTCTAAGACAGGTGGTGACTGTGCCCTTTCCCCATTGGCTGGGGTCCAACTGCACAGCCTTTAACAGATGGTTAGTTTCAGAGAGATAGAGATATTTGTGTGTATGGGTGTTTCGTCTGCATGTATGTCTGTGTATCACATGCACGCCTCTGGCCTCAGAGGATAAAAGAGGGCATTGAGTCCTCTGGAACTGGAGTTGGACAATTGTGAGCCACCATGTGGTGGCTGGAAACTAGACCCAGGTCCCCTGCATAAATTCATTGGGTTGGTTTAAAATCTATAAAATCTGTAACAAAATTTGGCTTTAAACATCTAACAAAAGGTTTACAATTAAAAATCTACATGGGTATATATGTGATTCATCTCTTGTCTAGAATGTACTGTATATGTAACTTAGATTTGACTCTTATTTAGATAGATGTTTTTAAACAGCAACCCTATGGCTGTCCTCCATCTTGACTGATGACCTAATCAAAATGGATGTTTTCACATGGCTGGCAGCCATCTATACTAAGATTAAAGGGTACATGTCATATGATGCCACCATGTTAATACAACCACGTGGCATAAAGCAGCAATTATAAAACTATCCTAATGCCCTCCAAGAATGGTCATGCTCCTTACTGCTGAGCCATTGCTGTAGCCCTGCAATTGACCCAAAAGAAAAGAAATTGGGGAAGGGGTTGGTCACTCATGTCACTGAAGTTCCAAGAATGCCGAAGGGCCTTTTTGTACACAATAGTTACATATGGGAGATTAAGACATTTGCCTAAAGGTTTGACAGGGTGGGAGAAAAATGAAAAGATTTGGATTCCTTGTCATAAATGAAAGCTTTAGAGGGTCTGACCGGAAGGATCATCTTTTGAGTTCTTTTGCTTTCGGCTTGTGAAGCAACCTCACTAGCCGGGGAAGGGTGGGAGGGTACACACAGCCTCCCAAAGAGAACCCCACCAACAGGGGCATCCATCAAGGACTTAGCCCAGACACGCATCATGGAAGGCAGGCCGGGAGTACTGACGCCTCCCCTGGGTGCAGTGTCGGCTTGGAGTCCCCCTGGCTGAGCTGGATGTTGGGGGAAGAGGCTTTGTTCAGACACAGACACTATTCTCACTGAGTCATAGACTTACTTCTTTCTTCAGATTTTCTTCAGTTTTTCATTTGCCATTTTTCACCAGGACTACTTCTAGAATCTTCACACAGTTTTTTGGTTTGGTTTTAGTGTTTTTCACCAGTCACAGTTAGGGTCAGAATGTGTGGAGCCCCTTGGGCCATTCCGGGGGTGAGCTTCTTGCCTCTCCTGTTCCACCTTGGGAAGCCTGACTAAGAGCTGTCTTCCCAATAGTGGGCATCTCCTGAACAGGCCATACAAGAAACATGCAAATACGCCATGTCTTTCCACGGTATCAGAATTTATTGAGTACAGTCAAATTCACAAGGTTTTGTGGTTCAATGACTGCTTTTGTCATTAAATCCATCCACCGTGGTAGCCTGGTTAAATGAAAAAAAGAAAAGGGAGAAGAAAGGTCATGATTGCTCCTAGGATGGTGGTGAAGGTTTATTGCAGATATGTAGGAGAGCATAGCCAGACGCAGGGACATCTGGGAGAGTCCAGAGGGGGCATGATCAGGCTGAGCTGGGCCATGTGTGGGGGGGGGGTGAGGGTAGTCGGGGCAGCAGCCAGGAGTTAAAAGATCCAGAAAAGAGTGGGTAACCAAAATGTCAGATTATAAGGGAAGGGCAGCTGGGGGAAAGGCAGCCCAGCTCTGGGCTGGAGAGTTCAGGGTAGAAGGAGGGGTTTGTGAGCCATACTCTGTAACAGGTAGGGACTGAGGGATGCTGGGAGAACCTGGAGGCCAGGTCCGACTTTGATATAAATAGACACCTCAGCCTTTTGTCCCAGGTTTGGGGTTTGAAACATAACACTGGTCAGTCTTAATTACTGATAATTACTAATATTAATTCTCAAATCACATAGCACACACACTGTATGTATGAATGTGTGTGTGTGTCTGTGCATGTGCGTGTATTACAGAATGAATACAAAATAAAGAGGCTGCAACAGATACAAACTAGACCAGCGCAGAGGGAGTTGCTGTAGTCGGGCTTGAGAGCAAAGCTGCAGAACGTGACTGCAAAGAGAAAAGGGTACACCCGATGGGCACATAGGTGGGCAGGCAGTGTGGAGTAGGCGCATTAACAATGGGGGACTAGTCTGAGTTCAGGGGCCCTCGGTCCTTAATACACACCTGGTTTCAGATGATCCGTTGTGTTGGGGCTATACTACCACATTTTAAGTATTTCCAATAAATTCTTGGACCTAGTCTCCTCAAGAGAATTTTTATATGACCGTGTGTCCCCACTGTTTCAGTTCTCCCCAGTGCATTTATAGGGTGGTCCTTTTTCTAGTCCATCTCTTCTCGATAGGAGGTGGCTACAGGATGGTAGAATTTTAGGCCCACCTAGGGTCCAATGTCATCCTTCTCCCTCAAAGTGAAGTCAAAACTGATTGTAAATGGAGTCTCCTAGGGCATTCAGCCTGAAAATTCCTGGTTTGTACACTACAGAGTAACCTAGAATGGGGCTTAACCTGCTCTCAGTGGGATAACACCACCAACCCGTTGCTGCTGTTACTCTCTGGAAGCCACAAGGGCTACTCAACCCCTTTCTCTGGGCAGCTTGCAGTCTGTTTGCCCCAGCTCTGGTCTTCTCTGGAGAACACACTCTGTTCTGTCCTTTGACATGCTACAAAGGTGAGAACATTGATGAACAATAAATGAAAAAATGAAATTTTGCCCTGGCAATGCTGAAGCATGCATGCGTAGCCCATGTATGGCGGTTCTCATGAACTTGTCCATATTGGGTTTCATGGTCTGAGTTGCTGAGGACGGCTGACCAGGTCTCTTCCTCAAGAGGGCACCAGATCCCATTACATATGGTTGTGAGCCACCATGTGGTTGCTGGGAATGGAACTCAGGACCTTTGGAAGAGCAGGCGGTGCTCCTAACCGCTGAGCCATCTCTCCAGCCCAGTACTCTGTCATTATCTTAGGCTTTCTTTTGGAACCAAAAGCACATTGTCCCTTTCAGTACCCATTTTGCGTGCTTGTTCTGAAGTGAACATGGCACAATCACGCTGCTGATTCCGTTCACACCAGCATTCGATGTGCACACTCCTGCCTCGCAGAGCCCAGGGCAGGCCTGTGTTGGTACTGTGTGGCGTCATTATGACCCATCCACACAGGCCGCTCCCACCTTTATCAACACTGGAGCCGCAGTGCAGCTCTAGGCCATGAGCAGAGCCCCATGCCACTCTTCTGCTTCCCAGGGCATTTCACTGTTGTTCCTGCTAGGTTCAGGGGCTGTTGGTGTGGGGCTGTCTGTAGACCGTTTGGGTGCCAGTCTAGTTCTCTGGGTCATCTTTGTTCCCTCTCTTCCAACGAAAGAGTACTTATCAAAACTATACCGTCATGTCTGTCATCTTGGAATGTATCCGACATTATAGTTGTTGGCTCAGCTGACTTCCATACTGAGGCTGTTCACTTATACATGTACGCACACACACACACACATGCACGTCACACACACACGTAATTATTTTTCCAGTTCTTGTGTGTTCAAGCATCTAAGCATTGCTGCTGCTGTTCCCTTTGCTGTGGGTCACATTTCCTGCTGCTCCTGTCGAGGAGTTGCAGATTAGATGCTGTGCATTCACAGCAGTGTTGTTGAGCATCTGCATTTTCCTGTCTTTTAGTGACATGCGAGTTTGGCTGTCAGTTGCTGATAAATTTTTCAGAGAATTCGTTCTTGGCTATTTTAGGAATAGGTTTGAAGTATCCCAGATCCTATGCCTGGCTTGGGGCTGGGCTTCTCTGACACCTCAGTCTTTAGCCACACTCTTTCCAGTCTGGATCATTAGTATTCTCTTGTCTTCTGCTATTTTGCAAAGCCTGGGATTTCCATGTGCCTTTCAGAGTTCCAAACAGCATTTTCCACCAGGCCTCTGGAGTTGAACCTGCACAAGTGAGTAATGTATTAAGCCCTATATGGACTTCTGGAGCTCAGCTCAGCTCCTCCTCTTCAAATTTTACCCACTGCTGGTGTGAAACTCCTGATTCATTTTTAATTTTTTTTAAATTTTACTTCTCTGCAAGAGTTCAGACATGTTTGTCTCTTTCAGGCAGCAAATTTTTGTTGAGAGTAACTATAGCACAGCCCTGTAGATTGTTAACTTGGTTTTGCTGATCATCTTAGTCACTGTTCTATTGGTGTGTAGAGACACCATGACCTCAGCAACTCTTATGAGAGAAACATCTAATTGGAGGCTGGTTTGCAGTTTCAGAGGCTTAGTCCATGATCATCAGGGCAGGAGGCATGGCGGCAGGCTTGGTCCTAGAGAAGTGGTTGAGAGCTACATTTTGATCTTCAGGCAGAGAGAGTGCCAGGACCTAGCATGGGCTTTTGAAACCTTAAAGCCCACCCCAGTGGCACAGCTCCTCCAACAAGGCCACACTTTCTAATCTTTTCAAATAGTGCCGCTCCTTGATGACTAAGTATTCAAACTTATTCATTCAGAGAATGACCTATTTAAACCACCACATTTCACTTCCTGGCCTCCATAGGTTTGAAGCTATATCTAATGCAAAAGTGCATCCAGTCTAACTTCAAAAGTCCCCTTAGTCTTTCACAGCCTCAAGATTGCTTAAAAGTTTAAAGTCTCTTCTGACACTCTAGGCAATCTCTTAACCTGAAACCCCCTTGTGAAATCAAAATAAAAATTCAGATTACAACTTACTAGACCTGGATGGAGGTGGGGGTTCCTTGGACTTCCCACAGGACAGGGAACCCTGATTGCTTTTCTGGCTGAGGGGGGGGGGGAACTTAATTGGGAGAGGGGGAGGGAAATGGGAGGCGGTGGTGGGGAAGAGACAGAAATCTTTAATAAATAAATAAATTAAAAAAAAATTCAAATTACATACTTCTAACATGTAATAGCACAGAATATGCATTATATGGTTCTAAAAGGGAGGGAAGAGAACTTAGGAAATATTGAACAAACAAACAAAACAAGACCAAAACCCAAATGGGCAAACTCCACGTCAGATGTCAAGGCGCTCTTCAGATCTCCAACTCCTTTCAGCTTTGTTGCCTGCAACACACTTGTTTCTCTCCTGGGCTACTTCCACTCCCTGTTAGCAGCTTTCCTTGGTATGTGTCCCATAACTTTGGCATCTTCAAAATCTTGGGGTCTCCAACACAATCCAGGCTTCACCCTCACAGCTACATACAGTGACCTCTCTGGGGCTCCATGCAGGGACATCCCTGACATGTGCCTGGCCTTGGAAACATTCCTTAACCACAGAGGGAGATTCCATAACCCGCTTCTTATATCCTTGACTGCAAGGCTAGAACTATATGGCCAAAGCTGCCAACCTCTGCTGCTTTGTGTTGCTGGAACTTGGCCTCATCTTCAGTAACATTTGTATCAGCTTTTTGTTTTCTGTGGTTTTCTTTACTGGTTAATCATTTCTTTAATTCACAAGTTGGAATCTTAGCAGGGTGGGGTCCTGCCCTGAGGTCACCATTCCCTTTATTCCATTCAGCCTCAGGCTTTTCTTTAAACTTTTTATCCCCATTACACTTCCTGGTGCTCCTTTTCTCCTCAAAGTAAACACTTTGTATTTCTCCTTGTCCAGCATCTTTCTCATTATAGATCTGCTTAAGAGTTGTCACTAATAACCACATGACAGAGTCAATACTGGGCTGTCTTGAAATCTCCTCTGCCTAGGCCATTAATTCAAAAGTCTTCAATTTAGCCTCAGGTAGATTTTTAAGACAAGGGCAAAAAGCAGCCATATTCTTTGCCAAAATATCACAAGAATGGTCTCTACACTACTTAATAATATTCCTCCTCTCTGAAACATCTTGAGCTGGGCCCCCACTGTTCAACTTGCCTTCACACTGTCTTCCATGCTTCTGCTAGAATGGCCCCTTGACCACCACCCACCCCAAAGCATCCAACTACTTTTCTCAAAGTCCCAAAGTCTTCTAAATTCTTCCAGCAAGCAACATGGTCAGGCTTGTCACAGCCTTGCACCATTCCCTGGTACCAACTTCTGTCTTAGTCACTGTTCTGTGTGAAGAGATACCATGACCACAACAACTCTTATAAGAGAAAACAAAGAATTGGGAGCTTGCTTATAGTTTCATCAGGGCAGAACCATGGTAGCCAGCATGGTAGGCATGATGCTGGAGAAGTAGTTGAGAGTTACAACCTAATCCATAGGCAAAGTGGGTGGAGGGCTGGGCCTGACATGGCCTTTTGAAACCTCAAAGCCCCATACTTCCTCCAACAAGACCATACCTCCTAATCCTTCTCAAGTAATGCCACTCCCTGATGACTAAGCATTCAAATAGATGAGCCTAGTGGGGCCATACTTAGTCAAACAAGCACACTAATTTTAGAGGTAAACCCATGATTCTGGTTTCTTCTCTGTACCTCTTGCTATCTGGCCATCATTTCCAGGTATATTTGGTTCTGATGGGCGGAAATGTTTGAGCAAATGCAATCCAGAACTCAGGACTCTGATAGAACAATCATGATGGCTTCAGCCCCTCAGAGGAGCCTGCGAGAATTACTGCTCTGAGCAGCCCATGAAGATAATTATTAACTTTTTCCTGAGTAGAAACAATCAGTGGGGACCAGAGGATAGCAGACCTTGATTTTATTTATATGAAAGCGAAGTCTTTCCCTGTTTTCAGTCATTTTTTTTTTAAGTAAGACCAAACATTTGCCAGTGATGAAAAGAGAAGGGTTCTTTGCTAGTGGAGCAAGGCCACCATCTAGGATGCCTTCTTTGAAACTCTGCTCCCATAAGAAGACATCTTAATAGGCTTTTAAATTGTTCCCTTTCTGAATAGAACAGAAAGCAGTGATGGGAAGGTCATAACATACCTTGTGGTAGAACTTCTAGTCTGCATAGGAGCATGCACTGGGGGCCCCAGCCTCACCAGGTTTTGTTACAGTGGATCCAGTCTGAGCCCTCTGGGTAATGGTGACTGAGTACTGCCTACATTATGGTGAGGTGACAGCCCCACCTAGGAGGCAGTTGTGACCAGCCCTCCCTGATGTCAGCATGGCAGGCAGGCAGGCTTTGATGAATTTGGCCAAAACATTACATTACATGTCTAAAGCTTCCAAGTACATTCTGAGGTTGTCAAACCAGCTCTCAAAATCCACTCTGGTGTGACAGGATCATCAGCGTCTGTTCCCCAGGTGTTGTCTCTCACATCAGGCTAGACAGCGGGTAGCCAAGCGTGTGCAGGGGTAGCATATGGCTTTCAGAAAAATCCTACTAATTCAGGGACATTCTGTGGTGAAAGAGAGAGCTCAGAATGGGTAGATCAAAGCACAGAAAACCCACTCAGTTTGAGAAGCAGAGCAGATCTGTGGGCCCTGGTCTGGGGAGGCAGAGGCAGCTGGATCCCCGAAGCTGGCTGTGTAGCCAGTTAATGAGCTCCAGGTATAGTAAGAGGCTCCATATCCAAGGGGAAGGAAAAAGAGAGACAAGAGACTGACAGACGACCCCACATGATCATCAGGCCGCCACACACCATTTCACACAGAAACACTTGTGCTTCTTTGGGTAATGAAACAACATTTAGTGATACTTGCCTCTTGGGTGACCTGGAAGACACTTGGCAGGTGCAGACTCAGCACCCTAGCAAATTAAGCAGCTGAATCTGCCTGTGGGACACCCATAATGCCTTGTAACTTCTTGTCACCTTCTGTCTGCCGCAGATGTGGTTTGATGGCTCACCTTGTCATGTACAAACAGTACATTAGCACATTAGAACCTCAGTGCCCTGCTGGGTACAGACAGTAAATCCGTCCTCCTTGGGTTGCTGCTGTGTGCTTCAACACAGGCATCTGACAGGACACCAAGAGCCCTCCAGGCAGCAGGAAGCCTGCGTCTCCCACTTGCCCTCCTCCTCCTGCTTCACAGATGAGGTGGTGACTATCAAGGGCAGCAGCACAACTGATTCGTGTTGCTAATGTGCAGAGTCAGGCTCGGAGTCTGCACTGGGGCTGCAGAAGGCATGGTTAGCGCCAGGACGGCACAGCTGGTTTATGTGAGGCTTGAGGCTCCTCCCGGCAGCAGGCTTGGTTCTTCACATGGCCCGCTTACCGCCCAGCTAGCTTTCCCTCTCATTGTCTCGTGAAGGCCTGACGAGATGAACTTTGTCATCGCAGAGCAGAATCACAGACTCCCTAGAAGGCCAGAGGCCACTGTGTGACCAGGCAGACCTGTTTCCGTTCTTTGCGTCCCTTGTGACTGTTTTTGTCAGACTGATACTGAGACCATGACAGGTAAAGAAGTCCCTGGAACTTGATTGCCTCCATTCAGGTCCGTGTTCCTCCACAGGTGTGACCTTTGGCACATCGCTAAGTGACAGCAACAGAAGTCCCTTGTAGGGTGCAGTGGGGCCTGAAGAGACAGTGCATAGAGTGCTGCAGAGATGGCCGGCGCCCAGCAGCCACACTGGGCTGCGGCAGTCCTGCTGGCTGCTCCTTGCCCGACACAGAAGCTTCAGCCAGTACTGCCAGCATTTGTGTGTCCGTCCCTAGAGCCCCGACTGCCTCTTCAACCTTCCCGCCCTGTTCGTCACTTTCTCAGGCAGCTTAATAGTCCGAGTGTTATCTCATTATCTAACTCATTATTAGCTGTGACCTGTGGAGTGTTGAGTCACTGGGACATAGGAGGGCCTGGAGGGTCGGGTACGTGGTGTGAGAGCATGCGGTGTTGGACCTTCAGGAAGGGCTCTTTCTGTTTGCAGAGCAGGAGCTGCCGTTTGCTCTTACCTTTGAGGCCAGAGAGCTTTAAATGGTTAGGGCTCTCGGTTGGAACAGCTCGGACAGTAGCAAAAGTCCGGCTGAAGGCTGCAGCCGATTATGATGCTAACAGGTTTCAAAGTGAAGTTGAGGTCAGGCAGGAGAACAGCAGAATTGCAGTTTTTGTTGCACTCGAACCCCAACAGATTATGGTTCTGCCCATGGAAGACACAGGCTGTGCTGGCTCAGTACACCAAGTGCCCGAGGCTCTCCGAAGCATGTTAGGTGGGAAGACGATTAGGAAATGAAATTTTCCCATGTGGATTATGAGCAAGAAACGAACAAGCAGAGTGCAGCTTTCTGTGCCCATTTGTGCTCTTGTGTGTGCTTGGAAGGATCGCGTGCAGCAATCCCTAGCCTCACATCCCTCCTGGGAGCACAGGGTGGAGCTGGCTCAGATGCTTCTGCAGTGAAGCAGGTTCTGTGGCTCAGAGGGCTATGGGTCCGGAATGCCCTGGTTCGTTTTCTCTGGCGGATGTAATTACAGCTCACTCACAGCACCTCTGTGAGTCACCCGCTTTGCAGCCCGCCCGTCGGCATGCTGTGCTCACCTCACTTGCCTCTCCCCAGGGCTCTTGCAGATCACCAAGACCTCATTTTCGAGCGGATTTACTTTAATGCTGAGCATTGCAGGTCATTTCCAGGGCGGCACTGTTTCTTCCCCTAAAATGTTCAGCTCCAATTTAACTTCCAGCCCTCAGCAGTGGACTTCATCACCTGGAAAGAAACTTGCTGTGAGTTAGCACCAGTCGCTTCTCCTCTGGGATGGTTTGGGACGTGGGGAAGGGCTCTGTGCTGTGGCTTGCCACACTGCTCAGGGTTTTATTTGGGTTTTTTTTTTCCTCCCATTTTCTTTTTAATCTAAACTGTAATTTTTTAAGAATTTTTTTTGCAAATATGTGACTATTTCTTTTTTTTTTTATTTTTTTTTTATTTTTCGAGACAGGGTTTCTCCGTAGCTTTTGGTTCCTGTCCTGGAACTAGCTCTTGTAGACCAGGCTGGCCTCGAACTCACAGAGATCCGCCTGCCTCTGCCTCCCGAGTGCTGGGATTAAAGGCGTGCGCCACCACCGCCCGGCTATATGTGACTATTTCTATCTTTTTCTCTCTCTAACTCCTCCTGTGCTCCTAATCCCTCTCAAATCCATGACCTTCTTTAATTATTGTTGTTATATATATATATATATATATATATATATAAAACATGCATATATATACACACACACACATGCATACATGCATACAACCTATTGAATCCATTTAGTGTCATTTGTATGCATACGTATTTAGGGTTGATTGTAGGATTGGAAAGCCTATCGAGGGACTTGTCCCTGGAGAAAGCTGATTCTTCCTTCCTCAGCAGCCATTGATTGCCTGTAGCTCTTCGTCTTGGGGTGGAGCCTTTTAGAACTGTCCCCATCCACATTGTCACGTCAACTGGTATTGTCGTTATACAGGTCTTGTTTAGGTGACCACACTGTTGTGATTTCATGGGGACAGCATCCCTAAAATGTCTAGAAGATACTATCTTGATATTTCTACAAGACATTATCATGATTCTTTGGATCTTACAGTGTCTCCACCCCCTTCTCTGTAATTTTCCCAATAGCCTTAGTTGTTTAGGTAGCATTGTAGATGTCCAACTAGGTGCTATTGCAGAAAAATACAGTTAGAAGTTATACTGGTTTAGGAAAATGGCAATAAGAGGGTCTAGGCCTAGGACCTCTCCAGTTGTTGTAGCTGGCTAGGCTTATGGTACCAGGTGTGAACTCCCTCTTTAAGTAGGCCTTAAGTTCAGGTGGACAGTTGTTGATAACACAGTCAGAATGGTTAGTCAGTCAGTGAACAACAGATAACAAATATTGGTGAAAGGCCAGCTGGCCTAGGTCTGAAAAAGCATGGGATAAATCCGGACTAGCTGAACATAGTGGACAATGAGGACTACCGAGAACTCAAGAACAATGGCAATGGGTTTTTGATCCTACTGCACGTACTGGCTTTGGGGGAGCCTAGGCAGTTTGGATGCTCACCTTAGGAGACCTGGATAGAGGTGGGCGGTCCTTGGGCTTCCCACAGGTCAGGGAACCCTGATTGCTCTTCGAGCAGATGAGGGAGGGGGACTTGATCGGGGGAGGGGGAGGGAAATGGGAAGCGGTTGCGGGGAGGAGGCAGAAATCCTTAATAAATAAATAAATTTAAAAAAAAAAACAAATATTGGTGAGACTGTAGGGGAAAGACAGCCTTTCTTCAGTACTGATGCTGTCACAAACTGCTGTAGCCACTGAGGAAGTCAGTGCGGTACATTCTTTCAATAAATAAATAAACTAAAAGTAAGTTTGACCCAGCATACAAAGGACTCGACACCCTGCTACACAGGTGCTGCTCATCCATGTTCATCTCCACTCTGTTCACAAGAGCAGGAGATGGTCCCTTCTACTGAGATGATGGAAGTGTGAGACACACACATACACACACACACACACACACACACACACTATGGAATACTATTCGGCTATCAAGAAAAATAAAACTTTGCAGGTAAATCTATAGAACTGGAAAGTATTGTGCTGAGTGAATACGAATGCCGTATAGTCTCTCTCATACATGGATCCTAGCCCTGAATCTTTAGAACTGAGTATATATCATAAAGTGACCACAAAAGCCAGCAGAGTAGAAAGAAACCATGCAGATGGAACTCTAGGGAGGGTGAGGGGTACCCTGACTCTAATTTGCATTTGCTTGATTGCTAAGGATGTTAAGCATTTTGGCAGAGTGGGAACAGTGTCTACAAGGTCTCACAATGTAGCCCTAACTGCTCTAACTCACAGACATCCACCTGCTTCTGCCTTCTGAGATTAAAGGCATATGCCACCATGCCTTGAGCTGAACACTTTTGAGGGTATTTCTTAACCAGTTTTATTTCGTCTTTTGAGACCTCTTTGTTCAGATCTATAGCCTGGTTTGTTTGTTTGTTTGCTTGCTTGTTTTGAGTCATTTTGCTTGTTTGTCTTACTGTTTTTTGAGTTCTTTGTAGTCTATACATTAATCCTCTATCAGTGTAGATGACAAAGGTTCCCGCCTGCTCTGTGGGCGTCCTCTTCACTGCTTGTTTCCTTCGCTGTGCAGGAGCATTTTAGTTTTCTGGAGTCTCATTTGTCAGCTGTTGGCCTCAATTCCTCAGCAAATGGAGTCCTGTTTAGGAAGACTTTTCCCACACCTTTGTGTTGTACAGAATTTTAGAATGTCTTTTTATTGTTTTTCTGTAGGGATTTTAGTTGGGGTTGCCTTGACTTTGGTAGGAAGGTCATCTTCACAGTATTAATGCTGCTAATCCATCCTCTAGTGTTCTCAGACTCTTTCATCAGAATTTTTAAATTTTCAAAAATTGTCAAGGTTTTTACCTACTTGGTTATGCTCATTCCTAGATATTTTAATTTTTGAGGCTATTGTGAATGGAAGGGCGCCCGCGATCTCTTCCTTAGATTGCTTGTGATTGGCATGCAGGAAGGCTGTCGTTTAACTTGGCTGTGTGTCCTGGCTCCGCTGAAAGTGTTGCTCATTTCCAGAAGTTTCGGGTGGAATGCTTGTGGCTCCCACTTTCCCTTGTGCATGACACTGACTTGGCAGACGAGTTTCCCTGTACAGCATCTTTTCACTGACTCTCATTTCCCTGCAGGGCTGTTGTGTGGCAGGGCCTCTAGTTGGCTGCCCTAGTTTGCTTTTGATTCGCACTATAAGCCATGATTGGCTTCAGTAAATACCACTGTGTGCCTTGAAGCTCCCCTGCCATAAATACACATCCCCTGGATGGTAGACTTTGGTGCATAGTAGCAATGCTCTGAATTACACTGAGCTTGGGCCCAGTGGTGCTCACGGGAAACCGTGAGCAGGTGAGAGCTCAGGTGTCCGCCCCAGCCCACTGTGCTTTCTCCCAGGCACTTCCAACACAAGACACTCATTCACAGTTACGGCTACCGTCATTAAACATCACATGGGCACCAGGTCCATACAGTCTGTAAGTCTCGTGATAGCTTTGCAAGGTTGAGCTTCGTAGACAACAAAACAGACTAGAGCCACTCAGCTAGAATCCAGGAGGAGGCGGTTCTCCTGTTGAGTAAGGAAGAAGCGAGAATGCTGTCTCTGGCCATCTGATGGGCAGATCTTCATTCCAGAGCTGCTTCAGCCTGAGCTTGGTACTAACGATCAGGCTGCCGTGTGTGGTCCTGCCCTCGGATAGCTTCCGTTTCCAGGATGCCATTCTCTTTTGCCCCTACTCTCTCCTGCAGCACGCCCCTTCTTGTCTCCTGGCCCCATCACTGTGGCCTCTGCACTGTGCTTCAGTGCTCTGTTTCTGGGTCTCTGGTCTATTAGGATGATGTCCCACATGGGCCCCTGATAGAGACTGGCTGTGTATGCAGGGCCTGCAGGTTATTCTGTGTCTTCTGAGTGCCACCCCTGAGAGAACTCTTCGAGTCCCGTACATGGCTTTCTCTCCAGCTGCTTAGCCATTTCATATTGGAAGCTCTGATCAGTATCCCTGGGTTACCAAAAGTCAACAACAGCACCCTGCTCATAGAGAACAGGGGCCTCACCTAAGATTGTGCAGTAGGGATTGTTGAAGGAGCATCAGCTCAGGCACAGAGGCACAGTGCAAACCTCCAGCCCCAACATCTGTGGTGGCACAGGCCTTGTTTGTTCATTTTCTCCTGACATTTAAAAATACCTTTCCCAAACCAGATTAAATAGATGAAATTAATGGTTTGGCTGACATGTAGGACAAACATACCAGAGATCACAGGAACCTTTACAAAGCCCAGCTGTAGAACTGCTGGCTTGGGATGAGGCATGATGTGGGTTTTAGCAATGTTTGCTGAACAGGTTTTGGGGTACAGAGTGCTGAGGATAGAACGAATAAGATCTAGTGTTGACCCTGACAGGCCCTCCCTCTCACATCTGTGTGTTACTGATAGATCAGGGGAGAGGAAATCATTGCCTTCAGGGGTGGACCCATCAATGACCCATCTAGGCTCCACCTCTAACCCAGTGGGTACACAGATGGCCCTGGCTAAACCCAACCAAAGCAAAAGTCATCAAAGAACTGCTAATGATGGGAAGAGTGTGGTAGGGATGGGAGGGAGACAAGGGGGGTGACTGGAAGAGAATGATCTGAATTGTTTAAGAATGAAAACTTGTGCCCAGGGAGCTATTGACAGATGTCTTAGTTACTGTTCTGTTGCTGTGAAGATATTCCATGACCAAGGAAACTTGCAGAAGAAGGCATTGTCCATCCTTGTACCCAGGGACTGACACTAGCATCACTAGAAATCCCTGTTGAGTCACAAAACTGAATCCCAGTTCGTGAACCTGGAGAGAGTAAACAGGAGCCAGTCAGCACCTCGGAAGACTCATGGCCACAGCCAAATGCCCAGCCTTCTGGACACATCTGTTTGCAGGAGTTTTGTTCACCCCTGCTGTCCTCCCATTAGAGGTATGGGGTTCGGGTCGTCACCTCAACTGTTATGTGTACTACCTGTTGCTGCCGCCTAAAACTCCTGGCTCTCAGCTCAGGAAGGGCTTGATGATAGCGAGCACCTATGAGGTCCTAAGCGCTTCAACAGACAGCTGTTTCATTGCCCCTTGAGTCACTTGTCTGCAGACGCTTACTGTGTGCGGCTCTGGCCGCTCATGGGTTAGCACAGTCATGCTCTACTTCTTGGATGGTCTCAAGGCTCCCATAATAACTCCTAGAAGGCAATTTCTTGGTACTTAGGGTGACAGGCTCTTGTCACAAGAAAGATCCTGTCACTTTCAGTGATACATTCTTCACTGTTCTAGGATGTTACCTTAGTCACCCTTTGAATGCTGTGAGAAGACGCCATGACCAAGGCAACTTACAGATAAAGTGTTTAGTTGGGAGGTTGCTTGTAGTTGCAGAGGGTTAGTCCATGGCAGATGCATGGTGGTGGCAGGTATGCATGGTGCTGGAGCATAGCCGAGAGCTCACATCTGATCCGAAAGATGCATGCAAAGAGAGGGAGAGGGGGATGGACTTGGTATGAGCTTCTGAAACCTCCAAGCCCATCCCAGTGGTACACCTTCTCCAACAAGGCCACACCTCCTAATCCTTCCCAAACAGTTCCACTAACTGGGGTCCAAGCATTCAAATACATGAGCCTTTGGGGGCCGTTCTCAGTCAGACCACCACAGATACGTTATTAAATACATGAGCCTTTGGGGGCCGTTCTCAATCAGACCACCACAGATACGTTATTAAATACATGAGCCTTTGGGGGCCGTTCTCTGTCAGACCACCACAGATACATTATTAAAACCCCCTTCACCTGGCAGCTCCAAGAAATTTAAAGGCCTAATAGAGAAATGGCACCTTGGCAAGGCCAGAGCTCACCCAGTATGCTATGTAACTTGAAAAATATCTCCCATGGGCATGTGTATTTTACATGTTTTATTGGGCAAACCTCCCAGCTATCTTCAGTTTGCATAACCCTGTGTACATGGTAAAAATGTAAAGAGTTCAATCCAGTAAGATTTGAACAAACTGTTTAGCAAGGACACTATGGTCTAATTAAGCAGTCTTAGCAAGGATTGCCAGGGTGCATGTAAATCCAACAAATGTTGAAAGCAGCGTACATAATTGAGTCACCTGGGGGGGGGCGGTGCTAATTAATTAGCTGGATACAGCTGAACCAGGAGTTAAAACACCCATAACCTAAACATAGCCTGTCAGTATCAGGACACTGTAAGAACAGTGCAGATACCAACCCCTTAACGTGCATATCTTCAGACCCCCACCCCATGCCTGCTAGCCCAAATCTTTTATTACACAGACATTTAAGAGAATCTCACCGTGTACCCCAGGCTGGTTTAGAACAAACTGTCCTCCTGCCTCAGTCTCCCACATTGTGGGGTCTTCACTGGACACTGCCGTCCAGAGCCAGCATTTAACAACACACTGAGAACTTCTCCACACTAAAGTCTGAGACACACTGGGTCAGACACTGCGGAGTGAACCTTACCTGAGCCATTTCCCACTCAACCAGCAAACTCCCAAGGGTAGGCACTAGTGTATCTCATGCCCAGAATAGACCCCACAGCTATCCGGTATCTCCCAGGGGCTTGATGGCATGGCTCTGTTTTTAGTGTCACACTCTGCTACCCTGTGACATGACCTTCACTGTCCTAAGAAGATTGTAATTGCGTCCAAAGTTATCTGCTGGAATAAAGTGAGTAAGAACAGTCTAGATGCTGTAGAACTGCATGCCTGTGAGAGATATCATAAAACCAGTATTTATCCTAGCCCCCAGAAATAGTTTCCACCAAGCTCTCATCAGTCATGGCTTCTCTGGCAGCAGACCATTTGATCTAAACAAGGTGGCATGTACTGGGCCCAGCGGCTAAGGAGGCAGAGAGAGGCCTAATATGTGTTTGAGGCACAGGGAGACCTGATTGAGGGGAAGGAGGGAGGGGGGAAGGAGGGAGGGAGGGAGGGAGGGAGGGAGGGAGGGAGGGAGGGAGAAAACAAACACAATAACAAAAGCTTAAGAGATCACAGTGTCCAAAACAAGTTTTCTTTTACAGGGTCTGATGGAACTTTCCGTAGCTCTTCAGAAGTGGCAGGGCCTCTGCATTCTCCATCATGATGTGATTCTATGTGAAGTGTAGTTTAATGACATTTGATACATGATCCAGTATTTCTTCAGGCCAAAGACAGTATCTCCATAAGGTGGCTCCTTTCCTTGCTGTCGCTGCTCTGCCATGTGGTCACTTGGCTTTTGCAGCGTCTTTTTCAAATGGCCTCCCTTCCCTAGTGTTTTCCTGTGTTGGTTGTTTTTGCTGTTTGACCCTTTTGGGGGCCCGCCACCCAGCTCCCAAATAAATCACACACAGAGGCTTATTATTACTTGGCCTTGGTTGGCTTATTTCTAACCAACATTCCTTAAATTATCCCACTACCTTTTGCCTCTGGGCTTTTTCCTTTTCTTCTGTGTGTTACTCTCACTTTTACTCTGTGACTAGCTGTGCAGCTGGGTGGCTGTGCGACTGGGTGGTTGTGCAGCTGTGCGACTGGGTGGTTGTGCAACTGGGTGGCTGTGCGGCTGGGTGGCTGTGCGGCTGTGTGGCTGGGTGACTGTGCGGCTGGGTGGCTGTGCGGCTGGGTGGCTGTGCGGCTGGGTGGCTGTGCGGCTGGGTGGCTGTGTGGCTGTGCGGCTGTGCGGCTGGGTGGCTGTGTGGCTGTGCGGCTGTGTGGCTGTGCGGCTGTGCGGCTGGGTGGCTGTGCGGCTGTGTGGCTGTGCGGCTGGGTGGCTGTGCGGCTGTGCGGCTGGGTGGCTGTGTGGCTGTGCGGCTGGGTGGCTGTGCGGCTGGGTGACTGTGCGGCTGTGCGGCTGGGTGGCTGTGCGGCTGTGTGGCTGTGCGGCTGGGTGGCTGTGCGGCTGTGCGGCTGGGTGGCTGTGCGGCTGGGTGGCTGTGTGGCTGTGCGGCTGGGTGGCTGTGCGGCTGGGTGGCTGGGTGGCTGTGCGGCTGTGCGGCTGGGTGGCTGGGTGGCTGTGCGGCTGTGTAGCTGTGCGGCTGTGCGGCTGGGTGGCTGGGTGGCTGGCCCCTAGTATCCTCCCCTTCTTGTTCTCTTGCTTCTTTTTTGTCTATTCTCTGTTTGCCAGCCCAGCCTATCCCTCTCCTGCCTTGCTATTGGCCATTTAGTGCCTTACTAGACCAATCGGGTATTTCAGACAGGCGAAGTAGCACAGCTTCACAGAGTTAAACAAACACGACATAAAAGAGTGTAACACATCTTAAGCTAATATTCCACAGGACCCTGCTCTGTTTGCTTCTTGCTGGACCCTTCTTATTAAACCCTCCTGTGCCAGTTGGTTTCAGCTTGGTAACCTTGAGTGTAAATGAAGAATTAATCTCAATCCAGGTCAGCCTGTGGGGGTGTCTGTGGGGGACTGTCTTGATTGTTACTTGGTGGAGAAGAGCCCAATCCACTGTGGACCGTACCACTCCCCCACACCCACCACACCTGTCACCCACACACCCGTGGGGTCCCCCTTCTTCTAGCAGTTCACTGGCTACCAGTCCACAAGGACAAAGGGGCAGAAGCGGCAACAGAAAGCTTTGCACCCCGCCTGTGGACATGGCGGAGCTAGCCTCTGGGATATGACTTGAGTGAGACCGTTCAGCTTTATTCCAGAGTATAGGGAGTATAGGGTTGGAGTGGTAGCTGAGGCAAACCCTAGTTTGCATTAGTGGTCTGCTCCTATCATAAGCTGGGTTAGTGGCAACATGGCCCTGTGGAAATAGCTAGAATATGCTGCTTAATCACCATGTGGGCAGCAGGGGAAGAACATTTGCAGGGAACTGTGTCAGACATCTAGGCCTAGAGACATTTTCCAGATAAGGTTAGGAAGAGAGCAGGAAGCGCCCTCTCTCCCAGGACAAGAGAAGGAGCCCTCCATATTGTGCCGAGCCCTGGGAGAGCTGCTGAAGTATGGTAGACTGCAGCATCTGACCAGCAGGGCTTCCCAACGCACCCCTTCCACTCCCGCCCCTCACTCATACCCACCCCACCCACATCCCCTTCTACCACCCCCACCCATCCGCCCACTCCCAAAGGGGCTCCTGAGCCATGTAGAGAGGAGAAAGCTGCTAGGGGGCAAGGACGATGTTTGTGCCATCTGCCCCGACTGTGGACGCAAGGCTTTAGTTCCCTGCCTTGACGTCACTGAAATAATGAACAGAAACCTGGACTGTAAACCTAATAACGCCCCTTCCCAAAGCTGCTCTTTGCCACAATAAGAAAGAAAGCTAGAGCACCAGGCCGCACGATAACCAGGGAGGGCCCCTTATATGAGATGAGGCAGTGGTGTAGAGCGGCCAGTACAGAGCACGTGCCCTGCCCCAGCCTGGGCACTGCTGCTAAGGGGTCTGAAAGAGGTGCTGAGCTGTGCTCACCAGTGGTTGTGCCTTAGCGGTGGTGGCATTCCCTGCTGGGCTTCGGTTTGAGCCACGCTTGGTGTATTTATCTGCCCTGCAGGTCTTAGAACCTCCTTGGACATCTTATAAAATCTGTCGGCCGTGTGATACGTACTCTCTCCAGTATAATTTTTTCTACCAAATGGTGCTGAGGCCACCTGGGTCTTAACAAGTGTCAAGGCAGCTCCAGCACTCTCAGGTTGTTGGGGCTCCTTCGTCTGTCTGTGTGATCCACCGGAATGAGTGTGGCCAAATGAGCAAGCCTCATTCTCATGTGCTCTGCACCTCCTCAGCCGGCCATATTATCACACGCATCAAGAAGGAGGCAGCCACGTGCTAGACCAGCTGTGACATTATGTTTGGGTAGATGTGAGCACTCTTCTCTTCAGCTGCTGCTTTCTGGAGCTTCTGATTTCCTTTCCTCCTGCGGGAAGACAGCTGTGGTACCTGCAGGCCGGGCCAGCAAGGCAGGAAGCCCTAGGCAGCTGTCTCCGGGAGGCGGGGCGTGCAAATGTTAAGGGAACAAAGTCAATTTACATATGCCTTAAAGTTTCTAGATCTCATATTATCTTAAGTTCACATCTGGCTCAGTGAGACACCTCAGTGTAAAGGCTGCTGCCACCAAACCTGACAAAGCTGGGTCCATCCCTAGGACTCACATAGTAGCAGGACAAGGCTGGCTTCTGTAAGTTGTTCTGTGGCCTCCACTCAGGAAGCATGGCATGCATACATGCCCTAGATTACTAACTTAATTAATTAAAGTGAATACCCTCCCTGCTGGGAAAACAGATCTGCCAGGACTTTTCTCAGAGCGCTTTTGAGACCCTGGTGGGATGGCCCCTGGTGGCACGCAGCAGCCAGGGCTCCGCATGCGCTCAGCGATGTTCCTCATGGCTGTGTCTGCACCAGGCCTCGGTGCTTACCCTCTCGCTTAAGTCAACCCCCGCATGCTTCATCTCTGAAGCCCCGCCCGTGTGGGGGGGGTCTGAGAAACCCTTTTCCTTTCTGCCTAAAAGGTTCATAGTGAAGGGAACAACAGACAGTTTTCACTAGCCCAATGCACAAATACAAACACTTCAGAGATGTACTTCTAACCAAGGGTGCCTCTGAGGTAGTTATAACATCTAGCACGACTGAGCCCTTGCCTGTTGGGAGGCAGGCTGTCAGTGACCTCCCAAGGGCCACCTCCAGGGCCAGAGGATTGAAATGACTCTCCGAGGTCATGTGGGATGAGCACTAGTGTTCAGAAATGCTGCTGACCTCCAGGGCTCCTTCCTGGGAATCCCTCTTCCCTCACCAGGTAGGAGTCAGACAAAGTCTGCTGCAGCACTGGCAGACTCCTGGGGCCAGGGGACAATAGACAGACAGATGACAGAGGTGCTCCAGCATCCCTTCTTCAAGATGCAGCAGACTGGTCTTGCAGCCGAAGTTATAATGAACAAGGAAATGGCAAAGAAAGACTGTCTGGGGGAGCCATATTAGGTGATGGCTATGGGTGCACAAGAGTGGATGGACCAAAGGCACCTGCTCAGAAGCCCTCAGGGAGGCCATGAGTGGGGCGAATTCAGAGGTCATGGTGGGGAAAGTGTCCACACATAAAGGATGCAGCTGGAGAGCATCAGAGAGGACTTCAGAAGGATGCTAGGTTCACAGATAGAGGATGCAGCTGGGAGGAGCATCAGAGTGGCCTTCAGAAGGATGCTAGGTTCACAGATAGAGGATGCGGCTGGGAGGAGCATCAGAGCGGCCTTCAGAAGGATACTCAAACAAACCTTCCAGCTGCCAGGACTAATTTTCTTCAGACACATGAGGGAACTACTGTGTCTTGCTTCGTCCATGTGAGGAAGGCCAGAGGCTGTCCAGGGATAGACATGTCACGACTGATCTGACCATTCTTTATTCCCTAGGCAAACTCAGAGCCTGCTCTGGATCCACAGCAAATCCAAGCCTTCGAGCAGCTCTGCCGGCTCTACCGAGGAAGTTCTCGGGTAATGGTTATGGTTGATGTTTCTGTTTCTGATTTGTAACTTACTGTTCCGAGTCCTGCTTCCAGCTCTAGCTTGGAAGGTGCCCGTTATACCTGTTCTGACCACATGGCCCACCAGTCCTGGCCCCCAGGGCACTCAGAATTTGCAGCAAAGGCAAAGGCAATAGATAGGTATCTGTTACTTACCTCACGGGGGCTGTGAGGACACAGGCGGGCTGTGCATGGCCTGTCTCCATAGAGAGCAAGCTAGAAGCCTGTGTCCTCCTTCAGGAAGTTCATATCTGAGACTGCCAAACCTGCCCTACAGCCATGCCCTCCTCAGCATCTGCTTTAGTTGTATCTGGGCCACGGGCAACAGTGGCTTGCACCTGGTGGAAGCGTAAATGCGGGAAGCCGGGACCCTGAACCTCCAGGTCTCCCCCAGCTTGAGGCTTCTGCTCACTTAGTTCAGCGTGGTCAGTCCAGCCCTGCCCACTGCTTCTGCGTACCAGCTAGCAAGCAGAGTAAAAGGAAGATGAGGCTAGCCCTCTCTTCAGGAACAGTAGCTAGAAGTTGTACATACTCCTTCCCTTGTCTACAAGGTAGGTTTGTGACCACCTAGCTAGCTGCAGTGAAGACTGGGGAACTGGACATGGCTGAACTCTTGGTCTCTTACAACTGTGGGAGGAGAGAAGTCAGTCCTGCAGAGGTGTCCATGGCAGGCGGAAGTGTGTCCCTGGGCTCTCAGCCTGCCTTCCTTCAGGAATGGCCTACGTCCCATCCAGGCATCGAGAGCACAGGCCTGGCAGCACCCTGAGCTCAGCCTGCCCCAGGAAACCTGGAGACATCTTTTCTGTACTCTTAGACATTTTCCTCCAGACTTCTGTGCTCTGGGTAAGGTTCCTGTTAGCCCGGGGCCATGCAAATCCAACTGGTGAGAACCTCTTGTCCCTTCCCTTCTGCATAGCCCAGGCTGGCTCCCGGCCACTGGAAAGAGGGAAGAGGACCAGGTCAACTCCTCCACTCCAGGTCACACCCACATCCCACCCAGTCCGGGGGTTTTCTGAGCTTGTCTAGTGCCGGCTACCTCTGAGCATGTAGCCCTGCTCTTACACCATTCTTGAGCAGAGACTGGGGATAAAGTGGCATTCCCTCTTGAGTTGTTAGTCTGGACAGCGGTTCGTGTTTCTGGAAACCTCCAGGGTCTCCCGAATGAGACCCTGCAGTTTGACTGAACTGGCTGGTGTCAGTCCGGCCCTTCCTGCCTACCACCGAGCTCTGACCATTCTGCTCCACTGGGCCAGTGATGTCCTAGTGACTGAGACAGGAGAAGCTAGTGTGAGACTCTGAAGAAACAGGAACCTGGTCCGTGGTTGGTCTCTGTCGTGGTGTCAGAATGCAGACACCCCTTGAGCACGGTGTCCATAGCTGTTCTTTTGGAAACCTGGGGCATAATCTCCTCACAGACCCTTCACAAGGTCTGGATTACAGAGTTGGAAGTGCCGTGAGAGATGTACAGAACAACCGGAAGTCAGGGCGGGCACGCAGGGCACGCGTGACGGGAATGTAACCTCCAGAAGGCAAGACCACAGGCAGCTTGGCTGAGCAGAAATGGCCACACGCGTCTGAGTTTGAATCCTACCCTGTCACTCACAGCTGGGTGGCTCAGAGTCCCTCCTCGGGGTTTTGTGGAGGATTAGAAGCATCACCCATGAAAAGCACCCAGCCTGTCTGGTCCTGTGGCTTGCAGAGATGCCAGAGGACTGATGCCAGGAGACAGATGCATACAGTCGCACTGGGGCGTTTGAAGGCTCACTTGCTACTTGCTCCCCTGGGGGCGGTCCCTACAGAAAGGCATCCATTGCCCTCCAGTGAGGCCTCAGCAGTGCTCCTGAGAGCAGCCTTGGGGACCGTGCTCCATCTCCAGGCCCAGTCATGGTTCCGGGTTTAAGTCCTGACCTTGAGTGAGTCTTCAGGTTAGCTCTGTGGGAGAGCCAGGTGCTGATGCTTAGCAGGCAGGAGTCCCAGCTCCTGGTTACCGACTCATTTCCTCTGACCGGCAAGGACATCTGAGCACCAGGCTGCCAGACTCTCACTTGCAGAAAGCCAGCTAGGCGAGAGGAGGCAGCCAGGTGTATAGCCTGGCTTTCCAGGGGGCTGGCAGGAAGGGTTTCTCCTGGTAGGTGTTCCAGAACTGAACCACTTGCAGATGAGGGGCAGTACCAAGGCCACTGGTGACTACAAACAGATGCAAGGGGGGGGGGGGTGTTGGTGGAGAGGTGGGATCCATGAGCGTCACTTGGTGGCCAAACCAAATAGGTTACCATAAAGAGAGGCGAAAGCCAGTGATGATAATTCTGGACCACAAGAAGCCTA
The DNA here is from genome assembly GCF_018167655.1 of Microtus oregoni. Classification (NCBI taxonomy): domain Eukaryota; kingdom Metazoa; phylum Chordata; class Mammalia; order Rodentia; family Cricetidae; genus Microtus; species Microtus oregoni. The sequence goes on from NW_024543088.1 coordinate 23,956,438, forward strand.
TGGGAGAGATGTGGAGGAGAGAGTCTAAGGGAGGCTGTGCACAGGAAGCCTATGGGAGAGATGCGGAGTAGAGAGTCTAAGGGAGGCTGTGCACAGGAAGCCCATGGGAGAGATGCGGAGGAGAGAGTCTAAGGGAGGCTGTGCACAGGAAGGCAACTGAGTCTGGAGCACTCCCACCCGAGCAGCATCTTCTTGAGCTCATGGGGGGACGTCCCTTGCAGGAGACACCACCTTGTGATCCAAACCGAGTGTTTTTCACTCCTTGTAGGCAGAGAGCAGGACCCCCACAGGCTGTGCCCTCCCTCACCTCACGTGTGCCCTCTTCCTCGCAGCTGGCTCTCCTTACGGAACTCTCCCAGAACCGCAGCGGTGACAGCTGTAGGCCATTCGCGGGCTCCCAGAGTGGCCCTGCTTTCAACAGCATCTTCCAGAATGAGAACTTCCAGCTGCAGCTCGCGCCTCCCCCTGTGGCTGAAGACTGAGGCCTCCCTGGAAGACCCCAGCACTGCAGGAGGCAGGAGGGGCCTCCTGGACCAGCTCAGCCTCTGCCTTCCAAACTCCTGCACAGAGGCCCCGAGGAGACCCTTGTGCCCGCCCTGCCACCCTCCCATCTCAGTGCAGTCTCCCTGTTGTAGCATCGGTCCAGCAGACAGGCCGGTTCCATTTTGCTCGGAGTGCTGCCCAGCGCTGTGGACAGTAACCTTTACCCAGTGGCATTCCGTATGAATCACATGGGAGCTGGGGAGGGAGGGGCACATCACTGTGGAAAGCAAAGCTCGGCCTGGAAAGAGCAGCGGTCGGGAACCAGCCATGCCTGTTGGTGTTTGTATTAAACCCATGTGAGCAGGAGACATAAGCTTCAAAACAATAAATGTCTCAGTGTTTAAGTCCTGGTTCTGCATGCCTGCCAGTCCCCAGATGTCAGTCTGTCAAGTCAGGGACCCTAACACTGTTCAAACAAGCAGCTCTGTCATAGGCTCCACTTGGGCCTCAACACCCAGGTGCCCCTGTGGTCAGATCAGGGTGGTCAAGGAGAGAAGAGCCTGGACATGCTCACTGACCAGAGAGCTCTCAGGATGATCTGTCCCTGCCCCTCTATGGTGGGGTTCCAGGCATATGCAGCCCTGACTAGCTTTTATGTAGGTTCTGGGGATTGACTAGCAAGCAGTATTAACGCAGAACTACCTCCCTATCCCCTCCCAACCACACACCCAGGTCCCATTGCTGTCCTTTAGCCATGAGACCCTAAAGCCAACACTTGAGACGGGCAGGCCCTGGTCTGTACTTCAGCCACACTGGACCTGGGGTGGCAAGGGCGTGAAGCACCAGTGTTGGACACAGCTTTCGTTGGGTCGGGTGAGCCCCCTCTACAGAATTTTCTGACAACTGTGAGGCTCCAGCCTTGAGGGCAGAGAACCAGAGGAAGTGCTGCTGCAAATGTCCCCATTAGGGACCGCGATGGGCTGCCAGCCAGGAGCTGGGCTCCAGGCTCTGCCCCATGCTGCCCCCCCCCCCCAAAGACACCCAGAGCTAAGGAAGGCAGTTGGGACCTCTGGAGAACTCCAGCCATAGAAAGCTCTCGGGAATGTATGAGAAAATGTTTTATAAAGGCGTGACCCAGTATGGCTGCCGGGAGGGGAGGGAGCGCTGCAGGAGGAGAGCCAGCTCATCCTTGATGAATGCTTTAGCGGATAAATAATTCAGAGTGATGGGGATCCTTTTAGAGCCGTGTTTCCACTCAGCACTGTCTGCAGGAAAATGGTTCCCAAAGCTGCAGCTGTGCCCAGAGTACAAGCAAGACCTCCTGCAGTGTGGCCTTCTGGGTAGGTCAGTGCCACTCCAGGGAAGGCCAGAGCACAGATGAGCTCCTGGGAGTGCCCCAGCATGGAAGTGCATGTCCCCTCCGCCCCAGGGCACCCAGCTCCCTCTTTTGGCTCCAGGCTTCTCTGCACATACTTTTTGAAGCCCTTCTCAGACACACACACACACACAGCAGAAAGCAGCATTTGGCTCTCACCTTGTCTGTGCTCCAGGGAGCACGCCCCGTAATACTGCTCATGAGCCCTGCTAATCTTTCCTGCCTCTACCTCTGCTCAGGGCGGTAGGAGGGTATGTGTTCTTCGTTCTGTTTGCACAGTCAGATTCTGAGTGCCAAGCATGTGCCATGCTTGGCTTCAAACAAGTGTCACTACTGTCTCCTAAAGTCGCCATTTTTCCCAGGCGTGGACAGAAACGTTCACAAACGCCGTGTATAACGTGAGTGTATCAGGTCAACCACATAGAGATGACCTCCATGGCAGATTGTCCACCCCCAGGCCAATCAATATCCTGATTCCTAAGAACATGTTCAGTGCTGTTACACACATGTTCTCGTGCGTGTGCATGTGTGCATGTGTGTATGTGTGTGTTCATTTATGTGTGTGCATGCGTGCCGCTCTGCCAATCAAACACTGACTCCTGAACAACATTCCATCGTGTCTAAACGGACTCATTCCATTGCAAGGCGGCCTCTGTGGCTATAGGCGCTAGCCTCTTACCATCCTTGCACCTGACTTTTGTGAACATATATGCATTTATTTTTATTGGTTATGACCTTGGGGATGATTTCACAATGCCAAGGGGTAAGCTAGGGATGCTTAGTGACTTTCTGAATGTCTACGTGAAGTTACAGCTTCAGACGCATGGACTGATGGGAATAGTTCACACACCATCTACCCCCAAACTTCTTTCCTGAGTTCACCTCTAAGAGCAAGGCTCGGTCATTAGTCTCCCATCCCCCATCACAGCCAGGGAGTAGCTGACCCTGGCAGGGCCCACTTTAAAGCTGCTGGTTAGGGCTGGGCACAGCTGGGACTGGAGGGGTGAGGTTAGGCTGAGCATGCTCCCTGCAATATACCCCACATGCTGGTCTCTTGGGCAGCCCAGGTGTGTGGCCACAGCAGTCAGGGGCTGGGCTTGGGCGAGGAATAGGAAGCTGTATGGTTGGTGTTTGCTGGCTGGAGAGCAGTGGGGGCTGCCCCTAGTATTTCCCTGCAGTGTGAACTCCACATCTGACTTAAGTCTTGACTGCTTCAGCCAACACACGGGCACACGCACATGCACACACACAGTTTTCAAGGACAGTGAAGAAGCTGCTGTGGAGGGAGGGGTGCTTGTGAGCCTCATGTGCCTACAACCTGCAGTGCTCCACGAGTCTACAGTGCTAGCGTTTGCCGTCATCTTGCAGAGAACCAGATCTCTGCGCTGGGAGAGATCGTCTGGAGATTTACACCGGGTGACAGGCTAGATGCCACGAGACTCAGACATTCCCCAAGACCCAAGCTTTCTAATCCGTCATCTCCAGATTTCACAGGCAGTCTCCGACTGGGAACACAGGAAAACGCCCCTGTGCCCACAAGCACCAGCCATGTTTGGAGCTCCTGGGATGGGCTTATTCTTCAGCGGACTCCAGCTGGCTCCAGGCTCCCAGCAAATGCCCTGGTCTCTCAACAGACACACAGTAATGTGGCCACTGCCTGGACACCCCACTTCCACCACCGATCCCAGGAAATGAGGACCCTTTGCTCAATAGGACTTCCATTTTCAGCCATGGAAATACAGGTTCATTTTAGAAAACTCCAAAAAGTAACAAAAACTGCCTGAGTATCTCAGCATCTTTACCTGTTCCTTTATATATCTATATATTTATTTCATGTGCATTCATGTTTTGTGTGCACGTATGTCTGTGTGAAGGTGTTGAATCTCCTGAGACTGGAGTTACAGGCAGTTAGAAGCTGCCATATGGGCACTGGGAATTGAACCTGGGTCCTCTGGAAGAGCAACCAGTGCTCTTGACCGCTGAGCCATCTCACCCGCCCACCTGTTCATTCACTTCCATCATGTCTCCCTGGCTCAAAGAATCTCCACCTGACCCTCTCTCCTCAAACCCAAGTGCCAAGAGACAGGCCCTGAGCTGGACACCGAGAGCTAAAAGCATGAACAGTTCCCAGGTTGTACTGAGGACAAGAGGCTAGCCTGGTGTACTGCAGAAGTGTAGGCAGTCAGCACTTGTAAGACTACAAACAAGAAGATGCCTTCCAGAATGTTACAGCACAATTATGCAAAGTTAAATCAGCGAACCACACATGCAGATGAGACTCACTGTCAGCAGGAATCCCCTAAGAAGGCAAGCTGGCGCTTTTGGAAGGAGAGCCAGCCTGGCGTGCAGGCCAGGACGTGACTGAAACGGCAGACGTGATGGACCAGTCTGAATGCTGAGCTTATAGGTGACAGGGCACGCGTACACACGTGCACTAGCTGGCAATCAGTACGCAGAAAGGGGAGGCTGGACCACAGCCTCGCTCCAGCTCCGTCTGGGTCACTGGGTGGTGAGCCACTCAGGCAGCACTCACTCCGTTACAGACAGCAATGGAGTAACACAGACAAAAGGCCGTGAGAGTGGACTTCTGGTCCAAGGTTCTGGGTTCGGGTCCCAACCTGACTAATGAATGGTGCCACTGTAACACTTTCTGAGCTGCCCTCATTTGTGACACTGGGTGCCATGAAGACCACAGAGGAAGTGAGGCGGCACCAGGAACTCGGTGAACGCACTACCGATGGTGTGTTTACTGTCCCCGGGGAGGCTGTCCCACGGAGTAAACCCAGAAGCTGGCAGGCAAAATCAAATGGAGTTCCTGGGCTTGCCACACTGAACCTTGACCTGGGCCTTAGTGATGGAGTCAGCCTGAGGTCTCACGGGGAAGCAGCCTCCCTCATCCTCCCCGTCTTATATAGCTGTCTTATACAGCACTCATGAATGGGAGAAAGGGCCTAACTTGGTGTGAAATAAAGATTATTTCTGGGGTGATACAATTTTTATTTCATATAAACCTGATGGAGTCAACACAAGAGTTTTCCCAAAGAGTTCTGGCAATGAACACACGTGGCAAGCAGGGACATGTGAATATTTAGCTGCGTCTCATCAGGTTTTATAGAGTGTAAATGGGCAAAGGGCACAGACAGCTTCTCTCCTAGCACACAGTAAACACTCGATACAAAAACTCAACAGCAGTTTGTTCTAGTACAAAAGAAAACCACATTTATTGTACAGCAGTGTTTCTCTAAAGTTGAACTGTCTTAGGAAAACAGAATCTAATTTTAGGAAATTACAGAAGGGTCAACATTGTGCTTAAACTTTAAAACAGGTTCCAAAGAACCCGGCACACCACGTGACTACTGCAAGGCATGGCTAGCCTTGATGCGCGTGCGCACACAGGGACCTGGGAGCGCCATTGCAGACTCCGGACCGGCTTCCGGCTGCTTCACCCTCCGTCACAAACAGCTACTCCATGGGCTGCACCAGCCCTTCGGGCACACTGTGCTTAGGCACCATAGTCACGACAAGGTGAGCTTTGGAAATGAACTCATTTTGAGAAATGCCCTTGTGTTTACACTGAGGTTTAATATGTCGTTCAGGGCGGTGGGGTACTGAAGAGGTGAGTGGTGCCCCCCTCACCTCCCACCCGCCCCTCCACGGGGAGCACACTCACACCCTCCCCACCAAGCCCCACAGTCCTCTGTTTGGGTTCGCAGCACCGCTGGACAAAGGGGAAGGAAAGAGAACTGTTCCAATATTTCCCTCAAGTAAAAAGTCAAAATATGACAATAACATTTTGAAACTAGGGTTCGGGGACAGTCAAGAGCAATGACATAAATAGTATTTTACTTAAAAGTGTCTTTTTGCTTACATGGCAGTATCTACACTACCATGCTCATTGGATATTCTGACTGTCTAAAGTGCCTGGTTGCAATCAAATTTGCATAAGAAGAATTTGTTCTGATCAACCCCAGAGGAGCGTGGTATCTCAAATAGACAAGCAGGCGAGGTTAGGAAGTCAAAGAATATTCCCAAGACGATCAGATCCCAAAGACTTGTGAGAAAATATCCATGGCTCAGGTTTTACATCGTGTTGTGTGCATTGCCTTGTGTTATATTGTGTTGTTGTGCTGCATTATATTGTATTACGGCCTGTTGGGACACTGGCTTTGCAGTGTTTTACACTGTGTTGTGCCGTGTTGAGTGTGGGCACTGTAGCTCTGGTTTTAGTCTATTCTGTATAGTGTGCTGTGTTGTGGTGTGTTGTTGTGCTGTGTTGTCTTGTGTTGGGATGCTGTAGCTCCGGTTTTAGTCTATTCTGTATAGTGTGCTGTGTTGTGCTGTGTTGTCTTGTGTTGGGATGCTGTAGCTCTGGTTTTAGTCTATTCTGTATAGTGTGCTGTGTTGTGATGTGTTGTTATGCTGTGTTGTCTTGTGTTGGGATGCTGTAGCTCTGGTTTTAGTCTATTCTGTATAGTGTGCTGTGTTGTGGTGTGTTGTTGTGCTGTGTTGTCTTGTGTTGGGATGCTGTGGCTCTGGTTTTAGACTATTCTGTATAGTGTGCTGTGTTGTGGTGTGTTGTTGTGCTGTGTTGTCTTGTGTTGGGATGCTGTGGCTCTGGTTTTAGACTATTCTGTATAGTGTGCTGTGTTGTGCTGTGTTGTCTTGTGTTGGGATGCTGTAGCTCTGGTTTTAGACTATTCTGTATAGTGTGCTGTGTTGTGGTGTGTTGTTGTGCTGTGTTGTGGTGTGTTGGGATGCTGTAGCTCTGGTTTTAGACTATTCTGTATAGTGTGCTGTGTTGTGGTGTGTTGTTGTGCTGTGCTGTCTTGTGTTGGGATGCTGTAGCTCTGGTTTTAGTCTATTCTGTATAGTGTGTTGTGTTGTCTTGTGTTGGGATGCTGTAGCTCCGGTTTTAGACTATTCTGTATTGTATTTCACTGTGTTCTGCTGAGACACAGGCTTGGGTTTACTCTGTCCTATGCTGTGTCACTTTGAGGTGTACGTCTTCCAGAAAAGCAACTGCTTCTCTTCAGGGTTATCCTCAAATTCTCGTTTTATACCTTAAATGTTACAAGGCAAAAAGAAAAAAAAAACCTCAGATTTTAAAGTAAAGCCTTATTTTTTTTTTTAAGATATCAAATAGTTATCCCAAAAAGGACTTTTAATTGCTTTGTCATTTCTCAGAAAAGTTATGGACACACTTAAAAGTTAAAATCTTGGTTAGGTAAGAAAACTATATTCTGCATTTAGTGGGGTCACGCTGGTACCTAACAAGCTTTCAAAAAAAAAAAATGGCAACAGTGCCAGTTTCTCACAGAAGCCCATCCACGTGGTCCAAGCCTTGCAGGCCAGCACTCTATAAAGTCCAGATTGCAAGCTTCCGTCTCTCACTGTACAAGGGCTAGTCAAAAGCCTATTTAACACAACTGTGCTTACCGTCTATAGTGCATGTTGCATCTAAGTTTTCTAAGGTGCCTATGAATACAGGTATACAAATCAGCACTATAATATCAGGATTACAGAGAAATTCTCTCATAGAACATAGAACAGAATAGGCCTAGAATTGAAGTTAAGCTATACATTTTTTTTATATTCTTTTCAGCTGATTTCAGAACGCAAGCATAGAGAAGTAATTCTGGCTTAATTGTATTTTAGACAGTTACTGGTATGAACAGTGATAGGAGACTAAAACTGAAAAAACGCTCGGTGTGCTTCTTCAGAAAAGGCCGTTTTGAGATCCCAGAATGCAAGGGGATGTGTCCAATTTTATAAAACTGGCAAGTGAAGCTTAGTGAATTTAATTACAAAGAGATTGTGCAAATATTTAATGGGATCGTCAATTGTTATTGAATGCAAAAATTACATCACATTTGTGGCAAGTCTGAATGGCAGTCGGGGTTTAGAAAATAGGACCCTGGACAGAAGTCACAGATGTTATGGATAAAGGGCATAAGCCCAACACTCAGCTAAGCTCCAGAACCGTGGCTCTGACTCCGTGTTTTCATGGAGCCCGAGTTGTAGACTCCAGCTAACTTAGTACTCGTGGCTGTGGGCCCACAGCAGAGAGGTGTGGGGAGCTCTGCTGCGTGCCTCTCCACCTGGGGATCTGAGGAGATCGTTCACCGCACATTTGAAGATGGCCCCGGTGCTGTCTCCACAGCCCTGAGTGCCAGGTGACGGATACCTGCCTCCAGTGAGGCACCACAAACCTCAGGCAGGGCTCACCAGATGTCCCCAGGCCATCCCAGGCCAGCAGCATGACCCTCCAGGTGAGTTGTGGCTGCTCCCACCTGCCCTGCCCTGTGCCTGCTGGTCCTTCTTGGCTTGAGCCTTTGCATTTCAGTAAGTGGGGATTTTTGCTACATTCTCCTCCAGCACAGAAGGTTGTAATGACTGCCTTCAAAGGAAGCCACATATTCTGCCTTCTGAACACTGAATGTTCTGGGCTTGTCAGCCTAAAGAAGGGGCTAGTGGTGAATCACTGTGACTCCATATTCAGTTGGGAAAGCAGATTCTTCCTGAGGACACAGTGAAGAACCCCAAATACAGGAGGCCCCGAGAGCACGGCGAGCCTCTCCTTCCCTCAAGGACACATGAACAGAGAGGAATGTGTGAGATTCTGACAGCACAAAGGCCATGGTGCCTGCTCAGACCAACAGGATCTGAGACACCCGCCCCCTGCAGCTGTGTGGGTCTCCTCACAGATGTTAAAGCTCCCAGATTTGTGCTATGCCTCACACATAAACTTAGGAGAACGGCAGATAGTGAAATCACACGAGAATGTCCACTATATAGCAAATCAGGGGCAGAGTTTCGAAGAAAGCTATGTAAGAAAGAATTACCCACTATGTCGTGTGTGTGAAAGAGCACACACGTGTGTGCATTCCGGCGTAGTAAAGTGAAGAAGTGTTACATAAAACATCTTCCTGACTCAGCAGTGAGCTATTTCAACTGTCTTTGCATTTGCATAAAACCCATGCATCATACAAAATTCTAGTCCATTTCTCATCTAAGCCATTCTAATGCTTCATACAACCAAACGAAGCAGAATTAATCAAACCTATTAGATTCATTCCTAATCCCTAAAGGACTTGTCTTTTAGCATTTCCATGCTAACTAAAACTAGTGTGGTTTTTTTTTTTCTTAAGATGTCAGATGCGCTGCCTCCTAAATATAATACCTATAAAACTTAAATGCTTCTCCCTGATCTGAAAAACAATCACGAAGGGCAGTGGATGCTGTGGAATCCACCCAGGGCCAGCTCAGTCATTGTAGCAACTTCCTCAGCTGGCCTAGGCCACGTCCACCTCTCCTACCCCGGTTCCAAGAACCTCCTGGATGCCGTGAGCTGCGTGATTTGTGTCCTGTAACTCAGTGTGTCCCCTTCATGGTGAGAACCAGGTCTGAGCTCTTCTGAATCCCCACTACCCTACTGCATGTATGTATATACACACACATCACACCGCACAAGCTGGTGTATGTACATACACACACATCACACTAGCTGGACTAGACACAAACTGGAGAGGCCCATCTCTCCTCACAGTCACAGAAGCTGTGGGATGAGGGGACCTCCAAGGACCTCCCGGAAGTAACTCCTGAGGCTACTCTTGTCCTGAGCCCACACAGCTAGCAGGAAGGAGGAAGGGAAAGATTATTGCCAGCAACACTGTGTCCTGAAGCGGGCTGCTCCCCATACCGAAACCAGGAGAACAGAGGTGTCACATGACATGCCAAAGGGAAGCTGAACAAGAGCCCTCACCACAAAGGATGGGCTACTGGTAAAATACGGTCACCTCCACTCTAGGAAGCTCCTCCATGTGACCGACCGACCGACCGACCCGTGACACTCTGTGGTCACCACCGCTCTCAAAGTTCTAAGTGAAATTAAGGCTGGGTCACAACTCATGACACCAGAGGCCACATAGAAAGCAAGATACAAAAGAAAACAATATGTCATAGTTACAAGATAACTTTAAGGGTAACACTAGTTAGCAGACCCCTGAACACTATGGGTGGTAACAGGGCTGTGAAAATGCCAAGAGTATTGGAAAAGGACGCATCAAATCAAAGTACAGAGGCTCAGGGTGGATCCTGGCAGCAGGTCCCAGCTGACTACACAGTGGTTTCCATGGTTTCGATCACTTCTAGATCAGACTGCGACGGGGAAAGAAGGGTGCACTCGTCGGGTTCCCAGCTGCTCTCGGGGCTATAATCTTCCTCGGAACTCAGTTCCGCCCCCTCTTCTGTGTCCTCGTCACAGGATTCCACATAGTGCGCCCCAATGGCATTGATCCCCGAGTCCTCGGAACTGGAAGGGGAGGAGCAGTGGCCCAGTTTCGGAGTGTCGCTCTCTTTAGAAATTAAGGCATCGTGTGCAGAGACCTCCTCGGGGCTCATCTTCTGGGAATGGGGCGCCTGCTGCTTCTGCACATAGCACATCTTCCCGTTGATACATTTAACCTGATAGTTGTCGATGAAGAGATCGGAAATCATACAGTACCTTGGCGACTCGGGGGGAAGTGGAGGCTGGAAGACAGATGCAAACTTCAAAAAGTGTTCAGTGAGCGAGACGGAGATCTGAATGGTGTTGGTGGGTTCTCGCGGCCTCGCGGGGATCTCTGTGCTTGGGAGCTGCTCCACAGGGGTCATGGGCTGATAAACGTATTTGCCTGCGGGACACACAAGACACAGCTGAAGTCTAAGACCACCGCACAGACTGTCCTAGCATTGCTGCAGCATCTAGATTGAAACAGTTAGCAACACCAGCACCTGGCGCTGTCAAATACACTTCAGATCCAGTGTGTCATAGTACTCCCTGCCCAAGAAACCCGAAATACGTCCTAAAATTTAACATAGGAGAGACTCATGGAATGCCTACCCGGCATTACACATGGCCTTGGGTTCAACCACTAATGCTACCAAAAAAATTGAGCCACTCCCATGGGTCTTGAGTAGGCAGACAATCCTGAAGCCCTCACGTTAAACGATCAACACTGGACGCAGTGCCCAGAGACAGCATGATAAACACAAGCTGAAAAGAAACATAGGCTACAGAACCATAACTTCATTTTTATCTCTAACAATAGGTTAATACATGTTTAATATGTTTTAAAAAACTAGAGGTACTTCAGTGTACCACCAAAACTACGAGGGCCCTTCCCTTCTTAGGTGTCTGTTTGACTTTGCTACCAGGGATGGGATCTGGAGGCAAGCACATGCGCTGCCACTGAGCTAACCAAGGCCCAGGTGATGTGTTTTAGTCGGTACGCACACATTTATAGGGCAGGTAGTAGTTTACCAGGCTGTGCTGGCCACCCTGCACAGCTGGCTAAGGGCGACTCTGTCTAAAGATAGCCACAGCAGCACAAGGGGGAGGTGCCTCTCAGACACCAATGCCACGGCCACTTCATGACCCAAACCAGGCGGGTGCACCCGCAGGCAGCTCAGGGGCTCTCTTTAACTCATTTCACCCCATGCCCTCACCCTCAGCGGCTGCTCAGAGTGAAGCCTTGTAAGAAGGAGGCTTAACGTGTCCTCTCCACAGCCTCTTCTTTCATGTATTTAGGAAGTCTTTCAAGAGCCGAATGCTGAGGAAATGGGTTAAAACTAGGCAGTCTGTAAGTCCATAATAATTATAGTGATTATACTATTATTATTAGAGACAGGTTTCACTATGGAGCCCTGACTGGCCTAGAACTCACTCACTCTGCAGACGAGAGTGTAGACCACTCTTCAGACTCACAGAGAGTCACCCACCTCTGCCTCCCAAGTGCTGGGATTAAAGGCAATCGCACCATATCCAGCTTGTAAATCTAAAATTATTTCAAAATATAAAAACAAAAGGGGTCCAGGAAGAGGTCTCATGATAAAAGCAATAGGAATGCAACCCTGAGGGCCTGAGTCTGGATTCCTAGAACCCATGGAAAAGCCAGGTGCACGGCATGTGTGGCCCCAACAGTGAGAAGGGATGCAGAGAGAAGAGACATCCCAGAAGCTGAAGGCCAGCTAGCCTGGAGTACGCAGAAAAACATCAAACAAGGAAGACCCTCTCTCAAACAGCGGATGATGGACACCCGAGGTTGTCCTCTGACCTCCACATGTGAGTAGGTATTGGTACACACACACACACACACACCACATACACACCCTATCTACCATCTATCATCTATCATAACACATACACACTATCTATCTATCTATTAATCTATCTATCTATCTATCTATCTAACTATCATATCTATTTTAAACGCTAAAAGGGGGAAGCCCTGAAAACTGTAGAGTCAGAAGCCCTGCCTGCCCATCCCTGTGTTCTTCCTATTAAGATGAGTGGATTTAGTCAGGCTGGGTTTCATCCATTACACACGTTATGGCAGCTTTTAAGCCTTGGTGCCACCGGGATTTTGGACCAGATCATCCTTTTCTGGAGCTGTCCTGGGTACCACAGGAGAGCTAGCCTGACCTCTACCATTCATTTATTCAATGTCAGAGCAGCTCCTAGTCAATAAAACCAATCCAGATAGTGTCCAGTATCCCAAGGGGCAGCTCTCCTGAGAGGATCGAGGATGTATGCTATCACTCTCATAAGCATCTTGGCCCAGGGAAATCACTCGTGTTTTATGTCTTGGTCAGACTGGAAATCCTCAAATGGAATTCTCTCCACAAGGAAGACTATCTTAGGTTTCACAATGTGGAGACATGGAAGAACAACTATGTGCAGGACCGTGTGCTGTGTCACGGACCACACTGCTGGCCAGCCATCAGACCCAGGCCAGCTTGCGGTTAAAGTGGCACTCAGTATCATCAGCTTCACCCTGGAGTACCATGTAGAAAAAAGCATGTTCAGACAGTCTGCACAAATACAAATCACGTGAACCCTACAGGCGGATGAACATTCAACTAGTTTGACAGGGAATAAAGTACTTGGTTACACCTGCCTGAGGAACTCTGTCTAAAACAGACCAGGTGCCTGCACCTTCTCTGTCATCTGCAAAAGATGCTAAGCAAGAGCTGGGCATGGAGGTCCACACCTTTAATCCCGGCACTTGGGAAGGCAGGAGCAGGGGCATCTCTGTGAGTGTGAAGTCAGCTGGGTGAGTTCCAGGTCACCAAAGCTACAAATTAAGACCCTGTCTCAAGAAAGATAGAGACAGACAGACAGACAGACACACACACACACACACACACACACAGAGAGAGAGAGAGAGAGAGAGAGAGAGAGAGAGAGAGAGAGAGAGAGAGAGAAATATAAAAGAGAATGCAGAGCAGGTCAGACCTACCAACTGGCCTAGCAGGACCCTAGCAGGACCCTAGCGGACCCTAGCAGGACCCTAGCAGGACCCTAGCAGACCCTAGCGGACCCTAGCAGGACCCTAGCAGGACCCTAGCAGGACCCTAGCGGACCCTAGCCTCCAAGTATTGGGGATATAAAGGAAACAGGGATATAGAGGAAGCTGGAGTTGAAGCTTCTTCCTTGAAGGTCTCCAGCCTTGGGATTTGAGGAGAGATGTCTGGGACCAGGATGGTCTCCTGTCCAGAGGGAAGGAAATGGGGGAATGGCGGTCCAGTCTCTCTTTCTGCCCAGGCTATGGAGCTTGCAGGGTGCTGGTTGAGTTCATCCACCCCAAGTGACCCCTGGCTTGGTTACCACCTGACACAGGAAGACCCTGGCAGCTGATTCCTATCTTCCAGAATCATCCTCAGCCCCAGAGAGAACAGCTGTTTAATTCAAAGATGAAGGAAGAGGTGAAGCCAAGCTTCAGGACTTTGATTTCCCTTCCCAAGTCTCATTTCCCCTTTGTCCCACTCGGTCCCCTTTCCCTCCTTGGTAATCTTTATTATTTTTTGGTTTCTCTCCTCTTGGTTGCTCTACCTTTCTTCCTCTGGGCCCCTCTTCTCCACAACTCTGCTTTCCCTTCTTGAAGTATGGCACTCGGTATGAATGCTGGGCCCCCGCATTCATGTATTAAAGTTCCAGTTACCAACGTGATCTTTATGAGAAATTAATAGACCTACGTGAGATGGTAAGAGTGGAACCCCCAGTGGGCTTCATGTCCTTAAAGATGAGGATGAGCCCAGAGCCTGATCTCTCTTCAGCATCTGTAAGCAGGATGAGCGTCCCCAACAGACACTGCATCTACTAAACCTTCAGTAGACTTCCCAGCCAGGCTGAAAAAGTAGATGCTGTTGCCATCAGTTTACAGCAAGTGTGTGTTGGGGGGGTGGTATGTGTGTGGTATGTGATGTGGGGGGTATTTGTGTGGTATGTGTATGTGGTGTGTGATGTGTGTGGAAATGTTTGTGTGATATGTGTGTATGGCATGTGATGTGTATGTGTTATTTGTGTGTGATATGTGTGTTATCTGTGTGTGGTGTGTGATGTGTGTGTGTTGTATGTGTATGATAGGTGTGTGATATATGATATGTGTTATCTGTTTGTAGAATGTGATGTATGTGGTGTGTGTGTGGTATGTGGAGGGGTGTACATGCACATGAGTGGGCAGGTATATGCATGCAAAGGCAGAGTGGTCTGTTGAGTGCTTTCAACTGTCCCTGGAAAGACAAACACACACACGCATGCACATGCACACACTCCATAGGATTTACTGCTCTATTGCTCTGTCATATTGCTTTGAGACAGGGTCTCTCTCTCTGAAGCGGCAGCTCAGTGTTTCAGTTAGGCTAGCTGGCTGGCAAATAAGCTTCCAGAGTCTGTCTGTCCTCACTCTCCACCCCCAGAGTCTGTCTGTCCCCACCCCCATCCCCCAGTGCTGGGATGGCAGGCACATCCAGCCATGCCCAGCTTTCTCTCATGGGCCCGGAGAGTCTAACTCAGGCGCTCTGGCAGTCTGAACTGACCTAACTGTGCAGTAGAGGAAGAGAGCCCAGCTGGGAGGCACACCATGCTTCATTTCACAGCCCTGCCTCACTCGGAACTAGGCAAAGCCTGTTATCTGGGGACACAGATGGCAAAGACAAAGGGTGGTTAAAGAGGCTGCAGCTCTAAGACAAATTATCACAGGACACTACATTGTTCGATTTCTTTACAGTGGGAGTATTGTGGGAGGCACAGCACAGTGGTGCCCCGTCTCCATCTCCATCTTTACAGTGGGAGTACTGTGGGAGGCACAGCACAGTGGTGCCCCGTCTCCATCTCCATCTTTACAGTGGGAGTACTGTGGGAGGCACAGCACAGTGGTGCCCCGTCTCCATCTCCAGCACCACAATAAATACATATAAAAATGAGATCGCTCATAGGAAAGTTCTGATTTGGAGAGAAAGAGGGTTGAGCATCGAGAAATTTCCCCTCAGAACACACACACAAAGTACTAGAGGCAGCGACTCAGGGAGCAGGATCCACACACCTCAGTGTTATTCGGGCTATATACAACATCCCAGAGATAAAAAGCAGAGAAGTGTTCACTAACAGACAGTACTCAGAAGCAGAAATGTCCACGCGTAACGGAGCATTCAGCATGCCACACCAACATGGGACCCTGTGCCAGGGGAAATAAGCCGGTCCCATGCAGTAATTCCACACGTGAGGTGCCCAGAGCAGTCAAATTCTTACGGGTGGAAAGTGGAACGTGTTTTCTGGGGATAGGGCATGAGAAGGCACTATGGCAAGTCACCTCAGCTTACAGGACGCAGAGTGATGTGAGGATGGGTGCTGGTGGCAGCTGCCCAATGTGAGTGTCACTCAGCATGTGTATAAAAAGGTATCCGATGACATCCGTCACCGGGGACACACAAATCAACAGCAACGAGAATCAGAAAGGCTGTCATCAGAGGAGAAAAACACTGGTGAGGATGTCCAAAAGCGGGGACTTCCCCTCTCCTAAGAGGAATAGAAAGGAAAACCGTCACCAGGAAGCCTGCATGGAGGTTACTCAAACCACTGAATGAGAGGTGGCCTTTTCTTTACAACACATGTGAAGCATGCGTGTCTGTGGAAGAAGGCATGCCCAGCCTGTGCGAGAGCCTGGGTTCAAACTCCAGCGAGCAACAACAAAATCCAACTAGAAATGAACTATTGTTGTTCGGTTTTTGTTTTTTTTGAGAAAAAGTCAAATTGTACAGCCCTGTCTGGCCTGGGATACATAGACCAGGCTGGCCTCAGACTCACAGAGATGCCTCTGCCTCCCACGCGCTGGCATTAAAGGTGTGCGCCACTGTGCCCGGCAGGAATGAACTCGTATATGATCCAGCGATGCCACTGCTGGCTGCACCCATCCAGTGGGCTGCAAATCAGTAAGAGGGAGAGATGGCTGCACCTACATGTTTACTGCAGCACATTCACAACAGCCAAGACATGGTACCCGGGCACCCAGCGGTAGGAAGCTGGGAAGTACGCAATGGTGGGCGCTAGAGGATGGCTAACGAGTGCTATTGGATAGCAGCAGTTTCTCATGTGCAAGGTACAAGAACTATGGCTGACAATAACTGACTATTTCAAAACAGCTAATGGAATTCTCAGATGAAAAACATGTCTGAGGTGACAGCCACGTCAGTCACTCTAATCCGATTAACACACTGGGCTGCCACACTGCACTGCATGCATGTAGACCAGATTTAAAAAAACAGAAAACAAAAGGTAATTTTTAAAAGAAAAACTGATATCCCTTTAAAATAATGAAACTATTTCAAACATGGGACATGATTAAACGTACAAAAAAAGTAACTGTGACCAAGAGGTGAAAATGTATCTCAGACACTTTATTTCTTTGGGAGGAATTTTCAGCCATTTCTCAAAGATCAATCAAAACCACTAACTCGCACGAATCTTTGGAAGTCTCTATGGATAGCGTTCCTGACTTGGGCCAGAACACTGTGGACACTTACAACACCTCAACGAGACACTCAGATGTGCACAGAGAGACTCATGCTATCTTGCAGAAAGGGAAGCCAGAGGGCGGCACACTGTGAGGCTCCTGCATAAGTTAGGTCATTGTGTAGACAGCCCGCTTCCTTTGGGCCCACCGGGAGCTACTCCAGGCTGGCAGTGGACCACCCTCTCCATCTAAGACGCCATGGGCAGCGCCGTGTGATTACACAGCAGAAATGGTTTTCTTGAAGCTGTTTCTTTTGTACAAAGGGAAGAGAAAACACAACCAAACTAAAACAGCAAAATCAATCCAGACGGGAAGCCACATGTGTTCCCACGCCCCATTAGCCTGCTGTAGGCTCCTAATTACATGTTTTGTTTGTTTGATAGCCATACATTTGATAAATTGAAAAGAATCCTCTGGGGGTGGGGGTGCTGCCCTTAACATGTGAAACACACTGCTTCAGGAATGCAGAGCGATTTTAAAAGCACCCCAAGAGCTCTTAGGAAGGTAAATCTGCTCCAGAAAGGGGGTGGCCCGAGGTGACCTGCACACCCAGCACAGGTCCCTGCTGCTCATCAAATCACAGCTGTTTGTGTTAGGCCGGGGGAGGTCAGCACTCTGAAAGAAACTCTATCTAGTGATTTTTATAGGGTTGGGAAGTGACTCACACAGGAAAAATGAATGGAAACAGTGTTACAGGAGTCCGGCTCTCCACATCGCCCACTGCGGTCATCTGTATCCTAGCATTTTTGTCCTCTGCCCTAGGAGCAGGCTAAAGTTCACAGACTGTCCAGTTACGTCGCAGCCCTAATTAGAAATGTAAGCAAGATTCTAGTCTCTTCATTTACCGCGCAGGCCATCTTTAGTGGATCCCATTTCATAGGAAGCAAATCCCCGGTGTGACAGCCCAGCAGGAGCGCGGCCTAGCTACTCACGAACAAGTACTAAGTCACGTGCAACAGGAGAAAGAAAGTGCAGTACAACAGGCAGCGGTGTTTCCGGGAGCATCCGGATTGAGACCGGATGTAAAAAAGTAAAGCAAAGCACAGAAAAGTGGGGCGGTGCCGCAAAGTCTGAGGAGCACGTATGAGGCTCCCGCGGAGCCCTGTCAAGGCTTGGGAGACTGCGGCTGAGCAGGGGCAAGCAGACTACTCCACACTGGCTTTGGAACCACGGCTAGGTAGTTAGTTCAGTGTGGGGTTCAGACGGCAGGACTGTGGCTGCGTGGGTCCTGGAAAGCAACACCAGGGCACCCAGTGTAGCTACCACCATGAACTGTGACAATCTCAGAGAGGAAGGGCACGAAGATAACCAAAAATATGTGCTGATGAGCCAAGAGAAAATGAGAGGGAAGAAGAGGCTGCAAGAGATGTTGGACGGTGATGTTCTCATCTAAGCAGTGGAGAGAAAGAAAACAGGAGGAGAGACCCACAGGAAGGCAGCCACCCGCGGGGGTGATGAAAAGACCGGGGCAGAAGATGTCCCATGAGACCCAACGCATGTGCATGCGTCAGCTGCTCTTGGACCTCGTGAAGTTAGTAGCCTCAATTCGGTTCTCCCCAGTGTGCAAGTGGTTACGACATTCACCTCAGACAGGGTTGAGGGACTAACATGAAAATATCTCCAAGTCTCAGCTTAGCGCCCAGAGCACTGTACGTCCACTGTTCTTGTTTATAGAAGGTGGTGGCGGTGTCCACCCTGCCAGGCCACCATTTGGCCAGCCTCAGTCATCTGAGACTCTACTACACCCTATATGCAGAGTTCTCTAGTCGACTGCCTGACTCAGCACTGTGATACCCCACTTTCTTCACGTGTGCCCCTCACCTACTTCCGTACTAATAAAGTGAAATTTAATTGTGTGCCAGACACTAGGGACGTGGGGTTAAAGGACAAGGCCATGACCGGCTCCTGAGTCACTGTTCATTCAACTTAGGAAGGATCCCATTCAGCAGGTCATCACAGGAAAAGACACACAACTACCAACTCCTAAGAGTAGTGAGCACAGAATGATGCGAAGGCCCAGCAAAATCAGCCACATGGAGTCACACTTACGAGGCTGACTGGCCTGTACCACCAGGGACAGCATCAGGGAGGCAGAATTCAGTGCATGTCACTTCATGATCCAATTTCTATCTGTCTTTCTGTCAAATAGGCACAAGATGGATGGGAGAAGGGGAAGCAAGCACCCAAAGCAACCCACATAGGGTACGCCCTTTAACAATGGACTTCTGTTATCGCTTGGGTCATATTTCAGCCCCTCTCAAGCCTGCCTAAGCCAAACAGGGAGGAGCTGCCCAGCCCTCATAAGAAATCCCCGCAGCCAAGTGACAGGGACGGTGGAGCACTAGACTAACTCTTCGGACTCTGCTGGGGCTTTTATGAAGCCTATGGGATTAAAGGGCTATATATGCCAAAAACTTGTGTGCTGGGCTCAGGGGGAGCCAAAATACACAGTGCATCCCACTCACAAACACAAACACCCACACACTACAGCAGGGGGCAGCGACGAGCTGTGGCTACAAACTGCACAGGGTCCAGAGAAAAGCACAGCGCTAAAGAGGGCGCCACAGAAAACACAGGCTGCAGACCGCAGGAAAGCTGGGAGCTGAGGACAGAAGGGAAGTGTCATGCCTTCTGCGGAGGCCCCGAAGTGCGAAGGGCAGCCTGGTTGGAGCAGTGGACTCTCCTGTGACCAAGACCAGCAAAGCTCAGGAAAGGCAGGGTGCCAAAAAAGCGTCAAAAAAGCCACTCTGCTGGAAAAATCGGCACAATCGAACCCTTTGACTATACAGACACGGGCAATTCCAGCTAGAAGAGACCCCATTCAGGGTGCGAGTTCAGAATCATCGTGCTATGTAAGTTTAGCTAAAACAGGCCAAATATGGGTGGTGCCAAGAGAGAACACTTCAGTTTCTAGTCCCTTCTAGGTGGCTATGCAGGGCAGGTTTAATTGTCAACTTGACACAACCTAGAATCTCTTAAAAAGAATTTCCTTTTATTTTTTATTTTTTGGGGTTTTTCAAAACAGGGTTTTTCTGTGTAGCCCGGCTGTCCTGGAACTCACTCTGTAGAGTTTGAGGCCAGCCTCAAACTCACAGAGATCCACCTGCCTCTGCTTCCTGAGTGCTGGGACTAAAGGTGTGCGCCATTACCGCGAAGTGGGAATAAAAAGAAATTATCTAGATCAAGTTGGCCTATAAGGGATTATCTTGATTGTTAACTGACCCCCTCCCCACTATGGGTGACACCATTCCCTAGGCTGAGCAATGAACTATACGAGTGAAGAAAGCTAGCTTGTAGTGATGTTTCATTTGTGTTTTAGTAAATAAAGCTTGCCTGAAGATCAAGGAGTAAAGCAGCCCCACTGGTCAGTCCTACAGACCAGGCAGTAACACACACCTTCAATCCCAATAGCCACACGAGTTTGCTACAGACACCAGGTAGTAGTGATATGTGCCTTTAATCCCAGCCCTAGAGAGGAGTATAAGATGGGAGGAGACAGTGCTCACACACAGTCTCATTGTGAGATTCCCGGAGACCAGGATCGCCATTTCGGACTGAGGTAGAGCCAGTGGCTGGCTGTTTTGCTTTTCTGACCCTCGGGTTGAACCCCAAAATCTGAATCTGGGTTTTTATTATTTGTGCTACACTAGCTGAGTGAGCAAGCAGGCAACACAGGCACGTGAGTTTTTCTCTGCTCTTGACTGTGAACGTGACTTGACTAGCTCCTTGAGATCCTTCCTAGACTTCCCTTGGGTGATAGACTGGAACCTGGAATTACAAGCCAGGTAACTATTTCCCTTCCCCGAGTTGCTCTTGGCTAGGATATTTTATCACGGCAAAGGGAATGAAGCCACAGCTGCAGGCAAATAGTGGTTTTATATAGGGACCATGTCTCCCCCTTTCCATTTACTCTGGCAAGTCCTGCTTACCTTTAGAACTGGTGGGATTGAGTGGGGGCCAGAAAACAGAGCTGAGGGAGTCCTTCTGCAGGATGGGCCACTGGGGTGGGTAGTATGTTCAGAGAAAGGCCAGCTGTAAGGGCAGTTTGCCATGTAGGAGGACACACTCAGAAAAGGGTGGAAGGAAAGGGTAATAAACAGAGTGAGGAAAGCTGTGTGTGCATGCACATGTGCTCGTATGTGCGTGCATGTGTAATGTCAGGAATTCTAAAACTGGAAGGCACTGTTGCCGATCTTCTAAAATACTATGCCTCAATCTCACAAACATTTTCTATGATCATTCCTGCCTCCTTCCTTTCATTCCAAACCTCTCCGCACAGCCTGAGTCACCAAACTGGACAGGGGATTTCTAAAACTGCAGTTTGAAAAACCCATTTAGAAACAAGAACAACAACAACAAAATGCCTGTAGTGGGGAGCAGAGCCGAACCTGAGCTGGCGATCCGGGGTGGCTCTCTGCCACGCACGCCACCAGCACAAGGCTGTAGACCTCCACAGAGCTCCAGCCACATTTCCCGAAGCTGTTCATTCAGTGGACAGATACCAGTGACAAGCTGAAGCAAGGGAAACAGGAACAAGACATCTGCCATGCTTCCTTATTGATCTGGGGATGAAAAGTGCAGAGATTCCCAAGAAAAGACACTAACTAGACGGCTGACAGGAACGGTGAAAGCCAAAGTGTCTGTACTTCACACAGCTCAGCGGGGGCTCAGGAAATGTGTACCGCATCTTAAATCTAACTCTGCAAAGGGCTACATCTGTCTGTAGACACCACGTCTGTTCATTATTCATGGCCCTCCTTTTCAAAACTATACGAGGTAATGTGGTATTCTGGAACTTTCTATTGTAAGAGTCGGGGGCTGGAGAGCTTGCTCAGCAGCTAAGAGCACTTGTTACTCTTGCAGAGGACCTGGGTTTTATTCCCAGCTCCCACAGGATAGTTCGCATCCACCTGCAGTTCCTGTTCATGGGATCCATGCCCCTTCTGACCTCCTTGGGCACAAAGCATGCTTTTGGTGCGCACATCATGCCCTCTTCTGCCTCAGGCACGGCGTTTACATGTGGTACACACACATACATACATGCAGGCAAAATACTCATACACATAAAAAATGTATTTAAAATTTTTAAATATTAAATATTTTAAAATTAAAGTTACAGAATCTTAGTACACACTCTATCAATGAGATATATTTCAAATCCAAACTATTACCATTTATGTGCATAAATTATATAGTCTTTAATTAAAGAAAACATGTATCATGTTGTGTTTTGCTTTCATCAGATGCAGTAACTAACTATATTTTCTCTTATAACCTGTAGTTAGGTTAGCCAATTTAAAAAAAAAAATGGTGCCACTGGAGGCATCCCAAAAGTTAGGGGCAAGATGTAATGAACAGTATCTACCTCACTTTCCACACAATCACTACTTCATGAGGACAAAGAAGCCCAGACAGAGGCAACAAAAGCCAGCGTGTCTGGACCTATGTCCAAGGACGTGTTTCTCACGCAGCTATGTGGAGTCACTCTGCTCTTGACTGTGAACGTGACTTGACTAGCTCCTTGAGATCCTTCCTTGACTTCCCTTGGGTGATTGACTGGAACCTGGACTTACAAGCCCAAGTCAAACAAGAAAGAACGGGCTCGGACTACAGGGAGACTAGGGCTGCATGAGCTGTCAATGTGTGGCCTCTCAAACACATGGACAGAATTCTCTGACGCGCATGTCCTTTCCCACGGTGTGCCAGATGGTGACAGCAGGCGAAGACACTCTCCTGGTGATGTCATACCGCAGCCACGTTTCCAGAACGACCCAACAGCTAACCCTCCCAAGGCCCTCTCCCAGTGGAAACCAGTATGCCCAAGGCCTGCTGTCCACACCAACCCTCTGCTGCCCCTGTCCAGTCAACCCCGCCTGCACGAGCTGTGTCCCCTGCACGAGCTCTACCCCCGCATGAGCTACGGACATGCCGCTATGCCCGTGTTAAATTGAACTGTCTCAAAACCTGACCCCAGCCTCAGGAAGGGAACCTCCTTCTAAGATTGTCCTTCCTGTGACATTATCCTAGTGTCCCTCGGAACCAGTGATGGCATCCTCATATTGTAGTCACTTCTTGGGATGCTGAATAACCCCTTTGTTTTATGAGATGCCCTCCTCATTCAGTCTATCTCTGTCCCTTGACTGGACATGAACTGGTTCAGTGACATGAAAGGTTAGGTTTCTAGCAGGTGGTCATTTTCTGACTGTCTACTGAGAAACACAACAGTTTAGGCTAGAAATGTAGCTTGGTGATTGGCCTGGCATGTATAAAGCCCTGGACTCGAACCCCAGCATTTTAAAACCAAGGCAACAGAAAGAAACCTGCTAGTTAATATATTTGGAACCTATACTAATGATGGATGAATGTAATGTAGTAAGTACTAATAGTATTTTAAAATTGAACAAGGTGATGGTAATAGTTTTAATAACTAAGTGGAATAATGGTGCAAGAACTTAAGAGGATGCATTCTAAAATCTACTTATTTTAACATGGGCTCTGCTTCTTGCAACTTCTTTATCAACAACTGATGACAAAAAACGTTAAGAAAACCAAAGAAATCTTTTATTGAAGATACTTGACTATTCTGTCCCAAAACAATGTCACATGAAATTACAAATGCTTCCCGAACAAGCAAGATTCTAGATGCATCCTTCATACTTGGTGAGAATATGCTTCCCGTTATCCAGAATGAAAAGCGTCATCAGGAGGCCCGAGGAATGATCTATGGCTTCCTGACTGGCAGCAGAACACCGTGCTGGGCCAGGGCTGCCAAAGCTCTTCTCTCTAGAGTCTGGAACAGACCCCAAGGAGGACAGGAAGATGCTGCCTGCTTCCCCGGCAGGGCCCAAACAAAAGAGTGAACCCGGATTTATATGGAGTCTCGACAAAGACAGAGGGAACAGCACTGAGCAAAACCTAAGGAGGAAGTTGACTCAGGATGGGCTTGTGAACCCCGTTCACACTGGGCCTGTGAAAATGCGTGATTATGGTAGGACGTGGGGAGTTTTAGTCTGTAGGCACCAGACGTGTGGGAACATGGCCACACGGATTTTCAAAGTCAAGTAAAATGCTTTTTATGTGTTCAAACTGTCACTTGAAACCATAAGGGAAGTGACATTAGTGGAAGGAATGCGACAGTGGCAGAGAGGACAAAGCTTGCCACCAGCGCATTTGCTCAGGATGCGCCCAGTTAATCCAGGCCAATCACCCATCCCAGGAGCAGTCTGACTGCAAATGAGGCCCTAAGAGCAGTCCTGCTGCTTCTGAAAGCAGCAGCAACTGAGGACTAAGAAGGAAGGCACTAATGAAGAACAGCACAGGACTGCGAGTTCCTGCAGCCTTGATTCTGGTGGCAGGGGAGACCATAGGATGGTTTCAAGCGAAGAGATTAATGAGGCTTTTGTTGTCTTGTGGGGTAAAAGTGGATCTCGTTCCATTCAAAACCATTATCTTGTAGAGTTCAGTGAGAAGGCTAATAACTCAGAAAAACTACAGCATTCTCATGAAACTGCAGAGGCCTACAAAATGGGGTGGAGGCAGAAAGAACTTTCAAGGAAAATGTTCGGGGAAACCCAACTAACTAGTCATTTTGATGCTTGCTAGGTAATGATGGTTCATTTTATGTAAACTTGGAAAATGGTTTTGGACACGATTAATACACAAGCCAGTGTGAACCTGGGTAAGTAGCTGGCCTTCCACGAGAACAGGCGCAGCTAATCTGCTTGAGTACAGACAGAAGGGAAGTGCTCACCCACTGCCAATCCGGGCTCTCCAGCAGCCCCTAGGCTTCCCAGGTAGGCTCTCCTGGGCTCCCCTGCTGCCCACACTTGTCAGTCTGCAGAACGCTATGAACCAACCCCTTCTTTTCTCCTTCTTCCTCTTGTTTCTCTGGAATATAGACTTTCTTAGTTTCTGTTGCTGGGCTAAAACACCATGACCAAAAGCATTCCGCCGGCAACTCTCAGGTCACCCAGGAACACAAGGCAGGCACGTACCGAAGCAGAGGCCACGGAGGAGTGCGGCTTTTCTTCATGGCTTGCTCAGGTGGCTTTCTTATACTGTCACTACCCCAGGGTTGGCACCACCCTCAGTGGGCTGGGTCCTTACCTAATCATCAATCGAGAAAATGCCCAGAGCTTACTTGTAGGCCAACCTTAGGGCGGCATTCTCTCAACTGAGTTTCTTTCCTCTTGGATGACTCTAGCTTGGGCCAAGCTGACAAAAGAACTTCCCAGCATACGGACCAATACCATGGGGCTGCAAGGACCAGCGAAGATAATGAAAATAGAACCAAATATGAACTTTAACTTTACTGGTGGCAAAAACTGTGGCCAATTCTACTCTACTTTCAGACAGGCAAAAGGGAAGATCTACCAAACTGGCCCAGTAAGCAGCTGGAAGGGCAGCACTAAGAAGCTCACTCGTCTTTCCCTTAAGGACAAATGTGTATTGTATGTTCCACTTGACTGATTAAGTTAAACAGCTAACCTTAGTCCAGGCCCTCTGTGTACAGAGGTGAATCTCTCCGGGCACTCCTATAGGACTTCCCTCCTTCCTTTATTCCCATCTTGGACTAGGGACTGAGCCTAGGGCCATATGCTTGCTAACACCCATGTTCTATCGCTATGCTACACTCCCAGATCACTGTACTACAGTCTTTTCCCTTTTGCTTGATGGTACTGAATTGTGAGCTAGGGTCTGAATTACCCAGGCTCCATTAAAACATGTGACTGCCCTGCTTCAGCTTCCAGAGCTGTTTTGTGCCCAAATAATTCGAGATCAGGTATTGTCCTATGCCCAGCATTACTTTCTCTGCGTTGGACTTTTGTGGCTATTTTGACATTTGTTTTGTTTCCATGCAAATTTTAGGATTTCACTGTTGCTCTTTGAAGAATGCCACTGGAAATCTGATGGGGCTTACACTGAATCTGTAGGCTGATTTTAGTAATATGGCCAATATAAAAATATTAACCCTGCCAGTCCATTGACCATGGGGAGTCTTATCATCATCTGGAGCAGTGGTCCTCAACCATCCTAACGCTGCAACCCTTTAATGCAGTCCCTCATGCTGTGGTGACCCCAACCATAAAAGTATTTTCATTGCTACTTCATAACTGTAATTTTGCTGCTTTATGAATTGTAATATAAATTTCTGATATACAGGAAACCTGATCTGCAACCTCAAAGGAGTCACAACCCACAGGTTGAGAACCACTGAACTAATGTTTTTTTCAGTTTCTTTTCAGGGTCCCAACATTTTCACTGTAGAGAGCTTTCACTTCGATGGTTAGGTTTATTCCTAGTTTTTTAAAGCTTATAATCAAAAGGATGCTTTCCCAGATTTCTTCCTTGGCAAGATTATTAGTGATGCATCCAGAAGTTACTGACTTTTGCATCTTGATTGTGTATTCTGTCACTTTGCTGGAAACATGTATCATGTCTCTGAGTTTTCTGGTGAGGCTATACAGGATCACATGGTCTCTTCCTTTCCTATTGGTATCCCTGCTGTTTCTTAATCTTGTCTTATGGCTCAAGTTAAGTCTTCCAACACTACACTGACAACAGCAGAGAGTTCCAGAGTTCAGAGGAAATGCCCCAGTCTCTCCCTCACGCACACACACACACACACACACACACACACACACACACACACACGGTAGCACTGCCATACACAGCTTATTGTGTTGAGATGTTTTCCTTCTATCCCCATTTCCTTTAGCACTTTTATTATGAAGGCATGTTGAACTTTGTCAACTATCTTTTGTGTTTTGAGAAGATCCTGTGATTTCTGTCCTCATATTTGTTTATATGTCATGTTATACTTATCAATCCATGTATACTGAACTACCTGTATTCCTGGGATGAAATCAATTTGGCCACAACATTTGTATCTCTTCATGTGTTCTTGAATTTGGTTTGTATTTTTCTGAGAATTTTTGCATCTGTGTTCACCAGGGAAGTTAAAACACACGTCCATAACAGGGCTGTTATCAAGTCAATACTGGCTTCTCAGAATGAGCTTGGTACTGGCCCCTCCTTGTCTGAATTGTTTGAAAAAGCATTGATATTAACTTTTCCTTAAAAGTTTGGTAGCATTCAGCAGTAAATCTTCCTGATTCTGGGATTATCTTTGTTTGTGAGAATTTTTTTTACTTAATTAAATTTAAATTCATTTATTTCATATCACATCCCGACCACAGTTTCCCCTTTCTCCTCTCCTCTCATCCCCCTCCCGTCTCCCCTGTTTCCCATGGGTGTCAACAAAGCATGGTGTACCAAGCTGAAGTAGGACCAAGCTCCTCCCCTTGTATTAGGACTTGGTCAGGCAACCCAGTATAAAGAGGTTCCCAAAAGCCAGCCAAAGTGTCAGAGACAGACCCTGCTTTGGGAGATTTTTTTAAACACTGCTTCAACCTCATTGCCAGTAATGGATGTATTTACATTGTTTATAATCTCAATTTAATTTTAGAATGTTATACATATTTAGGAATGCATTCATTCTTCTATTTTCTAGCTTTTTAAAATTAGGTTTCCAAGTATTCCCTAGTATTTCCCAGGACTTCACTACAGGTTGTCATAACAGCTCCTTTAATCATCTCTCCCTCTCCCTTTTAGGTAGTTTGAATAAGTATCTGTAACTTTGTTTATTTTTTAAATAACCAATCATTTAAATAAATAATTGTATTGTTCTTTTAGTCTCTATTTCCCTCATTTCTATTAGTCCTTCTGACTTCTTCCCCCCTGCTGCATTTGGCTTGGCTTCTTGTTTTTCTAAGACCTTGAGGTGCATCCTGAGGTTACTTCCTGTGATGTTCAATGCACAGAGTTAGAGCTATTACCCTCTCTGAGAACAGCTTAGCTTTAGCCCAGAGGCTCTGTGCCTTGTTCATTCAAGGGTAGATTGTTCAGTATCCAAGTATCCGTGTCATTTCTGTGGTTTCTCTTGCTGTTGGTTACTAGTTTTATTCCACTATAATTTGATGATACAAGGAATTATTTTAGTTACTTAGTATCTATTAAGGCTTACACTGTGGCCTCTAATGTGATCAATCTTAGAGGACAGTCTGAAGGGTCACTGAAAAGCCGTGTATTCCATACCTTTTAGATGGAATATTTTATAGGTATCTGTTAAAACCAATAGATCTATGTGATGGCTTAGCTCTGAGTTTTATTTTGAAATACCCATCTAAAGATGAGAGTAGAGTGCTGAAATCTCCCATCCATATTATCAGACCCGTGTGACACATTTGATGCCTTTAGTGTTTACCTTATAAACTTTAGCAGCCTCAGCATTCAGTGCACACATAATCTACAAATTTCCTCCTCCTCCTCCTCCTCCTCCTCCTCCTCCTCCTCCTCCTCCTCCTCTCCTTCCTCCCTTCTTTTCTGAGAAAGGGTCTCTCTATTATGTACCTCTGGCTGTCCTGAAATTTACTATGTAGACCAGGCTGGCCTTGAACTCACAGAAACCCACTCACCTGGGATTAAAAAACGCACCACCACACCCAGCTGTACAAGAATCACATCCTCTCGATTAATGGTTCCTCTTCTTACACAGTGGCCCTCTTCGTCCCTTACTCTTTTTATGAGGTGAGCGCCAGGAGATGATGCGCATGTTACTGAGCTATTAACAGTCACGCCCCTTGAGTATAGGACGTTTCTGAATTATAAAATCAAGAGACTGCCCTCTTTCTGCCGTATAACTTTATTTTAAATGGAATAAAATGAAAACTGAATAGAAAAGAGGAATGGCAGGTGTAGGAGCCAACAGGGACTTCATTTCATTTTTCTTAACAATAAAAAGTATGTTATACTTACAGTGAATTTTTTTCAGCTTTTTTAAATATCTGTTCTGATGGGTAGGATAAACTACCCCAATATCCAGTCATCTCATGACTTAAGCATGCAGTAATGTCCTCTGGATGTCCTACATGCCCAGCCTTTCCTCCTGTAATTCCACAAGTCTCACTACATTCTCCCTCATCCGTCCTGCTCTCCCATCAGATCAGCCTTAATTCGGCTTGTAGAACACATGGGATCCTGTCTTTTAGGGGCCACTGTTGTCACTGGGGTTTCTGCCTTAGCAGTCTCTGAACCCTGGTGGCAGCCTCACTCTCCCCTAGCCTCCCGTATGGCACACTTCTAACTTCTCTTCTGCAGGCCACTCTCAATGACAGCACCTTGCCTGGCCATCCGATCCAGAACAGGCCTTTCTTATTCATAGTAGAATCATGCTTATTTTCTTAGTTGTAATCACAAACTTTAGTTGTGACAAGACCCAACACTATACTCTGTCCGAGAAGCCCACCTTAAACATACAGACACCAACTGCTGAGAAGTAAAGCTATAAAGAAAATGTACTACACAGACATTATCCAAAAGGATAGAGTTGCCGAATTAGTGTAAAACTAGTTTTAGAGCAAAGAATATTACCCGAGAATTTAAAAAAAAATAATTGCACAGTCATGAAGCTCAAATGACCAGCGATGACCTCTCTGCACACAGTTAGGAAGCTCAAATGACCACGATGACCTTTATGCACATGGAGACCTAACAACAGAGCTTCAAGATTCTTAAATGAAAGTTTGATCTCCCCAAAATGACCTACAAGCTCAACACAAACAGAAATCCAATCCCAGACCCAGAATATGGTTCTAACACGCACACAGAAGGCAGCAGAACTTCAGTTAACTCTGAAAGGAACAAAGACAGCCACTTGTTCCTGGCCAGATGTACAGTAACAAGAATCTGTTTCTTCCTATGGCATGGATCCTAGCACCAATCATAGAGGGGTTGGTTACTCCGTAACTTTCATGACACTACTTCGCCCATGGGCATACCTGGCTATACCAGTCATCACGGTAGCTCAATGGCTCACAGCTGTGTGGGAGACTGTCATTTTCTTCTCTGAAGTAAATGTACTGTTGTACAGCACCTTCTGACACCATGCAAGCTGGCCAGTGCCATCTGGCTTTCCCCACATCCTATGACCACAATGTGTGGTGTCTTGGCAACCAAGACCAGCTCCACTTTTTGCTCTCACCATAAGCACTGGATGAGAGCAGTAAGCAGTAACCATGACAACCAGAATGCTATCCTGGCTTGAAAATTCCTCCACCAAGTATATTGGCATACCTTTAAATTTAACCTCACTGAAATTCTCTGGATCCAGGTAGGCTGTGGCCAGATTCTTTGCCAGGATATAAGAGGAATGGACCTAGTCCAGTTCCTACAGGAGTCCATGTTCTCCTCTGAAACATCACGATCTTGGTCTCCACTGTCTGCATTTCTCTTGTGTTCTGGTCTTCCAGACTCCCATCCCAATGGCCCATTAAGGTCTGCTTACAGCACTCTGGGACTTTTCCTGCCCAAAGCTCCAAACTCAACCACATGCCTCATGCAACCCAGTTCCGAAGTCCTCCAAGCCACACGGTCAAGTTTTCGCTAGCAAATGGCCCGGCTTCTCAGTACCAGCTTCTCTGTATTAATTACCTTCTCGTAGCTGCAGTAAGATCCCTGACCTTAGGCCATGTAAAGGTACTACATTTAGAATGTATCTTCCCACCTCAAGTAAAGCAATTGAGATGATTGCTCGCAGACATGCCTAGAGATTGTTGCCATAGTGATTCCAAATCCCATCAAGAGAATCAAGATTAGCCATCATGGGACTCATAATAACCTCCCAGGCACACTTGCAATGACTCAAAGACTTCTTCCTAGAGCATCCTTGTTAAAGGTCACACCACCGCCCAGTCACACACTAACACATTAACCCACGAGCCTTTGACAGACACTTAAGATCCAAACAACAGCCAAAATTTGTGAAGAGATTCTAAGTAGTGACAGTGATGTTACACATCTCTGTCTGTATGCTATAGGTAAGAATATGTAATTGACGAGCTGGGGGCGTGGAACAGTCAGTAAATCTATGGCTACGCAAGCATGGTGAGTTCAGTTTCTACAACCCATGTTTTTTGTTTTCTTTTTTTAAGCAAGGTGCTCCATCACATGCCTGTAATCTTCAGGCTAGGGAGGCAGAGACAGTAAGGATCCCTGGAGCTTCCCTAATGGCAAAGCTAGACAAACTGGTGAGCTCTAGGTCATCTTAGAGACCCTGACTCAAAAAAAATAAGATAGAGCAGGCTGGCAAGATAGTTCAGTGGGTAAAGGGCACCCGCTGGTGAGCCTGGTGACTTGAGATGAAGCCACAGAACCTAGGCACCAGTGGAAGAAGAGACCGAGCTCCACAAAGCTGTCTTCTGGCCTCCATATGCGCGTCACAGCACGAGCACCCACAGACACCTGCGTGTGTGAGAACAAATGCACACACACACACACACACACACACACACACACACACACAAATAAGCGAAGCTTTAATTAAAAATAAAATAAGGTAGAGAGCACTTGAGGGGGGCACTCCACATTAACCTAGCCTCCACATGCACCCACACACGCAGAATATAAAACTGTTTCTAGAACCTAACTAGAGACACATTTTTCAGTTTCATTCTGTTGTAAATAAATTACAACATTTTAACGTGTGTATCTGTTCTGCCTAACTTTATGTCAAAAACCAAGAAAGTTCATGAAGAAATTACATCAATTTACAAGAAGGGTTGTTAAGTGATGGTGGGAGGTCCTTCTGTCTATGTGTTGCTTTTATTGGTTAATGAATAAAAAACTGGCTTGGCCTATAGCATGGGAGGAGGAAGGCGGAGTCAGAGAGATGCCATCGAGCCATTAGAGACAGATGTGCTAAAACTTTGCTGGTAGGCCACAACCTTGCGGTGATGCAGAGATTAATGGAGATGGGTTAAATTAAGATGTAAGAGTTAGCCAATAAGAAGCTAGAGCTAATGGGCCAAGCAGTGATTTAATTAACACAGTTTCTGTGTGATTATTTCAGGTCTAAGCTAGCCAGGAGGCCAGGAACCAACAAGCAGGCCCCTCCTGCAATAGTTAAGCCCACAAATGATCTCATAATTTATCTATTCCTACTCTAAGAATTCCCTAAATAAGCAAAAAGCAATATTGTCAATAAGATTTTATGTTCAGTAACTTTCTTCTTTGAGGCAGAGTCTATGGAGCCCAGGCTGCCTAGAACTCACAACATAGCCAAGGATGACCTTGAACTCCTGAACCCCTCCCTGCACTTCCCAAATGCAGGGATTATAGGTGTGCGTGTGCATTTGATTTGAACTGTCGCATGCCATGCAAGTATTCTAGCAGGGGAGCTGCACCATCATCTTTTCAGCATCTTACAAACCAGCAGAAATCAGGAACGTATAATCTGCTACATGCTGGGAAACAGGAGCGAATGAGTGAGCTCACACTAAATGACACCCTAACATCAGCCATGGCTTAGAACACAGCGTCTGGGGAACGGGAGTCAAGCCTGTGATGGAGACTACAGTTGCTGCCTCACTCTCCCTTGATCCCTTCTCACGCACAGGGGGACAAATGCCATAATCTCAGAAGCACAGCCAACGCACCGACCAGAGAAGCACCTCCCCTCCCAGACCTGCTGCCTCGGTTCCTCTGTGAGCAGAGGAGTGAACAGCACTTAGGTTTATATGACTTCAGTGGTTTCGCTCACATAGCCTTCTCTTTACACTTCTGCTGTATCTCATGGGTAAAGCGATGCCTAATGCCAGAAGCTGAGTTCACAGGCTGCAACCCAAAACTTGACATACTAACAGGGCAGAACAGCCAGCAGAAAGTATGGCTGGCTGGTTAGGCGTGGTGGTGCACACCTGTGACCCCAACAGGTAGGAGGCTGAAGCAGGAGGACTGCCACAAGTTTGAGACTAGCCTAGAGTACATAGGAGTTTAAGGTTCGAGGCCAGCCTGGGCTATATGTCAAGGCCCTACGGCCTTGCCACACCAACACTGCTCTGTGGGAGGCTGGGTGCTGCTCTAGAGAGCAGCCGGGTTGCTATGACGGCTTTACATTCACAGGTCTAACAAGCTTCCCAGAAGTCCTTTATTCTTAGCATCTAGTCCTCTCCTGGCAAATGAAGTAATTCAGTCTCATGTTCCAGAACCCTCGAACCACAAGCTCAGGACACTGTGTTCCTATTAAGTCTTTAATCGCTAGGTGCTGGCTTATCAAGACTATAAAGACAACTATGATCAAGGGAGCTGCCAATGCTACAAGGTATTACATTATCTCTAATTCTCAAAATTGCATCACAGATTACTACCAGGTGTCAAATTAATAAACTACAAGGCCAAAGGATTAACACAGTGGTAGCGCGTGGGCCTAGCAAACATGTGACCCTGAATTTGACCCTCGCTGTCACCAGCTGGATGAAGATCCTTTACTGGCTCTGGATAGAAATCATGAAGATGCAAAGGGCAGCTCCTTCAGTGCTGGCAGCTCTGTGCACGGAACAGCAATGGCCTTCAGTTCTCAGCGGTTATTGCTCCAAATGTGTGAGTGCCAACAGCCCTCAGCATCTAGTGTTGCCATGCACGCGGAGAGCCAGCAGCTCAGCTCTAGCCATTCCTACAGGCCCTTTAGCAGCTGGAGCTGGGGACTCTCAGCAGCTCTTTGGATGGAACTCTTCCAGCAGCTGGAGCTTGTGGCTCTTCCAGAATCCTTGCTGTCCTTAGCCTCAGCTCTCCTCCCTCCCTTCCCCTTTCAACGGTCTCTGCCCCATGCCTTCAAACTCCCCTACTGCTAACTGTGCTGGGAGCTAACAGCCCGTGTTGTCTGCTCTGGTGTCTATCCCGGTCCACTCGACCTAGGAGCCCACAGATAAGCATCTCGTGTTGTCTACAACCATCTTGGTCCACGCTCCCTGAAAAACCACAGGTCCACAACATCCACCTGCAGTAGGCTTTACTGAAGCTGTGCTGCAGCATGGAGGGCAGTGAACAGGTCTCTTGATTTTCTGAGAATTAGAAGATGGCTGCTTAGCCAGGCACACACGTGCCCAGCCTCCTATCTGCTATTCACAAACATTCTGCTTAGTCACCACACTCTGAAAGGTACACTGGGCCTGGATGTCCTGGGGGTCATGGGTGGGGAGGTGCACCGAGTCTGGCTGTCCTGGGGTCATGAGTGAGGAGTTACCCTGAGCCTGGCTGTCCTGCAGGTCATGGGTGAGGAGTTACCCTGAGCCTGGCTGTCCTGCAGGTCATGGGTGAGGAGGTGCACTGAGCCTGACTGTCCTGGGGTCATGGGTGAGGAGGTACACCAAGTCTGGCTGTCCTGCAGGTCACGGGTGGGGAGGTGCTCTTTCTGGGCTGTAGTGAGACTTCTGCAATACGTGGCGACATATGGAAAGGCTGTGGGGTAGGAGCATCAACACTTACCAAAGCCACATGCATTTTTTTAGAGCCATAGCAGGGTATCTACAGTGATAATGACTGAAACAAAAACTTTAAGGTAGTTGTTAATATGGTGGCCTCTGGGACAGATGCAGCAGCTATGGCAGCTGGAGGTCTCTGTGGCTTCAGTCAAGTCTCCTTGGGGCTCCCACAACTAAAGTCTCATCATGATGTTTCCATGTGAAACCCAGTTTCACTGTGCACTTGCTGAGTATTTAAAGCAAGCAACTCACCAGATCACAAAAACAGGGCTCTCGATTGACAGTTCCTTCTCCTTCCGCAAAAACAACACTTGCTACTGACTCCGATGGTGCGGTGTCTGAAAGAAAATGGCCTCCAAATGGAGCGGCACTGTTACAGGCTGTGGCCTTGTGGACGAGGTGTGGTCTTGTTGGAGGAAGTGTGTCACTGTGGG
This sequence comes from Microtus oregoni, assembly GCF_018167655.1. NCBI lineage: Eukaryota > Metazoa > Chordata > Mammalia > Rodentia > Cricetidae > Microtus > Microtus oregoni. Next base: position 23,990,879 of record NW_024543088.1, read on the forward strand.
GGCGGGCTTTGGGGTCTCATATATGCTCAAGGTACCACACAGTATCTCAGACAACTTCCTGTTGCCTGTAAGATGTAGGGCTCTCAGCTACCTCTCCAGCACCATGTCGGCCTGTCCCAACATGATGATAATGGACTGAACCTCTGAACCACTCCAATTAAATGTTTTCCTTTATAAAAGTTGCTGTGGCCGTGGTGTCTCTCCACAGCAATAGAATCCCTAACTAAGACAGATGGGGCTTCAGGTAGAAATGTTCTCACAGGGTAGCCAGACTCAGGGACTGACAATGACAGTAACACTGCAGTGCAGCCTTGGTCCCTGCCCATCCCGGGGCAGATGCCTCTTAGGCTGTGCCTGGGCCACATCTGACAGCTATCAGTCTAGTAGCTGAGCTGGTCACTTTGACCAACCCTGACAGCTCCTGTCACTTCAAGAGAAATAGAAAACCATCAAGAAGTGCTTGAAATGAAGATTAGCATAAATTAGCATATCCGGAGGTAAGTTCTGTCCAGCACTGAAATGGGAAAAGGAAGTGTCCTTGGGTGTGCTGACCGAAGCTCTAGGTGGGTCTGGGTCCTCATTGCATGAATTCAAAAGATGGAGGGCAAGTTTCCGAGTTTTATTCTTACAGAAAGAAAAAAGATGAAAGATTTACAGCAGAAAGCAGAGCTCCAGAGAGTTAAGCAAAGCTCCGGAGGGGACTCCGAGAGAGCGGGGAGAATGTGTTAATCTGGCTGTGTAGGATTTCAAACAGCATTTAAGGAGGGAACTGGACAATGCCTGAGGCCATTTCTAATGAGACTGGTTAATTCTCTGCGCACTGCACAAGTTAAGCTAATGAAGGACCTACAAGCTCTCTGCACATCAGCCTAACAACAGGGGATGATGTCTTCTGTCCATCTAATTAGGGGAGTTGACTTGCTCTGAACCTGTAGGGGTGGAGGGTCCTGAGTGAGTGGAGTCCCCAGAGGACATGTATTTTGACCCGGGCATGGCCATGCTGTGAACCAACTGACCCATGGAACAATTTGACAATGCTGGTACCCATAGGGACCAGGCTCAAGAGGAATGGCAAAGCTGTCCCTAGGATGGCAAGTATGAATATTTATGAATGACTGATTAGCGTGTACAAAGACTGGCCATGGTGCTTCCTCCTCCCGCTGTTCTCCTAGAGAGGTCTCCTACTCAGAACAGCCCCTCCCCTATGCTGTACACAATAAACACTCGGAAGCTCCAAATTTTGGCAATAGTCATAGGGGTAGTAGAACCCTATCCAATCCCAACTCCACTGTACTGAGTCTGTGTGTCTGTCTTCTCATCATTCCCTGACTGGCCCTAGCCAGGATTCTAGGAAACTCTCTTCCATCCTCCTCTGACATTCCTCGCAGTACAGCTTCTAGTTGTACTGACCTCGCCAGTGTCTCTCCGGTCCTAGCCCTCGGCAGGGTCTGCTCCCAGTTAACAGAAATATGCTCTCTTTGTTTTCATGTTTGCATGACCAGATTGTAGCTTACCTCAGCAGAGCCAACTCTATCACAGCTACCAAGAGGCAACTACAGTCTTCTACCTCAGACTTGGTTCCTGTGTATGGGATGATCTGGGTGGTCTTCTTTCTAGAATAGTTGTGGATGCTTCTGGTTAGAAACTACTATTGCTTGCAATTGAGTCTGTTACTATGGTGGTTTGAAAGAAAATGGACCCCCAAAGGAGTGGCACTATTAGGAGGTGTGGCCTTGTTGAAGTAGGTGTGGTCTTATTGGGAGAAGTGTGTGGGCTTTGAGGTCTTTTTCTCAAGTTCCCCTCAGTGTGACAGTCAGTTGACTTCCTGTTGCCTGCATGGTGGAGGACTCTCTGCTCCAGCATCACGTCTGCCTGCAAAGCACCATGCTCCCCATCATGATGACAATGGACTGCACCTCTGAAACCATAAATGAGCCACTCCAATTAAATGTTTTCTTTATAAGAATTGCTGTAGTCATGGTGTCTTGCTTCACAGCAATAGAAACCCTAACTAAGGCAGTTACTATTAACTACATCAGATGCAAAACTTCGCTATCTTTCTCATCTGGTTACCCACCTCCCCCTAGTTAGTGTATACCCAGCTGGACCTGGTTAGCTCATGCCCAGCTGCACCTGGTTAGCTCATACACCTACGCTTGGTTAGCTCATACTTAACTATACCTGGTTAGCTCATACCGAACTGTACCTGGTTAACTCATACCTAACTGCACCTGGTTAGATCATACCCAACTGCACCTGGTTAGCTATCAACCTGCAACCTCTTTAAGTCCTTATCTCTAGTGTCCCGCCCCTGTGATGAATTCACATTGCGTTAGTGCTTGGCCCCCTGGCTGAATGCCTTTCAGGAAAGTCAAGTCTCTCTTAATCTGTCTCACTGACAACCCACGTGTGCACACAAACTCACACGCATATGCACAAGTGCTCGAGTATGCATGTACACGTACACACACCCACACCCACACACAGGCTCCAGAGAGATTTTTTTGCTCATTTTATTTATCAAACACTATAATCAGCAAGTGTGAGGTCTCCAGCTTCTTTTCTGAAAAAGAATGTGATTTCCCCTTGAGGACATTGAGTCAACACAAACAGTAATGTTGATGATTCTCCTAACTTTCCTCTTTATGTAAAACAGATAGGAAGATCCTCACCAAAGTGGTGAGGGAGTCCAGAGCAGGCCACATTGACTGTTGAATCTTGCCGTGTAGCCTGGCAGTACAAACTCTTTCTTTTCCAGGATCCAGAAACACTAGTGGGTATATTTCTATCACATGTGATTTATGAAGTTATAAAAGACATTATCAGTGCAACTGTACCTAACGTATGGCAAAGCTACAAAACAAACCTATTTTATGACCTCCTTAATATGGTTGGTTTTGCTGAAAAACAAGACACAAATGCTGGGACAGATCTGAATGTGTGCAACTTGATCAACTAATTACAAACAATACTGCCTGAGGTCAATTACTTGACACATACCCACTGGGTGTCTAGCATGGATCACAACTTCTGAATTCGTGTCTCCACCTGTCATTAGCAAAAAGGTTTTGAGTATATAATTGAATGCTTAGATAACATGTTGAGGGCAATGCAATATTAAATGACAATAGCAAGCAGAGATCACTTTTACACGTATCCAGGCAAAACTAAAAACAGAGACCCTCTTGTGGAAGCTCATATATGAATCTGTTAAGATGAACCCAAAGTTAATGCAGAAACTAACTCTACCAACCACAGATTTTAAAAAATATGAGGATAAGCATTATAGGTATAGCTATAATTTTACAAAGTCAGTATGAAAAATACATTAACTCTAAAACACAGCTTCACGCTGTGCTAAGAAATGACATCAATGATTCTCTGTGGGTCAAATGATATTTCTGTATTACTAAGTGAAGTCTGTAACAAAAGCACTTCACAAGGGCATGATGAGATGGAATGGTCTTTGCTTTGACATCGATGTCAATTCGTGGCAATTGAACGTAAGGCCTCTCCCATGTGAAACTGCCACCAAATAAAAGCTTTAAAAGGCGAGCTGGAGAGAAGGTTCAGCGGTTCAGAGCACTGGCTGCTCTTCCAGAGCTCCCGAGTTTAATTCCTAGCAACCACATGGTTCTTATTGTCAATAAAAGGGAAAAAAAAGTTCCAGTGATGTTATTCACAAATAGAAAAAAAAATCTTAAAATTCATAAGGAGGCAACAAAAGATCCTGAGTAGCCAAAGACATCATGAACAAAACATACTCAATTTGAGATTAGACCACAGAGCCCTAACAATGAAGATACGGAGCTGACACAAAACAGAAACATAAATCAATAGAATAAACTAAGGACTCAGATATAAGTCCATTTTATTTTGACAAAGACAGCAAAAATATACACCCAAGCTTCAATAAGTGACGCTGGGGAAACTATGTATCTACATAGAGAAAAATGACACTAGATTGCCCAAAAAAACATAAACTTGAAACAGATCAAAGATTTTAACATAAAACTTGAAACCCTGGGATGGCTGGAAAGTCTCATGCCTCTCCCCGCTACCCTTCCTATGAGGGAAGGTCAATCGCCACCAAGGCCAGATGTGATGCTCTTTTGCACATGGGCACAGGTGAGTTCATGAAGATGTGGAACTCTGGCTTGGAGAATGGGCTGGTACAACCACCACCCTCTCTAAAAGTTCAGGAACCTTGTAGAAGAGGAGGCAGAAAGACTGTAAGTCAGAAGATGGAGGAAGGGCTGTCAAGTACCATTCTCTAGGCATAGCACGGCCATGGCAATCACGAACTCACAGCAAGCTGCAGTCACCTGCATGAAGCCTGTACAAGACTGGCCCTGTCAACAGTCACTTGATATGGGAAAATGGCTCATGAGGTCCTACCCTTACTTCTCAACTGCTAGCTACTGATAATCTTGTGAAGAGAGGAACCATTGTCTTCAGTTGTGCGCCCAATGTTCCAGCTCACCAGTCTACAATGATCGGCTCCAAACTCATACAGACGGCCCCACCTTAAAAAGCCTTCCGTATCATTAGCAATTAGAGACATGGAAATGAAGACTACGCCGAGAGCCCATCTTACCCTAGTCAGAATGGCTAAGATCAAGAAAACAACAACAAATGCTGACAAGAAGGAGGGAAATGGGGAGCCCTCGTTCACTGCTGGTGAGATTGCAAACTGGTGCAACCACTGTGGACGTCAACCTGCAGAGTCCTCAAGAGCTCAAAGCAGATTGACCATATGAGCCAGCTATAGCACTCCTTGGCACACACCCAAAGACTTGGTATCCTACTGTACAGACACTGGTTAGCCATGTTCACTGCTGCTCCATTCACAACAGCTAGGAAATGGAAACAGCTTAGATATCTACAATTGATGAGTGGCTTGTTTTTGCAGTGGACAGAGACCAGACAGAAATACACAACTGGTCAATGTAGAGAAGAGGTGACAGAGAACAGGTGACAATGGGGTGTCTTGTGGAACATCTACAGTGCAATGCTTACCCCTAGGCTCAGGGAACATCACAGAAGGGGGCAGAGAGTTTATAGGAGCCAGAGGACCAGATAGATGCCTGAGGCTATGTTGTGTCATGCAGACATGGTAAGGATTCTGCACCCATGAAATCTCAACGATACAGTTTGCTAAACAAGACCTGCATAGTAACAAACAAGTCAGCATGCCAATGCAGGCGGGAAATTTCATAGGGCCTCACTTCTAGATGAGGTGCTACAGGCAATGGTTTCTGAGAGAGGAAGAATCAATCTTCTTCGGGTACAAATCACCGAATAAATTTTCCAATCCCAACTGGTTGTCACATGAGAACAACACTAGCTGGACTCTAGATTCGGGGTGCTGTTTTGTTTGCTTGGTGTGGCTGTGTAATTATAAAAGAGGTCACTAATTTGAGATGGAGTAGGCGACATGATAGGAGTTGGAGCTAGGAGAGAAAGAGATGAAAATGATGTAAATACAGCATTCATGTAGTCTCCAAAAATGCTTTAAATTGAGAAATGAAATGGTAACAAATGCTGGAAGGATGTGGAGAAGGGGAATCCTTATTCACTGTTGGCAGGAATGTAAACTTGTGTAGCCACTATGAAAATCAGGGTGGAAGTTTCTCAAAAGCTAAAAATAGAGCTACCATCTGACTCAGCCATACCACTCCTGAGGATGCGCCCGAAGGATTCCACTTCCTACTACAGACACTTTCACATCCATGTTCACTGCTGCTCTGCTCAAAATAGATGTGAGATGGAATCCAACTGCATGTCACCAACTGATGAGAGGATAATGAATAAGTGCACGTAAAACCAAATTAGGAAATCTGCAGGAACAATATTATACTGAGTGAGGCAACCCAGCTCAGAAAGACAAACTCCATGTTTTCACTCAGAAGCAGATCCTGGCTTTCAAATTTTAGATGTGTATGTTTCCCTTGGAGTGACTTCAGAGGCCAGGGAGTTAGAAAGGGACAACTGTTGGGGACTGGCGGGAGGGGACAGCAGAACACATGTGACAGGCAGGCACAGGGGAGGAGCGGTGACACAGGAAATGGCGCAGTGGTACAGGCATGGGAGCAGCGGAAGAAGAGAGGTTGAGAGAGTTAGTCAAAACTAAGGATGTGAGGAAAACTCACATAGAAACATATTTCGTAAACTAACTTAGAAACACAAGTTAAAGTCAATTGTGAGTTTGAAGCCAGCTTGTTCTATACAGCAAGTTCCAGGTCAGCCACAGCTATATAGTGAGATCCTGTCTAAAATGCAACCAAAAAAATTACAACTTAAAAAGTTTGAATGGAGATATCCAGCATGGGTAGATAATGCCTCTCCCAAAGCAATGTGTACCAGTGCCTGGTATAAGATACTTCCCTATAGAGTACTGGTCGTGGATGCCCAAGAGGTCCCCCAAACAATCCAGTTTATTGCCAGTGCTCTTGGTTGCCCTAGAACTTGATGTTGAGGCCATATTGCTGAAGACACTATACATCTTGGTTACAGAACATATAAAAATCACACTGGAAATATGATGGAGGCTTCATCCATGCTAGATAGCCCTCATCATGCCATAAGGCTCCATGTAGGCTGCAGGCAGAGAAAAGCCACCGATGGTCTTACCCAGAAGTAAAACCTGTGCATTAAAATGCTGGCCTGCCAGGCAAGATGTGCCCACTTATACGATAATGGCATGACCGTTATGGTGTAACCAACCACGTGTGACTGAATTAGAGACCTCGGGAGAGAATGCATATCTGGTACTGTATGATGGTTCCTTTTCAGCTTGGCAGAATACAGCAACGTCTGGGAGATGGGCCTCTGGACATGCCTACTGGAGATTATTTTAGTTACATTAACTGATGTAGAAAGACACATCTTAACTGTGAGTGGGGTCATTGTTAGGAGAGCAGATTCTGGACTATATAAATGAATAAAGAGAGATGAATACTACGTGTATTTATTTAAGATTTTATTTATTTATTATGTATACAACATTCTGCCTCCATGGATGCCTGCAGGCCAGAGGGCACCAGATCTCATTACAGATGGTTGTGAGCCCCCATGTGGTTGCTGGGAATTGAACTCAGGTCCTCTGGAAGAACAGTCAGTGCTCTTAACCGCTGAGCCATCTCTCCAGCCCACTATGCGTAATTTAAACAGTGGTTCCAACTCCTGACTCCTTTGACTTCCTGCAATGGTGTACCACACCTTAAACTATGAGCTGAAATAAATTCTTCCTGTCTCCAGGTACTTTTTGTATTAGTTTCTTTTCTGTTGCTGTGAGAAAGCCCCATGACCAAGGCAACTCATAACAGAAAGCATTTAATCGGGCATATGGTCCCAGCGGGTTCAAGTCTCCGATGGTCGAGAAGAAGCATGGTGGCAGGAAGAGATCAGAGACCACATCTCAAACTACAAAGAGAAAGTAGCAAGAGCTAACTCAAAGCCCAGTGGCATACTTCCTCCAGCAAGGCCACACCCAATCCTCCAAGACAGTCACCAAACTGGGGACAAAGTATTCATATACCTATGACTTATGGGTGACATCTCATTCAAACCACCATGCTCTGTCAAGGATATTTTACCACATCACTATATTTCAAACCTGGTCAGAGGCACTGAGGTCACAGGCCCTGATGAAGAACCGACTTCTGTTGTTTCACTAAACGGACACACTATCAAACCACCCACAAAGTATTTATGTTTACGCCGCTGTCCTCAGCACTGCTAGGTTTGCACAGTTCGTAGTGGGAGAGTTAGCACAGACTCTTACAGCAAGACCTCAGCTAGTGTAGATAAGCACTCTGTTTTATGCTGCTGGTGGGGTCGACACATTCCTGAGCACCAGTCTGATGTGAGGACACCTACCAGCTTTCCCACGCTCCGACAACCCTAAAGAGACTCACCCAGAACATCAGTCCACGTCTCTCACTCGAGACCTGAGCTCTCTTTCTTCTTCAACCACCAGACAAGGTCCGGCAGGATCTTCAGTCTGAGCAGAAGGTGACTGTTCTCCCTAACCGCCCTCTTCTCCTCTGGCCTACGTTTCACTATCACCCCCTTGAATATATTCCCTGGAGCTACGGTTATGGCTATGATAGAGCTATCCTTTAGAAGAGGCAACCAGGCATTATCGGGGGAGATGAGAAAGCGTGAGATTCCCTAGAGTTAGTGGTATGGATGTGGGAAAGGAGAACTAGAATAACATAAAATCTACAATGCTAACGGACTAACAAAGAACATTTGCGCTAAAGCTAACAGCTGAATTCTCTAATCACTCTTTATCTCTGGATAGGACATTGATAACTAGGGATTCAGTTACATCTAAATGCTGCAGATTGCCATGCCTGAAGACCAGGCCTCCACCCTTTAGGTAGCATACAGTCTCCCCTAGACCATCCTGAAAATCACACCCAACCCTACCTACAGCTCCATTTTCCACCTTTTGTGGAGACAATCTTTCTTTAGATATGCTAATATCATCTTAGGTGACATTGAGTCCCACTCTGAAGCTTTCAACCTCAAAGAAACAGACATTTTCTGAGCTGTATTCTGCAGGAAACCGAGCTCATCTCTTATGTGACTTGAGGAAGCCAACTCTGAGCTCTGCTAGTGGCACCTACATCATATCACGTACACCCACTCAGCCCCGCCTGTCACCATCTCGTCACTTTCTCTTTCATAACCCTTCACTTGGATTTTATTCTCCGAATCCAGTAGCCTGTGCAGCTCTCGCTCTTCTGGAGTTCATTACTGTGAGTGGCACTGCCCATTTCTCAAACACACTCTCGATGGCTGCTACTAATGTGCCTGAGCTATTGGTTCTGCTCATTAACTCGAAATTTCTCTGTTTCAGCTCTGGGTCAAGATTCCACCATCAGGCATACCTGGATCCGTGTACGGGCACCGGTTGTGACTGGCAATATGCCCGTGGGGAAGCTACTGGACGTCAACAGGCCTTCTTTATCAACTTTAAAATGGACATAATGGCATTGATTGTCGAGAATATCCTCCGCACAGGCACAGTCGGTTTAGTCTGTCACAAAGTAATCAGTGAGCAAACCCAAACAATCACCTCGGTGTCCTAATTCTCAGCTCCTGGGACTCCTGCTGTCTTTTTGCCTTGAAAAATTCATCTCAAATTCCTTTGACTAATACGTCAATATTTCCTGAAGTAATGAATCCAAGGCTAAATCTTTCTCTGGCAAAAAAAAAAAAGAAGGAAGGGAGGGAGGGAGGGAGGGAGGGAAAATCAAAGTGTAATCAGCAATATCTGAGGAACAACCTGATGAATACTGGTTTCATTTCAGTGTTCCTTCTTCCGAATTCACTGCCCTTCAGCCCCTTCACCTCTACTTTGAAGATTTTTCTTCTCTCGATTCTCTGACAGTTTATCCTCCTGCATTGACTCTCAACAATGGTCTAAAGAGAAAGCCTAAGGGTTATCTTTATGCTTTGTGCTGTCTTCTTGTTCTTGGAGGTACCACACTTTCCCCGCGGCTCCAACTCTAAACAAAAAACATCCGAACAATCTCCAGCCCAAAGCTCTCTGAGTTCTCGAGCCCTGCATGCAGCTGCTTACTGATGCCACTGTGAGAGGACTAGGACCACATAAACACTAAACCCACACTGGCTCTGTGGCCACCCTCCCCATCTCACTGGCTCTCCATCTATCCCAGCTGGAAAGGCCGGAAACCTTTAAGTTGTTCCTAACAAACACCACATTCCTTCCCCACACCAAGTCCACTCACACCCGTGAACTTCTCCTCAAACATCTCTCAAATTCACCCACCAACGTCCATCTTTAACTTCTTCTTCCTTCTAAACGAATGCCACTCAAGGACAAAAGTCTAGTTTCGAGAACCTTCATATGGTTTCCTCTCTCCCACTTCTCTTCTGCGGCCAAGGCATGTCTTCTTCTTTTATTTTTTCCCCTCAGAACACTTCTTAGACACTTTCATCTGTTCATTTATTTAACTGAAAATCGTTCTTACTGGGAAAGGGTTAAGTAACACAGTAAGAGTCCTAGATTGTATAACTTGTCATCCTCCAAACACAGTAATCACATAAGAATGCACCTATGAGTGTATATTTACATGTCTTCTGTAAACACTACATATTTTCAGCTTTTCCTATCTTACACGGTTATGAACTTCACAGTTTTAACATCCGTCATAAATATAGTGCCCATCATATATACTGAACTTGCTTAATTGTTCTGATTCTCTTTCCCAAGTATGATGGGATATCTCTAATTTTTGCATTCTCAGCTTCAATGAACAAGCCAATGGTGTCCTCATTTACGCCATGTACGACTTTAAAGGAATTATAAAAATCCATGGATCACACACCCTTAGACTCTGTTTAAATGGTGGGATGCAGCGGTACTAATGTCTGCATTTCGTCTCCATGACATCTCATGAAGAGAAAATATGTAACATAAATACACAGATTACAAGAATCATGCCAGAAAACAAGGTTCTCAAATACGTTAACTGTCTCTACTCAAGAATAATTTTATTTTGGTTAAAAAAAAAAAAGTACTAAGAGTTGATACCCAACCAAGTGAGGGGACAGAAACGGAGCACCTGGCGCTTTGATGCCACAGCTGCTCATGAATGCGACCCCTGAATCTCTGCCAGTGCAGGAAGCACAGAACAGGAGCGGGAGCCTGGCAGAGACTAAAAGAAGAGATGAAGGTCTGGGGAGGTGGCTCAGTGGGCAAAGTTCTTGCCGTGCAAGTGAGAAAAGCTAAGTTCAAATCTGCAGACCCCACACAGAAGCCAAGCATGGAAGCCAGTGTCAGCAACCCCAGCGCTCCTACCCTGAGAGGACGTGGACATAGAAGTGTCCCCAGAAGCCCACAGACCAGCCAGTGTGCGGACAGCAAAGGGACTCTGACCCAAACAAGGTGAAAGGTGGACAGACCCCGGGAGACTCTCACACACACAAACACACAAGTGTGTACAGACATAACATCACACACACATACTTATACACACAGAGACATAACATACCCTCACTCACACACACATAGACATACAAACACTAAACGCCCTCACACACAAACGCACATAGATGTACAAAGATATTACACACATGTATGTACACACAGACACCAAACACACACATACCCTCACACACATATGTGTACAGACATAGACATCACACACATTATACACTAACACCACACACATACACACACACGGGGAGGGGGGAAGAAATCATAAAAAACTGCCAACATGGAAATACTTTCTTAAATTTGGATTATTTAAAATCGATCCCTGACCTCTTAAAAGAAAGCAGGAAGCATTGTGGAACCAATCTGAGTTGCCTGAGCTCATTCTCATTTCCTTTTTCTAAAGAGGATTGCGCATAGCTGGAGCATAGATCAAGAGGCGGCAGAAAAATCCCTGTGTTTGGTGGACTGCAGCAATTTCGTTGACCAAGTTTCCCATTGACCCAGACAGACATTAATGACACAAGATGGATAACAGAGCATGAGGCAACTAGGTAACTACGGAGCAGCCTCGACAAGGGCTCCTTCCGAACTGCCATCAGCAGCTCTATCAGCAGGCTTCAGGACTCTGTGGCCTTCCCTCTGAAACTACATTCTCAATAACTAGAGTGCAGATACAGGCTTTACTACAGGAGGAATGAGATACACACGTAAATACACAAACACCATGCAATCCAATAAGAGAGCCAAGACTAAAATCACAGTAGCCTAGAAAAATGGGCTAATCCCTAAGGTATCATCAGCACTTGTTTCCAAAGCCACGCATCCAGCTTTGAGAGGGACAAGCTGGGGATTAATTACCACCAGTTTTAAAGCTTACAAGCTTAGTCTGAGGGGGACAGCAGCAAGCCTGGTGCCATGGAGTCTGAGAAAGGCCAACAGGGTGCAGCTATGCGAAGGCAGAGCAGCACTCAAAGGTGAAAGGTGGCAGTCTTGGTCCACACTGGCCAGAGCAGAACTCGGGTACTTCTCACCTAACATGAGCACACGTGTTCAGAACAACCAGGATGTGTAGGTACATGAGAACTATTCTAAAGAGGAAGGACGGACAGAATGACGGTTCAGAAACAGCACAAAACAACAGCCTCAGTGGGAAATGGTGGCTGTCTCCACTAAGCCACTCAGTGAACATGAAGTTCAAAGCTGCTTCGGAAAAACCTACTTCCCTCGAGAATAGCCGGGAGGCAGAGGAAGAAGAACTATGTGTACAAGAAACTCTCAGTCTGCTCAAATATGCATATCTGGAGTGGAGATCACGATGGTTTGAGAAGAATGGGACTGCTCTGTAGGATTTAGGAAGAAGGGAGATAGCAAGAGGGTTCAGGGAGTCCCCCAAATCCACAAAGTTGTCCTCAGACCGCCACAAGTGCGTCACGGCTCATATGCACTTGCGCACGCACACACGATTTCATAAGGTACATGCGGGAACAGAGAAAAGGCTATATAAGGAGGACTGTGGAGAACAAGTCTCATTAATGAGGAAAAATCGGTTTGATTCGATGCACACTTCCCACGAGTCAACTCTACCTGGGAGGGATAGTGCTGAGGTAAGAAAGGCAAAGGCCGGGGCCATCTTAACTTCTCCCCATTCCACAGTATGAACGGGATGCTCGTAGGAGGTGCCCCCCACATCGAATTCATCATCCACCTGTGTACTTTAGCACCCACAATTTCCTACTCTGAAGTCACACTTGTGATGAAAAGCAGAAACTTTCTGTTTGGCCCCTTAGCAGAGGGAACAACAGCAAAACCAATGTTTGTTCTCTGTCCATGGACCTTGAATCAATAAGGGAAAAAGAGCAAAGATTTTCTATCCTTTAATTCATAACTTCTACTAAGATATTCAAATATTCTCAATGTAAATAAAGATTTGTTACATATTGCATCTCTTCTTGTGAGCCATTTGCTTCTGAATAACAGGAAAAATAAGTTTGATTGGAGATCACTTGGAAAATGTATCTAAAACACTTTAAAGCCCTCTAATCTAAGATTATGTGGAAACAGACTTCAGAAATGTTTCTAAAAAGAAATGATTCATCAGTGAGATTAAGCTAAATGCCGAAGTAATCAAATTGTGGAATTCTGATTAAATGGATACTTAAGTTTAATCTACTTAAAACTTGCAGGATAAATAGAAAGGGCCTGGTCTAGACTAGTTCTGGCTTGGCTCAAATGCTGTACTGGCTGTCTAAGGGGTTTGCTCTTCAAACTGTTCCTTTTAACTTCTTAGAAGCCATTCTGCAAACTTCGTCCTCAATCTAAATACAATAAATGAGATCACTTGGACTTCTATGGGCTCTTTCTGCTAAACAGCAGCCAAAAAGAAAAGGCAAGAAAGTGAAAGGGGCATGTCCGTGCCTACTCAAACCCCTGGAAAGGTTTCCTTGTCGGTGGCAGTCGCTCTGGTGGCTTTACCACCTCTAAGCAAGTATGTAAAAGAAAAAGCAAAGAAAACCAAACCCAGGATTCTCTGGGCCAGAGAGGTCCCCTTTTGTGACTACAGCTAGGCTCCCCCGGGATTTCCTCCCGTCGTCCCGGCACCGCCGGGCCGCAGGCGGGCGACCGCAGGCCGACGCGGTTCCACTTACAGTGACACCATCCCAGGTGACAGCACCAGTGCAGCTTGAAGCACTTGCCGTGGCTGTGCGTGGCACAGATGGACAGCCCGTCGCACGGCTGGAAGTCGGGTCGGCGGGCGGCGCAGCTCCGCGCCAGGGCCTGCGCCTCGTCCACTTTCTCGCTCTTCCAGCCGCGCTCGGGCGCCGCGGCAGCACTCATGTCTCCTGGCGCGGAGCAGGGGACCGGAGCCCGGGAGCGTAGCGGAGGCGCGGGGCGGGCAGGACGCGAGCGGGCTGCGGGCTGCAGGCGCGGCGGGCACCGGCTGGTGGAGGAGCCACCCCGGGAGGGCGCAGCGACTGGGCCTGGCCTGCCACCTCCCCGTGCCCTGGGTCCCTCCTCCTGAGTCCTCCTCCTAGCTCCCTCCTCCCTTCTTTCTCCTCTCCACCCTCCTCCCGGCTCCCACCTCCCTTCTCTCTCTCTTTCGTCCTCCCCGCTGCTCCCTCCTCTCTGCTCCCCCACCCCCTCGGGCCGCCACGCCTGCACGCGCACGCGCACTCTTAGGCTGCCGCGCCCCTCTGCGAGCCTAGCCCCCGCGAGTTGGTCTCACACGCCTCTTGAAGCGGAGGGAGGGCCACGAGGACGGTCACCAGGGTCCCTACACACACACACACACACACACACACACACACACACACACACACACACACACACACTCACTCACACACACACACGTCCCGCACGCGCCCGCCCGCCCTCTCGTGTGTGGGGGGGGGGGGTGGCGCTCCACGGCTCTGGCTACAGCTGGCTTCTCCCGCAGCCTTTCGGCACACAGTCCAGCCTGGTCCAGGCACTCCCTTCCCCGCGTGCCACAGCGTCCTGCGGGGTCCCGGAGCCGCGGGGCAGCAGCGGGCGGTGACCCAAGGCCCGAGACCTAGCGGGTTCTTCCCAGCGCTAGCCGCTCGGAACTAGTACTGGGCTAGGGTCATCGGGCGACTGGAGTGGGAGGATGTGTTAGGTTTGTGTCCTGATATATGGGATTGGGGCGGGGGTGTCCACTGAGTGGCTTGCAATGGCTATGTGTGGCCAGTGCGTGCAGTCGAGTGGTGCGAGAGGCACGGGGGAGGGGGAGTTGAGTGTGGACGCCACGGTGTGTGGAGCGCGATTAATTGCATGGGTTGAACATGGGTGTGTGTGGCGGCGTGGTGGGCTGGAATGGCGTAAAGACCTTATGCATGGAGTGTATGTGTGGCATTAACACGGACGTGGGCACACAGATGGGACTGCCTGGGGCCCAGCCTGGTCAGTGGGTGTGGCTGCCCAGGCTCCAGCTTCCTCTTCCACCACCCCAAGTCCGCTTGTTTGTCTTCCCTCCTGAGCACAACTTGTATCAAATACGTTTTCCATGCCGGGGAGCAGCGCTGGGAATTGGCTCTCCCTGCAACCGGGGCCAGGATCCAGCCTGAACACGGAAAGCAGGGAACGCCCTCCTTCTCAGCTTCCTTGCCAAATAATTCTCAGGTCCAGGAATTACCGAAGGTAATTACCGAAGGTCGGGAACAGAACCTCTCCGCACAGATGCTGGACTGGGACATGCTTATGTCCGGATCTCCTTTTCACTTTATTCTCTTCTGCTTAGCAATGATATCTAGCCTGGCTTTAAAGGAGATTCATCCTAAAGCCCTCAAAAATCTTTGCTGCCGTAAGCAACCTTTCATAATTTTCCCTTTTATTTAACCTTGGCTTAGGAGGGAAATCTAATTTGCATATGTCTGACTCCAGTGAAATCTTCACGTGTCAGGGACTGAGGGGGATCCAGATGGCAAAGGCTTTCTTCTAAGTCACAAACTCTGACTTCCCATTACCCTTACACTGAAACAGCATTAAACATAAGGTGTCGTCGCATCACCTACTTCCCAGGTGTCCACCCCTTCAGCCCCAAAGCAGCTCCCTGCTGACTCATAGTATCCATGCATCCCTGCTGTTAATATAGCCGTCTCAGAATAACTTCAGCAAGTGAAGAAATGCTAAAGGAACCCGCCCCGCATTATTGCTATATTATCTAATCATTTTTTTCTAAATTTTATGTATTGTGTGTGTGGCTGTTTTGCCTACATGCATGTTTGTACACCAGCTGCACACTGTGCCCTCCAGGGCAGAAGAGTACACCAGGTTCCCTGGGACTGAAGTTACAGGGGTTCGTTAGCTGCCAGGCCAATGCTGGGGATTGAACCCAGGTCCTCTGGAAGAGCAGCCAGTGCCCTTAACCTCTGAGCCTTGCTCTAGACCCATCAACCAGTTTTTTTTAACAATGGGTATATTCATCTGTTTTAATCTATTTTTCTCCCCCAACGTATAAACTTCCTCTAATACCAGGCATATCATATAAGGCCAAATAACAGGACCTTCCAGGAGGGCGTACACAGCCTTTATTACAGACTGAAACACGAGATTCCATTCATTAGGAAGCATGCTGACACAATTTTTTTAGAGCAATGGGACTATTCCTAGCCAAGCCATGCATGCCCCAAAGACCTAAGATGCCAGACACTCACAGCCATCAAAGGTCAGTCTTGACAAGGGCTGTGACTTCACTATTTGGCTGTCATGCAACAGTTCGAATCTTCAGGTTCAAATGTGACGAGCTGAATGATTTGTTCCTGTCATAGTGTGCCTCTCTGTCTACTGTTAACGTAAGCCGTCTTTGGACACCAACCCTCTGAACATTTACAATCTGAATCTTTGCGAACAGGTTTTGGTTACCTAACCAAGCAACCAAGTATCGTGGTTATAAATAAGCTACCAGCGATCTGTTAGTCATATTAAACCAATCACAGGGCTGCCAGGGATTGGGGGAGCAGCAGCTTCCAACACAGTGCAGCTAAACTGGGAACCGCCTGTCAGGAAGGAAGAAGTCTGTTCAGCATGGCCATTAGCACAGCTTGGACTCAGCATTTGCTCCAGGGTCAAGGTAATAGCAGCATCTTTAGACTCAGACACAGCCACGCTTTCCTGAACCACTGCAGGTGCTCCCTAGAAGTCCCTCTCCCGAATTGTTTTCTATCTCTAGTAAAACGCTGACCAGACGCAACTTGGGGCAGAAAGGGTTTACTTTATCTTAAACTTCTGTGTTACAGACCGCCGCTGAAGGAAGTCCTGAGTGGAACTGAAACAGAACTGGGCAGGGACAATGCTCACTGGCTTGTGTCTCCACGCCTTGCCCAGCTTGCCTTCTTATACAACCAAAGACCACCTGCCCAGAGCAGAGCTGCCCACATCGTTCATTAATCAAAAAAAAAAATGCTCCCACAGACTTGCCTACAAGCCAATGTGATGGAGGCATTTTCTCCATTGAGGGTCCCTCTCCTAATGTCCTGAGCTTGTGTCAAGTTGACAAAAAACAACCAGCACAGTTCCTTTTTTCATAGTATCTCAAACATTCACAACCAGAGACTAAATTCCTCCCACCCCTCCCTCCAGGGTGCTGAAGAGAGACTGTCCTTCGTTAGTTTCTGTTGCTGTGAAGAGACACCAACCGCAGCAACTCTTAGAAAGAAAACATATAATTGGGGTGAATTACAGTTCAGAAGTTCAGTCCATCATCATCATGCTGGGGCATGTGGCGTGTAGTCAAGCATGGTGCTGGAGAGTAGCTGAGGAAGTGCTCTGAGACACTGGGCATGGCTTGAGCATGTATGAGACCTCAAAGCCCGCCTCCAGAGTGACACACTTCCTCCCACAAGGCCACACCTACTCCAGCAAAGCTACTTACTCCAGTAGTGCCACTCCCTTTGGGGGCCATGTTCTTTCAAACCACCACAACAGCTGTTGACTAAGACCCTCTAAAGCAGTCTAGCAGGTACTGTTAATTCCCAGTGCCTGGATAGACGCATCAGAGGCATACGACGAATAGTGTTAAATGGACACATCAAAATGTTCACAGCTGTGCTGGAGATGTAGTTCAGTGGTAGATGTGAAGACAGCTGAATTGGAACCCCAACACACGGCAGGGTGGGGTGGGGTGACAGATTTTCTAAGGTGTTTAGTAAGTCAAAAGACCTGACTTTTAAATCCAAAATCCCCAGCATGAGCAGGTTGCTTTGAAGCCTGTAGAGATCACGTGGTACCTTGTCCTAAGTGACTCCATATTGTATAAGACAGTGGTTTTTCTCCAGGTTCCTTGCGCCGAGAGGCTCCATTGTACGCCACTTATGACTCCGTTTTGAGGAAGGCGGTGACTCTGCATCTGGGCAGCCCAGTGTGTTTATCAGGGTGACCTGGGGCTGTGAGAGCACATGGACTGTGGTGGCTTGAATAAGAAGGGCCCCTCAGCCCCCAGATTTGAATGTTCAGTTTTCCGTGGATGGACTATTTAGGAAGGATGAGGAGGTGTGGCCTTGCTGGAGTGATGTTGGAGAAGCACATGTGTGTGCTCCCTGCACAGATACAGACACAGACACATGCATAAAAGCACGAGGGACTTTAAAACAGAAATGAAACCAGCCTTAACCAGCCCATTTCAGGAAGCACTGGGAGGTTGTGTCTGTAAAGAACACTCTAGAATACAATGACTCAGATTATAAATGAGGCAGCTGATGAAGTCAACAGCCCACAGTCAGCACCTTACGGACACCCAGTGTCCCAAACCCTCAGATACAATTCAGTACCCACAGAGTGCCGTCTAGCCCCCACAGTCTCGTTGGTCTAGCTTCCTCCTCTGCGGAGAAGGGAGTTCCCAAAGTTACAAGACTCACAAGGTCTCACAACTGCAGTGAAGGGGAGACTCTCTGATCAACTCAGCTGACTGCAGGGTCTTCAGGGAGCTCCAGGGATGCAGCTTTTGTGACTCCTCACTTATACTGGGCTGGGCTTTTCGGTGATACAGCTGCCTGTGAGGCACCCATGCTCCAGCAAGGATGCCCCAGGAAACTCACTGGCTTGCTAAGCGACTTCCGCAGAATCCTTTCTCTAGTTAGTCCCGGGTGCTCTATCACCCCATCCCTGGGTGAGGAGATGCTATTTCCTGTCTCCCCAGGGAAAGTGACACAGCACCCTAAGTTTGCTAGAAACAATTTAAAGGGGCTACCTAAAGCAAGCCTAGGATTATAAAAGGTAATTGCTTATTTTAGGACCCAACCATGGTAAGTTTAATAGGAAGTGCTTAACTTCCAGTCATTATCACCTACCAGTGTAGGACCCAGCCAGGATAAGCTTAATGGAGACCTGAGTCTCAGTTGTTTACTCTGAGATAATACCTGGAAGAAGGAAGGACTGCAAACTGAGATTACCCAGGCACCACCCAAGAACAGGCCATCCAAAGGAAATTCCTAATGTTCCAACCATTGTAGACAGGATCACCTGCCAGCACACACTCACCAGGGCACCCCTAGACAAATATCAACCAATCAGGGGTCCTGAACCTTAGAAATCCCTCACCCCCACCTTTCCTACTATAAAAACCCAACTCTAACTGAGCTCAGGGCTCTCCATTTATTCCAATACGTTGGACACATGGAGAGACTGAGTTTGCAAACTTGTCTAAAATAAAGGCTCTTTGCTTTTACATATGGGACTCAGTTTCCTTGTTGGTTCTTGGGGGACTTCGCGGATCTGGGCATAACACTTATAAGGGTTCAAATAAAGCACAAAGGACAGGGCAGAAGGCCAGGTCTGCCCCGAGCCATCAAAACATATTTCCCAAGAAATCAAAACACATTTCCCAAGAATGCACTGGTTGTACAAAGGCCAGGGAGAGGGCTGCACACACCGGGCAGCCAGCAAGGCCTGGGCCAGCTCTGCCATCTTCTTGAAAGAAATATGGGTCGGATGGAGCAACTGCAACTTCAAAAATAGAGGTGGGAACATTTCCAAGATGAGGTTGTGAAGAATGTGATTTGTGTTGGCCTCTTGTCAGGTGCCCTCTTGGAACCAGCCAGATGGAAACTAAATATTCTGAAGGCATCTGAGCCCTTCCTTTTGGCCAAAACAAGGGTTCCCTCAAGAAATAGGATTCCCCAGGAATTTCACACTAAGAGAAAGAAAATGCTGAAGCCTGGGGCCAGCAGAGGAGGAATTTATCTCCAGTTTCACAGTTGTGGCAACTTTGCAGGAGGGCCTGGAGCTAAAGACACTGCTGGGGGAATCATGGGGACAGGGGACGCTATGACTAAGGCTGCTTAGTTATGCACACCTCCAGATGCCTATTTAAACCTAAGCCTCATGCCAGGACCTCGGTGGACTTAGAGTCACTGGACCTCCTATATGTTCCCAACATTGCATAAGAGTCCTTTCCTCTGCAACCCATTGCGAGCTCTCAGTTTAGTTGGCTTATTTAAGATGAATGGTCAAGCCTAACTTGTCAGAGCTACCAGGATCCATGCCCTGACCATAACTCTGGGGAAATTATGCATGTCACTATGGCAAGGACTCTCCAGCCCATGGCTGGCAAGAACCTGAGCCTGACAATAGTTGCTGAAGCTTGGCGGAAAATTTGCCCACCTGGATCCTCAGATCAAAACACAGTCCTGGTAGCCTTAGAGAGACCTCTCACCAACGAACCTGCCCCGAGATTCCTGCCCCACAGAACCTTGGGAGATGATACGTTTATGTTACGTTAGCTAACTAAGTTGTGAAGAAGTTTGTTGTGTCTCGGTAAGTGACAGGACAGAGTGTTAGGGTCAAACATGCACTTCATATACTAACATTGGAAAGCCCCAAGACCCCTTAAATGAGGCAAGGCCAGAATGAGGTCATTGCTAGTCAGGGAGCCTGAACACAAGGGAAAGCGGTAACCCCAAGGAGATGAAATCAGAAAGATTTGCGGTGATTTGGTTCTAGGGAGCAGAAGTGTTAGAAGGACAATGGCAATCATTAGTTAGGAAACAAAGGAGCATCAGGACTCTGTAAGCACCCCTCCGAGGCCCAGGCACCATCATGGAGGGAGCAGAAATAATGTAAAAGCCAAGACAGGAAGGACTACGACGGAACACTGGCTTCTGGACAAGAAGTGGCTTTTGCAGCAAGGAATCCATAACAGCTGTGGCTATCTGCACCAGACCTGCCCAAGACTGAGCTCACCATCATTCCATCTGAAGGGAAAAAAGAAATTGAAGAGCCCAGGAATATGAAAAATTATATAGCCTATACACATATTCTAGGAGAATTGGAGCTGGCCGCTTCTGTGGACAAAGGTTAACCTTTAACAGCTGCTTCTATGTGACCCCCTACTCTATGTTCCTTTAACCTTTAACACTCACCTCTAGGTGTCCCTCTGTCCTACTGGGGAAGGGAGCTGTGTCGAGATGGTAGCCTCAGGCTCTCCCAAACATCTTGAACTAATACATTGTAATCAAACATTTTAAATCGTGGAATGTGAGGTGACCCAAGGCCTAACCTCAAGATCGCAGAACCCCTTTGCCCCACCTCCCGGTGCTTGGTTTTCACTATAAGAAGAGGCTTAAAACCTGTGCTCATTGTCAGAGTCAGAAGCCGGGATGCTGGCGGTGGCCCTGGCTAGCTAGAAGTTTCCTACTCCAGGTGTTTAGAATAAAGTTTGCTTCTGGTAAGTAGACTTTAGTGGCCTGTTCCCCATTATTGCGCATCCCTAGAACTCAACAAAATAAAGAGGACATGGCTGGTCCTAAGGGGTTCAGGTTTTTATAAGAGATATAAGGGTGAAAACAGGTAAAGGCAGAGATGTCTGGAAGAGTCCAGAATGGACAGGATCAGCAAAAAGAGCCTGGCCCTGTGGGGGAGGCAAAGAGAGCCAGAAGACCAAGTGACCAAAGGGGCCAAAAAGGGCTTTAGTAGCCCAAATGGCTGGACTATATAGGGAAGATAAGCTGAGGGATGGGCAGCCCAGTCGTTGAAGGGTTGAAATGTTCAGGGTAGAGACCAGGGTACAGCAACCAGGAGGACCCTGTAACAGATAGAGACTGAGGGATACTGGAAGAACCTGGTGGTCAGAGTCAGCTTTGATGTTAATGGACACCTCAGCCTTTGTTCTGGGTTTGCACCTAACACTAGCCAGTCTTCCCAAGGCTGGAGAGAGAATTGTGAGGCCCCACCACTCCCTGAGAAGCGAGGGCCATTCATGCTTCTGGGAGAGGGGGACTCATTTTCTTTTGTGGAAAGGACAATGGTAAGTTGCCCACACTTCAATAACACCCCCAACACAATCCATGCTTATACAAACAACTCAGATTCAACCCAGTGGGTTACAAAGATATGAAAGTAGATAGTGGACTTGAGAAGATGAGGTTATCAGAAACCCAGTACAAATGGCTAACTCAAGTGTCTATTAATATATCAAAGAAGATAAAGGCCAGGACTTCCAGCATCACTCAGCACCCGTGGCTCCTCCCAGCTCTCCCAGCATCATTCAGCCCCCATGGCTCCTCCCAGCTCTCCTCCCAACATCACTCAGCACCTGTGGCTCCTCCCAGCTCTCCCAGCATCACTCAGTACCCGTGGCTCCTCCCAGCACTTTCCAACCCACCCGCTACCCTGAATCTTTTTTTCCCAGAGCTGGGCTTTGTTTCCCTTCCCCAAGACCCATCCCTATGTAACTCAGCCATTTTGGCTACCTTGGTCCTTTGGCAAGGACTGCCTCTCTTAGTTGGTGGCTCCTCTCTTGCTCTCTCCACCCCACCATGTTCAGCTGGACTCTCCTCTCTGCCAGCTTTCTCCTTTACATTAAAAAAACCTTCTCCATGCTTTAAGATTAGTCATGTCCTCCTCCTTTTATCTCATTTCTCATTTAGTTTAGAGGGAGTTAGAAGAAAATAAGAGAGGGTAATGCAGGTAAAAATGATCATGGTATGTTGTATACATGAATGAAGTTGTCAATAAATACATTTAAGTTTTTAATTGGCAAAATCGAATTAGTTGGTTAAGATATATCTTACGTTTGAAGTGTGATTGAGTCTGAGATCTCAGGTAAAGCTGGTGATGACCGAAGGTGAGGGGGCACATCAAGAGAATGAAAATGAAACAAAGGGGTGACCAGTGTGGTGGGGACCAAGTTGATACTCACTGGTATCAAAGCCAAGTGTATGAAATGCCCTACTCTCTGCAAGGTTAACCCTTGCTTCAGCGGAAGCTAAGGCACTCCTAAGCAAGTTGCCCCAAGAAGACTAAAATAGCAGACACTTGGAAGCCAATCAACACTGAGTTCAAATCTCATATCTGTCGATTGCCAAATGGTATCCCTGGCCGCGTTCATTATTCTCTCTCAAGCAGCATTTCCTTAGCTATGAGGGTTTGAAAGTACCACTTCTGTGAGATTGCTGTAATAGAACGCAGAAATGGTTGTGAGATGCCAAGTGTGCCTGGCACAAGACAGGCATTGGAAAGTGGCAGCCAATGTCACAGCAGTGAAATGGCTGTGATGGTCACTCATGAAAGACCACTTCGGCACAGAAAATATCCTGGCCAGTCTGTCCAAGGAGCCACCTCAGTCTCTCTGACTGCTGAGTGAGCCTCATGCCTTCTGTACCTGCCCCACCCCCTGAAAATGCAGGCCAAAATAAAATATAATTTTTCCTTGAAGAGGAGAAGGAGGTACCTTGGAACATTCCTGCTAGGACTCTCAGTGCTTGGTGTCAGGTCCAAAGGAAATTCCAGTCCCCTAAACTCCCAAAGGCAGTCCAAATACTGAGCGCAAGCTGGGCTACAGGACGATTTCTGGTGCTTAGTTCAAAGCTAGCATTCCTCAGGACCTTGAGAAATTAGTTCCCTAATGGCTACCAAAAGGAGTCCCTTCCCTTTCCTCTGGCAGAAGGGACCTTTGGCGCCTACCAAAGTTCATGCTGACTTCCAGAGTCCTTCAGTATCACGAGTACCTGTTGCACACTTCAAAGTCCTAGCACCCTAGCATCCTGGCCCTTCTCACTTACTCCCCTATTTGAAGCTCCCTCCAGCTCATGGCTTCCCTCACATCAGCTACCCAGTCTCCTGATAACCCTGCTGCTCTCACTGTGCTCACTCAGGCTCTGCCCCTGCTTCTCTTGCTCATATTGTGATCCTACTCCTGATGGAGAAGGAAACAGAATCTGCATTTAGATTCTAAGGCCACTGTTCTAGCCTAAAGGTGTAAACAGGGCCAAGCTTATATCCACCCATATTTCACACTCCTGTTGTGTTGATTGCCTTGACGGGTTACTTAGTCTAGGGGTTTGTAACCCGCCTGGCAGTTCAGTTATTCCAGGGTCCCGGAGAGGCACTATCTGGAAGATATGAGCTGAGAGAGAGGAAGGAGGCCATGCTAGGTTTGTCAGAGCCTCCGTTTATTAGAGATGGAGTACAGCTTATATAGGGTAAGGAGTTGGGGGGTGGGCACAGGGGCCTGGGCTCTTGCTGTGTGGTTCACGTTGGTCACATGGTCCGGAGGTTACCTTCGGTCAGATCACGTAGGCCAGGAAGTCACAACTAGGAGTTGACACACCTAGTTCTCTAGATAGTTTGGAATGTGGGGTGGGTTCCGCTAACAGATAGCTCTCCATTAACAGCCAATTTGGGTGTGGGGTAGGCTCTGTCAATAGAACGATTCTTAACACAATTATGGGTGTGGGGTTCTCTGCAGACTCCCCAGAGTGATGGTTCCTGCAATGATTTTAGGAGGAAATTGGCTCCTGACACTGTTGGTCCTCACCTTCTACCCACAGTTGCTTCATAGGGTATGCTCTCCTTTTCTTCTTCTTATGTATGTTTGTTTTGATAGAACTGTGAGGCCCCAAATGGCTTCTTGCCTAAACCCCAGGAGTACTGGAATTACAGTTATGTATCACCATGCCCAGGTATAGCAGAAAAGGACCCAGCCTCCACCTCAGCGTGCCTCCATCTCCTGCCCACAAGGCTGCAACAAGGGCAAACACAGTAAATAACCAAGGGTTATGGAGTGCCTTAACTTTCTATAATGATTCTCGGGGCGCCCAGGCCCAAAGTAGAATCCATTGGTAGGAAAGCAAACGGAAGCTCTCGTGACTTCTCATTCCCTGATCAAATGTCAAGAAAAGGAAGTCTAAAGCCGGGCGGTGGTGGCGCACGCCTTTAATCCCAGCACTCGGGAGGTGGATCTCTGTGAGTTCGAGGCCAGCCTTGTCTACAAGAGCTAGTTCCAGGACAGGAACTGAAACCCTGTCTAGAAAATCCAAAAAAAAAAAAAAGAAAGAAAGAAAGAAAGAAAGAAAAAGAAAAAGAAAGAAAGAAAGAAAAGGAAGTCTAGAAATAAGAGATTTGCCCTGTCAGAATGGCAGAGGACTTGGCTCATTCCCCACTAAACACATGCTCTGGGGATGTCTGAGTTCACTTTGCATTGCTGGGATAAAACACCATGACTAAGAGCAACTTGGAGAGGAAATGGGTTCTTGCAGCTTACAGCTTATAGTCCATCAGGAAGGAACCCAAGGCAGGAACCCGGAGAGCTGACCTGAAGCAGAGGTCATGGCAGATTATTTCTTACAGGTTTACTGCCCTCCTGGCTTTCTCAGCCTGATTTCTTAGACAATCCAGAACCGCGTGCCCAGGTCGGTGCCACTCACGGGGCTGAGCACTTCTGTGTTATCATTAATCAAGAAATTGACACCACAAAAGTGTCTTCCAGATGGAACAGGCCTGGTGCATGGGGACTGTGGTAGCACACGGAGGTTCAAGGCAGACGGCACTAAGGGGGACGTGGACACGGGACCCCTAGCCAAGCAGCTACCTGCTATTGACAGCCACATGCAAAAGAAAAAATAGTTCTCTCCAGGGGAGTCTCACTGGGTGAACTAACTGCACACTAGGCGTAGATCCGTGCCCAGTAGTAGACGACCAACACTAAACCAACTCAAAGTTAATTTTTGTAGACTTTTGTCTCTTATTACCTTGTTTGGGCAGTTTTTGTCTTACTGGTCATTTGCCCGTATATTATTGTTTCCGATTTTATGTTTTTATAGGTTTTGCTTTTTTATGTATGTGTGTTTCTTTTTTTATTATTCTGGTTTGTTTGTTTGTTTTCTAAGGAAAGAGGGAAAGAAGGGTATGGGGTTGGATAGGTGGGGAGGTAGGCAGGATCTGGGAGGAGTTGGGGAGAGGAAACCACGAACAGAATATATTGAGTGAAAATTATTTTTTCAGTGGAAAAATAAAAGTAGCAAAAATACAAAAAAAAAGGCCCTACAGAAGTGCCTACAGTCTGATCTGATGGCTATATCTTCTCCATTGAGGTTTCCTTTTCCTAGATTGTGACCCACGTTGTCAAAACACCAACCAGCACACTGGAAGAGAGAAGAGATGGGCTGCTTCTGATATACTGAGAATGATGGGGAGGGGAGTTCAGAAGAAAAGGGCACAGATCCACAGCCCGAGGAAACACAGTCTGTGCTAGACACCTACTGCTAACATATCACTCCCAAGTTTAATGACCAACACCTAAAATCCGCTGTTAGGTTCTGAATTAGGAATTCAGGCCATAGATGAGCTGGCCTTGCTCTGTTTGGCATTATCTGCAGTTTTAGCAGAAAGGCTGACCTGGATCTGTGGGAAGGAGCTCGTGTCCAGGTACTGCTGCTGGCCAACGGTCACTGATGACCTCCCGGCACGGTCCACATGCAACATCTGTCCTGTGAGGCAAAAGTCACATTAACATTGATGACTAGCCTCAAAGGTCACTCCTCGTCACTTGTACATTCGTGAGTAGTTAAGTGTATATATTTTATAAAAATCATGTCACATGTTCATTTCAAATAAAATCAAAGTCATTTTATTTGTTACAGCTTAACGGAAATGTACTTGGGATTTAACAGGGATGGGGGATGAGAGGTAGGGTTGAAAAGCTGGCGAGAAGGTAGCAATGGCGGGATGGCAGAATGGAAGCGGTTATTACCCGGAACTTAGCTTGTGTCCTGACTGGCTGGCCAAGGTCATTCTTAGAAGCAGAGTCAGTGGTCTTCCAGCTGTCAAACTACAAAACAATAACCTGGGAGTCAGTGAGCCTTCCCACCTCTGCTCCCAGACCACCCTCTGCCAAAGTTTCTTCCCATGCTCCTCACCAGAATTGCCTCCTTACTCTGAGCGCTCCTTGGAAGGGGCTAGGAGTGCAAACACATAGCATGTGTTCTCTCATCTGCTCGCAGTCCACTCCGTGCCAAGTACGATGTTAAATGTTCACACTGCCTCACAGTTGTGACAAATGCAATCTATGGCAATCTCCCCGCTTCACACGTGATGAAGCTGCAGTATGGAAATACAGGAACTTGTCCGCACGGTGCTATAGGACTGGCCTGAAGCTCAACCTTGAACCCAAGCAGCCTGTCTTGGGGGAAAAAAAAAGAGAAAACTTTTTTTTTTTAAAATTTGGTTCACAGATTCAGTTCAATCACTTTGTGCTTTGGGTTTTGACAGCAGAGACCATCGTGACAGGAGCAATGACCCAGAAGGCCTGCTTACTGTCTGACAGTCAGAAAGCAAAAGACATAGAAGAGGCCAGGTTTCCAATATGCCTTCAAGGCCACACCCATAATGGCTTTCCATCAAACCCCACCTCCTAAATGTCCACTTCCCAGTAGTGCCACAGGCCGAGGACCAAGCCTTTAACTTTAATGGGCCTTTAAGGGTCATTCAAGATTCACTCTGTCCCACAGGCTCACTGTGCGGCCCATGCTCTCCAGCCTCAGATCCTTAGATGGGGAAACCAGTTACAACCCAGAGAGAACAAAGATCATTCAGGATGCTGATTAACTACAAATAATAAACACCCACAAGGAACTAAAGCCAACCATAATGTTTAATGGGGGTTTTAAGTGAAAAACAGACCAAAGAAAGAGAAGTCAGGGTATACATAAAGATCAAAACTAAGGTTAGAGCATTGGAAAAGAAACAAGTTAATTTTTCAAAGTAATAAGACTATTACTGCAATCAAAGCAAGAAGACATATAAATTAATAAGGTTGTGTATAAAAGCAGAACACAGTTAGATTTGACATTTAATAGACTGCAGATCTGCTGTGGTAAATAAATGCTGATGGTCAGATGGGTGTTTGCTTATGAAACAAGAACTACCATGACAGATCAAGTAACTGGGAAGAAACACAAGAAGCCCCATATTGTCCCCCGCAAAACACTCTGCTTTTCTATGGGTTTGAATTTTTTTTCAAGGTACATACAAATTTCTGTTAGGTGAGTCTGGTACATTCTATGAAGACAAAGCATTCAAACTTTGCCAAGTTACACGGGTTCCCTAAATCCTCCTTTTGATTTGATCCGCCTTCAAGCCACTTTGTCTTCTGCTGTGGAATAATCCTCTCGCACACTGTAAAGATTTGTCACTCAAATTGGTTTAATAAAACACTGATTGGTCAGTAGCCAGACAGGAAGTATAAGCCGAGTAACCAAACTAAGGATGATGGGAAGGAGAGGGCAGTGTCAGGAGTCGCCAGCCAGACACAGAGGGGGCAGGAGACAAACATGCCATGCTAATAAAGGTAACCACGTGACAGAATGTAAATAAGGAATATGGGTTAATTTAAAATGTAAGAGCTAGTTAGTAATAAGCCTGAGCTATTGGCAAAGAATTTATAATTAATGTAAGTCTCCGGGTGGTAATTTGGGAAGCAGCTGTTGAGTATTTAGGAACAGGCAGTTGGGACAGAAACTTATTTACACTCGTCAGTGTCTCAGAGAGGAAACTATTACTGGGTCCTCAGGCTCAGTGTCATGGAGTGTGCCTTGAAAGCAGTTCATCTTATTTTTGATGAAACACACACTGATTTTTTTTTAAATTTAGTGCCTATTGTTCTCAAACTTATGGCAATTGTTTAAAATAAAAAATATTAAACTTAAGTATTAGAAATAAAGAAATCAAAGTATTTCTTTTGCAGAGGACTTGATTGCAGACCCGAACATCCATGGAATAAACTAAAAAAAAAAAAATCTCTAGTAGTAATGAGTTTAAATGCAAACTTGGGGCTTGTGTGATAGAGGACTGCCTAGCATGTGGAAGACTGGATCTCATCTCCTGATTCTGGAAAAGCATAAGAAAGACTTTTTAACCTCCTAGAAAGTGTGTGTGTGTGTGCTATAATTCATGTTTGTATTAGCTGTATATACATATATCACTCTGTGTAGATCTATATCATGTCATATGCCATAAAAATGGATTTTAATGTTGTGTTCCGGCAGAAACAGATTTAACAGAGAGGGAATTCGTTAATGTCTGATAAACACCATCCTGAGAAGTTCCAGAGAGTGTGGCTGGGTGCTGTATCTGATCAGAAAAGTACAAATCATCACACTGCAGGTTAAACCGACAAAGTCAATTTCAAATTATTAGTAAGTTAATTTCTTATTTGTATTTTCACAGCTACAACTCATCTGATATAATAACAAAGAGAATGCCAAGGGTTGTTCTCTTTAAAAGACACTATAATTACTGGCTGCATGTAAGCTCCTCCTGGGGAGACAGAATACATGGCTATCTACCCTAGAGAGCACACCAACAATGGACACAAGTCGCAACTTGGAAACCAATTACTGGACTTATTTACGGAGCATGAGTAAGGGGCGGGGGCTACTCCCAGAGGCATAGGTGTTCCAGTATGTTTTCTATCATTGTGATAAAAACACCATGACCAAAAGCAACTTGCAGAGGAAAGGGATTATTTGGTAACCCTGTCCTAATTGCAGTTGGTCATTGGGAGAAGTCAGGGCAGGAGCAGAGAGGCAGGAACTGGGGATGACAGCTGCTTCCTGGCTTGCTTCTCCCAAAAGTTGAGTCAGGAGGATCAGATGCATTTATCTTTTTTAAGTTCTTTAAATACAGCTGGGTGGTGGTGGCGCACGCCTTTAATTCCAGCACTCAGGAGGCAGAGGCTGGCATATCTCTGTGAGTTCAAGGCCAGCCCCGTCTACAAAGTGATTTCCAGGGCAGCCAGGACTACACAGAGACACCCTGTCTCGAAAAACAAACAAGTCATTTAAACGCTTTACACCATGGCCTTGCAGTGCTCTACCTGCTGCCGGAGTTGTCTTTAATAAATGTAGATTTCATGGAGTTGGAGAGTCACCTCAAGATAGCACCAAACCCCTGTGAAGAGTGACCCCACAACAGCTGCAGCCCTGCAGAGTCCCACCCAACATGGATGAAGTTTCACTGTGGAACTCTCCTTTCATTTACCTCCCCCGCATCTCGTTATGGCTCAGGGAATTGAACCCGGGCCTTGCACATGCTAAGCTCCTCTCCCACATCTCTTTATGTTACTGGGGATTTAAACCCTGGGCCTCATACGCACTAAGCTGCAATCCCAGCTCTCAGTCCTCCACTTTCTCTAGGCTCCAGCATTTCCCAAGATTCCATGTGTCCGGGGGAGGACAGGAAGGGTTGAAGGTGGCACTCCCAGGTGAGGATCCTGACACTTCTACTAGGGATGTCAATTGTTCTGTGACCAGCACCACAGATCTGGCCAACACTGTGACCCGTTGTCAGTTAATGTGCTGAGGTTGTCTCTACTCCCGGATGGCCACAGGGTGAGCATGTTATGTCTAGAGGGTTAAAGGCCAGAGTACAAGACTGCCTTGTATTTTTAAACGTTTTTTTGCTACTGCATTTTGAAATATATTAACTTCAACACATTAATTATGAATCAGTGGAGCATTGCTATAAACAGAACAAAGTTGCTGAGTCAGGACCAAATAGAATTTGAACAGATTATGTACAGTATAAGTGATCATAAGTAGGGGCTGGAGAAATGGCTCAGTGGTTAAGAGCATTGCTTGCTCTTCCAAAGGTCCTGAGTTCAATTCCCAGCAACCACATGGTGGCTCACAACCATCTGTAATGAGGTCTGGTGCCCTCTTCTGGCCTGCAGACATACACACAGACAGAATATTGTATACATAATAAATAAATAAATATTTAAAAAAAAAGAGATCATAAGTAGCAGGCATGAGTACCTGAGTCAACATAAATGTTAATAAGACAATTAGATGTTGTCATGAAGAAATAGACACATCTAAGGTAGCTACACAGGCTATGCTATGTTAATTCAGATTGCCTTTGGCAAGTCTCTTAAGAGCCTTAAGTCTACCTGATAGAGTGGGACTCAATGTCTGTCTTGAGCATAGTTGGAGGAAAAGCACACACAGTGTCTGTGCAACACGTAGCACAACACCAGAAACACAGGAAACAGTTACTGTTATTAGTCAGGGTGTTAATATAAACTAGAAAAAACACACTGGCTAAATGATCCAGAAACACAGACAGGAAAACATTTCTGTCCAAGGGGGAGAGAGGAAGCAAGTTTCTGAGCTCAGAAGCTTGAAGGACATTGTCCCACGTGCTGTGAACACTTTGTGTCCCCCTCTAAGACATTCTGTAAAACAGTGGCGATGGTCTCCACCAACCTGTCATCCGACTTCAAGCGTGCCTGTCAAGAACTGGCAGGCAAAGAACTCACGGCTGTCTGGGGCTTCAGCTTGGTTTGGTCCCAACTGTTGGCTCTGTCCACTCAACTATTGTTCACCGCCCTCTTGTTCACTCATCTGGATCTGCCATCCACCCATCCACACATCTGTCTCCTGGAACCAGATCCTGCCCTTTCATGTCTTTATTTGGGTTCCACCTACAGCTTCACCCGCAAACCTGTGACCCAAAGTGGCTCTGACCCACAACAATAGCTTATCTGAAGCTCAAAGTAAAAGAAGCATAACCTCCATGGACAGGATGTAGGTGTCGACATGGAGAGAGAGAGGATGGAGACAGAGCTGGGAGGCCCAGAGAACAGCCTCCAGAGAAATCCCCAAAACAAAGGAAAATATCTGACTTTGATATCCTCTTAGGGGCTGGTGGGAAATTCCACAGGATTTAGTCTAGGATACTTACGTGATGAGCCAGGTACTGGGCTGAATTAGGGGTTAGAAAACCACAGCACAGCGTGGTTTCTTAACTCGATCAGGGGAAAGTGGGGGGCGCTGTGGAGGAACATGGCCTGACTTCTACAGGCTGTGAGATCTGGTCAGCTTTGAGTGACCAGATCTTAAGGTGACAGAATGGTGATCTAACAGAATGTTAAAGAACTTTAAAAACAGAGCAAAACAATTGTAAAGCAAAATGTCATATAGAGGGTCAACTTCTGTCATCAAGCTCCTAAAATGGGTAGCTTTGGGGTGACTAGGGCTACGCCAGTGAGGTGACTGAGGGGATTTCAGGATAGCCTGGAATCTTGCTCTCCACTGCCAAAAACCCTTCTGGAGGTATTCTGGGAAAAGAAGATTATGGGCCTTCTGTATAAGCTGGAGTGCAGGGAAATAGAGGGAAGGTGTCCCTGTATCCACTGGGTAGATTTGTCAGAGCCGCGCAGTCTTCTCCCTCAGGCAGGGCTCCAAGGAAGCTTCCTGTGGGCCTGATGGATGTGTGCCTCTCCCTGGCTACTAACCAGCTGAGCCATCTCCCTTTGCTCACAGTGGGATGCAGCCTGCTTAGTCTGAAGCCATCCATCAGCCCCTGCAGCTGCCTTCGGCCACCCGGAGCTCTCTGGATTGCTCTGCCTCTGATTCATCTAGATGCCATCACTTCTTTCATTTTCTCTTCTCTGTTTCTTCACCCATGCCCCACTCCAGCAGCATGTTTTATTCCTCTCTCCCAATCTTCACACGCAGCTGTATCCAAAGTCAAACATATCACGAAAACTCTGGAGGTGAACCCAAATATCAATATTTTTCAAAACATTCCAGTTTGACTTTCTTGTGTAACCAGAGTTTATAGAGCTCGGAGCCTAGCTAAGAGCCTCTTTCAACTCTAAGTCATGGGGCAGATGAGGAAGTACTGCCTTGGCCTCACCCAGAGCCTCGGTGTCAGAAGGCACCATGGCTTCAAGTCCTCACAGCTACCACAGCCCAGGAACCCAACACACAGCCTTCTCAAGTGACCTTTTCTGTAAAGGCTGCCTCAGCAGGGACTCAGGCACCAGACCCGGGACTTTGTATTGAGCTTTTATTCTACTTCAGCTGTCATTGAAGCTCTCTGCCCTCTGGTCAGTCCTCCCCTTAAAAGCAAAAGCAGAGACAGGAGTCGCTTAGAAACTATATTGAGTGAAAAGGAAAGGACAGAGGAGAGAACACGTTGATCCCTCCACAGCCTGCAGGATGACTAAGACTAAGATAAGAACCTGGCCTCTGCTCATGTTTTTCTCTCTCTATTCCTTTGGGTCACAATCCTGCTTCACTCTGCAAGCAAATCAAACATTCAAGGAATGTCTGTATAAAAGCCAGCGGTGCCTAACCCATCACATTCTCCTTCAGGGCTGAAGGCATGAAGGTGGGCCACTGTCCTAAACACGCCGCAGTCTTGAAAGCCAGATGTAGACGAGCCTCATAGGGCAGACCACTCTCTAACATGGTGGTGAGGGGCCATCAACCTCTGGGTCTCAATTGCTCCCATCGATCAACAAGGACTTCATGAAATGACCCCCAAAGAACCAGAGTTGAGACAGTGGTCAAGAAGACCAAACTTTGCCCAGAAACTTGATGAATTATATATAATTCTTGTCCCTCCCACAGTTTTTCTTCTATTTAAAACCCGGCTTCAGCTTCTGAGGCAAGATGCTGGGACTCAGCCAACTCTGGACTCCCACAGCTTATGACATCACATTGCGTGGAAAGCCTGCTTGCTTCCAAGGTGAAGAGCCAGCACACTAGCTGATGCCAGCACCCACCCCCCTCTTGATAGTGGAACAGCATGCATATGCTTGTGAGTCTGAAGGAGACACATCTGATAAGCTGGTGTCACCAACTTATCCGATACTATGTGCCCCTTAAATGAGACAGGACTACCTCAACTATCCTACAGCCACCTTCCCAAATCCCTAGGTATCACCAGTACAATCTAAAACCAGGTAAGACAGATTACAAGCAAATATAGACCAAAGCATCTACTCAAAACAAGTGGGACAGAAACTTATACCAAAAGAGACCCATGAACTAGTTCCAGGTGGGTAGGCCCTGTTCCAGAAACAAAAGCAATGGCTCTGCTCTCAAAAATCACTAGTCCTGGGGAATGGAGACTAGATGATTAGAGCACTTGCTGCTCTCCCAGAGGATCTGGTACCCACACAGCAGCTCACAAACTCCTGTAACTCCAGCTCCAGAGGATCTGATGCCCTCTTCTGTCCTCCACAGGTACCACACATGTATATTGTAAATGTGTATGCATTCTAGCACTCACACCTAACATAAAACAAACAAACCTTTCAGAAAAAAATTATCAGTCTCCTAGCCGTTATGTATTAATCAAGGAACAGAACAGATAGGAGGACTCTGTACATATTGAAAGGGGGGTTATTAGAGTGGTTCGTTGGCTGTGGTCTGGCTAATCCAACAATGGTTATCTCATGATGGGAAGGCCAAGAATCTGGTAATTGTTCACTCCACCATTCTCGATGCCCCAGCTGGTCTTCAGTTTACAGTGGAATCCTAAAGAAGTAGGTTTTAATACCAATGAAGGAATGCCCCAGCAGCAGGGCAGATGGACGTGTCAGCAAGAGTAAGGGCAAGCAGACAGACAGAAAAGGCTTCCTTCTTCCATGTCCTTTTATATCAGCTACCACTAGAAGATGTGGTCTACATCTAGGGTAGGTCTTCTAACTTCAAATAATTCAACCAAGAAAAGTCCCTCATGAGCATGCCCAGATACTTGTGGGTTTTTAGTTGATTCCAGGTGTGGTCAAGTTGACAACCAAGACTAGCCATAACAACTTACATGACACTCCAGAGAAGTTATCCAAAAGAGCAACTATAGATTTGTCCAAAGAGTTCACAAAACTCACAGGGATTCACCTGCCTCTGCCTCCCAAGTGCTGGGATTAAAGGTCTGCAACAACATCACCCGGCCAAAGGTGTGCAAATTTTCAAGTTTGGCAGTTACTTACTTTGGTAATTATTCCTCTAGTTCACCAATACTGTCCTTCCAAGATGCTTCTCAATCTACCTTTTTGCCCAAGCCAATGCTAGTCTTGGAACAGAGCAGACATAGCCAGGTGGTGTCACTTCAAAGGACACGAAAGGCACACTAGCCTTTGAGGCTATTGTTCTCTGTGCAGTCCTCTGTTCTCTCTGGTGTGCTACACATAGGTTCCACACAACTGGGCTATGACAGGCAAAACAAGGCTCCACTCATAGCAACTGCCTGTGCCCTCTGTGGATAAAGAAAGGCTTCTCTGTGCTGTGGTAACCTTGCCTGCCAGCTGCTCAGCAAACAGCTGTTAATGTCTGCTCAGAGTTCTGGCTACCCCATGTCCAGGCAAGGCACCGAGTCGTGGGAACATTAGCTGCAGATGAAGGGAGAAGGGTGGGTTGGGATTCACATGCCGCCGACTGTTCTCCCTCTGATGCTCATCTCATGGCCTCCCAGCAGTCTCTCTGATGCTGTTCATCTCACGGCCTCCCAGTGGCTCCACTGCAGTCAAACTCAGGTGTCGGTCCCTCCACTCCTGTATCACTTACCATCCATCTCCTTCAGGGACCTTTGGGAAGCCCCGACCACCAACCCAGTTCTGCTCTCTCATCTCTTTGGGGTACCTCCCCATTCTCTCAGATGCTTTCTGACACGGGCAAATAGACGCAGGCAATAAGGAGGATGGTTGTATAAATGATGCCTCTCCAGTTTCTCATCCCAACCCTTGGAGAAAGTAGCCGTGAGTAAACGTTGGAGTGAAAATCAGCTTGCAAAAGGGAAGGAAACAGGAGCTTAATCTAGAAAAGAAAAGGCAGCGGCCATTTCTCAGAAGGCTCTCATTAGTACCCCCAATAAGGCAGGAACTCACTGAACCCTCAAATTTCAGTGAAAGTTTCAGTTGTGTGGCAAGCTACCAAATCCAATCACCTGTATCTACCACATTTCCCTTTGAAAGTAGTGCCTCTTAAGATTAAGTGAACTAGTTGCCGTATTTTATCAAGGCTGAAATTGCTACCTTGCTCTAACGTGGGCATTATACATTGAAAACAATCCTGAGTTGATTGTCTAATAGAAAAATCATCACTATAGAAAGAACCAAAAATGCCACTGTTAATTAATTGTAAATTCTCAACCAGATTTTAAAATCATCTTTTCACGGCTCACATAAGAATAATTAACGGAGCTTTACATATCAGAATGGTATTATTATGCTCTCTCTTGTTCACTCGCTCACTCTCTTTCCAGCACGTGTGTGTGTACGTGTGTTTGTGTGTTTGTGTGTGCGCTCATTGGAATCAAATCAAGGGCCTGGCTGATGCTAAGCACATGTCTGGGCTATAATCCTAGCCCTGCTATGCTCGCTCTTAGGGTTGAACAAGAGCCACAGGAAGATTATAGAGATCTCATACATTTCCCCCACGTTTGAATATCCCTTTTTTTTCATGTTTCTATTATTGGTTTTATTAGCTTTTGTTGGGAATTTCATAGGTAAGTACTATATTTACATTGTATCTACCCTATGCATGTACTGAATATTCTTTGTATGCTTTATGTTAGATTCCTAACATTTTAAAATATAATTGCTCCTTCCCCCTTCCATATCCTTTCTCCAACCCTCTATTCCATCCTCTCCCTTTCAAATTCATGGCATCTCTGATGGTGAGCATTATGCTTAGGGGATAAATTTGCTTTTCTATGCCTGTAAAAACATTTTTTTTTTTTAGCTTAGATAGGCTAGGGGGAAGTTGTCCCTCCCCGGAATGTACCCTGTCAGCTGACCCGAGATGAATCACTTTGTGGTGCAAGTGGACTAGTCTTAAAAAGAAAACTGTTGATTGTTGCAAAAATATTTCACTGCCTCAGCTATTCCTCCAAGGTAATGGGTCACAAGATTAAACAGACTGACTGGTAAATCCTACTTTTGTATGAAACGCTTGCTTGCGTGGGTGCCTGAAGCACCTGCTGTATGTCTGTTACAAAGTCAAGACTTGCCTAGACAGGATATGAGCTGATGCGACTCCCCCAAACTATAACTTTATGCTTTTTTTACTCCTTTATCATTCTTTGGCAAACAATAGCCGAGGCCCTGCCTATAGAAGTCTTCCTGACTTGGTCTTGGATAGTCTCATTATAATAAGAAGCCTCTGATTTACTGAAACTAAGACTTGAGTCAAATGGGTGAATCTCTGAATGACCTCAGCCTAAACCCCCTCTTATTCTTATTTTATTATTATTACAAGTATTTGTGTGAATAAATATACAGCTCAAACCTGCTGAGTCCATTTAGTATTGCTTGTACATTGTGGGATATTTACACTCTGTGAAGATATATTGCTGTGATTGGTTTAATAAAGAACTGAACAGCCAAGAGCTAGGTAGGAGGTGTAGGTGGGATTTCTGGGGTTTCTGGGAGAAGAAGGAAGAGAAAGAGGAACTGAGAGGCAGGAGAAGCCAGGAGACATGGAAAGGAAACAGGAAGTGCAAGATGGAAGCTAGGTAATGCCACGTGATAGAGCGTAGATTAATATAAATGGGTAAATTTAAGTTATAAGAGCTGATTAGGAACAAACCTAAGCTATAGGCCGAGCTTTCATAAGTAAGTCTGACTTGCGGACAGAGAAAGACTTGCTACACTTGTGTGTGTGTATGTGCGCGTGCGTGCGTGTGCGTGCGTGCGTGTGTGTGTGCATGCGTGCGTGTGCGTGCGTGTGTGTGTGTATTTAGAACTGACCACTTGGGATTGAATAACAACTAGGCTGTTCGTGCCTGGGGAAGTCTAATCCCCCATTTCTTGGTAGTCTATAGCTCTTCCCTGAGGGGTAGAGCCCCTTGGTAGTATGTCCACCTGCACATATCAGTTGGTGTTGTCATTGTTCAGGTCTTGTTGAAGCAGCCATATGGTTTAGATTTCACAAGTAGAGATTCCCTGTCATAGTTAGCAAACTCAGCCTTGCAGCAGACTCCTTGGTCTTCCCTAGTCCTCTTCCACAGTTCCCCAGGCCTTAGGTGTAAGAGCTGTGTTATGATGCATGACGCTGCACCTCACAGCGGGTTGTTCTCTGCATTCTGACCAGTTGGGGTGTTCTGTAGCACCTTCTCAACCTTCCTAATGCTGCATCCCTTTAATACAGTTCCTCATGTGGTGGTGACCCCATCATAAAGTTATTTTCTGCGGCGAACTTCTCAACCCGCGAGAAAGAACAACCACCACACGAGGATTCTTCTTAGATCACGCTTTAATGGAGTGCCTCTTGCAGGGAGCCGGACAGGATTGCCATTACAAGATGGCGCCGACATCCTGCATGCGCGGTGGATAAGGGCCCTTGGGCCTATCCCGATGCAGTCTGGTGTCAGCTGATGGTGGCAGCCAATCACAGGGCGACCCGTGTGCCTACTCCCTATATAAGCAGCTGCTTTAGTGCTCTGGGCCCCTCTCTTCCTGCTCTTCCTCAACCAAGAGGTACTCCATTAAAGCGTGATCTGAGAAGAATCCTCGTGTAGCGGTTGTTCTTCCTCGCTGGTCGAGAAGTTCGCCGCAGCTGGTGCCGAAACCCGGGACTCACTGGCCAGTTAGCCTTGCTGAATTGGTGAGTTCCAGTTTCAGGGAGAAATACTGTCCCCCCCATGCCCCCCAAAAAGATGTTGACCCCATGCCCCCCAAAAAGATGTTGAGTGGTAAAGGCAGAAATCTGGCACACAAACAAAGACATGCACATAAGCACACATGCATGCACACAGTTTATGAGGTGTCAGATGTATAATGATTGTTGAAATTCTATTACTAATATCCGCCTATTCATTCTGCCTATTACTAAAGAAAGTAACCCAAATTTTGCCACCCACAAGTCTCAAGAGCCCCATAAAAGTCTGCCTAAATTTATAAAACATGTTAGTTTAGGAAAACACTACTGATCACGTGAATTATTCTCTGTTGAATAAAAGTGAAACCTCAACTTGCAATGCTTACAGGGACTGCTCAACAGCACCATCTAGTGGAAAGCAGAGCCCTCTCTCACAGGAAGCGGTTTCCATGGGGCTTATGTTTCATTTTCCAGCCATTCATTCTGAGACGCTGCAGATGCAGCCCGTGTGAACCCGAACTCCTGAAAAGAAGCTGTGTCTTGCTGTGAAGAAAATCTCCTGGAAGGAGTTTCTGTGTCTGCAGAGACTGATGGACTGTTTGGAATCTCAGTTTGGTGGAGAGATTGGAATTTTGTAGGTTCAGAGGCTAATTATTTTATCTTGGGCTGGTTTTAGCTTCCGGAACAGGCATGCCTTGCCCCACCCTATCTGAACTAATACTTTGTGATGATAAAAAGAAAGCACTTCGGAGTTATGAACTGAGCAGAACACTAGTTTCTGCCACTCCAGGAGCTAAGAATGCCATCAGATAGCATCTTTTACTTAAGAATAACTCCTGCATCTCGCTGTTCCTGCTTCTCACGTACACACCAATGTATTTTAAAGCTGCCTTGGTGTGCGACTTTCTTTGTTCTATAAACAGTGAAACAGTTTCCACATTGGAATATGGAATTTGGGTGACCTAACTCTGTGTTCCTGGTCCAACGGTCACTCATAATGGCTGCAGAATAAACTATCTCTTATCCCCTTTAAAATGAGACCTATGGTTTTATATAGACATTGGGCAGCTGGTTTTTTTTTTTTAACTTTTTGCTCTTTGGGGGCCCGCCCCCTAGCTCCCAAATAAATACGTGGAGACTTACTTATAAATGTTTCGCCTTAGCTTGGCTTATTTCTGGCCAGCTTTTCTTAACTTAACTTATCCTGTCTACCTTTTGCCTCTGGGCTTTTACCTTTCTGTATTCTATACTCCTTTCTTTACTTCTTACTCTGTGGCTGGTTGTGTAGCTGTGTGGCTGGTTGTGTAGCTGTGTGGCTGGTTGTGTAGCTGTGTGGCTGGTTGTGTAGCTGTGTGGCTGGCCCCTAATGTCCTCTTTCCTCCTTTATTTGCTCCTCAATATCCTCTTCCCTGATTTCTCCTCCTCTTTATTCTTTTTGCCTGCCAGCCCTGCCTATTCTTTATTTCTCCTGCCATTCCGCTCTTTTTAGACCCATCAGGTGTTTTAGGCAAGCAAAGTAAAACAGCTTCACAGAGTTAAACAAATGCAACATAAAAGAATGTAACACATCTTTGCAACATTAAGCAACTGTTCCACATCATAAACAAATGTAACACATCTTCAATTGCTATTCCACAACAACACTACAAGTTTAGTAAAGACCTCAACTAGTCTCCAATACAACATACATGAGGTGTTTGGGAACAGTGTGTCTAAAATGAGACATTAAACTAGAACTCTCATTTCCTCACAATATATTGAACATCCCCTGTATTCAGAAATTGCTCTGTGTTTTACAGACCCAACAGCAAGGAAAACACCCCATGTGCCTACTTTCAAAAAGCTTGGGGCTGGAGAGATGGCACTGGCTGCTCTTCCAGAGTACCAGGGTTCAATTCTCACACTCACACCATGGCCCACAACTCTCTACAACTCCAGTCCCAGGGCATCCCACACCCTTTTCTGGCCTCCAGAAGTTTGCACAGATGCTCATTGCAAGCCAAACACCCATATACACTAAAAAAATAAAATAAAGGATAAAAATCTTAATTTATATTCCGAGAGAAGATAACAAATGTGTATCCAGAATCAGATGGCAACTGTGCTATAAAAAAAATGCAGTTAGGGCGGGAAGGAGATGTAGAGAAGGTGATTACTGATGTTACCTGCCCGTGAGTTAGAGAAGGCTCTTCCAACAGGGAGGTATTGAAGTAGGCAGAACAAGAGGGAGGGAGGAGATTGTGCGGTAGCTGAGGGAAATGAGTACACAGAACAGGACACTCAAAGGCCCCAAGGTAAAAGCTTCTCTGGCATGAAGAGAGAACATCAAGAAAGTCAATTTGCTGTGGCAGAATGAGCCAGGCAGAGAAACTGGAGATGAGGTCAGGGGATCTGAATCACGTGGGGTCTCTCGGCATGCTAAAAACACTATTGCATTGCTATTGTTGTCTGCTTTGGTCTTATTTTACTCTAAAAATTAGATGGGGGACTGGGTTTTGAATAGGAGCCCTCTGGCCTCTGTGCTACAGAGCTGTTGCATTGTGTTGCTGTTCATTTCGGATTCAGTTAATTTGGTTCCTTTCTTGCTTGCTATTGGGTATTGGTTTGAGAGTCTGTCAATCTTCTTTATCTTGCTAAAAACCCAGCTCTTAGATTCCTTGAGTATTTGGTTTTTCTAAAATTTCCATTTCATTTGCTTTGATTTTTTTTATTATTTTTTGCCATTAACTCATTTTTCCAAGTTTTTGAGTTGCATCTTCAAGCCATTTATATACTCTCTTTCCAATTTTTTTTTAATGCAGGCACTTAAAACTATAAATTTCCCTCATCGAACTGCTTTCAGTATGTCCCAGGGGTTTTGTTGTATTATATTTACATTTTCATATAGTTCCAGGAAATTTTTTATTTCTCTCTTGATGTCTTCTTTGAACCATTCGTCACTGACTAACGAGTTGTCTAATCTCCATGGGTTTAGGTATTTACTAGAGATTGCTTACTGTCAATGCTAAGTTTTATTACATTGTGCTCAGATAGGAGACAGAGTTATTTCAACCTTTTTAAAATAGTAAAGACTTCTTTTGTGTCCTGGGATGTGGTCTTCCAGGAACTGCTGAGTAATTAAAGTTCATTCATTGGTGCTTGGTTAGACCATCCTGTAGATATCTGTTAAGCACATTTAATGTATGTTGTGATTTAATCCTGATGTTTTTCCATTTATTATTTTGTTCCCATGATCTATCTGTTGGATAAATGGATTATTGAAATCACCTACTACTAATGGATTGATATTAATCTGTGTCATTAAACAAAAAGTAGTATGTGTTTAATGAAATCAGATGCCCCAGAGTTTGGGGAGTACAACTTGGGGAGCAAGCAATGCCTTCCTGGTTAATTGTTTCCTTGATTAGAATGAAGCATCTCTCTTTATTTCTTTTGATCAGTTTTAGTTTGAAGTCTATTTGGTCGGATGCTAGGACAGTGATGTCTTCTTGCTTCCTGGTACCATTAGATTAGAATCCTTTTGTCCGTCCTTTTACTTTAAGGTAGTGCCATTTTTAAGACTGAGATGTGGTTCTTGTAGACAAGAGATTGATGGATTTTATTTCTCTATCTATTTAGTCAGCTTGCGTCATTGCCTGAGAAACTGAGACTGTGAATATCAAAAATTGCTATTGAAATATGTGTGTAAATTTTGGTCACTGTGTTGTTGATCTTTGGTGGTGGTGTTTTTGTTCTCAGTGGTACCTTGTGTTTTAGTGATTATGCCTTTGTATTTCTCTCCACAGTCTTCCAAAATATTGCTTTCTGTATTTTCCTTAGGCTTGATTTGTTGAATATAAAATTTCAAAGGCTATTTATATCATAAACATTTCTTCATTCTCCTTCAACTGTGGTAGATAGTTTTGCAGGGTATGTTAGTCTAGGTTGGTCCTCATGGTTTTTTAGGACTTGGAATGTGTTATTTCAGGCTCCAGTGGCTTGCAAAGTTCCCATTGAGAAATCAGTTGCTACTCTGGTGGGTTTTTCTCTTGAGGCTTTTTTTGTCCTGTATACTTAGTGTTTTATCTGTGCCATGGTAATTTTCTTTTCTGGTCTTGTCTATTTGTGTGTTTCTTGTATCTGTATGGGTGTGTCTTTGTTTAGTGTGTGAAAGTTTTCTTCTGTGTTATTGTTAAAGATCTGCTCTATGCCATTGACTTGGGATTCTTCTCCCTCACCTATGCCTATAATTCAAAGGTTTGGCCTTTTCCTGGAGTCCCACATTTCCTGTGTGTTATTCAACTTTTCATATTTCTTGGTTTTTTTATATCCTCTGCTTTATCTTAGAGTCCTGATATTTTATCTTTTGCTTACTTCATTCTACTTCTAAGACTTTCCTTCAAGTTTTGTAGTTGGGCTGTTGGACGTTTCAATTCCGTCTTCACTGCAGCCCCAGTCTTCTTCAGCATGTCTGTGTCCTTGCTGAACTCAGTTTCCAGTCCGGGCTTATCCTTGTCATTCCCATCAGCCCTATGGTGTGTGTTCTTGAGCACCTCTCGGGCATTTATTTTCTTTGAGTTCTTTTTAAGTTCATGAATCAGTTTTATTGTGTCATCGTTCATCTTCTTGAGGCCTTTGGTGAACTTCATGACTTGTCTTTTGCGTAATTCATTTACGTAATCCTCACTGACAACCATGTCTACAGGATCGGGGTATTGACTTTCTGGATGGTTCATAATGTTTGTACTTTTTTAAGTAAGTTCTGGGCATACGGAGTACTTTTGTTCATCTAAGACGGACAGAAAAGGTTGAGGCAGAAGAGAGGATGTGCGGGCAGGTTGGGTCTAAAGGTTAGCAATGGCTTGGGTGAAGTCAGAGGGGACTACCCTGATGTGCAGCACGTGAGTTCTAGTCCAAGCCTGGAGTGTGGGGGTAGCTGGAGATGTTGAATTTGGTGTGGGAGGGGCCTGTGTGTCAAGGGTGGGTCCTAGTGGAAGACTAGAGGTTGATTGTATTTTGAAGGCAGGAGTGTGGACAAAGCTGGGGCACTGTATGTGGGACCTGGGCTGGATCTGGGAGTTTCAGAGGCGTGGCATGGAGGGTCAGGCAGACTTACTGGGCTAGACCCTGGAGAACAGTGTGCAGGGTCTGGCTGGGTGGAGAGGTTCTTAGATGGCTATTTGAAACCAGATGACTAACTGCAGAAGTATTCTTAGTCCCTGGAGTGCTGAAGCTGCAAATGCTGAAACTTTTGCTAGTGGAGGAGTTAGGATAAGATTCGGTTAGAAAATAATGAGGCATTTGAGGTCAGAGAAAGCTGTAGTTAAATGGAGGTGGCTGGCTATTGCTGGGGGCAACGACTGTACTAGAGCGATATAACACAAGGCGTGTGGGAGATTAATCACTAAGACATGTTGTGAATACCAGAGGATTTACCTAGCGTTATGTAAAGAACCTCCTATAGTCACAGGGCAGAAAAAACAGAGGAATCGAATCTAGGA
This sequence comes from Microtus oregoni, assembly GCF_018167655.1. NCBI lineage: Eukaryota > Metazoa > Chordata > Mammalia > Rodentia > Cricetidae > Microtus > Microtus oregoni. The sequence goes on from NW_024543088.1 coordinate 24,034,453, forward strand.
TTTAATTTTAAGAGTCATGGCGTTCTGTAAAATATGAATTCTCACAACAAGTCCATTATATAAAAGATGGGGCTCTGACTGGGAAGACCAAGGATGCGGAAGTACAATTCTGATTTTGGGTGTTGATTTGATTACTTCTGGAATAAGCTAAAACAAAAGGTCAAGGCACATTCGTGAGTGATTTTCTTAATTAAATTGTTTGACATGGGATGACCCACCCTAAATCTGAGCCACACCTTCTGGATCATGCAGAAGAACATAGAAGAAGGAAGCTTTTGCCTGCTTGCTCTTACTTTTGCTACCAAGTTCATCTGTGCTACTGCTGAGGCGTTCTTTCACTAATATTAGAACATGCTTCTTCAGGATCCCAACATAGACTGAATATGAGCAGCTCTCTAGGACTTCCCTGGGACACAGTGCAGACAGGAACTGCTGAGACACTCAGTCTCATGGATGCTTGGTCTTGCCTTCAGGAGACAGCCATTGTTGGACTGCCCAGACCACAGCCAGTAATGCACTTTCATTAATAAAGCCTCATATAACTATGCACATATATAATATATGTATATAAACATATGTATATACATACATGATAGAATGAATACATATTCAGTCTATCTGTTTTGTTCCTCTAGGGCAGTGGTTCTCAGCCCTCCTAATACTTTGATCCTTTAAAGCAGTTCCTCATGTTGTGACAACCTCAAACCATGAAGTTATTTTGTTGCTACTTCCTAACTGTAATTTTGTTACTGCTATGAATGTAATGTATATAATGTAAATATCTGATAGGCAGGATGGCTGATATGCAATATCCAAAGGGTTGTGACCCACTGGTTGAGAACCACTGCTCTAGGGATCCCTGACTAATACAGCTAGGCCACTGCGTTTCTGTAGTCAGATAGTGAGGTGAATAGGCCCCTGAGCCCTACGTGTAGCCCCTGATCTTCGGGTTTCTGAGATACACCTGATAAGGCTGCCTGTGTCTACTGACTCCCAGATTGTCCTGGAACTAGCTCTTGTAGACCAGGCTGGCCTTGAACTCACAGAGATTCACCTACCTCTGCCTCCCGAGTGCTGGGATTAAAGGCGTGCGCCACCACCGCCCGGCTGACTGTTTCTTTAACTAGGCAAGAATGTGTTATATTTGTTTACACTGCATTTGTTTAATGATGTAAAAATGTGTTGCTTTGCCTGCCTAAAGCACTGATTGGGCTAATAAAACTAAATGGCCAGCCGGGCGATGGTGGCGCACGCCTTTAATCCCAGCACGCGGGAGGCAGAGGCAGGTGGATCTCTGTGAGTTCGAGACCAGCCTGTTCTACAGAGCTAGTTCCAGGACAGGCTCCAAAGCCACAGAGAAACCCTGTCTCGAAAAACCAAAAAACAAACAAAAAAGCAAAAAAACGAAATGGCCAATAGCTAGCCAGTAGAAGGATTGGAGGGGCTGGTGGGCAGAGAGAATAAGTAGGAGGAGAAATCTAGGCTCAAGATGAGAGGGAGAGAAGAAAGAGAGAACAAAGGACAAAGAGAAGATGCTCAATGCCAGCCAATCAGGCAACTACCAGACAGACAGACACAGTGCAGGACACACAGAAAGGAAAAAAGACCTGAGACAAACATAGATGAAGGGAAACAGGTTAAATTATAAGAGGTAGTGGGACAAGCATAAACTAAGGCCGAGCATTCATAACTAATAATAAGTCTCCGTGTCATGATTTGGGAGCTGAGTGATGGCCCAAAAGAAAGCCTGCTAGCCAGCAGTAGTTGTAATAGTTACTGCCTGAACTGCTGTGGGTCCTTATTCAGATTCCTCTGGATTGGGCACCGTTTCACAGATCTCCAGTCTAGAAAGAAGGTTGTTAAACCCATTTTTGGCCCTTTAGTGTGTCATGAGAAATGCTGCTTTTCAAGTTATTCCTCTTCTTCATGCTGGCCACCTCCCTGGTGGTGTGCCCTTCCTTGTGCTTTTATATTTAATGACAGAGCAGGAAATTTGAGGTTTGCTTTGGTGTCCACAATGGGTCTCTCTGTCACCTTCTGACAGCAGTTGTATGTACAGTGTTGTTGCAGGGGGCTACTTGTTGGTTCCTGGCCACTTAGCCCCGAAGTAACCACACAGAAACTAAATTAATTAAAACACTGCTTGGCCCATTACTTCTAACTTTTTATTGGCTAACTCTTACATCTTAATTTAACCCATTTCTACTGATCTATGTATTGCCACATGGCAGTGGTTTACTGGCAAAGTTTGGGATGTCTGACTTTGGTGGCTCCATTGCTTCTCTCTTAACCAGCCTTCCTTCTCCCAGATTCAGTCCCATCTTCCCTGCCTACCTAAGTTTTGCCCTGCTATAGGCTCAAAGCAGTTCTTTATTCATTAACCAATAAAAGCAACACATAGACAGAAGGACCTCCCACACCACAGTGTGGCTGAGCAATTTAATATTAAGTTGAAAAGCACATCAGATCTAGCAAAGAAAAAATTGAAAGCAATATATATATGCAATATACATATACATATATATGTATATATACATACACACATATACACTCACACACACTTGAAGCTCCCTGTGCACCAAGAATAGAATGAATGACCCTCCCCCAATTCCTGGAGCCTACATGTATTTGTCTAAATCCAGGTCAGCTGTGACTGAAGACCAGCAGCCATACTAGCTTGCCGGTGGCATCTCAAACATGAATGACTGTAGGAAGGTCATTTGAAGTGACAACCATGCTCTTTGCGATCCCCAGGGACCCAGGCTCCTTGCTAGGCTTCCTTTTTAGGTGATGTCCCTATCTTTCCAGTTCAGTGGGTAGAACTCTAGCCATTACATCTGTGTCCACTGCAGCAAGATGAAGGAAGGGAGAAAAGAAACGGGCAAAGGATGCACATGAGTGGACTGAGAAGGTAGCTTCCTGGGGCCGCCCCGGGTACCCTCATTGACAGCCCACTGCTTAGAATGTCAGTATGCCTGCAGTTCACTATACTGGAAACTAACCAAGATTTTTATATTATGGCAGCTGCATACACAACTAAAAATGGAGTCAATTACTGTCAGAAATTCCAGCTAACTGCCAACAGTCTCTTCCAAATTCTAAAAGCAACCCCAAGACCTCTGCACGCTCTGAAATCCAAGTGTGATTGTAATTTGGAGGCAGTTTTGCCCTAACCTCACCCTAAGGACATCACATTCTGCCCAGAAATAGCAACGGTTTCTGTGTCCTTTGGGAGAGGGTAGAATAGTTGTAGGTACAACGAAAATGTGCACACAGCACAGCTCGTTAGCTGTCTCCTAGAGGAGAATTCAGGTCCTCCTAGAAGAGGCTCTCTCCAGGCACTCGGTCTGCCAAGCTCCTCTAAGTCGGATAAAGGAGAACAAAAGAGCCCCATGGTTGAAATACCTGAAATTCACAGGATAAGAATACAGAGTCCTGTTCAACACTCTTCCCCCCATTTCCTCTCTCTTAGTCTCCACAGGCAAATTCTAAATAAAACAAACAAAATATAATCCCTTCCTTCCTAAATATTTGACTCCACTGAAGAACCAATCAAGAGGTGGACATTGTCCCAACAACAGAAGAAAGAATTTAGGGAATAAACCCGTCAAAGAGCCCAGGTGGGAAAGGCAACTCTTTAGTGTCATAGCTATCTGTTTGACAACCCCCTGGGGTCCAGCATGACATCACCGGGAATGGGGCAATGCTGTTGTTCTGCCTGGAAGTGACATCATGTGAATGTTAAACTCAAAAATCAGCAAAGGCTATCAAGATAAGCAGGTGAGCGATATAGGATGTCCTTCTCTATATGTGCTGTTCCTATTGGTTAATGAGTAAATCTGCTTTGGCCCATGGCAGGGCAGAATGTAGCCAGACTAGAAGTGATATGGAGAGAGAGAAGACAGAGTCACGGAGATGCCATAGGAGAGGATGCTGGAACCTTATCATTAGGCCACAGTCTTCTGGTGAGACACAGATGAATAGAAATGGGTTAGTGTAAGATGTAAGGGCTAGCTAGGAATATGCCTAAGCTATTGGCCAAACAGTGTTGGAATTAATATAGTTTCTGTGTGATTATTCGGGTCTGGGCAGCCGGGAAACAAATGAGCTGTCTCCGTTAACACCGTTTACAGGTGAGGTTGAGCCGACCAAACAGATGATGTAACAGGCTGTTCAATCTTCTTTGAGAAATCAGTCCTCAATTTCAGTTTCCTGAGACAGACCAAGCAATTTCTGAAAGAGCCATGAACAAAGGGCCATTAATCGCTGGTGCCCCTGGCAACAGGGACAAGGTAGATAGGATGCACCAAGCCCAGCCCACTGAGTTAACCCCCACAGTCAGCACATACGAGGCCAGCCAGCCTCCACAAAAGCTCAGGGACAGGGCCTGGGACTTGTCCAGTTCTGCCCCAAAATGGAAAACTGTAGCCCTAACCAATTCCTCACTAACTCTGGAAAATCAGAATGCAATAAAACGGTTGCCACTTGTTTAAGCCAATCATATCTAAGATGACTTAAGTGCCCTAGGAACTCCCTTTCATTGGGGAGCCCCTCTCAGGGCTGTTGCCATCTTGCCTTTGTGTAGGATGGTCAGCCCTAGCATTCTGGAATAATAAATGTTCTTGCTGATGGTATATGTGGATGGTGGTCTTTTGTGGAACTTCTCCAGGACCCTAACAGAGGGCAGTACAAAGGATGCTTGGAAACCATTCTGGTTTTGCAGGAAAGTGTTTCTAAACATAGTCTAGAATGCTTGACTTGGATAAATTATACCAATGGCTACCAAAAGGCTACCAAAAGTGCACACAGCATTCTGGTAGGTTTTAAAATTGAGTCTTTTTCTTCTTCTTCTTTTTTTTTTGAAACAGGATTATTTCTTCTTCTTCTTCTTCTTCTTCTTCTTCTTCTTCTTCTTCTTCTTCTTCATTTTTAAAGTGATGGTAATAGTGTCCTTTTTTTTTTTTTTGCTTTGCTTTGCTTTTCGAGACAGGGTTTCTCTGTGGTTTTGGAGCCTGTCCTGGAACTAACTCTAACTAACTAACTAACTCTAACTAACTAACTAACTAACTAACTAACTCTAACTCTAACTAACTAACTCTAACTAACTAACTAACTAACTCTAACTAGACCAGGCTGATCTCGAACTCACAGAGATCCACCTGTCTCTGCCTCCCAAGTGCTGGGATTAAAGGCGTGTGCCACCACCGCCCGGCGTGTGCTTTTTTTTTTTAATCTTTACACTTTTTTAAAAAAAATTATTGAGCTATACATTTTTCTCTGCTCCCCTCCCTTCCTCTTCTCCTCCCATGGTCCCCATGTTCCCAATTTACTCAGGAGATCTTGTCTTTTGCTACTTCCCATGTAGATTAGATCTAAGTATGTCTCTCTTAGAGTCTTCAGTGTTGTCTAGGTTCTCTGGGATTGTGATTTGTAGGCTGTTTTTTCTTTGCTTTATGTTTAAAAAACACTTCAGAGTGAGTACATGTGATAATTGTCTTTCTAGGTCTGTGTTTCCTCACTCAGTATGATGTCATCTAGATCCATTCATTTGCCTGCAAATTTCAAGATGTCATTATTTTTTATTCTGCTTTGTAGTACTCCATTGTGTAAATGTACCACATTTTTCTTATCCATTCTCCAGTCAAGGGGCATTAAGGTTGTTTCCAGGTTCTGGCTATGACAAACAATGCTGCTATGATCATAGTTGAGCATATGTCCTTGTGGCAGGATTGAGCATCCTTTGGATATATGCCCAAAAGTGATATTTCTGGGTCTTGAGGAAGGTTGTCGAAACAGGATTTCTTTGTGTAGCTCTGACTGTCTAGGGTCTCACTCTCTAGACCAGGCTGGCCTCCAACTCAGAGATCAGAGATCTTCCTGCCTCTGCCTCCAAGTGCTGGGATTAAAGGTGTGTGCCACCACCATCTGGCTTAAAGTTGGGTCTGTTTCCTAGAAATTTTAGTGATGACTAGAAATCAGAGATGGCAGCAGGGGAGCTCCTCCCAGCCCTGTGATGCTAGCAGACAGGGGGTGCTGGGAGTGTGGACGTACTGTGGCTTTGCTGCTAGGGTGGCTTCATCTTCAAAGTTGCAGTCACGGGATAAGCTTCGCAGTTCTTGTCAGTGTGAATGACCATTTCTTTAAAATGTCATTCAAATTTTTTCTCTTTACACAAGAACAGTTTAAAACTTAGCAACAAAATCCACCCCTCAGAATGTGATGTTTGCCAGACACTGGAGGCACACACCTTTAAACCCAGCACTCAGGAGGCAGAGGTGGGTAGATCTCTGAGTCTGAGGCCAACCTGATCTACAGAATGAGACTTTAACTTGACAATCTGAGACTGGGGAAACAACAAAGGTGTTATTTATGACTGACTCCCCAAATGATGATGTTGTGTTTAATAACTATATTGCATGTTTATGCAGAATCCAAATACTTTTTGTCAGGGCAGGGGGCTAAAAATCACACCTGTGATAGGAGACAGTATGATATTGTTTTACCATGCTGAGGATTTTTATAGAAGTTTATGCAGAAGAGGCTGTATTATTACACCCATTTCTCAGTAAATCTTTGCAACCAATCAATGGAATTAAGGGAGCTCTCCCCAAAACTTGTGATGATTAGTAAAAACTACAATCACTACAGCAAACATATTAGCAGAAATTAATCTAGAGATGGGTGAATTGAGAATCACAGTTTTAGACTAGTCGTGGAGGCAATGCATTCTGCCACGGCCTCTATTACGGTCACTATTTCTTATTTTAGAAGCTAGAAGGGAAGAGATGTTGGGAGCACAAAGGTTTTTTTTTTTTTGTCCAAAGATCACTAGAGAAATGAAGAATTTTAGACATGCAGGGCCTCTTCTCAATGGAGGAGATCAAATACTTGTTTTCCTACTCAGAAAACATAGGATATTGTTAATGACCTAGTGACCATTTGCTATTTGTAGATGACAACCTCACTCACCTTGTGCTATAGAGGCAGACTTCACCCTGTTTATCCCAGATTCTTCCCTCCCTAGACTTTTATCCTTAGCTCCCAGTTAATAGAACCCACTGTGGTGATTTGAATAGGAATGGCCCCATAGACTCCTGTGTTTGAATGCTTGACCTACAGGGAGTGGATGTGTGGATACAGCAGGGTGGAGCCCTATTGGAGGAAGTCAGTCACTGTGAGGTTGGTCTTATATACTCAAGCTACACCCAGTGTAGTTCACAGTCTCCTTGGATCAAACTGTAGAACTCTCTGCTCCTTCTCTAACGCCCTTTCTGCTGACATACTGCCATGTTTCCCACCATTGATAATGGACTAAACCTCTGAACTGTAAGACAACCCCAGTTAAATGGTTTCCTTCCTAAGAGTTACCCTGGCCATGGTGTCTCTTCACAGCAATAAGACCCTGACCAGCACAGCATCCTTAGGGGAAGTGTCACATATGTTCTATAGCCTGCTTACCTCTATGCTATCTTGGTTAGAGACCGCATTGGATTCTAGGTCTCATAGATACTGTCTTCATGGTCACATGTACTTTGAAAAGGAGTTTCTATATAGTCACATCCTAAACTTTATTGGACACCTGGACTTGGAATGACTGTTGCCTAGAAACCTTTTCCCAGATTGTACTGTGTTTAAATGTGCTGGCAATGAATCACTTGGCATTGGACTCCCTGAGGTTTTATCCAGGTTTATAAAGTCAGTCTTAGCTGAGTTTTCATTCTCATCTGTAAGGTCCATTTTCCTGCCTGACACCTGCAGGGTCCCCTTTCCTTCTTCTTCTTCTTCTTCTTCTTCTTCTTCTTCTTCTTCTTCTTCTTCCTCTTCCTCTTCCTCTTCCTCTTCCTCTTCTTCTTCTGTTACCTGTGTTCTACTATCCCTATGTTTATTGCTGCTTGGTGGGCTGAGACAAAGTCTCTCTATATAGACCAGTCTGGCCTTGAATTCACAAAGATCTGTCTGTCTTTGACTCCTGCGTGCTTGAATTAAAGGTGCTCACCACTGTACCTGGCCCTTCTTAGTGTTTTTAAGTTGGGTTGTAAGACAGCTTCCACGTGACTTGTCATACCCCTTTCCCTCATACTGGTTCTTCTCTTTGTCATCTAGTTTCCTCTATTCCCATGGTCTTCCCTGCTGAAGTCTGTCTGTCCCCAGTAATCTACCTGGGGACTTTCATTTCACCTGTATCTCCTATCACCCTCCTTTATGTGCCCCCAGGCTCCTTTTGAGTTGCCTAGCTTATACTTATGCTCCAAGTTAAGCACACAAAACAAAAGATTTGAAGCTGGGATCTGCATATAAGAGAAACATGGTGTTTATATTTTAGTGAGGGACTTTACTCTGTGTAATTTTTTATTCTATCCATTTACCTGAAATTTTCCTTCTTTATAGCTGAGCAATATTCCATTGTGTATATATAACATGTTTTTCTTATACAACCATTTATTGATGGACATCTAGGTTTATTCCACTTCATAGGTATGAACAAAGCAGCAAGTATTGTTTGAAGTCAGATATGGTGATTTTGCCCCTAGCATTTTGTTTGTTCAGATTGTTTTGGCTAGTCTTGTCTTTTTGTGCTGCTACATAAAGTGTGAGATTGTTTTATCTTATGTCTATGAAGGACGGTTAGTGTAGGATGAAAATAAGGTTTATTTATTTTTTTATTTTTATGGGGGGGGCATATCCACAGCATCATACATGTGCCAAGGTCAGAGGACAACTTTGCAGAGTTGGTTCTCTCCTTCCACCTTTACTTGGGTTCCAGAAATTGAACTCATGCTGTCAGACTCCTGTGTCTGCTGAGGCATCCACTGAGCTATCTCACAGGTTCCTTCAGTGGTGTACTAATTTGAAAATGTTTTTAGAACTCAACAAAAAATTCACCCATGTGATATGGGATTCCCCTCTGTATGTTGTTAAGATGTTTTATTACTATTCTTTAATAAAACAAACTGCTTCAGCCTATAGCAGGGCAGCATATAGTCAGGCTGGAAAAGATAGATAGAGAGAGTAGGCAGAGTCAGGGAGATGCCATGTAGCTGCTGCAGGAGACAGACGCCAGGCAGAACCTTACCGGTAGGCAAGAACAGCCACGTGGCAATACACAGATTAATAGAAATGGGTTAATTTAAGGTATAAGAGTTAGCTAGAAATACGTCTAAGCTATTGGCCAAGCAGTGTTGCAATTAATATAGTTTCTGTGTCATTGTTTTGGATCTGGGCAGCTGGGAAATGAACAAGTAGCCTCCGACTACACCCATGGCTTGAAGAAAAGCTGATGTGATCCTCTTAAAAAGTTGTTCAAAGTTACAACTCCAAGTAATATTTTAGAATGTCCTGAATTCAAATAAAATTACCCACATGCTAATAATCTATATTAAAAACCCCAAACTGAATTACAGTGCAAGGCCCACTCTTGGTTTCTTGCTTGTGTGAACTAGTCTTGTTTGAAAGGGGGTTCCAGGCTGGAGAGATGACTCAGTGGTTAAGAACATTGCCTGCTCTTCCAAAGGTCCTGAGTTCAATTCCCGGCAACCACGTGGTGGCTCAAACCATCTGTCTGGTGCCCTCTTTTGGCTAGCTGTATACATAATAAATAAATATATATATATAAAAAGAAAGGGGGTTCCATGCTGCCCCTTCCAGCCCTTGAACTCTGACCTCCAGCAGCACCACGCCCTACCATGCAGCTTTACAATGGAAAATTCAGACTTTGTCCGCTTGAGATCTCGCCACCAGAAATTGCAATGTCTTTGCTTACATTAATAGGCGAAAATATTGTGAAAACATTTTTTACACAAAGAAAAGCTTTATTCCCATTAATTTTATTAACTTTATTGAGATATAGAATATATGTACAGCATAGTTCATTTGAACTGTTCAACTCAGTGTGCTTTGGTATATTTGTGGCACTAAAGCTCCACCATTAGAGTAATGCAGAAAAATTGATCATCCCCCAAAGAGATTCCATATCCATCAGCAGTCATCTCCACTTCTGACAAGTAGTCTTGGGCCACTCATCTACTGTTTGTCCACAGGTCTGTACATTCTGGAATTTCATTCATATCCAATGACGTGTGGCCTTTTCTACCTGGCTCCTCTCGCAAGTGCCCTAACTCGGCTTCACGCTACAACATATATCTGTTACTTCACATGCCTGAAAATTGTCAGATGTGTGTATATGCCACTTTTGTTGATTTGTTAAGGCACATCTGGACTGTCAATTGGGGGTTATGATGAATAATTCTACTGTCAACATTTTATACAAGTTTTTGCTATACAAGGCAACAAGTCAAAAGAGAAGCACTCTTTTAGTAGTAAGTACATAGTCAATGGATTTTTCTGATAGAAGGCAATTAGAGGTATAGAAAACATTCCTAAAATCTGACCAATAGAATCATGAGGTAGAAAGCCATAGAAAGGAGCTTTTGCTGGGCAGTTATCATCATTATTATCATCACTTGTACCTCGGAGTAATCCTTTTGGATTTTAGGAACAAATCACACCGAAATTAGATGCCAACATAGGTGGCAAAAATGCATAAGGCTACGTCACAGTTTACTGAGGCGGGGTCCTGCCAAGCTTTGCCATTCTTTCAGAGGAGGGTTTCCCTGGGCAGCCAGCTTCCGCAGGTAGTCGCTGGGCTCCAGCTGGGGGATATCGGGGTTCTGTTTGTAATATTTTTGCAATTTCTCTAGAACTGTGGGCAACCCAACCGAGGCAGCATAGAACATGGGCCCACCCAAGTGCCTTGGCCACCCATACCCATGCAGGTAGATGACATCGATGTGCTCCGGGCTAGCAGCCATCCCCTCCCCCAAGATGCGGAATCCCTCGTTGATAAGGGCGTACAGGCAACGCTCCAGGATCTCCTCCTTGCCAATGGAGCGCTGTTCAATATGGTGGGTGGCTCTGTACTGCGACAGGAGCTTGGAAACCCAGGGATCGGGTTTGTGAATTCGACCCAATGGCTTGTCATACTGATACCAACCCTTCCCCGTCTTCTGACCAAATCGCCCAGCTTCGCAGAGCATATCAGAAAGCGGGGAGTATCTGTTACTGCCCCGCATCCGGGCAGGAGTTCCTGGTGGCAATGAAGGTCCAGTTAGGCCTTGCCCCTTGCGAACTTTCCAGCCCACATCTAGCCCTGCCAGGTCCGAAACTCTAAAGGGTCCCATTTTAAAACCAAACTCTTCCAAGACCCCATCTACATCCTCTGGCTTGCTGCCTTCCTCTAACAGGAAGTATGACTGGTTGTAATAGGGAAGCAGCATTCTATTCCCAACAAATCCATGGCAGTTGCCTACAACGACTCCAATCTTTCCGATCTTTTTTGATAAGTTCATAACAGTGGCGATGGTATTAGGGGAAGAGTATCGGCCCGGAATAACCTCTAACAACTTCATGATATGAGCTGGTGAGAAGAAGTGGGTGCCGATCACCAGCTGAGGGCGGTCCGTGGCAGACGCGATCTCATCCACATCCAGGGCTGAAGTATTGGTGCACAGAAAGGCCCCCGGCTTGCACAGGGCCGACAGTTCTGCAAACACTTGCTTCTTCAGGCTCATATCTTCAAACACGGCTTCAACCACTAAATCCACCCCTGAAAGCTCCTTTGTGGCTGAGGAGAACCGGAGTTTGTGTTCTGCTGAAGCTTGGCCGCTCTGCCGCATTTTGGATGCTTCCTTTTCCAAGATGGCAGTTATCACCTTCTTTGCAACATCTAGCTGCTTCGGGTCAGACTCTACAGCAACCACGGGAATCCCAGCCCTTAAGAAAGAAATGGCAATGCCTCGGCCCATTGTTCCCAAGCCTGTGGATTAAGAGCAAAGGAAAGAAAACATAGTTGGCTGAGCAGGTGGACATCTGCGGCAAAGTGGCATTTTAGAAGATCGACCCGCGTATAGTGCTGCTACTCACTGGCACCCCACGCTGATCATGCATGAGGCCCTGGCTTCTGTCCCTAGCACCAGAGATGACTAAGAACAAAAATGTATTGAGCAGTAGTTCATGTACTGCTAAGTGCTCCAGAGGAAATAAAAATCAGTAGGGGCCATATTCCTAAATACACACAAGCTATTAAAACTAACAAACAAGCCCAGTAAAGCTCCAGGATATATAAATCTGTACATAAAAGCCACCGTGTTCTCTTTAATACTTACTTCTCTGTGTGTAAATGTCACAAATGTCAGAAGAAGGAAACGGGTGCCCTCTCTGTCACCATCTGCCTATTCCTTTTGAAACAGGGTCCTCTGTCTTAAGAGAGTGGGGACTTGTGTCTCTTCAGCTAGTCTAGAAACCAGCAAGACCCAGGGACCCTCCTGTCTTTGTCCGCCTCGAAGCAGAGGTTACACAGATGCTGGGATCTGTGTAATTCTGATGTTCACAGTTTCCAAGAAGGTACTCTTAACTGCTGAGTCACCTCTCCAGCCCCGAATACATTCCCACATATTAGCAATAAACAATCTGCATGAAAATAAGAAAATAATTCTACCTACAATAACATCAAAAAAGAGTCATACACTTAAAGGAAGATATTTAACAAAGGAGGATATCTGCACTAAAATTAATGAAATACTATTGAAAAAAATTAAAGAACAGCTAGGGTGTTTAGTGGTCAGTGTTAAAGGGTTTGCCTAGCATGCACAAGAACCTGAGTTTATACCTAACATTGAAAACAAGAAAAGAAAAAAATAAAGGAAGAAAAAGGGGAGAGAGAATGAAAGGGGAAAAAAGTGTCAAAGAAGACCCAAATAAATCAAAAAGAATTCTGTTGTTCACAGACCAGGAAAAATTTAATATTGTTAAGATGAAATAGCAAATTGATCTGTAGAACCAACGCAAGCTCTCTGCCTTCCCATAAATTAACAGTGGATTCTAAAATTCATATAGAAATGCAAGATGCCTAGAAGAGTCAAACCAGTACTTAAAAAAAAATGGAGAAGTCACTCTTCCCAATTTCAATAATTATGACAAAACTACAGTATTCCAGGCAGATGGAGCAGACTGGGAGTCAGAAATAACCTCCACTCTGGCCTGTGTGTGGACAGGACTGCCATTGTTGAGCGGTCCCCAGGGCTGACCAGCAGGATGGAGAGAGTTCATATACTCAGGAGAGAATTAACAAGCGCTAAGAGGAACAAGGATGAATTTAGCATCCAATAGCCCCAAGCCAGTGGCGTCTGGAATGGGCTGTGCTTTTTGCGCACCTCAGTGCAGCTGCACCCAGAAATTGACAACAGCTGAGAGCACACGCGGGGACCTGCACAAAATCAAGCAGACAGAAACCCCAGCATCAAAGCGGAGGGGAGCAGGAAGTCCAAACCCCAGCTGAGGGGCCACAGGCCATTGATGGTGGAGGGAGAGTCAGTTCTCTTAAAGGATGAGCCTACCCTCCCAGAAACTACGCATGCGCCATGAGATGGGCCCCCACACTCACGCGTGTATTAGCAGCACTGAGAAGCCTCTGCGATTTTAAAAGAGAAACATGAGACTGGGAGAAAATAGTGGGGGGAGGAGGCTAAGGGAGGAATTAAAAGAAGGGATGGGGGAGGGGACTCGAGCTAAACACAATTTACACATGTATGAAATTACCAGTTACTTAACTTACCAAGAACACCAACTGAGGAGACTGGCTGAGCGGACGCTGTTTTCCAAGATGCTCCCGAGGGAGTTGACCACTTATTTGTAGACTTTTCAGCAAAAAAGGCATACTGCAGGGCTTGCGCCTGTCCTGATGCCCGCAGGTACATAAACAGCTTTTCTTCTTCCTTAATGCCTACTTCATAGGGGTGCTTCACGGAGGCCTGGACTGAACGGACACAGGTCTCTGGAGCCAGGCGGCCAGGGAACTGCTTTCGTACCTTGGTGATGGCGTCGGCGAAAATGCCGTCCATATTGGGCAAGCTTGGAACTGGCTTGTTCAAGATTCTGCGAGGTTCTATAGGTTTATCTGAAAGGAATTGCAGAAGTTCAGAGCACTGCAAGTGTAATACAAAGGGAACAGGACCCCGCACCAGCTGAACAAAAGTGCATGGTCCCAATGACCCAACTAGACACTATGCTTTATTATTTAATAAAATACTAATTCCCAAATTTGCTATCTTAGTAACTTCAGACCATAAAGTAAAATTTAGAAGATCTAAATATTAAGCTACTAATTCAGGCCAAAATATTTCAAGGTCAAGACAACTTTATAGTAGATTAAATATTGATCTGTCAGTCCAAATAGGTCAGTTCTTAGTTAATGTCATATATTCAAAAATTATTCACATTCCTTTCCAAATAATGTCAAAGCCTTTAAAATAACATAATAGACAGAAATGATGCACTGATTAGCAGTGGAAGAGAATTGAAAGTTCATTGATTAGTTCTTCCAATACAGTGAAATGGTTTTCAATACAAGAGGGAAGATAATCTGAAAGAGGGGAAGAAAGGTTTTTTTTCCCCCAAAATGGAGATGGGATAACTGGACACACAGGTGGGATAACTGGATGCGCAGGTGGGATAACTGGACACACAGGTGGGATAACTGGATGCGCAGGTGGGATTACTGGACACGCAGGTGGGATAACTGGACACGTAGGTGGGATAACTGGACACGCAGGTGGGATAACTGGACACGCAGGTGGGATAACTGGACACGCAGGTGGGATAACTGGACATGCAGGTGGGATAACTGGACACGCAGGTGGGATAACTGGACACGTAGGTGGGATAACTGGACACGCAGGTGGGATAACTTGATACACAGGTGGGATTACTGGATATGTAGGTGGGATAACTGGACACGCAGGTGGGATAACTGGACACACAGGTGGGATAACTGGACACGCAGGTGGGATAACTGGACACACAGGTGGGATAACTGGACACGCAGGTGGGATTACTGGACACGCAGGTGGGATAACTGGACACACAGGTGGGATAACTGGACACGCAGGTGGGATAACTGGACACGCAGGTGGGATAACTGGACACGCAGGTGGGATAACTGGACACGCAGGTGGGATAACTGGACACGTAGGTGGGATAACTTGATACACAGGTGGGATTACTGGATACGTAGGTGGGATAACTGGACATGCAGGTGGGATAACTGGACACGCAGGTGGGATTAATGGCCTGGATAGCATTATGTGTACTTAGATTTCTGCAGTCTCATCCTGGTTTTAAGTTAAATGCAAGACTATGACTCAAATATGCAAATATTAATTACTCATAGCGGTGAGAAGGGTTTTAAGTGACATCCTATAGGCTGTCAGCATAGGAGTGCAGACAGGGGCTAGCAGTGAGGTTCCCCCTCACCCTGCTCCTTTGAAGAGCCAGGAACTATAGCCACCACTTAGCTATTCAATACTTTGACCCTCTGCGCAAGGGAGGCTGAGGAAGACGATGAGAACTGTGTAGTCTATAACTGGTGTTATTCGTGGGTGGCCAGTGAAGATAGTGTGGATAGAAGAGAGGACGGGGAGAGAACACGTGGAGGGGAGGGAGGAAAGTGGGAGAGAAAGGAGGATGGATGTCAGGGCTGTGGCCTCACCACACAGGACACTGCAGACCGGGAGTGCTATCCTTGGGGTTGCTATCGCTCCCTGCATGACTAGAACTGCCTCCTAACAGCACAGCACACCGATATCTTTGAAAAGTTCAAGACGTTCAAATCGCTGTTCCCTATCACAAAGGCAGTTAAACTGGTTTCCGGACAGAGACCGAATGTGACAATCTGAAAAATAATAGCGTTTGACTTTGATATACAGTCTGGTCCAGGAGCGGATCTTAACCCTAGGTGTTACTCTCTGGAGGACAGCTGCAGTTTCTGGAAAGTCCTTCCAGACACAAGGAGAAAAGGCAGGGATGGGCATCACTTGCTCCAAAATACTGACTACAGTGTGAAGGGCTCTCCTCACTCGTGGGGGAGGGGGAACGAAACCTTGAAACCTTTACATGGCTTCATTCTGACTTGTCAGGCCGACATTTGAGGGGTGGTTGTGGCGATAGACCGCAGGCTGTGTGACAGAAAATCCCGACGTAGTAAAGCCGCGGAACTGTCGCTGTGCACCAAAACCGGCTTCACAGAAGTAAATTCCCACACATGTACAAACACACATGGAATGGCGTGTCGGTGGTTTATGAACGTGACCATCAAGGCAATACACCCGTCTTGTTTTGTCAAATGATTACATATTAACAGCTACATTTAAAAGCAAATGAGAGAGGGAGCAGGGAAGCATAAAAAGAAGTATAAGACCTCAAATAAAATGGAAAGCAGGCATCACTCACTGATGAGTTTAGTAAGATAACAAGTCACAAGCAGCAAGATGCTCTCAGTCAGGCCTGTGCTGCGCCCAGCTGTTCCGCGGTTCCCTATGGCATCTGTCTCCAACAAGGAGGAGACTGGGTCTCATGTAGCCAAGAACGGCCTTCCGTCCTCCTGCCTCTACCCCAGAGAGCTGGGATGACAGGCGTGTCCTAACAGCCACAGTTTTATGACTGCTGAGATTGGACCCAGGGACCCCTACTCTCACCCCCAACTTGAAATAGTAAAAGATTTCAAATAGGTGTGTGCAGGTAAAACAAACAAACAAACAGAAATCCAACAGCAATTTAAAAGGTCTAGCATTTCCCATAGGATCCTATTTGTCGAAGCCCAAAACAGATACAGTGGATGTTCTTGGTTGTAGGAAGGACCAAACCCGGAGGTCCCAGCCTGCGTGGCCTTTATCTTCTCAGAATATGGCCAAAAGTCAGCTAACGTTGTGGAGCCCTTTCTTGCTAAGACAAGAAAATCAAAAGAAGAGGAGCTATCATGGCCTACGTGGCTGAGTGGAGAATAAACCCATGTCCCCTGTTGTCCTGGCAGAGGCCATTTCTGTATCAGACTGCACCCACCAACACACTGGGCAGGCCTCTCTTTTTCCTCTGGGTAAATTCAATGTCTTGGATGGTAGAAAAAGAACAATTTTTAAAATTATTTTAGTATTATTGTGTGTGCACATATAGACATGTGTGTGTGTGTGTGTGTGAGTGTGTGAGTGTATGCGGAATGTGTGTTCTTGAAGATCAGTAAAGATCCAGAGTGCTAACAACCAAATTGTCCATCAGCTGCTAAAGAAACTATGGTTCAGTCATACTGTGGAACACATTTCAGTAACGGAAAATAGTCAATTATTAATACATCGGACAACACAGAAGACTCAAAAACACACTAAGTGAAAGAAACCATGCACAGAGTCCACGCTACAGCGATTTGAAAGTCTAAAAACAGAAAACTACGGTGTCTTGCGGTTGGCCGAACAGAATGGAAGGCATCTGCCAGGAGGAGCCGATACTTTCTGAGGGGAAAAGTGTATTTGCCACTACACTGTGGAGGCAATCACACAACTCTTACCTACACTCACCAAACTCTATGCTTAAATGAGTGAGTTTCACTGTGCAAAAACGAACATCAGGGAAGCTCAGGGTCGTTCTAACTGTTCTTCAACTGGATTACTACTTATATGGAGAATTGTAAAAAAAAAGTCAATTATGATCTATACAATGAAGAAATACATAAAACTGAACAAAAAGCAAACACAGCCAAAAAATTAGAAATAACTGGGAAAACTAGGATACCCCAAGCTAGAAAAACATAAACAAAACGAGGGCTGGTGACATCTCTCTGTCACATGCATGTAAAGCCCAAAGTCCAATTCCCAATGATCACAAAACAACACACACACAAACAAGCAGACAAACAGAAAACCACGCCACAATAAAAACAAAACCTGGACAGTAACTTTTGTGGAAAGCTCTTTTCCATCTGTCATCATCCCCTTACAATTTTTGTAATTCATAGAATTCATATGAATTCTAACTGGCTAGAAGTACAAAATATATGTAAATTTTTATGGATTTTTCTTCTTGGAATTGGAATCAATCCCATGGTTTCACTATGCAGCGCGGTTTCACTGTGCTAGCGCCTACCCCAGGCAGAGCCTCACTGCTGAAACATTTGTACATCAAAGGCACGGTTTGTCATTTCCACCCTCTCTTCAGGACGAAAACGTGAAACAGTCACGTGTAACTGCCTAAAGCCAGAACCATAGGTGACTTAAGTTTTAAAGCAGACAATGCCTCAATGCTGGGATGCCACCAAGTGGACAAACTCCATCATGTTGCTCAGACTGGCCATCATTTTGTTTTACAAACTTTCGAATTTAATGTGTAGAATTAACTTTAAATGCCGAAGGGAATAAACACCCCCAGACCATAGTGTTAGTGCAATAGACCTTGCCCCTTATCCTCAGCTCGCAGTAACTCAACTCTCACAATGGAATCCAGGGAGACCAGGTAAAGACAGACTTCTCACAGAAACCAAGGCCAGTGCAAACTGAAATCAATAGTACGAATTTGATTCCAAGAATGACTTAGGATGCTCTCTGAAAGCTGATTGTGTGTGTGAGTGCTCACAAGCCAAGCAGTCCTCCCTGGAGCAGAGGGATCCAGAGCTGTGGTGGCAGCCCGGGAGGCAGAGCCTAGCAGGGAAGTGCTCCCACTTGGACAGGACTTGCTGAGGCCCACTAGGAGTCAGCTATATTTCCCCATAGCACCTCACCTTTGCAGCGGGAGTGTGGAAACCCCAACTAGCTAGACCATAGAAAAGATTTTAGGGTGGCGGGGAGTTCGCAACCAGGGGCAGCTAAGGAGCTTTCACAGTGATGTCTTGGAATGACCCCCGAGCTTTCTCTTTCACCAAGCAGAGACTAGCACACACTCCATTCTGCCTGAAGTCCAGCAATCCTCCTAAGTATTTTCTTAAGCAATGTTTAGCTTCTCCCTGCTTGGTTAGAGCATGCAGCCTTCCTAAACTTTCCACAGAAGGTATTACATGGTTTTTGCTTCCGTTGTGACATCTTGCAGGAAGGCTACTGAGAACTGAACTCTGACTTTGCATTTATCTCCCAGGGTTACGTCACCAGTCCCACTGTTATTGTTCCCTAGCTTAAAGGCACAGTTCTAAGTCAAAAAACCAAACCAAACCAAATAAATAAAAATAATTTAAAAAGCCAAAACAATGCTATAGGCAAGCACTAAAGGGTCAGAAGGAACACCTCTGGTCTGCAATCCCAGCAGGGAGAGAACTCACTTGTCCAAGACAGAAACTCCAACAGCCATGACCTCTCTGAATGCCTTGCAGGTCCTGTCCTCTGAGGGGCCAGCTAACGTGTGTTCTCCTGTTTGTACTTAATTCTATTTTTCACACGGAAAAACACTCAGGGTATGACATCCCCAAGGTAAAGCAGATCAAACTGTAAAACCATCTCCTTAAACTTCAGCAAGTGTCGGGTTCCGATCTCAGCCGCAATCACTTCGGTCCTGCGGACGCTTCCAGAAGAGCCCAAGCATAGCTCCGCTCTGTCTAGCAGTTACGCCTGCCCTCT
Organism: Microtus oregoni; assembly: GCF_018167655.1. Lineage (NCBI taxonomy): Eukaryota > Metazoa > Chordata > Mammalia > Rodentia > Cricetidae > Microtus > Microtus oregoni. Next base: position 24,053,874 of record NW_024543088.1, read on the forward strand.
CTCTGCGTTTCTACCTTCTCTCCACCACACCCTCCATTTCTGTTATGCTGTTATCAAAACACCACTAAAAAGAATGCTCTTTTCACTCCCTAATTCGACATACCGTGGAGTTTATGCCAGATCGATACAACACTTACAGCTTGGCTACATTCTACCACATGGATCCCGTTAGATATTTAGCGAGTTCCTCATTAGAAAGCACATTTAGCTTATTCCCAATCTTGTGCTATTTTTTTAAAAGATAATTCTTTACCCATAATCTTCTGAGCAAACTTGACGGCTTCTTCAACTGGGTCTGACTTCACAACTGCATCCAGAATGCCGAGCTTGAGTGCTTCGCCTGCTAAAACATGTCTTCCTGAAACCAAAAAATAAATAAATAAATCAACCAATGAACAACGTGAGGATGTCCCGGGGCGTGGCTCTCTCCAGTGGGGAAGGTGGCCATTCCTGGATACAGCAGTTAGTAAGTAAAAATGCCTAAGGCCATCCTGTCTGCTGTAGGTGATGTTTTGTTGTTGGAGACAGGGTCTCACCTATGTAGCTCGGGCTGGCCAGGAATTCGATACATAGACCAGGCTGGTCTCAAACTCAGAGATCCACCCGCCTCTGCCTCCCAGATGCTCCACCATGCCTGGGACTGGCCTGTTGTGGTTCAACATCACTGCCGATGCAGCCAGGAAACTTGAATTCAAACTGTAGCACTAATTCTTACTACTTGGGGAACCATAGGGACCTGGAGTGGGACTCAGATGCCACCCCTTGTAAATGGAAGTATTTATGTTTACCATAGTAGCTCTGTATTGGGTAAAAGAAAAGTGGTCTCTTTAGATTCTTGCGGGGGTATAGAACCCTGCCAACCTCTATAGAGGTATGTGAACTGAGGTTTAGATTCTGATAGAAGTGGTAGCAACAGACAGACAGGGCTCTCGACCTTGTACCTGCCACTTACCAGGAACTAACTGTATTGATCAAGAGACGGTCCCCAAAGAGGCGGTCCCCCAACACAGAACTAGCCGGCCAAACAGAGAAATGTGTCCACTAAGTTGGCACACCACAAAGTACGGTGAAAGTTACACAGGAGAAATTGGACAGAGCTTTGTCTCTTTTTGGCTATCTAGCACCTTGACCCTGTCTTGTATTGTGGACTCTCTACTGAGCAAGCTCTGCAGCCCTGCTTCCTACGGAGGCAGAGGAGCAAGCAGACACCACTGGACAACTGCTATGCCCTGGCAGGGAAGTGGGACCCCTAACCTCAAGCTCGGGGATCCATGCTCTGCTGAGCACTCCTCTGTATCCGCTTCATCAACAGCCTTCCAGACTCCTCATCCTGTGAGGAGTGGGGGGCAGGTGAACGGTGGCCAGTGTTCTCTGTACCAAGGACACTTGGGTGAGAATAAGTGATCCTGCTTTGGCAGGGCAAAGAGGTCAAGGCACAGAAAATGAAATCTGGGAACTACCGAGATCTCTGGGGCAACGTGGTAGAGGAGTGTGAGCTGCCTAAGGGAGGCACTGGCTGTCACCAAGTTCTTGAGTCTCAGAAAAAGTACCAAGGCTGCCTAGTAGGCCGTAACCACAAAGCACGGAAGATGAACTCCAAGGAGACCCCAAAGTGACTGGAGCGGAGAGCGCCTCTCACACGTTCAGCGCTGGCATGTGTCTTTCCAAATTTCTCCCAGATTTTTTCTCCAACCTAACATTTCAATGTCTTCATGAAACTTTTCTGAGATGTCATTTGAAAGCCATCCAGGGCCACCAAATCCCACTATCCACTCAAGAAGGCAGGTGTGTGATTCCCAGGCCAGCTTGCCTGCTGACTCACAGGGGCCTTTGCTATACAAATCAAAATTTGTCAACCCCAGAGTTTCTGCTTCTTTCTCCTGAAGCTAGAACAGCAGAATCTTGTGAATCAGTGCTGAAGACAAAAACCCAAGCGAGCTCCCTTTGCTTCTCTTTCTTAGAGGAGTCGGGTTTTTATTCCTGCTTTTATTCAAGGTACTCTTGTCTTCCTGACGAATTTCTTCAATTTCCTTACAGGCTTAATCCTGCAAACCCTACGGCTTGCAGACTCAGCCCCCACCATGGCTGCGCCCTCCTGTATTTTGTGCTTCTGCTTCTGTTTTTGTCTTTTGCTGGATGCCCTGTGCTTTGCATCTCTGCAGAGTGCCGGGTTCCAGGCGTTCTCTGAAGAAACTGAAATCAGTCTAAAATATACCTGTCAGGAGCAATGTGTAACTTGATTGTTTGAGTGGATTTCAATTCAATACATTTAGTTTTTCTAATTTTCCTTTTACACACCTCCTTTAGAAGAGCAAAGTTATATCTAATTCATATAGGCTTGGTTTCATGTCAGTTTTTTTTTTAAATCAGAGCATATAGATCTCTATTATTGATTCTAAAAGATCTTTATCTCTTTGCATTCTTAGAATTATGAAGGACTACACAAAGCTAGGGACCTAAATGCCACATCATCCTGCCTTGGTCTCCTGCGAGCTAGGATTATCGTCACCAATCACCACACCTGTGTTTACAGTGCCAAGGAACTAACTCAGGTTCACACGTGCGGAACAAACATTCTACCCACCGAGCTACACCCACCGCTCCAGACACTCAAGCTTCTACACCAGCTCTGACTGTTATGGTTCCTATGTGAATATGTAGTCTACAAATAACACAGACTACAATACGACCCTCAAACAGAGGGGTCCTTTGCACGCACTTTTCCTTTAGAAGGCTCTCAAGTGGGCTCTTCATGGAAACAAATTGGGAAGTACTTGGACAAATTATTGTTTCTACTTGACAGATGACAAAATTTGGAGTCAAAGAAATTAAACTAGCCTCGTTGGAACGTGTGTGGGTAGTCAGTGGCCAAGATCAGACTTTCTAGATGCTGGCCTCATTCTCCAAACCACAGCCGAGATTTCCACTGACCTGAGGTGATTAAGTCAAGAGCAACAGGAACTCCGACGAGTCTGGGGAAGAGCTGGGTTCCTCTGGCACCAGGAAGAATTCCCAGTGTGACTTCTGGAAAGCCAACGTGAGCCTACAAGACAGTAAGGGCAGAAAGGCCATCGTCATGAGAGAGTGTAATGAGATCTTAGTCTGCCCAGGACTTCCCACACCATAAGACATAGCTTCACCGAAGTCGGCAACAGTCTGTAGAGGACACACAGGTCTGCTGTCTCCTTATGCACATTCTGAGCAGAGCTGAGCTATTTTCACACATCCTTGCTTGGGCACATTTCCTTCTTTGAATCTATAAGGACCCCTCTCAGATAACGAAATAGTCTTTGTGGTTTTCAGGGTCCCTGTAAGCATCAGACTGTGGACCAAACCCCAAGGATGGAAGGGAACAATACAGAACTTCCCGTATCTCCACTCTACAAAGAACGTCCACAACTGAACAATAAAAGGGCAACCAACTAATAATGGACTGATTGTCTGGATAAACAGTGCCCCAGAGAAAGGATCCAAGCGGTACATGATGCTCATGTCATTTGCCATGGGGAATGTAAACCCAAACGAAATACGTGTGATGCCTGCCCAAGCGAATACAATAAAGAAGGCAGGTGCTCATTTTGGCAGCACAGACGCTCAAACTGGAACAATGCAGAGATTATTGGCATGGGAGCTGCCAAGGGCGGCACACATGTCTGTGCAGCGCTCCATAGTTTTCAATACAGAGGGGAACATTAGGGTACAAGTGATTTGAAGGGGGAGATAGGGAAAACGGGGAGTTTTACTCAGGAAGGGGGAAGAACACAACAAACAGAACAAAGAAGGGGGATAAATGAACAGCAGAGATGTCTGAAAAGGGGGGTCTCAGCAGTTAAGAGCACTGACTGCTCTTCCAAAGGACCTGAGTTCAATTCCCAGCACCCACATGGCAGCTCAGAACTGTCGGTAACTCCAGTTCCTGTGGATCTGACTCCTTCACGTAGTCAGACAAGCAGGCCAAATGCCAACACACACACACGCACACACACACACACACACACACATACACATGCACACACACAATGTCTGAAAATCATAATATAGCAATACTATTATCTCTCTACTGAAAATTACACATAACACATATGAATCTGTATCTATATGTAAATAAATATAGTTTAAATTGTATTTCTCCATCTGGTCTGACAACACCACCTACAATTTAGCAGAAACCCCAACACCAAACATAAGAAGTCTTTGTTCGAGTGGGTCAGGATTGTCCAAGAGACTCCCAAAACACTACAGGATATTGTTATTACCATTGGTTGCCTCCCAGAGGTGGAAGGTAAGTCCCCATTATTGAAAACACTATGCACTTCAGAAACGGGACCCAGAGGCTGTGGAGCTGGAACTGACCCAAAAACCTCCTCCCTGAGGACCAGCTTTCATGGTCCCACAAGCTTCTAAGGGAGGGAAGCAACCAACAATCCAGCTATGATGCCCATGAATCATAGCAAACATCATGGGTGCAGTGGTGGCACCCACATCTTCATATAAACCCACAGCTCTCTGGGTGCAGCGGTGGCACCCACGTCTTCATGTTAACCCATGGCTCTCTGGGTGCAGCAGTGACACCCACGTCTTCATGTTAACCCACAGCTCTCTGGGTGCAGCGGTGGCACCCACGTCTTCATGTTAACCCATGGTTCTCTGGGTGCAGCGGTGGCACCCACGTCTTCATGTGAACCCATGGCTCTCTAGGTGCAATGGTGACACCCCCATCTTTATGTAAACCAACAGCTCTTGAGTTGGACTTAAGACCTGCTCAACAAAAGGGAATCCATATCTGGTACTGGAAACCTAGTCAACTACCCAGGGCTAGTGAAGTCACAGACCTTGGAGGTGAACCTCCAGCTACCACTTAACTAAAGAGCACAATCCCTAACTACATTGTAAATATTTGCCCTTGTGCCCACAGAAGTGTAGTACTCACCCCTCACGGCAAAAACTTCTCTCTGTAATAGATGAAGACCATTATAGAGGATCACAACCAATCAAAATGCGGAGTTGGGGAGCCCACTCCCAGTGGAACATCTACAAAAGAACGCTAGAGCCTAAAGTAATGATCTGTCCTGTCCCTTTAAGAGACAAGCCTCGCCCTAATGTGGGAGGTTCTTCTATGTGTTGCTTCTATTAGTTAATGAATAAAGAACTGCTTTGAGCCAATGGCAGGGAAGAACAGAACTAGGCAGGGAAAGCTAGGCTGTATGCTGGGAGGAAGAGGGGTGGAGTCAGGGAGATGCTATGGAACCTCTGCCGGAGTCAGATGTGCTGGAACTTTACTGGTAAGCCATGACCTCATGGTGATACACAGATTAATAGAAATAGGTTAAATTAAGATGTAAGAGTTAACCAATAAGAAGCTAGAGCTAATGGGCCAAGTAGTGATTTAATTAATACAGTTTCTGTGTGATTATTTCGGGTGTAAGCTAGTGGGGTGGCTGGGAAGAACAAGCAGCTCACCTTCCCTCCTACATGGCCCACTCCCTACCCCATCCGCTGAGGCAGGCAGATCTTCCTTCCTGCTTGCAGCCTGAGTCTCTTCCTTTTCTGTCTCTCCCCCAAAGAGGCAGCTTCTGCCTTGCTCCATTCTCCCCACTTCTCCCCTTCCCCCTGTCTTTCTCTCTGCCTCTCTGCTCTTCTCCCCTTCTTCCCCTTCCCTTCCATAACCCACTAAATAAATATCCAACCTCACTCTGCATGGCCTGCCTATCCCTGTCTCTGTCTCTTGCCTGCTGCATGGCTTGCTGACAGGGACCAGCCACCTTCAGAGACCTGGGGAGTGGTCTCGTGGTACGCCTATCTGTCTGTCTCTCCTCATGACCTGCTGCAGCCACTTGGGGAACTGCACCATCCCTGCCTAGGACTGGCTGCTCTCAGACCTGCTGCCCACTGCCACCACTTGGGGACCTGCAGCGTCTCTGCCGTATTTTATTTAATCCGTTACACCTAAGGCTCAGGCAACTGTGGAAGAAGGGGGCAGGAATCAGTTGAGCACAGGAAAGCCAGCAGCCTAGCCCAGGTCCACCTGGAGAGTTTGCACTGAAGCCCCACCCTAACCCCACCTCTGGGAGCCTCTTACCCGAGCATTGGCGACCCGATAGTGGCAGCCCAAGGCCAGCTCTAGTCCTCCTCCAAGAGCCACACCTTCGATAGCAGCCACCACTGGCTTCGTGTATCTCTGTATTTCGTCCACCACATCTCCCAGTCTGAGGCTAGAGGAGGCTCCGGGGGGATTGCTGAAGCTGTGGATATCAGCACCTAAAGACACATGGACAAAGGGAGGTGGTTTAGAGGGACTGGGCCTTTGTCACTAACACCAGGGCCACAGCCAGTCTTAGAAGGCCCAGATGCCTTGGGGCTGAGAGGCGCTTTATCTTCAGACGTTAGATAGAAGGAAATGAGAGAAATCAAATCTTTATCAGGAACCATATAGTCTCCTACACTCTGTGTTCCCATTTGGTAGCAAGCATCTTCAACTTCGGGGAAATTTGGGAGCTCAGAAAAAGAGCTAGATTCTTTACTAAGTCTATCATTCTGAGAGTCAGTGCTTCTGAACAACCAGTTTTTAAGAATGTCACCCTTTCTTCACCAAGAACAAAAGCCTTGCAGTGTAAAACGCCGTAGTTAAATGCAGACTTCTTACGAGTTACATCAGTAACCAACTTAGTGTGTATACATTTTCTGAAAGCATTTTTAAATGACTTGTTTATTTTTATTTTATGGATATGGAGATATTGCCTGAGTGTTATGTCTGTGTGCCACGTGTCTGCAGTGCCTGTGGAGGCCAGAAGAGGGCGTTAGATTCCCAGGAACTGGACGGAATTACACAGGGCTGTGAGTGGCCATCCTACCCCAACATGAGCAGGAATCAAACCCAGGTCCTCTGGAAGAGCAGTCAGTGTTCTTAGTCACTGAGCCAACTCTCCAGCCCCTGATAGATTTCTTATGAGTAATAAAATTAACATCGCTTGTCTTTCTGGATTATAAAAATGAGACAGGAATTGTGAAAATTTAAAACCTGTACAAAAACAAAGCAACGAAGGACTGCCTAAATATCATCTCCCCGAGATACGGCTTGAGGCTGCTGAATTCTTTGAAATCCCATGCGCATGTAAATGGATTTGTGGCCTCACTATGACGTTTATCCTTTCGGTCTCAGTGGCTGTCTTCAGTGACTTGAAAGTCTTAAGAGATCTCAGTCTGTCTTTCAAACATGGAGAGTGCACTGTAAAACCTTGTTTTTTGACTTCACTTGACAGTGCAGGCAATTCCTAGTGTTCCCACAGGGCGTCGTCTATTCTTTGACATCAGTAGGCTTGGTATGAACTCCACAAGCAATGGTTTCAGGGCTGAGGGTACAGCTCGGTTGCAGAGGACCAGCACTGCATGCACAAGTCCTGTGTTTAGTCCACAGGACTGCAAAACATTTTAAATTGAAAATAATAATTTTGGGTAAACTGTATTACCTACTTCTTCCTTTTGTTAAGTTGGGAGCGTAGCCCAAAGGCCTAGGAGTTGTATTGGTCTGGACTCCAAATCCCAGCATGCCAGGTCCTGACTCCTGGGGGGGAGGTGGGCAGAACCACTTCCACAGGGTCTTTAAGTGAGCTCCCAAAGGAGAAACATGTGGTGTCGTGTCTCCCCCACCCCTTCGCATTCGCAGCCTCTCCCCTCACCCCCGTGTTCCCCCTCGGGGCCACCTGTTAGGAAAAATTCCAAACACCTTTCCCCTCTTTTCTACCTGCTCCTTATCCACACCGTGTGAGGACGCAGGGCCTGAGGCACATGGCCCACCTGCCACCTCCTTTAAGTCTCCTACCAACTCACCTGCACAGTCTAATCCTCTGCATCACCAGTGAGAAATCTACAGTTTCGAAATATTAACTGATTGTGCAAGACACAACAATTAAATTAAATTAAGTTACTCATGAAAGAGGGATCCCACCCCAGGCAGGCAGGCTACAAAGAGGGATCCCACCCCAGGCAGGCAGGCTACAAAGAGAGATCCCACCCCAGGCAGGCAGGCTACAGAGAGGGATCCCACCCCAGGCAGGCAGGCTACAGAGAGGGATCCCACCCCAGGCAGGCAGGCTACAGAGAGGGATCCCACCCCAGGCAGGCAGGCTACAGAGAGGGATCCCACCCCAGGCAGGCAGGCTACAAAGCCTGCGCCTCCCTGAAGTCTTTTAATCACACAGCGCAGTCACAGAACGTCACAGAGACCAAAAGTGATGTCACTTCTTGGAGAAAAAATTAAATTTTGGATACTGGCTTAATGTCTAGAAGTTTTATTAGATTCCTTTCTTAATTCCAATGAATTTCTGATGAATAAATTTGCTATTCCTGCAAACATTACTGTTTTGGGTAATTTTGTTGTTTTGTTGTTTTGTTTTAACCTTCCTTCATAGCCCTTACACCATGGGTTTACTTTTCTAGTTTTGTAGGCTGGCAAGGGTCTCAGTCTAAATGGGTGGGGCTCAGCCTTCCCTTTCTCCTCTAAGGAAAGCTTCCTGCTCAGCACCTACCTGTTGGCCGTAGGCCTTGTAAACATGGCTATCTTCTAGCTCACTAAGAATTTTTATCTTTACGTTAATTGCTATTGAATATAATTTTCCCTGCATCTCTTGAAATAATCATATCATTATCCGTTTTAATCTTCTGCTGGAATAAGTAACACTGAGAGTGTCCCAGCAGTCATACTTCTAAGACAAGGGTGGTTGTCATACCTTTTCTATAACAGGAGGTCCTGTTTAGAAAAATCAAGATTAGGGTTGGTCTATCCTTTTGATTGTTCACAGTGCCCTGGTCAGGTACTGGCTCACACTGCCCTGGTGGGGTACTGGTTTTAAACGCAGGCTAGCACCAACACAAACTGAGACGGATACTTTGCGGCCACACCCACAAAGTACCTGTGACTCTCATCTGACTTAGAAGCGCAGATCCATTCAAGTTCAGAGGAGGTGATATGGGGGCTGGAGAGATGACTCAGTAGTCAATCACCTACTCTTCAAGAGGACCCTGGTTCAGTTCCAGTTCCAGAGGATCTGATGCCCTCCTCTGGCCTCTGCTGGTATTGCATGTACATGGGACAGAGACAAACATGCCGGCAAAACACTCATACACATAAAATGAAAATAATGAATCTTTTTTTAAAAAGGAAAATAAATCATACTAGACAAAGAGGAGCTGCCTATGACCAGGGGACTTCATCGTGGACCTGCTGGGGAGGACTCCTGTGGCGACACAGAGAGAGTAGGGAGTAATACTTCCAAGGCAAGGATTGACAGGACCTGCCACAGGAAGCCAGAAGGGACAGGCGGGGCTTCTCCCTAGACCCCAGAGTGGGAGGGGCTTCTGATGTCACATCACGAGCTTCCAGCCTCCAGAACTGAGGAACAGGATACTTCTAGTATTCTAAAATAGATTATGGACACTCAGGAGGCAGAGACAGGCGGATCTCTGGGTTTGAAGCCAGCCTGGTCTATAGAGTGAGTTCCAGGTGAGCCAGAGTTATGTGGGGAAACCCTTTCTCAAAAAACTGTTTATGGAGGATTTTTACCAGCCAGGGTCATGCTGGGGGAACCCACAGAGACAGCTGACCTGAGATTGCAGGAGTTCATGGACGCTGGGCCAATAGTCAGCCTGATTGGGACTGATCTATGTTTTCTGCAAGTGTGTGACAATCGTGTAGCTTGGTCTCTTAGTAAGGCTTCTAACAGCGACAGCAGGACCTCTCTCTGGTGCTTAGCTGGCTTTTGGTAACCTGTTCCTCATGCTGGATTATCTGACCCCACCTCCAGATGTAAGGGAAAGAATTCAGTCCTGCCTCAACTTGATGCGCCATGCTTTGTGCAAGTTCACGGGAGGCCTGTCTCCTTTCTGAGTGGAGATGAACCAGGAGTGGATAGGGAGGGGGGTGGAGGGGAAAGGGGATGGGATGGGAAGAGAGGAGGGATGGGAAACTGGTTGGTATGTAAAATAAATGAAAAAATGTTATTTAAATAAAAAAATGTGTATGGAAACTGGTTCAGCAGCCTCGGGAGACTCAGCCAAAGGAAGTTCCAAACCCCATTCTCTCTCCATCCTCAAATGTTTGAAGTTGGAGCAGCATTGCTTTTGAATTTGCAGGAGAGTTTGCCAAGGATGCTACCTGGGCCTAGAATTTACTTTGTGAGCCTTTTGATTTTTGATTCAGGGCACCGCTAATGTAGCTCAGGCTGTGGGAAACTCACTGTATAGTTCGGGGGTCTATAGCCCCCCGAGTTGAGATTACAGGCCTGTGCCACCCCACGGCTCTGATCTTTCTTCTGTAGTGGTCACATGCTGTTTGGGCCTTGCTTCTCCTGAGGTCAGTTTTAGTAGATGTATATTTTCCTAATTCATATTTCTAGTATCTTCAAAATGATACCTGCTTTATTTTCAAGCTATCTTTTAATTAGTTAAATGTGTTGTTTGGCAAATTCACACAAGTATAAAACACATTGTGATGACACTCACCCTCATCCTCTCTTGTGTCCCCCGACCCTACCAACATCCATTCTCTAGAGAATCCCATTCCTACGTTTATGTCTTTGTGCTCTGTTGAATGATCCACCGAGTTTAGGCAGTGCCATCTGTGTGAGGCTGGCGGTTAGCAGCGAGTAGACAACCAAACACAACGACTCCTCCCTCTCCCAGCACCTCCTGGAGGTCAACAGTTCATTGAGGAGTGGCAGGGCCCAAGTGCCCCTCCCCAGCCCATAACTAAGGATGGGACCTGTCTTGTGCAGGTCCAGTACAGGTGACTGCAGTCACCGAGAGTCGTGACCACAGTGACGGAGTCATGCCGGATGCTATTGTGTGGCCCTTCTCACCTTCTAGCTCTTTTCTTTTGAGACTGCCTGTCTGTGTAGCCTGAGCTGGCCAGAAGCACATTCTGTAGCTCAGGCTGGCCCCAAGTGCTGAAGCCGGAGGAGCGCAGCACGGCACTCACGTTCAGAGCTCTCAAAGGCACTGGTTTTGCTTTCTCCCTCGTCTCTGATTTTCATTGTGTTTATGTCTAGGGGCATCTTGTCTGCACGCCCGTCTGTGTTCCAGAAGAGGGCGCTGGATCCCTAGAACTGGATGCTGAGAATCAAACCCAGGTCCTATGGAAGAGCAGCCAGTGCTCTTAACTGTTGAGCATCTCTCTCTAGCTCCTCTCTCTCTCTCTCTCTCTCTCTCTCTCTCTGATCAATCTCTTCATAGGCTCCTCAAGCTTTTATTAACTTGTACCAAAAAACAAAAAACAACCCCAAAACCAAAACACCAACATTCTGTTGTTGCTCCCTTTGAGTTACATCTGCTTACCATTTCTCTAATTCTGTCCTCTTTCATCCCTTCTTCACTTGGTCACGTTCAGTCTGTCAGTTGCAGTGTTTGGTGATTAGCTTATTAGGTTTAAGGTGTTTTCTTCCCTGAAACAGCCCCTTACAGCTGCAAACTACCTGCTAACTTTTATTCGTGTGCCATCTTACCCCCACACCAGATGTTTCATTGTCATTTAGGCCACAGTATTTGCTAAACTTCCTGATAATTTATGCTCTGACTCAAGGGTTAAAGAGGAATTCAATTTCCAGACAGATGAGAAGTTCTGCTTGTGTTGTCGCTATTGATTTGGAGCCTGGCTTGAAGAATTCCAAAAGAAGTTTACCAAGACAAGCTCTGTGTACACTGGGAGTGTACCCAGGGCCTTGAAACCACAGAGCACCCCACCACTGAACTACACCCCCAAATTTCATGCTCCAGTTCCAACCTAGTTTTGCGAATATTGCCAATGTGTTTAAGAGGGTACCTTTCCCAGTTTAGAGGTTCATTGTCCTGTATACGTCTGCTGATCAAACTGGGTCCTTTCTGATACTTTGCTAAAAGCAAAAAGTTTCAGCCCAGGAACGGGGCATCACAGTCCAGTTTCTACCTCATCATCACGCAGAAAATCGAGTTCTCGAGGATTCTGCCCCTCTTCCAGGCCTCACATCATCCAAACCACCACAGTGGGTGTTCAAGGTTTGGAGTCTAGCGAGAAAGCCATTTCATAGCTGGCGTAAAGTCGGTGTATTATTTTGATCTGTCTCTTCCTCGACCTTCTTCACCTGGATTTGTTGAGCATTATGATACATATGAGATCATCACCACTTTGTCTTAATTAGTAAATCATCTCTATAGCGTTAGTCAGGCAAAGCAAGCAGTGATTACTATGGTCAAGACTTTTCAATTGTTTCTTCTCATGACTGTAGCACCAGTATATTTTCACTGAAATATACTAATATTATAAACACTTAATACCTGTGGTCTGGTGAATTCCCACGGCCCTCATTTCCACCTGACTTCCATTGAAGTCAATATATTAATTTTCGGGGCAGGGAAAGATAGAGGTACCACAGACTACACCGAATGATTCAACACTTCAGATACTTTGGCCACGCTGCGCCTTGTCATGCAGTGACCCGGCAGAGCAGTGTCCCGGTCCCTGGAGGGCGGGGGTGTCCGATGAAACCTGACCATCACTTCAGGACGCAGCGTGAAAAAAATAATAATACATCCTGAGCTTGTTCTGGGCACAGACTGACGAGAGTGCTCAGCCAAGACATCTCACTTAATCCCACACAGCCTCCTTCAGCTACAAATTCTGGCCCCTATGCTACAGGCTGAGAAAATGAGGTAAGGGTATCAAAAAGACAGGCCCAAGCTCAGGCAGGGCAGAAGGGACAGATGTGCGTAGAGCAGACACCCAGCAAGCTTACAGCAGTGCTGAGCGAGATGTTCCGCGGAGGCCGCAGTCCTGTCCAGGTCGCTCTTGGGAGTCATGCGTCCCTTCTCACTCCCACTCTAGCGCCCCCTTCCCTTACCCTCACTGATTTCTGACGCACGGGGGCAGCCGATGTACGGTTGCTTGTGGACCTGGCAGAGGTCTAGCTAGGGGTAACGGGAGAGATGTAGACAGTAGTTACCTGCGCAGAAGTTGCCGTTTGCTCCACAGATCACGACGGCTTTGATCGTGTAGTCTGACCCGGCTTTCTGGAGTCCGTCTCTTATCCCCCTGAGGACTGCTGGGCTAAAAGAAAAAAGGTCCACGAAGCAGATTAGTCAAAGTTAAACATCTACGATCTTAGAGATTTTCCTTTACTAATGGTGGATACAGAATGCAGAATCTCGCCACAGAACTTCCACTATTTGTTCAACAGAGGAAGTGTCCACTGTCAATTAAGTGCTGAGCCGATACAATAAATCCACTTTAAAAGCAATTATCACTTCGCTTCACTGCGCTCCAACTTCGCTCATGAAAAATCATTAGTAACCAGTTTTAGAAACATTATCCAGGCTACCACAGCTGTATTCTGGACACCACCGTGAGAGAAGTTACTTGTCCTGGTTTAATTCACTGTCGGTGAGACTTTTCTGTCTGTGACAGCCAAATTTAGTTCTAATAAATGTAGGAGGATAAGACAAGGGCAAAGACATATCGGGCAAGGACCACAGTAGCTGCTTTGCCCAGGTTCAGTAGGAGGGAGGCATCCACAGAAAATTCAGCTGAACCCACTATCCCAGAGGGATGGGATTGCGAACCAAGGGTGAATCCTTCGGATGGATCTCTCTCCACTCAAGTAGTAGGGAAGACACAGTGATTCCACTCAAGAGACCTCTGTAATCACAACGGAAGGGAGAATTTGCCAAGGGGATTAGGGTGGAAAGTTGGGGAACCTAAGAGAATCCTAGGGTGACAGCTGCAAGGAAACACGAACTACATTGACTTGGAATGTTCTGGATAGAATTCTTTCTTTTTTTTTTTTTTTTTGAGACAGGGTTTCTCCGTAGCTTTTGGTTCCTGTTCTGGAACTAGCTCTTCTAGACCAGGCTGGCCTCGAACTCCCAGAGATCCGCCTGCCTCTGCCTCCCGAGTGCTGGGATTAAAGGTGTGCGCCACCACCGCTGGGCTTGGGTAGAATTCTTATGTATACTACGTGAAGGTTTCAAACCAAACTGTGGCAAAAGACGTGCTGAGACCAGCAAGACAAATTCACGGAACACACGAGACACCTGCCGTTGCTATGTGAGGGATAGTTACCTTCCACCCAGTTCCCTTTCACCTAGACACAATTAAACAAAGCCTCCTGCTCCTAACTTATTAATAAGAAATCAAATAAACGGAATCCTAGCCATTACAGAGCATGGAGAAGTCCAAAAGAAGCAAGCAGGTGTCCTTCAGTATCTTGGCAGAACTGCTTCAGGATGCACCACCCCCAGCCTGACAAATCCCTCCTGTGGTCAAGTCCAGCAGATAAAACTCTGCGGGACTCTCACAAACCCCTGATGAGCCATCTTTTCCAAACTTACAACAAACAATATACATGCTGCCTAGCTCACAGTGCACTGTTTCTGGAATAGTGACAAGATTTAAAAAATGGTGACATCCTCACTGAGGACTCAACTGTTGTAGGCAGAACACCATTTTCTACCCATGGGTAACCGGCAGGTATTGAACCCACAGCCAAACTGCTTCCTTCTGGACTTCCCCCGCCTGGGAGCCACTGAGGTGAGGGCTGGGGCTCACATTACAATCACACTCTCATCTTTTATTCATTTTCCTGTTGTAATCTTCTGTCCTGTCCCTTTAAGAGACAAGCCCCGCCCACTCCCTCCCCTGTCTATTGAGGCAAGCAGATCTTCCTTCTGCTTCCAGCCTGAGTTCCTTCTTTTCCATCTCTCTGGAAGAGGTACCTTCTGCCTCTCTCCCTTCTTCCTACTTCTCCCCTCAATCCCCCCCTCTGCTCTTCTCCCTTCTCCCCTTCCTTCCTTTCCCTTTCCCCTCCATAACCCAGTAAATAAATACCCACTTTCTCTGCATGGTGTACCTGATAGGTCTCTGTCTCTCACCTGCTGCGTGGCTCCCTGCCTGGGACCAGCTGCCTTTATGGCCCCGTCATGCTCTTGTGCCTGCTGCCTGCTGCACCCACTCGGGGAATGGCGTCATTTTATTTTTACCGTAACACTTGTTCATTTTGAAAACTCATAAACAGGAAAAGAAAGAAAGAAAGAAGAAAGAAAGAAAGAAAGAAAGAAATTAAAGTTACTACAATATAAAGTGGAATCTGAGAAGACATGTGAGCCACGGTCTACTTCATGACAACAAGCCCTTCCCTTCTTTGGAACTATTACAACAATGACAGCATCCAAAACCCAAACAGAAAGTTTATTAAGTCAAATGTGTCCAATTTTCAGAAAGGAAGGACGGAAGAATGAATGAATGAATGAATGAATATGAAACATGCAAAACATGTGGGGTTAGGTTTTAATTTCAAAAAACATTATTTTCAGCTATGCATCTGTGTGCATGTGTTTGCAGTTACTAGGTAAAATGTGGGGTGTCTTCTTATGAGGGTGATAGTTTTAGAGATGTGAACACTGGCGTTCTGGGGGAAGATGCAGGAATACCTTCTCCAGAGACCGTAGACTTTGACTGAAATAGAAAGAAATTTGGCTAAGCTGCAATTAAGGATTTATAATACTTGGGAGGGGAGGAAGAGAAAGAATTATTCAAATAACTCAGTAGGCAATCATGGTGGCTCTCATCTTTAATTTCAGGACTTGGGAGGCAGAAGTTAGCAGATCTCTGTGGACTTGGGAGTAGCCAGGGCTACATATTGAGACCTTATTTAAAAAAAAAAAAGCTGTGTGTGGGAGACTTGGTAAGCTAGAAAGTTAATTACCCACAAAACCTAAGAACAAAAAAGAACAAAAGTATAAAACAAGGAGAAACAAGGAATTCACTTGGTGAACAAGCTAAAATGTGGTAAATCATGTTCCTTAATATAAACAGTAAGAAAACACCTTAAAACAGAATAACAAAGTCCTTAGGGAATAAAGGGAGGCCTTTGCCTTTGTGGGGCAATTATTTTTTACCTACTTAATTTCTACCCTTTAACCTTTTGCCTTTGACTGGTTAATTAGAAACAAAATCTGAAAACGAAAACAGATTCTGAGCAGTCACAAGGCACATGCAACTGGTGTGGGCACCCTTCTAGACTGGCTCTAGATTATGAAAATCCCCACATATGGAAGTCTATTATACAAAAAGAACAGATCAGCTGCATGGAGCCTATGGCCACTGCCATCTCTAGACTCCTCAGAACTGGAGCTATCCTGGGAGTGGTGGCCATGCATAAATGAGGAGAAACCCCTATGTTTATCAGGGCCTCAGGTACGCTGGGTGTAGTTACTGGCTGAATGGCAGATGGGAGACCCAGGGATACAAAAGGCCACCACCGTATTTTCCTTCTGGGTGAAGAATGGCAGCCAGTGGTGGCTAACATCTGTAATCTCAGCTCTTGGATGCTTGGGGCAGGAGAATTGTCTCAAGTTCAAGGCTAGCCTGCATATAGAGTGAAATCTTGCTTCAAAAATCCACAACAAAAACATCAACAACCCCTCAGACAACAATGAATGATTGGCCTCCACCAAATCGCCTCAGCTGGTGCCAAAGGAAGAGACTGGCGTTTCCTGTTCCAATCACACCTCTCTTTTTATGTATGTTTTGAGTAACACTGAACACCTCCCTCCAAACAACAACAACAACAACAACAACAAAGCACTGAAATTAAGAGAAAGGGTAAGCTGCTATAGGGAAAACTAGATATAGGAGCTGGGGTTCCCACAGCCTGAAGGAATCCATGGAGTAGGGGTCGGTGGTAGAGGGGTGGAGGGGGGTAAGGGGAAGATGAAGGAGTCTGCGGAAAAGCCAGCTTTTCCTGAGTGCAGAACAAATGCTGCAGCTTTGGTCATATCAAGTGTTTCCCTATGGACAGCATTTTTAAAAATTGAAATCCAAGTTCGTCAAATCAAGTTTGAGGCTTATGAACCAGTCATTTTCCCCCAAATGGATAAGAAAATCAGACAGTCCAAACTAACCTCTAAAGACGGATTTGTTACACAAAACTGATTTCAGTAGTGCATTGGTAGGTGTGTCTTCAGTTCTAAAGAAAAACGTTCTAGTTTTAACTCTCTGGGTTACAGGGCAGAGCGGGCAGGAGTTGGCTGGGGTACTGAAAGCCTCCATTCCCAGGGCCAGGCCTGGTAAGCAACTAGGTGCTAAGTCTACACAATGCCAACACCCATCTGAACTCAAGCAAAACGAGTCTGGCTAGATTCAATGCTAAACTGTTTCTCTGGGTAAATCCCAAAGTTAGTCCAGTAAGCATGTTTATGAGTTACCCTTCCCCCATTACTTTTAAACCTTGAACCTGGAGGAAATAAAAGAACCCCCCCCCGCCCCATCCCCCTACCCCCGCCTAGTTCTAATTAATTAGTGATGGGATCACGATAGAGCTTGAGAACTGTTACATAATATCCACAAGTCCACAAGCCATAGGCATTTCCCTCTGTGTCTGTGGGAACCAGGCTCACGGTGACACTCTCTCCACGGGACCTAAATCTTCATATAGTGAAGTCCCTCATGGAAAATGAGATAGTATTCATATATACACACATCATCTCTAGACTACTTACAATAGCCCATAACCTGGAAACTCTATGTAAATATTTCTTGAAAGGCATTACTCAAAGAATAATAACAAGGCTAGGTGGTGGTGGCGGTGCACGCCTTTAATTCCAGCACTCTGGAGGCAGAGGCAAGCGGATCTCTGTGGGATCGAGGCCAGCCTGGTCTACAAGAGTTAGTTCCAGGACAGGCTCCAAGGCAACACAGAGAAACCCTGTCTTGAAAAAAAAACTAAACATATAACAACAACAAAATAACAAAGGGAAAAGAATCTTTGTGTTCATTCGGGAGACTTCCATGATGGATGAGACTATGCTTCCCACCCAGGGTTGGCTGAATGGCAGATGTGGAACAGAGGGCTGGGATTTTTTTCCCCTTCTGGGTAAAATGTGAGGCCCCAACTGAGCCAAAACAACTTCAGTGGGTACCACTCTAGAATGAGGCGCCGGGCTTTCCCCTTCACCTCACCTCTCTACTTTTATTTATGTTCTTGGTGATTTGGGGGAAAGTTCATAAATAAGAGAAAGTGGAGAAGGAACATGGCTTTGTTTGGTTTTCCCTAGGTAAAGGGGAGAAAAGTGACTAGGGAAATTATTAGACATAGAGTCAAGCCTCCCCTGTATTCTCCGAGGAATTCTCCAACTTTAAAGATTCAGGGGCTCAGGAGGGGCCACAGCTCCGCAGCACTGGAAAGACCCCAGCAGCTAGGACAAGTTAGGACAAGTGTGTCCTCCCCACACTACATTGTCAGGAGGAGAGGACAGGGCGTGGGAACATTGCCTGAGTGCCCACTGTGTTTCTTTGACTGCAGCCGGCTTTGCATTCTCAACAGTTTAAAAAAAATACAGTAAGGCACGGTGGTGCTTGCCTTTAATCCCAGTGCTCGGGAGGCAGAGTCAGGTGAATCTCTGTGAGTTCAAGGTCAGCCTGGTCTACAAAGCCAGTTTCAGGACAGCCAGGGCTGTTACTCAGAAAAACCCTGTCTCGAAAACCCAAAAGATTAGGAATAAAAAAATGCAGTAGCTTACCAACACAGTAATAAAACATGCCAAAGTAACCTCTAGGGGTAAGTTTGGCTTCAAAAAACTAAGTTTTCTGTTATGAATGTATGTCTTCAGTTCCAATGTAAAACATGAAGTTTCTTACTATGCAAATTAGAGAAAGAATAAAAGAAGCCAAAACTGTTTCAGAGACTGGGCTAGAAATCCTCTCTCCTGTGCACTTAGAAACAGAGCTGACATTTATATGAAGAAAAGAAATATGAATGGCCAATCTAGCAATGAGAGAGTTAAACTACTTTTGAAAAATCAAAGTTGCTCCAATCAGCATACCTCACTTAACAGGAAAGAGGTAACTTTGTACAAAACAAACAAAACCCCAAAACAACAAAAACAAATAGAAAAGGATTAAGGAGGGAGGGAGGAAGGAAAGAAAGAAATTTTGTTTCTGTTTTGTTTTAAGTGATTTATCAGTACACTGTGAATTAGATGCCAAGGGGAAGGTCCTCAATAGCCAACTTCTAGAAAGGACATTTGACCTCAGGGAATACAGAGGATGCTTGCACACATGTGTATGTACCATAGTTACCATTCCCCTAGTGACTTTTCACCCTTTAACCTAGAGAAATCAAACAGACTTTCGACTGGCTAATTGGAAATCCAATCGAATAATGAAATTGATTTAAAAGCATGACATAATATTTACAAGTCCAAAAATTCCATGCAATCGATCCTTGGTATGTCTGGGAAATTAGTTCTTTTTTTTTTTTTTGTTTTGTTTTGTTTTGGTTTTCGAGACAGGGTTTCTCTGTGTTGCCTTGGAGCCTGTCCTGGAACTAGCTCTTGTAGACCAGGCTGGCCTCGAACTCCCAGAGATCGGCCTGCCTCTGCCTCCCGAGTGCTGGGATTAAAGGCATGCGCCACCACCGCCCAGTCCGGGAAATTAGTTCTAAGACTTTCCATCCTTCCCAGAATCCTAAACCTCAAATGTTCAAATTCCTAATGCAAAGTCTTGTTCTGTATATACATTATAATTTTAGACTATTTGTAATACCCCACAACATGGAAATGCTCATTAATAGCTTTTATACAAGGGAAAAAGTGTGTGTGTGCAACAGAGACCTAAGCATCCTGGATAAAACGACACTCTCTATCCATGGTTAGCAGATGCAAACCCCAGGATGCAAAGAGCTGGCTGTTTTTTAAGAGACTCTCAAATCGAGCCAGCATCACCTCAATCAGTGCTGCGAGAAGACAGGGAATTCCCCAATTCCAACCCAACCTTCCTCTTTTATCTGTGTTCTTGAACAAGACTCAGAAATGGGGAAAGGGAAATGGCTGTAACTGGTACAGTTCTATTAAATCAACTGAGAGGTCCCAGCAAAGGAAGGTCCACTGGAGCTGAGAAGGCACTTCCCCTGCCTACAATACTGGGTGTGTGTGTGTGTGTGTGTGTGTGTGTGTGTGTGTGTAGTTGAGATGATGATAACATCCACTGGCTGAGAAAATAGCTCAGTAGTTAAAGTACTTACCACAAGAGCAACACACATGTTTCTGGAGACCAGAACCTATGGAAATGCTGGGTGGGTGTGGTGACCAGGAGACAGGATCCTTGGCCCAAGCTAGCTAACTAGACTAGCCCTGTTGATGAGCTCTGATGAGGTGGGGAGCCATCAAGAAAGACTCGATGTCAACCATCGGTTTCCATACTCATATAGGATCATATAGATATAAGGATGCCCTCACACACACACGTACATTTGAACATGTATGCATGGACACCACACCTATCTATGAGAAAAAAAGTAAGCAAGATAACATTTTGATATCAGCTTCTTTGACCACAGCACAATTTTCCTACCAGAATTTTTTTGCTGTTGCTACTTAATCCAAAGTTTATCAAATCAAATTTGTGATCTCCAACCAGCTTTTTTCCCAAATAAAGAAACAAGTAAAACTAGAATATTCCAAAATCTGTAACATGTGAGGATAAGCTAGGTTTCAGAAAATTCTTCCATGTATGCATCTTCAAATTTTATGCACTTAATTTAAATTTAAGTTTTTTTTAACTAGGTAGGTTATAGTAATAGAAAATGTTGAAGCTGGGCGGTGGTGGTGCACGCCTTTAATCCCAGCACTCAGGAGGCAGAGGCAGGCAGATCTCTGTGAGTTCGAGGCCAGCCTGGTCTACAAGAGCTAGTTCCAGGACAGGCTCCAAAGCTACAGAGCTCTCACCAAACAAACAAAAAAAGAAAATGTTGAAAACCATTGCTCTGGAACACAGGTTAAGTCATCAGCCATGTTCTCCACTTAGGAAGAAACTGTAACTACCAAGAACAGAGGGAGGCATGGCTGCCTACTCCAGCAACAAAGGATTTTAATTGGTTGAGGAAAAAAAAGTATTAGACAAGTTACCATACCTCATTCATGTAAAAAGAGATAGCTTCCTACATAAAATTAGAAAGAAGGAAGGCCAAAAAAAGTTAAGGTAAAAAAAACAAGGAAGCTGTTGGTGAACAATTAGGAGGCTGGAGCAGAGGCTGAGAAAGGGGGCTTCTGTAGGGACTGGCCACAGGCTGCTCAGAGGTACACAGAGGACCTCAATGCAGAGCCATTTACAATCTCCATTTCTTTTAACCCGTACAGTTTTTTGAGTTAGATACTTAACATTTCTCCGGACTGGGGAGGGACTGAGTAGGGTAAATGCTAGAAACACATCACGTAAGTACCAGAAGGACTGTGGGCATGAAACTGGGGCATTCCGCCCTCACCTCTTGATGAACATAGTGCCTTATTGTGAACAGAAAGTTCAGCAGAATCCATCTCTCTAGTAATCCCGTCAGTAGACAAACATCCCAAATGGAGAAGGGATCATATTGCTCATGCTTTCTTTGTGAAAACACGCGGTGCCCACTTCCTGACTGAGATCAAGAGTAAAACTGACATGATCAGTATTTTCTTTCATCCCCCAGATTCAGGAAACTGAAGACACTGACAGGGCGCTGGAAGCCAAACACTTTTCCGATGTTTAAGATGCTCAGGAAGCTCAGAGAGTTGAAGATTCACAATCTCCACCTCATCCCACCCCTTCTCCGGGGCGGGAGCGGGGGTGGGGGCGGGGGCGGGGGTGGGGGGCGGCCTGTACAGTGGAGCTCCGGGGATGGGATGTAGTTTTCAGGTGTCATGTTGGGGTGGGCTTTCCAGTGGTTCAGTTGCTTTGGGAGCACCTTGTTCTTGTAACTAACCTTAGCAAACTCATTAAGGTAACTTGGGTGGAATAATTTATTTGATCTGCCGCAGGCGCCCTCTCTGGGATGAACGGATAGTCTGCTGTCTGTATATGAGTATTCTCAGTTTGTCTGGGCCTGCCACCAAAGATCATCAAAGCAGGGTTTGTGGATGGAAGGAGGGGACCAAAAGGTCACCCGAATATCCAGGCCACCCCTCTCTGCCCTAATTGCACCCTCATAGGTAGGGAAGGATTATGGGAGAGAGATTCCGACATAGCCAAGCAGGACTCATGATCTTTGCTGGGGAGGGTTGCTTCCAGTGTGACTGCTCTAAACTTGCCCTAGCTTCTGCTCCCAGCGCCCTCACCCACTGTTCTGAAAATTAGCCTAACAAACCCACCGGTGCTCCGCCCCCCCGCCCCCCCCCCCTCGCTCCCGCCGAGTGAATTTGGCTGGAACTGCACCTAGGGTCGTCCTTTAGACCGCAGGAGGTCTCCCTTAGGGAAGGGATTTTAGCAACGTCTCAGTGAAATGTTATACCGTAACTGTCACGATCGGGTCCACCACTTCGGCAGTCTGCGCACGGCTGACTCCTTCTGAGACTAATAAAGAATTATATTCTATTCGCCAGTGATATGGAATGAACAAAGTAAACGAACTTGATCATTTTCCAAAAGAACAACAGATCTCACTTTTAAAAGTAATGTGCCTTCCATTGTACAGGAGAGCAGCGCAGGTGAAGAAAACAAAACTTCAGCTTTTCAGAAAATGCTACTCAGTAGGCCTCTTCCGAAGGGGAGCGTTGACAGCCTTGGGGACCAAACTCAGTGCTTTGCCATAGCTTTGGGAGTTGCAGGAAGCCACGCCTCTGTAGGTTCCAGACCAGCCAGCCCGAACCAGCCCAGAGCGCTCTGTGTGAGTTTAACAACGAATAGAAGGAAGGCCCGAGTCAGCAGCTCATTGGCCGGCCTTTCTAAGGAAGGCGAGCCCCCACCCAGATCGGCCACACCCCTGACCCGGAGCTGTTACCTGACCGCGTTGACCGGAGGGTTGCAGAGACGGATCAGCGCCAGGGAGTTAGGCAGCCTCAGAAACTCAGCCATTTTCCCAAGGTATCCCGCACCTCTGATGCCTTGGGCGGCCTGGGTCTCCTTTTCTGGGTCGCCCCGAGAGGAGGGGCACGCGCTGGACCAATGGGAGCAGCCGCGGCCACCGCCTCCTGCCCCTTGCACCGAGTCTCAGCAAGGCTGGCTGCGCTCCAGAGGGAATGGCCAAAGGCAAGCCTAGCTGCTGGATCTCACCACTGTCCTCACCACGTGTTCTCAAAACAATCAGTCACCTGCCCTGGTAGGAAGCCCCGATGCTCCCCCTCCACCCCCCCATTCCCCCCCCCCCTCCCGTCTACTCATCCCTCTCTGGTTCGGCTGGAATTTCTTCTCACAGTTCACCCACGAGCTACGCACCTGTTATAGGATGAATGTAGGCTGGATACTGACAATAAACCGTGCCTTGTCTCTTCCCTCTCAAAGGTCAGCCTGAGCAAGGTCCTTCCAAATGCGTATGCTTCTCGTGGTTGCCAAAGCCCACCAAGTGGCCGGAAAACACTGTGCAGATCGGCAGGAAACACACATATGCACACAGACGCACGCGCGCGCGTTTAAATCTTCACTGATGTCTCCCAAGTTTTAACAATGTCTAAAGATTATTTTCACACATGTTCTTTACTTCCTGAAATTAAGAAAGGGTCTAGCTAGTAGAAAAATGCTGACTGCCCTGGATGTCCCGGGTACAAGCAGCTGTCAGAGTCATCCCAATAATCGGAATCCACATGTCAAGGACAGCCCAGCACCCAAAGCATGCCCTCAGGTGCCAGCGATGACAAGAGCCTCATGGGAGCAAGTGGCTACTGAAAGCGACAGGATTATCTATCTAATGCCTCTAAAACAGTGCCTATTCTGCAGATTCTAACCTGTCCCCAAACTCTGCCAGTGTGTTCTGTTGGTGGAAGTCTGCATGGTCAGCCCAGGTCTCCCCTATAAGGAGCAATAACTTCAGCTTTGCCTCCCTCCAGATACTATCCTAGGAACTCGAACAGCTAGAGGTCAAGGTTTAATAGCACTGAGTGGCCTTAGCACACCTCACCCTGTGGGGCATGGGGAGATATCGAGCACACTTTGGAGCCAGCTTGAGACTCTTTGTCCTCTCCGCCTTGCAGGAGTCAGTCAGTGGCCACTATGTCTCTGCATTTTATTTTAGTTGAACACAGAACTTTCTGCTGTGTCCCCTATCGTGGGGTTGTGGTGCAAGCTTCTGTGTAAATCTAAAACGCTGTCTGGCTGTTTGGGGTTGGCTCCTCATCAGGGACATGACTTGTACGAGGTAAGTGAGGCATTTAGGGGACAAAGTTCAAAGGGCAGTTAATATCAGGATCACCCAGTGCTGACCCTGCTGGCTCCGCAACAAAAACAGGCTCACCCACAGTCCTCTCCATTAGTCCCTCTGGAAATGGTACACATTGTGAGACTACCGGATACAGCTAGGTGGTAGCATGCTGATTTCTCTTTTCCTGGTCCTACAACCTTGTCCTTATGCACGGGTTCCATATGTGTTGAGTCCATGGGTGTGAAATTTGTCAGTTAGGTGGTTTCTCTTACGTTGCCGTCTGTAGAATGCTTGACTATTCGAGAGTCTTTTGATCATTGGTGTGAACTACCATATCCTTCTGTTATTTTACTCAGTTTGCCTTCTGAAGCGCTCAGCTACTTCATAGGATGTCATTCCCTGAGGGTTAACACGATGCACCTTCTGCATGTCACCCCTTTGCTCAAGTCCATTGCTTTCACTGTAGGAACTGCGTTGCCTTGAGTGCCCAGTTCACGGAGGTATCTCGGGTTTGCTAATGCTTCCAAGGAATCATTGTAAGCACTGGAACTGCTACGGTGCCCAGGAAGTCAATGGTGGACCCTATCGAAAATACTGCTGGTCAGTGCAAGTCTCCATCTATGGGAAGAACAGGGGTGGCTCTTTGTCCCCATCTCAAGATCTCTGTCTACTGGAAAGCTCAATCTCTCAGGCAAAGTCTCCAATTCAGTCTCATTGAAAGGAAGGAAAATACCCATGGGTCTAATAATCCTTCTCTTTTTAACTTTGCATTACGTAAGTTTTCAAGTGTGCACCAAAAATCAAAAATGAGAGCACAGTAAAGCAACACTATCAGTCTGTGACCGCTGATCGCTGTTGCCCTCCCGTGTTGTATAGTAATGTCACTCCCAGTACTATGGTGTTTCAGCATTGACTCTGCCCGATGCAGTATGATGGTGCTTGGCATGGTGGTGCAAGCCTGTAATCCCAGTTAGCACTCAGGAAGCTGAGGCAGGAGGATCACCATGAGTTTGAGGCCACCCTGAGCTATATAGAGGTCTCAAAACAAGCAAATGAAGGTGATGTAATGGCCTTTTCTCCATTCTCCTCCCAACTTCTCTCTATTATGTTGCATTTCCATCCCATACCTACCACCATGACTTTTCAAAAAAAAAAAAAAAAACCAGGAATTTTAATAGGTAAAAGGGCAAGGGCCCTAGAGGTGGCTCGGAAAGCCGGAAAGCTCAGAACTATCTCTGCGATTTATTTACTTTTGTACTTATGACCTATCAGCTCCCAAAGTCTCAGGGCATTCAGATGTCATCATTGTAGGCAATAGTTCAGTAGGTCAAAGGAGAGATGGCCGTGGGGGAGGGGGCAGAGAGAACAAAGACTGACTTTACCTCCGGGCATCTAGTCATAACCCTGGTAAGCTTTACTTATTTCTCCCTCATCGTAGAGCATCATAGTGTTTGTTCAGGGAAGACTTTTACAAAGAACTGGGGGCGTAGAGAGCTGACAGGATTATTTAAGACCATATGGCTGTTAACAGAGATTCCTTCTGAGGAACTGGATCACACACCTGTGTGGTCTAACAGCCCTGGGATTTCCAGGGCAGACCAGCAGCTTGGAGTCCCATGAGAGCTGGTTATAGCTCAGGTCCAAAGATGGAAGGATATTTGGAGGCAGAATTCCCACTTCCTTAGGACGCCTCCCTCAACTCTCCTCTAAACACCTCCAGTCACTTGGACAAGACCCACCCATGCTATGGAGCATCATGTACTTACTGTATTCAAAACCAGCTAATTTGGGCTAGAGAGATGGCTCATCAGTTAAGAGCGCTAGCCGCTCCTTCACAGCACCTACATGGTAGCACTCAACCGTCTGTAACTCTAACCTCAAGGAATCCGAAGCCTTCTTCTGGCCTCTGTAGGCATCAAGCTTGCACGTGGTTCATAGATATACATGCAGGCCAAAACACCCACACACATAAAAATAAACTAAAAAACTAAAAAAAAAATCAGCTGATGGAAATGTTATTTCTTTCTAAAGAATTATTTTACAGAAACACCTAAAATGATGTTTCACCAAGAAAACCTGGCTTTTGTGGTCTAATCAAGTTGACATAGAAGATCAGCTGCCATAGAAGACAGAGAACAAGATTTGGCTCTGTGCATATGAAAAGAAAATAATTTGAGTTTATTTAAAATTTTTATTATTATAAAAAAGAAAATAGGTTATTGTTTTTTTTTCCCTTGCTCAAGTGTGACAATCAGACAGGAAAAGACGCTAGAAACCATAACAACTTCAAGACCAAATATCCTTATTAAAATGAACAATGATAAGAAACACTGTTCCCAGGGTTTAGGCCAAAAGGCCTGGTTCACAGTCCCCAACATTAGAACTGGCCACCTATTCCAATAAGCCAAGCAAAGCAATGAATAGCATGGAAGGTCAGAAAATGGAGAGTCATCAGTGTGGGTACTGGGAAGAATAGATAAATGGGTTCTGTGAGCACAAGCTCACCTTCCAGGGGCTAACAAGACCTTTGTACAAAAGAGAAATGAAGGAAGAAGTTGGGTTATGATCTATGATGTGGGATGTCCTTCTGTAAATGTGTTGCTTTTATTGGCTAATGAATAAAGCTGTTTTGGCTAATGACTTAGCAGAGTAAATCCAGGCAAGAAATCTGAACAGAGATATAGGGAGAAAGAAGGGAAAAAAATCATAGAGATGCCATGTAGCTGCCAAAGGAGAAGGATGCCCAGAACCTTGCCAGGAAGACACAGCCTCATGGAGATACACAGATGAAAATGGGTTAATATAAGATATAAGAGCTAGCAAGGGATATACCTAAGCTATTGGCCAAACTGTGTTGTAATTAATATAGTTTCTGTGTGATTATTTGGGTCTGGAAGGCCAGAAATGAACAAGCAGTCTCTGTATACAAATGTCACCAATGTACCTCTTTGATTTAATTGTAGTGGGGCGATCTGCTCTCAGTGTTGCACGCCAGGTCCCTGCTGCCCAGCGTCCGCCTGCGCTGTCCGTCTGCCAAATGTCACCAATGTAGGCCAGCTACATCTACATAAAATCTGAGAGAGCTTGGGAAGAAATTTTAGACACTAAAGAACAGAGTTAAGCATGGCTTTTTGGTAGCAGCATTTTCTTTGGGGGGTGATGTGGGAGTGTCATATATCAATCTGTTGATTTCATTGGTTAAGTAATAAACAAACTGCTTGGGCTCATAGCTTAGAACATAGGTGGGTGGAGTAAACAGAACAGAATGCTGGGAGGAAGAGGAAGTGAGGTAAGATGCCTCAGACAGAGACGCCATGCTCCCGGCTCCTGGGCAGACGCGCGATGAAGCTCCGACCCAGGATGGATGTAGGCTAGAATCTTCCCGGTAAGCACACCTAGCTGTGCTACATAGAATATTAGACATGGGCTAGTCCAGGTGCGAGAGTTAGCCTAGAAGAGGCTGGATAGAAATGGGCCAAGCAGTGTTTAAATGAATACAGTTTGTGTGTTGTTATTTCAAGCATAAGCTAGCATGTGGGCGGCCGGGGTGCTGGGGACGCAGCCCCGCCGCTCCATACTACTACAGGGGGGCTCTGTTTGCTAGAAGCAAGCAAGGCATGATTCCAAGGCATGATTCCTTTAAGAGGAGGCTTCCTGACCCAGCGTTAGCAGCAAAAACTGCACAGCACCTTTAAGAGATGGCTTCCTGGTTTGTGCTGATGGGTCAGTCGTTTGGTTGATCATTGTATCAATTCTTGTCAGGAGCCATTTCCCCAAAAAGTATTGCAGGGACCATTGTCCTGGGGATGTTTGCAGAGAGCCCCACAGCCCAACTGTATTGAGAACTGTTTGTTGGCGGAGCCCACCCCACACCCATATCTTGAGAGCTATCTGTTAGTGGAACTTGCCTCACATTCCAACTCTAGAGAACTGTTTGTGGTTGGAATCACAAAAGGAACGATTCCGCTTGCATAGAGAACACTAGGTGTGTCCACTCGTAACCTCCTGACCAACGACTTGTCACCAACTCGTGACCAAGTATCTACTCGTGACCATTGCTGCAAGATCCCTTCCTGCCCTTACCATGCCCCTGCCCCCACCCCAAGCCAAATTCCTTATCCAGGGGCTATATAAGCCACAACCATTATAAACGGAGACTTTGACAACAGATCTTGCTTGGCCTCGTTCCTCTTTCCTGCCCATGTCTTTTCAGATAGCGCCTCTTCAGGACCCTGGAATAACTGACCTGCCAGGCGGGTTACAACCCTAGACTAACTGACCTGCTGGGCGGTTACAAATTCTGATCCCACTAGGAGGTTGTGGAAAGTTGCTGATGTTGTTATTACTTGTTGGGACAATCTGGTTCCCATAACATGTTAGTTAGGGTTTCTATTACTGTGAGGAGACACCATGAGCATGGCAACTCTTATAAAGGGAAACTTCATGGGGTCTCACTTACAGTTTAGAGGTTTAGTCCATTATTGTCATGTTGGGAAGCAAGGCAGAATGAAGGCAGACATGGTGCTGGAGCTGAGGAGTCCTTACATCTTGATCCAAAGGCAACAGGAAGTGAACTGAGACACTGGGTGTGGCTTGAGCATATATGAGACCTCAAAGCCTGCTTCCACAGTGACACACTTCCTACAAGGCTATACGTACTCCAAATAAAACCACACATCCTAATAGTGCCACCACCACACATAAGATGGGTATTCCTGCTCTGGGATACAGCCTTGTCACCCTGGATAATTGGGCTCATTGTGGACGTGGAGGGTGATTTGTCCTGTGAGCTTCCCTGGTTGTGAAGATTATTGCCAGCCTTGTTCTTTTTGAAAGCTAAGGTAACTACAGAAAAGAGTGGAAGAAAAAGTTGAAAAGGCAAATAAAGAGTCAGAGAGGAACCATATCTCAACACCAAGGCCATGGTTCAGAGTCTTTGAGTCTATTGTAGCTGATTATTAGATCAGTGTAAATCTATCTTGATTGCCTGAAACTTTTTGTTTTGTTGTTTTTCGAGACAGGATTTCTCTGTGTAGCCCTGGCTGTTCTGGAACCCACTCTGTAGACCAGTCTGGTGTTGCGGGAGGTCCTCCCACTCCTCCAGCCTATCACCGCTGAGGTACCAGCCCACTGGGGCGTGGTTTCTCTCCCTTTAAAAAAGCGGCCACTTCCCTCTCCTCTCTCTCTTCACTTCCTGCTCCGCCTGCGACTAGACTCCTTTCCTGGTTGCGAAGAGGGCTGTTGCCTGGGACAGTGATCTGTAAGTTTTTTCCCCTTTAAATAAATACCACCCTAATAATCATAACCCCGAATTGGTGTGGCATTGTTTGTGACTTACGCCTTCATTTTGGCACCCAACGTTTGGTTTTAGAACCTCTCCTTTCCCCACTCGCAGCCGCGAGTTCGGCTTGGCGGCCCCAAGTTCGGCTTGGCGGCTGCGGGCTTGGCGGGCGCAAGTTCGGCTTGGCGGCTGCGGGCTTGGCGGGCGCAAGTTCAGCTTTGCGGCAGCGGGCTTGGCAGGCTCTAGTTCGGCTTGGCGGGAGCCCCTCCTTCCTCAGCCGCCAGAGGCCTTGGACTCCCCACGTGGATTTAAACTCCACAGGCCCGCGTAGTCTCTGGCCGCCTGGTTTGCTCTTTTCTGAGTCATTTTTAAATCTCCCTTGCAAGTACAGCTCTTAAGTGGCACGAACCAGAGCACGTGGTTGCTGAAAGCTGCAACCCCTCAGGGTGACTTGTTCCGTCTCAGGAATTGATTTAATTAGATTTATTTTGTTGAGAAACTTGCATTTTCCAGTTTTTAACATCTACTAAGGTACTGAAACAGGACCATGTTTTCACCGCGACTCTGCAACAGCGCCACCTGCTGGATAATAGGTAATATTGCAGTTTTTGTTTCTAACGCAAATTTTACTGCTTTGTTTTCACTAATACAATGGATTAGTAAATTTATATTTACTAATACAATGAATTACATCATACAAGGTTTATATGATTATGGGGATACCTTAATTTGCTTGTTACTAGCCTTCAGTTTTCTTTTCCATATTCTATCATTAAGGAAGAATATGGCACTCCTAAGAACGATTGAATCTTTACGTACTAATAATGAACAGAAGAATATGGCACTCCTAAGAATGATAGAATCTTTACGAACTAATAATGAACAACTAATTGACAGGATTAAAATTATTGAAAATCAGAGGTTATCTGAACAAGTGGATACTATGACAGACAAAATTGATTTTATCCAAGGGTATTAGAAAGTTACCTGAAAGGGTTCAGGCTGTTGAATTTGACGTTCAGACTTTATCACAAAGTTTTGATAAGGTAACAGACAGAATGTACCTCCAAGATGGGAATCTACATGATATACAAGAAAAGTTTAAGGAGGACATGTTATCTTTGAAGGAAAAAATTAAAGCTTTGGAATCACAGGTGCAGAATGGGGACCAAAAAATTGATACCTCAGTGAAATCACTGGAAATATATACAGGTCAGGAGATTCAGGATTTAAGAGAGACAATGATAAAAAGAT
The DNA here is from genome assembly GCF_018167655.1 of Microtus oregoni. NCBI lineage: Eukaryota > Metazoa > Chordata > Mammalia > Rodentia > Cricetidae > Microtus > Microtus oregoni. Next base: position 24,084,531 of record NW_024543088.1, read on the forward strand.
TTGAAAAGATTGGGGAAATTATTACAGCTGGTGAACAGAGTAAGGAGACACAAGGACAGGATATAAGGCCTCCACCAGCTATTAGAACTAGCTTACCCAGGGTTCTAGCGACATACCCTATACTTAATTCTGAAAAAGCATCAACTTCTAAAGGCTCAAAGGGAGTCAGAGAAGCTAGATGGACGCCAATAGCAATGAATGATCTGAAAGAAATTAAGCAAGCTGTTGTTAATTTTGGCTTGCACAATGCATATGTAAAGGAAATGATAAGGACTTGGGCTTCTAATGCTAGAGCTACTCCCCATGATTTCCATCAGTTAGTGTCTGCAGTTTTAGATAATGGACCTTCCTTGATGTTCGGAATTTATTTCAGAGAAGAATCCAAACATATGGAACAGCAAGGAAGAGCAAAAGGTATTGAGGTTTCCCAAGATCAAATTCTTGGTGCAGGAGAATATGCTGATCCACAGGTCCAAGCTCTTTATGACGATGAAGTACTGTGTCTATGTCACCAAGCAGCTTTAAATGCTTGGAATAGGATACAAGATCCAGCAAAAAGGGTTGAATCATATACCAGAATTAGGCAGGGACAGAGAGAACCCTTTATTGACTTTTTGCAAAGATTAATTAAGGCTCTGGACATAGGGGTAACAGACCCAGAAGCTAGACGAATACTTCTTGAATCTCTAGCTTTTGAGAATGCAAACATAGAATGCAAAAAGATAATTGGGCCTTTAAAGTCTAGATCAGCACCTGTGGATGAATGGATTCAGCATACGATGAATGTTGAGACATTTAGCTATAATGATGAATCTTGGGTAGGAGAAGCGATTTCCAAAGCAATGAGGAGACATCAAACTGCCAGGTGTTTTAATTGTGGTAAATTAGGACATTTGCAAAGGAATTGCAGGCAAAGAATTTCTAGGAATAATATCTCTTCTGGGAATGACAAAAATAGGAGACCTCGGCCTTCAGGTATTTGTAGGAGATGCGGTAAAGGCAGGCATTGGTCCAACGAATGTAGGTCAACAACAGACAGACGGGGCAATCCGATATCATCGGGAAACTCCATGGGGGGCCTCTCGCAGGCCCCCAAGCCAACAGTGGCCCAGTCATTCCCAGTCACAGTGGAGCACGTGCCTCACCAAGAAAATTAAAAGCTCCAATTTCTGCTGTAAAAAGTAATACTGGTCTAAATGAAGAATTACGTGTGGAGGATGAGTCAAAAAACCCAATAGGACAGAATAAACGTATATTTTGGCAGACTTCTATTAATGATCAAAGACCAAAGCTAAGAGTCTGTATAAATGGCACTTTTATTGAAGGCTTATTAGACACAGGTGCGGATGTAAGTATCATTACCCCAGAATCTTGGCATCCGGATTGGCCTCTTCAAGAGGTAGATGTTCAATTCCTGGGAATTGGAACCCTATCTCGTGTAAAACAAAGCACAAGATGGGTTGAATGCATAGGGCCCGAAGGGCAAATAGGAAGACTAAGGCCATATATAGCCAATATTGCCATAAATTTATGGGGCCGTGACCTGCTACAGCAATGGAATACCCAGATTAACATTCCTGTATTTCCAGGAACTCATAATTCTGGGAAGGATATGATGAGGTATTATGGAAAAAGGTCACCAGCCATTCAGGCTGTACAAGAACATACAGCAAATACCAAACCTTTAAAGGTACCAACGGCCCTACCTTTAAAATGGCTAACTGAGAAGCCAATATGGACCAAACAATGGCCTCTAGCTAAAGATAAACTACAGGCATTGGAAGAGCTGGTGCAAGAGCAACTAGATGCTCACCATATTGAAGAATCAACCAGCCCTTGGAATTCTCCTGTGTTTGTTGTAAAAAAGAAATCTGGTAAATGGAGAATGGTGACAGATCTAAGAGCTGTCAACAAAGTAATTCAACCTATGGGCCCACTACAATCTGGAATTCCTTTGCCTTCTCTGTTACCAAAAGGATGGCCTCTTATAGTTATTGATTTGAAAGATTGTTTTTTCACTATACCGTTACAAGAAAAGGATAGAGAAAAATTTGCCTTCACAGTGCCTACTTACAATAATTCTCAGCCTAATAGGAGATATCAATAGACTGTCCTCCCACAGGGTATGCTCAATAGTCCTACACTGTGCCAATATTTTGTAAGTAAGCCATTGGAAATAATTCGTAAACAATTCCCCAAGTCCATCATTTATCATTACATGGATGACATCTTATTATCTGATTCAAATAAAGATACTTTAGAAAGGATGTTTGAAGAAGTAAAGAAAGTCTTGCCTAGGTGGGGATTACAAATTGCCCCTGAAAAGATTCAAAGAGGAAATTCTATTAATTACCTAGGTTACAGAATAGGGTTAGAGAAAATTAAAACGCAAAAGGCACAAATTAGGAGAGACCTGTTAAAGACTCTTAATGACTTCCAAAGATTGTTAGGAGACATTTCCAGTCTACGACCAGCTGTTGGGATAACACCTGATCTAATAGTTCATTTAAACAAAACCTTAGATGGTGATAAAGATTTGAATAGTCCAAGAGAACTGACAGCTGAAGCAGAAAAGGAACTGACAATGATTGAGGAAAAATTACAGGAGGCACATGTGGATAGGGTGAACCCAAATCTTAGCTGCATCCTAGTCATATTGCCTTCCAGAATTTCTCCTACAGGGATTCTAATGCAGAGGGAAGATATTATTTTAGAGTGGATATTTATACCTAATAAACCAAGTAAAAAATTAAAAACTTATGTGGAAAAGGTCTCTGAATTAATTATAAAAGGTAAGCTGAGACTTCGTCAACTAGCAGGTATAGACCCAGCAGAAATTATAGTGCCTTTTACTACTGAAGAAATAAAAAAGTTATGGGAAGACAATGAACCGTGGCAAAGAGCTTGTGCTAACTTTTTGGGAGAAATTAATAGCAACTATCCCAAAAGTGATAGACTTAATCTCATAAAAAGAACTTCTTGGATTCTTCCTAGAATTGTACGTGATGCTCCAATAACTGGAGCCCGTACGTTCTATACTGATGCAAATAAATCAGGGAAAGCAGGTTACAAGTCAGATGAATTGAGTAAGGTGGAACAAAGCCCTTATAATTCTGTCCAGAAGGCAGAATTATATGCCATTCTTATGGTGCTAAGGGATTTTAAAGAACCTCTTAATATAGTTACAGATTCACAATATGCAGAAAGAGTTATCTTGCATATTGAAACCGCTGAATTTATACCAGATGACACAGAGTTGACTTCATTGTTTATCCAGGTACAAGACATAATCAGGAACAGGCTTTGTCCGATGTACATAACACACATCCGGTCCCATACAGGTCTGCCTGGTCCTCTAGCCCAAGGCAATGCTGAGATTGATCAATTATTGATTGGAAGTGTGTTGCAGGCCTCGGAATTTCATAAGAAGCATCATGTCAATAGTAAAGGCCTAAAGAAAGAATTTTCCATTACTTGGCAACAAGCTAAGGACATTATAAAGAGATGCCCTACTTGTTCTTTCTATAATCAAACACCGTTGCCTGCAGGGAGTAACCCAAAGGGTACTAAGAGAAATGAAATCTGGCAGATGGATGTGTTCCACTTTATGGAATTTGGTAAATTAAAATATGTACACCACACCATAGACACGTATTCAGGTTTTCAATGGGCTACTGCTCTGAGTTTAGAAAAGGCTGATTCAGTAATCACACATTTATTGGAAGTTATGGCCATCATGGGTATACCTGCGCAAATAAAGACAGATAATGGTCCAGCATATGTATCTAAGAAAATGAAACGCTTTTTTGATTATTATAATATAAAACACATTACAGGTATACCAAATAATCCTACAGGTCAGGCAGTTATAGAAAGATCAAATCGTACTATAAAGGATATGCTGAACAAACAGAAAGGGACTGAAAATACCCCCAGAAATAGATTACATAATGCTTTATTAACCTTGAATTTTCTTAACGCTAATGAGAAAGGAATGACAGCAGCAGAAAGACATTGGATAATGGAAAAGTCTGCTGAACTAAATCAACCGATTTATTTCAAAGATGTGCTGACCTCTCAGTGGAAGCCAGGAGATGTGCTACGTTGGGGAAGGGGTTTTGCTCTTGTTTCCACAGGAGAAGAAAAATTGTGGATACCATCAAAATTAATAAAGTTTCGATTTGAAGAGGAGAAACCTCTTGGAAAGGAGAAATGACAACTCATCCACAACGATGATATTCATACAGGTGGTAAGAAAAACATATAGAATGGGGGCAGGGTTCTGTTCTTATCTCCACAGGAAAACACTCATCTTTGAGAAATTCAAGGGACCCTGGATGTTTGGATACTGACAGATGGAAAAATACCTGCCCAGTAGGAAATATCAAGACAACTGAATGGGTTGTGTAAGTAATATTAAACCATATTTCTAAATTTATAAAGCTGGTTTTGAAGTTGGACTCTGGCTCAGTCCCTCTCCAATTCCAAGCCTGTTAGTAAGAGAAAAACCCAGAGTTTCTGGAGTTTCTGTCTCATGTCAAGAGCCATGATATGGGACAGAAAGAAATATGAGTTTAGAAAACATCTTTGCTTTTCTTCATATCTATCATACTTTTCATTGAATATATCTATCATGTCTTTCATTGAATATATATATATATATGTCTATATGATTAATGTTTAAGTTTTTCATAATGAACAATGAGTTTTTCCTGAAGTGACATTTGAAGTTTCCAGGAAGAAGATGGGGCCCCATAACAACAACTCCACCTGGTTGATATGACGTCATGATACTGATAGCGCTACTACAAGACCTGCTTTTGGTACCAGCTGCACAAGACAGTTCCAACTTGGTTAGCTGAAATGGTGCACATCTTATACAACATTTTGGCCAGACCTGCACAAAATACTCAGAGACTATTGGCAATTTTAAAAGACATTGATCTTGAAATTTAACCATCATTTCACTTTCACAGGATCCCCCAGAAAGAACGTCGCCCCCATGACAGCTGGAAGTAATTCTAGAGGACGACGTCCCCTCTCCCAGTAAAGTTTGCCCTTGGGTTTAGGGACATCATCTAGGGGTTGATTATAATTAGTATACGATTGAGGGTTGGGGGAGGAATTTTATACGCTCAGGGATCATTTTGAAAAAAAAAAAAAGAGGGATGATGGGATAATAGATTTGTAATTGTGAGTTACTGTTTTTAGACAAATACATTGGTATAGATTCTTGTATATTGATACAAAGTTAAATTATATTGACTATTGTATGCATGCATGTTTCTACCTCTGTTTAAACATTTTTATGTATTGACATATATTGTATTGATATATATTGTATATATTTACCATATTGCAGTGTACATTTCTACCTCTGATTAAGATACTTATATAATGATTGTGTATTGATATATATTTACCTACTGCAATGTATATTTGTACATTGTTTATATATGGAGGTCATTGTCCTCATTTGTTTCACAGTTGTTTATTGTCTTAGTCTTTAAGTTAGATAGATATTGAGAATTATATAGACTAATAGTCATCTAAGTTTGTCATTTATAATAGACTAATCAGGTTCTTTAGATATATAGAGATTATACTCAGTATAGATAGATAATTTTCAACTTCTTCAAAGAGCTGTAGAAAATGGCCTTTAATCTAACTCAGAGTTTTGAGGTAGTGAGACACAATTGCTCCTGGCAACACCACTCTATTCCCGAGAGAATGTTGAACACCAAAGACACTCCACCTGGAGCCTTTCTTTTTGGCAGAACTGGCGTTTGGGCAAAGAAATGCCCATACCTCAACAACTGACAAAGATACAGAGCATGCATCAATGGATAAAACAGGATTGTCATATCCTGCCAAGACAGGGTAAGATAGTTTTGAAAAGTTGCTTGCCTTAGAAAATGGTATGTCAGTTATGTTAGGCCTTAGCCAAAGTTGGTTGCTTCAACGCTGCTAATGTGACTTTGGGTGATTGCCCAGGTAGCCGGTTGTCTCTGTGATTTGTTGCATGTTTTGGAAGTTGTTTTACTGAACTTCCTAATTACCCAGGTAACATTATTTCCCTTCTCAGATCTTCGATGGGGTTGAAGACTATATAAATGTAGTTACTTTCTCTCGTGACTTGGCCAAGTTATTTATTATACAAGACCTAAGCTAGTTAGAATAGGATATTTGTACTTATTGTATATAATTTCATAGTAGGTTTAGAACTCTCTTATTTAAACAAAAGGGGGAGGTGTTGCGGGAGGTCCTCCCACTCCTCCAGCCTATCACCGCTGAGGTACCAGCCCACTGGGGCGTGGTTTCTCTCCCTTTAAAAAAGCGGCCACTTCCCTCTCCTCTCTCTCTTCACTTCCTGCTCCGCCTGCGACTAGACTCCTTTCCTGGTTGCGAAGAGGGCTGTTGCCTGGGACAGTGATCTGTAAGTTTTTTCCCCTTTAAATAAATACCACCCTAATAATCATAACCCCGAATTGGTGTGGCATTGTTTGTGACTTACGCCTTCAGTGTGGAAGAAAAAGTTGAAAAGGCAAATAAAGAGTCAGAGAGGAACCATATCTCAACACCAAGGCCATGGTTCAGAGTCTTTGAGTCTATTGTAGCTGATTATTAGATCAGTGTAAATCTATCTTGATTGCCTGAAACTTTTTGTTTTGTTGTTTTTCGAGACAGGATTTCTCTGTGTAGCCCTGGCTGTTCTGGAACCCACTCTGTAGACCAGTCTGGCCTCAAACTCACATAGGTCTGCCTGCCTCTGTCTCTCTGAGTGATGGGATTAAAGACGTGCACTACCACCACCAAGCTTGCTTGAAACTTTTGAAAGTCTGGTTTTAATGATTTTAAATTTGATGGAAATGTCATCAGCTTATATTTCTAAAAATCTGGTTATGGTTTGTTGGAACCAAAGGGAAGAAGCGTTCTTAGTTGAATGGTGGAACTAGATGTGCCTATAATGCTAACACAGAACCACCTTTCCATTAAGAGGGCCTTCTCCCGCAACTGACAGGAAACTTCCCTAAGGCAAGTGTTCATTGTATTCATTCTTGTATCTCTAACATCAGTGCCTCCTGTTTGTGTAAATGAAAATAAATGGAATTAAAGAGGCTAACATTCTAGAACTATCACTGGCTAACTTTGTGCCTTCTGGCAAATTACACAATCCTTATAGTCAAACATGTATTACAAATATCCTTTGGTCTAAAGTGTGCATGGCTGTATATGCCTGTAGGCCAAAGCTAGGGAGGTTCAGGTAGGAGGCCAGTCTGAGTTAAAGAGGGAGATTTTATCTCAGAAAACAAAAAAAGTCATTGTTCTAACACTGGGAACACTTTGTATTATTCTACAGGTCTGTGGGGGGTTCTTGGTTGTCTAACCCATCACCCTCATTTCAACACTACTAGTCGTGTTGTGAAAGATGACTAGCTTTGTAGTCTTTCTAAAGTACAAGTTGAGATGTTTCTTTGAAATACAAAAGGGTAAATGAAACCAAGCCCTGTCAGTGGCTGTACCATAGAGTCTGCTTGCCTTCTAGAACTGCATCGGTCAGTAATTTGTTCCTATTCAGCCAGTTAAAAATGAAAACAGAGTTCCCTTCATTTCTGGGTCAATATGAGGTTTTACGCCTTGTTATTGATGAGTGTGTCCACTCTAGGATTCAAGTTGGTTCATACACACACACACACACACACACACACACACACACACACACACGTTATATCCAGTTCCAAAGGGGAAGGTAGCCTGTATCATCAGCTCACCACTAAAAATAGTTCCAGGCTTTCATCCAAGCGTGTTTCAAGAACAAGAGAGTGTATCATTAGGAAAAAAAAGTTACAGTTAATGTTCATTGTAGTATGCTGGTGAAAGACCTGGATAAATCCAGACCCCTCCCCCCCCAGCAGGAAGAGAAGAATCAAAAATCTAGGATTAGCAGGTTCAGTGACTGTGTTTCAGGAACTAGCTGAAGATAAAGTTAGATTGTAATCTTGAGAATAATCTTGAGAAACAGGGAGTCTCTCCTTTGTGATTATCATTGTCCTGTGTTTTAGGAACTAGCTGATTATGACCTTGGGAGTGGTCCTGAGAGGCAGGGAGTTGCCCCCTTGTGACCATCACTGGATTTTTGGAATTTTCTATGACCCCTTTGAATTACTGGGCTGTGGTTTTTTTTCCCTTAAAAACTCCTTCTCCTGGTCACTCGGGTCGAACTCTTCCCCTGCGTGGGTTATGAGTCTCGGCCCCGGCCCCAGTGCACTGGTTCCCGTCTCATCTCATCATTAAAGCCTCGTGTGATTGCAGCAAGGACGGTCCCTTGTGAGTTACGGGGGGGGGGGGGGGGGGGGGGGGGGGGGGGGGGTGTCGGGGTGTGTGTGTGTGGGGGGGTCGTGTTATCCCGAGACTTGAGTGAGAGTCTCCCCAGCACGGGGGGTCTTTCACTGGAAATTTCTATGCACTATCGCAAGTAACAACAGCCCCAGGTTGTGTGGGTACGAGTGGTTTTTACAGTTGGGTCAGGTTCACAGAGGTTAAGTAAGTAACTTAGCAATGTAACACCAACACCCTCAGAGGTGAAGCGGGCAGCATCGCAGCCGGCGAACGCAGTCTCAGAGGCCGACACCCAGTAGGGACATCCGAAAGCCTCAAGGGATCTTGCGATTTCGTTCAGTTGCCCGCAAACGTGGACTGGAGCGGTGAGTTTCGGCTCGCAAGACCGTCTATAGAAAAAACACCTGGGAGCCCAAGACCCGCAGCTAGGCTGAAGGTGCAGGAAGTGACTTCACACGCGGAAGTGCCAGAGGCGGCGCCTGCGCCCTGGGGCGGGTGTCCTGCATAAGTCTTCTTCAGCGGGTGCTGGTGACGTGGCGTCTGGGGCAGCTGAGGCGCGCTCAGCCAGACTCGCTGCCCACGACTCAGCCTGCGACGTTGGCAGACGCCGGCCGGGAAGGTTTGGTACCCGAGTCAAAGCGCCACTTGCTCGGCCGCCCGAGCGCATCCCTGGTGTCCGCATCCAGCCTCTGAATGCACGCGCGACTCCCTCCCTGCCCTACGATGCGGGTGCAAAGGAAAACCAGGGCGTGCTTGTTTTTTAAAGTTAGCGAAATCTACAGAAGGGTCCCAGTCTCTTGGTGGAGAGGATAAGGCGTTTATCTGGCTTCCTGCGGCCACCTTTAGATGGTTCTTCCTTTTCTGGAAAGAACATCCAGGGGTGCGATCCCAGGGAGGTTATCGAATAATAAATAAGCCGCTGTTGTCGCACCATGCTGGTAGTTGATGTTATAAATGCTTTCTTTTTCTTCATGACTTCTTACGTTAGCAACCAACATTTGGAAGGCAAATGAGGGTTACATCGAATATGAAGCTAGTTGGGCTTTACGTGCTGCCATTACAGACACAAGGAGAGCTTGTGGCAGCTCTCCCCCTGCCCCCCTCCCCGCCAAAAGAGAAACCCTTCAAGATTAAAGTGTTTCCTTTGTTAAAAGCGCCCTTAAATGTAATGAGTTAGCATGCATCCCACAAAAACAAGTTCTGTAACCACTTTGGGCTATCAAATGGAATACAGTGCAGGTGACACATTGTGCTGTGTAATCAGATTGCGAAAGAGTCGCCGGCCACCTACATGCAGTCCCAGTGAAGTAGCTGTGCATTGGCTATCCAGTGGAAAGCAGATCTTGAGAGGTCCCCAGATGTCTCATTAGATTGGATAGGATGGGGTAGGAGACCATGGATTTATGTTGCATGGTTATGTTTTACATAAGAAACTAGTTAGCATCTTTAGATTTTAAACCTAAGCTTTACTTCCAGGCCGTTGAAAACTAAAAGTAAACATGTAAATGCCTTTTTGCAGTAAACTTTATGCTTGTCCACATTTGGATCTTTTCCCAGTCCCTGGACGGTACTGGGAAATTCCACTCACCCCATTGTATATGTTGTTACTCTGCCACCATGACAGAATACATATAATTATGTTAGAAAGGCATCTAAAGTTTGAGCTCTTCTGGGTCAATATTACTGTTTTTGTATAGTCTCGGCCACTTCAACTGAGGAGGCGAGCCGGCCTGCTTTTCATCACGCATGGCTCCTGCACGGTTAGCTTTACACCCAAAATAACAACACACAAATTGTATTCTTTTAAACACTGCCTGGCCCATTATATCTAGCCTCTTCTTGGCTAACTCTCATATTTTGATTAACCCATTTCTATTAATGTGTGTATCACCACGAGGTGGTGGCTTACCGAAAAAGATTCTAGGCTACATCCGTCTCGAGTCGAAGAATCATGGCGTCGGCCTCACTGCCTTCTACCCAACATCCTGTTCTGTTTATTCCGCCTATCTAAATTCTGCCCTGTCAGGCCAAGCAGTTTTCTTTATTAATTAACCAATGACAGCAACAGATAGATAGAAGACACTCCCACACCACTTCAGCCATGTTCAGAGTCATGTCTACCACTTTGCATAGCTAAGTGTTTGGAGGGTGTAGCTGCTGTCCATAGTGAATTAGACCCAAGTGGTAACCTAGATATGTGCATTGACATGTTTGAGGCTTTCAGTTTTGCAGAACCCTGCTACCTATGGACTCTGGAATGGGCTTCATGTAAAGAAACCCCCGACGTGTTCACGGACAAAACATGAGTCGGTTTGTGTTGTGGCAGTCACATCCTAACACTTCAGGAGAGGTGAGTTCTTGGCTGTGTTTTACATTAGGTGACATATTAGTATAGCTCTGGTTGAGCTGAAGAAATTCCAAGAAGGCAGGAAGACTTAGGGCCTACATCTCTGTTTTTAAAATTAGCATCTCCCAAGGAGGGACATGCTTTGTTTGTATGACACAGTGTGACCGTTTCTCTGTCGAGGTCAGGAACGAAAGAGAAGAAGCCAGGTATACTGTGGAATCTTCCTTTTGGGGGATTCTCTTCCCCTGCTCCCATAGTCTGGTAGAATTGGCCTGTGGTTACTATGTTAAAATAAGGGCCCAAATACTCATCTAAATCGTATGGTATTCAGGCTTGTCTATGAAATAGTGCATGTCTCAAATCTCTTGAGTGCTAGGGTTATGCAAGAGAAACAATGTCTTTTTTCTCTTACCTCATCTTTTTAAACTTTATTTGTGTAGTTTCTTTTTCTTTTTCTCATCCCATTTTTTATTCTCTCAGTCTTTCTCTTTCTGTCCTGGGGCCATGTAAGGTTTCCTTTTCTTCCTTCTCTCTTCGCTCGTCTTTGTTCCCTCCTCCTTTTTTCCTGTCTCCATTTTCCTCATTTGTTACTCTGCTCCTAACTCTGTAACATGTTTGGTGTCTTCTCATCACTGAGCATTTACTTTATGGGTATTTTCTTGTCTCCTTTGCAGATGTGCTGGTTTCTTTTTTGCATTTGCTTCATTCTACTAACAGGCGTTACTTGTAATAGTTGACCTCACACACAGAATTGTGTTTGCACACACATCTCTGCATATGCTGATGTGTCACGAGTTGTTTGAGATGAAAAATAGTGACACCTAGAAATATGCATTGCTACAGTGGAGGTTTGGTTAAATAAGTACCTTCATGCACGTAACATTCGCAGCTGACATAGTGATGACTGGATCCAGGGATGCATGTGTGGAAGAATCTGCCAAGGTCCACTGTTAATGAGAAAAGCACTGGAGAACTGTGTGTGCAGCTTGTTTTCACTTGAGGTTTTAAGTGGCACACGTCTACACACACACACACACACACACACACACACACACACACACACATGTATAAGGTTTCTTCAAACCTAAGCAAAGAACTTGGACTAGATGTGTAAAGTGGGAAGAATGGTTAGGTGTTCCCTTTGTACTTGGATTTTTTTCCCCCGACAGACATGTATTTTCATAGCGCTATGAAGCAGGCAGCAAAGCTGTGGTCAGTTTGCTGAACACAGGAGCCTGTCCTTGCCCCCTATGACTAACTTTCCCACAGCGCTGTTAGGACTGGGGTTATAGAGTGCTCTATTTCTTTTTCAGAGCTGCAGGGAGGGTTTGGTGACATTATGTAGTTTCAACTTTCTCATCGGATTGTTGCTATTATGAATACATGCTGCAGAATTCAGTCCTCGTGAACAGTGCCTAGCACGTTTGACCTCTGAAATGATTGCTCTCACCTTTGCTCTCCGGGTCGGTTCCTTTCCTTTGCTAGGGTTCTTTGGGTGACTCAGTGTCACTGAATACCCAGGATGGGGTTTGTTTCATGTGGGTGCCCTGCACCCCGGTAGTACTAAGGATCAAACCTATGCCCCTACACTGTTCTGGGCTTGGACTCTAACTTTCTCTGGGTCTCTGTGCTCTTTAAACAAATCTTATAGTTCTGTCTCATTTTGCTCTTCCTTAAATTGAAAAAAATCATTTTATGTATATAAATGTTTTATCTGCAGCTACATCTATGTACCACACAGGTGCCTGGTGCCTGTGGAGGCCAGAAGAGGTGCCTGATCCCCTGAGACTAGAGTTACAGACATTACAAGCCACCATGTGGCTTCTCTAGAAGAGCAGCCAGTGCTCCCAACTGCTACTCCACTTTCTCCATGACGTTGAGAACTGTTGTAAGTCATTGAAGAGAATGACTTGTTCTCTCTCGGTAAAATCAGTAAGCCAGTAAGAAAATTCAGAGGACCATGTATAGGTGGTCTTGTTCTGTGTATTAGAACTGACTTGAATTCAACAGATATGTCTGGTGATTTTTATTTCTCCAGATTCTTTGTTTTTCAGATTTTTATTGTAGGACATTTAGAATATTAGCTTTAGTGCATTACAATAGGACTGGGGGATTTTTTTTTAAGAATGTAAAAATATATTCTTTATTATATTAATAAAACTTAGTTTGAGAGTGGGTTATACAAACCACATAGGTATGACTCCACAGGTTGTGGATTTTGTTAGAAATCTAGTGAAATAAAAAAAAAGAAATAAAAAAAAAACAGCTGATGGAAGTTCAGAGAAACCTTAACCTTAGCACCTTCCTGGTGCGCATGCGTGTAAATGAAGTGAAATCATTCGGTCTAGTAGGGTCTAAGTTCCAATTGATGGAATAGAACAGGTTTTAATTTGCTAGGCATTTAAGGTTCCTGTTTATTTGTGGTGCAGGGGATCAAACTGTGGGATTGTAGATGCTGTGCGTGTGCTTATATTATTGGGACGCACACCCAGCTATGGCTGGGATTTTGTTTATCTAAAATAAAGTCGGGTTATCCTCTGTTCTCAGACTCCTGAAGAGTTGGGCCGACAGACCTGTTTGTCTGGTTTTTGCTTTGTATTGCTTTAAGATTTATTTACTTTTGTTATTTTTATATGTGTGGGTGTTTTTTCCCTGCTTGTGTCTGTGTACGGCATGAATTTCCTGCGGAGGTCAGAAGAGGACGACAGATCTGTTGAGACTGTAGTTACAGGAGTTGTGGGCCACCATGTAGTGCAGGAAATCAAGCCCAGGTCCTCCAGATGAGCAGCCCGTGCTAAGGCTTGAGCCATCTCTCCAGCCTCAGAACTGTGTTTTATATTATTATTAGCATAATTGTTTGCATTTTGCATGCAGTTGTTTTCATTAAATGATAATTTTTTCCCTTAAGGTCTTTGAGATTAATCGCTGTTGTCTTGATGTTACTCTCCTCTGTTGTGGGAGGAAGGGTTCGGCTCACAGCTTTGGTTATGGCCTGTTGCAGTGGAGAAGTCGGTCGGAAGAAGAGAGCGGGGAGCACAAGCATCACAGCGTTCTCCTTGCTCTCTCCGCTGTAGACATTCCTCTGCTTAGGGCACAGTGCCTCCTGCAGTGGGTGGGTCTTCTCCCCTCAGCTAAATAATCTAGGTAACCCTCTGTGACATGCCAAGAGTCCCATCTCCTGCATGGTTTTAACTGTGTCGGCTGACAGCACTGCCCCTCACAGGCAGTGGACAGTCACAGGCAGGACATATGGAGTAAGCAGTCTGGTTTTGCTGAAGGGGAAAAAAAAAAGATTGAATTAAGTCCAGCTGTGGATTGCTTCCCTGAGTCAAGATGCTAACTGCTGCAGCTTACATATAGAAATAGAGGCGATGAATAGGAACACAAGCATTTCCTAAGGAGAGCATACAATTGATAAAGATACATTAGTTTATGTATTTAGTCTCTCTCTCTCTGACACACACACACACACACACACACACACACACACACACACGCTTGCCCACCTCCAACTCCATCTCTCTTCTGGAAAGCCAGAATTCCAGATACAAAGTTACTAAAAGTCAGCCATTTTAAGGCTTCAGACCCAGGCCTGTGCTGGCCTAATTCATGATTTTGCCAATAGTTTAAAGAATTTTAGAACTTTTAGGATTATTCCAAAGGTTCAAGTGACCCGAAGGTAGACAAATCCTGAGAATAGAGGCTTCAAGCCAGTGGTTCTCACCCTGTGAGTCGTGACCTGTTTGGCAAACTCTTTCTCCAAAAACCATTTACATTAGGATTCATAATAGTAACAGAACTACAGTTATGAAGTAGCAATGAATACAGCTATGGTCGGGGTCACCACGTGAGAAACCATATTAAGGGGTAGCAGCGTTAGGAAGGTTGAGAACCCCTGCTTCAACTTTAACAAATTATTGGACTGGTTCAGGGGGGGCAGAGAGCTCAGTGAGTAGACGGGGTTGAGGGGTTTAAGAGTCTGTTTGTTGTCTTGGAAAAGGGCGAGAAATAAGCTCAGTTTACTGCTTTTCCATATCAATTAAGGTAGGCAATGCGCCTTTCGTACCCTTTCAGCTGTGTATGACCACGGTTAAGAAGACCTTGCTAGCCTATAAAGCATAAACAGACAAAACTGGTTTAATTAGTAGGCACACTTTAAAGCTTAAGAGAACTTTTTAAATTTTTTAATTGTTTTGCTTATAGAAAGGAGTGCCCTGGTATGGTAGCAGAGGGGGACCAGCACTGTTTTTTGTTTGGTTATTCGGTTGGTTGGTTGGTTTTATCGAGAAGATAAAAACTCTTGGAAGAGCTGAAGGAACTTAGGAAGTACATTTGTTCTCTGCCCACTTTAAATCCAGAATTAATTCTGAATGAAAGAAGACGTAGACTCAGGTGGCAGACTGCACTGTGCTTGAGAAGCAGTGAGCTCAGGTGCTTAGGGTACCCAGCCTGAGTCTGAATGTCAGGACTGCAGTAGAGAAGGTCGCATTGGATGGGAGAGGATACACTAGATTATTTTGAAGGCCTTTTTTAAATCCTAAAAGTTTTAACTATGGCATAGTAAACTGATTTATTATAGATACATACTGTTCCTGTTGAATTAGTAATAATACGTAATGTGTGTGTGTGTGCGCGCGTCACGCGCATGCATGTCTGTGTGTGTATGTCAGGATGTGCTCCTCAGTCGTTTCTCACCTTATTTTTTCAGACAGGATCTCTCACTGAACCTGGAGCTCACAGTTTGGACTAGGCTGGCTGGCCCAAAAGCCCCCAGGATCCTCCTGTTTCCAGTCTTGGTATAACTAGGGTTACAGATTCAAAGTAACATATGGCTTTTACATGAGCCCAGGGCCCTTCATGTTTCTTACATTGGTGTAGACAAGAACCAAAGAAATGGCACTTTCCAGAAGGTATTGTGTTCTGTGCCCGCAAGCCTGGATTAGAGGGAAGCATGAGCTCGGTATGGACGTTTTGACTTCGGGCCTTTTGTTGTAGCCTATTAAAACATTGAGTCGATAATGGGAAGGTGAGGATTAACTATTAGAAAACTATGTGAGGTTAGAGAGCTGTATGCTGAGCACGTGCAAACCCTGGGTCCAGTCTGCTACATAGTGTGTGTGTGTGTGTGTGTGTGTGTGTGTGTGTGAGTGTGTGTGTGAGTGTGTGTGTGTGAGTGTGTGTGTGTGTGTGTGTGTGTGAGAGAGAGAGAGAGTGTGTATGTGTGCTCGCTGGACATTAGATTACAGACCCCGAGAAACTGGTCTTGAGAAAGGACCAGTTAAAGGCTTCCTCCACAACTGCTTCTTCCAGAACTTCCTACCTACAGAACTGGAGAGTCAGATCGTCTTTCTGACTCTTCGTTCATTGACTGACAGTTGTTTAAGGGAAGGGATTGTAGAGCAGGGGATTTCCAGTGTGTCTCACACAGGAAGAGTAAATATTGCTTCCAGTTTTATATGGAGAAATGTGTGCAGCTGGTAATTAGGTAAAATACGTTTGTTTTTTTTTCCTTGTGTGTTCCCGGCACAGTTTTCCAGTCTAAACTTAGTCCTTGTGCCTTTCTGCACACTTCAATTCCTTGGAAAGTCCTCATTTCACGTTCTTTCATTCTTGTGAGTAAGAAATTAATAGTATCAATGATATTTGGTTTAATTGAAGTATTTTGTGTTTCATACAAAAGAGAAAGCCATGTAGCCTGGTTATTCTGACATTTTTAGAAAGCTTACTGATTGGTTCAGCTGTGGCTTACTAGAAAAACTATGCTAAATGTCCTACTTTTTTTTTTCTTTCTCGAGACAGGGTTTCTCTGTAGCTTTGGAGCCTGTCCAGGAACTAGCTCTAGTAGACCAGGCTGGCCTTGAACTCACAGAGATCCGCCTGCCTCTGCCCCTGAGTGCTGGGATTAAAGGATTGCGCCACCACCGTCCGGCTCATAAATGTCCTCCTTTTAGAATTTTATTTTATTATATTTATTTTGATTGTATGTGCATGCACGCGTATGCGTGTGTGTATATGTGTGTGTGTTGTGTGTGTATGTGTGCATGCACGCATGTGCGCGGCACCCAGCTTTCGGGGATCTGAACTCGGCTTCTCATGCTAACACACCAAGCATTTACCTACAGAATCATCTCTGCATCCATTTCTTTAGTGCACTGAAATGCTTTACTGACGTCTTGGGACTGCTTGTTTAAATTTACCAGAAGGCTGTTTGGAGTACTGGTTCTCTCCTTATACAAATTACATAAGTGTGTATAATCCTAGTGATGTAAATATTTGTCAAGAAATGTGAAATGTGGATACTAGCTACTTGTTTCCTAGTCGTGACCGAGCTTCTTGGGCTGGTAGAGATAGAACAGACTGCATGGGCTCTCGAACCTGTTAGGTGTATAGGAAAGGCTGTGACTGTGTTGACTTTTTGTTGTTCCTTGGCTCCTCCCCTAAACCAGAAACTGACACAGCTTTACAACCTTGCATGCAGGAAATACCTGAGGAAAAGCACACGAAACAAGAATTGGATGTGGCTATCCCTGGTCTGCATCTTCAGTCCTCAGAATCTAATCTGCTGTTAGCCTTTTGTTCTTTCTATTTTTTAAATATCTTTAAATCCCTCGTTCAGATCTAAGCTGCGTCCGTATCTGTTGTGCTTACCTGCTCTTCTTGGTTGGTTTTCTATATTTACTCTTTCCTCTGCTTTTTTTTTAAAGGTTTATTATTATGTATAGTGTTCTGCCTGCATATATGCCTGCAGGCCAGAAGAGGGCACCAGATCTCATTACAGATGGTTGTGAACCACCATGTGGTTGCTAGGAATTGAACTTAGGACCTCTGGAAGATCAGTCAGTGCTCTTAACCTCTGAGCCATCTCTCCAGCCCCTATTCTTTCCCCTTCTAATCTCACTGCATTTAGAGTAAAATGTAGTTGTAATCTTTTAGGTCCCCTGATTTAAATTCTTGATGTTTTATTGCCTTTAAAATTCAGCCCCAAATGTTTAGTTCATTACACAACAGCTGACATGATCTTCCAGTCCCCTGTACCATTCTTTTTTCCTTCGTGTCTCTGGTGGTTTGGATGAGAAATATCCCCCATAGTTTCAGGCATTGGAACACTTGGTACCCAGTTGGCAGCACTGTTTAAGAGGTGCAGCCTGGCTGGAAGAAGGGTGTCGCTGGGGGAAGCATTTGGGAGCCTAAGGCCCCATCCTCCTTCCAGTTTGCTCTCTGCTTTGGACTAGCGGTTGAGATGTGAGCTTTTATTTCCCTGCCCCTGCTGCCTTGCCTGCCGCTTGCTGCCGTGCTCCTCCACTATGAGGGACTCTTACCCCCTTGGAGATGTCAGCCCAAATACATTCTTTGTTTTATAAGAGGCTTTTTAGTCATGTGGTTTGTGACAGCAACAGGAAAGTAACTAATACAGCACCCTAACTTTTTATTGAATGCATACTGCCAATCTCTCTCCAATTTCTCAAATGAAGCCTTCTCTCCCCATCATTCTTTACCCATTGTTTTTCCCCACCAGTTGAATCATTTTCTCGCTCACTCATGTGTTAATCACACCTACCCCAGCAGGCTGGCCTTGATGAAGGTCCTCACAGTGACAAAAGGCAGGTTGTGCATTTGAATCATTGAAAGTTATTTTGCTCAGATATGGCTGTACTGGAATCATGAACCTTGTTCTGCAGGATAGGTTACAGCTACTTGAGTCCAGAATCCTGAAAACCTATTTACCTAGGAGGATGCTTAAAATTTCTCTCCTAGAAATAGCTTCCTGTGTTAGATCCCTGCAGGTCTGTTCATTGTCATAGCTTGCTACACCTGAGAGCTGGCTGTCACCAGAACCAGCGGCTTCTGATATCATGTTTAAACATTTGTAGAGTTGATGCAAACTTGGTGATTGGATATATTTGAAAGTCTTTTGTCAAAAATTTTAACCAGCATACGAATCACCAGCTCTTCCTGTTCCAGCCACAAGGAGGACAAGAGCCCAGAAGTTCTGCCTGCCTGCCTTTTGAGAAGGACAGTTGGCACCTTGTGTGTAGGTTCTTCCACGTTAGTAACTGCGCTGGGGAGGAGGGCCAGAGTAAGGAGGTCAGTTAGGTTTCACTAATGCAGTAACTGAATTATGTGCTATTTTGTGTGTGCATGTGGATTCCATGAGACATTGCACTTAGAGCACACATTTTCTTGTTCACCATAATTACATTTCCTTTGTCCTTTTTATCAGTGAGTGTGAGAATGGGGAGCCACAGGCCAGAGACAGGGAGGGACAGAGATGGACTACAGACCACATTCCCTAAGCAGAACTGATAGTTGGAGACACAAGACGATGCTCTTTAGCGGTGTAGCAATTAACAGTACAGTGTGTTGTGATGTTTTCCTTTTCACCTTGCACTTCCGTTTCTTTGATGTGGAGATCAACAGTACCTTTTGAAGTCAGGTTGTCTATACTGCACCATTTTCCAGAATTGAAAGAGAACTGTGGTGGTTTGGACGAAAACAGCCCCCAAAGGGAGTGTCACTATTAGGAGGTGTGGCTTTGTTGGAGTAGGTGTGGTCTTGTTGGAGAAAGTGTATCACTGTGGAGGTGAGCTTTAAGATCTCATATGTGCTCAAGCCACACCTAGTGAGATAGATCACTCCTGTTACCTGTATGCAAGATGTAGAACTCAGCACCGTGTCTACCTACACACCACCATGACCCACTATGATGAAAATGGACTGAACCTCTCTGAACTGTAAGCCAACCCAATTAAATGTTTTCCTTTATAAGAGTTGCTATGGTCATGTTGTCTCTTCATAGCAATAGAAACCCTAACTAAGACAAGAACTAAGAACAGTATTAAAGTAATGAGAGAAGAAATATGGGAATGTCCATAATACAAGGTTATACTCCACATTTGAATGAACAGATATAAGAGATAAATGTGCACATCATAAAGTTATTACATCATTAAAATGAGCAACACATATAGGGAAACTTGTCCAAATGCATTAACAATACATTTTGTTGCCAGTAGTCAGTAAGAACTCCTTTAGAAAGTGTTAGTTGAGACTGTCCTGCTGTTTGACAGCTTTGTATTCAGTTTTGATTTCAAGGGATGAAGCATTTTCATTTTGATATTTGATGACTAATAAGAAAACCTGAGGACGGGCAGAAAAATCAGTATAAAAATAACACTAAGAATATCATATATTCTAGCATACGTAATGTAGAAGCGGATCTTATTTCCAGTGAAAGTGTTGACGTGGCAGAAAGAATATACCCACCACGGGTTTGCTGACATAAGTTCTGACTTATAGTAAGGACAAAAATATTCCAAAGCTCTTAACTTAGTATTTTCCAAATGGTGTTAACTCCGAGTATCCAGCAGGATGAGCGCATGCTAACCTAGACGGGCTCTGTAGTGATGCAACCTTGCAAAACATTGCATTTGGTTTTTCTTTTTTGAAAAAGTATGATAACATAACTACTTTGTCCAAATGAGGTAGCTAAAATGTTCTTTTTGTTCACACATCTCTTAATAACCTTTAGACCAATAGTTTAGGGAGTATTCTAGATTAAGTGCCCTTGAAATGGGTTAGCAGGTAAAGGGCCTTACTGCCAAGTCTGTCCTGAGACTGATCCCTGGGACCCACACAGGGAGAGCGCCAACTCCTGCACATGGTCCTCTGACCTCCACATGCATTTTGTGGTATATAAAATATACATACAAAATAAATATATGTTTAAAATGACCTAGATAAAATACAAATACATATGTATGTATCTTTATATGACAGCCAACAAAAGTATTTGATATATTCTAAAACCGGATAATACATTTTTACCTAACATCTGTTATTGTGTAAAGATCCTAGAATATTAAAATTATTCCAGGACTGATAAATTTGTATTAAACTGTTATGTGATCATTAAGTAATGCATATAGGACTGACCTGGTCAGCCATTACCCTTCCCTGGAACATCCTTTATTTGGCCTTCAGGCTGTCTCACCTTTGTCTCCTGACTATTCATTCTAGTGGTTTTTGCTCCCACCTTAATTCCTTAGCATCCACATGTTGGAGTACCTTAGAACTCAGTCCTTGTGTGTTCTTGCTCTCTCTCTCTCCATCTCTTAAAAATCTGTAATCTGGGCTGGAGAGATGGCTCAGTGGTTAAGAGCACTGACTGCTTTTCCAAAGGACCTGGGTCTAATTCCCAACACCCACATGGCAGCTCAAAACTGTGTGTGGTTCCAGTTTCAGGGGGTCTGACACCATTACATAGACATACATGCAGGCAAAACACCAACGCACATAAAAAGTCTGTAATCCTTTCTCTTGGCGATTTCAACTTTCGTGGCTCTGTAATACTGACTTGCAGTTTTGTCTCCAGCCTGCACCTCTCCTCGGCACCCTAGACTTGTGCATACAGCTACACAACCCACTAGAAAGAAGAGTCAGAGGAGAACCCAGAGGTAAGGCACACTGAAGACCAGCTCAAGGATAATTCCAGGAAAGGGCAATGACTGGTGAGGTCAGTTCTGTACGCTGTGTGTCTAATGTGCATCTCAAACTTCTAATATGTTCAAATTTGAACACATAATCTTTGTTACTATCAAACTCCTCTTCAGTTTCCCCAACTCACTAACAGACAACTCCATACTTCGCAGTCCTTAAACTTTGAGTACCTTTGCAATCTGATGGTTTAGCAAGTCCGCTACCATGGCTGGGTGTGGGAGCGCACATCTTTATTTCTTTACAAGGCTTTTAGGATTTATTTATTTTATATCTCAACCACAGTTTCCCCTCCCTTTTCTCCCCCCTTTCCCTCCCCACACCTTTCTTATGCTCCCTGCCCCAATCCGCTCCTGTTTCTACTCAGAAAGGAGCAGGCTTTCCTTGGGTATCAACAAAGCATAGCATATCAGGTTGCATAAGGACTAAGGACCTCCTCTCGTATTAGCTGAGCAAGGCAAACCAGTATGAAGAACGGGTTCCCAAGAGCCAACCAAAGCATTAGGGGCAGCCTCTGCTCCACTGTTAGAAGTCCCCCTAATAGACCAAGGTACATAGCTGCCACATGTATGCAGAGGCTAGGTCTGTCCCATGCAGCCTCGCTAGTTGTCAGTTCAGACTGCGAATCCCTATGAGCCAGATTAGTTGTTTTTGTGGGTTTTCTTGTGATGTCCTTGACCCCTCTGACTCCTATA
Source organism: Microtus oregoni (assembly GCF_018167655.1). NCBI lineage: Eukaryota > Metazoa > Chordata > Mammalia > Rodentia > Cricetidae > Microtus > Microtus oregoni. Next base: position 24,106,407 of record NW_024543088.1, read on the forward strand.
ATCCTTTCTCTCTTCAGCAGGATTCCCTGAGCTTGGCCTAATGTTTGGCTGTGGGTCTCTGCATCTGTTTCCATCAATGACTGGATGAAGGCTCTGATGATAATTGGGGCAGTCAGCATTCTGATCACAGGAGATGGCCAGTTCAGGCTACACATCCACTCTCGCGAGGAGTCATGGCTAGGTTCACCCTTGTAGAAGCTCCCAAGGAGCTTCCCTTGCATCAGGCTTCTATCTGACACCTTTAATCCCTGCACTTAGAGGCAGAGGCAGGCTGATCTCTGAGTTCGAGACCAGCCTGGTCTACACAGTGAGTTTCACAACAGCCAGACTACACAGAGAAAAAAAGTCTCAAAAAATTAAAAAAAAAAAATCTCATTGACTCAACCCTGAATACATCAGGCTCGGGCCATCACCTCCCTTGCGCTTGGCTCCTAATGCTTCTTCCTTCGCCATCTCAGCCTCAGAAAGCAGCCAAGTGTCCTGCTGAGAGAAGGCCATGCTGCCACTATGAAGAGGGGCTCCCTTCACCACTCTGGCCTGATGTCTTCTGTCCCCCTGGTTCACTTGTCTTGGCTACTGTACCCTCTTTCTGTCGCAAGGCTTTTTCTGGTGCTGTTCCCTGCTCTTGGAATGTGGCTCCTTCCTTCTATGGCTAGAATCCTTTGCTCTTTCAGGTCACGGCTCAAGTCACCTCCTCAGTGAAGTCTAGGCCAGCCTGCTTCCCTTAGCCTCCCTCCCCCACCTGTGTGCAGCCTTGATCTAGGAAGGGTCCTCTCTCGTTCCTGGACAGCGCTCTGGATGGTGTATCTTGTAGGATTTTGAATTTCTCTTCCCAGCACCTCTGGTCTATAATGCTTCTGTAGAGAAATCCCCTGACGGTGTTGAGGTCCTCCTACGTACGTGACAGTGATTTTCTCTCGACACAGATTTTTGTCTTTGACTTTTGGCCGTTTAACTGCAGTATTTCCTTGTGTAGGCTTCTTTGGGTTCATTTGTGGGAACACTTTGACCTCGCTCAATTTAGAGGACCAGTGGGATGGCTCAGTGGGTAAAGGTGCCTGCTGCAAAGCCTGGTGACCCAGGTTCAGTCCCCAGGACCTACGCGGTAGAAGGAGAGCTGTTCTCTGTTTTTTCACGTGTGCACCATGGCACATGTACCCCCTGTCCACACACAATAAATAAAGATCTAGTGAAGATGGAGAGGCCCATTTCCTTCCACTCAATTGGCAAAGTCTGAATTATGAGTGCTGGTGTGTGTGTGTGTGTGTGTGTGTGTGCGCGTGCGTGCGTGTGCGCGTGTGCGTGCGTGTGTGCGTGTGTGTGCGTGTGTGTGTGTGTGTGCTGGCCACCTTGATGGCATCTCAGTCCCTCAAGTGTCACTTTTATGAAGTGCTTTTTCTTTGTGTTCCTCTACTCAGTGATCTTAAATGGTCTGTCTTCAAGTTTACCGAGGTATTTGATCAAATATGAAAGATTGAAAACCCAGTTCCTATGTTCTCCAGTTCTGTAATTCTTGTTTGGTTCTCTTAGGTAATTTTTGTCGCTTTTGTTGTGTTCTCATCATTTCTCTGATTTTTTTCACCTGTTTGTGTGGTTTCTGCTTAACTTGCTTTTATAGAGTTTCTTTCCATTCTTTCTCTGAATTCTTCGACTTTTATGTTGTTGGGTTGTTTGTTTTATTGTTAGTTTTGTTTTGCACATGTTCTTACTCTGTAGCCCAGGCTGGTTCATGCTCAAGGCAGTCCTTCCGCCTCAGCCTGCTCACGCGCTGAGTGTACAGAGGGAAGTTCCTTGCCTGGCTAAGTTTGATTCCTTTGGTTCCTATGACATCCCCCCCCCCCCACACCCCCAGTATTTGTTTCCCAAATAGACATACCAAAAAAACGAAGTAACAGTCTTCTTTCCCAGCTTCATACAGAGAGGACCTTCACCCATCAGTCTAGATAGTTCTGGGATCTCTCAAATCTTTTATGGTGTTTGTTCTCTGGTCTGCATAGATATCATTTTCCAAGTGGAGAGCTTTTGTTTCAGGAACTTGTAAGGGTGTCTTGCTCCCTCTGTTGTCTGCCTTTGGTACTGCAGGCTCTCTGGTACTCTAGTACTCAGCACTTCCCCTGGTGTCCAAAAATTCTAAATTCTGTCAGCACTTCAGTCAGGATTGATAGAAAACAGACACTCAAGACGCCCGAAAAGATGTGAAGTTAAATGAATGTTCCTCTTTTCCCTTCCCCTCACAAGGAGAAGCTATGTAGTTCCCACTTCCAGCAATGCTGCCTTGGCATCTGTCTGCACGGTCAGGTACGTGTCAGGTGCCCGGCTGGCCATGGACATTCAGATAGGCAGCCCCACCAGCAGGCGAGCCGTTAGATGTGTGTTACGCTCTGAGTTGGGTGTGACTCTCAACTGGACATAGTTGGGCTGGCCCAGAGGAAGGGGATCTGTCCGTGAAATAAACTGCTTTTCCCACCAGTGACTGTGTTTAGCTTTGGGCTATGGCTGAGGTTTCACCTTGCAGAGAGCAACCTCATATACTTCAGATGCAGCTACAGGCTCCAGGTCGTTCAGCTGACCAGGTGCCACGAACCCCTCCACGGATTCAGTTGGTTTACTAGAGTTCCCGCAGACCCAGGGACACACTTATGGGTGACTGTAAACGGTGCTAGCGGGTAAGGATGGAAACACAGGAGCCAGGCAGGGAGAACTTCCACCACCGGGCTGTTAGAACATTCCTTGGAGTTTTATGAAAGCTCAATTACCCAGCTATGATTAATAGCCTGTTGGTTTATTTAGCTGTAAGCCCCAATGCCCTCCTGTGTCTAATCTTGTCTCTCAGTCTTTGTAGCGATGGGTGTGCACTGGCCAGCATATCACAACACAAATTACATTCATCACTTGAAGATTTCAAGGATTTTTAGGAAAGAATTATAAATTTTATATATCAGGGTTTTTGTTTTGCTAAGTAGCTGAGAATAGGGGAGTAGAAATAGCGGTGAGAAATCTTAGAAGATGATTTGATTACCTGTTTTTTTCTCTCTGTCACAATTATTAATTTTTTTAATCTTCTCTTTATTTGAAAGATCAGAGTTGCATGTGTTTGTGAAGTTAGTATCCCATCCATTGTTCTTCAGTAAACTGCAGGCAGTGTTAGGAGGAGACACTTAGGACCCAGGGAAGACAGACAGCTGGCTCTCAAGTCAGCCCTGCAATTAGTGTGATGTCATGCTTGGCAAAATACCGAGTCATGACAATTTAGAGGTATTTATTTTCTCTTCTAGAGTTGACATATCATTCAATAAAACAGAACACATGTTCTGGGGACCTGAGCATAAGTTTTAGAGACAGACAAGGGCTTGAAGAAAGTAGCAACAAGGTAGTTGGGCGGGCGCTGGGCCCACACTCCTTTAATCCCAGCAGGGGCAGGAGAATCTCTGTGAGTTTGAGGCCAGCCTGGCCTACAGAGTTCCAGGACAGCTAAGGCTACACAGAGTCTCTGTCTCAGAAAACCACCACCAACAGAAAAGAAAGCCGTGACAAGATTGGTCATGTCCTTGAAAGCTGGGACAGGAGACAGGAGAGCAGAAAAATCACTGAATGTATCAGGTCTGCTCTTTCCAGGAGGTGGAAGGGTGGGTGTAGAGGAAACTAGATCCCACCATAGTAACTGACCTCTTGGGGAAGTCCTTATACTTCAGAATGTCAGAGAAATGGCTCAGTTTCAACTTCACTGGGTTGAGCTTCAGCTTGAGTGACTCCATTTTGATTTTAGCCTTGTGTTTTGGGTTCCAGTATAGGAGCTTAGCCCTGAAACTAGCCTTCAAAAGTTTCTATTTAATGTGTCAATGCTTCAGAAATTTCCCGAAGAACCTATAGTAGGACTAGGGATGTAGTTCAATTGATAAGAGTATTTGCCGAGCAGGCACGAGGTCCTGGAATCCATCCCTGGCTTGGCCTACATTCAGAGTGGTGAAGTACACTGTCCCCCCAGCTCTCAGGAGACAGAGGCAAGAGGATCAGTAGTTGAAGGGCATCACCAGCTCACAAGGGAGTTCAGGCCAGACTAGACTATGGGAGACCCCGCCTCAAAAACATTACAAGGGGCTGGGGAGACGGCTAAGTGGTTAAGAGCACTGGCTGCTCTTGCGGACATCCTAGGTTTGTCCCCAGAACCCATGACATTGAACTTATAACCATTCTTAGCTCCAGTTCCCAGGGACCTGATAGCTTTTTTTTTTTTTGCCTCCACATACACTAGGTGTGCAATACACGCATGCACACATGTCTCAGGGTTTCTATTGCTGTGAAGGGAGACCATGACCCTGGCAGCTCTTATAAAGGAAAACATTTAATTGGGGGGCTCACTTACAGTTTGGAGGTTAAGTCCATTGTCATCATGGTGGGAAGCAAGGCAGCATATGGGCAGACATGGTGCCGGAGAAGGAGCTGGGAGTTCTACATATGGGTTGGCAGGCAACAGGAAGAGAAAGACACTTACTGGGCCTGGCTTGAGCATTAGAAACCTCAAAGTGCACCTTCAGAGACTCACTTCCTCCAACAAGGCCACACCTACGCCACAAGGCCACACCCACTCCACAAGGCCACACCTACTCCACAAGGCCACACCTACTCCACAAGGCCACACCTACTCCACAAGGCCACACCTACGCCACAAGGCCACACCCACTCCACAAGGCCACACCTACTCCACAAGGCCACACCTACTCCACAAGGCCACACCTACTCCACAAGGCCACACCTACTCCACAAGGCCACTCCTCCTGATAGTGCCACTCCCTGAGTCTATGGAGGCTGTTTTTTATTCAAACCACCACAATATATGCAGGCAAAATACTCATACACATAAAAATAATTTTTAAAATAAATATATTTAAATTAAAGAATTATTCTTAACTGTTAAGCCATCTCTCCATCCTCATTAAAAATTTTACAAAATTAAAAAACCATTATGAAACTTATGACCTGTGTAGTAGAAGATGTCGGCCACTGTTCTAGAGTAATACTGAGATTCTCTAGTGCAAGTTATCTCTAAGCATATGGCCCCTCTCCTGCATTTCCCAGTTCCTGTGTGCTTTTGTCTCAACTTAAGAAACACCAATAAATTCTGTAGAAACTCAGACTGTGAGATGTTACTCCCCACCCCCCTTAACCCTGAAAATGGTGTTGGAAGGAGAAGTGAATTTCTGGGCTACAATTCCAGGGTGATGCTTACTGTCTGAGAGCAGCGGTGCCGAGGTGTGGCTGGGTGGTGTGTGGGAGGGATGTGCTCTCTGTGTTGATTTACAGTGGTGCTGAGATCAGCTCGAATTGGCCCCCACAGCAAAGAACAGGCCCCATGACCGCCTCACAGCAGTTCCCAAAAGCCTTTTCTACATCAGTAGATGTTTTAGAAATTCTCAAATAAAAATAGAGGTTTCATATCATCCAGGTTTTCAGGTAGTTACACTATAGTGACAGGATCATGTATTCCGTTTTGAAAACAGGCCTGTCAGAGCGGTGGAAGCCATAGCGTGCGAATTTATTGGCCTTGTGAGTATCTAATGTGAAACAGAATGAAGTCTGATGCTTCCTTCAGCAGCCTAAAGGACAGAAGCACTTCACCTTGTAGAAAGCTTATCTATTCGGCTCAAGGTGCAGGGGCAGATAGACCTGGCATGCCATTCTCGTGTGTCATGTGAAGCAGTTTCTGTCCAAAAGTCCAGTAGATACTCCCAGCTGACGGGGGAATTCCAGCAAGGCCACTCAACCAGTCAGACTTGGAAGGGAAATAATTGGGAAAAGCTACCTCTGTGTAAACATTAACCCATCTGGCTAAGTGGCTCCTTTCATCTTGTTTGTTTTAATATAAAAGGGAGACCTGGAACTCGATTTCTATTTTATACTTTGATTGAAAGTAAGTTTAAGAAACTTGGAAACTTATTCATGATTTATTATCTCTTTTAGTGCTTAGAAAAAGCCCCCCCATCCCCTTCAGCCTTAAATTGCAGGGGACAAGAGAGACAGGTGTGTGCGTGTGGTGTGTGTGTGTGTGTGTGTGTGTGTGTGTGTGTGTGTGGTGTGTGTGTGTGTGTGTGTGGTCTTGGCTTGCTCGTGGTGATCAGAGGATGACTATGACTTGCATCTTGCTGCAGCTAATCCTCACCCACCATGGGCCCTGGAGCCGGAATTCAGTCTGCAGGCTTGGGCCCCTTTACCCTCTCTTCTAACCAGAGTCTTAAGATATTTTCAGGATGTTTTCCCTCAGCAGATCTGCCAGTTGAAGCCTAACCCATTGTTCTTGAAGCTTTATGGACCTGCCCATAGATGACATTAGCAAACAGACACTGCTGAGCACATATAATGAGTACAGCCATTCTCAGCCTGTGGGTCGCAAGGCCACGGGTCTCACCAGAGACTCCGCATTGCAGATGCTTCCATGACGATTCGTGGCTGTAGCAAATTACAGTTCTGAAGTAGCAACGAAATCACTTTATGATGGGTCACCACAACGAGGAGTATTAAATACACAGCAGGTATTAAAGGGTCACCATATTAGGAAGGTTGAGAACCACTGGCTCAGATCTTTCTCCTCAGTAACCATCTAGACACAAATGTAGGAAGGAGCCCGGCAGCTGTTCATGCTTCTGCTAGCGGGTTTTCAGCCCTAACTCTCTAAGTCTGTAGTGAAGGTTTAAACCTGTGGTGCCTCATTCAATGGTAGGATAGAGGGTTTACCTTTAATTTTCAGAGGTTGGGGAGCTTTCAGATCTCGGAGTTGTGTGAGTCTGCAAGGCCTTAGGAAAGTTCTGGGTGATTCCGCGCTTTCTGCCCCTATTCCCAGACTCCTGCTGCTGCTATTCACAGGGGGCCAGAAAAGAGCTTTGAAAAGGTGTTTGTTAAATATTGAGTAGGCCGGAAACACTTATATTTCTGGAGTTACTGCAACAAGAGTGTGTGTCTCTCCAGCTGAGTTTGGCCACGGTTAGGTCACAGTATTGCTAATATGACTTGTTTCACTTGGTAACTAAGCCACATGAGATTTTAGAGAAATTATTATTTGACATAGTTTTTGATGGTATTTTCCAGGACCTCTTGTACACTGCTTGTGTGCTTACTGCTCTCTTGATTCTCACATGAAGGTTTAAACCGAGTCTTTACTAGATGAGAATACCACCCTGTAGCCAGTAGAGAAGGTTTCCAATGATTGGAGCCGGTAATTATCCTTACATATGAGGATTTAATGCTGAAATAGTGTTTCATTTTAATTGGTAGAAAATTAGGGATGAAAACTGCTTTTCCATTTTCTTCATATCCTGTTTATCATACAAAAAACATGGCTGTAGTTGTATTTGAGATAATTTAGAATTTGAAGCACAGTCCCCAACTCTTCTGGTGACAGAGACATTCATAGTGTGCAACTGGCACCCAGTCAGGCACAGGTATGTGCATGTCACATGGTCTTACACACAGATCTGCCGTCGTCAGATCCTACAGACTAAACACTGGCTTCATTGTAAGTGCGCAATTAAACCTTGGCTGCGGCCCTTAGGACAGACAGTGAGTGGTCAGGTAAGCAGAGAAATAGTGGCGGGTGGAACCAGGTTAAGACTTCATTTTTAATTTTTCTTCTTTGGAAGTGAAATATATTTTGTAATTTGTCAAGTGAAGCCACGATTCATATTTATCTTTAAAATTCTAGGAATCTCACATTTTAAAACCAGGAGCTTATTCCAACATGGCTGCTCTGTCTGATGAATGTGTCTCAGGCTTGTGTCCAAGTGTCCCCAAGTAGAAACTGAGAGTGTTCTCTTGGGAACAGCATGAAGCAAGCACACGTGAGTCATAGGCAGGACCATGGATGCCGTCCGTTCCCAAAGGCCTTTGAGCCTGGGTGCCTCTAGGCTGGCAGCTCCGCTTTCCTGGGAGTAGAGAAGGTCTCTGGTTGTCCTTTGCGCCAGTGCGCCCGTCTTTTACACCAGGGCCCAGTGGTCTCTTGGGTGTCTTGTTCTCCGACTGTGCACTCCCTGGTCCTTGTCTTATGTTTCCGTGCTATCCCGATGCTTTCCCAAGCCCTTTGCCTACATCCTTGCCTTCATTCCTGCCACTCTTGTCCCTGATCTTCTGTGTCCCTTGACTCAGCGTCCACTTTCTGTCCTCTATTTTCTCCTTGTCTGCACCCTTATCTTACAGCAAATCACCAGATGCCTTTTGGTTATTCTCCCCAGAACATTTTGGGGTTACTGTACACTCTGGGTTTACAAACTCATGTTCCCAGTGCCGTACACAGTGTCTGGTATAGTCAGTACCAACAAAGAGTTGTTGAATTCATGAGTTTAGTGGGTTTTTTTTACATGCAGTTATTTGTGTGTGTGGGGTGTTGCACGTGTGCCGCAGTGTGTGCGTGGAGTTTGTCTGATCACTAGTGGGAGTTGGTCCTCTCCCTCTACCACATGGGATTGGGTAGCAAACAGAGTGCCAGGCTATCAGCAAGCACCTTTTCTTGCTGAGCCGTCACAGCAGCCTGCAATTAATCTCGCCCCGTCTCCTGTGATTGCCATCACTTGTCACTAATATGTTTGGTTTTTCTCTGCTATTGCAAGCGTCCTGATTGCTCTCTTTCACAATGTCTTGTGCTAAGCAGGCACTCTCGTGACCAGTATCTTAACATAAGCCTTCATCTCCTCACGGCCAGATCACTCCCCAAACTTCTCATCTTGCCTCTTTGATGCTTTCTCCTTTCTCCAGGCCCCACCCCCTCCCAAACTTCCCTGGTAATGTTTGAAATGTCTGTTTCTGCTGGCCTGCAGCCATACACACAGACAGAATATTGTATACATAATAAATAAATAAATATTTAAAAAAAATAAAATAAAGATGGGGGAAATGGCTCGAGCTTGTAATCCTAGCACTCAGGAAGCTGAGGCAGGAGCTTGCCCGAGGTCAAGGCCAACCTGAACTACGTGGTCACTCTGACTCAAAGCAGAGCAAACTACGCCAAGCAAAGCTTTTGTATTACTTGAATAAAGCTTATTTTTGGGTTGATGTTTTTAGATGTACAGAAAAGTGGCAAAGACAATACAAAAAACTCCAGCATAACTTTCGCCCAGTTTCCCATGGAAGCATCTCCTGTGGTCATAACTTAGTTGTCAAAATTCAGAAATTAATATGATTATTATTATCTGAAATCTCGACTTCATTTGGTTTTTACAAAGTTTTTCAAGTACTGTCTTTTTCTCTTTCAGCATATACTCTGGCTTCCATGCTGCATTTAGCTCATCACATTGGTAATATCAGCTTTGGTAAAAAATGTCAAAGCATAGGAGGATTGCATGCGTCTTCCACCTTGGGCAGCAGCCCCCTAGGGTGTGCCTGCTGCATCTGTTTCCATAAATGTCCTTCCTGAGAGGAGCATGCAGGCATGCATACCTGCTTAGGCCGTGCCCTTGTGCATGCACATGTGTACACACAATTGCATTGAGAGAGATTTCTCTACATAGGTGTTTGAAATCAGTGTAGCTTGCTTATTCTTCATGTGTAACCCGTCACCTTGCTTTTCATTCCATCCCATTAGATATCCGCAGTGTAACAGCGCTTACCAGTCCCTCGGGATCCGTGTCCTTCACTCCATCCCATTAGATATCCGCAGTGTAACAGCGCTTACCAGTCCCTCGGGATCCGTGTCCTTCACTCCATCCCGTTAGATATCTGCACAGTAACCACACTTAACAGTCCCTCGGGATCCGTGTCCGTTACTCCATCCCGTTAGATATCCGCACAGTAACTGCGCTTACCAGTCCCTCGGGATCCGTGTCCTTCACTCCATCCCGTTAGATATCTGCACAGTAACCGCGCTTACCAGTCCCTCGGGATCCATGTCCTTTGCTTTTGCATAGCCCTGCAGTAGGTGCCCGTGCACACAGGGAAGATGTGGTTTAGCCATTGTATTGTATTACAGATCCTGATGAAAGAGCCTCTCTGCGTGTTCATTATTTGTCCGCTTGTTTTCCAGAGTTTACCATTGCTTCCCTTTAAATCCATCAGCGTTATTTGTCTTATACAACATTTGGAATTTTGCTAAATTAAAGTTAAAATGTAGATTAAGATGATGTCGTTCTCTTTTTTCTTTTGTCTTATGCTGAATGAAGTTGAGTGTCTTTCTTAGTCATTGTTCTATTGCTGTGAAGAGGCACCATGACCCAGGCAACTCTGATAAAAGAAAGCATATAATTGGGGCTTACGTTTAGTTTCAGAGGTGCAGTCCATTATCATCATGGAAGGCAGCAAGGCAGCATGCAGACAGATACAGTGGTGGAGAATTAGCTGCCAGTTCTGCATCCAGGCTCGCAGGGAGCAGGAAGAGAGAGGGATTCAGCTGGGCCTGGCTTAGTCTCTTTCAGACCTCAAAGCCACCTCCAGTGACACACTTCCTCTAACAAGGCCACACCTCCTAATCCTTGCCAGTAGCGCCACTCTCTGGTGACCAAGCGTTTACTGTGAGCCTGTGGGGGCCATTCTCAGTCAAACACTACAGTGTCTTCAGATATTCGAAAACAATCCCTGTTTCTTCTCTCAGCTGTAGCTAGAGCTGCGTTCACACAGAGACAGTTTGTATATTTGACACCAGCACAGGAAAGGAAAAAATGAAAAGGAGAGTAAAGTTGGGTATCTGATGCTATACAGCTTATGTAACAAAGCATGGGCCTCTACTAAGTTGAGAATCAAAAACAGGCCAGGCGGTGGTGGTGCATGCCTTTAATCCCAGCACTTGGGAGACAGGGGCAGGTGAATCCCTGTGAGTTCGAGGCCAGCCTGGTCTACAAGAGCGAGTTCCAGGACAGCTAGGAGTGTTACACAGGGAAACCCTGTCTCAAAAAAACCAAAAAACAAACACACAAAAAAAACCAAAAACAGTAAGTGTTTAGCTCCAGACCAAGGGATTTGATTTCTTTTTCTTTATCGGCCCTCTTAGAATATTTTATTCGGCCTTGAGTATTATGCTTTAAAGGGACCATGCTGAATTTAAAGTATCTTTGTTATTTTGCCACCCTACAAAAATCACAAACTGTGGTTTAAGTGACTCCTCATTCAGGAGCAGGAGAGCTGCCTCTTGCAGAGGTGCCTGGTTTGCTAGCTCCCGTGTCAGCTGGCTCACAGCCACCAGTTAGTCCAGTCCCAGGGCATCTGGTGCATCTGCCTTCCAGGGCACCTACATTCACAGGCATATCCCTCATAGACACACGTGTATACGCATAATTTAAAAAATAAATCAAGACTACAAACTATGATTCAATATGGGTCTCACTGGGCTCAAATCCATAGCTTTTCAGGGCTTTGATCCTTCCTGGGGAGCTCTGGAGGAAAGTCTGTTTTTGTTTTGTTTCTGTGTATTTGCTTACTCTCTTCTTCTAGCTTCAAAGTCCACTCATACCCCTTGTGCCTCTTTCCATCTTTAAGCAAGCAGGAACTAGTGGAGTCTTCATAGTAACTCTCTGACCACAGCTGAGAAGGATTTTGTTTGAGATTGGCTCTATCTGAATAATGTCCTCATTTCAACGTCCTTAAACTCAATCACATTACTAGGTCCCTTGTGTAAAGTAACTTTCACTGGTTCTGATGATGGGGACATTCTGCTCATTAGAGAGAGTCACCAGGGTGTGAGGAAGGCAAGTTATACACAGAGAATCATGCGAAAAAACTGAAGATGATCCAGAATGTATTTCCTGGAAGACAATACTACGATATTCCCGGAGTCGTTAGTCCATTTAGCCCACGGTACATGGCTGCCAGTGCGGAGGCTCCTGGCACGAACTGCAAAGGAGCGGGAGCCTCCAGCCAGAGAAGCAGCATCAAATTCTGAAAACAGATGGCTTGAGTGTCAAAAAGCCCTATTAAGTTTACAAGGACTCGTGCATCACTTCACCAGGAAGAGAGGTGGGGAGAGAGACTGGGTGCAAGCAGAAGAGCAAGCTTCTGCTCTCTCTGCTGAGGTTTACAATGTATCGATTCCAACTAGGAGAAACTTCCATTAAATAAGAATCAAGATACCTGAAGCTCCAAGGACTGGACGCCTCCCACCCTGTACCACCTGGAAAAGAAATGCCATGAGAGCCAAGCTCTGCCACCGGAAATGAGCACATTTTCAGGCTTTCCCAGGCCTTCATTACATTTGTCTCTTTAAACACATTGAACTTGACCTTTGGGATGTTGCTGACAGGCAGGAGTTAAAGAACAAACCCTCCTACCTGCTTGTCAGGCGGTGGCTTCTAAGGCAGCTGCAAACGTGTATCTGTGAACTCGATCCAGAAACAGCCAGGCAGGGGACAAAGTTTAACCGGAGGGAGTAGTTGACCGCCAGTAGTTTCAGCTGTCTGTCCGGACCGCAGGGTGCCGTAAGTAGTGTTTTGTTTTTTAACTTTGATGGCATTTTAACATCGAAGATTTGCAAGAATAATTTACATAAGATTAAATCAAGTCCTGCATGTGTCTTCTATACTAGCCCGGCTTAGGACGATTCAGCGGTTCACAAATAGTTTTGTTCTTTAAAATGAAGAGAAGCCATAAAAATCCGAAGCAAGGAGTCTACTCCGATCGCTCCTGATTGTGTCTTGTGTTGAGTGGAGGCCTCTGCAGTGAGAAGCAGATGGCAGTGGAGGTGGAGTGGCCGCAGATCTGTGCTCCTTTCTCCCCGTGTTCCCTACCGCTGCGTAAGGCCGTGGCAGCAGATAGCACTCTGGGTGACGGAGGGCGAGCAAAGAAAGGAAATGAACGAGAAAGGAGTGCTTAAGATGGAACAAAATGTTGGGATCCTAGACTCAGGAGCAGCAGAATGAAGTGGGTGCCAGTGTCCCCAGAAACTTAATGTGACTGAGAGAGATACTTTAAGATAGTGACATGTGTCCTGATTTGTCAGGTGGAAATCCCAGACCTAGAGTATATAAAATAAGCCCCGTACACGAGATTGGTGGTGCCCTCCTGTCCTCGTCGCGGGATTAGGACTCCTAGAGCTGCACATTATGTAAACACGCTGGCTTCGCGCATGTAGCTACGAGGATGTTAAGACTGTGTTTGGTGTTGCAAGGGTTGGTATTTTCTGTTTCCTTTTAATACAGTGGATTTGAAAAACTGAGGCATGTCAGTTGTGTGATTTTGAATATTTTGACATAGTTAATACGTGAGTTAAAGGCTAGCTCTTGGCCAGTAACGCTGCCAGCCCTTGGTGAATGCTGAGGGTGTTTATGTAGAAGTTCACTGCGTTTCCCTGTCTTCAGACCTTAGGGACAGTTTATTTCCAAGCTCACTTCTTACTGCTGTGTGCTGAGTGGGACCCGGACTGTGGTACTGGGGGTGACGAGAGCTCAGGACACATTGTTCCCAGCAGGCTCCAGGGCTGCAGTGAAGTGAAGACTCTGTCCATCCTATCTTTAGTCTGCTGGGTCTTAGTGATCCTAGGGGTCTGACCAGTTAACTTCCTTAAGGCAGGAAACTGTGTTGGGTGAAGTTATTTGGTCAGTTGCTGGTTCATGAAGCAAGACGAGGGAGGGAGTGGACGTCTTTGGAAAGAAGCCAGAGGGATATGTGTCTCGGTCACCGGGGAAGCAGCTGTTTCCTGACTGCATTTGAAATATTCAGACTTTTAGTCACCTGGAAGGCCAAACAGGTGTTGACTTAACCAAAATCCTTTGGTACTTTTTAAAAGCCAAGGTCCTTTGAAAATTTTCAGGCACCTCTGCGAGCCACCTATCCATTCCTACAAGTCCCCTAGCTTCCACACCATTGCTGCACCCCACAAGGTGACTCGGTCTGACTCCCGGGCATGTGTGTACCCCACCCCTTGTCTTCAGTTCCCTCTAGCTACATACATATGTTCGCTGATTCTTGGAAGCTTCAAGCCTCTTCCTGCCTTAGGGCCTTCGCTGCCTGGGTTGCTCTTTTCCCAGGCTGTCTCTTCCTCTGCCATCAACACTTCCTCCTACCAGGCCTTCGAGACTGCAGGTACTGCCCCCACTCCCGTGCCCCACACCACCCCCTTTTCCCTTTGCCTTGGTTTGCTGTTTGTTTGCTTTTAACGTTCAGCGGGACATTATTTTATAAATAGGGAAGTGTACATAGAGGTGTGTATGTCTCCGTATGTATATGTTTGGTCTTTCTCCCTAGGCTGTAGGTGTCAAGAGGCAAGAACTTTATCTTCCTCAGTGCTGTGTCACCAGGCTAGAGCAGTGCCGCTTGTCAGATAACAGATGCCTGGGAAAGAGTTGTATGAGCAGATTAATGTCACGGGGTGTCGGCAAAATTTATTCTAAAGATAGGGATTCTTTTTTTAATAACTGATAGAGTCACATGATTCTAAGACCAGAGCATAAAAAGCTCCATGCTGAGAAGTCCCACTGCAGCCAGCCCCTATCCAGGGCACTTTGGTTCTCGTTAGAGGCCCGAACCTCTGCTCTTGTTTCCCCATGTATCCTTCTCCATGTTCTCTCTCTCTCTCTCTCTTCATTTTTTCGAGACAGGGTTTCTCTGTAGCTTTGGAGCCTGTCCTGGAACTAGCTCTGTAGACCACGTTGGCCTCAAACTTACAGAGATCTGCCTTGCCTCTGCCTCCGGAGAGCTGGGATTAAAGGTGTGCGCCACCACTGCCCAGCTTTTCCATGATTTCTTAATGGACATGCATAAAAGAATAGACTCTAATTTGCTTGCTCTTTTCCACACAATACTTGTATTCTAGTCTGAATTTTTAATATATGGTGAATATGTCTTGCTAACAACACTTGAAGAACACCTTCATTTTAAACAGCTGTGTATTGTCACATTGTATGTTTGAACTAAACACAAGCAGTCTCATGGACATGGGCATTGGCTGTTTCTAGTACCTTCCTGTTACAAACAGCGATGAAGTTCTTGTTTCTGTGCGTTGTTAAGAGATGCTGTAGATGGCTGATTGTCCTCCAGGAAGCCGACACCCATTTGCAGTCCCTTAGCAATGTATAAGACATTGGTTCCAGTATCCCTGCCCAGTGTATTATCAGACTTTTGGAGTTTGGCCAATCTCCTAGATTTTTTTTTTAAAAAATAGCTTCAGAATAATTTTTGTTATCTTTAGAGTTTATAATAGAATTTTTGTGAAGTTTAAAAAAATTTAGTTGCTAATAAACAGATCATGAAATTTATCAACTTAATAACAGTTTTATTTTTTAATTAAATAATTAATTTTGGGTTTTCAAGACAGGGTTTCTCTGTATAACTTTGGTGCATGCCCTGGAACTAGCTCTTGTAGACCAGGCTGGCCTCGACCTCGAACTCAGAGAGATCCACCTGTCTCTGCCTCCTGAGTGCTGGGATTAAAGGCCTGTGCCACTACCGCCCGGCTCATTTGTCTTCTTTCTACACAAGAAGAAGGTAGAGGAGTCGAAAAGAGAGAAAAACCAAAGACAAACTACCTTAACCTCTCTTCACCCATAGCTCCTCTTCTTCAGGGAATGAGACCTTAGAAATTAAAGCAGTTTGTAAGTCAGAAGGGAATAAGGTTTAAGGCCATGTCATTAGTTTTAATAGCTCCAGGCAGATTTGTCATAGTTTGGTTTTCTGTTGAATTTAGTCTGGCATTTTTATACATGCATTTTTGCGGTCTGATTACTCTGAGCCTCTCTCATTCCTGCCCCATCTACTTTCTCCCCTTCATGTCTTTTGTTTTGTGACCCATTGAGTTGAACCAGGATTCTCGCCGAGCATGTGCAGTGTGGAGCTATCCACTGACGCCTACTAGGGTCACCACGAGAGACAATAACTTCCCTTCCCCCAGCATTCATCACTTGTCAGTAGTTTCTCAGGAGGAGGGACGTGTGAGCCCCTCCCTAACCTATCACCGACTACTGAGAGACCCCTGTCTCTCCTCCGCCCAGGTACCACAGCTGCTGCGAGTTCACGGTTGCGCTGGCCATACCCTGGCCAGAAGGCAGCACATGGCAGCAGCCCCCCCCCCCCCCCCCCCCCCCCGTCACATTCTTCCCTCTCCTCCCAGCTCCTGTGATGTTCCCAGGCCAGCCTGGAACTCCCTGTGTGGCTCAGGCTCACCTTGCCGCACTCTGTGTGCCTTGTCTTCCCCAGTGCTGGGCTTACAGTCAGGAGCCACCGTGCCCAGCTCTCTGGCTTGTAATTTTAAAATTGTATTTTGAACGTTTTGTACTTTCAAATAACTTGAAATATCCAAGCTAGAATCGCAGCACATGTTTGTAATCCTAGCACTCGGTCGTAGGTGGCTAGCCTGGGCTATGTAACAAGACCCTGTTTCACAAAACAAAATTGGATCACTCTAATGGAGAACCGCTGTTCCTGAATATGGAACACTGACAGTCGGATATGGAAATGTTTCCCGGGAGTATACAAGCCTCCCCTGCTACAAAAACAGTATATATGTATGCATACACATGCATGTGCTTGAATCGCTTGTGTGTGTGTGTGTGTGTGTGTGTGTGTGTGTGTGTGCATGTAAACACTCACACATCAGACTCTGTCCCAGGCACTTCCTCGTGTGTGGCCTTGTTTCCTCGCTTCTTTACTCCGGAAAATGGGATAATAATGCCTCATCTGCCTTCCTCATGAAGCAGTCAGTGTGACTGGAACCAGGTAATCACTACTTCAGCCATATGTTTAAAGAGTACATCTTGAGTGCTGTGTTGTGAGAGTGGTTTCCATAGCAAAGTGGTGTGACCAGTCTTGTGAAATTAATTTCAAAACACTGGCAACACAGACTTAGCCGAAGCAGTTTACACAAGATATTCTACGGACATCAAAGACAATTATGGGACACCTGGGAAGCACAGGCCAACCCTTTCCCTACGTCTCAATGCATACAATATAGAGTAAACACACCTTTTGCAGCGGGTCAGAAAAAACACTTGGACAAACAGGCAGAGGCCCAGTGGCCACACAGAGGACACTTGGGAACTTGAAAACCAATTTGGGGCTGGCGTTGAGGGCAGATGCGAGGTAGAAGGGCACACAGCACAGGGTGTAGGGGCTGCCGGATGCTTCATAGAGGGTTTCTCCCAGGCCAGCCCTTAGTAAAGCTCTTCTCCCAAGCCGCCCTAGCTGTTTTGTTTCCGGGGTGGGGTAGTTAAGACAGGGTCTCTCTACATAGCCCTGGCTGTATTGGAACTCAGTTGTAGACCAGGCTAGCCTTGAGCTCAGAGATTCCCCTGCTTATGCTTCCCAAGTGCTGCGATTAAAGGCATGTGCCACCACACCCAGCTCCTAGCCTTTGTTTTAAAAATTTATTTATTTATTGAAGATTTCTGTCTCTTCCCCGCCACCACCTCCCATTTCCCTCCCCCTCCCCCAATCAAGTCCTCCTCCCTCGTCAGCCCAAAGAGCGATCAAGGTCCCTGACCTGTGGGAAGTCCAAGGACCACCCACCTCCATCCAGGTCTAGTAAGGTGAGCATCCAAACTGCCTGGGCTCCCCCAAAGCCAGAACGTCCTAGCCTTTCTTATGATCACTAGGGAGGGTGGGAACAATTGAATCCCATTCCTGGCTGTCACCCCTGTCCTTCTAGCTTTTGGAACTGAGTACTTGGTGGGGGACGTGAACGTCCAGTGGCTGTCAAATATCCAGGAAGTTTTTCTCTCCCAGGCTCCAGAACACCAGGGAATCATAGACTAGATAACAAGCTCACCAAGGGAAGAGTGCAACAGTCACTTGACCTGAGGGTGTGTGACTCCATGGTGACTTGTCTGCTTAGCGTGTGCAAGGTCCCTAGGCACAGTCCCCAGGACCTGAGGGCATGGGACTCAATGGTGACACAGCTGCTTAGCACGGGCAAGGTCCCTAGGCACAGTCCCCAGGGGCCAAGATCAAACCCATCCAAACAAAGAAAGTGCTGTCTGAGGCTTGGAGAGAGCTCAGGGCCTGGACCAGGTATCTAGACCCAAGCACCCACTGTAACTAGTCAGCTGTCCCTGCACCTAGGACAGAGATGGGATCACTGGGGCTTTCTGGTTTCTAGCCTCACCCAGGGTGAGCTCCAGATTTGGACTAGATCCTTCCTCAAAGGAATAGGTGGTAGAAGAGGACAGCCTATACTGTTGTCTGGCTTCAAGGCATGTGTGCACCCGCGCGCACACCCGTGCGCGCTCGTACACACACACACACACACAAAGAAAGGCTACCCACACAATCTGTTTTCTGGAAAATAATTAGCTAATAAAATCTATAGTCGTGGAAAGCAAGAGGCTTACATGGCTGCTTCAGGAAACTGCAGGGGGAATTTGCCAGAACATTTTCTTCTGGAAAAGGCTCAAGAACCAAGATACCAAACAATGACTTAAGGAACATAGGGAAAGGGGTGGGGCCTCCGGGGAGACAGCTCAGCAGATAAGAGCGGTCACAGCTCTTCTAGAGGACCCCTATTCGGTGTCCAGCTCACACCTAATGCCAGCTCCAGAGGGCCTGGTGCTCTCTGAGCATGCACACAGATGGCGTGTGTTCACATAGACACACAATCGTACACAAATAAACATAAACCTTCGAAAGAAACTTGACAGATGCATTAGACAGTAGTAACTGGGGAATTGTCATCATATAGGTGAGTATTAATAGGGCTGGTTTTCTGAGTAAAGAAAGCAATTGATCAGATGTTATGAACGTCTTCCAACACAGTGCAGAAGTTACCTTTGTTCTGTAGTCTAAATTTTTCAGCTTGATAATTCATCTTTGATTTCTATCATTTCTTCTTAGTTTTCCTTATACTTTGCTGTCTGTTGTCAATTTCCCCATTTCTCCATTCTTCCCTTTCCTGCTTGCCTTTCACAGAGGGCATTATTAGATGGCACTTACAAATTTGGTATATAAGTTAAAAGCCTTAACACTGGGATAGGGGTCCTGGTAGCTCAGTTACTTGCCTTCCAAATGTGAGTCCCAGAACTCATATAAAAGTGTTGGGTGTATGGTGTCACACAGTTGCAATCACAGGATTAGAGGGAGGCCATAGAGACAGGAGGATCCCTGAGGCTCATTGGCCATTATAGCCTAATTGGTGATCTGTGGGCCAATGAGAGACCTTATCATAAAGGAGGTAGATGACACCTATGTTGTCCTTGCAGGTGCATGTACGCCGGCATACACATGTGCACCCATGGAAACATACACCCACACATGGAGAACTGTTCACCAGAAAGTTTTACTGGGTATTAATTTCTTTAAAAAAAATTCTAACCTGTTTAATTTAGAATAACTTTTTTTTTGTTTTGTTTTTTTGAGACAGGGTTTCTCTGTAGCTTTGGTGCCTCTCCTGGAACTAGCTCTTGTAGACCAGGCTGGCCTTGAACTCACAAAGATCCATCTGCCTTTCGAATAACTTTTAACAGGGCATGTTAAAAATAAAATATATGTATCAAAACCACAAAGAGTGCAGAAATAAAATGATGGTAATAAAAAGTGATTCTCAAAATGTGCTCTGTTGGTACAAGCAGTGGCATTAGCTGGGATCTTACTCCAGATGAAGTCCCCAGTGCTTCCACATAAGACCTAACTATCGGAATATGTGGAGACAGGCACAGGAATCTTGTAATTTGATCCATGCTAATACTACTGCAACCTTACAGCAGAGACTTGGCAGCTTGCTCAAAAGAGGACCGGATAAACAATGCTGCGGGCTTTGTGGCGCATGTGGTCTCTGCAACAGCTGCTCGGCTGCCTGTATAGAGCAAGAGCAGCGACGGAACACACGTGACTGTGTAGGAAGAGGGAGGGAGAACAGTGACCCTGACGTGAAAATGAAATATTAAAAATATGCATTGGAGCTGGAGAGATGCTCACTGGTTAAGAGCACCAGATGCTTTTGGAGAGGACTCAGATTTGGTTCCCAGCACCCATATGGTAGTTCACAACTGTCTGCAACTCTAGTTTCAAGGGTTCTGGTGCCCTCCCCTGGTCTCTTTGGGCCCTGCACATAGGTAGTGTGCAGACATACATGCATACACATAAAACTTTAAAATAAAATATTGTAAAATGATAAATATAGGGGCTGGAGAGATGGCTCAGAGGTTAAGAGCACTGACTGCTCTTCCAGAGGTCCTGAGTTCAATTCCCAGCAACCACATGGTGGTTTACAGCCATCTATAATGAGACCTGGCGCCCCCTTCTGGCTTGCAGGTACACGTGGAAGGAATGCTATACACATAATATAATAAATAAATAAATAAATAAATAAATAATAAATATAAAAATGATAAATATACATTATATACACATATAAAAATACCATAATTAAGCCCATTGTTTTACATATTAATATATTCTACTAGAAGGCAAGAATGCAGGTTGTCCTTGCCCTGCAGAGTACTACAGAACCAGAAAAATGATTGGGCAGCCTGGACCTGAGCCGCTGAGCACTGTTAAAATCAGTGGTGCTGCTGCGGGCGTGATGGGGAAGGGCGTGGAATTCCACCACTCAGGAGATGGAGGCAGGGCGATCATGAGCTTGGTCCAAGGCTAGCCTGGGTGGGTTACATCGTGAGCCCCTGTCTCAAAAGAAACAGCAATTTGATGAAGGTTATGATTGTGTTGTGACCCTTAATATAAAAAATCTAAGCATCTTGTTGAGGGCTGGCGAAAAACACAATATTGTATTAGAAAGCTGCACCAGGGAATTCTAGAGATGAGAGAAATGTCAAAGAAATGGCTTTTGGTGAGAGTTACAGGGTCAACACTTACTGTACTCCGTGTGTGAGAGCAGGCCTTTTAGTGTGTAAATTACATGTTTATCGAAGACTTTCCAAGTACAAAATAAAGTCTGGATAAAGTCTACAGTTTACATTCATCAGTAGCTTGTTATACTTAATAGATTATCAGACAACTCTCCAAATTCAGGAAGAGGGTGAAGGGCCCTAGGGAGAAGCAACAGCAGGTCACTTAGGGTGGTTTGCAGGAAGGAGGCTCAGGGCCCAGGCAGGATGAATGAGGACCAGCTTGACATGTATGCCCTGAGCACTGTGAGGGGCGTCAGGGCTGAGGTATGTGCTCTCCTCATGAGAACACGAAGCACTGGGTTTAGGAGCCAGCTTATCCTGTACAATGTTCTGTTTGCTGAACTAATGCTGTCTTCAAATAAGGTCGCTCTGTTAGGGAACTTCCTTCCACTGCAGCCGAGGACCCTAAAGAATAGTTTAACAGGGTCAGGTCTGCTCTGGCTCCTGGTTTTGGAGGCGGTGGCCCAGGCTTACTGCAGTGGCCCAGCAAGAGCCTGTAGCCGAGGAGCCTGCTCATCTTAGCCTCGGGCAGCTGAAGGGAGCAGGAGAGGATGGCGGTGGACTTCAGCATTGCCGTTGATGGCATCTCAATTGTAAATGGCTGGTACAGTACTCCTTTTATAGGAATAATAGAAACTCATAACAAACATCCTGCCTGATGACTCAGGTCCACCTGAGCTAGAAACCTCAAAGTAACAACAGACAGGGCAGGGTAGATTCTCCACCATTCTTCCTCGTCGGCAGTGCTGGGAGCGACCATTACAACTGATTTCAGGTTCTAGCCCAGGTAGACCTGTGCTAGATGTTTCTTATGTATTTCTGTAATTTGTATTAAAAGGAGCAAGGCACTATGCTGTTAAATCTTTATTAAGCATACCTCAAGGGATTTAGATGCTTTCGACAGATGTGAACCAGGTTGTCCGTAGCTGGGATGCCGTGAAATTCTGTGTGTGCACCGGTTGTCTCTTCCTGCATGACATCATCACAAAATTGCTGACTTGAAAAATATTCGTTTATTCCCTCACCTATGGGGCATGACCTAGCTTTGTCCTCTCCTTAGGTGTTCCTATAGCCTCAGTGAAGACGGTTGCCAGGGTCTAACTAGGGGACTTGTGGTAGGTAACACATTCCATTCCTGTGACTATGGGTCATGGTTATCAGACTGAGAGCGTCTACCCCCCACCGCCTTCTCCCCTGCCAGGTGAGGAAGTCTACCCTGAGTGCATAGAGGCCACCCACACTTCCCTGACATGTGGAATTCCCCAACATGGTCACATGCTTCCTCATAGCTACCATAAGAGACAGGTGCCGTGCTTTTATGACAGTCACATAATTATGTGCACATAGTCGCGTTCACCCAGCGCCTCTACTAGCCCTGTTGAGAGGAGCAAGTCCTGCTTGTACTGAAGGACAGAGGACCACAACTGGAGGTGTGGACCCCAGCATGGCCTTAGGAGTTTGTGTGCCACAGAAACCTAGAGGTCATGGAAATCTACCATGGGGTGACATTGGTACCTTATCCGACGTGGCTTCCTTACCCAAAACACTATTGCAGTGCCCTTTCTGTTCTCTTCCACGGTGCTGCTGTCAGTGGATGGTGGCCAGTAGCGTGCTTTTTAATAACTAGAAATGGGCTAATTAAACTAGGAGCGCAGAAGTAACCGTTCCCTGTCAGTACTGGGATGTGCTGTGACTAGAAACGGCCAGGTGGACACGCAGCTTGGCTGACCTCTGCAAAAGCTTCCTGTGTATGAGGAGCCCCAGGCTCTGTCGCTAACAGTCTAAACTGCATTTCTCCAAGGTCAGAGGTGCAAGGAGGGAAGCTCTGTTCTTTCTTAGTAGATACGCTAGACACCAATTCGCCCCAATGGGCATTTACTCACTTACTTAGTAAATCACTATGGGGTACTTCCCAGGTGCTCTCTGTCACCAGATTCTGCTTAATACAGTGCATGGCATATTCAAGAGTGCCACCATTTCTCCTGTCCCTGCTGCAGGTGTTGACGGGCAGATGCTATGTCTCGTATCTGCCAGAGAGTGTGGAGAGGCAGAGACGCTCTGTGTCACGCATGGCAGTAGGTACCATCCGAGAGGCCTTTGTGTCGCACCAGCTGGGAATGTGGTCAGCCTTCAGTAATCCCTCCCTCCAGTCTCTTCTTTCAGGGACCCAGGGTCACCCCAGGCCATGAGGCTATTTGAGGCCAGCCTGGGAAACATGAGATGCAATCTCAGAACAATAGCTGTATTCCTTTAAGTTCCTTAAAAGGTATTTTCACTTTGGCCTACTGCTCTTGGCGCCCTGTGAACGCCTGTTTACTTAGGCTTCCAAAGGTAGGATAGCGCCATGTGAGCGCAATAAAACAGCATGAGCTCAGCCACTTTGCCAGCAGAAAGGTGGCTCACTTTATTTCCATTTCTTTAATTACTGCTCAAATTGAACGTTTTTCTTATGAGCCTTGTGCCTTTTCATTACTGACCTAACTGCTAGGCAAGTCTTTTCCTCTTCCATCTCATTCCTACATTCACTTACTATACTGATTTTTTTAATTTTTTAATTAACAATTTCTTCATATAATATATTTTAATCATGTTTTCCTGTCCCCCAACTCTTCCCAGATCATTCCCACCACCCTACCCTCTCAAATTTATCTCTTTATCTTAATGATTTTTGAACTCACAATTGTACAATTTTTTTTTACATTTTGTCAATTTTGTAAATTCTTCCAAATAAGCTTTCTCCTTCATGTATAGTTACCACCACCCCTTGTAACATACTAACCCACACTCTTTTCAACCCTGCAGGAGTTTAGTTTCCTTGGCTTCTCTAAAAGATTCCCATGTGGTTTCATGCAAAAGATCCCTGAGCTCAGTGTGTGGTTGTCAGTCCCTTCAGGCCTGGTGCTGATCCCGAGAGGCAGTCCTGGCAGGCAGAGAAAGCAAGTGCCTCCTTCTTCCTCCTACCCTTCAGTCTCAGGCCATCAGATGTACAGTCCAGGTCAAGGTACAGCCAGTGTGGTGGGAAAGCCACAGCCGCAGGCACTTGAGGACAGAGCTACAGACTGGACAGGAGCCAGAGAGGGACGCGTGCATGCGCTGAAGTGTGTTTTTGACCTCATTTTCCCAATAGTTTTGAATTGAGTTTTCCTCAGTGCAAAAGAGCCTCGTGTTTCTGCATGGATGGTAGACCAGAGATTGTACATGTGTCTCCTAGCCAAGCCATTTCAGGCTGTTCTGTGTAGCTTACTCTAGTGTTTGCAGATTGCCTTATCAGCCATCTCTCGGAATTCTAGGATAATTTAGCTTTGCTAATAATAATAATCATTGCTTCTCTGACAGTGATTCTCAGATAATATTAGCACATTGCACTTTCCCTTTTAAATTTGAAAGATTTTATTTATTTATTTATTTATTTATTTATTTATTTTTGGTTTTTTGAGATAGGGTTTCTCTGTAGCTTTAGAGCCTGACCTGGAACTAGCTCTTGTAGACCAGGCTGGTCTCGAACTCACAGAGATCCGCCTGCCTCTGCCTCCCGAGTGCTGGGATTAAAGGCGTGCGCCACCACCGCCTGGCAAATTTGAAAGATTTGAAGAATATTTATCAGGTTTGTAGTTGGTAGCAGCAATGGAGTCTCTCCCTGGGTTTAGAACGCAATGACGCATGTGTAAGGCATGTAAAGGTGCTTGCCTTACATGTAGAAGCCTGTAGCGGAGCGGTCCCAGAAATGCAAACTTGGCATGATCTGTGACTGTTTTGTGGCCCAGCTAAGCAGTAAGCACCAACAGATGCCCCTGGGGAAAATCAGGAATCACAGCTCTTCTTGTGATGCAGGACTGTGTGTGTGTGCGTGTGTGCATGTGTGCGGGTGGGATGTACACATGCTAGTGTGTGCATGTGGAGGCGAGAGGGTGGCTTTGGGTGGCGTCGTTACTCCTTTGAGACAGGGCCTCTCGCTGAGGCTGAACTAAGCTAGTGACCGGCAAGTCCTTCCGCCATTCTCGTGTTTCCACCTGCCGCGGTACTAAGGTTAAAAGCATCCACACACCCACACCTGGCTCTGTTATGTTGCTACTGGAGTCTGAACTCGATCTTTGAGCAGAAGAGGATACACATTTCAAAGATACACACTTAGTACAAAGCCCCGAGTAATTTAATAGGCTGAAAATATGCTAAAGGGGTGGAGTTTTTTCAGGCCAGTGCTTCCGTCCTGAGTGGTTTCCAGTGGTGCCGTGCACTGCTGATTTTCATTTCAGTTCTGATACTATCTCACAGGTTTTAGCATAGTTGTTTCTGGATTGCAGTGTTCCCCATGAAGTTAAGAAGGCTTTGGCTGAAGTCCCACAGTGGACCTGGGACACACCTGCATTGCCAGGGGAGGGGCTGTGAAATGGGTCTGGATGGCGAGGATTCCAGTTGAAGGCTAGTGTTCATTTTGCTGTCATAGAGACCAGGAACACACAGGGACCATGACGAAAGTGTACAAGCAATGGTTTCCACTTCTACCTTTTAGGACGGCCTTGGAGTGAGAAAAATAAGCACACTGACAGCCAACAAAAGCAGAGGTGGCCTGGGGTGGGTGCTCCTTCTCCTCAGTTCAGTGTTTGAAGGTGAAGTGTTCTTTTGCCTTTAAATTCTATCCTCCCCCAAATTCTGTATGTCAAGACATTAAGAAAACCTGCTGGTACCCCATCCTCATTCTCTTCCTCCCGTCTCCCTAAATGGCTCCTTTCTTCATATGCTCTGTGGCGGCCTGTGCCGGGCAGTGAAGACAGGTTGACACTTTCTCTCCAGCAAGGGCACGGCAGACTGAGACAAGGATGGCGAGGGGTGGCTCTCCAGCACAGGAGAGCTGGAATGGAGGCTTTGCGGGGACATTTTGAAAGAGCAAAGCACCAAGAACTTTCAGATCAAGGAAAATGAATACATTCTTACGAAAATGAAAAATGAAGCCCTCGGGTCTGGCGTGCCTCCCCAGGGCCTGTATCTCTGGAGCACCCAGGCTCTCAGGAGATGAGCTGCTGGCCGCTTCCATCACCGCTAGCCTGCTGGACCTCTGCGGGCCAGTGCGTGGGGTGAGCCTTCGTTTTCCTGTTGTTTGCACACCTTTGTTTCGGCAGCATCATAACATTATGTTAATATTTTAATAATTTTGTGAGTCTGTAGATTTTTAAGACAAAATATAATTGAGAATTTTCTCAAGTCTCAATTTAAGGGTTCCTTCCAGATCTTTGATTCCCTGAGACATTAATTCCTAAAGTGTCTACAATAACTGGTGCTTAATTCCATAATCTAGGAAACAATCACTCAACACTTCATAGCAATAGATACAGTTCAGACACAAGTTAGTTACAGTAACAGAGTCTGGAAGTAGAAAGACTGTCACGTGACTCTTGGGTGTCATGTGACTCTTAGGTGGGTGTTCTGGGCAGATGGCTCTGCTTGCTTGCCTAGGGTGTTTCCCAGCCCAGGGTTACACTGTTGCATTGCTCTCTGTTGTCTAGGGTATTATGAACATCTACATGGCAGAAGCTGGGTCAGTGTGGAGGTGAGGGAGGCTCAAGGAGCCATGTTGGGCGTCACTCTTCCCCACTTCTCACAGGTAGATCTTACTCGTGCCGTCACCTGCCGTGTGTAAAGAAGACTTTAGAACAGTATCCAGGTACCACATAAAGTTTCAGATGTGGTGGGGTGCCAAAGAATCTCTAATGGAAGAAAGAGCGGACACTGGGGGACTGTGTTTCCATTGATTGCCAGCTAGATTAGCAGCTTTCCTTTCCTTTTACAATGTTCTTATTCCAGTAGCATAGTCTGAACCAGGAGCTAGAACTTGTCCCTACAGAACGTTACCAACACATAGTAAGAGATCTTGGACATGGATGTTACCATATTAACCTGCTTGTATGGTTTTCAGGGCATCTGTACACTGTGCAGAGTCCCCTTCTCTGCACCTGCTCTCTCCATTTCTCACTTGCATTACCTAAAACACTTTAGCCTGCAGCCTGTTGAGATTAGACTGGGACCTATGAGGTCTTTTGGGCAGAAGTAGTTTTTAACCAGCCGCAGCAGTTCCTGTCCACGACTAGTTAAGACAGGATTACCCTATTTTGTCAGGGAGACCGTATGCAATAGAAAACCAAGAGCTTTCCCATTGACTGTGTTACTTGGTTGTAAGTGGATTGTCTGAAAATAGCATGTAATTATATTAAGGTGTAAATATTAAACTTAATTTTAAGACTTTTTGCATGCTGTCTTCTTCGGTCTCTTGTCAACAGTAAGGAGTGGACAATGGTACTAACTGTGACTCTACACAGTTACAGTCCATTTGGGGAGAGTTGTATAAAG
The DNA here is from genome assembly GCF_018167655.1 of Microtus oregoni. Taxonomy (NCBI): domain Eukaryota; kingdom Metazoa; phylum Chordata; class Mammalia; order Rodentia; family Cricetidae; genus Microtus; species Microtus oregoni. The sequence goes on from NW_024543088.1 coordinate 24,133,484, forward strand.
CTCATTTTAAAACAGTCCATGCTTCCTGATTCAACATTTGTTATCTTATAATATTTAAGACTTCTAATTCCTTTTTTGGAGTATTTGTATACTGTGATCTCACCTGAAGGATTTTTTTTTTTTGAGCCAGAGTCTCATGGAGTCTGAGCTAGCCTCAGACTCACTATGTAGCCACGGATTCCACCAGACTTCTGAGTGTCTGAGCTAGCCTCAGACTCACTATGAGCCACGGATTCCTGTCCTGTCTCTGCCTCCCAGCTACTGGGAATCCAGGAGTGCAGTGCCACACCTCATACAGGTGACCTTATATTGAAATGGGAAGTACTAACATGTGCCTTAGCAATGTTATACCTGGCATGGGCTATGCTGGCAGAATTGTCCCCGCTCTTTCTTGTCTGTTTTCTTCACCTCCTTCCTCTGTACAGACCAGTTCCACTCTTTCCTCTTATTGTAACTGGCTAGAACCACCCTGCGTAAAGTGATCATTCTCTTAGAAAGAAAAAGAAGACTTAATCCAGGCCCTTGCTAAGAGGATGGCGGTGCAAACTGGGAGTGGTAGAGCAAACTGCATCACAAGGATAGGGTGTGTTTGTGTAAGGACAAGCCTTTATTCCCTTTACAAACACGCACATGCCAAAGACAAGCAAATCACAAGCACAGACTGTCGTCTAGGCCGGGAGGAGCAGATTTCAGCCTTCCTCCAGTCTCCTCCCTTCTCGGGGCTTCTGCAGTTACTCTCCTCAAAGTTCTTGTCATACAGGCCCTTCACTTCTTTGGTTAGTGTTACTCACAAGATATTTTATGTTATTTGTGACTGTTGTAAACAGTGATGTTTCTCTGATTTCTTTCTCGGCCCCTTTATTTGTATATAGGAGGGCTACTGATTTTTTCTTGTATCCAGCCATATTACTGAAACTATTTATCAGCTGTAAGAGTTCCCTTGTAAAATTTTTGGGGTTGCTTATGTAAACAATCATATCATCTACAAAGAGCAAAAGTTTGATTTCTTCCTTTCCAATTTGTATTTCTTTGATCTCCTTTTGTTGTCTTATTGCTCTAGCTAGAACTTCGAGTACTATGTTGAAAAGGTACGGAGAGAGTAGACAGCTTTGTCTTGTTCCTGATTTTAGTGGAATCACTTTGAGTTTTTCCCCATTTAATTTGATGTTGATTGTCAGGCTGCTGCATATTGCTTTTATTATGTTTAGATACATTCATTGAATCCCTGATCTCTCCATGACCTTTATCATAAAGGGATGCTGGATTTTGTCAGATGCTCTTTTAGCATCTAATGAGATAAGTATATGTTTTTTTCTTTCAGTTTATTTATATGGTGGATTACATTGATAGATTTTCATATGTTGAACCAATCCTGCATCTCTGGGATGAAGTCAACTTGATCATAGTAGATGATTTTTCTATTTGTTCTTGGATTTGGTTATTGAATATTTTTGGTGCTAGAAACTGGGCTTTTCATTGTTGATGTTCCACTTTGTAAAACACTTTTAAGGACTGGTGTGTAGCTTGCCCAGTGGTACAGGGATGCCTAGCATGAACAAGGCGCAGGGTACAGCTTGGATCCCAGCATCACAGACTAAAAAAGTTCATCATTAATTGTTATTCTGTCGATGATGGGATACAGATGGGGAGAGGGGAAAGGGCAATGAGTAGGATTCTAAATGTCTAGTTTTCACCGTACTACAGGATTTCGACACAGCTAGAGGATGAACCCATCTCCTCATGGCCTTACTTTGCTTACACATACAATCAACCTATCTGCTATGTACCTTGTGAGCTGTAAAGTACATTATTTACAAAGAATGTCTAGGACCATATTCCTTCCCCATTATTGTTTTTCTAGAATTTAGAAACCTGAAACCCTAAAAGATCACAGTGTAATGAAGATTGTTAGACACAAAAGGCATGGCATGTAAAACAAACACAAAGAATAACAAGAAGCTTGGGGATGTGGGTCGGTGGCAGCGTGCTTAACTAGAACGTTTCATCCCCAACCCTGCAAAGTGAATGAATGAATGAGTGAGTGAATAAATGAATGAATGAAATAGACATGTGTTAACTGTATATATTATTGAATAGGGATTTGTAAAGCTTTTTATACCATGACTCAGAGTAAGGAATATGACTTCTGTGGCACCGAGTGCACACACACACAGGACAAACAAGTCTCTTCGGATAGCACACCCAGCGTATCCAATGAGATGCGCTGCTCCCCGTGCCGTCGGAGCTCATCTCATTTTAAAGGTGAGCCTTTAGCCACTCAAGTGACTGCACAGCCTGTACTGGATTGTAATTGGAGTTTTTGAAAACAGTTTTTTGGAAACAACCTCACATAGCCTCGGTTGTTCAACTCTAGCCAGAGGTGACTGTGAACTTCTCATCCTCCTGCTTCCCCCTCCCAGCAGGCGAGTGTCTACACCATGCTGGGGCTCGAACCCAGGACTGGCACTTGCCAACCGAACTGCAGCCTCAGCCTGAAAAGTTTCAAAATTCCCGCTGCGTAGCACACAAATCAATATGTATTTTCTGTCATTGTTTTTAACCTATTAAATATTCCTTTTCCTTAAAGTGGAAAAAAACGTATTATACACAAATTCACACATTTGTTTTGCTGTTTTCACATTGAGCATTGTTGTTTTTAGTGTTTACTTTCAAAATGTTTTAAAGTGGCAGCTGGAGCGATGTCTCAGAGGTTGAGAGTCTTCCTTGTAAACGACCTGAATTCAGTTCCTGGCATCCACATCAAGAGGTGACAACCAGCTTCATATAATTCTAATCCTGGGGATCTGATGTCTCTGGCCTTCTCAGGCACTTGCGCTCACGTGTTCCTATCAACACAAAGACACATACATAGAATTAAAAATAAAATAGAAATTAAAGGATTTAGAAGTATTATGCAGTAATTTTGAAATCTTTGCTGGCTATATATGTAAATTTTGAGCCATTTGCTTACTGGCCTTATTAAGGTAAACTTAGCATACAAGAAATTACACATCTTTAAAGTGTACAATTAGAGAATTTTTAACATTCACCTGGGAAATCATCACACAATGAGGTGGTGAGCTAAGCCTTACCCTGGTAGTTCCCCCCGAGCTCTCTAGTCCCTTTCCGCCATGCTTCTCCTTAGCCAAAAGCCACTTCTTCTCATCGGTCCCCTCTCCCTAGAAGTTTATACAAAGGAGTCATAAAGGAAGCCAGGCATGTCAGGGGTGCCGTAATCCCTTCTCTTGGGAATAGAGAGGCAGGTAAGGCAACTCAGCCTCTGCCTACCCTTATCCTATCATATCTATATCACTGCATGGTAACTTTGAGGACAGCTTGGGCTGTGTGAGACCCTGTCTTGAAATGGAGCAATCATAAAGAGCACACTGTCTTGTACGGCTTCTTGTACTCCTCCTAGGCACATTGCAACATGTCTAAACTGTAGCATGTGTGAACAGAACAGTTGTCATGACTGCTGAAGGCTCTGATGCTATTGGTTCACTTACTGGGCATTCCATTTGTGTTAAAGTCTTGTGTGTACATTTTCTAAATCTTTGTTTTATTTTTTCCTGTTTTCATACAATATTGAAAACAAAGCATGCCACATTCACGTTTTTTTCTGAAGACTATAAAGGTGGCCTCTACAGGAATAACACTGGAAAGCCTGGAGCTCAATCAGCTGATTCTGAAAACTCCAGCCCAAGTAGACGCTTGACCTGAATCTGTAATGTGCTCAATGTAATAGACAAGGTGGCTGGCTTAATAGCAATGATTTAAAGGAACTCCCCAGTCCACACGAAGAGTATACTCCATGCATAAATCAAATTTCTGAATGATATTCTGTGCTCAGGTATTCATGCGTGTAAATAACTAGGAGGAGAATGGTCCCATCACACGGCAAGTGTATGTTAACACTTTAGGACATTCTAGGGGAGACGGCTGAGTCAGTTAAGTGCCTGCCATTCAATCATGAGTGCCGGGAGATGGCTGAACCACTGAGTGCTTGCCGTTCAGGCATGAGGACGTACAGTTTAGACCCTCAGTAGCCAGGTGTCTGTGTCCATGTATGTCTCCAGGCATTGTGGCATAACCCTAGCAGTGTGTGTGTGTGTGTGTGTGTGTGTGTGTGTGTATCTCCAAGCATGGTGGCATGTCTCTATAACCCTAGCAGTGTGTGTGTGTCTGTGTGTGTATGTGTGTATCTCCAGGCATAGTAGCATGTCTCTATAACCCTAGCAGTGTGTGTGTGTGTGTGTCTGTGTGTGTATGTGTGTATCTCCAGGCATGGTAGCATGTCTCTATACTCTAGCACTATAGAGTCAGCGGAGAGGGAGTAGGTGGGCAGCAGAGAGAAGCGGCTCCCAAGGGCTTTCTGGCATCAGTTTAGGCTCAGTGTGAGACCTTGTCTCAAGTAATAGGGTGACGAGTAACTGAGAAAGACAACTGACGGCTTCTACAAGCACATACTCACATGTACACAAACATACATACGGAAATGCTGGCTGTTTTCATAGCTGTGACTGAGGATGTAGGAAAGATGGTCTCTCGAAAGTACGCACCGACTGTCGCCTTGTGGTGCTGTACGTCTGTCTTCTGCTTTTTCATCCACACCATGTATGAGGCCCTTCTCCTTACATCTGTGAGATCAGTGTAGGCTAGGACTTTTGTAGTACCAAGCACTGAAAAACACCCTTAAATAAAGCTAAGTGTAATACACATACCTCTCTCTCTCATCTATATATTACCATTATATATATTACATTTTATATATATATGAGAGAGAGAATGAAAGAATTCAAAAAGATTATCATCTCCCTTAGCAGGGTTGTGGTGGCACACGCCTTTAATCCCAGCACTAGGGAGGCAGAGGCAGGTGGATCTCTGTAGGTTTGAGGCCAGCCTGAGCTACAAAGCAAATTCCAGGACAGCCATGGCTATTACATAGAGAAACCCTGTCTTGAAAAACCAAGAAAAGAGAGAGAGAGAGATTATCATTTTCCCATATAATAACAACTTTGTTTCTTCAAAACAAATAAACATGGTATATGATTCTTTTAAAGCTAGCGTTTTGGGTGCCTCTTTCCCTTTGCGTGAAGCTGGCTGGAGCGTGTGGTCTGACCGAGTAGTCCTGGCTGGACTGCCTCACGAGATACATTCTAGTACGTTGAGCCTCCCATCTGCTTCAAATACTTCACTTGCCTCACCTTAAAACAAGATTCAAATTCTTGCCTTAAATCATCGTAGGAACCGAATGGAATATTTACTGGGACTTTTCTAGTCTGCTTTCTGTTGCTCAGATAATGCTTTCTTACCAAAAACAACCTGGGGAAGAGAGGGTTTATTTCAGGCAGTATTTCAAACCACAGTCCATCATTGAGGGAATTGAGGGCAGGAACTCAGGGCAAGGTCCATGGAGGAATGGTGTTTACTGGCTCACTCTGTGGCTCGCTCTCAGCCCCATGCTCAGCTATCTTTCCTTACAGCCCAGCCCCACCCGCTTAGGGATGGTACTGCCTATAGTGGACTGCGACCTGCCACGTCAATCATCTGTCAAGACAGTCTTTGGCAGACATGCCATAGGCCAATCTGATCTGGAGGATCCCTCAGTTGAGATCCCCAGAGTCGACAAGGCTGTGACAAGCTGACAGCTGACGCTCGCTAGGAGCAGTTTAGCAGAATGCTTGAAATCTTGGTGAAGCTCTATCATTTGTAGCTCTGTTATCATTGCGCTCCATAATAGTCCTAGCCACCAGAGGAAGAGCTAGGGACACAGATAATGCACTGGTAAGTGAGAAAAACATCTTTGGCTCACAACACAAAATTCTTTGGGGAGAGTCTCTTCTCTCGAATAATTTCTTGAGCTATTCTAATATTTTTCTTTCAGTATATTTAGACTAGTCATAGAAGAAAGAATCGATTAAAATGGACATTCAGACAAAGCATTGAAAACCAGCTTTAAAATCAATGTCAGGAAAGGGATCATAGAAAAACAGGATTTTACAATCTATTTGAAGAGACAGAGACTCACAGGTATAATCTGTTGGTCTCACAAGAAGAGCCAAGGATGAAAAATGTGTGCAATGTGGAGCTATAGAGGCAAATTTTAGCAGTGTGTGTCCATGTGTGGTGTGGCTGACGCCGCAACATCAAGGCAATGCTCTGTGGCACTTGCAGCCATTGGTAGTGGGAGACTGAGGCACCTGGCTCAGAGACTTTGAGGTCATCCTTGGCAGCATAGAAGACTGTGTTTGAAAGAAAGAGAAAGAGAAAGAATGAATGAAAAGAAAAGGAAATTAAACAACGATAGATCCCCCTCTTGAGTGGAGAATACTGAGCACTGAAGATGTTAAAGACAAAAATAAAATGTAAAAACTGAAAAATGTCGAAGTTAGAAGATAGGTCTTGAAGGTTAATCGATACAAGTATAGAGGTTCCTAGTGTTAAAGAGACTGGCATAGGGGTCGGGTTGTAGTTGGCCTTGTGGAGTGTGGGGGGATACAAACGATGTCAGTAACTTCACGCCGAGGTCTCCCTTGGCTGCAGCCCATGGAAACCCGTATCAAATTGGTTTAAGCTTTAAAAAGAAAATGAAGCGAGGAGGGAGAGACTGATTTGCTTGTGGGGTGAGGGGGCACAGCTTCAGACGTGTATGGTAGGATACTAGTTATAAGAAAAGCAGAGAGCTGTACTGTAGTCTTGTCCATTAAAGGGATGCGCATAGCTCTCTGCTCACGCTTTCCTTATAATTAGTATCCTAATTAAAAAAAAAATTGGTTTACTTCTCAATAGTTTCAGCGAACATCCTAGGACTGAGTCTGATCATTTCCATTGGCTGGCTTTGCCATGTGTCTGTCCTTTTTCACTAACCATGACCCAGGGCATGAGGTGGTCCGACTTGTGCTCACTCTTCAAACCCTTAGAGAGGGCTTGAAAGTGGCCGGAGAAACAGTTCCCTCAAAGTGGGGGTGTGATTGGCCTACCTAAAGGAAAAGGCAGATGCCCGCTCCCTTCTGTCTCTGCCTTCTGTCTTATCTCTACTTTGAAGGCAGAATGAAAATGCCTCCTTGTTCCTAGGTTTACCTGTCTTGATCTTACGACTTCCCGCTTCAGCTTCCCAAAGGCTGAGTGTGCGCCAACCCTCCCAGTTCTGGGGTTTGTACCACTCTTCAGGAAGTTTCTTCTAGCTTTCTCCATCACTAACCCCATCTTCACACTGTGCCACCACCCTCGACAATGGCCTGATCTGGATGATGCAAGGCACAGAGTAACAGTCTCATTTTTTTTCTTCTAGTATGTAAAATGTTTCCAGAATTCCAGAAAGTATGTTTAGACCCCTGAAAGCTTGGTTATGGCACCTCACCACAATGGATCATCATCATTATGGATGATGCATTTTGAGGTTGCTAAATATTTGATCAATTGAGAAGCAATTCGCTCCAGTGTGTTTGCAGTATCAGCCAGGAGAATTCTTACATCCTTCACTAATAAGCACTCCTTTGGCAGAGAGGATACATTAAAACTTCATCATGTTGTTACAGTTTGTCTAGATAGCATATAGCATTACAAAAATTGCTCCTCTACAGTTGATTTGATGTTTTATTATCCTTTGAAAAAAATATTTCAGAACTCAGATTCAGTTAACTAATGGTACTCTTTTAAGTTTGCCAAACTATGCATGCATTTAAGGGGTTCCTTTTATCATAAAGATGATAATAGAATTTTCCTACATGAGATTTTTATCTTTTTAATGTTCATATATATGTATTTAAATCTAAAATTTTATTCATAGTGATTTTAAGTGCTTATCATCACACACACACTGAGGTTAGGAGGGAAGTCAATTCAAAACAAGGACGAACAAGCAAAGCGTTAATTATAAAAGCATGTATATTAGACATAAACAGACTGTGACCACAGCAACGGGGACAAAGGTGGTAATTCACTGGATTATAGTGCAGTTACCTGTAATGTGGGTGTCTAATTTTCTAAGAATAGAAAACCTCTCCCTGGTATGAAGCTCTAGTGCAAACCCCCTGCCTGCGCTCTTTTTCTGGGAGGCACCATGCACGCTACTGGACACTGCAGAAGCATTTGGTATTCCTTATAACAATCTTTTAAATACAAATGAGACCACGGGACTGAGTGGCCGTGATCTTGCCAAGCTGATCCAGGCTGGCCACCCCTGGAGATCCAGGCTGGCCACCCCTGGAGCCTGTGTAGCTGTGGGACTCCCCCTTAACACAAGTATAACTTAGTGATTTGTAGAAGAGTATTTTCCTTATTTTTTAAAATCACTTTCTCCGTTTAATGGGAAGTAAGCAAACATAATTGAATAGCCTGCTAAGGTCTTTGAACACTAAATTCCTGTGTTGATTAATGGTGCATTCGCTATGGGAAGGGTACAGAGAGGTTAGGGTTAACACACAGACATGAGAGTAGAGAGTTCAGACCCGTGTTCTCAACTAGGAGAGTGTTTTCCATACTAGATAGTACCGTTTCGTACAAGCTGCATCCTAATGTGAAAATTTTAGCCGCTTTCTAAGGGTTCTTTATTAGCCGGCCTGCTTACCTGAAGCACTGTCCACACTGGTTCAGAACCTCAGATGATTCTGCCAGTCTCCTAAAGAAAGGATACTTGGTTGACCTTTCCTTTGGGGAAAAAAATGTTACTGGTCAATTATATGATTTCCTGAATGTATCTGTTAGAGTTTTATTATAATAAAAGTAGTGGTAGTGTATTATTTCCATAATTTTGAGTCTTGTACCTGAGTAGCTGTTGAAATTTCCGTTCTAAAGGGGTGAGGGAGTCCACAGTGTTTGACTAATAACACACCAACTACAGATACAGCGTGCTACCTTCCGTAATCTGATGATGTGCTAACTCCTGTGTGCGCTACTTTATCTAACATCCACACAATGCATAGTGTAGCCTCTATAGGCCTGTTTACGAAGGAGAAAACTGAAGCTCAGGCAGTCTAGGCTCCCGTGATTGACAGGCAGCACAGAGCTTTGCAGGTTTTGACCCCTGCACACTGGTACCTGGGGCGGAAATCCAAGTCTGCATGCATCAGTACGTGTGCTAACTATATTCTTTTTTTTCTACAATGTTTGATCAAAAGTAACTGCTGAGTCTTGGTACTTAAGATCTGCCTTAGTTTATGGTTGTATAACAAGCCATTTTCCTTTTTTAAATACACATTTTTCACAAAGAACAAAAACTAAAACAGCTCATATTTCTATAGCAAGAAAAAAATGTACCATGATTCCTATATTTAGGTTTGGGTTTTTTGTTTGTTTGGTTTTTCAAGACATGGTTTCCTGTGTAACTTTGGAGCCTGTCCTGGAACTCACTCTGTAGACCAGGCTGGCCTCAAAGTCACAGAGATCTACCTGTCTCTGCCTCCGTGTGCTGGGATTAAAGGTGTGTGCCTCCGCTGCCTGGCAGACGTTTATCTGCTAATGAATTTTGAAAATGTTCTTAAGTAAGAAGAGCAGAATCATCTCCTAGTCATTACTGAAACCTGAAGGGGTTAATTTAATGGCTGTATAGCTCCCACACTTGTCCATGTTGCTGACATTAAAAACTATTCAAGATGATAAAATTCAACTCAGGGTTTATTGAGGTGACTATACTAGATGTTAGCCATTAGCCACATGTGATTATTTTTAAAACTTAACTAAAATTTAAGAATTTGAATTTGGTTCCTCAAGCTGGGCAGTGGTGGCGCACGCCTTTAATCCCAGCACTCAGGAGGCAGAGGCAGGCGGATCTCTGGGAGTTCGAGGCCAGCGGGAACAGAGTCAGTTCCAACACTGGCTCCAAAGCTCCAGAGAGTTTGGCTCCTCAAGCACACCAGGCCCGTTTCACTTGTGGTGACCACGTCTGTGCATTCATGTCACCTCAGCAGGGTTCTCCTGGGTGGCGCCCTCTTAGGGTGCACACCTTTATATGTTTGTCTTCCCTTCTTCTTTCCCCATGTGCAATGATCTCTTCTGAGAATGATGGCTACACCTTCTACAGTTCGGATAGGCACCTTCCCGATGGCCTCCCATGAGACTTGACCTAGAGGACCCTGTTGGTTCAGTTGATGGTTCGGTGGTACCCGGAAGCATGATAACCCAGAGAGAATCCACCGGGCTGAAGTGACAAGGCCATACAGCCATCAGTTTTACCTCACCAGGTGATGTATTAAGCCACCAGTCTTGGGTGGGCTGTTCATAGGGGCATGTTTAGGCTCTGTACTCTTGAACTGCTGCAGAGACGCTCCCTACCACTGGAGGACTGGTTCAATGTGCTGCTACTAATTGACCCTTGCTATAATTATGGCAACTTCCAGAGCAAACCAGCTGGCTTTTAAAATAGCTTTCTTTGTGTAGACATGATTTGCATGCAAACCCCTGAAAACTTTTAACATATATAGCTTGATACACTACTTGCGGATCTTATTGGTATCATCTATAGTAAGCCCATGTGGACTGTTGATTCCCTCTGTTAATTAGCCTGTATGATTTTAAGAGGAAAATGGTTTGTTTGTTTTTATAAGTCTGGGAGTTCGATTGTATTCTTGTTGGTCTTGATTACCATTAAAACAAATAAGTATGCGTATTTTTCATCTTATTCTCATTTAAAATCATTCTCAAATAAGGTTGACATATGGATATTTGGCATAGTCTTTGTGGTACCCTCAGGGCCTACCAGCAACATTTCTGTACTATACTAGCTGTGAGCACTCCTACCCTACATAGATAGATAAGCTTCTTTGGTCCATCTTTTCCACAGTGATATTCTACAGACTTTTTTCTAGAGATCGGGTGACCCTCTTTGCCCCTGATATTCTATTCCTTGTATAAAGCAATAGTGGAAAAGTCTTGTAACAAGCACTTCCCCTCTCTTTGCTCTACACGCATCTTGTTGAGCACTAGAATGAATCTGTACGAAGGCTCTCAGCCACTAGACTTCTCGCAACTGAGATCATGTGGGTTCAAGGATTTGGGACCATTTCCAAATACAAAAAGTGATGGTCAGTATTTGGAAAGTATTGATAATTGTAAAGCAAAGTCTTAGGGAGAAGGGATAGTCTGTTACGTTAGTCTCCACTTTGGTATAATGTTAAAAAATTCAGAATAAATAAATGTCATGAGCCCATTTGGTGAGTGAGCAAGATGTCTTTGCTGCTAAGATTCCACACTGAAGTCAGATTTTGCTCCAAGATTCATTAAGAGCCTTTTAGAGCCTTGTCTTTTGTTAGTCTTATTTGTTTTGTTTTGTTTTGTTTGGGGGGAGGAGGGTTCGAGACAGGGCTTCTCTGTAGCTTTGGAGCCTGTCCTGGAACTAGCTAGATTTATTTAAATCTAACTGTAAGTCACCCTTCTCCTCCCACTTTTGATACACCACAAAGGTCAGGAACACATTGTTACAAAAAGCAATTCAGTTTATGTAAAGCCATCTTACCCTTGCCCTGTTATTTTAGTGTACCGAATTGTGTTATGGGGTGTATACATGGTGACCTGTCTCTAATCTTAGGAACTAATTATCTGATTTTGATTTATTTTTCTCATATTAAGCATGTTATTGAACATCAAGAAAGGGGTTAAAGGAAATAGCTCTAATATCCCCAGTGAATAGAAAGCTCTAGTGATTTAACTTTGGGACATTGAGCCTTCCAGAATTCCCTTTTGACTCCTTTATTCAATAGCAAGACCAATGCTTTTATGATAACCACAGTCTCTCCCCTCCCTCTCTTCCCCCCATCCTCTTCCCCTCCTCTCCTGCCCCCCCCCCCCCCCCCGCTGCTGCTGCAGCTCTGCTGGTTTGGTTTAAGGCTGTGACAGATGTCTGATTGGCGGGCTCTGTTTATTCTGTGACCAGATTCTTTCTGAAAGAGGGCTGGCCATACCTGCCCGAAGCCTATTGGCTGTGTGTGCTCTGGGCCCTCCCCTCCCCCCCCCCCCCTTTCCTTCACAGCACACACCACCACTAAGTCTGTGCGGGGATCCTAAACCAGCCCAATTTACATCCATTCATGAATGTGTGACGTCAGCAAGCTTGAGCTCCTCTGCGGTGGGCTGGAGGATTGTGTGGGTCGATCTCCCTCCCCCTTATTTTTCTATTTCTGCAAGGCTCTGTAGATTAACCTTCCATCTTTTTAGAGCAAGAAAACGGAACGGCATGTGTAGGAATTCTTCATTGTTGTGAGTATTGCACTCTTTTCCTCTTTCAGCAGCGTGTATCGCACAAGGACAGATGGAGAATTTATCTGTGCTTTACGCTTATTAGAAAACTGTTATTACTGAGGAAGACACAAGGTGGGAGAGACAGGAAAAGGCCGAAGGAAACCCGAAACCCCCCAACCCCGGCGCGGCTCAGGGACTGACAGCTGGGTTTTCTTTGCTTGCTTGTCTGCCGGCTAGACGTGGACATTTTTTGATTACGGTTCTGCACGTTGCCTTTGGATGCTTGCTTGGTTCGTCTTAAAGGGAGAGTCAGTTCCTTCGAGAGGATGTGGATGTGTTGGGGGAGCCTCAGGGAGGACCAGGAAGGAGCTGCAGAAAGCGGGGCCAGCAAGCCGCAGCAGGCTCTCACTTGTCCTGCACTTGTCTCCTGTGCTGTCCTCCTACCATGTCTAACCCTTCAACCTTGCCTTTGTCTCATAACTGTGTAACAGTCAATATTTTGTGTTTGCAATATGGGAAGATAAATGCTTCTTCAACCATTTTCAAAAGCCTTTATGATGAGAGCGGTTGGTGTATATTCATACATATTTGTGGCTCTTTTAAAAATAGCATTTTAATATCTAAACATCTGCACAGAAGGCTGAACCAGCATTATCCTTAAATTGTAAGGATAATTATTTTTTTAAGATTGCTAATGGAATGATTTCTTCCTGTGTTCCGAAATTGTGTTGTATAGAAATGCGCCTGAATGTTTTTCTAGGACGAACTTCCAATTGGAAAGTTTGCTCTGCTATGTGTTGGAAATTGGAGGAAGTTCTGGTATCCTCCGTGTGTAGAGTTGGTTTGAGAATTTGTTTATAGTTTTAACAAGAAGTGTCCGTGGTTGTTTTCCAGTGCTTGGGTTTGTTCTGAGGAAAGCTGCGACACTGTCCTGTTCTGCCCAGGCTGGTCTCTGAGCCCCTATGATCTGGTCGTATTTCCCAGCTTTGAACAACTGGTCAACTACTCTGAAACATGGCTTTGGTGTTTCTTTGTGGAGAGAGAGAGAGAGACAGAGACAGACAGACAGACAGACAGACACACACACACACACACACACACACAGAGAGAGAGAGAGAGAGAGAGAGAGAGAGAGAGAGAGAGAGAGGCCCATTATTTCTTTTCACTCAACCGCGTCTTACTTTTCGTAGTCAGTGCCTGGTTTTGAGTTCTCCTAGAGCACAGTTCTAAACTGTGGCACTCATGGTAGCTTTAAGGCCATTCTTCCCTGGATTCTTTGGGGGGAGTTTTATTCTTAATCTTCTAAGTGAACATACTTTCAGTTTAAAATTATCATACCCAAAACTGAAATACTTAATGTTCTTTCTCAAATTAATATTGAATATCCTCATTTTGTTTTCTCTGTGTGTTTTAGTGTCCTGGAGTTGCAGGAGGGAGCCCTCCGCCTATTGCCCAGACAATTATAGTTTTGTGTTTTGCTGTTTTTATTTCCTGAGTTAAACCATTTAATACTATTTTAGATAAAATTTCCAATATTTTAAAATATCTCAATATATTACAACATTTTTCTTTTTTCTATCCTCTCAAGACTTTGTTGAGAGCATTTCCAAATATCTATTAAAGTGTTGAAGTCTACTAGAAGACCAAATCATTAACCTCTAAAAAATTATGTTTATGTATTCAAAGTTATTTTGGGAAATGTTCATTAGATTCTGTCTTTATGCTTACTTCATCAGGCCAGAGCTTTATTTCCATGAAAGAAATTTAGCTTGCACATGGATTTATTGAAGTAACATTGTCCTTCTAAGGCACAGGGTGGATAGAGAAACCCCCCGTCCCACTCCTAGTGGCTGCATTCTAGATTATGTTTATTTTCATGTATAACGTACTTGTGGGATAAAACAATAACTCTTAATTGTTTAATATCAAACAATAAAATACTGTGTATCAGTGATCATCAATAGATGTCTTTCTGTCTAAAAGTTGAAACTACTCCAGGAGTAGGGATGAATTTATTTAGTAAACAAAGTCAGTCAGAGCAGAGCTGGGTCCTGGGGAACTGGCATCAGCATGGCTCCTAAGGGCGAGAGGCCACATCCAAGGGCTGGCGTACACACCGCGGCTGTACTTGGATGCAGAACCCGGGAGCCTGGTTTGCACTGTCTACTTCCCTTCCTCTTTGTGCGCTGCTGACTGATCACACGTGGAGCTCACGTGAGCCAAGATAGGCAAGGTGAATGGACCGGCCAGGTGCTGTAGCCTGATACTTGGAGTTTTTGTTAAAATTAAAGAGCATTACCTAGGAACACTCCGCTGGTTGAAGAAAAACAAAGTCATTCCAAGGATATCACACACCTGCTATGTCAGTTATGATTCCAGAAAAAGAAATGGAGGAGTCAAAGTTTTAGAAGATGTGATTTTTATTCCCAAGAAATCTAGAAGGAAAATTAGTATACATCAACTTTAACATTAGAATTTACAACACAATTTTTCTCCTTCCCTTCCCTTTTCTTTTCCATCCTCCCTCTTTTTTTTTTTCACTATTGGGTGGTCTTAGTAGATTCACCATGACCACAGTCAATTTTAGAATATTTTCATTATCAAAAAAAGAAGAAGAAGGAGAAGGAGAAGAAAAGGAAGGAAGAACCTACACGCTCACTAGCAGTCATTCCTCCTCACCCCTCAGCGCTAGACAACCACCAATCAATCGCCCCTTTCATATTTATTTGCTTATTCTGGACATTTCTTCTTTAACTGTGTAAAAAATTTATTGGACTTGGTATATGGAAGTCCAATAGAATGGTCTTTTTTCTGGACATTTCTTATAGATAAATCATATAGTGTATGATCATTTCTAATTAGCTTTTCTCACTTTTTTCAAAGTTCATCCATTACATGGATCGGTACTTCATCTCTTTATATTGCCAAATAACATATAAGTTTACATAAACTATGTCATCTGTTTATGGACAGGGGCTATTTCTACTTTTACCTACTAGGAATTCTACTGCTTTTTATATTCATGTACAAGTTTTTGCCAATCCTTTAATTTTCTTGGGGTAGAAATGGTGGGTCGTATGACAACTGTGTGCTGAACAGCTGAGGACGCACTGAGCTGCTTTCTGTGTTGGCTGCCCCATTGCACAGTCCCATCAGCAACGCACAGTTCAGACCTCTCCACATCCGGGGAAGCGGCGACTGTTACCCGTCATGACACGAGTATCACCTTAGTGGGTGTGAAGTGCATCTCATCGTGCCTTTGTTGATGCCGCCCTGGTGGTGGTGGTGCTGAGCATCTTTTGATGAGTCTGGCCATGCGTGGATCTTCTCTAGAGAAAGGTCTGTTCAGACTCTTTGCATATACTAAAAAATAGTTATTTGTGTTTTTATTAATGATTTATGAAAGCCCTTTCTATACTTTGGACACAAGCTGCGCTGTGCTAAGTGAATGGCAAATATTTTCTCATAGGCTGTGGGCTGCCTTTTTCTTCGTGTTGAGTACCAAAACCTACGTCTTTATGAAGTTCAGTTTCTTTTGTGTTTTTAGTTTGTGTGTGTGCTTTGATGTTATAAAGGCTGTGTTCTCTAACAAATAAGGTCCATCCCTACGTTCCATTTGTACATTTTATAGTTTTACCTCAAAGATTAGTTAATTTCTCAATATGATATAAGAAAGGGATTCAGCATCACTTTTGAGTATCCAGTTGTTTCAGCACCCTGTTTAAAAGGATCCTCTTTACTCCGATAACTTGTCCTGGCATTCTATCAGAGAACTTTCAGAACAAAATGCTGCCACATGTGATGGCCTATACTGTAATCCTACTTGGGAGGTGGAGGCAGTAGATTAGGTGTTCAAGGCCATCCTTAACCACGGTGAGTTTGAGGTCAGCCTTGGCTGCCTGAGACCCTGGCTCATAAAACAACAACATAAAGTCCTGACATAATACTCCCATTCCTGGAGATTCGTATTTAGTTGGCCTGGAAATAGGTAATCGGTTTACTCATCTGTACTTTTGAAAGCGTCACTGATTGTAATATGTGGACAGGGTTGGAAAGCATTAGTGTGGGTAATTTTAGGGTTAGTTTTAGGAAATAAGAGAGGCACTATTCCTAAATAAGGACCCAGAATGAGCAAAAACAGAATTCTGACATGGAAAGGAAGAAAGAAAGCGATGAAGTCTATTCATACTAGAAAGCGTGGACTTTCTCACGAGTCCCCAAAGCCACGGCATTGTCACAGTGTAGCGTTAGCATTTGGGTAGCAGTTAGGATGCGCTTATAAACCTCTCCAAAGTTCTTATGTATACCATTTCATTTGAACATAACCCTGAGAATACAAAGTAAATACTATTCTTGTTTTGCAGCTGAGACTGCTGACTCAAGCAGAGATACCGGAGAATATATGTAGTACTCAATTTTCAAATCCGATTCTGATTCTTAATCTTTCTTTTGTGTACAGTGGATTTTGAGCATTGGGTGGTACTCACAAATTTTTGTTGATCTAAATCTAGCATGAGTTACAAATCTTATTTTACTCTGGGCCGGACAAAGAGCAAAATAAGTTTAATTGTAGAAATAAAGGGTTGGGGGTTGGCACAGCAGGCGCAGTGGAAGATAAGAGGGTGGGGTTAAAGAGGATTCTCACGGCATAGATAATCATGGAGCCCAGATGCTGGTACTTTGCCAAGATGCAGCTAGCAAGAAGAACTCTAAGAAGATCAAGGGCTAACATGCTGTACTCAAGAGGTGATTGAAGAGATGGGGGAGAAATCATGATGGAAAGGAGAAGGGGCCAAGGTAGCACTGGCAGGCAGAGAGGCGTTGTCGTTCAGTTTTATTTATTTAATCATTAAGTATTTACTGCGTAGCTAATATTTATTTTAGGTACTAATGTGTGGCAGAGAACAAAGGAGACAAAAAGACTCGCCTCTTGCTTATTTGGTTCCAATGGAAGAAGACAAGGAGTAAAGAAATAACCTATTTAGTGGTAATGTTTTAAGGAGAAAACTAAACATGGAAGGGATTCCAGAGAACTGGAGGAGGCAAAGTAAAAGAAGTGTCTTTTCTAATTGAATTGGTTTGGTTTTTTTTTTCCTTCCAGATATTGGCTACTCAGAGAGATTAATGAGCCATTAAGCAGAGGCTAAGTCAGGCGAGAAGGAGAGAAGGGGTGGTGGAGGGAGAGGGAGGGTTGGATGCTCTGAGCCGGAACCCTTTGGTTGATCATTTGTACCTGGTGCCTGGCGTTCCATGAACACTGTTGGCAAGTGTGCTTTTGGTGAGGTGTGGTACTGGTGGTTCTTCAACAGATGGAGGGCCTGGCAGGGAGAGTTCTTAAGGAAGCCTTTTAGATTATACTTGCTACCCTGTTGGGAATCATCTTCCTGTGTGTGTGTATGTGTGCGTGCATGCGTGTGCATACATGTGTGCGTGTGTGTCCTCATAGCATCACCACGGCAGACCAGTGCTCAGGCCATGGTTAGAATCAGGCAGAGGACCACAGTGTATGCGGTAGGACGGACACTTCAGCTTCTATTGGTTTTTACACTTTAGTATGAGATTCACACACACACACACATACACACACACACACACACACACACACACACACACACATGCTACCTTGAACAGTTCACTGGCCTTCTTCATTTATCTCAATACTTACTTATATTAAGGTACTTTTACAAAATAAAAAAATCACTTTATTGTAAAGAACCTGTATGTAAAAACAGCATGCATCCGAGTTAACTACTCAAGCAAGTGCTGGCCCAGACGGAGAGTCCGAATCCTTCAGTGGACTTGTGTGCAACCCATCTGTAGACCTTTGCTCCGGATGTTGCGTTTTCACTACCAATTCCATTTTTATGTTCTTATCTACCACAAAAAATGAAAAACCCATGATAGAGTTAGAACTAGAGAAACCATTGCCTTAGATCCTCGCCCGTGATTCGCCTGTCCTTTATAAGACGGACTTCTGAAACTAAGCCCGTCATTTTGCTTCTCTGTGGAAAGGCCCTCTGACACGGTGTGGGAAGGATGGAGCTGCAGAGTGCAAAAGGCCTGCCCGGGGTTTGACCATTCTCAGCAAAGCCGTCAACTTCCTGGTGGCTGTACTTTGACTGTGTGTCCCTTTTAAGATGGGAGACGAAGACTTTGTGTTCAGATGACCATAATTACGACAGCGGAGGAACCTGGCTGTGAACGGCCAACATCAAACAGGCAAATGACCATTTCTAGGGCAGTCTGGTTAAAATCCAGGCCGATGCTAGTCCTTCCTCACTGCTGTCCTAGTACCTCCACGGAAGCTGCTGCCGCTGAGGAGGAGGTAGTGCTGTTCTGTGTTTCAGGTGGAGGTGCCCGAGCAAGACAGTGAAATAAAAAGGTAAACCGATCTCAGGCTGGTCCCAGGACTTCCTCCTAAATCAGTGGCTCTCAGCCTTCTTCAGTACAGTTCCTCATGCCGTGGTGACCCCCAACCATGAAATGATTTCGGCGCTACTGCATAACTGTCATGAATCGAAATGCAAATGTCTGACATGTAGGATATCAGATATGCGACCCTGTGAGAAGGGATCATGACCCACAGGTCATGAACCGCCCTGACCTAAACCTCGTCCAGACCTGATATGATCTTGCTGTCTTTGGGCATGCCCACTGTAAGTGGCTTTGCTTCAGCTGCTCATTGTACTCGAAAGGATGCTTCTTTCCACTGACGGGCCAGGTCCCGGCTGAGGGATGTGGCTGCAGGTCAGTCCCCTCCGTGTGGTGTAAACTACAGTTTTTCTTTGATTTGTCTCGTGTTCTCATGTGAAATTCATCAATTCGTATGAATGAATCCATCCATTTATGATTTTCATTGTGATGAAAGCTAACTCAAGCATTTTACTATGGTGGGTGGCTCTTTCCAGCCGTCTCTCACTGCCTTCTACTGTCCTTTCGCTCATGGTACAACTGAGTCAGACGTGAGTCCTGGGATGAGTGAGAAAGTGCGGGCTATTGGGGTGGAGGAGGGCAAGGAGTCAAGGAGAACCAAGTAAATGGCACATGCAGATGAAAATGCCATAAAGAAACCACTGACTTTCAGCCAGCCTCAACTGACTTAAAAAGTAAACACTTAAAAACAAGAAAATGAAGACCTGAAGACCCATTAAATCCATGCAGAGTGTGGCGAGATTTTGTGAAACTCTATTATTTTGCATAATGGTTGCTGGTTTTGAAAATTATTTTCTCGTATTTCCCCAAATAGTAAGTTGGTTGAGGGATTAGTGTCTTGAACTTGTAGATTTTGTTAAAGAAAGAAATTCAGTTGTGTTTTTTAAAGTAAGCATATTTGGGTAGATAGTTTATTGAGTAGGACCTGAGTTCAGATCCTCAGCACCCACAAAAACAAAACAAGACAAAACAAAAAAACGCTGGGCATGCAGAATTTTTGTGTAACCCTAGCGCAGTGACAGCTGGATCCCTGAGCTTGCTGGCTGGTCAGTCTACCTGAGGTGGCAGTCTCCAGGCTCAGTCAGCCTTTGACCTCCACACATACTTGCACAGGCAAGCACACCTACACACACGCATGCACACACACATACATACATTATAATATGAAAACTTACCCAAAGCTCTCTTTCCATTTGTAGATTTGTTTTACCAGGCTAGAATTTTCTTACATTCTTTTTCATATGTGCAATTGCCAAGCAGAGAAGGCTGGTACCTCTTCTTTTCTTTCGTTTTTGTTTCTTTGAGACAAAAATCTCATGTAGTGAAAACTGGTTTCAAAATCACTGTGTCTCTGTGGTGACTCTGTATCCTGCCCTTCCCTCCACCTCTCAAGCGTGGGATTGTGAGTGTGCGCCCCATGCCAGGCTGTGGTATCTCGTCTTAGCAGCTGTTAGGGTTTTGTGTGTCGACTCCTTTAGTACCGAGATTTTCTCCGTGTGACAGTGTGATAAAAAGCTGTCTTCTTGCAAAAACCGATTGTGTGTTGCGGGGCACCCCCGAGAGAATGCCCAGTCACTGCAGCTTTAGTTGTTTAAAAATACGAAGGAGAAAACAATGTGGGCCTTAGCAGACAGACACTGACTGTCTCCAGCCATTCCCTGGCCTGGGGAGTGGTGGAGAGGACAGCTCTGAGCAGACGTTCGGTGAGAGTTTGGAGGAGGCAAGAATGAGTTGATTGGGCCAAAGGGTTAAAGAAATGGCTGACGATGAGGGGCAGGAGAAAGATGATAACAAAGACAGAGGACAGAGCCCCAGGAGGCTGGGGCTGAATAGAGATGGCTGCTGGAAGTCAGGAAAGCAGCTCCACCTAGAACTGGGGGAAGTCACTGTAGGATCCAGACTGAGAAAGATTCTATTTTAGAGTCCTAAAGAGGACTATCACAGTTGCTATTACTAAAGAGGGATCAATTTGCAAAATAAGTCCACTGAGGCTTCTTATTACCCCCAGGCACGGTGCCTGCATTGTTAGCTGCCGGCAGGCCTGCCATTAATGGGATCCATTAGACTATCTGCAGGCGTGGATAACCACAGGTAATTGAGTCTAGTGAGATAAAGCCCGGCATAACACGAGTCAGGACTGCATCTTCCAGAGAAAATAATCCCTGGCTGAAGTAAGCAGAAGCGTTTTACCAATCACATAGCCATTCTATGATATCACGTATCCCAACTCTCTAAGTACGTATGCACGCCACAAAGGCACATCCGCAGCATACCAATGGCTGTTCCCATCGTGACCTCCAGCCCTCAGCGAGTCTCCCTTCCCTGTGTCAGGCAGAGCAACTTCTGGGGAAATGCCCACCTGACCATGCAGCTGGTCAGGCTCCAGAGCCAAAACGAAGACAGATTTTCCTGTCTTGCTACTTTCTCCCTACCCCCATCTCCTTTCTCTTGCCATTTTGAGTAGAATCTCTTCCATCTGTTCGTCTATAAAAAAAATAACTGAACATTTGCTTTCTATTGCTTGTGCAAATTTTCGAAGCCATGACTTTAAATATCCTCAGAGACCTCAAGTCCAGAGTACGTCTCTTGGGAAAAGGAATACAGCGGCATGGCTTTTTTGTCTCCTTCCTGATTTCTTTCCATCAGGACGTCTGCTGGTGTACTGACTCTGCTCTCCCTC
The DNA here is from genome assembly GCF_018167655.1 of Microtus oregoni. Lineage (NCBI taxonomy): Eukaryota > Metazoa > Chordata > Mammalia > Rodentia > Cricetidae > Microtus > Microtus oregoni. The sequence continues at coordinate 24,154,770 of NW_024543088.1, forward strand.
ACACTCACCACGTCCTGTCCTGCTCGCTGTGGACCTCACTTTATTTACGATGCAGTATCCAGTGAGGTTCTAAGAGCCTGGGGCTGGCCATCGCCTCTCTCTCTCTTCCTCTGTGCTGCAAATGAGTGTCCTGGCTGACGCTATCAAGACTATCAACAGTGCTGGGAGGAGGCAAATGCCAGGTGCTTGCTGGGCCTCTCCTGGAATTACTGTCTGGTTCTTACTGGCTCTATTGGTACATTTAGAACCGTGGATGATCAAGAAGCCGGGAGTAGTGCGAACTTTATAGGCAAGTTAAGCAAGAACGGAGCGGTCAGCCCAGAATCGGTGTGTTAGTCAGAGACCTAAACAAGGGCACAATGCTCTGCTCCTTTCTGGGAAGTTTGGGCCACCGTACTGACGACCTCAGCTGGCATGATAGCCCAGATCCCAACTATGCAGGGTGAAAACAGAGGAAGCCTAGGGGTTCTTTCCCTGGAGATGCAGCCATACTCAGATGAGGTGCTCGGTGGAGGAGGTAAGGTGTGGTCTGGTTCGAGGAAGTAAGGACGGAAAGGCTGGTGGTATGGTTCAGTGCCACACAGGTACAGAGCCAAAGTTCTGATCCCCGACACCCACATGATGCCTGCAATCCCAGTGTGTGGAAAGTGGAGGCAGGGGATCCTCGGCAAACTGACTAGCTAGACTACCGGAAGCCATGAGCTCTGGGTTGAATACTAAGATCCTGCCTTAGCAAGGTGTGGTGGCATGCATCTTTAATCCCAGCACTTGGGAGGCAGAGCCAGGCAGACCTGTCTGAGTTTGAGACCAGCTTGGTCTACAGAGTGAGTTCCAGGCTAGCCAAGGCTACACAGAGAGACCGTGTCTGATTTTTTAAAAAATAATTTTAAAAGACTCATCAGCAGAAGAATTTAATATAAGGTGGGAAGTGATGATTGAGAAAGATACCCAGCATCATCTTCTGGCTTCCACTTGCTCATACACATATGTCCATATGCATGCCAACATACATACACACGTGCACACCATCCATACAAAATGAAAGAGGTAAAGGAAGAAGAACCTCATTATCATTGAAAAGCCAAGGGCACCCTAGGAGAAACTGGAAGATACTCTAAGGAAGTACCCATACTGGAGAGTCTTCTGCGTCCAAGTCTTGCCAGGCTCATGAGCAATATGAACTTACAATGGTGACCTACCTAAAATAGCCCATACCCAGAAACTATGCTACGCTGAGGAGTCATGCATTTGCGTAACAGTGTTCTGCATTTGACATTTCTGTGTGAGCTTCTAAGAAGTCCCTGGCCTTTGTCTGGGTGGTAGGTAGCGGCCAGAGATTTGCTAGAGACCAGGAAGACACTGAAGAAGCTAAAGGAAATGAAATACTTTCCCTAGAAAGTCCCTCGGGTTATCTTTCTGTGTATAATTATGAATATAATTGATGAAGCAAATAATCAATAAAAAGTTTTTCAGTCCTTAGTGGTCGATTCTTTTATGGAGTATGCCTAAATAAGAGGAAACAAACACATTTTTTCCACTTCTTGTTTCTCAGTTGATCTAACCAATCTAGTTAGCTTGACTCAGCTCCACAGTGAAAATTTCTTTTGATAAGTTATAAACCACTCACCCCCCTTCTCTTTCTCTAAAAAGGACACTTTAGCACCTTTATAGCATTGATTCTGCAGAGTCTCACTGTGAACTGGCCAAAGTGGTGCTTCAAAAGGTGTCACCTACATCCAGGATTGTCAGCATTGTGAGGAACTCGTTAGAAATTCTGGGCCTACTCCATGCATCAGTCAGAAATGCTGGCAGCAGATTCTGGCATCTATGTTTAACAAGCTGACTAGTGGAGGCTGGTGCATGCTAAAATTTGAGAATTCTTGGTTCACAGCAAAGCTCAAATTTTAATGTGCATGGGAATTGATTTTGCTTAAAGTCAGATTCTGGACACTTGGATTGGCAGGATCTTCTCCGCTCTTCTAAATAGCCCCCAAGCGATGCTGATGCTGCCAGTTCTAAGACCACACACATTCTGTGAGGAGCAGAGCACTAAAGTCTGGATCGTGGGTGACACCAAAGGCTCCTGTGTTAAAGGGCTTGCTCCTCAGCTAGGTGCTAGGAGGAGGAGGTGACGTTGTAAGATGTGGGACTAAGTGATAGGTCTAGTCATTGACAGCCACCCTTGAGGGACAATAGGCTACTCTGGTCCTTTCTCAGGAGGTGAACTGAGCTGCTTGCTTTACTACGCACTCCAGCTGTGATGGTCCACCTCACCACAGGCCCCAAAGCAACAGCTCATGGACTGGGCCTTCCAAAACTGTGAACCAAGACATTATCTCAAATATATATTCCAGGAACAGAAAGCTGACTAACACATATGGATCATAAGGACTATTATGGGATGCTACAAGAATAGCACAATTAAGTAGCTTCCACCAAAGTCTGTCAGCTCTCCAGCCCATGTTGTGATAGAACATCAAGGCTGGACTGTGTGGTGGAGCTGCTCACATCATGAGAAGGGACACAGTGGCCTCCCATGACCTCCTCTCAGTGTATGTTACTAATGTCCTAAACCAGGGGTTCTCAACCTTCCTAATGGCATGACCTTTTAATACAGTTAGTGTCTCATGTTGTGGTCACCCCTAGCTATGAAATTATTTCATTGCTACTTCATAACTGTAATGTGTTACTGTTATGCATTGTAATGTAGTTATCTGATATGCAGGATATCTGATATGGACCCCTGTGAAAGGCCATTCAGTCCCCAAAGGAATTGTGACCCACAGATTGAGAACCACTGGCCTAAACGTCTCACTTAGCCCAACATCTTAACACTGGGCCTTTAAGGTATCATCCCAAACTGAAACTATAATGCTTCATAACATAGGTGTTTCCAGAAAAGTATGTATTAAATCAGCTTTATTTAGGTATAAGTCATTGAACCATGATTCTAACGTTAATTAATAATATAAATATACACATTTAACTTTATGGTGTTTAAGTAGAAACGTGAGTAAAACAGGGTTTTGGGCGTCATGAATAAGAACCCTGAACATGTGACCAGAGGCTTGTGGAAACCTTCCCTGTGTCTCCCAGGGAGCAAAGGTTCGCAGCTCACTAATCCAGTCTTTCATATAGTGCAGCCAGCTCAAATGACAGGAATGGGCTGCCAGCTGTGGGATGTGCTGCGTGAGAAATGACAGCGGCATGCATGCAGCTGTATGAAAAGGTGTGTGGTGTAGCAGTCAAGAGAAACAGGACAAATCTTCAAGTAGAGCATGATTTTTACACTTAATTATTCAAATAGGAAAGATTGGAAAAAGTACACCAAAGTTTGGAGTGGTTATTTGTTTTTCTCTTATTTCTCCAAGTTTTATAATATAGTTGTTTTAAAATTTGTGTCCTCCCCACTCTCAGAGGTGCTGTGAGGTGGCTCCTTTTCGCCTCTTGAGCAGCAGAGGCCATACGTTCTTGATAAGGACTTTATACACATTAATATAAGACAATGTTCTCTTATTCAACCATGGAAACGATGCTCTACGTGACAATGCTACCATCCCAGAGTCACCCAGAATTCCAGACTTCAGGCAGTGACGCAGTGTGCGATTAATAGCTATCCTGGGCTATGCTTTGTAAGGAACTGGTTTTTGGCTCATGGCCTTCATCTAAGCCTCACCACTCATGAACATGGGTGACAGTTTGGTTTCTGGAGTCCTTGAGTTGAGAGGCGGGACCCAGTGCTTCTGTTAGCAGCTGTATGTCTTGTGTAAACTGTTAAGCAAACCTGAGTTTCTCCTGTGCATGTAATAGACATGACCTTGGAGCCAGGTGAGGGTGAGGTCAGGTAAAGAAACTGAGCACGGGGCCCAGTGCACACAGTCCCAAGTGAGCAGCAGCCTCCAATACAAGTGGGCTCCTTCTCCTTTGTCTCTTGTGTCGTGATAGGTCGGCTACTGCAAGTTGGTATATGGAGGAATTAAAAAAAAAGAATAGAAGGAAAAGGAGAGTAGAAGGATAAAGGAAAGAAAGGGGGAAAAGAATTATGTCCCAAGAATTCCCAGCTTGTGCTAGAGAGATTGGCCATACACTATAGTAGAATAGAATAATGACCCTCCGACCTTTTAGTCTTTAGACTAGAAAAGTGAAGACCTCCCAAAAAATTCTTTATCTGAGTTGTATATTCTATATTTAGTAGATTAGGATTTAAAATTGAGAAAGTTCTAAAACATTTATTAGTTAAAAACAATAAATAATAAACTTTTTACTAGCATAAAGATTATTCTCTTTAACGAAAAATGACTGTTTCCAAAACTTTCAGGTTTTTTTTTCAAGGCAGTTAGCATTGTGAGTAGGTGTTCCCTGATGGGGACCCACTGGCCCCTAGTTTCATCTGTTGTAATATACGCTGGATGTAGCGGCTATGGGGACACCCCACAAGCTTGAGGAGAATGGGAATAAAAAGGGGGAAAGAATGTCTTGCATATGAAAATATCCTTACCTCACAGACCCCTGACAGATCTGGGATCCCCCTCCCAGGTTTTCAGAGCCTGACGTGAGCCCCACTGACAGCACACGTGAGAACCAGATGGCCGCCGTGTCTGTGGTGGGCTTCACAGCAGTTTAAAGATCGGGGAGGTGGGCGCTGTTCTGATTGCTTCTAGTCTCCATGTGGAACCAATGCTGAAAGGAGATAAATTCATAGGGTGATGGGGGTGCCATTCAAGTTCAAACAGTCTGGCTCCAGCGTTACACTTTTGTGTGCTTCCTTCCTTGGGAAGGAAGTGAAATTTTATAAAACAGCAGTTTTCTTGAAGATTCTGCCAGATTCTGGGTTCTTAGAGGCACCCTGAAGACTGCATCGTTGCTGAGCACAGAGCAGGTGTTAGTCTGGTTAGTGTGATCTTCCACAACAGATCTTGCTTTGTTTTTAGTTACTTGTAGATGTGTATATGTCCAATTATGTGCCCAAGAGTTCAGGTGCACCCAGAGGCCAGCAGAAGATGTCAGATCCTCTGGAGTTGGAACTGCAAGCAGCTGTGGGCACTGGAAACCAAACTCCAACCTCAGGTCCCCCTTTCTGGTACCTGTGTCAGCAGCTCTATTCCACATGCCCTAACCTGTCCAGCGTTCTTGTAAGTGGAGACCGGGTACCAGAGGTTGATGGCAAAGGATAATCCTTCCCCTAAATAGCTTGTAGAAGAGAAAGCACACGATTTATTCTTTTGTGCCTGGCGCCCTTTATTCAACATAACATGTTCCAAGCTCATCCATACTGTAGCGAGTTCCTGAATTTCTTCTTTTTAAGCCAGATAATAAAGATGGGATTTTGTTTATTAAGGATGACATTTATCTGGGCATAGTGCATCATACCTATAATTTCAGCATTTAGGAGACCGAGATAAGAGGGTTGCCAAGAGTTTGGGACCAGCCTGGGCTACATAGTGAGTCCCAAACCAACTGAGGTACAGAAAGACTCCGTCTAAAATAAATAGAATTTATAAACACAGTACCCAAAGAAATAATGCTTATCTAAAAATGAATATAAAATGAATAATTTAAAGAAAAGAGCAATAACTTATAATGTTCTGCTTTTATGCCTTCCTACCGACTTTCTGTTTTCAAGGATTTTTCCAAAACTCACATTATTGGGCTGGGGAGATGAGTAAGATAAGGGCATGTCCCACGTTCAATTCCCAGGACTCACATGGTGGAGGGCAAGAACAGATTCCCAGAGTTTGTCCTCTGACTGCAAACACACACACACACACACACACACACATCACATACATACACATGGGTATTTTAAAAAACCAACTGTTTTCTCCATTGATGGCTATGCTAAATAAAATCTTTGACACTGCTATGTTTTGAGCATGCCACTTAAAGGTTCATGTGCTGGATGCTTGGTATCCAATATGGTGGTGTTTCAAAGGTCATAGAACCTTTGAAAGCTGGAGTCTGGTAGATAATAATAAGGTCACAGGTTTCTCCTCAGAAGGAGCTATAGGATTGGCTTATCTCTCTTGAAAATTGGTTGTTATAAAAACAGTGAACCTAGCCAGGCTCAGTTCCTTGCTCCCTTCCTGGCCATGTGGTTTCTTGCACTGTACACTTTGTTTGGAATCTCTTGGGGCGGGGGGCATTCCAGACCACACAGCAGCTCCCAGGAGCTGCCTCACTCCTCACTCCAGACTGTCCCTGAGAAAGCCCACCATTAGTTGCTCTTTCCCCAGAGATGCCCGAGACCACCCCTACTGGTTATACTGGTTATTTAAGACAGGCCCACAACAGGGGGATCTCTGTGAGTTCAAGACTAGCTTGGGCTACAAGAGCTAGTTCCAGGACAGTTGGGATTGCTGTCTCAAAAAACAAAACAAAAACAAAAAACAGACAAAAAAGACTGGGCCATAAATCTGCCAGCTGTGCTCTTGTGTTCTGTCTCCAGCCTGCCTTCCTGAGATCCGCCCGGGAGTGCTCTGCTTTGCGTTGCCCTGTTTATTAAATCTGGATTTATTTTATTAAGTCGGTTTGGTTTAGCTTATTGCATCGGCAGTGGAGGAACCCAGTAACGGGGGATCCAATTTTTATTACACTTCATCACCATAACACGATCTAACATGAACTTTACAGAGTCTCCAGAATCGTGAGCTAGCTAAATCTCTTCATTTTATGGCCCCTAGACACAGCTATTTTACCATAGTAAAATAAGACAGACTCCTGGAAGAGATGAAAGAGGGTTGTATGTTACTGCATTACATTGAAATGGGAAGGGAGGCAGAAACAATCCCAAGAGGGCAAAGAGGGCCAGGGTATGTAACACACAAGACCTCAGGGAGCACAGAGCACATGGGGGCTGCCACAGTGTGTAACACCCAAGACAGGGTATGTAACACCCAAGAGAGGGTATGTAACACCCAAGACGGGGTATGTAACACATAAGACAGGGTATGTAACACACAAGACAGGGTATGTAATACACAAGACAGGGTATGTAATACACAAGACAGGGTATGTAACACACAAGACAGGATATGTCCTTCCTTCCTTCCCTCCCTCCCTCCCTCCCTCCCTCCCTCCCTCCCTCCCAGTGCTGAGATTGCAAGCATGTTCACTATGCCTGGCATTTTTTACATAGATTCTGGGATTGAATTCTTATCCTCATGTTTTCAAAGCAAGCCTTTCACTGACTGAGCCATGCCCCAGCCTGAAAATTATAAGATGTTATGAGAAAAATTCAAACACGTGTATAAGCTCTTAAGAATGTTGGCTTAAACCCTGCATTGCAACCCACTGTCAGTTACTACCCAAGGTGTAAGACCCTCTGCTTTTAAAACACAACCAGTTATATTACTATCTCTTTGTCACAATTTACAAAGTTATGAATGTCTTAGAGACAAGGAAAGGCTCACACAAAATAAGAATAAGAATGGTTTCCTAGGCAAATTGTCCAGTAATCTTTTTTGAGCATTTCAAAGTTCCTCACAACTCTTTCTTGATTAGAGCATATTTTGCAGTAGATTTATTGTGGTGATGTTGACACAGGAAGAAAAAGGCGAATGTAACTATTCAAGGAGGTTGAGGGGCACTTGGTCAAGATGGGGGAGGTAGAAGAAGAGGCCACAGTGGGGCGGTTTTGGACAGTGAAGTTGTGTGGCCATGGCCAGGAGAGGTTCTGCAGTAAGGACAGGGAAGCTGTGTGGCCATGGCCAGGAGAGGTTCTGCACTAAGGGCCAGGATTCTGGGAGTAGTATCTCAGTAAGGAGCTAATTGTTCCACCTGTTTCTTTATGGCAAAGGGTGCACAGCCTTTCTAGGGGTAGTCCCTGGGCCACAGGATTGATGCAGCCCAAATAGAATGTTAGTTCTCCACCCAGCCCAGAAATTCTAGGCTCTTGACCACAATCAATGTTTTCTATTCTGCCATTTCCCCTCTGCAGAGGTAACTCTAAAAATATTTAGGATCCAGGTTCAGGATCAGAGCCCCAGAACAGTTTTGGTATATCTGGCCTCTGGCAAAGACGAGGCTGCTAAGAGGCCTGAGAACATTTCTGACTTTCAGCCAAGAAGGAAACTGTTTACTTTCCTTCAGGATCTTTTCACTTTCAACCTCCTAGCCAGTTTCACTTCCTGTTCCCATCAGTCACCCTTCTGAAGCCTTATCTCTGACTGCTTTTCTGGAACTGGGATAATGACTGATTTGGCTTCTGCCAAATGAATGGGGTATCAGTTGTAGTAGTCGCGGTACCCCTCCCAAGGACTTATTAAAAAAAAAAAAAAAACAACCCAAAGTCCATCGGTGGTTTTATTTATATAACCTTTGGGTATGGGGAAAAAGGAAATCCCTGACTGGTGCTGAGAGAAAAAGCTGAGGGGGAGGTGAAGGCAAGAGTTAGAACTGGGGGCGGGAAGAAGCCAGAGAGAGGTGGCGTCCATATCAAAGTCCACCAGGATTTCCTGATAACTTTTCAAAAGCATTCATCTATTGGTCCTCCTTGTTTTTCTCTTAGCCTCAAAAACTTGACTTGAGAGTGATAAACCCAAGAATTTCTTGTGGGTACTTTGATAGCTGTTGGAGTGTATAAAATAACAATGTGAGGTCACACAGATGGCTTCTAGAGAGGGACAGAGAAGAAATTTAGCCATCATTTGATTTTTCAGTTAAAACAATAGTCTGTCCCTTTTGTCCACGGGCAAACCCTGGAGTGTTGAGTTGAGCCATGGTCTGAAGTCTTCTATCTAGGCATCATCTTTGTTAAGAAGAAAATCATTAGAGAGATACAATGATTTCATTTGGGTTTCAGTTTGTTGTCTAGGGAATGTGATCCCTTAAACTGTTAAAGAAACATAGCAGTAATCTTTGGCTATATTTTCTTTTTTTTATTTTATTTTTTATTTTTTAAATTTATTTATTTATTAAGGATTTCTGCCTCCTCCCCGCCACTGCCTCCCATTTCCCTCCCCCTCCCCCAATCAAGTCCCCCTCCCTCATCTGCTCAAAGAGCAATCAGGGTTCCCTGACCTGTGGGAAGCCCAAGGACCGCCCACCTCTATCCAGGTCTAGTAAGGTGAGCATCCAAACTGCCTAGGTAAGCCAGACCCAAAAAGAAGAACATGACTATATTTTCTTGCTAGGTGTTTAAGACTATGCATTTAGCCAAATTAATAGTTTTCCTGTTTTACTGTCAAAGCCAGTCGAGGGTCTGTTTCTCAGAAGTCACTTGGGCTGGGGGTTCACCTCTGGCTCCTCTGGTCTTCCTCTTGCCAGTTGTTCCCTCTGTGTAAGGATAAGTCAGAGACCTCTTTTGACTATGGTTTTGCTTGGAATCACTGAAGAAGTCTGTGTAGACTAGACACTGGTTAGAAGCCACTTGGGTCTCCATGGCCTCGCTGAACAAGAGAACAGATGATTTCCCACTGAACATTTCAAGAGATGTCCCACAGTTTCCTGGGGCCTTCTTGACTTTAGAGGGTGTCTCAGTCAAAGTTCTGTTGCTATGAAGAGGCACCATGACCATGGCAATGCTTATAGAAGAAAACATTTAATTGGGGCTTGTTTATAGGTTCAGAGATTTAGTCCATTGTCCTCATGATGGGGAACATGGTGGTTCACAAGCAGACATGGTACTGGAGAAGGAGCTGAGAGTTCCACATCTGAATCTCAAGGTAGCAGGCAGAGAGAGGGACACCGGGCCTGGCTTGGGCCCTTAAAACCTCAAAGCCCACCCTCAGCGACACACTTCCAGCAAGTAGCTCCTTCTCAAGTAGTGTCACTCCCTGATGACTAAGCATTCAAATAGATGAGCCTGTGGTGGTCATTGTCATTCAAACCACCACAGAGGACAAGGGGCAAGAGATTGTCTATTTGATCCCTCTTGGCTCCATTAGTATAGACCTCCAACTATGGTTCCAAGACACTTAAAGGATCAGTTTCACCAGCTTGTTTCTTTTAGCTACCGTGTAATATGTAGACAAAGCTTGGCAAATCCAAATACTTTTAAATAATATTTGATTAGATGTACATTTTTTTTCTTAAGCCAGTACTTGTAACTGTTACCAATCACAGATCAATAACTCCAGTGATTTAAGTAGATGTTTGATTGAACTTTGACCTTAGAAGTTTTAAGAACTTAGACTTTTATAACTTGTACAGCCTTTCCAACTTTCTTTGTCATTCTGGAAGCATTCAACCATCTTAACCCTCATATGTTGCAAATCCTTATTTATTAAAAATACTTTTGATTTTCATCCTTTTAACATATTCTTTTATGTACATTTTTAATTATATGAGCCATTGTAACATTAACAAATAAATTTGCCATCTGCTGTGAGAATTTTGTCCATGGGAGACAAGCATGTTTGCCCATCCTCTTAAGATTCCAAAGACAAACCAGAGGTCATTTTGCCACAGTCCATGCCAGGGAACCAAGGAGTTTGGGGGCATGGGCAAGACCTTATTCATAGCAGTGTGACCCCAAAACAGTGGTACTAAAACGTCTTCTCCAGCATGGACAGTGATTTCCCATAGCCACGTAAGTGGAGTCCCAGCTTCTTGTTCCTTGATATACATAGGCTATTTCAAATTCTTTATAGTATTTGACTTTTCCCTTTCTGGTAGTCTAGTCTTTCCCTGTTTCTAATTCAGCTTTTGAAATATTGTAATGCAATATGCTGTTGGTTTCTTTTTCAAAATATATATCCTAAAATTCCATATCAGCATTTTATTCTTCCCCCATTTATAGAAGACATAACAAATGCATTGGAATTATAAATAAATTCAGTCTTCTAGACTTGTAGGACAAGATCATAGGGCCAGCTAGATGGCTCAGGGGGTGAAGGTGCTTGCTACCAAGGCGGACAACCCAAGATCAGAACCTGAGACCCACTTAGTGGAAGAAGAGAACTGACTTCTGCAGATTGTCCTTTGACTACTAAACATGACATGCCCAGCCCATACATGCTAAATGAATAAATAAAATCCATCCAATTGCAACTGTAGGTGGTGACATAGGATTTAAGGAAAGACTGCATTACCAAACCTCACTAAATCTCCATTTCCTTCAAAGAAGCCTTGATACTAGCTCTACCTACCTCACATGGTTATTCTGGAGCTCAAATAGAATTAAAATATATGAATGACTTTGGAAACACAATAGTATACAAATGTAAGATAAAGTCATTTTTACTTGTAGTTCTTTTGAGAAATGTCTCTAAAGGCACACCCAGGTAGGGAACATCAGTTGCCCCAGACAGGTAAGAGCTGGCTGTCACCCTTTTCTTTCTTGAATGTGTCAACTGGTGGTCAGAAGGTTATGTAGTGAAGCCCTGTGTGTCCAGTTTAGAGCGACTCGACTGAGGAAGGAAGGTGTGGGGGCCTTTTCACTGCTAGGTGACAGGTTTGCAGAGTTATGTACACTCCTGGCAGCTGGCCTCAGACAGGCAGCTCCATTGGATCACTGAGCCTTGAGACAAGCAGCCCCACTGGATCACTGAGCCTTGAGACAAGCAGCCCCATTGGATCACTGAGCCTTGAGACAAGCAGCCCCATTGGATCACTGAGCCTTGAGACAAGCAGCCCCATTGGATCACTGAGCCTTGAGACAAGCAGCCCCATTGTCTGGTAGAGTTCTGCCAGCATGATGTGGGACACTTGCTGTGGCAGTAGGTAGAGGTGATCCCTCCCGGCCTCACTGTTAAAATGTTCTCATTAGTGATTTGCTTCATGTTCTCTAGAGCTGACTGTTTTGAGCATCGTAAGCTTGAAGATGTAGTAGGGACAGTTTGATTCAGTGCTGTTCACCACGTTAAGAATCTTTTGTATGCTTTCTCTGATAGATGTGGCCCCCAGTGAGGTGTGCAATCGCATGACATGTTTCCAGACTAAAAAGACCTTAGAGATCATTATAGGTCGCTTCCTTTGGTTTGCAGATGAGGAAACGGAGGCAGAGAGTGGTTCTAAGTTGCGCAGGGCCAAATCACTTGTGCCCCAGCTGGCTGCCTGCTGTTGGCACTGCTTTCCAGTCATTAAACCGCAGTAGCAGAGGTCATAAACGTCAAGGGGTATTAAACGATATCACACAGCCTTTAAAAGCCCTAGCATAGCAAGTGTATGCTAACTATAGATGAATTCATCTTGATTTTGACAGAGAAAAATGTAAACCTTAATTATGTTCAAAGCACTTAAGAGTTCCTTGGGAAACATTCTCCGACAGCGTGTGCTCTCTCTTGTCCTCTTCTTCCTTTCCTGGGTAGAAAGACGAGGGAGAAAGAAGTCATCAAGCCAGGCATAGTGGTGAACGTCTTTAATCCCTGCACTCAGGAGGCAAAGCAGGTGGATCTCTGGGAGTTTGAGGCCAGCCTGCTCTGTAGAGCTAGTTCCAGGACAGGCAGGACTGTTACACAGAGAAACCCTGCCTTGGGGGAGGGAAAGGCATCAAACTGGCCTGATCTGTATAAATATCTAAGGAATCATGTGATTGGGGGTGGGGGAGCCCAGTTCTCGGCCTGCCCTGAGGGCTGTGGCATGGCACTGGGCCCAGGCCTGCAAACGGCAATGTGGCAGAGGCTGGAGTAGAGCTTTATTTACCATATGCCAGAGAGACTTGGAAAGGTTGCCCGGCCTCCAAGCCTCCTGGAAGGACTATGTACCTGAAGGGAATTTGCAATCCTTTGTCTTGTGAAATTAATCACTGGAAGCCTCAGGGCCACCCTCTGCTCTGTAAGGGTGGGGCAGAGGTTAATAGAAAGGGCAGAGCACTAATTGACTGTGATAAGAGATGCTGATAGACCAAACTGTCAAGGGCTTTGAGGCATTTATCCTGGTTTGGTTGTTAGACAAAGAAACACAAGACACAGCGTGATACCGAGAACTGGCAAGCAGTGTTGTTTCTAGAAATTACCAAAATGCCTAAGAGAGGAGCAGCATCTTCGAATGGGCAAACCTATGGCTTAGCCATTTAAAGTTTCTCAAACCATCAGCAAGAAAGGCACCCTCCCACCCAAGCTCCAGACCAGACAGCACTTCCCTCCAAAGACAGATGGTCAGCCCGTTATTCCCTGGAGGCAGGAAGATTAAGCTCCCTGCCCATGTTATACCTCACTGTTCTCTGCAAATCTATCATGGCTGCGCTTAATCTGCCTTCATTCCAGACTTACATGTCTGCCGGGTTTGCCTTGTGTCTTCAGTAGATCCAGCCATCTTTCCTGCCTGGCTCGGCTTGAGTTCTGAAGAACAGATCCTGTTTCTCGTTTGGTGCTTTTTAAATTGGTGACATGTCAGGAATATACAAATCAATAGGCGGTCAGCTTTCCACGCATGTGTGGCCATGCACAGCAAACACTCAGGAAAGGCTCGTTGGATTCTGACTTTTTCTTGTCATCCTTTCCACCCTCTGTAGACTGTAGGCATCACAGTCATTTTTTCCTGGGGCCTCTTGTCTCAGGGTCAGTGCAAACAGATTGATATTTCTGAAACTTATGGCTGAACAGCAGCACTCTCCGTAGACAGTACTTGTTGATAGTCATTTGGACTCAGGCGGCCAGGTCGTCTTTCCCTTTAGAACACTAAACATTTAAATAAAGCAATGGGAGACAGATGTGGCCACGTGCCCCTGTGCACCCAGCACTCAAGATGCTAAACATGAGCTTAATAATTTAAGGATAGCCTAGGCAACATAGCAGGCCCCACATCCCCTGAAACAATAAATGCATGCAGTCAGCCTTCCATGTGAGTTTCCCCATTCGTGAAAATGTGATGACTGTATCTGGACTGAGCATGCCCAGACTTCTATCGTTGATCTCCACACAATGACCCATGACAATGGTTTACACGGCACTCATGTTATATTAGGCACTATAAGCAGTCCAGAGAGTGTTTAAAGTACAGAGGGTTGCATACCTTCTAGGTCAATATGTCTTCACTTTGTGTTAGGAGCTTTCTAGGGAGTCCTCAAGCCAATCCCTACAGATACCGACGGACAGCCATGTGCTAACGAGAATACAGATCTTGTCTCTCCCGGTCAGGAAAGTTAGCTATCCCTGCTTCCTCCTGCACCCTTTAACTGTCGTCTGTTGAGTTAAAAGAGTTGCTTATAGAGGGTGGGGCTTTGAATAAAGGTGCTGGTAGATTGAGGGAGAGATGAGAAGATGGACTATATGTGTGCCGGTGTACGAAAAGACACTGGCGATGATAAAACTTACTCGAGAGAGGAATAATGCTGATCACCAAATTAAAGAAAAGCACAGCCACGTGTGACTCTGCAGACTTCATTGCCGTTCTGCCTTCCCGACGTCCTCATGCCATTTCAGTTTAACTACCTCCACGTTCTGTTTCAGCGGCTTTTCCGGGTTGAGTGTTCCCTGCTTTCTGACCTCCCCGGGGACGGGTACCTGCCATGGCTCCTCTGCACTGACATAGAACGGCTGGTCCTCTACCCCTGACTCCAGCCAGGGCACCGCCATACTCTAAACACCTTAGATAAGCTTTGCAGTCTCTCTGGGTAGCTTGGTTCCCATGCTCTACCTCCCTCGTATCTACTGCTCTAAAACAGAACCATCTTTCAGATCTAACCTTCTCACCTCTGTCAGCCACCTCCCCCACCCTGCTGTTTCTCCCTTCCGCCACATAGCCTTGTGGTTCTTTATGTGTCTGTGTGTGCATATTGTGTGTACATGCCTCTCCCGAGTGGTGCTCTCTCTTCCTCTCTGTTCATGTGGAACAGTAATCTTCCCTTTGTACTTCAGAAACATGCACCTGCCCTGCAGAGAGGATCCCACAGCACCTAGTCATTACTTATCTGTGTGTTCTTCTCTAGTCGCCAGGGCAGGGATACACTGGTTTTTTTTTTCATAGCCAACACCATCGATGATTAACAAAGTATTTGTTAAGTTGGTCAATGAGTAAGTAGAAATATGTTGTAAGTGACCTCTTTCCTCATCAAAAAGGGGCGGTTTTGCTCTAGTCTTGTGACTTGGGTGGCAAATCTGAGGGGTGTCTTTCTCAGGGGGCACCAGTGAGAACTAACTTGGAGACCTTGAATCTTTTGGGAGAGAAGACAGGTCTAATTTGTAAGTATTCAAACAGCATTCCAAACAAGCAAGAAATGGTTGTCTAAGCACTCTTGATTGTATTCTCTTTCTTCCAAGAGTGAACTCAGGTCTCATTAAGGCTGTTTTTCTTGGAACCTATAATTTTCTGGTTATCTTGAAAAATTTAATTCTCAGAAGTTCTCTTTATTTTCTCCTTGTTGTCTTCCGTCTTTTCCTTCCCCATCCACCTTTAAAAGTATCGTATGTTGAGAAGTTATCTGAGGCAGCTCAGCTCTTAGCTTGCAGCGAGAGACAGAAGAGCATAATCAACCACTTCGGCAGTGCGTGCGGGTGTGTGCGTGGTTACATAAGTGTCCTCACGCAAAAACGCTAACACTTGCTGCTTCTCATTACTGTAAATAATGTCGCCATCTTCTTGTCAAGAAATACTTGCAAGGTGACCAGAAATCGGCAAAATATCCCAAAAGCTGCCGTTTCTTCTCTTGGGTTTATTCGCTTAGTGCTCTCTGAATCCTGACCCCACTCGACTTGTGAAGTGTACGCAAGACTTCTCTTTATAATTTAATAAGTCTAGGACTTTGCATAGGAGGGGTGTGTGTCCTGGTGTCACTTCAGAAAGCCAGACAGGGCTGTATCTTGCAGCTGTAGCAGAGGCCCTTTCTGGACTCGGAGCTGCCCTTGCCTCCTTGCCTTCTCCGGATGGCTGCCCTGATAGATGAACTCTCCTAGGGGAGCCTTATGGATCAGCCCCCAGTCCATTACCATGTAGCAAGGTTGTAATTTATAGCCCCAGATGGTGACTTCCCACCTCATCACTCCCGACTTACTTCAGCAAGGATGTTAGCTATTAAATTGCCTCTGTCTTAACAATAATCTGTACTGTTTGCAAATGACATTCTCCAAATGTTCCCATTTATCAAAATATTGTTTTAAATGAAGTTTCATCAGAATGTGAAGAACATTATGCATTACAGAAATAAGTAGTCAGGCTCTTTGGGGGATTTTAAGTGTGGAAATCAAATGTTAAGGCACAAATTCTGGTCAGATTCCTGAATTTTCATTGGGGGTGTCAGCTCTTCTTGAATGGGTGCTTTCAATGCTGAGGGCCTTGGGGCATGTTCTGCCACTGCTGAGCTACAGGCCCTGCCTTTGGGCTAATCGTTAAAGCTTACAGGCCTATCTCCTACATAAGAACTCAGGTTCTTGCCAGAGAACATAACCTATTATTGTTAGCTGCTCGGTGTTGTTGAGAGCTCACATATGAAAAATCACAGTCAGAGGAGACTTTCTAACGGGCCGTGGCTCGTCCTAATGGATGACCTCAGGCCTCAAAGAGCTGCTGACTCCAGATCTCTTACTGTGTGCTGCTTTGGGGCACTGTGGATGCCACCTGGTCAGGAGAGGTAACCGGGAAACGTGCACTGTGTTGGAGGGTATTGTTGTAGCGCTGTCATCTTTCTCATCTGGGGTACATCTGTGAAAGGGGGGGGGGTCTCTCAGAAGAAGCAGAAATTCTTCTTGGATGATTTGGATGTTTTTGTCTTACTTGAACAATTGTGTCTTTACTCTGATCGATAGAAAGCCCCGCTCCAAATCTGTGAGTCCTTTTTTTCATGTTGCTAGCACACTGGTTTGTTTTATTTATTTATGGTTTGCCTCCTTATTTTTACTTCACTCTTTAAATGTTTTGTTTATACTTTCCTTAACTTCTTTATTACACCATGCATGTTTTTGTTAGCAGTTTCAAATTCTGTTCAAGGTTAAATCTGTGTATCTTCCCCTAATGTTTATTTTTAATTCAAAAACCTTTCAGAAGCCAAGCTTATTTTATTCCATCTTACAATAAAATCCCGATATTATAACATTTAAATATTAGTATTTAGTTGTAGACGCTTTTGAACTCTGAAGATCATAAAGCCGCACATTGTGAAATACAGGCTGTATTTATTTGACAGGATGTAGGGCCAGATGATGTCTGGAAGTCTTACTGTGTAATTTAATCCTGGTGCTGTGTTTTTGGCTTCCCCAGCCTCCGAGTGTGCATATGTAATTGAGTGCACATGTGTAAAAAGCATGGCCCCCATAGGAAGGAGAGGGAGAGAGATCATTAGCAGAGATTAGACTCGCCTCTCCAGCTGGGCAGTGTGCCTCTGAATTCCAAGGGCTTTCCCCAGTGTGAATTATTAGACTGTCTCAGCTGCGGCTCAGTTCCCCTCCAGCTAAAATGCATTTACTATGCCTTTAAGCTGTGCCCCGGGAGGCAGAGAGTCCTGAGGTCCCAGATGTATCTTATGCATGCAAAAAGGGTGCAGAACCTATGGTACAGGGTCTGCCCAGATCAAAACTTGGTGGCCAAGCGGAAATAAAGAAAAAGCCGAGTGCTAACTTTACATCCATGGGGTTTGGGGGAGTGGTGAGTACAATGAAATGATTCCTGTCTCGCTAAAACAAATAGGAATTATCAAAGGAGTTGGGGTCAAATCAGTGGAGATCTCCTGATCTGCTCCTGCCTGAAATTCTAAAGACTAATGAATGAACCCGATTCTGAATCTAGAATTGTGTCCATCTTCTTGATTGATGAGGTTCTTTAGCAGCGATGGTACACTGAGAATTATGAAACCTTTTAGGATAGCATGTTATATCATAACAGGACTGTAGTCTTACCCATTAATTGGCTGAACAGAAATTACAGCTACAATAAATGATCTGTTTTAGTATTCTCATTGGCAATTGAGGCTACATGTATTATGCTACTGTAATCTTAAAAGGCATGGTGGCGTGATGGGTTTATTCAGTGGAGTCATTTTACAGTGTACATCAATGCCAGAACACCGCATTGTACACCGTTTGCTTGCCCGTTTATTTTATCAGAGTATGACATCTGCTGTAAACCGACGAAGTGGGAAAGCGAAAGGGGGCATCGTGTCTTCCCCTGTGCCTTACCTGACAAGACCAGCGTATGAGATTATTGACAGTCAGGAGGGCACATGCAGTGCACAGATAACACAGACCCTGTAACTAAAGATGAGTTCAAATCTTTCCAAAGTAACAAACTGTTAACAGGCGCCCAAGTCGTCGTATCTCAATGTCGTGTTCTCCTTCCCAAGTCCTGACAAGGAGGAACACAGCGGGAAGACGAAGGAAACCACTACCTGCAGGCTCATATGCTCATTTCTCAGGACAGTGCCCACATGCCCCCACTACCCTGCACCGCCATCAGCAGCAACCACTGCCACACTCGCTCTCCCTAAATAGTAGCCGAAATGAGGCATCCATTTAAGACTGAATAAACAGACAAATTGAGAACTTATCATTTACCATATTAGTGAAAGCCTTTGTATGCAGAGGATAAATATGAGATACAAACTATGAGGAAGACACTGAGTCTCTCTGCCACTAAGACTGACAGCAGGAACAGGAGGACACTAAGTCTCTCTCCCAATAAGACCGGAAGTAAGTTCTCTTCAAGGCAAGAGGACGACACAGAGTGGACATGCATTCAAGGCTTATATTTGAACCTGAGTTCCTTTACACTGTCAGGCTGTGGAAATGGAATAAATTACCGTTAAAGGTTAGGGCTGGCAGTCAGGCCAGCTTGACTGCGGTATAACCCGCACAGATGAACCGGGCCCCGTGTTTGTTTGTTTAATTTCCTACTGTTCCCTTCTTGAAGTCCCTGAGAAGTTCTTAGACAGGAAATTCTTTTTGTCTTTCAGATATTTAAAAAAAATTAAGCCAGGCTTGGTGACACATGCCTTTAAATACCAGCACTTAGGAGGCAGAAGCAGGGAGATAGCTGAGTTTGAGGACAGCCTGGACTACAGGACAAGTTCTGGGACAGCCAGGGATACACACAGAAAACCTGTCTCACAAAAATTGAGATTATAATATAATTACATCATCCTTCCTTCCCGCTCCTCCCTCTTTTTTAAAAAATGAGAATTGCCTTTTATTCCTGAAGTTGCCAAAAAACATCACCGAAGACATCTGTCCATTTTCTGACGTCTTCCTTATCTCTTTCTTCAGAGGACTAAAGTTTTCTTGTGGAGATCATTGCTTCCTTGGTTAGGTTTATTCCTGGACATTGTATTTTCTTTGAGGCTATTATGAATGAGACTCTGTTTTTGCTGGTGGTGTATAGAGAAGCTGTTGATTTGGGCAAAGTGATTCTGCCACGTTGCTTCATTTGACTATTATTCCTGGAAGTTGTCTGGTAGAACGCTTGAGAGCTCCCATAAATAGTATCAAGACATCTTCTTTTGAATTTCATTCTCTTGTCTTATTGCTCCAGCTGGTACTTTGAGTACAGCATTGAACAGGAGTAGGGGCTGGCATTGTTGGCACACGCCTTTAATCCCAGCACTCGGGAGGCAAAGGCAGGCAGATCTCTGTGAGTTTGAGGCCAGCCTGGTCTACAAAGCAAGTTCCAGGACAGGCTCCTAAGCTACAGAGAAACCCTGTAACAACAACCAACAACAAAAGAAAAAAAAACCAGAAGGAAGGGAGTGATGAAGGAGTGGGGATCGTGAACATCCCTGTCTTGTTCCTTACTTCAGTGGAATTACTCAAGCTTTGATCCTTATAGGCTGAAGTTGACTGTGGGTTTTTCATCTATCTCTCTTATTATGTTGAGATATATTCCCGCTAGTCCTACTGTCTCTAGGACTTTTATCATGAAGGCATGTTGGATTTTGTAATGGTGGATAATCTCTTTGATGTATGTCTGTATTCTTTTCGCAGGTATTTTACTGAGTCTGTGTTCATCCGGGATATTGGCCTGTACTTTTCATACCTGTCACATCTTTACCTGGTTTTCATATTAGAGTGATACTGGCTTCATAGAAGAAGTTTGAGAGTGCTCCCTCAGGGGTTTTTTTTGGGGGGGGGTTGTTTTGTTTTGTTTTTGAGTATTTTAATAGGATGTAGTCAGTAAAATGTCAGTTTGGCTGGTGTCTACACCCACCCAGGGTTTTCTGTGTCCAGCTCACAGTGAGGTCACTAGACACACGATACTTCTGTAGCTGGTAAGTGGCAGGGCAAGGCATCAGACATGGCCTTTCTGACTTAAAACTTAGCCTGCTTTCCAATCACAGTATAAGAAGCATGGAGAATTCACATAACAAGTGTAGTCTGATTACTGATGGACCTGGGAGGAACCTGCTGGTAATGATAGATTGCTTACTTAATGAAAGTTACTCATGTGCCACCAAGATGACTCTGAAGGTAAAAGTGCTTACCACCAAGCCTATGGCCTGAATTCCATCCGTGGAAGGTGAGAACTAACTTCTAAGGAAGGAAGTCACTCAGGGTTCTTCTGGCACAGTTTACTGACATGTTGGCAATCGCCAGGACTCTAGCAATAACGTGGAAATGTAGTAGGAGACCATTCATTCATTTCCCGGCCACCCAGACCCAAATAATCACACAGAAACTGTATTAACTGCAGCACTCTTTGGCCAACGACTCTAGCATATTCCTAGCTAGCTCTTACATATTAAATAACCCATTCCTACCAATCTGTGTATCACCACAAGGTTGTGGCCTACCAGTAAAATTTCCTAAGGTTCCAGTGTTTCCTTCTCTTTCAGCAGCTACATGGAGTCTCTCTGACTCTGCCTACTCTCTCTATATCTCTGTTCAGATTTCCCACCAGGCTTTACTCTACTAAGCCACTGGTCAAAACAGCTTCTTTAGTAACTAATGGTAATAAACATAGTCATAGCACACAGGAAAGCAGTATTCTCTCGTCTATCTGCAGCTAGTGAGCAGTGCCGCATGATGCATAGCTCTATGCCCCTCCTTCAGGTATAGCCTGGGATGTTTAAGACCTGTCATTGTTGCCACTCATAAAAACTTGACCGCAAATTACTGAATTCTAGATTTCAAAACCATCTACTGAAATATGAAATAGGGGCAGTTTATAAGTATTTCTTTTAAATTTTAAACATGGATTTATTAATTTATGGGAGCATGTATGTGTGTTCAAAATGTGTGCATGTATGTGTGTGTATGTGTGTGTTCATATAGGTGCACGTGTTGTGTGCATATGTGTAGGCCAGAATTCAGTGTTATTCCTAAGGAACTGACTACCATTTTTTAAATTAAATTATAGTTGTGTCATTTTCCCCTTTCCCTTTTCTCTCTTTAAAACTCTCATGTCCCACCCCAAACCTCTCTCTCAAATTCATGTCCTTTTTTTTTTTTGCATATACATTGAAAGGATAAAAAAAAGAAAGGTGAAGTGGGTACCTTTCGGCGGGCACTGCCAAGGTATGCCACTAAGCAAACACACCACGTGCAACAGAATTAGTGCAAGAGGGTTATTGGGGGAGGGGAGGGTGAAAGAGTGAAAGGAGTGTTGTTGTGGGGGGCATGAGAGAGGCAGGCAGACAGACAGACAGACAGATAGGTAGACAGGGGAGAAACCAGAGGAAGAAGAGAGACAAGGGAAGAGCAAGAGGCAGGAGAGGCAAGAGAAACAAGAGAGAAGAAGAGACAAGAGAGCGAGATGTGCCTGGCGGGCACTTTTAAGGGGTACACGTGTTGCATAGCTGATGGTGGAAAGACACCTGGCCACAGGTCATGGCGGAACTTACCTGCTTTGACAGCAGAGCAGGCTGCTGCCATGGCAGAAACTAACATGCATATATATGATATCTGCATATATATTTCCCAAATTCATAGATGCAACCTGCTTAGTCCATAGGATCCTGTATACAGTATGTTTATGATTACAGGATTGACCACTTGGTATTGGATAATCATTGGGGGAGTTCTTCCCTAGGACTACTTATCCCCCTCTCAGCATTTTTTGAGACAAGGTATCTCACCGGCCAAGCTGGCTGTGCACCACCATGGTGGGTTCCCGTGTTGAACTTGGCCCTTCATGCTCACACAGCAGCGCTTGGACTTTCGAGCGCCCGCCCTCCCTCCCTTCCTCCCTCCCTCCCTCCCTTCCTCCCTCCCTCCCACCCTCCCTCCCTTCCTTCCTCCCTCCCTCCCTCTCTGTCTCTGTCTCTCTCTGTCTCTTTCTCTCTCATAGATCTCGTTAGTGTCTGATTCCATGGAAAATTCTGGAGAAACAATTATAAACATCGTCTCTACTTTCAGCATTCTCCGCTGATAAGAGAAATCTTTAAGTTGAAGAGACTGGTTGTCATTTTAAGAGCTGGTAATAAGATGAAAGCATTAGGGCATCAGATAGAACTAAGTTTACTAGGTGACCAAAGTTCCTCAGTGGACTGCTAAAGAAAGCAAGAGATATTTATGCTACATCCACTCCTTTGGCAGTGGAAGGTCTCCCAAATAGTTATATTCCTTCAAAACGTGTCAGAGAAGGTATTAGGCCAGAAAGATTGCAACTATTTCCTAACTTCGTGGAGTAGAATTGTCATTTCTTGTCTTTTACATGATATTCTACTTGGTTGGGAGTAGTGATGCACACCTTTAATCCTAGCACTCAGAAAGCAGAGGCAGGTGGATCTCTGTGAGTTCAAGGCCAGCCTGATCTACAGAGTGAGTTCTAGGACAGCCAGGACTACATAGAAAAACCCTGTCTTGAAAATAAAAGAAAAATACTTTCCTCTTGAAGATCATATATGTGTGTGTGTATTTAAATTATTTCATGTCATTTATTGTGATCATGTTCTTTCCTTTTATTTTAAGAATGACTAGACACAGGCCAGAAACATGTAGATAAAGCACTTGCTGTACAAAACTGAAGACCTGAGTTCAATCCCTGGGTCCCCACCTCTGACCCAGTTGTCCTCTGATCTCTACACACACAATAATAATAGTGCTTAGCCCCATATACATGACTTGCAATCTGTTATTTAGAATGCAACTTTTAAAATGAAGAGGGAAAAAATATTAAAACCAGGATAAATATCACAACGTTTATGTACAAAAAAACAAAACAAAACAAACCTCTGCATTTGTTTACCTGGCCACAATGGCATGCTCCTATAATCCCAGCTGCTCAGAGGGTTTAAGTCAGAAGGATTTCTGGAGACCAGGAGTTCAAGGTCAGCCTAAGCAACACGGTAAAAAGTTATCTCAAAACACAAAACCCATGATTTACTTCTTTAATTTTTATGTGATGTTTTTTATTAATTCCTTGAGAATTTCATGCAATGTATTTTGATCATATTCACCCCCACTTGTCTCTTAACTTCCTCCCAGACCCACCCCCACCTCTTTATTCCCCAGCTTCTTGTCCTCTTTTCTTTCTTTTTCTTCTTCTTCTTCTTCTTCTTCTTCTTCTTCTTCTTCTTCTTCTTCTTTTCTTTTTAGAAACCAGCAAAGGAGCTGGGGAAATATTCAGCAATAAAGAGCACTGGCTGCTCCAGCAGTGGTTCCCCGAACCACATGCCCCCTCCACACACACACACACAAAAGAAGTGGTTCCCAGCACCCTCATGGAACCCCCCAAACACACACACAAAAGAAGCAGTTCCCAGCACACTCATGGGACCCCCCAAACACACACACAAAAGAAGCAGTTCCCAGCACCCTCATGGGGCCCCCATCACACACACGAGGCTCAGGGTCCACTCCAGTCGTTTACCTCCATAGCATCATTAACTCTTAAGAAAACTCGTTCCTTTGTACATACCGAACTACTCTTATTTTATACACAGTTCTGACAGGCTCTTTGACTGATTTCTAAGTTCATGGCACATATGTGCACGCACACGTGCACGCGCGCACACACACAGTACTCAGGCAAATTTGGTGGACATACTGACTGTCCAGGCAACTTTTCTAAGCACGATGAGATTTGATGGCTACTCACCAATCAAGACCAGACACTGAGAAAGAAGAAAACCAAGTTGACCAAACACATAGAGCAATAAAGCAGTTGCTAATATCCTCTACTTTGTTAATTGTCTCTACTTTGCAGAGAGATTTAGAAGTGGTACTTTATATAGTTGCTGTGGGTGATAGGATTGTTGAATTATGTCTTCTGAAAATTATCCTGTGGGGGCTGTAGAGGTGGCGCAGTGCTTAGGAGTGGTTGCTGGTCTTCCAGAGGACCCCAGTTCAGTTTCCAGCACCCATCTCAGGCAGCTCACAACCAGCTATAACTGGTGTAAGGGCACCCCGGCATGCATGGGCTATGCCTACACATACATACAATAATAATAAATCTTTTACAGTGTTCATACGAGTGCTACAGAGATGGCTCAGGCACTAAAGTGCTTGCTGCACAAGCGTGTGCACCTGATTTTGGACCCCCACATCAACCTAAAATACAGAGCTTGCCAGCACACACCTGTAATCCCAGTGACAAGGGGGGGGGCTGAGAATTACACCAGACATTGACTTCTGGCCTCCCCTTGCATGTAAACATATGTGCACAAATGTGTATGCACAGAAATGCATACGCAAAAATTTATTAAACACGCTCTCGCCGTGAGTTCAAGTTATAATTCCAGAGGTAGTCGCTGACTATACCTCTAAATGCTACCCTCTGTAAAACTAGACTTTGTGTTGAAAGGCTGCATCATCTTTTCATCACAGATAGTCTGTTGTTCTACAGGGTTCTTTCCATCAGCTACCATGCATACTCATTTTCTGTACCTAAGAGCAAGTACTATTCCTTGATGCCCTTCCTTGTTGTCACGATTTGGGTGGCTGGAGATGACCAAGGACTCTTTAATAATGTACAGCCTCAGCTATGTTGGGAATAGAAATGGAAGCTCCCCCAGTGAATAAAGCATAGGCTGTGTTCAATAATTAAGTAATAGATACGAATGACCCCCTAGCACCAAGTCTAATTCAGATTCTAAAACAACAACAAAAAATATATCGATCATTGGCAGTTTCAAATTTCTCTTCTTGTAAAGCTCAAGATGTTCTGGTGTGTTTTCCAAAGTGTCGTCTGTATGGAATTGGTGCTTAAGAGACTAAAACACAGGACTGCCTTTGTGACAAAAGGGTGCTGGGAAGGAGACCGCTAAGTCTAAACATGACAGTCCCACGCACTGAGTTGGCCTTACTAACTCTCTGTTAACCGTCGACGGTGAATTGGCACCCAGACTTGCCGCCACCGGAGTCTTTGCCCAGATCCATCCTCTGCAGTAAAGCTTCCTCTGGGAAGCGATTGTTAGTCCGGTGAAGACTTCTCCGCTTCGCTTCCCTCATCATCCCTCCGCCAGGACTGTGCCTGTCAGCCACACTAGTCCTGTGATAAGGAGCTTCAAGGAATGGTGGTGGCAGAAATCCAGTTCTACTTCCCGAATTCTCCTTAAACAGAGTGGGGTGTAGTGGCGCAGACACAGTCTTAGTACTTGGAAAACTGAGGCAGGAAGATTGCATGTTTGAGCCAGCCTGGGCTACATAGCAAGATGACAGCATGGGTGTGGATAAAGGTGTGCTCTTGGTTTCTGGCTGCAGGACTGGGGTAGCCTGTGCTCAGCGCCTGTGTTTGGCAGCTAGCCGAAAGAGGGTCTACTGAGGACGGGAGTAACCAGGGAAAATGTGTAAAGCCGTCAGAGGCCTGGACCTCAGTTAGTGTTAGCTTCTGTTATTATTTTTTCTTTTTCTTTATCTGTGGTGCTGGAGACTGAACCCAGAGCCTGGGACATGCTGGGCAAGCACTGTATCACTGAGCTACATCCCCGAACCAGTTGCTACTAATATATTATTAACATACAATACACAGATAATAAGTTTCTTATATTCCTATGTGTTTCTCTCCTTGAGGTGAAACATCCCATTATATCTGGGCCTGTATGTGCTGCTGAGCTAAATAGCCGGGAGAGCCAGGAGAATCAAGGTACAGAGATAATAAGACTTGAATCTACACTTTGTGAATTTGCACATTTATTAGAATTAATGGTTTCTCCTGAAAAAGAAAAGTCATGGCAAGTCTGTCAGCAGTCTATAATTCCAGTATTTCCAACTGACAGAAGCCAGTGAGCTAGCAAAGGTGGCGGAAGGCCCTTTGATAGCATCCTGCGGGCGGAGTGTGGGGTGGACTGCCCAGTGGCAGTGCAGACCCATCGCTGGTTCCACTGGCTCCGTGACTGTGTGTTCCCATGGGGCCCTGTAGGTTAGTGTGCACTCTGGCACCAGCCCCGCCCGGCACAATGCAAGAGCACGGTGGCCTGCATTCACCTTCCTGCCTGCGTCAGGCTGCGCTGCCCCACTGAGCAGTCAGAATGCCTGGCAGTGGCTTGGTGAGAGAAGTGCGCTAGTGCAATTTCCCTCCTTTATCGCCTGCTTGGAGTCGTGCTGCTCTTAATAGTAGTGCCAGACAGTGCTTTATAAAATATTTTTGAGATTATAATAGAATTATACCATTTCCCCCTTCCATCTCCTCCTTTCAGATTCTCCCATGCATCCTGCCCCTCGCTCTCTTTCAAATTTATATCCTCCTTTTCCTTCCTTGCTGTCACACACAAACGTACACACTCGCCATTATACACACACACTCACACACGTATGCACACACTCCTCAATGCATAAACACAGCCTGCTCAGTCTGTATAATGATACATGTGTGAGTGTTTTCAGAGCTGAGCAGTTGGCATTGGATAACCAGTTGGTGTGCTCTTCCCCGAGGAAGACTGCTTCTCCCCATCTCAGAACCGCTTAGTTGCATGGAGCTCTTTTTCGAGGGTTTAGCCTCTTGGGCTTCCGCCCTTCCATGTTAGCTTGTCTAGTGGTGTCGTCCTTGTTCAGGCTATGTTTAGACAGTGTCTTAGGGTTTCCACTGCTGTGAAGAGACGCCATGACCACGGCAACTCTTATGAAGGAAAACATTTAACTGGGTGGATTACAGTGCAGAGGTTTAGTCCATTTATCATCATGTTGAGACATAAAGGCATGCAGGCAGACGTGGCACTGGAGGAGGAGCTGCATCTTGATCCCACAGGCAACAGGAAGTGAGCTGACTGTCACACTGAGTAAAGCTTGGGCAAAGGAGATCTCAAAGCCCACCCCACAGTGACACACTTCCTCCAACACGGCCACACCTGTTAGTAATGCCACTCGCTATGAGTTTTTGGGGATGAATGACATTCAAACTACCACAGACAGTAATGTTGAAACTTTATGAGTGTAGCTTCTGACTTCCCTAGGAGACACAATCTCACAGCAAAATCCTTGTTGACCCCTGAGCCTTACAGCAGGAGTTGCGTTGTAGGGGTGTCAGTTAGAACAGGCCTCTACAATTCTGCATTTTGATTGGTTGTGGGTCTTTTTGAAATGGTCTCCATCTGTTGCAAACAGACCTTTTCTTGATGGGAGTTAGACCCTGGGAAAGGATGCCCAGACAGCTGTTGCTAAGCAGCACGTTATCCACCACCTCCCTAGAGCCAGCTCCTGACTTCATAGCCACGACCAGCATCGGGGTAAGTGGTATTTTCCCCATACATCCGCTAAGGCAGAAGAGGACATTTCCTAGTGGACACCCACATCTATAGAGTCAGTGACTGACACCAGTTTCAGTTTTCTCTGCAAACCAAAAGGTCCAGAGATACCTTGGCAGCATGGACTCAGCTCTGCAGCTTGCATTTCCAGCTTTGGCCAGTGCGTCTTTGGCAGTGGACTCTGTAGGGCCCTCTGAAAATGTAAATGACAGTTCCTGCTGTGGCTACTCGTTTATCATATAGACAGTGGTAATCTGAATTCAGAAAAGTGATTATGTAGAAACCCCAAAGCTGCCTTCACTAGATCAGTCTGACTAGACTGCAGTTCCTTCCTGAGAAACATCCTTAGTCTGCAAAAAAAATGTGTGACATAGTACATATTGACAGCATGGCATTTATTAGAAACTGTTAAGTGTTTTTATTCTTATCATCAGATTACAAACTGTGCTAACCCCACTCTACCCCACTAAGGGAGTTATTAATCTTTCAGCATTTATAATTCTTCAAATTGTCTCCTTTTTCAAACTAAATAAGGCATAGAGACTCCAGGAATGGTCAGCGTGGTCCCAGGTCCAAAGTCCATAAACCTTGCAGTAGCTCAGCGCTTGTTTCTGGGAGTCTGATCTGCGGAACTGCTTGGGAACAAATGGTCTTTTCACGCCTTTAATCCCAGCACTCGGGAGGCAGAGGCGGGCGGATTTCTGTGAGTTCGAGACCAGCCTGGTCTACAGAGCTAGTTCCAGGACAGGCTCCAAAGCCACAGAGAAACCCTGTCTCGAAAAACAAAACAAAACAAAATGGTCTTTTCACTTTAAAATGTAAACATCATTCTCTGTGGCCGCCTCAAGGTTCTTTTCTCCAGTGACTTAAAGACAATTTTGGTTTCAAATTCATATTCTTGGGCAGGGCAAGGGAAGCGTTCCAGGGTCCTGACGCGCAGGTGTGCGCGTGGGTCCTGACGTGCTCACGGGTCCACGCGCGGACTCTGCGGGGACAGAAGCAGGAGCCATGGGCGGGACGGCCAGCACCCGCCGGGTCACCTTCGAGACTGACGAGAACGAGAACATCACCGTGGTGAAGGGCATCCGGCTTTCAGAAAATGTCATCGACCGGATGAAGGAGTCCTCTCCGTCTGGCCCTAAGTCTCAGCGGTATTCCAGTGTTTATGGTGCTTCAGTTTCTGATGAAGAATTGAAAAAAAGAGTAGCCGAGGAGCTGGCATTGGAGCAAGCTAAGAAGGAATCAGAAAACCAGAGACGCCTTAAGCAAGCCAGGGACCTAGAACGAGAGAGGGCTGCAGCCAATGAGCAGCTGACCAGAGCCATCCTTCGGGAAAGGATATCCAGCGAGGAGGAACGCTCGAAGGCAAAACATCTGGCTCGGCAGCTGGAAGAGAAAGACCGAGTGATACGGAAGCAGGATGCATTTTACAAAGAGCAGCTGGCCAGACTGGAGGAGAGGAGCTCAGAGTTCTACAAAGTCACCACCGAGGAGTATCAGAAAGCTGCTGAAGAGGTGGAAGCCAAGTTCAAGCGGTATGAATATCATCCAGTCTGTGCAGATCTGCAGACCAAAATCCTCCAGTGTTACCGCCAGAACACCCAGCAGACCCTCAGCTGCTCCTCTCTGGCCAGCCAGTACATGCACTGTGTCAACCATGCCAAACAGAGCATGCTGGAGAAGGGAGGATAAAGTTACCCCCGAGAACATGCAACGCTCCTTCAACGTTAATTCCAGAGGTGGAACATTTTTTCTTTTCCTAGTAAGAAAATGACCCAATTAAAGAGAAGACCACTAAAGACAGACAGGCATTGGAAAATGGACTAGACAGAATCATAACGTGTTTTGATCAACAGTTTAAAAGGCCAATGTCTAGATCAAGGATCAGTCATCAAAGAACACTGTTAAGTGTTAATGAAACTCACAAATGAATAAAAGAGAAAGGCAGTCCACTGTACCTTTTTTTACTCTTTCCAACTCTTACTGACATAGAATGTTCTTTTCACTCCAGGCTCCACCATTTAGTGACCTCTACTCTGAGAAAGCTGGGAGGGGGGACGTTAAACTATTTCACATGGAGACACAGCAAGTACCCACTGGGCTGGAGCAGCAGTGTGGACTGGCCTGGGCTGTGGTGCCTGGGGTGTTCTCCCATTATGTAAGAGCTACTTCATTGTAACATTGTGATCATGCGAGAAAGACAAAAAGGAGAGAAAATGTACCTCTTTTACTGGAATAATGTTTATGATTGCAAGTGAAATAAGGCATTTTTATCCAATATAAAGCAAACCTTGGCTTATGCAACTTCTGTAGTGAAAACTGACAACTTCACTCACTATCAATAATAAATCTATTTTCTGACAAAGACTGGCAAAAAAAAAAATTCATATTCTTGGGCTGGCAAGATGGTTCAGAGTGCAAAGGCTCCTGCTGCCAAGCCTACAGCCTGAATGCAATGCCTGGGACTCACATGATGGGAGAAAAGACTGAGCTCCAGCAAGCTGTCCTCTGCCCTCCACACAGTCCCTGGAGCCTGTAGGTGTGAGCGTGGGCACACACAAGGAATGAAATGTGATATTAGGAACCCCATGGCCTCATCTGAGCTTATTCTTAATTATATAGATAGATAAGCAATTCCCACTGGGCATGGTGGCTGCAATCCTAGCATGCAGTAGGCAGAGACAGAGCATCTAAATTTGAGGCCATTCTTACACCCGCACGCACACACACGCTCATACACACACTCACATAAACACAGGCACACACACATAATCACGCTTCCTTATTTTAGAATTCAGCACTTATGAATTAAAGTATAAATAACAATTTATTGATTCAGCACCAAGTGCAAGCCAGGCATGCTGTGTTGCCATCTTTATCCCTCGTTAGATAGAGCCTTACACAGAAGCACGGGAACCAAGATGAGCGAGTGGCCCAGAAAGCTTGAGCCCAGAGCTCACGTGTTCCATAACATTGCTAAATATATCTAATTGTCTTTTCCCATGAGCAGTGTTTTCCTAGAGATATTTTCTTAAATTAATAAAATAATCTAATTTAAAACATATCAAAGATAAAACTATGGGAATTATTTTTTTCTCCTCTCAAATATCAGAACGACTGGATGTTCACATTCTCTCAAAGAGCATAGCTGCTTTAAACTTGCTTGCATTGTGTGATTTATTAAAACCTAGAGTATAAAAATAGCTGCCGTAGTTAAAGACAAAGGAAATTAAATATGGAGAGAAGTTACGAGTATCTGGGTTTCCTCTTTCCTGTGTCTCTCCTCTGGCCTCTGGGCTGATGGCTCTCTGTCTCCCTTGTCAGTTCAGGTGCGTTTCATAAGCCCGCCTCGCTACTCCTCTCCGGCAATGGATTGAGCTTGGCTTTTCTTCTTCATAGTTTTTTTTTTTCATTTTTAAAAGAAAATCTTACTGGTGTTCCCTGGTTCTTCCTTTATTCCCCTTGATTGTATATGTCTGTTGAGTATGTATCTTTTTATTTTAGATTTGGTTAGCCAGGCATAGTGGTGTGTTTCTAGAAGCCCAGCATCCCAGGGACTGAGGCCAGAGGACTGTGAATTCTAGGCCAGCCTGAGCTGCCTAAACAAATGCAAACGTTCCAACCAGCTCATCAGACAACAAAAACCCCACCCAAGCATGCCCAGAAAAGAAAATGGTGGTGAATAAATATGAATCCAGGTCTCTCTTCCTCCCTGCCTTCTGTCTTACACTCTTAGGATTTTGATATCAGTATGAAATGCATGGAGCTGGGTATGGTGATTTATGCTTTTAATCCCACACTGGGGAGGCCAAGGCAGGGGGCTTTCTGTGAGTTAGAGGCTAGCCTGATCCATATGGTGAGTTCTAGGACAGCCAAAGCTACATAGTGAGACCCTGTCTAAAGAAGAAAAGGAGGGGGGATAAATAAATAAATAAATAAATAAGATAAGATAATGCCAGAAGATTGGTTGGAAAGAGCTCATCACTCATCAATAGCTCTCAAAAATAATGTTTAGTTTAAATTTTTGTTCAATTTTGATCATACTTGTTTATATTTATGTCCAATTTTGAAGACTTTATTTGTGGGGCTGAATTTTCTAAAACTTTGATTTATTCCTACTCACTAAGTAAAAGTGAAATTCTGAGCTTAATTAACAACATTATCCTCTGTTAGCAACATGGGGAAAATGTGTGACCTAGGACGTCCATTTGACCACCTTGCCTCTTTCTTCTGTCTCTCTACCCTTGCTTGCATCCTGGGATGTTGGCACAAAGCCAAGGTAATTTCCAGAAATTGGTAGCTGCCTGCCAAGTGTGCAGCTGTGCTGTCTAACCCTGGCCTACTCATTTTGTGTACAAACCGCTTCTTTTGAGGCCAGAAATTTCACAGGGCGGAAGTGTGTCCCAAGGCAGGGAAGGGTACCACGTGTGCTCCTGCAGACAGAGCCTGAAGGGGGCGACAGCTCACAGCCCCTCCGTGCCGTGTCCAGGTGGAAAGCCCTGGCATTCCGCATCTTTTCCATTTGCCTGTCAATGTGTTAAAAAAAAATTTGCTTTATCCCCTTCTCTTTATTAAATGATAATGTTGATTTTTCATGAATAAGAACAAAAAAGCAGCTGGGTGGTGGTGGTGCACGCCTTTAATCCCCGCACTCGGAAGGCAGAGGCAGGCAGATCTCTGTGAGTTTGAGGGTTGGCCTGGTCAAAAGCTACAGAGAAACCCTGTCTGGAACAACAAAAAACAAAACAAACAAAAAACCCCAACAACAACAACAACAACAACAAAGCAGTTGGTTCCCAAGAAAGTGCCTGAAAAAAAACTTGGACAGGGAGAGGGACACTGAGTCCCCACTAAAAAAGCAAATGCCAGGACAGCGAGAGGGAGAGAGGGCTGGGGCTTCCCGTCAGCTTCTGCTTGCCAGCTCTTCCCTGTGCAGTGGCAGTGGGTGTACATGTGTACATGCACAAATGATCACCTGCCCACATAGAAACACCAGCACACATGTCCACATGCAGACAGTAGGTTTTTGTTTGTTTGTTTGAAGTGAACCATGGTGCCCTTCTCTCCATTGCTATTACTACTGCTTGGTTCAGGCCCCCATTTCTCTTTTTGAAATCTGCCTCCTAACCAGACCTTCAATCTTTCTCCTCCAACTCACCTTTTACTTTCATTAATGTGATTCTAATTTACAAGTTTGACGTTTCACGCCTATGCTTAAATTCCTTAGTGTCCCTCTCTTGTCTTATGGGTCACATCCCAAAGGTTTAGCTTGTCACATAGGTCCACCATAGTCTGATCTTGACCTTCTTTTTCTAAGAGTTGTCCCTTTTGTTCCCCTGACCCCACTAGAAAGGTGAGCTTTTTTCCTGATAAACAACTGTTTCCATGGCATCTCTGGCTACATCAGATGTTGTCCTTTCTCCAAGCTCCCACCGCACAATGTGTGTATCTGTGTAGAGTATCCCACCATGTTGCTATTATTTATTTATTTTGCTCTCTAAGTTATAAGATAAGGGTAGGAACCCATATATCGTCCATTAATGCCTAATATGCAGCATAGCATGTGATAGCTCAATAAGTATATGGATGGATGGATGGATGGATGGATGAGAGTTCAGAGGATAGGTTATTTTCACTCATTCACAGATATAAGGTGATGGAAAGTTTAAAGGGAATTAAAATCTGGGTCTCAGTAGAAGACTGAGAAAATAATTAAAAAGCCAATTTTTATCCACAGTTTTCTAACAGAGGGTAATGCAGAGACACTCATCACCTCCATGTTAAAGTCCAGAGCTCCCTACATTCTAATCCCCGTCTGACCATTTGCGTCTCTCTCTGTGTACATAATGTAACCTACATCCCAGCCTCCTGCATCCATCTCTGTGCACATAATGTAACCTACATCCCAGCCTCCTGCATCTCTCTCTGTGCACATAATGTAACCTATATCCAAGCCTCCTGCATCTCTCTCTGTGCACATAATGTAACCTACATTCCAGCACCCTGCATCCATCTCTGTGCACATAATGTAACTCCATTCCAGCCACTTGCGGTTTCTCACTACCCCATAGTCTTTCATCCCTGTCTTTTGATTCATACTTTTCTCTGTGGATGCAAGAAACAGCTCTCTCCTCAAAGGGGATAAGAGATAGTTTGTTTTGGAGCCAACCATGAGTGACCATGGTCTAGGAACAGACTTATATCACCCTAAATTCCCTGTTCAAGTGTAGTAATCATTTTGTGAAGTTGATTAGTAACAGGACAAGGAAAGCCGTACATCAAGACACTTTTAAGTACATTGGTAGAAATGTAAGCGAGGTTGGTTACAGCACAGACTGAAAAGCGACTTCTTCTCCCTGGAAGTAGGAAAGGTTCTGTCCTCTACAGTAATTGGGATGAATGAATGGAGACCGTTAATGGCATATGAAAACTATCAGGAAATCTCTGCTGTAGACCTTGGATATTACCTGACAGCATTCTAAGCTGTGGGGTCTGTTCACACTTTCCAAAGGATTTACCTGTCAGTCACAAAAATGTTAGATCACACACAGAGATGGGCAATAAGTGGCTATTATGGGGGCCGAAGATGATCCAAGATAATTTGGCTGTGTAAGGAGCCCTGTTGCCCATCACGCAGGAAAAGCCAGGGGTCGACTCTTTAGGCTGCATTTTATTTCAAGACCCAACAGTTAGCAGAGAAGACTGTGTCAGCATCCTGAAGATCTGTCTTCATGCCTTCTTCAGCCAGCAGATTAGATAGCAAGGAAAGACAAAGGCAGTCGGTGGCCTTCCAGTTCAGTCAGGCAGGGGTCAGTCTTGTCTCAGGCTTACCGTGTTGATGCCTTTCTCCTTAGTCTCTGGAGTAGTGGAAACACCTAGGCCTCAGAGCCATACTTGTTCTGAACAGACACTCTAGGAGCCGTCTAGAATGAAGGTTAGTGCAGAGTGAGCCAACCACTAGCAGTGTGTGGATTCCTTCCTGCAGAGTGAAGTGCGAGTGAGTCTCGCAGCGTAGACTGTGCAGTGCCCGTCACCCGCCGCCTTCCAGCCTTTCTGGTCACTGAAGTCTGGCCTGTCAGTCAGCCTCTGTGGTCGCAGCTGCTCTCCAGGATCTTCTGTTCTCACCCACAGACCGGTCCCCCTCCCTCTCCTCGCACTCGCTCATGCTTTTCCAGCTTTGAATTCCTGCGCCTCATTCACAGGGACCAGAGTTTAACACCTTCGGGCCTCTGTCCCCAAATGTCCTCTTTCTTCTGGGAGAGCACTTACTTGATTCAAGATAAGCACCATCTCATTGATCTCTGGGGTCTGGTTTTTCACTTTTTTTTTTTTTTGTCTTTTCAAGACAGTGTTTCTCTGTGGCTTTGGAGCCTGTCCTGGAACTAGCTCTTGTAGACCAGGCTGGCCTCGAACTCACAGAACTCCGCCTGCCTCTGCCTCCCAAGTGCTGGGATTAAAGGCATGTGCCACCACCGCCTGGCTCAGTTTTTCACTTCTGTGAAGTAGGGTCATCTTTGCATGTTGGTTTCTACCACATTCTAGATGCTCACAGAGAAGGATCAGACCACTTTGGGTCACAGATTTGCTAGTGAAGCTGGAGACGGGAGTCCAGCTGCAGAGGCAAAAGAAATGCAGAAAAGGGAGCAGGTGGGTGGATAGGTGGCAGGTTACGCTGGGTGAATGTGACAGGCAGACAGCGGTTGTACAGACTGAGACAGTAGGCCACGCCGAGCTGAAGTCCCAGGGCAGCTGGGCGGTCTCTCAGGTATCACAAGTGTATGATGGCAGGTCAGTCCAGGGAAGGAGTTGCACCCTTTCCTTGCTCTAGGGTGTTCAGTAAGTCCTTGGTCCTGGTTCCCCGATAGTTTTCCTATGCCATTAACAGTCTCTGTTCATTCATCCCTATTAGCGTAGAAGACAGCACCCTTTCTACTCCCAGGGAGAAGTCACTTTTCAGTCTGTGCTGCATGGGTGCCACCGGCCACATGGTGTGGTTTGCATGTCTACCTGGGTGTGCAATCATCCTCTTAAAATGGAGTCAGTGTCAGAGGGCGAGACTTGGCCTGGAGAACTACCGTGTCCACGATGTGGAGTAACTTAGAGCAGAGGGCAACCTGGTCTCAGCATCAAGCTTCTAGGCAAGCTCTTTCCTGCTGTGCCTCCCTGGCCCAGAATACTTTTAGTTCTGTTCTGTTCTGTTTTCTTTTTGAGACAGGGCCTCATGTAGTCCAGGCTGGTTTTGAACTCCTGATCCTCCTGCTTCCACCTGCAGGTGCTGGGATTGCAGGTGTGCACCACCCTGGCCTGTCTCCATCTCTCCTTCCCCCATACTCTCCAGTGTGGTAGCAGAGTTAGTAAGGTCTGGCATCCCTAACCGGACAGGCTCAGCTGGCCTCAGAAAGCCAATTACAGAGATAAATTAGCAATGAAAAGCAAGCGTGAGTGAGACAGTGGGACAGAGGCAGAAGCCGAGAGGGGGAGCGCAAACCCAGTCAGAGTGGCCACCTCAAGAAGAGGGACAACGAGATCCACTGACTCTCACTCTGCTCTAAATCCACAGGTTTAAGTAAAGGGCCAGAGTTACAAACAACCAAGCAATTCTGGTCAGGGTGTGGTCCTGTCCACTGACCCACTGTCACTAACCCATCATTGTCTTAGCTCCTGTTTCTCCTGCAAGATCCTCCGACAGGTTGCAAGTCTCCCTCTGGGAGACAAATTTCCCCTCTGCCTGACCCTGGGCTTTAGCCATTTCTCCTCCTAGCATAAGAATTCCTTTTCTTGGGGGCCATTGTTTCAGGAGTCTGACAGCCAAAGTGAGGGGCACTGTTCTTTAGAATATCCTTGATTCTGTCAGTCTGGTTACTAGTGTTCTCCTCTTGATTCTTACAACCGTTTCCAGTTTGGGTTCTGCATGTGCCTGAGACCATCTGCTACCAGTTGCTGCAGCATCTTTAAGGGCAATAGGGTCTTTCTTAGCCCCAGTGAGCTTTACTGAGAGTCTCAGGGTGCAGGTGGTGAGCTGTCACCATGTCAGCGCTGAAAGGACAGACACGGTCCCACCTGCTTACCCTCAGCAGCCCAGGGAATGCTCTAGACTTTTAGAGACTTAAAGTCAGGCTTAACCCGGGTTGGTCGTTTTGACAATGAAGACAGACTAGCCAGGGAACTGAGGCATGGTTGGAGACTTTGGTGAAGCTGTTTTCGTACAAGAGTTGGTGAAAGAAGCACTCAGAAAAAAGATGCATCCAAGTGTGGGTGTGTAACTTCCCAAGGGAGAGTAGGGGAAAGTGATTAATTGTCTTGATATTACCCATATATAACATTTCAGGGGCTCTCAAGTTACATCTCACAGGGTTGCTAAGAGACCTTTCTCTTCTCTCTTTTGTTAAGAGGGATAACTGAAGCAGCTCCAGAATCCCTTGAGTGGCACATAAGGGTGAAACCAGGAGGGGTAGGTTGGCACAGGCTTAGTGGTGCCCTTACTCTGTTGGTAGCTTCCTAGAAAGTTTCAGGCTAGTGACCGAGAAGGAACCAGGGTTTTGCACAGCTGGTAATCACTCTGAAACTCTTGCTTCTTTGCTGGAAGAGGCCTCAGCTGGATCCCAGGGTGAGGGAGCTCCTTTTCCTTCTTGGGTTCCCATATTTTCTCCTGCTTTCCGTCCTGCTTCGGCCAGAGTCCCCTCACCCAGTGGCTTTCAAGTTCACATTGTCTTGTGTTAACATGATGAGGAATAAAGACTTGGGGGAAAGGAGTGAGGGAAATGAAAGTAAATTATCAAAGAAAGTGAGATTATTATTTATTTTTTGTCATCTTCTAATTTGTTTTTCGATATACCTTATTGTATTGTAGTTTCTTATTCTTCCTTAGGTGCCTGTTTGTTTTCTAATGGATCTGGATGGGAGGGGAAGTGGGGAGGAACTGGGGGAATGGACGGAGAGGAAACAGTAATCAGAATATATTGAGTGAAAAAAATATTTCAATAAAAGGGAAAAAAGTGAGAATAACTCCCAAGTGGCCTTCCCAAGGGAGGGATACAAACATACTTCCACCTAGGCTAGTGGCATTGTATTGGATTTATGTCAGAACTGAATAGAGACCGAGGTCCTCTTTGTTGGATTAGTCATCCTTTTTTATTGTGTCAGTGTGTGTGTGTGTGTGTGTGTGTGTGTGTGTGTGTGTGTGTTCACATGGGTTTAGGCACCACAGTAGATGTGTGGAGGTCAGCAGAAACCTTGGGGAAGTTAGTTTCCTCCATCCATCATGTAGCTCCTGAGATAGAGTCAGGTCATCTGTCAGCTGGTGGCAGGAGCCTTTGCTTGCTAAGCCATCTCAGCTGCCCAAGACTGGTGGTTCTCTGAAGACATTGGTGACCCATCTAATAGGAGAGGCAATCACATACTGCTCATCCAATCAGGGGTCATCTTTGTGCCTCTCTGTCTTCTCTGGCCCCTGCCCTCTCCCCCCCCCTCTCATTTGACTCATTTTGTAGGCTACTGGTTGAATCACATCTCTGCCTTGTTCATGGGCTACCTTAATGGACTAGCTCACGATTCACCGTGAGCCCTCGCCCTCACTTCCTCTGGGGAGCTCTGTCCTGTCTTACTTAGTACAATGAGACTGGTTTATTTTTCTCACACTGTGGCTTCCAGTTCCATCCATGTTGTCACAAATGATAGTGTATCATCCTTTTATGGCTGCTTAATGTACATCATATGCAATATTTGTGTAGAGATCACGCTTCTCTATCTACTCCTCCACCGATGGAGATCGAGGTCTCTGTGTCTTAGGACTAATGCTGCAACACGTGAGGATGCAGAGGTCTCCTTGACAGACTGACTTCCTGTCACGTGAGGACGCAGAGGTCTCCTTGACAGACTGATTTCCTGTCACGTGAGGATGCAGCAGTCTCCTTGACAGACTGATTTCCTGTCACATGAGGATGCAGCAGTCTCCTTGACAGACTGATTTCCTGTCACGTGAGGATGCAGCAGTCTCCTTGACAGACTGATTTCCTGTCACGTGAGGATGCAGCAGTCTCCTTGACAGACTGATTTCCTGTCACGTGAGGATGCAGCAGTCTCCTTGACAGACTGATTTCCTGTCACGTGAAGACGCAGAGGTCTCATTGACAGACTGATTTCCTGTCCTCTGTGCAGTAGCAGACTGCTGGGCCACATGGTAGTTCTGCAGAGCCATCATACAGTGTCCTACAATCACGATGCTAATTCACAGCGCACTGACAGCAGTCAGCCCTTGCCCACACTTGCTGTCCCCTTGTGGGACACAAACCTGATAATGTGATGTTACGCATTTTCTCATGGAGGTCTTGACTGTCCTAACTCTGTCTGCTTAAGCTTACTGCAATTTTGTCAGATTATTTTCAATGCTATTGAATTGAGTTCTTTAGCTATTCTAGCTATGAACCCTTACCCGATGTACAGCTCAAAAATACCTTCTCCCATTCTGTGGCTTTGTCTCTGCACAATGTTAGGTTATTTCTTCTGCTGTGCAGAAGTCTTTCAGTTTCACATGATCTCATTTGTTTCCTGCTCCAAGAGTCTTATCCTACTTTCAACAAGTCTGAGATTGAGTTTCGTCACTCTGACTAATCAAGAGCAAATCTTCGTTTGCAGAGGTTCCGTCCTCCCCCAGTGTTTCCAGTGGCAAAGAGTAGTTCAAAAGCTGGGGCTTCCTTGTATTTCCCGAGACTGAGTGTAATATGGCAAGGACAGTTATTGTTCAGGAATTGCTTTGCAATGAACCTATGACGTTTATGAACCGAGTGCTGCCGAGGAGAAGCGATGCCAATGTCAGACACCAAAACAAAGAGAAAAGATGGATTGTCACATATGATAGCCTATATGTCATGTGTATGGATATATCAGAACAAGCTGTTTTCCCTGGTGATAAGGAAAATGGTTTTTTTTTTTTCTGATTAGAATGGTAATAGAGGGAGATGAGGGTCACATGACAGCCTGGCTCCAAAGATGAGGTAGTGGGAGTAGAGCATGCTGGGATACTGTGAAGTCACAACTGCGTGGCTCTTCTCAGTCTAACCGCCTGCTAGGAACTACTGTTCGTTTTTTGTGTGGGCCCTTCCAGTCTCTCTTCTTGACTATGTGGTCAGTGTCCTTTAAATGCTCTGTCAGTCCTGTGTCAAATACTTGTCCTGACTGTTCTTTATATTAATATGTCGTGAACAGTTTCTCATGGTAGTGAATGCATGATTTTCCCCCGCTGCACTGCATTCCATTCCATAAACCTGCCCAGCCTCCTCATTGTTTCTGTGGCTTCTTAAACAGTATGTATTTATTTTTATGTATATGCGTGTTTGCCCGAGTGTATGTATATGTGTGTTTGCCTGAGTGTATGTATATGTGTGTTTGCCTGAGTGTATGTATATGTGTGTTTGCCTGAGTGTATGTATTTGTGTGTTTGCCCAAGTGTATGTATATGTGTGTTTGCCTAAGTGTATGTGTATGTGTATTTGCCCGAGTGTATGTATATGTGTGTTTGCCTGAGTGTATGTATATGTGTGTTTGCCCGAGTGTATGTATATGTGTGTTTGCCCGAGTGTATGTATATGTGTGTTTGCCTAAGTGTATGTGTATGTGTGTTTGCCTGAGTGTATGTATATGTGTGTTTGCCTGAGTGTATGTATATGTGTGTTTGCCTGAGTGTATGTATATGTGTGTTTGCCTGAGTGTATGTATATGTGTGTTTGCCCGAGTGTATGTGTGTTTGCCTGAGTGTATGTATATGTGTGTTTGCCGAGTGTATGTATGGTTCACCATGTGCATGCAGGAGCCCATTGAAGTCAGAAGAAGTAAGCATTAACTAGATCCCCTGGAACTGGACAGCTGTGAGCTGTCCTGTGGATGCTGGGAACCAAACTCAGGTCCTCTGAAAGGGCAGTAAGCACATCTGAGCATCTCTCCAGCCCCGTATCAGTGTTTTGGTTGTAAGCAAACAGAAGTGGCCCAGTCCGAGTACTGAGGGAAGAGTGGCCTCACGTTCTTTTTCTTCCTCCAGGGTTTGGACTCCCCTCTCGCATCAGACCTCTCTCGCCATAATCCTCTGAGTGTCGTCTCAGGACCTGGGCTACCCTCATGGCACAATGGCCAGCCCTCAGGAGCACCTGAGCTGCTCCTACTCATCACACTTAGCCTTGACCGAGAACAAAACCTCTAGTGAGCACAATGAACTTGCAGCTATGGGAAACCACCCTTCACCCAAGCTCCCCGAGGACCCCCAGGAGAAGGCTATGCAGCCCGAGCTGCTGGAGATCACGGGCAGCCCCGTCTCTACAACAGTGCTGACCAGTGTAAGTGAGGATTCCAGGGGCCAGTTTGAGAACAGTGTTCTTCAGCTAAGGGAGCAGGATGAATCGGAGATGACAGTGTCCCCAGGGAACAGCAGCACGGTGGATGGAGAGAGCACTAACGGGACCGAAGACATCAAGATTCAGTTCAGCCGGTCAGGCAGTGGAGGCGGTGGGTTTCTCGAAGGACTGTTTGGATGCCTCAGGCCCGTGTGGAACATCATCGGGAAGGCATATTCCACTGACTACAAACTGCAGCAGCAAGGTGAGCTAGAGCTTCTTGGCCCACACTTCTTCCACCGCTCCCAGGAACTGGGTAACCCTTAAGGAGTGCACCAACAGTGAAGTCAGGTGACCACCCTGTTTAAGTGTCCTACAGGCTTTCCAAACAGAATCAAGTCATACATACCTTTTACTTGAAGCCAAATAGACTTTGTCGTCAACCAGCCTAATGGTATATAGAGTAGAGTACACACATGAGGTTGTAGAAAGAAGCCTTAGAGCTCCCATATAATTTATCTCATTTACAGTTTCTATTTTCACAGTCTTTGAAGATATCTAGTATTTTAACAAAGCTGTATAGATACATAACATGAATAACTGATGCCGCGAGGATATTTAGGTTTTTTACTGATAATTTATAGGATCAAAAAGTCTGATGGCCAAAGTCAGGTGCAGTAGCATGTACTTATAGTCCAACTATTCAGAAGCTGAGGCAGGAGGATTACTTGAACTCAGTTAGACCAATTCTAAGCAGCATAATGAGACTGCCACCTATAAAACAACAGCAACAACTACGAATCTAAACAAGTCTAATGACCATTAGACTAATTCACACTGGCACCACTAATTCACACTGACTGCCCTAGACTGTAATAAAAAGGAATTCTTGTCTTGGAGTAAGGGCACAGCAGCCTCACACTTTGAGAACAGAGACTAACCAATTCTGAGAAGCTTATAATCTCTCATTTTAAAATACTGAGTCTTAAATTCTCATCATTGTGCAGCATATGTCCCTACACTCGAGTTGAGGTAAAAAAAATATAGATGCCCTGATGTTGTGAATAGTTTACTGTCTCAAAGAGAATGACTCACATACCACCAATATTTAAAATAGTCTGTCATCCTTATCTTAGGAATAATAATCATTAATATTTTAAGACTGTATCAGGCTGGACATGGTGATGCATGTTTAATCCTTGTATTTACAAGACCAATGAAGGAAAATCATAAGTTCAAGACTAGCCTGGTCTACATAGTGAGTTCTAGATCAGCTTGACCACCTAATGAGACACCGTCTCAAAAACAATAGAAATAAATGTCTCTGCCTCACAGCTTGAGGTCCACAGTGGGTGCAGAATCCACCCTGTGGGACCAGGTCCTGGGCAGCTGGTACCCGCTCCTCCCTCTGTTGTTCCACTGTACCCACTTCTAACAGGGTGTGTGTGTGTGTCTGTGTGTGTGTGTGTCTGTGTGTCTGTGTGTCTGTGTGTCTGTGTGATAGCAGTTTGTGGCTCATGCCTATAATTCTGACTTCTTGGGAGCCTGAGGCAGGAAGATCTCAATTCAGTCTTCCTGGCCTATGATAGTGATTTCAAGGTTAGCATAAGCAACTTACTAAAAGCCTATCTGGGAAAACACAAGGGCCTGGGAATTCAGCTTAGCGCTCGAGTCCTCCACTGGCATGCTCGAGGCCGTGGAGACCACCAGCCCTTAAAGAAAAAGGCATATGCTTTACTTCATATTGTGAAGGTTTTTCTATTTCTGAAATGTAACTCTTCAGCATCTTTTATTTGTTTTCTGATTTGAGACAGCAGTGGGAACTGATCCCAGTGCCCTGCATATGCACTGAGATATATACCCCAGACCCCTTCAGCAAGTATAATTTTTAATGGCTGTATAATATGTAATTGTTAAATGTGCTGATGTTTTTTAAGCAATCCCTTTGGCTTGAAACTTTGTTGTACTTTTAGTGATTATAAACTCTGTTACAGTGATTGTGGTCTGTTACCTTATTTTTTACTTTATTACATTTTTATTCGTTTGTTTTGTATAAGTGTATGTGTGTATGTCCCTAGGGGATGGAACATGTGGAAGCCATCTTATGGGGAGGGGTGTGTGCGTGTCCTGCTAAGGTTCAAATCGAAAGCTCCACATACAACAGACTGTGCTCTACCTGAGCTACACCCCAGCACTTTGTTTGTTTATTCATTTGTAACTTTTTGTTTTGTTTTTTGGATCAAGGTCTAGCTTTGCAGCCCTGGCTGTCCTTGGACTCCTTATGGAGCCCAGGCTGGCCTCTAACTCTCAGCAGCCCTTCTGCCTCAGCCTCCAGAGTGCTGGATTAATGGCTACGTATCTCCATGCCTAGCCTTAATTTGTTTTAGAAGCACTTTTTTCTCTGTCTCTCAGAGAACCAACTAAAATCCAATTCCATAATAAGACACATTTGGTTCTCAGAGCCTCTGCTTGTCCAGGCTCAGACTAAGTTGTCTCCTAACTTGGAGATGGGTATAGAAGTGCGTCACTGAACTTCAGACTCCTAGACAAATTCTTACCCATGCCTGCCTAAAAAAGCCCTTAAATTGTTTGACTTTCATTGTTCTACAAATTTGCATTTAACTTATCTTCCAGTTGATCATGTGGCTTTCAGAAAGGCTCACCTTGGAAGTAATTAAGACCTAGGTGCAGTCTTTCAGGGTTATATTATATCCTGCTGAGGCCTCGTGCTCAGTAAGGGGTAAACACTGAGAAGTGTTTGCACAGCCAGCTTGTTGGGACAATGTATTCAGAGAGGAGTCATTGAGCATCTGTCCACATAAGACATTCAGAGGAACGAAAAGGCACCTGCAGTGGCGAAGGACGGGGTGTGCAGACAGAAGAAGATGACTGGATAGGAGGCTTAACCTGGGGAGAATAGGGTGCGGGAGAGTCCGGGTTTCTAGAGGAGTCTCTGAGAGCTCAGACCGAGTTGAATTGAAGCAGTTAAAATTTATTTATCAACATAGAAGTATCAAAGCTCAAAGGAAGGTCACATCTTTGGATGGGAATTAGAGGAGAGGGTCACTCCAGACGGGGTAAAGTTGGAACTTTCAGAGTGGCCCATCGAATGGCCTCACAAGTTCTGAGCTCGCTTCTTGTCCACACGCCTAGATACTTGGGAAGTGCCGTTTGAGGAGATCT
The DNA here is from genome assembly GCF_018167655.1 of Microtus oregoni. Classification (NCBI taxonomy): domain Eukaryota; kingdom Metazoa; phylum Chordata; class Mammalia; order Rodentia; family Cricetidae; genus Microtus; species Microtus oregoni. Next base: position 24,198,696 of record NW_024543088.1, read on the forward strand.
CGGAGCTGCAGTGGCTGGGTAGCGGAGCCCAGGGAGCTGTCTTCCTGGGAAAATTCCGGGCAGAGGAGGTGGCCATCAAGAAAGTAAGAGAACAAAATGAGACGGACATCAAGCACCTGAGGAAGCTGAAGCACCCCAACATCATCGCCTTCAAGTAGGTCAACAGCCGCTTTGTCTGGCTGTCTGCGCCTGTGTTCGTTGTCGGCTGGCATTGTTGGGCGGGGGCTGGTTTTAGAGTGCTTTTGTTTTGATTTTTAGAGAAATAGAGCTATTTTCTTCCTCCATTGTATACACATAAGTTCCTGCTTCGGAAGATATTTCAAAAGCCCTTGATGTGCTTAGCACAGCACTAGGGACTTTGGTAGGGTGCTAAAGTTCCATCAAACCCGAGTCGTGCCCTCCAGGAGCTCACCTTGCAGGGGAATGGACTGTTGATACAGTATGCGCAGGGGCCAGGGAGGAATTAAGGGAAATCCTGTCACACACTCTACATCAGCCTCATAGATAGAATGGCACACTGGAATAATTTCTCCCTCTGCATAGCTAATAGTAGTGACACTCACGGTAATCCAAAAGAACACCCTGAAACTCAGTTAAGGCAATTCTGGCATCAGAAGTGGTATAGCCGGTCCCTGTATGATATATATTTATGAGTTCCTTCTTAAATAGTAACGTATGAAGACGTACACCTCTGTACTGTAGCCTTGGGCTTTGCTTCATCCCTTTCCTGTGCAAACATGACTTTCTAAATCCAGTCATAGAATACACCCATTTCACAGAGCAGTTGTGTTAAGTACGAGTGTGAAGCCAGGGTTTCTTAAACTCCCCTGTTCATAGACCTTATTTGTCCAGATAAGCCAAGCATTTACTAATATCGAATCATAGAAAAACTCATTTATAACAGTTCTCCAGTGTGCATATGGTTTTACCATTTATTAAACTCTAAGGAACCTCCGTGCCAATCAGACGGATGTGCTGGTCTGTCTACGTCAAGAGTTACAGCGTGGCTGGATAGTGCTGTAGTATATGTATCTCCAGTATTTTCAGTTACCTGATACTTCATAGCTGTCCGTGCAGAGAACACCACTGACACAAATCCAAAGTACAGAATGACAGAAGTGTATTCAGGGCTGTCCCCAAAATCACTGGAGATCTTTCCATAATCCCAAGATAAAACTAATTTAATCCACTGTACATTTGATTTTTGGATTATTTTTACTCATCGGACATTCAGAATCCTGTTACCATTGCCAGATGACTTCTGACCCCTACATTTAGGTGTGTATCGCCGCATGGGGTTACAGTCCACAGTTTAAGAGGGGTCCTAACTGAAGAGCCAGTCAAAGGTAAACTTGTGGGAATCACTGGAGCTGGAAGGCGACTGTGCTCACCACTGTACCAGCAAAGTGCCGAGCTCAGCTGTGGTCACTGCTGCCTGAGCCACTCCCTTAGCTGTCTTTATGCCATCCGTCCCTTCAGCCTGGACAAGTGAAAGGACCTGACTTTTAAAAGGGGAGAACGAAGAACAGGAATTGTGGCCCAAGTGGAACAAACGATGGGAAGTGACTTTTGCCCTGTTTGACTGTATTTTAGAGATAGTTTGGTATAACTAAAGAGGCTTCAGTAAACATGGAGGACTTAGAACTCCTTCCTCAACCTAGGAGCAACTTCCCCAGCCGCCCTGAAGGCTCTTCCTCTGGGAAACTACTATCCTGAGGAAAGATGCCATGTGACCAATCAGTCTTAACTGGACTCATATCCCCAAAGAAAGCAACAGTTAATTCTTGAGTAGTTTTGTGAGATGTGGTTTTGGTTCCTTCATGAGAACCCTTACGGCAGGGAAAGGTGGGAAGAGGTGGCAGCAGCTGGAGTGCAGAGGACAGCCACTGTCATAATTCTGTCATTGGCTGCCCTGATGAAAATGACCACTGTGGCTGACTATAATTTTTCCAGAGCCAATAAGTTTCAAGTTAATGGGAGTATAATTTCTGGCAGACAGACAAATGGAGACCACCTTGTCTCTTCCATTTCCTTCACTGAAACACTTGTGCCTTCGGCATGCAATCTCAGGCAAAGAGAAGGTAGCTATTAGAGGCAGTTCTAAAGCGGTTATTTCTGGCTGCTAGGAGCCTGGTCACAGCAGAGGGCTTTTAGTTTGTCACAGTGAGAAGAACAGTTCACAAGATCTCTGTTAGACCATAGGACAGCTCTGTTTTCATGTTGAGATACAGATGTGTGTATGTGTATATTAGCCTGTTTTCATGTTGAGATACAGATGTGTGTATGTATCTATTAGCCTGTATTCATGTTGAGATACAGATATGTGTATGTGTCCATTAGCCTGTTTTCATGTCCTTACTATGTTTTCTTCAAAGGGGAGTTTGCACCCAGGCCCCGTGCTATTGCATCATCATGGAGTACTGTGCCCACGGACAGCTTTACGAAGTCTTGCGAGCTGGCAGAAAGATCACACCTCGGTTGCTCGTGGATTGGTCCACAGGAATTGCTAGTGGGATGAATTATCTCCATCTCCATAAAATCATACACCGTGACCTCAAGTCACCAAAGTGAGTTCTAGAGCCCATTGTTGGCTGTTCTTTTACTTGGAAATGAGTTCTTATCAAACAAGGCCAAGGCTCTCAGTGGGTAGCTTCTCATCACCTATCTATATGGGGGATACGGCCAGGTACATAAATCAAGCCTCCCTTGTGTGGCTTTTGGATTGTGCAACTGTGCAGCAAACTTCATTACTATCTGAAGCAGCCAACTTTCATCACCTTAAAAAATTAATGCCAGGCTCCCCCCGTTTGAAAGCTTGGTTTGTTCTTTTCCTAGGTTTAAAACAAAATTAACTGCCCTTCAGAAGTGTTTAAAACACAACAGAATGAAAATGGCTGAATGAGACACGGTGGCAGGTTGGAAATATAGCTCAACAGTGGAGGGCTTGTTCCCGGGCCCCAGGGCAGGGCGGGAGGGGGCGAGGCATGTTCACAGATGCATGCGGCAGGTTCTCTACAGTTACCTGAGATGTGGTTCACATCTGCAGCCCAGCTCTCTGAGGCAGAGGCCAGAGAGTCAGGAGGCTAAAGCCAGTCTCCTTTCCAGAGCTGGGCAGTCCCGTCCCGCGTTCGCGGTTTGCAACAGCTCTGCCCTTCATCACATCTTCTTGGATTCTGGCAAACGCCATGAGCTAGATGTAGTAGTATCGGTTTTCTTATTGTACATACAGGAAACTGGTACTCACCCAGACTCCTGGGTCTTAGACTCAGACTTGATGGGTTTTAGGCAAACTTTAAGAAGATAGCAATAAGTCTGGCTGGCTGTGTCAGGAGATTTCTCTACCTACTTAAATCCATAGTCAGTATGACCCCCGCCTTCATCCCAGAAAAGTTCCATTGTGTATGTGTGTTGATTCTGTGTGTACAAGTGTGTGTGCGAGTATGCCAGCCTGTATGTGTTTGTGTGGAGGCCAGAAGTTGGCACTGGGGGTCTTTTCTATTGCTCTTCACCTTATTTATTGGGTGAGCCTTGAAGCCTACCAATTCAGCTAGACTGGCTGGCCAGCAAGCCCCCAGGATGTGCCTGCCCCACCCCTGCGCGTCACTGAGCCTGGCTTCTGTGTGGATGCCGGATCTGCCCTTGCTCATGAAGCACTTACCCAGAGCATTGCCCCGGCCCCAGTTATAGTATTCTGTTATCTTTCATCTCTACCTGTGTCCACTCCCTCATGTCAGGTCAGCCGCTGAGAAGAGGCTCCTCCAGCATCTCTGTCTAGTGACCATCATGTGTTCTAACCGTGGTATCTGACACCATCGCTTTAGCTGCCTCAGCTATCCCGTAATATTCTAATCGTCATACATTTTCACCAAGACTAAAGTCAGGAAGTCCTAAATGATGTTAGTTTTATATTCCAGGTAGATGTGATGAAGGTATCCCAAAGTAATCTGAGCACCAAGTTGCTCAGTACACAGAGAGCCATTTGGTAGCTGGGGTGTGGGTAAGGTAACAGAACAGAGGGGATGGAGATCAAAATTCCCCGTCTTCTTCCTCCCTAAGTCAGATACTTTTTGAATGTTATGACTCTTAGTGGTTGGAGTTTTTTTTTTTTTTGGAGGGGGTGATGGGTGAATTTGTTTGGTTTTTGTCAGTGTCTCACAGTGTAGCCCTGGATAGCCTGAAACTCACTTGTAGACCAGGCTGGCCTCAAACTCAGAGAATCACCTGCCTCTGTGGAGTGTGTGTGATCACAAGCAGCTTGTGTTGCTGAATTAGGTCTCTATATTGTTTAGGGCCCAGCACCCTAACTCATTAACTCTAGCATGTTGAATGAGTTTCTTCAAGTGGAGCCAGTATAGTGGGGGAATATTAATATTCTGATTTTACACACCACTAGGACTAGCCAAACAGTTTGTTCCGGGGTCCATTGTAAGTGGTTCTTGTGAAAAGCTAAAAAAGAAAGAGAGAGAGAGAGAGAGAGAGAGAGAGAAAGAAAGAAAGAAAGAAAGAAAAGCATGTCTTGTATGGAACCTGCTTGAACTTTGCTGATCAGAGCTCATCCTTGGCCTGGAGAGGACTCGACTTTCCCCTGAGCCTTGGAATGTGATGCCTACCTGATGTCATGGTCCCACACCTGCTATTTATAGAGAGACAGTGGGCCTGGAAGAGAGGGCGACTGGCAGAAGTCACGGTTAGCAAGTCGTGGGGGCTGAGCTGCCTGGCAGGTGCAGATGATGCTGTCTCTAGGGTGAGGGCCAAGAGCAGTGGGGGTTGTCAGCCTAACTCTGCAGTGTAGAAGATGAAGCGTCAGTCACTGCCTGACTCAGGTCTCCTACTCAGAGAACTCTTAACTCAGCACTAATGACCGGGTTCTTGTCTTTATTTCTTTTCAAAGTGTTTTAGTGACTCACACAGATGCAGTCAAAATTTCAGATTTTGGTACATCCAAGGAGCTCAGTGACAAAAGCACCAAGATGTCCTTCGCGGGGACAGTTGCGTGGATGGCGCCTGAGGTGATTCGGAATGAGCCCGTCTCTGAGAAGGTTGACATATGGTGAGTGGTGCCCAGCCATCTCAAGGGCCCTGCCCACTCTCACCTGGCTTCTGCCCTCTATTGTCTTCCCTGCCCTTCCCTTCTGGTTGATTCTGGTTTCAGATTCTCTAAGCTGTGCCCCAGTGTGATATATGTCAGGAAGAATTAGGAGAGGAATTGGGGTGAAGATCCAGTAAGCAGTCAATTCTGAGGCATCTCCATTGATTATGCTAAACTCTCTGGAAACTGGAAGTTTACTTTGAATAAGGGTGTGGTGTAGGAGACTTTATGAAATCCGTTGCATAAGCCTCACATTTTTTAGTAAAATATATTAAAATTTACTTGTTCTTGATGATATAAGTCCCAGTGTACAGCCATGATGGCCTGAAACCTGCTGTGTACCCAGACTGTCCTTGAACTCATGATCCTCCCAGCTTAGCCTCTGAGTGCTGAGATTACGAGCTTACACCATCTACCCGGTCTTTAGTTACTTAAAGAGCTAAGGTCTGAGCCCGTCCCTCTGAGCTGCCTCTGTGTCCGGCCCGCTGCAGGTCCTTTGGAGTGGTGCTCTGGGAGCTGCTGACAGGGGAGATCCCCTACAAAGATGTGGACTCTTCGGCCATCATTTGGGGTGTTGGGAGCAACAGCCTGCACCTCCCAGTTCCCTCCACTTGCCCAGATGGATTCAAAATCCTTATGAAACAGACATGGTAAGAAGTGGGTTTCTTCTGTTAAAACTCCCCTAGAAAGCAGAGGCATCTCTGCAGGGTAGAAGGAACCACGTCTTGGTGGAGCAACAGGAGCTGTGGAAATTTAGGGCTGGATTTACCCATGAAATCAGGGCCGTGTCTCCCTGTAAAGAAGAGCCAGCCCGTACTCGTGGAGTTGTGTGTGACTGACGAAACCTAACAGCCGAGAGCTCGGATTACTTCACTGTTCCTAGTGAATCACAGACCTAACTTCTCACGTTTTCAGTAGATACTTATCCTGGCCACAGTTTCCCTTTGCACAATAGTACATCTTAACTGCCTGAGACGTAGCAGTTCTTGAGATAAAACATGTGTTTTCTAAAGCAGAGTGCAGCCTCGGCGCCCCCAGACACACCCTCTGAGACGCACACGCTCTCTTTCTCTTAGGCAGAGTAAGCCTCGCAACCGGCCGTCCTTTCGGCAGACGCTCATGCATCTGGACATTGCATCGGCAGATGTGCTCGCCACCCCGCAGGAGACTTATTTCAAGTCTCAGGTAAGCCAGCACTCTCCTGCCTCATGACTGGGCAGTCAGCCAAGGAGCACTCTAGCTGTGCAGCATTAAATGACCCTATTTGTTGTGAGACGGTAATTGTGATGGTTGGTGAACGTGACTGTGAACTCTGGTGACGCTGTTTAAGGAGGAGAAAGAGGACATGAAAACTGCCTCGCCCTGCATTCGGATCACCACCTCTGCTGTTCCTCCTGAAGGCTTTGCTCACTTTGAAGCATAAGAGCTGAAGACAAGAAGCAGGAACTTAAGGACCAGACAGAGCCACAGCAGAATTAGTCCCTAGTAGTCCCCGATTAAAAAAGTAGTTTAACGTGTCTGTTAGCCTTCATTGTTCTAAAATTTTCCACAACTTACACTATGAAACAAAGTCAGCATTTATTTAGCTCACCATTCCATAGACAGTTTGAACTAGGCAATTTTTTCAAGGCTTCGAGTTCACCTAGAGGCCTGGAAGCAAATCCCAGGTTAGCAGGAAGGTGGCTCCAGGCAGCCTCCTTACCAGATGTGCTGAGCATCTGGCTAGGAGCTAGAGTTCCTCTGTCCTCCATGTGGCCTCCTTACCAGATGTGCTGAGCATCTGGCTAGGAGCTAGAGTTCCTCTGTCCTCCATGTGGCCTCCTTACCAGATGTGCTGAGCATCTGGCTAGGAGCTAGAGTTCCTCTGTCCTCCAGGTGGCCTCCTTACCAGATGTGCTGAGCATCTGGCTAGGAGCTAGAGTTCCTCTGTCCTCCAGGTGGCCTCCTTACCAGATGTGCTGAGCATCTGGCTAGGAGCTAGAGTTCCTCTGTCCTCCAGGTGGCCTCCTTAGCAGGTGTGCTGAGCATCTGGCTAGGAGCTAGAGTTCCTCTGTCCTCCAGGTGGCCTCCTTAGCAGGTGTGCTGAGCATCTGGCTAGGAGCTAGAGTTCCTCTGTACTCCATGTGGCCGCTAATTCTTTCACAAGCTTGCTCAGGCTTCCTCGAATTCCGTTTGTTTCCATGGTGACAAGTAGATCACGAGAGCATGGCCCAGTACAGGTGATTGTCATGCTGCTTTGTATAACGCCTGTCACAATGCCGCACTGGCTGCAGCAAGTCACAGGCTACCTGACTAGGCCACAACTCCTCCTAACCAGAGCATCTGCCAGAGCGGGTTGTAAGGGATGGAGCCAGAACAGGTTTTAAGGGATGGAGCCAGAGCAGGTTGTAAGGGATGGAGCTCTTAAGGGATGGAGCCAGAGCAGGTTGTAAGGGACAGAGCCAGAGAAGGGAAGGGCTGTGGCTCTTGGGTGGAAGTGCTGTAGGTGTCAGAAGGATGCAGCTCCGACCACTGTTCTGACCACTGTTACTGTGGATGGGGAGTGACTACAGACAAGGACAAGTTCCCTTTCCCTACAGACCCAGGCGAGATCACAAAATAGTAATCCAGCTTTCTAAGGAAATGGGATTGTAGCCGGGCAGTGGTGGAGCACGCCTTTAATCCCAGCACTCAGGAGACAGAGGCAGGCGGATCTCTGTGAGTTCGAGACCAGCCTGCTGTACAGAGTGAGTTCCAGGACAGGCTCCAAAGCTACAGAGAAACCCTGTCTCAAACAAACAAAAAAGTGATTGTCCTAAATTAGACGTTTGTGTGTACAAAATTATTTTCATCATGATGTTGGCAATACTCAGGATTGAACCTGGGCTTTCTTAAATGCTAGGCAATCACTCTACCACTGAGGTCCGCCTTAGACTTTTGTTGATTGTGTTTTTTTAAAAAATATTATTTATTTATTATGTATACAATATTCTGTCTGTGTGTATGTCTGCAGGCCAGAAGAGGGCACCAGACCTCATTACAGATGGTTGTGAGCCACCATGTGGTTGCTGGGAATTGAACTCAGAACCTTTGGAAGAGCAGGCAATGCTCTTAACCACTGAGCCATCTCTCCAGCCATGTTTTGTTTTTTATATATACAAGTCTTGCTAAGTTGCTCAGGCGGGCCTTGAACTCATTCCATAGCACAGAGAGACTGTGAATGTGAAATTCCTCCCGTCTTAGCATCCTGAGTAGCTGGGATTGCAGACCTACACCACATGCCCAGCTTAGAATCTAACCATTAATAACACATTAGCATATGTGAAACTTCACATTAGACATATGGCTTTTCTCATTTTTATTATTGTTATTCAGTTTCTAAAATGACTTTTATGAAGTGAACTCCATCTCTGCAGTGACTTCCAATATTATTTCAAAGATTTATTCTTAGGAGAGACATTTTATTACACACATTTATTGCCTAAAAAAAGACTAAATTAAATGCATAAAATTTATGCTAACCTACAGGGAAAATTGATGTCTACACAATGAAAATTTTACAGATAAAAATCAGGGAAAATGTAATTTTCTTCTTCAAGTGAGACTTGGAGAAGCTCCCTCAGCCCTCAGATTGCAGTCTAGATACTTCTAGGGGAGCCTGAGACGTCTTCAAGGCGATCACAAGAAGGAAACTGTTTTCATGATAACATTGTTACTGTTTTCAATCTTGTTCTCCCAGGAGTATATGCAGACTGTTCTAGAAACTGTATGATGTGAGATATAACTCTGATGGCAAACAGAATGTTTCCTAACATCCTCATGTGTATAACTCACAGTTTTTAGTCTAGCCTAATATCAGTAGGTATCGCCCACATAAACAAATGTCACGTGGAATCTTCAATAATTTATAAGACAATAAAGAGGTTCTAACACTAAAAATTTGAAAGACCCTGTCCCCAGTGGGCACAGATCTTACAGGAAAACATCTGATGAAAAGAGAATTGAGCACGAGGAAGAAGCAGAGAGTACAATCAGGAAAGGCCTTGAAGACAGCAGGATCCTATCCTGAAAGGACTCCACCAAAAATCTCTCAGACCAACACACATTCTCAGCCAATCCCAGGATAGGAAATCCACAAACAGAAGTCAGTCGCCTTTCCAGTCATCAGCCACCAACTGCTAAAGAGAAACCAGAGAAAAACATCTCCTTGACAACGAAGAAAGCCCGAACAGAAGGCTGAAAGACATGGCAGTGGGAAGGAGCTGAAGACAACAGACGGTGGGAAAGATCTCCTGCGCTCAAGGACTGGCAAAACCAATAACGTAAAAGTGTGCTGGCTAGTTTGTGTCAGCTTCATGCGAAATGAGAGAACGTCAGTTAAGAAGATGTCTCCATATGATCCAGCTATAGGGCATTTTCTTAATTAGTGATTGATGGGGGAGGGGCCAGCCCATTGTGGGTGGCCCTGGGTTCTATAAGAAAACAGGCTGAGTAAGCCATAGCAAGCCTGTAAGCCGCTCCCCTCCATGGCCTCTGCATCAGTTTCTGCATCCAGGTTCCTGCCCTGCTTGAGTTCCTGTCTTGACTTCCTTCAGCGATGGACTACAGTGTAGAAGTGTAAGCCAAATAAACCCTTTCCTCCCCAATTGCTTTTGGTCATGGTATTTTATTAAGTAATCTAGCAGAATCTAAGGCAGCTAGATTCCTGAAAGTGATCCATAAATTCAAGCCATTCCCCATCAAAATACCAATTGGATTGTCTACAAAACTAGAAAAAAATAATCCTAAAAATCATAAGGAAGCACAGAAACCAGAAAGTCTGATGTGATCCTGAGCCTGGAGAGTAATGCTGGAAGTTCCCACTTCCTGATCTGGACCTGGCAGAGCCCTAGAACAAAACCAGCATGGTCTGCATCACAGCAGTCAAGGGAATCACGAAGAGAACAGACAGCACAGTCACCCATGCTCAGCAAGGCCCGAAACATCCACTCAACAAAGACGACCTCTTCAAGAAACCGTGCTGGGAGCTTTGTTTGTCATAGCCAGAACCTGGAAGCAACCTAAAATGCCCCTCGACCGAAGAATGGATAAGGAAAATGTGGTACATTTACACAATGGAGTACTACACAGAAGTAAAAACAATGACATCTTGAATTTTGCAGGCAAATGGATGGAGCTAGAAAACATTATTTTGAGTGAGGTTACCCAGACACAGAAAGACAATTATCACATGTACTCACAAAGCAAAGAAAGCGAGCCTACAAACCACAATCCCAGAGAACTTAAACAACAATGAGTACCCTAAGGGGCACTTACTTAGATCTCATCTACATGGGAAGTAAAAAGTAGAAAAGCACAAGCTCTCCTGAGTAAATTGGGAGCATGGGGATCTTGGGAGCGGGTTGAAGCAGGGAGGGGAGAGGCAGGGAGGGGAGCAAAGAAAAATGTAGAGCTCAATAAAAATCAATAATTAAAAAAAAAAGAAACCGTGCTGGGGAGGCTAGGTGACCACACAGGGACAATAAAACTGCATCTCTTTCTCTTACACACACCCTGCACAGAAAAGGATCAAAAGCCTAATTTTAAACCTAAACCTTGAGAAACCTAAAGAAAAACATAAGTCATCTACAGGTTCATTGTAATTACGAGCAAAATTCTAGTGACATTTTCTCAGGGCTAGGGGAAACATGCTAAAATTCATATGAATTATAAAGGAACATTTGTAGCAAAGCAATCCTAAGCAGAAAGAATGATGCTGGGGCACTGCGGTACCCGACCTCAGATCACAGCACAGACCATAGTGATCTCATATCACACCACAGACCATAGTGATCTCATATCACACCACAGACCATAGTGATCAGCGCCTGCTGGGGGCACTGCTGTACCTGACCACAGATCACACCACAGACCATAGTGATCTCAGACCACAGCACAGACCATAGTGATCTCAGATCACACCACAGACCATAGTGATCAGCGCCTGCTGGGGGCACTGCTGTACCTGACCACAGATCACACCACAGACCATAGTGATCTCAGACCACAGCACAGACCATAGTGATCTCAGACCACAGCACAGACCATAGTGATCTCAGACCACAGCACAGACCATAGTGATCTCATATCACACCACAGACCATAGTGATCTCAGACCACAGCACAGACCGTAGTGATCTCAGACCACAGCACAGACCATAGTGATCTCAGATCACACCACAGACCATAGTGATCAGCGCCTGCTGGGGGCACTGCTGTACCTGACCACAGATCACACCACAGACCATAGTGATCTCAGACCACAGCACAGACCATAGTGATCTCAGACCACAGCACAGACCATAGTGATCTCAGACCACAGCACAGACCATAGTGATCTCAGACCACAGCATAGACCATAGTGATCTCAGATCACACCACAGACCATAGTGCCTGCTGGCACTGGCACAGATGCAGACATGTAGACCGGTGAACTAGGGTCAGAAATAAACCACAGCTTCATCTTTGACAAATTCATACACACACCGGAGTGAGGGAAAATCTAGTCAACAGACGGTGCCGGCAAAGCTGATTCCATCTGTAGAAAAATGGAGTTGGATCCACATCTCTAATCCTGCACAAAAATCAACTCAAAATGCATTAAAGACCTTACTTTAAAAGCTGAAGTGTGGAGACTGAAGAGAGGCTCAGCAGCTAAGAGTACTTGCTGCTTCTCCAGAGGACCTGAGTTCACATCCCAGCATCTGTATCAAGTGGCTACAGCACAGACGCCTGTAACTCCAGCTCCAGGGATTCTAGTGTCCTCTTCTGGCTGCTGTCATGGGCCTCTGCCACCTGCGCACATATTCATACACACACACACATTTTTGGTGAAACGAGAGTAGCAGCAAGTGCTCCGAGGAAATCTTCCAACTGTAGTCTATGGTTGCAAATAGCTTTGCCCCCCTTACTGGCAAACTATCTAGTATCACAACTTTGGAAAGCAATTCATAGTGGAAGCGCTAAGTCAAAAGCTACTGAGACAGTCAATTTAACATATATGTGTATATATATATATATATATATATATATATATATATATTTGGAAAATGTCATAATCTGAGATTTTACTTCAAGAGCCTAGGTAAATGGCTCAGCAGTTAAGAGCACTGGCTGCTCCTTCAGAGGATCTGAGTTTAGTTTCCAGCACCTACATGGCACCCTCATACAGACATACATGTAGACAAAACATCAGTACACATAAAATAAAACTAATTTTTTTTTTTTTTTGGTTTTTCGAGACAGGGTTTCTCTGTGGTTTTGGAGCCTGTCCTGGAACTAGCTCTTGTAGACCAGGCTGGTCTCGAACTCACAGAGATCCGCCTGCCTCTGCCTTCTGAGTGCTGGGATTAAAGGCATGCGCCACCACCGCCCGGCCTAAAACTAATTTTTAAAAGGGATTTTACTTCAGTGCTCTCACACCAGAGTTAACGTTTCTGAAAACCTCCCATGTGCAAAGCCCTGCCCAGAGCAGCTAAGGTCCTGCAGTCACTGCCCCAGTGGGCCAGCTCACTTCCATTACCGGTCAAGAGTCAAAACGAAGTAACTGCTGGTCTCACCAAAGGTTCTTCTGGGGCTAGGAGAGGAGAGAATAGGTCAGGGAGGAGAAGAGTATGTCGGGCATCTGCTTTAAGGTGTGCTGCCAGGGTAAATTACTACCCATGGGAGCTTGGTCAGCAGAACAGGTTATTCCCCAGTTCTGAGGCCAGGAAGTCCATGACAAGTCCAAACCCAGCAGATCGAGGACATGGGAAGAACATGAGTCCTACTTCATGGGTGACAGTCTGTGTTCCCAGCCTGCCTCCCAACCATACTTACACCGAAACAGATGCCCTCCTGACCTACCGCCTCCCCAAAGCCCCACCCCATCCCTTGGCCTTGGGACTCTCGGGGTGTGAGAACAGAGTTCAGAGTACAGCAGTGTCTGTCCTGTTCATTAATTCCTCCACAGTCTCCTCCCAACACACAATGTCATTTCTCCCTCATTAACCCCTAGTCTGCTTGTTGCAGTAATTTTTGCTAGTTGCAATAAATTTTCAACTGTTTATAAATTGATGCTTCCAGGTCTGAAATTGAGACCATCTCTGGCTAATGCTGATGGAGTATTGGTGAGCTGGCTAGAGAAGCGGTAGGAAGTCTGTGGGCCTTGACTCTAAGCCCTGCCCTGACCCCTACTTAAGATGTCCCCGTGAAGGTCTAGGGAAGAATAGCAACACGGGTGCCCTGTGCACTGTTTGCTTGCAACCTGCTATTGTTTGCATGTTAGGAAGCTAAAAACTCTCAGCCTGAACTGGATTGTTATGTCTCCATGCTTCCTCTGATAAGCTCTCAAGATTAATAAGATGGAGGCTGGTTGTATTTTGTCACTGTTCTGCTCCGCGGGGGAATAACTGGGTGTCTCACACACACGTGGTTTTGCTCTTACTGTCTCAGTCTTCTACGTGACCTTGCTTCCTCTCACCTGCTGACACGCTGCCCTCAGTATCCACTGTCCAACATTGTTGGCTTCTAGTCGCAACTGTCAGAGTGCTGATGCAGAGAGCATGGTGAGCTGGAATACTAATCTCTTTCCAAAATCTTGATCTCGGTTCTTCTGGATGGATGCTGAGAAATGCCATTGCCGTCACCAGGGACATTAGAGACACGCATCAGTGCTGATGTGGGGAGATTGGAGCCTGTCCCCACTGTTGGTGGGAGGGCAAGGGATAAGTGCTGCAAAAGGCAGCATGTGCCTTCTCCAGAATGAAAAGCTGAACTGCATGGCTCACGGTCCAGAGGTCTGTCTAGCATGTGTCTCAGGGTGAAGGAGCCATCCCAGGAGAATGCGCAGTGTTAGAAACACCCAGTTCTACTTACAACAGAGTGCAGCTTCATGGCCACTCTCCTTCCCTCAGATTCTTTATCCCCAACTTCTGCGGCTGCAGGGTTTTCCTGTTATTGACCCGAATGTGACATTCAGCCCCTTCCTTGATTTTTTAAGTGATTTGAAGAAAAAACAAAACAAAACAAACACCTCACCTATCAAAAGCCAAGTGGATGTTGGTAGATCCCTGAGTATTTGTGAAGTGAAAGCAGCCTTGGCCAGCCTGAATCATGTGTTAGACCCTCGCCCCTTGCCTCGGTGATCTCAGACTCCTCTGTTGTTTGCCCCTCTTCTCCCTCCCCCTTTCCCTTATCCTCCCCTTCAGCCTGTATTCCTGGGCGGTGTGCTGCTCTGCAGAGCACTTTCTCTGGGGTATTCTGCTCCATCCGTCCCTCTTTCTTCAGAAAGCCGAGGTGGTAGCAGCTGTGTCTGTCAGTGAGCTGCGGTTGTCAGGGCTTTCTTACTACCTCCCTCCTGCATACACTACCTCCCAGAAGTGATTGCCTGCTGTGCCCTGTACTGTTTCTGCTGCGGGAAAACTGCAAAAGAGACAGCACTGTGTTCAGGACAGAGTGGGGCTTGCACTTCCAGAGTGTGTTCAGGACAGAGTGTGGGGCTTGCACTTCCGGACTGGAGGCTGTTTCGTCCTTGACGAGCTAGCGCATCTTGAACATTTACCCTCAACAAGCTCCGGTGGAAAGTTTGGGGAAACATGGAGAGCACAGGAGGAAATGTCTGTGACGTGCTGTCATGGACGCATCGGGGATGGAGGACTACAATACTTATAAAGTTCAACTTTCCTCCCGCAGGCTGAATGGAGAGAAGAAGTGAAGAAGCACTTTGAGAAAATCAAAAGTGAAGGGGCCTGTATCCACCGGCTAGACGAGGAGCTGATCCGCCGGCGCAGGGAGGAGCTCAGGTCAGCCCCCACTCCCCTCACTCCGAGTCCCAGTTCAGTCTCCCTGTCCTGGGGAACCTGAAAATTCTGCCCTCAAAGCGGCAGGAGCACAGGGTGCTTCCTAAGGCTGAGAGGGTGCGTGGAGGGGGTGGGGCGCTGGCTAATGGATGCTGTTATAAATAGACAGAAAGGAGTTCTCCAATTCTGTGCATGCTGGGGTGGCAGCAGGTGACAATCTCGCTCACCTACTTGCTTGAGTCAAGGTCTCACTCTGTGGTCCTTGCTGGATTGTAGATCAAGCTGGCTTAGAAATCACGGAGACCTGCCTTCCTTGGCCTCCTGGGTACGGGGATTGTAGGCCTGCACCACCACCCTAACTTCAGTATTTTTTTTTTTAATTAAAGAAGCTAGAAGAAAGGATTTGAAATGTTTCCAACATAAAGAATGGTCATTGTTAGGGGAGAGTATCATAATTCCCCTGATTTTTTTCATTAATTCTATATTAAATTATATGTCTGTGTCTGTTTGAACACGAGTGCAGATGCCACAGAAGCCAGAGGCTGAGATGCCCTGGAGCTGGAGTTGCAGGTGTTTGTGAGCCACCTGCTATGGATGCCGGGAATTGAACTCGGGTCCTCTGGAAGAGCAGTGCATACACTTAACTGCTGAACCATTTCTCCTGTCCTGGTTACCCTGCTTTGAACACTATATGACAAATATATGTATCAAAATGTCACTGGGTACCACATAAATATGTACAACTTTTACATCAATTAAAAAGAATCTCTGTGAGAGACAGTTCAGTGAGTAAGGATCTTGCCACAGCAGTTTGAGGCCCTGAGTTTGAATTCCCAGAGCCACAGAAGTCGGGGTATGACAGCTATGATCCAGGAGCTCCTGGGGCAGGATGGGAGGCAATGCCAGGAGGCTCCCCATGAGCTGTGGGCCAGCCAGCCTACACTGTATGGTGCAGAGGTCAACAGCGGCCTCCAGCACAGTTACCTGAGGAACAACTCTGAAGGGTGATCGTGGACCTCCACACGCACACCATGGCATGTGCTCACCCACACACACAGCCACCTTCAACATGTGCACACCACACACACAGCCACCTTCAACATGTGCACACCCACGCACACAGGTACCTTCAACATGTGCACACCCACGCACACACAGCCACCATCAACATGTGCTCACCCACACACACAGCCACCTTCAACTTGTGCACACCCACACACACACAGCCACCTTCAACATGTGCACACCCACGCGCACACAGCCACCTTCAACATGTGCACACCCACACACACAGATACCTTCAACATGTGCACACCCACGCACACAGCCACCTTCAACATGTGCACACCCACGCACACACAGCCACCTTCAACATGTGCACACCCACGCACACAGATACCTTCAACATGTGCACACCCACGCACACAGATACCTTCAACATGTGCACACCCACGCACACAGCCACCTTCAACATGTGCACACCCACGCACACATCCACCTTCAACATGTGCACACCCATGCACACAGCCACCTTCAACATGTGCACACCCACGCACACAGATACCTTCAACATGTGCACACCCACGCACACATCCACCTTCAACATGTGCACACCCACGCACACAGCCACCTTCAACATGTGCACACCCACGCACACAGCCACCTTCAACATGTGCACACCCACGCACACAGCCACCTTCAACATGTGCACACCCACGCACACATCCACCTTCAACATGTGCACACCCACACACACATCCACCTTCAACATGTGCACACCCACGCACACAGCCACCTTCAACATGTGTATACCCATGCACACACTTCTTCACTCTTTTTTACCTGCTCCTCTCACCTGTTTCCTCCTTTATGGTTCTCTGAGCATGGACCCTTAGAGCACTTCCATGGTTCTCAGTGCCATTGGAGCCAGGAATTTACAGGCTCTGGTTCTGGCCTCAACATAATAAGCACAGTATTCGGCAGTTAGGCCTCTGGAACAAAATGCCTTAGACTTAGCAGTTTATGAACAGAAGAAATGCACTGCTCATGGTTCTGGGGCAGAGCACCAGGGAATTCAGGAGCTGGTGAATACCCATCCATCATATCATGGCACCCGCGTGTGTCCTCACACGGTGGAGAATCAAAAGGCTACCTCCAGGACCATCACCTGATGGGCGAAAGTTTACATTTGAATCTGGGGGAAGCACTGCAACCACACCAGCCCAGATAAGACCTGTGCCATGGATAGGCACGTGATCATGGAGTATGAGGACCTGAGTTTGAATTAAAAACAATTGACTAATTAACTTTAAGTTATGCCCACTAATATGTGACTCTACTGTATTGTGCTAAGACTGTGCCGTGTGCACAAATGAAGACTATAAAAAGCGCACAGACGGTATTGTTACTTTGTCTGTGGCCGTGTGGCTGGAGGGGCCCTTAGGATCAAACACACAGCCCAGATTTCCTATTCCCACTCCTTGTCTGAATCCTTGTGTTTAGAAACTTAAAAATGGAACCCCCTGGGGCTGGTGCTTTGAAGTAAGCCACCGTGCGTGCTTCATCAGAGCTGACTTCCGTTCTCCTCAGCCTTGCTCATCCTGTGTTTTCACTGACAGACATGCGCTGGATATTCGAGAGCACTATGAGCGAAAGCTCGAGCGGGCCAACAATCTGTACATGGAGCTGAGCGCCATCATGCTGCAGCTGGAGATGCGGGAGAAGGAGCTCCTGAAGTATGTATCCCACCAGTCCCAGCCGGTCCCAGCCCTCGCTGCTCTGAGTCTGAGTCTGCTGTGGTGATCATGTGGATATTTTAGTTGTTCCACCAGCATTCCTTAGGGACTTTCTGTCCTCAGTCCCTACTAGGGTGAGGCACACAAGTTAGCAGAGCCGCTGCAGGTCTGAAATGGGACCACATACTGGACTAGCGTGTGTGCGTCACTCTGCCACACGGTTCAGCATGCATGTGCCTCTCCCACACGGTTCAGCATGCATGTGCCTCTCCCACACGGTTCAGCTGTGTATGTCTCTGCCACACGGTTCAGCTGTGTATGTCTCTGCTGCACAGTTCAGCTGTGTGTGTCTCTGCCACACGGTTCAGCATGTGTGAGTCACTCTGCCGCACGGTTCAGCTGTGTGTGTCTCTCTGTCGCACGGTTCAGCATGTGTATGTCTCTGCCACACGGTTCAGCTGTGTATGTCTCTGCCGCACGGTTCAGCTGTGTGTGTCTCTCTGCCGCACGGTTCAGCATGTGTATGTCTCTGCCACACGGTTCAGCTGTGTATGTCTCTCCCACACGGTTCAGCTGTGTATGTCTCTGCCGCACGGTTCAGCTGTGTGTGTCTCTCTGCCGCACGGTTCAGCATGTGTATGTCTCTGCCACACGGTTCAGCTGTGTATGTCTCTCCCACACGGTTCAGCATGCATGTGCCTCTCCCACACGGTTCAGCTGTGTATGTCTCTGCCACACGGTTCAGCTGTGTATGTCTCTGCCGCACAGTTCAGCTGTGTGTGTCTCTGCCACACGGTTCAGCATGTGTGAGTCACTCTGCCGCACGGTTCAGCTGTGTGTGTCTCTCTGTCGCACGGTTCAGCATGTGTGTGTCACTCTGCCGCACGGTTTAGCATATGTATGTCTCTGTCGCACAGTTCAGCCTGTGTGTGTCACTGCCTCATGGTTCCTCTTCTGTAGGTAGGGAATTAGGAGGGTGTCTTCTGGTTCCATGGTCACCACCTTAGATCATCTCTGTCCTGACTTTCTGTCTACCATAACTCAAGAGTGGCTTTGTCCTTCATCCCACAGGCGAGAGCAGGCAGTGGAAAAGAAGTATCCTGGGACCTACAAGCGGCACCCTGTCCGTCCAATAATCCACCCAAATGCCATGGAGAAGCTCATGAAAAGGAAGGGTGTGCCGCACAAGGCTGGAGTGCAGACTAAGCGGTGAGACAACTGTATCTGTGTATCTGATGTTTAGATAAATGGGGGGTGGGGAGGAACTGGAAAAGGGCAGTCTCAGATGTCTAGATGTGGCCTTTCTGGGGCTTTCTAGCAGCTCATGGCTGCAGGTAAAGCCAAGTAGGAAGATGAGAGAGCATGGCACAGACCCCAAAAGTCTCACTTTTACCACCTGAGGCCCTCAGTCTTAGTACCAAACACAGGACAAGGACGTGTACAACAGGGACAATCAGATCTGGTTGAAACTGCAGCCCTGTTTTATAGGTGTGTGACTTGAGCCATGTCACTTGGCTTCTTTCAACTCTAGTATCCTCATGGGTAAATGGTATCGTTATGGGATTTCTTTCTATTTCTCTCTTTTTTGTTGTTGTTTGTTTTTTGTGGGGTTTTTTTGAGACAGGGTTTCTCTGTGTAGCTTTAGAGCCTGTCCTGGAACTCTCCCTATAAACCAGGCTGGCCTCGAACTCACAGAGATTCACCTGCCTCTGCCTCCTGAATGCTGGGATTAAAGGCGTGAGGCACCACCGCCTGAGATTTCTTTTTATTCTTATAACCCTAGAAACAGAACTGAGCTAATTGTAATTCTTGATTTTTGACACAGTGATCAATATATTTACTTAGTTCTTAATAATATATATGTCACCACCAATAATAAACAGGGCATTGATATTACGCATACCGAGCCAAGAGGTTCCCTGTACTCTACCTTTACATGAAACTTTTATGACTTTTGTTTTATTTGGTTTTGTTTGTTTGTTGGGCAGTTGCCCAGACTGGCCTCAAACTCAGTGTCCTCCTGCCTCAATCTCTTAAGTAGCCAGGGTAACAAACAAGCATGTGCCCTCGCACCCCACTGCGAAGGCTGATTAGTGTGAAATCACCTATCGGGCATTGGTGCCCAAAAGCACGGCTTAATTTTTAGGACACCATTCTTTCCCAGTTATTTTTATGTTTTGATTTTTCAAGATAGGGTTTTGGCCTTCTCAGTGCTGGGACTAAAGGTGTGCGCCACCATGCTCAGCTTCTTTCCCTTTTCATAGCACTTGCTTTATGTTGATTTAATCTCAGTAATAGAGAGTGGAGCTACATCTCTGTGTAGAGTGTGTGTTTAGCTGCAGGGGGGCCCAAATTCAATGCCTAGCACCTTCAAAACATCTCAGGATACTTCTTCACTCCTTTCTGGAATCACCAAATGCTGTGGAGCCTTCTCGTTCTCACTTGCAGAGAACTGGCTCCCTCCTAGTCAGGCTACTATAAAGGAGAGAATGTCCTGGCTTGTGAGATTCAAGCCAAATGCCGTAAGAAAATAGGACGGAGAAACACAAGCCAAGAATGTAATTTATCTTTTAAATTTTTATTAACTTAGAAGTAGCAAGTTTTTATGGCATCTTCATACACACTTAGCTTTGGTTGACTCTCCGTGTCTTCTCTCTCCTCTTCCCTACCTCCCATCTCCATGCTCCCCATCCCTGCTTGAGCCCTTCTCCTCCTAGTATTCTCCCTCCACACCCACATTAGATGGATTCTGTAGCCCTCCCACTGGCCCCTTTCTGGTCTCCTGACCACACAGGCTCACTCACATAAGTACACGTATCTACACTTGGAGCTGGGATCCACATATGACAGACAACATGGGGAATTTGTCTTTCTGAGCTGGGGTTACCTCACTTAATATAACATTTTTCAGATCCATCCATTTCCCTGGATTTTTCATAATTTCATTTATCTTTGCAGCTGAATAAAATTCCATTGTGCATATGAATCTCATTTCCACCATCCTCTCTTCCGTTGACATATATGTAGTCTGCTTTCATTTCCTATATGTTGTGAGTCAAGCCGCAATAAATGCGTGTGCATGTCTCTCTGGAGCAGGGCACGCAGTCCTTCAGGTGCATTCGCAGGAGGGGTGAAACTAGGTTAGACGGTGATTCTAGTTCTAGCTTTTGGAGGAGCCTCTTGATCTCCATAGTGTGGACATCAGTGTGTGTAAAAGTGCATGCCTCCCCCCAAGCGTGCCTACGTTCCTTCCTCCATATCCGTGCCAGCATTTATTGTCATTTGTTTTCTGGGTGACAGTCACTAACTGAGGTGAGAAGGAATTTCAGAGTAGTTTTAGTTTGCATTTCCTTGGTGGTTAAGGGTGTGAGCCACTGTTTTATTCAGTGTGTGTGTGTGTGTGTGTGTGCGCGCGCGCGCACATAGGTAAGCACATGTACAGGTGCACATGTATGTATGGTGTGTGTGTGTGTGCGTGCGCGCATAGGTAAGCACATGTACAGGTGCACATGTATGTATGGTGTGTGTGTGTGTGCGCGTGCGCATAGGTAAGCACATGTACAGGTGCACATGTATGTATGGTGTGTGTATGTGTGTGCACGCGCATAGGTGAGCACATGTGAACAGGTGCACATGTATGTATGTACATATGGAAAGAGATCATTCTTGGCTATTGTTCCTCAGATGACATCCACATTGTTCTTTTGAGACAGGGTCTCACACGGCCTAGAGTTCACTAAGGAGGCTAGGCTGTCTGATCAGTGGATCCCAGGAATCTACCTATCTCTGCCTCCCCCTCCCCCTACTCAGCCTTATCCCCAAGCTGGGATTACAAGACCATGCCACTACACCTGGCTTCTTTTTAAACATGGGTGCTGGGGATCAAACTTATTTATTCGAGCTTATGTGACAACTCCAATGGAGGTAATTCTTCAGTTAAAAGTCCCTCTTGGGATGATGTATCAAACTGACAACCACAATCCGCCATCACACTTTTTGGTAGCCCCTCCCGGCCTGTTTTCCATAGGCTTCAGGAAGGGCATAGAAGTCCATCTAAAAGAGAAGCCCGAGGTGGGAGAGAGCTGTGCCCTGGAGTAAAAGCTATCGGGGTCAAAGAATCAGTTCCTCTTTGTGATAACAAGCCAAGCCCTGTGATAATGAACGCAGCTATGCTAACAGTGAGAGCACTTTACATATTGTGACTGACATGGTAGAGCAAGGTCACTCTGGGGACACTTGTCCTCAACTCTCCTTTGGGTGCCACCACAGCTTGTTACCAGCCCTGCAGGACTCCCTTGTTGCAGTAGAAGCCCTCGAACCCCTTCCATGCAGGTCCTCCCCACCGCTCAGGCTGACCAGCAGGAACATCTGCTGCAGTGCTCTGGGACTTGCACAGTGGTGTCTCAGGTGTTGCGACTGAGTTGGAAGGGGCTAGGGTAGCGTGCAGAGGGGGCTGCTGCCTGCCCTCTTCCAAGCCACCACATCTGAGCGCCTCGTGATTAGCTGAGAGAGGACTTCTGTTGTTTCAGAAAGGAATGTGTGGACCTCCCAGCTCTAAAACCTCCTGCTGGTTTGTGTCCTATCTGGTCCTAAAGAAGAGTGCTGCTGTCTGGCGAGAAGGGAGAGGTCCCGAGTCCATCCATCAGCTCAGAAACCACCTGTTTACATGTGGGATGAGGTTTCCTCCTGCGTGTAACCTTCACAACTGGTCCCAGAGGCACAGGAACAAGGAGGCCTCCTCCCGTTAGGATGGAAGTAGAATGTTAGGTTGGGGGTAGCCCAGTTGGTCGAGTGCTCCCATAACACGCACAAAGCCCCGGAGTCAGTTCCCAGTGTGGTATGAACAGGCACAGTGATGTGTGCCTTCAATTGCATCACTGAGGAGAAGACGCAGGAGCTCAAGGTGATCCTTAACAAAGTTCAAGGCCAGCTTGGGCTAGGGAGCCTGTCTCGTAGAGGGAGTAAACAGTAGAGATCCACTGTGCTTCTCACAAACCCTTTCTTGCTGCCTTTGCCTAACCCCCTGGGCCTTCTCCCTCCCAGACCCCTCCTTCCTGTCTGCCTTTAGGATTTATTGAGTGCCTGCTGTATACAAGGATGGCTCGTTCCAGTAGACCCTGTCTAGACCAAACTCCTTAAACTGTTTAGCTCTTGCCAATGAACCTGGGGTTTGTCCAATGGTACCAGATCTCTCTCCTCTGTGACGGATCATTGCACAGATGTCTGATGTGAGCAAACCCCCATGCCCATTCCTTGCTGCCCATATCTGTGAGGGTACCAGGAAGACATTAAGGATCTCATAGAACAAAGCTAGTGACCCAGAATCCAGAGGAATAAAAGCCGCCAGTAAGACAGCTCAGCTGATAACAATACGCAAACCTGATGACCTGGGTTCAATCCCCAGATCCCATGGTAGAAGGAGAGAACCAGCTCCTCACAGTTATGCTCTGGCCTCCATACATGCAATGAGGAACATACATAAACATATGCGCGCACACACACACACACACACACACACACACACACACACACCATGTATGCCTCTCACAGTAATAATTAAATTTTAAAAAGAAATCACTGTAACTAGACATTTAGGTTGTTTCCCAGATTTGCTATTTTTAAACAGTGCTCACTGTACTATTATAACATTAAGCAGCTCCCTGTGTGCACTGGGAAACATCCCTGTGTCTGTGAATGCTGACTGAGGGGCGTGTGAAGCCAGGAGGGTGACTCACACTAGTAGTTCCAGGACTCAGGAGCCTGAAGCAGGAGGATTGCTGTGAGGATGAGACTAGCCCCAGCGACAGAGTAAGACCCGATCTCAAACAAACAGACACACAATAACAAAAGTGTGTAGGGCTAGGGATGTGGCTGAGCAGGAGGGTGCTTGCCTAACAGGCACAAGACGCCAGGGTCGACCCACAAAGTTACAAATTTATAATCCAAGAGTGTATTTTAAAGTTTGGCGCATTTTACTCCAAACATGTTTCGATGTGTTTGACACAAATCTGTTCTTCTTCTTAGGCCAGACCTGTTACGATCTGAAGGTATCCCCAGTGCAGAAGCAGTTCCCACTGCATCCCCTCTGTCTGGAAGTCCCAAAATGTCCTCGTCAAGCAGCAAGAGCCGATACCGGAGCAAACCACGTCACCGCCGAGGGAATAGTAGAGGCAGCCACAGTGACTTTGCGGCAATCTTGAAAAGCCAACCTACCCAGGAAAATGCATCCCACCCCACCTACCTACATCACGCTCAGGCTCCGTGCCCTCCTCTCCATCAGCATAGCCCCCTCCAGCAGCAATACCAGCAACCCCCTTCTGACCTGCCTCAGAGCCACCACCCCAGACGCAATATACATGGGCAGGACATTGCAACCTGTGCCAATAACCTGAGGTATTTCGGCCCAGCAGCAGCCCTGCGGAGTCCACTCAGCAACCATGCTCAAAGACAGATGCCGGGCTCCAGCCCGGACCTCATCTCCACAGCCATGGCGGCAGACTGCTGGAGGGGTCCTGAACTTGAGCAAGCTGAGCCCTGGGGCTGCTGTCAGACCGAAGCCTACGATCCCTGTCTCCAGTGCAGACCAGAGCATGCTGGGTCTTTAGATGGTCCCACCACTGAGCCAGTGAGAAGGGGCCCAGACTGTTCCAGTTCACCAGCACACAATCCTCTTTCGGGAAATGCCCAAGACTCCGAGAGAATGGAGGCCAATGGATTCAATGGCTGTCAATCTGGTATTTCTCATCAGTTCACACCCCCAATACTACCTCAAAAGACACGGCCCCTTCAGAAGGTAAGGGATGACAAGAGTAGACTGTCCCTGCCATCAAATGCCATCACCCATGTGGTGCACATTATAAAACTGGGCATTAAAAGGCATGCCATTGGGAAAGGGTGGGACACCAAAAGTGGTGTTTCTTTTACTTCAAAGGCTCCTCCCTCGACAGTGCTCCAGTGGTAAGCCAGGGAGTGGATTTGGGGGGGTTACTGAATGGGGAGACTGGGATAACCATATACTAAAGATGTCACAATGTTTGCAAGCTATTGTCCTAGATCTCCAGTCTTGAGGGATGTCCCAAGGAAGTTTGGAGTGGAGATTCCTGGTGCATGATGGCAAACATGGTCTTAGAGAAGGCACATAGTGACTTTTTGCCAGCATTCTGTTTGGCTACACAGCCTTTTAAAACTGGTGCTTCTTAATCCCCTGGGCACCAATGCTCGTTACAATGTAACATCAGCAGCCATCTTGACTCAGCTAGCTCTGAATCCCGAAACCTGTTTGTCTCCTCCACTGGCTGCCTAGCAGTCCTTCATGATGTTGGAGATCTAAGCTTGGGAGTCACCAGTTCAAAGCCAGGGCTGTCCCCTTAGCACCTCTGTGAATCTGCCACTGTCTGTGCAGAGGGCCCAATAGTGGACTCTGCCAGGCTGGCTGACTTGAAGACTCCTTGAATTAATAAGTAGGAAGCATCTAGAATGGTGCCTGGAATGCAGCCTGCTTTAAATGTTAGCTTGCTTCGCTAAGGACTCTACCGGGTTATTGTGAACATGGTAAACGTTTAATCCTAGATGTTACTTCAGCTCATCATAACTGTTGAGGGGAGGAGGGGTGTAAGATGAGTTTGTTCAACTGGATACTTCTTGGGAAAGGAGCTAAGGCTGGGCACTATCTGCTGTCTCAGAACTGTGTTCCTTCCTCCAGGTGTGCCACTGCTGGCTGAGCAGAGGTCCACGTGTGCTTTCACGTGGCAACCTGGATGTGAGCTAATCCATTCTGCACCCTCCCCAGTCCCTGTAGCCAGTAACATAGAGTCCGCCATAGGCAGTAACATGGAGTGCATGCATCTAAATGGACAGGATGGCTGGTTGCCTAGTTGGTTGATCTGGTTTGATTTGGTTTGGTTGGTGTGTGGGACAGAGTCTTGCTGTGTAGTTCAAGCTTGTCTCAAACTCAGAATTCTCCTGTCTCAGCCTCTTACGTGCTAGGTTTGTAGACATGCACTACCGTAGCCTTGGTTTGTTTGGTGGCAGATGCCTTTGCCCCCAGCCATCTCGCCAGCCTGCCTTTTACCCACGGTTCTGGAGTCATCTCAGTAACCAATTTTAAAGCATTTTCATCAAGCCCCAGAGAAACCCACACCTTTTCTGATCCACTCCATGTCACAGCTTTGAACCGCCCTGCTGTCTTTCGGTGCCATCTCTAGCGCTGCAGACCCCAGAGCATGCAGCACCCTCAGCCTCATTAGAACCCCACACCCCGTAGCAGCTCAGCTTCCCTTTCCCCAGATGAAATTAAATCTGTTTGAGGTAAGAGAGATGGGAAGAAGGAAGATTCCACAGTCAATAAAGGTCTTTTCCCCTTGTCCTCCTCAGAGTGGAGATGACTCCTCGGAAGAAGAAGGGGAGGTGGACAGTGAAGTGGAGTTTCCTCGAAGACAGAGGTAAAGCCCCCACAGCCTATGTCCGTGTTCAATGTCGTGGGGAAGCTCCCGAGTGTGCCATGCAGGCTCAGCTAGAGGCCCGTCTGCAGCCACTTTACAGGGCATTTGAAGTAAACACTGACTTCTTCCCATGATGTCTGATGGTTGCCCTGCACAGCAGGTCACAGGTCATTGGATTCACTTCCAGAGAACTTCACAGTGAGGAGCATGAACACAGATCCACTGTCACTCTCCAGAGCACAGGGTCCGGTTTGGGAGAGGGGAGGGGTGGCACGTGTTTGTGGTGACTCGTGGTTCCTAGTGGACCTCCTTTGCTAATCTCTTCACGCTGTTGTAGCCAAATATCACAGACTAGGAAGTTTATGGAACAACACGTATTTCTCCCAGTTGTGGAAGCTGGGCAGTCCAAGATGGCAGTGACGATGATTCCGTTCCTAGTCACAGCTTTCTTCCTAGCTTGCAGACAGCCACCTTCTTCCAGTGTCCTCACACGTGAGAGAAGGATAAAATAGAGAATGTGGTGGGGCGCAGTTCAGCTCATGGCTCCTCTCTACTGCTGTAAACGTTGCCTTTTAGTCTTCCTCTGGGGTGGGAGATAACAGGACCCCGTCAAGGCGAGACAGCTAGCCACCCCTCCTCTGTTTAAGTCTGCCTGTTTTCCCCGCCTTCAGGCCCCACCCCTCCTCTGGTTAAGTCTGCCTGTTTTCCCCGCCTCCAGGCCCCACCCCTCCTCTGGTTAAGTCTGCCTGTTTACCCCGCCTCCAGGCCCCACCGCTGTATTCGCAGCTGCCAGTCATACTCAACCTTTAGCTCCGAGAACTTCTCTGTGTCCGACGGAGAGGAAGGGAACACTAGCGACCACTCAAACAGCCCCGACGAGTCCGCTGACAGACGGGAGGACCGCCTGGCTGAGAAACTAGACGACCTGCTGTCCCAGACGCCCGAGGCGCCCATCGAGATCTCCTTCCACTCAGATGGGCTGTCTGACAAGGAGTGTGCGGTCCGGCGCGTGAAGACACAGATGTCCCTGGGCAAGCTGTGCGCCGAGGAGCGTGGCTACGAGGTGGGCACCTCTCCCTCCTCCTCACGCCACTGAGCCGTTCGTGGTTCTCTGGGGTTTAGAGTAGCATCCTAGTATGCTTTCTGTTGCTGTGATAGGCATTATGGCCAAAAAGAACCTGGGAAAGAAAGGGTTGATTTCAGATTACAGTTCACAGTCCATCACGAGAGAAACCGAGGAGGCACCGAAGTTGAGCAGGGGCCTGGAGGAAGGAGCTGACGCAGCCACCGTAGAAGACAGCTGCTGCTGCTGACTTGTTCCCGTGGCTGCCTCAGCTTGGTACAACCCAAGCCCACCTGCCCAGGGAGTGGTTCCACCCACAGTGGGCTGGGTCCTCCCACATCAATTGCTAATCAAGAAAGCGACACCCAGACTTGCCTACAGGCCAGTCAGATGAAAGCGTTTTCTCAAGTGAGGTTTCCTCTCCTCAGATGACCCCAGCTTGTGTCAAGTTGACAGAACTAAGTAGGTTCAAGCCTCGGGGTCTTTATAATTTCCAATCAGTAGATAAAAGATGCACCACCTCCATGATGTAGACACAGGCGTGTAGCTGCAGGGTTCTCTGAATAAGGACAGTGGCTCACAAGTGAGCCAGAGACATGAAATGTTCGAAAACCCCCACCCCCTGCTCACCCCATCTCCCAATCCTGTTAGAGGACAGGGCGTCCCTCCCTCCGTGCCCTCACTCTCCTCTGGAGAGCCAGGGGAGTGTGGTGTTTATAGGTGTAAACCCTGGACTCAGACTCCCTAGACAGATGCAAAGCCCAGCCATTCTACCTACCATGTAACCTTGGGCAAGTTGCTTAGCCTCAATGAAGGTAAGTGTCCTTAGCTATAAAATGTGTGTGATATCTATCAAATCTATGAGAAATGGCCAGTTTCCGTAGGTGAGTAGACTGGATTAGCAGATGTAAAGGTCTTAGAGTAAGTGGTACCCGAGGCCCTGGAATGCTCTGGAAACAGGATGTGAGTCAGCATCGCCAACTCTACATAGCTCTTTTCTCCATCAGCTCCCCACCCCACCTCATCTGTCTTTGTCAGCTCCTATAACACGGGAGGTGTTCAACTCACCTTCAGTGAGGGTGGCAGAGGGAGGTAAGGGCTGCCAGGGGAAACCGTGCAGCATGCCCTCACTGAGGGTGGTAGGAGAGAATTAAGATCTCTTGTCTAAACTCTGCAGAACCCTGTGCAGTTTGGAGACTCGGACTGTGACTCTTCAGAGGGGGAGTGTTCGGATGCCACTGTTAGGACCAGCAAGAACTACAGCTCTGCCACTTGGTGACAAGGGCTCTCCGTCGGAATCCTCTCCAGCCCTAGACTCCTCCCACCTGCGTTCGTCCAGGAGGAGTGGCCCCATCCCAGAAACAAGCCACACTGACAGGAACATGAGATCAGTCAAATCTCTGGGAAAATACCCAAATGAAGTTGCATCTCACTGAGCATTTCAATCAAGAATGGCAGGGATCTCTTGTACTGAATACTCCAGCTACTGTAACATTGATATTTATTTTTGTTGGACATTTTAACACTTTGTATTGTAAAGAGTGAACTATATATGATAACAGATACAATAATTTCTTTACAAAAAAAAAAGGAAAGGAAAGAGGGTCTTTAGGAGCAACATTGGAGTTTGTGGGGCTGGGAGGTGTCACTGTCGCTTGAACACGGGACCAAGTCTTTTGTCCATACTTGAAGAGTTGCAATGAGACATACTGAACATTTACAATACAAGCCAAAAGAAACGCAGCCATGTTAAGTTCAACGGCTCGTCCGTGCGAGGGATGGAAATGACCTAGAAGCTGAGGGATCCGATAGCCCCAAAGCCTCGGAGCACACGCGCTTCCTCTGAGAGGGAAAAGCAAACAGAACTGGAACCGCACATGTGGACATGACTTCACTTCTTAAACACTAAGCAAAATCTGGCAGTAAAGGTTACAGTATCGTCAAGTCTTGCCCTTAGCAACAGCTTTTACCTTTAAAGGCTGCCACCCTCACCACCTCCATCAGCGTGGTCTTTCAGACTCGGGTGCCATTTCTTCTTCCTTTTCTTCCACCTGTTGGCACTTCTTTCAGGAAGGGGAAAGGGTCCTGAGTGGGACAGGAGGACACTGAGTGGCATTAGGAAAACCTACCTGTAAAACATACCATTCTTCTTCAGGATGGCCGCGTTCAGCGATACAAGCAAGATGGCGCAACCTTTCTCGGGACCCAGGTTGTCTATCTCCTGGAATCATATTGATTCACACGGACGGCAGCTAAGATGTGTGTATCCAGTGTCCAGTCCCAAACCACCTTTGTTTTTGTTCTCGATCTTACTCTAGCTTGGAAGCTTTGGTGGCTGTCTGTCAGTGTAGCATACAAGGCAAACTAAGCAGCTTGCAGGAAGGTGGCCTGTCTCACCACGTTTTGTTCAATGCTTCTTGTAAAATGCAGTCTGTTTTCATTCTGAACCACTGCAGTTTTGTTTAGGTAGGTTAGGAACCTTGTAGAAGGAGCAGCTGATGCTAAGCAGGAATTAGGATTACTTTACTATCTCAAAAGCATGTGGTTCTTCCTGTGTCCAGAGTCCTGCCTGGGCTATGAAAAGTACTCCAGGTAATTTGTGGAGTCTTGGCTTGCAGCAGGAAAGGTCTCGCAGCCTGCTGAGGGCTGGATCACAGGTGGGCCCCACCATGCCTGGCTTAAAGATGTCTTATCTAGAATTCGTATACATGTGCATTGGCCCGATTCCTGTCTCCAATGCAGGCTTCTGCCAAATCTGAACTTGCTAGATTCTGACATTTCATCCTGTAAGGATGTTAGGTTTTAAGACATTCCAACCCCAATGGAAATGGTGCCCCTGGCCGGGGGTCACTGACTGCATCAGCCAAAACTGAAAAGCAGGAGGGGATTTAGAGCCAGCCTTCTGTTTGACCTCTCCTTTGTTTACACTTTATGTTGAGACACTGATTTTAAATTTTAGTGTCTATAATTTTTAGCTCATAGGAAAGATGAAGGAAAATGTTTAACTTGGAAAGCAGTATTGTTTTGTTAAATTATTCCATTTTGTATGAACTGTAGCAGGACTACACAGGAGAGCTTAAGTTATGACATTCTTATCCTTGTTGTTTTACCTTATGTTGTCATAATTTTCTGTTGACCAGAAGGTGTGGCTTATTGTGTAGCACAATGACTGTTTCTTGCTAAACATGGATTATTATGGGCTTCTGTGGGCCTAGTGAGGGTCTGGGGATGGAGCTGTCTGTGGGATGCCTGGCATTCCTCGGTGTACTCCCTGGTGGTTTCCCTGGCTTCCTGGATGTAGCAGCTGCTCTGAGGGGGTGTGTTCTGCCCCGACAAACATTGGGTACACTGTGATGATTTTGTTTTTAACTGATTGTAAAATCTCCTGAATGGGCAGATGACCAAGTTGATGAACAAATCGTTCAAAAGTCCCAAAAGTTATAAACTTTCTCCTCCAATGTCTTAGAAATAAAATCATGGCACTGAAGTAGAGGCAAAAAGAGATTTAATGCTCTTACAGCAAGACAAAGCATTTCTGCGGAGGCTCGTGAGGCAGTTTCAAGAGTGTACAGCAAAGCAAGTCATCGCCTTCCCACTGAGCCTCACAAATTGGGAAGAGCAGAAAGACTAGAACAAAGGGAAATACGTAATGCCAGTCACGATCTGCTTCTGGAATAGACAAGAGTTCTAGGAGGTGGAGGCATTTGGGGGTCACAGGGCTGGGGAATGACATCAGAGGCACTATTCCCTCATCCTCCAGCCTCAGGTCCCTTATTCCTTGGAACAGAGACTCTTAATGTCCAACACAAAGCAGAACCAGCTGTTTACATAAAGGCCAACTTCTGTCTGGCACCTTTCAGTGTTGGTCCTCCCCAGAAACGCACCTGCTACATCAGTCTTCATTCTGAATTCCTGTCCTCTCTGTCCATCACTCTAAGGCCACTTTTAACTGGCTTAACTATCATAGGCTTGCTAGGGGTGTGTGTGGACTCCAGTCATTCGCTGTGCCATCAAGATAGGAGTAAAACCCGTCCTTTTGAATAGAATTACTGTTCTAAGCAAGGTTAAAAGGGAAAATAGGCTTCTCCTCACCTTACCCCCAGAGCCTGCCCTGAAGCAGGAAACTGGAGTGTGTTTCCTTGAGAACCTTGTAGTCAGCAGAACGCTGAGCCAGCTCTTCAGTGCCCTTAGCTGCCGCCACGTGTTGGTGCTTTGAGAAGCCTTGCCAGGCCCATCTCAAGCTTCGTCACTGGGTGCAGGATGAACACCTTCATTCTTTGGCCATCTGGTTTGGACTGACTACCAAGGGGAGTTTCAGTTTTGCATCGCAATCAAGCACTGGATTTCCTCTCTTCTTCTAGATCATGTCGCTGAATAAAAATTCCTCTTAAAATTGCTTAGCACAGGAACGGAGATGCCTGTGTCCACTTTGAAACATACCTCACCTGAGAGCTAGCTACAGGACTCTGGGAGAGCCTGCGCAGGGCAATGACGTGGTGTTGTAAGGTGTCTTGAGTAGCCTGATTGAAGACTGAGTATTTTAAGCCATTAGATCCACCAAATTCATCCTGGAATTGAGGTCATTTTGAGTAGGTGCTGTGTGGTACTTACTTGGGGCCCCACTGTGCTCTGCTGTCCCCAACCTGCTCTAGGTGATGGGGGCAGTGACTTTGGAGTTCGTGTCACTAACTCAGGGTTGTCAGTGTCCCCACAAGGTATCACTGATGTCTTCTCAGTGGGAACATGTTCCTATTGATTCGGTGGTTTACTGTTTTTTCTCATGCCCTTATATCTCAAATGTTCCTATTTTTTTTATTCCTTGAGAATGTGATAGATGTATACAATGAAATATGATCACACTCACCCCGTTCCCCCTCCGTAGCCCACTCAAAACATCCTCCTCCCAACTTGATGGTTTTGTTTGGGGGTGGGGTTTAGGTTGTTGTTTTGGTAACTCTCCGAGTCTAGTAGTGCCGCCCATGAGTGTATGTATATAGGGACACCCACTGTAGGGCATGGGAAGTTAAGTGAACCACTTCCGCGGACAAATGATGATCCTCCTTCCTCCAGTAGCTGTCAGCTGCCAGGAGCTCCTCAATAGGGTGGGGCCTGGAGATCGCCTGCCCACTTAAGTTCTCTTAAAGGAAGAAAATTCTTGATGGGTCTGCTGGCATATACCTTTAATCCTAGCTCTGGGAGAGGCAGAGACAGGTAGAGTTTTATGATTTCAAGGCCAGCCTGATCTACATTCAAGCTAGTCAGAGTGACTTAATGAGACCCTGTCTCAAAACACACACACACACACACACACACACACACACACCTGCCCTGCTTCACATATACCATGTTTATTTCTCCAGAAACCAAAACACCGCCCTATGCCACCATGGACCACCTCCACACTAAGCCCCATGGCAGCACCTTTTACTGAGCACTGTATTGCTCCCTGCTGAGCCTTGCTACAGCCTCAGAACCACTCACAGCAGCATCTGAAGCATCAGTCAGTACTTGTTGGAATTTATGTGCAAAGTGTTTATTAACCCAGCTCCCAGCTCTGAGCTCACAACTGTTCCCTAAAGACGATTCTAGACCCTCAGTTCCTGATGGACAAGTCTAGGACCACGCCAGTAGTCTCCTTATGGGTTCCCTAGGCTGACAGGGGCATGTCATGACAAAGGGCCACCTGCCTTCATTCTTCCCCTTTGGACTGCACCAATCACATCTCTACCCACACTGAGCTGTACCGGATGAGCACACCCTTCCCTGTCTGGGAACTGAAGTGTGCAGTCTGTTACCTGCTTCCTCCCAAAATGCTGTGAAACTTTGTCAAGACTTCTCTTCAACTGTCAGTGTGGTCCAGCCTTCCCAGGCAGCAAGGTTTTTCTTTGCTGGTGCCATAGAACAAACATCCCAATACGCTTACCTCCCTCCAGACTGTCCCATTGGGTGTGTTTGTTTACTTATGTGCATGGCTTACTTGGCACTGCAGATGCCCCTTCAAACAAGAATGGACTGAACGAGGCTGCTGAGTGGAGGACCCAGTGGAACCCAGAACGTTTCTCAGGGACAGGTAGCTGGAGAGGATAGCTCTCAGAAACAGGGAAAGAGCTGGGTGAGGCTTTGGTAAATGCCACATGCATGGCAAAGGCGTGCCAGCAGGATTTCAGGTGCCACATCCTCAGCAGATAGCAAGGCCACTGTCAGGAAACTTCCAGCACAATCACTGCCCTGCTCCCCAGGGCTCCTGCACAGCACTGGAGGTCACTGGTATCCGGCCAGTGACCACAGTCCTCCCATGGCTACAAGCTAGAGACCCAGCCACATGTGCAGGATATTAGGAAAAGGTATCTTGACCACATCATCCAGGGTTCTTCACCTTTAGAACCCCATTTCACAGCGGATGAGGAAGTCTTTTGAGTCTTTTTTATTAATGTATGTATGTCTGCCCCCACCCCACCCTCTCTTTCTCTCTATGATTATTTATTACAATAATTTGAGCTCCTGTTGATTCAGGACAAATGAATTTCTTTCAAGTATTAAAGTCTCAAAATGAACTCCCTTGTCTCCTTGAAGCTCGCAGGTCTCCGGCTCCACGTCATTTTCAGATAAGGGCTCTGGCTTTGTACCGAACAGCAATGGGAACAAGAATGATTATGAAAACAAACCAATGCATGAAATTAAACAAAAAGTCCACCTGGTGTGTTCTGGTCCTGTCTTTTCCTAAAGGTGCTGTTGGCGTCCTACAAGCTGCCCTGCCAGGTTTTCAGGGAAAAGGCAAGCCGGGTTCTGCAGCCAGGACTCTTAATTTCAGGGAGAAGCACTAAAGATGCGGTTTCCATTTTGTCTGAGATTTCCCATAAAGGCTTAGACAGGCACTCTGGTTCTTCCTGAGCCATCTGCCGCCATTCCTGCAGCTGTCCTGTTACCAATGACATCACTCTTAAAGAAGCCAAGAGAGGCAAATGGGAAGCTGGCATGATTTGGTCAGAGGCCTGCTGGGAATAGGGAGCTAAACCAGTCTTTTGAATTATATTTTTTTAGTCAATTCTGGTCCCTTTCATAAAGGCAGTTTTGAGTCAGCAACATGCAGAGACAAGCTCTTAAGTTCTGTCTTCACTGCAGAATGTTTATGTCCATGGATTAGGGAAATCCCTTCCCCTGTGAGCTCAAGCCTGATAAGGCACACTTGTGCGGAGCCCCGCTGGGGCCACGCAGGCAAAGGGGGAGAAAAGTCTTCTCTCCCTCTCTACTCCAAAATGCTCTGGAATCACCGGCTTCAAGTGTAGCCTCTTTCCTGTCATCCCCTCAATTGAAAGGCTTCTTTTACACATTTCTTTTTTTAATGAAAGCCTTAAAAACGCCATGACATGGAAATCCACTCTCACTGTGGAACCCGAGCGCACACATCAGGCCTCGACTGAAGCCTTGGCAAGACTCCTGGCTGAGCCCAGACCTGAGACAAACACACCAGCCCAGCCTGTGATGCCTGAGAGCAGCAGTGCTGGCAAGTCCTTGTCGTGAGTTGTCCCCATGAGGTCCAAGCCCACAGAGCTATCAGCCCAGGGCCACAGCTAGAAGACACAATGACAGCTGTGAGTGATGACCAGACAGGCAAGCACTCACACCGCTCTTAACTGTTTGTATTAAAAAGTACAAATTCCTCAGCTGTTCTTGCAAAGGCAAAACAAAACAAAGAATCACAGTGTGTTTACTGGCTGACAGCCTCCTGTACTGACGCCACTCTCCCAGCAGGAGGCAGTAGAAGGGATTCCCAGGCGGAAAATACATAACCAGCCATTTGATACAGAGAAAGCATGGCAGGGCCTTGGGATGAGGGATCATTTCCTCAGAACACATTCAGAACATGCAAAGCTGGCTCCATTCATATTTAATCATGTTTGAATCAGCTTAACTCTGAAGACATACAACCACAAGGAGCTTAGACATAGAAACATCAGTGTGTGAACGGGGATATTACAGGAATCACTGCACTCGAGCTGTGTGTAAGTCTTAGGCAGTTCGCCATGGGTCCCTTGGCCTATGGAGAGGTAGATCATCAGCAAAAAGGTAGAGAAGACACTCTTCAGGAGACTAACGGGCTAGAGTTCTGTCTGATACAAACATCCACAGGGACTTAACAGGTGTACCTGTTACACAGCCTGTCCAAAAGGCCACCAGCATCTTCTCCCAAGACATCTCAGGGACTGGCAAGAGGCAAGCCCAACAGACTGAGTCCCTATTATTGGACAGAACCAAAACAAGATTTTCTAGAAAGCAGTCCATTTCACAGAACCCTGCTAAATGGGACTGGACCCTCAAGCAGAGTGCCCTTCTGATAGGCCTCTGCACGCACTAGAACGCCGTTCACATCACCTTCCTGAGGGTAATTAAAACACAGTGAGGACAATAGAGGACCGTGCCCATCACACAGACCAGCAGCAGAGTCCAGGGCTGTGGTAAACATGGCACCTGTGTCACGCGTCCTTCCTGCCACCGAGGTGACGAGTACTCCTTGGGTCACTCAGGGCCAGGTGCTTTTGGCTGAATTTCTTGATGAGGGTTCCAGGAACCAAAGCAACCAGGGCTATGGCCAGCAGCTTCAGGACAGTTTCCCAGGAGAAAAGAGCATCCAGAGAAGTGAGGGTGGACAGGATGGAGCCAGTCTGCACGCAGATGAAATTGTATGGAATCAAACCTGGAAAAAAGCAAAGTGGAGACAGTCCATTAATGTGGCAAGATGGTGGGAACGGCACTAGATGCCAGCCAGGGATCTAGAACAGCGACTCAGTCTCCAGCTCTTAACCCCCTAAATGTTTAACCTCCTTCCTTTTCTCCCCACGCTTCCTATACACATCCAACAAAAGGCCTTAAAATGGGCCACACAAATATATATGTGTGTGTGTGTGTGTGTGTGTGTGTGTGTACATACACATTTCCATAAGAAAAATTTATTACCCATACATAAAAAAATACTAAGTTAGGGCATGAGCTGAGAGATGCTGGAGTCTGTGCCCCTGCTGAAGGTGGGACCCAGGAGCCGAACCAGAGAAAGAGACCAGCAACATGAAATTTTCAGTGTGCATTAAAGACTATCAAAACCCAACAAACAAAACAACTTTCTTCAAAGTACAACTTTGTTCTGCACTCTAAGAATTCAGCTGGCTTCTGGACTCCATAGTCTGCCTGGCAGCCGGGCAGCAGGTGGCATAAAAATTCCTTAGAATCAGGCACGGTGGCACATAATTGCCGGAATTAGGAGGCGGAGGCAGGAGAATAGCAGCAAATTCAAGATCATCCTGGACCACGTGCTGAGACTTTGTCTCAAAACCAAAACCAACTACCAAGAACCCTGTGATGTGTAAGGGAAAAAGGAAAACGCTAGGTCAGGCATAAGGGAGCACACCTTCGGCGCCAGCACTCAGGAGGGAGGCGGAGGGATCTCTGTGTGTTCTAAGACTTCCTAGTCTACAGAACAAGTTGAGAGCCAGCCAGAGCTCCATCGCGAGACCCTGTCTCAAAAGGAAATGGTAAGCCAAGTGTAGTGGATGCCTGCAGTCCCAGTGCTTGGAAGACTGACAGACAGACAAACCTGAAAGTTTGAGGTCTGCCTTGGCTACCATCACACAGCAACATCACAAACAAATAATAAGGCAAAATGCATTCTTGGCTCCACCTCAGAGACGCTAGTTCTGCTCTGCATTAAAACCCAGGAGCCCGTATTTTAGAGGTCTTCCCCCCCCCCCCCCCACTCCTGAGTTTCTGATTGGCTAGGACCCTGATAACCCATTCCTCTACTTCAAGGAAGAAGTATGTGAAAGATAATGATCAGACCGTTCAAGGTCACACAGCCTGGCCCTCAAGAAGGAACTCTGTCTCCAGAGTCTTTCCAAGCTGGTGTCACTTTGGTGATGACAAGCTTTTAGCCCCCATTTGCTGAGACGCTGAGGTGCTCGGCGAGATGCTACAAGAGCTGGCTGCGGTCAGCCTGCTTCCGTCTCTCTCAGACAGTCCTATTAATAGCAGCTGCACATTTGTTAACTTGGACACAAACCCCTGAATGTCATACCCCACACTCTAAGAAAGGTCTGAGCATCTTTGCCCCTGGCTTAAGGAGGGCGGTGGCTTACCGTGAGAAGGTAACGCTCACAGATGGGTGGGTTTTGGTCACTTTAACTTACCAGCAAAGGTGACCTGAAGCCCACACTTCAAGAAACACTGCTCCTAACTCAGCTCTGAGCCAGCTAAGTGATTTCCTGAGTGGAAATACGGTCATACTGTTCTCAGAAGACAGGTAGAAGCCTCTCTGATGCCAGCCCTCCCTAAAACCCCTTAGTCAAAGGGGGCAGTGCCAGAAAGGAAATCCCTTGCTCTGCACCGGCCCTTTAGCCTGCTAGCACTTCTTGAAGCCAAGTCATGTAGTTTACAGAGATGGTCCTGTTCAATCCCAGGGCCCAGCATGTGCTGAGCACATAAGAAGCACCGAATTTAGCCACGGAATGAACAACCCTTAGTTGTTCTAAAAGCATTGTATGGGTTTCACGTTCAAGCCAGAGGAGGTTTGAATCAGAGAAGGCTGTGTCAGGGGCAGGCTTGGAGATGCTACTGGTGGGCAAGTGAGGGAGGGCAGGGCCTCCACCAGCACCCCACCCCCATCTTACCGATAAGCACGGAGAAGAAAAACTGCACGATGGGGATGTTCAGGATCGGGGCCGACAGGTTCAAGAACCAGTTTGGTGTCATGGGGAAGAGTCTGAGGAACAGCAGGAAAAAGAACAGGCCGTTTCTGTTCTCCTCCACCTGCAGAGAGAGCCACAGTCAGGAGCAGAAGGGCTCTCCAGCTAGCTCTGAAGCTGAATGGCTCCTTCCCAGCTCCTCCCACATCCCTATTCTGAAAACACAGCTACCAGCTGGACAGGAAATCCCAGCACTCAGGAACTCGGGAGGCCGAAACAGGAGAACTCCTACAAGGTTGAAGCTAGCCTGAGTTACGCATGAGACCTTGTAGCAATAAAAACAAAAACTGGGGGGCTAGAGAGATGGCCTAAGTGGTTAAGAGCACAGGCTGTTCTTACAAAAGACCAGGGTTCAATTCCCAGCACCCACATGGCAGCTCACAACTGTCTGTAACTCCAGTTCTGGCATCAGCACACAGACATACATGCAGACAAAACCCCAATGTACATAAAAAAATAAATAAATTTTTAAAAACTTAAAAGCATTTTTTTAAATTAAAAAAAAAGAACAAAAACAAAAACTAGGCTGGGGAGATAGTGCAGACAGTAAAATGTGTCCCCTGTCAGCATAAGGATCCACATTTGATCACCAGTAGCCATGTCAAATAAAAATAAGCCTAGGGCCGTGGCACCAGCCTGGGATCCCAGTGCTGGAAGCAGAGACAGGAGGATCCACGAGGTTTGCTGCCCAACCAGTCTCGTCAAATCAGTGAGCTCCAGGCTCAGTGAAAGACTGTCACATATCACATGCACTCACACACACACACACACACACACACACACACACACACACACACCAACACACATACACGCACGAAGTTAACTAAGTAGCTGAGAATCAGAGGGGTCAGACACTCAACTCAAAGCTAGAAAGCAAGTAAGGACAAGAATGGAACTGGGATTTGATCGTGGGTCTCTGCTTCCGAAAGACATCAAATGAACTCTCCCCAGCTCCCAGGTAGGGTGAAGGAGCACTGTGGGAAAGCCCTGCTTCTCGCTCCTCTCAGACAGGGAGCTGATGCTCAGGGACTAGCACTGAGGTGTGCCCCCATCTTACCTTCCTCTGCAGCAGGGCCACTTTATCGGGAAAGTAGGAGATGACCAGCTGTTTGCCAAAAATGCTGGAAAGCAGGTAGCAGCATGTGGCACCCACCGATGTCAGCACACAGCACAGCAAAAGTCCCAGCCATGGCCCAAACAAGGCACCAGCCAAAACATTCTGCAAAGAAAGAAAGACCTCGGCCATGAGAACATCTAGCCGCTGTCAGTGGCCTGTCCTGTAGCCAGTGGCCTGCCTGTAGCTAGTGGACTATCCTGGAGCCAGTGGACTATCCTGGAGCCAGTGGCCTTTCCTGTCCTGGAGCCAGTGGCCTGTCCTGGAGCCGGTGGACTATCCTGGAGCCTGTGGCCTGTCCTGTCCTGCAGCCAGTGGCCTGTCCTGGAACCTTTGGCTTATCCTGGAGCCAGTGTACTATCCTGGAGTCAGTGGCCTGGCCTGGCCTGCAGCCAGTGGCCTGTCCTGTCCCGGAGCCAGTGGCCTGTCCTGGAGCCTGTGGCCTGTCCTGGAGCCTGTGGCCTGTCCTGGAGCCAGTGGCCTGTCCTGGAGCCTGTGGCCTGTCCTGGAGCCTGTGGCCTGTCCTGGAGCCTGTGGCCTGTCCTGGAGCCTGTGGCCTGTCCTGGAGCCAGTGGCCTGTCCTGGAACCTGTGGCCTGTCCTGGAGCCTGTGGCCTGTCCTGGATCCTGTGGCCTGTCCTGGAGCCTGTGCATTGGCTCCCTCCCTTTCAGAGATTTTCACAGCCAAAACCCAAGGCCCATTTTGGCAAATGGAAACATAGAATATAAGCCTCGCCTTAGGCTCCTCACCTGTACAAGGACAAGGCCGAGACCTCAGTGGACATTGGCAAGTTGAAAAGGAGACTAGGTACAGACATTACCTGACTGTGACAAGGGGTACAGTTACCCCATAGTCACTGGGGCACCAAAAAAGAGAAGTGAAGCTCACAGGTTATTATTACTATTGTGCAGACAGCGAATGGACCTTGGGCAATCTGAGTAGATGCCTTCTTGGCTTTTCACATGATTAGTAAGCTCTCGCTGCACTCCTGTGTTGGCCACAGTCCTAACTGACCCGTAAAGCCTTAGCTTCACAAATATTGAAACGTTAATCAATACTTCTAAGTGCAGTTTGGCTGGTGAATATCGCCCTGCCTCATAGCATGGGATCTGGGAGAAAGCACATGGGGAAAGCCAAGTGTGCCGGCGCAAGCCAATGACCCCAGCACTTGGGAGGCTGAGACAGGAGGACTATTTTGATTTCAAGGCCAGCCTGGGCTAGCATATGAGTTCCAGACCAGTCTGCGCTACAGAGTGAGGCCTCGTCTCAAAGCATGAGCTGGACAGACGGCTCAGTGGCTGACAGTGCTGCCTGCTAATGTGGGGGACCAGTGTTTGGGTCCCAGCACCCACGCTGGGTGGCTGGCAACTGTGTAACACCAGCTCTGGTGCCCTCTTCTGACCTCCACAGGCACCTATACATATATGTACAGACACACACGTACACATAAACCAATCTTTTAAAAAGTATGAGCGAGTGAGTAAATGAACCAGTGAACTAAGGTAAGCAAACAGGCAAGAGGGGACCTCGGCGGTGAGGCTGTGGCTGCAATATATACTTGGCATACATATGTATGCGTAAATATGTCCTAAGTAATCCTCAATAGACCTCTGTCTTGTGCTACCCCCATCCTACGGGGAGAAACAGTCACACAACCAAGATCACACTAGGCAGTATTAAAATGCACCCCCAATTCCGGGCACACAGCCCTTACTAGTCCAGGCTCTATAGCACCCAATTGCAGCTAGATCTTTCTTTGTCCTGAAGCAGGATCAGCTCAAGGGGGAAGTCAGTCCCAGGTCGGCTCTGACCTCCACCGTCCAGCTCCCTCTCTCAGACATGTTTGCTTTTCTTCCCGTTTCCAACCCCCCAATCTGCTTGGGTAGATCTAAGCTGGATCGAGAGTAGGAAAGGTGCTGAGAGGAGAGGTGGAGCAAGACAATGGGAACCTTGGAGCATCACTAAGTGCTGAGTGCCCACTTGTGCCAGCCTCCCCAGCTCATGTTTCATTTCGTCCCGCCCCACAACCAAAGGGGGACCTGGGGGAGCGGCCACATTTTACAGAAGAGGAAGCCGGTTGGAAAGAAGGCAAGACACTGACCAGGAAACTGGAGCCAGGGATGGCAAAGCCCTGTTTGTAGAGGTAGGCACTGCAGAAGAGCAGGAACACATAGGCCTGGTGCTCCTTCCGGTACTCTCTAAGGACCTCGGAGAGCTCCCGCAGCTCCGCTAGATCTGAGGGGAACCACAGTGACCTAGGGATTGGAAAATCAGATGGAAACATGGGTTCCAGAGAAGCCTCGTGCCTAAGAAAGTTACTCGATGTGTATTTTTCTAGAGTAGGTTACATGTAATCTGGCCATCTGGGAATACACAAAGAAGAACTCGAGATGACAGGTGACCCAGTATAACTCAACACAGGCCGATAGGAGAGCCCTGGCATGGGATCAAGAGACCCGAACGGGCATCCCCATTCTGCTGTGTTCCAGTTGTAGTGTCCATGGGTCTCATGTTCCTCGCCTAAAAAGAGTCTGGTGCTGGATAACCGCTGAATTCCCTCTTTACGTACTCAGGGGGTGTAAGATGGAATCCCGCAGCCTCCCCCACCCTGAGCATGGCCTCATCACTGATCTGGGTTCTAGTCTTTTTGATCTAGTCCAAAGAGGCAAGTATATGCATTTCCAGCAAGTGCTGGGCATCCTAAATTGCCTGCCTTTCAAGGAGACCCCTCCCCAGCAAGCCCAGAACTATTTAGACACCATGTTGACCCAGATGTACTAGGCAAAAACAAGTTTCAATTTTATCTATCTCACATCATCAATACAGCTTTCTTGATAATACGGCAGGCTCGCAGCCAATCCTTTCCACAAGCCTCTCTTTTCACCCCGCTCTAGGCCTGGAGCATTGTGAATCCGGTCCAAGGGTCACAGGACAAAGACTACCCTGCCTCTGCCATCTCAACACTCCAGCAGAGATAAACTGTAAGCAACCCCTCCTAGTTCTCCCGAGTACCTCTGACATTCACAAGAAAGCTCTTTCAGTTCCAGTAAAAGACAATGGTTACTGAAAACAGTTGTCCTGCAACTCAAATACCAATTAAGCTTCTTGATAATGCGGCAACGCGCCAGGCATATTTCATGCACTTTGTAAGTAGTATGCAGCAATCGGGCAACCCGCCCCTTGAGTCTGCTGCCGCCTCCCGACGCCTCCTGACTCGCTCGGCTGACATGGGGAGCAGTCAGGCAGGAAGAGGCCAGACCGGATCACAGCCTCATAACCCCAAGTCCGGGCTGCGCCTCTCAAGATTGGCTGGTGTGGTAAATTGGGTTGAGGAAGAAGAGCCAAGGTGGCCGAGGTGGCTGGGGCTGGGAGGCGACCTTGCGTGCGGAAAAGCGCCAAGGTCGCCCCGCGCATCACTGGCAACCCTCCGACCTCTGCCCCACTCACCGGCCCGCGCCCTCGCACTCACCGGCTGCCTTGGGGCTCCTCGGCCGACGCCAGCCTCGGCCCCACGGGCAGCTGCGTGGACAGCAGGTACAACGCGAAGGTGCAGCAGCCGAATACCAGGAGCAGGCCGAGCAGCGCGCGCATACCGCGGCCGGGCCGGAGAGCGCGCTCCCCGCGTGGCAGCGCCGAGCCCTTTCCCGAGAGCCGACTGGGCGGGCGGAGCGCGTTCGCCGACGGACGGGGTGTGGTCTTATGTGAAGCCCCGCCCTGCCCCGCTACAGGCCCCGCCCCCTCCAAACGTGTGCTGGTCTGTGCTCTCCCTGCCTTCTCCGCTCTGAGCTCCTACAGTGCAGCGCTGGGAGTGTTAGGGGTGAGTAGCGAGCCTGCCACCGTCAGCTTGCAGCATGGTGGTCAAACAGCCTGGTCCATAGTCTGTCACACAAAGCGATTGTAGCCAACAAATGTGGAACTGGCGCTGATGGTGACCACCACAGAAATAAACAGACTTGCCTTCTGTTCGGTGCCTAATGGGTGTTCACTATCCCCACTCCTCATAAACACATTTCAGGATGTGTCTTAACGGATGAAAAAAAATCTCAGCATTAAAACTCTTGTCTTGGAGCTAGCAGGTACAAACCTGTAACACACATCTAAGTCTTAAAAAGAGTCTGTAATGCTGGACATGGTGGTCATGTGATTGATCCCAGCATTTAAGAAGAAGGACCCGGAGTTCAGTCATCTCTATATACTAAGCAAGATCCAGAAAAGGAGCAGCGTAGGAGGTAGTGAGAATGGCATCTCCCAAAAGAAAACCCAGATTCAGATATCCAAAACTAGTGTGGTCCTCACACTGTGTGAATTCTGAACGATGTGAGGTTTGCGTTTACTCTCTAGGATGAGTGAGCAGATGAAGGAGCAAGTGAGCTGGCCCTAAGTAAGCCAACCTTCAGGGAAGCCCGGGACTTGTGAGAAATGAATGAGAATTGACAACTTGGGGAGTAGATTGGCTGGGGAAATGGTGCTTCGATAAATTACAGGTAGCAAGATAACCCTGGAAGCATTTAATAAGAGTGATTCCACTAGCCAGACATGGCGGTGCACATCTGCAATCCCAGCACTTGGGAAGCTGAGGCAGGATGGAGACTTTGAGGGCAGCCTGGGGTTACAATGAGAACCTGTCTTCAAAAACAGGGAGGGGGAAGGGGAAAGATTCCATTCTCATCTGAGAATTCTACCTGTCGGAGTAAGTTAACCCTGAGTTAACAGCAAGCATCCTGGTGGGAAAACAAACAACAACAACAAAAAAGAGGAGGAAGGACCACAGCAGTGGGAACAGGACCAGAGGGACAGTGCACAGTGCACACTGGAGGCTTGAAATGACAGCCCATATGACTAACAAACCGGGGGAAGACTTCAAAGGCTCAAAAGCCACAAAGCACTTCAGAGCACCTCTTGGTGTCAAATAGGGAACGTGTGTCAAAATGCAAGAGTACAAAATCCTTGCAACTGGACATGCAAGAACTGAATCCACAAATATTCTTGGCCTTGGTTTTTTTTTCATTTTTAATTTTTTCATTTTACATACCAACTACACTTCAGCATCCCTCCCCTTCTCCCTCTCACGGCCCCCCCAACCGAACTCCCCAGCTACTCCTCAAAGTGGGTAAGGTTTCCCATGGGGAGTCAACAAGGGTCTGGCATATCAAGGTGAGGCAGGCCCAAGTCCCTCCACCCTGTATCGAGTTTCAGCAAGGTACCCCTCCATAGGAAATGGGCTCCCAAATGTCAGTTCATGCATTGGGGATGAATTCTGGTCCCATTGCCAGTGACCCCACAGACTGCTAAGCTGCACAGCTGTCGCCCACATTCAGAGGACTTAGTTCGGTCCTATACAGGTTCCCCGGCTATCACGCCAGAGTCCCTGAGCTCCCACTAGCTCGGGTCAGCTGTCTCTGTGGGTTTCCCTATCATGATCCTGACCCCTTTGCTCATATAATCCCTCCTCCCTCTCTTCGACTGCACTCTGGGAGCTTGGCTCAGTGCTTAACTGTGGATCTCGGCATCTGCTTCCATCAGTTGCTGGATGAAGGTTCTATGATGACAATTACAGTGTCCATCAATCCGT
Source organism: Microtus oregoni (assembly GCF_018167655.1). Lineage (NCBI taxonomy): Eukaryota > Metazoa > Chordata > Mammalia > Rodentia > Cricetidae > Microtus > Microtus oregoni. Next base: position 24,243,240 of record NW_024543088.1, read on the forward strand.
CTACCGGGAAAGGCCAGTTCAGGTACCCTCTCCACTATTGCTAGGAGTCTTAGCTGGGGTCATCCTTGTGGATTCCTGGGAGTTTCCCTAGCACTAGGTTTCTCCCTAACCCCATCATGGCTCCCTCTATCAAGGTATCTCTTTCCTTGCTCTCCTGCTCTGTCCCTCCCCCAATTCAACCATTCCATTCCCCCATGTTCTCCTCTTCCTCCCCTTTGCCCTCCCTCCTCTACCCTGTCCCCACATTCCAAATTTACTCAGGAAATTTTATTTATTTCTCCTTTCCAGGGGCATCCTATGCATATCTCTCTTAGGGTCCTCCTCGTTACTTAGCTTCTTGGGGGTTGTAGATTGTGGCCTGGTTTTCCTTTTCTTTACATCTAATATCTAATTATGAGTAAGTACACACCATGTTTGTCTGTCTGGGTATGGGTTTCCTCACCCAGGATGCTTTTTTTTAAATAGTTCCATGCATTTTTGGCCTTGTTTTGGTATCAAAGGACTGCCAGCATCCCAAAGGCCCATCATTTCAGGACTGGTAGGTTACTTATGACACTTTCAAAAATGGGATATTAAAACACTTCCTAAAAGAAAGAGGCAGTTCTGCATATCCTGAGCTGATATAGTGTGGTGGTTTGAATGAGAAGGGCCCCGTAGATGCAGTAGCTAAGACACAGGTACCAGATAGCTAGACTAACAGTCAAACAAGTTGCTATGATAGGCTGGAGAAATGGCTCAGTGGTTAAGAGCACTGACTGCTCTTCCAGAGGACACGGGTTCAATTCCCAGCACCCACATGGCAGCTCACAACTGTCTGAAAATCCAGTTCCAGGGGATTTGACACCTCCACACCAATGCACATAAAAGAAAGAAAAATAAATCATTAAAAAAATTAAAAAAAAAGAGAGAAGCAGCCCCAATGCACACCACAAAAAAAAAAATACACTATGAGAGCCAAGCGGTGGTGGCACACACCTTTAATCCCAGCACTTGGGAGGCAGAGATAGGCGGATCCCTGTGTATTCAAGGCTAGCCTGGTCTACAAGAGCTAGTTCCAGGACAGGCTCCAAAGCTATAGAGAAACCCGGTCTCGAAAAACCTAATATAAAGGGGGTATACTTTATCTTTTCAAGATACTGAAGTAAGGCAAGGCATAGTGCCAGTTTGAGAGCCTGATGCAAGTGGCTTACAAGTTCAAAGCCAGCCTGGGACAAAACATAGTGAGACCCTGTCTTTTCTATTGCTGTGAAGAGATACTATGACTAAGGCAACTTATACAATCATTTAATTGGGGGCTTGCTTACATTGTGAGCAGGTCAGCCCATGATCATCACAGTGGGAAACAAAGACAGGAAGAGCCTGGGATCCCCCAGTGCTCCTAGAGCTAAGACGCTCAGTGACCCGAGGACCTCTCTGCAGTTTTTACTTCCTAAAGGTGCTGCTAGCTACCTCGCGAGAGCCCACGTGCATCAGTGGAAGAGGGAAGTGTTCAAAGAGCTGGAAGAGGCGATGTGTGCTGTGACCAGAAATGAGGTCTGAGCTGACGCCCTGAAGAGGGGACACAAGGGCAAGGAGCTGAGTGGTGAGTGGCAGAGACCTGGAGGAGCCAAGAGTGCACACAAATTCAATTGTGTCACTCATCTGGGATATAGAGACAAAGATGAAGGAGGAAAGGAAGACAGGCAATGGCTCCCACTCCTCGGTGCTAGTATAGTCCCAGCACCAGGGAGGCTGAGGTAAGAAGATCCCAAGTTCAAGACCAGCCTGAGCATCATAGTGAAACCCTGATGCAGGAAAGCAATGTGTCCAGGGAGGAAAAAGGTTTGGGAAAGAATTGCCACCCTTCTGGGTCCCTTCACCTGCCATCACCATTACCTGAAAGCCATTGAAACTTGTCTCCACTCCACAACAAACTTCCTTTCTTACCCATTCATTCACTCACCCACCCGTTCATCCCACAGCAGCCTCCCAGGGTCGACATCAGCTCAGTGTTGTGCTAAAAGCCCAGGAGTCCCAAGAGTTTGTGATTTGGCAGAAATTCCAATTCTTGACATTTGTACAGTTATTTCGGCCCTCTGGAGAAAAGGGAAAGAGGACAAAAAGTGGCCATGCTAATACAGGACCAATAAAAACTTCTGAAATCAAAGGCCCTCACCACGTCCACTGTCCACATCTGGGTGTGGCCACTCCTGTGAGTGACAGTGCACCAAGCCTTCCTCCACCCAGAGTGCAGCCATGTCTTCTTACACAGAGTGGACTCTCGCTATGTAGGGAAGCCTAGAAGATGTGGAGGACGGTGGCGGCTGTCCTTGGTTGTCAACTCGACACCATCTGGAATTAACTAAAACCCAAATGGCTGGGCACACCAGGGATGAATTTTCTTTCTCGATTCAGTCATCCGAAGTGAGAAGACCCACTCTGAATCTGGCTCTTTGAGTTAAGAAGACCCACCTTTCATCTGGGCCACACCTTCTGCTCAGTCAGTATAAAGAACACGAAAGAAGGAAACTCGCTTCCTTTACGTGTTTGTTCTCAATGGCAAATCCGTTTCATTCCCTGGCATTGCAGTCTACTTTTTCGGCATTATGTCATATACAGAAGACCAGCTGAGACATCCAGCCCTGTGGACTGAACTACTGGGACTCTAAGACTCTCTGTTGGTAGACAGCCATTGCTGGAATAACTGGTCCATGGTCTATAAGGCATTCTAATAAATTAAAAAATCCACTTCATATATAACTATATATATATATATACATACACACACACACACACACTCTCTCACACAAACACACACACACACACACACACATATATATATATATATATATATATATATATATATATATATATATACTAAGAACCCTGACTGATAAAGGTACCATGATGCTAACTGTCGGCATGACAGAAGTTAGAGTCACCTGAGTAATGTACCTCTGGGCATGATTTTGGGGAGATGATTCCATTACTGAGTGGGGAGACCCGTCCACTGTAGGTGGCACCATTCCCTAGTCAGGGGATCTGGACTGTATAAGAGCTGAGAAACTGGTCCAGGGAGACGGCTCAGCTTGCCTCTAAGCCTGATGACCAGATTCCGGGAACCCACACACTGGAAGGAGCGAACTTACTCCCACAAATTGTCTTCTGCCCCCACACTTGTGCTGTGAGATGTATACATGTGTGTACACATAAACACACAACACAAATTAATAAAGTGCAGTCATTTCTTAAATGCAGCAAGAAGTGGAGCTGAACACTGGCAAGCCTGCCTTCATCACCCTGGTTCCTGACTGGCTGAGATGGCCAGCTGCCTCTAAACTCCTGTACCTTGACCTCCCAGGTACGATAAGCTGCACCCCTGGACTGTGGGCAAAAACCAACCCTTTCTCCCTCCAGCTGTTTCTTCCAGAGCATTTTACCAAAGCAACAGGAAAAGAAAAACCATGTGGATTTGGACCCATTTGCTCACGGCGTCCATTTCCTGGCAACATCTGGGGCAGCTGGAGGAAGGGAAGCATACCGGGCCTGTGCCACAGTCCCGAGCTGGTCACGGCTGTGGGGTGGGTGATAGCCACCTTCACACCAGGCACCTGGACCCCCTAACTGTCCTACTGTCATTTTGCCCTCTCTGTCCCTGGCCCTCTGAGACCTCTTAACTTGATACTCAGAAGTGGCGTCTGTCTCCAGGGAGGCCTAAGGAGACTTCCCGAAGGTTCCATGCAGCAAGAACTGGGCCATGCTTTGCATTCATAGCAGCAGCAGCACAAGCGAGAGCAGCGTGTCCCAAGGTTAGCGTCGCTGGGATCATGCACAGCCTATTTTTATTTTGCATCTCTGTATCTTAAAGAATTTCCTGGCATAGTTATAGATTAACCAGCAGACAGGAAATAAAACATTCCAAAGGATTGCTTTAAATAATGTTATCTGGGGCTGAGAACAGGGCTCACTGCACCTAGGGTGTTCAATCCCAGGGCAGAAAAACTATCCTGTAACAGCCACTTCTGCAACCTCGGTGAAATCAAGTTCATTTATTTCTCTTCAGCCTCTTGCTTTGCCTGGTCCATGCGTGATGTGGCTCCTGTTTCTTCTCCTTCTCCCTTCCACTTAGTGCCTGGTCTCAGTACAGACTGTGGGATGGCTCTAAGGCCAACCCACTGCCTCTGGCCATCAGAAAAGGCTGGAAGCCAGAGCCTTCTTGCCATCCTAAAGCCAACAGTCCGGGAGCAAAGCAGAGGTTGGAAAGGAGAGGTTGCGTATCTATCTATACGTGAGATATGACTAAACTGTATCAAAATGAAAGCATATTCACATTATGGACTCAAGGGATTTCCCAAACCCTTCCCAGACTGGCCTTCCCAGTCCACAGTTCCCATGAGGTAGTCCGGTTCATTCTCTTCACGCCGGATGATGGAACACGGAAATCCAGTGAGGCCTCCGGCCTCCGCTACACTCCCAAGAAGCCTGGCCCATGGCCCTGAGGGTGTGATAGCACAGGCAGCAGAACTGACAGTCCAGAACAAGCGAGGCCCCAGGCCGGGGCCCAACAGAGCGCTCTGCTGTCGGGAGCCCAGCTATTTCTGTCTTGCCCTAGTTAGGGGCTCCTTCCCAGTGCTGTTTCATAATCGCAGTTTGTTTGACATTTTGTGATATGACATCCATGGGACACTGCCGAAAATAACCTTGGGTTTTTTTTTTCCCCTGTGCTTTTGGAGTCTTCAGGACGAAGTAGGGTGAGGAGGCAGCAAGAGCCTTAGCAGTAGAGATCATGACGTCACCGCTGCCCACGTGTCCTGCAGGAGTTACTCCTGCTACTTGGAGCACAGAATAGGTTGGAAGAACGTCTCAACATTTTCCAGAAGGACAAGATCATACCTACACAAGTGAGGCCTGGGGAAAGCAAAAAGAGCCCTGTTAGCCCCCAGTCTAGGCAGGGAAGCCCCCTGATTCGGGGGGAGGGGGGGGGTTGCAGAGCCGTTGCTTCAAACCAACAGGCAAATGGATAGGGACGGAAGTCGCACACAAGAAAGCAGGGTGTGGAGTCTCATTTAACTCTACTCCACTCTTTCTTTTTAACATTTATTTTACAGCCCAGTGGTGGTGGTGGTGCATGCCTTTAATCTCAGGACTCAGGAGATGGAGGCAGGAGGATCTCTGTGAGTTCAAGGCCAGCTTAGCCTACGTAGTGAGTTCCAGGACAGCCAGAGCTGTTACACAGAGAAACCCTGCCTTGAAAAAAAAAAAAAGGATTTTATTTTATGTGTATGAGTGTTAGGCTTTCGTGCATGTTGTGTGCATGTTGTGGGCATGCTGTGTACCTGTGGAAGTCAGATGAGGGTATCAGATTCCCCTTTAACTACAGTTTCTAGATGGCTGTAAGGTACCGCAAGGGTGTTAGGAATCCAACCCAGGTCCTCTCTTCCACTCCCAGTCCTCCCACCTCTACTTTGCAAGTGCTGGGATTAGAAGCCACCACTCCCTGGTTCTTCCTTTTTTGCTTTTGAAACAGTGTCTGGACGAGTTTCCCAGTTTGTCTTGAACTCCTCAGTCCTTAAACTTTTGATCCCCTTGACACACAGTTTCCAGATTAGCTAGGAATATGGACCTACATTACCAGGCCCGGAAAAAAAAATTAATTAATCAATTAATTAAAAGGCCCTGTTGTAAGATAAAGTGAATACCTTATAAAGAATCTTTTATTGCTAAACATTTTCTTAGTACACTAAATTTTTGTTTGTTTGTTTGAAACAGGATTTCTCTGTGTAACAGTCATAGCTGTTCTAGAACTCACTTTGTAGACCACACTGGTCTTGAACTCACAGAGATTCGTCTCCCTCTGCCTACTGAGTGATGGGATTAAAGGTGTGTGCCACCACTGCCTGGCACAGTACCCTAATTTTTTTTTTTTTTGGTTTTTCAAGACAGGGTTTTGCTCTAGTTTTAGAGCCTGTCCTGGAAATAGCTCTTGTAGACCAGGCTGGCCTCGAACTCACAGAGATCTGCCTGACTCTGCCTCCTGAGTACTGAAATTAAAGGCATGTGCCACCACCGTCCAGCAAGTACCCTAAATTTTTAAGTAAAAGAAATTCACTATTTTGAAACCTAAGGCAGGAGAATTGCCACAGGTTTGAGGCCAGCCTGGGCTACATCATAAGACCCTGTCTCATAAAGAATGGAAGGAAGGGAGGGTGGGGGTAGGAGGAAGGACTAGAGAAGGAAGCTAGGTAGCAAGAACTGCCACGCCTGCCTGTGGCTCACCTGTCTGGATGCGCCAGCGACCTCAGCTTCACTCGCAGGACCCTGAGCTTGTACTTTGGACCTACTACAGACCCTGTGGAGAACAGCAAGGACATTTCTGCCACTTTCTCCAGATCTTGATTAAATCTTGCAAGCAGACTCACTTGATGGTACTTTTGAAAGGTCGATGGTTCACTGGAAGGAAGAAAAGGCATTTCAAAATGAACGTAGATTGCTAACGAGAGAAAGCTGCTTCCAGCCTCTGCGTCTACCCAGCAGGTGACCCTTCGGTCCCTCTGCCTGCACAAGCTGACTTCTGTGAGCGAAGGTCCCTGAGTCCATAGAACTGCCTAAATGAAGCTACTGACCTCCAAAATGACACTGGGAAAGTGTGCTACTCTGCCTGACTATTGTGGTCAAGACGATGTCGGAATCTCCAGCACATCCCCACAGCTGCTTGTGGAGTCCAGGCTCTCCATGTGACAGAGCTTGTATGCGGCCGTGTGGAGATGAAACCCAGCTCAGAGTTCTTCCAGCCCTGCCACACTCCATGAAGCCTTGGATGGGATTCCTGTGGAGCTAGGGTAATAAACACCTGTGTGATTCCCTAATCCCAATCTGAGACATATGTGTGGAGCCAGCCCATCGCCCCAAACCCAGGGTGCTTGTCAGTTATCTGTAGCTTGCTTTCCCAGCTTCCCAGAGGAATAAGAACAGTGCTGAACCTCCCCAGAAAGAGATGTCTGAGGACCAGGGATTTCCAATTATGATATATTGGATATTACCAACAAAATTGGGATCAGACATTAATTCTAACTCCATATTCTTTCACCTCTTAAAAAATGGAATGTAAAAGAAGCAGTAAAGATGTTAAGGCTCCAATTTTCTCTTCCTTCCCTCCCTCCCAGTACTGGAGATCAAACCCATTGGGCCATTCATGCAAGCTGTCTGCCACTGAACCTCCCAAGTCTGCTTTTGACGTCTGTCTTTCAGACGGGATTTTACGAAGGTGCCTGGCCTACCTTCAACTCGCTCCCTGGCTTAAGTGGTCCTTGAAATTGCAATCCTCCAGCCCAACTTTCCAGATACTACAGGTCTTAGCATGATGCCTGGCTAAGGTCACCTTCTTGTGTTTGTCTTTTCTCTTTCTTAAAGTTTAGCTCTTAATGGACACTTGTTTTCAGTTACATTTATAATTTATCTATCCATCTATTCTTCCATCTATTTATCTATCTACCCATCTATCACCTATCTATCATGTATCTAACTATCCATCTGTCATGTATGTATCCATCTAACCATCTATTATCTATCATCTAGCTAGCTAGCTAACCATCTATCCATCCATCTATCTGTCATGTATCTATCCATCTGTCTGTCTGTCTGCCTGCCTGCCTGCCTGTCTGTCAGTCTATCTCACCCTTTTTATCTCTGTGTCTGGTGCACACTTGCATGACGTAACATAGATCAGAGGACAATTTGTGGGGGAAGTTGGTTTTCTCTTTCCACCATGACAGGTCATCAGGCTTAGCAGCAATTGACTTTGCCCACTGAGCCAACTCACTGGGCCAAGGCCTTGATCTTAATTGAAATGTGAAGGCAAGAAGGTAAGGCCAGTTTGGACTACTTAGTGAGTTCAAAACCAGCTTGGGTTACATGAAGCCCTGTCCCAGAACAAACAAAAAGATATTTTAAAATTCAAATTTAGGGATTCATTCACACTTGATCAAGATTCCCTTAGTAAAAATCAAAGTTCTCAGGTGCATGTAAGGAAAACATGAAAGCATTGCTGGCATGAACATCTGGATCTAGTCAGAGCCCTGCCCTACCCGCTTTCTGTGTGCGACCACACAGAGTCTTCCAGACCCCTTAGGTGCTGTGTATTCTGAAAGTCAGTATTCTAGGTTAGATCTGTTCAGGTTCCCTCACATTAATCCACAGCCCATACACCTGGGGCTAGTCTTCCTCATGAAGACCTTCCTACTGTTGTCCTTCCAGGAAACACTAGCCCTCTGTGGACATGGGGATATCAGATATGAAACGAGTCAGTGGGGAACCCTGAAAAACACAACTACTCACAACCTTCCAGTGCAAGGAGGCGGGGGTGGGTAGCTCCGTGGGAGCAGTAGACTCCTTCATAGAGTGATGCAGGTACTTGGTGGACAGGCCTGCTGCCCCCGCCACACTACACTGACTAGGTGTGCAGCACTGACCCAACCACTCAGCTCCCTAGCCACAGTTTCTTCATACGTAGAGCACATGGTAGCAGCATGTCATAGGGTCTGGTCTAGAAATCGCTCAAGCAGTGTGTGCCACACCCTTCATCCAGTAACCGAAAGCGATCATTGTAAATGCAAGATGCATCTTTAAAGGCACTGCCCTAGTTTGCTTCCTGTTGCTGTAATAGAAATGACCGAAAACAGCTTGGGAAGGAGAGGATGTATTTAGCTTACACATATGCTCGCAGCCCATCACTGAGGGGACTCAAGGCAGGATCTTTGCATGGCAGGAACAGAGGCAGAAAGAAGCCATAGAGGAACACTGCTCACTGGCTTGCTCTCCGTGGCTTGCTCAGCCTGCTTTCTTTTACAACCCAGGACCACTCGCCCAAGAACTGTTTAATAAAATGTGGGTGGTTTGGTTGTTGTTGTTTTTTTTTTTTTTTCAAAAAAAAAAATAAGACGTTTTAAAAACAGAATCTGGGAGGCTGGAGAGATGGCTCAACAGTTAAGAGTACTGGCTGCTCTTCCAGAGGTCCTGAGTTCAATTTCCAGCAACCTTATAGAGGCTCACAACAGTATGTAATGAGATCTAGTGCCCTCTTCTGGCATGCAGGCATACATACATAATAAATAAATCTTTAAAACAAAAGAGAAACAGAATGTGTCAAGAACTCCTTAGCATAAACTTACATGTTTATGTTGTATATTCCTCTATGTTTTTAAATTCAGATGATTTTTTATTGCCAAGTCATAATTATATGCCTTTATGGCGTATGATTAAAGTTCTGAGTGATGGATACATACACACACAAACATACACTGTGAAATGCTTAAGTCTACACATTCCTTTTTTAGGGGTGCTGTAGTTATGTGTATGGGGCGTTTGCCTGCATGCCTGTCTGTGTGCATGCCTGACACCTCTGGAGGACAGGAGAGGGCATTGACTGCTCTGGACCTGGAGTTGTGGATGGTTATAAGCGGCTGCATGGATGCTGGGGACTGGGCCTCGGTCCTCTGCAATAGCAGCCAGTGTTGTTAACCTCTGAGCATCGTTCCAATGCCTATTTTGGGTTTTGAACCAGGTCTCACTGTATGATTCCAGCTGGTCTTACCGTCCCTGTGTAGCCTAGGCTAATCTCATGCTCACCACAGTCCTACTGACCCTGCCTCCCAAGTCACTGTGATTACAAGTGTGTTCCACCCGTGCAGCTAAATCAGCACTCTGACCAGAACTTCACGGCTTGAACTTTCGCAGAAGGCAAGAGTGGTTTTTAATTTTAAATATTTAATTGCTGAAAATAAAAAAGAGGAGGAAGAAAAGTGAAAACAAGTAAGAGAGATGAACAGGGAGGGCACGCAAAAGAGGAAAGAGGAGGGAGGGCGGGAAGAGGTAAAGAAGGGAGGGAGAAAGGGAAGAAAGCCACTGCACCTATTGCAACGGAAGAAAGCAAAGGTGAGGAAGAGACAGGGCCAGCCCGTGAGTGAGAGTCCCTGCTGCCTCTGGTAGCACGAAGGATGTTATAGGCGAGAACGTCTCAACAGCACGAAGGGTGTTATAGGCGAGAAGAACGTCTCAACAGCACGAAGGATGGTATAGGCTGCTAAGCAAGAAGAACATCTCAACTGGCAACTCAAGCTTGGCGCTTAACTTACTGATCAATCTTGGATTCTGTGGTATTTCCGTCTTCGCCTCTCAGTTTGATTGTAATGAACCCTCTTCTTATGTTCTTGTTCCAAGATATAATGTCCACGAAATAATGATACACTGTGAAACAGGGAGAGAACCCCATAAGAGAGGTACCCCAATGCTCCCCAGTAGGGTCAGGTCTAAAAAGCCAAGATCCCTTTCTTCTTCCTCTAGAGTTTCTCTGCAAAGACCCAGGGAGGAATTTTCTTTGCTCTTTAACGTCGTTTTTCAAGTCCAGGTCCCTCAAACTCATGGTGTAGGTGAGGACCACCTACAGGTGCGTGCCACCAGACCAAGCCACACGCAGCAGACTTTTCTACTTTTTCTTGTTCTTCTCTTTGGTACAGACAGCATGCGTGACAGCAGAGTTCAGTGCTCTCTAGGGATTGTGCCTCATAGGCTGGAGGGCTTGTTCAACTTGTGACTCATCCTAGAAGTTCATGCTAGAGGATCCTATAATCCAGTTATTAAAGAAAACCCCACAAAATAATCTGATGGTGTTGTAAGTGAAGTTACTCTCATTTTGCGTGGGGTTGCTCTGCAGTCAGTGCTTGAATTGCAGAGAATTTTAATGTTTTTCTGTGTTATTTCTCAGCAGGTCAGTACCACACTGGGCTAGCTTTGGGTTGTACTGTGTTTGGTTTTAGAAAATCACTGTCAGAGGTTGGCCAAGATGGCACACTGGAAAAGGTACTTGCTGCCAGTTCTGACAACCTGAATTTGATCAAGAATGGATTCCTGCAAGTTGTCCTCTAACCTCTACCCACATACCTTTCCGGGACATGCACACACACACACACACACACACACACACACACACACACACATCACTTTTAAAAAAAAAAAGAAGCAAGGACTAGAGTGATGGCCCAAAAGTTAAAAGCACTGTCTGCTTTTCCAAAGGACAGGGTTCAATCCCTAGCACCCACACGATAACTCACAAATGTCTCTAACTCCAGTTTCAAGGGATCTAGAACCCTCTTTTGGCATCTGCGGGCACACACATGCTACACAGACACACATTCAGGCAAAATACTCATCCACATAAAATAGATAAACAGATAAAATGTTTTTTTAAAAAACCATTAAAGGGGGCTGGAGAGATGGCTCAGCAGTTAAGAACATTGACTGCTCTTCCAGAGGTCCTGAGTTCAATTCCCAGCAACCACATGGTGGCTCACAACCATATGTAAGGAGACCTGGTGCCCTCTTCTGGCATGCAAGCATACATGGAAGGAATGTTGTATACATAATAAATAAAAAAATCTTAAAAAAAAAAACATTAAAGGAGTGCTGACTTGGGATAGGAGCAGAATTCCCCACAATTTCTGAAACACCTGCTGCCACTTTTCTGCATACTCACTCAAAGCAACATTCTCACTGATTATTACAAAATCAGAATGCAGACAAGCTCTGTGAGACAACAGCAGTGGCCTACATGAAGCAGCGGTAGATACTTAGCCAAGGGTTACCTCCTTGTGGAAAACGAGCAGGCTCGTCTAGCTCATCAGAATGCAACTTTGCTTTTGTCTTTAATAAATGATAATATAGATGTAATAATTATTTTAAAACAAACTTGTTTATGGTTTATTATCAGCAAATATTTCATTTCTGTATCAGTTTTATAGTTTTGGTTGTGAGCCTAGCCTTTAACAACTGAGCCACCTCTCTAGCCCTCTGGAGCAGTTTTATACACCTATATATCTGGGAATGTTTGAAATGTTCACAGGCTGACTCCCTGGGGACCCCAGGCCACTCCTGCTTGGGAGCAGGTAGGCTAACTGCAGATCTTCACCTTCGCCTCTATCCCTATGTGTCCAATCTCTCAGTCCCATCCTCAGCTCTGCTACAGGACAAGAAATGAAAGATCTGTTTGATAAAAACTTCAAGTCACTGGCAAGAGAAACTGAAGAAGATATCAGAAGATGGAGAGATCTCCCATGCTTGTGGATCGAGAGGACTTAGCAAAAATGACTATTCTACTAAAAATCATCTACAGATTCAATGAAATCCCCATCAAAAGTCCAACACAATTCTTTACAGACCTTGAAAGAACAATTCTCAGTTTTGTATGGAAACACAAAAATTCCGGATAGGAGCTGGTCGGGGTGGTACACACCTTTAATGCCAGCATCTGGGCAGGCAGAGGCAGCAGATTTCTGAGTTCAAGGCTAACCTGGACCACATAGAGGGTTTTGGGATAGCCAGGGCTGTATAGAAAAACCTGTCACAAAAAACAAACAAGCAAAAACAGGACAGCTAGAATCCGAATAATAAAGAACTGCTGGAGGTGTCACTGTCCCTAACTTCAAGCTGTATCGCAAAGCTATACTAACAAAAACAGCATGGTATTGGCACAAAAACAGACAGGATTGTCAATGGAATTGAATTGAAGACCCAGACAAAATTTACACACCAATGAACACCTGATTTTTGATAAAGAGACTAGAAATACACACTGGAAAAATGACAGCATCTTCAACCAATATGCTGGTCAAACTGGATGGTTTCATGTACAAGAATCCAAATAGATTCAAACTTATCATCTGCTCAAAACTCAACTCCAAATGGATCAAAGACCAACATAAAACCAGATACATTGAAACTGATAGAAGAGAAGAAGGGGGTATCCTTGAACACATTGACTCAGGAATAGACTTTGTGAACAGAACACCGATCGGGTAGGCACTAAGAATAACAATTAGTAAGGAGCCTCATGGAAGTGAAAAGCTTCTGTAGGCAAAGGACACCGACATTTGGACAAAGTGGTAGACTACAGAATGGGAATAGATTTTTACCAACTTCCTATCTGATAGAGGGCTAATATCCAAAATATATAAATAATTCAAGAAACTAGACATCAAGAAAAAATAACCCAATTAAAAATGGGGTAAAGATCTAAATAGAAAATTCTCAATAGGAAAACCTGGAATGGCAAAAAAAAAAAAAACTCTCTTAAAAATATTCAACATCCTTAGTCATCAGAGAAATATAAATCAAAACGACTCTTGAGATTCCATCTCACCCTGGTCAAAATGGCCAAGATCGACAAAACAGGTAACAGTTCATGCTGGAGAGGATGTGGAGTAAGAACACCCTCCATTGTTGGTAGGAATGCAGTTATACAGGTGCTGCGGAACTCAGTATGGTGGTTCCTCAGAAAGATGGGAACTGATCTACCTCAAGATCCAGCTGTATCACTCAAGCATATATCCAAAAATGCTTCATCCTACCACAGAGACACTTGCTCAGCCATGTTCATTGCTGCTATATTCATAATAACCAGAAATTGGAAACCACCTGGATGTCCTCAACAGAAGAATGGATGAAGAAAATGTGGTACATTTTGCACAGTGGAGTACTACTCGGCTGTTAAAACAAAATGGCATCATGAAATTTGCAAGCAAACGGCTGGAGCTAGAAGAACCTCATCCTGAGGGAGATAGATATTCCAGACCTGGAAAGACAAATATGGTATGTACTCACTTATATGTGGATATTAGCTCTTAAATCAATGACAACCAAACTATAATCCATAGAACCACAGAAGGCACACAGAGTAAGGGATGAGAAGGAACAGATAAATCTCATCACGAAAAGCAAATACAATAGGTAAATCTGAATGGGGAGGGCTGGTATGGGAGGCTCGAGTGGGGAAGGGGAGTGGAGAGGGGCTTGTGGAAGGAATACAACGAGAGACAGGTAAAATAAATTAAAATATTGTTTAAAATAATAAGAAATGTTCCCAGGCCAAGGATCTGTGAGAGGCAGGTTTCAGAAGTTCCAGTGTGGAACAGAACTCATTCAAGTACAGCATTCACCTGTTTATTCCTGACCCCAGCTTCATGCCTCTTTGACAGTGACTGTCCCCTGGGTGCTGGTACTGTGACTCAGACTCACTTCGGTCCTAAGAACCCAGAAGATTGGCATGATGGGCTGGTTCCATTTACCAAACTGGCCCGAGACACTCACAGAGGAGGTCACACAACTGCTCCGGACAGAAGCTGTGCTGGTCTTGTGCCCTTTCAGCTCCAAACACCAAGCTCTATCTACCGGAAGCATCTAGAAAGCTGAGACTCTGTCCTCCCTCAGAATGCCATGGTCAGACAGAACCACCAACACACGTTCACCACTCACTGCAGAACGGTTTTTCCTCAGCCGTGTCGAAAAATGCCTTCATCATCGGAGGGTCTTTGTCCAGCAAGTGGTCTTTCCAACTGTCAGCATGGTAGCCTATGAAACAAGTCAGAACCACCAGCGTGTGTTACATAAACATGAAAGTCACAAAGGACATGAGGACAGTTTACAACTCTCTCCTGCTTCATCTCCGGCCCCTAATGTGAGGACAAGAGAGGCCACCGGGAACATCCTGTCAGTGCTCTTACATCTTGCTGGCTGTCCCCGTCTTAAGAACTGAAGGGAAGAAGGACCCTACCGTGACCGCTCCCTTGAATTGGCCCTCAGTAACTCAGCAGGGAGTGTAAGTGACACACGCTGGACACACAGAGAGTTTTCAGCTATGCATTCAAGGTTAAGCCAGATGGAGAGACAGCATCCCTAATCACACGTGCAAAGCAATGGGGTCTTGTTTGCTTCATTCTGAAGATAGGACTCAAGGCCTCACAATGCAAACTATTTACTCTTTACCCCAAGTAATACACATAGTTCTCTCTCTGTCTCTCTCTGCCTCCTACTCTCTGTCTCTGTCTATCTCACTCTGTCTTTTGCTCTCTGTCTCTCTCTGTCTCCCCCCTCCCCCGCTCTGCCAGATGAATGTCTCCCTGCAGGTCAATGCATAATGAAGCCTCTTTCTGTCAGGAGAAATCTTCTTAGCCAACCTCTAACTCTGGAAAGTGTCTCTGTGGTCTCTACAGTGTCTTTTCCCCACCAGATCCCTGCATGTGGACACAGGAGTCAGAGTGTAGAGAGAAAGTCTTTATAGACATCACCTGTTGAAAGGGATCATTCTGCAAGGCTCAGTCCTGGGCTGGGTCCCTAGCTCAGCGTGGACCTCCCCCAGCAGAAAGGCATGTGCACCGTGGGTGTTTTGTCCAAGCAGGGACAGGCTAGGCAAAGCCTGGGGAGGCTTGCAATCCTGCTAGTATCTTCTTTTCCATGACAGAATATTAAGTCTAGGAGGGCTGCAATAACCTCAATGTGGAATCCATTGTAGCTTGTTCTTAGGACTCTGGGTACACGCTAGTTGTTGTTTGTTTTGGCTCTGGTGTGTGTGTGTGTGTGTGTGTGTGTGTGTGTGTGTGTGTGTGATGTCAATGCTGTTTTTGAAAAAGGGGATCTTGGGGCTGGAGAGATGGCTCAGAAGTTAAAAGCATTGACCAGTCTTCCAGAGGTGATGAGTTCAACTCCCAGCAAACACGTGGTGGTTCACAACCATCTATAATGAGATCTGGTGCCCTCTTCTGGAGTTCAGGCAAACATGTAGACAGAACACTATATAATAAATAAAAATAATCTTTTTTTTTTTTTTGATTTTTCGAGACAGGGTTTCTCCGTAGCTTTTGGTTCCTGTCCTGGAACTAGCTCTTGTAGACCAGGCTGGCCTCGAACTCACAGAGATCCGCCTGCCTCTGCCTCCCGAGTGCTGGGATTAAAGGCGTGCGCCACCACCGCCCGGCAAATAAAAATAATCTTAAAAAAAAGAGGGTCTCTATGTAGCCCAGACTAGCTCAAACTCGCAGTCCTCCCTGTTGAGCAGTCATGCTCTAACCTAACATGTTTTAAAGATTTATTTATTTATTATGTATTCAGGGGAAGAGGGCACCAGATCTCATTACAAATGGTTGTGAGCCACCATGTGGTTGCTGGGAATTGAACTCAGGACCTCTGGAAGAACAGTCAGTGCTCTTAACCTCTGAGCCATCTCTCCAGCCCCCTAACACTCTTTATAATTCAAGACTAGAGTAGTTTAGAGAACAAATTGACCAGGAAAAGTTGGTTATAATGTTTAGCATGGTAGTACACTCTTGTAATACTTGCTACTCTGGAGGGTGTAGCAAGAAGGTCTCAAGTTCAAGACCAGCCTAGGCTACAGAGTAAGTGCAAACCAGCCTAAGTTATACAGGCCTTATCTCAAATACTAAATAAAGCTGACTCTATAAAACTTTAGGAAATACAAACTGAGATGAATTTTTAGAGAGTAAAATGACTAAGATCTGCACAAAAATGAACTGTCCGTGAGAGATGGGAACTTGTTGGCCTTACCCAGGAGGGGACAGGACACCATTTGCCCAATGCCACAGTTGACACACTTGCCGTTCCTGTAATCCCGATAGGAGTCGCAGGGGTAGGCGTTGATGGAACAGTTATTTTGCAGGGATGCGATGTACAGGAACACGGACATCTGATGGTCACACTTGAAGTACTTCATGCCTTGATGGTAAAGGAACCAAGAGCAGCTGCATGCAGCGTTTACGGGATGCGCATTTCTCATTTTACACAAGCACCGCCCACCACACCCGATCCCAGCTCCTGAGCGCCAGGCCCTGCGCAGAAAGCGCCCATGTGCTCAGGTCCACTTAATCCTTATGAGAACCACAGACAGGGACTCACGGCGACCAGTAGCAAGGTGGAGAGCAAAATTCTTTAGGGTTGTTGTAAAAACAAAGGCAAACCTCGAGTGGGGGGTGGGGGAGGTGGGGAGAACGCTCACTGCTTAAGGGTGCTTGTTGCTTCTTCCAGAGGACCCCAGTTCGTCCAGCACCCATGTTGGCAGCTCACAACTGCCTGTAACTCCTGCTCCAAGGGATCCAATGCCCTTTTCTGGCCTCCATAGGCAATCATGCTGTCATGCACCACACACACACACACTCTAGGTGGCGGAGGGAAACAGCACTGACTGGTACGATGCTTGTTTAGTTTCTATGTACGAGGCTCTAAACCCGACCTCAGGGAGGCTATAGAGATGGCTCAACACATGAGCTTGGATCTCCAGTACCCATGTCAAACCCAAGCAGAGCAGCATGGGTCTGTAACCTTAGCACTAGCTATGGGGAGACAAGTGGCTTCCAGGTTTTTGCTGACCAGCCAGGATAGCTTACAGAGGAAATCCCATGTTTAGTGAGAGTCTCTGTCTCAAAAAGACAAAATGGAGAGCAGCCAATGAGAACACCCTCTGGTCTCTACACACATGGGCACATGCACACACACACACACACACACCACACTACACCACACACATCATACACCACACACATCATACACTACACACACATCATACACCACACACATCATACACCACACACATCATACACCACACACACATCATACACCACACACACATCATACACCACACACATCATACACCACACATACATCATACACCACACACATCATACACTACACACACACCACACACACATCACACACCACACATACACCACACCACACACAAAGAGGAGGAGAGAGCAATGACAATAAGCAATTACAGAAACAAGGTAAACAGACCCAGAGAGGCTGGGTAATAAGGATGGCCCGAGTGGGGGAACACATGGCTTTCCCGGGGAAAGAGAAACAGAAGAGATCTTGTGGGTGGGGTGGAGGGGGTAGTGGATGGGGGTGGGTATGGAAACATGAGGGATCAGTTTGGGATGGGTGGAGGAGGAAAGTACTAAATGAAATGACTTGAAAGGGGCATTTTGGGGTTAGGTAGAAGCCTGGTGCAAGGGAACCCCCCAGGAATCTACAAGGATGACCCCAGCTAAGACTCCCGGCAATAGCAGATATGCAGCCTGAACTGGCCAGATCCTGTAACCAGGCAAGACTACCAGTGGAGGGACTGGGACACCACCCCAGCCACACAACCTTCCACCTACAGTCTGTCCTGTCTATGGGATGTGCTGGGGTATGTGGGAGTGGCCCAGAGATTGTGGGAGTGGCCCAGCCTGAGATGCACGCCATGAGGGTCAGCCTGCCCCTGACACTGTCTGGAGGGCCAGCACCCAAAGGCTGTATGACACAGAGACCTAGAACAGAACCAAACACAACTGGAGGGGGAAGTGGCAATGTAATCATGCCTAATGATATTCTGCTATACTCATAGATTGTTGACGGCCCGATTGTCATCAGAGAGCCTTCATCCAGTAACTGATGGAAACACATGCAGAGACCCACAGCAAAATATTAAGCCAGGTTGGGGGAATCCTGCTGAAGAGAGGGAGGAAGGATTGTAGGAGCCAGAGGGGTCAAGGGCATAACAAGAAAACCCACAGAAACAAGTAATCTGGCTTCATAGGAGCTCATAGAGTCTGAACCAAGCCTACATGGGACCAACCTAGGCCCTCTACATATATGTGACAGTGTGTAGCTTGGTCTATTTGTGGGAATCCCAACAGTGGGAGCAAGGGCTGTCCCTAACATTTTGGCTGGCTTTTGGGAACCTATCCCTCATACTGGGTTG
The DNA here is from genome assembly GCF_018167655.1 of Microtus oregoni. Classification (NCBI taxonomy): domain Eukaryota; kingdom Metazoa; phylum Chordata; class Mammalia; order Rodentia; family Cricetidae; genus Microtus; species Microtus oregoni. The sequence goes on from NW_024543088.1 coordinate 24,261,799, forward strand.
CCTTGCCCAGCCTTAATATAAGGGGAGGTGCTTAATCGTCCTGCAATTTGATATGCCATGCTTTGCTGATACTCACGGGAGGACTTCCCCTTTCTGAACAGAAACAGAGGAGGACTGGATCGGGGTAGGTAGAGAATGGGAGAAAAGGAGGGAGGGGAAACTGCAGTTGGGATGTGAAATAAATTTAATTAAAATAAAAACAAACCAATGTAATCAGCTCCTAGACCTTATCTTAAAAACAAGCTGGATGGCTCCCGAGAAACGGTATCTGATGAGGATCTCTGGCCTGCAGATCCACACACCCAGAAAGTGAAAAACGAAGAAGAAAAAACATCAGGAAAATAGGGCCCTGGGGAATGACTCCATGGAGGGAAGTGAGGTGGGGGTGCAGCTTTGAAAGAGAGGGCTGGGGAGGCCAGCAGAGAGGGTGAAAGGAAATACTGATCCTGTGGACAAGGTGGGGATAACCAAGATGGCTCTCTAATGGTGCAGTGGTTTGGAAGAGAATGGCCCCATCAGCTCATCTCTTTGAAGGCTTAGTCACCAGGGAGTGGCACTGTGAGCATTGGAAGGACTAAAAGGTGTGGCCTCTATGAACCCTAGAATGAAACTCATGTCTAAGCCTGTTCTAAACATTGCCATCTCCACCAGCCAAACTGTTCTCAAGTTTCATGCTCACTCTAAAAACAAGTCATCTGTTGGCCAGTACACCCCAGGACCACAAATGTTTTTGAGAATTCACGGGGACAGATCAAAAGGACATGCAGACTAAGCCAACTCCTAATCCTGATAGGAGGTTGGCTGTCTCATTCGCTCGCTCAACAAATACTCAGAGGCATGTGTTCTCTAACCCTGTGGTAGGGGCTGAGGATGTGCCAGAGATCAGAAAAGAACAGCTTTAAAAAAAAAAAAGAGGTGTGGCCTTGTTGGAGGAAGTGCGTCACTGAGGGGTGGGCTTTGAGGCTTCAAAAGCCCACGCCAAGCCCAGAGTCTCTCTCTCTCTCTCTCTCTGCCTATGGCTCAGGATATAGCTCTCAGCTCCGTCTCCAGTACCATGCATAGTTGCTGCCATGCTCCCTGCCATGAAGATAATGGACTATGCCTCTGAAATGGTAAGCAAGCCCCAGTGACATGCTTCCTTTTAAAAGACTTGCCTTAGTCATGGTGTCTTTTCACAGCAATAGCTCAGTGACTGACAGGAGCATGTGGAAGTTAAGTCTAGCTCATCAGTGCATAGATGTAGGAGGGATGCCCCTACAGAGTCAACAAAGATAACAATGGCAGCAAGGACTGGCGAGAAGGTACCAGGCATTCCTGGCCTCAACATGCTTCCAGACAGCAATGGGACCACTATGACAGAAACCTAAGGGTCTAGGGGCTCAAGAGGCCTTCATGCTAGCTCCCTGGTGGCTGGGTTCTGTTTCTACGGCTGAGAGGGACTGAACAACAGGTGATGGCAGGGAGAGGCGGAGGCAGGACTCTTTCTCAGTGGGTGTCACGAGGTGTTATGGTGCAGCTGGAGGCTGGTGATGCAAAGATGAGTAACAGAAGACCTGGAGGTGATGGGGAGCTGCCGGTGTGATTCCAAAAAGAACTGAGCCCCAAGGTGGGTAATAAATATGGTTAGGTCTAAATAGGAAGCAGTAAACCAAGGAAAAAGGCACTGTGGTTGTGAGCAATGGCTTGGGGGTGGGGTACCGAGTGCTGCAATGACACCAAGGTTTCTGTTTTCAATGCTCAGTTCAGCCCCCAAGGTAGACAGCAAAGGACAAACGAGAGGAAGATTCATGAGGCGCCTGAGTCAAACTGGACTGAGCTTTCTGCTTCCCTGCTCTGTAGGACTTCCTCTAGCAGAGCCTGTGGTGTCAGTAACGATGCAGGGGATCCATATGGTCACTCTGTCGCACAGGACAGGATCTGGGTTAAGCCCACTCACATCATCTCAGCTATTCCAATGTGGCCCTATACCAATGTCATTCTGTACAGATCATCTTTAGCTCTTTCCAAACGCGTGAGTGTAGCATGTTAGTGTATCTGCACGTGGAGGTGTGCAAATACCAATGTGTGCAGGCACCAGGTGGCCAGAGGAGGGCAGCAGAGGTCCTGTTCTAGCTTTCTTCACATATTCCTTTGAGAATGCCCTAGGTTGGCATCCGGAAAGTCTCAGTGTTCCTCCTGCCTCTGCCTTGCACAGTTTTTCGTGTGGGTGTTGGCATCCGAGCTCAGGCCTTTGTGCTTGGCAGGAAGCACGCTTGCCCTCTGAGCCAGCTCTCAAGTCCCCAGAGCATCCTTTTCAAAATGATTTTCCTTTCTCTAGCAGCAGTGAGGAATAAGTCAGAGCACTTAGGGAGGACTGGATTCCAACTCTGCCCCTCATCTCACCTCTCGGCTGCCCTCCACCTTCCTGATTTGTGCTTTGTGATACATATTTCTGCCACCTCTATTCCTTCAGGCAGTTTGTTTTCTATTTGCAATGCCCATTGATATCAGGTAATTTATTGTGGTTTTTTTTTTTTTGTTGTTGTTGTTATTTTGAGACAGGGCCTCATGGCTGTGCTTGAACACTTCTGATCCTCCTGTCTCCACCTAGTGCTGGTGTCATAGGTATGTATCATCACACCTGTTAGCATCAGATTTTTTTTTTTTTTTTTTTTTTTTGGTTTTTCGAGACAGGGTTTCTCTGTAGCTTTGGTGCCCATCCCGGAACTAGTTCTTGTAGACCAGGCTGGCCTCGAACTCCCAGAGATTCGCCTGCCTCTGCCTCCCGAGTGCTGGGATTAAAGGCGTGCGCCACCACCGCCCGGCCAGCATCAGATATTTTAATATGCCTTTCCAAACTACTGTCTTGCAAGGGATAACATATGACACTCACCTCCAAATATTGTCTTTGGGCAACCCGGTTGATCCAGTCCTCCATTGGGGTAGAAGTCTATGTTTCCTAGTGGTTCCTTGTAACCCAGCGCTAAAAGAGAACACAGAAGGGTTGCACGGGGACCTTGCACATCCTGACACTCTGCAGGGTTAGGCAGGGACTGTGTTGTGGTGGCTGCTATCATGGCCCTTATACCTATTTAAAGGTCTTGGCCGAAGCTGTCCGCTGGTGTGTTCGAAAGCAGCAAGCAAATTGCATCAGCATATAGGTCAGTGCTGGCTGAGCACAAAAATAGTGGTGGAATGGAATCCCACTGTTTCTAAAGACAGGCTCTGGGCTCTTGGCCCCTGCAGGGCTGACCAAATGACCTGTTTCTTCTTTACCTTTCGTCAGAGCAATCTAATTGCCAGGAGATTCCTGAACTTCAGTGTGCATTGTGTAAATCTTCACAAAATGAAACATGAAACAGTTTTTACTTAGTAGATTAAAATCTTAAAATTTTTTGGACCTGATCTAGAGAGACGGCTCAGTGGTTAAGAGTGGCTGCTACCCCAGAGGTGCTGGGCTGGGTTCCCAACACCCACATGGTGGCTCACAGCCGCCTCCAACGGTTGCAACTGTAGCTCCAGTCTCAGAAGATCCAAGACCTTCTTCTGGCCTCTTTGTGCACCAGGCACACACATAGTGCACAGACATACATGCAGTCAAAACACCCATTTGCATAGAAAAAAAGAATAAAAATAAAAGCTTTGGGCCTAAGCCAGGTGCAGTAGCTCACTCTTACAATACGAGCACTTAGGAGGCTTAGGCAGGGGCATTTGCTATGAGCTTCAAAACAGCTTAGGTTAAAGAGTGAGACCCTGCTTCAAACAAACAGACTGGGATCTAGGACAAAAAAAAAAAAAGGTAGGAAACATTTTTAAAAATGGGTACTTAGAAATGTAGTAACTTTTCTTTCTTTCTTTCTTTCTTTCTTTCTTTCTTTCTTTCTGTTTTTCAAGACAGGGTTTCTGTAGCTTTTGAAGCCTGTCCTGGAACTAGCTCTTGTAGACCAGGCTGGTCTCGAACTCACAGAGATCTGCCTGCCTCTGTCTCCTGAGCTCTGGGATTAAAGGCATGCGCCATCACCGCCCAACAACTTTATTTTCTCTAACCATATAAACCCCAAAGTAATTGGAAAATGTTTTATTAAAAAGTTAACACAGAATGCGGTGTGGGGGCTCACACAATCCAGCAAGCAGGAGGCTGAGACAAAAAGGTTGACAGTTTAGAACCAGCCTCAGCTGCACAGCGGCAGGCCAGCCAGGGATACAGAGCAGGAGTCTCCGAAAAAAACAAAAGTAAATGTTTAGACATGCATCTGCAAATGCACACGTTATGTGCAGCACACTGCAGGAATCGTGAAAAGAGTTTTTACAGTTTGAGACTCCAGGCATCAGCCGGGCATCTCACACACGCTTCCCATTTTAACAACGTCTGCAGCACAGCTCTGGGGAGATTGGAGCAAGCAACTTCGATGAAGGGTGGAGGCTGGCAGGCTTTGGGGTTGGCTCACTATCACTAGGAAAAGCAAAACTTAGGGTCTGCCTCACTGAAAAACAAAACTCACTTTTGAGAATAAAAAGCAAGCTGGAGAGAGGTGGCGCACACCTTTAATACCACACTCAGGATGCAGAGACAGAATGCGGATCTCTGTAAGTTCGAGGCCAGCCTGGCCTAAGACAGTCAGAGCTACACAGAGAAACCCTGTCTCAAAAAAGAAAGGAGGGAAAAAAGGAAGGAAGGAAGGAAGGAAGGAAAAAGAAAAAAGATTAAAAAGCAAATTGTTTTCTTCTGTCCATCTTAAAATGGCGCTGAAAGGCTCCAACTAAGCAAGGACTACTTTGCAAAAGCCACAATGATAATGGACCTGTCCACAAGAAGATATTTCCTCCAAGATAAAGTCACTGATTGTCACACAGAAGTGCCCATGGTCCAGGGTCGGGGTAATTTTAAAAAGCAAAAACTTCGTTCTGTCGTGTCTGTGTGTGTTTGCTGCGCATGTGCCAGCATGAATCTGGAGGCTGGAGGACCACCTTTGGGAATGAGGTCTCTCCCTGGCACCAGATGGGTTCCAGTGATCACACTCAGGTCATCAGGCTAGGTGGCAGCAAACACCCTTAGCGACTGAGCATCTCACAGGCCCTTTGCTGGTTTGTTGGCCTTTGTTCCTGGTGCTGGAGCACACACCACAAACACTACCACTGAGCTACATGCTGTGCCCTAGGTTCACGGCTCCTTAGCTAGTTGTATCACAAAGAGGACGTACAATTAAATGAGCACTCTGCTTTGTTCCATCCCTCCTCCCCAAGTTCCCAGTTGGCTCCTCCCAGAAACATTTGGATATAGTGGATATCTACCCCTTCTTATTTTTTTTAGCCACAGTCTTGATATGTAACAGCCCTTGGCACCCAACCATGAGTGTCACCCCAAGCCACACCAGCATGTACCGAATAGCAGATAAGAAACTGGCAGTTGAGAGACAGAAATGACCTGGCCGATCTACAAAGAGTGAGGAGTAGGGTCAAAAGTGCTCTTGGTGGGGAGACACTGCGCTCTCAACACAGGGAAATAAGAGAAAAGAGTCAGGCACCCTGAAAACTGTTCATCTGAGGCCAGCGGTCTATGTATAGACAAGCCAGCCCGTGCTTGATTGGATTCGATGATCACTTGGAAAACAAGAGGTGAGAGAAAGAGAAATCATGTCTGCTCCATCATTAGGTCCTGGGCCTAGCTCCCCCTCCGTGCTGTTGGACCACACCCCCCACACTACCCACATGAGGGGAAAAGATAGCATCAGAAGATCCGTGGGGGAGACCGTGCGTCTTGGGGTCACTAATTCTCAAAGGAGCGTTACCGTCAGTGTCGGAGTGGATGACGTCCACAAACTGTGCGTCGCTGGGATCTAATCTGTCCTCAGGGGGTTTCCCGTTGTACAAAGGGCCTGCAGGGTCAAGACCTAGGAGAAAAAGCAGAGAAGGTTGGCAGCCCCACGCCATGAATCACTGAAGCCGTCTTTGATCCCTCCTGGAGAGGATGGCTCAGGGCTGCAGGGCGCGCTTGGGTGAGTAATTGTTAGCATCCCATCCCGAAGCCAGGACTCCGGTCCAGAGGGCTTTCTTCCACAGTGTGGATGGTTATCCTGGCAGTGGCTCTGAGAACAGCAGTCAGGGTGCATGGGGTGGCCCAGCGGGGGAAGGGCCCCACAGGTGAGGTCAGAAGGGTAAAGAAGCTCCACGGGTAGCTCTGGGATCTAAACCCTTGTGCGTGAAGCTACACCCATCTGCATCCCCAGTCCTTGACTTTAAGACAAAGTTCCATCATAGAGACCAGACCATCTTGAATTAGCTATGCAGCTGACCTCCAGCTGGATATCCATCTGCCCCAGTTTCCTGTGTGCTATTAAATGAAAGGCATCAATTAAATCAAATTAAAACATTAAATTAAATTAAAGGCACCCATAACCTCTCTGATCTTCCCTACTTTAAGGATTTTAGGAATTTCAGAAACCCTCCTCAGCTCGACCTTCATTCGTTTACTAACTCATTTGAACCACATCACAGAACCAGGAGGGAGCAGTGGACCAGCATGATTCCATTCTACAGCTCCCGAGACCCAGACGACTCAAGCATCCGGGCCAGACACTGGCTCTGAAGTACATGCCCCTCCATCTGCTGTGCTCAGGGTCTCTCGGCACCTAGCAAAGCCAAGGCAGCTGTGAAACTCCCCCGAAACCTGGGTTTGGAAGCTCCTGTTGTCACACTACAGACCAGGCTGACCAAATGCATCCCATAATACCTGATCTGTTTTCTTCATCTTGGTCAGTGTTAACTGGATTTTGTTACCACAGCAATGAAACCCCCGGGAAGTCAGGGGAGCCACACTTGGGATTCTAGACCACACAGTGAGAACTTACAAAACAGCGAAGTGTGGCAAAGGCCCCTCTTATTAGACCCCTGGACAAAGACCGTTTTAAAGGCATCTTCCTTAGGAGTTTAACCTATTTAGGTTTAAATTCACTTTATTCTGGTTCTGGGTACTGGAGAATGAAGCCAAGACCTCATGCATGCTAAGCAAGCGTGCAGCCACACAACTAGTCCCCGTGGGTGTCCCTTCAAGGACACCTCCCCTTCCTGTGTTCCACACACAATCTAAGAGGCAGGATCCTTGCTTCTGTTAGCTGTTTTCTTCTCTCCCAATGTCCTTGGGATCCCTAGAAACGTTTCTTCATCTACCTCCCTCCTTTCCTTACTACTCCACCCCCAGCCTCCTGCTTCGGTCCTCTCCAACTGAAACTGGTGTGGGAGGGTGTGAGGTAACACCCAGTCACTCAAGGCCAACAGGTGGCCTCTGCACAGCAGGTCTTCATACAGCTGGACAAAACTCCACAGCCTTGGGAAGAATTTAGCCAGAAATCCCCCCACCCCCATCAGTCAACACCAACCACTTCCTGCCCCCAAAATAGAGCGAGTACCCTGGCTTGGAGCCTCCTGTAGACTTGGATAAAACATTTAGCTTGGGGTATTGAGAGGAGTGGGTGTGCAAGCCACACCCCAGGACTTATAAAATGGAAGTAAAATTATGGTCCAGAACCTGAACCTATATCTGTAATTAAAACTGTTTAGCAGTCACCTAAAATGTGTGTGTTGCATGTATGAGTATATATTAGCAAGTGTGTGTGTGCCCATGTGTCTGTGTCTGTCTGTGTGTCTATGTCTGTGTCTGTATGCATATGGAGTCCAGAGGTTGTCATTGGTTGTCTTCCTCCATTCCCCCCTCCATCTTATATATTAAAGTAGGGTCTCCCACTTGAACCCTGTCTAGTCCAGCTTGCTAACTTGCTCCTTCCTCTGTCATCCCAATGCTGGCATTTATGTCGGTGCTGGGGATCCAAACTCTGGCTCTCATACTTGCTTGGCATGTGCTTTTATCTGCTGAGCCATCTCCCAAACTAAAATGCTTGGAAAACAAATGGGGACTTGATTTTAAGAATATGAAGGGGGCTGGAGCAATGGCTCAGCAGTTAAGAGCGCTGGCTGCTCGTCCAGAGGACACAGGTTCAATTCCCAGCAACCGCAAGATGGCTCACAACCATCTATAATAGGATCTGGTGCCCTCTTCTGGCATGAAGGGCACTTGTGTTCGTGTGTGTGTGTGTGAGAGAGAGACAGAGACAGAGACAGAGACAGACAGACAGACAGAGAGACAGAGAGAACTATAGGACTGGAGAGATACCTCAGCAGAATGTTTCTCTTCTAAAGGGCCCAAGTTTAGTTCCCAGCACACAACCAGGAGATCTGATGCCCTCTTCTGGCCAGTGTAGACATGGTATTGGCATACACACACACACACAAAATTTAAAACTAAATTTATTTATTTATTTATTTATTTATTGCAAAAAAAAAGCATAAGGCTGGGGAATATAGCTCAGATCCTAGAGTACTTATCTTACATGTAGTGATGCCATGGGCTCAATGCCCAGCATACAAAATATTAAATTAAAAAATTTAAATTTCAGCTGGATGTGGTGGTGTATGCCTTTAATCCCAAACTTGTGAGGAAGAGGCAGGTGTATCTGAGTTCAAGGCTAGCTTGGTCTACAGAGTGGGTTCCAGGATAGCAGGGCTACACAGAGAAACCCTGTCCTGTAAAAACCAAAAGAGAATAAAAAATTAAATTTTAAGCCAGATGTGGGAGAACTTAAGAAGCTAAGACAGGAATATCTCAGACTCTAGGCCAGCTTGCGGGGGGATGAGTGAGTTCAAAACTAGTCTGGATACTGTGATGCCCAGGGCAACCTGGCCACACATAATGGGGCCCAGGCCACACAGCTAGCTGCCACGGGAGGCAGCACCAGGCTCCAGGAAAAGCCATAAGCTGACACCACCCAGGGAGGGGCATCGAAAGGGAAGTACCGGACACCCCAAACATTAGATAAGATTACATGAGACCACAAGATGTTCCTGAGCTCAGGACTCACCTCTTCTCCTTTTGCCCAAACTCCTAGACAAATGTCAGCCATTCAGGGTCCTGAACCCTGGAAATCCCCTCACCCAACCTCTACTATGGTAAAAACCCTACCCTGACTGTGCTTGTGACTCTCAGCCGCTGTGTCGGACAGATGGGGAGTCCAAGCTTAAGCTTGAAGAAAGGCTCTTGGCTTTGACATACAGGACTCGGTCTTCTAGTGGGTTTCTGGGGGACTCCATGATCTGTGCATAGCAGGTACAGAGGCACTACCTCTCTCAAAAAGACAAAAATGTTGATGACTCAGGGGGTAAAGGCTCATGCCACCAAGCCTAATAGCCCGAGTTCAACCCCAGGACCTATGCAATGTGGAGACCTGACTTTGTGAGCTGTTCTCTGGCTTTTACAAGCATGCTGTGCCACACATACGCACCCGCACACATATACACACAAACAAAATATATAGAAAATAAAAATAAAACTCTTATGTTTACAATTAAAACTGGTTAACATCTTAATTAAATATTAAATATAATATTAAATGTTTAATTATTTTAACTATAAAAGAGAAAATATTATTTAAAAGTTTAAAATAATAGACAAAACAAAACCAGCCAGGTCTGGTATATCAATCACACTTGTAACCCCAGCACTTAGGAGATTGAGGCAGGAGAATTGCCATGGACTTACGGCCAGTCTGAGCCTAGTTTAAGTTTCTAGACCTGGGCTGCAGAGAGATATCCTGTCGCAGAGGAACAAAAACAAACAAAAGAGAAACCAAAACAAAAAGCACCCAGTGTATCTAAAGACTGGCATGTCAACGTAACCAATATTAAATGTGAGATTTGCTTTCTGTTTTGTTTTTGTTTTTTTCTGAACCTTAGTCTTCAAAAGCCAGTGCATATTCTGCACCTACAGCCCATCTCAGTTTGCACTGGATGCATTTCAAGTGTCCAGTGGTCACGTGCAGCTAACGGCTAATGTGTTGTTTTTCCAAGGGTGGTGGCCAGACCACCTGCATCTGCAGGCTGAAAATACAGACTCCTGATCCTGGGAGCATCTCATGACAGAGCCTGAGCCTGGCATACCTAAGTCTCAGGATTCATGTATGAATGAATGAATGAATGAATCTAAAGAGAAGTCAAACTGAGAAACATGCCTGGAGAAGAGGAGCGTAAGAGAGGAAAATGGCAAAGCCAACAGGCCAACCTGGCCTTGTCTCAGGAAATAATAGTGACTTGTGTCCTTGGGTGACAGATCACATTCCCACCCCGTGATCCAGTGAGCACACCCAAGCCAAGCAAGGATACTGGGGCAGAGAATTCTCCTGTGGCTGCGGGCACTAAACTTGAGGCTCAGAGCTGATGAGACCTGGGGACGTCATGGAGGTAGAAAATTGACTTTTGTCCAGGTCACAGGTCAGGTCACATGGGCCTGGAGTAGCAGAAAGTCTGGCTTGGGGAATTTCCATAGTTAAAGGTTAGGTCCACTGAAGTTCACAGCAGTTGGGAGGACAGATCTGTCAAGGGGCACAGGAGAGAACAAGGCACTCGGGTAGAAAACACTTGGCCCAGGCGTGGATTTGGCCAATTTCTTCTTCGCTCTGGTCAATGACATCAAGTTGGCAGCTTGAGATTAGTCACTATGGAGAAAGTCAGCACAGAAGCCAGCAATTGCTATGTCAACATCTCGTCCCACTTCAACACAGCCTGGGAAAAAAACAGTCCCACCTACCAGAAAAAGGACTCCTAAAGTGACACCAACCCGAACCAGCTGACTTCTCTCTCTCTCTCTCTCTCTCTCTCTCTCTCTCTCTCTCTCCCCGTCTTCCCCACCCCCATAAAGACACATTGTTTTGTAAAATATACTGCTATGAACTTTGAAAACTACTTTGTTTCCCTAGAAAAGTGTGTCCGTTGGGTAATGGAGGCAGCTTTGGCCTTTGGGAAAAGTGGAAGAAAGAAAACACCCAAGACAAACTTTGGGAAGCAGTGCCTGCCAATGGGTGGGGGAGGGATGCTGGAGTGGTGAGCGTACCCCCCAGATATATGATTTGAATCATCTACATTTCCTCTCCTCCCATACACGTCTATCTCACCAGCCCCCTGCACTTAAGACCTGGTGTGAGGATGGAAAGGTGAAAAGTTCTGTGGGGCATCCCTCAGCCCTGTGAGCAGCTGTGGAAAATTCCTAAGCTCCAGGCAAGGGGTCCAGAAAAGAAGTCTTTGTCCTTTAGGTTTTGACCTGCTGCAGTTCGGCATGTTTTCATTCTGAGTTTGCTAGAAAGCTGGTCTTTAGACAACCAGGCCCAGCCGCCAACACCCCCCGCCCCCCACCCCACCCCCGCAGCGAGTCCCCAGCCACGCCTGGAGAGTTCTAACTATGTAGTTCAGGCCAGCCTGGATTAAAAACAATCAAGGGAATCGATCAATATCCCATGGGATATTGCTGGGGCGGGGGGAGAGGAACTATAAGAGAAATAAAGTCACAGCAAAGCTTTTCTATGACACACCACAGTTTGTAAAATGCATTACATACATTTTATTAAGTCATAGGCCGAGGTTAATGTTATCAAGGATTAGGTTGCCTGTTCGGTGCTCTCCCAGAGAGGAGCTGCCCAGGTGAGACCCTGGTCAGTGACAGAAACCTTACCTGTGATTCTTCCCAGCTTCCCAGCGTACATTTTCCCCACAAATCCAGATATGTGCGCTCCTAGACTCACTCCAATCATATAAATGTTGTCCAGAGATGCTCCGTTGGCCTAGAATTCCATTCACAAATTGTAAGAGTTCAGGAAATGGATGGCACTTGCGGAGATGTCCCAGCTGTCTACTTTGGAGGGATATTCTTAAGTACCCTCTGTCTGCTGTCTCACTCTTTTGTAGGTGGGCATGCACACACATCTATACACTTATGTGTGCCATCCAGAGGGCAAAAGGTCTCATGCCCGGAGAGATGGCTCATTGAGAACACTTGTTGCTCTTACAGAGGAGCCAGGTTCAATTCTCAGCCCCCAAACAGCAGCTCACAACTGTGTATAACTCAGTTCCAGGGGATCTGATGCCTCCTCTGACTTCCGCAGGCACCAGACATGCATGTGGCATACGTGCATGCATGCAGGCAAAATACATGGAGATATTTTAAAAAGAAAAAATAAATCTTTCCTTTTAAGTCAGCTGCCTCCCTCAATTGAGCTCCCCACCTTATTTTTTTGAGACAGGATTTCTCAGTGAACCTGGAGATGGCTGACTTTTAGACTAGCCAGCAAGCCCTAGGGATTCTTCTCTCTCCCTTCCCAGGGTCTGGGATGACAGGCAGGCACTGTGCACTGCTGTGCCCAGAGTTTTCATATAGGTTCTGGGGGATGAACTCGGGTCTTCATATTTACACACCAAGTATTTACAAACTGAGCCTACTCCTGAGCCCCTATGGTCTTAATTAAATGTCAAAAGCAGGCTGGAGAAGTAGCTCAGTGGTAGAGCACCTGCCTCATATGTCATAAGCCTTAGGTTCAGTTCCCAGCACGACAGAAAAGCAGGGACCATTACAGCATCCCGCAATGCCGATTCTACTACTTTAATACACAGATGAGGACATCGAAGCCCAGAGTTGAAGTCATCTGGCCCAAGGAAAACAGTACAAAGCAGGATTCAAACCAATCTAACCACAAATGTGTGTCTTTGGTGTCTCCATCCTGACTGCTGGTCATCGAGTACGGACATTTTTAGGGATTCCAGAGTGGGGGAGGGGATATAACCCTGAAGGCAGACTGCTGAACAGCTTGCTCTGAGACACCCACATATTACCTGCTTGATGAGGAGCTCATGTACAGCTCATGTCACCACCAGACACAGTGGTCACTGCAAGCAGTGCTTTTGCTATTGTTTACAAAGGGCAGCTCCACTGGGCTGTGGTGGCGCACGCCTTTAATCCCAGCCCTCTGGAGACAGAGGCAGGCTACAAGACGAAGCTCCTTTCACAAGGTTTTTTGCCATCATCTACAGAAGAGCATTTACAATGATATTGCCCTGTACCCCTTCCTCGTGAGGTGGGTGATGGAAGCAGCCACACCCCTTCCCCGGGTCTACTCAGATTGTCACAGTGTTTCTCCAAACGTCCCCCACCATCCAACCAAGTGATGCCCCTTTGGCTTTAAGCTCCCAAACAAGTATCCAGGGTCATCTAAGGGGAAGTCTGTCTTACCAGCATTTGGTCGATAAATTCCTTCAAAATAAGAGCCACTCTTCTAGTCTTGTCAGAGGCGTGGGTGTATATCACGGTTGTTGCTCCTCGGTTCCAGTCAACAACCACCACGTTCATCTCTTCTACATGGAGCAAACTCAAGACCAACTCCTTCATCCAAACAGGAGGGGAGCCTGTTGGCCGGAAGCCATGGATGATGAAGGTGGTTTTCTTGGTCACGTTTAGGCTCCCCAGAGCCGTGGAGTTGATGAGCTGTGCACAGGGCTGGTTTCTCTGTGTGTAGAGCATCAGCCTCACGTTTAGTTCTGTGCCAATCACCGCACTGTGGAAGCTCAGTTTGGTGAAAGACGGACATGTTTCATCCGTGTCTGGAAATCAGAACAAGATGGCATCATGCAGTGCCTCCTACACAGGGTATCAGGCAGAAAAGTACCATGATCCACTCCTTGGCACACTTACAATTCCTCACAGTGCCTCGCAGGGCCTGTATCTTTTCACCTGCGTGAAATTGTAAGGTCATGCTTGTTCGAATATTCCTAAGGAATGACCCCTGGTTGCTCTAGACATCTTTCTCCTGACTCTCTCAGGGTCAAAACCACAAGTTAGCTCAATGACGTCTTCGGCTACCCTTCCAGCCATAAGCATATCCTCACTCCCCAACTCCACCAGCACCTGTATGTGCCTCCCTTATAGCACAGTGAAATTCCTTTCAGGATGTATTCTGGGTGTTGTGCATGGGTGTGACTGTCCTGTGAGACCTGTTGAATCGTAATTTCTAACCTGTGTGTCCTCAGAGAAACAGAACACAACACAAGAGTCATCAAAGGGTCTTCATGGTCTCTTGTGCAGCACCCTCAGTGGTCAGAGCGTGTGTGCCCTGCCCTGAGCCCCTGAAACTGCAGGCCATGTCAGCTGGTGATGGCCCCCTTTCTTATCAATTCCTCAAGCTCTCCTGTCAATCCTTCATGTTGTTAGTTGAAGATGTGTTACATTTGCTTATGAGGTGGAACATTTATTTAATGTTGCAAAGATGTGTTGCATTCTTTTATGTTGCATTTGTTTAACTCTGTGAAGCTCTGTTACTTTGCCTGTCTAAAACACCTGATGGTCTAATAAAGAGCTAAAGGACCAATAGCAAGGCAGAAGAAAGGACAGGCAGAGCCAGCAGGCAGAAAGAATAAATAGAAGGAAATATCTGGGAGAAGATTTCAAGCCCCCTAGCCCCATGGCCAGACATGGAGTAAGAAGGAAAGAAAAGCTATACAGAAATAGAGAAAGGTAAAAGTCTAGAGGCAAAAGGTAGAGGGGATAATTTGAGAAATACTGACTAGAAATAAGACAAGCTAAGGCCAGGTATTCATCAGTAAAAATAAGTCTCCTCCGTGTGTTTATTTGGGAGTTGGGGAGCTGGTCCTTAAAAGCAAAGAACAAAAAGTCAAAGAGCTAAAGAGTAAAATAAAAAGCCGACAACACCTTCACTCTGCAGAACAGCCCTGGGAGGAAGTTGGGCTCAAGGAAGACACAGTACAAACCTGGAAGATCTTTTCGTTGCCACTTGAGACCAGATCTTAATATAAAAGCCGTATTAAGTAAGTTCGGCTTCAGACTTGCTACATAGTCCGATTTAGCCCCACACCTGCAGCCCTCCTATCTCACTCTCATAAATTCTAGGACTGTAGCATGCCTGGCTTGGAGCATCACTCTGGGAATGTCGCTCAGTGGGAAGTGTTTGAAGACTGCTTCCAGTCGCTAAGGAAGAATCAGCAGCAATATCGTGGAGCAACTGGGCCAGGCCTTGCCCAGTCACCACTCCAAGACACTGCAGAAAGGCTGGTGAACTTTGTGTGTCTATAACGACAGAGGATGACGAGGCCACAGTGACACCGTCGCAGTGCTGACCTTGGAACTAAAACCCAACTGTGACAGCGCAACGCATAAACATAAAGTGAGAACCACGATCTGTCTTCTTGACAAACAATCACCATAATAAATAGTGTAGGAGGGCTGTGGGAATGTTCTAGATTAAAGGATTCCAGAGACAGGATAAACTAGTGCATGACTTTGCCCTAGGGTAGCTCTTGCGGTAGAAGGAAAAATGCAATAAAAATTGATATCTAGGCAATCAGGTATAAGTGTGGCTTCGGCTTTCAGTTCATGGAGACAGATAGTCACATGATGGTTAGTGTGGTGTTTTGGCTCCCGTAGGCGCATATATGTGAATGCTTAGTCATCAGGAAGTGGACTTAGCAGTCACTGTCCCTGGGGCAGACCTTTGAATAGCTGCTTTCTGGAAGAACTTTGACCTTGAAAAATCACTGTAAAAAAACAGCAAAGAACTTTTATGGAAAACAGTGGTCATTTTCCATGATCTGTGGAATTGTTTTCCTGAAGGAGCGTTGCAGCCATCCCTTGACTTTGGTAACAAGATGCCTCAGGCCCACCTGAGGCTCTTGGATTATTGTGTACTGAAAATGGTACACCATAAAGGACTAAAGTCATGAGGGCCTGTGATGCTTTCCTTTAGAGAGACGAACAGATTAGATAGGACCTTGGTATGAGGAAATACTTTACCCCAAAACCAACCTTGTGTAACAATCAATAAATCAATAAATATGCCTTTGCCCGGCTGTTTGGGGTTCTGTTCATCAGAGACTGGACCTTCTTGCTGCCACACAGGCTTTAAAATTTCATCTTGAAGTGTCTTCTCTCTTGGACCAACCCAAGAACCAGAGACCACTGTTTGAGAAGAGTTTAGGAGCTGTGCCTTGTTGGAGTGGGTGGGTGTGGCCTTGTTGGAGTGGGTGTGGCCTTGTTGAAGGAAGTGAGTCACTGTAGATGGACTTGGAAGTTTAAAAAGTACAGTGTAACTTCTCTCTCCTCTCCTCTCCTCTCCTCTCCTCTCTTCTCATTCCCTCCCTCCCACAATCCCTCTGCCTGCAGTTTAGGATGTAGCTATCAACCATCCCTCCAGCCCCAAGCCTGCTATGCCTGTAACTATACCCCCACCATGATGATAACTGACAAACCTCTCAAACTGTAAGCAAGCTCCCAGTTAAACACTTTCCTTAGAGACCTTGCTGTGGTCACTGGGTCTCTTTGTAGCAACAGAACAGTGACCAAGACATCACAAGAGAAAACCCCAATGCTTAGAAACTATAACTAAAGCATTTGAAGGTACAGGGCCAGACTTCTTGACAAATGATTCAGAAAGTAGAAATAGATAGCTAACTGATGATGAAATGGGTGTCAAGGTGTTGAGAATAAATCGGTCCAGGGCTGCAGGATGGGCTTAGTGACTGAGCTCAGGCTCTTGGAGGCCCAGGAAGTTCCACAAAGAACCAGTAAGTAAACCTCTGCAAAGATGTGCTGCTGTTCTGCATGCTCCCTTATTCCTGTAGCCTTTCTAAAAGTGTCCAGTTCTTTCCAAGTAAGCAGAAAGAAGGAAAGGGCAGAGATGCAATCATGATGGGCAGAGGAGCAGATGAACAATGGCATCAGAAGGTAAAGTTGGCCAGATATGGTGGCACATGCTTTTAATCCCAGCATTCAAGAAGCAGAGGGAGGTGGATCTCTGTGAGTTCAAGATTGGCCTGGGCTACATAGTAAGACCCTGTAAGAAAGAAGAGAAGGTGGTGGCGGCTGTGACAAAAGCAGGGCTGGAGATGTAGCTTCATGCTACAGCATGAGCCTAGCAGTATGGATTCAGTACCTAATAGTACAAAAGAGGGAGGTGGGAAGGAATGGGGAGGGGAGGGGAGGGTAGAGAGGGGGCAGGGAAGAAAGGGAGGAGAGGCAGGGAAGGGAAGAAAGGAAGTAAGGAGCAAATGTAGGTAGATGCTTGAGGCTTTGGTTCAAAGGGGAATGGAGGAGATTTTGAAATAAAACAAAGGTCAAGTAGCAAGATGACAGAGGTAGGGGCTGGGGTGATGGCTCAGCTGCTAAGGGCACTGACTGCTCTTGCAGGGGACCTGGTTTTGTTACCCAGCATCCACGTGGCAGTGCACAACTTCCTGTAACTCCAGTTCCAAAGGTTCTCCTGCTTTCTTCTGGCCTCCAGAGGCATGAGGCACGCACATGCATATATTCATGCAGCAATATATTCATGTAATGTGTGTGTGTGTGTGTGTGTGTGTGTGTGTGTGTGTGTGTGTAGAGATAAAAGAGGTAAATGAAGAGTTCCGTGGTCCCTGGGTTTGGAATTTGACAGAATCTGGCTTTTGCAGTCGTACATAATGCTTCAGTCAAGAGCTGCTAGGAGAGGCCTTGGGGAGCTGCTCAGAAGCGGAACACGTGTACATGTGCACAGGGCCCTGTGCCAACTCCAGACACCAGGAGACAAAAGGCAGAGAGACAAATAAAGGTGTGCTGTGGACTGATCCTTCTGAACACCGTGAATATGTATTACTCTCACTGGGGAACAACAAACTGACCAGCTAATAGCTAGGCAAGATTTTTCAGGACAGAGAGGATGCTGGGAAGAAGGACAGAGTCTAGGGAGTCACCAGCCAGACTCAGAGGAAGCAGGACATGTACAAAATGAGGAAATAAGCCATGAGGCACGTGATAGAACTTAAATAAGAAATACAGGTTAATTTAGGCTGTAAAAGCTAGTTAGTAGCAAGCCTAAGTTATTAGCCAATCATTTATAATTAATATTAAGTCTCTGTGTGCTTATTTGGAAGGGGCTGGTGGGACAGAATGACCTACAGTCTGACAGAAAAGTTTGCTTACAAAAGGTGAAAATGCTAATTGGTTTCCAAACACAATGTAATGACCAGAAACCGCATTATTTGAAATACAATTATTTGCAAACCACCCCATAAGGCACTATCTCACATTCTGCTTCACTGAACGAGGGCAACTTGCATGGGAGCACAAGTCACAATACCAAGCTGGAGAGCATCTTTTGGGGCAAGCCAGAGAGGTGGTAAGGGACCAGGGATGGAACAGGAGGAGAAGACCACAAACTTGCAATGGGCCACCAAAAGGCAAGGGAACTTTGGGGCACCACGGGACACCAGAAGGCAAGGGAACCCTGGGACACTAGAAGGCAAGGGAACCCTGGACACCATGGGACTCCAGAAGACAAGGGAAACTTGGGACGCCACAGGACACCAGAAGGCAAGGGAACCTTGGGACACAATGAGCCATCAGAAAGCAATTGGAACCTTGGGACACATTTGTTCTGAGTTCCCTCAATGGAAATTTGAGAACTCATTTGTGCTGGTCAGTTTTTTTGTCAACTTGACACCAGCTAGAGTCATCGGGCTACTTTTGGTCGTGGCTTTTATCGCAGTAATAATAACCAAAGTAATGCACAATGCTCTGGACCCTACCTCTACCCTGGTATAGTCAGGCATGGCTTAGGTAGTTAGTAGGTCAATGGTTCCGTGTCACCCCTTCACTTCCTCTTCCTAGAGAAGGCATGCCCTGGAGAACAGGGACTGCTCCTGTCTGCTAGGAGAGCCCTCCCTGAGCGACACCTCTCTATTTAACTGGTCATCTTACAATACAGGAGGACTGTGGCATTGGGCTGAGCCATGTGGGCTTTATCTGTCCGCAAAGCTAGGTTTTGCTCCGGTCTGTGTAACTTACTCTCCAGGTGGCCTGGGGAAATCACGCTGTTTTTCACACACTGCCTGTCTGTCCAAGAGAGGAATGTAGCTGGGATTGATCCTGAGTGAGGTCATACTGGGGATGACAGATGTCCCTTTACCGAGAAGAGGACTACCTCATTATTACTAGGTCTTAAGACACATGACCCTTAGGCCAGTGGGTTAGAAGCCACACATTCATCTGGGTCCTTGAGAGACAGGAGATTGATGAGCTGAAGGCTAGCCTGGGCTATCATGAGAACGTGTTATAGAGGGTGGGGAGGAATCTGTAGAAAGCACAGGGGACTTCTCCATGCCTCCTGACATGCCACTGTCTTTAACCCAGTCTATCTGAAACATGAGAAATTGCACCTGTATTTTCCTAGTTATTTTGGAATTCAGTTACTCTGAACTAACATTTCCTCCCATCCTGTGGTCTTTTGAATGAACATGGCTCGTATATCTGCATGCTTATTCCCCAGTTGATGGACGGTTTGGAAAGGATTAGGAAGTGTGGCCTTGTTGGAGATGATGTACCACTGGGGGTGAGCTTTGATGTTTCAAAAGCCCGTGCTAGGTCTTCTCTCTCTCTCTCTCTCTCTCTCTCTCTCTCTCTCTCTCCCTCTCCCTCTCCCTTTCCCTCTTCCTCCTCCCATCCCCCCTTTTCTCTCTGCCTGTAGATCCGGATGTAAAGCTCTCAGCTACGGTTCCAGCACCACTCCTGTCTGCCTGTCTGCTTCTTGCCACAGCAATGGACTAACCTCTGACACCATAAGCAAGCCCCTAATTAAATACTTTCTTTTACGAGAGTTAGTTTGGTCACGGTGTCTCTTCGCAGCAATAGAACAGGGACAAAGACACACCTCTATCCCATGAAAGCTGTCCTCTTACAGGGAACTTTGTCTCAGGCATTGATCGTCAGTCTGTCTGAAGTAGTTTCTGAACTGTGCTGAGACAGAGGCTTGCCCTGCCCAGTCTTTCTAACCCTTCCTTTCTTGGGGGCCAGCCCTGCAGCATGCTGGGATATCTTCTTGCCCACTCTTCCCTGCTAACAGAGCTCTTGAGCTGGTTGCTTCCTTTGACTTGGTTGGAATTTTTTTTATTACACTAATGAGGAATGACACACGTGTGTCATGGTGTGGAGGTCAGACAGTCGCTGGCTCTCTCCTGGAGATGGAACCCTGGTTAGCAGGCTTGGCAGCAAGTGCCTTTCACCGTTGAACCATCTCACTAGTCCCCTTGGTTTGGAATTTTTTGGCTTCAAGCTCATGATGCTTCTGCCTCAGCCTCCCTAGTCCTTAAATTATGGGCATGTAAAGCCATGGCTGGTTCAAAATTAAACTTATTGTTTATTAATTTTTCCTAATTATTTTTTCTCATTGAAAAATGTTTTATGCGTATATCATGTACATATTCATTATCCACAGAGGTCAGAAGAGGGCATCAGATCCCCTGGAACTGGAGTTCCAAATGGTTATGAGCTGCCATGTGGGTGATGGGAATGAAGCCCGGGTCCTCTGGGAAGGCAACAAGTGCTCTTAAGCACTGAGCCGTCTCTCCAGCCCATTAGTAATTCTGCAGTGTCGATGATCAACTCAGGGCCTTGTGCATTCTCCCACTGAGCTCCAGCTTTGGTTGTCAGAACTAAACATTTTAAAAAGAAAACAATGAGTTTGAGGTATCATGGACCACGTCAGAAACAAGTTTAAACTACTTGGGGTCAGGTACTGAGTTGCTGCTGTTCTTGTTGCAGCAAATGTGTTCCCAGTGTTGGAACTTTTCATTGGAGTCAAACTCTCAGCAATTTGGAGAGCATACGAACAGGAGACATTGTGAGAAACTAGTGAGTTCAGTGGCCTCACACACAGAGAGTTCCGATAGTGTATTTAAAGCTATGAACTATTGTATGCTTCCCAAAGGCAAACAACTTTGGGGCTATTTTATTTATTTCTTACAAAGTCAAGGTTATTCAGAGTCCAAGAAGGTAACCACAGAGTGTACTAAACTGGTTTTTCAAGCTTCACCTTCTCTCATAGCTCACTGAAACAGGAGAAACCATGCCTGTTCCTTCTGGACTCCTTACCCTGAAATAACATTTCTTACCGACGACGGGAAAATCACAGTGATATGGACTCCGTGTACAATACCCTTCAAGGAAGGACCTGCGTTCTAGTCAGAGGTGGCATAATTATTCTTTATAACCTTCCTTATGTTAAAAGAAACAGATTCAAGTAGAAAATCAAGGCAATCATCAATGACCTTTTTACCTTGTGTAGCTCATGCTGGACTTGAACTCACTATGGAGCTGAGGATGATCTTGAACTTCTGATCTTCCTGCCTCCACTCCTTGTGTGCTGGAATTAGAGGTGCTGTACACCACATTCAGGTTTTGCAGTGCTGGGGATCAAACCCAGAGCCTCATGCAAGCTAGGCAAGCGCTTTATCAACTGAGCTACATGGAAGTCCCACTGGCCTGCAGTCCCATCGCATTTTCTTATTATCTGGCCAGGCCTACGCACATACGGTCCATGGATGCTCCCCTGCTCTACTAGCTGAGTTAAGTGGGCATGAGTATTGTCTCATAAAACTGTAAGTATTTACCATTTGGTCCCCTACAACGTTTGCTTTTTACAGTGTCTTGATGAAAACCCAATACAGTTTTGGGGAAAGTGTGGGTATGAGAGTCAGCCCGCCATTCACCAGCTGTGTAAGCTGGCATAGCCAATGGCCTAACCTCTCTTGTGCCTCCATCTTGCATTTATAAAACGACCATCCCAATGCTAACCTTTGAGGAAATGCTACACAGAGGCAAGTTGAATTTGAAGCCAAAAACTTGTGTCCTTACACACATGTATAATTTGAACATGAAATGTCTTCCACAGGTTCATGTGTTCAGACACTTGTCCCCAAATGGTGGCACTATTTGCAGAGGCTGTAGAACCCTTGGGAAGTGTGTCCTAGCTGAAGGAAATGTCCCCGAGGACTAGGCCTTAAGGATTAGAGGTTGGACACCTTTCCAGTCCCAGCTCTCTGCTTCCTGACCTGCTCAGGTGTAACAACATCAAGAGCTCCACCCCGACCATCAACGTGGCAAGGTGCCCTGCCTTCCCACCATGAAGGACAGCATCCGCTTGCACCGCGAACCAGAGAAACTCTTCCTCTCTTAAGTTGCTTCTGCCAGGTGTTTTATCACAGCCACGGGGAAATGAATTCAGTACGCTCCTTACAGAACTGAGGTATGGCTCAGAGATAATGCATAGCGCTTGTGAGGCCCTGGGTTCGATCCTCAGCACTGCATGCACGCGCATGCACACACACAAATATCCTTTGGTATTTTGAATCAACTGCACACAGTTCATCAACACTCTACCATAAAGAGAAAAAAGGGAAGGGACTCTCTCAATAAAGCTGTGTGATTAGGTCTGTTTACACAGCATCAACAACACTCATAAACTGCCGCACAAGGAAGTAAAGGCAGCCTTGGGCCACCAAGGAACAGGTTGCTGGTTAGAAATGACTCTTTTCACCAGCAGTACAGGTGACAGCACAAAAAGCGGTCTATCTTTAAGTTAATTTTTAACCTTTTGCTTACTATGCATTTATTTGCAATACTTTTGATATTTTAAATACTGCATTATAGCCTCACTCACTGGGAGGGCCAGATGGCTCAGTGGGTAAAGGCGCCTGCTGCTAAGCCTAGTGACCTGAGTTCGGAACCCAAAGAGTGGGAAGGAGAGAGCTGGATGCCAGCAAGTTGTTCTCTGAACTTCACCAGTACATTGTGGTGTGTGTATATATGCACACACGTGCACACATCCAGGAATAATCACTTATATGTCATTTTTAGTTAAAAAGCATGGCACTGGAGAGATGGCTCTGCAGGCAAGGTCACTGGCTGCTCCTCTAGAGCATTGCCAGCACCCACACCGTGGCTCACAACTATCTGTAACTCCAGTCTCCGAAGAGAGGGCGCCTTCTCCTGGCCTCTGTGGACACTGCAGGCACATGGTGCACAGAATACATTTGGAAAAACACTCAGACACATAAAAATCTCCAGAAAATGAACAATGACTTGGCTTCTGAGTTTTGGTGTCCCTCCTCGTACATGTTGTTTCTGGGGAATGCCGTTCACCTCACTCATCTTACCCAAGGCCCCAGACTGTCAGGGCTGGTCTAAGAATCATAAATGATGCCTAGGAGGTCTCCAAAGCCTTGGCACTCAGTAGATGCCACATAGCAACTGTTGATGTCGATGACAGACTTGGACAATACTATTTACCACCTATGGTTGGATAAAGACTCAAGAGGGCTGGAAATAAATTCCAATATAACTAATATAAAATTGCTGGGCCAATTCTAAGCTTCATTTCTCAGCATGTCTTTATGATTTTAACAGTTTCAACTGGTTTACAAAATTGAGTTCTACCATTTCATCTTTTGCATTATTTTATTTTTAAAATTTTTAAATTTCATTATTAGTCCGTGTGCGTGTGCACAGACTCTTGCATGCCACAGCTCACGTACGGGGAAGAGTCAGTGTTCCCCTTTCACCTTTCCGTAGGTTGGGGTTCCAACTCAGCTCCCAGCCTTGTGCAGTGGATGCTTTTACCCACAAGGCTATCTCACCAGCCCCTCACCAGTATTCGTTTAAAAAACATCTTTGGGCATTTCTGAAAAGCATCAGAATGAACTTAATGAGTACTTTTCCTTTCCCTCTTTCTGGCATATGTATCTGCGTGTGGTGTGTGTGTTAATGTGTATGCATGGTCATATGTGTGTGGGTGCACTGTCTGAGGGTGCTAGTGCATGCGGAGGCCAGAGGTTGACAGATGTCTTCCTCAATCGCTCTCCACCTGGTAAACAGAGTCAGGGTCTCTCGCTGGGACCTAGAGCTCCCTGATTCAGCCAGCCCAGCTGGCTAGCTTGCACAGGGATCCTGTCTCAGCCCACGGAGTTCTGAAGTTGTAGGAGGGCCTCCATACCCCTTAGGCAGTTATGTGGTTTCATCTTTTCTTGGCCAGCGCTTTATCTACTGAGCCATCTTCTCAGCCCCAAAGATCACATTCATTAAAATTAGTTTATTACTGGAGCCAGCAAGATGGCACAGCGGGTAAAGGCAGCCGATACCAAGCCTGACAAGCTGAGCTCTATCCAGTGCCCATTCACACAGTGGAAGGAGTGAGCCAACTCCTACAAGCTGTACTCTACACGGGCACTGCGGCTTGTGTGCCCACACATATTAAGTAAATACAGCAGTAGAAATAGTTTCCTATTTGGACCTTATCTAATCCTGGACTGGAGCCATTTCTGCTCCATCTACTCTGCTTCTGAGGTTTCCTGTTGGTTTGTTTTTTCATTTGTAAAGTTATTCTTAGGGTTGGAAATGTAACTTGGTAGTTGAGTGATTGCCCAGTGTGTGTCCTAGGTTTAAAACTAGCACCATTTGCCGCTACCCCAAACAAAGGTTATTTCCTTAGACTAAATCACCTGCAACGCTTTTACAAGTCACAGAACGTGAACGGTGTACAGGTCTGATATCTGCCCCGGTGGCCCAGGCCTTTGATCCCGGCACAGAGGCAGATGAATCTCTAAGTTTGAGGTCAGCCTGGTCTATGAGAGTTCCAGGACAGCCTGGGCTACACAGAGAAACCCGGTCTAGGAAAACAAACAAGCAAACCAAAGGCTGTGTCAGAAGTCGTAGCCACAAGCTTTGTGTGGAAAAGAAGTAAGCTCCTAGAAGGGCTGAGAGGAAATTTTCCCTTTTGTTAGCTCTCCATGGAGATTAATATCTTTGTTTTGCTTTTATTACCTTTTTTGTATTGGAAATTGAACCCGGAACATCATACATGCTAGGCGTGTATCCTACAACTGAACTACGTCCCAGCCTGGTAATGAATAAGTTTTGAGTTATAAATATACCAGGCACCGTTGTAAGGAATTTATGTATATAAAATTTTGGGGATTTTGTAATAATATTTAAATAATAATGATTTAAATATACCTAAATACCTGAAAGTATAATAATTTACCCTTGCTAAAAATATGAAAAGAAAAAACAGAAAATGAAAAAACTTACCTTCTCTGCCTTAAGAATCATAAAACAATTTTTTTACATTTAAAAAATGGTTTTAATTCCATATATGTGGAAAGACACAATTTAGCTATGATGAGAATTAATACTACTATAGCTTTTTCAAGTTAATTCAAAGAAATAACAGTAGGATCTATGGTTGAGGGGAAAAATTCAGTATAATAAAGTTCATTTTACCATAGTTCCTGGCCTAAAAAATGCTCACATAGAACTTTGAAAGTCCATTAATATATTTTTTAAAAGCATTGGCTAAATGACTTACCTGATTTCACCAAGCACAACAAACTGATAAGAAAGTACAGCCTCAGCATAGGGACTCTCAAGAGAGCATGTGTGTCCCGAACACCAAAATGTGGCCCACTCAGCAGAGCCTGGCAGAGTCCGACTTTCTTCCAGTGAGCTCCCTCGCCTGACTTAGTGACAGCAGGAAGTCCCTGAGGGAGGGAGGCAACCCTGCTAGTCCTGTCAGGATCTTTGGCTCCTCCCCTTTGCAATAAAAGGTCTGGGATTTTCTGCTTGCACAAACACCTGCTTGGTGCGGATGTTACTGTCTCATTTGCATCTGAGGGATGACAGGGTAAAAAGTTTCATTCTTCGTGGGCGGTTTACTATCTGTCTGGCTTGGTGTGTTGAAATCAACCTAATTTGAGAGCCTTCTCCTTTATGAATGAAATAACAAATCCGGTCAGTATTTATTCCTGGCTGCATAGACAAAACCACTTTCTACAAGAACTCACAAGCACGCTTTCCACAGATGTCAGTAAAGTTTATTAATAGCATTTTATTAAGTTCAGGTATACGGCTATTTATAAATGTATCCATGCCTCAGATTAAAGACCTTTTGTACTTACCCCTATTTTTACTACTCTCTATCCAGAGTTCTTGTCTCCCTCATAGCCGAGTTCTTGTTTTTATATTTTATTTATTTATTGGAGGTAGTTAGGCGTGCCATGGTTCCCATCCTTCCTTGTAGAGGTCAGAAGACAACCCCTCCTTGGTCCTCTCTTTGCGTCATGGAGATCTTGAAAATGAAGCTCACGCTCTCCTCAGGCCTGGGGCAAGCAGGAGTATTGGCCCTCTAGGCCACACCACCCACCAGCTCTTCTCTCTAAAGATGGTATCTTCATCTCTCTAATCTTTCTAACATCTACAGTAGAAGTAACTAACCCGGCACGAGGAGGGGACTGTGGATGAGCAGGGTTCAGCTGAAGAGAGGGTAACCAGCCCGTGAGCCAGCCCTGGAGAAGCTGAGAAGGTGGATCACTAATGACAGGGTAGGCCACAGTGATGTGATCCTCTTTCTAGTGAAAATTCTTCAAGCATCAAGCTTCTGGTTGTTTTATAAGCTTAAAAATGATAAGAAAAAAAAAACACCCCACACTTTCATCCAAACGTCAGGCAAAACCATTAGTCATTTAGTCTATGTACCTATGCGAAGTGCTTCTTGACTTAGGTATGGTGGTACATGCCTGTAATCCTCATCCTCAAGGGGCTGAGGCTGGAGGATTGCAGGTTTGGAACTAGGCTGGGCTCCATACCAAAATTCTATCTCAAACAACCGTGTGAGGAGGTAGGGGTAGGAGG
Organism: Microtus oregoni; assembly: GCF_018167655.1. NCBI lineage: Eukaryota > Metazoa > Chordata > Mammalia > Rodentia > Cricetidae > Microtus > Microtus oregoni. The sequence goes on from NW_024543088.1 coordinate 24,288,149, forward strand.
AGACGATGACCGATCTGACGCCTCACCTCTCATCTATGTTTATGGACTTGGATTCTCGGCATTTAACCATTAGATGGCAGTAGCAATTGCTGTCCAAGGAATCAGTTCATCTCAAGCACTTGGGGGCAGGAATGGAGGGCTTTTTAACAGTCCCGTGGAGCATGCACAGTAAGGCCAGTATTCAGAAGGCTAGGCGAGAGGATACGAAGTTCAGGGCCAGTCTGGGTTCCATAGGAAGACCCTTCAAAAGGAAAACAGACAGTGCTTGTCCATTCCTGTATCCAACTGAGACCTAATGAAGGCGAAGGCCCTGGCCCACTAGCCTGAGTTCAGATCCCGTATCTTCCACTCACTACATGGCCCTAATAAATAAAACATTTAAGTTCTGCGTGTCTCAACTTTCTCAGTCATGAAGTGAAGATAAGATCACCCAACTCTCAGAGTAATTACACAGATTAAATGAGGTATCGCAGTTGAAGTCCTCCGCACCGTGCCTGCTGCCAACGTAATTGTTCCCACCATTTGCTAACTCCATTTACTAACTTCCTGGCCACGCAGCTGGCATGGGTCTCTTCCCTCTTCAGGTTGCAGAGTTGACAAGGGGCCTTCAAGATTGTGAGGATTGGGGACCTCCTTCAAGTCCTTTGGTGAACACTGCAGGAGCACACTACAGTGTGTTTTACTATCACGTCCTGTTTGGAAAAGAATTAAGGGACTGTCAATAGGAAGCTCAAGCCAACACTTGCGCTAAGCCCTGCTCATTTGATAACACTGGCTCTCTAAAGAGAATTGTTCTGTCTCTTTAAGGAACCTGCCCTGGAATGTGCCCCTCCCTGCTGGGTCAGTGTAGTTACCTGATAAATAAATATTTGTTGAGTTCCTATCAGTTTTGAGTGCTTATCTGGACTAGCCAATGTACTTTTTAGGCATACACTAGCCGGTCCTACAGGAATAAGGCCATCCTGCTGAGCCGTCCTCTGGTGTTACCAATGGTTACCACACAGAAGGCCCACCAACTTCATAGCTGGGTGCTCTGTTTTCCTCCCAGCATTCCTATCAGCAGAGAACCAATGGAAGAACCTGTTCTTTGTGTTTCAGATGAGTACAGATGTTGACACTGTAATGAGAACTACCAACTGTGTATTAGGAAAGGAAACACCCCAAAGGTGGGGAAGAGGAGGATAGAGCAGAGTGTAACCTTATAGCGCGAGGAAGGCGCCTCTTCTGGTTTGTGGCTGGGGATGGGATTCCAGGCCTTGAGCTCACAAAGCAAGAGTTCTACCTCTGGACTGTCTTCCCAGCCCCGCAGGAAGCCTTTAATGGTGGACCACTCCTATGCTTTCATTGAAGTGGTGACTGCAGGAAGCCATGCAATGAGGGCACAGACACACTCACACACACACACACACACACACACACACGGGCACACACACGCACAGAGTCTGAACTAGGTCTCTGAGTCATGCCAGGGTGCATGTTCTGGTTTTGATAGCACGTTATTACTTCCGGGAGATGATGAGCTAATGGGAAACTGGGTGGGTACACGAGGACCTTCTTCCATTGTTTCTGCAACTTCCAACCAACCAATAATTATTTAAAGTAAAATGTGTTTTAACAAAAATGGGTCAACTCTTTTGTTGTTGTTTGTTTCCCAATTGGAGCCAGTCCTGGACCTTGCTCTGTAGACCAGGCTGACCTCGAACTCACAGAGATACGCCTGAAAATGGGTCAACTCTTACAGACATTGAAAGAGCATTAATTCGGAAGTGTTCTGAGGAAGCCCTGCGCTTATCTCCATTAGCTAACCAAGATTCTCTCAGTCTGATGGCCCTAAGGTGAGACCACAAGTATCACTGTCCCTTCAGTCCAACCTATCATTGTCATCATCATCGTCATCATCATCATCATTTAGTTCAGTTTCCTGAGACAGAGTTTCATGTAGCCCATGCTGGCTTTGAACTTGCCATGAAGCCAAAGCTGGCACTGAACTCCTGACCCACCTGTCTCAGCCTTGTAAGTGCCGGGACTGTACGTGTGAATCACCTCGTCTGCCTTTAGTGTGTATTACGTATTTATCACCCCCCCCCCCGCTGCCTATTTTCCTACTCACCACAGACAGCAGTGTAGAAAGTGGCAGGCCAGCTTCTACTGTGTGGACCGGAAAGGCAGGTATGAAGGCGTGATGGAACCCGGGAGAGGTAGCTTTATTATTCTCTTTTCTGACAACCGGGAAAGGTGACCTGTGTCCCCACCCAGCCTGGTCTAGGGCCACACTGCTGTGTGACTCAACCTGTAATGCCCTTTGGTCCACTTGCTTGTCTCTCACTTGGAATACGAGTTCAGAAAGATGAGTCAATTTCCTCAAATCATATCCAACAAAGAGATTAGATTTATACTCCCCAAACTACATATTTCTCTTCCTCCCCACACCCTTCCCTCCTTTAAGTTGTTTTCAGTTCTTGGGTTTTTTGTTTTTTGTTTGTTTGGTTGGTTGGTTTGGTTTGTTTCTTTTCCCCCTATTTTGTTTTATTTTCTACTACTGACTGTGGGATGTTACCTAACACTGTAAGAATGTATGTTGCTGTGATTGGTTTAATAAACAGGCTGAGTGGCCGATATCTGGACAGGATAAGGAAAGGGAGAGAGTCAAAGAGAATGCTGGAAAGGACAGAGTCAGAGGAGCTGTGAGCAGACACAGAGAGAAGCAAGATGGACATGCATGCCATATTGAGAAAAGGTACCAAGCCACATTGTACCACACTGCTTTTTGTCCTGCCCAGCTCCCGCACAGCTAGCATTACACCTGAAATAACAACACACAAATTGTATTCCTTTAAACACTGCCTGGCCCATTAGCTCTAGCCTCTTACTAGCTAACTCTCACATCTTGATTAACCCATTTCTATTAATGTGTATCACCACTTGACTGTGGCTTACTGCCATGAGTCTAACCACCATCCATCTTGGGTAGGAGAAGCATGGCATCTGCCTGACTCTGCTTTCTTCTTCCCATCATTCTGTTCTGTCTTCCCCACCTACCTATGTTCTGACCTATCAGCCAAGCAGTTTTCTTTATTAATTAACCAATGAAAGCAACAGATAGATAGAAGACCCTCCTACAACACCACATAGCAAAGGGTAGATAAAAATATGAGCTAATTGAAAATGTAAGAGTGAACTAGTAGCAAGTCTGAGATATTGACCAAGCATTTGTAATTAATATTAAGCCTCTGTTTGGTTACCTGGGATCAACTTGCAGGACAGAAATGTTTGCCTACAACTGAGCCCTAACCCCTCAACAATTTTCAATTCTATTTAATTTAATTTTTGTTGTTGTTGTTGTTGTTTAAAGAAACTGCTTAGGTCTATGACAGGGCAGAATAGAGCCAGGCAGGAAAACTAAACTGAATGCTGGGAGAAAGAAGGTAGAGTCAGGGAGAAGCCATGTAGCAGCCCCAGGAGACAGATGCTGGGCAGTGAATGGAACCTTGCCAGTAAGTCACAACCATGTGACAATACACAAATTAATAGAAATGAGCTAATTTCAGATGTAGAGCTAACTAGAAATACGCTTAAGCTATTGGCCAAATAGTATTGCAATTAATATAGTTTCTGTGCATTTATTTCAGGTCTGGGCAGCCAGAAAATGAATGTGCAGCCTCCACCAACAGTTGTTTATTTTTTTTAACCTTTTTATTGATATTTTGTGGGCATATCATGCACCCCGATTCCACTCATCCTCCCATCCCCTCGATTCCACCCTCAGCCCTTGCAACCTCCCTCAAAACAAAATTTAAAACTAAAACACACACACACACACACACACACACACACAATAAAATAAAATAAAATAAAATAAAACAACAGCAAAAACCAAACAAAAAACAAAAACAAAAAACCTCTCAGCTTGGAAGCTGTAGTGTGGCCCAGTGAGTCACCCTTTAGTCCATTTATCTTTACTTGCAAGTGTTCATTGCAGTGAGTCATTGGTCTGATTCGAGGCCTCTGGCTTCTGCTACACCATCAATAATGGGCCCTCACTAGGATTCCTCTTGGCTCTCCTATTGTTGCCTTGTGCCATGGAGGTCCTGTGGCTTTGGATCTGCAGGACCTGCCCCTTCACATGTTCCAACACTCCACAGTTGGGGTGGATGTTGGGGTGGGCTAACACATAGGCCTGGTTCTGGGCCTGAGTGGTAGCTGGGTGGGAGAGCTAGCCAGCACTCCCTCAGGGTCACCAGCCAGGAGGGTTCTCCAGCACTGTCCGGCTAGCTCACCTGTGTAACAGACCGCAAGGAGCATAGCCAGCTCTCTTCTCAGACTTTGGGTCCAGTTTGCCCGCACTCACACCACCAGGGCCGGCTCTATTGTTTTGCCCAGGTGAGGTGCCCACTCTCCACACTGCGGAACTTGGTGAGGGACAGGACCAGCTTTTCCCTTCTCATCCCCCCAGGCCAGCTCTGCGGCTGGTGGAAGAGTGTATATTTTACACTCTTAGGTGGAAGGGTGTATATTTTCCTTACCCTTGCCACCTCACAGCATATGAGGGGGGGGGGGGGCAGCTCTCCTGCTCTCACACCCACCGGCCAGACTCACCTGTGACCCTGCCCACTGGGTCAGCTCTAGTGTGCTGCCCAGGTCCGGTGCCGGCCGGCTCTCACTTGTGCTGCAGCTGGTAGGGGCAAAGCCAGCTTTCGCACCTGCCAGAGTGATAAGGGACCAGAGGAGGGAACTTTATTCTTCACCTATGCCACCACATGACAAAGGAGGGGACACAGTCGGCCCTCCTACTCCCGTGCCCCTGGGACAGTTCACCTGAGCCCCTGCCAACAGGGTCAGTTCTATTACGCTGCCTGGGTGTGGTGCAGGGTCTGCTCTCCCAATGATGGGGTACGATGTCAATTCTCCCACTTCATGAGCTCTCCCACCCGCCGCAGGTGGCAAGGGTTGGGGGAAGTCATTTCTCCCTCTCCCATTCTACCATATGGCAGATGAAAGACAGGGCTAGATCACCCTCCGTTCTGTGCAGGGCACCAGATCGCCTTCACCTCTGCCAACAGGGCCAGCTCTACTGTGCTGCCAGGCTAGGAGCAGGACCCACTATCCCAAGTTCTGTAGCCGTGGCGGGCAAGGTCAGCTCTTCCACTCTCGTGACCCCAGGACCAGCTTTCTCTGCCTGCAGTAGATGGTGAGGGACAAGGAGCAAGGGGGTTATGTCTCCCTCCCCCATGCCACCGGTGACAGATTGTGGGGCTAGCTCTCCCACTCTTGGGCCTTCAGAGCAGCTCACGGGCACCCACGCCAGCAGGGACAGCTCTATTGTGCTGCCTTAAGAAGATGTAGGACCCTCTGTCCCAAGTGCTGCAGTTGACGAGGGGCAGGGCCTGTTCTTATTCCCTTACCAGTGAGGGGCGGTACCAACTCTGAGCAGCCCTATCCTCAGGGCTTTCAGGGGTAACAGGAGCCACAGATATCAACACAGCCCACTGCTGCCCCATGGCCCCCAGCAGCAGCCCAGGCCAGGATGACACCATGGCCCCAGACGGCAGCACAGACTACTCAGATCTGCAGGGCTCCAGCAGAGGCTCAATCCTTAGACGCTAACCTGATCCTAGGTGGTGGTCCACTCCCTGACATCCGTGCGGACCAGCAGTACTACCACCATGGACACCAATGCAGACCCCAGAGGCGGGAGTTGGAACATGGACACAAACATCGTCCTTGGCAGCATCCTGAGACCGGATGTCACCATGACCTCACTGGCAGTGCAAGTCACTTATATCGGCATGGACTCAATGGCAATGTGGCCCTCAGACCCCCACATGACCCAGCCGTGGACCCAGATCTCAGCATCTGCACAGCCTTCAATGGCAACTGAGCCTCGAGCATCAGCACACACCCTGGTTATGGCAGAGCCATGTTGTTGTGTATTTTTGCAGTGCTGCAGACTGAACCCAAGGCTTTGAGCGTGCTGAATGCTGAATAGGCATTCCACCACTAAGTGCCTCCTCTCTGTCTCTCTCTGTCTCTCTCTCTCTCTCTCTCTCTCTCTCTCTCTCTGTTGGATTTTCAAGACTTTGTAGTTTTTGGTGCCTGTCCTGGAACTAGCTCTTGGAGACCAGGCTGGCCTTGAACTCACAGAGATCCACCTGCCTTCGCCTCCTGAGTGCTGGGATTAAAGGCCTGAGTCACCACCACCCGGCTCTCTTTCTTTTTGTACAGGGAAATCAAACACAGGTCCTGGAGATCCCAGGACACTGCTGCACCAATTGCCAGTGAACTAGACTCTCAACCCCTTTCAAATTTTATTTCAAGACAGTCTCACTATTTCACTGACTGGAGGCTGGAGAGATGGCTCAGTCAATGAACTGATGCCACATGAACACCGAGACTTGAGTTCAGGTCACTAGCAAAAATTCCACAACCCACCCAAGAAGCTGGGTGTGGCAGTATCTGTAATCCCAGCATTAGAGATAGGGAGACAGGAGGATCCCTGGGATTTGCCAGCAGCCAACCCCTAGGTTCTCCAGGACACCTTGTCTCATAAAAGTCTATATAGGTATGTAACAGAAATTAATGAAAACGCAGGCCAAGAATTTGAAAAGGAACAAGGAGGGCTATGTGTGAGGGTTGAGAGGGAGGGAGAGGGATGAGGAAATGATGTAATTATACTATAATCTCAAAAATAAATTTTTTTTTGATTTTTCGAGACAGGGTTTCTCTGTAGCTTTGGTGCCTGTCCCGGAACTAGCTCTTGTAGACCAGACTGGCGTCGAACTCCCAGAGATCCGCCTGCCTCTGCCTCCTGAGTGCTAGGATTAAAGGCGTGCGCCACCACCGCCCGGCTTCAAAAATAAATTTTAACCTTATTTTTTACTGATTCTTTGGGAATTTTACATCATGCACCCCAGTCCCACTCATTTCCCAGTCCATCCATGTCTGCCCTCCCCTCCACCCTTGTAACCTCCCCCACAAAAGAAAATTAAAAATTAAAATTAAAAAATAAGAACATCTTGCCGACCCTTCTGGGCATGACCTGCTCCTCTGCCAACCATAGCCTTCTCCCATATCCGGCATAACTGTCGCATCTCCAGTCCCTCTGTGCATGGACCACTCTGCTCCTGCATCCTTCCTGCCTCTCCATCACATATTCCAGGCCCTCTGTGCATGGACCACTCTGCTCCTGCATCTTCCCCACCTCTCCATCACATATTCCAGTACTGGGAGCTGCGGTGTGTCACACAGTGGACCCTTTTGTCCAAACAGCTTTACTTGCAAGTGCTCATTACAATGAGTCACTGGTCTGGTCAAGGCCTCTGGTTTCAGCTACACCATCAATTCTGGACCCTCATCAAGACTCCTCAGGGATATCCTGCCTTCATGGAAATTCTGTCTGTGGTTCCGCAGGACCAGTCCCTTTGGACCCCTCACTTGCCCCAGCGGCTCATAGATAGGGAAGATGTTAAGGTAAACCAATGCAAAGCCCTGGATCTGGGCCTGGGTGGTGGTACCTAAGTTGGTCAGCCTGCCAGCTCTCCTGGGCCCACACCCATGGCCTCAGGTGGCAGTGCAGGCCTCTCACATCAGGCTGCTCTTCACCATCACCATTGCATCTCCAGTTAGCCTCTCTTCGTGGTGCATAAACCACTCTGCTTCTCTTTCTATCCCTTTCCTCCAACATGAACTTGCTCATCCTAGCGGGCCTCCTAGCCGGCTGTCTCCCACATTCCAACCACAGGGCAGTGGGTGGGCCAAAAAAAATTTTTTTTTAAGTAAGGTGGGAAGTAATAGAGGAAGACAGCTGATACCAGCCTCTGGCCTCCACACACACAGCTGCACACACATGTGGGCATGAACAAAGACACACACACAGAGGTGTACAGTCTGGTTTAAACTGGCCACCTTCCCACCTCAGCCTCCTCAGCAGGTAGGGTTGATTACGTATGTAAAGTAATATATTTGACACCTGTTCTCTCTCCCTTTATCCCTCTCTTTCTTCCTTTCTTCCCCCCACCCCCGCCATCTTTCTGACAAGCCAGATGACCTGACTGAAACCCACAGTGGAAGAAGAGACCTCCCAAGAGACGTCCTCTGACCTCCCATACATGGGCACATATATACAACAACAATAATAATAATAACATGTTTAAAACTTATTTTTCTGGGATGGAAAGGTGACTCGGTGGGTAAGAACAGTTGTTCTACAGGCATGAGGTCATGAGTTCAAACCTCCAGCACTCCTGTGAAAATCCAGGCATGGATTCACATGGCCTGTAATCCCAGAGGAGATGGGAAGAGACAAGCGGATAGGAGGGAGAGAAAGCAGCCTGCTGGCAGCCCTCGGAGACAGCCTCGGAGTCCATGAGAGACCTTGTCTTGAAGGAATAAGGCAAAGAGCATGTCCTTCCCTGACCCTGTGAACACTTGCGCCAACATATAACACCATGTTGTGGGATATTTGTATACTGTGATTGCTGTAATAGAAAGTGGGATGGTCAGTAGCTAGGCAGGGGGTAGAGGCAGGATTTCCGCAGAGAGAAAAGAGGAAGAGGAGGAATGTAGGCACACAGGAGATGCCAGGAAACACAAAGAGGAAGTAGGAGGTGCAAAATGGAAGAGAGGTAATGTCATGTGATAGAAGATAGATTAATATAAATGGGTTAATTTAAGATATAAGAGCTAGTTAGGAACAAGCCTAAACTATAGACCAAGCTTTCATAATTAATAATAGGTCTCTGTGTCATTATTTATGAGTTGGCGGTGTAATGGTCTGTCCTGTCTCTTTAAGAGACAAGCCACACCCACTCTCTCCCCTGTCTGCTGAGGCAGGCTGATCTTCAGCTTCCAGCCTGAGTTCCTTCCCTTTTCCATCTCCCTCTTGAAGAGGCAGCTTCTGCCTCTCCCCACTTCTCCCTTTCCCCCTCTGTCTTTCCCTTCTCTCTCTATCTCTCTGCTCTTCTACCCTTTTCCCTTCCCCCTCCATAACCCATTTGATAAATATTCAACCTCACTCTGCATGGTGTGCCTATCCATGTCTCTGTCTCTTGCCCACCGCCACGTGTCTCCCTGCCCGGGGCCAGCCACCACTTGGGGACCTGCAGCTATCCCCACCTGGGACTGGCTGCCCTCAGGGCCCACTGCCTGCTGCCACCTCTTGGAGACCTGCAGCATTTCTGCTGCCTGCCACTGACGGGGATCCACAGCATTTTTATTAATCCATTTCAGGTGACCCAAAGAAAAATCTGACTACAACACCACACACACACTCAGGGTAGGGGTGGGGGTCTCTTTCAGGCAAGGTTTTATAATATCAGCCATAAAGGAAGCTAATCATTGTTTCCAGGCACGCTGGTTACAACAGGAGGATACTTTGAGCCCAGAATCACTCTGAATACTCAATCTGGGCAACCTAGGGAGTGGAGAGTCTCACTTCATGGAAAACAAAAACAAATATACATATTTTTCATGGCATCAAGCTATGTGTTTAGAAAGTATGGATTTCAAACTGGGTGATAGTAGTGCATGCCTTTAATCCCAGCACTCAGGAGGCAGAGGCAGGCGGATCTCTGAGTTTGAGGCCAGCCTGGTTTACAGAATGAGTTCCAGAATAGCCACGGCTACACAGAAAGATTCTGTCTCAAAAAACAAAAAGAAAGCATGAATTCCTTACAGTGTAGTAATTAAAAGTAATGAGGGTAGAAACACATACCTTTAACTCCTAAGGCAGGAGGACCTAGAGTTTAGAGTCAGCCATGGCTACACAGAGACTCTTCCCCAGAAATACTAAAAGCAGTGCATACCCGGATCTCTGAGTAGTCACAGCGTGTCACAGAGAAATTCTGAGGGCGTGAAAACAAATAAGGCAAAGGCAAACTGCTTTTTCCTATGAAAAGTTCTAAAACAAACAAAAGTTAATAAAGTCTGAAGAATGCCCAATATCTGAATCATCTTTTGGTACCATGTGTTATGCCCAGATCACGGAGTCCCCCAAAAAATCAACAAGAAGACCGGGTCCTATATGTAAAAGCAAAGAATTTTTATTCTTTTTTTAATATTTATTTATTTATTATGTACACAATATTCTGTCTGTGTATGTCTGCAGGCCAGAAGAGAGCACCAGACCTCATTACAGGTGGTTGTGAGCCACCATGTGGTTGCCGGGAATTGAACTCAGGACCTTTGGAAGAGCAGGCAATGCTCTTAACTGCTGTGCCATCTCTCCAGCCCAAGAATTCTTATTCTTATACAAGTTCGTGAAGTCGGACTCTCCACGTGTCCATCATAATGGCGTGATCGGAGAGCCCCCAGTTCAGTTGGGGTGGGTTTTTTTTATAATAGTAAAGGTAGGGGTGAGGGATTTCTAAGGTTCAGAACCCCGGATTGGCTGACCTTTGTCTAGGGGTGTCCTGGTGAAAAGCGATGGGTGTGTACTGGCAGGTGATCCTATCTACAATGGTTGGAAACGTTAGGAATTTCCTGTGGATGACCTGTTCCTGGGCCATCCCCGGGTCCTCTCAGTTTATGGTCTTTCTTGGAACCAGGTCTTGCCTTAGGGTTAACTACTGAAACTCGGGCCTCTATTGAGCTTGTCGAGATTGGGTCCTACACCATGTACTTTAGATTCTTTTGGATCTTGAATTGTTGCTTCAGAATTGAATGCAAGGAACACCTATGGCAGCAGCTCTGTGGGGGGTGGGGTGAAGAAAGTTTGTTCCAAACTGCGAAGGCTGCTCTCTGGGAAAGCAGAGAGTAGAGGAGATGGGGAGATCTCCAGGGTTATAAGGAGAGTGTGGGGCGGGGGCGGGGGGACCTGGTGGAAGGGGAGCCTGTGAGCTGCGGTGTGGAGGCTTTGAAGTGTGTAACAAGTACCTGTGTATAGGGGCTGAGGGAGCCTAGAGGCTCCCATGGACCTTGATATGCTGAGAGGCACCATTGCACATTTGTTAATGGCAGAGTCTTAGGTCCCTTTTGGGATAGTAGAATGACGCCTTCTGGCTAGTGGGAGCCAGTTTCTCAAATGCCTAAGGAATGGTCCTAAGGTCCAGGACTGCCTTTCGGGATATGGGGAAGTGGAGTTTTCTTTGGATCTGACAGAGATGTTTATTAGATCCAGATTTGTCTTAGTTTTTGTAGCTGGCTTCCCCAGGGCTGATCAGTAGAATCTAGAATTGTCATTCAACAATCTCCAGGCACAGGGCTGTCTACATAAGAAGCAACTCCACGGAAAAGTCCCACAGTTTGGAAGGTCAGCTCTGTGACTTGCTAGGTCCTCATTCAGAATGGTCGGTCAAGAGCCATTGGGGCTGTCTGGTTCCACAGGGTATTTTCTCTGAGACACCTCTTTTTTACTGTCCTTGGTTTCAACTTTGTCTTGCTGACTTTCCTTTGAGTCATCAAAGTGTGTGTGTGTGTGTGTGTGTGTGTGTGTGTGTGTGTGTGTGTACACACTTTTGATATAGGGTTGCTATGTAACTCAGACTGGCTTGAAACATTCTATCTAGCCCAGACTGACTTTGAAGCCAACAATTCTGCTCCAGGCTTCTGCGTGCTGGAATCACAAGCATGCACCACCATATCAGCCTTCAAAGTTAACCTCAGATCTATATTTTAAATCAAACCACTCTGGAAATCTAAACTTAGTGAAAATCAATCCAACCATTTTAATTTGTGTTTATATTTTATTATTGTAAAGGTGTGTGAGTTTATGCTAATTTTGTGTTCATCATCACCTCATGATGATAACAGACAGTACTTTGGCAAAGATTCTAGAATAACGTTCTATGTTCAGAATGTTAGGCTGGGTCTCTGTGTGACCTCGGCATTTGCTTTGTGATTACATAGTGCTGAGCTTGAACGAGGTCCTACATTTAGGTGTTCACTTAGCACATGGACACTCAAACATGCCAAGTCCCAGAGAAGGTCCCTGCCCCGTGATGTCTCATGTCAATGGGGATATTGGAGCATCAGCTCAATCCAAACGTTTTTAGAAGTTCAGAAATATTAAGGGTTGGAGAGATGGTTCAAGGATAAGAGCACTTATTGTTCTTCCAGAGGAATCAAATTCAATCCTAAGCGCCTCCATCAGATGACTTTACAACCTATTAATTCCAGCTCCAAGAGCTCGGACACCCTCTTCTGGCCCCTCCAGGAGCTCGGACACCCTCTTCCGGCCCCTCCAGGAGCTCGGACACCCTCTTCCGGCCCCTGCAGGACCCTCCGTGTACATGCACAAAAACAAATACACACAAGTGGACACCGACAAATGCATATGATTTTAAAATTAAAATTAGTCTTAAAAATAAAAAAAAATGGGAGCTGAAGATATGGCTCAGTGGTTAGGAGCACTGGTTGCTCTTCCGGATGACCCATGTTCAATTCCCAGTGCTTACACTATGGCTCACAACCATCTGTGAGTCTAGTTCCAGAGGATCCTATGCCCTCTTCTGACCTCTGCAAGCACTGTATGCACACAGTGCACAGACATACATGCAGGAAAAACACCCAGATACATAAAGTAAAAATAAATCTTTAACAGAGAAAGTCAGTAACAGCGAAAGAAACTTGCTCAACATGTTGGCACAAACTGATAAGCCCAGCACTTTACAAGTAGAAAAGGAATCATCAGGCCACCTGGCTACGTAGCCAATTTGAGAACAGTTTTAGCTACAAAATACCATGCTGCAAAATATCAAAAGCAAAAGTGAAAAACGAAAACCTAGAAACTTAATTTATGAGTTTATCTTTCACAATAGTAGGACCAACAATAAAAATGTATAGCAAAGAAACATACACGGCACGAAATAAAAGGTCAGAAAAACAATCATCCTGAAAGTGTCAGAGGAGCGAAAGTGGGGAGAGGAGGGGCTCCCAGTGGTGTGAGAAATGACTGGGTCCTAAATGACAATACTTCCGATAGGTCTGTACATGAGAAGGGGCAAATGTACAAAATGTACAAAAAATACGGGATGCTGAACAGGCCCTGAGAAGGGAAGAGAGGAGAGAGAAACATCCTGTGCTCACCTGGACACAGCATAGACCCTTTCCTTCATAAATTCTTAATCAGCCCTCAGATCTGAGATGCTAGGAGCCAGCCAATATGGCCAGGTATCGTTTCTCCGTTATCTTCAGGCATCATGAGTGTTAGGTTTCAAACCTGGGACAAAAGGTGAGGTGCCTTTTTAACATATCAAAGAGGACCTGGCCAGCAGGTTCTCCAGCATCCCGTGGTCACTATCTGTTACAGAGCCTTCCTGACTGGCGTATCCTGACCCCTAATCTAAGCCCTACAATCAAGCTGCTCCTCCCTATATAATGTAACCTATGGCTGCTAGTTCTTTTTGTACCTTTGATCTCATGGCTGCTGCACCTGGCACACCTCCCCCGCCCTTCATACTTGAATCTCTGCCCACAGGATTCCTCTCTCTACCTGTATTTTACCTGTACTTTACTGGTCTCCCCGCCATAATTACTCACCCCGGTGGCTCATTTCTAGTTTTCTGTCTTCCACAATACTCCAGGCTAATTACAAAACCAAATTGTTAGCAAGGATCCAGACATGAGGAAAATGTAGCTTTTGCCTTTCTGTGCCTAGGTAACCTCACTCGGTATAATTTCTTCCAGTTCTACCCACTTACCTGCAATTTCATCATACCATTTTCATTACAACTAAGTAATATTCCACTGTAAGTATACACTACATTTTCCTTGCCCATTCTTCGGTTGATGGGCATCTAGGTTGTTTATATTTCCTGGCTATTGCAGAAATGGTATGGTGGTATTGAAATGTCTTTGAGAACAACATCGTCTTTTGGGGGGGAGCGAAAGGAAAAGCAGGAACCCCAAGATCAAGTTTTCTCAGCACGAAAGAGACCTATCTGCCCCAGAGGGACAGAGGGCAGAGCCCAAGAGACAAAAGCAGGAGACAGAGAATGGGGAAGGGAAAAGGAACAGGAGAAGGAGAGGGTGTTTATTCCAGATGGACAAAGGACTGCCTCTGGATAGAGAGGAGACAAATGTGACCCATAGGCAAATGGCAGTTTCTAAAGGTAAAGGGGGAAAGAAACCCAATGCTAGGATGAGGTGTTTAATTTTGATTGGGCATGTTAATAAGGTGAACCAAAGGGAGCTTTTGATTGCTGGACTTCAATACTTTGGTAGCTGGACCTTGGTTGTCAGCCTCGGGAGGAGGGATTGGCCAAACAAGGGAACAGATCTTGGGGGCTAGGTTTAGAATGCAATCTATCACTTTTTAGTCAGGTAGAGAGAGTATGGGGGAGAAGGGCAAGGCCTATTAGAGCCATGCTTGCCACACTTGACCTGGCCAGAGTCCCCCCCACCAAAACCACTCTGAGCAAGTGACTTTCAGGTTCTTGTCTCATGAATTTGAAGAATGAAACTCATTAACACAAAAGGTGAGTTTAGAGAGAATTTTACTATAGATTCTAAGGCATGAATTTAAGAGGGGGGCAGAGAGTCATGCCATGTAAGACTAGCCACATGTGGCAGACATCAGCTGCATAGCAAAAGTGGGGGGTGGAAGTGGGATGGGGTGCTTCAGAGAAATAATGAGGTATTCCAGAGTTCCAGGAAAAGTATACTTAGGCTCTGGCCAGCACCCAAAAGAAAAAGAAGGAAAAGTTAGCTCTATCAGCCTCATGCTTATGGATCAAGATATATGCTGTCAGCTACTATTCCAGGGCCATGTCTGCCTGCTGCTATGCCCCACCAGGACAGTCATGGGCCCTCTAAAACTATAAACCCCAAATAAATACTTTCTTCTATAAGTTGCCTTGGTTATGGTGCTTTATCACAGCAATAATGAAGTAACTAAGACACAACCCTAGGGAAAAATTTCAATTAGAGGGATAAAACACAGATGACACAGAAGGAAAGGTGGACTGTGCTGGAGATTAAAGGTTCAAGTGGCTTTAGTGAGGGTGAGGAGAGGAGAGGGTAGGGAATTGGTTAGCCAAAACGAAGAATACATGGAGAAATACTGTGTTAGTCCGTATATAAAATATAAATGTGTGTGTGTGAAGAGACCAGAACACCTAGCTATGGTGAAACTTAGGCAATGAAAAGTACCCCTCCTGTGGGACAAGGCTGCAGTTTAGCCAAGCCAAGGAAAGAAGGCTCAATGTCCTTTAGACTGCACATGGATTGGGATTCTCCTTTAGCCCCCCCTGATAAGCTTGCCCAGGCCAGAAATGGCTGTGGCAGTGGTGGGATTGTTGCTAAGGTAATTCCATTCTTTGGCCAATGGAAAGCAGTGGCCAATGTCTGTTCTGTAGTGGTCAATGTCTCTTCTATAGTGGCCAATGAGTGTTCTATAGTGGTCAATGTCTCTTCTATAGTGGCCAATGAGTGTTCTATAGTGGTCAATGTCTCTTCTATAGTGGCCAATGAGTGTTCTATAGTGGTCAATGTTTCTTCTATAGGGGCCAATGTCTTTTCTATAGTGGCCAATGTCTGTTCTATAGTGGTCAATGTCTCTTCTGTAGTGGCCAATGTCTGTTCTACAGTCCACAGGATATCGAAGGCACCAGCTGGCAGATTAAAGGCAAAAACTAATATATGAGTGAAGTCTATTTTCTCGGCTCCTGAGGATAACCAAGGTTGGGGGCCAGGCTAAGTGGCATTGTTTGCTGATGAGGCCTTGGGATTTGGAATGACCCCTATAATCTCAAAGCTCTGGAATTTTCCACATGCATAGTTAATGTTTCAAAATTGCATTTATTTATCATTTTATTTCAGTTTTTGGTTTGTGAACAAGAATTCCTGGGAAAAAGCTCTGCCTACAAAGGCTAGATGA
Source organism: Microtus oregoni (assembly GCF_018167655.1). Taxonomy (NCBI): domain Eukaryota; kingdom Metazoa; phylum Chordata; class Mammalia; order Rodentia; family Cricetidae; genus Microtus; species Microtus oregoni. The sequence continues at coordinate 24,303,960 of NW_024543088.1, forward strand.
CTGATTAGAAGGTTGTAAGTCCAGAGACAGATTACATTGGACCATCATTAGAGCCCTTAATAATTACCTATATCCAAGCATGGAGGCACCTGCCTTTAATCCTAGCACACAGGAGACAAAAGCAGGCAGACCTCTGTGTGAAGGCGTAAGTCATAAACAATGCCACACCAGTATGGAATTATGATTAATAGGTGGTATTTATTTAAAGGGGAAAAAACTTACAGATCACCATCAGCCCTCTGCGCAACCAGGAAGGGAGTCTAGTCACTGGCGGAGCAGGAAGTGAAGAGAGAGAGGAGAGGGAAGTGACCGCTTTTTTAAAGGGAGAGAGACCACGCCCCAATGGACTGGTATCTCAGCGGCGATAGGCTGGAGGAGTGGGAGGACCTCCCGTAACACCTCCCCCTTTTGTTTAAATAAGAGAGTTCTAAACCTACTATGAAATTATATACAATAAGTACAAATATCCTATTCTAACTAGCTTAGGTCTTGTATAATAAATTACTTGGCCAAGTCATGAGAGAAAGTAACTACATTTATATAGTCTTCAACCCCATCGAAGATCTGAGAAGGGAAATAATGTTACCTGGGTAATTAGGGAGTTCAGTAAAACAACTTCCAAAACATGCAACAAATCACAGAGACAACTAGCTACCTAGGCAATCACCCAAAGTCACATTAGCAGCGTTGAAGCAACCAACATTGGCTAAGGCCTAACATAACTGACATACCATTTTCAAAGGCAAGCAACTTTTCAAAACTATCTTACCCTGTCTTGGCAGGATATGACAGCCCCTGTTTTATCCATTGATGCACGCTCTGTATCTTTGATAGTGGTTGAGATATGGGCATTTCTTTGCCCCAAGGCCAGTTCTGCTGAAAAGAAAGGCTCCAGGTGGAGTGTCTTTGGTGCTCAACATTCTCTTGGGAATAGAGTGGTGTTGCCAGGAGCAATTGTGTCTCACTACCGCAAAACTCTGAGTTAGATTAAAGGCCATTTTCTACAGCTCTTTGAAGAAGTTGAAGATTATCTATCTATACTGAGTATAATCTCTATATATCTAAAGAACCTGATTAGTCTAATTATAAATGACAAACTTAGATGACTATTAGTCTATATAATTCTCAATATCTATCTAACTTAAAGACTAAGACAATAAACGACTGTGAAACAAATGAGGACAATGACCTCCAAATATAAACAATGTACAAATATACATTGCAGTAGGTAAATATATATCAATACACAAACATTATATAAGTATCTTAATCAGAGGTAGAAATGTACACTGCAATATGGTAAATATATACAATATATATATATCAATACAATATATGTCAATACATAGAAATGTTTTAAACAGAGGTAGAAACATGCATGCATACAATAGTCAATATAATTTAACTTTGTATCAATATACAAGAATCTATACCAATATATTTGTCTAAAAACAGTAACTCACAATTACAAATCTATTATCCCATCATCCCTCTTTTTTTTTTCAAAATGATCCCTGAGCTTATAAAATTCCTCCCCCAACCCTCAATCGTATACTAATTATAATCAACCCCTAAATGATGTCCCTAAACCCAAGGGCAAACTTTACTGGGAGAGGGGATGTCGTCCTCTAGAATTACTTCCAGCTGTCATGGGGGCGACGTTCTTTCTGGGGGATCCTGTGAAAGTAAAATGATGGTTAAATTTCAAGATCAATGTCTTTTAAAATTGCCAATAGTCTCTGAGTATTTTGTGCCGGTCTGGCCAAAATGTTGTATAAGATGTGCACCATTTCAGCTAACCAAGTTGGAACTGTCTTGTGCAGCTGGTACCCAAAGCAGGTCTTGTAGTAGCGCTATCAGTATCATGACGTCATATCAACCAGGTGGAGTTGTTGTTATGGGGCCCCATCTTCTTCCTGGAAACTTCAAATGTCACTTCAGGAAAAACGCATTGTTCATTATGAAAAACTTAAACATTAATCATATAGACATATATATATATATTCAATGAAAGACATGATAGATATATTCAATGAAAAGTATGATAGATATGAAGAAAAGCAAAGATGTTTTCTAAACTCATATTTCTTTCTGTCCCACATCATGGCTCTTGACATGAGACAGAAACTCCAGAAACTCTGGGTTTTTCTCTTACTAACAGGCTTGGAATTGGAGAGGGACTGAGCCAGAGTCCAACTTCAAAACCAGCTTTATAAATTTAGAAATATGGTTTAATTTTACTTACACAACCCATTCAGTTTTCTTGATATTTCCTATTGGGCAGGTATTTTTCCATCTGTCAGTATCCAAACATCCAGGGTCCCTTGAATTTCTCAAAGATGAGTGTTTTCCTGTGGAGATAAGAACAGAACCCTGCCCCCATTCTATATGTTTTTCTTACCACCTGTATGAATATCATCATTGTGGATGAGTTGTCATTTCTCCTTTCCAAGAGGTTTCTCCTCTTCAAATCGAAACTTTATTAATTTTGATGGTATCCACAATTTTTCTTCTCCTGTGGAAACAAGAGCAAAACCCCTTCCCCAACGTAGCACATCTCCTGGCTTCCACTGAGAGGTCAGCACATCTTTGAAATAAATCGGTTGATTTAGTTCAGCAGACTTTTCCATTATCCAATGTCTTTCTGCTGTTGTCGTTCCTTTCTCATTAGCGTTAAGAAAATTCAAGGTTAATAAAGCATTATGTAATCTATTTCTGGGGGTATTTTCAGTCCCTTTCTGTTTGTTCAGCATATCCTTTATAGTACGATTTGATCTTTCTATAACTGCCTGACCTGTAGGATTATTTGGTATACCTGTAATGTGTTTTATATTATAATAATCAAAAAAGTGTTTCATTTTCTTAGATACATATGCTGGACCATTATCTGTCTTTATTTGCGCAGGTATACCCATGATGGCTATAACTTCCAATAAATGTGTGATTACTGAATCAGCCTTTTCTGAGCTCAGGGCAGTAGCCCATTGAAAACCTGAATACATGTCTATGGTGTGGTGTACATATTTTAATTTACCAAATTCCATAAAGTGGAACACATCCATTTCATTTCTCTTAGTACCCTTTGGGTTACTCCCTGCAGGCAACGGTGTTTGATTATAGAAAGAACAAGTAGGACATCTCTTTATAATGTCCTTAGCTTGTTGCCAAGTAATGGAAAATTCTTTCTTTAGGCCTTTACTATTGACATGATGCTTCTTATGAAATTCTGAGGCCTGCAACACACTTCCAATCAATAATTGATCAATCTCAGCGTTGCCTTGGGCTAGAGGACCAGGCAGACCTGTATGGGACTGGATGTGTGTTATGTACATCGGACAAAGCCTGTTCCTGATTATGTCTTGTACCTGGATAAACAATGAAGTCAACTCTTTGTCATCTGGTCAGCGGTTTCAATATGCAAGCTAACTCTTTCTGCATATTGTGAATCTGTAACTATATTAAGAGGTTCTTTAAAATCCCTTAGCACCATAAGAATGGCATATAATTCTGCCTTCTGGACAGTAAGTTCCACCTTACTCAATTCATCTGACTTGTAACCTGCTTTCCCTGATTTATTTGCATCAGTACAAAAGGTACGGGCTCCAGTTATTGGAGCATCACGTACAATTCTAGGAAGAATCCAAGAAGTTCTTTTTATGAGGTTAAGTCTACCACTTTTGGGATAGTTGCTATTAATTTCTCCCAAAAAATTAGCACAAGCTCTTTGCCACGGTTCATTGTCTTCCCATAACTTTTTTATTTCTTCAGTAGTAAAAGGCACTATAATTTCTGCTGGGTCTATACCTGCTAGTTGACGAAGTCTCAGCTTACCTTTTATAATTAATTCAGAGACTTTTTCCACATAAGTTTTTAATTTTTTACTTGGTTTATTAGGTATAAATATCCACTCTAAAATAATATCTTCCCTCTGCATTAGAATCCCTGTGGTAGAAATTCTGGAAGGCAATATGACTAGGATGCAGCTAAGATTTGGGTTGACCCTATCCACATGTGCCTCCTGTAATTTTTCCTCAATCATTGTCAGTTCCTTTTCTGATTCAGCTGTCAGTTTTCTTGGACTATTCAAATCTTTATCACCATCTAAGATTTTGTTTAAATGAACTATTAGATCAGATGTTATCCCAACAGCTGGTCGTAGACTGGAAATGTCTCCTAACAATCTTTGGAAGTCATTAAGAGTCTTTAACCGGTCTCTCCTAATTTGTGCCTTTTGCATTTTAATTTTCTCTAACCCTATTCTGTAACCTAGGTAATTAATAGAATTTCCTCTTTGAATCTTTTCAGGGGCAATTTGTAATGCCCACCTAGGCAAGACTTTCTTTACTTCTTCAAACATCCTTTCTAAAGTATCTTTATTTGAATCAGATAACAAGATGTCATCCATGTAATGATAAATTATGGACTTGGGGAATTGTTTACGAATTTTTCCAATGGCTTACTTACAAAATATTGGCACAATGTAGGACTATTGAGCATACCCTGTGGGAGGACAGTCTATTGATATCTCCTATTAGGCTGAGAATTATTATGAGTAGGCACTGTGAAGGCAAATTTTTCTCTATCCTTTTCTTGTAACAGTATAGTGAAAAAACAATCTTTCAAATCAATAACTATAAGAGGCCATCCTTTTGGTAACAGAGAAGGCAAAGGAATTCCAGATTGTAGTGGGCCCATAGGTTGAATTACTTTGTTGACAGCTCTTAGATCTGTCACCATTCTCCATTTACCAGATTTCTTTTTTACAACAAATACAGGAGAATTCCAAGGGCTGGTTGATTCTTCAATATGGTGAGCATCTAGTTGCTCTTGCACCAGCTGTTCCAATACCTGTAGTTTATCTTCAGCTAGAGGCCACTGTTTGATCCATATTGGCTTCTCAGTTAGCCATTTTAAAGGTAGGGCTGTTGGTACCTCTAAAGGTTTGGTATTTGCTGTATGTTCTTGTATAGCCTGAATGGCTGGTGACCTTTTTCCATAATACCTCATCATATCCTTCCCAGAATTATGAGTTCCTGGAACTACAGGAATGTTAATCTGGGTATTCCATTGCTGTAGCAGGTCACGGCCCCATAAATTTATGGCAATATTGGCTATATATGGCCTTAGTCTTCCTATTTGCCCTTTGGGCCCTATGCATTCAACCCATCTTGTGCTTTGTTTTACACGAGCTAGGGTTCCAATTCCCAGGAACTGAACATCTACCTCTTGAAGAGGCCAATTCGGATGCCAAGATTCTGGGGTAATGATACTTACATCCGCACCTGTGTCTAATAAGCCTTCAATAAAAGTGCCATTTATACAGACTCTTAGCTTTGGTCTTTGATCGTTAATAGAAGTCTGCCAAAATATACATTTACTCTGTCCTACTGGGTTTTTTGACTCATCCTCCACACATATTTCATCATTTAGACCAGTATTACTTTTTACAGCAGAAATTGGAGCTTTTAATTTTCTTGGTGAGGCACTTTCTCCACTGTGACTGGGAATGACTGGGCCACTGTTGGCTTGGGGGCCTGCGAGAGGCCCCTCAAGGAGTTTCCCAATGGTATCGGGTTGCCTTGTTTGTCTGTTGTTGACCTGCATTCATTGGACCAATGTCGGCCTTTACTGCATCTCCTACATATACCTGAAGGCCTAGGTCTCCTATTTTTGTCATTCCCAGAGGAGATAATATTCCTAGAAATTCTGTGCCTGCAATCCCTTTTCAGATGTCCTAATTTACCACAATTAAAACACCTGGCAGTTTGATGTCTCCTCATTGCTGTGGAAATCGCTTCTCCTACCCAAGATTCATCGTTATTGCTAAACGTCTCAACATTCATTGTATGCTGAATCCATTCATCCATAGGTGCTGATCTAGACTTTAAAGGCCCAGTTATCTTTTTGAATTTTATGTTTGCATTCTCAAAAGCTAGAGATTCAAGAAGTATTCGTCTAGCTTCTGGGTCTGTTACCCCTACGTCCAGAGCCTTCATTAATCTTTGCAAAAAGTCAATAAAGGGTTCTCTCTGTCCCTGCCTAATTCTGGTATATGATTCTACCCTTTTTGCTGGATCTTGTAGCCTATTCCAAGCATTTAAAGCTGCTTGGTGACGTAGACACAGTACTTCTTCGTCATAAAGAACTTGGACCTGTGGATCAGCATATTCTCCTGCACCAAGAATTTGGGAAACCTCCACATCTTTTGCTCTTCCTTGTTGTTCCATATGTTTGGATTCTTCTCTGAAATAAATTCCAAACATCAAGGAAGGTCCATTATCTAAAACTGTACACACTAACTGATGGAAATCATGGGGGGTAGCTCTAGCATTAGAAGCCCAAGTCCTTATCATTTCCTTTACATATGCAGAGTGCAAGCCAAAATTAACAATAGCTTGCTTAATTTCTTTTAGATCATTCATTGCTATTGGCGTCCATCTAGCTTCTCTGACTCCCTTTGAGCCTTTAGAAGTTGACGCTTTGTCAGAATTAAGTATAGGGTATGCCGCTAAAACCTTGGGTAAGCCAGTTCTAATAATAGCTGGTGTTGGCATTGTATCCTGTCCTTGTGCCTTATTACTCTGTTCACCAGCTCCAATCATTTCTTCAATCATTTCAAGTCTTTTTATTATTGTCTTTATTATTGTCTCTTTTGAATCCTGAATCTCCTGACCTGCATGAGTTTCTAGTAAAGATTGTATGGTTCTTAGGAGTGCCATGATCTTCCTAAATGATAGAATATTCAAAAGAATACTGAAACCTAGTAACCAGTAAATTAAGTTATCCCCATAGTCATATAAACCTTGCATGATATAACCCATTGTATTGGTAACCAGAACAGTAAAATTCGCATTGGAAACGAAAACTGCCATATTACCTATTATTATCCAGCAGGTGGCACTGTTGCCAAGTCGAGACTAAAACGAGTCCTGTTTCAGAGTCCGCCTAGTATTTGTTAAAAACTGGAAAATGTAAGTTGCTCAACAAAGTAAATGTAATTAAATCAATTCCAGAGACGGAACCAGAAACCCAGAATCCAGGGGTAGAGAAGAGCAACCTGGAAGCCGCTTATGCCTCCACGTGACAGAGTCACCCTGAGGGGTTGCAGCTTTCAGCAACCGCGTGCTCTGGTTCGTGCCGCTTAAGAGCTGTGCTTGCAAGGGAGATTTAAAAACGACTCAGAAAAGAGCAAACCACGCGGCAGAGACTACGCGGGCCTATGGAGTTTAAATCCACGTGGGGAGGCCAAGGCCACCGCCGGCGGCTGAGGAAGGGAAGGCTCCCGCCAAGCCGAACTCGTGGCCAGCAGCCGAGCGGGGAAAGGAGAGGTTCTAAAACCAAACGTTGGGTGCCAACTGAAGGCATAAGTCATAAACAATGCCACACCAGTTTGGAATTATGATTAATAGGGTGGTATTTATTTAAAGGGGAAAAAACTTACAGATCACCGTCAGCCCTCTGCGCAACCAGGAAGGGAGTCTAGTCGCTGGCGGAGCAGGAAGTGAAGAGAAAGAGGAGAGGGAAGTGGCCGCTTTTTTAAAGGGAGAGAGACCACGCCCCAATGGGCTGGTATCTCAGCGGCGATAGGCTGGAGGAGTGGGAGGACCTCCCGTAACATCTGTGAGTTTGAGATCAGCTTGGTCTACACAGTGAGTTCCAGGACAGCCAGGGCTGTTACACAGAGAAACCCTGTCTTGAAAAGCTATATTATTATTTATTGCCCTCTTCCATATGTGACCTACCATGTTTGTGACGACTAGGTGAATCCTAAAGAATTCAGATACTCTAAAGAGTATCCAAACAGACCCCTAGTTCCCACCAAGTGCAATGCTAAGAATGACATCAGATAACATCTGCAGCCTAGAGCTGAGATTTCCCTGGTCTTTTGTGAACTGCCTACATAATGTTTTCCCCAATGTACTTTAAATGTGTCTTGAATTATAATTTTCTTTGTTCTGTTACTATAAACATTTTAAGACATCAGACCATGGAATTTGGGCCAACATGAGTCTTTTCCTGAGCCATAGCTATGCACATTTAATGCCAGGTCAAATTACTTTTTATCTCCCTTTGAGGTGAGAATTGTGCTTTGATTGAGAGTTTTTCTGAAACAGGATACTATTTCTTATATTTTGGGCTATAAGCTTACCCTTTAATAACTGGGCCATCTCTCCAGGCCAGAATGCTGTTTCCTTATGTAGACCAGGCTGGTCTAGAATTTATGTTCCTCGTGCCTCAGCCTCCCGGGGTCTGGGATTACAGACATGTGCCACCATGCCTAGCATTCCACACTGCATTTGTGTGTGTGTTACTGGAACACGTGCCACCATGCCTAGCATTCCACACTGCATTTGTGTGTGTGTTACTGGAACATGTGCCACCATGCCTAGCATTCCACACTGCATTTGTGTGTGTGTTACTGGAACATGTGCCACCATGCCTAGCATTCCACACTGCATTTGTGTGTGTGTTACTGGAACATGTGCCACCATGCCTAGCATTCCACACTGCATTTGTGTGTGTGTTACTGGAACAGCAAAGAAAGGACGGCCGTGCTGTGATGGTCCCACGAGACTTCATCCCGGGTTCCTTGCTCCGGGTGCTCAGCCCTGAGTGAGGTAGGCTCTTATTCAAAAGCAGCTTGCTAACGTATTATCTGAACAAAAGCTGCTCTTTTCCTTCAGAGACACCCAATGCTTGATAAGGTTGTAAGTTTACCAACAACAAGATCAATCCTTACTGATAGTCCAGGCATGTTGTTTTCTGTAGGGTCTTGGCTCCATTAAATACTTTGGAAAACCAGCTTGAATGGGAAGGAGGTAAAGACAGAAGGAAAGTCCCCCTGCCTTGGTAACACTTGGACAAAGGGGCCCTTTTGGGCTCTTCACTCTCGAAACCTATTCCAGTGCCACAATGAGAGGTGTGTAAAGGGTTAAAAGGGAATAATGGAACAGAAAGGGTAAACTGTGGTTGGAGGAGTGGAGGGTAAGGTAGAGAAGGGAGTATGGGAGGAAAAAATAACACTAAAGGCCTTTTGAAAAAGGCATATGAAAACCTGGTATTATAGGAGCTTCCTAAAATATAAACATATATACCCCCCATCTCAGAGTTAAAATATAAACATATACACCCCCCATCTCAGAGTTAAAATGCAGTTGCTCTATACAAGGCAATGGTGCCCTGACTAGAGACCATGCACTAACAAATAAAAAGCCCAGTGTCAAGTTACTTCTTTTGGAGTTTTTGGCCCCGGTGATGTTCCACAGATCCACAAACATTACATACATTGGTGACCCTGCAGAACTGGATGCTAAGACTCTATCGCTGAAGACACCATGTGCTTGAGTCACAGAGTATGGGACTCTTAAGCAGGTACTAACCCAAAAACTTCATCCCTACTTGGAAGCTTTCATAGCTTTCAGCAGGAAGGCACGAGACATGCCACTGGAGGAGAAATACCATCATCAATCTTACCCTGATGTGAACCCTACAAGCTACAATAATGACCAACCTGTCAAGTCATGCCCTCAGTAGTAGTGGCATGAATATCATGGGAGCAAACAACTACTTTATTTTTCTTATTTTATATTTTTATGTATGAGTGACCTGCATGCCAGAAGAGGGCATCAGATCCTATTACAAATGGCTGTGAGCCACCATGTGGTTATTAGGAATTGAAGTCAGGACCTCTGGAAGAGCTACCAGTGCTCTTAACCGCTGAGCCATCTCTCCAGCCCCAAACAACTACTTTCTGATTGGAGTTAAGTCTTCCACAAAATGAAAGCCAAGTCTGAGCCCATTATCAGGCCAAGAGCTGAAGCCCAGACAAGTCATAGGCATTAGAGTAGAGAACCTAATACTATTATTTTTCTGAATTGACCTGCTATTAAACTGACTCCTAATAACATCCACTTAGATTAATGCATCTCTAACCCTCATCAAGGAACCTTCTCCTTACAATATATGGTGATTAACAGAGAGACCCACAACTGTCCACCCCACCCCCTAAATGGCAGTTCTCGTGACACTGTCCTAAACAGGACTTTGGCCCTGAAAGTTTGATTTAAAAAAAAAAAAAAGCCTTTCTTTCTGTTCATGGTAGAAAGAAATTTTTGTAGTTTCTTCCTCTATGCTATTGCTTACATTCCGTGCCCAAAACCTGGGAGGGACACCGAGCCCCACAAAAGACCTGTTCCTCCTAATAGAACTAGCCTCTAATTTTTGCCCCTCCTGGGTGCAGAACACTTGTTTCTGCTGACTTCTGCCACCCACCATATCAGACTCTAAATTTTAGAGTCCATCTCTTCAGCCATTTCTCCTCCACCTCCTCAAACCCCCCATCTTTCCTTGTCTATTCTGGGAAGTGCCGCCTTGGAGCTGCTTGCTCCGTCTCTCTTTTGTTGGCTCACTGGAGTCTGTCTCTGTCTCTCTTGGCTCCTGGAGCCTACTACTACAAAATCATGTCAGTGTGTCAGGCATCCTCCCACAGCCTTTTGGGCGCCCCAACACACGGAGGAGGGATGTCTTTCCACTGATCCTGGACATCTCTCTGGCAAGTCTCTCAGTCTGCTTGGGACACCCTCACACTGAGACTGGTTATCTAGTCTGCGCTGAGACCTAGCCATTTGCAGTAAGACAGCAAGGCTTTACTGAAATCTGGGTCTGAGGAAGAAAAAGATTAGAGAAGGCAGGTGAGGAGTCAAAAGGTGAGTGATGGAGGAGGGTTATCTGTCTATGTGTTACTTTCATTGGTTAATAAAGAAACTGCCTTGGCCCTGATATAACAGAAAATTAGGTAGGCGGAGTAGACAGAACAGAATGCTGGGAGAAAGAAGCCAAGTCAGGCAGTCGCCATGATTCTCCCACTCCAGACAGACGCAGGTTAAGATCTTTCCTGGTAAGCCACACCTCGTGGGGCTACCCACATTATTAGAAATGGGTTAATCTAGATACGAGAGCTAGCCAGTAAGAGGCTAGAGCTAATGGGCCAAGCAGTGTTTAAAAGAATACAGTTTCCGTGTAATTATTTCTGGTGTAAAGCTAGCCGGGTGGCGGGACACAGCCTGCCATTCATTACAACAGAGGAGGAACTGCGGTGGGCTGCGTTCCCGCCCAGCTCTGTATGGCTAGCTTTATACCCGAAATAATTACAAGGAAACTGTATTCTTTTAAACATTGTCTGGCCCATTAGTTCCAGCCTCTTATTGGCTAGCTCTTACATATTGATCTAACCCATTTCTAATAATCTGTGTAGCCTCATGATCTGGCTTACCAGGAAAGATCTTAACCTGCGTCTGTCTGGAGTAGGAGAATCATGGCGACTGCCTGACTTGGCTTCTTTCTCCCAGCATTCTATTCTGTCTACTCTGCCTACCTAATTTTCTGTCCTATTAAAGGGCTAAGGCAGTCTCTTTATTTAACCAATGAAATTAACACTTAACAGAAGACTCTCCCCCATCATGTGAGGAGTTTAAAAAGAGCCCATGGTTAGAGATGAGAGCAAACTCCAGGGGCAAGGTGAGAGACAGCATGAGCAGGAAAAGGACTTACTCCAGAGGCAGGACAAGAGGGGCAGGGAGAGGCTGGGAGGTGCGGGGAGAGCAGTAAACAGTGACTTGAAAATGTATGTTTAACCTCTTTGTCTCTGCCTCCTTTGTTAGCCTTTAGCTGTTTGGATAAACTGAGTCACAGAAGAAACTGATATACTCTAAAGGATTCTGCATCTACTCTAGGACCAGCTTGTTTTTCTGGCCCCGGTACTCCTGAAGAGCCCTGGACTTGCTAACCATGGAGAAGGGACACATTTGGCTCTCCCTCAGGGAAGAGCGTTGTTAGTATGTGTGCAAACCAGTCCTGCCAACTGGAAGAGAATCTTAAAAACATACATGAATGGGCTCACGAACTACAGTCTCCAGGAACTGGCTCCAATGCCAGATTCTCACACAGTCCTCTCTGGGGCCCTGGTTCTACTGGTCTCTATCCTTCTCATAACTTTTGGGAGCAAATTAATGAAATAACCCAAGGGTCAGTAAACCAGATGCTTCCTTGGGGTTTCCTTGGGTCTCCTACCATCACCCTCCATCCTGAGCCCCTGTTTTGGACCAGTGTTCTTTCCAGAGAGCCCCTCTTCTCAAGCCTCCAACTGAGAAGTAGCCTGAGGACTCATCACCCCTTCTCAACAAAAGGTTGGAATGTTAGGTCTAAAGGTCCCCCCCCCCAACCTTCTCAGGAGCCTCCTTAAAACCTCCTGCAAAGAGCAACAATCCACACAGTCTGATCAGCTCCAGTCCTCACCCTACTGATTGTCACAAAATCTGGTTGCTTTTCTGGTAGTTTGCCCCTCCCCCAGAGACGGCCTTGGCGGTTTGATCCCCAATAAACCTTCTTTTCTACCTACAGAGTGGTCTAATTGGGTAGTTTCTCTGCACCGTGCTTATATATACTGCATGGCTCGGGGATCACTGTGGAAGATGGGGTGGGAGGGCGTAAGCGACAGGGGTGGTGGATGAGTACAGGAAACTGCTTTCTGGACGCTCCAGTGAAAGGCCTATGGGCAGCACAAATAGGACTTGATGGAGGAAAAAGAAAAAGAAACCCGTTGTATGAAATTCTCAACTAATACAGATTCAATGTAATGCCCACCAAAATCCTAGCAAAATTCCTCAAAGACCTCGAAAGAATGGTACTCAACCAAATAATCCTGTACAATAAAAGAACTTCTGGAGGCATCACAATCCCTGATTTCAAACTCTACTACAGAGCTACAGTACTGAAAACAGCCTGGTACTGGCATAAGAACAGACAGGAGGACCACTGGAATAGAATAGAAGACTCGGATATCAATCCACATATCTTCGAACACCTGATTTTTGACAAGGAAGAAAAAAATATTGAATGGGAAAAAAAGAAAGCATATTTAACAAGTGGTGCTGGCATAACTGGATATCAACCTGTAGAAGAATGAAAATAGACCCATATCTATCACCATGCACAAAACTCAAGTCCAAATGGATCAAAGACCTCAACATAAAGCTAGCCACATTGAACCTTACAGAAGAGAAAGTGGGAAGTACACTTGAACACATTGGCACAGGGAACCACTTCCTAAATATAACCCCAGCAGCACAGACACTGAGAGAAACAATTAATACATGGGACCTCCTGAAACTGAAAGGCTTCTGTAAAGCAAAGGGCATGGTCAACAAGACAAAATGACAGCCTACAGAATGGAAAAAGGTCTTCACTAACCCCACATCAGACAGAGGTCTGATCTCCAAAATATACAAAGAACTCAAGAAATTGGACACCAAAAGATCACATAATCCAATAAAAATTGGAGTTCAGTCCTAAACAGAGAACTCTCAACAGAGGAATCTAAAATGGCTGAAAGACATTTAAGGAAATGTTCAACATCCTTAGTCATCAGAGAAATGCAAATCAAAACAACTCTGAGATTCCATCTTACACCTGAAAAAAATGGCCAAGATCAAAAACACTCATGACAACTTATGCTGGAGAGGTTGTGGGGAAAAGGGAACACTTCTGCATTGCTGGTGGGAATGCAAGCTGGTAAAACCCCTTTGGATGTCAGTGTGGTGATTTCTCAGAAAATTAGGAAACAACCTTCCTCAAGACCCAGTAATACCACTTTTTTGGGTATATATCCAAAGGATGCTCAATCGTGCTACAAGGACATGTGCTCAACTATGTTCATAGCAGCATTGTTTGTCATAGCCAGAACCTGGAAACAACCTAAATGCCACTCGAATGAAGAATGGATAAGGAAAATGTGGTATATTTACACAATGGAGTACTATACAGCAGAAAAAAATAAAGACATCTTGAATTTTGCAGGAAAATGGATGGAGCTAGAAAACATTATTTTGAGTGAGGTAACCCAGACACAGAAAGATAATTATCACATGTACTCACTCATAGGTGGTTTTTAAACATAAAGCAAAGAAAGCCAGCCTACAAACCACAATCCCAGAGAACTGAGACAACAATGCGGACACTAAGAGAGACTTACATAGATCTACTCTACATGAGAAGTAGAAAGTAGAAAAATACAAGATGTCTTGAGTAAATTGGGAGCATGGGGACCTTGGGGGAGGGCTAAAGGGGGGAGGGGAGAGGTAGGGAGGGGAGCAGAGAAAAATGTAGAGTTCAATAAATATCCAAAAAAAAAAAAGAAAAAGAAAAGAAAAGTGATGGGGGCAGGTATACAAAACTGAGGTGACTCAGCAGGTAAAGGTACTTGCTGCCAAGCCTGACAACCTGAGTTTAATCCTTGGGATTCACTTGGTAGAAGGAGAATCAATTCCCACAAGTTATCCTCTGAGGACTATACATGTGCCATGGCATGTGCTTGCATGTGTACACATATGAACAAAGAAATGTAATAATTAAAGACTGGAAAAAAAAGAAATATGCCCCTGACTTTGAAATATGTCTAAGTCCATAAAGTAGCTAGGAATAAAGAAAACATTGGAAACTAGGTGTTAAGCACTTCTTTCTATAGTATTATTCTGTAATTTTAATAAGTTGGAAATTTGCCATAGTAGTAAATCAAAATAAAGTTAATGTAAAAATAAACTTTATTGTGCAGTAGAGGTGCCACATGCCTTTGATCCCAGTACTTGGGAAGCAGAGGCGAGGGAAAAAAAAAAGAAATTCTCAACTAATAAAATATGTCAGCAGCAACAACAATAAAATAACCAAACAAACAAAAATTTGGCTGGGTGGTGATGAAGTATGCCTTTAATCCCAGCACTCAGGAAGCAGAGGCAGGCAGATCTCTGTGAGTTTGAGGTCAGCCTGGTCTACAGAGTTAGTCCAGAACAGGCTCCAAAGCTACACAGAGAAACCCTGTCTCGAAAAGCAAATAAATAATAGCTAGATAGATAAAATACCTCAAAAATAAGTAATAAAACTTAATAAGAGTCCCTTCTTTCTGTACTTTCCTTCTAGAAGCTTGAGTTCTGTTTCCTCTGTTCAGCTCTAAAGTCAACCCTGTCTTAATTCTGTGTAGCTCTTATGCTTTCATTTTAAAAAATTTGTTGCTTTTTTTTTTATTGTTTCTATCCGTACATTACACAGACTAAATTATCAAGTCTTCAGAGGAAAAAGAATCTATTTTTAATTTCCTTTTACAAGCTTTCAGTAACAACTTGGTGTTGATTACGGTTTGGGAAATTGAGAGGCACAAGCACATACTTAGAATTGTCTCTGCCTTTCAGGCCAGAGTACTGATGGCCTCCTGTAAAAATGTAGGCAGACTTTTCTTTGGCACCTGCTAGTTCCCAAATAACGGATGCAGAGACTTTATATTAATTATAGATGTGTGGCTGATAGTTCAGGCTTATTACTAACTAGCTCTTCAACTTAAATTAATCCATTTCTATTAATCTATGTATTGTCACATGGCTCATGGCTTTATCTGTCCTCCAGCATGTCTTGCTCCCTCTACATCTCCTGGCAACTCCTCAGACTCTGCCCTTCTTCCCAGCATCTTCCTAGCCTGGCTCTCCTGCCCAATCTCTTCCTGCCCAGCTATAGGTCAGTCAGCGTTTTATTAACAAGGAAAGCAACACAGGAGGCTTGCAGTAGAATTCTGGAACACTGTCTCTTGAAAGGACGGGTCTCACTGGAAGCACCTGGGTTGAACTCAAGCAAGCCCAGAAGCTGGCCTTAACTGAGACACAGTGAAGCAGAGGTTTGTAGGAAATCAAAACCTTTGCTGTGTTTTCAGAACTGTCCCAGAGGAGGGTGGATTTCCAATCACCCAACAATGTGGGACTTTTCAGTTGCTAATTGATAGTGTGACCTCTACATTAGGGGAAGCAGAGGAGCTGATTAGGAGGCCAACGGTATCATTCAGTCCTTGTTTATCTGAAGCTTTCCTGTAATGAGTCTTTTTCTGTTCAGACAGCTCCCAAATAATCACACAGAGACTTCTTATTAATTATGAAATCTCAGCTTATAATTTAGGCTTGTTCCTAACCAGTTCTGATAACTTAGGTTAACCCATTTATATTAATCTATGTTCTGCCACGTAGATCATAGTTGTTATCTCTCCTCCTGCCTATCCTGTTTGTCCTGGGTCTTCTGGCATTGCTGCCTCCCCCACCCCAGTGTTTTTTCTGTTTATTAGCATTCAAAAAATTCAAAACTAAGTAACTACCATATAAGGCCCAAACTCTCTGTTATAATATTTTCCATTTTTATGTGGCTTATATTTTTATTATTTTGCTCTATTGAAAGACTTTATTTTTTTTATTTATTAAGCATACAATGTACTGCTGGCAAGGAAGGCACCAGGTCTCATTACAGGTGGTTGTGAGCCACCATGTGATTTCTGGGAATTGAACACGGGACCTCTGGAAGAACAGCCAGTGCTCTTACCCTCTGAGCCATCTCTCCAGCCCAAGACTTTATTATTTTTAAATTATTTTTTCTACAGCTGTCTATACTCATTTTCTTTCTTTAGCATCTGAACACATTTTTAAGCATACTCTACTTGTTCAGAGGTTTTCTTGATTTGTATCTGTCTTTTTGCACGTTTGTAGCCTTCTCTGACGGTGTGAGCCCATCCTTAACCGGCTAGGTGACCACACTGCAGCTCTGGCAGCTGTCTCCGTCCCCCTTCCAGTTGGTGAGAGCAGAACTTCATGACTGCGGCCTCGGTCTGGAACCATTTACTTCCCCAGCTCTGGGAAGTAGCTGAGTCAGAGATGCGGCGGCAGGCTTTTTTTTTCTTACGAGACAGGGTTCCTCTGTAGCTTTGGAGCCTGACCCGGAACTAGCTCTTGTAGACCAGGCTGGCCTCGAACTCATAGACATCCCCCTGCCTCTGCCTCCTGAGTGCTGGGATTAAAGGCGTGGGCCACCACCGTCCGGTTTATTTATTATATTTTTAGTTGTGAGCCTCGCTTTTAACGGCTGAGCCATCTCTCCAGCCCCGGTTTAATTATTCTTTATCAATAAAAACTCAGAAGTTAGATAACAGGGTAAGAACTTGATTAATCAGCTAAGCCGCAGAGAAGTGACCAGTGACCTCCTCTATCTCTACTTCCTCAATCCAAACCGGCAGAGGATCTTTCTAAGTTCCCCATTGGGGACCATATGTAGTCAGATTTTTCATCCGGCCGCCAAATCACAAATAAAGACACAGAGACTTATTATTATTATTAAGACTTATTATTAATTATAAAAGCTTGATTTTAGCTCGGGCTTTTCCCCACTAGCTGTTATAACTTAAATTAACCTGTTTCTATTCATTTACATTTTACCATGTGATTTTTTTTAACCTTTCTTTCATTCTGTATGTCTAACTCCTGTGTATGTAGGCGTCTCTTTCACATAATTCATAAACCGTGATTCCTTCTTATCCCCCTTCCCCAATCCTACTTTTCCTCCTTGCCTAGCTGGCCGTTTAGCTCTTTATTATACCAATCGCAACAATACATCTTCACGCGATGTAAAAAGGTCCCACAACAGTCTTCTAAGAAGTTGTCCTTAAGCCCTACCCATTCCCCAGCTTGCGGTTCTCCTTTCTCTAGCTCCATTGCACTTTGCAACATTCTTCCCCACAGTAGTAATATCTTGTATCCTAATTTAAAATTATTTATGAAAATGTCTCTTCCAGTAGGTTTGACCTTAAGAACGTAGAACAGGCCTAGTACTTAGACTTTTGTTCAAATGCTGGTAAAACAGCTTTATTATCGTAGGCACATGATTTAATTGCTACACCTTTGGTTTTTATGACAGGCTCCCTAACGCTTTCGGTTGCTGAGAACAGGACGGCAATCCGTGTAAAGTAATAGACCAACGTAGATGCCAATTAAAGAGTAAAACGTTAAACACTCGATAGCTAAGCTGACCTATTTTCACCGTGCGCGTTCTTTTACAGAGCCCCCACCGTCCGGCTCCTCCAAAGCGGCGGTACACGTGGTCTGGGTGTGTGGGCCTTGTCCCGACGCCGACTCCTGACTGGCTCCGCCGAAGAGAAAGCCCCGCCCACAAGCCCTGCCAATCAAGGTTGCGCAAGAGCCTGTTCAGCCGGGCGGGCTTCCTGTTGCTAGGTTTACCGGTAACCGGGCCCGGCTGCGCGTGCGCAGATCGCGGAGGCCGCTTTCCCGTTGGGCGGAAGGAGGTGACGTCAGCGACGCGGAGTGGGTCCTCCCTGAGCCCGGGGAACGTTGATTCTATGGGCCCTCTGATGGCGTCATAATCCCGCGCCTGAACCTGGCTCCGGCTGAAGCAGCGAAGGCGGCAGCGGCGGCGACAGCTCTGGGGTTCGCGTCTCGGGGTGTGTCGGCCGCCGCTGCTGCTCCGGCCTGGAATGTACAGATGGCTGGCTAGGGTTCTCGGCACCATTCTCCGCTTGTGCGAGCGGCCCGCGCCCGGGGCTCGCGCCCTGCTCAAGAGGCGGCGCTCGAGCAGGTAAGGCGGCCGCGCGCCGGTCCCCTCCCCCGCGCTGGCGTTGGGCGCCGCGGGCCTGTGGGAACCGGCAGCTCCGGGACCGCGGAGGCCTGGGGGCGAGTCCGCCTTTCAAGCTGGGAGCGGAAGGGGAGCGGGAGGCCGCCGCTGTACTGTTCGCCCGAAACAGCTCCGGTGGCCCGGTGTCACCGCGGGCGGGCAGCGCTGGGACAAGCCAGTAGGTTAGGAGTTGGCCCACGGTCATTTGACTGCGAGTACTGTTCTCTTCGCACCAAGGAACAGCAGTTGTCTTGTTTTACAGCAGCTGTGTGTGTTGGGCTGGAGGGGAGGAGAATGGTCCAGTTCTTTAGCATCGCTGTAAGAGGCGGAAAGAAAGTAGGTACCCTACTCTAAGGCTTGATTAAAATTAGAGTGAAATAACAACAAATATTATTACTTAGCAGCTACACCTTTACCTGTTTTATAGCCTTCCCCTTTAATTAAGGATTTATCTAGAAAGTAAAACACTGTACAAATTCTATATTCCCCATAAGTCTCTCCCATCCTTCCCTTACTATGCTGTGCCTGCTTCATTTATTATTATGATGATGGTTATTTTTTGTGTTTCCAGGTCAAGAGAAGTGGACAAAAATTGGTTTAGGGGAATTAGAACTAAATGATTCATAGATGATTCTAGAAATGTAGGTCACCGATGGGATTGGGTGTTAGCTAAACTGGTACATATTCCAGAGAGATAGAATCAAGAGAATTTAAGATGTTGTAAAGTTCCTAAAGTAATCTTTGATGTACTAGGTAAGGGCAGACAGTGTTTTATGCTGGGTCTGGTGTTCAATGAAACTGCATCTTTTATTGAATGGGGACTGTTAACAGTTATTCTCATTCAGAATCATTCAGTGCCCCCCCCCCTCATTTTAGGGACTAGAAGTGTGTCTTAGTGGTAGAGTGCTTGTCTACCGTGTCTGTCCTGTCTTCCATCTGTGGCCCTGGGGTGGGTTTGGGGCAGGGCAGTTAATCACTCTCTCCCAAGCTCCCCCCCCCCCATAACATACCTCTTAAGGCTGCTAATATTGACACTTGAAGTAAAAAAAAAAATGGCTGTCTTTGGGGTTATTGTTCCAAAAACAAATGATTTATTGGTTCAGTTTGACCAGATTACACATCATTACAAAATAGGAAGTTTTGGGTTTTTCTTAAGATTTAGAAATAAGTGCTGGGCAGCCGGGCAGTGGTGGTGCTCACCTTTAATCTCAGCACTCAGGAGGCAGAGGCAGAGGCAGGTGGGTCTCTGTTTATTTGAGGCCAGTCTGGTCTATAAAGTGAGTTCCAGGACAGCCAGGGCTGTCACACAAGAGAAACCCTGTCTTGAAAAACCAAAAATCAAAAAAAAAAAAAAAAAAAGATTTAGAACTAGCATTCTGTTTTACACGTTTCATCCCATTTTATGAATTGTAGATGGAATTAGGAATGTTGTATGGTATGTTTTTGTCTTGGTTTTGAACCCAGAGGTTTTTACATGCTAAACACGTGCTGTACAACTGAGTCACACCTCCAGCTCAGAGTAAGTTTCTTTATAGAAATACACATGTTGCATACGTATATACATACTTCTTTTCCTTTCTTTACAGCACTCTGTTTCCTACTACAGTGGACACTGATGAAATCCCAGCTAAAAGACCAAGATTAGGTATTACATTTTAAAACTTCATTTCTTTTTAGTAGGAAAACTACATGTATGGAACAAAATCCAAAGGTAAAATATTGCGACAATGAAAAAGTTGCCTCTTTCCTACCCTTCCCTACGCCACTGTCTTTCAGATATGTGCAGTGAATGTGTTTAAAGTGCTAAAGTAGTCTGTAATAAAAAGTGACGTTTTCTTTATTTTTAAGCACCAGTTTAAACTGACTGATCAGATTCATCTGGCAGTGTGAACCAATCTGATTTGTTGTCTCATCTGCTTTCTTGTGTCTTCCTGGTAGACAAGAATAAAACAGGTTAAAGGGCCAGGCACAGTGGAATACTATAGTGTGATCCCTGTTTTCAACAGTGCTTGTGAATCTGGGTTATTCCAGATGTGTTGGTTAACTGTGGAACTTGTTGCTATTCCATTTAAATCTAATAAATACTGAGTATGTCTTGATCTTACATAATTACAGGAAATTAAAAAAAAAAATTAACACGCCGGGCGGTGGTGGCGCACGCCTTTAATCCCAGCACTCGGGAGGCAGAGGCAAGCGGATCTCTGTGAGTTCGAGACCAGCCTGGTCTACAAGAGCTAGTTCCAGGACAGGCTCCAAAAAAAACCACAGAGAAACCCTGTCTCGAAAAACCAAAAAAAAAAAAAAAAAAATTAACACTAGGCTTAATTATAATCATTTTTAGCTAAGAAAAACTGAGCTTCTTTAAAAAATATAAATAAATATTAACTCGTACTTGAATGTAGTAAAGTACATAAAGCAACATGGCAAAAAAACAACACACCAAACCAGAAACAAAAAACAACTGGTGGTACCCAGGGCCTGGTTAAGACAGGCCTTTGTCTTATCTACTAAGGATGTTGAAGCCGATAGGTCAAAGTTCAAAGCCTGCTTAGACTACTGAATGAGACCTGGTTTCAAAGTAAAGTAGTTAGAGGGTGGGAATAAGTTCGGTGATTTTCTAATATACTCAACACCCAAATTTCAGTCCCTCGTACTGCAAAGCAACACTTCGGTGGTATTAGAGAAGGTTCCTGGGTTAGTTGTGTATGGTAGTCACCTGCTTCTGTGCTGAGCATCACCCCACTCCGTCAGACTTTGATTTCACACAGCAGAAAGGAATCTGAATTGGAGATGCAGCTGGGTAGCACAGCATGCTGACCAGCAGCTCTTCTTGCGGTGATGTTCTTGAAGTATGGCTAGTTTAACTCAAAGAATTCAAGGTTTTTAAATCCAGTGTGTGTGTGTTTGTGTGTGTCAGTGTGCGGCTGTGGCTGTGTCTTAAGTAATCCAAATTGTCCTCAGTCCTTTTCCTCAGCTCCCCCCCAGTTCTAGAGTACAAATTGTCCTCAGTCCTTTTCCTCAGCTCCCCCCCAGTTCTAGAGTACAAATTGTCCTCAGTCCTTTTCTTCACCCCCCCCCAGTTCTAGAGTATAAATTGTCCTCAGTCCTTTTCCTAGCCCCACCAGTTCTAGAGTAAAAATTGTCCTCAGTCCTTTTCCTCACCCCCCAGTTCTAGAGTACAAATTGTCCTCAGTCCTTTTCCTCATCCCCCCAGTTCTAGAGTACAAATTGTCCTCAGTCCTTTTCCTCACCCCCCCAGTTCTAGAGTACAAGCGTGAGCCATCACACAATAAAGAACTGAATTTTTAATTTTCACTAATTTACACGAAATTACATGGTAATCACATCTGTCTTCGGGGTGACTTTAGGAAGGGGACCTCATGGAGCAAAGCTATGATTTTACTGTGAGAACCAGAGTCTCATAGTACACCAGGTCATGTGAGCGTCTTTTATAGGTGAGACCTTCCTTTGTAAGAATCTAATGAGCTGACACAGTGTTAGGATAGACCCATTTTTTGATAAAATTTGTAGGAAAGTAAAACATTCCAATACTTTAGTGTCTGTTACTCTCATCAAGAAGTATGTCTTGTCTTCCGGAGTCTGTGGAATAAACACCAATCAGGAGTAGAAACCATCCTTCAGCTTCTTGTAGGAATAACCTGGAACTGCTTCCCAATTCCTGAAATGAAAAACAACTAATTTGAAAATGTTAGAATTTTTTTTTTTTAGGACAGGGTCTCCATATGTAGGATGGGCTATCCTTAAGTTTACTGTGCTGCCCAGGCTGGTCTCCAACTTGGGATTCACCTCATGAATTTGGAATTATGCTTGCTATTTTTATGTCAACTTGACTCAAGCTAGAGTCATTGGAGAAGAAGGAGCCTCAATGAGAAAATGCCTCCATAAGATCTGACTGTAAGCAAGTCTGTGGGACATTTTCTTAACTAGTAACTGATGTGGGAGGGCCTAGCCCATTGTATTCCCACTGGACTGGTTGTCCTGGGTTCTGTAAGAAAGCAGGTGAGTTCCAGGACAGGTTCCAAAGCTACAAAGAAACCCTGTCTCAGAATAAACAAACAAACCACCAACAGACAAATGGAATAAAAAAGAAAGCAGGTTGAGCAAACCATGAGGAGTAAGCCAGTAAGCAGCTCCCCTCCATGGCCTCTGCATCAGCTCCTGCCTCCAGGTTCCTGTCCAGTGTGAGTTCCTGTCCTGACTTTGAAGAACAGTAATGATAGAGTGTAACCCAAATAAACCTTTTCCTCTCCAGGTTCCTTTGGTCGTGGCATTTCATCACAGTAATAGTAACCCTAATTAGAACAGGATGCTTCAGCCTTCTGAATGTTGGAGTTACAAGTGTACGCCATTGTGGTCAGCAAATATGTAAATTACTTCTAAGTTGGCTTCTGCTCCACCTGACCAACACATTTTCTCACTTATTTGAGCCGTTCCCTTTCCTAGAGAGTATTTATTTTGCATTTTATCTACATTGGAACTCTGTTGCTTAAAGCCACCATTTTAGCCTATTTTTCTCTGAGGAAGAAACTAGTTCTTTACAGTATCTTTCATTGGCAAGTATAAAGGAAACTATAGGAAACATAGATGTGTAGGAAGTGAGGGAGGTATTATTATAAAAGAAGGAAGTAGAGGAGCACTGAAATCCCCCCCCACACACACACCATTTGTTTACTTCTCGATTTTGTAATCTTTGGTACCAGGAAGAAGTGAACTTGAGATTGTTCAATGCATCTGGTTCAGTCGTGGGATAGCGTTTCTTTGTCGCAGATGCTCAAGAGATGGTTTGTTTTTGTTTTCTCTCAGTCAGGATTTATGAGGGGCTTTGTAGATGGCTGTTTAAGGTAATCATGCTGTTACCTGCCTGGGAAACTAGTGAGTATCAGTGTTCTCTATAGGTTTTCCGTGCCTGGCAGTCTGTGTGTTCTTTGTTTATTTATCCCTCATCTCTTTGAAGTTTCTTTTTATGTATTCTACAAAGCCTACTGCTCAAAAGCTGCTATTGCAGATTGTCTTGGGAATCAGTTTGTGGCACTAAAGTAATAGTTTAATGATTTCATAGCAGCTGTGCTAGTTGATTAAAACAAAATTCATGTGTTAGAATTCCATTTTTTTCAGTTGGAAGAAGTATTTATTATTCATGCACACACACATGAGTGGAGTTGTGTTGTGACATGCCTGTGGAGGTCAGAGGACAACTTTGTGGGTTCAGTTCTCTCCATCTTTATGTGGGTTCTGGAAATTAACCTTAGGTTGCTAGGCTTGCAGGGCAAGCACTGTTACTCACTAAGCCATCTTGATGGCCCCAAAGTACTTTTATAGATACATTTTTATTTCAGTGTTCAAATTAAGACTTTATTAAAAACTAAGATAGGTTCTTTTCAAAATATAATTAATTTTTTCTGCAAGTTAATGCTGTGTTTATGATTTGTTGATACTTTCTAGATTGCATCATTCATCAAGTGAAAAGCGGTTTCTACAATGCTGCGAGTTTACTTGGATTCCCATGCCAGCTGACCACAAAACCCATGGTGTCTTCTGCTTGTAATGGAACACGGAATGTGGCCCCTGCAGGAGAGGTCAGTGGGGCTGGGATATTGGTCTTTTTTTTCACTTCTTGTTGTTTTGTGTGGAAATGGAACCCAGGGCCTTGTATATCTTTTTTTTCAGACAGGGTCTCTTTTCATAGCTCTGGTTGTCCTAAAACTCACTATGTAGACTTGGCTGGTCTCAAACTCACAGAGATGCACCTGCCTCTTATCTTTTGAGTACTAGGATTACAGGGTGCCTGAAATGGGTCTTCTAAATCTAAGTCCAATTTATCTACACACTGATGTTTGTACTTAGTACTAGGATTACAAGGTGCCTGAAATGGGTCTTCTAAATCTAAGTCCAATTTATCTACACACTGATGTTTGTACTTAGTTTGAAAAAAAAATTACATTGTTGTAGCATGACTAATAAAAGCCCAGAGACAGATATTGGGGTTCAAACTGAAGATCAGAAAAGCAAAGCAGCCAAGCCACTAGAGAGTTCTTAACCTCTTCTAAGGCTCAGACAAACCAAAGGGCGATCCTGTCCTCAGAATGACTGTAGACTGCAGTGCTCTCCATCAAACCTCAGACTGTAGACTGAGACCTGAGCTTCTGTCTCCTCCTGTTTTATATTCCTCTCTAGTGCTGGGATTAAAGGCATGCACTGCCACCGCCTAACTAGTGTGGCTGCTGGGATTAAAGGTATGTGCCACCACTGCTTGGCCTGTATGGCTCACTAGTATGGCTAACATTGCACTCTGATCTTCAGGCAAGCTTTATTAAAACACAAATAAAATATCACTATACATTGCAATATATTTTTTAACATTGAATTTAAAAAATATTCTCAGTCTTTTGGGGGAATTAACATATAGATTGACCTATTTCCAGAAATTATGCAATTGTTAGCTTTGATATGAAGATCAAGAAACTAAAGGTAAAAATTTAAATATTTTAAAAATATTTATAAAGAATGTTAGGGGGCCAGCAAGATGGCTCAGTGAGTAAAGACTCAAACAAACTCAGGCTTTGCTGCTGAGCCTGATGAACTTAGTTCAATCCCCAGGACCCATACTGTAGAAAGAGAGAACAGTTTCCTGGAAGGTGTCCTCTGACCTTCATGCATGCATGCATGCATGCACAGGCACTGCTGCATGTTCACGAGCTCACATGCGAGCACGCGCGCGCACACAAAAGGAATGTAATATTTTTAAAGAAGAATATTGGCTCATTTAGCTTCATGGCACACTCTTATGATCCTAGTGCTCAGAAGCCTGCTGCAGAAGAGTTAGATGAGCTTGGACATTTAGGACTATTTGTGACAATCCAGTGAGACCCTTGCCTAAAAAACAAAAGGAAGAAAGAAAAGAAAAGGCCAGGTATAGTGGCTAATGCCTGTAATCCTTAGGAGTGGAGGCAGAAGAATCGGTGTGAGCTTGAGACTAGCCGGGCTCCATAGTGAGTTCCAGGCCAGCCTGGGCTACAGAGTCAAGTACTCTTTTCAGAACAAAAGACCAGTTGAGTGAGCGTGAGGTCAGCCTGACTGTACAGTGGGCTCTGCCTTGCAAGGGAAATTCGTTGTTTTCTTGTTTAAGTGTTTGTGGGGGAAATGTAATTATTTTTTTTTAACTCCTGTCAGTTTTGACAGCTTTTTTTTATCTCAACGATATTATTTCTGTGTGCTAGCTTGAAAATACTCATGGCTAGAGTAAGCTTTTATATTAGAAATGTTTTAAGTTGCAAGCTGGGATGCTACAGAAGCGACTGCTTTGTTTTAGGTATTTTCGAGCTCTTCATCTTGTGAACTGACGGGTTCTGGATCCTGCAACAGCATGCTGAAACTGGGTGAGGTGTCAGATTGTTCTTAGCTGCCCTTCTGCCTGTGTCCCCTTGGCCTGCAGGATGTGAAAGGAAAGCACTCATTTGGGTAGGATGAGAATGAAGGCCTAGTCTCTTTACTGTCCATCCAAACAAGTAGGGCTGAGGTCTGCCTTTTACCAGACATAGGACTCTTCAAAAGTTCTTTGACCTCAGTGTGTTTTAGTTTCTTATCTGGAAAAGGGGCCAATAATGTACTCAATTTTAATTTTTTGTTTTGTTTTGTTTTTTAGTCAAACCTCAAGTAAATAAGAACAAGTCAGAAGTCTTGAGCATTGTGTTTGAAAGTTTTCTATCTTGTAGAGTATTTTAGTTAAAAGACAACTTTGGATGTTGTTTCTCGGGTGCCATTCGGGTGGAGGCACACACCTTTCATCCCAGCACTCAGGAGGCAGAGGCAGGTGGATCTCTGTAAGTTTGAGGTCAGCCTGGTCTGCAGAATGAGTTCCAGGATAACCAGGGCTACATGGAGAAACCCTGTCTTGGAAAACAAAACAAGAACAACAACAAAAACAAGTATAGGTTTTATCTTAAATTGTTGGGACTGGTTTTACAGCTTCTTATGGACCCCAGCAGTTGAGCATCCCTGGTCTAAATTCTGAAATCTGAAACCGGAAACCTTGTCATAAACACTCAGGTTTCACATGAAAGATGTTCATCCTGGAGCTTAATTTTAGCATTCTTGTCTGAGGTGACTACTGTGTTTGTTATATATATATTAATGTGACTGCAGATCAAGTCTCATTGATTAAAAAGCATGAAAGGGGGCTGGAGAGATGGCTCAGAGAATAAGAGCACTGGCTGCTCTTCCAGAGGTCCTGAGTTCAATTCCCAGTAACCACATGGTAGCTCACAACCATCTATAATGAGATCTGCTACCCTCCTCTGGCATATAAACAGAACATTTTATATATAATAAATAAATCTTTTTAAAAAACAACAACATGGAAGGGCTGGAGAGATGGCGGGGTGTGCACTCTTGTAGAGGACCTGTGTTTGTATCCCAGTACCAACAACAGGCAGAACTCCAGCTCCAGGGGGTATGATACCCTCATCTGAACTCACACACAGACGTGTGTGTGTGTGTGTGTGTGTATACACATTCACACATAATTTAAAAATAAGAAAAATAAATCTTTAGAAAAAAATCCCAAGAGCTTACTATATGCTAGGCACCAAGTCAGCTTGTCGGGAATAGCAGGAGACCTTGTTCTTGCTCAGAGTTCATATATTTAATGAGCAACCCTAAGTTCCTGCTTCTTGCAGCTGTATAGACTTCCATGTTGCCATTAGACCTGAGGGGAGAGCGTAATTGTATTTGTATGCACTGCACAAAATAGTGTTGTGGGAAACTCAGAAGAAGCCAGAGTTGTGAAGAATGGTCTTAGTACCTGCCATGTATGTAGAATTGTACTTTGAAAGAGGTAGCTAGTGAGAATCAGTGCTACAGAAGTTGAGCTTCTGAAGCCAAAGCTAAAGAAACGAAGCTTTATACTTATATTCCTCATACTTTAGTTAGGTTAGGGTACCTCTTGTGGCACAGAAGTGCAAAGATGAGTGCACATGTACCCTGTGTATTAGTTCCTTGACATTGCTGCGGCCAGAGTGACTGAGACAACAGCATAAGGAGCAAGATCTCTTTTAGCTCATGGTTTTTAAAGTTTATGTAAAGTGAATATGACTTAAGCGTAGTATTTTAATATCAGCTACTTGATTACTGTTGTGGTTTTGTGACAATTGAACTTATGGCCTCATGCATGTTAGGTAATAGTGTATGTACCACAGAGCTATATTCCTAGCCACCATTTCTTTTCTTGAATGTTTTTTGTAACTTTCATGCTAGAGTACTATGCTTTGAAAAAGATGTTAGTCTGTCATGTAAAACTTCTGTCCTAATGCAGACTGTTCACAGTGGTAGTTTTTCCTCTCATTACAAATGTGTTCTTAAAGGTAATAAGTCTCCTAATGGAATAAGTGACTATCCAAAGATCAGAGTGACAGTGACCCGAGATCAGCCACGTAGAGTCCTGCCTTTTGGGTAAGTGTTAAATTCTGCTTTCCTGTAAATGGAACCCACTCCACTGTTGCTAGGCATTTTTACCTTTGTTCTGTTAAATAATACTACGTAGGCACTCTGAGGGTAATAGCTTGCTGAGTAGCATATGACTAGTTAGATTTGAATTTGAGTGTCCATAGTATGATTTGGTTTTGAAAACCATTTTAAGATTTTTATTTTTGATAATTTGTGTATTTTACCTGAATAGATACCGTGTCTTTCATAGCTGGTGTCTGAGGAGGCCAGAAGAGGGCATTGACCCCCAGCCCTGATCCTCTGGAAGAGCAGCCAGTACACCTAATCACTGAGTCATCTCTACAAACCCATTTTATTTTTTTGATAGTTTTTTTATTTATTTAAGAATTTCACGCAGTATATCATGTTCATCCTCCTTCTGCAACTCCTCCCTGCCTACTCACTTTCATGTCCTCCCCCTCCTCCCTGCCCAGTTACCTTATATCCTCCCCCCTCCTCCCTGTCCACTCACTTTCATGTCTTCCCCCTCCTCCCTGCCCAGTCACCTTCATGTCCTCCCCTCCTCCTCTTTCTTCTCCTCCTTGCTCTCCCATCTAGTCCATTTTATGTTTTAACTTCTTCTGAGTATGGGATGTGCTTTGGAATATGATGAATAGACCTGGTGTCACTTGGTTGAAGAGAAGTGAGGTTCTCTTTCCCAGAAGCAGTCAGATACCAGTAGCTCCTAAGCTTGGGGTAGGACTTTGTCTGGTGTGAGCTTCCACAGTTTTTGTACATGTTGTTACAGTCTCACTGTGAGTTCATAAGTGCATCTGCCTGTTATGTATGGAAAACTCTTGAAGTTACCTCTGGTTCTTACAATCTTCTGTTCTTCTGCATAGATCCCTGAGCCTTGAGGGAAGAGATGTGGTATAGACACCCAGTTAGGGCTGATCATTCCAAAGTCTCTTATTCTCTGCTCATTGGCCCATTGTGGGTTTCTGTGTTAATAGCCATCACCAGGAGAAGTTTGATGAGGATTGAGGGACACACTGGCCAGTGGTTATAGACATGATTCATTAAGAGTCATTTTCATTGTTATATGCATTTAGCAGAATAATAGTAGTAGATTTTCCACTTTGAGCCCGGTACCTCTCCAGCCACAGATTCTTGGCCTTAGTTTCAGGCATGGCTTCCATCTCATGGAGCAGACCTTAAATCCAGTCAGAATTAGCTGGTTAATTAGTTATGGTTACTCCCATAACATTTGTGCTATTAATTCACTGTTAGTATAGCTTGCCGTGTGCATAGCTGGGTGAGTTTGATGATTACTTTTTCCTCTGTTGGTCTACATAGTACCTTCCAGCACTATGAAAGCTAACCAATATGACTTAATCTTTCAGTTGAGTGCTTGCTAGATTTCTTTGTGTTCTGTGACTCAAGTAGATGGTGCTCTTCAGCAATAAGATATTACTGCCAAGTTCTGGATGATAACCAAGAGCATTGGCAATAGTTTATAATGTTTAGGGGGTTGGTCTATGGGACCCTGTTAGGCAACAACTCAAAAAAGAGGTAGTCCATTAGGGATTATATTTGGTATTGTATGGTGTCTCGTTAGAGAATGTACTTTCTTCTCAGCAGCTATTGTAATTTTTTTCAAAATTGACTACATCTTAGCACATAAGCAAGTCTCAGTATAAATGTAGGAAGACTAAAATAACATCCTGCATCCTTTCTGACCACAAAGGAATAAAGCTGGATATTAACAATCATAGAAACAACAGGGGTACCCAGACTCAAGGGAACTAAACAACATACTACCAAATGACAGTTGGGTTAAGGGAGAAACCAAAGCGAAATAAAAAACATCCTAGAATTAAGTGAAAATGAAAACACAATATATACATTTATTTTATGTGTATTAGTGTTTTGCCTTTGTGTGCCTGTGTATATACCATGTGCAGTGCCCTTGGGAGCCAGAAGAGGGCATTAGAATCCCTGGAATTGGAGATACAGATAGTTGTTAGATGCTTTGTGGGTGCTAGGAACTGAACCCTGGTCCTTTGAAAGAATGGCAAGTGCTCTTACCCACTGAATAATCCAACTTCCCTAAAAACGATCTTAAAAAGAATTGATACTCACTTTCTTTTAAACTCTGTTTGTGTTTGTGTGTATGTGTGTGTATGCATATATATGTACAAGTGTACTGTGTGTGTGTGTGTGTGTGTGTGTGTGTGTGTACAGAAATCTTTACAACCTGATATAATTTTGGGGGGGGGGTGTCTGGTTTGAGATAGTTTCTCTGTTTAAGTCCTGTGGACTATGGCTATCTTATAGACTAGGCTCACCTTAAACTCAAGAGACCCACCTGCCTCTGGAGTACTGGGATTAAAGGCACAGCTCAGCTCACCCTGGTAAGTTTTGTGCACTGAACATACATGTCAGCTCTGTAAAATATTATTTTATCAATAATTTTCTTTCCTCTTAATTTTTTTTTTCTTTCAAGACAGGGTCTCTCTGTGTGGCCTTGGCTATCCTGGAACTGGCTCTGTAGACCAGGCTGGCCTCAACTCACAGAGGTTCACCTGCCTCGGCCTCCCAAGTGCTAGGATTAAAGACGTGTGCCACCACTGCTCAGCCCTCTTAAAATTTTTTATGCATGGGGCTGGAGAAATGGCTCATCGGTTAAGAGCATTGCCTGCTCTTCCAGAGGTCCTGAGTTCAATTCCCAGCGACCACATGGTGGCTCACAACCATCTGTAATGAGGTCTGGTGCCCTCTTCTGGCCTTCCGGCATACACACAGACAGAACATTGTATACATAATAAATAAATATTTTAAAAAAATTTATGCATTTAACATGTGTGTGTGGGGGGGGGTGTCAGAGAGAGAGAGAGAACACGCACAAAAGACAGTTTGTGAAAGTTGGTTCTCCCTGCATCATGTGGGCTCCAGGTCATCAGGCATGGCAGCAAGCACCTTTACCCACCAAGCTATTTTGTCATTTGTCCTCTTGATTATTGTCACTTTCTAGAGTTGCTATTGCTTGGATATCTTAAGTTCAAAGTCTTTTGCCTTGTTCCTTTTAAAGCCATGTTTTGTCAGGTTTGATGACTAAGATCTTTAATCTGAGCACTAAGAGGCAGAGGCAGGCATATCTCTGAGTTCAAAACTAGCCTGATATACCTAGTAAGTTCCAGGACAGCCAGGGCTACATTGTTGGTGTACAAAAGCATTCCATAATATCCTGGAATGGAGTATAACAAAGATTTACTTATCTGGGGATAAACTCACAGAAAGAGTAGCAATCCACAGTCCTCTGCATGCACTGGGAACTGGAATCGAATCCAGCCGTCAAGAGGCCTGCACACACTTTTCACCTGCATTGATTGTGTATAAGGCCACACCCAAAATGGGCCGGTATCTTAAAGGCTATTGGCTGAGGGAGTTCCCACAGCACCTTCCCCTTTTGTCTAAATAAGAGAGTTCTAAGCCTAATACAAAACTATATACAATAACAAATATCAAGTATTGTCCAGGGAAAAGAAGAAATTAGAATTACAACCAGCATGAACAACATCAAACAAGAAACATATGCTGAATGCTTCAAAAGTTATCCTAGCCTAGGGATTCTAACTCCTATGTTTAAAATGGCTTGGCTAAGTCATGAGAGGAAAGTCTTCAACCCCATCAAAAAGCTGAAAAGGGAAATAATATTACTTGAGTAAACAGGAAGCACAATCTAGCAACTTCCGAAAGGTGCAAGAAATGACAGAGACAACCAGCTGCCTAAGCAATCACCCAAACTCTCATTTGTAACTTTGGGGCAACCAACTTTGGCAGACAGACCATTTTCAGAGACAGGAAAATTTGAAAAACCATCTTACCTTGTCTTGGAAAAGTTTGGTGGGAGTCTTTTTGCATGTATCCTGCTTGTCCAGTCTGGACACGATGCATTTTGTCAGTGGTTGAGGCAGGGCAGTTCTTTGCCCAAAGGCCAGTTTTGCCAAGAAGAAACCAAGCTTCAATTGGAGTGTCTTCAGTGCCCAACATTTAGTGCAATGTGATCTAAAATTGTATTAATATACAGAATGTCTTAAGCAGAGGTAGAAATGTGTATACATACAATATGACAAAATAGCTTTGCATGGGCGCACAAATATTGTAAACAGAAATAGGAGCATATTCAAAATAACTAATTTGAATTTGTATCAATATACAAGAATATATACAAAGTACATTGTCTTAAATAATAATTTAATCTACCTATTATCCCATCCAGTTCCTTTTTTTTTAATCAGAAGAAATCTCTAAGCTTGCTTCATTTCCACCCCCAACCCTATACCACTTATAACCAACCCCTAATAGATGTCCTTAACCCTGAGGACAAACTTTGTTGGGAGAGGGGACGTAGTCTTCTAGAATTACTTCTAGCTGTCAGGGGGCGATGTTATTTCTTTGGGATCTTGTAAAAACTAAAATGATGGTTAAGTTTCAAGATTACTGTCTGGTATAATTGCAGATAGTCTCTGAGTAGTCGATAGGGTTTTCTGAAGTTCTTATTTGAAGCTGTGGCCAGAACGTTGTAAGAAGGTGCACCATCTCAGCCAAGTTGGAACCATCTTGAGCAGCTTGTAACCCAAAACTGATCTTAGAGTGGTGCTAGCAGCATAATGACGTCACATCAACCAGGTGGAATCGTTGTTGTGGGGCCCCATCTTCTTCCTGGAAACGCCAAAGATTACTGCAGGAAAATTTATTGTTCATTGTGGAAAACTTAAATATTATTCATACAGACATATATTAAATGAAAGGTACCATAAAAAATAGGTATGAGGAGAAGTAAAATTTTTTGAAAGTAGAGTTTTGATAATATTAGTCCCTAAATTTTATCTTCCTTCTGTCCCATACCAGGTGGCTCCTGATATGAGACAGAAACTATGACTTTTTTTTTAACAACATGCTTGGAATTAGGGAAGGATAGCCACTGTCAAACTCCAAAACCAGCTTTGATTTTTAAGTGAGTTGCTACTACCATTAATTATACTGAGAAGTAGGGAGCTATGTATGTTTACTACATAAAGAGACCCTGCCTCAGAACAAACAAACAAACCCCATGGCATGTTTTATTGATTTCTGTTGTTATTGCTGTCGGTTTGATTGTTTTTTTTAGGTTTTGTTGTTTGTTTTTTGATTTTCGTTTTTATTATTGTTGGTTTTTTTTGTTTTTTGTTTTTTTTTTTTAGTTTTTCGAGACAGGGTTTCTCTGTGTCTTTGGAGCCTGTCCTGGAACTAGTTCTGTAGACCAGGCTGGTCTCGAACTCACAGAGATCCGCCTGCCTCTGCCTCTGCCTCCCAAGTGCTGGGATTAAAGGCGTGCACCACCATCGCCTCTGTAGACCAGGCTGGTCTCGAACTCACAGAGATCCGCCTGCCTCTGCCTCCGGAGTGCTGGGATTAAAGGTGTGCGCCACCATCGCCCTGCTGTTGTTTTTTCTTTTTTGAGATAGAATCTCAACCACATAGTCCACACCAAGCTGGAATTTATGTAACTGAGGCTGTCCTGAACTCACTGTGTAGTCTAAGTTGACTTTGAACTCTTGGTTTTTCTGTTTTAGCTTCCTGGTTTTTTTCCTAAGCTCTCATAGTTTTTAAATTGTAGGAGTCCTCTCCACTCGGCATGAATTTTTTTCTTTAAGTATCTTGCTCCAGTTATAAATGTCCAGTGTCTTTTCTTATTTCAAAAACTGTCTATTATTTTACTTTTCTTTGAACTTGTTCTTTCTGTTCCCCAGGGCTTTACCTGAGCCCCTACTGCCTTGGTTTCTTTTAGTCTTTTCTTTCAAGTTAGATTCTTTATTACAAATTCTGGGTCAGAGCCGGGCAGGAGTGTGTGCATGCCTTTAATCCTAGCACGCAGGAGGCACAGGCAGACAGATCTCTGAGTTCAAGGCCAGCCTGGTGTACAGAATGAGTTCTAGGACAGTCAAGGCTACACAGAGAAACTCTGTCTTGGAAAAAAATAAAACAAAATTCTGGGCCTGGAGATGGCCGTTAGTAAAGTGCTTGTCGTCCAGACACGAGGGCCTAACTTTGGTTCTTAGCATTCGTGTCAAAGCTGGCCTACAGCTGCACAAGTCTTTCAACTCCAAGTGCTGGAGGTGGGGCTCCCAGATTCAGTGAAACCTAGGCTCAGTCACCTCAAAAAGTGAGCTGGAGAGCAACTGAAATAGATGCCTGGTGTTGGCCTCTTGCTTTCACAAGTACATGTGTGCAAATGTGAACCTATACAAACACAAATCTGGAGGTCCTTGGCTAACGACTTACAATTAAAGTGTACATTTTCCTTCTGTGCATGTCAGTTTTGCTCTGAGTTTCCCGTCGGTGTTTTGAAGTTCGCTCAGTCTGACTGGTGCTCTGCAGCATCCGCTTTTGCTTCCTCAGTTACATGTAGATGTATTTTTTTCTGAACCATTTGAGAGGTAGCACTTGCTTGGATTGGATTTCTGCTGTTTTTCTTAAATATTTGATTTCATTTCTTTAAGGGTGAGGACATTGATTTATATAATTATAGGTTATAAAGTTTGGCTTTTTTTTTTTTATAAGTTTTACTTAAATTTATCCATTTTAGGTTCTTCCCTGTCCAGGACCAGGATCCAGTTCAGGATTGCATAGTATTTGTTTTCCGTCTTCTAAAATCTGCTTTAATCCTGAGCATCTCCTTAACCTTCCTTTGTAATGGCATTAGTATTTAAATTTAAGAGACTGTGGATGTTTTTAGAGATGGTACAATGTTTTTGTAAAAATTGTATTGGACATGTTGTATCCTTTTCAAAGCACTTACCAAGAACTATGATATCAGTTTGGGCTGCTGGCAGTAACAAGGAGAGAGGCAGGTTTTGTCACCAGCAGAAGTGACACAGCTTTCTTGCTGTATTTAGTTTCTTTATTAATCATTAACCTTTTCCTTCCCTTCCCTCTCCATCCTTTTCCTTCCGGTTTCATTTTTTTTTCTTTTCCCCTCCCTCTTCCTCTTTCTCCTCTTCCTTCCCTTCCCTCTTCACCCCTCCCACTTTTCCTTCCAAGCTTTAGGGATTGAACCCAGGTCCTTGAATATTAGTTGAATATTCTACCACTCATTGATCTACACCCCCAGCCACTCCTGACATTCACCCTTTAGAAATTGAGATGGCTCTTGTTACCTTGCCTAACTGGTTTTAGATTTTTGGCTTGAAGCATTTTTAAGCCTCTGAATGGCTAGGACTATAGCGAGCTGCAGTTTCAGCATCTAATTTGCTAGCCTTTAGCTGATATTTCAGTGGTGCACACTGAGTAAAGGAAAAGTAGCTGCTGGGGGAGAGGTGTGTGCTGTAGGGAGCTAAATATGGGGTTAGGGTGGAAACCTGGCTGTGAGGAGGAGGGCTTTCATGTGACAGCTCTAGTGACCAGAGCAGACGTCCTGTAATGGAATGCTGGGATATCTGACTCTTACAGGTAATGATTGCTTAAGAGCTAGCAGTCTTAAACTAGAACAGCAGAATAATCAGATGACCTAGCAACCTAAATCTCATCAGTGATCTCTCTCTCTGTCTCTCTCTCCTTTTATTCTTCAGTTACACATTGAAATCAGAAGGCTATAATAGAAGACCAAGTGGTCGTCGCCATAGCAAAAGCAATCCAGAGAGTTCCTTAACATGGAAACCTCAGGAGCAGGGTGTAACAGAGATGGTTTCGGAAGAGGGTGGCAAGGGTGTGAGGCGTCCCCATTGCACAGTGGAGGAGGTAAGCCCTTTCAGCCTGGTATCTTAAAGAAATGTTTTTAATGACTTTTTGAGTAATAATTTGTGTACTGTGACATACAATTCAAAAGGTACTGAAGGGGTACAGTGATTATAAGTGTCCCAGTGTCTGTCCCTTCCTGGCCTCCCCAGCCTGCTTTGACTCATAATAAGTACTGTTGTTGTACGGTCAGTACCCGGAGCTACTCTGGACATGCATCTCTGAGTCAGTTTCAGATGTTAAGAAAGGATCCCATTAGGAAGAGATTGCTTTTCAACTTTATTTATTTATTTTTTTTGAAGACAGGGTCTCTCTATAGCCCTGGCTGTCCTGCGATACCCTGTGTAGACTAGGCTGACCTCTTAACTCACAGAAATTTGTCTGTCTTGCCTCCTGAAAGCTGGGATAAAACACGTGCACCGTCGTGCCCTGCCTTACTTACTTTGATGAACTTTAGTAGCTGTGTTCAGTAGAGGTGGTGAATGATGCTCCGCTCTGCTTTTCCTCCCTTTCAGAGTATGTAGTAAGAGGGGGAGATGATAGTCCTTCATTTCTCCACATGGCAGTGTTGAGCATGATTTCTGTCTCTGCTGTTTCCCAATTCCACCCACTGTTTGAATTTGGTGGGTGGTTTGGGAGCTGCTTGGTTCATCAAAGAAATATTTATTCAAGTCCTAGATACTGCACTAGTTTTTAGTAATTCGGGTTGTGAATCCTAGATTTGGCCCCTGCCTTCAGCAGTTTTACATAACTTATAATTCGGCAGACAAGCCAAAGGAATTGTGGGCCAGAGGCCCTCTGTAGAATTTCAGAAGAGAAGCCTGAGTGTTTCAGGAGATCTGAGATATGACTAAGCAGATAGCAGATAAGGTGGTGGGCAGTTAGTCTTAGCAAGGACACGTTTGTTAATTGAGAATAATACATAGCATACAGGGAGAACCTGAGGCCCAGATTTCAGCTCTGGATAAATATATGTCACTGACCAAGATACCCTGTGTGTTTAGGGGGAAGATGCTGACTTCAGTTTTGGACATTGTTTAAAGTGCCCGTGAAACACGCAAGAAGACCTCTCCTGTAGACTCTTGGATATAGGTGATGGGAGTTTTGAGAAGAAGGCAGGGTTAGAGACATGTTTCTGAATTTTCTACATATTGTTGTAATTTAGTTCAAGGGAGCTGATAAGAGTATTCAGGGGAAGATGTAGTGTGAGACGAGATATGGGCAGAGCCGTCAGCACTTATGGCAGGCAGAAGAGAGCCTGACGGGCAGTGAAGACTGATTGGAAGAGGTTACTGTCCAGGAAGGCCAGGCGAGGTCCGCTGGGTGAGGTGCACCACAAATAATTAATTAATGTGGCTGCAAGGCCATTGGTGATGTAGACTCTTAATTATGAAGTGGATTCTTTCTGTTAATTTCTGGTCAACTCAGCTTTTTTCAACTTAATTCTGTCAAAGACGCAAATGCCTCCAAGATCTAGCACAGTGGTTCTTAACCTTTCTCATGCTGCGACCCTTTAATAAATAGTTCCTCATGTTGTGGGGACCCCCAACCTTAAAATTAGTTTTTGCTGCTACTTCATAACTGTAATTTTGCTACTGTTGTGAATCGTAATGTAAATATCTGATGTGCAGGTGGTCTTAGGCCACCCCTGTGAAAGGGCTGTTGGGATCAGGACCCATAGGTTGAGAACCGCTGATCTGTCAGACAATGTAAACGAGTGAAGTAGCGTGGAAAGCAAATGGCCTACCTAAAGGTGGTAGCTCCAGGCCGTTGATTCGTTTTTTTTCTAAAGAGGTCAAGATTTTAGATTTTTAAGTTTTCTTTTTTTTTTAAAGTTGGTATTTAATTAAAGCAATTTTAAGAACAGTGTTCCTCAAATAAAGTTCATCTGTGGGCTGCATCTCACCAGCCAGTGTCTGGTTAAATTTGAGTTTAGGCTTCATGAGCTTCTACTCACCTTGCATATTTTCTTATCCAGGGTGTCCAAAAGGATGAAAGGGAGAAATACCGAAAGTTATTGGAGCGACTTAAAGAAGGTAGTCATGGAAACACTCTCCCTCCCGTATCTTCACATCATAGGTAAGAACTGACGAGTGCTTTCTTAGCATATATCCTTAGTGTATATCCTTTGCTAACATGTGTCCTTAGCATGTACCTTTCTTCTGTTTCTAGCGAGGTGCTGGTGTGAAGCGAGCTGGCCGTGGAGCTTGTTTGACACTGTAGTGTAGTGGCTTACAAAATGTAGTTTTCCGTTAGCTTTACAGACCTTTGCCTACATGAACTCTTTTTTTTTTTTTTCTGGGAAGGGGGATGTTTTTGTTTCTCATTATTTAGCACAGGCTGGCCTAGAACTTATAATTCTTCTGCCCCAGCCTCCCACATGCTGAGATTATACCCATTGAAAACCACTTCCAACTTATATGAACTCTTACTCATGTACAGAAAGGGAATCAACTCGCCCAGTCTCCTCGACACAGTTATCTGTGTCTCTGCCTTTGTCCTAGCTCCTTTCTTCTGTTCCCTTTTTATCTTTTTTTTTTTTTTTTTTGATTTTTCGATACAGGGTTTCTCCGTAGCTTTTGGTTCCTGTCCTGGAACTAGCTCTTGTAGACCAGGCTGGCCTCGAACTCAGAGATCCTCCTGCCTCTGCCTCCCCAGTGCTGGGATTAATGGCGTGTGCCACCACCACCCAGCACCCCTTTTTATCTTCACTCCCTCACAGCCTCTCCTGTATTTCATTTTTCCTTTCTCCTCCCCATACACACACACAGTCTCCGAGGCATCTAGTGATTGCATTTTAGAATCCTCTGCTTAGGAATAAGAGCAAAGTCATAAGAAGTTTGCTTGTTAATTCAACATGCAGGTGATTTGAAAAGATGTACTTTTATCTGGAGGAGTAGGCAGGAAGGTGTAAGCTCAGGATTTCAGTTCGCGTGGTAATTCTAACAAGTGATTGCAAATACACAGAGTCCTCTGAAGTGTGGAATGATACACACAGTCGTATGAAGTGTGGGACTTCAAGCTGAGTCTCAGGATTGTCTAGCTTATTGAATGCAGAAAGAACAAATTATCATTTGGAAGTTTAACTTTGGTTATTGCACATCATAGGTTTTTGTTGTCGTCCTGATTTTAAAGGTTGGAATGTTAGTCCTTTCTCTGCGTGACTAAGGCCTTACCTTTTGTGCCTGA
Organism: Microtus oregoni; assembly: GCF_018167655.1. NCBI lineage: Eukaryota > Metazoa > Chordata > Mammalia > Rodentia > Cricetidae > Microtus > Microtus oregoni. The sequence goes on from NW_024543088.1 coordinate 24,342,849, forward strand.
GCTGATCTTTCTCCTTTTGTCTTTTTAAGTTCTCAGAGAAGTCAGATGGACACGTTAAAGACCAAAGGCTGGGTGGAGGAGCAGAGTCATGGAGTCAGAACAACCCACTTTGTTCCGAAACAGTGTGAGTTCCAGACTGAGCTCCATCATAAGACATTGACCTTGGCTCATGTGAGCGCATGCTTATGAGGTTGCAAATCAGTACACTATTCAAAGATGCTATATCAAGCTGTATTGTCAGACTTCAAGGCATTGGCTAGCACTTACTTGAAGTTTTATTTTAAAAAAGAAAAATGCTATTAAGGTTCAGTTGATTAATTAGGATTAATGCCTGTATAGTAGTATATTTTGTGAGACTAAAATTAATTTACTTCATATTAACTGTCTTATCTTTCTCCAATACTGTTCACTGAATGTCTTTAGCTTATTGAATGATCTGTTATCAGTTTGTGATCAAGCTTATATTGAAGGAAGAAAAAGTGACATGCATTTTAGAGGTGCTTGTGTGTGCGGCAGCCAGTGGCTTTGGAGTTCACGTTAACACCAGTGCAAACAAATGTGCTGATACTGTGAATCTGACAGTTGACATTCCAGCCTGGGATTGGCAAGTAAAGGATCTTTTCTTTCCATCCCCACAGACAGAGTTGTTGAAACAAGGGGACCTCTCTGTTCAATGAGAAGTGAGAAGAGGTGCGTGGCCCTTTTAATTCTAAGGTTTCATTGAGAGTAAGTCTTCTCACAAGTCACATTTATGAATACCCACGAGGAACCGTGGGCCTCCTCGGTCTGCTAACTAGTCAGCACTGTGAGTAGGTAGATAGTTCTTAAGTCAGACTTCCAAACTGCCGTCGTCTTGTAGCCACCGGGGCTTCGGGAAAGACGTGGGTGACATCCCCAATGGCCACTGTCTCAAACATAGGAACAGTGAAGGTAGTTCTGCTTTCCTTAGGATTTTGGATGGTTATATCTTTATAGCAGACTTGGCCAGCAGTGGCCAGGGTCCAAATCTGGCCCGTCTGGTTTAAGTGAGCCACAGAGGTGAGGAAGTGTGAATAGGGCTGCAAAACCCGAAGTTTGTCCCGGGCCTTCCCAGAGAGGCTTGTTGACCACTTTAAGGGAACTTAACTGTTTAGTGTTTATAAATTTATAAATTATGTGCCAGGATGGGTTCTGGAAGGCATAAACATATCCCCAGAGAGCTCAAAATGGGGTGATTGTTAGCGAGTATCACTCACATGCTGTGACTCTTAGGGACTTCCTAAGAATCGAAATAAATTGATATATTAATATGTAAACAGAAATTGTACAGGAAAGTTTTAAAAGTTTGTAAAGTTGACAACTTTTCACAAGGCTAATTGAAATTCCATTTCAGATAAATTGTGTAGGTGTTACTGTTTAGATTGATTTTGCCTCAGAGGGTTCAGCCCATTGTGATAGGGTAAGCATGGCAAGGTAATGATAGATCAGAAAACAGAGGAAGGGAATGCTGGCTTGAAAGCAGCCTCCCAGCTTGCAGTCTCCAGAGTGCTGGTGCTCATATTCAGAGTGGGCTTGTCCCCTCTGTTGAAAAGCCTCTCATAGACACATCCAGTCGTCTAGGTGGCTCTAATCGAATCATGATTAACCATTGCAAGTTTACCACATGGACAGTACTAAGGTCTTTTACCAACTTGGCAATAGCTAAGCTCCCTTGGACCATAGCTGCTGTGATCTTAAAAGTGTTAGGTAGATGACCATAGGCAGCTCCCTGCAAGGAGGGTACCTTTCTTCTTGAGGCAGGCAGTCTTCAAAATGATTTTACAGGACTGGCAAGATGGTTCAGGAGCTTGCCACCAAGTCTGAAGTTTGATCCCCAGAACCCACTGGTAGAGAGAACCAACCTCCTGAGGTTGCCCTCTGATGTACACTGTGTATTGTAGAACTTCTGTCACCCGTCCAGTAAAGTGTGAGAGTACCAAGAACAAAGAAACCACTTAGTCTTAGTAATAATACAACAGTAAATAAGACAAGGTCACAGTTTTGTGCTTTAGACCCATGGCCAGTTTCTTATTTTAAGGAAAAGTACCTGGGGGGACAGGCAGTTGGGGTGAGTTTTAACAGTACTAATCTTTTTAAGTAATTACATCATCCTTGTCCATCCCTTTCGTCCTTTGGCTCAGCATTTTCTTTCCGAGTCTTCTATAAGCTTGGCTAAAATCTTCCAGCAGTAACCATGCTACATCCTGACTGCTAAACTGCCTTTAAAGTTCCTTTGTCACTGCTTTCCCACCCTTCTCTTCTTAAGAGAATGGGCAGGGAGGGGTGTGTGGGGTGTGTGTGTGTGTATGTGCGCGCGTGGAGGTCAGAGGTGGAGGGATGTGTGTGTGTGTGTGTGTGTGTGTGTGTGTGTGCGCGTGCGCACGCGCGCGCGTGTGGAGGTCAGAGGTGGAGGGATGTGTGTGTGTGTGTGCGCATGCGCGCGCGTGTGGAGGTCAGAGGTGGAGGGATGTGTGTGTGTGCGTGTGGAGGTCAGAGGTGGAGGGATGTGTGTGTGTGTGTGTGTGTGTGTGTGTGGAGGTCAGAGGTGGAAGGATTGTGTGTGTGTGTGTGTGCGTGCGTGCGTGCGTGTGGAGGTCAGAGGTGGAAGGATTGTGTGTGTGTGTGTGCGTGCGTGCGTGCGTGTGGAGGTCAGAGGTGGAGAGATTGTGTGTGCGTGTGGAGGTCAGAGGTGGAGGGATGTGTGTGTGTGTGTGTGTGTGTGTGTGTGTGCGTGTGGAGGTCAGAGGCGGAAGGATTGTGTGTGTGTGTGTGTGTGTGTGTGCGTGCGTGCGTGCGTGTGGAGGTCAGAGGTGGAGGGATTGTGTGTGCGTGTGGAGGTCAGAGGTGGAAGCATTAGATTTTTTCCTCAGTCATTTTCTACTTTTTTTAGACAACGTCTCTAATTGAACCTGGAGCTTGTTGCCTGGCTGGCCAGCAAGCCTTAGCCTCCTGTCTCTTCCTCCCTGGAGCTGGGCTATAGCATGTGCTGGTGCACCCGGCTTTTACATGGGTCCCAGATGCAAATTCACTATTTTCCTGACTCATCTACCTCCGCAGTCTTTGGATATAGGGTCTTACTCTGTAAGTAAGCTGACCTCAAGCTCTGATCCTTCTGCCTTTGCCTACTGAGTGTTGAAGTTACGGGCATGTACCACCTCTTCCTACACTTCATCCTCTGTAAAATTACCCTCAGACAAGGTTCCAGATTGCAGCGAAAATAGAGCCATTCTTCACCTTCTAATACCACGGACCTTGTGTGGACCTCATGAGTATGTCTAATGTCCGTATTTCTGTCGGCATCTGGTCTTCTCAGCACCTGTCAGAATCTTCCGTTCATCTCTGCTTTTGGCTTTCTACAGCGTCTCTCTCACCGGTGTCTCTGTTTCCCTGTAGTTTTCTTCAGACTGTTCCAAAATTGTAGGCTCCAGAGAGAGGTCTAGTCCCAGCAGGAACTGCACTTCTCTGGGACCAGTCCTTCATGTTATTTCCTTCCGCTGCCTGCTACAGTGCCCAGTAGAGAGAGACAACCTGAGGGAGGCTTCTGTAGCTCAGTTTCAGAGAGGCCAGTCCTCACGGGGAGGAAAACATTAGCATGGCCCAGTTTATTTACAGCAGGTCAGTGTTCTCAAGACCACTTTTGTTTAGAGATCAGTGAATCCTAATTTCAAAATTTAAAAGAAAAAAAAAATTAAGACAGGATCTTATTTAGCCCAGGCTAGCCACAAATTCATTATGTAGCCTTGAGCAACTGATCTTCCTGCTCTCAGTTCCCTAGGTTCTCGTATTACAGATGTGCACTACTAATAAATCTTATTCTGGAACTACATGTACCGTGTTCAACAGCAGAAGTCTGTAAGTTCTCAATGGTTTCCTTCTCAGGTACTCAAAAGGGAGAGCTGACACAGAGAAGGTGGCGGGACTCCGATTTGAAAAAGAAGGTGTAAGTAGAAGCCCTTGGTAAAGTGTGTATCAGTTGGTTTTTGGTTTTTCAAGACAGTGTTTCTCTGTGCAGCCCTGGCTGTCCTAGAACTCACTCTGTAGACCAGGCTGGCCTTGAACTCACAGAAATCCACCTGCCTCCCAAGAACTGGGATTAAAGGAGTACGCCACCACCACCCGGCCTACTTTCAGTGTGAGTATTAGAATCATTGTTTCAGTGATCTCTGTAGACATACTCAGGTTTTTAATGATAAACATTTAGTGTCTGACAGAGGTATATCCCCCCCCCCCCCCACTTTTGAGGCAGGGTCTCACTGTGTAGCCTTCGTTGATCTGAAGCTTACTATATAGACCATATTGGCCTCAAACTTGTAGAGATCCAGTTGCCTCTGCCTCTAGATTAATTAATTAGAGGTAATTAATTAATTACCTGGGATTACAGGTATGCATGACCACACCCCAACACAGAAATAGATTTACTGAATCTTTGTTACTTATATTTTAGTTACATAGAATTACAAAGTGGTAAGCATTCCCTTATCTAATGTTCTGATGGACTCTTGTGTTTATCACTTGTCACTCACTCAGCCAAAGCAAAGAATGCTGACAGTCTTAGCACTTAGGGAGGCCCAAGTCTAGACAACACAGTGAGAGCTGTTGTTTCTGTAAAATGAAGGAGGGAGCCGGGCGGTGGTGGCGCACGCCTTTAATCCCAGCACTCGGGAGGCAGAGGCAGGCGGATCTCTGTGAGTTCGAGACCAGCCTGGTCTACAAGAGCTAGTTCCAGGACAGGCTCCAAAACCACAGAGAAACCCTGTCTCGAAAAACCAAAAAAAATAAAAAAATAAATAAATAAAAATGAAGGAGGGAGTGGTCTGCCTGGCAGTCAGCAAGAGCAAAGAATGCTTACTGATCTCTGGAGAATACTGTAGCTCTACTCCAAAGTTCTATTTCTAAACACATTTCCTAATTTGTTTTTTGTAAGGTGTGGGTTTTGTATATGTAAGGCAAGTGCTCTACCACTGAGCTACATTTCCAATCCCCAGTCCTTGGGGTTTTGTGGAGGCTTCATTATGTATGCATGAGTTAATTAGCAGCCATTAGTGATAGCCTTGCTTTTCTACAATAGATTTTTTTTTAAATACAGATTTGAAATAGAGGACTAGACTGTAGTTCGGTGGTATTTTCTACAATATATTTTTTTATACAAATATGAAATAGACTAGACTGTAGTTTAGTAGTAGTGTTTGTTTAGCATGTTAAAGGTCTTAGGTTCCAACTCCAGTACAGAAAGAGGAATAAATAAATTGAAGCAGGTTTAATTAACACAGGCTGACTTTGAATAAGGACAGAAGTAAATTCTTGTGTATAATGCGTGCCTTTCTAAACTATACAGACACCTTTAACTACACTTTAGATGGGGATAGGAACTGAAAATGCTTTCCTTCCTACTCCCCAAGGAATGTGAGTGCTTCAGTTTGCAGTTGATATGCCCCGTGAACCTTTGTTTAACCCTGAAGCTTCCGCTCACCTGTGCCCTGGCATACAGACAGGCTGGGTCTTTTTTATGGTCTAGAGAGTTGTCAGTTCTCCTATTCATTCTGTCTTCAAGTTAGTGCCAGAGTTTCATTTTTTTTCTTAATTTTATAGACCTAATTATAAAAAATATCATACACCAAAACTAACCAGACCCAAAGTCTATACATCTCAGTGAACTGCACAGTTAGAAAGGCCACTTGGAGCAGAGGCTGTGTGGCTTCACGGTAGATTTCGCACTTTCACTATTGAATCTATTTTTATGCATTTATTCACCACCCAAAACGAAAATCCATGACAGTTAAAACTAGAAAACAATTAGCTTTATATCTTCTTTCATAACATAAACAGTTTTATGTTCCATATGTAGTGTGTGTTGTATGTACAAGAGGAACCAAGTCAATGTTGAAACTCTTTTGGTCAGACAAGGGTTCACCAATTGGAACCTGATCTGTCAGAAGAAGTGTCTGCTCGGCTGCGCCTTGGAAGTGGGAGCAATGGCTTACTCAGGAGAAAAGTGTCCGTGCTTGAAGCGAAGGAAAAGAACTTCCCGAGCCGAGAAAAGGAGAGAAGATCAGATCTCTTTGAGCTTACAGAGGTATGGTTCCTGTGTGGGTCAGCCTGTCTCTAAACTGAAACGCATGCTTTGTTTTGAGGCGTTTCTCTAGATAAGGACTGAGTAGATGAAGTTTAAAAACAAAACAAGACCTGGACTCTGGGTCTTCTTATATTGGCTATGTTGATTATTTGTCTGTGTGAAGGTTGCTTGATAGATCAGTATACTTGGTTTTGGGGGTCTTGGGATTTTTTTCTTTCATTACTTAGCCCAGGATGGTCTGGATCTCACGGCAGTCCTCTTGCTGCTGCCTCTCAGCTGCTGGGCTTACGACCATGTGCTATCACATCGCTGTAATTGATTGGTTTTCTACCCTTCAGATGTTTTAAGTTTTAAAATGGGCTATCAAGAATGAATGTATTGAACATTTTTAAAATTACGATTTTCTAAAACAATCTTTTTTTATTGATTACCGTACTTGAATATAGTGAAAAAATAGTAAATAGTAAAGCCATAAAATAACAAAATTGTGTGGCAAGGAAAGAAACAATAGTGGAAATATTTTGATTGGGTTCATAAACTAAATATATATCTGCATAATTCATTAAAATAATTAAAGGAAGATATCCTTTATTAAGACTGTTTTGGTTTGGTTTTATTTTTTTCTGAGACAGGAGTTCTCTGACTCTTTTAGAACTTGCTCTCTGGACCAGGTTGGCCTGGAACTCACAAAGATCCACCTGCCTCTGCTTCTCAAGTGCTGGATTAAAGGTGTGCACCACTGCCGCCTGGCTTATTAAGACTGTTTTATAGTTGTAAATTTGAATGTTTTTACACTGCAGTTTTGTAGCTCTTGAATAGTGACTGTTCTCAAAGATCATCAGGTGTTGCTGAGATGAAAGGCATTTTCTCACTCAGGCTTTTGATACCTGCTAGTGGTTCTGTGCTAAATCCATGTCCTCTGGACCTTCTAATTCAGGACATGGAAAAGGAAATCAGTAATGCCCTGGGCCATGGTCCACCAGATGAGATCCTAAGCAGCGCTTTCAAATTGCGAATTACTCGAGGAGATATCCAGACCTTAAAGAACTATCAGTGGCTCAATGATGAGGTCAGTTCTCTCTTCCTGCTTTGTCACCTGCTTATAATCAAAGTGACTTCTACCCAGTTAGAAGGGGCTGGGGAAGCAATTTCTGTTCCGCTGCCTTTTCTTTTAGTGCCAGGGATTGGACAGACAAGCAAGTGCTCCACACTGAGCTATAGCCTCTGCCCTCTTGTTTTTCCTCTTGTCTTCTGTTTTAAGACAAGTTTCCACTAAGTTGTCCAGGCTGGCCTTATGTTAAAGAGCTCAGACACACCTTGAACCCTGTTGTGATCCTCCTGCCTCACTTCATCCTCCGGAATAACTGGGTCATAGCTTTCACACAGCCCCAGGTGTTCTTTCTTGTTTTGTTTTTTCATGCTTGAAATTGAACCTAGGCTCTTGTGCAAACACTCTCCCGCTGAGTTATGCATCACTTGATTAGTAATATGAAAAGCAAAACATCTCATTTAAAATGTATTGGAGTGGGGGTGGTAGCAAATGCTTTAATACCAGCAGAGGCAGGCAGATTTCTTGAGTTCAGGGCCAGCCTGTTCTACATAGCAAGTTCCAGGCCAGCCAGGGCTACATAGTGAGACCTTGTCTCTACCCTTCTCCCCCCAAGAAAAGGTATTGCCCACGGTTGGTTCTGATGATTACAAAGCCCAGTCTCAATGCCTACAGCTTTATTGTCTGCTGTTGGTACAGTGATGGAGAATGGGTCTGGGCCCTCACACACGGGAAGGGGAGAGGACTGTGGCAATCTCTCCCTTCAGCTTCCTCATAAGAGTAGTCTCATCCATGGGTAGAGTGTTCCTGAGTGAATTATTGCCTACTGCCGACACGCTGAGTATTAGATTCTTGTGTAAGTATTTCCAAGAAAGGACAGAAGTAGGATGCAGCAGTTAGGACCCACACTTGGTTCCCAGCACCCACATCCTTTGGCCTAACAGCCTGTAACTCCACCTGCAAAGGATCTTTGTCTCTGGCTTCCATGGGAACCTGCACTCAGCGTGCATATGCTCATATATACACACATAGTTAAAAATAAACCTTAAAGTCACTCAGTTTGTTGTCTGTATAACATAGTCCACAAAAGCTGCCTTAGTTCTTACTCCTTTTTCAGCTAGCTGTTCTGTCCTCAGTTTTCTCATTTGCTCCTTTTGCTCCATCTCCCTATGTCACAAGCCCAGTTACATGAAAATATGGCTTTTTGTTTTGTATTGTTTGTTTTTCAAGACAGGATTTCTCTGTGTTGCTTTGGAGACTGTCCTGGAACTTACTCTGTAGACCAGGTTGGCCTTGTACTCACAGAGATCCACCTGCCTCTGCCTCTGCTGGGATTAAAGATGTGCACCACCACCCAGCGATACTGTCATTTGTAAATGTAATGTAAGTGTAAATTTGCTTATTATAAAGTTTTTGAAAAATACTTTATATTTGAAAAAATTATTGTTGAAAGGTTTCATAAATATTTTGGCACTTTCCTTCCAGGAAATATAACTGAATTGAGGTATATTTTGGATGTAGTGCTATAGTTAATAGTTCATTTTCTGCATAACAGTTGCATATGCCTTTTTATTATTGCATAGAAATGTGATTCATGTGCTTCAAAATTATAGTCACATGACTTGCTGGTTTTCATTTAGGGAGATGATCCAGTACTAGAAATTGAATCCAGGGTCTTGCATGTACTAGGCTGTTGAGTTCAATCCATAGCCCTTTATTCTTCCTTGTCTTGCTCATTTGTACTGAAGTTGTTTTCTGACTTCTTGCATGGACTGTTTTTTCCCTAAGCATCTCACTTCCTGATTCAGGTAGCAGTTTAATTTTGTAATGTATTTGCCATGTTCCAAATTTTAATCTTTTGGTATTTTACAGGTCATTAATTTTTACATGAATCTTTTAGTGGAAAGGAGTAAAAAGCAAGGCTATCCAGCACTTCATGCATTCAGTACGTTCTTCTATCCTAAATTAAAGTCTGGGGGTTACCAAGCAGTGAAAAGATGGACCAAAGGGGTAAATCTCTTTGAACAAGAGCTTGTTCTGGTACCTATTCATCGGAAGGTGCATTGGAGCCTTGTGGTGAGTTGAGAAGGTTAATTGTTGGAGCTTGGTTATAGATTCCTCCTCTTCTTCTCTTTCCCCTTCCTTCTCTCTTCTCTCTCCCTCACTTCCCTTCTTTCCCTGACCACCTCTTCTCACTTTCCTCCTGCCCCCTTCCTTCTCCCTTTTTCTCTGTTCCCATATCTTTCCTTTCTTGTCTTAGGGATCAATTCCTGAACCTTGCACATGCTAAAAAAGGATTGTACTGCTAATTGTACCCCAGTTGCAGCAAAGGCTGCTGTCACTCCTCCAGTGAGAAAGGCCAGCTCTGTAGAGTCCTTTTTCTAGGTGTTCACTTGTTCAGCTTCGGAAGCTACAGGCATGCTTTAGAAGGAGCTCTGATTCTATCAGGAAAGGTGTAGGGGGAAGTCCCATGCTAGGAGGATTACTGGTACCTTTGTATAGGAATTGAAGTTTGTCCTATTTATCTCAAACCGTGTGTGTTTTACAACTTCAAGTAAAAGTTCTGAAATCTGTTCATATTGCTACATATGTTAAAAAGTTTTAAATGCTCTTATTTTTAGAAATTAAATCATACTACTATTAATGCTTACATGTTTCTGGCATGGTTTGGTACTGGCATAGTAGCACATGTCGAGATCCCAGTATGTAGGAGGCTGGGGGAGGAGAATCTGGAGTTCAGTCTGGGCTACATAGTGAGACTTTATCTCAGTAAAAATCAAATAGCAGAAAAGGATGTCTGCCTGAGAATTTTTGCCTTTTCCCATATAGGTGATGGACCTAAGAAAAAAGTGTCTTAAATATCTGGATTCTATGGGACAGAAAGGCCACAGGATCTGTGAGATTCTTCTGTAAGTATGGTCTGAAAGTCTCGCTGCTGTGCTGTCTTTCCTCCACTGGATCTCTCTTCTGTTTAATACTGGGGCGCTCTGGGTGGCTGTCTTAATGCAGTTATGAAGTAATGTGTCATGATATGAAGTGCTTCTCTTCAGGACTCCGTCACGTCTACCTTGTTGTCTAACTAACTTAGGAGCTTATCTCAGCTGAGAGTTTCTGTTTGCGAGATCGTGGAGGGCAACTTTGCAGGCGTTTCGGTGTAAGGCATATTCTCCACAATCCTGACTGGAATCAGATTTCCTTGAAATTAGAATTCTGGGTATTCTGAAATACTCAGGGAGTCTTGGCCTGCAGTCCTAGAGTCAACTTATAACTGTATTTTCTGAGAGTGGAACTCGATTCATAGAACTCAGGGATATTTTTTAAGTAAAATGTATGCTTTGTGTAGGCAAATATTCCAAATTCAATAGTCTCCATTGTCGTCAGGTGTCGTCCAGGTGAGCATCAACAAGACAGGCAGTGCAGAACCAACCTGTGTGGACCGTGCTTTGTCCCAAAGGATGAAAGTTCCTCTGTTTTCCCGTGTTTCAGGAACCTCCTTTGTATTGTTATTTTTGCCTTTAGAGGCCATTATTAAGTAAAATAATTGTTACCTGGACACAAGTATTCTGCTAATAGGACAGCAAGTACATATAGATGGGTGGTATAGAGCAGGGCTTCTTAAATAGTCCCCACTTCCCTTTTCACTTGAGAAATTTCTGTGTGGTTCTAGGTACATAAAATGGTATACAATCAAACATTTTCTAATAAAAAGTGGGTCCTGGGGATTAAACTTAAGTGGTCAGGGTTGGCATCAAGCATCTTTACCAGCTGAGCCATTTTGCTGACCCCAGTTTTCTTCCCCACAAGACAGAGTTTCTTTTTGTAGCCTTGGCTCTCCTGGAACTCTCTCTGTAGACCAGGCTGGCCTTGAACTCACACAGATCTAGCTCTCTCTGCCTTGTGAGTGCTGAGATTGAAGCACAAATAGCAGTTTTTAAAATCAGACATTCTAACATGATACAACCCAGAGATATCTTTGAATACTTTTATGCTGGGTAGAAAAATAGTATAAGTCTGTTTTCTATAGTTAGACAAATTTGTTTCTATAGGAGCAAAAACCTTACAGTTAAAAAAAACAGTGGAATTGCTAATGTATGGGAGTCTTGTGTCTGAGGTGAGGCGTGTCAGTCAGCATTGGTTGGTGGTGTGATGGAACAATCAGTGTATAGTACGCTTGTGGTTTCTTGAGAACCAAGGCTGTAGTGAAACGGCTACTGCTGATGCTGCTGATGTAGCATGGGCCCAAACTGCCCAAACACTGCATTAGTTCATAATATCATAGTATAAACTATTTCATCACACATTTGATTATGGTTGTTGAACATTGAGAAACCTTCTGCTGTGGCCATAGTTCTGTGACCGTCATCTTTAGTCACGTGACTCCATATCAAGTTGTAACCAACACTTTAGAAATTCAGGGGTGTATATTGTGAATGGTACCAGATTTCCTCATGCTACTTAGAGCAGTGTGCAGTCTAAAAATTATGAATTGCTTATTTCTAGAATTTTCCATTTTATATTCTTGGATTGAGGTAACTGAAAGCACAGAAAGTAAGACCTTGGAGAAGAGAGACTCCATTAGTAATTGCTAGAAACCTCCCTTAAAAGCATAGCTCCAGGTTGGAGAGATGGCTCAGAGGTTAAGAGCACTTATTGCTCTTCCAGAGGTCCTGAGTTCAATTCCCAGCAAACACATGGTGACTCACAACCATCTGTAATGAGATCTGGTGCCCTCTTCTGGTGTGCAGGCATACATGCAGAACACTGTATACATAACAAATCTTTTTTTTTTTTTTGTGGAACATACACACGTGCAGGCAAAATGGCAATGCACATAAAATAAAAATATATCTTTGGGGCTAGAGTGATGGCTCAATGGATTCATAAGCATTTGCTCTTATAGAGGACCCAGGCTCGGTTCCCAGTCCCCAAATGGCAGCTCACAACCACGTGTAACTCCATTGCCAGGACTCTCATATCCTTTTCTGGCCTCAATGGGCACAAGGTATATACAGACACACTGTCAAAACACTCACTCAGACACAGAAAATAAAACTAAACAGTGTGTGTTGTGTGTGTGTTGGGTCGGGGGGGAGGGATTAGCAATGTCCAGGAACCTTTCAAAGATAGGAAGGTAAATACAATAAAATATTAACAACCAATTTGTGCTGCCCACAACTTTTGGATACATGGCTTTCTTCTGGAACATGGGATATCTACTGGGGGTGGGTGGGGTGGCACTACACCTTTAAGAACACCAATTATCCCAATAATTGCTCTTTGTAAACTGAATATAGCTTATTTGTTCATCCTTACTAACGTTAAAAGCAGGAGCTACATTTGCTGTAGATTCAACTGTGGGGTTGTCACTACTGTGACAACCACCATGACCAAAACCAACTTGGGGAAGACAGGGTTTCTTTAGCTTATACTTCCACGTTGTAGGCCATCACTGATCTAGGAGAAGAACTCAAACAGTGAGGGATCCGGAGGAAGGAGCTGACGCAGAGGCCATGGAGGGGCACTATCTACCAGCTTACGCTACACAGCTTGCTCAGTCTGCTTTCTTATAGAACCCAGGACTACTACATCAGGGAAGGCACTACCCACAATTGGCTGGGTCCTCACTTATCAATCATTAATTAATAAAACTCCCTATCTCATGGAGGCACTTTCTTAATGGTTCTTTCCTCATTGCTAACTAGCTTGTGTCATGTTGATGTGCTTTGCATGTACAACCAATCAGCACAATGAAGTAGTTATGCTTTAGGGGGCGGGGCACTCGAGACAGGGTTCCTGAACTGTCCTGGAACTCACTCTGTAGACCAGGCTGGTCTCGAACTTGCTGAGATCTACATGCCTCTGCCTCTGAAGTGCTGGGATTAAAGACTGCCAGAGGAGCTATGCTATCTTTTTTTTTTAATTTTATGTGACTTGGTGTTTGCATGTCTGTATGAGGGTGTCGGACACCGTGAAACTGGAGCCACGGACAGTTATGAATTGCCATGAGGGTAGGGGAAATTGAACCTGGATCAAATGGAAGAGTAGTCAGTGCTCTTAACTACTAAGCCATCTCTCCAGCCCCCTTGTTTGTGATATTTGTCTCTTTCCATTAGGAGAAAAATTTAATTCCCCATTGTAAGAGTACCTAATACTAAGGATTAAACTTATTGTTAGCTGGGTATGGTGGTGCATGTCTGGGAGGCAGATCTCAGTGAGTTCAAGGCCAGCCTGATCTGCAGATTTAAGTTCCAGGACAGCCAGAGCTACACAGAGAAACCCTGTCTCAAAAAACAAAAAAGACTTATTTGCGGCCAGGCATGGTAGCTCATGCCTTTAATCCTAATTTGGGAGATTGAGACAGGAGGCTCTTGGATTGGAGGCAGTCTGGACTTTTGTACAAATAGAAAAGATCTTTTCTTTTTGTTGGACTCATATAGAAGGCTATAAAGCATTAAGGCACCTAAAATTCTTACCTCCTGAAAGCAATTTCAACCCTGTTGGGGACAGTGTTATTCTAGTTGAGAATCTGCATCGTAGTCCTGCATAATTTTATTCTATATTCAAGTTAGAAGGTCTGATTTGTAGAATTTGAGGACTTTGAGATTAAAATTAAAATTGAGGTTAAAATTAATTACTTATAGTACTTAAGAATATATCTCCTGAGGCAGAGAGATAGCTCAGTGGTTAAAATCACTTGTTCTTGCAAAGGTCCCTGATTCAGTTCCCAGCATCCACATGGTGGCCCACAACTCTCTGTAATTCCAGTTTTGGGGATCCAGTGCCCTCTTCTGGCCTCAGTGGCAGGAGACACACATGATACACATAAATACATACAGGCGAACACTCATACACAAATACTTTTTAAACTCTTTATAGCCTGTTGTGGTGGACACACTGTAATACCAGCACTTGGGATACAGAGGCACAGGGATCTCTGAGTTCAAGGCCAGCCTCATCAACACAGTAAGGCCATGTCTTAAAAACAAAAAACAAAAATACATCTCCCAAGAATAAGGAATTCTCTTCTATAACTGCAGTGATATTACCCATGCTTAGGAAGTTATATATCAGTAAAGTCATTTTTAGTGAATGTTCGTGTATGTATGGCTACACATAGGAACTGGTGTCTGTGTGACACAGCCCAAGTGTCCTCATAAGCATCATCTGCCTGCTTTGAGACAGGCTCTCTAATTGGCCTGGAGCTCTCCGATTAGGCTAGACTGGCTGGACAGCACAACCCAGGGCTCCTCCTGTGTTTGCTTCTTGGTGCTAGGATCACAGGCACACATGCCCATGCCACACATTTTCTAAACACAGGCCCAGGCCCAGGAGCTCAGACGTGTACTCAATATCTCTTCAGCCTCCTTGAGTTTAAAACTGTTTTCTTGCCTTAAAGAAGGCGTTTCATGACTGTGACTTTTCTAGTCTAGTCTACTTTGTTTCTTCATTTCAAGTGAGAAAAGGCAAATTGTACAGTGAGTTAGCTTATTGTTGACAAGGCCAGGTTTTTTCCTATAGAGTATCTTTTATTCTTTGATGATTTACGAATGTAAATGATTTGTCTTGCTCATATCCTTTGCCAACTCCTCCCAGGCATTCCCAACATGCTCCTTTCAGAGCCCCTGCCCTTCTCATAGGTCCTTTCAAGTCTCCTGAATTCTACAGATAACTCCAAATTAAACACACAGGTATAAAAATTAAAAGCTAGTATTCACATGTGTGAGAAGGGCATACAGTGTTTGTCTGAGCCTATGTGATCTCACTTACTCTAACTTCTTTAGTCCCATCCATTTTCCTGTGAATTTCCCGATTTCATTTGTCCTTGCCATGGAGTAAAATCCCATTGTGTATGTGTAGCACATCTTTGTCATCAGTTATGGACACGTGCTGATTCCACTTCATGGCCATTGTGAAGAGAACAGCAGTGAACACAAATGTGCAGGCTTCTCCTAGGATAGAGAGTCCTTAGGGTACACATCTCAGGAGTGGTATAGCTGGGACACGTGGAAGTTGTATGTGTAGCCATCTGAGAACCCTCCACACTCATGTCCATAGTGGCTACACCAATTTACGTTTCCACCAACCGAGGATTAAGCCTTTCTTTCCCTGCATCCACACCAGGATGTGTTGTCATTTGTCTTCCCATAGCCATTCTGACTGTGGTGAGGTCACAGAGTAGTTTTAATAATGTTGAACACTTCCTACGTGCATACTACTAGCTATCGTCCTCTTTTGAGAATTCTCTGTTCGGTACCATTGTAATAGTTGGTTTTTCTCAATGTGTAGTTCCGAATTCCATGTGTATTCCAGAAACTGGTCCTCTGAGGAGTTTTCTCTCATTCTGGAGGCTGTTTTCCACCTAATTGACAGCTTCCTTTCCTCTACAGAAGCCTTTTAGTTTCATAGAGCACACTTATGGATGATGGGCCTTATTTCTAAGCATCAGACTACTATTTCGATAGTCTTTACCTTTGCCCCCAGCGTACTCCTTTCTCCCCTAGCAGTTTCAGAGTTTCAGGTCTTAGATTGAGGCCCTGGGTCCATTTGGAAATGATTTTTGTGCAGGTTGAGACATACAAGAATTTGGGTTGGATTTTTGCAGGGGATGGTAGTTAGCCAGTTTTCCCAGTACCGTTTGTTGAAAACAGCTGTCTTTTTTGTGTGTTGGGTATCTTTGTGAAAACTCAAGGTGCATGGCCTTACATCTGGTTCCTTGTTGTACCCTTCCATCTGTTATCATCCTTGAATGTGTTTGTAATCATTGTCTTGAGGTCTGGGGTTGTCACTGACGCCGTTACTGAATAGTCAGTCATTTCTACAGGACTGATGCTTTCTTGGCTCTTTCCCTGTTCCTTGGTACTGCGTTGGGATTTACTACACATCTGGTGTTATTTCTTTACGTGCTTGTTTTTTTCTTTATTATTATTAATTTAAATCTTTTGTTGTTGTTTGTTTTTGTTGGTGTGGTTTTTGGTTTTGGAGGGGTTTTTTTGTCATGTTTGTTTGTTTGTTGAGACCAAATCTGTCTACATAACCCCAACTGCCCTGGAACTATCTTGGCATTGAACTCACAGAGATCCTCCTGCCTCTACCTTCCAATTGCTGGGATTAAAGGCCTACGCCTTCACACCAAGCTGCATTCTTTTTTCTAATCAGCTATATTCTTTTAGCTGAAGTATTGGCAGTGTTGAGGTGGAACTTGGGTGTGGTAGTGATGAGTGTGTAGTTGAGAAAATAGCTCCTCAGTCCGAGAGTCCGGGTGCCTACGTGAGTTCCATATTATCCCGAGGAAGAGATGAGCTAGGACAGCCACAGCTGTTTGCTGTTCCCACCGTGCAGTTGTCATGCTCACCTTATTTCATGGACCCTTAGACTTCAGTAGCTCTACAGGATAAACAACCAAGGATAATGTGGAGTGTTTGCAGATCTTAGTTAATCAGATTGATGAGAGAGAAGTAAGGTGGGGAAGTAAGTAGAAGGATTGAGTATTAGATGGACTTTGAAGTAAAAAGAAACCAAGGTGGGTAAAATAAAAAGGAAGGGAGCATTGGGGTACTATTGGGGTCCACAGATTTTAGAGAGCATTAAAACTATAGAATATTATAGACAATAAAAGAGGAGGGGGTGGGGCTGGAGAGATGGCTCAGTGGTTAAGAGCTTTGCCTGCTCTTCCAAAGGTTCTGAGTTCGAGTCCCAGCAACCACATGTGCTCACAGCTATCTGTAATGAGATTTGGTGCCCTCTTCTGGCCTGCAGGGATACATGCAGGAAGAACACTGAATACATAATAAATAAATAAATAAATAAATCTTTTAAAAAAAGGAGGGGATATGGTTAAGAAAAGAGGGGGAGTGTATGAAACAAAGTAGAAGAAAACAGTAAAAAAAAATGCCTTCTATGGGTGGGGAGATCCTGGAGAGACAGCTCAGTGGTTAAGAATACTGGCTGCTCCTCCAGAGGACCCAGGTTCAATTCCCAGAACCCACATGGCAGCTCACAACTGTCTGTACATGTAAGCTCTGACACCCTCACACAGACATGCATGCAGGCAAAACACTGGTACACATTAAAAAAAACTTTTTAAAATATTTATTTATTTATTATGTATACAATATTCTTTCTGCATGTATGCCTGAAGGTCCAGAAGAGGGCATCAGGCCTCATTACAGATGGTTGTGAGCCACCATGTGGTTGCTGGGAATTGAACGCAGGACCTTTGAAAGATCAGGCAATGCTCTTAACCGCTGAGCCATCTCTCCAGCCCCCTACATAAAAAATTTTAAAAAGTGTCTTCTGGTAAACCAGGTGAAGAAACATAGTCCTAAAACCTCAGCAAACAAAAGCAAAACCATCCTGAGACATGCATGCCAGAGTTGAAATTGAATCATAGAAAATAAGAGGTAAAAGTAATACCCATGGATTGAATTGCTCACAGCGGCGCTGAATCGAAAGGTGAAGTCCTCAGATGTTGCTAGCTGCAGTTAAAGTTCCCTGTGGTGCTGTGTGGACGAGTGGGCACTGCTGCGGGGAACTATTGTCTCTGTAGCTTCACTGTACTTGGGGTTCTGGCCTGTGGAGGAGTAGAGGTAGCAGGTCCTTTCTGGTAGTTCCCTTGAACCCCTGCACCCCACTGTGGCCTTTCCTTGTGCTGCAGGTCTGTGCAGCCCTTTCTTGCAGCCTCTGCTGCTCCCTCCTGGGCTGCTTCATTAGACAGGCCACACACCTATTGGAGAGGGCTTCCAGCTGGACTCTGCAGCATAGCAGTCCTGCCTGCTTCCCTGTCCAGCTCTTCCTGGTTTAATGAGTTCCTTACCGACCTTGTCTCTTTCAGATTAAGGTAGTGCTCTTGTTTGAGACTGTTCTGTTACATACCCAGACTTCCCTCAAACTTGGACTCCTACCTCAGCCTCTGGAGCACTAAAAACTTTCACTACCTTGAGCAGTACTTTTCAATACAGTATACGATGAATTCTTTAGTTGTGTATATTACAGATGATATAGAGAACTAGAAAAATAAATAGCCAGTTGGTAATTGAGTGGCTGTTTTAGGGTTTTTTTTTTTGTTGTTGTTCTAAAGTAAGCATGCATGATATCTTTTAACATATATAATTTGTACTAGCAGGAAAGGACAACCTAAAAATAAAAATGTAATTATATTTCTAAAAAAACAAATAGATTCAGGCCGGGCGGTGGTGGCACACACCTTTAATCCCAGCTTTTGGGAGGCAGAGACAGATCTCTGTGCGTTCAAGGCCAGTCTAGTATACAAAGTGAGTTCCTGGACAGGCTCCAAAGCTACAGAGAAACCCTGTCTTGAAACCCCCACCCCCAAATTAGAATCAGATTTGAGAATGACATCCCTGCTGAACATCACATGGTCCTTTTTAATCACAGTGGGTGGTCTCCTGGGCCTCCATTGATAAATTTATTATTTGTTTTTGTTTTCTTTAGTCAGTATTTGCAGGATGAAAGTAAGACCAAAAGAAATACAGATCTCAATCTCTTAGAGTGGACCCACTACAGCATGAAGCCACATGTAAGTGACGCTCTCTGTATTTCTTGTTTCACTCATTTTCCTGAAGTGTGTGTGTGTGTCACACTAAAGATTGAATCTAGGGTCCGTGGATACAACCTTAATCCTAATGTTTGTATTTCTAAATCTATAACCATCAATGTAACCAAGATAGTTGTTTCTTGTCTTTCATCTTACTTTAGGTATAAACTGTTTGGGGAAACCCAGTCTCAGGTCTGAAAATGGGCCCCAGGATACTGTGAGATCAAAGGCAGGCAGACCCATGACAACAGACTGCAGCTTATGGTCCATTTGCACAGAAACTGGCACAAAGTGGCAGCAGGTCTAGTGGTTAGGTCACAGTGGAAGAGACCTCATCTAACCACAGTGATCTGGTTTTTCTCCAGCTAATGTCAGACTAAAGGCACATTCTGCATATTCATGATGTCATAGTCTGGTCCTACAACTCCCATACATACCACTCCAGTGGCTCGACCTGCCGTAGTGTGCTAGGAAACTGACCAGGTTCAACTCAGATTCAGTTAGGGTCACAGTTCAAGATGGCTGTAGTCACGTCAAGTCAAGATTGGGATGAGAGCACACAGCTTTTTCCATACGGGTTTATTTTCTAATGTCTTAGAGCTGCTTGCTCCTAGCTGTGTTTCTGCCTCAGGGACGTGACTAAGCTCTCAAGGAGTGATCCTAGTAGATTAAAATCTCTTTTTCATCTCCCTGGAAACTGTAGGGATCCCAAGCAATGGGCAGGTGCCCCTGATTGTTAAGATATGTAACCTTCACAGTATTGAAATAGATGCTTGCGTTTTCGGGCATATTTAAAGTTTATAATAATATGAATCATTGTCACTACTATTCTTGTAATGAATCAAATGCCACTCCTTCTTTTCCCACCCCTCATCATGTTTGATGGGTTCTGTTTTGCTTAGAATTCTTACTTGCCTTACTTCTTTCTTCTGCAAAGTGTTTGTGTGTGACCTCACATTTGTATCATGATTACCGTATTTAGTCCATAAAGAGTCATAAAGAGCAAGTGTGTGTGTATAACACCAGGTGTATCCACTGAGAATCAGAGTGATTGTGTTTGTGCATCTGTGTGTGTATAACACCAGGTGTATCCACAGAGAGTCAGAGTGATTGTGTTTGTCTGTGCATCTGTGTGTGTATAACACCAGGTGTATCCACAGAGAGTCAGAGTGATTGTGTTTGTGCATCTGTGTGTGTATAACACCAGGTGTATCCACAGAGTCAGAGTGATTGTGTTTGTGCCTCTGTGTGTGTATAACACCAGGTGTATCCACAAAGAGTCAGAGTGATTGTGTCTGTGCCTCTGTGTGTGTATAACACCAGGTGTATCCACAGAGAGTCAGAGTGATTGTGTTTGTCTATGCCTCTGTGTGTGTATAACACCAGGTGTATCCGCAGAGAGTGAGAGTGATTGCGTTTGTGCCTCTGTGTGTGTATAACACCAGGTGTATCCACTGAGAGTCAGAGTGATTGTGTTTGTCTATGCATCTTTGTGTGTATAACACCAGGTGTATCCACAGAGAGTCAGAGTGATTGTGTTTGTGCATCTGTGTGTGTATAACACCAGGTGTATCCACAGAGAGTCAGAGTGATTGCGTTTGTGCCTCTGTGTGTGTATAACACCAGGTGTATCCAGAGAGTCAGAGTGATTGTGTTTGTCTGTGCATCTGTGTGTGTATAACACCAGGTGTATCCGCAGAGAGTCAGAGTGATTGTGTTTGTGCCTCTGTGTGTGTATAACACCAGGTGTATCCGCAGAGTCAGAGTGATTGTGTCTGTGCCTCTGTGTGTGTATAACACCAGGTGTATCCACAGAGAGTCAGAGTGATTGTGTTTGTCTGTGCCTCTGTGTGTGTATAACACCAGGTGTATCCACAGAGAGTCAGAGTGATTGTGTTTGTCTGTGCATCTGTGTGTGTATAACACCAGGTGTATCCACAGAGAGTCAGCGTGATTGTGTTTGTGTCTGTAGCACCAGATTCATCCACCATCATCACACTGTTTTTCCACAGCGATGTTTAGAAAGAGACTAAATGGTTGTATATGTAATGATATTTTACCTCTTCCTCCTCTGTTTTGTTTAGGAGATTCCTCAACAATTGAATGGGAGTGATTGTGGAATGTTTACTTGTAAATATGCAGATTATATTTCTAGGGACAAACCTATCACATTTACTCAGGTGAGTCCAGCTCCTTCTCATGCACTTATTAGTGTACTTTGGCAGTGCCTGGCACACTTCAGGCTCTTCTGACAAACAGACAGACAGACAGACTGACTATTGCTAAGAACCTTAGGTGAGGCCCCATTCAGAATCAGTGGTGCACATGCTCTGTCATAGGTGTGTTCTTGGACTTGACCAAAAATTGTTGATGACCAGTGGGATAATTTGCTTGTGCTTGAACTCCATTTTTTGATTGGTTTATATGTATCACTGTTTTTAGCTAAAGGGAGGCATGTGAGAATAGATAACAGCTAGGGGAAAACAGGCCTTGGGAGGACTTTAACCCCAGGTCTAAGATGGAAGCATGGGCTGTTTTCCTTTCTGAGAGATGTTTACACTTGAGAGGAAGTTCAATTGTATCAAAAACCTAAAACCTCTGTTGAAGCCGGTTGACCCCGGTAGGTGGTGGCACACGCCTTTAATCCTAACACTTGGGAGGCAGAGGCAGGCGGATCTCTGTGAGTTCAAGACCAGCCTGGTCTACAAGAGCTAGTTCCAAGACAGGCTCCAAAACCACAGAGAAACCCTGTCTCGAAAAACCAAAAAAAAAAAAAAAAAACCTCTGTTGATAGTGAACTCTCCGTCTTTTTACAGCCAGAGTGAACCCCAATTAGAAATATTCTCATCCATAGACCTCTCTGTCTCATAGCTCCTGTGTGCCAGACAAGCTGTTTTTGAGCAGCAGAACTAAGTGTTTTGGAGGAACATGGCACTACTGAATGCCAGCTTTCCCATCTCAGATAATCAGTAATCACTATTGATTAGTCTCAGCAGTTTTACTAGGAATAAAAGTAATGTTTTACTGAGTTTTATATGTTTTCTTTTTTGAGAGAGACTGGATTTCCTATAGCCACAGACTGGCCTGGAAATGACTATGTAGCCAAGGATGACCTTGGCACTTCTCATCCTCCTGCCTCTGCCTCCTGATTGCTATGATTCCAAGTGTACGCCACTGTGCATATTAGACAGTCTACTGAACCCGTGGATGCCTTGAACTATTTCAGATAACTTAAGAATCATATGCTAAGGCTGGGCATGGTGGTACATGCCTCTAATCTCAGCCCTGGGAAAGCAGAGATTTGAGGGTCTCTGAGTCTTGGGCCAGTCTGGTTTATATAGTGAGTGACAGGCCAGCCAGGGTTACATAGTGAGAGACCTTGTCTTTAATTTAAAACAAATAGGCCAGGGGCTGGAGAGATGGCTCAGAGGTTAAGAGCATTGCATGCTCTTCCAAAGGACCCGAGTTCAATTCCCAGCAACCACATGGTGGCTCACAACCATCTGTAATGAGGTCTGCTGTCCTCTTCTACCCTGCAGGCACACACACACACAGAATATTGTATCCATAATAAATAAATAAATATTTAAAAAAAAAAACCAAATAGGCCCAAGGTGGGAACATCAATTTTTTTTTTTAATTTTTTGAGAGAGGGTTTCCCTGTATGGCCCTGGCTATTGTGGAACTCAGAACAGTAGACCAGGCTGGCCTCAAACTCAGAGAGGTCTACCTGTGCCTGTTTCTGCCTCTGGAGTGCTTGAGATTAAAGGTGCACGTCCCTACCACTCAGCTTTTTCCTGCTTTTTAAATAGGGTCATTTAAATTGCAACCAGTGCCTCATAAATACTAGGCAAGACCTCTACTAGCGAGCCATACTTTCATGCCCTAAGGTCACTTTTTAATATAAAAGCAAATTATTTTTTAAAAATAATGTTCGCTTAGGATGTAGAAAAGTTTCCTATTGTGCCACTGCTTGGACATTTCCATTTTGTTGCTTTATTTTTCTTTCTTTTCTTACTATTTTTGTCATTACTCTGTAATATATGATTCTGTATTCAGCTTTGGTTTTTCTTAACCTATAAGTACATATGTATGCCCATGTAATTACACACGAATGTATGTATATAGGCTGAGTGTGGTACACTTGTAATCCTAGAACTGGGAGGCTGAGGCAGGAAAAGCTCGTGAACACAGCCGCTTAGGAGGCTGTTTAGCAAGACCCTTCTTAAGCAAGCAAACAAACACCTGTGTCAAACATGGCAGACCATGCTTGGAATCCCACCTACATAGTTGGGAAGATCAGGACAAGAAAGCCTTCCTGGCTCAAAATAAATCCCACTGTGCTTCAGAAATGTATACTTGATGTAAAATGGTCAGGCTGACGGATGTGGTGACACCTAGAGACTGTCATGCTGTGGTACTGCACATAGCGCGTGTAACACTGTTGTTTGTGCCATTCTTCCAGCACCAGATGCCTCTCTTCCGGAAGAAGATGGTGTGGGAAATCCTCCATCAGCAGTTGCTGTGACAATGCCCTGCCCTGGGCCTTCTAGCTGTTGGTGGTTCTTTGATGGATGTTTCCATATACCTCATGCATTGTGGGTCAAAAAGTCCCCGTATCATTTCTGTTCTCACAGGTACTGAGCTATCAAGAGTGCATGAAGGCCTCTCCACAGTAACCCTGACTCGAGGTGTGGAGGGGCTGCTTGCAACCCTGTTTGTAAGGCTGTGCCCGCTCAGAGCCCTGGACTGTTCACCCCATAAAGAACAAATGCTAATTAATGTTTTTTGTTTTCAAGAGTTATTTCCATATGAATGTGGGAAATGCAGGACTTGTTCTATGAATTGTTGTTTCTGTATATTTGTCCGCGTGTACTCACTCACCGCTCATTTGCAAACACTGGGCAGTGCCCTTCCTCACTGCTCTTTATAATTAATGATAAATAATTTGTTTGAACTATTTATTTCTGAAAAGAATGTTAATCAGACTTGCCACTCCCTGCTGCAGAGGGACGAAGCGGGCATTCACTAGCTTCTCTGATGCTGGAGTAGGAACTGCCGACATGGTTAAAGTTCTCTTTTGAGACTTGAAGATGCAGAAGAAATGACGATGCTGTTGTAGGGATCTGCTGCCTTTTAGAGAAGCACAGTGCGTGGAGATGTGGCCAAGGAACTCAGTCTGTGCAGCCTCAGAACAGCGCACGCTCATCTTAGAGACTTCCTTTTCTAGAACTGAAGTAGCTTGGCTTCCTCTTGAAACTGGATTCAAAGTAACTGTGACCATAAATGTTTCATCGTAGGTGTGGTTGAGTATGAACCTCACAATGGTAAAGGGCTGGCCTGAACTGTCTATTTCAGAAGATGCTCCTCAATTTATGCCTATTTTTCCTCAGAGTTTTTTAATATATATATCTATATAAAACTGAAATTAAGTTCTCGGCTCATTAGCATGCCCTACTCCAGTCCCACTGAGCCTCCCGAGAGAGATTTAGTACCTGGCTCTGAGGTTGCCCGTTTTACAGTCATCTATTTTGCATATGAAAGTTTGTATTTAACTTTTTTGTTCATTAAAAATCTTACAGATGTGGTTATGCATTTTTAATTTCAGAAAGTTGGTCAGAGCATATTTTGCAAGACCTAGTGCCTAGTGTTGCTTTTATGATGTAATAAAAGACTGTCTGGCAGAACCTAGAATATATGCTGATAATTCCTCCTCTCTTCAGCTTCCACCTTCCCAACTTGTTCTGATACAGAAAGAAGAAATAAACTTAGCTGGGCGGTGGTGGCTCACGCCTTTAATCCCAGCACTTGGGAGGCAGAGGCAGGCGGATCTCTGTGAGTTCGAGGCCAGCCTGGTCTACAAGAGCTAGTTCCAGGACAGGAACCAAAAGCTACGGAGAAACCCTGTCTCAAAAAATCAAAAAAAAAAAAAAAAAAGAAAGAAAGAAAGAAAGAAAAAGAAACTTAGAAAAGCTGTATGCGTTAGATACAAATGTCCAATGCTCTTGGGGAATCCTGGGTCAGAGGTTGTAGCCATTGAAACCTGTTTTTTCTGAGACTTGAAGTGGCCTTGGTATGGAAGCTGGGCCTGTGATGTGGACCAAAATGGCCAAGCCAACCCAAAGAGACCTGGTGGCCCAGTCAGGGCGGAACTGTTTGTGCTCCTTCCTCTGCAGGAGGGACTGCACAGAGACCACTTCTTTTAGCTGACACCCTAGGAACTGGGCCAGTGGGGCCAAGATCAGGCAGCTGGTATAACCAGAGGAGCTCAGAAGTTGGCTGTCTACTAGAAACTGGATGTTAGAATTCTGCCTGTGAGTTTATGGCCCAGACCTGCCAAGATGGTTGCATGACCTGAGCTTAATCCCCTGTACCTACCACGGAAGGAAAAAACTGACTCCCCCAAGTTGTCCCCTGACCTCCACACTTGGCCACATGGACAGGTGCACTGTAATAATAGTAAGCAAATTTTCAAAGGAATCAAGGGTTGAGTAAGGTTTGTTTCTGTCAGCTAAGTCCCTTTTGGATGACGATTTGTTCTCCACCCAGGTGAATGATGCTATGGCTGATGGTGCATTCGAGGGACGTTCTCTGAGCTTTTCATCACTGTGCGTGCCCTTGAGAGGTATTGTTAATTCAGACAGGAAGCTGCAGAGATGGTTCAGTGGTTTAAGTTGAGTTCCCTTTTAGCCTCAGCCTAGCACCTATGTCACAGGCTCACCTGCTCACACCTGTAATCCCAGTTCTGAGGGAACGGCGGCAGAGGACCAGACCCTGCCTCAGAGGAACAGGAGAAGTGCTAGAAGACAGCTAAGCTCCTCTTCTGGCCTTCTCATGTACTCATCCGCACGCATGTGCATGCACCACACTCAGGCCTAGTAAAACAGGTGAGTGCAGATGTTAAGCTACAGCTGCCCTACTCTACCTGAATTCCTGATCCAAGCTAAGATGCCACAAGGATGGTTGTCTAGGCACTGACGTGTCTCCCTTGGTACAAGGAAGTGTGTGGGCAATAGAATTGTTACAGTTGCCTGGAGGTCGTGGCGCACACCTTTAGTCCCATCACTCAGGAGGCAGAGGCAGATGGATCTCTTGAGTTCAAGGCCAGCCTGGTCTACAGAGTGAGTTCCAGGACAGCCAGGGCTGCACAGAAAAACCCTGTCTTGAAAAACCAAAAGAATTGTTAGTCAAACATCATGAAAAAAATAAAAATAGGTGATAAAAATAGCTATTGGTGTAACTAGCGAGCAAGTCAACAAAATTAAAGCCAATGTGTGTGTGAGTGTGTGAAATTTCAATTTGGGGACCTGAAAAAAAAAATGTTTCATTGTTCTGTTTAGCCCACTGTCGTCTGAAAATGAGTAAATTTTAAGAAATGCATAGTGTTGGTGAGTTCTCTTTCTGCAGTCAAATGCTCTATGCTTGTGCTTTACCTGGCGTTGCGGTCGGGGGACGCTGTCCAACCATCCCTGCAGATTCTGTATTCTACCCAAGTTGATTAAGGCTGTTGGAGCCCCCTGCTCCCTCCCTCTCAAGTCCTGCACTGAACTTGGGGACTGCTGAGGGGACCTTGTGTGGGTGGGGAGTCTTCCTGAAGATACAGTAAACACCAAATACCTAAACAACTTAAGATACTGTGGTCAACCCACATATTTAAATGGCTTTATAAGCTAGTTTTGAGAAGGCCTCCATATCAAGTAAATTTTTAGACCTTATTTGTAAGGTGGAGATACATATGGCTTGCTGATTTATTATTTTTAGTAATTTAATATACCCAAGGATTTTGGGTGTGCTGTAATAGATACTAGTTTTATTTACCAATAAATTAATCTCTTAAGTAGCTTTTAGATTTTGTATTGAAACTCATTAATGTATTTTATCCTATGATCAATATATGACTCACATGTACACAATTATTTTGTGAAATATGTTTCCTTTTTTGGACTGAAGAGATGGCTCAGCAGTTAAGAGCACTTGTTTTTGCAGAGGGCCGTAAATCCCAGCTTACACACTGGGCAGCTCACAATGGCCTATAGTCCTAAGTCTAGGGAGTCCGGCACCCTCTTCTGATTTCTGATTACATGGTATACACTCACTCAGACAAACACGAGATGGGACTAGCTGCGGAGATGGCCCAGGGGTTAAGAGCACTCACTTCTAGGCTCCATTGCTCTCTTCTGGCCTCCTTGGGCACCTGCACGCACAAACCCAGACATACAGATAATTTTTTTTAAAGTTTATTTATTATGTATACAATATTCTGTGTGTATGCCTGAAGGCCAGAAGAGGGCGCCAGACCTCTTTACAGATGGTTGTGAGCCACCATGTGGTTGTCTGGGAATTGAACTCAGGACCTTTGGAAGAGTAGGCAATGCTCTTAACCACTAAGCCATCTCTCCAGTCCCCAGATAATTTTTTTTAAAAAAAAATTGTTTTTGTTTTTCGAGACAGGGTTTCTCTGTAGCTTTGGAGCCTGTCCTGGACCTAGCTCTTGTAGACCAGGATCTCATAGAGATCTGCCAGTCTCTGCCTCTCTAGTGCTGGGATTAAAGGCGTGTGCTACCACTGCCAGGCAAAATGAAAGGTTTTTAAAAGGCAGGAGGTGGGGGAAGAGGGAGGGAGGAAGGGAGAAAGGCACAGCCTGTTTCAAAATGATCCACCTAAACCTAGGGAAACAGGCTAGAAGCTTCTAGACTTGATAAGTGATTACTAGGGGCATTCACTCTGGGGTACATTGGCATTTCCTAAATATATTCAGTATAAGTCCTATTACTTCTCTACATGGGTGATAAGACAGGAAATCAAATTGACAGGACAGCCCAACAAGCAGCTGAGTTCACTTGCTTGAACATGTCGGGGAAGGAGAGACCCAGCTTCCAAAAGTATCCTCTGACCTCTATATTGCGTGCCAACACTCATATAAATTCAGATTTAGAAAGCAAGGTCCGGCTCAGGGAATGTAAGAAGTGTGTCTTTTTCTTCCTCGAGATGCGTAGCCAACATGCACGTTTTACATGAACAAACACGTCTTTGTTTTTATTTTGTTTTGAGAAAGTTCTCTGTGACTCAGGCTCGCCAGGAACTCACTTTAAAGTGCAGACTGCCCTCAAGCCTACTGCAATCCTTCCACCTCCGCTTGCTGAGAGCTGGGATTACAGGCATGCACAGCTATGCCTAGCTAATGTCCTAGCCTAGCATCTTTCAACTATAGGTACTGAGTCCTTGTCTCGGACTCCTATGAACCGTTCACAGGAAACTGCCAGAACAACAGAGTTCTTGGGGGCATGCGCTTCAAATATATAAAGAAAAGCTCTACTACCCTTGCTGCAGACACACACACACACACTCCACATACACAGTCTCTACATGTCATGTCAAACGTTACAAATATGGCAGTCAACGTGTGATTCCTAAGTACCAGATAACATCTATAATTTCCTTTAATAATAACAATAATATGTACTTATGGTAGAAAGGTAAAATACTAACAAAAGGTAAAGAGTAAAAATTCTGGCCACCTCTACCACTCTACTCCACACCCAGACTCCCCACATCTTCCAGGGTCCACAGCCAGTCCCATCACCTCTTCTGAAGTCAACCTCTAGGCGTCCACTAAGCCCTGCCCTACCTGGATCCATCCACAAGACCCTCTGCACTTCCTGCACCACCCCGCACCATACATCAACCCATTCATAGCTGGCCATTTCAGTGGTCCACTGGACAAAAAAAAAATTGAATCAATTGATATCATACATCAAATAGCCTTAACATAGCTACAGAATAGTCTATCCAAACACCAAAGAAGAATATACATTCTACTAAATAGCACATGGGAGCTTTTCCAAAAAGAGGCCACATCCTGAGACGCCAATCATTGACGTAACTCCTTATGACCTATCTGACCACAATGCAGCAAAACTTAAAATTGCCCTAGAGCTGCACAGAGAAACCCTATTTTGAAAAAACAAACCAAATCAAACAAAACCAAAACTTTAAGCCGGGCGGTGGTGGCGCACGCCTTTAATCCCAGCACTTGGGAGGCAGAGGCAGGCGGATCTCTGTGAGTTCGAGAACAGCCTGGTCTATGAGAGCTAGTTCCAGGACAGGCTCCAAAACCACAGAGAAACCCTGTCTCGAAAAACCAAAAAAAAAAAAAAAAAAAAAAAAAAAAAAAAAAAAAACTTTAATGCTGGCAGTGGTGATTCCTGTCTCTAATCCCAGCTCTTGGGAGGCAAGAGAGGTGAGTTTGAGGCCAGCCTGGTCTACAAAGTGAGCTCCAGAACAGCCAAGACTGTTTGTTATATACAGAGAAACCCTGTCTCCAAAAAAAAAAAAAGTCTTATAACCAGATATTCAAAGCAGAATTCTAGACATTCAAAAAAGAGTGCTGCAAACTCTTATGAAGTATCTTATCTGATACCTAAACCAGGAAAAGGCGAAACATAAAAAAAGGCCAATATCCCTGATGAACGTAGATTCAAAAATACCCAATAAATATAAAGAATACAGACACAGTCAAAAAGATTATCCACCAAGTTGAAATTACCCTTGAAAAGCAGGGATGGTTCAACACATATAAGTTGATGAATAAACCACATAAATGGACTTAAAGACAAAAAGCATGTGATCATCTCAATAGAAGCAGAAAAAAAATACTTTGACAGAATCCAACATTTATGACAAAAGTACTAGCTAATATAAGGCTGGAGGGAATAAAATACAAGTAACTCACAGCCAACATCATCCTAAATGGAGAAAAGCTTGAAGCAATCCCACTGAAGTCAGGAACGAGGCAGGAATTCCCACTACCCCACTCCTGCTCAGCATGGTGCTTGAAGCACTAGCTGCAGCAATAAGGCAAGAGAAGGAAATCAAAGGACTACAAATAGGGAAAGAAGAAGTCAAACTATCCCTATTTGCAGATGACGTACTATACATGACAGATCCCCAAACTCCTACCAGAAAACTTCTGGAGACAATAAGCAAATGCAACCTTGTTGATACAGAATCAATTTGCATGAATCACTAACTTTTCTGTTGGTATTTCCTATACCAAGAACACACATACACAGAAGGTGGCTATGAACACACCTTCACAACAGCCTCAAAGAAAATATGGTATCTAGGGGTAAACCTAACAACCAAGGAAGCGAAGGACCTCTACATGAAAACATAAATCCTCTGAAAAAAGAGATGGAGACAACTAGAAAATGGAAAGACACCCTATGTCCATGGATTGTAGAATTAACATTGTGAAAATGACCATTCTACCAAAAGCTATTTATAGGTTCATGCAATCCCAATCAAAATCTGCATCTCACTCTTCACAGGAACAGAAAGGGTGTCCTAAAATTCATATGGAACCATGAAAGACCTTGGATAGCCAAAAGAACAATGCTGGAGAGATTACAATTCCACATCATAAGATATATTACAGAGACATAGTAATAAAAACAATATGGTATTGGCACAAAAACAGGCATGTAACCAAACTGAAGACCCAAACATGAGCACACATAACTTCAGCCGTTTAATATCCGACAAAGACTCAAAAACAAACAAACAACCCAGGAAACAAGGAAGCATCTTCAACAAATGGTGCTGGGAAAACTGGATGCCAACATGCAGTGCACAAAAACTAGCTCCAAATAGATCAAAGACCTTAACTTGATATCAGAAATACCCTCCATGCCATAGGTACGGGAAAGGACTTCCTGAATGGGACTCCATTTGCCCAAGAATTCATGACACTAAAAAGCTTCTGCTTTTTGTTGTTTGGAAACAAGTCCTACAATAGAGAAATGGATAATGAAAATGTGCCACATACACACTAGGGATACTAATCAGTTGTAAAGAAAAATGAAATAACTTTGCAGGTAAACGGATGGAAGTAGAAAAGACCGTATTGAGAGAGGCATCCCAGCTCCAGAATGACAAGCACCGTGTGGTCTCTCTCATTGGAGGCTCCTAGCTCCAAACCTTCAGATGCCAATACATAGCATATAGGAACTACAGAAACAAGGAAAGTAAAGCAGAACCATTGCCAAGATAGGGAGGTCGGGGAACAAGAGGGAGGAATTTAGCCAGGTACCAGGGAAACGGGAGGGGGATCCTTAGTGTCGGGGAGCAGAGTAAATACAGAAAGTGGGAGGAGAGTATGGGGAATAGAAGGATACAAGTGATTTGATGGGGGAAATGGGAAAGCAGGGCTCTTTAGGGACTGAGAGGAAGGTAAATACAGAAGGAAGGAGGTGGCTAAAACAATAACAGTGACATCTAGACCGATAGTGTCAGTGGTGGTGCACACCTTTAACCCCAGTGCAGAGGCAGAGGCAGGTGGATCTCTGTGAGTTCAAGGCCAGCCTAGTCTACAGAGTGAGTTCCAGGGCAATAAGAGCTACACAGAGAAACCCTGTCTTCAAAAACAAAAAAAGGACATATGAAAATGCTACAAGGAATCATACTATTATTTACAAAACCCACAATACAAGAAATTCTGTGTATAAAAATACATATGTATTTTAATGAACCTTTCTCATCTCAACTTTTTGCGCTAGTACAACCTAACCCTCGCAACCAGGAACACAGTGCAGTGGTTCCATGCACTGGGCATATGTAAGACCAAGACTGTTAGCAGTCATGGATAGGGGTGGGCTCATCGGGTTCTACCCCTTCCTGCTGAACTGTCTATCAGTTGTTGACAGATTCTTGGGGAGGGGAAACCATTGTCTGCAGTTGTATATTCACAGCTGAGCCCACCAGGCTACACAGGAAGCCATGGAAAGCCGCGGTCACACAGAACAAAGCTAGCAGATTCTCGAGGTGAGAAATAGTTCTATAGGGAAGATGTGGGGTAGACAAGGGTGGGAGGGAGCTAAGAGGAGATTGAGGGGGAGTAATCAGTATGCAGTAGACTATCAAAGAACAAGCAATAATTTACAAAAACCTTGATCCTTGATTCATCCTCGAGGGCTGGCTCAGAGGTCAAGAGCACTGACTGCTCTTCCAGAGGTCCTGAGTTCAATTCCCAGTAACCACATGGTGGCTCACAGCCATCTATAATCAGATCTGATGCCAACAGATACATAATAAGTAATTAAACTTAAAAAAAATTCATCCTCAAACTGAGTAGAAGACACACCTGAAACTGGATTGACTTCAGAATTTTTGTTTTACAACGCTTTGGGGCAATTATAGTCAATTTTATCAGAAAAAAAATGGAATATATTTATATGTGTGTATACATATATATATATACACATATATATTTTGAAAAATATATTTAGCCTTATTTTTCAGAACAGTTAATTCTGGGATCCATAGGTATAGGTGATCACTTGATTTTACTTTTCATTTTGAGACAGTCTCATAGGATGATCCAAGCAGGTCTTGAACATGTGAGTCTCCTGGTGCCATTAATGGGGACAAGCTAAATCTGTGTTTTTTAAAAGACTTTTTCTGTACATTGGGGTTTTGTCTGATGTCTGAGGATGCCAGATTCCTTGGAACCAGAGTTACGGACAGTTGTGAGCTGCCATGTGGGTGCTAGGAATAGAACCCAGGTCCTTTGGAAGAATAGCCAATACCCAAGCCATTGTAACAGCTGAGCCATCTCTCTAGCCCCTAAGTCTATTTTTAAATGGTTATAGTGTGGTACTGGTTTCTGACGTGTATGTGTGCGTGTATGTGTATATATGTATGTATCTATGTGTGTGTGTATGTATCTGTGTGTGTGTATTTGTCTGTGTATGTATGTATGTATCTATGTGTGTGTGTGTGTTACGCACGCTAAAGGCCACCATCATGGTGGCTTGGGTAAGCCAATATTCTCTGTAGCACTGATTTGCCTTAGGCAGTCCAACATTTGAGTCAGTAGCTTCTTGGTGCCCAGTGTTATCCTTTAACACCTTCCTACCTGGCATAGCAGTGAACACCAACAGTCCCAGCACTCGGGAGGCTGGGCCAGGACTGCTGTGAGTCTCCAGGCAGCACACTGCACATCAAGTACCATGTCAGCCAGGATGACGCACAGGACCGGACCGTAAAAAAAAGACAGAAAAGCAAGCAGACCAAACCCCACTTTGCTTCTAATCTGTGTTCCTGCTGGCTATGCCACTGGGGGAAGTGGCGAGTTCCTCCGAGAGGTGGTGGCCATCAGGCAGACAGCCTGGCCCTGGAGGTTCATCCCTTCATGCTGTTGCGATTTGCTGTGTGTCGCTAGTGTCTACTGCTGAGCTACACTCCTATTTCAGCCTTGCTCAGCCTAGAACTCGACAATGGTGAATTCTGTTTTACTTTTGTTTTTTTAAGACAGGATTTCGCTGTGTAACAACCCTGGCAGTTCTGGAACTCACTTTCTAGACCAAGCTGGCCTCAAACTCTGCCTCTGAGTGCTGGGGTTAAAGGTGTGCACCACTGTGCCCATGTTTTATGCATTTTTAAGCTTTCAATTAGAAGATGGTTAATTCAGCAGTTCTCAACCTATGGGTCGCGACCCCTGGTTTATTTTTTTAAGCCTTTCGCAGGGGTCATGGTAGATCATTGGAAAGCAGTTTACATTATGACTCATAACTAGCAAACTTATTATAGTTATGAAGCAGCACCGAGATAATTCTATGGTCGGGGTCACAACATTGAGGAAGGCTGAGAGCCTCTGCCCTTGAGCTGGCTGAGGATTCAGCTCAGCAGGCCAATCAGGCTGCCCTCTAGGCCTATAGATCTGCATCCACAGGCTGAATGAAACACACGCC
Source organism: Microtus oregoni (assembly GCF_018167655.1). Taxonomy (NCBI): domain Eukaryota; kingdom Metazoa; phylum Chordata; class Mammalia; order Rodentia; family Cricetidae; genus Microtus; species Microtus oregoni. The sequence goes on from NW_024543088.1 coordinate 24,376,292, forward strand.
CCGCCTCCCACAAGCTGTCACCCCATGTGGACCCAGCCGTGGTGTGTTTCCCACAAGCCCCCGGTGACCCACTGACTTATCCAGTTCCCTGCCCCCAACCGTGTGGACGAAGAGCTGCCCAGGTCCCGACTGTCCAATTGCTCAATAAATAAGACACCAGGACGCCAGACTCTTGTTAGCTTGGATATATTTTTCTTTTTCTTTTTTTTCTTTTTTTTTGTCAAAGAACACTGTTTGCAGTAGAGGAAACCGGCATTGCAGTCTGGTGGTGTCTTTCTTGGCTTCTTCACATAACCAGGCCGTGGTCATCCTTCAGCGCAAAAGCCCTCATGGCACGCACCCTATTGAAATTCAGGACGGCTCCAATATTCTCTCTCTGTTTTTGTCATTTTTAAAAAATAAACATTTTTAGATGTGTCCACAAGAAGGCCACGCAGGCTTTTGGCCAGCGGAAGACGAGCCAGCCCGGTAGCCACACACTTGGGCTGCCGCCTGCTCCAGGCTGGCAGTTGAAAGCTTTTTCTTTTCCAACTCATTTTTATTACAAAAATAAAAAATGCTCCAACTATCAGTTTTACAAAATCTCTAAGGGAAACACAAGAGCGAGGTGCTGAGGTAAAAAAAACACCTGAGGTAGCTTTATTTGTGTGTTTTTCTCATTTTTTAAAAAAAAATCTGTGAATTTAACGCCCTGGGCCAACAACCTTGTATAAATTGCTATTTTCCTGCATTTTCAATTTTTAAAGGAAGAAATAATTTCACTAAATGTTGATGGCTTATATACCACAATGTAGAAAGACAAAGTACATTCTTTCTTTCTGGAACATTCCTTTGTTTGGTTGGCTGGCTGGTTTGGAGGGTTCCCGTTTTCCTCTTCTAGAGGCTCGGACAAGTGCCATCGACTCTTGTTCGCTTGAGTAACCAGGGGCAAGCTGAAGCTGGTTCCTGTGTTTCGCAATGGTTCCTTTTATGTGACGTGATACTCAGTGCACTGCTTTGCCTGGGGGGGTGGGAGGGCGTGCATAGATATGGGGTAGGGACAGAAAAAGATGAAGGAATTCAAAGAATGGCAGGTAAAGAAGAGAGAGGAAGGTATGGGAGGGAGATAAACAGAGAGACAGAAATATATAGCAGTATGCAAAAAAAAAAAACAGTTTAAAACCCGTGCTGCAGAGAAATGGGTGTATGGGATAAACAGGTGACAAGGGCTGAGCCCCTCCTCAGGGACGGTATCCCTTCTGTTGATAGGCACAGGTGACCCACAACTGCCATTAAGTGTCCTTGACGAGATTTCCCTCCAAGTGAATTTTGTGTGGGTGGCTCAAAGTTTCTTTCACTACCTATGGTCCTCACCAAGACTTTATTCTTTGAAGTGTAGAAAAGCCTGCTTTCTCTTCAACAGAAAACAAAATTAATAACTGAGTAAAAATTGGAGTGAGTTGGGTTACTTGATATATTATTTCTAAAATATATTAATGCTGCAGGCGCCCTGTGTAACCCACAGGCCACATTATCTTAACATCTTCCCCTTCTAGTATGTACAGCCATGTACAGAGACACTTTCCACAACGAAGAAAAGGCTACGGAGGTTTGCCTCGCTTTGAGCATGTTCACCTATGTTAGTTCAACTGGAAGGGACGGCGTCCTGGGAGCTGAGGAGGGAGCTGAGTGGATGGGCAGTGGATGATGGTAAGCCTGCAGAAGCCAGGGGAAGCTGGGCGCAGGTCAAGTGGTGTTCCTGGGGAACCCGGCCCTCCCTCGGCCTCCTGGATCCCAGGATGTGTGGGGGTCTGCAGGCCCTGGCTGCTCTACAGACTTCTCACTCCTCAGGATGGTCTTTGGTTTGCTCCCGATCTGCTGGCTGTTTGGTCTCGTCTGTCAGGTGTTGGGAGGGTTACATTCATCGGTTGTTTGCTGGCGCCTGGGGAGCCTCACTTGCTGCGCTGTGAGGCGACTCCCTGAGGGTATTTCTGCTCCTGCTGCTTCACCTGCTGGACAATTTCCCTGATCTTGCGTTGAGCAGTCTGCAGCAGAGAGAGGGAGGGGAGGACACAGGGAAGAGACAATCCTAGTTCTGGGGCCCACAGGAAACCAGCTGGGACTTGGGAAAGGAGAGAGGGGTCCTCAGACCAATCTCACATCCCCCAGGTCCCCCAGCACCACACCCAACAGCCAGGGGAAGTATTCCTCTTCACCTCACCAAGGCTACTTACTGGGTGCAAGATGGGATGGGGGAAGAGGAAGGAGGGTGCAACGGGGTGGGAGGGGGAGGAACTAGCAGCTTCTAATTCAGTGAGCAGTCTGGCTAGAGAGCAGCTGTAGGGTAGGGTGACCATTGATGGGGGGAGGGGTGTGGGCTGAAGGCCCTCTCCTCACACCTGAGCTCTCCTGTGCCCCTTCCTTTCCCAGAGCACTAGAAAGATCAGCAGAGAGACTAGAGCCCTGCCAAAGCCCGGAAGAGCTGGAGTTCCGACCCTGACCCACAGCTCCCAAGGCCACAGGAGAGCAACTGAGAGTCAGATCAAGCAGGAGACCGCAGACTGCCCTTCTCCCTCGCTTACATGAGGATCACAGTTGCCCTCTCTCTAAAACCCACCCAGCAAAAGGCATCGAGACAACCAGGTCACATGTCACTGCAGGGCTGGCTTCTCTGAGTGCAGGGCAACAGTGATGGGGTCTTCTAAGTAGGTGGGAAAGAGAGCAACAGAACACTAGGGCCCCACTGTGAGCAGTTAACCTTCCGCAGTGAAACCTGGCCACCTGGTTGCCCTGCTGGGGACCTGCTGGACATGTGGCTCCTCGGAGGAAGGCTGGGAGGGCAAAGGGATGCTAAATTCCCAACCCTAGCATGCCAGGAGCCTTGCACCAACAGTTTCCAGTCCCTGAGGTCAGGGGCTCAGGAGGGGCCCAGGTATATGGCCACTTGACACAGATATAGTATGTGAACTAGCAGAGAGTGGGCAGGAGGCAGGCCCTTACAGAATAGTACCTGGCTAGCAAAAAAATGCCCGATAATTCTGACGATCACTTCCGCATTTTCATCTGGCGTTTGGTCACGAGGCACAATAACTTCTGCACTGGTCAAGTTCTGCAGCTCGTTTACCTGGAAAGGCAGAAAACTGAGAGAGGCCAAGCGCACCCCACATCCCAGTAAAGCCAATACGTGAGCTGTGGAGGGAGACACTCTAGGGATGCGGGGGAAGGGGAGGCAGGGAGGCTGAATCTTCTCTCTATAGTGATATTTTATTTGTGTTTTAATAAATAAAGCTTGCCTGAAGATCAGAAGCTGGGTGGTGGCGGTGCATGCCTTTAATCCCAACAGGGAGGCAGAGGCAGGTGATCTCTGTGAGTTCAAGGCCAGCCTGGTCTAAAGAGCAAGTTCCTGGGCAGGCTCCCAAGCTACAAAGAGAAACCCTATCTCAAAAAGCAAAAATAAATAAATAAATAAATAAACAAATAAATAAATAAGTAAAAATTTCTCATCCTATTGCTGAGCCAACTTCCCTAGAGTAGACAGCCAGACTTGAGAAAGAATGAGAAAATGGGAGAGCGAGAGGGCCCCTGGAGATGGCTCTCAGGAGAGCACAGGGCAGAGTTACAGTCTCGGAACTTGGAAACCAGGTAGAGAGTGGTCTCAAATGGGTCCTATCTGCTACATGCGGATGTATGTATGTATGTATGCTACATGTGTATGTGGGGAGGGAGCAAAAGATGGCCTTCTTGTCTTTCAGAAAAAAACAGGGCTAGGTGGCACAGCACTCAGGAATAGAGTAAGTGTGACACCATGGGATTAGGCCTTGCTGGTGACATCTCTGCCCTCGGAATCCCCATGCCTCACTCATCCTGCTCCTGTCAGAACCCAAGTGTGTCATCACAAGGCCCTCATACATGTTGAGAACGAGCAAAAGAGCTCGTGAGGATCTGAGGGTCGTCAGGCCTGGCCCGGACAGGGAACTCATCCAGGCGAAGGGACTCGAGTGGGGAGCTGACTTACGGTTTTCCCCCCTTTGCCGATCACCCGGCCAGCTGTCGACGAAGGAACTCGGATGTGGGCTTCCAGCTTCACCTCTTCTTTGGGATTAAAGAAATTTTCTTCTTTCAGCTTCCCAAAGATCCGTCCCTGAGCCTGAGAACAAGATGACTGGTAAGGGCTAGCAGCCGGCCACACTGCTTTGTGGGGGCTGTGCAGGAACCAGGAGTCTCAGTGACGGGCACCCTGGCAGCTGCACAGCCACTCAGTCCTTACAGAGCTGGGACGCTCGTGCACTGAACAACCTCACTCTACCGGAATCTGGACACGCTGCCAAGCCTCTAGGTTTGCATGCGATTGCTCCCTCTAGGGAATGCGTTTCTTGGCTGGGAGCAACTGGCGAGCCACTAAGACTGCATCCTTATTTCCATATCCCCAGCACCTGTAGCATTTGGTTGGCTGAATTTGTTCAAGGCATTCTTAACTCCCCTCCACTGTCTGCTCACTTCTCTGGTCATTGAAGGAGGTAAGCAGATGGTGACAGCATTTGCTGAGTCTAAACATACTGCTGGTTTTGTTTGTTTTTGTGGTGCTGGGAATCGAACTCACGATCGTGCACCTGGTAGTGAAGTCATTACTTCAGTATTGTACTTGGTAGTCAATATGTGTGGGCCCATCACCACCATCCAAAATATTCAGGATCCTCCCCCATTACCCAGCGCTGGCACAAGCCTGTAATACCCAGTTTCTCAGGAGGCTGAAGAAAAGAACTGCAGGTTAGGGCCAACCTGAGCAATTTAGGGAGACCCTGTATCAAAATTTTTAAAGAATTGGAAGAGGGTTAGGAATGTGGCTCAGCGGCTGAGAGTTTGCTGCCCCTTACGTGTGAGCCCTGGGCTCAATTCCCAGGACTGGCCAATCAGCAGCTAGCTGCCACCCCCCTTCTTGCATATGCGGAACCATGGCCTACAAGCTCTTGTTTCTCCGGGTTCATCCCTTGGTAGCATGCATTGGGTAAATCATTCTTTTTTGTGTCAAAATAATATTCCCTTGTGTGGGTATACCACGTTTGTCCGTTCATTTTCTAGCTGAAGACTTCTGATTCCTTATGACTTCAATTATTAAGGGCTTAACTCTTATAAATCAATACACGTTTCCAACTTCTTGAAATTCAAAGCAAAGCTTCCTATAGAGGAACTCTCCAGTGCTACCAGAATTCTCTTACAGGCTGCCAGAGTACCCACTACAAAAAGCTTCTCCTCGACATCCATGTTAACACCCACAGCTGAGGGGGACCCAAGCCACCCAATCAGAGACATGCTGGAGGTACTACCACCCGACTGAGCACCTACAGACGACCCACCTCTCCGTAGACAGAAGGCAGAGCACAGAGGAGCAATGAGGACCCGGAGGGAAGATGGACATGAGGCCGCCACAGGCGAACCTCAACACCAGCATGGTCTTTGGCACTGACCTTGAACTGGGCTTCAGGTGGCCCGGTGATGATGACCATCCTTTCACTGACATCCGGACCTTCTGCCGGAGCTATCTGCAGTTCGAGAAAAGGAACACGCTGAGGCCGAGCCCCTCTGCTTGTCTGAGAGCATGCTCACACCAGCTGATGACAAGGCTTCCGCCTTCAAGCTCCACACTCTGACACAGTGCCGCTCTGCCCTGAGTCTCAGGAAGTCATGACCTTAATCCTCGGTATCAAATATGAATCTTTGGCTACCCAGGGCAGGGCAGGGCAGGGCAGGACAACTCAAAGCTACTGTCTGTCCCTGCAGTGAGCCCCCTTCAGCAACTTGCCTCTTACCCGTCAAGTCCTGTGAGATAAGGGATTCTGCCAACCCCCGGGTCCAGAGGGAAGGAGGGTTAGTCCACGCCGTCTGACCAGTAGAGCTGCAGGAAAGGTTAGCCTGGCTCTAACGCTCAGTTCGCAGAGGAACCAGCCGTAAGTGACGAGGAGGCAGAGCAGGTATGGCTGTCATTGAGTAACGTTTCCCTGGTTCTGGTCATGGCTCTGCAAACCCTTCTTCTATGCACGCCCCCACTCATCAGTGGCGCACGGGAGGGCTGAGCCAGCTAGCTTTTAATCCCGTGAGATTACAAACAAGGACCTCACCAATAATTTGGCTGGAGGTCTGTGGTGGTCTAAGAACGGCCTGCCATAGGTTCATATATTTGAATGCTTAAGGAGCGGCAGCTTCAGTCATGTGATTCCGGCTTTAGAATCAAGGATACAAGACAGGTGTTGGGAAATTTCCCTCTGTGACTAAGTTACAGAGACCAGGGATGTGCCAGGGCCCAGACAGGCCATTGCATGAAGCTGTGCAGGCGAAGCCTGGATCACCTTGGAGTCCTCAAGATGTTGGGGACGCCAGAGGAGAGCTACTAACAGGTGTAGAACCAGTCCAAGAGAGACAAGCTGACATCAGACGTGGAGATGCAGAGTTCGGAGTTTGCCCAGTTTGCTTTGGTCTGGTATTTCCTCACTATGCCTCTTTTCCTCCCTTTGCTCCCTTTGTTACATCACTGTGGTGTGAAGTATGTGATCTGCTTTTGATTTTGGTTTTTTTTTTGGTTTTTCGAGACAGGGTTTCTCTGTGGTTTTGGAGCCTGTCCTGGAACTAGCTCTTGTAGACCAGGCTGGTCTCGAACTCACAGAGATCCGCCTGCCTCTGCCTCCCGAGTGCTGGGATTAAAGGCGTGCGCCACCACCGCCCGGCTTTGATTTTGGTTTTATAGGGGATTACAGTTAAGAGACTGCTGTGAGTCTTTGGAGTGTTATAAGTGTTGACGCTGTGATAGACGATGGGGACTTTTGAAGTTGGACTGAATGCATTTTTTGCATTATGATATGGCCACAAGTCTATGGGGGCAGGGAGTGGAACATCGGTAGAACACTGGCTAAGACATTTATACATTCATTACATTTCCCTCCCAGCACATTCTGACTTACTTAAAAAAAAAAAATCTTTAAAGGAGAAGAGGAAGGAGGAGGAGGAGACAACAAAACCGAGCTGGACCTGGCAGTTCATGTCAGTAGTTCCAGCTACGGAGGAGGCCAAGATGACAGGATCATTTGAGACTAGATGCTGAAGGTTAGCTGGACAACACAGACACAAGACTCTCGTCTCAAAAACAAGTAAGCTAAAACTCAATCATCAGATCGCTGCAAAATTAAAAGTAATTCAAAGTAAAAAGAAAGGAAAGTGCAGCAGGAACCTAAGGGTGAGCCAGGAGCTACAGGCGAGCACACCACACACCGTGCGAGGCCCGACACAGTTCTCAACTCTCAGCTCCTCGGAGCATTGCACAGCCGAGCACAGCGAGAACAGCTGCAAACCACACTCCCAAGATGGAAGCAGGAGAATCAGGACCTCAAAGCCATTGTAGGCTCCACAGGGAAGCTTGCAAGTAGCCGAGGCTATGAGACCATGACTCCCAAGCAAGCAAGCAAGCAAGTAAACAAAAGAGGAGGAACATAGTCTGTTACAGGGCCGCTCAGGCAGAAGGAACCCAGGGTCAGGGAGGTTCCTTTCCACTGCTGTGTAAGCATACTGTCTCCAAAGCTCAGAGGAATGATTCTGTTTTCACCCATCTAGGCTCTAAACAAGGGTCTCCCCCAGGACCTCAGGGTCCAGTGCTGAGTCCCAGATTTCTTGAGAACACTCATCCACAGCATGTTGGCACCTGCACTGATCTAGAAAGAGGGACCCCTTCATCAAGGCCTCTGAAGACTCCCCTGGCCTTGACTACTTACTCTGTGGCATGAGGACAGATGGGAGCCACAGGTAAAGAATGAATAGGGAAGCTCAAGGACCATGGCAGGAAGTTATTTCTGGGTGACAGTCACAGTCTGTCCAGGGGATGGAGGCTGGGATGGGCTGGCCCTGCGGCAGGTGGCAGGAAGCCCTGTCAACTTCAAGATCCAATGCCGGCACTAAGTCCTTAACTGAGAATGCTGTGGAGTGATGTCTAATGGACTAGTCACCTCTGTGCCTGAACTCCTCCTGCCCCCCTGCATTTCCCTGAAGGCGCTAACTGGGAATGATCAGTAGGGTTGCTATGGGAGAAGGCAGTCATGGAGCAGAAACAGGACATATCACACTCTAGTTCTGTGGCCTTGGGTGGACAGTCAGACTTCCTGGGCTCCATTTCTCACAAGCATTAGTGGGAAATTACTGCTGTGGTCAGCCATAGGAGATGCTCAGGACCCTAGAAGTCAATGGGATTTAATCTATCCAAGAGCTGGGCTGGCTTAGGCTTCATTTAGTCCCTATTCTCTCCATGGCTCACGTTCCCCAATAAAGTGGGGCAGGGGTGAAAGGGCCCCACAAAGCTCTTTAATCCAAACTGTCTGTGGTCCTTCAGCATGCCTGACCACAGCACTGAGCACCAGCAAAGATCTTCTGGGTGCAGCCAGCCTGTTCTCATCCTCGCTTTCTCCATCAGCTAGGCCAGGATGCAGCCTGTGTCAAACCACTGGGCAGAGCGGACCCCACGCCCACATGGCAGCCACCCTGGTCTAGGCTTCACCCAGTTCGAATGTGAGTCTCTAACTGCAGAGACAGACGCAGTCTGAGTCTTCCCCGGTGGCACCGCAGTTCTCATTCTGCACAATTCAGAAAGTTTTTGTTGTTGTTGTTTGTTTTCCCTGTCATACTTTCTGTGGGAGAAATTCCAGCTCTCAGGGAGAAAGTGTAAGTATTCTTTCTCTCTAAGTCATGAAACTTGTTTTCGTAATTCTGGGTTGTCTTATAAGTAGTGAATTATTTTCCATAGCAATGGCAAGTATTCCATGGGGTTTGCAGCGTCTCAGCGGAGCTGACAGCTGGGCTTGAGGCAGGCCCGCGGCAAACCATCCCTGACAACAAGGGAGGCAGAATCCGGGACTAACTGCAGCCACTTCTGCACACAATTTTACAAACCGAGAGGACTTCCCTACCCTTCTGCTCAGTCCTGGTCTCTTAACGGGTGATGCTATCAGCCCCATCTGTCTATGATTTTATCAGCACTTTCCAGAAAGCTCTTCCTCCCATTTCTCTTCTCATAGTCTGTACATCCTTGAAGCATGGACTAACAGAACAGCAGCTCGATGTGCTGAGTGCTAAGCACAAAGGCTCATTCCACTCGAGCACACACCCCTAGCTTGGGATAAATCTTCAGCCTTCTTTTATCTTCTTGGGAAGAGCAGACAGTGCTAATCCCCGGAGGACGCGGTTTGGTGGAAAGGAAAGGACTAGGATGAAGAATGGGAGCAGATTCTGTCTCTGGGCAGGGGAGGGAGGTTGTAAGAATTGTCTGGCACGGACAAGAGGAGGACCATGGGGACAGGCAGCTGACGGCAAGAATCTTACCTTGATGGAGGCTCCAGCAAATCGAGCCAGCTGTTTGATGTGCGCCCCCTTTTTCCCGATGATAGCACCCACAGCCTGGGTTGGGATGAAGAGATTCACAGTCTCCTGCTCTGGGTACTAGAAAAGAACACGTGTACAACTGTCCCTCTAACCTGGCACCTCATGGCCCAGCCAAGTAACCCTGAGAGTACCAGAACGGGAAGGCCTCACTACCCGGGGAGATGGCCAGAAGCGGCCAACCCGGCATGTTTGATCTTTGTGTGGCCTGGTACTCTGTATATGAACCCAAGCGGGACAGCATGAGCCTACAAGCACCTCTTGAGCAACCGTGTTTGCTGGGCACAAGCATCCGCCCTTTCCTGGGTTCTCTGACATACACAGATTTAATGCACACGTTTCCTGTGCCTTCATCCAAGAACCAAAATGGTTATTTTGTGACAGTGTGGTGGATTAAAAAGTGCTTATCATGGGGATGGAGAGATGGCTCAGAGGTTAAGAGCATTGCCTGCTCTTCCAAAGGTCCTGAGTTCAATTCCCAGCAACCACATGGTGGTTCACAACCATCTGTAATGAGGTCTGGTGCCCTCTTCTGGCCTTCAGGCATACATGCAGACAGAATATTGTATACATAATAAATAAATAAATTTTTTTTTTTAAAGTGCTTATCATGCAAGCCTGATGACCCAAGTTCAATCCCTGAAACCTGCCGTGGAAGGAGATAAGCTGGCCTGACTTCCACATGGTGCCGTGGCCCATTACAGCCTACATATATACATGAAACAGTAAAAATTTATTAAACACACCTGGCCACAGACAGAGACAGCTGTCCAGTCTGTTCCATCACTAGGACTACCAATTCACAAGGAGACTCACCCTGCTGTGCCCAGGCCCCATGAGGGAGGTGGGCAAGCCACCTTTCCCTGGAAACCCCGAGGAACGACAGAGGCTCCTCCTGGGCTAGGCTGCCAATGCTTCTTATGGGAATGATGTTGTCTTCAATTATTAGACTTTTAAGAATTCCAGCAAAATGAGAAAAAAAAAGTCTGGTGTGGTGTAAGCCTATGCACATGTTCATGAGCATACATACATGTTGGAGGCCAGAGGCTGACACTGGTGTCTTTCTCGGTCACTCTCTACCTTAGTTTGATAGAGTACCCATGGAACCTACGCTTGCTGATCTAGCTAGACTACCTGGCCAGTGAGATCCAGGGATCCCGCCACCACTTCCTCAGCAAGAGGTGTACCCCACAACACCTGGCTTTTATGTGGGTGCTTAGGATTTGAACTCGGGTCCTCATGCTTAGATGGCAAGTACTTTGTCAGTGGAACCACATCCCCTGCCTACTGCAAACTTTTCTTTAGCTTAGTAGTATTTCCTGACTGGTTTTCTTTCTATTGTGTTTTTAATATAATTTAAAAAAGTGTGTGTGTGTGTGTATGTCTACGTAAGCACAGGTGCCTACAAAAGCTAGAGACACTGGATCCCCTGGAGCTGGAGTTACCAGTGACTGTGAGCCACCTGGAGTGGGTGCTGGGAACTCCAGCCCCATTAGAGCAGTGTGCGCTCTCAATGACTGAGCCATAGCTCTAGGCTCTTGTTCTTTTTTTTTTTTTTTTTTTTTTTTTTTTTTTTTGGTTTTTCGAAACAGGGTTTCTCTGTGGCTTTGGAGCCTGTCCTGGAACTAGCTCTGTAGACCAGGCTGGTCTCGAACTCACAGAGATCCGCCTACCTCTGCCTCCCGAGTGCTGGGATTAAAGGCGTGCGCCACCATCGCCCGGCTAGGCTCTTGTTCTTTAAGTTAGGACTTTACTCTGTATGTAGCTTAGTCTGGCGTGAAAGTTACTACTACACAGCCCAGGCTGACCTCAATCTCTCAATCCTCCCACCTCGCTCTCGCAGTACTTAGGATTACCGAAGAGGCTCTGCACTGAGTGTGAAGCAGGGTGGCTTGCTGCATCACTCCTGAGACAGTCTAGATTCACAGCAGAGAATACTGTGACCATTCACAGGCCTGTTCATCAGGGGCTACGTGGGGCCAGGCCATGGAGCAGGAAGGGTGGCTGGGGCACATGCAAGGGGCACTTACAGAGTGATGATGCGGGAACGGGCCGAAATGGTGGTGAGGGTACAGACTGGAGAAGTATCCGGAGTGGGTCTGCATACAAACGAGGCAGTCAGTGAGTCGGCTGTCTGTCCCGTGCAGCACACACGCTCTGCGAGCCAGCAACACTGTCACATCTACAACGTGTACCTCTGTGTTCCTAATCTCTGAACCCTTGGCAAGGTGTCACCTGGTTGCAACAGGCCCTGGGAATGCAGCTTCTAAGACAAGCCTTGCTCTCTCCTCTCTAGTTCAGCCCACTCACGCTCTCACTGCTCCAACCCACCTTTTGGTGCCGACAGGGCTAGTGGCTCCTACATTATGGGAGAATTACAAGTTGTACATTATAAACAACAGAGATCTCTGGGGACAAAAGCCAAGAATTATTCAGAACAAGCGAATGTGATCCAGGGACGACAGACCAGTTAGCAGCAGAGATCAGAAGGAATAGAAACTCAGTTTGGAGAAACTGAAAGTGAAGGTAAGAGAAAGGAGCCAGACAGATAAAGGCATTGTGTGCAGTGTGGGGAGGGGAGGAGCGGGAGGGCAGATATGGGGAGGGGAGGGGAGGAGCGGGAGGGCAGATATGGGGAGGGGAGGAGCTGGAGAGCAGATATGGGGTGGGGAGGAGCTGGAGAGCAGATATGGGGTGGGGAGAAGCTGGAGAGCAGATGTGGGGAGGGGAGGAGCGGGAGAGCAGATGTGGGGAGGAGCAGGAGGGCAGATGCAGGGAGGGGAGGAGCAGGAGGGCAGATATGGGGTGGGGAGGGGAGGAGTAAGAGGGGAGGAGCTGGAGGGCAGATATGGGGAGGGGAGAAGCTGGAGGGCAGATGTGGGAAGGGGAGGAGCTGGAGGGCAGATGCGGGAGGGCAGATGCGGGGAGGGGAGGAGCGGGAGGGCAGATATGGGGAGGGGAGGAGCTGGAGAGCAGATATGGGGTGGGGAGGAGCTGGAGAGCAGATGTGGAGAGGGGAGGAGCGGGAGGGCAGATGTGGGGAGGGGAGGAGCAGGAGGGCAGATGCAGGGAGGGGAGGAGCAGGAGGGCAGATATGGGGTGGGGAGGGGAGGAGTAAGAGGGGAGGAGCTGGAGGGCAGATATGGGGAGGGGAGAAGCTGGAGAGCAGATGTGGGGAGGGGAGGAGCAGGAGGGCAGATGCGGGGAGGGGAGGAACGGGAGGGCAGATGTGGAGAGGGGAGAAGCTAGAGGGCAGATGTGAGGAGGAGAGGAGCTGGAGAGCAGATATGGGGAGGGGAGGGAGAAGCTGGAGAGCAGATGTGGAGAGGGGAGGAGCGGGAGGGCAGATGTGGGGAGGGGAAGAGAAGAGTGGGAGGGCAGATACAGGGAGGGGAAGAACAGGAGAACAGATGCGGGGAGGGGAGGAGCAGGAGGGCAGATGTACACTCATGAAGCAGAGTTAGCTATCGAAAAATTGAAAATAAAAAAAAAGAAAATTAAAGCTGAAACAGCTACTTTTTAATTGAATACCTACAGTATAGCAGGGACTATGATATTTTATATCTATTTATAAATTCATAAACCTCATAGTGGTCCTGCGAGACAGAAAGCTATCCAAGTTCACACACACTAAGTGAGCAAAGCTGCATTAACTACGTTTCACGTACGGCCACATAGTAATTCAACAGTACTCTCACTGTGACCACCAGCATGATGGTGACAAGCACGGAGCATCAAGGCACACTGCACTGCCTGACAGAGGGAGATGAGCGTGTCTTCCACCGTCCCAGTCTCCAGCTAGACTCAGCTCCAGATAAGACTCACTTACGATTCCTTATCAACAGAAACAACTGTTCTTTAGAGCTTGGAGAGAAAAGACCGAGTTATGAGCACCCTGCAGAGCTTCCCAGGTCTTAGGGTAGGGCCACACACCTGCAGCTTCACGGCTCACACCTGGTACAACTGAAGAGGCTGCAGTAATGTCTCTGCCCACAAGGGGGGGCCACGAGACCAGGGTCTCAGGGAAGCTTGACCACTTTGAAGGTTGGTCAAGAGGGAACTGCCTCTTTCTGAAGGCTCTCTGAGAAGCAGGTGGACTTCAGCCCTTTCTCTGTGCAGGTTCTATTCTGGGGTGTGGCTGGTAGAGGGGAGCCAATTCCTGAGCTTTTCACTCAAGGCTCTAACCAGGGGAAACGGGACCTCTGCCCGCTTCTGGCCCCAAGCACTGTTCCTTCAGCTCTCATGGCAAAAGCGATTCCTGTAAATCGTGATTCTAGCGCCCATGCAACGCCAAGAATGGATCTAGAGCGCCGTTTGTATTCCAAGTGTTCAGGGTCCTAACATTAACACTGCCCACGTCAGTCCCAACCTGGGATAAAGGAGAGATTGTTAAATTAGCTGTAAAACGATAATGAGGACAGATTCCTTTTATCCCTAAGTTGGAGCCGCAGGGCTGCAGAAGGAAAGAATCCTGAATTCAGCAGCCCAAGGAGTCATTTCTAGCTGAGACTCAGACCTACACAAGCCTGAATCTCTCTAGCTCTTTTACAAATGGGAGCTTTCTAAGTCGTTCCCCCCACCCACCCACCCACTCAACTGCCTGTAGCTGACTGTGTTTGGCCATCTACTTTCTGAGTCCCCCACAGACTCAACTGCCTGTAGCTGTGTTTGGCCATACATTCACTCACTCAAGAGCTTTCGAGTACCCACCGTGTGGGCGACCTTACTCTAGGAGAGAGGGACACGAGGGGACTTACGGTCTATTTGTGAGGCAAATGCAAAAAATAACTTCAGAGAAGTCTTAAGCCAGTGGCCACAAAGATGGAATGAGTGAACAGCCCAGGGGCAGCAAGTGTGAGACTCAGAGACCAGGATCACATGCAGCCCTGGGTAAGAAGTATGCGGAGCAGCAGGGTTCTTGGGAGGTCAGGCCAGGATGGTTGGTGTCTTTGAACATCAGACAGAAGGCTAGCGTGGGGACTACAAAGGCATTCTGAAGGACACGGGAGAAAGCAGGTGGTTGAGATCATCCCTGGTGGAGATGTGGACTGACCTCAAGTACTCCTGGGAGCCAGGAAGTGTGGGCTGTTTTAGAAGTGTGAGTGAGTGCTTATTACAATGAGCAGGTGTCTACGGTGGCCGTTCTCTTTCCCACCTCCCCATGCTAGGGTGGAGTTGACAGAATCCACTGGGATGGGATTTTCAAATTCTGCTTCCTCTGGTGATCAGAACGCATCTGCCTGTCCGCAAGCAACTTCCTCTTGACACTGGGCTCACTGGCCCAATCCTTGTATGAGGGATGTGTGTCGTGTATATATATTTAAAAACCGTAGCACATTATGAGTATGTGGGGGAGGGGCGGTGCTTTCATGAAGGTGACAGCTAGGTGTGTCCCACAAGGGGACAGCGGCAGAAGGTCTTAGCCTAGTTTGACTCTGTTAGTGGGCAGACAGAGTACGCAGCAGACACTGTGAACACTGGCAGGAGTCACCATTAGTTCAGCCACTTTGCTGGAAGAACTGCAGAGTCCAGGGTACAGCTCAGAGATGGCTGACCCTTGAATCAGGAGAAACCAGAGACCGTCAGGGAGCAGGGAGTCCCAGTACGAGCAGGGAGGAAGGCATATGGGCGGCCCAGGCCAGGCTTATGTATTATACTCAAGGGGTTCAATAGCTCTGATGTGACGACAGACTCATCCCCGGCTGAAAAGACAGCAGGTTCCTTCTGGAACCAGAGACAGCGTGGGGCCAGGACAGGCAAGGAAGAACTTGGACAGGTTCCAAGGCTAGGAAGGTTTAGTGTTCTATCCCAGACTGTCAAAATGTCGCTATCCCCGGCAGCTTATCCACTCTGGGTTCTCTTGGGACAACTGGGGGAAGAGTGTAGCACGATTAATAAAAACTCAGAGAGAGAAACTGGGGGTTCAACCTGAAGATACAAAAAGCAAAACAACCAGCCACTGACTCTTACCTCGACCTCAGTCTGAAATGGTGATCCTGACTCCCAGAATCTCAGAATGAGACTGTGTCTGAGAGCTGTCTCCTCCGTTTTATAACCCTCTCTAGGTCTGGGATTAAAGGCATGCACCCAGTTTCTATGGCAACTAGTGTGGCTACTGGGATTAAAGGTGTGTGTTACCACTCACTGCCTGGTCTATAAGGCTGACCAGTAGGGCTGTTTTACTCTCTGATCTTCAGTCAAGCTTTATTTATTTATTAAAATACAAATGAAATGCCACTGCATGAGAGGTATGGGAGCTAGTAACTAAGACTAGAAGCAAAATGAACCTGGACCTTTGGCTGACTCTGCAGCCTGAGATTTTTCCCCCTTATGTCGTTACTTGCAGAGTTCATTGCAGAGTCATTGGTCTGGTTCAAAGCCTCTGGTTTCTGCTACACTATCGATGCTGGGCCCTCACTGGGACTCCTCTTGGTTTTCCTTCCGTTTCCCCGTGTTGTGGAAATCCTGCAGCTTTGGGTCTGCAGGACCGGTCCCTTCATGTGCTCCAGTAGGTCTCAGATCACACATAACCCTGGTTCTGGGTCTGGGTAGATGTGGGGTTGGCCAGCTGGCCAGCTCTCCCCCGTCCTCAACACCTGGGTGAGCTCTCCTGCATTGCCCTGGCTAGCTCACCACTTGCAGCTGTGAGCAAGGGGTGGGGCCAGTTCTGTCCTCAGGGTTGGTTCTCTCACATCTACACCTTCACAGCCAGCTCTACTGTGTTGTCCAGGCGAGGTGTAGGGGCCACTCTCCCCAGTGCTGCAGCTGGTGAGGGACAGGGCCAGCACGCAGAGGGATGGGTGCAGGAGAGGGCATCTCTGTCCTGCCCAGGCCACCACATAACGGATGAGTAACGCAACAGCTGTCCCATGCTAACGTTGGGCTGGCTCACCCACACCTCTGCCAACAGGATGGCTGCAGCCTGAGATCTAAACCACATCAGCTTCCTTGATCTGAACATGCCTGGAGCAGTCTCAGGAGAACACTATCAATAAACTTCCCTAAGGACTCACTAATATAGCCTCTCGAGTTCACTAAATACATGAAAGTGCAATTACATCTCATTAGGCAAGTATAAGTCAGTGGGGAGAGGGGAGGGAGCAAGGCTAATCAACAGGCCGGGTGAACAAGTTCAGAAAGAGAGCTCCCAGAACGCAGGAGACAGCGCAATAACAAATGGAATCCCTTATCTGTAGTGGCATTTCATTTGAATTTTAATAAATAAAGCTTGCCTGAAGATCAGAGAATAAAACAGCCCCACTGGTCAGCCTTATAGACCAGGCAGTGGTAACACATACCTTTAAACCCAGGAGCCACATTAGTTACCATAGAAACGGTGCATGCCTTTAATCCCAGTCCTAGAGAGGATTATAAAACGGGAGGAGACAGCTCTCAGACACAGTCTCATTCTGAGATTTTTGGAGGCAGGATCTCCATTTCTGACTGAGACTGTGTAAGAGCCAGTGGATGGTTGTTTTGCTGTTCTGATCTTTAGGTTGAACCCCCGTTTCTCTCTCTCTGGGTTTTTATTAATCGTGCATCACTTATCTCCTGTCAAAGCCTGGGTACCTCCCCAGCACCGTATAAACTAGGTGTGCTGTCACGTGCCTGTCATCAGGGCACTGAGGTCAGGTAGCAAAGCAGAAGCACAGAGTTGAGGCCAGCCTGCACTACAGAGAAATGTCGCCAGTAAATAAATAAATAAATAATGGAAAAGGGAAACTCTGCAAATCTTATTAACATATTAAGAAAGAGTCCAGAGGTGGTGGTGCATGCCTTTAATCCCAGCACTCGGGAAACAGATCTCTGAGAGTTCAAGGCTAGCCTGGTTTACAAAGTCAGTTCCAGGACAGCCAAGGCTACAAAGAGAAACCCTGTCATGAAAAACATAAAAAAAAACAAAAAAAAAAAAACAAAAAAAAAACTAAGAATACAAACATATAATATTAGGAAACAAAAGAGACAAAAGACCACAAGATTGGCCATTTAAAAAACGAAGCAATCTGTTCTGCACCACTTTAAGGTGCTGTATCTAAAACAGAGATGAAGTGGATTTCCCCCTTGCGCTGAAGGGCAAACCCACAGCCCTGCACGTGAGAGGCAAACATCCTCTACTCAGGTTCAGCACAACAGCTGAAATGGACACTTTGATAGACAGCTACAAACTAACAAAGCCAAGTCAGAAACTTTCTAAAGAAATGGGGAAAAGTTATCTTTTTCCGAACAAAGTTGCCAGGTCAAGAGGTTTTATGAGTAGGACTTATCATGTCTAAAGAAAAAAAAAAAACCAGTATATTTTTCCATTTTGTCAAACAATAAAAGCTGCCATCTTTCCAACTCATTCTTTGCGAAAAAACACAAAAACAAAAGCAAGCTTTCTGTTGAAACTGCCAGATGTCATAAAACGCTAGTTCTACACAGACACAGAGTTCAGTGGAAAGGGGACCAAGTGCAGAAAGACGATGAGGTAGGCTGAGGGACAGCTGGAGGGGGCAGGAGGATCAGCGGCTCAAAGCCACCCTAAATCACAGAGTTAGCGGGAGGCCAGCCTGGGCTATAGGAGACCCTGTCACAAAGAATCAAAAGCAAAACGAAGTAGAGAGCTGGATTTCAAGCTGACGATAAAACAACATATTAATAACTTCCTTTGGGAAACTGGCTATTCCCTTGGAAAAATAATAAAGTTAGATCAAAATCAATCCCCTGTAAAATACAATATAAACATCCCCCAGAAAAACCAACAGACTGAAAATTAGTATAAGGAAAACACTGTTTACAATCTTGAATGAAGGGGCTTTTCCTTAGCAAGACATGAAAGGCCAAAAGCCCAAAAGAAAACATCCCATGTTTAGTTCGTATTGACTTATCTATTTCATTTTGAGACAGGGTCTCACTATGTAGAGACCAGGCTGCCTGGAACGTCTGGAGTCCGTCCGACCCCCCAGCCTCCCAAGGGCTAGGACTACAGGCAGGCATCGCCATTCATAGACTAAGAAAACATTCCTCTATGCTGAAAAGGCCTGCACAAATTTGGTCTAAGAGAAAGCTGTATATTCATTTTCTACTGTAATTTCAGCTATCAAGGGCTTTAACTTTCAGACCGATGCTACAGAGCTCCTTTGCAGAAGTGAGATGTCTTAAGTGTCTTTTAACAGTTGGTTATCACATCTCCCAGCAAAGATAAAGAACGTGAACACATCCATCCCGCGTGCTTCCGCCACGACCCCTCCATCACAGACACACGTGCAGTTCCTTTAGTTTAGAGGAAATTGGACAGAACCAAAGAGCTACAGGGCTCCCAAACACCCAGGAAGCTCCTGCAGGTCATTCAGGATGTGCTGGGCCTGTGGGCATGGTGCCAGTCCTTGCCTGTTTTGAGGGTGTGAACACAGGGGGCACCCAGGAGCCACTAGCCATGCCTACACCAGGGAGCAGAACAGAGTTCCCTTGCCCATCTGATTCTCCCCCACTGAAACAGTTTACACACAAACAAGTGCTTGGAGAAGAAAAAATGGGGGAAGGCAGCCGTGGCGTGGTGGGTGTCTTCAGCCTCCATCTGGTAACACACTAATCTTGAACAACGGCTCTGAGTGAGGGCAACAAGCAGGAAACAAACCATTCACGTTTCTTTCGCTGAGAATTACGAGTCAAATGATACTTACTGAGAGCCTGCTACATATCAGAGGGCGTGTGGTTTAGAAGCGAACACGCTAGCATTTTCTTTTTAAAACTTCCTTTCAATAAAGGTGGGAATGTGTATGCATTCAAGAATAATCCAGGTACCTTAACATTTAGATTAAATAACAAGTACTCATGATTACTGTTTGAAATAATGACTTTTTTCTGTTTGTGTTTTGCTCTTTTGGGACAGGTTTTCTCTGTAGAGCCCCGTCTGGTTTTCCAGGACTTGCTCTGTAGACTAGGCTGACCTTGAATTGCCCCAATCTCGAAGTGCTAGGATTAAAGGTGTGCTCCATCACTGCCAGACCAACAACTTTTATTTTTATCAAAGGGACCTTGGGAGGCTAGAAAGATGTCTCAGAGGTTAAGAGCACTGATTGTTCTCTCAGAGGACCTGAGTTCAGTTCCCACCAACCACATGGTGGCTCACAACCATCTGTAATGAGTTGGGGTTCTCTTCTGGCATGTAGGCAGAACACCGTATACATAATAAATAAGTAACCCTTTTTTTTCACCCCTTTAAAAGGACCTCCACTTAGCGAATTGGCGAGCAGTTCCTTTTCTCTGCAGCACGGCACTTACCACGCTTGAGTGCGCACACTCAGAGCCAGGGCCAGTGTCACTTCCCACCATGAAGACAGGACTGCAAATAAAAGCTTTTACCTTCACTCAACACTGCCTGGAGGCGCCCCACATGAGTGACCCTCAAGACACTGAGCTACTTACAGCGAACGGGTGGTAGGGGACACTGGGGGGACCTCCACGGGGCCCTGCTGGTGGAGGGAGCACGGACAGTCCTGTTGAAAAGATGCCAAGTGCACTGAGGTTCAACCCTGGGATTAGATTGGCTTGTTGCTGGGAACAGAAATGAAGAAAAAAGATGAGGGAGAGAAGGCCGGAAGGGCCAGGCTTGCAGCGGTCAGGTTCACTTCCTGTCTGCGTAGCACTCCTGCTTCCCGGGCAGCTCCCCTAGGTACCTGGACTTCTTCACCTTGGACTGGGTGTAGACAACAGATCCCAACCTGTCAATCTAACTGCGACCTTCCTCCCAAGGTTCCCTGCTACCCCTGGGTATATCTACATATCTGACTGTGGCCAACGACGCCTTCATTAGCTGCTTCCTACCCCAGCAGATCCTGCTCCCTGAATACCCTGTGCCCTTTCACCTCTGGACCCCTGCTCCTTGTTCCCCTGCCCAGGTGTCCCCCATCCCTCCCAGTTGACATGGCCTTTCTAGGCTCTCCTCACACTCCTATTTCCTCAAAGACACACGACAGAATCAAGGGCTCAGTGCCTCGCTCCTGCCTCACTTCTTTGGATCAATGGTCATGTATTTAGAGCTGTAGGCAGTACCTGACACACTAGTACACAATATTTGTTCAACGAGAGCAAACACCAGTCTTTTCTAGTTCCCAAGGACAGGTCAGCTACGTCAAGAGCTCACTGCTTGTTTCACATATCTAGGATGCTCATCAGGGTTGGAGGTGGAGAGATGCTGGCCCTACGCTGGCCTGTGCCCAGCCTGCCCCATTCCTTAGCTTCCTAAACATGAGGCAGTTTCTCTGTGAGTAAAGTCACCCTGGAAAATGATCCTTTTCATAAGAACGCAGAACAGCACACCTGGGTCCCCACGCTGCCTGTTAAGCCCTGGTGTTTGTCTCACACAGCATGGATCTGACGCAGGTACCTAAGTGACCCGCTCTGGATAGCGATGCGCAGGACACCCATACCTCTTCTGAGTCTAGCCAGGTGTTCACGGGAAGAGATGCTTAGCAAAGAGATCGAGAGTCCGCAAGCAAAGAAAGAGACGGCCAGATGACTGCCACAAAGGCGTCCACATGGGGTGCTCTCCATCCTGCCCCAGTCACTGTGGTGATGGGGGGGGGCTGGAGAGGTGGGGGCTGGAGGGGGGGCTGGAGAGGGGGGCTGGAGAGGTGGGGCTGGAGAGGGGGCTGGAGGGGGGCTGGAGAGGTGGGGTGGAGAGGGGGGCTGGAGGGGGGGCTGGAGAGGGAGGCTGGAGAGGGGGCTGGAGAGGGAGGCTGGAGAGGTGGGGCTGGGATGCCCACAAGAGAAAGAACGGTGCAGCGTTGCTGTGGGGAGGTGGGGCTGCAGTACAGACGGCTTTGTCGCTGTTTATTCCTTTGTGAAATGTTCGTTGGTGGGATGGGAAGTAGAGAAAGGGTCAAATGAAGCCAAGAGGTCAATGAGGTTGATAACCGTGGAGGCTGGGTTGTGGCCTATGACGGCTGATCAAAGGACCCTTTCCGCTCTCAGAAAATTACAGTGAAAAAGGAAAGACTTTACTCTTCTGAGATGATTGAGTCTTTGCTGACAGAGAAATAATTTCAACAATTATAAAGTGAGAGATAAGAAACAGGAAGAATGTGCGGTCTTCTTCAAGTGCCAGAGAGCACTCAAGTGGGTGACAGCATTTACTAGGAGAACTAGGAGCGTCCACCAGCAAGCGAGAGATGCCAATGAGAAGTTAGGCCATTCCCTTCCTCCCTCAGGCTTGCTTCAGACAGATCTGCCCCCAAGCAGCCTATACAGACAAGGTCTCTATACCCCATGATGCCATTTGTTCTGACCCTGAATAATTAACTCTAGGCCTTACATATGCTACACACGTATTACCACAGAGGCAAACCTCCAGCCCAGTCAATTTATTTACATATATATATTGGAAACAGGTTCACACTATGCAGCCCCAGCTGGCCTGGAACCCATTATGTAGACCAGGCTGACCTCGAACTCACAGACATCCACCTATCTCTCTGTCTCTCCAGTTCTGAGATTAAAGGTGTGTGGTCACCAGACCTGGCTAAAGTATATACTTGAAATTTTAAAGAGAGAGAAGCCACAATAATATTATACAAAGTTTAGAAAACAGGGGAACCACTGACTGAGCCATCTTCCCTGCCCCTGATTGTCGTTCCTTTGGGGTAGAGGGTGAAAGATAAGGACTGAGGAGCCATGAATACTGTTTGACTCTCGATCTCTTTTTACTTGTAATGTACAGTGTGTGAGCCTCTCTTGTTTCATCTATGAGTTGGAGGGAAGCAACATGTTCCCACAGGATTGTTGGTAGGATCAGGGGAGATAAGGATATAATTCTGAGCCTGGAACATAGCATGGGGATCCTAATTAGTTTGGTACCTTTCCTTCCATTATTCAAAAAGCATTTTCTCCTTTCAGCTAAGAATATAGGAACATTATCAAAATCTAGTCTGTGGACTAGCAATGTGAACACCTTCTTGAATAAAAATGAAAATTCTTAAGTCCCTCTTGAAAAAAGAAAAGAAAAGAAAAGAAAAGAAAAGAAAACAGGGGAACCCACTTTCCTGGCTCTCTAACTTTTCCTCTGGTAGGCAGCATCCAGCCCTGTTGGCCCACACTACTTTGCACACCTATGTGTAACCCAGCTTTGACATCTCCCTTTTCTAACACATGTGATCATGAACATCACCCCACTTTATGGTCTGGAAGGTATGATTTTAGCGGCTCACACTAATCCGTGTTTCCCCCAGTTTACCGACAGGAAGCCCTTCCCTCTTCCCTCTTCCCTAAGCTCCTCAGCTGAAGGACAGCTATCCTTGCAGAACCTGGGTCCTGGCTTAGCTGTGGGGAAACCAGCAGAAAGGGAAGAACTGGATGCTTACATTAACGGCCAGCATGTCGTTTTCAAAGGCCTCGCGCAGTTTCTTCATGATCTCTATCTCAGCATTGGCACAAGCGTCAATGGTACCCTTCACCGTGATGGTTCTCTCGGGGTTATATATGCTCAAATCCTGTAAGCTGGCCAACGGGGAAAAGACAGGAAGAATAAAACTCCAGACCACAGGCACATCTCAGTAAAGACTTGATTTCTCCTAACACTACAGCATAGAATCCTGCTATCTAATCTCAAGTCTTACTAGTGACTTTCATTATATACAATCTATGGGCACAGACTACGGACTGAACCTCAGCCTTACACGTGCTAGGAAAGTCTTCTGCCTTTGAGCTATATCCCCAGCCCCCCGTCTTACTTTGTATTTTGAGAAAGGTCTCACTAAGGCTCTCCTTGACTTCTCTGTGCATCTGCCTCTTCTCCTGAGAGCCTGGATTACAGGCTTGTGCCACAGAATAGACGATATTTTTTATTTTAAGATTTTCATGGTGTTGGGGTGGGCCCAGAGTCTCCCTGGTGCTGGTGAGCACTCTGGGGACTGTAGAGCCCACCCGTGGGTCAGTTTCCATGGCTGCTCAGAGAGACTATGGCATGGCTGAGCATCTCCCCTCTGGACAAAAGCAGAGGACAGGAAGGCTCAGTCAGTTGCTCCCGCAAATAAGTCTGAGGGGTAACTTACGATGAGATGGTTATCTTGGTCCCTGTCTCATGCTCAATTTTCTTCAGATTTCTGCCTTCTTTGCCAATAAGTCTTCCAACCAAGCCATTGTGGGCCAAGATTTTCAGAGGAACCTCCTCAGCTCTAGAAGACAAAGCACATTCAACACTTAGGACAGACACTCTGTCTTCTCCTGAGCCATCCTGCACTTTTTATGAATGGAAACCAACTTCTCAGCTTACAAATCCCGACTCAAACGAGCCACAGGCTAACTCTACTTCCACTTTCTACTCACTAGTAGCCAGATGGCAGAGTGAGTCCAAAGGGTGGCCTGGCCAGGGGGAGCTACATTAACAAAAATAGAATCCCATAAAATCCAGCAATCTCACTTCTGGGCATATATAAAAAAAGAAATAAAAATCATGATCATTTGTGATTTGACATTCACAGCAGTATCACTGAGAAACAGCCAAGGCGTAGCAGTATAATCCAGAGGGATGGGCACTTTATGTGCTAAACCTGGAGGAACTGGGGGACTGAGCTAAACCAGCCACAGGAACACAGAGCCACATGACCCATTCATGTCAAATTTCTAAAGCAGTGGTTCTCAGCCTTCCTAACACTGCAGCCCTTTAATACAGTTCCTCATGCTGTGGTGACCCCAAGTACAAGATTAGTTCTGTTACTACTTCATAACTAATTTTCTATTGCTATCTGATATATCTGATACGCAGGATACCTGGCACGTGACTCCTCTGAAAGGGTTGCTCGACCCCCAAGAGGTCACGACCTACAGGTTGAGAACTACTGGTCTAAAGTAACCCAGTTGGTAAGAAGAGTAGGTGGACAGGGAGGCAAGAACAGGCAGCCAGAGCTGTTTCTTTTGTAAGAGTGTGAATGAATATATTGTTAGGTGTATTTTAACACAATTCTTCAAAACATTTAAAAAGGAAGTGACGGCCTTCCTCTCAAGTTTGGGATACCTTCTGTGGTGATACAAGGTCTGAGTTATTGTAAGGAAAGCAAAGCAGAAAAATGTCCCAGATCTCTGAGCCCAAGGTTTCAGTGACATAAGAACTTTTCTAATTTTAGCACTTCATGTTATGTGACGATATGTTTCTTACTACTTTGTATTTTCTACTCCTTCAAAATGGAAGTGTCTGAGGGACACATTACCTCAAGGCAATTAGCACTGCAAGGCACTCAAATAAGCAACCTGGCTAAAGAGGCTGCCCTAGGACGCACACCCTCAGAGGGCGGAGGAGCCTGTAGCCCCTGCTGGGTCCCCAGTGCACACAGCAACGTCCAGCACATGGTACATGATACACGCTGGGCAAATGGAAAGGAAGTTTTAGGGTCTTATCATGTGTCCCTTGCCTTTTACTCGCCCCCTGGGCCCTCCAGTCACTCCCTGTGTCCCTGAATGTTGGGTGAGTGCCCTCATGAGCAGTCAGCAGGCTGATTTCTCCCTGCTGTGTTTACTCCTGCCCACAGCTGTAGCTTCAACACGCAGCTCAGGCATGCATGGGACAGCTGCTCAGAAAAACTCACTTCGGACATGCGAACTCTATCTGGGCTCTATAGGACATCTTAAAGCCCCCTTCACACATCCACCTTGTGGCCATCTCCTAAGCTGCACACAACTAATCAAAAGAACTGAGGAGACTGTCACTTGTAAAAGCTTCAGTAATTTAAATCAAAGAAGGATTCCCTCAAATCGAGCCATGACATCTGGGGGACTTCCAAAAGTCCCAAGTAAAGCAAGTGCTTGATAACCATTAGGCAAGGGGCTAAGCCCTGTCTGTGATGTGCTAACAGATTGGCAATGTTGCTCTTTTTAGAACATTCTAGTCTTAGTTTTGCACATCACACCTGCTATTATTGGCCAAATGAGTTTACTACTCAGCCCACGCCCTGCTCCTCTACACAGCTCCACCACTGCCCACAGACAGATTTGGAAGACCGACGATCTTTTTAAAACTACAGATAAATTTAAGGAAAACCTAAGCTGCTGGGTACACTTGTGAGGGATTTTTTCTTTTTTCGAGACAGGGTTTCCCTGTGTAGCACTGGCTGTCCTGGAACTCTGTAGCCCAGGCTGGCCTCAGACTCAGAGATCTGCCTGCCTCTGCCTCCTGATCATTGAGATCAAAGGTGTGTATCACCACCACCCAGCTATTTTTCTTAATTATACGAAGTGGGAAGATCCACCTTTAATTGGGGCCACAACTTCTGCTGGCTGCCTATATAAAGGACTTGGAAGAAGGAAGCCTCTGCTTTTTGCCTGCGTGTCCATGCTCTCACTGGCAAGTCCATTCCTTCACTGGCATTAGGGTGTACTTCTCTGGGAGTCCATATACTGAAGACCATCTGAGTCATGCAGCCTCATGGACTCAACTGCTGGACTCTTGGATTTCTTATTGGTAGACAGACATTGTTGGACTAGCTAGACCACACAGACCACAGCCTGTAAGCCACTCTAGTAAATTCCCTCCCTCCCTCCCCCTTTATATATAATATACACACATACACATATGTGAATCTATACATATATACAGAATATATTCATATACAAATATACATATATATTTCACACATTGTATATGCAATATACAGCATATACTGACATTATGTCACATACTTACATGTCTACAGTATATTCATGAATGTGAATATATATGCATATGTATAAATTTATTCATCAATTCTGTTTCTCTAGAGAACCCTGAGTAATAAAAACATGATCCCCCCACCTTTATTAACACACTTAGAGCTTTTTAACATATTTCTTTTTTAAAAAATTCTTCTTTCATATATTACATCCTGATCCTCCACCTCCCCTCTCCCCCAGATCCACCCTCTTTTTATCTTCCCTCAGAAAGAGCAGACCTCCCAGGAACAACAACCAAACACAGCATAATTTGCTACTACAAGACCAGGCACACACTGTCACATCAAGGCTGGACGAAGCCATCCAGGAGGAGTAAAAGGGTCAGGGACCATCCCGGCCGGCTCTCACTGTTACAAAGAACACCAAGCTGCTCAGCTATAATGTATGTGCAGAGGACCTAGGTCAGACCCCACAGGCTCCCTGATTTCTGCGAGCCACCATGAGTCCTGGACAATTGACTCTGTGTACTGTGTTCTCATGGAGCTTTCTTCATCTTACAGCACTGAGTGGTCTGGGCATTGTACAAACTTACAGTTTGGTCTCATCAGCCTCTTTCTGCATAATCTCAAGGATCATGCGGCATGCTTCAGACGTCCCTTCTGGGGTGGCATGGATGGTGACAGGCTTCTCTGCGGCTCCAGAGTTCTCCTTTCTGTGGATGTCTACCCTATAGGAAAAGAATCAGGAGCCATAGCACAGATCCGATAGGGCCTCAGACACAACAAACACAGCCCAGCCAACACAGCGAGGACAGAGGAAATGATGCTGCGATCCAAGCAGGTCAGTGTGCAAAGGGGCTCGTGCCAGACGTAAATTCTTTGCCGCTCTGGTCAGAAGTGGGCCATTCTGACAGGAGTGCTGAGGATCAAGGCACCCAGCCAACTTGTTAATAAAGTCTGCTTGGTTAGTGAAGTATTTTGTGTGGCCTTTCAAATGTCCGTCGAAGTGAAGGGTAAGGTGAGAAGGAGTAGCACACTGGACCAGTTCTGACCTCTGCACTGAGCACAGCTTTTAAAAGCCTTATATGAATCCAAATTCCAGCACCAAATTCAAGCAAGCTTTATGTATCTGAGCATCCACAGAGGGACAGAGGGGCAGAGGCGTGCCTCTCTGCCTTCCTGAGGTTTTGGTTCCCTTTCTACTAGCAGTCTACCTTCCTTCCAGACTCCTAAAACTATTGGTCTAACAGTCTGTCAGGCTCCTTTGGGGCCTGTTGGCTTCATTCACTTTAAGAAATCACACAACTGATCGCAGCCCCTTTCCCTCGGCTGTTAGAAAGGGCCCAGTCGTCAGTCTCCTTCTCCAACTGGGCACAAACTTTAAGAACTAATTTCACTTCCCTGAAACTTAAGCCACCTTGCGCAGTTTTTGGAAGCAGAACAGAGATAACTAAGAATTACTTGGGAAAGGAAAGGCCGGGTTTTTTTTAGGAACCACAGCCAACAACTTCCAGTCTGATCTCAGTATTCCCCTTGCCCATCAGCGTCTACAGCTGGGGCTTCCTCAGACACTGGAGCGACTTCCCTTTCAGCTTACAGAGCGCTCACTGACTGGAGTAAGACACACCAGCTCAGGGATGAGTACTAGCTGGCAATTCGGGGCTCTGCAAATTCAAGTTCATTTGCTCTGCCCGAGTGTTTGCATCCTCACAGCGATCCTGGTAAAACACCGTGGCTTCCTTTTTCACAGAAGCAACCGAAACTCAAGGAGGTGAGACATTTTATCAAAACTTGAACACAAGTCACTGTTTTCAAGTCTTGTATCTTCATGACAGTGTGCTGTGGTCTTACGGACACATAAAAATCAACAATTGTACAAATGACTTTGCCCACTGACTGCCACCTCCAGTCCAGTCTCTTCAAACAGAAAATCAGACAAAGCCCCATACTTTCTTGTTTGGTACAGCAGTGACCCGCAGCTTCTATAGGCGACAACCTAGACAGTCTAAAGCACGGCTACCCCACTGCAAGGCTGACCCAGCAGAGGGTGAGAGCCCGGACCAGAGCATCCTATAACCAGAGCCCCTCTCAGCTGCTGTGGAACTAGGCATGCTCATGGAACACTAGCACAAGGGATCATCCTTCCTGGAGGTCCGTTAAGTGTTCTCTTCATGGACTTAGCCTTTCAGAGAATGACGTACATCTTAGCATGAACACTCAGACAGTCCCCTTGAGGTGAGTCTAGTCACAGCCTAGGGAAAGAAGCACTGGTCCCTACTACACAGCCTCCCGCTACAGCACCAAGTGACCTGAGGATGGGGGAGTCGGGATGCAGGTGACCCCTCAGAAGGAAGCGGAGGGAGCACTGGAGGCACGTACCGGGACTGGGTCTGTTTGGTGATGTTCTTTATGGTCAAGCCCTCCTTTCCGATGATGGCACCAACGAACTGGGTGGGGACCAGGATCCGCAGCGGGAAATCAATCTGTCTGGCCTGAGAAGAGTTCCTGGGGCTGTGGCCTTGCTCCCGGGAAGAGTGGTCCCCATGCTGGACTCGCTGAGGGGGTGAGGAGGAGTTCACCTCTTCATCGGGGATGTAGGAAATCTTGAAGGAGTAGTTCTCAAACTGATGCCCACTTAGCTTCTCAATTGCTCTGTAACACAACAGAACACAGCAAGCTTATCCGAGAGTGTGGCAAAACTCTAGAAGGCGGGAGGGTGCACTGACTCACCTTGCTCACTAGCCATTTATGGGGCACCTGTGCCAAGCACCAAGGATACAGGGGTGAGCAAGACATAGCCCGTCTTGGGCCTGGAGTCTCAACGATTAAATAAGTTCTCTCTCAGCATCTAGATCTAGGTGGCTAAGACACAATTCTGCTGTTTGCGTTCCTCCCATCCCTCCGCAGACTAAACCCTCTTTACCAACAACTGTAGGTGTGGCTCCAAAACCATTACTTTCTTTTTAACCACAAGACATCTTCATGATTATTTTAATCATATCACAAAATTCAAATATATTTGAGAAATTCAAAAATACATAAGAACAAATTAGGAAAACAATAGTTTCCTTGTCTTTATTATATACTATTTATTAAAATGTACCAAAAATAAATATATTATTTCTAATCCTTAAAAATCAGTTAACACTCTAAATATTTTCCACTATCAAATATTTTCTATAACTCATTGCCCACTCCACTTGACACAACTGTAAAGTGAGGTCAGCCCTTTTCCGGGGTTACTGTAACCTTTGCTAGGGCCAGCCTTCCATTTAAGTTTGTGAACTATGCCCAGTCTCTTGAAGACCACATGTTGTCATGGGCATCTCTGAAGGTATAGCTTCTTCTCTAGGGCAACTCCTAGAGATTAGATAGCCCAGGGTCTGTCTGGTAACGTTTCAGTATCTACTATTCTACAGCAGTTAGGGTGTATTTATGCCCCCAATCCTCAAGGCTACAGATTATCTAAAAATAACTATTATGAACAACAAAACTTACTTCTGTATTTTAAAAATTTTACATGAAACAGAACAACGCCCTTACATGTTTCTGCAGCAATCCTACTCGAGTAACACTGAGGGTTTGTGAATTCATTACAAAACAGAAAACTTAATTCAATGAAGGCAAGCGAATAACGTGCAGATCCTACCCAAGTGGCACTGGGCTATGGCTATGATGGCCAGCGGTGGCATAGCCTGAGCCTGCTGGTATGAAAACGGGTTCACTACATCTTCACGTGTGCTGAAAACTGTACCAGCACCACGGTTATTCCCTCCCTTGGGAATGGACATACACAGCCACGAAGTATGCCCGCCTGGTACACTTCTAAGTTACTCTGGCCTAGGAGCCACTTCAAGGGCCTCCTGCGAAAGAAACGTCTTAGCTATGAACGGTGGTACAAGGGTATTAATTCCCCACCTCAAAACAGCCCAAAAAATTAAAAAGAAACTTGGGGTTTTTTTTTTTTTTTTGCTATTCTTAAAAAAACGTAATCCCATGTCTGTTAAAAATAAACTCTAATCATTACTGAAGTAACAGAGTAATGAACGGAGTAAGAGTAGGGGTCCAAGCCAGGGTGGAATATTCCCAGGTAGCCAAGCCTGCTGCTGCCAAGGAGGTGAATTCTTCTGAAAATATTATACACAGGAAAAAAAATAAAACACTATTGTTTTAGTCTGCATTCAGTGAGTGTGGCTAGCAGGCTGTGCACATTCCTTGTGGAGAATGGAGTACGCTCCAGGTAAAAGAGGCCCCCTGAAGCTTGTCAAAGTGAGCCTATGGGTGCAGCATCATAGTGCTGGTGTCCTTCTCTTCCTCATGCGGTTCCTGTCTTTCTGCTGGTGCCAAGTTCAACACTGTTCAAGAAAGAGATGCTGTACAATCACACAACAGCCCGACACGAACTCCCGGCGTTGCATGAACATGCCAAAAGTAGCAAGAATACCTTGGAGTTGTACAGGCATGTCCAAGAGGACACAGACACCCTAGAGTTGTCCTGGCATGTACAAAGAGGATGTGATCTGGCTGGTTGGTACCTGTCTTCTCAGGAAAGGTTTCCAGAAGCAGGACTCAAAGGAAACCAAAGACAAACCCAAATAAACCGGCAAAGAAACGAACCCCAACCCACTTACATCTTTGCTTCTTCTCTTGTTGTATAGGTGACGTTGACAACAGCAGTTTCCGTATCTGTATTGACTAGGGAAGAAGTGAAAACTACAATCATCATTTAAAAATAGCTCTCACCCCTGTGCCCATGGAAAGCTAACTTCAAAGGAAAATGCACAGAACACCGCATCTTAACTGTGCCCATGTGTGTTTATTATCATTATAGCGTTTGTAAGTCAGACATATGCAACCCTCTGTAATTAGGTATTCATGTAACACACTGCCCTGCACTGCACTTATAAGTATTCTAAGGAAGTGAACTATCTCTGCACATTCATGTATTTTCACACAGTTGTGGAGAGTAAAGAGGCCATGAACAGCCTCATCTTTAATCATTTGGGAATGTGCTGCCCCCAGTACTGTCAACCTAAAGTGCTGCTAAGTCACCTCCATGGCAAGGCCATTTGACTTTGTATTCTGAAATATTTCTTTAGGCTAAAATCACAGAGGGAAAATGGGTGAAAGAACATGACATAAAGAAAATAAAGGAAAAAAAACCACCATGGTTCTCTATGCTTCATTACTTTCAAACTTCTAAACCTATTTATTATTCATTATAATTGTTAACCTAATACTCACAGAATGTTAAAGAGAAGGCTGTGGACTCTGACTCCCAAAAATAGCTGGGCTTGAGCCTTCTAGTTAAGATATCCTCCATATATAGACACCATAATAAGAAAAGTCAACCATATATATCTGTGGCATGCAATGTGTGTCTGTCCGTCCGTCCATCCATCGTAAAAATGGGAGACTGAGGCAGGATAGTAAGCCTGAGCTACACAGCAAAGCCCTATGTCTAAACAGACACAGACATGCAGACAGACACACATACACACACACACACACATCATTCAAAAGGCTTGATTGATAAAGCTTGCTTACGTTTTCCCAAAAACCAAGAATGACTAATCAGACCCTCTCTTCAAAACACATCGTTGGGGAATTTAAAGTTAACAGCATTAAGAATAATTCCAAAACCCTGTCTCGAAAAAAAAAAAAAAAAAAAAAAAGAATAATTCCAGAAAGTCACAATAAAGCTCCCTTCAAAGTAGCAATACTCATTCTTAAACCTTAGGAGTTCTGGGCTGGAGAGATGGCTCAGACGTTAAGAGCACTGGCTGCTCTTCCAGAGGTTTTGCGTTCAATTCCCAGCAACCACATGGTGGCTCACAACCATCTGTAATGAGATCTGGCGCCCTCCTCTGGCATGCATACACGGAGGCAGAATGTTGTATACATAATAAATAAATCTTAAAAAAAAAAAAGAAAACCCTTAGGAGTTCTAGGACCATCCCACTTGCGACATCTTAAACTGTAAAGAAATGTGACTCTGAGATTCTCAAAGGAATCTGGTGTCCCCAACCAAACATTAAAGACTCTAGGATAAAAACATATTTTGCCCAGTAATTTCAAAGCAGCTTCGGACTTGGTGGGGGGTGTTGGGGACAGGTAGGAGGTGTACAGTAACTATCAGCTCAATGAGCTACACACCATCAACACGGATCCCAGCCCTGGCTCTGTCCTGGCTCACGGGGGCTGCGCCTAACGGTCTTACAGATGCCCTCACAGTGCTCAAGGCAGCAGTGTGGCAGTACAGTGTCAGAGGTTTCCGATCTGCAGCCTTCTAGACTCAGACTCCCAGAAGTCATCTAGGAATCCTGGCTCCTTAGATTTACTCTCACTTTCACTAAGTCTCTGGTCTTCAAAGATGTCTGCCTGCGGAAAGTCACGTGGTCCTTGATTCTAGAGTAAGCTGAGCTCCATTTAAATAACTTATTTCGTTGTTCATTAAAGTTTCTAAGACTCTACTGACAGGCTGTGCCGGATCGAAATCACCCACGAAAAAGGACAAAAGACGAGCTCAATAGCTTGCTCTATGCCTTGAGGGCCTGAGCTGAGCAGTCTCCAGTGCTCAGGGGCTGGAGGGCTGTGTGTTGCCCCGGTGCCCCTGAACCCCTCCTTCTCAGGTAGCACCATTCTGAATCGATTTCACAGTTTTAGCTGTGTCTGTCTCCATCTCTCCAAAACTGGGATTTCAGGCGTGTGTCACCACACCCAGACCAGCAGTCTGTTCCAAAATTTTTTCAAGTTGATACCTGGAAAGCTATCTTGCCACTAGAATGTCTTCCTTCCAACGACAAAGAAGTGAAAACAGAATTCATAGAAAGCATGTTCTCTCCGAGTGCTTTCAGCTCTGAGCACGGGCAAGCGGCCGTAAGAGACAGGGTAACTTCTTCACCATCGTGGAGGGGAACACAGCTAATAACTGCAGCTTCAAGACGATTATGCTAATCACTGACAGACTGGACCATCTGTGAGAAATAGGATGCTCTACGATCTTTTCATGAGGACCCTTACAATTGTCTATAAAATACATCAACAGGTTTCCACTGAGTGACGTGACCATCCGATGCTACAGGAAGGGTAGAAATTACGCTTGTTTTATACAAGTGGACACAGAATCAGTGTGGTTCAGTTGGTGAGGCTGAACGACTGTTCCAAGGGTTGACAGGTAAGGAGCAGTCAGGGTCTTGGGATCCACCTTTCTGGGACTTGTAAGGAGCTATGCAGGACATCATCTTCAGGTGCCTTTTTGGTTCCTCTTAAAAACCAGCACCTCAGGAATTAGCCATAAGCAATGGGGAGCAGAAGAGAAGAAGTATTTCCTGAGGCATTTGTAGTGCTGTTCCTGTGACGGCAGGCCTCAGTTCTGAGTGCGCACAAAACCACTCCAAGATTCTCCATTCAACCACGAGCCACTCCCTCTACCTTGAATCTCTGCAAGTTTGTGCTGAACCCAAGGAACTAACATTTTCGTAAGAATCTTGGTGGGGAAATCCTACCTCACAGTAAACAGACACTAGGTGTGTCCTCCCTTCTAGTGAGGCCGAGTCAGCTAAGTCACAGCAGTGACTCAGCTATTCTCAGAAGAATTAAGTGTGCTCCACCCCAACTGTGTCTGTCCAGTGCTTACGTAGGTGTCAAGACGCCCAAGGGTAAGGCGAGGTAGCCACGCCTCTAATCCCAGCACCCAAGGCAGAGGCAGGCGGGTCTCTGTGATTTCGAGGTCAGTCTGGTCTATAAAGTGACTTACAGGTCAACCAGGGCTATATAGAGAAACTCTTAAAGAATATATTCCCTGAATGACTGGATTATACAGATATATAAAGATGACAGTCACAGATTCCTCTGACAAGGAGGTGTACAGACACCAGAGGAAGC
The DNA here is from genome assembly GCF_018167655.1 of Microtus oregoni. Lineage (NCBI taxonomy): Eukaryota > Metazoa > Chordata > Mammalia > Rodentia > Cricetidae > Microtus > Microtus oregoni. Next base: position 24,410,188 of record NW_024543088.1, read on the forward strand.
ACACGGCAAAGGCATTGGGACTTACTACTTCTCCCTGATGACCCCAACCCAAGACTTCCTGACTCTCGTGTTCAACTTTCCCACTGATTACCTTGTTCCACATTCTCCACTGTCCCATACTCGGCCAACAGGCCATCCAGCACCTGTGAAGAAACAGAAGATCATAAAAAAGACATTCATTTCCCCCTGCAGGGAAACACGCAGAGAAACAAGGACAGCAGAACTGGACCGTAAGATGGCCCCACACAACTGCGCGGTCTTGGTAACTGGACAGCCACACCCGCGCGATGACCCGAGCTACGCTGCTGAAATGGAAAGCAGAGCAAAGGACACAGCGCACTTTTCTTCAGGAGGTTTAACAATTCTTCCTTCAGCTCTCCCCTAGGGATCACCTTATTTACTCACGTAATAGATTGTGAATACTTCAAATTTTCCACAGTGAAAGAGTTGTTCTTGAGGAGGGAGAGATGACAGTAAAGAGTATGCACTGCTCTCGCAGAGGATCCGAGCGTTCCCAGCACCCACATGGCAGCTCACAAACACCTGGAACTCCAGTCCCAGGGGATCAAACGACCTCTCCTGATCTCGTGTGCTCTGAACACATGTGGTGCACACAGACACACATACATACACATTAAAAAATAAATCTTTTGACAACGTTTGTTCTTTTTAAAGATTTATTTTTGAGACAGGACTTGGTTGTCCTGGAAATCCCTATGTAGACCAGACTGGCCTCAAACTCAAGAGATCTGCCTGCCTCAGCCTCCTACGCATGGGAATTAAAGTCACACACACCACTATGCCTGGCTCTGTGTGTGTGTGTGTGTGTGTGTGAGAGAGAGAGAGAGAGAGAGAGAGAGAGAGAGAGAGAGCCGTGTGTATGTGTGACAGGTGTGTGTGTGTACATGAGTGTGACAGGTGTCTGCAGAGGCCAGAAGTATTGGATCTGGGGTTATAGATAAGCCACCCAATATGACTACTGGAAATTGAACTTGGGTCCCTAGCAAAGGCAGTGCAGGCTTAAGCACTGAGTCAGTTCTCCAACCTCATCCTTTCTCTTCTTTCCTTTTCTAAAGACAAGATAAAGCACAGCTTCATTTAAGGCTGGTCTGGTTTCCTGTGGGTTAGGGCAGTTTGTTCTTAACAGTGGGGCCACTCCTGGCATCCTACTGCATTTTATATAAAGACAGCAATCTTAGACCTGTCTTTATATGTGCTCTGAAGATGTATCTGTAATGGTTACTCATAGCAGCTAACTCAAAACAAAAGACAAACAAACAAAATCTACTCTAACAAAGAAATGTCTGTTTCTATAGGTTTCCCAGTGCCTCAGCCAATCAGAATGTGAGACAACAAAAATCTTCCATCAGATCATGTGATGAGCATCACAAGAAGCTGCACACTGTCTCCTGGCTGTTGTGCTGGTGCTTGGGGCCCAGTACTGAGGGAGAAGACTGTGAACGGCCAGAGTGCCATCATCAGAGAGGGACAAACACAACCCCTAACTGACGTCGTGAGCCCCAGCACTGGAAAGGAAGGACAGGACCCAGAGGCTCTGGGGACGAGTCTTATGGCCTCTAATTCCTAAAGTAAAGGAAGCTAAACTAAGGAGGTGTCTGGGTGCCCCGGCTTACCTCCCACTGCAGGTGAGGCGGGATGTTTCGAATTTGGATTTTTCTGCTCCTGTAAAGACAAGAGCAGTCCAGAACATTTTCTCCGTACACTCCAACTCCAGCAAATAACAAAGCCACACATAAGATCATAAATCAAGTTCACTGTGCAACTGCATTTACTAAACCATCCACAGAACATTCCTACAGTAGGCTCCGTGTTTTAAGGTTTCCAATTATCTCGGGAGGGAAAAAAGAATCCAGAAACTATAACAAGTTAAATAAATTACAATTTAAGTACAGACTTATGTTTCCTACCAAAGTAGTCAGAAGATAAACTAGTATATATTGTTTCTACAGTCATTCTATCAAAATACACATGCTTGCAATGATCCTATTCCAAGACTCAAACACAAAGGGTAAGGTCACAAATACTCCGGGCCTAAAGAAAATCAGATCTTGTTCCATGTCAAATTTCATTTAAAAATTTATTTCCAGAAGGTAATTGATTGGCAACTCAAAATAACATAAAAACCTTCCACCTCCTGACCCTCACACACTTGTCTGTGTATCCTCGGTTTCATGCAAATACAGACTTACATCTCTTACAGAGGCACCGCACTCTCTCAGCACCTTGCTCCCCCGCCCCAGTAACACACTGACCATCTTCCTAGCTTAGAAAGCTTCCACATCCGCTTTCTACCCCACGATTGTCCCGGCATTCATTTTACCCAGCCACTTTCCTTATCATGAGTATTTAAACATCTCACTTTTTAAAAAAAATTTAGAGGCCTTTCTTAAGACACCCTGATAGTTTGATGGCTCTAAATGATTTAGGTATTATCCTCTTCTGTTTTGTTTTTTTGAGAGGGGGGTCTCTCTGTGTAACCCTGGCTGTCCTGGAATTCACTCTGTAGGCCAGGTTGGCTTTGAACTCACAGAGATCCACCTACCTTCTTCTCCACCAGTCCTACACTCTACACCTAACCTCCGTGGTTATGTGGATTGGTGGGGATGTAAACTTGTACACCCACTATGGAAATCAGTGTGGCAATTCTTTAGGGAGTTGGGAATAGATCTACCTCAAGGTCTAGCTTTACCACTCTTGGGCACACACCCAAAGGAGTCTACATCCTACTACCGACACGTTCTCAGCCATATTCACTGCGGCTCTGTTCATACCAGCCAGAAGCTGGAATCAGCCTAGATGTCCATCAACAAACAGATGGCTGGGTAAAGAAAATGTGGTCCATACACACAACGGAATACCACTCAGCTGTTAAACCAAAATCATGACAGTTACAGGTAAAATCATATTGAAAGAACCCAGATCCTAAAGACAAATATGATTATGCATTTGCTTACATATGGTTGTTAACTGCTAAGTCTTTGATAAGCAGGGTACAATCCATATAACCCTTACTGTTATTATTTAATTAATATGCAAGATTTATTCTTTAAACTACACCAGAACTTGCTAGGAGAAGAGGGGACTCAGCAAACACTCCTATCTCTTGTTCCATTACTGCAGAGCATCAGCTGATCGGGCAAATTGTCTGTTCAAGCGCAACAGTCGAGAAACGAAGGGTAGCTCGTCCCGAATCCTAACCGAACAGATCTAAAATAACAGCACTTCTTGTAACAGATACTTCTGTGTGAAGGCTGCATGTCAGGCAAGCAGAAACCAGACCTGGTAAATCCCAGTGTTAGGATGCCTGGAAACATAATCTCTAAAATGCTTGTCCACAACCCCTCTAGTCATAGATCTGGACATCAAGGAATGAAAGGAACTGAGAACTGGGAAAGGAGATCACCCTAGGAAGACCCACAGCCTGGGGCTTTGTCAGCCGCAGCTGTCCGGAGACTCTCCATGCGGGAAAGGTCCATGTGGGTCTGAGGGAGGTCTCTGAAGTTGCCAGCCCCCACAGCATCACCAGGCTACCATACCTGTGGTCAGGTCATCAGAATGCTTTGCTGGGAGGAGGGGCTTCTGAAGGTCCTTCCAGTCCAGCTTCTCCCTGAATCTGAGCTTTCTAGCTGCGTAGGCAGACATTCTGCAGGCATCCTCTGGCCTCTCTAGCAACTCACTGTTCATTCAGCCTTTTCACTATGGTTGTCTCTCCGTGAGCGCTGAACCCCATCATGGTGATTCCCTTTAGGACAGGCTCTTTGTGGACTTCTAACATGAGTCAATCACTTGGAAGCCTAGGACTCCAAGAGTCCCCCGTGACCAGCTGCTCAGTACAGGGCCCTCCCGACCTACAGGAAAGCTGTGTTCTCTACTTCTCCAGTGAGGGGGCTAGGTCAGAGTTTTGGATGAGTGACCCCGTGTTCGGCTCAAACACTGGGGACATACGCATTTTTCTTCCTTTAAGTCCACTGTCTTAGTTAGGGTTTCTATTGCTGTGAGGAGACACCATGACCACAGAAACTCTTATAAAGGAAAACATTTCACTGAGGTGGAGGCTTACAGTTTCAGAGACTTAGTCCATTATCATCATGACAGGACATGCAGGCAGACATGGTGCTGGAGGAGCTGTTACATGTTGATGTGCAGGAAACAGGAAGTAGACTGCCTCAGTAGGCGTGGCTTGAGCACACATGAGACCTCAAAACCCGCCTCCACAGTGACACACTTCCCCAACAAGGCCACACTCCTAATAGTGCCACTCCCTTTGGGGGGCATTTTTTTTCAAACCATCACCATTCATGCAAGTGGGCCTTGTTTTGAAAGCTAAACTTAAAATTTAGCATGGTGACTGGTTATAAGGAAACCTCCTCCCTTCTTGGTTTGCTATTTTTGAGACAGGGTTTCACTACATGGCCCTGAACTTATGACTCTCTGTCTCAGCCTCTAGAGGGCTAGGATTATACGTGTGTACCTCCACGCTACTAAGGAAATAAATCTTTGTCCCTTAAAAAATACAAGAGACTAACCCTGGATTGTCTGGGTTGCTGCTTGTTTTTAAAGCAAGCGCGGCAGCCACTCTCACCTCCATTGCCACGTGGCTACTACAGAGCTCTCCTGGCCGTCTCTGCCCTGGTCTCCCTTCCCCAGGTGCATTTCACTGGGCTCCAGGTGCCTTCTAACTAAAGCACAGACACATGCTGAGTACCCTGCTTCCTTTGAACAGGCTCCCGACAACACGGTTAACTGCTCCCTCTATTTGTACTATTGCCATGGCCATTCTGCAGCCCTTCTCTGCCTTCCGGCTCTTACAACCTTCCCACCTTCTTCTCGGCAACATTCCCCAAGTCTTAAATGGGCTGTATCTGGGCTGAGCGCTCCACTGGCCTCAGCATGTTGTAGTCTCAGGTCTTCGCACAGACCTCCATTTGCTGAGGAGCTTTCTCTCATTAAGGTCAAGAGTCTTTGAGGTAGTTTGAATGAATATGGTCCTCATAGGCCCATAAAGAGTGGCACCTAATATTAGGAGGTGTGGCCTTGTTGGAGGAAGTGTGTCACTGGGGGTGGGCTCTGAGGTTTCAGATGCTCACAAGGCCCACTCTCTCTTCCTACTGCCTGCCAATCCAGACGGAGAACACACTAGCTATAGAAAGAGACCTTGGCTCAAAAAAACAAAGGAAGATTATCTTAGAATTTCTATTGCTATAAGAGACACCATGATCACGGCAACTCTTCCTTTTTAAAATTTTATTTTATGTGCACTGGTGTTTTGTCTGCATGCATGTCTACGTGAGGGTCTCAGGTGTCATAGAGCCGGAGTTACAGACAGCTGTGAGCCACCATGTAGGTGCTTGGAATTAAACCCAGATCCTTTGGAAGAGCACTCAGTGCTCTTAATCCCTGAGCCATCTCTCCAGCCCACAACCATGGCAACTCTTATAAAGGAAAGCATTTAATTGGGGCTGGCTTATAGTTTCAGAGGTTTAGTCCTTTCTCATCAGGGCTGGAAGCAAGCAGTCCGCAGGCGGACATGGTGCTGAGGAGGAGCCGAGAGTTCGACATCTTAACCCACAGGCAGCAGGGTGAGAGAAACTGGGCCCTCTTCCAGTGAAACACTTCCTGCAACAAGGCCACACCTCCTAATTCTTATAATCCTTCCAAATACTGCCACTCCATGGTGACTAAACATTTAAATATATGAGTCTGGGGGCCATTCTTATCAAACCACCACCACACACCTACAGTTTACTATTGTTGGCGTGTGTCTATGTCTACAGATGTATATGGATACACGTGCAGGTACATGTGTGTACATGAAGGCCAGAGGACAACCTTGGTGCTCTTCAGGAATGCTATCCATCTTGGTTTTGAGACAGGGTCTCTCTGGTCAAGAGCTCACCAAGCAGGCTGGGCTCGCTGGGCTCGCTGGCCAGCAAGCTGCGGGGATCCAGCCACTACTCTTTCTCTCCCCAGAGTGAGGGATGCGCACACCGCCATACCCGGCTGTTTCATGCAGGCTCAAACTCAGGTCTTATGGCTCCGAAAGCAAACACGTCACTGACTAGGCCTTCCCCTCGCAGCTCTACACCCGTAGCTTAGGTCGCACAGCTGATCATCTCACCTGCGTCTTCACTCTGAGCGCAAGAATGAAGCCAGCAGCAGGACCTGTGGGGTTGCCCCCTTGCATTTTAACTGACATTAGCAAAGGCACAGGTGCCCTTAATAAAAGTACACAGTCACTTTCCCTGTGGCTTTAAAACGCAGAACTTAACAACACTCAAAGGAAGTTTTCTGCAGTAGAAAGGGTAAGAGCGCCAATTCCACACGGCCAGGACCGAGAGTGCGGCCCTGGAGCCCTCAGATGGCTCAGTCTGTTTCACTGGTCACAGTACCTGTGTCAATTCCACAGGGCCAGGACCTGGAGCCCTCCGATGGCAGATGCTGCAGTCTGTTTAACTGGTTGCAGTACCTCTGTGGGTTTCCCCTGGTAAACCGTTTCAAAACTAAACCGACCTGACCCTAACCTATCTTCTAGCACTCGATGCCTCAGGGCATTCTCTACGAATGCCATATTTCTGTACTCTAGATCCCCAAAGCGATACAGGCTGCAACTACTGGACTTCAGATGAAATAGATGTCTGTTACAAATATCAAGAACTGGCAAAATTATTTCGTCATGATAGAATCTGTTACAAGCTTTGATCATGCTGGGCTGGAGGTTTCGGTCAAGAATGAGTTAATGTGATTTGTAGGTACCCAGCTAGTTGCATCCCTGGTTCCTTTTTAAAACTAGGCTTGAGGATCCCCAGGGAAACTGCAGGCATGAGGGGAAGCAGAGGAAGCCAAGAGCATCCTGTGGGTAGAATTCAATGAGGAATTCTACCTAACTAGGCCCCCCTTGTTTCTATAGCAACGCAGCAATCCAACAGATGCCATGGGGTCCTCATCTTGCGGGGGCTTTAGAGCACTTTGGAAACCTACTGTCTGCACAGAAGGGCGGATGTACCGACTGACTCCAAAGGCTCAGGTGAGCTCGCCTGTTCCAGTCACATAGGCAGGTTCTACACACCTTATAGACTCAGCATGTTTGATGCAGTTTTACCTGCTTCGAGCTCCTTAGTTTAGAGAAGTCTCTTTAGAAGGTCTGTGATCAACTGACCTATTATGGGAGGCAGATAAATGTGTGGTGAGAGCCAAGTCCCACCCTATACCCACATCAATTGTGTTTTTCCTTCTAGCATGTATGTTCACACATGGTGAGCAGTAGCATAGTCATGGATGAATCATAAAATGATAGGTAAGTTAGGTAGATACTGCAGTGATACCTTGCAAAGCATTGTCTGGGACAACTGCAGTTATGAACGCGGTGACTCCTGGCACTCTGTAAAGGTATGTTCATAAAGCTATAAGGCTCTGGCAGGGGACAACTCGTGCCTCCTGTATACTCAGAACTCCTGAAAGCCATGCTCAGATGGAACAAACCAGTGAGCAGAAGTGTCGCACTGTGAACTGGGAGGCTTATAAACAGCCAAGGACAGCTGCGGGTGGGACCCGCCTTCAGCCAGGGTTCTTCCCTGGTGATAGGGTAGCAGAGCCCGGAAGAAGGAGAGAATTGCAAGGGCGTCACCCTGAACCAGTACCTTAGGGCTGAGGATTTCAGCATATGACCTTGAGGGAGGTGGGAACAAAGTGATACAATAGTTGGGGACTGCAAATCCTGTGACCCTTGCACCTCCCCATTGCCTTGAGAAAAAAGCCTTTTCCACAGGCACAGCTATTCCCACCTGGAATCCCAGCACCCAGAAGGCTAGGGCAGGAGTGTTGCCATGGGCCACAGGTTTCACTTATTCCCTTCTCAATAAAAAACATAGGGTCAACCAAAACTGGCTCATAACTCAAAGACCTCAACTCTTAGAGAAGAGTCATTAACTTGCTTCCAGGAAACCAGAAAACCAGAGCTAGTGGTGCATTCCTACAATCCCAGCACGAGAACTGAGAGGTAGAGGCTAGCCTAGGCTACACAGTGAGACTCTGTCTCAAAGGCCAAAAGGAACAAGACGACTATGAAATAGAGGAAGTAAAGGAGGGAAGGAAGAGGACACGATTGGGATGCGGGGACGCTGGCACAGGACAATCCCACTCTTCTGAAGCTCTGATAACATCCCCCATCATGCTCCTCCTCAACGCATCTTTTACAGCAAAGGAAAAGCCTTAGTTTCCCCATCTTCTCTGTGGGCTCACTGATACTCTCTCGCCTACCCTTCTAGTAGTCCAATGGGATGCAGACTGACAAAAATCTCAAAAGTACACCCAAAATATCCTTCATCGTTTATAACAGGAAGATCACACAAACTACGACTGTTACTTCTATCAACAGCTTCTGTGCTTCTGAAGTGAAGCCTTACCACTCCTACTGAAGTGCCTATCATTGTCAAAAATTGTCAGATAAATAAACTTCATCTAAGTCTCAGGGAGTAACAGGTTTGTTGGTGGTGGTGGTGGGATTTTTTTTTTTTTTGCTTTATATAAATTTAAATATTTGCTCTTAAAATGTCAGACTGGAATTGCCAATTCAACAACAAACGTTTGTATTTCAAGGACATGTTTTATTTCAATAGACCCTGGGTAGGATGCGTCCCCTTAGACAGAAGAACAGCTGGCCTTAGCTTTTCCTTCAACACCAACCTCACTGTAGATTTTCACCAAACCCTCTCCTCCTGGAAAGGCTATTCCAGAAACTTCCCCATAGGTGGGGAAAAGTGGAAAATCACCTGCTTTAGTTTTACCAGACTGTGTCATGTCTCACGGGGCAAGCTCAAGTTTGAGAACCTCCCCAAAATATAGGTGGGACACATTCCAGAGAGCTCCCAGAGAAGGGTAAGGGTGCATTGCCTGGAATGATTGATTTTGTAGGCTAGGATGCTCTTTAAGTTTTATCTACAAGTGTTGCCAAATCATGTAACAAACACTTGCCTATTAGAACCCAGTCCCTTAAGGTTATCTAGCCTGTAGGCTGCATGCAGCCCAGGACAGCTGTGAATGTGGCCCGGCACACCTGCAGACGACATCATGTCACAATATCAAAAGGTTGAACCCCTGCACACTGGGGTGCCACAGCGAACACAGCCAAATTACTCTGACAGCTTCACTCTCTAGGGAGTGAAACACCAGCCTTCATTTTATAAACACTAAGACATAGCTTACAGTTGTTTGTTCAATCCAAGTCCCTATCTTTTCCTAGCTTGTTTTTAGATTGCCCGGACCTGTGCACCACCCTTATGATGTAACACACTCCAGTAAAGGCCAAGAGCACCAGGGAAAGCCGGTGTTGGATGTCAGTAGGGCATCTTCACTGCGGCATGGACACGTCGGGGAAGCTCTTCTTACGCTCACACTCTGCCCCTGCATTGAGCTCTCTGCCCCTGTCATCACCAACAAGGGAGCGCTGGGGAAGACCAGAAGGAGAAAATTCTAATGGCTATTTATCACAACGAGAGGAGATCCAGAAAAGTAATTTTTCAGAAGGGAAGGAGAGGAGGGGCAAACACCTGTAAGGCCGGCTCTCTGGAACCTGAGGACAGAAAGAGCCCACGACTAAGGCTGGCCTTGGCAACAGAGGAAATTTGAGAGCGGTCTGTAATCAAGACGACAAATGACCAACAAGCAGCACATTATGAATGACATGAGGGGATGCCGGTCCATGACCATCTTCCGGCTTCTCAAAGGATGCTGTGGTTTGGGAATCCCTGAGGCTCCCTTATGATTAAAGTCTCGTCCATAGGGTGGGAGGTTGAATGACATGAAGGGATGCTGGTCCATGACCATTTTCCGGCATCTCAAAAGATGCTGTAGTTTGGGGACCCCTGAGGGTCCCTTATGATGGAAATCTTGTCCACAGGGTGGGAGGCAGGGACACACACCTGTATGGAGGCAAGGGAACTTCAGGAAGTAGGCAAAGCAGAAGGTTCTTGGGTCACTGGGGACATGAGGCATTTCCTTGTGACTCCTTTGGCAGCTCTTACACTCCCTGTTCAAAACAACATCACATGCTCACTGGTCCAACTCCCTTCAATACTATTCATATGTGAGGCTCTCACTAGAACCCAGTTGTCCAGGCTCAAGTCAAACTTGTGTGTTAAGTTAACCCTTTGATCTCCATAAAATCAGCTGCGTTGGGTGTTTGTTACAGCGATGAAAGGGCAATACACAACATGCTGATTCTTTTTAAAATTAGCTTCTAGCGCCAGCATTACACAAGTTGAATACACAGAAATCTGCTTTTGAGAACAGGGACAGCTCCAACAGCAAGTAGACTGGTTGCCTGGCATGATCAGACTTCTAGCATCAAAACCAAGGTGGGGATTTAAACTCACCTTTTAAAAAGAACCCTGAAGAATCTATCTTTAATACAGATGAGCAGACTATGAAAAGACCGAATAAAAATTGCTTATATTTTTAAAACTAGGGTTTTTTTCCTCGAAATTTCCTATATATGTACTGTATTTAATCTGAGGGAAATTAATTAGGGATAAGTTCCCAGATAAAAATGTGAATGAGAGACCAGGCTTCTGTCAAGAAGCTCCCCCCACCCCCAAAGTGGCTCTGAGGGAGATGCAAGGTCCTCACTCACGGGCACCCCACCAAGCAACTTGCAGCTGTTGGGCAAGGCCAGTGGTGCACAAAGGCAGGCCGGCCACAGGGCCTCACAGCTCTGGATCCAGCACAGAATTTCAGCTTCAGATTCACACTGCCTCCAGGGCTCCCCCTTCACACGTCACCAGCTAAGCAGGCTCCATCAGGACCCGCTGTTGAGATCAGGCTGCATTCTGCCCTGAGTTATGCTGAGTTATACCATTTGGTGAACAACAGTGGTTTTTCAGGCCACGCCTTACCCTGAGAGAAAGGCCTTTGACTCCATTTGGAGCAGGGGATGGCTCTGCACGGGTGCAAGCATTTGAATGGCACCACCTGCCTGGCACAGCCACACAGCACAGACTGGCAAGTGGCTGCTCCTTAAGGAAGGGCACACCCACCTCTATAAAGTTTTTAAAGTAAATGGGGACTGTGAGCATACGGGCGTATTAAAATACCAGGAAAGCAGGCCTGAAGGAACGCCAGGATAAGGCAAAGGTGCAACTCCTCACCTGGCTCCCAGGAAGAGAAGGACATCTAACACTGGGATGGTAACGACTGCTCCAACCTGACACCTGACCAATCCAGCAGCCCGACAGGCAGAGAGGGAGCTTCTGATTGTCCCAGGAACTTCAGTTTGTGGCAGTTCCCACTGCTGATGTGGCATACTCTCAAACTGCCATCACTTGCCCACCCCCTCACTCGCCTGAACCTGGTCCTGCTCTCTGCCTCCCCAGCCTCTACCACACCTCACTTCTGCAGCTCTACCCACCCTGGGGCTGCTCCACAGCAGAGGCGGCATACCCCAGCACCCACCCACAGGGACTCATCATTCCCATTGGCTTCTGCCTCCCAGGCCTCCGTGAAAGCCCTCGAACGCGGCTGGCCTCTTCAGCCCTTTGCAGCGTCTGTAGCTACAGACTTATCTGCTGTGCAGTGTGTGACCTCGGAGTGAAAGTCAGTAATTAAGACTGCAGTAAGAGAACCCCTGCTCACCTCCGCCTAGGCTATCAGCAACGCAGGACGACTTGACAAACCACTGCCTAGGGAACTGTTGTTCCTTGTGAAATTATTGCTACTCAATAAATTCTGACACTGTAGACCACAGGTGTGCTCCTTCCGTCTCTGTGTAGTGTGTAAGTCACACACAGGAGTCAATACCGGACTTAACACTGGTGAGATTCATTTACCCTTTCACGGATGCTGGCATGTGAGGCAGGGAGGTGAGGGGAGAGGGGCACGCAGCCAGACAAGATGCTTCCAAGTCAGAGTTATGGCATCTTGGCTACAAAACAAACCTGATGCAAAGAGAAGGCAAGAAATGGAGAGAGAGAGAGAGAGAGAGAGAGCAAGCGAGGGTCTCGAGAGGCTTCGGCTACAAACAGATCACAAAACCCCAAACATCTCAATTCAATCTTGTTTGTATTAAAGTTTTAACAGCTCAACAAAAAGGGCAGACAGCAGGACTCAGAGAGGTTTTAGAAATCCCCATTAAATGTCAGTTATAAGTAGTCGCCCAGAAAACTGATGTTACAATTTCCAGAAAGAGAAGTCCACCTTGAACTGCAGAACAAAAGCTACAACAAGCAAAGCTTTCCAGGGAATAGCTGCAAACCAGAGAGGAGAGGGGGAACCTAGGAGTCACCAAGGGCAAGCCCTGCAAACAAACACCGTGGAGGACAGACATTTATGTTTCAGGCCTGCACCTGGGAAAGCCCACCATCCTCACTGACTGAAATGCTCCAGATTCCTAAGGCCCAGTCCCTGGAGCCCAGCTTCAGAGGCAGAGGGTCTGAGGGAACAAGGTTTCCCATGCGTCACCTCCAGCTGACTCTGCTAGGCAGCTTAGAGAGACAACACAGGCGGAGCTCACCACCACAGCCTCTGCCTTCCAGGAACTCTGGCCAGGGCTCATCAAAAAGAAGCAAACCACAATAACACTGCTCTGTGTTCCTCTCTAGCCGCCAGCTGTGAAATACACCTTAGGGCTGGGCAGTGTCGGCAGGTTTCAGAGAATACTGTGCCCTTCTCTGCTTTGGGGAGGAGTTAGAGTGAGCTTAGAAATGGTAGATGGTGAGACAGGAAGCTTACAGTGAGAGCCCTGTCCCATCAAACCTGGGACAATCCAATTAGGAACAACTGAGTCTGGTGGAGGCTGCACGGGAAATAACACGTGAACTCAGCTGAACAAAACTGCAGACTTGGCCTCTTTACATCAGGGCTGCAGAACAGAGAACTCTGGCCTCATGCTATGGAATTAAATGAGCATACATGGATTTACATACATACACAGTTCTTGCATGCATGCACACGTACACACTGATACAAGTTAACAGTATGTCACAGTGCAATTAAAACACGGAAGCTGTCACTTCTAAGGCCAGATTCCATTTTAACAGACAGGGTTTGTCTCTTTCCTGAAGGATACGTCACTTTTGTCCCTGGACCGAGTTGGAAGCTGTTATCCCGGGAAGACAATACAATTCAACAGATGGGGGGGCTGGAGAGATGGCTCAGTGGTTAAGAGCATTGCCTGCTCCTCCAAAGGTCCTGAGTTCAATTCCCAGCAACCACATGGTGGCTCACAACCATCTGAAATGTGATCTAATGCCCTCTTCTGGCCTGCAGGCACACACACAGACAGAATATTGTACACATAATAAATAAATAAAATATTTTAAAAAAAGCAATTCAACAGATGGCTAAGTATGAATTAGGATCCACTGAGGTTTATATAGACAGGGGGAGATATCTGTGAACTATGGATGGATTTATGATTCCAGCAAATGAGATGATCACAATGACTCAACAAGTTTCTGCCCCTTGGAAATGATGGTGCGGGGTTATATTGGATTTTTTACTACATTGTTGGCTCTGGACATGTAAGCAAGGGGGCCTGTCCCTGAGCTGCAGGCCTAGCCCAGAGTTAACATCTCAATACTCAGAATTTACTGCTTGCTTATATGGCAGCCTGTAGCCAAAAGTCTTAGAAAAAGTCATCTTCTTAGAGCATAGGGCTATAAAAACTCTCAGGGCAACTGTTTTAAGAACTCTCTCCCTGGGGGCATGGAAACAAGAGCCTTCCTTCATTATTGAGCAAAACAAAACCAAGGAGCCATTCTGAGTTCACTTGAGGAACCAATGAGCCCATCAAGTCTACTTACAGAGCATGCGTGACGATGACCGCAAGGTAGCCATGCCACTGAAAAGTCTTAGGTCAGCATGGATGACTCCCCACAGCTTTGCAGATGGGGTCCCCTCCCCCCTGCAGGCCATTTCCACAGTCTACATGCTCTGACACCTCCTAAGAACACCAGAAATCAGGGCAAAACTGTATACAAATAGCTGGGAGGTGCTGCAGGATGGCAGACTCAGCTGAGGGTCCAACGACCCTCTTCAGAACTCCGCTATAAAGAAATACCAGCAGCCGCCAGTCCTGATCTGGAGGCGGGGGGGGGGGGGGGGGGGTGTCACTTGCACAGCTGATATGATGAAGATGGTTTTGTATTCCAAAACATCAATCAATATCTTCACTTCATACACAACGATAAAAGTGTTCAGACTAAGATTCTCTATAATCTTACACCAGCATCTCTGTACCTTCCTTCCGCCCCAATATCTCTGCAGTAGTGTCTGCCCCAGACAGGCACTGGCGTATACTAGATGCTGCACACCCCCCGCCCCCCCAAAGGATGCAGCTCCTACCCTCAGTTATAAAGAGGCACTAAGGGTTATGGAAGAGTGACATTCAGCTTCTTCCCTGCTGGAGTTTCCAGACTAGTGAGAGTTCCACATAACCAGACCAAAGAATGCATACAGAATAAGGTGAAGCCATTGGAGGACAATGGACAGGACTAAGAGGCAAGGAGGCAGGAACTAATCTTAATCCTGCAGAAAGAATAGACCTCCAGTAGAAAGAAGAGCAAAGGACATTCATCCTGCAGAGAAAATAGCATAAGCAAGATTGATGATCCCAACCAGGTAGCAGCAGGTTGAATATGGACAAACTCAGGAAAGTCCCAAATCATTGAGAAGCCAAAGTACACAGAGAAAGCACACTGGGATGTTAAGCAAGGTTGCAATGAACTAAGGTCAAACAAATACACTCTAGCATCAAGAGTCCTAGGAGCACAAAGAGCCAGGTAGGAGGGGACAGGAGAAAGCTCACAGGGGGAGATCTCTCCCAGCCCCACCCAACAACTCACAAGCAAAGCACACAGGATGAGGTCTGCAGAGGCAGACATGGAGGCAGACTAGCATTAAGACCACCCCGGTGGCTTTTCTTACCCACTGGGGCCATGTGTAGTCCACAGACTAAAGTGTCCTGATCCACCAGCCATCAAGAGTGGATTAGACAGTGTAACTGGCCCGGAAGGGGCAAGGATAGTCCAGAGATACTTGTGTTGCCTGCTTTGACTATTCAACTGTTAAACAAAGGTCCTCAAGGAACTGGAATGTCCCCCACAGGAGTCTCACGCTGGGAGGGAGCAGTTGAAATCTGGTGCCAGTTATAGGAATGGCTTGTCCTCTTGTCCCCTTCCCTCCACTACCTAAAGATCTCACGTGGTTCCGACATCTGTGAGGCCACCTTGTAGGAGAAATTAGAGCCCAGACAATGATGGTTAATAATGGGCAGCCCACCTTGGCCAAGACTGCTTAACTACATAGCCTTCAACCTAAGTTAGGAGTCGGAGAATGGACTTGGGGCAGGGAGACAAGCTGCTGGACATCTTTAACCCCCTTCTTTCTCAGTGGGCCACACTGAATAATGTTTTTGTTTCTTTCCACTAATACTTGTTTAATTAGCCTGTAAAGGTGGGTGGCTGAACCTGGCTTATTAGGGTCGTCAAGGCTCAGGTTCTAACTTCAAACAGCTCAAGTAAAAGGGAGATGTCATTGTTAATTAAGTCTTGTAATTGTCATGTGCCCCTGTCCTCTGCCTCCACAGTACAGATGTAGAAAAACCAAAAGTTCCAGTTCAAAGCCCATCTACCCAGACATTTAGCTGACCTTGGGGGAACCGTCTGACCTCACCGACTCAACTCGTGTCTGGTCTCAGAACTGCCAGGTTGGATGAGGAAGCCTGTGACGTGCCAACGTGATCTCTGGCACACGAATGCTCTGTAGTCTAGCTAAAAAGAAGACGAATCAGATTGTATCGAAGCTCTCAAATTAGTCTGGATTTTGTGGTAGACAAAATTTCCTAAAGATGACTTCATTAAAAAAAAAAAAAACCCACCCTTATGACTCTGTCCCACTGAGATCTTCTTCTGAAATCCAGCCAGGCTTATAACCACTGAGAAATGAGTCTCTTACTTCTCAAGCCAGAACACAGCACAATTCCCCTAGGAATGCTACCCTGAGAACTCAGCCTATGGTAGAAGGAAGAGGAAGCAATCAGAGAAAAGCCACCGCTTCAGCCAACAGCCCAGCTGAGGTCCCGGTGATCAGCCATATCGACCTGCCAAAGAGTAAGTGGTGAGTGAGTGAGTGAGTGAGGAGTGAGTGAGTGAGTGAGTGAGTGAACCGCCTCCAGATGTAAATTACCTTGACCACTGAGTCTTCCCAGTAGAGGGCCCAGACACAGGACAGGAACAAAACAGGCCTGGCTACACCCTTTCCATTCTTGACCCACAGAATCTGTAAATATACGGGTTTTATTTTATGCCACCTAATTTGAGCTTGCTATGTAACAAGAGATACCACAAGTGGAAATAAGTCTTGATTGACGCATTCTCTGGTCAGGGCACTTTGGACTGTATAAAAATGGAGACGGGTACCAAGCAGTGACACACATTCACTACCTTCTACTTCTTGACTGTAGATGCAAAGTCGCCAGCTACTTCAAACACGGCTTCCCCACCACAGTGGAATCTAGCCTTCAACTGTGAGAATATACCCTTTATCCTTTGTCACATTTGTTGGAGTAACTTATCACAGCAAAAGGGAAAGAAACTAAGACAGCGTCCCAAATGTATTAGGCATACATGATGTCTACACAATCTCTGAAGTACCCAGCAAGAACTTAGACATTCACGAGGAAGCTGACTAATGGAACCTTGGAAATGAATGAAGGCATACTAACAAAACCCTTGGCCTCCAGGTGCCTACTATCAATGGATCAGCAAGTGAGAGGGACTAGAACTGCCCCACCAAAGAGACAGAGTGACTAATATTGATCCAAACAACTAGGGCCTACAAAGGAGAGGAGAAAAGAGGAGGTGAAGAAGAGAACCAAGATTAGAGGAGAAACAGCCACTGGCTGAAAGTGCAATCGGGCACGTGGATTGAAGCACCGAGAAGACAAGATGTACATTCATTCTAAGACTATGAGGCGCACGCAGACACCTGCACTCATCTGTCTCCCAGGTACACACCAGGTTCCCAGACAGCTATCTGCGTTCCCCATCCTTCACATTTTAGAAAAATTCTAGGGTGAGCTGAACTCCACAGCATTCTTGGGTAGTATACAGTATCACTGGAGGAAAGATGCTATATACTACAAGACAAAATCCAAGGCAGGGTTAAGACCTGGAAACTGCACAAGAAATCAGGCCAATCAGGCTGGCTGGATTCCCTTTATGTCAGTAGAACATCTTTTGATCAAGAGGCTATTCGGGGGGAAAGTTGTGGAAGAGATTCATTAACAACCATAAAGCTCTCTGACTCTCACTCAAAGTGATGTCGAGGAGAAGAAGTGGAGACACTCCGATTGGAGAAACAATAAAAGTTGCTCCAGGAATGAGGAGCATTCTAAGAACAGCAAGGCGGAGCTCTTGGGAGGCACGGGGTCTGAGGAAGCGGTGGCCTCATGCCTCTTTCCTGCTGGTTACCCTGCTTCTTTGCAGTGGGCAGACATAGCATCTGACAGCTGGGTGGGACTGGTACATGGAGCATCAAACACAGAACAGTAAATGGCTAAGCCACAGACAAGCAGAGCCAGCAGACAGGCAGCTCTGCAGGTCAGAGCAGCCCAGTCCTCAGAAAGACTGAAGGGAAAGAGATGCTACAGTTTTATGAAGACCTCGCTAGCAGGTCCTGGAGAAATGACATCACAATTCTCCCAGTGCTGTATTTACTTTTCCCCTAAACAGTTTTTAATGAAGTAAAGCAATGATGCCCATGTCTGAACAGTAATCAGGGCTTTTATAAGTGAAGAGATGAGCCTAAGGAAGGCATCTGGCTGCCTACTGTACACTATTTGGTTTCACACTTACAATACTCTCAGGAAATGCTGGCAGTCCCACTTTATAGAGACAAAATGAAGGGGGATGCTGTACTGCCAAAGTTTTATAACGAGTCCATGCCACAGTCAGGTCTTGCCCTGGCGAACCTGCTCCCAAAGCCCAAGGGCTGGACAGATCAATATGTTAAGAGGTATCTCTTACGAGTAACAAGTTCAACGTTAGTCAAGTGTGAACTATTGAGCTTTGTGGTAACTGCTCCAATGGTGACTATATCCTAGAACCAGAGACTGTATGGAGGGGACTCCCATCACATGTCATATGTATCTCAACCATGACAGCAATTCACACAAGTGCCAGGCCACTCTACGTGTGTGAGGTGAAGCTCCTGTCATCACTCTTGTTCTTGGAGAGCCTCTCTCAGAACCCCCAAGCTACCAACAACACATCTCTCTGCTCCACAGGATCCCTGTCTCCTCTCCGTTTCTTCAGAGTCTGGACTCAGGAAGGAAGAGTTAGTGTAATGATTTCAGCCACTTGGTCGATTTTCCATTGAAGTCGCAGCAGTGCCGAAAGCCCGACTCAAGCAGGCTGAGGTGGGAACTGTGTGGACCAGAGACGTCTGCCACTCATTTCTCACAACTCCCATTTTGACTCAAGAGTTCTGTCTGGTGGACGCACTGCGACAGGCTTGAGTCCCAATTAACATGGGCTTCTAAATGGGTTCTTATGATTCAAAGCCAAATCCTCAAACACCCTTGGGCTGCCTTTTATAAAAATCCTTTTAGTTTGGGGCTATCTAACATCTAACGTAATAACAAACAAGGCTCTAAAAGCCCATGGTTTCTAGATGTGTGCTCCCACCTCCACTCCCCTTCCCCCTCCCCCTCTAGCTGTTTGCTGTTTGTCTCACTCTGGGATTCTCTAAATGGATGTTTCCCTGTCCTTCTACTCTAGTCTGGTCTTTAACGGGACCACCTCTGTGCTTCCCTGGCCTCTGCCTCCTGGAATTTTTAAGTTGGTCAGCTGACACAGGTTTCTAAAAGTGTTTTATTTGTCTGTCTGTTAGAATAATGTGCCTCTGTGACTATGTGGGTGTGTTTTCATAGTATGACTGTGTTAGGTCTTTATGTGTATATGTGTGCATGTTTTAAGATCTGTAAAACTTATACCTCCAGATTACAACAACTCTGGAAAAATACAAACATGTGACCTCACCACCATCTTGGGTAAGAGTACCTACATGTGCTAATGTTTTTTGACTTATTAAAACATTCCTTTTAATCTTCTTACATTTACTGGCATTGGTAAGCTGTAACTAATTGGGTAAAATACATGTCTAAATTTAGCTTATATGCCCAGTTTAAAATAACAGGTAATGGGACCCAATTCTCAAATGCCTTTACAGATCTGAGAGTATGGCATTTAACAAAAGAGCTTCTAACACTGAGACACGCCAGCTCCCACAGCATCCTATAGCTCCTCCAGAAGATCTTCCATCTTGAGGCTTGCCTTTGGGTTTGGCAAAGCCACTCACACACCAAAAAGCGGCCTTCCATCTCTTCAGCTTCCTGGATGCCACCAGGGAATCCATCTTCTCATCCTGCCAAAACAGGCAGACTAAATCTCTCCCCGCCCCCCAACAGGAAAATCTTTGGGCCTCTTGTACTCAGCAAGCACTGCTTCTAGGCTGGTGTTCTCCAAGGACTAAGGAGAGACTTGGGATTTCCTGTGTAGCTAAAAAAGCTCATTTCTGCTCATTTATCCCTCTTAGATAAAATGGCATTTGATGGCTTAAGGTACCGGTAGCTCATTACTTCATTTGTTAAGTTTCCTGCTAAAATACAGACAGGTGTGCCTCTTTAACAGGCTTCATAGTCCAGGACTACCAGGTTTCAGGTTTATCTTCAGAGGTTCAGAGTTTCCAATTCCCTTTAATTCTCTTCTAAAATGTACACACCTTTTAACCTAAAGCAATAGCCTTTTGCTATGACACCAAGATGCAAATCTCTCCCAGTTCTCTTACAGACACCTACAGATTCCTGAAAAAGTGCTGCTGTATCAAAACTCAGGTCTGATGATGACAACTCAAGGGCAAGTCAGCTGCAGTGCAAGCCTGCTGCCCTCTTTACCTGATGTGGCCATTCACCACTGTGCTCTTCCATCTTGTTTATAATCAGAGATCCCAGCAGGGGGCACCATGAGGGAGGAAGCTGATGGAGTTAAAAGAGCAAACTCTCAGTGTCAGTGAGTCTCTGCTACACGACAGGGAGGCTGCCTGGCTCCCACAGACTGCAACCTGACTCCTCCTGCTGACCCTGATATGCAAAACTGTGCAATCAGAACTGGGTGAGAAATCCTCACCAGGAAGAGCATGACCTCAGCCTTCAAAATTAGACCTGGAAAAAGCCCTCAGCAGCTCAGGGTCTCCCACACAGCAGCTTCTGACATTCCTTTCTGACTTTAATTCCAAGCTAAGAAGTTCACCATAATAAAAATAACTTTTTAATGCTGACCATTATTTTTTTCCTTTAGAGTTTTTTCCCCCCTTTTGGTTGTTCAAGATGAGATTTCTCTGTGCAATAGCCTTGGCCGCCCTGGAACCTGCTCCATAGGCCGGGCTGGCCTCGAACTCAGAGATATGCCTGCTTCTGCCTCCTGAGTGCTGGGATTAAAGGCGTGCGCCACCACCACCCAGCTCTTTTAGAGATTTTATTTTTTTTTAATTTTAGGGGTTTTTAGTTGGCTTGGTGGTTAAGGGCACTGACTGCTCTTGCAGAGGTACTGGGTTCCCAGCACATACATGGCAGCTCACAGTCATCTGTAACTCCGGTTCCAGGAGGTCCAAGCCATTATCTGACTTTCACTGGTAGCCCACAAAACTCTGACATTATATATATATATATATTTTTAAAAAAAATTGGTATTTTAGATTACAGCATTTTTATGCAGAGTGTTCATTTTTATTTCTTGTTTGCATGGTTCTAAAGACGTGATGTTTATGTTCTTCATGTCCATTCTTAAGGGCCTGTCACACACCCTTTCTCATAGCTTTGGCCAAGCCGTGCTATTTAGTTCCTTTCATGTCTTCTCTGTCTTCTCTGTCCTTCCTTCCAACAGTGTTGGCTCCTCTTTAGATTCCTCCCAATCTGTCAACATCTTTCTGTAACTGGTGCATAACCCACCCTTGATAAACTCTCTAGGTAGTTCCATTCCCCAAGAGCTCTCCAAAAACCCCGACAGTAAAAACAAACCAGACTAGGACTCCAAGGGTAGCTCAAATCTGTGATCTGATCCAAGCTTTGAAATAACTCTGCCAACAGTGTGCATGTCCCATTTGTGCAATTAAAACAAAAATATGGGAAGCAGATATACTCACTGCAACAGCTGCCCTGACAGACTATTCCAAAGACACACTCTCCATGAGCCCTTCCTTCCTGTTTTCAGACTACTGGAACAACAGACAGCAAAGCATGAAAATTTCTCCAGGAATCTAGTGCTGGGGGAGGGAAAGGCTGAAGCCGGATGCCAGGCAGAGGAAGAACTCGCCCCCCAGAAACATACGCTAATTTTCTGGCCTTGGTTTCATCTTTTCTATAAAACTTCCAAAAGTGATTACAGGAAACACAGAAAGCAGCTAGGAGTCTTTTTCTCACTGCTTTGGTTAAATGTAAATAAACTCATCTTCCGCATCAATTTGCTTTTTCTTTTTCTTTGTCTTTTTTTTTTTTTTTTTTTTTTAAGAAATGGCAGTTTAGGGGGCTGGAGAGAGGGCTCTGTGGTTAAATGAACTTGTTGTTCTTCCAGAGGACCCAGGTTCTATTCCCAGAACCTATGTGACAGCTCACAACTCCCTGTAACTCCAGTTCCAGGGAATCTGATGCCCTCTTCTGGCCTCTGCAAGTACTGAATGCAGGCAGTGCACAGACATACATGCAAACACATATGCACAGAATAAATGGTTTTCTCAAGAAAAAAGAGGGAGGGAGGGAGAAAGAGAGGGAGTAAAAAGGAAAGGGAGGGAAGGGAAGAAAAGGGAAGGGGGCAGAGGGGAGGGAGAAAGGACGGACGGTTTATAACTCTAAGTACCTCCTTGTACCAGAGCACCAAATACAGCTGGGGTGGAGAGAGCTGAGACCAGGTCTGGCCTCGAGCTCAGAGGATCCTCTGACATTAGCTTCCAAGGGTTGAGACATAGGTGTGCTCCACCACATCTGGCTCAGTAACCTTCCTACTTCATCTAATCTGAACACAGCATGTGTGCGCAGCGGAGACATGTGTACTGTGTCCATGGTCACTGATTGTCACCTGTTGCCTCAGCACTTGTGATGCTCTCTGTGCAGGTTCTGGTATTCTCCATTTAGGTTCAGCAAGATTCGTGGCAGGCTCAAGAAAGCATCAGTCTACGGTTAAGCAGAAGTCAAATCCCCAGGAAGCCAAGCTTCTTGGGAAGTGGCACTCTACTAAACATGAATGACTTGCAGAACTTTTTTTTCTTGTCAGATAGGGTCTCTCTTTGTAGCCCTGGAAACCGGTATGTAGACCAGGTTGCCTTCAAACTCAGAGCTCCTGCCTCTGCCTCTCAAGCACTGTGATTAAAGGCATGCACCCTAATACCTGGCTTTCATCACCCACATTTTTAAAAGCCAGGTGAGGCAGCACACACCTGTAATCCCAGTGCTAGGGGTGGCAGAGATGGAAGCTCCCCAGGGTCTACTGGCCAACCAGTATAGCTGAATTGCTATGCCCCATGATCAGTGAGAGACTCTCAAAAATAAGATAGAAGCAATTACTCAATTGCTTCTTACTCAAAATGCCTGATGTTGGCCTCTGTTCAACACACATACGCATACCCACAAACATATGAATACACACATAATAACCAAACACTGACTAGAGTTCTGAGTTCTGGCTGGGTGACGTTCTGCTAATCAGCACCCATCCACAGCCGTCTTCCACCAGACACGACAACCCAGAAGTCAACAACAGGCATTCAGCCCGACCTAGAAGAAAGCACTTTAAACATGGAGTTAATGCTCACAGGTCCTCTGACATCTAAGACTGTGCCTTAGGAAGGCTCCCTGGGACAGACATGTGCACTGAGGGCAGCTACTGCAACTGTCACACTCTCAGCACACTTCTCCGTGTGACACAGCAGCCTCGGGCTGCAGCAGTGAAGAATGCTGGTGCCCCTATCACCTTTGGCAGTCTAGGGATGCAGATCTCAGCACATGGGAGATGCCTTCCGGCTACTGAGCCCAAGCACTTAAATACAGCCTTATTTTATTCCTGAGACAGTCATGTGAGACACTCAGGAAAGATAAAAAAATAATTTTAGTTGTTAGTATTCCAACAATGGAAATAATGTTATTTCTGATGGTCTCTGTCTGAGTAGTGGCTACCTGGGGATTTAATTCATACTCATTTACTGAGCTAGTGTGTGTGCCGGGGAGGCACACATTGTATGTCTGTGTTTGAAAAAAAATTAAAATAAAAGGTAGTAACTTCATAAGAAATGAGAGAAGAAAGAGTTGAGGGAGCTGGGCCAAGCAGGCACTGGCTCACATTCTTTGTTTTGGGTTTTTTTGAGATAGGGTTTCTTGTGTAGCCCTGGCTATCCTGGAACTCATTCCGTTAAAGACCAGGCTGACCTTGAACTCACTGAGATCAGTCCGCCTCTGTGGGGATTGGGATTAAGGGCGTGTGCCACCACTCCCTGACATTTTTTGTTTTTAAGAGACAGAATCATAGTTTTCATCTTTCTGTCAAATTCAGTACACTATGCTTTCATCTAGGAAAAAAAAATCTATTTCTTAATAAAGCAAATCTTTGTTTATTGAAACATCTGTGCTCAGCCTCCTAGGCATTTATCCTGACAGGCTGAAGGGAGAGCTAGCGACAACAATCTGCTCTGACCTTTCCCCAACAACTGTCACCCAAAAAGGACAGAGTGGTCCCAGTTCTGCAGAAGGATGAGCATCCAAGGGAAGGGGGCCTACAGAGCAGAGTCGACATTGCCCTTTCGAAAGTGTGCTGCCAGGACAAGAAAGTCACGCCAGAGACTGAAGAAAAACAAACCTCAAAGGTCTGAGGTTACAGGGTTCAAGGTTAGGGACCATCTTCTGTTTGTTACATCGCACGAGACTCTGTGTGCAGCGCGCATGCATGTGTGTGCATGTTGGGACGTGTGTGGCTGCATGTGTTCGCGGCTGGAAGCTGGAGTGTCCGGCTTGTCTTCATCACTGCTCACTTATTTACTGAGGCGGGTTCCTCACTGAGGATGGATTTGCCACCTCCAGTCAATCCATCTCCAGTCAGTCTGAGGTACTGTGCTGGGGCTCACAGGTGCCTGACACGCCCACCTGCTTTAGAGGGGTTCTGGGATGCCGCCCCAGTTCTCACACTTTATCCATGAGCCCAGAAGAGAAGGTCCATAAACATCTACTGAACAAAACTCTGCCTGTTCACTGGTTGGTATCGTGAAGTTTCCCTTCCTGCCCCAAAGACAGCGGGAAAGCGGGCCTGGTGAACCAGCAGAAAGCACTAGCCAGGCGAGATGGAGAAAAAGTGATGTTGAGAACAGCTGGAATTAGAGCATGAGCCCAGCATCTTCGCCTGCTCTCTCCCCTCTGCCTCCATGGCTCCCACCCGTTCACTAAAGCAGGACACTAGAGAAGAGAGACACAAAACACTGGCCACAAAACAAGAGCTGAGAGGTCAGGGCTGAGCAGTCCACAGTCCAGCTGCTTCCCGACAGGTGGAAGCGTCACACTTGACACACTGAGTGCAGCTGGGTGGTTGACAAAGGCCCTAGGGTGCTGGAGGGCTGTAATCAAGACAAACAAGGAAAGGAGCCTAGGCCAGGCTGGCGGGTGGTCTGTAAGCTGTCTTTTAGGTAAGGCCATGTCGACTTTAACTACCCCTTGCGAACCAAAGCAGCCAAGAGGCCAGGTTTGGGAAGATGACTCTCCCTCAAGGAGAGCCACAATTCCTCCCCAAACTTAGGACTATCTACCCTATTATATAAAGGACTCTATAAGATCAGTGATCCCCAAACCCACTGGAACCCAAAATGCTGCACTGTCATTTAGTGGAGACTTCATTCCTAAGACAGACAGACAGGACACTTCAGCTCTAACCTGATTCCCAAATTCTGGAACAATAATGACGACAAAAAAAAAAAAAAACACAACAACCCATTTTTCATAAAACTTAAAATAGAGTCTACAAGGCCTGACATGTTTGACTTGCAGGGTATTCCGCTTAGAGCTACAAAGTGGTCACACTATCTCACTGCTCTTATAGTAAGCGTGGCTATAAAACCAGCCGGCTCCACGTGTTCAAGGGCCAGGCTCCACACAACCCACCCAGGTTTTCCCAGTGAACACAGTCAACATTTAATGATGACCACTGTCCTCAGCAACACTGAGGAGGCAGGACAGGGCCCTAACTCAGGACTTAGACACTGGTTCAGATTGTCACCCCTTCCTACAGTAAAGGCCAGCTCTCAGATGAGTGTCAGGCACATACCTGTGGGCCCAGTGCTGAGGACGCTGAGACAGGAGGATTGCAAACTCAAAGATAATAGGACTCCGTCTCAAAAATAAGTAACTATAAACGGCCAGCTCCTACCTTTCATTCTTGGCTATGAGACACGGCTTGATTCCTAGGGCTTGGGGCCGTGTGAGGAAGATCACATATGGAGGAGGAAGTGGGGATAAAAGTAACAAGAAACTGCAAGGCACCTGTCTCTATTATTTCAACTTCGGCTCATGGTTTAACTAAAATTTTAATTATTTTTTTAAGATTTATTTATATGTATATGATGTTCTGTCCGCATGTATACCTGTATACCAGAAGAGGGCACCAGATCTCATTACAGATGGTTGTGAGCCACCATGTGGTTGCTGGGAATTGAACTCAGGACCTCTGGAAGAGTAGTTGGTGCTCTTAACCTCTGAGCCATCTCTCCAGCTCCATTTTAATTATTTTTTAATATATTTTAAATTTTAAATATATTTACACCATTTTCTCCCCTTCCTTCCAACCCCGCTAATATTGTTTTATTTTATTATTACTATTATTATTGAGACAAGAGTGTTATATAGCTCAGGCAATACTTAAACTCACTGTGTACTCACTGTGTAACCTAGAAGAACCCTGGAAGCTTGCTCCCTGACTTCACTGTCCATGTGTAGGATCTCAGGCATGTGTCATCAAATCCATACACACGCACGTACACACATGAGAAAAAGAGGCCATGAATTTGAGAACAGGGGAGAAGACAACGTGGGAGAAGTTGAAAGAGGGAAAGAGAAGGGAAATGATGTAATTATATTTTAGTTTTAAAAAAAAAAAAACTAGGTATCCAAGAACTTTTTCATTTTTGAATTGGTTTTTTTCTAGAAGTATGACTGGGGAATAAAAGGAAAGGAAAGGATAAGAAAGGATAGAATAAGAAAGTTAAAAAAAGAAAAAAGAAAATTAATGACAGAAGCAAAATCAAAGCAGAAAAGGCAGAGACCTACAAAACATCAGCATGAACAATTTTCAAATCACCCACGGTAAGGGGTTTACATATCTGAACTCAGGGTCTTCACACGTCCAAAATTAACCACCCACCTGCAGCTTCAAACTTAAAAAAAAAAAATTTAAGCAGGTACTTCTTAAATTTTTAATATTGAGTTTTGCTTATGTAGGCTTGGATAGCTTAAAACTTGCAATAATTCTCCTGGCTCTGCTACCAAGTACTGGGGTTGCTCTCATGTGCTACCACACTAGGGTATGCAAGCGCTCGTTTAGTGAATTAAGAAATATATATTTTAGCTTGGAGGTGGTGGCACATGCTTTAATTTCAGCACTCAAGAGGCAGAGGTGGGTGAATTCTCTGTGAGATCAAGGCAAGCTGACTTCAGAGCAAGTTCCAGGACAGCCAGGGCAACACAGAGAAATCCTGTCTCAAAAAACCAAAAAACAATACACACACACAAATATATATATACACATATATGCCTATAAATAAATCTTGGTTTTAAAACTGCCAGATATTTAAACGCTCTCCAAAGTGTTAACACTCTTACCCTGCACCTCTCATGGACCTTGAAGCACAGCACTGTCACAGCCCTGAGCTTGAAGACTGACAACTTAGGGTCTTGGAGGCTTTGTTTCTACATGGTCTTTGTTCTTGTTCTCAATCTACGGACAGAGACTTGTTCTGTTTCTTTAGTAGGTTGGGATGTCCCCAGTGGTGACCAAGTTCTGTCTTTTTAAAAAGGGATCCCAGGATCAGGATGGCACAGCAGGTAAGGGGCACTTGCCGAGCAAGTCTGCAGAACTGAATCCAAAGCCCTAGAGGAAAGTGGATGGAGAGAGCGAACTCCACAAAGCTGTCCTCTGACCTCTACCCACGTGCCAAGGCACTGCACACTTGTGCACAGATGATGCACACTACAATTTAGAATAAACAAAAAGGGATCCTCTAGCTGAGGGTGGTGGCACACAACCGTACCCAGTCGTCAGAGACAGGAACACAACTGCCACAAGTTTGAGGCCACTGTCCACAAAACAAGTTACAGACTAACACTACAGTGCAGGTCCCTGTGTTGACAAAACGAAACCCATCTTCACACCATCATGCTGCCTTCAGCAGCGGAGAGAGAGGTCACACGGTCTAGGAGTCCCATGACTATGGCCTGCCTGTGTCTGGCGTCAGAGAAAGCATCCTTGTGCCTTGACATCAGGAACGGTGGCTGGCAACCCAGAAAGAACTCCCAAAGCCTGCTGTCACCACTGTGGGAAGTCAACACCAACGTTCCAGTAGCACCAACAACTAGTTCTATTAAACCCTTCACAGTCGCCACACTCTAGACCGGGAGAACTTGACAGACACGGTATGTACAACCATTAGAGGCTGAAATCCTCCATCACACCATCACCATGGCAACCCCATTCTCCAATGGATAGCTGTCCCTGCATAATTCTAAAGTCAGCCTAAATTCCATTCTTCCCAATTCATATTTTCATTCATTCATTCATATTCTCTCTCTCTCTCTCTCTCTCTCTCTCTCTCTCATTTTTAAACTACTTCTTTGGGAATTCTGTACCAGGTGTTTGAACATAGTCACCTCCCTTCCCCTCAATACCTCATGGATCCATCCCTTTTCCTATCCTTCAACTTTGGGTCCTTTTATCCCCCAAGTTCTTGACACAAAGAGCTTCAATACCACTGATGAACTCAGAATCCCACAACACTCTGACCAGCCACTAAAACAAGAACAGTAATTTAACCTAAACATTTATATACATCAAGGCTGGGTTGTTAAAGGATGATTGCCTACTGGTTTATTTATCAGTCATCTGAACTAAGAAATATTGAAAAAAAAAAAAACACCGAGAAGTTGTGGTCCTCACTTGAATACGAAGTTAAAACACTTCATCATTACTGTTTGGACACTAACGATGATAACAAACTCTGGAGCCTACAATGCAAACAAGCAATCAGCATGAATACATGTGTAGACAGTCACTGGAGAATGGCCTGGGGTCCTCGCTCTGACAGTCTAACCTCGCATCTCTATGGTGACTCTGACTGCCACCTCCTCCCAGGACCACTAGCCTTGGGCAAGCTCATTTCCTGTGGGCATCTCTTCTCACTCAGGGAAAGACTGAACAGGAAAAAGTTATCAAATCCTTTTCCTACCCAGTAAACGATCAGACTCAGAATTAGCCTGGATGTGGCCTCTCATTAAAGGACAAATGCCCTGGTACAATGAAAAGTCAAATTATGCTCAAAAGGTTCCTGACATCAAACCAAGAAAAGGACTCAGTTTAGTTCCGAGAGAAAAGAACCTGTTCCCAAGATAACCAAGCAAGTATATAGTAAACACTACCAGGGCACCTGAAGCAGCCATGGCTGGGCTCTCCGGCCCTAGCTGACTTAGGTTTAAAGCTGTGAACTTCCTCCTCCACTGAACGTGTGTGGGAACACAACTACTGGATGACAAAATTCGAGCGACAGCGACGTGTAACACACCCGTCTGATCAGAGAAAAACATTTACATTGCTGGATTCAAAAGCATTTTAGCCCTGAGTAAAAGTGCTGCCACCAAGCTCCATCCTGGGACCCAGATCCGCACGGTGCAAGCAGACACCAGCCTCCCAGTGTCAGAAGAGGGGTCTTCTGAGCCTCACATGTGACACATAAAAATATAAAGTAAATAAAGCCAAGGCAACTGTCAACATTTTCAAAAGCACTTCTATTTTTCATTTTTCGGCAATTCTAACATTGATGGTCTTTAAATTTCTTATTCATGCCCCAAAGCAGCTGCTGTATTTTCCCCATTTTTAATGGAAAATTTAATTTTGTTAGCAAAATTTGTTTTTTTTAAAAAAAAAAGTATTTTCTACAGCCGGAAGCTGGTTAAGAGCATATTGTAAAGCTCTTCTTTCCAGTAAAGGGGAGAATTCAGATATGCAAGATGCCTGCACTGTGTTCTAATCTCTCATTCACCTGAGAACAGTAAGAATGAACTCAAGCACCACGCTGTATGGTACCCAAAATGCCGAGGCCCAAAATGCCGAGGCCGTGGGAAAGAAGGGCTTTCTGCTTTGCCGTGATGCTTAAAGGCTTCTCCGCTAGACGAGCACTGTCAATGCAGGGATTTCCTTTCCAACATTTGATCTCCATGGCCAACATGGCGGCTTCCCCTGGTCCTGTTTCCAGGTCTGACCCCTAATTCTTAATTTTTACTGCCTCAAGGTGTCAGACCTTGTATCAAGAGACTCAACATCATTGGGGAAAATACAGAAGAGTTAATACATAATTATCTTAGAAAAAAGTCAACTCATATATCTCTTGTTAAAAAAAAAAGTTAATTACCATCCCCTAAAATAATTCATACTTGTGGAGCCCACTTAGCCACTGTATCATGAAACACAAGGCAACTGCCTGACCCAAATCAAGTAGGGCATAGTCATTGTTTCTAGTACCCAAATTTAAAATCCTGTCTTCTAAGATCAACTCCAGCTCCTGAGTTCATTTTATGTAATAAGACAGCAACAGTAGCACCACCTTTCTCCCATGATCCCCAGCTCAGGACCATGGAGTCACCTTGGTTATCCTTCTCTCTGTCAAGCTTGAGTATCTACTCATTAATTCACCAAGCCCTGTTTCTTCTCCCTTCACAATCTCTACCTGCCTCCTTTTGCGTTTTCTCGGTCACTATCCCAGCACAGACCTTTTACTCAGCTCCTCCATACTCACATCCGTAGCCTTCTCATTCCACTCGTGGACCCCTGCTTACTATCTCTCAGCTGTTAGAAACAGGAGCGGCCGCAGATGAACTCTGACTGCCTTGTGCAGCATGGTTCCAGACAGTGCTCCAAATACACCCATTGAGCACGGGCACTTATGTTTATCAAAGGCTTTCCTAGGGTTAGGAGACAGCTCCGTGGGTAAAACACTTCTGGGCAAAAAGGAAACCAGAGCTGGACTCCTCAGAACCCATGCAAAGGAGGACGTGACAGCAGGTTCTACAGTCCCAAGTTCCTATAGCTACGGAGGCAGAACGAGGAGGTTCCCCAGGTCATGGGCCAGCTAGTCTGATATACGCAGTATCAAATAATGGAAAGCTTGTCTCAAACAAGGCAGAAGGCAAATGACACTTGAGGGTATGATCTGACCTACACACACACACACACACACACTATGGCACATGGGCATGTGCACACACACTATGATTTTTAAAAAAGCTTTCCAATGACTCAAATTCAAGTCTGGGCTAAAAAAAAAAAAGACAATGGATACCTCGTTTTCAACATCTAGCCATCTCTTAATCTTTTTTGACAGGCAGTGGTGGAGCCTGCCTTTAATCCCAGAACTTGGGAGGCAGAGGTATGTGGGGGATGGGATTTTTTTTTTCTTTCTTCAGGTTGAATTTCCAAGCAACACACCACAGTTGGCTTCCTTAGACGGTCCCTGAGGCACTGCGGGCGCACCTCTAACATCACAGAAAGCCTCTGCATCCCTCCTGTGGTGCAGTGCTCATGTGTCCACTCGCTGTTTTCTACATAGGGTGCCATCATCAGTTTACGCTGTAGTTGCGGCCTGGGCTGGTTTTGCCCTCCCCTTCGATAGCACGCAACCATGGACTGCTTCCATTGGAACCCACCGTGCTCAGAACCTATAGAACTACACTGTCAGGAAAGTAACCCAAAGGCCAAAGAGGAGACGAAAGGAGGAACTCTTTTCTTCCTCACGAGTAGAGTTGGGCTAGAGAGACGGCCAGCAGTTAGGAGTGCTTGCTGATCTTCCAGATGACCTGAATTTCTGTGTCCAGCATCCATGTTGGGCAACTCACAACACCCTATAATTCTACCTCCAGGGAATCTGACTCCCTCTTCTGTCTTCCCGGGCACGTGCACACACAGGAACACCCCGGCACACACAGACATATAAATATAAAGTAACAATACATTTTTACAAAGTATCAAGTCTAGAATAGACATCCAAAGCTAGGGATTATACTCAGAGTAGAGCTTGCCTAGTATAAATATCTAAGGTGAACTAAAAATCTCATCTGCAGAGCTGAGGCAGGAAAGAAAAGACTAACAGTAATTATCTCTAAGAAGTGCAACTAAGTGTACCTAAAAGAGTGGAGGGTGGGGAATGGGGGATAGGGGAGAGGGAGAATGTTTTTCCTTGTGAGGCATACTGGGAAGAAATACTCTTAAAATCATTGATCAGCCTGAAGAATGAAAACTTGGAATCCAGCTGGCGGTACCATCTTAAGGTCTACAAGAGCTAGTTCCAGGACAGGCTCCAAAGCCACAGAGAAACCCTGTCTCGAAAAACCAAAAAAAAAAAAAAGAAAAGAAAAGAAAAAGAGGCTGAGAAGCCAGAGAAAGCCAGCATGCTTGGCTTCCATCCACCATGATGTGAACAACATCACCAAACTCTCCCACCTCCATGAACTGTTGTGAGATATTTATACACCATGTGAAGAGAAATTGCTATGATCAGTTTAATAAAGAGCTGAACAGCCAACAGATAGGCACGAGGTGTGGGCGGGACTTCCGGGCAAAGAAAGAGGAAGTAGGAGATAAACTTAGAGGTGCACAAGAGGATGCCATTAAGATATGGAATGAGTCAGACACACAAAATGAGAGAGGTAAAAGTCATGTGGTAGAACGTAGATAAATAAAACTACGGGTTAATTCAAGTTATAAGAGCTAGTTGAGCAAGCCTAAGCTAAGACCAAGCTCTCATAATTAGCAGTAAGTCTCCATGTTGTATTTGTGAGCTGGCGGCCCAAAGGAAAGTCTAATTACAACAAACTGAGCTACTCTGCTAAGCTTCCCTGCCATGGTGGACTAAAACTCCTCTCATCCCTTAGTGGGCTTCTCTCAGGTACTGCGGTCACAATGACAAGAAACTAAGAGAGACCAGAGAAACAGCATAAACAGGGAAGTCAGGCCTGTCATTCCAGCTACATGAGAAGCTAAGGAAGGAGGGTCCTGCAGGCCTAGGAGGTCAACAACAGCCTGGAGGGCACTGAGGCCACTCACTCCAATAAACAAAAACAGCAATTTAAAGAACCTACAGAAATGCCAGAGGATTGAAAACCAACAACTGGGAATAACTGAAGGTTTTTAAATGGTACCTTTATTATTACAAAAATAATACCTTTCTGGGGCTAGGGATGGAGACAGCTAGAAGAGTGTCTGGCTAGTGTTAGGAGTGGTCCCCAGATCTTAAAACCTGGGGGTAGTGGCACATGACAACAATCTCAGCACTCAGGAGGTAGAGGCAGAAAGACAGAAATCCTATGTCATTGATTTGGGCCAAACCTGAGCTTCAGGGCTGTTTCAAATGAACAAATAAAAACCTTTTTTAAAATTTATTTATTTATTTTGGTATATGAGACCCACTCACCTTACAAAGAGGATTTACTCAAAGTCTAATGGTTAGTATATGTCTAATATAATCTAACACAGGTCACAAACAACACATGCTTTGACAGGCAACACAGCTGGGTTGGGTCAAACATCGATGCATCATGGCCTCTCCAAAGGGGCCACATAAAAACTAGCCAGTGCAACAAGTAATCGCCCTTAAATTCTTCCCGCCATGTGCTCCTAATAAGACCCTGAGTCCTGGTAAGTCATGCGGAGGTGGGTGGTTTGGGAATCATTCCAAAGCCGGGCAGAGCTCAAGCAAGAACAAAGGCCAGAGGCTGAGGCTGGTATTCACTGCGCAGCTCCAGCGGCTTGTGGACACCCTGCTTCCCTTCAGGCCTGCCCACTTCACGAATCTAAGCAATCATTCTTAAAAAAAAAACAAAAACAAAAAACTACTGATCAAGCAATTTGACATAGATAAGTTCTCGGCAGGAAGACCCTCACTCATTTAAAAGTCACGGCTGCTATTTTGGACTTTTCTGTCTTCTCGCAATGCAGAGTGTAAAGGGTCTCTGTGCTTTGTCGTCTGCAGGGTCGGCTTAGGCACCTGCATTACTAGACAGATGTCCTAGGTACGAAGCAGACGTCTGGAAATGGGAATGAGCAGGTGAGGCTTCTCCACTCAGATCGGCAGCAGCTCGGTGGCTGGGAACTGGCTGTCTCATTCAGGTCCTGTGGGGCAAAGACGACTCAGATCTCCAGTGAGCGGAGGGTGTGACCTCAGGGCACCAGCAGGTGGCCGGAGAGGAGTCTGTCTTGGGAGGCTTATGTCACAGGCCTGGAAGTGGTTTGCTGGAGACCATCATCAGCACGATTCCCAGAAAGGTGATTCCTAAAAATAGGTGATGATCTCTCTCCTGTGTGTAACTATGTTACGATAAAGCAGCTGACATTATGGCAAGTCGTTAGTCACAAGCCACACTGACTCAGATTCCAGCCTGCAGAGGGGACGACCTAGGCCACAACTTAGGGAGGGTTCTACCTGACAGCTCTCACAGCACCCAGCCTCACCCCTACCTTGAGACCACAGGGCTTGGGGCTGTATGGTCTGACTCATGTAAGCCTCTCCTACTGCCATGAGAGGTCTACTATTCTGCTTCCAAATCACTTGAGTCCAATGATTTATTGCTTCTCCCTCCTTCCCCTTGCTAATTTTAACTCAAGTCCAAATTAATATTTTCTGAGAGATAACGTAATGCCTGGCCCCTCCTACCACTTCTCATGACTGAGGAATGAACATCAGCACAAAACATCTTCTGGTGGCCTCAGAATAGAACGCAAAGTTAAAGTTTTAATTCTTTCTCCCAAAGCTGTCAAGGCACTGGTTCACTCCAGCTTCTCTCCACGCCGCTTCCGCCCTCTTCCTTCTCAACACGCAAAACAAAACTAAACATAGGTTCTTTGGCTCCTAAGCCCCAGCCTACAAGGCAGCAGTGGGAAAGCAGCCTCCTGCGGACACCAGTGAGAAGGACGGACACAGATCCGCGGAGGGGAATGTGTGTAATGAGGCGCACACGCCACCTCCCCCTCGGGCACTGCCCATTCTCTCTGAGCTCTCTCAGCTCTTTCAGCAGCGTGCTAGATGCTGACCTGGTCATTACGTCATACACTCACTGAGGTGCCTGGGAAGGAAAGGGACGCATGGAGAAGACATATCTAAAAGCAACGACGCATGGAGAGGTGCTGGGCGACTGGGGAAGCCTGGCCCATGCATGCCTCCTCACACACACCCCACTGCAGGGGCTTCATACCACAAGTCTACTCCACTCACTGATCTCACACTTGGCTTAAGCTGGTTGCCTGAAGGAAGTCCTGTGGGACCTGAGGACAGGGAAGACACTCTGGGTCTGGGTTTCTAGAGAGCTGGGACTATAATGACAATTAAGTCCTTTGGGGAGAATTCTTGTGCATCAGGCAGTTCTGCTGTAAGCCTAAATCCCACAGTCTCTCACTGTAAGGAGCAGAGATAGCAGGGTGCAGAGACGGGAACCACACCCCACAAGGCTTTGGTATTCTGGAAAACAGACCCCTACTTGCCCATGCCTTCCCCAAAAGCAACAATAGACACTTGTGGGGAAAAATTCAATTTTCTAAGAAGCTAACAGTTGGGAAGCAAGCTTATTGTCCACAAGTGTTGACCGCTATGGTGGCGCCACACAGCCACCCACTACCTAATGGGAAGCTCTTATCACACACAATCCAAATAAAGACAAAATATTGTGACGATTTCAGCTGTGTGTCTGTGTGGCCTGTTCACATCTGCTTGGCCATGCCACCCTGTAGTTGTAGACGGTTCCTTTTTCTCAGAGTCCCGCCTTTTGCTCTCAAATCACCCACGCATGCATGCATGCAAGCACGCACGCACGCACGCACATTTTAAAGTACAAATCTACATACGACGATATTTCTCTTCCCACCATCTCTCCCCCTCCTCTCCCTTCCATTCAGACCCACTTCTCTCCTCACACAGCCCCCTCCCATGACCTATATGTTTATTTAAATCCAGAGTCAACACAGGAGAGAAAACACCTGGTATTCGTCTTCCTGAGCCCCGCATGTTTCACTTAACGAGATGTCCAGGTCCAGACGCTTCCTGCCAACACCACCACTTCACTCTTTACAGCGGAAGAATACCGGGTGCACACGTGCCGCGCTTCTCCAGGGTGCATGTGTGCCAAAGCTTTAATCTGTTCACTCGCTGCTGGGCATCCAGGCGGCTCCCTGTCTTGGCCACTGTGAACGATGCGTGTGGTGTGCCGGCATGTCTCCAGCACGCTGACTTTGCTTCCTCGCAGCCTATATGCAGTAACGGTTCAACTGAGTCATACGGTTCTGGTTTCAGCGTTTCTTGAGGAACTGCACACTGATTCCCACGCTGGCTCTAGCTTACGTTCCCACCAGCTGTGTCCTGAGAGTCCTTTGCTCCCCACAGGTAACATAATTAAGGAACATCCTAAATTGTTTACTACGAAATTAAAACCAAATCAAACAGCTGTTCATTTCTCCTGCTGCCCTTTCGTGTGTTTTAGAAGAGTTTCACTATATACACAGGCCAGCCTGAAGTTCTGAGATTACAGGAATAAGCTACCGTGCCCAGCCCTTATAAGAAAAGAACTTAGGAATGTGGTATGGAACATGTGTTGGCAAACAAGAGCCAGGAAGCCAAACTCAACCAGGCAGCCAGCTAGTCTTGTCTTTAAAGGTTTTGGTTTGTTTTAATGTTCTACAAGCTAAGAGTAGTTTTAACTTTTGAAATTACCTTGAATGGTGGGTTGGGCGACTGTGTACACATACATGGAGGTCAAGGAATAAACTTCAGGAGTTATTTCCTTGTATCCTGTGGTCCTGGGAACTGAACATCCGGCTTGGCAACAAGCTCCTACTGAGACACTGTGCTATCCCAATTTTTAAAAACGTTTTAAAAATGTTTGAAAGGGCTGACATTATGGTAACTTCAGCAAAGGCATTGCCTCCAAACCGGATGACCTGAGTTCAATCCCCAGGGATCTATCCACAACGTGGACGGGCAAACCTACCCTGACAAGTTGTCTTGTGACCTCTAATTGTGTGTGTGTGTGTGTGTGTGTGTGTGTGCGTGCACACACACTAAGTGAATTATAAAAATAAATATGAACATGTAAAAATCTTTTCTTCATCTTGTCACACTTCATAGACGTTTTGGTACACTCTGGTTACTGCTTTTATTTTCTCTTTACTCCAAGTCTGAAAGAAGAGTCAATGGGAACCGTGTTGGGTGACTTTTTTAGATAAGAAGGCCGAGAAGCTTGGAAGTAGATTGGTTCAATGGATCCCTTCCCATCCCTACATCCTGCGGCATTCCCATTATACAACTCTGTCTTCTTGGCTGTCTCCCCAGTGTAACTGCCCAAAGTCCCTTAAACATTCTCTGCATATTTGACAGCTCACCATAGTGTAAAATCTACCCTTCCTAAAATAGGACGGAAAACAAGTTCCCAGCCCATTTCCTGCAGAGTGGACACAACCAGGGCTAGTGATGCCCTGTCTGACGATGGAGGTGGAGCATCCTTGGCTGACTACTTCTGACCGGTTCCTTGAAGCTCTGCCTGGGGTCTAGCTCTTCAGCCACACAACAGCCGTGATGGGTGTATCTGCTCCTTCAGACTTTTCCACATAATCTTGATACTACAGAGCCCTTACTCCGTAAATAGCATCACAAGGTCCAGAAGAAATGTTTATGATACTTCAAGATGTTTTATTACGTGCATTTATTCATATGGAGATGGGAATGTGTAGGTTGGAGGGCAAATGGTGAGAGCTGGTTGTCTTCCCATCACGTGGTCAGGCTTGCCGGCAAGCGCCTTTACCTGCTGAGCCCTTTCACCAGACCTAACAGACTTCTAAAATCTTCCAGAACATCTTTCTGCCATCACCTGGCAGCACAGTCCTGCTGTCACTAGCTCTTACCAGCTGCTGGCCTTAAAGGGACCCTGTGATTAGCGAATACAGGCCCCCCTTGCCATGCTTCTTGGAGCCTTACAATGCCCATGGGTTTCACACATTTCCAATGCAGGAATAAGGGAAACACACATTTGAAACATTTACCTGACCACTGAACCATATCCTAACATACTTCACAGAATAGGAATGCACTTGGGAAGCAGAGAAATAAAGAATCCACTATCTAGAAAAATGTTTGAAATTATAAAATATCAAGAAAATAAAGCCGGGCGGTGGTGGCGCACGCCTTTAATCCCAGCACTCGGGAGGCAGAAGTAGGCGGATCTCTGTGAGTTCGAGGCTAGTCTGGTCTACAAGAACTAGTGCCAGGACAGGCTCCAAAGCTACAGAGAAACCCTGTCTCGAAAAAAAAAAAAAAAAAAAAAAAAAAAGATGAGGGATGGAATTCTGAAATATGTATTAGAGCGAAAATGCTTTCCTAATACTCTTTTGTGGAAATCAGTTTGGTAGTAATTAGCAGAATGCTACATCTAGGAATTTATACTTTAAAAATCTGAAATGTCCTAGGGCTGGAGAGATGGCTCACTGGTTAAGAGCACTGGCTGCTCTTCAAGAACCTGAGTTCAATTCCCAGCAGCCACAGGACAGCTAACAACTGTCTGTAACGCCAAGATCTGACACCCTCACATAGACAGAGATGCAGGCAGAACACCAATGAGAACAAAAATAAGAATAAATAATTATCCTACCCCTTAATGTACACCTAATGACTTCATGAGAAAGGAAAAGAAGGTGCTAGCCCTTGAGAAAACGCATTTTTCTACTCGACTGAAAAGGACAAGAAACAAATGAGCATTTATATCCTTAGAGACATCAAAACAGTATAAACATGTACTTAAACCCTAGCTTTCCCAAGAGAATGGCTGCCGTTAGTTAAAACAGATCCCCCACGTGCCTGTAAGACAGCAGTAAGAAGACTCCCCCCCAAGTCATAAATATATAGGGAGAGGTGTTCCGGAGGCTGAGCATGATCCTCGAACCCTTGGTAACTTAGTAACAAACATAATGACGATCAATGACTTCATGTTAAACCTTTTTAAACAGCTGATTTAGCAATTTTAAGAGGTCATTTAATATTAAATACATTTGTTCAAGTTGTATTTTAAGTACATGTGTGCAGTGATGGCTAATGATGGAATACAAGAACGGGAGAAGCTAAGGAGGCTTCCAGTGCAGCAAGCTGCAGGTTCAGATCATGTGACTAAGGCCGGCTGCCCTCTAGTGGTGGGAGCCGCTTGCTCTGAGGCTTCTCTGGAGGTCAGCAAGCTCTTTGTATTTAAAGCTTTAAATCACAGAAAGTTACAAAGAGGCAACAAAGTTTCCAAAACCTTGTAGAGGTCCTTAAATGTTGAAGGCCGAAAGAAACAAGGGCATTCAGGTTAAAGGCCAGGACTTCATTATTCATTCTCAAAGTCATTGTATAGGTCAGATTCTCAACCTGTGGGTTAGGACCCTTGGGGCCTTTTTGTAGGGGTTGCCTAGGACCATTAGAAATGTACAGAATTTTATATTACAATTCATAACAGTAGCAAAATTACACTTATGAAGTGGCAACAAAAATAATTTTATGAAAACAAAGTAATTGTATGGCTGGGAGTCACCACAACATGAACTGTATTAAGGGGTCATATCATTAGGAGGCTGAGAACCACTGGTATAGATAGTCAACCTGGGTCTCCAGAGATAAGAAATAAACAGGGCATGGTGGCACTTGCTTTTAAATCAAGCACTCCAGGGACAGAGGCAAGCAGATCTCTGTGAGGTCCGAGCCAGCCTGCTCTACACAGTGAGACCCTGCCACAAAGGAAAAACAATCATTTCCAGTCATGGAAATTATACGAACCACAAAGTTCAAGCTTCCATCATGCTTAAAAGCCGATTAGGCACTGACCTAACTGTGAATGAAGGAACTATTTTTTTCTTTCTCTCCAACCAAGTGCCAGAAGCCCACCGTGGTGTCTTCTATATTCTTCCTCCCACAAGAGCAGCCCTCGTGATCTGTGCCAGGTCCATGTACCCTGAGATGGAATATGAGTTCTGATGGTCTCCCTCTTAGGCTCATTCATCAACAATGCTGTCTCATCAGAAGGGAGACCGCGGTGTAGAAAAACGAAGCTTCCACTCCTGTGTACCAGAGGACACCGCACACGACTGGGGGAACCCAACTCACTGCAGCTCATCTGGTGATTC
Source organism: Microtus oregoni (assembly GCF_018167655.1). Classification (NCBI taxonomy): domain Eukaryota; kingdom Metazoa; phylum Chordata; class Mammalia; order Rodentia; family Cricetidae; genus Microtus; species Microtus oregoni. The sequence goes on from NW_024543088.1 coordinate 24,449,670, forward strand.
ACAGGGGCCTCTGGTCCTCTCCGGGAAAACATGATTTGTCACGAGAGGTAGAATCAGAGAGCACTGACTCAGCATACTGTGTAAGGAACAGCAGTGGGTTCAAGCTGTGCGGCATTTCAATGTCTCAGTGTTCCTTGCTCCTTAGGAGCCTGCAGACTCCACTCCATGGAAACAGACCAAGACGGTGAATGCCCGAGTGTGGAGCCTGACAACTGCGTGGCAGACCGGCCTGACTCACTCCTGCACTATTTAATTCCCCACAGCACCCATGAATCATAGGGGCGGGGCTGGGGGTCTTCTCAGAGCAGCAGACTTTACTGAGTGACAAGGGGAAGGCTTTTTATTTATTTATTTGTGTTTTGAGACAGGGTTTCTCTATATAACAGCTCTGGCAGTCCTGGAACTCACTTTGTAGACCAGACTGACCTTGAACTCAGAGGTCTGCCCACCTCTCCTCTCCCAGAGCTGGGATCAAAGGCGTGCACTTTTTTTTTTTTTTTAAATCACCACCAAGCTTTCTTTTTTCCCCATGTGCACTGGTTATTTTACCTGGATGTGTGTCTGTGTGAGGGTGTCAGGTCTCCCGGAACTGGAGTTACAGACAGTTGTGAGCTGTCATGTGGGGGCTGGGAATTGAACCTGGGTCCTCTGGAAGAGCAGTCAGTGCTCGTAACTGCTGAGCCATCACCTCTCCAGCCCTGAGAAGGCTTTTTAAAACCCGAAAGACTCACAGAAATTAAAATGTGAAGTTCCAAACCATTTTCTTTTTAAGTAATAGCCAACAGTCAATCAGGCTCGAGAGGTTAAAAAATGAGGGTCACCATGAGCTGGAGGCCAGCCTGGGCTACACACAAGAGCTGATGTGCCCCCCCCCATCCCCCAAATTGAACTAAGTTAAAATGTACAACAAAGCTTGAAAACAGCATCAGGTAACCAGTGTATTACAAGTCAAGCATGTCCTTAGACTCTTGTAAGAAGCAGGAAGCTGGGCGGGGGGGGGGGGGGGGGGGGGGGGGTTGCAGGGGAAACCTAGCAACATGTGTTCCATCCTCAGAACTCAGACATGGAAGGAGGAGCAACTCCACAGACGAAGGGTGTGTGATAACACCCATCTACTTACTGACCCACTGGAGGGAAACGGCACCATGTGTCACCCGCAGAACACACAGTTTTGTGCAGCTATACGGTTTCTGTATACAGAAAATACAGTCCCTGCCCCCAAAGGCAGCAGAAAGCAAGTTAGAACTGGCAGAATGGTCAGCGGGTAAAGATTCTAGTCTCTAAGGCTGGTGGTCTGAATTTGATCTTTGGGACCCACGTGGTAGAAAATAAAACCAACTTCCCCAGGTTGTCCTCTGACCCCCCACACATGTGTATACGCACACAGGGGGACACACACAAGTACATGACTGTCTTTAAAAAGTGTAAAAATCAACTATGACATACTATGAGCATTTCAAAATTAAATACACTCGCATGGATCTCTATGATGAATCTCTTTTCATCATTTTATTTTCAATAAAAAAATTTAGATTTATTGCATATGAGGTTTTTGCCTGTAGCTAAGTGTGCCACATGCATGGCTGGTACCCTTGGAGGTCAGAAGAGGGAGTCAGATCCCTTAGAACTGGAATTACAAACGGCTGTGAACCATCAGGTGGGTGCCAGGAACACAAACTGAAGTTCTCTGCACGAGCAACAAGTGTTCTTAACCACCGAGCCATCTTTCTAGCCCCAAACACTTAAAATGCTTGAATGTATGTTGCATCCACCCACATGAGGACCAGAGGACAACCTCCAGTGTCCTGCTCAGAACCACTGTCTGCCTCCTTTGAGAAGAGGTCCCACACTGGCCTGAAGCTCACCCATCAGGCCAGACGGGCCAGCCAGCAGGCTCCAGGATCCTCTTGTCTCTGACTCCCCAGGGCAGGGATTACAAGTGCATGACACCATCCTCAGCAACTTTACAGGGTTCTAGATATTAAACCTGGACCTTTGTGCTTGTAAGACAGGCACTTTATTGATGGAGCCATTCAACAACCCCTTATCCACATTTAAAGGCAGTGGTAGAGAGCCCTCAAGTTGGAAATTCTCGGGAGAAATAGCTACATTCAGATAATATGTGCACAACTGAGATAGCGAATACAAAAACTTTGAGTATTTTTCTATTTTTTAATATTACACTTTATTATTAAATAGCCCAAGCAATCAAATGGGGGGGGGGGCTACCACTTTATCCTCAGCACCATGGAAAACAAAAAACAAGAAAAAAAAAAAAGAAAAGAAGAGAAACAGGCCAAAGTTAGAATCAAGTCTAACCCCTGGGACCCACATGATGGAAGAAGAGAACAAATTCACCCAAGTTGCCCTCTGGCCTCAAAAGGAGCTGAGGCACATGCAGGACCACAAACATATATGCGCTCCCACACAGCCAATAAATACAACAAAAAGATCCATTTCAGCTATTCTGAGTTTCTTTGTATAACTATGAATTTGTTATGGAAAATATGAGCAAATACAGAAGTAAACAGATATTATGCACCCATCTCATTTAGTCACGTGACTGACTCTGCAAGCAGTGTCTGAAGGATTAGGAGGAAGAATCCAGCCGCCTTTAAAATGCTGAGACAGTCCCCTCCTAAGGAAAACTAACAGTGAACACGCAAGCCCTTCATGAGAAATTCTTTCTAGCACACTTACAGTGTGGTGTTTACAAGGCTAAAAGGTTACAACAGACCTTAGGATAGTAAGACTACAACCAGCTCCCTACAGGGGACCTTTTGGGCACTGTGCCTACAGAGACAGCACTGGGCATGAACACACATCTATTTGTAACTGCAAGCACCAAGTCTTAAGAGAAAAGCTCTTTGGTCACTGAAGACCAAAGTATTTTAAGCATCTCGTAAGTTTCTAAGAATTGTTTTTATATTGTTCTCAAAAGTGGGTTTATAGTCTGTGTATGTACACATGTTCTTGCCTTGGGGACACTTGCCAACAAAAACCGTGAGTAGAAATCTACCAAGGGCTCCAAAATCAAGTTCTGGAGAGATTAATTACCTTGTATTATTATTATTATTATTATTATTATTATTATTATTAATTTTGGCTTTGTTTAGAATTTGGCAGAATCCATATATTATTGTTTTAAAGAAAGTCAGGGAACTGGAAATGACTCAGCATTTAAGAGCACACTCTGCTCTTGTAAAAACCCAGAATCCGTTCCCAGTGCACACACAAAGGGCAGCTCTGTAACTACAGCTTCCAGGGGATCCAGCGCCCTCTTCTGACCTTTGCTGGCACTGCACTCACATGGTGCACACACATAAAATCAGGAACATAAACATATGCACAGAATATACATCTTTAAAATAACAAAGAGTCCTTTATAACTTGCTTCAAATGGAAGAGGAATTCTCATAACCTTAAACATATGCACTGCCCTTGAAATCTTGGCAAACTTAAACCCTGACCTGGCTGAGTAAAACTGTCCTTCTTTGGAATGGGGTTGGAAAGCTGCTAAAAACACCTTCTGAGTGTCAGGAACAACTGAGCCAGGAACTGCTTAAGACTGTAGTATATTACTAACAAAGAAGGAAATGGCGCAGGGCTGTCAATCAGCTCAGCATAACAGCTTATTTCCAGCAATGGCTCTCCTGACTCCCGAACCTGCACCTTTTCTCTCTGACACCAATCAGCCCAAAGTGACAGGTTTGCTACAGAGGGCCTTCAAAGAAGTCTTTCTGATCAGCATTGCTTGGAACTGACCTCTGATGATCACCTCTACAGTATAAAGTCTAATAAGCCTTCAGTCTCTTATAGGGAACGTGACAGTACTTACCCTAATTCCCTGAGAAGAGATCCTACTCCACACAGTATGGCACTTACGAGGCAGTCATCAAAAATGGACAGTACAGAGGCTACAGATGGAACTCGGTTGGCAGAATGATTGTTGAACATGCAAGAAGCATCACATGTTAAGAGGTATAGGGTTGGCACTCTGAAAATGGGGGCAAGCAATCACAAGTTCAAGGTCGTCCTCATCGACATGGCAAGAGTTCAAGACCAACATGAACAACATTAAGACCCTGTATCCAAAAAATAGCTATTTTATTCCATAGTCAGAAACTAATGGTCATGGTTACCCTAGTCTTGTCTGGTAAGAGCTCATGACTGTCCACACAGTGACTAGAAACTATTAAACACATGATGGGGAGAGAGTCTCCACAGACCTGCCACCCAGGTACACTGACCTTCAGGTTGGGGCAGGCAGGTCGAAATCATTGGCCTTCTAGCTCAGTTACCAACGGCATCTACTTGAAGTTTTTTCCTTTTTCTGGCTGAGATTTTTATCCAAAAGTCTTCCAGTGGTATTCTTCCGACATTATCTCAGGACATGTGTAGGGGTCTGAGAAGATGCTGAAGGAAGACCCTCGACTCAAATAGTATGCAAGAACAAAGAGTGCTTACTGCTTACACGAGCATCTGCGGGGTCATTCACCTGTACAAAATGGCGACGACCCTGAGAGGAGCGTGCAGGCTCCTGTTAGGCACAGCTAGGGGAATTTTGGGAACAGTGAGGTCATCTCAAACATAATTGGTCAAGCAGCAGTCACACTAGTATACTTTTAATTGACTAAGGTTTAGTTTTACCATTTTTGGACATACTTGACCAAGTCCGGACATGACTCAGAAGGGGGGCTGCAGGATTTGTCCCTGAGACATTGCAGGGCTGACTCAGGCCTTGTATGTCTCCGAATATATGGGTGTTACTGATAAATGGCCCTTTGTTGGGAGAGACATATATTTTGCTCCTCAAAGAACTGAAACCTAAATTCAGTTTTGTAAAAGTGGGAAAATTTAAAACCTTCACTTGCATAGGAAGAAGCTATGTGGTTGGGATTTACCACCTGACTGTTTTATCAAGTTACAGGCTTTCTTGATTTATAGTTATAATTTTCAGTACAAATTTACTTTCACTAAGATGTTGTCATAAAAGTATGCCAACTATGACAGTTTCTGGACCAAAGGGTAATAATAAAAGGTATCATATATTTGGTCCACAAGCCCATCTGGTCTCACTTGGCTCAGGCAGGTGAAAGGCATCCACAGACCGGCCTGGATCCTCACGGTCCCGGGCTGAAGGCATCCACAGGTTGGCCTGGGTCCTCACAGTCCCTGGCTGGCTGAAGGCATCCACAGGCCGGGCCGGGTCCTCATAGTCCCTGGCTGGCTGAAGGCATCCACAGGCCGGCCCAGGTCCTCACAGTCCCGGGCTGAAGGCGTAAACAGGCCGGCCCAACGCCACAATGATAAGTAAATGTACGGTGGAGCAATGGGAGAGAAAGAGGCAGACTGAAGAGGCAAGAGCAATGAGCAGCAGGTTGATCTGAGTGGCTCAGGCTGCCACCTGGGGCCATGACGACATCTGGGACTGATCACAGCAGCCAGGGTCTATGGTGGTGCCCATGGCCTCAGTAACCACTGAAAGCCACACAGATGCCCCGGATCTGGTCAGCCAGCCGAGTCCACACTAATGTCTGGGAACCATGCTGCTGCTGGGCTCATGCTGATCTGGGTGGCCAATCTTACCACCCGAGGTCACAGTGACATCTAGGCCCAGGCTGCAGCCTAGAGCCATGTCTGGTTCCATGGTTCTGCTGCAGCCACAGATGGTGTTGGTGTCCGTGGCTCCTGCTGCCAACAAAGGCCATGCAAATACCCAGGGTCTGTGCTGCCACCTGGGGTCATGTTGGCATCTGAGGGTCAAGCTGAGGGGCCATACCAATCCCAGTGTGCTGCTACCCAGGACCATGTCTGGGTCCATGGTCCTACTGCAGCTGGGGTCTGTGATGTCTGTTGCCCATGTCACCACAAAACACCACACAGATGCTTGGGGTCTAGGCTGCAATCTGTGGCCATGCTGGTGTCCGAGGGCTGGGCCACTTACGGGCCATGCTGATCTGAGTGGCTTGTGCTGCTACCCAGGGCCACGGTGTCGTCTGGGCCCAGGTTGTTGCCAAGGGCTATGTCAGGGTCTGAGTTGATGTCCATGATGTCCACTGAAGGCTGTGCAGATGCCTGGAGTCTGGTCAGTCACCTAAGACCATGTGGTGTCCAATGGTCATGCTGCCGCTGTGGCCATACTAATCTGGGTGGCCTGCACCGCTACTGAGGCCACAGGACGTCCAGGCCCAAGCTGCTGCTGAGGGCATTTATGGGTCTGTAGTTGTGCTGCAGCTGTGATCTGTGTGGATATGTAACCACAAGGGGCCACAGGAACCAAGTGTGTCAAAATCTGAAGGTCGTGCTGAGCTAGCCCCATCCTTCGCTGGCCCGGCCCCTCACTACAGCAGGAGAGCTGTGCCCCACCACCACACACTTTACCATGGATGTGGGAGAGCTGCCCTGATTGCATGGCTCTACTCCTCACCTGAGAGGGGTGGTCCCCACAGCCTGGACTGACTATGACTAGCTCAGCTACCATCCAGGCCCACATCCTGGGCCTTGGGTTGGCTCACCCTAACTTCTGCCCCATCTATGACACGCAGGAGCACAGGAAATGACTGGTACCACAGAGCGTTAGCCAGAGGACTTCCATGACTCAGGGCAACAGCAGGATCTCCAAGAGGCTTTTCGGCGAGTGTCTTACAATGACGGTCGGCCAGAGGCCTTGACCCAGACCACAGTCAGTGCAATGGACATTTGTGGGTGGGGCTGATTGTACAACAGGGTGTACTGCATGACACATCCCAGCTCCCGATGCTACTGGGATAAGAGGCAGTGCTGGAGAGATGAGAAAGACAGAGGAGCAAGATGGTTTTGTTTGTTTTGCTTTAATTAATTTGGGGTGGTTCTTTTGGGAGGAATGCTACAGGGGTTAGGAGTGGATATGGAGGGACTGGGAGGTGAACAGAATTGGAGTGCATGAAGTGAAATTTTCAAAGAATCAATAAAGAACTATGTTATTTTGTTGGCAGAGTCTGTTCCTTCATTCCTGGCAGTTCAGTCCCAAAGAAACACACAGAGGCCTACATTAATTATAAAGTGGTTGGCTTATTAGCTCAGGATTTTTTATTAACTAACTCTTAACATATTACATTAACCCATAATTGTCTGGTTAACAATGTGGCTTGGTACCTTTATCAGTGAGGGATTCATCTTGCTTCCTCTGCATCTGGGTGATGACTGCAGACTAAGCCTTTCTTCTTGCCAGCATTCTCCTATTCTGGTCTCCCCACCTATACTTCCTGCCTGGCTACAGGCCAATCAGCATTTTATTAAACCAATACAAGTGACAAATCTTTACAGGGTACAAGACCATTGTCCCACAGTACTTTTTTTTTTTTTTAAAAAAAAGAAAGGTATCATGTATTTGATTAAGATTTAATATGGTCACACATCATGGGCATTGTGGTGAGCCCTGTTTGGGGATCAAAGAGTGATGAAGAGACTGTCTGTATCTAATAGCGTGATCCTCTTGGGCAAAGAAAAACTGCAAGTAGGAACACTGGGTACAAACAGGCAACTGAAGTATGACCAGTCCCAGAATCCTGTTCTCTGAAAGTACAAAGATGTTATTAGTCACAGGCTGTGTTTGCAGGGCCCCAAGAAAGACTTCAATCCCAACAACAGCCTGCAATCAAATCTGTATATTCTAAATCTGAAACTATTAGGCAAAACAATGACATACTTGTGCTTTCTTTTCAACTTAAGACTTCTCTATACCCTTGGACCTAACCTCATTTTATTACGTTAACAACAATTAGAAAAAAAAGTAAGTCAATATTGCACATGTAATCCCAGACCTAAGGAAGCTGAGGCAGGAGGATCACAATTTGGAGGCCAGCCTGGAGTCACATGGCAATACATTATTTCTCAAGAAAGAAACAAAGAAACTAGAGAAATGGCTCAACAGCTAAGAGCACTGGATACTCTTCCAAAGGACTTGGGCTCAGTTCCCAGCACCCTCACGGTGGCTCACAATCATCTTTAACTCCAGTCCCTAGCGGATGAGATACCTCTTCTGACCTCCAAGGGTGCTGCACATAAGTTACACACACACACAGATGCAGGCCAAACATTCACACACATAAAACATTTAACATTAAAGGAAAGAAAGAGAAGGAGAGAGGAACTCTAATGCCTGCCTGACCTTGCAGAGATTATTTGACAAAAGTTCTTCAAAAGATTATTTATTCACGTGCACGGGTGCACATGTGGAGGTCAAAGGGCAACCTTGCAGACTGAGGTCTCGCCTTCTGCCTTTCTGTTGGCTCCGGAGTCCAACCCAGGCCACCAGGCTTGAGCAGAAAGCACCTTTACTTGCTGAACCATCTTGCCAGCCCGTGGCAAACTCTGAACCAAAGCCCAGAGTCCTGTTTGCCTAAGCGAGACTGTGCGAATTTTCATCACTAGGAACCTAGAAAACCGTGGCCTGATGTGGAAGGATGAAGTGTGGCATTCATGACCAAGTATGCCAAAGGTCACCAGCTCCCAGCTGCCCCTGGGCTCGTTCCTGGCCCTCCCTCCCCGCTAGTTCCCATCTAAGAAACTAGGTTAAACCTCTTTGCTACCAGGTGTTCAGGGATCCCACAGACAGGCGGTTTAAGCAGTTCCTGCAGCGGTGACTCCCCACATCCCCCTCCCCCAGCACCATATGCAGAAACTTCATCTTCATGTCTAGAGCATCACTCCCAGCAGTTACTCTCTGCCAAGTGTCAAGTAGACTAGGAAGGTGCGGAAGGCACAGCCTCTTTAAGTGCGGCCAGTGTAAATGCTATTCATCTATGGAAAGAAATCCTTTACCATGAATAAAGGAACAAGAAAAAACTTCTACCTTCTTCCCATCAGCCAATCACTGTTTGCTTAATTTTGTATTATTATTTTCTTTAGTGATGTGGTTGTTTTATTCTATCCATTAAATGCTTATGTTTAAAAACATTTACAATATTAGCTGAATTCACCCTAAGAGCTCATGGTTTTATACCCCACATTAGGAATCATAAGAGAGACAAGATAATCACCGGGAAAATCACTCAGTTAAAAACTGTAGAGGTTTGGTCTTAGGATATTTACACATAGCTTGTTTTGAGCTATGAGGGCCTTTGGCTTAGAAAGAACATTCTGTTTACTTCACTGTCAGGAATACCATTGGGCAGCCGCTTCTCGGTAGGTCTTGTTCCTAATTTCTCAGCAGTCATCTGTGACTGTATGGAGTTAAGTGGACAGGAACTCACCACGTTAATTTCAAGTAAGAACACGGAACCAATTATGGCAGGAAGGAGGGGGGAGGAGGCAGACGGGTGATGCCACTGCTCCGCTCGGTGTCCTTGAGGACAATAGGTAAGGAGGTCAACCAAGATTCAGGGGTGTAAGTCTACATGAGGGAAAGTATGATGCCAGACCGGGAGCTTACAGAGAAGAAACACACACAGAGAGACACACAGACACAAAGACACACATGAAACACACAGACACACATACACACACAGACATAAACAATTGCACACAGACACATATACAGAGAAATAAACACACATGCACACAGAGACATAAACACAGACAGACACAATACACACACACTTTTATAAATTGCTTTCTGGCTCGGTGGTGATGAACTTCCCACCGTGTCCCCGTGGCTTTAGACACTTTGGGTCCTTTTCTGACCAGTTAGTTCTCAGTCATTCTTTTGGTTTTGGTTCTCTTCTTCCATGCGGAACATCAACGTAAGAGCTGATCAATGCTACCTATGCTATGAACAGAAACAGTGGCTGTGAGTCACCAACTACAAGAAACTGTGTTTGCCTCAGTGGAAAACTCAGAAAATTAATAATTAATAGAACACTTGAAGCATTTGGAAGAAGGAAGGTGGTAGGTAGGTTGTCCAATCAATCTCAGCTGAGGGGTGTCTCTGCAGGCGGAGGGGGACTGATGTGTTTGAACCCACGCCTACAAGTAAACGCCAGGCTGGCCAGAGCGACATAAGATCCTGTTAGAGGGAAGGGGAAGGGGAGAAAGCCAATCACAGGTTTCTAGGTTAGGTAACTTTCCCTGAAGAGAAGCGAAATAAGAATTACTTTCTAGCTGAAGATTGGATAGAGGGAGGCTGCCCATTTCAGATTATCTACCGATTTCATATGAAGACTTTTCAAATAATTATAAAAATCATCATTTTGTCACTAGTATTTGAGGAAAGAAAGGGGGTTTTGGCATCAGAAGCGTGAGCTGATTCAGGATGCACCCAGGCAAGTGTAAAGCTCCTGCAATCCCTAGGACAGTGGACCCAGGTCTAAGCCACAGAGGACAAGGGATGGGTGTGAGTTATCACTGTGGTGCCTTCTCATAGGTGAGCAGAAAATATATAGCAAATAAAAGTAAATTAAGGGACCAAACAAAACCAACTTCTAAGATGATTACACAGGGAAGGTCGACTTTTCCCTCAATTCAACTAAACCCAGCAAGTATTTCTGGGCGTATGTCTGTGCCAAGACCTGCCAGCAGTAGCATAACAACCAAACAACCTGCCTAAGCTATGCCTCTCGGAGGACTTCCATCACCTGGGTGCCCACTGTCTTTAGGCCCTACCCACTCATCAAAACAGCTATAAAAAAGTGGGAGTGGTGGAAGGCAGACCATGAAATATTTCAGAAAAATGTGACTTTTAAATGTACTGAAGTATACTAACTAGCATTAAGTGTTAGCATGGTCCTGCATCTGTACTTCCTCCAGTGAGAACACTGGTCCATCAGAGATGAGATAGAATGAAGAGTAGACAGTACAACAGCCCAGACACGGCAGGGGTAGCTGGAATCTTGCCCAGCAGAAGGAGCCTGCATCTCTATTTCTGATCACCGTTAAACCCGGGTGCCTGTTTCATACTGAACCCCATCCTCACGAGAGATATAATGACTATCCACTTGAAGACATGATCACAGTAAAGTCACTTACAAATTGTAACAAATCCTGCTAAAAGCAGATTGCTTTCTTATGGGGGGGGGGTTCAGATATCACCAAATGATGATCCCACCAAATACAGTAACTCTGCAGAATAAAAATCTATCTTGAAGGCTGGGCTTTGCCTTTCTCCGTAATGGCCAAGAGTCAAAAATAGAAAGAGTAAAGAAAAAGAACGTGAAATTGTCAATATATTTATTTAGCACAGATATTATCAAAGTTAGGCCTTCTGACTTGAAGGGTGGGGTATGATGGAATGTTTGCCTCGGATACATGAGGCCCTGGCCTTGACCCCAAGCATAGAGTATTCAGAGATAGAACCTGTAAGCTCTCTTACCTTCCTCCTCCTCATCCACTGACCACATTCTATGTTAGCCTCAGAAAATAAGGGGAGGGGGGCGAGAGTGGGGGCACACAAAAGCGACACGCCCTCTACCAGTCATTTCAAGTGCCATTCTTTGCTCCTTGATTCGTTCAAATCTTACTGCAGGCCTGGCCGAAGAGGGAGCGTAAGAGAAACGCTGAGACCTATCAGATGATAGAGTAGGGGTTAAAAATAGAAAGGAGCCACTACTCATTAGAAATACACAGGTGCAAACACCGTCAGCATTCCTAAAAGACACCATAAATAGGCCTACGAGACACAGTGACATCAGACCCCATAGCTCCAGATCACGTGAACTGCCCCTCCCCCATAAGCAGCCGCAGTCCTCCTACCTCTCCACAGGGCAGTGCTGACACTTGGGTCCTGAGGCGCACAACGCTGGCTCAATCACCGCAGAACTATTCAGACCTCGGCGTTATAGGAAGCTACAAAGTCTTCCTGGTGATTGTCTTAGTGCTTTCCTGTATGGGAGGCCAACTCTGTTCTAAATCAGCCAGCTGTATAATAGCGTGCCTTCCTATACCGTTTTACAGTCAGACAAATCGAGGATGTATCTAAAGGGATTCCCCCCCCCTCTTTTGTTACTGGTGGCCTTAAGAGACTGGTGACCTCCCTAAACTCCAGTCTGCTCTTGTGAGGAATAAGGGCTATTGAGGGACAGCCACAGGGCTATCGAGAGATCGGCAACAGTTCTGGCAAGTGGCCCTCATTTTCCATCCTAGGCCAGCTATACCTCATCTTTCCCATCCCATCCATGTGCTGACCACACACAGCAGTGGGTGAGTGTTCAGGTGCGCTCTGGTCTGTCAATCTACCTGTGGAGGCTTCACAAAGGCAGAGGTCACAAGCCCCGGTGATAGCTGCTGTACAGGGTTAACAAGACTTGTCACCGATGAAGCCATCTCCCCAGCTCTGCATGCCCTGCAGAGTGGATTCCTTCCAGCACCACAGAAGCCTTGTAAGTGAAAGCACTGGCCCCTGGCTTCTCCTCTTCACCCTGGATCTTAGTAGCTGAGGGAAGATGGGAACGGAGAGTAACACGCTCACTGTGACGTGCTGTTAAGAATGGGCCTTCAAATACGTTTCTGTAGCGGTGACCGAGTTGGCACAGCTTGTGAATGTGGGCAAACGGTGAGTGGAAAATAGGCCAGAAGACCTGGTCCAACCTGGCTGCGAGCCTTGCTGCTCTCGTGACCAGCAGTCTGAGTCCCTGCTGCATCTGATGCCAACGTTAGCACCGACCTGCCTCATTAGAAGGGTTGTGTGGTTACTGTCCCTCACTGTACCAACTAGGACACTGTCAAATATTTTAAGTAGCTGGAATATTGGTGAAACAAGCATGGGAATCTCGACCTGCCCTCTCGCCTCTGCAGCAGATAGACGCCTCAACAGAAGAGAGTTCCAAGGGAGCAGGGGAAACAGTGGCAAAGCGTTGCTTTTCTCTCTGACCCTTTCCTCAAGAGAGAGTAACACCTCCAGCCTTGGGTGGTCAGGATGGGTCCTGAGGGTGGGGGCCCGGCCCTTGGAGTATGCTGTGGTATCTTGCCTACAACCCAGACTGCACTTGATGATGGTAGCATGCTGTCCAGCAACAGATCAAACTATCGTAAGCGAGCGTTTTTTGGCAGGGGTGCCCTGTTGATACAGAGCCCGGCGCACACTGACAAGTCTTAGAGCAAGTGCTACAAACTGCCTGCCTTACTTCAGGGGTCCCAAGTAAGCTGTGACTCGGAGTACACAGGCAGGGTGCTCTAGACATTCTAAGGCAATTATCAAATAAATTCCCACTGGAGAAAAAAACATGATTGCTTAAATTGATCTCTGTGATGTTCTAGCTCAGGAGTTCTGCCTCTAGAACCAGGTGTGAAGAACATACCACATTCTTTTGGTTTTCTAAGATGCCCCAGTATTTGGCACAGGCTGTAATTCCCCGTCCTCAGCCCGCTGCATGATGGACTTAGAGGCAGGAGTCAGCCACTTTGCTCTGCTAAAGACAGTGCTTCTCTCTTTTTTTCTTTGCATTGTTATGTATTTACTCCGTATGTGTGTAGTTGCATGCACCACAGTTCAGGTACAAGGAGAGAAGACAACTTGTAAGAGACTTGGTCCTTGCCTTCTACCATGCGGGTTCAGAGGATGGAACTCAGGTTATCGGCATAACTGCAAATGGCTTCACTTGCTGGACCAGATCCTTGGCTCAGAGGAAAGAATTTAGCCTAAGCCCTAATTCTGAGTCTGTGAGCAGCCAGTTCCCTGAACAACCCACCTGGCATTGGTTTTCTCTCACACCAAGTACAACAAGCACACATACTTGCTGGGCTCTCATCTTCTATTCTGCTGGTCTGTGACGGGCTCTCTGACCTCACATACAAACACACATGCATGCACGCATACACACACACTACATGTAATTTTTAAATACTTAAAAAATAAGATAACTGAAAAAAGACACCTAAGCATTGACCTCTGGCCTCCACGCACACAGATACACATACATGTAAACGCACCACACACACACGCTTTCCAGGAACTCCCTTGCTCTTACCACTTCCAGCAACTGCAGTCACTGATGGGTCCCCATTCCGAGGCTTACCCCAGGAAGTGAACTGTGAGGAAGACTCCCGAGACAGTCTGAACAGCTCAGGTTCTCCAAGCCTTTTCTGCCCAAATTCGTAAAAGCACAAGTATTTATTAAACACTAGATTCTGTTCCTAGGATGATACATATTTTTCCCTGGGCTTGGCGCAAAATTTGCAATTTTAAACTACCATGGACGTCCACAATTATTGTATCATTTATTTCGTCACGTTATTGGTCCACTCTGTGATTTATTTGATGCTAAGGCCCTGATAAGGAAATTAACACCCATGTTTGATGTTGCTGCTATGAGAAAACACCGCTGCTCTGAAACACAGGTGTAACATACGCACACATGCGCCATGTGTGCACTCGGCATCCGTATCCCATGGCACACATATGAAGTCAGGAGACAGCCTCAGGGGTCAGCGGTGGCCTTCCCCCGAGACATGGGTCTCTGGTGTTCTCCTACTGTGTATGCCACACTAGAAGCCTGTGCACCTCCACGGAGTCTCCTATCTCACCTCCCGTCTCCCCACACGGGCACTGGGCTTTCTGTGTGGATTCTGGAGCTTTAATCTCAGGTCCTCACGCTTGCAAGGCTGCTATGGGGCCGGGAAGATGGATCAGCAGAAAAATATTTGCTGCCTAAGCATGAGGAACTGAGTTCCAGTCCTCCACACCCACACACAAGCTGGGCATGGCAGCATATGCCTGTAACCTCACATCTGCAGGGCTTGCTGGCCATCCATTCTATCAAGCTGGATCACTGAGCACAGGTTTTCTGAGAGATCCTGTCTCAAGAAAAAAACAAAAAACAAACAAACAAACAACAACAACAACAACAAAAAACCAGGAGGAAAGCTGTAGAGAAAGATACCCACGGTTGGCATGCTTGACTCCTGCCTCTGAGTGCTCACACACAGGGGAGCACACAAGCATGCACTCACGCACACACGTGTATGTGTTAGTGTTTCGTCTACATAGATGCCTGGTGCCCATGGCATCCAGAAGAGGGTGCCAGATCCCTTACAACAGGAGTTACAGAGGGTCATGAGTGTCCATGTGGGTCCTGGGAATCAAACCGGGGTCCTCCGTAGGAACAGCAAGAGTTCTTAATCAGGAGCTATCACCCCAGCCCCTCCACCAACTATTTCTATGGGGTACTTTTCCCCTCAGGGATGTTTATAGTGCAGTATTGTGAAAAGCAGACCCACCTGCTCAATAAAACCCAGCTAAGTAAATTGTAACTAAGTTTGTCCTTATTCCACTTTCAGGAGGAAGACACTGCAGTGTGTTCTGAAGTGCCGTGCACCTCTGTGCACACTGGCTGCACACTACCAACATGTGAGATACCTACACAAGCTGTGCCACTTCCTGTTCCCCAGACCATGAAGTCACTCCCCAGGTACCTACGGGGTCCATCCGGGTGCACCTGTACACCACCTGGGCAGTCATTCGTGTATCTGTTTACATTTCCCACCCATCTTAGACTTTTAGCATATTCCCCCATTGGTGCAGATGCGATTAGCCCACAGGCCGCAAACAGAAGTATTTTCTCGGCCTCCTCTAGCTTAAAAATGTTTTGTTATCCTAAATTGCCTTTTTTTGTTTTTGTTTTTTGTTTTTAGAGACAGGGTTTCTCCTAAATTGCGTTCTTAAAACACGAGACCACTCTTTGGAAAGGAGTGTGGACATTTCAGATAGGTTGCCAGTAGTGCTGGACAAAGAAGAGGATTTCTCCTGGCGTGGCGATGCAAGCCTACAGTCCCAGTAATGAAGAAGTGGAGGCTTGAGGTCAAGGCTAGCCTGGGCTACAAGAGACTATAACAAAAAGGTTTTCTGCTTGCCTGTCAATCTAAAAAGGTAACTTAGTTACACAGAATGTGTTCTTCCCTAAGAATGGTACCAAAATTAAACACACTAAACTAGATACAATTTATTTCAATCTGCTTGGGAAGCAGTTCCCAACTGCTGGCCAGCACCCAGGCACTGATGAACACATACCACGAGTATATCACTCCTTCCTGCTGTGGGTGTAAACAGACACAACTGCTGTGCACAGGGGACAGTCAGTAACTGAAACCTGGAGGCTGCTCAGGCCAGAAGAGACTTGATTCAGGACAAGGCCTTTGAGATGGGTGTTCAAGGACACTGCCAATTTCCCAACGTCCGCAACAACTTTTACAGCGCCCAAGCAAGTTTACTGCCTCCCCACGAGCTCCACCTGGACCTTGTCCCCAGCCATTTCAGAAGCGATCAGGAACTACACGCTCATTTGAATTCTAGGCTGACGGGCTCTGCAGTTTATCTCCCTTTGGACTTTCCAGTTATTAACCCAATGATTCCCACTTAGAAATCCCTTGCTTAATGCTTGGGAGTAAATGACAAAGAGGATGTTGTGTGGAGACAGGTGCTGCATCCCAGGGGGACCCGCAGGTAGAGCGAAGATCAGGTTTTGACTATCTTTGTTCTAAGCAGCGTCCCATCCCAGCCTTACTTACCAGAGGCTTAGAAATGTCCTGGAAGGAGAGATCTCTTCCCCAGCGCTGTCCCCACATCTAAGCGCAAGCAACCCTATCAATTGCAGTGAAGTGCTCTCAGACGCACAGAAGCAGGAGGGGACCAGATGGGAAGAACAAGTGGCCGTTACTTCAACACAGGTGCAACGTCTCCAATGAGGTACAGAGGTCCCCTTATTCCAACCAGCAGACTAAGGCATCATCCATGATATTCAGGTCTCTAAAAGAAATACCCTGGCAGAGAAAAGGCCTAAAAGGAAAATGTTTCTCAGGAGAAGAGCACCTACAAATACCTCTATGGTGGTTTGGAGGAGAATGACCCCACAGGCACAGACATTTCAATTCTTGGTCTCCAACTGGTAGGACTGATTGGGAAGGATTGGGAGATGTGGGCTTGTTGGAGGAGATGTATTCTGAGGTTTCCAAAGAGTCGTGTTTGTGGTTTGAGATGTGAGCTCTCGCCTGTTCCTGCCATCATGCCTTTGCTCCATCACTGTGGACTCCAACTCTGAAACCACAGTCCAGTTAAATGCTTTCTTTCACTATGTTGTCTTTGGCCAGCAACAGGAAAGTAATTAATGCAACCTCTTCATTAGAGCTGAAATAAATGTGGATTTAGCTGGCATAAGGCTTCCTTGGGGAGTGGATGTTGTGGTGGTTCCTGACCCCCAGCCTCTCTTGCCTACCAACAATCGAGATCATCGTCCTGTCTCCCAAGAATGCAATCTGTTAGACTTCAGTCTCACACTGAGCCAGACTGGTGGCTCACACCCGACATTCCAGCACACAGGAGGCTGAGGCAGGAAGAATGCCACAAGTTCGAGGCTAGCCTGGGCTACAGAGCAAGTTCTAGGCCAATGCGGGCTACACAGAGACACTGTCTCGAATTCAAACAGAAAAACTAAAGTAAATTTAGTAAGCAATACAGAATGGGTGTCATATGGCCCCCAACGGAAACTAAAGTACAACTGCTCGACAGATTAGTCCTGTGGAATATTTTCCAAATACAAGTACTGAAAGAGAAATGTTTTCACTATTATAAGCTGTGAGCAATTTCATCATCTTCCACCGGTCAGATCCTACTACATCCCATGGCTGGAGTTACAGCATATTTCCACCACCAGAAAGCTTCTGCATCCTAAAGCTCAGCAGAGGCCATCCCAGACATCACTAACTGCCTGAGCCTGGGGCCATCAAAAACCTAAAACAAATCAAAACTAAAAGTCATTGAATAATAAAGCACTGTACTTGGTACTCATAATAGAACCAAGCCAGAAGAAGTTACTTGGTCTTCCCATCACAAGGAGAGGAGTGGACGATTACTCAATGATGAAACCAATATCATAATCACAAAGAGGACGCTTTAAACTGCACAAGGGAATAAGCTAGACGTATTTCTGGAGCATTTGTACAACGCTCATGCTGGAAATAAGTCATAGTTTTACCCAAAGAGAAAATGTGGAAGGAGTTTAACCCAGCAATGTCTTACAAACACTTGGGTGGCAGTATGTAAGGGAACTCAGTATTTAACTGCGCCTGAACAGGCGTGATCACTGCACCTTCCCGCTTCAGCTAGTTTCGGCCAGTTTCAACCAGCAACGCAAACCATATGTCAAGAAGCGAACAGTATCCATCCAACTTGGAGAAATTTAAATTGCTCAAATTGCTTATGTTTTCAGAGTGGAGGCTCAGATGTCTGTGCTGATGAAGGACACATGAGAAATGTGATCTACTTCCTGTGGCTCCTAGGTGCTGGGTAGAA
Organism: Microtus oregoni; assembly: GCF_018167655.1. NCBI lineage: Eukaryota > Metazoa > Chordata > Mammalia > Rodentia > Cricetidae > Microtus > Microtus oregoni. The sequence continues at coordinate 24,467,869 of NW_024543088.1, forward strand.
GACAAAGAACTGGAGGCCAAGCATCAGCTGGGGATAACACAAAGGCATTTCTCAAAGTCCACACATAAACGGTACTTCACAGAGGGGATGCCTTGTACAAGTCTAAACACAGTGATGGATACTTGTAATCCCAGGGATAAGAAAGCAAGGTAACTGTTTCCTGAGACTTTGTGACCACCAGCCCAGCCCACTTGGAGTGGCATCCCCAGAGAGACTGTCTCATGAGTTTGACATGGGAGGGACCATCCCATCCCTGACTGGTGGTCCTGAGTTCTCTGAGAAAGCAGACTGAACAAGCCATGGGAAGCAAGCAAGTAAGCAGCACTCCTCCATGGCCTCTGCATCAGCTCCTGTCTCTATTTGACTTCCTGTCCTGACTTCCTTCGATGCTGAACTATGATATTGAAGAGATAAATCCTTCTTCCCAAATTGGTTTTGGTCACGGTGTTTCCTCACAGCAATTGAAACCATATCTAAGACAATAAATATAAATAATTTTCATTTTAAAAAGAAAGTAACCAAAATAACTTTCCAGGCCACATAACTCATGTTCTCAGAACCTTTTTTTTGAGTTACGTGTGTTACAGGAAGAAGCATATTGCAGACAGCCAGTGGTGAGCTGAAACAGAAGTCTGAAATCATGACCATTACTCTACACTATAATTGACCGAGTCAGGTAACTCGGGACATCCTACATGCAAATGAGAGGCTGGCATGAGTCTGGTAAAATATAGAACGGATTTCCTGGTATCCACATGGATAGACTTGTACTGGAGATATGGCTCAGTGGCCACATTTGCCTAGCGTGCTGCAATCCCGGCTTACACTAGCAAGCATGATTATGCTTGACACAAAAGACAACTCTAAATACAATCAATTTCTTCAAAAACATCAAGATGTGTTCACAGTGTATTTACGGTGTGGTAAAGGTAAGGGCCAGATTCTGAGGACCCCATGGCTTTAGTTTTTAGCTGGGGAGAAAACTTCACGTCTGATACCAAAGTGACCACTACGTTCTGCGTGAGAAAGGCGTTCATATTTGGATAGTAAACGGCACATTTCTTAGAAAACCAATGATTTTAAAGAGTAAGTCTATTTTCCTCTCGTAGGCCATGGCTAACCACAGTATGGCGTAATTCTGGAGAAATCAGACCTCACCCAGTTACAAAAATAGCAAAAAGAACTCTTCACTGCTGGCAGAGAAGTAACAAATATCCTTCCTGATAGTAGAAAAGTGTTTTTGTACTTTCAATTAGGCATTTAAAACACCAGCTCTTCCAGGTGAGATGGAGAGAAGGGGACCTAAAGGAAATCATCCTTCAGGGGAGGTTAAAACAACAACAACGAGAATCTCACAGGGGTTGAGAACTAAAGATGTGTCCTCGCCTGAGGCACTAAAAACTTGGGTCTCATTCTGTCACCTCTGAAATGGAGACAGCAGATGTCTTCCTACAGGTGATGGAGAAGTCAACAGGACTGGGTTCGGGCAACCGGTAAGACCGTGGCTCGTGAGGAGTCCAGTTTCACTCTGAAAGGTGCTAACTGTAAGTGTGACTGTAGCCATTCTCACCCTTCGGTGTCAGTCACAAAGGAAACACGCATTTGCTTGTTGGCTCTTCCTGATGAACGCCACCACTGCTCCCAAAGTGGCCACCCTGACACTCACCATCCTGAGAGTGTGAACCACACCCAGTGTCTCCTGTCTAATAAAGGGAGGGTGTGCAAACACCCTGACACTCACCATCCTGAGAGTGTGAACCAGACCCAATGTTTCCTGTCTAATAAAGGGAAGGTGTGCAAACACCCCGACACTCACCATCCTGAGAGTGTGAACCAGACCCAATGTCTCCTGTCTAATAAAGGGAAGGTGTGCAAACACCCCGACACTCACCATCCTGAGAGTGTGAACCAGACCTAGTGTCTCCTGTCTAATAAAGGGAAGGTGTGCAAACACCCCGACACTCACCATCCTGAGAGTGTGAACCAGACCCAATGTTTCCTGTCTAATAAAGGGAAGGTGTGCAAACACCCCGACACTCACCATCCTGAGAGTGTCAACCAGACCTAGTGTCTCCTGTCTAATAAAGGGAGGGTGTGCAAACACCCTGACACTCACCACCACGCGAGTGTCAACCAGACCCAGTGTCTCCTGTCTAATAAAGGGAGGGTGTGCAAACACCCTGACACTCACCACCACGAGAGTGTCAACCAGACCTAGCATCTCCGGTCTAATAAAGGGAGGGTCATACAAGGCAGCTGGTGACCCTGCTGTGTTACTGACTTTGGGGAAGCCTCCTGTCACCATCCAAACAGAGTAAAAGGCAGGTTGTGCTGATAGGGGCCTCCACAGATTGAGCCACAGCTGAGCCTTCAGGTGACAGCCACTCCAGCTGGCACCAGACTGTAGTTTCTTGGAAATCCTAGCCATATGGCTGCCACGTTCCTGACCTTTACAAAAGGAGTAAGACAGACAGCAAATTTTGCAGTTTGAAAGCACTGATGTGGGGTTAATTTGTCCATAGCAACAGATGATCAGTACAGACCCAACAGCATCTTGCTTCACAAGCCTAACCTTTAAGAGTTGCTGGCTGTCACATCTTCCCACCCCCCAAATGCTACACTGCCCTTGTCTGGATGGTTACAGAACTCTCGAAGCCTCTGTGCTAGGTTGAGCAAACCTCATCGAAAAAAACATCTGGAATCTGAAGTTTCCAAAATGGGACACTTTTGCAAGTTCCACAGCATAAAGGTTTATTCCATTTATAAAGCCATTAGAAATAGGAAATTCGTGTCTTATCTACTAGTCCACTGCCGTGAAGAGACACTACGACCAACCAGCTTAGAGGAAGCGTGTAACTGGAGGGCTCGGCCAAGGGGGCAGGAATTAGACTGCAGAAAGAGGAGCGTTATTGTTTGTGTTCAAGTGGTTTTCCCCTGTAGCTCAAATTTTTACTGTAACTTGTGTTTTAGACAGAAACACCAACAGGAGGAATTGAGTTTTCAGATAATCATGCGAGACTTTATAAATCTAACAGCTGAGCCAGGTGGGACACAGCATACATACCTCTAGCCCAGCACTCACCAGGCAAAGAGCGCTAAACTAGCCAAAACTCCGCAGCGAGACTCTGCCTCAAATATTACAAAGCAAAAGCTGAATTACCCTTAATTTCTGTTTTGTTCTCAGGACAATTTCTCTGTGTTTCCCTGGCTGTCCTGGAACTCACTCTGTAAACCACAGTGGCTTCAAACTCACAGAGATCTGCCTGCTTCTGCTTCCTGAGTGCTAGACTCAAAGGTATGAGCCACCACCCACAGGCTACCTTAATTTTTTTTTTAAAGAGTGATTTCTGAAGCCTGTTGCGACCCCCATCAATCTGAATCATCTTCTTCATGTTTGCTATGCACAGTGCAGCCACCTCACGCTCCAAACAAGCTGTCCTGAGGCTGCCAATTCCACCTACACCAAAGAGTCAGTCAAAAAACTGAAAAGGATATTAACAAAAGGCATAGAATAGTTTAACTCTTTTCCCTTCACAATGAAAATGAAGAAGAGAAAGGGGGAGAAATAAAAATGTAAGCTAGTGAAATAAAATTGAAGCTATTGTGGCTTCAATTTTAGTAAATTTATTTAAAAAAAAAAAACTCTTCAAGGCACAGCTATTTCTGACAATTCTAATGTAGCCAGTGAGAGTCCAAAAGGCTAGGAGACAGCTCAATCAGCAAAGGTTTGGCCTGGCAGGCATGGAAATCTGAGTTGGAACCCCAGAATCCATGGTTATGGGGTTCATATCTGTGACCCCAGCACTGGGGAAGCAGACTGGCTGACCTACCCCTACCTGGTAAGTTCCAGACCAATAGCAAGACTCTCAAATAATGAGGTGAACAGTGCCCAAGAAGACCCCAGGTTGCACTCTGGTCTCCACAAACAGCAACACATGACCACGTGTGTGTGTGTGTGTGTGTGTGTGTGTGTGTGTGTGTGTGTCTGAGGCAGGTGAGTCTCCGTAATTTCAAGGCCAGTCTGGTTGGTCTACACAGTAATTCAAAACAAGTTTTAAGTTCAGAAGACCAGCCCAAACCAGGAGTGGTGATATTAATGCATTAAATCCGATCATGCAAGAGGTGCATCTCCATGAGTTCAAAGGCATCCTGGTTTACACAGGTTAGCCAGAGTAACACAGCAAGACCCTGTCTTTAAAAAATAAAAAGACATGTGGCCAAAGGCCAGTCCTCCCTCCTCTCCCCACCACTCTGCCCTGCAAAATAGAGCTGGCCATTCTGTGGATCCTGAACTTCCAAAGAAACGTCTGAGCTATGCTGACTGGTGTGGTGGAGAACGTGGTTTCGGGGAGAACGTGTAAATAGGAATGGCCCATAAACCCATGTGTTTGAATGCTTGATCTACAGGGAGTCACACTATTAGGAGGTGTAACCTTGGAGTAGGTGTGGCCTTGTTGCAGGAAGTGTGTCACCTTGGGGGCAGGCTTTAAGGTCTCATATGCTCAAGCTGTGCCCAGTGTGGGGGACAGTTCACTTCCTGTTACCTGCAGATCCAGATGTAGAACTCTTAGCTACCTCTCCAGCACCATGTCTGCCTGCTTGCTGCCTTGCTTCACAACATGACAATAAAGGACTAAACTTCTGAAACTATAAACCAAACAAATGTTTTCCTTTATAAGAACTTCCATGATCATGGTGTCTCTTCACAGAAACAGAAACTCTAAGGGGCTGGAGAGATGGCTCAGCAGTTAAGAACACTGGCTGCTCTTCCAGAGGTCCTGAGTTCAATTCCCAGCAACCACGTGGTGGCTCACAACCATCTGCAATGAAATCTGGTGCCCTCTTCTGGCCTGCAGGCACACATGCAGTATATGTATACATAATAAAAAGAAAAAAAAGAAACCCTAATTCACTACTGTAGAGTGACCAGTTTCTTCATGCTTGTAAATTACACTACAAGATACATTTTTAAAGTGTAATTCCAATGTCAGCCATGGCACATGCCTTTAATTTCAGCACTGGAGAGGCAGAAGCAGGTGGATCTCTGTAAGTTCGAGAACAGCTTGGTTTACATAGAGTATTACAGGGCAGTCATGGCTGTTACACAGAAAAGCCCTGTCTCAAAAAAAAAAAACAAAAAAAACAAAAAACAAAAAGTGTAATTCCAGCTTTCAGAGTTGCATGTGTTTTGACACAAACAAGCCGGCCTCTGACTCACTACACAGAAGACTCGCTTCTGATGGTTCCCCTCTGCAACATTAGGATAACGGGGAATCCATCACACCGGGCTTATGCAATGCTGGAGACTGAACCAGGGCTTCCTGGTGCTACATCCCGGACCTCAGAGTGGTTTTTATTTTTGTTTTCTGAAAATGTCTCTTAAGTCAACAGTTTCTAGTTTGGCATTAATGAGTATTTATTGCACCTAGATCCAAAGAACAAAATCCAGACAACCTTCAACTTCCTCGACGGAGAACACACAAAGTACAATGCTAACCAGAACACTTTGAAACATATTTAAAGGCACCACTTTTCATCAATATATTTCTCCACTGGCATATTGTACTTCCAAAATAATCTGCCTTTTCCAGGAGTAACGAGGCACACCTGTCTTCCTAGCACTTGGGAAAGCGGGGGTAAGATGATTTCAAATCCCAGGCCAGGCAGGGTTCCACAGCAAGACCCTGTCTTAAAATATTTTTAAAAAATCAAACCACTGGCTTTACAGTCAGCACAGAACAGACTCACTCAAGTTCGTAACTCCAGAAGCGTAAATGAGGGCTTGTGAGATTGTGCAGTGGCTACGGTGGCCACTTTCTGTTGCTATGATAGGACACCACGACCAAATGCAAGTGACAGAGAAGAAAGGGTTTACCTTGGTCTACAGTTCCAGAGGGATGAGAGTCTGCCATGGTGGGGACACAGGGAAGCAAGAGGCAAGCACTGCAGTGGGGGAAAGATGGGAGAGCTCACATCCCCAACCACAGCACAAAGCGGAGAAAGCAAACTAGAAGTAGGAAAGCCTTTTCAATCCCAAAGACAGGCTCGAGTTTAAAGGTTTTTGTTTGTTTGTTTTTGTTGTTTTTATCCTGCAGCAAGGCTGAAGCACCTATACCTCTCCAAACAATGCTGCCAACTGAGGATCAAGTGTTGAAATGCCTAAGACTATGGAGGACATTCCTTATTCAAACCATACTGCAAAGGTGCTTGCACCCAGCCTGACAAGCTCAGTCAGATCCCCAGAACCCAGGTAGGAGAAAACACAACCCTGTAGATTGCTCTCTGACCTCCACTGCATGCCCAAATATACACACACTCACAAATGTAAAATAAAATTGTAAAGTATTTGCCAGACATGTAAGACTCTGTTTACTAGGGTGTGATTTAGAGCACTTGTTATAGGTGCAAATGGGAACTATGTTCCTCCAATTAAATGGAAATAGAGTGCTGTATTTTTTATCAGATGAACCTGTATTATGTAACACACACACACATAAACAAGATAATGTTATGTAGTCAGTATAAATACATCCTGTATTTACAGAGATATTAGGTGGCTTCACAAAACAAGTATTCGGGACACCTGCAGCTTGCAGGCCAGCCAGTATAGCTTCAGATTTAATGAAACACCCTGTCGCAAAAGAGAAAAAAAAAAAACCTTAAAGCCACAAATCAATTTTGGCATATAAACATTGTTTTGAAAGCATTACTGAAACAGATACATATTATCAAACCATTATGGAAAAAAAAATCAATGAACAAAAGAAATAACTTTTCCCAGGCAAAACTCTGAAGATGCCGAAAGAAAGGCATGAGAAACAACCACCTGTCTCCCGCCTCCACAACCCTGAAGACAAAGCCCTTTTAACAATCTCAAGTCTTATTTCAAATAACTCAGCAGTCAGCACCTCTGACATCTTGTACAGTTCATGATGAATAAACAAGATGTGTGAAAATTTTAAGAGTAACAGCAGCTAAAATTTAAAAATCTTTTCCATTAGACTCTTAATTCTCTAAAAGGAGGAACAGGTCCTATATTTCTAAAGTTCTTGATTTCCTTCTTCTCAGGTGTCCCAGCAAACAGTGTCAGAGGCCTGGCTGGAGGCATCGCTGTCAGGCAAAGAGGAAGGGAGGGAAAGGCTGGCTGGATTAGAAGTCAGATGATTTAACAGGGCCGCAGACCTCTTTTCTAGCCTTCGGTAATTAACAAGGAAATGAAAGCCATGTTTTCCCTTTGCAAAGGATGAATGCAACTGCACTTCGGGAAAAACCTTCAGCATGGAGAAACTCTTTCCCAATCACTCAACCACTTACAAAAAAATCTGCAGTGTGTGGCCCCACACCCCTTGAAGCCTGTGTGTCGGCTGCACCAATCCAAGGAAGTGTGTGCCACAGAGACCATACATTCCAACACACTGAGCAAGCACACACGTGCCTCCTGAGCTGCCCCAAACCTCAGCGATGAGGGGCACTGGGGCTAGAGCACACAACGGGCCTGCAACCTAGCGTCCCTAGCACCCCACAAAGTGCAAGGGAAGGCAGCGGGAAAGGAAGGGGTCAGTGCAGGGCCTTAAAGAAACCTTTTGTGAGCAGGCCAATCACACTGGAGGAAGAAAGGTGGCAGAGCTGCTTAGCCCTGGAGGCTCTGGAAGCATCGACCGCCCTCACCCTGGAGTTCCAGAACACACACAGCGGCACCACAGGCTGCAGCGACCCGGTTGCCTCTTGTTTTCTGAGGCAACTGCTCTTCTGCCTTCCTCCTTCCCTCCTTAATAAATTAAAGGACTAAACTCTTTTTCTGGGTGAATCTTTCATCATCTACACAGGACAAATAGAGACATCAAAGCACGGTCCTTCAAAACTCTATGTATACAATGATGAAGAAAAACATCGATTTTTCCAAGGCAGGTCTGTTCTCACCAGAGATGAGGGAGCACTAAAGGAAAGGGTCCCCAGCTGGACAAAAGCCCACAGCTGCATTTGCAGGCCTCTCAGTCAGCAGCTGACAGGCGACGTGCACTGGGAGAGGCCAGCATTTAAGATCTATCTACTGATACCTTGAGCTGGCTTCATTCTGGTTCTTAACTGAGAAAGGGATTATCCTTTACAATTTGACACATTTCATATTATCTTATGGCTAAAAAATGCACCATCCTCTACAGGAGACAAAGCCCTTACATCTCATTTCATTGGTGATATGACTGTAACTTAAGTCTCATGTCACTAAAGAAAACAACAGCCACAAATACACGAGATACTTTAAGTACCAGTTTAAAGGAAGCCACAGATCTTCGTCCCTGTGCCTCCACATCTGAAAGGCTTAAAGTTTCCTTTCTTTCCTTTTTTAATGTTTTTTTAAAGACATCTTTGTGTAGACCTGGATATCCTGGAACTCAATTTGTAGACCAGGCTAGCCTTGAACTCACAGAGATCTGCCTGCCTCTGCCTCTGAAGAACAGGGACTAAAGATGTGCTCCACCACCACCTGGCTCAAGATTTCCTAATGTTAATAAGATGACCGGCTTTAAAAATAGGATTTAAGGGGCTGGAGAGATGGCTCAGCGGTTAAGAGCATTGTCTGCTCTTCCAAAGGTCCTGAGTTCAATTCCCAGCAACCACATGGTGGCTCACAACCATCTGTAAAGAGGTCTGGTGCCCTCTTCTGGCCTTCAGGCATACACACAGACAGAATATTGTATAATAATAAATAAATATTTTAAAAAAAATAGGATTTAAAAATGGGGCTGGAGAGATGGCTCAGTGGTTAAGAGCACTGATTGCTCTTCCAGAGGTCCTGAGTTCAATTCCCAGCAACCACATGATGGCTCACAACCACCTGTAATAAGATCTGGTGCCAACTTCTGGCCTGCAGGGACACATGCAGGCAGAACATTGTATATATAATAAATAAATAAATGAATCTTTAAAAATTATAATAAGTAAAAATAAAAACAGGATTCTGTAATTCCCCTTCCCAACTTATAAACATTTAAAAGAATATAGCTGAATGAACTACTAAGGTAAGAAGTATTAGACACTTCTGCACCTCAAGTACATGGATCATGGACATGCGTGTGTGTGTCCTTACTTAACTTTACGATCATTTTGGGGTTTTTTTTTTTGAGCACTTACTCCCTTTTACATAATTAGAAATTTCTCTACTCTAGGACTACTTTAAAAAATCCCTTCAAATCATGACCAACACTTTCAATTTCTTTCTATCTTTTGTGTGTGTGGTTGCTGAGACAGGACCTTACGGAGCCCACAGTGACCTTGTGCCCCTGATTCCACCTCCCGAGTGAACGGAAGCACAAGCCACCACACTCACAAAACTGGTTTTCAGCTGCACTCAACTATGAATACAGCAGACTTCAGCCCCCTCTGTCCTCGGCATACCCACTGTGGACAGGGGTAACATACAGAGCTAATCTCTATTTGCTGACTAGATGCTGTTAGTCTAGTCGAGCTACACACAGCTGCAAAGATATTACAGCCCTTGAATGAAGCAGTTCGGTCCAGTGAAAGGATCTGTTTAGAGTCTGAAGGTTCACACCCAGTCTTCAACAGGGTTAGGCTCAGGGTGGGGTGGTGGTGGGGATGCAGAAGGCCTGGGAGGCCTGGGAGGCCGAGCCCAGGGCCTAGCGTATATAGCAGCTACCACTCTGTAATTATTAGTTACTCTCTTCCTCTCCCCCATCTTCTGAGTCACAATTCCATAGAAAATGCCACATCCCACCCTGGACTGTACAGCTTGAAGAAGTGCACGAAGAGTTAGAATAACCCTTCACCTACTTTCTTTCTCGATAATTCCACCCTCCATCCCACCACCACTACCACCCTGAGAGTCCACAGAAATGAAACAAGATGATGAGTTCAGGAAAACATTACAACGTGGAGACGAAGGGCAACTTGTACACGTTTAGCTACTGAGGATGCCATCGAGAACTCGGCTCCATTGGTGGCACCTCCACTCATACTCACAGCAGGCGGGGGAGACCTTATTCTGTGCAGAGAATGAAGCAGAGGAGAAAAGACTAGCTCCAGGGTGAATCCATGAAAGACTGGCAGCTCCCACTAACTCAAAGAAAGCACTGGCACTGCCTCCTGCAAGCAGCTGAGCCACGAGGAGCCCACCAGGTGAATTACTGAATTTTACCAAATGGCACAGTCTTGACCAGAGCTAAAAGTCAGTGCCTAATTTGTGTGGCTCAAATGTTAAGAGAAATGTCCTATTTTTGTTTTCTGGTATATTGGGACAGGGTCTCTCTATGTGGCCCTGGCTGCCCCGAAATTTGCTATGCAGACAAGCTGGCTTCTAACCCACAAAGTTCCTCCTGCCTTTGCCCGGGATTAAGGGCCTGTGCGACGGTGCCCAGTGAGGACCGTCCTCCTTAGCACTATCCTACTTCTTAATACAGAAAATGCGACCACTAGAAAAATGCAACAGTATAAACAAGAGCCAAAACAAGCCAGCAGAAATACCGTCTGAAAGCAGGGATTAACGCTGCTTTTAAAACGACATGCCTGCCCACGCCTTTAATCCTAGCACTCGAGAGGCAGAGGCAGGCAGATCTGTATGTGTTTGAGGTCAGTCTGGTCTACAGAGTGAGTTCCAAGACAGTCATGGCTACACAGAGAAACCCTGTCTCTGAAAACAATAAACAAACAAACAAAGTTTCTGATAAGCCAGTGTAACAAAGAGCGGCTCATCCAGACATGCTAAGAATAAGGTGGTTACAAAAGGGCACTTCTCTATTTCTAGAGTTCCCAAATGGCATCTGGGCTTCCCAAAACTTTCGGTGGATTAATTTAAAAGGAAATGTTACGGGAGGCACTCTGTAAGAATCAGTGACGGGAGCCCTTGCCTGGGTTCTTCCCTACCACTGAATGTCTTCCTCTGCCGCAGACAAATTTCTCTACTTCTCTAAGACTAAGTTTCCTCACGTGAGAAAAGGATGGTCCATTTTTCCTCTTCTCCAAATCTTACTTAGGAAAGGTTGATTTTCTGTCAAAGAGGCCATACAGCATTTTTATTGTATGAACTGAAGATGCAGCCTCGCGCAATACAGCTCATGCGATGCTCTTAAATACTGTGCCCATAACAGTACCAGCTCATAAAACTCCAGTGATTCTAAAGCCCAAGCCTCTCCCCAAGGCAAATTCACACTTACACATTAAATAAATACACGACGAGAAAAACTGCAAACATCCCTCTTGTTGCAATGGTTCCATACAAGCTTTTCTGTTTACTAGGTAAACAAACGCTCAAGATGTAGGAAGAGATGATAATACTTAAAGTGTGTATCCAAGCCTTTGACTTCACTTGCTGAACTTATTAAAATGCCTACTTGACAGACTAGGAAAATGGTGATTAAGAGTTCAAATTTCAGGAAATAAAAGTGTAAGGACATAAACAATGAGACAATCCAAAAAATAAGCAAAAAAGAAAAAAATGCACCTCGAGAATGCAGAATTATTACTGAGGGTGGGAATCACCGCTTCAGAGGAGATATCCTGAAATGACGGACGTAAGGATGGCCCCTCTAATGCAGAAGCATCCTTTCCCGCTCCTATAGTCCACGTCAACATGCCATCCAACTCTGAACCAAATTAAAGACACATTCTTGTATTTTATTTTTCTCCTCTTTGGCAGTGAAAGCAACAGAACCTAAGGTTTTCTGCAATAGAAAATAATTTCTTTCCCTTATTTTATGAAGTAACCAGACTAAAATCCATAATCAAAACAGGAAAAGTAAAAACCTTAAAAATAATTCTGAGCACTCTGCAATTTGCTGCCCAAAATAGAACCCATACCATCCATACCACCAAATGAAAATTATAAGTTTGTAAGCATCAAGCCAAATTATAAAGTGAAAGATTTAAAATGTTTCAATGGCAATAAGTGAGGGAGGGGCTGTCTTTCTTTACTGGTAGGTATTTGCTGTTTGTCCCCTAGCATCTCTTCATTGACATTGTTTGAACGTTCCCCCAAACTAATTTGTTCTTCCCCTTGAGTACAAAATGATAAAACCTGACTAATCAATTGTTCAGGCATGCCGTCTTAAATAGAACTCTCCTGTCCTCAAATTAAGGAGTCGGTCATATTTTGGGATATTATGCCTTTGACAAGATGTTTCAAAGCACACATTTTTAAAAATTAGTTTAGCCAAAGCCCACCAATCTCATTTAAAAAAAAAGGAGAATAAAAAGAAAAGGAAGAAAAATGGAAAATGCACTCATGGTGTTTAAATAGAATCTTTCAAATTACATTTTGAAACTCATGGCTTCTGAGCAGCTCCCAATTCTACGCTGTTTCTAAGAGAACTGGTTCAGGACCGGTTGTGCAAAAACAACAAAACACCCTTCTAGGACAGCATTTCTAAGTGGAAGCGCGCACGCACCAACACACACTTCCCAAGCTGGGCACTGCGATATATGCCTAGGATCCCAGCAATTTGGGAGGCTGAGGCAAAGAGCTTCACGAGCTAGGAACAGCTGGGACTAAATCAGGAGACCCTGTGTATAAAAAAGAAAAGTTGGTGTGTGTTGGGGGGGGGGGGGGCGGGGGTGACAGACTGTGAAAGCCACCACAGGAGTGAACTGGAGAGAAATGAAGGAGGGGAGTTTTTGCATTGGCCAGTCTTCTCAGGAACGGGCTCACTGAAAATGCCACTGCAGGTGTCTGCCTTGCCGGCCAGGAGTGAAGGCACCTGTAAGTGCTAGGCATCTCACAGGGGCTGAGCATTACACGTGACTTCCTTGGGGGGGGGGGGGTTTCAATCATCTGGTGATTTTCATTAGCTTTGTCTGGACTGAAACTCAGAGTAATGGCTGCTCAATTAAGGACCTCCCCTTTCTCTTACTACTTGATCTATGAAAAGCTACCGCTCCCCCACAAGACGCACACACCCCAGTGAATCAGAGGGATGATACATACATTTATACATGACCCATTGCTCATCAACTTTTGACGGTTTCATTAGCAGACCTGGAATAGTGGCCCAGTTGTAGACAGCAGATATTTAGAAAATATCAAACATTTATAAATAGTTCTAGGAGAAATCTATTTTTACTACTTTTCTGTCTTGTTATAAATATACCCTAATCTCTATCCTTTTACGCACAATTCAGCATCATTAACATTCTTCTTGAACCCACTAAGGAACTTGAAAAGCAACCTGCGCACACACACACATAAAAATATTGTTTAAAGGGTGAAATGATTTTCACATGTAGTTAGTTTTGAATCTTCTAATCTTTTTTAAGTGTATTTTAAAATATAAAATCATTTCTTAAAGAAAATATACTTCAGACCATTACATATTCTTCAAATATTATTAATTTTCCCTCATCCATCAAATGACCACCCCAGCTTAACATGATGAAACACACAACTTCTAAAGGGTCATCTTAGTCTCTGTATTTGCAAATAAACCTTGTTACTATTGAAAAGTACAATGTAGCAGATGGACTAAATAATCAATTCTCTTTTAGAACTAAGGTTTAAGAATTTAAATACCTCTATAAATTGCTGCCTTCAATTTAAAATTGATACTACTGGAAAACCAATCTAATTCAATAGTAGTATTGAATTAGAAAATAAAGGAAAATGATATTCTTTATTTGTAGACCTCATTAGTTTTTAATGTTTAAATAATATATGAAAAGTTAAATACTAGCCTCTTAAAAACATCTTAAGGCTACATTATTATCTAAATATCAAGAATTTTTTTTTTTACCATTTCTATTCCAACCCTAATATCTATTTCTTAGAGATCAGGAAAATGTATGTTCTCTACAATATAAAAAAATTCACCTTTTTGAAAATGTGTAACTGCAACTTCAAAGCTAAATCAAAGTGACTTTACAGTTTGATAACATATATGGCACTGTATTAATCTTTCCACATATGTAATTAAGTCCAGCCATCATTTCTAATTCAACAAACTCTTGAATTAGGAGGCTCCTATAAGATATAAAACTAATAAAGTCTTTCTGTTTCTAGAAAATTAAAAATTAATGCAGAAAAAGCCTTTGTTACAGGGAGGACGTGAAGTTGGGTGGATTTTTTTGGGGGGGTTGGTATTTAATTCAGCTATACACAATGTACTACATACAAGCAAAATACAATTGGGATACTGTTTTCTTTAGCATTCCTATAGGAGACCAAATTCATTTGCATTGGAGAACACAATTACTGATTTCTGACTCATGAAAGACAGATTCATAGCTTCCCTACAGCACCTCGGAGCATTTGACTGTCCCAGTGAAAATGGCATCAATCAGCTACTTCCTAGACGTGGGTAGATACTGCATTTTTTTTTCTAAAGTTGTGTTTCGCACAGAATCATTCAACTTTAGGTACAAAAGCACAGTCAAGTAAGCGTGTCTTGGATCAAAACCGTTTATCCAATGTGTACATGTGTGTATATGGGAATTTTTAAGTGCACTTTCAGCAACACCCAAAATAAAAATTCTACCAAGGAAGTTTCTGGAACTTTTCACAGCACTTTTAAAGTTATCAGTTTTTTTTCCCCTCTCTAACCCACAGGTACTATACAAATATAGAAGACAATCCAAAGATTTTTATTCAGCAGATTGAAACCAAGTAGAATGCAAGAGAAACAGATGATAGCTGTGGCTTACTGACCAACAATCTGCACTTAAGATGGACGAAACATAAGTAACAAGAAGAAAAAAAAAATTCTACTTCAGAGTGGCTGAAAAAAGAAACAGTAGTGTCTAGTCTGTCTACAGTGTAGCCATGTGTATTAAATGATGCTATGTGATTTAACAAAAGACCCAATGGTAAGCAAATAGCATGCCAATAACTCCACAAATGAAGATTAAAACATTTTACAAACTATCATCAGCTTTAGAAAAACACCACCTATCTTCCTATTGGGAACGTAGGTATTAAAACAGCTTCCTGAGAATTCAAAGAGCCAAGCACGATATTTAAAAAATTAGCACTCACTCACTGAATCATTTCTCAAGGAGGTAAAGAGAGAGGACGGCTTGTTTTCCCTGTGCTCCACAGAACACAAAAACCACATATAGAACTGACCAAATGTTCACAAATTTACTTCCAACTTGTCAATTTGCATGGGAAAGGGAACAAAAGAACAATAAAACAATCACTGTATAACATGAAAGCTTTGGTCTTAAATGTCACAGTATTCTGGTTTTTTTTTAAAGCCACCAGCGTGGTTGTGCCCAGAATTATGGAGACCTCGTCCCAGAGAGCTGAGCCTAGCTAACCAATTCCAACCAGTTTAGCTTTCTCTCCCTTAAGTTGCAGTGCAAGTAGAGAACGTCTGTATTTGAAATAAAGGGGGAGGAAAAAGACTAAAACCATCAGTCAAAAAATAGTGCCCCTCTCCCCAGCAGCCGCTACCCATGCCTTTGGTTTCTTAACAGTCTTCAGGTGTAGTCAACCACGCGGCAGGCTGAGGTTATTTTATATCACCAACATGTTCAAAGAAATCCACTTATTCCTAGGACTATATAAGCCCTAGACTGTTAAACAATTTATACTAAAACTTGTGACATGACTATTTTTGAGCTATGGCAGAATAAAATTACCTAAGTGACACTACAGCCAAAATACAAACAACCTCTGCATTTTGAAAGAAAAAGCCAAAATAGTCTTTTTGTTGCTAAGTTCTGGGTGATCTTAACAACTTTAAGTAAGCTAGCATTTCACTTACTTTGAAAACTGAAGGATATACACTGCATGGTGGAATAAGGGGACATCAAATAGCCCCAACTACAAATCTATTGACTTGTGCTAATTATGACCTCCAAAAGGACTCACAAGAGCTAGACAGCCAAGAATGAAATATTTAGAGATACATCGTGCATTAAACATTCTCAGTGGTTCTTTTTAACAGTATTCATCAAAACTTCAACTGTTGAGGGACGAAGGGTTTAAACCTACAGTAAATACTTAGCATCCCAGAAGACATTCCCCTACCCATCCCCCAAAATGGTAATAATAATAATACTGAAGGAAACCACATAAACTCAGAACAATTTACAGAAAGCCTGCTACACATTTTCAACATAAGAATCCACTCAGTAATACAACCCAAACTGCAAATCATTAGTTCTTAACTTTTTCTAAAACAAAAGTATTAAAACCGTTTTCTAATGTGGTGCAGTCATGTACAAACAGAGATTCCATGACATTAAAACGTATGTGGAAATAAGCTCACGATATTTTTAAAAACCCTCCAGCACAGCCAAGTATTTCTAAAATCAATTTGTTTTAAAATGTTCTCAAAATCTTGCGTCTTAACCTCTGACTAAGAAGGTGGAAAATCAGACTTAGCGTCCCAAGTTCACATACTTAATGACGAATGCAAAGAAACTTCCTTAATGGCTGTAAAGTAAGTCAGGACACGTGGGAGGAGGTAAACACCCCCCCCTCCCAATTTAAAGTCCACAGTGAGCTTTACACAAAGATTTTCTCCTTCATTCTTCCCTAGCAAATCACTGGGGAAACCCAGCCCCTACAGAACGCGTTACTCCTAGGTTAACAATAGCTAACTATCGGCTTCACCGCGACATTGTTTATTCTCCAGCGTTTCTCTAATGCAACAATAACAGCAAAGTGCTCAGGAGCACAGCCCCTCTGCCTCAGTTACTGAAGTCTGGCTTCTCCCTGCATCCCATACAAACAACCTACTGCTTTAGAATACCACACAAAATACTGACCCCTTAGTTACTGAATTATTGTATTATTCGTCACTAAACTATGCAAAAAAAAAAGTAATTAGTCGCATGGTCAAGTTAAGCAATTCAACTGACACAGTAAATATTTACTCTTAACATCTCCCAGGAAGTTTGCTATTGTGCTGGGGGTAGGGATGGCAGTCGGGAGTTCTCGGGGAAAGGCAATTTATGATAAACAGCTTAATCACAGCCAACTGAATCCACCTAGTGTTCTCCATCTCGACCCCTAATTAGGCACCAAACAGTTTGCAAGCGCAGAAAGCACCTTATATAATGAAAGTAAAATAATAATAAAAGAATAATAACTTTCTAAGCTATGTATCTCTACTAACAAACAAACAGAAGACTTTTTTTTAAAAAACATACATTTTTTAAAGTTGACGATTTTTTTTTTAGTTATACGTATGGAAAAACCAATCGCGGAGGGGGGGTTAGAAAAAAAGAAACTAGGCAAAATATATTTACCTTAGCTTTTTAGAGACTGAGTAATCAACTTCCATGATTTTCCCATGCAATTCCACTTTACCTTTAAAACAGAAATTTAAAGTACTCAGAACCTCCCCAAATCAAACCCGCAGGGGTCTAGGCACACTACTCCCGCGCTCCGGCTCCGCCTTCTGGAGCCTTTAAGGGGTCCTCCACCCGGCCGCAGCTGGGCGAACTTAGCGCCAACTGTGATGAAAAGTGGGCGCCACGGGTGGCGGACGAGGTGGGAAGGGCACAAGCCTGGTTCCGACCCCAGGTATAGCTGTGGGTGGCATAACCGGAAAAACACATTTAATAAAGAGCGGCGCCAATTTGAAAAGATGAGCTCATTTGAAACTCAAGCTGCAGGGCTGGCGCGCCCCGGCTTCTCCGGCCCCCAGTTCCATATTCCGCCACCCGAGGACCCCGAGATCCGGGGCGCTCGCCCCCACCCCCACCCCACCGCCCTCCCTGCCAGCGGGGCTCGGGGGACACGCGCAGGAGACCCCAGCTCTGCGGCCGCCTACTTTGGGGTGACCCCCAGGTCTCGCCAGCCCACCCCACCGCACAGGTCTCCAAGGAAGGGGTTCCCTGGGGAGTCGGGGGTCGCAGGCCTGGGGAGCGTGGCCCGTCGCGTGCGTGTGCGGGATGCGAGCTGGGAACGCGCGCGCAGGCGAGTGTCGCGCTCCGACTCCCGTCTGGGCTCCAGCGCGCTCGCGGGCCCCCCGGTCGCCTCTTTCCCGGTTCTCAGCCCGGGCCCCCACCGAGTTGAGACAGGGTACCTCGTAAAAAGGTGCTTCTGGCCGAGCAGGAGGCGGGGAGACGGGAGGCGGAAAGCCCCCAGCCCCGAGTTCTTCTCAATAAAATCGGACAAAAAATTCAGGGAAAAATAGGAGCGCTTCCGAGACCAGCGAGAGGGAAGTGAGCTTCGGGAAAAGACCGAGGGAGGTGTGCGGTCCGGCAAGGGGGAACCCCGGGACCTCAAAGGGCTCAGTAGGTAAAGTCGAGGAACTGCCGAAAGTGGGGGGCCAGGACACGGGGGGGGGTCTCGAAAAGGAGAGTGCAGCTCGGGAGACTGCAGAGGGCGAGAGGTCTTTGGCACGAGGCATGGGAAGAAGGAAGGTTTGGCCAGAAGGGAAGATGCTGGACTTGGGGGGCCCCTGGCAAAGAGGGCACTAGAAGGGTCAGAAAAAAGGAAAACAGGGGGCTCTGCAAAGGTGGGGGCGGGGGAAGCTCCGCGAAGCAGCTGGGCACGCCAGGGGCGCTTCTAGGAAGCCAGCAAGCCCTGGGACCCCCGGAGGAACACAGGGTCGCCCCGAGTCTGAGGCCCGAAGGTCTAGGGTAGCCCCCGCTGTGGGGGCAGGGCAGCCGGCCGTCCCGGAGCCCGCCCGCCACCAGAGTCGTGCGGGGCTGGTGCGTGGAAGTGTGCGTGCGGGCGCGGGAGTCGCGGCGGGTGCGGCCCGTGGGGCTCGGCCTCCCCGCTGCCACCGTCCCGAGCCGGCGAGGCGAGGCGTGGGTCGCGCGAGTGCTCACCCGAGAGGGTCTCGATGGCGCGGATGGCCCAGTTCTGGTCGGGGTAGTCCACGAAGGCGTAGCCGGACTTGAGAAGGACCTGTCCCGCCAGGGGCAGCTTCCTGTCCCCGAAGAGCTGCCGGAGGTCGTCGGCGGTGACGGCGGGGCTCAGGTTCCCGATGTACAGCTTGTTCATCATCCGTGTCTTCCCGAGAGCCCGCGGCTCCCCCGGCCCGGCACCCGGCGCTCCCGCCGCCTCTGCTGCCCTCCTCTCTCCTCCTGAGCCCGCCCCCGCCCCCACCCTCGCCCTCAGCCTGGCTCCCCCCACCGCGGCCGGCCCGGCCCGCCCGGGGGCAGAGGCGGAGGCGGGGACTCGGCGCGGCTGCCTCCTCGGGGCAGAGTCCCGGGCGGGCTCGCGGACAAAGCTCTCGGTCTGCCTCCCGGTACCGGGGCGGCGACGGGCGACGCACCCCGCGCGCTGGAGAGTTGGACCGGCGTGTGCACCGCCAAGAGTGCGCGCCCAGCCCGTCCCGCGCCGCGCGCTCCGAGGGCTCGGCGCTCCCCAGGCTGCGCGCCGGACGGGCGGAAGCGGCGGCGACCCGAGCGAGGACCCGACCGGGAGCGGCTTTGCGTGGCGGAGCGCGGGCAGTAGGAGGAGAGGGGGCGTGGGCGGGGTGTGTGCAAGGTGGACCGGCGCGGGCGTGCGGCCGGTGAAGTGCACAGCGAGGTGAGAGGCGCACGTCACGGCTGACAACTTTTCCCCCGCGCGTCCAGAGCCATGCGCGGATCCGGATACTCGCTGCGAGCCGGGCTCCTGGAGAAGGGGGCGCACGTGGTCAAAGGACGGTAGACCACACCGGCTTCTCCCCAGATAAAACAGACCGTGTATCCTAGGAAAGTTGCCGTGGCTCTGGGCCCCGGTTTTCCCATCCAAGAAGAGAAAGGAAAGCCAGAGCTGAGCCCAGCGGCGGCCCAGGTGGCAGCCGAAGAGACGACGACGCTGGATGCCAGGCTGAGCGATCGGTTTGGTTCCAGAGCCTGGGAGACATTCCCGGAGTTCTGGATGGAAGAGGCAGGGTCGTACGCCCCCTCCCGGGAATGAGCCTTTACAAGGGACTTGTGGAAATGTAGGGCTACAGAAGAGGAGAATTGGAGGGATTTTGAGGTGAGATGACTCTGGACTTCTGGGTGTAACCTGGAAAGCGTTTGTTGGAATTTAGAGGGCTTACATGGTGGGGGGTATGTCTAGGTGGAGAAGTGGCCATGAGCCATAGGGAAGAAGGCCTGGCTACTCCATTCTCAGACCCAGCAGTGTGCCCCCAAAGTGTGCCAGCGTCCCTGAGCCTGTTTTATCTGTAAACGAAACAAAATAACCACACTAGTGAGGGTGTCGTAAAGGCTAGTTGAGTAATGTGTGACTACTGAAGGTTTGCTTTCTTTGCCCAGGGAACCTTAAAAACTTGGAGGGGGCGGGGGGCTGTCCTTAATTACTTGTCTTGAGAAGGAAACGGCGAATTCTTTCTCATTTAGATATTTACTGACATTTCAATTCTGGCTTTCATCAAGCCTTCACACATTTCCTTTCTGCGTTTTACTGCTGCTGGAATCTGGAGCAGCTTTGCTGACAGATAAACCAGGGATAGATGCTTCCTTAACTAAACTGTGGAGAAAAATCACACAGGGAAACAACTTGTGTGTGCATAAATCACCGGGGACTGGAAGCCAACCGCCTTCCGATTATTTACACAAATGCTCCTAATTATGGTGGCCATCTCTGCATGAAAGGATTCGATTGCCTGCTTGCAGTAAATCATAGTTACAGGTTACAAAAGACAAGGAACTGTCATTGATTGGCAGTCTCCTTGCTCTTTGAAAGGTTAGTATGCCTTTTGTTTTACATCACATTTTCAAATATGCCAAGTGTTTGTGTTGCAAAACTGTGGCTGCTCCCCTGGGCAGTGTGCACAGTCTACTGATTCTTACTTAGCAGAGATGGCTTCTGGTGGACCCTCTTTACACTGGCAGTAGGATTGCTTTCAAATTGCTTTGTGGACTTGCTGTCTTTGGTGTGTTCTGTCCTGCGGGCATCTTGTAAACGGTGCTACTGAAAGAAAACTTGAAATCTTGAAGCTTGAAGGACCCTTTTTTCCAGACCTCTTGTGTTCTTGACTTTTTTTTTTTTTTTTGGTACTGTGGACAAAATACCTGATAAAAGAAGTTGAAGGGGGAAAAGATTTATTTTGGCTCACAGTTTGAAGATACAGTCTGTCACAGCCACAGGAGCACGCAGCAACTGGTCACATTGCAGTAACAGTGAGGGCATACACAAGTCTTTATGTAGTCTGAGACCCCTGCCCATGAAACAGTACCACCTATATTTGCAATGGGTCTTCCTGCCTAAACCCAGCCCCTCAGAGACATGCCATGGTGATTTCAAATTTCATCAAATTGACAAGATTAAGCATCATAACATCCCACCCCTTCCCCCTAAAGTTTTGCTTTGATCTCATAATAAAAATGCAGTTAGTTCAATTCTAAAAGCCCCTATAGTCTTCCCCTCCTATCGTCTCTTCCTTCTCTTGTCCCAGTGCAGAGGTCCAAATTTCTTTTGATGGCACTAGTTCATTTCAATAGTTCCAGGTGCTTTCAAACCTGCCTCATTTGAAATTTCAACTTGTTTGCACTCCATTCCTCATCAAACTTTACATTTTTCCCTCCTTTTGCTTTCTCTAACTGTATTCCCGATTAAGAGCAGCGCACCGCAGCCAGACCGCAATTTGAGCGCTATCTTGTCTTTAATTTCCCGCCATTGTTTGATGAACATTAGTCCTTTACTTTTGAATTCTGCCTCACTCGGATTCTCAGGACACAGTCAAGAGGCAGCCTGAGTCTTTATAAGGATAGGACACAATGGCCCCCAACCCAGTTCCTGATAGAGTTCTGTTCTCTGAAAACTCATGAGCTGGGCCTCCACTGTCTGCACTTAGCATTCTGGTTTTCCAAATTCCCACCAGAATTCTCTGTTCAGCTCAATGCCCCATTTTATAATTGGGTTGATTAGCCTTTTACGGTCCAGTTTCTTGATTTCTTTATATATTTTGGAGATCAGACCTTTGTCAGTTGCGGGGTTGGTGAAAATCTCCCAGTAAGTGGGTTGCCTTTTTGTCTTAGTGACAGTGTACTTTGCTTTACAGAAGCTTCTCAGCCTCAGGAGGTCCCATTTATTCAATGATGCCCTTAGTGTCTGTGCTGCTGGAGTTATATGCAGGAAGTGGAGACCTGGATAGAGGTGGGCGGTCCTTGGGCTTCCCACAGGTCAGGGAACCCTGATTGCTCTTCGAGCAGATGAGGGAGGGGGACTTGATCGGGGGAGGGGGAGGGAAATGGGAAGCGGTTGCGGGGAGGAGGCAGAAATCCTTAATAAATAAATAAATTAAAAAAAATAAAATGAAATACAATTGAAATGTCAAAAAAAAAAAATCCCACCAGAATGGTCTGTTAGCATTCTAGGGCTTTTCTAGCCCAAAGTTCCAAACTTACATTTCTCCTGTGAATCAATTCCAAACTCTTACAAACCCTAAAGTCAGGATTATCGTAGTGGCCCCACTACTAAGTGCCAGTTTTCTACGCTAGTCATTCTGCTGGTTGTGGCCAGACACTGAAAAAAGCAGCTGGAGGACGACTTTAGTTTTGCTTACGTTTTGAGCACACTGCCCATCATGGCCTAGAAGGCATGACAGCTGGGGTATGAAGGAGCTGGCTACATTGTGTCCCCAGTCAGGAAGCAGAGAGAAAGAAATGCTGATGGACAGCTAACTTTCTCTTTCTGCAGCCTACAGCCCCAGCCCATGGAGAATGGGCTCACATTTAGAGTAGTTCTTTCCACCTAAACCCAGTCCCTCACAGACATGCCCAAATGCTTGCTTCCCTGGTGATTCTTTTTTCTTTTCTTTTTTCTTTCTTTTTCTTTCCTGTTTTGTTTTATTTTTCTAGACAAGTTTTCTTTCTGTAACAGCCTTGGCTGTCCTGGAACTCACTCTGTAGACCAGGCTGGCCTCCGACTCATGAAGATCCATCTGCCTCTGCCTCCCAAGTGCTGGGATTAAAGGTGTGCACCGCCACCACCCAGCTCCCCTGGTGATTCTATCATGTCGATTGTGAGATCAACCGTCACACTGCTCCACAGATGCCATGATTCCTTAACTGCCATAGTTCTTCTGTGCTAGGAAAGGGGCCAGGAAAACATAGGAGACAGCAGGGACAAACTCCAAGGTAAAGCCAGAAATCTAGAGGCCCTCACTGACAAAACTCACTCCTAGCTGTTTCTCTGTGCCAGCCCACCCTAGACAGTGGAAATGGTGGCCACTTAGAGTTCCCAAGTGATCTCGGTTGGATTGAAACCTAGCAAACCGAGATGAGAGTTCAGAGTCAGGAGTTTGGATATATTCTCAGAGTCTTCCCATTTTTTTCCAATGCCTATGTTAGCCTTCCCCTGGAGTTTCAGAAGCAGGGAGACCCTGACAGCTTCCCACTGAATCTCTGAGGCAGAGCAACAGTTAGGTGACCAGGACAATAATTCCTAATCCCATTTTGCAGGTGGGAATACTAAAGCCCCAAAAGCAGCAACTCATGGTCACGCAGAGGCTTAAGACATGTGGTAAACATAGCTGAGCCTAGGAGTCCATGAAGAACAAAGTCTTCATCCAGGATGTTGGCCACAGAAGGTACCGTGACTCATGGCCCTAGAGGTAACTTTCTGAAGCTGCAAAGTCACGGGAGAAATGGTTATCACAGTCAAGGGTCATACAGTCAGTGTCTTTAGGCAGTATGAGGAGCTGGAAGAGGAAAATGAAACCTTATTGGAACATGAGGCCGGCATGGCAGTGACTGAGAATGTCACGCCAGCATCTGCGTGTCCAGCGGTACTTTTCATGGTCCCTTAGACTCCTCCTAGTGAGTTGGTGTGGGGAATTGTCTAGCCATAGTTGAGTTAGTTCACCTTGCTCTACTTGGACTCCTTGTCTGTGAAATAACACAGCCATTTCCTCACAATAAACTCCACCTCCTCTGCTCTTCACGTTTTCCAGAGCCTGGGTCTCCTCAGAACTCTGCCCGTTTCCATATACTGTTCCCTTTCCCTGGAATAACCTGCCCCTGAATGTTGCTGTTCCCTTTCCCCAGAATAACCTGCCCTCAAACATGCTGTTCCCCGTCCTGAAATGCATTTCTTCCTCCGGAACCTCATTCTCCTCCCATTTTGGCACCAGGCACTTCACACAGATAAGATACATCCTGGCTAGTAGTCACCGTTGCATGGTGTTGTAAATATGCTTTAAAAAAAAAAAAAAGAAAGAAAGAAAGAAAAAAGAACCCCCTGAAGTTCTTGTCTTCTCTGTGTGCGCGTGTGTTTCTTTTCCTGGGGATTGGTCCCAGGTTCATTCTCTACCACTGATCGATGGGATGCGAATTAGATCTTAGTTTTTAAAAATCATAGAAGGAACTAAGGAGATGCCCAGTAGCAATGCTGGGGACCCAAGTTCAATACCTAGAACCCACATGCTGGAAGGAGAGAACCACTTTGTCCTCTGACCTCCACCTGCGTGGCACAGCATGGCATGTGCATACACATACATAAGTATTAAAAATATTTTTAGTTATATAGGAAAAGGTCTTTGTAGTAATAAGAGCGGCGGGGCTGCGTCCCCAGCACCCTGGCCGCCTGGCTAGCCTATGCTCCGAAATAACAACACACAAACTGTATTCTTTTAAACACTGCTTGGCCCATTTCTATCTAGCCTCTTCTAGGCTAATTCTCACATACTAATTTAGCCCGTTTCTAATCATCTGTGTAGCACAGCTAGGTGCACTTACCGGGAAGATTCTAGCCTACGTCCATCCTGGGTCAGAGCTTCATCCCGTGTGTCTCAGAGAGCAGAGCTATCGCATCTGGAGAGGGGAGCATGGTGTCTCTCAGCTCACTTCCTCTTCCTCCCAGCATTCTGTTCTGTTTACTCCTCCCACCTATGTTTTAACCTATCAGGGCCAAGCAGTTTCTTTATTGCTTAACCAATGAAATCAACAGATTGATATATGACACTCCCACATCAGGTCTTCTAATTAGATAGTTGGTTTTTAGATAAATGAGACATTTGTCTTTTCCCCCCTGTTGTTTTTCGAGCCAATATGAAAACTAGTCCAGGTAATAATTGTTGAGCAAACAGTGGTCATCTGAAACCCCAGACTGAATGCAGGCATATGCGTATGGTGGTGCTTGTCTTTTCTCCCTGTGCTGAACACGTCCTTGTGCTAGGGCATCATAGCACAAGCTAATATGGACACAACAGGTACTCACTCTCCCGACCTGGCAGGTTTATGGTCAGTGGGGGAGGCAGATGTGCACATGGATGTAATAATGGCATTTCCTATGTGAGTTTGTTTTTAAACAGATGTCATTCAGCCTAGGGCTACCAGGGATCATCATGAGAAAGCTGATACTAGACATAGGGTTTGAAGGATAAGTAGGTGTCTGAGTCAGGGTGTCTATTGCTGCCATGAAACACCATGACCAAAAGCAAGTTGGGGAGGGAACGATTTATTTGGCTTATCTTACACATCATATTTCATCAAAGGAAGTCGGGACTGGAGCTCAAGCAGGGAGGAACCTGGAGGCAGAAGCTGATGCAGGGGCCAGGGAGGGGTGCTGCTTACTGGCTTGCTCCCCATGACTTGCTCAGCCTGCTTTCTTATAGAACCCAAGACCATAAGTCAAGGATGGCACCACCCACAATGGGCTGGCCCCTCTCCCATCAATCACTAATTAAGAAAATGCCCTACAGCCTGAGCTTAGTTTCAGCGTTTTCTCTGTTTTCAGAGGAAGTTCCCTCCTTTCAGGTAACTCTACCTTGTGTCAAGTTGACGTCAAACGAGCCAGCACAGGAGTTTACTAGTCTAGGAAAAGCATGAAATGAATTATATACCTTAGGTAAAAAGTATGGCATGCAGAGGTTGGAGAGACGGTTCAGTGGTTAACAGCTCTGGTTGCTCTTCTATAGGACCCTGGTTTGGTTCCCAGCACCCACGTGGCAGCTTACAACTGTCTGTGGCTCCAGTTCCAGGGGATCTGATTCCTTCTGGAATCACTAAGTGCACGTGCTACACAGACACACATGCAGGCAAAACACCCACACGCATAAGATAAAATGAAGTCTGTTTTGTTTTGGTCTTTCAATAAAGGGTTTCCCAGTAGCTATGGAATCAGTCTGGGAACTCGCTCTGTAAACTAGGCTGGCCTCGAACTCACAGAGATCCTGCCTGCCTCTGACTCCTCCAGAGAAAAGGCACCTCGCTGCGAAGCTCAGAACTCACAAGGTGGTAAAAGCACCTGTTGGCAGAGTCAGTAATGTGGGAGGGATTCGAAAAGAGAACTGCAATGCATTTTCCTAAAACAAACAGGAGACTAGAGGGCAGGGGGAGGGGATATCTTTACAGCAGATTGGAGATGATTTTAACCTGGCATTCTAATTTTAGACCAATTACAAAGTCGTGCCAAGATTCAACTATGTCCCCACCTAGTGAAAACCACCAAGAGATGAGTACCAACCACACTGAAAGAAGGCATGGGTATGGGAAATAGGAGCTCCGATACAGAATACTCTGAATACACACCTGGAATGCTATCGTGCAGCCGTCCAGAGTGCAATGAGTACAGAGTGGAAGATGAAGGGCTCAGAGGAAGACTAAAAAGGACACACACACACACATACACACACACACATACACACACACATACACACACATACACACACACATACACACACATACACATACACACACACATACACACATACACATACACACACACATACACACACACATACACACACACATACACACACACATACACACACACACATACACACATACATACACACACGCACACACACACACACACATACACACACACATACACACACACATACACACACATACACACACACATACACACACACATACACACACATACACACACACATACATACACACACGCACACACACATACACACACATACACACACACACACACATACACACACACATACACACACACATACACACACACACACATACACACACACACGGGGGGGGAGAAACTCGTTTATGCAAATAGTAAGCGTTCCTGGTAAAATGACAGGCATGGAGCTTCAGGGGAAATAATCACAGGCATATGAAAAACAAGACAACTGGAAAAGCATGTGACCATTCAAGCCAGGAGCCCTGGCTGTAGGCTCCATTGTGAAAATGTTTGCACAGTCGTAACATAAGCAGCTACAAGAGACTTCTACAGAACAACCAGAAAAGCAAAACCAGTAGAAGAATCAACAAAGACCGTGAACGGACTAATTCACTGGAAGACAGAGTGCAAATAAGCTCATCTGCCAGTAATTGAGGAAATTAAAGCCACTCCCACCCAGCGCATTGACAAAGGTTTTTAAATTCTGAGGAGACGGGCATTGGAGGTGCAGCGCATCAGAAAGCAGGGCTGAAGATGTCGGCTTGACTACTGCCTGGCTATGGGTCCATGGGGTTTTTTGTTTATTTGTTTGTTTTCTTTTGTTTTTTCCAGAAAGGGTTTCTCTGCACAGCCCTGGCTCACCTGGAACTCACTCTGTAAACCAGGATGCCTCTAACTCGCAGAGATCTGCTTGCCTCTGCCTCCCGAGTGCTGTGACTAAGGGTGTGTGCTACCACCGCCAGAGATGAAGACCTGTTTGTGGACGGACTGCCCTCTCTATCACTGCAGAACACTGTCTATGATCTAGAAGGTAGGAAGCAGGCAAAGAGACAAGCAATTCAAGCTCTGGAGTGAATCAGCCCTGGTGAGATAAAACAGAAGATGGGGCCAGAATTTCAATTTTATGTGTCTGGTTTTTGTTTTGTTTTTGTAAGGTGGTGCCATTTCCTGGGTGCACAGGTCTGCTGTTTTCTGCTGGTTTCTGAGAGCCAGAGGCTGATGCCAGAAAGCCCAGGTAGATGGCAAGATTGGTTGTCACAGTTTTTAAGTAAAATTAGTAGTCTTATTTAAAAAATAGTAATAAATCTTGGTGGTAAATGTGTAGGCATTTTATTTATTTATTTTAAATTATTTAATTTTGTTTCATGTGCATTGGTGCTCTGCCTGCATGTACGTCTGTGAGAGTGGAACGGGACCTACAGACCCGTGAGCTGCCATGTGGGTACCAGGAACCAAACCCGGGTCCTCTGGAAGAGCAGCCAGCACTCCCAACCACCGAGCCATCTCTCCAGCTGGGTATTTGTCTTTTAAAAATCTCGCCCTAACAAAATTTTATCGCAAGGCAGAGAATGCTTTCCGAGCTTGATTTTTGTACCATGATCATCAGGATAACTTTAAAAATACAGATTTCTGGGCTGGCAAGATGACTCGGCAGGTAAAGGCACTTGCAGGCAATGCTGATGACCTGAGTTCCATCCTCAGAGCCCACATGGTGGAAGAAAAACCAACTTCCACAAGTAGTCCTCTGGCCTACACATGTGCCTTGTGGCTTGCACTGGTACCCTCCCCAAACAAATGTTGCCATTTTAAAGAAAACTTGAATTGTCGTTTTCAAGATCTATCACCGGAATTCTTTTTTTTCATTTAAAATAGTTTTTTTCATACAGTTTATTCTGATTAAGGTTTTTCCCCCTCCCAGGTTTCCCAAATCTCACTCACCAAAAGCCACACCCTTTCTCTCTCATTAGAAATCAAACAAGCATCTAAAAGATGATAATGATAATAAAATAATGACAAAACAAACTGAAAAAAAGGGCAATGAAAAAGCACAGAGGACCCACGTTCAGTTCTCAGCACCCACATGGCAGCTCACAACTGTCTGTAACTCCAGTTCCAGGGGATCTGCCACCCTCACACAGACATGCATACAGACAAAACACTAGTGTACATAAAAGTAAATAAATCTTTAAAAAAAAACCAGAAAGCACCAGAAACACATACAGATGCTTAGACACACACCTTGGCCCACAAACAGTAAAAATAAAATCAAAAACCATACTATATATAACCAAAAAATCTGTAAGGCTAAAAGAAAAAAAAAAGAGGGAAACAAAGTAACTCTGAACATAGCATTAAGTCTGTTTGTGTTGCCCATCTACATGGATCTACCCAGTGAGACTACATTGGAAAAAACCTAAATTTCCCTTTGTAAGTAGTTATCAGTTGGAAATGACTTCTGAGTTAGTGATGTGGGCTTGTGTCGACTTCCCCTCTCAGCACTGGTACCTGTGGCTTAGCCCTGCATAGGCCGTGTGCATGCTGTCTCCTTCTTCTCCTTCTTTTTCTTCTTCTTCCTCTTCTTGTTTTTTTTCAAGGCAAGATTTCTCTGTGTAACAGTCCTGGCTTTCCTGGAACTTGCTTTGTAGACCAGGCTGGCCTCAAAATCACAGAGATCCACCTGCCTCTGTCTCCCAAGTGCCGGGATTAAAGGTGTGCTGACCACTACCACCTGCTGCTCCATGTCTTTAGCAGAGCGATAGAATTTTGTTTTCTCAGCTCCACGCCTCTCTAGTCTCAGGTCTGGCCACCCAGGCAGTGTCAGGTCTAGGTTCCATCTCCTGGAGTGGGCCTTAATTCCAAGCAGGTAATGGTTGGTTGCTCCCAACTTTTGTGCCACTGTTGCACCAGCATATCATGTGGACAGTCACCATTGTGGATCTCAGGGTTTGTATCTGGGCTGGTATGTACTTTTCTCACTTGGGAGCATGCTGAGTATGTTCCTGTACCACGGACATTAGTCAGTAGGGCTGAAGGTGCTAGGTAGGCATCAGTTTGACTTCTCTCTGTTTTCAGTGAGTTGTATAGGTGTTGTCTTGAGCAGTAGGGCCTTACCATCATCAATTTGTGGAGAGCCACAAGTAGCCTTGGCCATAACCTGAGTTTGGAGGTTTCCATGAGGTCCCTGTGGACAACAACTGGATTAGGTGTAACCCATTCCCAGTACTGGAAAGTTTAATTTGGTGGTGAGAGATGTCTAGGTGGGGCTCTCTCTCTCTCTCTCTCTCTCTCTCTCTCTCTCTCCCTCTCTCTTTTCTCTCTCTCGTACATCATACACACATACACACAAGGCTCAGCAGTTAAGAGCACGCCCTGTTCTTGCAAAGGACCCAGGTTCAGTTCTCAATACCCCTTGGTGACTCACAACAACCCTTAACTCCACTTCCAGGGATTCAATACTCTTTATGGCCTCTGTTGACACTGCACAGATGTATGTAGTACACATACATTTAGGTAAAGCACTCATACACATAATTTTTTAATTTAAATAACATTTTAAAATTTATTTTACATACCAATTAGTTTCCTTACCCTACTCCCCTTCTGTCCCCTCCCTTTTCCCATCCAACCCCTCCCCATCCACTCCTCCTCCATCTCCATTCAGAAAGGGACAGGCCTCCCATGCACTTGCACAAAGCATGGCACATCAAGTTGAGGCAGGACTGAGTTCCTCCCCTTATGTCAGGCAGGGCCAGATAATCCAGCGTGGGGAACATGGTGCCAGGGAGAGGTCCTGCTGTCACTGTTAGAAGCCTTACTAAGAGACAAAGCTACGTGATTGCCACATGTATGTAGAGGGCCTATGCCAGTCCCATTAAGGCTTCCTGACTGTTGGTTCAGCATCCATGAGCTCCCACAAGCTTGGGTCAGCTGTCTCTATGGGCTCCCCATCATGACCCCCTGGCTGGTACAATCCCTCCTCCCTGTCTTCCACAAGGCACTCGGAGCTCAGCACAGTGCTGGTCTGTGGATCTCTGCCTCTGCTTCCACCAGTTACTGGATAGAGTGTCTCTGATGGCAATTAGGGAAGTCACTAATCTGCTTACAGTAGATGGCCAGTTCAGGCACCCTCTTCACCATTGCTAGGATTCTTAGCTGTGGTCATCTTTGTAAATTCCTGGGGGTTTCCCTGGCACCAGGTTTCTCCCTAACCCCAAAATACCCCCCATCAAGACATCTCCTTTGTTACTCTCCACCTCCATCCTGCCTCAAACCAGCCTCCTGCACCCAGCCTGCCCACATACCCATAATTTTTTTAATTTATTAGATTTTTAAAACCAATACCAATCCAAGTTTCCACTCCCTCCCCTCCTCCCATTCCCTCCACACACCCTCCCACCCCAACCCCAACTAATCCTCAGAGAGGGTAAGGCACATTGCTTTGTGGAAAGTCCAAGGCCCTCCCTACTATATATAGGCTGAACAAGGTATACATCCAAAGAGAATAGAATCCCAAAAAGCCAGTACATGCAGTAGGAATAAATCCTGGTGCCACTGCCAGTGCCCCTCAGTCTGCCCCAGCCATGCAACTGTCACCCGCATTCAGAGGGACTGGTTTGGTCCTATGCTGGTTCCTTCCTAGTCCGGCTGGAGTTGGTAAGCTCCTATTAGCTCAGGTAAACTGTTCATACACATAAATTTTAAATATTATTTAAAAAAAGAGGACATGAAGTTGGGATGGGTTGGTGGTAAGGGTAGTTTAGGGAGGAGCTAGGTAGAAAGTTGGGGATGGATTATAATGAATACATTGCATAAACATATGAACTTTTCAGACAATTAATACATTCAAAGTATATACAAACCATGAAGTAAACAGTAATACTAAAATCTGTAGCTTTTTCAGAATTTATTGTCAAAGACATTTGTTATAGCAAAAGGAAATTCAAATCATTTTTTACATTTGCGTGTATTGAGGTTGTGTAGTTTCTTGGTCATTTGTTCCTAATGTGTTGATGTTCTTGATGCGTGTGAAATATTTCTCTGGAGAATACTGTCAAAGTAGGTGTGTCCAATGTTTTCTCCTGGCTAGATTTACGTGAAATACTCAACAGGAACACCACGCAGAGGCTACTACTTGGGTAGGGGAGTGTCAGTGATGATTTGTGCCCTACAGTTTGTAAAGCGGCTTGTGGGTGTCAAGCAGGTTTCTGTGTTACAAAGTTACTAAGTACTTCAAAGCTATGTAGATACTTTTTACCCTTAAAATTCAACCCAGAGGTTTTAGTGTCTGTTGTCCTAGTCCTGGTTCTTTTTTTTTAATTAATTAATTAATTAATTTATTAATTTATTATGTATACAATATTCTGTCTATGTGTGCCTGCAGGCCAGAAGAGGGCACCAGACCTCGTTACAGATGGCTATGAGCCACCATGTGGTTGCTGGGAATTGAACTCAGGACCTTTGGAAGAGCAGGCAATGCTCTTAACCTCTGAGCCATCTCTCCAGCCCCCTATTCCTGGTTCTTTTGTGCCTCTTTTTCCCTTTCTGCCGTACTAAGGATTGAGCCTAGCAACTCACACATCCTAGGCAAGCCCTCTACTCCTGAGCTATGGCCCCACCCCTATTGTTGATTCTTCATTGGATTAGTCATTATGGTTATATTAATTCAGTGTTAGAATGCAGAGGAGTTGCTCATCTGTCTTTGAAAATGAAGTCTGTTGCTGGTGCTGGAGAGATGGCTCAGTGACTATTGCTCCTGCAGAGGATTCAAATTCAGTTCCCAGCAGCCAGGTTGGATGGTTCACAAGCTCTAGAGGATCCAATACTTCTAGTCCTTAGGCACCTGCACTCATGTGCACATCCACACAGACATGCACACACGTAGTTGAAAATAATAAAAATGAATCTGGCTGGTGTGGTGATGTGTGTTTTTAATCCCAGCACTTGGAAGACAGAGGCAAATGGATCTTTGTACATTCAAGGCCCTCCTAACCTACAAAGCAAATTCCAGGCCAGGCAGCATACATATAGAGACCGTGTCTCAAATCAGCAACAACAATAATAATAATAAAACTTTAAAAATGGGGCGAGAGAGATGGTTCAGAGGTTAAGAGCACTGTCTGCTCTTCCAGAAGACCCAGGTTTCCCAGTACCCATAGGGTAGCTTGTAACTGTCTGTAACTCCAGCTCCAGGGGATCTGATCCCTTTCTCTGGCTTTCTCGGGTACTGTGTACATGTGGTTCATAGACATACATGCAGGCAAAATAGCCATGCACAGAAATTAAAAATAACTTAAAAAAATTTAAGTGTTTTTCTAGACTTCTATTATCTAACATCTGTCTTTGGCATAAGGATGTAGATTCCATCTACAGTGTTTAAGGCTCCCTTGGGCTGCATTTCCCTTCTGTGGTATGGATCTCCTTCATCTGAAATTAGGTTTGGCTAGCCGCAGTAGCCAAAACAGCCAGCTCGTGGTCAGCAAGAGACCCTGCCTCCCTTAATATATAAGGAGGAGAGCTGTCTTGAAAGAGACCTGATGTCGCCCCCGGCCTCCATGTATAAACACACGTGTGTGCAAGCATAAGCATGCATTTATACAGACATGCACATAACCCCGGGTCTCCATGTATACACACATGTGTGCAAGAATAAGCATGCGTTTATACAGACATGCACATAAAACACACACAAGAAAGAAAACGGAAACTGCTGTAACAACCTTGTTGCTCTTTTGTACTCTTAGAGGTTTGTCTGCAGTGTAAATTCTTTTTCTGTTGCTTTGTTTTTCAATACAGTGTTTTTCTGTGTGTAGTCCTGGAACTCATTCTGTAGACCAGGCTGTCCTCTGACTCACAGAGACCTACCAGACTCTGCCTCCTGAGTGCTGGGATTAAAGGCATGCGCCACCCCTACCCATTCAGAGTAAATTCTTAAGAGCAAGGTTGCTAGGTTAAAAACCTGTGTATACATGCTTTAAATATGCATTGTGGAAGTGTCCTCCATAAACATTATTATTTTTTTTAAATATTTATTTATTTATTATGTATACAATATTCTATGTGTATTCCTGAAGGCCAGAAGAGGGCGCCAGACCTCTTTACAGATGGTTGTGAGCCACCATGTGGTTGCTGGGAATCGAACTCAGGACCTCTGGAAGAGCAGGCAATGCTCTTAACCACTGAGCCATCTCTCCAGCCCCTCCATAAACATTATAACAGGGCTTAAAGGAGGGTGGCTCCCTTGGAAATATTGCTGCCCTGTAGATATAAGGAACTGCATTTGATCCCCAGCACTAACCTTCAAAAAGCCAGGTATGGTGGTACACACTTGCAATCCCACTTCTGGAAGGTGGAGACTGATCCTGAGGGCATACTGGCCAGGCAGCCTAGTTTAACGAGTGAGTCCCACGTACCGGTGAACGACCTTGTCTCAAGAAAACAAGGTGATGAACTGGGCATGGTAGCCATACTCCTTTAGTCCCAGTGTTTAGCAGGCGGTCTCTTGAGTCTGAAGTCATCCTGGTCAATACACTGGATACTAGTCCATCAAGGGCTACGTAGTAAGAACTGTCTCAAAAACGACAAACAGCCTAAGTGATGGCTCCTGAGGAACCACACCTAAAGCTGACCTCTGGCCTCACAATGGGAACATGATCCCACAGTTACACCTGTTGGCATTCCATCAGTTGTAAAGATCACCCATTTCCCAACTATTGCCAACAAAGTATGTGGTAATCTTGAGATCTTGCCAGTCCTATTGATGAGAACTGGTATCTCAGTGTTGTTTTAATGTGTAATTTCCATGACTGGGAGAGGGTCCTTCCCGTGTATGAGAGCGGCATCTTGGCATTTTCTGTTCCTGTCTGCCGACCACTCTACGGAGTTTCTTTCCATTCTGTGAATCGCTGGAATGTGAGGTGCAGAAGCTCTTTGTCTGTGTGTGTGCGGCTGCTGTTTCCTCCCAGATTTTCATCTGACTTTATCGTGTTCTCTCCTATGCAGAAATCTTCACTTCTGTGTATCCAAGCTGTCTCTCCGAGCTGCATTTGGTTCTAATTTATTATTAAGCACATTCTTCTATATCTACATTAAAAAGGAATTCGCTCATTTTTCTAAATGAGAATATGCATGCCTTTTTTTTTTTAAAGACAGGTGATGGAGGAAGGTCATTGGTTAAAAAAATAAAGAAACTGCTTGGCTGGTCCTCATAGGTTAGAACACAGGTGGGTGGAGAAAACAGAACAGAATGCTGGGAGGAAGAGGAAGTGAGCTCAGACTCGACAGGAAGCAGACACCTCAGAAGAGACGCCATGCCCCGCTCCTGGGCAGACACACGCGATGAAGCTCCCACCCAGAATAGACGAATGCTAGAATCTTCCCGGTAAGATGGGTGCTCACAGATTATTAGAGATGGGTTGATCCGGATATCAGAATTAGCCAGTAAGGGCTAGAGCTAAAGGGCCAAGCAGTGTTTAAATGAATACAATTTGTGTGTTGTTATTTCGGGGCATAAGCTAGCCAGGCGGCCAGGGTGCTGGGGATGCAGCCCCGCCGCTCCTATTACTACAGAATGGTGCCCAGACGTGTGGACAACTGAATCCACTGAAAGCCTGAGAAAGCTTGGGAAAGAGTAAAGCATGTTTGCTTGGTAGTGACAATTTCTCGGGTCTACTCTGATTGCTAGAAGCAAGCAAGCGCTCTCATCTAAGAGAGGCTTCCTGACTCAGCTTTAGCTGCAAAACCCTGCAGCTCATTAAGAGGTCCTGCCAAGAAACACTTAAACAGTGTTGACGAAAAGCTGAACGCATGCTTTTCAGTTTTCAGCCGTAGCAGGAAAAAAGCTGCACCATTTAAAAATGCCAGCTTTCTGGGCTGTCCTGCCAGGGCAAACTCTGACTCTTTTACGCAGGCGGTTCGTGCGGTTTGCAAGCACAGGCTGCTGAAGCTCGCTTGCTGGCAGGGACATTGAAACACTGTAGACTTGTGGCACTGAACTTGGCTACAGACAGTACCTCAGCCATGAGGCTGGAAAGCTAAGGAATGGGCTACATCTAGCTGGCAAAGCCATGGCTTTAGTCCTACTGATATTGTTTGGTAAATTGAAGACTCATGTGTTCAGAAAAAGAGAGATTTATAGTAAAGAGAGATTCAAAGACAATGAAAATTTCTAAATGGCTTACTGTGTGTTAAAAATATATGCAGACTAAAAGTTGAAGTTCTTAAAGTAAAAAAAAAAAAGGAAGAGAGTTGTTGTGTGTGGTAGTACACACCTTTAATCCCAACACTTGGGAGGCAGAGGGATATTGACCTCTGTGACTTCAAGGTGTGGTAGCACACGCCTTTAATCCTAGTGCCTACAAGGCAGAGACAAACAGATCTCTGTGAGTTCAAGGTGTAGTGTACACCTTTAATCCCAATGCTTGTGAGACAGAGACAGAAGGATCTCTGAGAGTTCAAGGACAGCCTGGTCTACAGAGTTATTCCAGGTCAAAGATATATGCTCACAAAGCAAAAAGTTAAAAGTAAAAATAAACGAAATAGAGGTTAAAACAAAGCTGTACAAAGATGGAAAATACACAGAGAATTTTGATACTGTATGCTATTATGCTCTCTTTGAATTATTTGAATGCTGAGGAAAGAGCAACAACTGCTAAAAGATATTTGTTTATAAATGCTGCTGAACTAATCCAACATAAATATTTTGAAAATGCCTTGACCTTGAAATTTGGATCTAAGGACATGATGCTTTGGAAAGGAGTTTCTTATTTTGTTTCCACAGAGGATGAGACCCTGTTCATTTCTTCTATTCCGATATGGTATGATGGACCACGTCCTCCTGAAGGGTTGCTGTGAACATCTTCAGAAAATTGCTTCATTCAACTACCAACTGAGATGACCCTGGCACACAGGTTATACCATGAAAGACCTAATTAACGATGCCCCCATTCAGCAGGAAGCAGTTTGGAGAGAAAAAACTGCGCCCATGTTCCCAAATATAGTTTATAAACATTCTTTAACATTTAAAGGGGGATATGATATAGACATGAATAATTTGTATTAGTATAGATTTTGCTTTATTGATAGAGATTTAAGGTCAATTTTGTCATATGTATATGCATATTTCTGCTATTGATTAAGATATTGTGATTGTGTAGTTCATTAAAAAATGTAATGTATAATTAAGAAATATAGATTAATGGATAATCATCAGTAATAGTCAAGTTTGTAGTCATGTTAGTTAAGATTTTCTAGATGTACATAGATATATTTTAGATAGGCATTCTTCATATTTTTCAAAGATTATAGAATATGGCATTTTAAATGTTTTAATAATTTAGGGCTTTTCATGACAATGAGACACCAATCTACTTCAAGAAGAAGATGGGCATCGAAGAGGCACCTTATGGAGTTTTGATAGCCATTTGGGCAAGAAACTGCTCTTGCCTGGACTATTGCATAAACTGGACACAGAGAACCCACAGAGAGAGGACTACTGAACTTGCCTAAAGGTGAGATGATCTTTCGGGGTTCCTGATTCATGAAAGAGTCTGCAAGACATTCTTCAGGACACAACAGATAGTGACTGAACTGCCTTTGAAATTTCCTGCTTTGTGGAAATGTCTCTGGATATCATGGGCCTGTAGGCCGAAGATGGATGCCCCAATGGTACAGAGAAACTTTGGATGACTGTCCAGGCAGCAAGATGTCTCTGTCATTTCTAGAGTTTGAAAGTTGCTTTTTTCTTGTTTGCTTAGGTAATATTGTATCTTTCTGGAGTCTTTGATGGAGTTAAGAATAATTAGTTATAGTTATAGTTTTCCTTAGTTATGATAAAGATTATTGTAATTTTTACTTGATAACTGTTTGGTTATATGTAATTATGCTATGTTAAAGTTAAAGCCTTCCTTTGTTTTTGTTTAAACAGAAAAAGGGGAAATGATGGAGGAAGGTCATTGGTTAAAAAAATAAACTGCTTGGCTGGTCCTCATAGGTTAGAACACAGGTGGGTGGAGAAAACAGAACAGAATGCTGGGAGGAAGAGGAAGTGAGCTCAGACTCGACAGCTCTCCTCTCGGAAGCAGACACC
Organism: Microtus oregoni; assembly: GCF_018167655.1. NCBI lineage: Eukaryota > Metazoa > Chordata > Mammalia > Rodentia > Cricetidae > Microtus > Microtus oregoni. Next base: position 24,505,458 of record NW_024543088.1, read on the forward strand.
TCAGAAGAGACGCCATGCCCCGCTCCCGGGCAGCACATGCAATGAAGCTTCGACCCAGAATGGACGTAGGCTAGAATCTTCCCGGTAAGACCGGTGCTCACAGATTATTAGAGATGGGTTGATCTGGATATCAGAATTAGCCAGTAAGGGCTAGAGCTAAAGGGCCAAGCAGTGTTTAAATGAATACAATTTGTGTGTTATTATTTCGGGGCATAAGCTAGCCAGGCGGCCAGGGTGCTGGGGATGCAGCCCCGCCGCTCCTAATACTACAGACAAGCCTTATTGTCTCACTAGGTTGGCCTGGAACTTACCATGCACCCAACGTAACTTCCCACTCCTAATCCCCTTGCCTCAGCCTCTCAAATGTTGTGATTCCAGATGTGTGAGTTGGGTCATGGAATCTGGTCCCATCTTTTGCAATAAGATCTCCCTGACAGAATCAAAGTGGTCTCAAAAACCTCAGTTTCCATTCTTCTGCTTGCTTCATCGGTCTTTGCATATTTCATTTATTCTTACATTTTCCCAGCTTGTTTCATAATGATATCCTGAAATAGAAGGGGCCAACTCTGCACTTACTGCTGTGCCTTGGGCACAGACATGCATGGACAAAGCAGGAACTCACTTTTATTATTTCTAGTTTACAAATCTTGAGGGGGTGCAACATGGAGGAGGCTTACCCAAGACAAAAAAAACTAGATCCAAACCATGGCCTGGGATTGACTCTAAAACTCACCTTTAACTGCTGCTCTACAGGGCCTCTCAATGTAGGGATTTCCACTGTAATCCCCAGATCCCTTTATCAAAGGGAAAATGATGCTATTTAAATTGGTTCCTAACTTCTTTCCCTTGGGGAATGACTCCTTAAGCACGTGATGGCTGCTTGTGCCTTTTCTCCTTAGATTCCCACCTTCAGATACAAACTCTAAAGGAGAGGGTCCTTTAGCAACTGTAATGTCTGCTGACCCACAATGTAGGGCTCTGCTCTGGAGAATTGTTATCTAGGTTAGAGAAGAAAAGTCAGGAATTGTGTCCCTTGTGGTTAGAACAGCTGGTTCACAGACCGCAGTGGGAAATCAGCAGGGAAGCCAAGTATATACCTAGACTCCATCCGCATGGCAAGCCTTAAAGGAGAGGCTACAGAGGGACTTGAGCTGTTGGTTAAGTTTTGACTCATGGAAGGTAATGAATGACCAATCTTCCCTTCATGAATATTCTAGCCTTAGCATAGTGTAATTGCTCATAGTAGCAATTTTATAGCATCGTAGATCAGACTTCTTTGCGTTGAGTCTTGGAGAACGACTAAGGTCTGGATGGCAGAAACACCAAGAGCTGTTTGTCTAACAAGTGCCTTAGTGTGCTTTCTGTTGCTGTGGTGAAAGTGCTGGCCAAAAGCAGCTTGGGAAGAAAGGGTTTATTTCAGCTTGCAGCTGTAGTTTCATCCTGAGGGGAAGTCAGGGCAGGAACTAAAGCAGAGAACATGAAGGCATGCTGCTCACTGGCTTGCTCCGTCATGGCTCACTCAGCCTGCTTTCGTATGTAGTCCAGGACCACCACAGTGGGCTGGGCCCTTCTGCATCAATCAAGAAAATGCCCTCACAGTGTTGCCAAAAGGTCAATCTGATGCAGGCAATTTCTTAATGAAGTCCTTTGCTCCTAAATGACTCTAGCTTGTGTCAAGTTTAGATAAAAAAGAAAGAAAGAAAAAGGAAGGAAGAAAGAAAAAGAAAAACTACTGAACTACCTAGTACTGTAAATTTCTGTTACTGGTACAGTGGCCTTTTAAATACAACATATGCTCCCTTTCCACAAACCATGGGGGTTTAGTCTTTATTCATGGCTTCTGACTTCTGCACTAGACTTCCCTGACATTCTGGTTCTGTTCCCTGCTTCCTCCCATTTGGGTTGGATTATTCCTTTAGTACAAGAGGCCATAAAGGAAAGTGCTGTGTCAGCATCAGAAGACCCAAAGTTGAACTCCCTAATGTTCACTACTGCTTGTTCTTTGTATCATGTTAAAGTGGTCTTTTGCCTTCTTTCCACCCCACCACCCCGCCTTATTGGATTGGGGTGTATAAGCATATGGAAAATAAATGCAGGCAAATTCAGTATTCACTGGATTGCCCTCCAGATTCTATCCTGTGTCTCTATTCCTTTTGTATCTCTGTTCTCTCTGCCTGGTGTTTCTAATCCACATACCCCTACCCTGGAACGTGTGAACCCCATCCAGGTTGGACCCTGACAGATGTCGCCCCAACGTGGGACCCCGACACATGTGCCACCATAGCCTACTGGATAATAAAGTCTTTAAAAATCACCTCCCTGGGGCTGGAGAGATGGCTCAGTGGTTAAGAGCATTGCCTGCTCTTCCAAAGGTCATGAGTTCAATTCCCGGCAGCCACATGGTGGCTCACAACCATCTGTAATGAGGTCTGCTGCCCTCTTCTGGTCTGCAGACATACAGACAGAATATTGTATACTGTATACATAATAAATAAATAAATATTTAAAAAAAATCACCTCCCTTCAGCCAGCAGGAGCACTCAGGAGGCAAAGCTTTCATCAAGCCTGACAACCTGAATTCAATCCCTGGGAGCCATGCGTCGGAAGGAGAGAGATGACTACATACTGCCTTCTGACTTCTGCTTGCATACACATACATATATAATATACATATATACACACAACACACAAAATGTAATTTAAAAAAATTAAATCTTCTTCCTTTATGTGAAAAACATGTTTTAGAAACGACCCCAGAAGTGCTTTGAGAAACTGCTGCGTTGATTGACTCTTGCCCAGAAGAGCCAGTACTACAGCAAAATCAGAAATGCCCTTGTCTGCCAGCATTATTCAGATAGGCTAGTCAGGGGCCTGTGAGATGGCTCAGCAGTGGGGACTGGAGAGAGCTCAACAGTTAAGAGCACCAGCTGTTCTTCCAGAGGACCCAGGTTCAATTCCCAGGACCCAATGGCAGCTCAAAGCTGTAACTCCAGATCCAGAGAATCTGACACCTTCACACAGACATACACGCAGGCAAAACACCAGTGCACATAAAGAAAAAAATTTTTTAAAAGGCTTAGCAGTAAAAGTGCTTCCCAGGTAGACCTGACATTCTGAGTTCAATCCCCAGAGCCCACAGGGAAGGCGAGAAATGACTCCCTATGGCTGTCCTCCAGCCTCCACACAGGTGTTACCACGCACACATGCACACATGTGCACACAGTAAATTTAAATTAAAAACTTGAAAACAGGCCATTAGCATAATGCTCCTGCAGTGGTGACTGCCACATGTAGATGGCTTCCTATTTTCCTCTCTGGTTTTTGGACAGGGCTTCTGATTTAGCCTAGGCTGTTCCACAGTTCCATAGTTCCATAGCCCAGGCTATTATCATAGTTACATAGCCCGTTGTTACATAGTGGGGCTGACGTCGAGCCCCTGCCTGGTCCACTGTTTCCATGTAAGCCCCATCATGCCCAGCTCTCACCAGATCTAGGCATAAACCAGGCCCTCCCTTTGCCAAAGTGGCTCAGAGAAGACTGGACTCCAGCTGGCCCCCAGACTCCCCAAGGAAGACAGGGCCAGCAGCCTTCCCTTCTGCTCCAGTCTGAGCAGGGCATTTCTATAGTCTCATAGAATGGTGTAGCAGCTGTACTTTGGCTCAGTGTGAAGTATTTTTAAAGGCTTGTTTAGAAAGCTTTCCCACCTTCTTTAATATTTAATACACAAGGGTTTTTTTTAATCTGATAACACATCATGAAATAATGGAATCAGTGAGGAACATGATTCATTTGCAACATCCGTGCTGGAGAGGGGAGGCAGGCCCAGGTGAGAGCCGTGTCTCCAAGGCTCTGATGGCCCGCAGGCTGGCAGTTCTGCTGTTGGCTTATGGCAGTAAGGAGTTTATTCTCTCCTTCCTTTTAGTTTTTCTGTCTGTTTGGTTTCACCTTTTGAGACAGGGTCTTATTCTGTAGCCCAGGCTGGACTAAAACTCACTATGTAGTTCAGGCCAGCCTCACACTCACAACATTCTTGCCTCCTCTCCCGAGTGCTGGGATCACTGGGGTGAGCCACTTCACCCAGCAGGTTTTGTTTGTCTACCAGTGGCCCTGGGAATGTATCTCAGGGTCCTTGAGCATGGTGCAGAAGTGGCTGTCACTGCCCACCTCCTCGGCCCTTGGAATTGTGAACTGTCCAACTCGGTTACTTCTAGAAACACTTGCCGGAAGCCAAAGTAACTTAGTATAGGGTCAAAGTCAGTGCTTTTGTTAACAGACCTGAGCAGGCTTTCTGGGGTACGCTATTAACTAAATGAAAAGCAGCATTGCCTGAAAAATTGCGAACCACGCTGGGTGGTGCACCCCACACCCATGAACCCGGCACTCAGGAGGCACAGACAGGAGAATGGAGACATCCAGGTCAGCCTGGGCTACGAAGCGAGACCCTGCCTCAAAATAATCAAGGACTGAAAAAGTACCTCAGCAGTAGAACTCTTGCCTAGTATGCACAAAGTCCAGCACTGCAAAAATAATATTAATAGACTTAATAAGCTAAGTCTGTTTAAAAATGAAGAAGAAAGAACATAAAACCTAGACCCTAATTCTTACCAACTCTCACCCTGTGGACTTGAACTTGGGCTAGTTCTGGGATTCTAGGCATGAACCACCACATATATGAACACATACATTGTCTATTTCCTACTGTTCTATGAAACATTAATTTTATTATGTTTAATAGAATTAGATTGGCACATTTCAAAATGTCGTTGCATCATCTAACTTAACTTTTTAAAATAAATTTATATTTATTCATAAGTACTCTCTGTTTCATTTTATTTAAAAGTTTCACAGTTTTATATTATCCCCTACCATGACCATGGCCCCTGTCACTCCACCTGAGGACAGCACAGAGCCCTGCACAGGGAGCACTACCCACCTCACCATGACCACCCAGGGAGCACTGTCCACCTCACCATGACCACCCAGGGAGCACTGCCCACCTCACCATGACCACACAGGGAGCACTGTCCACCTCACCATGACCACACAGGGAGCATTGTCCACCCTCACCATGACCACACAGGGAGCACTCTCCACCCTCACTATGACCACACAGGGAGCACTGTCCACCCTCACCATGACCACACAGGGAGCACTGTCCACCTCACCATGACCACACAGGGAGCACTGTCCACCTCACCATGACCACACAGGGAGCACTGTCCACCTCACCATGACCACACAGGGAGCACTGTCCACCTCACCATGACCACACAGAGATCACTGTCCACCTCACCATGACCACACAGGGAGCACTGTCCACCTCACCATGACCACCCAGGGAGCACTGCCCACCTCACCATGACCACCCAGGGAGCACTGTCCACCTCACCATGACCACACAGGGAGCACTGTCCACCTCACCGTGACCACACAGGGAGCACTGTCCACCCTCACCATGACCACACAGGGAGCACTGCCCACCTCACCATGACCACACAGGGAGCATTGTCCACCTCACCATGACCACACAGGGAACACTGTTCACTTCACTGTGACCACTCAGGGAGCACTCTCCACCCTCACTATGACCACACAGGGAGCACTGTCCACCTCACTATGACCACACAGGGAGCACTGTCCACCTCACCATGACCACCCAGGGAGCACTGCCCACATCACCATGACCACACAGGGAGCATTGTCCACCTCACCATGACCACACAGGGAACACTGTTCACTTCACTGTGACCACTCAGGGAGCACTCTCCACCCTCACTATGACCACACAGGGAGCACTGTCCACCTCACCATGACCACACAGGGAGCACTGTCCACCTCACCATGACCACACAGGGAGCATTGCATTGTCCACTTCACCATGACCACACAGGGAACACTGTTCACCTCACCATGACCACACAGGGAGCACTGTCCACCCTCACCATGACCACACAGGGAGTACTGTGTAGGGATAAGTCCCGCCCCTTGGGGGGCGTGTTCGCCTCAGGCTAATGTTTGCCTATAAATTTGGCGAGCGTGCTCCCAGCCGTCGCTTCTGCTTTCCTGGTCTCCGTGGGAACGGTGGTTCTGTAAGTCTCCATTAAAGCTATATATATATTTTTACAATCTGTCTGCATTAGCTTATGCCGCTACAGCGCTGTCTACCTCACCATGACCACATAGGGAGCACTGTCCACCCTCACCATGACCACACAGGGAGCACTGTCCACCTCACCATGACCACACAGGGAGCATTACCATTCTCACCCTGACCATCTGCCATCAAAGGACCACTGACAAATAGGTATCTGAGGACTTGTGGGAACCTTCTAGCTTTCTATTATCATTATTTTTACTTATATTGATCCTTTGTGGATTTGACATCATGCATTCCGATCCCACTCATCTCCTTGTCCCCTCATATCCGACCTCTACTCTTGCAACCTTTCCCCCAAAACAAAACAATATTGGAAAGAAAAAAACAAACAAAACAGACAAACAAAAAGAGAAGAATCAGCTCCTTGAAGCTGTAGTGTGGCCCTGTGGGTCACATCGTGCACCTTTTAGTCCATTCATCTGCCACGAGTCATTGGTCTTGCTCGAGGCCTCTGCATTCTGCTACAACCCCGATGATGGTCTCTCACTGGGGCTCCTCCTGGATATGCTGTCCTGTGTCATGGAGATCCTGCAGTTCTGGATCTGTAGGCTTACCTCCTTCACGTGTATTGGAGCCCACAAGATCCACAGTGAATGCACAGCTGACAGACTTAGGCGGGTCCACGGGAAGTGCATCCGTCCACGTCCACATGGAATAATCCATTTTGCAGAGCTGCAGGAACACTTGTCTCTTGGAAAAGTCACTGTCATATCTGTGGAAACCTTGTGAAGCCACGATTCTTCCCTTCAAAATGGGATTCATACCCAGAATACCTCAGTAGTGTGACTTCTACACAGGCAATGGAGCGACCTTGCTCAGTTCCCCCATACCACAAGGCCTTGGAGAGATGATGGAATTCAATTCACTCTTTGTTCTAACAGTCAAATTTACATAGAATCAATCCCACAAAATTACCTGCTAACAGACCACATAAAAGAAATTTCTGTAGGAGACAGGCACTGAGCAGGAAGGCAGCACGTCCCCAGTTTTGCTAACAAACAAATCTGGGCGTCCTCAAAGCTAGTTATCACCAAAGAGATTAGATGAGGAGAATGGGTGAGTCCAGGATTCAGGGATGTTTAGTAACTTTATCTAATGGTTTGGAGTATCAGGTACTTCCCCTTGGATGCTGCCCTTTCCTGGGTCGGGTCACCTGTTCCAGAGTACTGCTTTGTCAGGTTCTACCTGCCCCCTTTTGTGATTTTAATATGTACAATATTATTGTCCTTCCCTGCGGAATTTTCCAACCAGCTTTCCGCCGTGGTCAACTACCCAGGTGAGCTCTTCAGCACTGTCTCAGCCAGCTCACTCAACGCAGCCTACAGCAACCTACTCTCGGGTCCTCAGATCCAGGTCACCCACACTCACACCACCAGGGCCAGCTCTACTATTCTGCCCAGGCGAGGTACAGGGCTTCTCTCCCGATTACTGTATCTCAACACCCTCAGGGATGTCTCACCTGCACCCCAACAACAGGGTCAGCTCTAGTGTGCTGCCCAGACAGGGTACAGAGCCTGCTCTCCTGTGTACCGCTGCCAATGAGGGTCAGGGCTAGCTCCCCCATTCTCCTGGCCCTGGGGCCAGCTCTCTCACCTGCTACAGGTGGTAATGGGTTGCAGAGAGGGCATCTTTTTCTCTCACCCTTGCCGCCACATGGCAGACAAGGGGGGGGGGGCAGGGTCTGCTCTCCTGTTCTCATGCTCACCTGCATACCCAACAAAGAGGGTCAGCTCTAGTATGCTAGCCAGGTGAGGTGCACACCTGTGTTGAGGTGTGGGGCCATCTTTCCCAAGCACACCTAAGGGAGGTTTAAGGGGGTCACTCTCCCGTGAGGGATGGGGCCAGCTCTCCTGCTGTAGTATCCTGTAAGGGGCAGAGCCACTGAAAGGTGGGCTGGCTCAGCACAGCATGGTTCCAATGACCCCACCCCCTGTGATAACACAGGCCACGGATGTCATCACAGACCCCAGCTACAGCAGGTCCATGGACCCAGACACGGCCTTCAGCAGAAGCTCAAGCCCAGATGTCACCATGGCCCCCATAGCAGCATAGGCCACCTAGATCAGTATGGCCCTGGTAGCCACCTGGTCCTTGGACAACAACATGGTCTGAGGTGGCTGACCACACCCTGGATATCTGCAGAGCCCTTGGTGGTAACAGATCCTTGGACATTGCCCAAAACCATGCCGCTGCCAGGCGTGGACCCAGACATGGTCCCAGACAGTAGCCCCCCCCCCAGGCCTGATGTTCCCATGGCCCCAGGTGGCGACACAGCCCACCCATGTCAATATGGCCCCCAGCAGCGGCATGATCCTCAGACACCAACATAGTCTAGGTGGCTGACCAGAACGCGGTCATCCATGCTGTCTTAGTAGTAACAGGAGTCACAGACATAAACCCAGACCCTGGCTGCTGTGGGGCCACTGATCCAGACATGGCCCATGGCAGTAACCCTGGTCTGGACATCACCATGGCCCCAAGTGATAGCACAGGCTATTCAGGTCAGCATGACCCCAGTGGCGGCATGACCCTTGGACACCCTTAAGTCTACAGATTGCAACCTACACATTGAGCATCTGTGTGGTCTTCAGTGGGAACATGGGCTAGGGACATCAATACAGACCCTGTGGTAGAACCACGGACCCAAACATTGTCCTAGACAGCAGCCAACACTCAGATGTCACCATAGTCTCAGGTGGCAATGCAGACCACTCAGATTGGCATGGTTCCTGCAGCAGAGTCGCTCTTGGACACCAACATTGCCCCAGGTGGCAGCCAAGACCCCTGCATCTGCTTGGCCTTCAGTGGTATCAGGAGCTATGGACACAGGCCCTGGCTGCTGCAAGACCATGGACCTAGACATAGTCACCCAGGCCTAGATGTCACCATGGCCACAGGTGGCAGTGCAGGCCATTCAGATTGGCCTGGCACCCATAGCAGCAAGGCCCCAGGTAGCGAACCAGACTGTAGAACTCTGCACAACCTGTGACAGGAGACACAGACATCAAGACAGACCTCCTGGGCTGCTTCAGGGTCTTGGACCAAGACCTCGTTCTTGGCAATAACCCAAGCCCAGACGTCACCTTGGACTTGGGTGGCTAGCAGGCCATTCACATTAGCCTGTTCTCACTATCATCGCTTCTTCAGATCTGCCTCCCTCCCTAGCCCATGAACCGTTCCCTCTCTCTCTCTCTCCCACCTCCCCACCCTGTACTCATGCACCATAATGGTGCCCAACTGAAACTTCTAGCTTTATAGGGGATTCATTCCTATACTCAGAAGCTGCACCCAGCCCTAGATGAGCTAGGACCACTATTTTAATTTTAAGATTTCTTTATTTTTAGTTCTGAATGTGTGTGTGTGTGTGTGTGTGTAAATGTGTGCCACATGTATGCAGGTGCCCATCCATAAAGGCCAGAAGAGAGTGTCAGATCTCCTAGAGATGGAGTTACAGGTTGTTATGAACTTTGAGCTGCCCTGGGTGGCTGCTGGGAATCAAACTTGGATCTTCTGGAAGAGCTCTTAACCACTGAGTCATTTCTCCAGTTCCCCCATGCTCCAAAAATTATCTTTGTTTTTTGCTTTGTTTTGTTTTGTTTTTGTTTTTTTAGACCAGGTCTCACTATGTAGCTCTGATAAACCAGGCTGTCATGAAACTCACAGAAATCTGCCTGCCTCTGCCTCCTCAGTGCTGGGATTAAAGACGTGTACCTCCACACCTGACTTAGGACCACTTCCAATATCCCAGGTGCACATCAACACTGAGGAACCCAAGACTGGACCTCAAGTACCCATTTAGCCTACCCAAAACCTGAGAAATTGGAGCAACAGCAGAGACTCAAACGCCTCCTCAACAAAGGCGGGGCAGATTCCATGCTAAAAAATAAATGCCAGTGATCTCATTGCAGATGCCAGGGTCCCATCACAAGAGAATAAACATGAAACCAAGATGGTGTGTCTCCTTCAAACATTAGTATTCCCATAGTGATGTTCCCTGGGAAAGCCAACTCAGATGACACACAAGAACGTGTATTCAAGCCGGGCGGTGGTGGCGCACGCCTTTAATCCCAGCACTTGAGAGGCAGAGGCAGGAGGATCTCTGTGAGACCAGCCTGGTCTACAAGAGCTAGTTCCAGGACAGGCTCCAAAACCACAGAGAAACCCTGTCTCGAAAAACCAAAAAAATAAATTAAAAAAAATTAAAAAAAAGAACGTGTATTCAAAATAATAATTTAAAATATATTCCAGGAACATAATGAGGATATAAATAAATGCCAAAATGGAAACTAATAGAACACAAACAGTTGGGTGAAATGAAACCATTCAATATATGGAAATAGAATTTAATAAGGAGGCAAAGAATTTCTGAACAACCCCACCCCCTGCAAAATAAAACTGGAAATGAAAATTTTAGGAAATCAAATAAAAAACTCAATGGAAGGCATCACCATCAGAACAGATCAAATGGAAGAGAGTTTCAGGACTTATAGACAGGGTAGAGGAATTAGACCACTGAGCCAATGAAAATTATTTATGTGTATATGTGTGTGTGTGTGTGTGCGTGTGTATATGTGTGTGTGTGTGTGCGTGTGTATATGTGTGTGTGTGTGTGTGTGTGTATTAGCCACCTGGTCCTTGGACACAAACATGATCTGAGGTGGCTGACCACACCATGGATATCTGCAGAGCCCTTGGTGGTAACAGTATCTATGGACATTGCCCAAAACCATGCCACTGCCAGGCATGGACCCAGACATGGTCCCAGACAGTAGCCTCCCCAGGCCTGATGTTTCCATGGCCCCAGGTGGTGACACAGCCCACTCATGTCAGTATGGCCCCCAGCATATATATATGAATGAATGGGGCATGCAAGAACTCTGGAATGCTATTAGAAAAGACCAAGCCTGTAACTAATAGGTATAAAAGAAAGAGAAAAACTCAGGTTAAAGGCACAGAAAATATTTGCAACAAAATCATAAAATGTCCCCAAAATACAGAACACTAAACATATAGAACAAAGAAAAGATATTGAAAGCTGCAAGAGAAAAAAACCACATCACATATAAAAGCAAAGACATCAGAATAACAGCTGATTTTTTTCAATAGCACTTTAAGATCCAGAAGAGATTGGGTTGACATACTACAAGTTCTGAAAAACTACAGGTGCCGTCCCAGGCTACTATACCCAGCAAAATTATCTGTCATCCCCAAAGGAGAAAGAAAACTTTTTACAGTACTAGCAGGTTAAAGAAATGTATGATCAGCCAGGCAGTGGTGGTGCATGCCTTTAATCCCAGCACTCAGGAGGCAGAGGCAGGCAGATCTCTGTGCATTTGAGGTCAGCCTGGTCTACAAAGTGAGTTCCAGGTCAGCCAGCCTTCAGAAAGAGAGAGAGAGAGAAAGAGAGGGGGGAGCAGGGAGGTAGGGAAAGAAAAAAAGAAGGAAGGAAGGGAGGGAGGGAGGGAGGGAGGGAGGAAGGAAGGAAGGAAGGAAGGAGGGAAGGAAGGAAGGAAGGAAGGAGGGAGAATTGTGACCACCAGACCAGCTCTACCAGAGAATGCTGGAAATGAATGCTTAGGACTGAAGAAAGGGAAAAACATATCCAAGAGATAATATAACACACACACATGCACACACACACTAGGTCAGTGGTAAAGCAGAATAGAACAAGAAAACAAATCCCACCAAATCAACAAAATGATAGGAATCAACATATACCTTGAATAATAATCTTGAGCATCAATGGCCTCAACTTCTCAACCAAACGGAGCAAAATCCACAGACTAGCAGGCTGAATTGCAAAGTTGAGTCCTGGACTGGAGAGATGGCTCTTCCAGAGGACCCAGGTTTGGTTAATAGTGCCTACATTGGGGGGCTCAAAACTGCCTGCAACTCCACCTCCATGGAATCTAAGGGTATCTGCAGTCACATGTGCATATGTCCACAAAGTGACACACACAGCATTAATACCAATGAATGGGACCTTATGAAACTAAAAAGCTTTTGTACAGTAAACAACGCCATCATTCAGGGAAGAGGCAGTCCACAGAATGGGGGAAAATCTTTACCAGCTATACGTCTGACAAAGGGTTATTATCTAGACTATACAAACAACTCAAAAAAAAAAGCTGAACATCAGGAACACAGTTAAAAATGGGGCATAAAACTAAACAGAGAGGTCTCAAAAAAGAAATGCAAATCACAAAAAACCCACATTTTTGAAAAATGTTCAACATCTTTAGCCATCAGGAGAAAGCAAATCAAAACTATTGAGTGTTCATCTTACTCCTATCAGGATCTCTCTCTCTCTCTCTCTCTCTCTCTCTCTCTCTCTCTCTCTCTCTCTCTCTCATTTCAAGACCGTGTTTCTCTATGTAGTCCTGGCTGTTCTGGAACTCACTTTGTAGACCAGGCTGGCTTCAAACTTACAGAGATCCTCCTGCCTCTGCCTCCTGAGTGCTGGGATTAAAAATGTACACCACTACCACCAAGTCCCAATCAGGATCTTAAAAAAATAAATAAATAAATCTGATGGTCATGGCCCACACCTTTAATCCCAACACTCGGGAAGCAGAGGCAGGCAAATCTCTATGTGTTTGAAGCCAACCTGGTCTACACAGCTAGTTCCAAGACAGCCAGGGCTACACAAAGAAACCCTGTCTCAAACAAACAAACAAACAAATAAATCATGCTGGGGTGTAGTGCCTATAGTCCCAGCACTTGGGAGGCAGAGGTAGGTAAATTTCTGAGAGCTCAAGGCCAATTTGGTCTACAGATCAAGTTACAGATCAGCTAGGGCTTCAGACTCAGCTCATTGCAGTAGCTTGAATGTAATTGGCCCCCATAAACTCACAGGAAGTGACACCATTAGGAAGTGTGACCTTGTTGAGTAGGTGTGGCCTTGTTGGAGGAAGTGTGTCACTGTGGGCGTAGGCTTTGTTCAAGCTACACCCAGTTTGGACACAGACTCTTTCCTGTTGCCTGCAGATCAAGATGTAGAACTCTCAGCTCCTTTCTCCAGCTCCTTGTCTGTTTGCATGCTGTCTTGCTTCCTGCCATGACAATAATTGGGCAACCCTCTGAACTATAAGAGAGCCTTCCTTAAATATTTTCCTTTATAAAATTGTGGTCATGGTGTCTCTTCACAGCAAAAGAAACAAGACACTTACTCACTGTTATTGAGGGTGTAACACGGTACAGCCACTATGGACATCAGTCTGGGGGTTCCTCAAAAACCTAGAAATAGCATATGCATCACCCAGATACACCACTCCTAGGCTATCTCCCAAGGACTCTATATCCTACCACAGAGAAACCCGCTCTTCTATGTTCACTGCTGCTCTGTTCACAATCGCCAGGAAATGGAAACAGCCTGGATGCCCAGCAGCTGATGAAGGGATGCTGAAAATGTGGCTCATACACACAATGAAATATTATTAAGCTGTTAAGAAAAATAAAATTATTAAATTCATAGGCAAATGGATGGAGCTGAAAATAGTCACTCTTAGCGGTACCCAAACCCAGGAAGATAAAGGCCACATATTCACTCTTGTGTGTGGATGCTAGTTTTCAGTCTTTAAATGTGTGTTGAAATTGAAGTACCTTGAAAAGTCAGGAAACTGGGGAGGGGCCATGGGGGGTTTCAGTGGAGGGGAGATACAATGCAGGTGGCGGGAGAGAGAAAGAGTAATGGGAGAGGCAGGGTTAAGTGGAGGCAGGTGAGAGGGTGGGTAGGAGAGCGAGCATGGGAAGGACAGCTAATGCTGAAGACCTTTGCTAGAGCCACATGGAAACCTACAGCTGCAGAAGTTCCCTAAAACTTATACACACATAAAAAGTTTAAATGGAGTTAGTCTGTAATGTGGGGGTGGCAGTGTCTGTTCCGTAGACCACAGGCATCAAATAAATCCATTTATTAAGTAGGGGTTACCACTTATTGAGCTGTTGGACAACTGGGCCCTGGAAGTCTCCCAAGTATTACAGGCTATTGTCAATATACTTGGTTACTCTCTAGAACTTGATAGTAAGACACTACTAAGAAAGACATAACATACTTTAACCATAGAACATGGAGAAATGAAGACAGTACTGCTGAGGATTATTATTTTCAGGTGTGTTACTTTTGTTTATGCCTCATTTGATTAACTGTGAAGCTGTGATTCCTAGTCTGTCTAAAACACCTGGTGGGCTAATAAAGCGCTGAATGGCCAATAGCAAGGCAGGAGCATGGATAGGCGGAGCTGACAAGCAGAGAGGATAAATAGGAGGAGAAATCTGGGCAGGAGCAATGAGAGAACAAGGAGAGGAGGACACCAGGGGTCAGCCACCCAGCTACACAGCAAACCACAGAGAAAGAAGTAAAGAAAGGTATGCAGAAATAGAGAAGGATAAAAGTCCAGAGGCAAAAGGCAGTGGGGATAATTTAAGAAAAGTTGACGAGAAACAAGCCAAGCTAAGGCCGGGCATTCATAACTAAGAATAAGTCTCTGTGTGAGATTTATTTGGGAGCTGAGTGGCAAGCTCCCCCCCAAGCCAGAAGAATAAAATGTCGCATAACCCAGTACTGACCTGGATGGAAGATTCATCCTACTCTCTGGCTTTCATGGTGTTGGGAAGTGCTGTGCACAGTACTGGGAGAGAAAAGTAACCGCTTGTCTTACCAAACTATGAGACCTGTGAGCTACGACAATGACTCGTCTTGCACGATAAGCCCACTGTTGCAATAATGGCCCAGATGTCATGGGAGTAACCAACCAGTGGATTTAAGGAGCACTACAAAAGACAAGACCCCTGCCTGATATTGTTAACTGAGCCAAGAACCCAGGACGGGGTAAGCCATGGGCCCTAGAGGAAAGTTTACTACCCTTACACAACGAAATGGCCATAAACTACCACCTGAGCACTTCCCTTTATACCCACAGAGTGTCCCTCAATCCCCATCCAGAAAATCTGCTTTTTGTAGTAGATGGTAATTAATAGAGAGACTGCAAGTGGTTGACATGCAGAGAATAAAAGACTGTGGAGTGCTCAGCTCTAAAAGGTATAACTTTATCACATGCGCGCGCGCACACATACACACACACACACACACACACACTCACGTCCCACTCAGGTCATTGTGGAAGAGGGGGCAGTAAGAAAAGATTGTAAGAGCCAGAAGCAATGGATGCCTACAGCAAACGTATTTTCTGGGCGTGAACTCACAGCAGCTGTGCCTACAAGCACACGGTCTACACACAAGAACAGACCAGCTAAAATTCCAGTGTGGGTGGGAGAGGTCATGAAGTCAACCCTTTATCTGAGGCAATACTGGCAACTAATGGGTGCTGGTGAGATTTTCCACGGATGCAGCCCTTGAGAAGCTACCCATGCTCCTCTTTTTTCTTTCTTTTCTTTTTTTTGACAGGGTTTCTAGCTTTGGAGCCTGTCCTGGAACTAGCTCTTGTAGATCAGGCTTGCCTTGAACTCACAGTGATCCACCTGCTTCTGCCTCCTGAGTGCTGGGATTAAAGGTGTGTGCCTCCGCCACCACCCGGCTTTCCAGTAGCCTCTGGTACTATGTATTCAAAGCTAGCCTGGTCTACATTGGGAGTTCCAGGCCAGTCTTAAAAAAAGAAAAGTTGGATATCTGGAGAGATGCTGTTTTGAAGTCAGAATTTTTAAATGATTGCAATACTCTAAAGGCTTGGAGAGAACAGCACACCCAAATATTTTCTGGGTTTCCTTCTAAGTGGTGTGAGTATGGATGATCAATGAGGAAACATTCTGGCTGGAGAGCATGGCTCGCAAGTTGTCTTGGCTGCCAAGTCTACCTGATTTCTGGAGCTGCTGGGATCAAATGAGAAAGTCCAGCATGGCTGGAAATAAACACCTTCTACACACGGTGTTTGGAATGTTTGGTCCCAGGACCCCATGGTCCCCTGGAGACTCTCAGGCTCAACCCCTGCTGCCTTCATGATGGACAGAATATATTCCACGCCCTTGGCTGGGGTTTTACCGCAGAGCTTACTGTGGCCAGTGGATTGAGGCATGTGCAGAGAAAGGAAAGGCCTGAAGTAGACCAGCAAAACTGGTCTCTTTCCCTTGTCCTCCTGCCCTTTGCTTTGAGAATAGCATGTTTTGAGTAAACTGTTGTCCAGAGAATGAGAAATATATATATATATATATATATATATATATATATATATATATGAAACATGGGCTCAACCTACAGCCCTAAGTTTAAATTATATCCAACCGTTGTTTGAAGCTTAATGTCAGCCAACCTGAAGACACATGGTGAGAAATAAATGACTGTTATTTTAAGTCCCTATGTTATGAAATTGTTTTATGTAGAATTATTATGGTTAACTGATGCTTAAGAATAGAATCACATTATAGTTCAGGCTAACCTCAAACTCGTGATAATTCCCCTGCCTTAGCCTCTCAAGTGTGAACTTCATGCCCAGCACTGTATCTTCCTGGTGTCTGAAATACAAGCTGAAATTTGCTTTCACACCAGGGTTCTAGGATCTGCGGGTATTCAACGTCTGAAGAAAGCGTGCGATAAAGCTTCGTATATAATGCAACCCACTTCATCTCATGGTGTGATAGCAAGTCTCCAGTGAGGAGGGGAATGTCTACCCTAAGAAATACACGACATTCTGAGGAGGAAATAAAAGGAACACAAACGCCACGCCTAAAGTATAGGATTGGGAAGAAAGGTGGATGTGAATCAGGTGTGGTGCAGGGGATAAGCCATGAGTAGAGAAGCAATAGCCTGGTATACAGAACTCAAAAGAAAGCCTTTCTTTGGGGCCACGGAGAAGCATTCTGCTCCTCAAGAGGCCACATCAAAGACATATATATAAAGAATAGATAAACTCAGAAACCTTAAGCAGCTGGGGAGATAGCTTCATCAGTAAGTGGTTTGCAGTACCAATATGAGGACCTAAATTTGATTTTCCAGCACCCATGTAAAAGCGGGTTACAATAATCCCAGCACTGGGGAGGCAGAGACAGGGGTCTCCAGGGCTGGCTGAGCAGCCAATCTAGTGAAATTAACCAGCTTCAGGTCTAAGGAGAGACCCTGACTCAAAAGATAAAGTGGGGAACAATCGAGAAAGATACTTAACGTGACCTCTGACATGCATGCACACATGTGTGTACACATTCCCCCCCACAATATACATATGTACATATATGTAGGCAGCCCTAAGTATGTGAAGTCCTTGAGTAAATGTGTGCTATTAACTTAGGCACAGCCATGTTGAGGATGCCAAAGCCTCAGACCCACGGAAAAATGCCAAAGCTTTCCTCCCACAAACTGGAGCATGAATAATAAAATCCCAGAGACAGATATTGGGGTTCAAGCTGAAGATCAGAGTAGCAAAGCAGCTTTTCGAGAACTCTCTAGCCACTAGAAACAAACAAAGAGGCAATCCTGTCCTTGGCGTAACTGCAGACTGCAATGCTCTCCACCAAACCTCAGACTGCAGTGAGCTCCTGTCTCCTCCTGCCTTATATTCCTCTCTCTGCCCAGCCATATCACTCCTGTCTCCACCTCCCTAGTGCTGGGATTAAAGCATGTAACTCCTGAGTGCTGGGAACACCTTTGTGTGAGTTCTACTTCTCTTTTTAGACAGATTCAATCTTGTGTAACCTTGAGTTCTGGGATGAAAGGTGTGTGCCACCACTTGCTGGCCTCTAGTGACTTAGCTCTGCACTCTGATCTTCAGGCAAGCTTCATTTATTAAAACACAAATAAAACATCACTACAGCCACCCCCTCGGGTGAAGCCTGAAGAGAAATGGCAAAGTCTTCCTCTGGTCCGTGTGTGGATGTTAGTCGTGAGTGTAGAAAATGTCCCCTGTAGAACTCCCAATGGTCTTCACATCTTGAAAAGGGCTCCCTACAGAGCTTGTGCCTACTGAAAATGGCTGAACTGCCTCCTGGATTAAGCTATATACCATAAACCTTGCCTCTTTGTTTATCTGCCAACTGTGCGTAATAAACATGCTTTGGTTCCAGGGTGCTGCGATCTTTCCATCCAAGAGCCTATAAGCATTGCAGCTCACATGGAAAGGGATCCTGGCAGTTGGGAGCCAAGGAATGCCATGAAGTCACCATAAGCATAGCAGCTTACAGTCCTGCCCCAGCAAAAAAAAAAAAAAAGGTCCCCCCCCCCCCCCCCCCGGCAGGTCTGTAGCAACTCTGCTCTGCCAGGTGAAAGTTTCTCCAGTTTCAGTTCTGCTCCATTCCACTCTGGCTCTGAGAAAGTTGTTTCTTCTCTGCTCCCACTCCACTCCCGTGAAAGAAGGCCTTACCCAAACCTCATTCAAGAGATTTATTGGGAGGGAAGAATCCTTCCTCTGCCAGGGTGGGAAAAGGCAATTGACAACTGAACAGGCACAGGGCTTATATAGGGCTTTTTAGGGGTGGAGTTTTTCCAGGGTGAAGATTTTCCGGGTGGGAATTGGTCAGATTTCAATCCCTAAATTTAGACAAGCTCAGAGATTGGCTGAACGTCGTGTTCATGGATTAATTGGATTCATGCTCAGAGATTGGTTGGTTTTTCTGTTCAGGGATTGATTGGTTTTTGTACTGAGATGGTCAGGGGCCGAGTATGTTTCTTTAGCTCTGGTTTCATGGCCAAAGTGTTTCCTTCATTGGCCCTTTTTAACCTGTTGGCTCTAGTTTCAGGGCCAGTGAATTAATTGTCTCTGGTCTCAGAGTCAGTGTGTGTTTCTTTGGCTCTGGTTCCAGGGTCAGGAGTGTGTGTGTGTGTGTGTGTGTGTGTGTGTGTGTGTGTGTGTGTGTGTGTATGTTTGGCTGGTCCTTTTACTCTACAGAGCCCACTTGACTCCAGCTCTTCTATGTGTCTGTCTTTTTCTTCATTCCATCACTGCCCCCAGCCAGGTCATGTTCTTGGAGCCCACAGCAAGGCCACAGCAAGTAATGCCTGAACAGAAACCCAACTAGGGACAAGAATGTGGATACTGACTACAGGGGCTCCCTCAGAACGAAGTGTGCTTATACAGATAAATAAAAAGTAGGGAAAAGGAAAGAAGTCAAAATAACTATGAAGAAAGAAATATGAATAAAGGGGATACTCTAACTATAGGCTGTAAAACATTTGGACAAGTGTTTAATGGCCCCAGAGAGGGGCCGTTAGACTGTAGAAATAGACAGTTAGATGTTAAAATTTTGGGGATAAGTAAAATCTAGAGAAAAGCAGTTATATGTTGATAAGTAAAATCTAGAGATAGGTGGTTGTATACATTGAAAGACTTTTGGAAACCTCAGAAGTACCGTGTAGGCTTTGCAGCTTCATGTAGTTCTTGGGTTGTTTTGGGGAGGCATGTCCAGGAAGAGGGCAGTGAGTTTGGCTACTTGAAGAATAAATAGAAGAAACTTTGAAAGATGGATACATAGCAGAAAGACCCAATCATGTTCCCATCTTAGTTTTTTATTTAATTGCTTCCATGTTATATTTGGCAAGCATGCATTCATGCACACAGTGCACAGGTGAACCAGCCTGCTGAGGGGGGCCTCAGCATGATCCCTGGGAGCTACGCAAGTACAGCAGTGCTCTGTGTCTCCCCACCATGGCTGAGAGACCCCCCAAGTGTCTGCAGGAGGGCTGTGCGATCAGACACCGCAGCATGCCTGGGGTGGAAAAGCTGTCAAAAGCTGCAGGTCTGAATGCACTCCGACAGAGGCGGCACGTAGCCAAGAGGGGAAATCTTGGAAGCTTCAACTGGTTTGTGTGTGGTAATTGTATCCATGCAGGTAAAACTCTTCAGGGACTAGGCGTTGTGTTTTCATCCTGTGACTTGGTCACGCCCATCCTCTCTTGTTTATATCAATGAGTCATTTCGGTTTTGGGGGGGCTACTGCTGTAATCACCTGGAGTCCTGATGAGCTCCATTCAACTATTTGGGGTGGGCTACAGCCCTGCAATTTTAGACGGGATAACTGGGAAATAATGGGGTCCACCTCCTGGATCTTGGACCCACAATAATGATAGTGTTGATGTGGCTTAATTATGTCCCCACATCCTAGAAAAGCAAAACAGTTAGAATGAGGTCAGTTTCTCCTGCAAGCGCTGCAAAAACATTTCATGATGAACTCCAAGACATCTGTCCCTTTAGTTTGCTCAAACTTTCTTTTGGTTTCCTTTGGGCAAAGTGGCCATTGTGATCTTTGTTGTCTTTGTAGTCTAGTATCCAGCACTGCAGTGAACCCTTCCTGGACTAAGCAGGAAATCCATCCTGAACATCTAAGACAGGGCAGACATGCGGAGCAGAGGAACCACTGAGTGAATGTATCAAGGACCCAGAGCCCCAAACCCATGGGAGATGGCTAAGCTTTCCTACAGGGTGAGGCTCAGCAGGAATGAGCAAATGTTCCCCTAGTCCACATGTGAATGTCGACAGTGTATGCAGAAAGTGACCACTACAGCTTGCTCTCCCTGCCTCCATATTTGGGGCCTGGAAACTGCTCCCCTACAGACATGGCTCCTATTGTGACTAGCTAAGCCTGTCTTTTTGGTCCAGCTGTATTCCATCGCCTCACCACCCTTGTTAAGCTATGTACAGTAGCCCTGACTTTTTGTTCAACTGTATAGAATAAACATACTGAGCCTCTGAGGTGCTGCAGCTTCTTGGTCAGAGAGCCCAGTCCACCTGACTGCAGCTCTTCTGTGTACCTGTGTATTTGTCTTTCCTCCATCCCTCAGCTCCCCAGTGATGTTAAGTCCCTCCCCACAGGTCAAGAGCTGTGCAAAGATGTTACACACACACACATACACACACACACACACACACACACACACGCCTGGAGCTCAAAGGCCTTGATAGCCCTCACTGTGTATACTTGGTGTGACGTTTGAGGAACCATGTTTTAGCCTGAGAACTGCATCCTTGAAGACTATGCACGGGCATCACGTGCCTGCTCCCTCCGCTCTTGTTTCTCAGAAATGAGGTCATAGCTCTTGTTTGTTTTGAGATAGGGTCTCTCTATTTAGCTCCGGCTGGCCTGGAACTCCAGTTATCGCCTGCCTCTGCCTACTGGGACTAAAGGCATGCACTGCTATACCCAGCAAGGTCTTAGTTCTTTTAATCAACTGTATACTGTTCTGTGTACCACAAACTGTTTGCAAATTATTAAATACCATAAAGTTTGGTTTGGGTTTTCATGGCCCTAAAGCATCCTCCACTGTGGTCCGACATCCCCCACTCTGGTCCGGCATCCCCCACTGTGGAGCAATATAGGTAGGATTAAAGCCATGGCTTTGATGGCTAGATCCAGACCATTCCTTAGCTTTCCAGCCTCATGGCGGATGCACTGACTGTGGCCATGTTTATTGCCACAACTCTATGGTATTTCAAGGTCCCTGCCAGGAAGCAAGCTGCAGCATTCTGCTCAGAGACCACACTCAGTCAGGCTGCCTGCCTGAAAGAGTCAGAGTTTTGCCCTGGCAGGACGGCCCAGAAAGCCAGCATTTTAAAACGGTGCAGCTTTGTTCCTGCTATGGCTGAAAACCGAAAAGGATGCATTCAGCTTTTGGTCAACACGGTTTAAGTGTTTCATGGCAGAACCTCTTATAGAGCTGCAGGGTTTTGCAGCTAAAGCTGAGTCAGGAAGCCTCTCTTAGATGAGAGTGCTTGCTTGCCTCTAGCAAGCAGAGTGGACCCGAGAAATTACTGCTACCAAGAAAACATGCTTCACTCTATTCTTTCCCAAACTTTCTCAGGCTTTCTGTGGATTCGGTTATCCACATCTGGGCGCCATTTGTAGTGATGAGGCAGGCTGCGTTTCTGCTGCCCAGCTTCCACACGACTAACTTTACACCTGAAATAACAACACACAAAATGTATTCATTTAAACACTGCCTGGCCCATTAGTTTCAGCCTCTTATTGGCTAATTCTCACATATTGCTTTAACCCATATTTAGTAATCTGTGTAGCACCACAAGGTGGTGGCTTACTGGGAAGATTCTAACCTGCGTCCATCTCGGAGAGGAGAGCTATGGTGTCTGACTCACTTCCCTTCTTCCCAGCATTCTCTTCTGTCTACTCCACTCACCTATGTTCTGACCTATCAGGCCAAGCAGTTTCTTTATTAACCAATGAAAGCAACACATAGAAAGAAGACCCACCTACATCAGCACCCAGCCATAGTACTTCTTGGCAAGTGCCCAAAGAACCCACTTTCACAGACACTAGTTCAGCCATGTCCATTGTTGGTCTATTCACAGTAGCTGGGAAATGGCAACACCCTACATGTTCTTCAGCCAATGGATGAATAACAAAAATGTGGTCCATATGCACTATGGAATACCATTCATCTATAAAGAAGTAAAACCACAAACTTTGCAGGAAAATGGGTGGGACTAGAATAGATCACACTGAGTGAGGTAACCCAGATTCAGAAAGACAAACAGTGTGTGCTCTCCCTCATCTGAAGTCCCTAGCTCCAAATCTTCAGATGTGAGTGTATAACCTGGGTTAGCTTCAGAAACCAAGAAAGTAAAAAGGATCATGGCTGAGGTGGGGGTGTGGGGAGCAAGAGCAATAAGATAAGAGAATAGTAGGGAACAAGAGAGCTGATGGGGAACATAGGACAAACTAGGACCCTCTAATTAGAGAAGGGGAAGGGAGATAAATACTGAAGAAGGATTGAAGAGGATAAAATAGCAGTAAGGATGTCCAAAAAAAAGTCATAAGGAATCATACTATTAACTATTTACTTAACAAAAAACTATGATACACATAAGTCTGTGTACAAACACACATGCATACACACACATAATGAAATTATCTCATCTGGGCTGACAATGCTTCCTCCAAGAGTCAAAGATCATCTAACAAAAACCCATCACCACGCATGAGAACCTTCTTCTGAGTTATTTTTCAGGGTTGCCCAAGAGACTCCCCAAACATTACAGGTTATTTGCTAATGCCCTTGGTTACCACCCCCAAGGTAGAAAGTAAGTTTCTATTGCTGAAGACACCCTGTACTTCAGGCACAGAGTTCAGGGGTCCCTGAGATGGAATAGTCTCCTCCCTGAGGATTCGCTTTTGTGGTACCAGGGGGTGATGACATGCAAATTCCCAAAGGAGGGAGGCGACCAGCAGTCCTACCCAGCTATGATGTCTGTCAATCACAACAACCACTCTATGTGTCACTCTATGCCTAAGGGTGCAAGAGGGTACACATACATTAGTGATAACCAACAGCTCTCTAACTGGGCTTAAGGCTTCCTCAACAAGCGTGAGCTCATCTATGGGTCTGGAAATTTAGTCAACTACCCAGGCTAGTGAAGTCACAAATCTTAAAGGACAACCTACAACTTAAACCACCACTTTGCTAAGACAAAATTATGTTCTACATAGTTGTCCTCACACCCTCATATAAGTGTAGTCTTCATCCCTTATTAAGGAAATGTCCATCACAGTCCATCCTTGAGGGAAGTCAGGACAGGAGCTTGAGACAGGAGCTCAACAGAGGCCATGGAAGAGCATAGCTAACGGGCGTATTTCCATGGCTTTCTCAGTCTACTTTCTTTTTCTTTCTTTCTTTCTTTTTTTTTTTTTTTTGGTTTTTCGAGACAGGGTTTCTCTGTGGTTTTGGAACCTGTCCTGGAACTAGCTCTTGTAGACCAGGCTCTGGAACTAGCTCTTGTAGACCAGGCTGGTCTCGAACTCACAGAGATCCGCCTGCCTCTGCCTCCCAAGTGCTGGGATTAAAAGCGTGCGCCACCACCGCCCAGCCCTCAGTCTACTTTCTTATACAGTCAACTCAGGTCCACCTGCCCAAGGCCCCCAGTGGGCTGGACCCGCATCAATCACTAATCAAGAAATTCCCCACAGACTTGCCTACAGGTCAATCTGATGGAGGCATTTTTCTCAATTGAGCTTCCCCATTCCCAGATGACTCTCATTTGTCTCAGGCTGACAAGAGCCAACCAGCACAGAGAATAAACAAAAAGAAGCATGGCCTGGTTATAATGGGAACGTGTGGCAGGTAAATCACAACACTTGGCTCTGCTCTCGAGCATCACACAGTGAAACTCAGGGAAGCCCCAGATTTGGAGAGGGGGAGGCAGAAAGGATAGCAGCTATGCTGTGGTGAGCGCCATGAAAGATTGAATTGTAGAATATGTAGAAAACAGGTGTTTTTTCCCTGACTCCTGATTTCAGGCTAGAGAAACAGGCATTTAAGGAGATATTCCAGAGGGTCCTAGAAAGCAAAGTGCTAGCAGATCTCTGGAGTAAAGTGGACCACACAGGAGGTGAGGTGTGTGGCTTGGCTAAGAATGTCCCTCTTAGGCCCATATATCTAAGTGCTTAGTCACCAACAAGTGATGCTATTTGAAAGGATTAGAAGGACTGGGAGGTATAGTCTTGTTAAAGTAGGTGTATCACTGAGGGATCAGATTTGAGGTTCAAAAGCCCATGCTAGGCTTAGGTTCTCTGTCTCTCTGTCTCTGTCTTCCTACAGAACAGGATGTAGCTGTCAGCTACTGATCCAGCACTTGCCTGCATGCTGCCATGCTCCCCACCATGATGATAATGGACCAGACCTCTGAAACTGTAGGCAAGCCCCCAGTTAATACTTTCTTTCATAAGAGCTGCCTTGGTCATTGTGTCTCTTCCCAGCAATAGAATAGTGACTAAGACGGGAAGAAATTGGTCTAGAAAGGACCTCCCTAATTTTGTTGTGTGGGCTTTTGCCGCGCACCGCGCCCCCGTGTCTGCACTCTGTGTGCTGGCACCCAGTTACCGAGCTTCGGGCAAGAAGCTGGAGGTTGAAGACACAGATGCAGAGACAGACTGACACACGCAGCTCCCAAACGCTAGATCAGAAAGCCCATCTTTATTAACACCATGTAGACTTAAATACCCTGCAGTTAATAGTCAACAGGTGATCCTCTGATCCTCTAACTAGGCACAGCTTCTAGTAACTTATATTAGAAGGTTCTAGGAGGGAAAAGCAACTGAAGGCCAGGACTCATTAATCCCAACAGGCTTTAGTCAAAAAAGAACCAAACATTCCCTCTATTTGGGCTACTGTATATGCATTGTTGTCGCCTGACCTCAGGGAAGGTCTCCTAGAAAGAAAAAGCAAAAGGGGAGGGTCAAAGATTCTGTATATACACTCTGACCAAATGTCTAGTGACCCCCAAAATAAACTTGAGATAAAAGCAAAAGAACTAACGTTTGAGCTGTCATTAAGAGGTTTACAGTCCAAGTCTAATCAAATTTGATTACCTTCTTTTTAAAATAAATGAAAGAGAATCCAAATTGCATTTACAACATCCGGGATCCATGAAAAGGTGACTCTTGTCCAAGAGAGAATAAAATTATCAGATGTGATTCCATTAGTAGGGTGCTTTCCAGCAAAAATGATTTCAAGCCCCACACAAAAGCCAAGCATGATGGATGGGCAGGTGATACAGCTCAGGGGGTAAAGGCACTTGCCACCCAGAAGTACAGTTTCTGAGAGCTTCCTGCAAAGTCTCTGACTTTCATGTGAGCCGTACTGCACTTACACACACACACACAGGCGCGCGCACACACATACACAGAGAGAGAAAGAGAGAGTTATATTATGCCTAGTACCCAGCACCTGGCAGGTGAAAGCAGGATCAGTAGTTCAAGGTTATCTTTGACTACATAGTGAGTTCAAGACCAGCCTGTGCTACCTGTCTCAAAAGGGGGAAAAAAAAGATAGAACCTAGTGGAAAAATAATAATTAAGTTAATGTTTTCAAAAATTATGTGAGCCAGGCAGTGGTGGCACACTCCTTTAATCCCAGCACTTAGGAGATAGAGGCAGGCAGATCTCTGTGGCTTTAAGGCCAGCCTAGTCTACAGGGTGAGTTCCAGGAAAGTCAGAACTGTTACACAGAGAAACCGTGTCTCAAAACACCAAACAAACAAACAAACAAACAAAAACCAGAACCACACACACACACACAGTGCGAGAGAATTAATGTATAGGATGGTTTGTGAACACAGAGGTGGCCTAACTTGTCATCCTGGAGGACCACTGTGGACTAAGAATACTGGTCTGGGGTATGAGGGAAGAGGATGCAGAAGCTGTAGAGAGAATCTTCTACTCAAGGAGAGGCTCCATATAGTCAACATTGTGAGATTTCCATACACTGGGAGTGAAGAAGTGTTTGGCATCATAATCCACAAGGAGTGATTTACAGAAGTTCACAGAATCCTGCCAGGCTGTAGAAAGTCTCAGAAAACAGCAGACCCAGTCTGTCAGAAGTTCTGAAGGGGGAGCAACAGAGTGGGAGGGGAGATAATTGTTTTTATTTTTTATGTATTGGTCTTTTGACTGCAAGCATGTCTGTGCATCCTGTGGGTGCAGTGCCCATGGTGGCCAGCAGAGGGCACTAGTAGCAGAGTTATTCTGTGTTGTGAGCCACCACAGGAATGCTGGGAATCAAACCTGTGTCCTCTGGAAGCAGTGCTCTTAACCACCAAGCCATCATCTCTCCAGTCCTGCTGTAATATAATTACATAGGTCACCTAGAGACATGTTTTTAAACAGATTGAGAAACTGTGCCTTGGATAACGTGCAGAAATTAGAAGCTGGAGAGATAGAGCAGCAGGTAAGGAAACTGCTGCCAAGCCTGGTGACCCAAGTTCAGTCCTTGGAATCCACATAGCGGAAGGGGAGAACTGAATCTTACTAGCTGTCTTCTGACTGCCATGTGTGTGAGGATACACACACACACACACACACACACCCAGGTGCAATAAACATTTTTTAAAAAGCCAGAATTGAGTGGAGAGATGCAGTGAGAAAAATATCCTTTCAGAGAGGGGAATGGCCAGAGACTACAAATACTTTTGTAATTGTGTTGGGAAATGAGCATGAAAAGGTTGACAGAGGCCAACTATAAAAACACTTCGATGCTTTCCTGGGGGAATCACACCGAAGTGCTGAGGAGCCATTGGGTGGCAAGAGAGGGAGAAATAACACACTTTGCTTTGGGAGACCTTTAACCTGCCTTCCACAGCCGTGATTGTGCCTCTGTCTCTCAGAGAGCTGTAGAGATGATGTGTCCTTACTGCGGCCATTCTTGGCTGCTGGCTTCTCCCGTGGCCAGCTTTCTCTTAGCGGGTGCCATACTGGCCAACCGTGTGACAGGAGCTGGGTAAGTCTGCTGCCTGAAACTGACCCTCCCAAGTCCTGGGTCTTCTCCAGATATCACCATTTCACTTTGTTGGTAGACCTACAAGGAGAGTTAACACAGCCAAGTTTACTCAAGGGGCTAGCAAAGAAAGAGGGGGGGGGGAATCTCACATTGTAGTTCAGATAAGGTATTGTGTCTATTCTGCCCTGCCTTTGAGTAAGCCAAAAGTATTACAACTGATCTCTTTAAGATTTATTGTAATATATATATATATATATATATATGTGTGTGTGTGTGTGTGTGTATATACACATATATGTTGTAATATATGTGTGTATATATATGTTACAATAAATATATTGCATGTGTACATGTGAGTGCTGGGCCTGTCAGATCTCCTGGAGGCAGAGTTACAGGTGACCATGATCCACCTGATATGGGTGCTGAACCCAAGTCCTCTGGAAAAGCAGCAGGTGCTCTCAGCCTCCGCGCCATCTCTCCAGCCTCAGGTCACAGCCTCTTGGAGCTTCAGTTCCTCCACCAGATATTCTCATCATGCATCCCCATGTCTTTTCCTATGGCTGTGATAAAAGCAGCTAACAAAAGCTGTGTTGCTGATGATGCAACTTGAGGGAGAAGGGGTTGATTTTTGTTCCCCCAGTTCCAGCTCCACTCCATCCTTGTGGGAGTCACAGCGGCAGAAGCTTGGGGTTGCTGGTCACATTGCTGCTTCAATCAGAAAGCAGAGACCGAGGACTTGTGTCGCTGACTTTCGCCTTTTTATGCAGTTCAGGATTCGAGCTCAGGGAATGCTGGTGCCCACCTTTAGTGTGGGTCTTCCCACCTCAATGAATTTAGTTTAGATAATCCCTCACAGGCCTGAAGAGGCCATATAATCTCTCAGAGCTGTGCCTCTAGGTGTCTTTGTCTCCTGGTGATTCAGAGCCTGTTAACAACATCAACAGCCACTGTAGGTGGACATTTCTCTCTGCCCTTCATTTCCAAAATAATCAACACAGAGGCTTAATGTTATTTATAAATGCTTGGCCAATAGCTCAGGCTTATTACTAGCTAGCTAACCCACATTCCCTATTGATGCTCTGCCACATGACATTAGCTTTATTAGCATAGCATGTTTATCTTCTGCTCCCTCTGCGTCTGGCTGGTGACTCCTGACTCCCCCTTCTCCTTCCCATCATCCTTAGTTTGGTCACTCTGCCTATACTTCCTGCCTGGCTACTGGCCAATCAGCATTTTATTAAACCAATGCAAGTGACAAATCTTTAAAGTGCAGAAGGACTATTCTACAGCACACTGCACAGGGTAAAACCATGTGGGCTTGGAGGAAAGAGTCCTTACAGAAGGGTTCAGCGCTGGTAACCCAGGCACAGGCCTCCATCCCATCACTCTGCACTCTGTCCCCACAGCTAAGACCTTGTCATGAAATGCACTTGGCATGTTTGCCTCCAGACACAGCAGTGTACTGACCCTTGCCTGAGGCAGGCTGGACATCCCAAAAAGGCCATGCTCCTGGAGCCTCTCTCAAGCACTGGCAAATGGGCAGTGGAAAATTAAAGCCTTCATTAACCTTCACACACCTGAGCCCCTTGCACACCCTGTCTGAGATGTGGACCATGACTCAGCAGTTCTCACTAAAGATCACTGGATTGACCTCCTGTCCTGCCTCCCCTCAACCCACCTCCTCTCCCAGTAACCTTTTCCCAAGGAAACTACTTAAACTCAGTCTTTCCCCAAGGAGCATACTGAAAACAATAGCTATTTGTCGTCCAGTGGTGATGGAGGACCTGCAGATGCCAGTCCAGTTGCTTCTACTGCTACCTGCACTTACAACAGTCCTATGCCTGGGATCTCTGCCTTCTCAGAGCTTAACTATCATATTCTTTCATTGCTTTATCATATTACATTTGCTTGCTTTATTTGTGGGTGTGCTGAAGTACTCATGTGGGGATCAGAAGACGTCTGAGGGACTGGATTCTCTCCTCACACCAAGTGAATCCAGGTTATTGAACTCAAGTTCTTCAGAAGGAACCCTTAGCCATCTTGCTGGTCCACATTGATATTCTTTATTTGGAGACAGGGTCTCACTGTATAATACAAGCTGGCCTGGAACTTGGAACTTGGTATGTAGATCAGACTGGCCTCAAACTCACAGAGATCCACATGCCTCTGCCTCCCCAGTGCCTGAGAGAAGGTCTGTCTCTTCCCTGCCTGTGTGTCCTCCCGAGTTGTGTGAGCACAGAACTGTATACATATGCTCAGCACACGCCTGTGACATAGCCGGTCCACAGTATTTAAGAGGCAGATAAATCAGAAAACACTAACAAAACCAATGCAAAGCTGGGTGTGGTGGCTTATGTCTTTAATCCCAGCACTCCAAAGGTGGAGGCACACAGCTCTCTGTGAGTTTGAGGTCAGCTTGGTCTACATAGTGAGTTCCAGGACAGCCAGGGCTATGTTGAAACCCTGTCTAAAATAAATAAGGAAGAAAGGAGGAAGGAAGGAAGGAAGGAAGGAAGGAAGAAAGGAAGGAAGGAAGACAGATGTATATAAGCATTAAGAACCTAACCATATCAGAAACATCTATTTCAGGGAATTCCCACAGAAAGTTGTAAAGGAAAACAAAACCATAACACCACACACACACACACACACACACACACACACACACACACACACACGTAACGGCGTAAACGAATGCAGACAGATTGTAAAAATATATATAGCTTTAATGGCGAAATAGACTTACAGAACCACCGTTCCTGCGGAGACCAGGAAAGCAGAAAGGGCTGGCTGGGAGCACGCTTGCCAAATTTATAGGCCAACATTAGCCCGAGGCGAACACGCCCCCTAAGGGGCGGGACTTATCCCTACATCTCCCCTTTTTGTCTAAATAAGACAGAACGAAACCAAATACAACTATACACAATAACAACAAATAATAAATATAACAAACAATATTGAGAACAAAAGCTTTGCTAAACATTCTATCTCAAGGAGTCCAAATAATGTAGAGAGTAACTACAATTATATAATCTTCAACTCCGTCAAAGATCTGAGAAGGGAATAAACCCTACTCAACAAACGAGATATATCCAAAATGTGCAACAATTGACAGAGACAACTGACTACCTGGGCAATCACCCAAAGTCTCGTTTGCAACATTGAGTCAACCAATTTTGGCTAAGACCTAACATAACTGACATACCATTATTAAAGGCAAGGAACTTTTCAAAGCTATCTTACCCTGTCTTGGCAGGATATGACAGTCCTGTTTTATCCATTGATGCACGCTCTGTATCTCTGTCAGTGGTTGAGGTATGGGCATTTCTTTGCCCAAAGGCCAGTTCTGCCAAATAGAAAGGCTCCAGGTGGAGTGTCTTTGGTGCTCAACATTCTCTCGGGAATAGAGCGGTGTTGCCAGGAGCAATTGTGTCTCACTATCACAAAACTCTGAGTTAGATTAAAGGCCATTTTCTACAGCTCTTTGAAGAGGTCGAAGATTATCTACCTATACTGAGTATAATCTCTATATATCTAGAGAACCTGATTAGTCTAATTATAAATGACAAACTTAGATGACTATTTATCTATATAATTCTCAATATCTATCTAACTTAAAGACTAAAACAATAAACAACTGTGTAACAAATGAGAATAATGACCTCCAAATATAAACACTGTACAAATATACATTGCAATATGGCAAATATATATCAATACACAAACATTATATAAGTATCTTAATCAGAGGTAGAAATGTACACTGCAATATGGTAAATATATACAATATATATATCAATACAATATATGTCAATACATAAAAAAATGTTTTAAACAGAGGTAGAAACATGCATGCATACAATAGTCAATATAATTTAACTTTGTATCAATATACAAGAATCTATACCAATATATTTGTCTAAAAACAGTAACTCACAATTATAAATCTATTATCCCATCATTCCCTCTTTTTTTTTTTCAAAATGATCCCTGAGCTTATAAAATTCCTCCCCCAACCTCCCAACCCCTAAATAATGTCCCTAAACCCAGGGGTAAACTTTACTGGGAGAGGGGACGTCCTCCTCTAGAATTACTTCCAGCTGTCATGGGGGCGACGTTCTTTCTGGGGGATCCTGTGAAAGTAAAATGATGGTTAAATTTCAAGATCAATGTCTTTTAAAATTGCAAATAGTCTCTGAGTATTTTGTGGAGGTCTGGCCAGAATGTTGTACAAGATGTGCACCATTTCAGCTAACCAAGTTGGGATTGTCTTGTGCAGCTGGTATCCAAAACAGGTCTTGTAGTAGAGCTATCAGTATCATGACGTCATATCAACCAGGTAGAGTTGTTGTTGTGGGGCCCCATCTTCTTCCTGGAAACTTCAAATGTCACTTCAGGAAAAACTCATTGTTCATTGTGAAAAACTTAAACATTAATCATATAGACATATATATATATACATACATATATATATTCAATGAAAGGCATGATAGATATATTCAATGAAAAGTATGATAGATATGAAGAAAAGCAAAGATGTTTTCTAAACTCATATTTCTTTCTGTCCCATATCATGGCTCTTGACATGAGACAGAAACTTCAGAAACTCTGGATTTTTCTCTTACTGACAGGTTTGGAATTGGAGAGGGACTGAGCCAGAGTCCAACTTCAAAACCAGCTCTATATATTTATAAAGAAATGTTTAATAAGACATATATATATAATTAATACTTACAAAATGTGTCCATCCATCAGTAATTAAATATTCAGGGTCCCTCAATTTCTTTGAAGATGAGTATTTTCCTGTGAAGATAAGAAAAGAACCCTGCCTCCAACCTATCTGTATTTCTTACCATCAGTATGTTCGCCATCCTTATGAAAGAATTGTTATTTATCTTTTCCAGTGGCTTCTCTTCTTCAAACCGAAACTTTATTAATTTTGATGGTATCCACAATTTTTCCTCACCTGTGGAGATAAGAGCAAAACCCCTTCCCCAACATAGCACATCTCCTGGCTTCCATTGTGAGGTCAGCACATCCTTGAAATAAACTGGTTGATTTAGTTCAGTAGACTTTTCCATTATCCAATGTCTTTCTGCAGCCGTTGTTCCCTTCTCATTAGTGTTGAGAAAATTCAAGGTTAACAAAGCATTATGTAACCTATTTCTGGGGGTGTTTTCCACCCCTTTCTGTTTGTTCAACATATCCTTTATAGTTCGATTTGATCTTTCTATGACTGCTTGACCTGTAGGATTGTATGGTATACCTGTAACATGCTTGATATTGTAATAATCAAAAAACCATTTCATTTTCCTAGAAACATAAGCAGGACCATTATCCATCTTTATTTGTGTAGGTATACCCATGATAGCCATGACTTCTAATAAATGAGTGATTACTGAATCAGCTTTTTCTGAACTTAAAGCAGTTGCCCACTGAAAGCCTGAATAAGTGTCAATGGTGTGAT
Source organism: Microtus oregoni (assembly GCF_018167655.1). NCBI lineage: Eukaryota > Metazoa > Chordata > Mammalia > Rodentia > Cricetidae > Microtus > Microtus oregoni. Next base: position 24,538,245 of record NW_024543088.1, read on the forward strand.
GAACATATTTTAATTTGCCAAATTCTGCAAAGTGGAACACATCCATCTGCCAGATTTCATTCCTTTGGGTGCCCTTTGGATTAGCCCCTGTAGGCAGTGGCGTTTGGTTATAGAAAGAGCAAGTAGGGCATTTCTTTACAATCTCCTTAGCTTGTTGCCATGTAATTGAAAATTCTTTCTTCAAACCTTTGCTATTAACATGATGTTTTTTATGAAATTCAGAGGCTTGTAGCACACTGCCAATCAATAATTGATCAATTTCTGCATTACCTTGTGCTAGAGGACCTGGCAGACCCGTATGGGATCGGATGTGTGTTATGTACATAGGGCAAAGCCTGTTCCTGATCAAATCTTGAACCTGGAGAAACAATGAGGTTAGTTCTGTATCATCAGGTATAAATTCAGCAGTTTCAATATGTAAAATAACTCTTTCTGCGTATTGTGAATCAGTGACTATATTAATAGGTTCTTTAAAATCCCTTAGCACCATAAGAATGGCATATAATTCCACCTTCTGGACAGAATTATACGGACTTTGTTCCACCTTACCCAAGTCTTCTGATTTGTAACCTGCCTTCCCTGATTTATTGGCATCAGTATAGAATGTACGTGCTCCAGTTATTGGAGCATCACGGACGATTCGAGGAAGAATCCAAGAAGTTCTCTTTATGAAGTTAAGCCTCTTGCTTTTTGGATAGTTGTTATTAATGTCTCCCAAAAAATTAGCACAAGCTCTTTGCCAGGGTTCATTATCTTCCCATAATTTCTTTAGTTCATCAGCAGTGAAAGGCACTATAATTTCTGCTGAGTCTATGCCTGCTAGTTGACAAAGTCTCAGCTTGCCTTTTATAATTAACTCAGAGACTTTCTCCACATAAGTTTTCAGTTTCTTACTTGGTTTATGTGGTAAAAAGATCCATTCCAAAATAATATCATCTCTCTGCATTAAAATTCCTGTAGGAGAAATTTTTGATGGTAGTATGACGAGAATACAATCGAGCTCTGGATTCACCCTGTCCACATGTGCCCATTGTAATTTTTCCTCAATCATTGTCAGTTCCTTTTCTGCTTCAGCTGTTAATTCTCTGGGACTGTTTAAATCTTTATCACCATCCAAGGTTTTGTTCAAATGAATTATTAGATCAGGTGTTATTCCAATAGCTGGCCGTAGACTGGAAATGTCTCCTAACAGTCTTTGAAAGTCATTAAGAGTCCATAGGCGATCTCTCCTAATTTGTGCTTTTTGTGTCTTAATTTTTTGCAAACCTATTTTATAACCTAAATAATTAACAGAATCTTCCTTCTGAATCTTTTCAGGAGCGATTTGCAATCCCCATTTAGGAAAAGTATCTTTATTTCTTCAAACAGTCTGTTCAAGGTATCCATGTTTGAATCGGATAACAAAATGTCGTCCATGTAATGGTATATTATAGATTTGGAAAATTTCTTGCGTATTATTTGCAATGGTTGGTTCACAAAATATTGGCACAGGGAGGGGCTATTTAACATACCCTGGGGGAGAACGGTCCAGTGGTACCTCCTCGAAGGTTGAGAATTGTTATAAGTAGGCACTGTGAAGGCAAATTTTTCTCTGTCTCCTTTTTGCAAAGGTATAGTGAAAAAACAATCATTTAAATCAATAACTATGAGAGGCCATCCTTTTGGTAATAAAGAGGGCAAAGGAATTCCAGATTGCAGAGGGCCCATAGGTTGAATAACCTTGTTGATGGCCCTGAGATCTGTCACCATTCTCCATTTACCTGATTTTTTCTTAACCACAAATACAGGAGAATTCCAAGTGCTGGTAGATTCTTCTATATGTCCAGCATCTAATTGTTCTTGTACCAGCTGTTCTAAAGCCTGTAACTTTTCCTCAGCTAAAGGCCATTGCTTTGTCCATATTGGTTTCTCAGTCAACCATTTTAGAGGCAAGGCTGTTGGTATCTCTGAAGGGACATCAATTGCTTGTTCTTGTACAGCCCGAATGGCCGGTTTTCTCCATTTGTAATATCTTTTAATATTATTCTCAGAAATATAGGCAGGAATGTTAATTTCGGTATTCCATTGTTGTAATAGGTCACGACCCCATAAATTCATTGCGATATTGGCTACATATGGCTTTAATTTTCCTATTTATCCCTCTGGCCCTATACATTCAACCCATCTCGTGCTCTGCCTTACTCGAGATAGGGTTCCAATTCCCAGGAGCTGAACATTTACATTCTGAAGAGGCCAATATGGATGCCAAGATTCTGGGGTAATGATACTTAGATCAGCACCTGTGTCCAGCAGGCCAGTAATAAAAATGCCATTTACACACACTCTCAGTTTAGGTCTTTGATCATTTATAGAAGTTTGCCAAAACACACGTAACTTACCTTTCTGATCATTTTTGCTTGTAACAGTAGGCATGGGGCTTCCTAATTGTCCTGATGAGGCATGTTCTCTGCAGAAACTGGAAATGACTGAACCATGTTTGCCATGGGGGCCTGTGAGGCCCCCCCCTCACGTTTCCCGACTGTATCAGGTTGCCTTGTCTATCTCTTGTAGACCTGCATTCATTCGTCCAATGTCTGCCTTTTCCACATCTTCTACATAAACCTGAAGGCTGAGTCCTCCTATTTCTGTTATTTCTAGAAGATGCATTATTATTATTATTTCTGAAAGATGCATTACTATTATTATTATTATTTCTGAAAATCCGTTGTCTACAATTCCTTTTCATATGACCCATTTTGCCACAATTAAAACATTTGGTATCCTGGTGTCTCCTTTTACCATTGGAAATTGCTTCTTCTACCCATGCTTCAGTGCCATAATCAAATGTATCAACATTGAGTGTATGCAAGACCCATTCTTCCAAGGGCACTGATCTGAGTTTTAAAGGCCCCAAAATCCTTTTGCATTCCACATTTGCATTTTCATAAGCCAAAGACTCAATCATTATATGTCTTGCTTCTGGGTCAGATATCCCTATTTGTACAGCCTTAGTTAATCTTTGTAAAAAGTCACTAAAGGGTTCTCTCTGACCCTGTTTAACTCTGACAAATGATTCCTTTCTCTGTCCTGGGTTTTGTACCCTGTCCCAAGCCCTTAAGGCTGCTGTAGTACACATGGAGAGTGTGTTTTCATCCAAATTAGCTTGTTCCTGAGGGTCGGAAAAGAGCCCTTCACCTAGAATTTTATCTAGGGAAATGTCAATTCCCTTAGCTTTTTCCTGCTGTTCTAAGAGTCTAGCCTCTTGCCTGAATAAGCATTTCCATTTCAATTGCGGTCCACTCTCAAGTACCGCAGAGCTCAGCTGGAGCCAGTCCGACGTGGTTGCTCTGCATGTCGTGGCCCAAGATCTTAGCATCTCTTTAACAAAAGAGGCTTGCATCCCAAAAGTCATGACGGCCTGTTTAATTTCCTTGAGGTCATTCATACAGACAGGCTCCCATGTATCCTCCTTGATGACCCTAGGGTTTCTGGAACCAATCACCTTCTCTGTTGTTATTACTGGAAAGGCAGGTAGAGCTGTAGGTAGAGCTTTGTGGAAATTGTCCCAGAGAGATTTACCTACAGATGTAGTTAAAATTTGCCTTTCTACCCTTTGCTCTTCCTCATCAGAATTTAGAAATTCCTCAATCTTTTCAATTCTATTCACCATTGCCTTCTGCAATGTCTGAATCTCCTGTCCAGAATTATGTTCCAAAGCCTTCATTGAGGATTCTAAAGTATGAAGTTTGTCCGTTAGAGATAACATCTCATCTTTGGACATAATTTTTATGGCATAAACCGTGCCTTCTTGTATTGACAATCTTTCCGCCAATCTGTCATAAGCTGTAGACAAAATCCGATTGTCACATTCAGCAGTTTTGATTCTCTCAGTTAATGTTTCATTTCAGAAAGGGACTGAAGCTTACCATCCAGATCAGCTGTTCCCTCTTCCATCGTAATGAATTTCTCTTTAATATCAGCCACTAATGTTTCAGTTCCTACAGAAAGGGACTGAAGCTTATGATCCAAATCAGCTGTTCCCTCTTCCATAGTAATGAATTTCTCCTTAACATCAGCCTGGAGAACTTCAAACTGATTCTTGAGATGATTGTTATCAGCCTGGAGAACTTCAAACTGATTCTTGAGAAGATCGTTGTCATTCTCAATTGTTTTTAAGTGTTCAATCTCTGCCTTAAGAATCCTGGATTTGTCTTGTAAAGACTTTATCATATTTCTATTATCAAACCATTTAGTGCCAATGAAAACTATGAATCCCAGAAGGATCCATAGATGTGGGGAGATAGACACCTCTTGTAAAATCTCCCACATGGTACAATTAAAAAACCTGTTAAATTCTTGAATACTAATGTGTTCAGACATTTTATTTATAAAAGAAATTTTTTTTTACCTGCAATGATAGGTTCCTGCCAGTGGTGGTCTCTGTGTTTTTGGAGCCTGTCCTGGAACTAGCTCTTGTAGACCAGGCTGGCATCAAACTCACAGAGATCCTCCTGCCTCTGCCTCCCAAGTGCTGGGATTAAAGGCGTGTGCTACCACTGCCTGGCCGGCCTCAAACTCACAGAGATCCTCCTGTCTCTGCCTCCCAAGTGCTGGGATTAAAGGCGTGCACTACCACCGCCTGGCCGTCCTCAAACTCACAGAGATCCGCCTGCCTCTGCTTCCCAAATGCTGGGATTAAAGGCATGCACTACCACCACCTGGCCGGCCTCAAACTCACAGAGATCCTCCTGCCTTTGCCTCCCAAGTGCTGGTATCAAAGGCGTGCGCCACCACTGCCCGGCCAAGTCACTTTGTATCAGACCAAATCTGCCGCTGTGGCAGCTTTTGTTGCAAAACCGCAGGTACTTGAGCTTCTGATAATTCAGGCAGTGGGGTTCCGCTGCAAACTTAGCCAAGGCAGGCAGAATGGGCCTGTGTGGCCGAGTATGTCTCAGACTCGGCACTGGGGCCTGAGTCACGAACTAAAAAACCTCCCGGGTGCTGTGTTAGCTAGCGGGCTACCCACTTGTGTCGGGGGCAAAATAGCCCACGTTGGACGCCAAAATGTAATGGCGTAAACGAATGCAGACAGATTGTAAAAATATATATAGCTTTTTTTTTTTTTTTTTTTTTTTTTTTTTTTTGGTTTTTTGAGACAGGGTTTTTCTGTGGCTTTGGAGCCTGTTCCGGAACTAGCTTTGTAGACCAGGCTGGTCTCGAACTCACAGAGATCTGCCTGCCTCTGCCTCCCGAGTGCTGGGATTAAAGGCTTGCGCCACCTTCGCCCAGCTAAAATATATATCGCTTTAATGGTGAAATAGACTTAAAGAACCACCGTTCCAGCGGAGACCAGGAAAGCAGAAAGGGCTGGCTGGGAGCATGCTTGCCACATTTATAGGCCAACATTAGACCGAGGCGAACACGCCCCCTAAGGGGCGGGACTTATCCCTACACACACACAAACAACAATGTAGGAGAATCTAGAGCTAGACCATGGGAAGATTCAAGTTGTTGGGACGATGGGAATTGAGAGGGCTGGCCATGAAGAAATACTGTCAGAGAGTTAAGTCAAGAAAACAGAGTGGAGAGGAGAAAAAGTAGCATTCTTGCATTTCTCTCTCCCTTCGAAAACAGGCATGTTGGCGAGGAATAAGTCACAGTTTTCTTACCCTTTTACCTTCAGTGCACAGCACAGTGTCGCATAAAGTAGACACCCTCAAGCCATAACTGTTGAATGGATAAACGAATGCAATAGGAAGACAGATAAAACTCCCTTTCAGGGACACTGAAAAAAGATGCCAGTAGCAGGGAGTTTTTAGGTCATCATCCAGAGGAGTAGAGTCTGTCCTTAAACCTGTTGAATCTGGGTGTTCTTGTGAGTTCTGTGGTCACAGAATCTGCCAGAAGTGAAATTAAGACACCTCTAAAGTTAGGTCAGGAAGCTGATGAAGCTTCCCCTGGCCATCTTGGAGACCACTGACTCTCCACATTTTCCCTCCCAGAGCCCAGTCACCACCAGGAAGGGACCCACACTGTGTGCAGAGAGGTCTTGCAGAGTTGAGCTTCTGGGCATGTCTGATGTGGGATTCCCCTCTGTATGCTGTGAATACCATTGGTTAATAAAGAAACTGCTTTGAGCCTATAGCAGAGCAGAGCAGAATTCAGCTAGTCAGGGAAACTAAACTGAATGCTGGGAGAAAGAGGGACGGGGTCAGTCAGAAGCCACATAGCCTGTTGGAGCCTGTGTCGCTCCAACACACGTAACTGTTTTTCCCTAACTGGACTGATACGGAGACGCAAGGAATAATCAGACACAACTTACACGGTCATCATGGAAGGGCATCTCAGGGTTCTTTCTCCTGACAATCTCCTCGTTTATTCTCCAAACAGCTTATATACCGATCACATAAACTGAGCGGGGAAAATACATTAGGCTGTCTGCTAGGTAACCAGGTAAATGGCCTTCTGTCACGTCCACATCTACCTGTATGCTAGCTGTCACGTAGGCATCAATTAGCATCTATATAAGATATCCTCCAAATTACAAAGGAAGGAGCAACAAACTTCCTGACCATTAAGCTTCAGCCAAAACCTCTCCCCAGGCAATCTACATTTATAACAAAAGAGAAGGAGCAGCACATCCTGGCTATTGTTGAGGCTGTCTGCAGGTCTACGTGACCATCTCAGGTGGGCCTATGGCTTCAGAGCCTGGCTGCCACTGATGGAGGAAGGTCATTGGCTAATAAAGGCACTGCCCTGGCCCATTTTATTGGTTAGAGGATAGGTGGGAGGAGTAAACAGAACAAAATGCTGGGAGGAAGAGGAAGTGAGCTCGGAGACTCGACCGCTTTCCTCGCGGGAGCAGACACCTGAGAGAGACGCCATGCCCTGCTCCCGGGATGAAGCTCGGACCCAGGATGGACTAGGCTAGAATCTCCCCGGTAAGCGCACCTTGGGGTGCTACACACAGATGATTAGGAATGGGCTAAATTAATATGTGAGAATTAGCCTAGAAGAGAATGGGCCAAGCAGTGATTAAAAGAATACAGTTTGTGTGTTGTTATTTCGGAGCATAAGCTAGCCATGTGGGCGGCCGGGTGTGGGGGACGCAGCCCTGCCGCCCCATATTACTACAGTTGGCGCCCAACGTGGGGCAGCCAAAACCCACTTAAAAAACCTGAGAAGGCTTAAAAATAAGGGAGAGAGAGTTTAACACAGATTTTTGCTGTTTGTTGGTGGCGTGCTGTAGAGAGATTTCCTGATTCGGCAACAGTAGCAGAAAAAACGCTGTGTCATTTTAAAGCGCAACTTCCTGGGGCTGTGCTGCCTTTGCGATCTCTGTCTGGCTCCTGCGGGAGACAGAGCTTTTGAATAGAGCATTTGGAGTAAAGTGTTACGATTTGTTTGATGGCAACTAGACTCGCTGTGTTCTTGGGTCTACTCTGCTTGATAGAAGCAAGCAAGCGCCTCATCTAAGAGAGGCTTCCTGACTCAGCTTTAGCTACAAAGCCTGCAGCTCATTAAGAGGTCCTGCCACGAAACACTTAAATGGTGTTGACGAAAAGCTGAATGCATGCTTTTCGGTTTTCAGCCGTAGCAGGAAAAAAGCTGCGCGGTTTAAAAATGCCGGCTTTCTGGGCTGTCCTTCCAGGGCAAACTTTGACTCTTTTACGCAGGCGGTTCGTGCCGTTTGCAAGCAAAGGCTGCTGAAGCTCGCTTGCTGGCAGGAACCTTAAAATGCCATAGAGTTGTCGCAGTAAACGTGGCTACAGCCAGTACCTCAGCCATGAGGCTGAAAAGCTAAGGAATGGACTGGATCTAGCTGGCAAAGCCACGCCTTTAATCCTACCCATATTGCTCAGTAATTTTAAGGCTCATGTGGTCAGAAAAAGAGAGATATACAGTAAAGAGAGATTCAAAGACAAAGAAAATTTTTAAATGGTTTACAGTGTGTTAAAAATATATGAAGACTAAAAGTTGAAGTTCTTAAAGTAAAAAAAAAAAAAAGGAAGAGAGTTGTTGTGTGTGGTAGCACACGCCTTTAATCCCAGTGCCTAGAAGGCAGAGGCAAACAGATCTCTGTGAGTTCAAGGTGTAGTAGCATACACCTTTAATCCCGAATGCCTGGGAGGCGGAGACAGGCGGATCTCTGAGAGTTCAAAGACAGCCTGGTCTACAGAGTTACTTCAGGTCAAAGATACAGAGAACCTATCTCAAAAAGCAAAAAGTTAAAAGTAAAAATAAACTAAATAGAGGTTAAAACAAAGCTGCACAAAGATGAAAAATACACAGAGAATTTTGATACTGTATGCTATTATGCTTTCTTTGAATTGTTTGAATGCTGAGGAAAGAGCAAAAGCTACTAAAAGATATTTATTTATAAATGCTGCTGATCTAATCCAACATAGATATTTTGATGCCTTGAATTTGAAATTTGGACCTAAGGACATGATGCTTTGGAAAGGAGTTTCTTATTTTGTTTTCACAGAGGATGAGACGCTGTTCATTTCTTCTACTCCGATTTGGTATGATGGACCACGCCCTCCTGAAGGGTTGGTGTGAACACCTTCTGAAAATTGCTTCGCTCAACTGCCAACTGAGATGAAACTAGCACACAGGTTATACCATGAAAGACCTAATTAACGACGCCCCCATTCAGCAGGAAGCAGTTTGGAGAGAAAAAACTGCGCCCATGTTCCCAAATATGGTTTATAAACGTTCTTTTACATTTAAAGGGGGATATGATATAGATATGAATAATTTGCATTAGTATAGATTTTGCTTTATTGATAGAGATTTAAGGTCAATTTTGTTATATGTATAAGTGTTTCTGATTTTGATTAAGGTATTGTGATTGTGTAGTTCATTTAAATATGTACTGTATAATTAAGAAATATAGGTTGTTAATGGATAATCATCGATAATAGTAAAGCTTGTAGTCATGTTAGTTAGATTTTCTAGATATATAGAGATGTATTTCAGTTAGATAGACATTCTTCATGTCTTTCAAAGATTACAGAATAGGACATTTAATGTTTTAATAACTGAGGACTTTTCATGACAATGAGACACTCTGCTCCTGGCAGCACCAATCTACTTCAAGAGGAAGATGGGCATCAAAGAGGCACCTTATGGGGTTTGATAGCCATTTGGGCAAGAAACTGCTCTTGCCTGGACTATTGCATAAACTGGAAACAGAGAACCCGCAGAGAGAGGACTACTGAACTTGCCTAAGGTGAGATGATCTTTCGGGGTTCCTGATTCATGAAAGAGTCTGCGAGACATTCTGCAGGACACAACAGATAGTGACTGAACTGACTTTGAATTTTCCTGCTTTATGTAAATGTCTGCTGGATAGCATGGGCCTGAAGGCTGAAGATGGATGCCCCAACGGTACAGAGGAACTTTGGGTGACTGTCCAGGCAGCGAGATGTCTCTGTCATTTCTAGAGTTTTAAAAGTTTCTTAGTTCTTGTTTACTTAGGTAATATTATATCTTTCTGGAGTCTGTGATGGAGTTAAGAATAGTTAGTTATAGTTATAGTTTTCCTTAGTTATGATAAAGATTATTGTAACTTTTACTTGATAACTGTTTTGTTATATGTAATTTTGCTATGTTAAATCCTTTTTTTTTTTTTGTTTAAACCGAAAAAGGGGAAATGATGGAGGAAGGTCATTGGCTAATAAAGGCACTGCCCTGGCCCATTTTATTGGTTAGAGGATAGGTGGGAGGAGTAAACAGAACAAAATGCTGGGAGGAAGAGGAAGTGAGCTCGGAGACTCGACCGCTTTCCTCGCGGGAGCAGACGCCTGAGAGAGACGCCATGCCCTGCTCCCGGGATGAAGCTCGGACCCAGGATGGACTAGGCTAGAATCTCCCCGGTAAGCGCACCTTGGGGTGCTACACACAGATGATTAGGAATGGGCTAAATTAATATGTGAGAATTAGCCTAGAAGAGAATGGGCCAAGCAGTGATTAAAAGAATACAGTTTGTGTGTTGTTATTTCGGAGCATAAGCTAGCCATGTGGGCGGCCGGGTGTGGGGGACGCAGCCCTGCCGCCCCATATTACTACATGCCACACCATACAGAAATATGGGCCTACAATCCACTCTCTCTTATTAATTTTTAACAACCCCTGTGCTTCTGCAACAGGACAGATGGGTCGCGCCTGGCTTGGGCAAAGTCCTCTTCATTTACCCAAATTTTCCCATCTTTGGAATAGGCATTCATATGTACGAGCCCTGTCTTGGGCATCTGGGGAGAAGAAGCTTCAAACCCGTCATTGAAGGATGGGGTCAGTGAGAAGCCACATAGCCCCACCAGAGACAGATGCTAGAACTTTACCCAGTAAGCCATAGCCTCTTGGTGATACACATACGAGCCTATGGGAGTCATACTTGTTCAAATCACAACACACCTCCTTGCTGTCTTTCAAATTCATGGACTTTTTAAAAATTAATTTTTGTTAAATATATAAACAAATATATGTATATACACACACACATAGGTGCAATCTGTTCTGTCTGTGTAATGTTACTTGCTATGGCCATTGGCTATTGGACAACCAAATGGTGTGCTCTTCCCTAAGGAAGAATGTTTCTCCCTGTCTCAGCACCCCTCAGTTGCCTGTAGTTTATTAGGGTTTTTATTAGGGTTGAGAGCTTGTGGGCTTTCCCACATCTGCTTTAGGAAGTCTAACATCCTTGTTCAGTTCATGTTTAGGCAGTCAAGAGACTTTATGGTGCAGGTTCTGACACTCATAGGAGGCACAAGCTCACAGCAAATTCCGTGTGCCTCTGGCTTCTAGAGGAATCTTTCCACCTCCTCTTTCACAATGATTCCTGAGCCTTAGGTACCAAGCTGCTTTGCAGATGTTTCATTGGAACCATGGTGGCTATAAGGACAAATATTTAGAATGCAGTTAGGGATTATACTAGTTTAGTAAAGTGGTGGTTGCAGGTTCTCCTCCAAGACCCATGACTTCACTAGCCCTGGGTAGTTGGCTAGGTTTCCAGTTCCAGGCATGAGTTCCTTCCTGTTGAATAGTCTTAAGTATAATCAAAAAGCTGTTCATTACTGCCAAGGTGTGTTTGCCCCACTGTACCCTTAGGGTTATTGTGACATGCTATTGTGGTTCATAGGTGTCATATCCAGGCAAGACTGTTTATTGCTTGCATGGCAACTTCTAGTACCATGAAAGGTAGTCCTCAAAAGGCAGCTTTTGGGCCAGTTCTTTTTTTTTCCCTTGGGTCTTTTTATTTATTTATTTATTTATTAAAGATTTCTGTCTCTTCCCTGCCACCGCCTACCATATCCCTCCGCCTCCCCCAATCAACACCCCCTCTCTCATCAGCCCAAAGAGCAGACCAGGCTCCCTGCCCTGTGGGGAGTCCAAGGACTTCCCACCTCCTTCCAGGTCTAGTAAGGTGAACATCCAAACAGCCTAGGCTCCCACAAAGCCAGTATGTGCAGTAGGATCAAAACCCAGTTTGATGTCTGCCTTGAGTTCTAGTAATATTTCTTTTACATAAGTGGGTGCTTTTATATTAGGGGCATAGATATTCAGGATTGAGACGTCATCCTGATGAATTGTTCCTGTTATGAGTATAAAATGTCCATCTCTATCTCTTCTGATTGAATTTAGTTTGAAGTCGGTTTTGTTAGAAATTAGTATGGCCACTACTGCTTGTTTCTTAGGCCCGTTTGCTTGAAAAACCTTTTTCCAACCCTTTACTCTGAGTAGATGCCTGTCTTTGTGGTTGAGATGTGTATCTTGTATTCAGCAGAATGTTGGATCCTGTTTTTGTATCCAATCTCTTAGCCTGTGCCTTTTTATAGGTGAATTGAGTCCATTAATATTAAGTGATATTAATGACCAGTGGTTGTTTACTCTGGTTATTCTTATTGTTTTTGGAAGTAGAGTTTGTGTGTCTCCCTTCTTTGAGTTGTGCTGGTGAAGGGTCACTAGATGCCTGAGTTATTGTAGGCAGTGTTCGCAATGTTGGATTCCTTGGGTTGTGATTTTCCTTCTATTACTTTCTGTAAGGCTGGATTTGTGGCTACGTATTGTTTAAATTTGTTCTTATCCTGGAGAGTTTTCTTTTCTCCATTGATAGTGAATGATAGCTTGGCTGGGTATAGTAGCTTGGGCTTGTATCCATGGTCTCTTAGTTTCTGTAGTACCTCTATCCAGGACCTTCTGGCTTTCATGGTTTCCATAGAGAAGTCAGGTGTAAGTCTGATTGGTTTACCTTTATAAGTTACTTGACCTTTTTCCTTTGCAGCTCTTAATATTCTTTCTTTAATCTATATGTTTTGTGTTTTGATTATTATATGGCGAGGGGATGTTCTTTTTTGATCCAGTCTATTTGGTGTTCTGTATGCTTCTTGAATATTCAAAGGAATATCTTTCTTTATGTTGGGAAAGTTTTCTTCCATAATTTTGTTCAAAATATTTTCTGGGCCTTTGAGCTGTGACTCTTCTCCTTCTTTCTATCCCTATTATTCTTAGGTTTGGTCTTTTTATTGTGTCCCATATTTCCTGAATGTTTTGATTAGTTGTAGTGGGACGCTCTGCTCTCAGTGTAGGCTTCACTGTTTCAAGCTTGGACGATCAGAAAATATAAATTCGCATCTGCCGCGCCTCCGCCCGTGTCTGTGCCGGTCTGCCGCGCCACGTTGGGCCAGTTCTTTTTGGGCCTACTCTGTGCTAGGCTTCTTGAGCCTTCTTATTCCCCAGGGAAAGGTGAGTGTTCTATCTGCCCATTCCCACAGTCCCACAATGCAGGACAATCAGTAGTGATAGGAGTCTTGTCAAAGGAGGAAGTCCATTTATTATTGTGAGCAGCAGCTTACATCGGTCAAGTGACATGGTGCGATGTGGGGATATCTCCAGCCAATGAGAGACAGCCAAGCCCTCCCTCTGATGTGGGAGTGTCATATATCAATCTGTTGATTTCGTTGATTAAACAATAAAGGAACTGCTTGGCCCTGATAGGTTAAAACATAGGTGGGAGGAGTAAACAGAACAGAATGCTGGGAGGAAGAGGAAGTGAGCTCAGAGACGCCATGCTCCCCGCTCCCGGGCAGGCACATGCGATGAAGCTCCGACTCAGGATGGATGTAGGATAGAATCTTCCCGGTAAGCGCACCTAGCGGTCCAACACAGATGATTAGAAATGGGCTAAATTAATATGTGAGAATTAGCCTAGAAGAGGCTGGATAGAAATGGGCCAGGCAGCCGGGCGGTGGTGGCGCACGCCTTTAATCCCAGCACTCGGGAGGCAGAGGCAGGCAGATCTCTGTGAGTTCGAGACCAGCCTGGTCTACAAGAGCTAGTTCCAGGACAGTCTCCAAAACCACAGAGAAACCCTGTCTCGAAAAACCAAAAAAAAAAAAAAAGAAATGGGCCAGGCAGTGTTTAAATGAATACAGTTTGTGTGTTGTTATTTCGGGCATAAGCTAGCAGGCGGCCGGGGTGCTGGGGACGCAGCCCCGCCACTCCTATTACTACATCCCTCTGGCTAGAGGGACAGCTACCTAGCTTTTGCTGTCTCATCCTCTCTCAAACTTGAGCCAAGCTTTTCTCTGTCCTACAGGCCTCAAAGTCTAGACCCTGAACTCAAGCCAGGCTTTTTTCTGTCCTATGGTACAGGCCCTGAGATAATTTTGGCCCAACACTCTGGGCCCTGCATCTAGTAATTTTTTTTTAAGATTTATTTATTATGTATACAGTGTTCTACCTGTATGCCTTCAGGCCAGAAGAGGATACCAGATCTTGTTACAGATGGTTATGAGCCACCATGTGGGTGCTGGGAATTGAACTCAGGACTGCTGGAAGAGCAGCGAGTGCTCCTAACCTCTGAGCCATCTCTTCAGCCCAGGCACTGTGTCTAAAGTAAATGGTGTCTTCAGCAATACAGACTTATCTTTCACCTTTCAGGGGACAGCCAAGGGCAACAGCAACAGCCTGAACTATTCTGGAGCCTCTTGGACAACCCTAAGTAACAATTCAAAAGAGGCTTCCCAGGCCTGATGTTAGGGTTTCTCACGCCTGGTATTGGGGTTTCTCCCACCTGGTCTTGGGGCTTCTTCCACCTGGTGTTGGGGTTTCTCATGCCTGGTGTTGGGATTTCTCCTGCCTGGTGTTGGGGTTTTTGTTGGGTAGTTTCAGGCTCTTGGAAAGAACAGTGTCAGTCCAGATGGAAACTGTTTAAACTATGTATGTGTATTTATAAACTGATTTATGTAGATTAAAGGGTTTTTTTTTCCACACTGGAGCACTGGACTGAGCTCCCAAGGTCCCAATGAGGAGCAGAAGGAGGGAGAACATGAGCAAAGAAGTCGGGACCACGAGGGATGCACCCACCCACTGAGACAGTGGAGCTGATCTATTGAGAGCTCACCAAGACCAGCTGGACTATGACTGAAAAAGCATGGGATAAAACCGGACTCTCTGAACATGGCGAACAATGAGGGCTGATGAGAAGCCAAGGACAATGGCACGGGGGTTTGATCCTACGTAATGTGATGGCTTTGTGGGAGCCTAGCCAGTTTGGATGTTCACCTTCCTAGATATGGACGGAGGGGGGGAGGTCCTAGGTCTTACCACAGGGCAGAAAACCCTGACTGCTCTTTGGACTGGAGAGGGAGGGGGAAAGGAGTGGGGGGAGGGGGAGAAGGGTGGGAGGAGGGGGCGTAGGGTGGGAGGAGGGGGAGGGAAATGGGAGGCTGGGAGGAGGTGGAAACTTGTTTTTTTTTTCTCCTTTTCTCAATAAAAAAAAAGGAAAAAAATTAAAAAATAAATAAATAAATAAAGGGTTTTTTTTGCTTTGGTTTTGTTTGCTTGTTTTTGTTTGTTTTGAGACAGTGTTTCTCTGTGTAACAGCCCTAGCTGTCCTGGAACTCACTCTGTAGACCAGGCTGGCCTCGAACTCACAGATTCACCTGCCTCTGCCTCCAGAATGCTGAACTAAAGGCATGTGCCACTGCCGCCTAGCCTATTTAAGCATTTTAAGTAGATAATTATTATGATTCTTCATTACTTTTTCAGACATCTTTATTGTTATTTTACCCTCCTCCTCCTTTGTTTAACTTGTCTCTCTCTTCTGCCCTAACTAGAGGCTCCCTGTCTCCCCCATGTACCTCACGAGTGTTCTCTCTTGCTCTCCCATACGCCCTAAACTTGGTAATGGTCCCATTTTGCTTTTTCTGGTTCCTGCAGTTACTCCAGGGTGTGTACTCACATCTAAAGATTTGGAGCTAGGAACCTCAAATAAGAGAGAATATGTAACCAACATTTTTACCCATGGGTCCATTAAGCATGTTGTTTAATTTTCAAATATGTGGGGATTTCCTTAATGTCTTTCAGTTATTGAATTCAGTTTTAGTTAAACTGTACTCAGAAAATGTGATTAATATTCTACATATATATGAGAAGATGATATGTTCTTCATTTATTCTATGTAATTTTCTGTATATTTCAAAAGATTGAATTAGTTAATATCAGTCAAGCATATTATTGCTTTCCTGATTTGTATATATGTATATGTGTGTATATATATATGTATATATATATATATATATATATATATATATATATATCCAGGTGGTGGTAGCACACACCTTTAATGTCAATAGTCAATACTTGGGAAGCAGAGGCAGGCAGATCTCCGTGAGTTCGAGGACATCCTGGTCTACAAAGCAAGCTCCAGGATTACTAGGGATATTACACAGAGAAACCCTGTTTCATAAAACCAACCAAACCAAGAAACAACTCCCCCCCCCTCAAAAAAAAAAGAAAACCAAACAATTATTTGCTCACTAGTGTGTATGATATGTGGGTGCTGGTGTGCTCATGTCATGGTGTGTGGAGGTCAGAGGATAGTTTTGGGGAGTCAGTTCTCACCCATTGTCTTGTTTTGAGGCAGGGCATCTCGCTGTTTGGGTTACACTGTGGAGGTTGCGCTGTGGACTCTGCGGTAACTGGCCTGCATGCGCTGTGGACTCTGCGGTAACTGGCCTGCATGCGCTGTGGACTCTGCGGTAACTGGCCTGCATGAGCTGTGGACTCTGCGGTAACTGGCCTGCATGCGCTGTGGACTCTGCGGTAACTGGCCTGCATGCGCTGTGGACTCTGCGGTAACTGGCCTGCATGCTTTGGGGCGGTTCTCTCTGTCTCCCATCTCACTGGAGGGGTGGCAGGTTACAGATGCAGGCCATCGCATCCAGCTGTCTTCTTTTGAAAACGTGGGTGCCAGGGATCAAACCAGGCCATCAGGTTCCCACGGCAAGCCATCTCAGCATCTCCACTATAATTGGGGAGCTTTATTCCTTCTTTCGTTAGTTGGTTTTGTTTTGTGTGTGTTCATGCTCTGTCGTTATATTACAGGAGTGCTGTAACTGGGTTTTCATCATGTACCAACGGTTTAGCGTAATAAAATGTCTGTCTACAGCAGTCTCTTTGTCCTGAAGTCTGTTGTTCACTACAAATTAATTAATTATTATTAATGTGTTGTTTGATGTTAGGTTTATTATGCTATTTGATATTTAGATGTAGACAAACTCTTCTTTTGGGCCACTGGCTCTTCAATAACCATTATTGTTAATTATGAAAGCTCGGCTGATCACTCAGGCTTGCTTCTAACTAGTGTTTATAATTTAAATCAACCCGTTTCTATTCATTTATGTTCTACCACAAGGCCTTTACCTCTACGGCATTTTGCATGTCCCACTCATCCACGTCTGACTGACTTTTCCTCCATCTTTGCCGTTCTTCTTTCCTGCATCCTCCATGCCTGGAAATCCTGCCTAGCTATAGGTCGTTCAGCTTTTTACTAATCCAGTAACAATGACACATCTTGACCCTACACAAAAAGATTACTCCACAGCGTTTACATGGTGAAATAGTCTAGCTTTGAGGATTGTTGTCTGTAGAAGTTGTTGTAAGATTAGTGCTTTTGTCCCAGCACTCAGGGAGGTACAAGCAGGCAGATCTCTGTGTGTTCGAGACCAGCCTGGTCTACAGAGTGAGTCCATACCATAAACAAATGTTACACATCTTAAACTAATATTCCACAACAGTTGGTGGACTGTTTAGGAAGGATTAAGAGTGTGGCCTTGTTGGAAGAGGTGTGCAATTGGGTTGAGCTTTGAGGTTTCAAAAGTCCACACCAGGCCCAGTCCTGGTGTCTCTGTCTCTGTCTCTCTCTCCCCTGCCTATGAATCAGGATGCAAAGCTCTTCGTTATTGCTCCAGCACCATTCCTGTCTGCTTCCCACCATGATGGTGATGGACTAATCCTCTGAAACTCCAAGCAAGCCCGCAGTTAAATGCTATCTTTTATAAGAGCTGCCTTGGTTGGCGGTGGTGCACACCTTAGATTCCAACAACTTGGGAGGCAGAGGCCGCTGGATCTCTGTGAGTTCGAGGCCAGTCTGGTCAATAGAGCGAGTTCTAGAAGAGCCAGGGCTACATGGAGAAATCTTTTCTCAAAAAACAAGTTACCTTGGTCATAGTGTCTCCTCACAGCAATGGGACAGTGGCTAAGGCAACCATTCAGGCTTTCTTTTGTTGTTGTTGTTGTTATTTTGAACATTTTTTTTTTTGGTTTTGGATCTAAGACCTCATGTTCAGTTCATTAAGATTCTTGTGTGGTTAGTGTTTTATTAAACTTGTTTGGTAAAATCTTTAATTCATGCATTTTATTTTTGGTTACTAGATTTTGCATTTAATATTTTTAACATTTTTGGTCTTTCAGTTATCCCTTACTTTTCCTCTCACAATATTTGCCTTTTCCTCACAGCAGCCGAACGTGACTAGCATCTTAGGATCTTATGGTGTTGTGACAGGGTCGGTAGGCCAGACTGGCTTTGGTCTCACTGTGTGGCTGAGAACGACACTAGCCTGGATCCTTCTTCCTAGGCCTCCAAAGTGCTGGGACTTGCAGACTCGTGTGCCACCCCGGGTTTGTGTGGTGCTGGGAATCGAATCCAGGACTCCGTACCCACGGAGAACTCCACCAGCTGAGTGGAGCCCCTCCCTCATCACTTTGAGCTGCGTTCCTCTGGAGTGATTCCTTTGTGGGTACAGATCATACCTCCATCTTCTCATGTCTAGATTTTTTAAATTATATGATAGATGTGGAGTGTAGGGGGTTTCTTTATTGCTGTTTCTTTTATCCCCCTTCTTTGTAGTCCTGCCTGTCCTGGAACTTGCTCTGTAGACCAGGCTGGCCTCAAACTCACAGAGATCTGCCTGTCTCTGGCTCCCAATGCTGGGATCAAAAGCTGTGCACCACCACCAAGCTGCTACTTATTTTTAATTTTTTTAGATTTATTTAACTTATGTGTATGAGTGTTTCACTTGCATGCATATACGTGCACCTCATGTATACCTGTTATCTGAGGAGGCCAGAAGCAGGCGTTGTATACTATAGAATTGGGGTTAGGGACGATTGTGGTACACTGTAGATATTTTGTTTGTGTTTTAACAAATAAAGTTTGCCTGAAGATCAGAGTGCAGAGCTAAGCCACTAGAGGCCAGTGGTGGCACACACCTTTAATCCCAGGATTTGGGAGGCAAATGAATCCAATCTAAAAGAGAAGCAGCTCACACAAAGTTGATCCTAGCACTTAGGATCATACGCCTTTATTCCCATCACTAAGAAGGGGAGACAGGACTGATTTGGCTGGGCGGAAAGAAGACTATAAGGCAGGAGGAGACAGGAGCTCAGATGCGGAGGAGACAGGAGTTCAGATGCAGTCTGAGGATGCAGTCTGAGGAGGCAGTCTGAGGATGCAGTCTGAGGATGCAGTCTGAGGATGCAGTCTGAGGAGGAAGTCTGAGGATGCAGTCTGAGGATGGAGTCTGAGGATGGAGTCTGAGGAGGAAGTCTGAGGATGCGGTCTGAGGATGCAGTCTGAGGATGGAGTCTGAGGATGCAGTCTGAGGATGCAGTCTGAGGATGGAGGCAATCTGAGGATGCAGTCTGAGGATGCAGTCTGAGGATGCAGTCTGAGGATGAAGTCTGAGGATGGAGTCTGAGGATGCAGTCTGAGGATGGAGGCAGTCTGAGGATGCAGTCTGAGGATGCAGTCTGAGGATGCAGTCTGAGGATGCAGTCTGAGGAGGCAGTCTGAGGATGCAGTCTGAGGATGCAGTCTGAGGATGCAGTCTGAGGATGCAGTCTGAGGATGCAGTCTGAGGATGCAGTCTGAGGATGCAGTCTGAGGATGGAGTCTGAGGATGCAGTCTGAGGATGCAGTCTGAGGATGCAGTTTGAGGAGGCAGTCTGAGGATGGAGGCAGTCGTCTGAGGATGCAGTACGAGGACAGGATCGCCCCTTTGGTCTGAGCATTGATAGAGGTAAGAAATTTAGTGGCTGGCCACTTCTCTGCATTCACCCCCTGATAACTGGCTCTGAGTTTTTATGATTAAGAACAATTAGAATCCATGTTACTATATACCACTTGAGTGCTGGGAACCAATCCAGGGTCCTCTACAATAGACAAGTGTTCTTAGCCACTGAGACAACTCTCCTGTCCCTTGCTTGTTTTATTCTTTAAGATTTCTCTTAGTTTATTTTTTTAATATTTATTTATTTATTATGTATACAATGTTCTGTGTGTATGCCTGCAGGCCAGAAGAGGGCGCCAGACCCCATTACAGATGGTTGTGAGCCACCATGTGGTTGCTGGGAATTGAACTCAGGACCCTTGGAAGAGCAGGCAATGCTCTTAACTACTGAGTCATCTCTCCAGCCCCCTCTTAGTTTAATTATATGCACGTGCATGTGATTGTGTGTGCAGGTGAAGGCAGGTACTGGAAAAGGATGGAAGAGCCGGAGTTACAAGCACTACTGCACTGCCCAATGTGGATGCTGGGAACCAAACTTGGGACCTCTGTAAGAGCATTTTTTTTTTGATATTTTGAGACAGGGTTTCTCCGTAGCTTTTTGGTTCCTGTCCTGGAACTAGCTCTTGTAGACCAGGCTGGCCTCGAACTCACAGAGATCCGCCTGCTTCTGCCTCCCGAGTGCTGGGATTAAAGGCGTGCACCACCACTGCCCGGCGTCCAGCCTGTTTTGTAAAATAATATTTATTTGTCTAAATGATAAAAGAAAAAAGAATCTGCCTATTTATTTTTGGTACAAAGCCATGTAAGCCCAGGCTGGTGCTAAACTCCTGGGCTCAAATTATCCTTATACCTCAGTCTCAGATGTAACTGGTACTAAATTTAGGTACATGCCATCCTGCCAGCCTTTAGCTCTCTTGGTGGTTTAGATTTTGTTCTTTTAAGGAATGCTTGTCCAACAGGTTCAAGAGAGCACAGCAGCCCCAGACACATCTCTGTCTTAAGCCTGGGAGTCTGCTATGCTCAGAGCATGGTTCCGACACCACAGCCCAGAACTGGAAGAGACCATGGCTTACTGGCCACCTTGTCTACTTCCTTTTCTCAAGGCAGTGATTCTGCATTACCTGTGCAGTTATTTAATTTCCAGTTGTGTGGGCAGAGTTTTTCGCTGCAATCACCAGCCAGCTCCCAAATAATCACACAAAGACTTAAAATTATAAATGCTCAGCTGATAGCTTAGGCTTATTACTAACTAGCTCTTACAACTTAAACTAACCCATATTTCTTATCTAAGTCCTGCCACATGGCTTGTGGCTTGTTACATCATTTTCTACACATCCTGCTTCCTCTGCGTCTGGCTCATGATGCCTCAGACTCTGCCCTTCTTCTTCCCATCGTCCTCCTAAACTGGCTCTCCTGCCCAATCCCTTCCTGTCCAGCTATAGGCCAGTCAGCTCTTTATTAAGTGATGAGAGTGATACGTATTCACACTGTACAGAGATTGTTCCACAGCGCAGCTGATAATTGTTTATGGTGAGAGATTATACTAGATGCATAAATAGTTTTCAGCTGATGCTTTCGGTTTTAGGGGCCAGCATAATAGAAATGTCCTAAACTATGACTTGTAAGGACAGTCATTCTTTTCAGTGCCAGGGATCGAAACCAGAGCTTCCCTCATGCTGGAATAGTACTCTGCTACCATGCTCCACCTCCAGGCTGGACTTAACCTCTTGTTATTGTGTGTACATTGCACCTCATTAAGTTTACAACAAAAGTGAAATAAGAAAAAAAAGTGAAATAAGGTCCCTTGTGATAAGCAGAGTTATTAAATATTTAGGCACACAAATGCTTATAGCATGTATGTCCAGGTCCAGTGCTATCCCAGACCATAAATTATTTCTCTTGATCAGACCCCAACATAAACTATCTCTCTCTTGACCAGCATGGAGGAGATGTGAATAAAGACACGACGCACTTGGTTTCATCAGGAGGGAGATTCTCAGAGATCTTTCATGATATCCTGAGTTCACATCCTGAAAAATTCCTCTTCTTTATTCTCCAAATAGTCTTTATATCAAAACTTAACTTAGGGGAAATACATTAGCATTCTGTCTCCTAGGTAACCAGGTGAACGGCTTTCAGTCACATCCACAACTTCCTGTCTGCTGTGTATGCTAGCTGTCACATAGGTTTGAATTACATTTCTTTTTTTAAAATATTTATTTATTTATTATGTATACAACATTCCTTCCATGCCTGCCTGCATGCCAGAAGAGGGCACCAGATCTCATTATAGATGGTTGTGAGCCACCATGTGGTTGCTGGGAATTGAACTCAGGACCTTTGGAAGAGCAAGCAATGCTCTTAACCTCTGAGCCATCTCTCCAGCCCTTGAATTACATTTCTATAAGGCATCCTCCAAATTACAAAGGAAGGAACAAAACATCCTGACCTTTTGTTAGGTTAGTGACAGCCTGCCTGGCAGGATAGGTGACCCACCTCAGGTGGGGCCTGTGGCTTGATAGCTTGGTTGCCATATTATATAAAAATATGGGCCAACCTATACACACACACACACACACACACACACACACACACACACACACACATAAACTCTGCCGGGTGGTGGTGGCTCATGCCTTTAATCCCAGCACTTGGGAGGTAGAGGCAGGCGGATCTCTGTTAGTTCGAGGCCATCCTGGTCTACAAGAACTATCCAGGACAGGCTCCAAAGCTACATTGAAACCCTGTCTCGAAAAACAAAAGCAAACAAACAAGAAACCAAAAAAAAAAAAAAACCCTCCTTTCTGTTTATCACACAAATTACGATATAAACAACAATCTGAAGCAACTCGTATGTCTTGCTTCTGGTCGAGGCAAGCGCTGTCTTGACCTTTTCTCCCATCATCTCACTTGATATGTGTCTATCATCTCACTTTATATGTGTGTACCATCTCACTTTATATGTGTGTATCATCTCAATTGATATGTGTGTATGGTCTCACTTGATATGTGTATATGATCTCACTTGATATGTATGTATGATCTCACTTGATATGTGTGTATCATCTTACTTCATATGTGTCCATCATCTTACTTGATGTGTGTGTGTTTTTCGCACAGTTGGTTTCCCGGTTTCTATGCTTTACACAAACGTCCACCCAGCTAGCTGTTCTTAAGTGACGCAATAATAGGCAGACTCACAGACCTAGTTATATTTATGTAACTTCTAGCCTTGGGGCTTCGTAGACATGAAAATATACTGGAGTCTACATCTTGAACTAACTTTACTTACCCCAGGGGAAAATGCCAAAGAAATCGCTGTCATTTATTTCTCAGCCTGGCGTTGGTTGAGGGGCACAGTAGGAGGCACGGGGACAGGGGACTGAACACTCACTTGGCAGAGTGACACAAAAGACAATTTGTAAGCCTGGTCCTGCTCCAACAGCTGCGGTGAAGACTCGTGCACCGCGGGCTACAAGGGTTTGGATGCTCATATTGGCCTGACTCAGCAGGCCTGCTGGCGCCTGGTGGCAGCAGTTTGCTTTCTGGATACGCTCTTACCTTCTGCTAGAGGGAAGTGACCCTGCTAGGATCGGTGATTCCAGCCCCCAGTCCAACACGGGACCATTAACTCTGTACACCTTACTAACTCCATAGGAAGAGTCAGAAACAAATTTTTATTAGTTATTTGGGAATCTCACATCAAACACCCTAATCAAGCTCACCTACCAGTCTTCCCATGTCTGCCACCCCTCCTCTGGGACTTCCCCCCAAAAGAAAAGAAAAAAAAAAAAACAAGTCCATTTTGTGTTGTTGGTATCTACCCAGGAGCATGGTCAAATTCCTACGGGCCAGCCTCCCAAGGGAGGATGTGTCTTCCTCCCTCTGCATCTGTGTGAGAAGCCATCAACTGAGGAGAGCTGCAGAGGGGTGGGACCAGCTCTTCCAGCCCACTATATCTCGCCTGTGGTGTGGGGCCAGCCCTCCCAGGTCAAGTCACCACCTGTGTTGCCTCGCAGCCAGCGGGGTTAGCTCCTTCTCGAGGGGTGAAACCAGCTCTCCCACAAAGGATGGGGCTGCTCTCTCGTTAGGGGCGGGGCCAGTTCTCCAGCGTCTTCAGACATTGACATGGCTTCGGGCAGCCGCCCAGACCACAGATATCTGCATGTGGTAAAGGCAGGCACTTGGCAGGGTCAGAACCACCGATCTGCTCATGGCCCTCATCGGCTGCATGATCCACGGGCCTCAACATGACCTCAGGTAGCTATGTAACATGACACTCAGGAGAGCCCCACCAGGCAGCAAAGCCCCAGGACGTCACCAAGACATCAGGCAACTTGCACAGATGCAGAGGACCAACCACATGGACCTCAGGCCTCATTGCGGCCTGGGGCAGCATCATGGACCACAGACACCAACATGGTCTCCGGTGGAATCGTGGACCACAGTTGTCCTTTGAAGAGGTGCAATCCAGAAAGTGAAGTGTTCCTCTTCTTGGGCCTCTGTCATTAACCAGAGCCAGGGGGAGCCTGTGGCCGGTGGCAGGTTCAGGGGACCGAGTCTGCATCTGTATAAGCCCCTGGCTGTTGTACACCATCCCACCGACCCTGCTGAGCTATAACAGCATGACAGCCTCAGCCCTCTCTCTCCTCTGTCACTGCCTTCACATCCCCAGCTCCGCCTCTCTTCACATCCCCAGCTCCGCCTCTCAGCTCCGCCTCTCTTCACATCCCCAGCTCCGCCTCTCTTCACAGTGCACACACTGCCCCATTTTTCTGCTTCCTATCTCTCCATTAGGTATTTGTTCATTGTCCCTGCCAATGCCATGGGACACTGGTGACACTCCTGAGTCTTCCTGCTGGCCTGAGCAGCAGGGCCCCATCGGTGCTCCAAATGATGAGTTCTTTTGGCTTTTCTCTATGCCTCTTGTCGCTGTCCACTCTGTCCTTATCTGTACCTTCTTCCCTCATTAGCCAAGTGCTTTCCCCTCAGAGCTTCCAGCTTCTCTTTGTGTCCTCTCTCACCCCCTTACCGCAGTGCATAGAGAAATGTCTGGCATCCTAACTGCATACTGAATACACGAGTAACTTAAAGATATTAGCTTTGTTGCATCAAATTTAATAGATACATTTTGCCTATAGGCATAATCTATAAAATTTAAAATCAGAGCATGGCAGCGCATGACTTCTATTCCACACTCTGGAGACAGAGGCAGGCAGATCTCTGTAAGCTCAAGGCCAACGTAGTCTACAGATTGAGTTCCAGACCAGCTGAGGCTACATACTGAGACCCTGTCTCCAAAAGTACAACAAAACCCCGTAAAACATAAAGTTTTACATCTCCCTCCAGCTTTCTGATCCCATACTTTATGGTTCACAATCTGGGTTCATGGAAAGTCCTGGAAGCCACAGCACTCCACAGCACTCGCTTGCCGGCCCCTGATAGAGCTGGAATCCTCACAATGACTTTCCCTTCCTATACCCTCTGTGTGATCTTCAGTTCCCATTTTCTTGCTTTTCCAACAACCTCCTCCTCTCATTATTTCTTCATTTACCAGCCAGCCAGTTTTGAGTACTGCCATGATCAGTCTCCTACCCGCCACAGGACAGAGCCAGAAGGCACCTCGAGTTCTCAGCAGCTGCAAGAACATCAGAGCCAGAAGGCACCTCGAGTTCTCAGCAGCTGCAAGAGCATCAGAGCCAGAAGGCACCTCGAGTTCTCAGCAGCTGCAAGAGCATCAGAGCCAGAAGGCACCTCGAGTTCTCAGCAGCTGCAAGAGCATCAGAGCCAGAAGGCACCTCGAGTTCTCAGCAGCTGCAAGAGCATCAGAGCCAGAAGGCACCTCGAGTTCTCAGCAGCTGCAAGAGCATCAGAGCCAGAAGGCACCTCGAGTTCTCAGCAGCTGCAAGAGCATCAGAGCCAGAAGGCACCTCGAGTTCTCAGCAGCTGCAAGAACATCAGAGCCAGACTACTTGGGACTCAGAAGCGCTAGTGGTTCTATTCCATCACCCTTTTTTTGAGGTGTTGCAGTTTGAATGTAATTGGCCCCCATAAGTTGATAGGGAGTGGCACTACTAGGAGGTGTAGCCTTGTTGAAATAGGTATGACCTTGCTGGAGAAAGTGTGTGGCACAGTCCACTTCCTGTTGCCTGTAAGATTCAGGAATCTCAGCTACCTCTCCAGGAGCATGTTTGCCTGCACCTTGCCATGCTCCCCACCGTCACAATGGACCGAACCTCTGAAACTGTGAGCCACTCCTTAAGAGTTGCCATGGTCATGGTGTCTCTTCACACAATAGAAACCCTAAAGGAATTAAAGGTCTTTTTTTTAAAAAATATTTATTTATTTATTATGTATACAATATTCTGTGTGTATGCCTGCAGGCCAGAAGAGGGCACCAGACCTCGTTACAGATGGCTATGAGCCACCATGTGGTTGCTGGGAATTGAACTCAGGACCTTTGAAAGAGCATGCAATGCTTTTAACCTCTGAGCCATCTCTCCAGCCCCCGAATTAAAGGTCTTAAAGGAACCAGGCAGAGTAACGAAGTCAAACACTTCTCCCTCTGGCCTCTGCATGGAGTCATATGCACCTGCACACACCCACCCCATACACACCGAGGAGTAATGCTAATGAAAAGAAGCAAGGAAAGAACAAAACTAAGAGCAGGGATCTTTGTTTCCCCTTCATTCAGTGCTCTGGGATCTCAGTTTTACACCACGGGCTCATGGGACTTTGTGGTAGTTTGAATGCAATTGACCTCCATAATCTCTTACAGGGGGTGGCACTATTAGGAGGTGTGGCTTTGCTGGAGTGGGTATGGCCTTGCTGGAGGAAGTGTCTCACTGGTGGGGGGGGGGGGGGAGCAGGCTTTGAGGTCTCATATACTCAGAATACCACCCAGTTTGTCAGTTGCCTGCATTTAGTTCCAGCACATCTACTTGCACACTGCCATGCTGATAATGGACTGAACCTCTGAAACTGTAAGCAAGTCACCTCAATTAAATGTTTTCTTTATAGGAGTTGCCGTGGTCATGGTGTCTCTTAACAGCAATAAAATCCCAAACTAAGCCAGCCTTCAAACTGCATCACCAGCTGGATCGATTCTCCTGGCTTTTGCCATGACATGCATGCACAGGACACACATGCACACACATGCCTGTATTTCTTTAGAGACTTCACCCTGTCTAGTGAACTTTGTGACAGGGTCTAATATAGCCCAGGATGACCCAACTCCTGGTAAACCTGCCTCTATCAAGTACCGGAATTACAAGTGTGTCTCACCATACCCAGCTCAATAAATTAATTTTTAAAATTAGGCAAGAGAAACTTTTTTAAAAAGCTACATGACTAAAACATAGATAAAAATTTGGGCAGCATCAATAATCCCATACAAAATATTAAAGTCATTGAGCTACCAAGGGCTGGGGAGATGCCTAAACACTTGAGAGCACTACCTGCTCTTGCACAGGACCAGGTTTGATTCTCGGCACCTGCATGATAGTATACATAGTTCCAGAGCACCTAGCAGTCTCTTCTGACCTCCATGGATGCCAGCCATGCACTTGGTGCAGACATACATCCAGGCAAATCATTCATATACATAAATTCCTTTTTAAAAACTAAGACATTGCCAGGCAGGACCAGATTAAAAGATCCCAGCACTCAGGAGGCAGTGATGGGCAGATTTCTTGAGTTTGAGGCAGGGCTGGTCAACATAGTTATAGGACAGTCAACACTATACAGAGAAACCTTGTCTAGAAAAACAAACAAACAAAAAAAACCCAATAGAATTGCTAAATTAAAAAAGAGCATAGACCTTGAAGACATCTTTGTAGGTAAAAGTACTTACTATGTATGCAAGGCTGGCCACCTGAGTTTCGCCCCAACCCAGTGAAAGAGAACTGATTTCTAAAAGACATGCTCCGACCTCCAGGACATGCACACTCCCCCACAAGAGTGCCAAATTTTAAAGACAAGAAACAAGAACTGGAACTCTCCCATGCTGGTGGGAAGAACATTGGATATTGCTAAGTTTACTAACCGTGAGTGAAGAAGACAGTCAGTAGCAGGGTCCAGGTTCAGCCCCCAGTATGGTATGAACTTGTGTCACGGTGTATGTCTATAATTCCAGCACTTAAGAGGTGGAGCCAGGAGGATGAAAAACTCGAGACCTCCCTTAGCTGTGCACAAAACAAGTTCTAAGACACTAAGAAGCTGTCTTTAAAAAACAAAACCCGGGGCTGGAGAGATGGCTCAGAGGTTAAGAGCATTGCCTGCTCTTCCAAAGGTCCTGAGTTCAATTCCCAGCAACCACATGGTGGCTCACAACCATCTGTGATGAGGTCTGGTGCACTCTTCTGGCCTTCACGCATACACACAGAATATTGTATACATAATAAATCAATAAATATTTTTAAAAAACCCCACCAACCTTACTATAAGCATAATTTAATAACCACCATGTACTCACACAGTGGAACATCTGGCAAAACTGATATATACAACAGAATAATCACAAAACCACACGAAAGCAGCCAGACACACGAGTGAATACATACGCAAAATGACTACATTTATAACTATATTGTGTGTATAGATGTCAGCAAATTCTGGGGCTCAAATCCAGGTCGTCAGCAAGCACCTTTACCAACTAGCCTGATTGCTAGCTCACTATGATTTAGGCTAGACGTCACCCTGATTAGTACTGAGGGCTGAACATTTACACTAAGTGTTCTACTCCTGAGCTATATTCCTAGTCTTTTAACTCTTCGTTTTGAGACAAGGGCTCAGTAGCACAGGATGATGGCCTTGAACTTTCTTTCAATTCTCTTGCTTCAGGCTCAGGTGTCCAAAGCATGGCAAACCTGGTATCTCATACTGCACAGCTTATCCAAGACATAAGTAGCTGGCCTCAAGCTCATGGCAATCCTGCCTCAGCCTTAAAAATTTCAATTACTCAACAAACCATTTTTTTTTTAAAAATTCTCAGTGGACACACCTGGGTGTCAAATAATGTTAATTGATCTATGATTTGTTAGAGAACTAGATACTCACAGGTTCATGGTGGAGCACCTCAATTGATGAAAAGCTTGGCAAACTTTTTCTAAACGGGAATTTTTAAAAAATTTATTCTATATACATTTGTGCAAGTGTCCAATCCCCTAAAACTGCAGTTGAGTTGTATCCTGCTATGTGGGTATTGGGAATTGAGCATGGGTCCTTATGAAGAACCAGTGCTCTTAACTCCTGAGCCATCTCTCCAACCACCTCCCCTTACCCCCACCAAATTTCAATTGATAGGAAAAAGAAATGTCCAGTGTGGTCAGTCTCAAGAGTCTCTTGGTTCGACATGCTCTTCTATTGCTTTCAATTGATGGGTAGCTTGAAGTAAACCAAGGCTGTCCTCAAGAAACCTAACTTTGGGATTAATGTGTACATTTGGCCAGTTCCATGGCTTTCAAACCTTTGCAAACTTGACCCCATCAGCATCTCTATACCAGATAGAAACTATTTCTGGTTAACAATAGTTCTTGAGTAGAATGACTTTCAAAAACGCTGGACACATTTGGGGGACAGATATAGCTTTGGCAACCTGGAACAGTTGCAAAATGGAAAGATCACTTTTCCCAAATGTTTCACCTGAAATAGTAAAAATGCTCCTAGAAACAGGCTGGTAACTGTCAACTGCAGTAATGCCATTCACTGCACGTCTCTGAGGATTAAACAAAACAAAAAACAGACCTGGGACCAGAGAGCTAGCTTAGCAAAAAATGCTTTTCTTCTGAAAAAGAACCTGGGTTTGACAACCAGGATAATGGTGATTGAGAAAAACACTTCACATTTTAATTTATTGAAACAGGACCTGCCTCTTCATCTGTGCTCCAGATAAATTACCTCAAGGTATGGGCCAGGACTTCTAAGCACTGCCATGTCAGGTGGTGATAGTGCGAGCCTTTAATCCCGGAACTGTTGCACAGAAAAAACTCGTGTACAAGGTCCTTTCGTGTTTTTTTTAATGTACTTATTTATTATGTATACAATATTCTGTCTGTGTGTATGTCTGCAGGCCAGAAGAGGGCACCAGACCTCATTACAGATGGTTGTGAGCCACCATGTGGTTGCTGGGAATTGAACTCAGGACTATTGGAAGAGCGGGCAATGCTCTTAACCACTGAGCCATCTCTCCAGCCCGTGTGTTGCTTTTATAGGTTAATAAAGAAAATGCTTTGGTCCTGCTGATAGCGGAAGCAGAGTCAGAGAGCCACCAGAATCAGACATGCTGACTCTTTCCAGGTAAGCCACTGCCACATGGCCATATACAGGTTCAAGCCATTCACTACCCTAACGTTTGTAGCTCAGAATGCAGAGATTAAGATTGGGGTCTAGAATTTATTTTGTTTTTCAAGACAGGGTTTTGCTCTACTTTTGGAGCCTGTAAATCAGGCTGACCTTGAACTCAGATTATCAGCTTGCCTCTGCCTCCTGAGTGCTAAGATTAAAAGGATGTGCCACCACTGCTCAGCTAGAACTTGAAGTTTTAAAATACTACCAACACTTAATCTGAACTGAATACAACTTGCCAATGTTATGCTTAGCTGTCCAAAAAGTTAATTCTGATCTTGGTCTCCATTACATGTCTAGAAAACCCTTTTATTCCCACTAATTCTAACTGCCCCACCCCTAAAATCTCAAGTCTGAAAATCACTTAAACTCTTAACTGCCTCCCTCAAACCCTGAGGCCCTCATTAGTTCAATGTAATTTACAGGTTACTTTCAAATATATTTCCTACACCAAAATGCTTGGTTTTCTTTATTTAGGTAAGAGACTGCTGTATCCATGTTCCCTGAATACAAGCTTAGGGCTTGGGCTGTACCTCAGAGCACTTGCCTTGTATGCTTGCAGATCTAAGCTGAATCCAAAGTTAATGGAGATGTAGGAAAACTATTAAGGCAACAACAATAGGTCCTCGCATAGGCTTGAACTCAAGACTCTGTCATGTTAGTATCTAGTTTATCTGAGTCAAACATATTCTACCCATGGATGCTACAGTATGCAGCACATTATGAAAACCTTGGACATTCTATAAAATAGCCCGGAGCTAAAGAGTTGCAGGCTAGCTATACTTATAACAGTCTTAAATAGAAACAAATGCTGGTACTAAAAACATGCTTTGAAAAATAATCCCAGCACTCAGCAGGCAGAAACAGGCGGATCTCCTTGAGTTCAAGGTCAGCCTGGTCTAAAAGAGCTAGTTCCAGGAATGGCTCCAAAGCAACAGAAAAACCCTGTCTCAAAAAACCAAAAGGAAAAAAAAAAAAAGGAAAAAAAGAAAAAGAAAATTAGATAGTTATTTAATACAACCTCAGCCCCAAAGAGGAATCTTCATTGCAGTATCGACTTGGCTAATATATTTGAGGAATACATTTTTCCAAAACAGCACACAGTATGGTATCTTGAAGAAAAAACAATATTACACTAAGCACTAAATAAACCATAAGACTTTAGTTACAATAAAGTTAAAAGAAAGCCAACACTTCTTTGTAAACCAAGTTGCATTAGCAATTTTTCTCTTTGCCTTTATTTAAACAGTTCTCAAAACATTTGAGTGAATTGGGCCTCCTCTGGTAAGCAAAGGACCTGAAAATAATATTTAAAAAATGAACAGGCAGTCTCCATCAGTTCATCCATGACACAGGTGTGGTGATCCCTTCTCTCATTCCAAACTTTGAAGCACCCAGTATTTTCATATATCTAAGCTAGAAGAACAAAAGTACATTTGTGGTGGAATGTATTGTCGTCACTTGTTGATAATTAGTTGAAATACCACTATCTCTTTTGTAACAAACAGCCTTTTAAAGACATGTATCTGAAGCTCTTATTCCCTGCTCTATATAATACAGATTACATAAAGGCTGACAAATCCACATTAATGTAAGCATTAAGCATTTGCTGTATGGAAAGATTTTTGTTCTAATACTAGCAGCACAGAGTTACAGCGTATTTTTAACACTTAATTGCAAGTATATTGAATATGGCAAGTTTCATGGACTCCCGAAAGAAAACGAGTATCTTTATTTTAAAATATTTTACTGGAAACTTAAGAATGGTTAAGCATTGATATTTAGAAAGAAAAGTAAAAATCAAACTTGTTTATTGTTGCTTTTTGCCATTTGGTAGCATTTTACACACAGGCTTCGATCTTCAGAATACCCTGGATTCAGTAGAAAAACCTTTTAAATGAAGTTTTGTACAATAGAAACTTCTCAGCAGTCAAAATTTGGACTGTAAAAAAATACATGCAAAACATACTTTTCTGAAAACACTTAACTTTGAACAAAGCACCGAACTACACAAATGCAGAATGAAAACAGCATTTCAACTCCACCAAAAGTAGTCATCATAAAAGGTGTAAAAGTCACCTAACTTCACTAGGCACTGTTCACTTTTTAAACAGGAGACAATAGAAAATATTGTCCACAAACAATATCCCAGCTCTATGGCAGGTTTCAGAAAGTCTTCAACTTCATGCTTTAATAGCGACCTGGAAAGAAAACAAAACCTCTGTCAATGTTTGGGAATCAAGTCTCTCACATGAATAAGAAATTTATTCAAGCATTAGATGTATACACATCCATATTTATCATCTAGCTGTCACAGATTAAACTATGACCAATGAGGACAGAACCACGTGGACTTCCAATTTATAAAATAGTTACAAATCACATTATAAGAGATGAATAAAACTAATCAAGGCAACTTACGAGGTGAGTATGATCGCGATCTGGAACGTGACCTGTATCCTCCACGGCTGTAGTAAGGAGAAGGTGACCGCCTTCTGTAAATAAATAAAGACTGTGTATATCTGCATCTAGGTAATAGATGGGCTAATAACATGAAGACAAACTTTTGCTGGTTCTCAAGCTGGGAGGTTCCAATAAACCTTTAAGTGTAGTGTATTACGTCCAGATAAACGCTAAAAGCATCTTAAAGCTCAATTTTTAATTTCCATGAACCCTTTACATTGTCCATTGAGAACTATTATGAACTTTAAAAAAACCAAATCATATGGCCAGAGAGATAGATGGCTAACGTTATGAGCATTCACTACTCTTGCAGAGAACCCAGGTTCAATTCCTAGCACCCACATGGTGGCTCAAAATGTGAGGCCATCTTGTCTCCAAAGAAACAAAGTATGCATGTGGTAGACATAAAAATGCAGATGCATTAAAGGTGGTGGCATACACCTTTAATCCCAGCATTCAGGAGGCAGAGGCAGGTGAATCTCTTTGAGTTTAAGGCCAGCCTGGTCTACAAGAGCTAGTTCCAAGACAGCCAGGACTGCAGAGAAACCCTGTTTCAAACAAAACAAAACTCCAAAACACTGACTAAATACACATATAAATTAATTTAAATAAAAACAAAAAAAGCAAGATCAGACACGGTAGGGCATGCCTTTAATCTCAGAATTTGGGAGGCAAAGGCAGAATCTCCAAGTTCCAGGTTACAGAAATCCCGTCTCTAGTCAAAACAAAACGCAATCTTCGCGGTGTCACTTAGAGAACAGTTGCGCTTAAGTATCAGGCAAACATTTTACAAGTATTCTGTTACTCAGACTTTAACAGAAATTTACACACCTGTAAATTTGATCCCTGTCTTGAGCAGCTCTCCATCCGCCGCCTCCTCCACCACCTCCTCTGTAAAAACAGAAAATTGTTTTTAGTTAAAACAATTGCGACAAGAATGGACAAAACCCTGTTTTGTAGTTAATGTGTTAAAGAGTTCTTCCTGAATGGCATAGTTGCTCTCAATAAAGACTTCTCAGTCCCAAGTGCTGCTTAACACACTAATGCTTAAAAAGGAAAAATGCCATTTTGTTAAAATTCTGGACATCAAATATTAAAGACTTAGTTCCACAGACAATGGTATAATGAACAATCTTCAACAAGAAAAATCTCATTTACAAAAACTAAACACACGATCTATAGTTAAACAGAAGTTTCTGCTAAAGTCTTTTAGAATTACTTGTTGGTGACTGTTGCCTTGATACTTTACCATCTGAATTAAATACCCAGAACCCAAGTAAAAGCCAAAGATTGACCTCCATACATGTATAAAGTCAAGTTTCATCTTTGTTTTAGCACACCGAGTTTAATGTCTCATTTGTATTTAACAATTAGGCAAGCATCCAACTACACAGCAAATTAGACAAATATCTAAAGTTTTGATTTAAACTGCAGCTATTTCTTACATTTTAAAATTTTAGGTGTTTTGTGCTGCTGTAAATGAAGTGTGAATGAACTCCTACACAGCTTACCTGTATGACCTGCTGTAATAGTCCCGGTCATCATAACCCCGATCATATCCTCTGTCATAATAATCGCGGCGGCGTGAGCTGCCACTGTGAACAACATAACTTTTAATTCAAGTCATCATCCTCATTTGTTGGCCACAACTTTTGCTATTAAAATTTGATCCTGATAGATAACAAACCTCTTAAGTATCATTACTTAAAATTTTTTCTATACAGTTCTTATCAGTATTATCCATGTTTTCTTTTTCCTTGTTTCAGATATGTATATCCATATGTATGTAACCTTCTGGTTTTAGAGGCACAAAAATCCAACGACTTTCTATAAAACTGTTGGGCATATTGGCACACATCTTTAATTCTAGCACCAAAGAGGCAGAAGTCTGTGAGATTGATGCCAGTCAAGGCTTTCTGGTGATATCCTGCCTTTTCTTTTTTCTTGGAGGTGAGGGATTTGGTGTGGGGGGAATTGGGGGACAGGGATTCTCTGTGTAGTCCTGGCTGTTCTTGAATTCAGAGATGCCCTGCCTTCCAAATGCTGTGATTAAAGGCATTTGCCACCACTGCTGGGCTGAGAACCTGCCTTTAAAAGGTTTTTCCTTTAATCTTTCTTTTTTTTTTTTTAAAAATTAGACTCAGTGAGTAAAACGCTTATAAACAGGACTACCTAAGTACTCACCTCAAATTCCATGCCAGGTGCCTGTCACATACCTATTCTAATGTTTCTAAGGCTAGAAGATGGTATGTACAAGCAGAAATTTCCAGAAGTTCAAAGCCAGATAGGCTGGAGCAGTGAACATAAACCCACTTTAAAGCAATATGAAAGGTGAGGGAACACAAAGGTTGCTCCACATATGCACCTGTCTATGAGCTCACCCAAATGCTCATGTACATACAAAATATTAACTGAATATTAACTGGGTGACAACACAACTCACATAAAGATGGAGAGAACGCAGGAAGATGTCTTTTAACATCTGCCAACGGACCCCCATTTGTTATAAGAATTTTATTTAGAGGTTTCTGAGATGGCTCAATACATTATAGGTATGAGGTCCTCATCATCCAAAGTATGGTGATAGAAAGGCCAGAGACTCTCTGTAGCTAGTTAGCAACCTCTGGATTGATACATTGTCTCAAAGTCTAAAATGATACCTAAGAATCAGAACCCAGTCTTTGTAAGAGAAGCACTAGACAGCAACTGATAAAACATTCACAACTGATTAAAATGTATACTAAATGGAACATCAGTACCAACCAAAACCTATCCCCCCCTCCAGGTTCAAACACCAGGAACAGAAAGATTCTAAAGTCATAGATTAGGAAGATGTACAATGGTACAGCTTGAACATGACTCAACTCATGAGTGAACAGTAGTTACCCGCACCAGTAAACATTCTAGCACCCACCCCTAACTCAAGGAACTAGATACAGCTGGAGAAGTTGGTTTTCAACAATGGTAGGATGACCATAACGACGCAGCACATGGCTACACACCCATGAAGCATGAGTGTACTAACTGGTCTGAGTACACTGAAGGGGAGGAGGGGGCATAAAATTGGTAAAGAGATCCGTGGAGGAGTTGGAGACATTAACAGCAAAGTGCTAGGTAATGGAGCTTACAGCCTGTCAACTGAGATAATCTCCAGAACCCATGTAAAAGTCTAAGAAAGGAACAGATGCCACAAAGGTGTCCTCTAAACCTTACTTGCATGTGGCTGTGCAGGTACACAATATTTTTTAAAGGAATTTCTTCTAAAAAGATATCAAGAGATTGATGGGGGAAAAGACGGAGGTAAACAGCCAACATGTGCCTCTATAACATTCAAGTACCCAACCACACATATACACATATAAAGAAGGTAAACTTACTAAGTAGGTCTCCCCATGTAAATTCCTGGTGTTGGGGTATGGGGCCTTTTTGTGATAGAGAAATCGACCCTAATTCGACGTCCATCAAGCTCCATTCCATTGGCACGTTCTTTAGCCTTAAAAAGAAATAAATTGTTACATACATCCTGAATAATTGTCTCTTAATTATATTACAGCTATTTAATGAAGACTAAAGGGACTTTCCATCCAGTTTCCTAATATTTTTATAGAAGTTTGGCCATAAAAAAAACACCTAAATTAAATGGGTTACTCCCTCTACTACAAATTCGCTTTCTAAAAGTAGTCATAAAAATAAAAAAGGATAAACACCATAGCAGCTGACCCACAACATATTTATTACAACTACCTACAAATTTAGGTGAATTTAGCTAATCCATTGGTCTCTAACATCCTAAGAGTTGGGATTATACACACATACATCACACCATTTATGAAAGCCAGATTTCAATGTCTATACTTGCTGAACACAGTCCAAATGCTCTTCTTTACCTATGGCCATTTGGTATGGGAAGAAATAAACAAACTTGTTTATATTCTGATTCAAAATGCCTGATGTGGGAGCCAAACATCTCTAAAACGCAGCCTGGATCTAATATTAGTTACATATCCCCCCCTCCCCCCAACTAAAATGAGCATGGACTGAAGTTCACAGAACTGGCTGCTTTTCAAGACCTGTATTCAATTCCCAACACCCACACTAGGAGTCATCACAACTGTCTGTAGATCAAGTTCCAGGGGATCCAGTGCCCTCTGCTGGCCTTCACAGACACTGCATACACAGTGCAAAGACATTCATGTAGGCAAACACCCACACGCACAAACTTAAAATTTAAAATAGCTCAGTGTATTATTCTTTGCCAAAATATCTTTAGGGTTCACTTTTTATAACACAGCATTACAGAAAAAGCAAAGTGTTTGGTATTTACTTCAAAATGCTTTTAGCCTAGAGACAGTACCTTCCTGAAGAAAGTACTAAGACCACCAACCTAAGTCACACTTGCTTGTTTTGTTTTTTTGCAATGTAAGGCTGAGAGTAAGTTCAGAACATCACTGAATTCAACATGTTCCAAGCGGAATTTTTTTTTTAATTCCTCCAAAGAACAAAAACTCAAAACTATAGTTGTATGCCTTAGATCTTAAATCTATAATATAAAACCAGAAATTGCCTGGTCAGTCAGAAGTACAAGTAAATATTTACTTACTTCCTTGGCATCATCTACATTTTCAAAATATACAAAGGCAAATCCTCTTGAGCGTCTAGACTGCTGGTCATACACAATAGACACATCAGCAATGGGGCCGTATTTAGAGAACACTTCTCTCAGGTCTCTTTCTGTGGTGTACAAGCTCAATCCGAACACCCCAAGACAACAGTTGGGGTCAGGATTTGCCTAGAAAACAAACAGATTTTAATCTGAAAATTTTACATAGATCTTAAAGAGGGTAAGTGGACAAGGTAAGGATAACTAACTAGAATATAACATAAAAAACAATTATTAGGATGATAAATTAGATCAAGCACCACTGCATCTTACAAAACACTGTGGCATACAGCGATAACCACAAAGGGTAGGAAATCCCAAAAGGGAACTAAATTAAATTCAACCCTAAAAACAGAGAGGAGGATCATTAAGAGATTTTGTTCTGATTTTTTGTTGTTGCGTTTGAGGTTTGGAGCTCAGCTTAGATAATACTCATCAGGGAATTTATTCTAAGGGGAAAAAAAGATAGGCTGTTTTGTTTTAGTCTGGAGCTCATGCAACCCAGGGTCACCAAAATCTCACAGGTATCTCAACTGTGAGATTACACCAGCTAGAATTGCCAAAGAGGGGTATAGCTGAATCCCAGGAAATATCCCTCTGCCCATTCTTGGTTGGCATACTCTCCCCTCCTGTTCACTGGAAACTTATTCCTGGGCTCCTTAGACACAAACCAACTCCTTCAATTGTCCTGACATCTATGTGTACCCCTTGGCACATGCCCCCTCAATCATGCATACACAAATGCAAAAAATAAATAAATAAAAAGAACTGGATATAGGTAGTCATGCACTCACTCAAACATGAGGGAAGCAGAATCAAGTAGATTTTTAGAGATCAACCTGGTCTACTCTGAGTTTTAGGACAGCCACAGTGGCACAACACAGTCAGAGCTTATCCCAAAAATGGAAACAGCCAGGTGATGGTGGTGCATGCCTTTAATCCCAACATTTGGGAGGCAGAAGCAGCTCAGCATGGTCTAACAGGGTGAGAGCCAAGGCTACACATAGAAACCCTGTGGGTGTACGGTAGATGCATCACCATCACTATTAATATCAAAGGAAAACAACCAAAAGATACTTAACAAGAATGTCATATTTTGCATAGCTGTGCAAGGATAGGTTGGAGTAAATAACTGGATATAAGGGTGTGCATTATACATCTATGGAACAGAAGGAATAATTCTACCTTGGGTTCTGCATTGAAGATTCCACCAATCTCAGAAGGAAATTAAGTCTTGGTGGGTACAATAAGGGTGTCACAACTACAGTTAGACCTCCCACCTAACTAGCAGCACATGTTACAACTGTGTTTTTTTGAGTATTTTAAGTAATCAGATATAAAATTTAAATGCAAACTAAGCACATTAGTAATGTTACTAAAAGATAAGGGTGATGGTGCCAAGACTTCAAACTAAAAATGAAGCAAACAGTTAAGCTTCATAAATTTGTGGGCTTTTTCATTAATTCTTCTTAATGTCTAGCAATTGAAACAGACAAGGGGAACTATATTACATATTAAGTGATTATAGACAAACACACATGAAACCCAAGAAAGTGCAACAAATTACTTTAGCAGCTATCATTAGTAAAATAAATTTATAAACGTTACAAGCATTCCAGCCAAATATTAAGGAACTTAAAAAAAAACCTGGGTTCAGTCCATAGCACTCCAGAAAACTTTCCCATCTTACCCGATTCCCAACATGACGCCTTCGAGTGGACATGGGAGAATGGCTGTGGCTGTGCCGCCTGCGATAATCTCGGCTGTAAGACCTGCTCCGAGATCGTCTATGGGAGCGGGATCGCGATCGTGACCTTGTATAATGCCTTCTAGAACTTCTTCTGGATCTAGACCTGCAAGATAGAACTTAAGGTTATGGCTAAATAACAGAAAAAAATAGATAACCTTACAATTTCTTTATTACTCTATTCTAGAGTTAAATTCCAAACAGAGGACATAGTTCATGATAAAAAAAAAATTACCCCATCTAATCATTTTTATTTTGCTAAGCAAGCAAAGTCAAGAACAAAAAAAAGGCTCCCTCTCATTATTTTTTCCAAAATAACATTAAGAAAAATTTGAAGTTAAGGATATTTAAAGTTCTGAAAACTGGACCGTACTACATGTTTGGTTTGTGAATGCCTTTTTAACCTTTTATCCTCTATTTCTGTATTTCCTATTAAGCCAACTATTCATTTTGGCCAATTAACAAAAGCCACTATATTTATCTCTTAATTAAGGCAGTGGTGGCCTGTGCCTTCAATCCTAGCACTTGGGAGGCAGAGGCAGGTGGATCTCAACCCTGCCTTAAAAAAAAAAAAGCAAGCAAGCAAACAAGCTTTGGGCTGGAGAGATAGCTCAGTAGTTAGGAGCACTTGCTGCTCTTCCAAAACCCACATGGTAGCCAGCTCACAACTGTAACTCCAAGATCTGACACCCTAACACAGACATTCATGCAGGCAAAACATCAATGCACATAGAAAATAATTAAATTCGTGGCTTTTGAGTAAAGTAAAACATAAAGGGATCACCAAAACCAGAATGCACTGATAGATGAAGTACTGGTGCTATAAGCAGCCAAAGTTCTAAAGTTAAACATAATCTACTCAAGTCAACAAAAGATCTTAACCCTGACCCCAGAAGCCCAGGTTGTTTTAGTCTTCTGGTTCCCATTTCTAATATCAACATTAAATAGACCAATAAATGAACACATCCTTTACTTTCTTTAGCTTAACAAATCACACTAATTTCAGAGCAGGGTTAATAGAAAGATTTCAAAATAGTCTTTCTTACCTAGATTCAGATCTGGACCGTGACTTTGACCTAGAACGTCTTGAATCTTCCTTGGAGCGAGACCTTGCAGGGGTGTGCCGTGCAGATTTCCCGGATCCGTGAGCACTTCCACTTCTGGAAGCAGAACGGGATTCCTACACGCAGATGTCAAAAGTTTTAATTTGTATACTTCTGAAGAAGCTTTAAAAATAAATAAGCTTCTGTGAGATAAATGGCCAAGGAGAACAATCCTCTTTCAAAGATAAGAAAACATGTGATGGCAGGAATTGAGTATACCTGGTATAATAGTTTCATCACTTCAACTTACATCAATTAGCTCTTCCACAAGAATTACCTAACTCCACTCCCCTAAAAGGTTTCAAAGTCAGATTGTTTAAAGAACTACCAAAGTATTACATTTGGGAATTATTACTACATAAAGTGGGAAAGAACTTTAGTTAACTATGAAGCCTAGTCTACTCCAGTCAAGCAACAATCAAAACAAAATCCTGTAACTTCAAGTTATGGTTTTTTAAATGAGGGGCAAAAATAAAATAGTTTAGGATAATCTTGTGTTTCAAGTTTGGAAGGTAGAAAAAATCTAAAAGACTAGCTAATGGACAGGAAATGGCTAAGATAGTTTTCAATGCATGTTGAGACCTCTTACAAAACTCAAGAGCAAACAAAAGGAACTAACAAAAAAGCAAGACAGCAAATTGCTAAGAACAGAAAAGGTGCCAAAGATCCACAGCTTTCTTGGCTACAATGGCAAGAGCCAAGGCAAAATCATACAGGAGACCAAGAAAAAAAGCAGAAACAATATGTAAAAGGCACATTAAAACAAAGATAAAACCAGGAACTTTCAGCCCAAGAAAATTTCTGTAGATGCCTAGGCAAATACCATGGACTCCTGTTTATTAAATGGGAAGAGACAGTGTTCATTCCCCAGACAACTAAGCTTTCACTATGACAAAACCTTTTAAGGCAAAAATGAAAGGCACAGTCTAGTCAATTGTTCTTAAGATACAGCCACAGCGAAGAAGAAAACAAAGCCAAAAGGGCACGAATCTCAAAAATCACTTCCAAGTATTTTAGAATCCAGACTATGATTTACATACAGACTAAGGAAGACAATTTAGAGCATTCCTCCTCAATGCTCAGAACACAAAAATATGCATTTTATATGCAACATAGAAGGGAGGAACCTCAAGTAAATGGATGAAGACAACTGCAAGAATGAGCAGCTTTCCAGGCCCCAAATAATCTAGAAAATACTTCAAGGACACACCAAAGCATGGTTGTGATTTAACATGTGACAGATAACTTACCTCTCTACCAGAACTTCATCCCCCAAGGAATAGCTATAGATTAAAATAAGCCACGTGTGACTCAGCTGGCTTTAATACCACAATACAGTTTAGGATTCACTGCTCGTGGTGGGGAGAGACTACCCCAATTAACCAGCCATTGGATTTCAGCATCTAATGTTCAAGCAAGGCAATTTACATCTCACTTTCTTCTTGGTCAACAACAGAAAACAAACTTATAGTGTAGCTTTTGTCATCTTTACTATAGGGAAAGGCTAATCTACAAGAGAAAACAGAAGGGACTAGAAAGTTAATAAAAATGCATTTATTCAAATTCTATAAGAATACCTTACAGAACAATTAGAAGCTTTAACGAAAACAAAATGAAAAATTTTGCCAGAAGAGAATATCACTGCCAGAAGGCACATTAAAAAAAAAATCACTGTAAGGTAAATTTGTCTGCGAATAAAAGAGGTACAAAAGTTCCTGGGAGCTGGAGAGATGGCTCAGCAGGTTAAGAGCACTGGCAGCTCTTTTGAGGCATTGAGTTCAATTCCCACAACTACATGGTGGCTCACAAACATCCTATATATAATCCTGATGCCCACTTCTGGCATGTAGGTGTACATGCAGATAGAGCACCATATACATAAATCCTCAAAAAAAGACTGTTGCTTCTTTTTAACCAAAGTTTTATTCCAAACTGGGATGCCTCAGCTATCTCTCTGCTAAGAGAACAGAAATTTCTAGAATGGGAAATTAGATGAGGAAAGTTTCTTCTTAAAAGTCAAGTCTAGTAGAGGGGGCTGGAGAGATGGCTCAGAGGTTAAGAGCATTGCCTGCTCTTCCAAAGGTCCTGAGTTCAATTCCCAGCAACCACATGGTGGCTCACAGCCATCTGTAATGGGGTCTGGTGCCCTCTTCTGGCCTGCAGGCACACACACAGAACATTGTATACATAATAAATAAATATTTAAAAAAAGTCTAGTAGACTAAGGTGTCTCAACAAACGTCTTGGAAAGTCCCCAAGACCTTTTTTTAAACTCAGCCTCCAAATCTAATAGGTATGTCCCACATGTACTTTTTGAGCAACAATTTCTTAAGAGTAAAAATGAGTGGAAACACAAAAGATCCCCTTTGCCTGTATACTGGCACTGTTGGGCAAGCTGGGGGGGGGGGCTGGGAAAGAACCCACAAAAAACTACCTCTAAAAACTTTGCCAGCTAATCCTTTGTTAGTTAAATCCTTCCAGTTATGTAGATATCTATAAAGGTGAGAAGAAAATATAAAGGATTTTGTGTGAAGAAATGAAATCGGTGATTAGCTAAATAAAAAGCTCTAATCGTAAACCTTAAAGCACACACAATTCTATAAAACCAGCCAGGAAAGTCCTTTACAACTCTGAGTGACAAAGCCATAGAGAACTCTACAAAAAGAACTGTACCGTGGATGGCCAATGCCGAAAAGCACCAACAATGACAAATTCTCCCCCAAAAATGCTCAAATCTTAGTCATTTTAACTAATGCATAACCAATATAATAAGGAACAGGTCAAGTTCAAAAACAAAATCTCAAGCAGCCTGTAGCTCCTCCTATATTGAGAGCAGCACCTCAGAAGTATTAAATCTTTCCTTACAGTAGCTCATATGCAGCACTAAACAGCTTTTAGTTTGCGTTAGGCACCCTAATCCTAAAAAGCAAAAATACATGTAAGTTTAATTAAGCCCGACAAACTCAATGTCAGAAGTTAAATCTTTCTATGATTCTTTGGCAAAGTAATCTTCCCTGTATTGCAAGTAAAATTCCAACCCCCATTTCAGCCCTGTTTTCCCTGTCAATAACAGGACTTAAAAGCACCCTCACCGATCATAGGAGACACCTTCTGAAAAGGAAAACAAAACAGATGGGAAACTTTGCTAACTAACATCAACATTTTCACTTTAAGTGTATACACTTGGGACCATATGGAAATTCAAATCCCCTTTAAGCTTGAGTAGTAACATAAAATTGACATTATTTCATCATTATCTGACAATTAGTTTTACAAAGCAACAAACTGTCTGCTATAAATGAAAACTGTATTCTCCTAGCAAGATACAGAAACAAGGAAAGAAGCACAAGTAAAAAGCACTGACAATAGGCTAAAGTGTACCAACACACGCACCCTTCATGAAAGGTCATTTAAATAATTTTCTCCAATAGCTCTAACGACCCAACACTCAGAATAAAAGTTATTATTTCAAGATGATAACCTTTAATATTCTGCACGGAGCAGGCAATTATTGGTTGTCTGCTACTGATTATGGGTACTTGTTAACATGCTAATCATCTAACTATAATCAGTCAAAACACAGAAAAGAATTGCATTGGTTTTCTTTTCGGTTAAGGTAGCACACACACTAGAAGAAAACCATGTTTAAGATGATCATTATAATGAACTAAAGATAGGGAAAAAGGCAACAAAGTAACAGCAACCACTGCACTTTGAATTAGCTATCATACTTGCATGACCCATCTAAGGGAGGCTCTATTATACTTAAGCAAAACCCCTTATAATTCAGTTAGAACAGGCATGCAACAGAATATACAGAACATCCTTATTTGGCACATGTAGATCTCAACATTAGGACTTAAGTGGTTATAGCTTTCCACCAATATGTGGAAACCTAAT
Source organism: Microtus oregoni (assembly GCF_018167655.1). Classification (NCBI taxonomy): domain Eukaryota; kingdom Metazoa; phylum Chordata; class Mammalia; order Rodentia; family Cricetidae; genus Microtus; species Microtus oregoni. Next base: position 24,581,799 of record NW_024543088.1, read on the forward strand.
CCTTTCATTACAATAAAACAAACATGTTAGATGTTTTGCTTGGATCTTGAGGGTTTAGTCCCATTACTACCCTGGTGACAGTCTTGAAATTTTTCCAGTAGAAAATATTCTACTATACACTGTTCAGCATCAAAGCAGAAACCATCAGTGCATTTTAAGAGTCCAAAGGGTGGCTAAGTAACAGACCACCAGTTCCAACTCATACTCACTCATGCCCCAGAAGTAGCAGAATATAATAGGTGAAAAGTCTAAGTAAGGGAAGATGGGAGGCCAACTAGTATTCCCCAGTGGATTAGCAACTGCTTCCTGCTATTTGACTACAAATAGTTTAAAAATAACTATTGCATTTCCATCATTTGACTAAGCAGTTAAAAATTAGAATTACCTAATTTAAACGATTCCCTTGGAAGTCACTTCTTTACCCTGTATATATTCTTCTATTAAACAAATAATGCATGCATGTTTAGCAAAATATACAGGGACACATAAACAGACTAGTAATTACTTAGCGTAGTGCTTTCTGATTCCAGATTACTTCTTATCTTAACTTCATTTTTATTTCTTTTCTTCATTCTTCCGTTTCAAATTCTGACTTCTTTCATCTTCCCCACTTCACACAAATTGCTCAATATTCTACAAGTGGGACTTCTGGTCTGATAATTAGCATGCATTCTTTCTTTTATTTTTTCAAATTTCAGCTTCACTTATTCCTGAGCTTCAAATACTCATTTATAAAACTTGTCAAATGACGACTTCCGCATTTTCCTTCTTCAACATTAACCTTAATAGAAAAAGAACAGGATGAAGAATATTTTAAAACTCCAGGATAAAATCCAGTGCCAAAACTGAAACTAGAAAAAAAATTCCCTTTTGTAGTTTTGGATTTAAAAAATACTAAAATATGCAGCTCAAAAAACTGAAACTACATAGTTTCCTGTTGGTATATGGTAATCATTTCTATATTCCATATAAATTTATCATGCTTAACATGAATGTGAAGTGCGACACTGAACATTTACTGTTCATTAAACAATTTTACAAATTGTAATCACAATTCACACTTCTTATTGTATTCAAGAGAAAATGCTAAGTGTCAAAAGCACATTTCTAGTCAAAAAGTGACACATTTCAATACAAAAGTGCAAGAAAGAAAAGCATGGACAACTCATCTGCACAATGACAAAGGCTGGGTTGAACGTTTACAGTACTGTGACTTGCCTAGACAAGAAATGCATAATTCCACATTACTGTTTACTTGAAAGAACATTGTTAGACAATGTCAGCAAACCTGACAACTGAATCTGTCCAACCCACCCTTGAAAACTCTGTATTAGTTTAATTACTAAATTTAGAACTAAAATCCTGATACTAAATAAAATTATCTACTACATGCCAACAGCTATAAAGAAAAGTAGAGCAAACTTGATTCCAACAGTGGTTATGTCCAAAGAATTCTGTTGTAAAGTTTTCCCCTCTTAATAAACATCAGTCTTCTGGATGTCCAAAGGAGAGAACTTACTTGAAAGGTGGCAAATTATGAGAAAATTATGGCTAACCTCCTCAAATTATTAAAAAGGCCCACTTTAGCAGATTAGTGAAGTTTAATTCTAATACTGGGACACTAAGTAAAATACTGTCCCAGTAAAACAATCTAGTTTTCCTTGTTACCCTGCTAAAATATTTCTGAATGCTCTTTTACTGTCTATTTCCTCTTACATTTTCTTCTGGTTTGAAAGAGGGGAGAAAAAAGAAAAATTTCCTAAAAAATAAATAAATAAAGACAAGTCTTTATTCTATTGTTGGCATAGGCAACCATGGGTATAGAAGTATCTTTTCCAAGGAAAAGCCTGATTTCCAGACTAATTTTATAGTTAACTACTGTTTGTTTAATCTGGGGACATTTTAGAATGGCTATTTAAGGGAGTCACAGTAATTGGTTTTCTTGTAAGATCCATCACTAAAATGTAATGGGAAATGTTTACTGGCAGCACAAATGTAATCATGGAATCAGAATGCCCAAGCAGGTTTCCTTAGTGCCTGGCCTCCCTAAAGGTTATTTATGTATAGATAGATACAGGGCTTAGATTCAGAAGACAAAAAAAGCTTTAGTAGGTACCAGGACTTTTTCAATATTAAGGCCACTTTGGTACTGCTTCATTCATTAACACTTTCTAATCTTTCTCCCATATACTAAGAACAAAACCACTGCTAGACAATTTGTATTAACTCAGCTAAACTCAAGCAACTACATAAAACTACAAGATCAACTATTGGGTCAACATACATTTGGTTAAAAAAGGATCATACTTAGAAAAAAACCCACATCACTGGGGGACTAGTTTAATAACTGGCAATGAATGAAATGAGTAAAGAAAAACTACACCTTGTTACAGAAAAGGTCAACACTAAAATGGACTAAGGGCTTTTTTTGGAGACAGGGTCTCATATAGCCCAGAATGGTGTCTATATTGCCAAAGTCACTCTATTGCCAAAGGATGATGGCCTGATTCTCCTGCCTTCACCTCCCAAATGCTGAAGAAAATTTCTGAAGGGTTGAAGGTGAGAACCTGAGGACATAACTACACCAGATCTAAAGTCGATGCTTTTTGTAATCCTGCAAAAATACCAAACCCTTAAATTTCTTTTGATCACACATTTTCCATCAAAAGCACATATATGCATTTTTGTCTGAAATTTCTTATCTACTATCTAAGCAAAAATTTTATTGCCAGGCCCCTCCAAACATGAAAATCCACACCAATTAATAACCTGAAAATAGCCTCCAAAATCAGTTCAAAATAGTGATTTGAGAATTTGCTATAATCAATTTTGACCTGACAAAAAGTTAACACCAAATGATGACAACACCTAACTCTATATGGCCCACATCCTACAATAACCCATGTAAAAAAGTACTCATTCCTAAAATAATCACTATACCTTATTAGAAAACAACAGCTATGTCCAAATATTAATCAACAAAACAATGCTGGACACATACACTATAACGCTAATCACTGACTTGGCCAAATTAAGTTTGAAAGCATTCATGTTTATTGTGTAGGTTTGGGGCTTTACTGAAAAAGAAAAAGGCTATACAAATAAGACAAATTCCATTAACACCTCTCAGTTTCTGAACTCCCTCCCCTTCAAGCTTTCAAGGAAACCAGTACTTACCTTGTTAAAACCATTTGTAATTTCATCTTAGAAGTATCACTTTCTATTTTGATAATATCCACAATATTAAGATTCTTATTTAAATAAAAAAATGATTCAACAAGAGACTTATGATGAAAAAACTAGTGATTTTCTTAAACTTAATTTAACCCTTCATTAAAATTACGTGTAAAGGCTACAATTACTTTAGAAATAGAAGTTTTGGCTATAAAAACCTGAATTTAAGAGTTAGGGGAAAAACACAAGGAAAACACAAAGACATCATGGGATTGCTTAAGAGGAAAAAAAGTAGAAACTGAGAAGCAATTTGGTGGAGTAGTATCCAGAAGCTGCTCCTTGTTTAGGTTCCAAACATACTACACTAATACTGCTTTATCAGAGTATCTGCTAACTCCAAACTACTCTAATCTCTTGCTACTGTGGTCATAAAACAGCCCAACAAAAACATTTTCTGGCTTGTATAATTCTAAGATTCTCAGGACTCACATGCATAATCTCAACGAGGTAAGAATTTTAAACTAACTAGAAGATCAAAATTCACAAGTCTCAACCCTATACTAGGAACACTATTGGGGTCTTAAATATATTAAGAGTGGCCGTTTTTTCCTTCAAAGAAAAGGTTCTTTACAAAATGAGCAATTTTTAATAAAAGTACTGGAAGAAATGAGTTTTTAAGCCAACTTAAAATTGGCAAAAAAAAAAAATCCAAAAACCCCAAATCCTACAAGTAACAAAGGATAAAACACTCTGCAAAAGAGCTAAAATGCTAACATCCATCCAATAAACTTGTGCCCAAACCAAGCACAATTTATTTCACACCCTAGGAAAGAAACATCTTTGAAAGGGGGTTGAGTGAATCCTGAAGTGAGTGTCCACATGAAGACAAATAATCACTGACATTCCAGGTAGCTTAAAAGATTTATTCTGTGCACATTAAAATAGCTTGTGTCTATGGGCCTAGAAGACAATGAAACTTATTTCCAGGTTTCCAGAGATGGTTGGTTATACCAGGCATATCCAAGACTATTTACCTTAAACATTTTTCACACTTGGAAGGTGAACAAATCAGATTTGGCCAAGCTACTTTGCAGTTATGTCAGTGAATGAAATGCAGGGGACTTGAGCTACCTTGCATTATGTTTGTGTATGAGCCTTACATGGCAGGCAAGCATTTTCTTACCAAGTTATACAACCAGTACTTAAACTACCCCTTATTCCTTGGGGGAAAATGTTTAGTCTTGCTAAGTAATTCAGGATTATAACTGAATCTGGATCCAGGACAAGTAGCCAGTATTTACAAACCTGTAACATTCTGCCCTGCTTACCTTGCAGTGTTTTTGTCTCTGAACTTTTTTGGCAAGCCTTAAGTTCAGCTAAGTGTTTCCAATTATCCCAAGATTCCAATTGGAGAGCAAAAAACACCAAGGAAAATGTGTATGTGTGTAAGTATAGGGCTGAAAAATTGGAACAGCGCTAAAGAGCTGCTCACAATCTGCATTTGGACATTTGTACACGTGGGCCACACAAACTCAGGAATTATGCACACGCACATGAAAAAATTCTTTGTGTTCTACAACTTCCAAGTTTAGAAACACAGAAAGTCATTTTATTCTCCAATTAAATAAGGACTGCCGAATGTGGTTGGTTCACACCTTAAACCGTAACACTAGCTAGGGAGGCAGAGGCAGGCAGTGGCTGAGGTCAAGACCGGACTGGTCTACCTTAGCAAGTCCCAGGACAGACAGGGACACGGAGTGACCCTACCTCAAATAAATACTCAAAAACCATCTTGTTAGTAGAAATAGAAATAACACTTCAAATTAACAGGGGAAACAGTTTCCCAGCTCTTTCAAAATGGTACCCATTCTTCAATCGCTTTCTTCGGGGAGCAATATATATACACGAAAGCTAATTTGAAAATTTTTCATGGACATGATGATGTATACCTATTTAATCCCAAAACAACAACAAACTACTTGCTTTTAATTCTAAACACAGACTAATTTATCATTACATGCCAACTTTGGGAGGCAAGACCTCATGGCATGTGTGGATGGAATACAGAGAAGTTTGAAAGGATTTAAAACAAAACGGGGTCTGGGTTCATAGTGCAGTAGTAAACGCGTGCACGTCACGCAGGCCCAGGTTCCATTTCCATCAGGAAAAAACAAAGCCTAATTCCCCCCTCGTTTCCTTGCTTGGGAAAGCTTTAAAATGACAAGGCACTAACTGGTAACACTGGACTTAAAATGACCATGGGATAAGAGGCTCATCTCGGTAAAGGTCTGATCAGTACTAAAAGACCCGATCAGTTCAAGCTATTCTGCCTTGGTCCCGAGTTTACCATGTGGGAGGCCTACCGTCAAGACCTTTAAAAGTTTACTAACATACTTAGCAGACAACAAATGCAGAGTATGATCTACTCCTGTAAACTCTGAAAAAAATGTTAAGTCCCGGGGGGAAAAACAACTGCTCTTATAGTGCTTCTAAGCGGGAGTTTTCTTTTTTTTTAAATTTATTTATTTATTAAGGATTTCTGCCTCCTCCCCGCCACCGCCTCCCATTTCCCTCCCCAGATCAAGTCCCTCTCCCTCCCTCATCAGCTACAAGAGCAATCAGGGTTCCCTGACCTGTGGGAAGTCCAAGGACCGCCCACCACCATCCAGGTTTAGTAAGGTGAGCATCCAAACTGCCTAGCAATTACTCTCGCTCACTAAGCCATGCAATGCCTTCCTATCTTGCTGGGATAATACTCCACCGCCACAGCACAGGCGCTTTGTGTAAGCTCTGGGAACAAATAAATCCCGGCCCGTTAGATACAATCTCATCTACCTCCACCCAATTACACCCTTAGGAGGGGGAAGCTTAAAAAATAAAACACGTGATGTCCAGAGCTAACAGCGCAGTGCATTGTCGCCACGGCTCGCTCCTTCCCAATCCCGCACAACCATGCTAATGACCTTGTGTTCTGCTCCAGCTCAGGCCCCGACCACGAAGAAACCGCCCCAGTACAAAGCCATCGGGGCCCCCGACGCCCCCCCCCCCCGCCGTTTCCGTGCCCAGAGGCCCCGGTGAGGCTCGCTCTCCGCCACCCGTGCACCCGCCCGACTCTCAGGCCCACGTGGCTCCTCCGCGCTTTTCCCTGCAGCCCCGGGAGAGGCGGCAGGGCCGGGCCGCCAGGACCCGCGGCGGCTCCGCCATTTTGTGCTTCTGGCAGCGCGCCCAGCCCGCGAGCCCAAGATGGCTGCGGCGCGGCTTCGCAGGAGCGCAACGGCGAAATTAGATCCCGCTCCCATCCCCCACCGCCGAGGGAACGCCGCGGCCATTTTTAACCTCCCCCAACCCCCACCTCCTAACGGAAGAAAAAAAAAACCCAAAAAACCGGTCGCGGGGGGTACGAGGCCCACGGCCCGCCGGCGACCTCCCTGGCGACTCGGGGCGGCGTCCATCAGGCCCTCCGGCGCCCCGGCTCCCGCTCGCCGCCAGACTCCCGCTGCCCGGCCGCAGAGGCCCGCAAGGCCTGGGGAGAGAACAAGGGGAGACCGCAGCCGCCCGCGCCCCCCCGCGCGTACCCGTTCGCCGTAGTTCTGCTCGCCGCTGTCGCTCATGACTCCGGATGGCTGTCACCGCTGCTGGCCTGGACGGAAGCTGTCAGGCTCCTGCTTTCTCTACGGAGGCCCCGCCGCAGCCTCTCGCGACGTCGCACTCTGAGAGCCGCCCAAGGCCGACGCGCTCCGCACCTCCTCCGCGCCGCTCTCCCGCCGCCGGACGTGACGCGACGCTCTTTAAGCGGGCCCCGCTCGCTCCCCAGAAGGCGCGCTTTCCCGGCCCCGCCCATTCCGCGGGGCTGGCCAATTGCTTGCTCCGGCAGGGGCGCTTCCCACACCGGATGTGATGTCTGACGCCCCGCCTCGCTCGCTCTGACCGTAGAGCCCGGCCGTGGCGTGGCGGGAAAGCGAGCTTAAGCTGGTGGGCGTCTGCGGTGGTCTCCAGGGGACACCACGAGGTCACCAGCCGTGCCTCGGTTGTTTCTGGAACCTTCCAGGGAACCGTCCTGGCTGGAAGGAGACAAGAGAGGGCTCCGCGCCCCTCCATCTTTTGTTCTGCCTTTCTAGTTTCCTTTTGTCCTTTTTCTTGTCTAGGAGAGAACACAGCCAATGGAAATCTCTGAGTTCGAGGTCAGCCTGGCCTGCAAAGAGAGTTCCAGGACAGCCAAGGCTACACAGAGAGAAACCCTGTCTCAAAAAAAGAAAAAAAATTGAGGTTTGAGACAGTCTCATTCTACTGCATGGATTGACTTTGACCTCACCATGCAGACTAGATAGAATGGCAGTCAAGTTGTATTAATCCTTTTATGTCAGCCTCCCGAATCCTGGGATTACAGTTAGGAGCCACCAGCAGTATGGTGGTGGCGCACGCCTTTAATCCCAGCACTCAGGAGGCAGAGGCAGAGACGAGACAGGAGGATCTCTGAATTCGAGGCTAGCCGGGTCTACAAGAGCTAGTCCCAGAACAGGCTCCAAAGCTACAGAAAAACCCTGTCTCGAAAAAAACAAACAAAAACAAAACAGACAGTTATGAGCCACCAGTCCTGACTTTGATTTACTGGTTTCTGTACCTCATATTTCTAGTGATTATTTGATATGAAGTAGAAAGAATTAAAAATATAGAGTCAGGCATTGTGACAGGTGAGCATTTAGGAGGCTGAGGAAGGAGTCCTTGAGTTTGACGTTCACACTTCATAGGAGTTCAGAATCAATCTGGATTGTATAAAACGACACTGTTCTAAAAAGAGAAGAAAAATTAAAGAATTGGGAATCAAGCTGGATGTGATAACACAGTCTTTAATCTCAGTACTTAGGAGGTAGAGGCAGGAGGCTCTCTGAGCTCTAGGCTAGCCAAGGCTATGTACTGAAACTATTGTTAGAGAGAGAGAAAGGAAGCTAGGCAGGATGACACACACTTATCCTTGTAACCCCAGCACTTGACAGTTGAGGTCAAGGACAGGCAGCAGCTTAAGACTACCTGGGCCACGTGAGAATCTCCCTTCAAAAAGTGAACAAAAGAACAAAGGGGCCTGCAGTGGTAATGGATTTCTTTGGGGGACGTCACCTGCCTTCTGCCCACTAAGAACGGCCTAAAAGGACACAGATGTATGCTCCTCTGACTGAAACCATGATGAATGAGTTCTCAAAATGAGTTGTGTTTTGAATGCTCGACGGTGACAGTCGTGTTCGATAAATGGCTTCTGTAAATATTTGGAGCTACACGGTGATCCAGGTGATCCAACAATCTTAATCTTGATGGGGAAAACAAAAGCTAGCTAATGAAAGAACGGTAGTTGATCTGGTCAGCCCAGCTGTACACACCACTGAGCCACTCCGTTATCACTCCAACCAGAGCCCATTTTCACCAGATGGTACCATACCTCAACAAGACAGTCAGCACTGGGCCGCTCCACATCCGGGTCCACAGCGCTCCCCAACATCACTTGTACTGTCCTAGGCCAGGGCTCCACTACCACACGGTGTCCTCGGTCCCTTTGCATTTTTCAGCTTCAGGTATTTTGGATTCCACTTATTCCTAGGGTTCTGCCATCAAAACTGACACACCTTTCATCCCAGAACTCGGGGAATAGAGGCAGAAAAATAAAGAATTCAAGGTTAGCCTGAGTGTGGTGTTGCACACCTTTAATCTTAGCATTAGGAGACAGGAGCAGGTGGATCTCTCTGAGTTCAAAGCTAGCCTTTTCTGTATAGGGAATTCTAGGCTAACCAGGGCTACATAGAGATTCTGGATTGATTAAAAAGAAGAAGAAAAGAAAAAAAAGTTGTCGGCCAGGCGGTGGTGGCGCACGCCTTTAATTCCAGGACTCGGGAGGCAGAGGCAGGCCAGCCTGGTCTACCAGAGCAAGTCCCAGGACAGGCTCCAAAGCTACAGAGAAACCTTGTCTTGAAAAATCAAAAGAAAAAAAGAAAGAAAGAAAGAAAGAAAGAAAGAAAGAAAAAAAAGTTGTCAGTTATCCTCAGCTACCTAGAATGTTTGAGGTTAACTTGGGAACCTATCCCCCCCAAAATGGGGGAGGTTGCCATCAGAATTTTACCGCATTTAGCAAGTGACATAATCTTGACTGTAGAGCCAGGCAGAGTGGCTCATGTCTGTAGTCCCACCACTTGGGAGGCTGAGGCAGCAGGACTGTTGTGATCTGAGCACATAGTGAATTCCAGTCCTGCAGGCCAGGGCTACAGTGTGAGGGGAAAAATACCCCGGCACTGGCTTCCTGATCTACAGCGTAAGGGCAATTATGGCAGAAGAGCCAAGAGGGAGCCTGTATAAGTCAGGTTTCTCATCACTGCGAGGAATGCTTGACAAGAGCAGGTTAGGTTAGGAAGGGTTTACGTTGGTTTACCACGCTGACAGAGGAGGTGTGGCAAGGGCTGCGTGTAGGCCCATATTTCTATTTGGTATGGCAGCCAGGTCCTGAAGCCATAGGCTCCACCTGAGGTGGTCACACAGCCCTGCAGACAGGCTGTCACTGCCCTAACAAAGGGTCAGGATGTTGTTGCTCCTTTCTTTGTAATTTGGAGGATGCTTGATAGAGATGTTAATTCAAACCTACTGACAGCTAGCTTACACAGCAGACAGATAGATGCGGATGTGACAAAACGCCATTCACCTGGTTACATAGAAGACAGAATGCTAATGTATTTCCCCCTGAGTTAAGTTTTGGTATAAAGACTGTTTGGAAAATAAATGGAGGAAATTCTTCAGGATGTGAACTCAGGACTTCATGAGGGATCTCTGAGAATCTCCCTCCCGATGAAACCATGTGAGTCGTGTCTCTATTCCCGTCTCCTCCACACCAGTCCAGAGAGAGATAGTTTATGTTGGGGTCAGACAGAGAAATAATATGGTCCGGGCTAGCACCGGACTCCAACAGCTGCATAGTGCTGGGGACATGCATCTGGGTTTGCTTACCTCTTCACAGCTCCATGGACAGGAAATAGAAAGACCGGGGAGAAGGCCTCAGCTATGACCCTCAAGCCCCCCTCACCATGACTCATTTTCTTATCCACTCCCTACCCGCTAAAGGGTCTGCATGCCAAAGGGGCACTATCAATTAGGGAGTAAGTGTTCAAACACAAGAACTTGTGGGAGACATCTCACATCTAAACCATAACAGAACCCTCGTATTACGATGATGATGATTACATTTAAGGGAGAAAGTGTTGTGATACTTTTCCTGAGGAGAGGCAAAAACAAACCAGACCAACAAGCAAACAAAACCCCAAACCACCTAGTGTATCAACAATCCATCAGAGGAAGAAGTCCACCCAAGTCCAGCTGGGTGTAGCAGTACGCTTATTGGACTTACTTATAGGAACATGGACGATGGGTTGTTCACAGGAGCCCGGATCACCCAGAACTAATTGCATTAGCAAAAAGCCCACCCCAGTATGGGCAGTGACCTCACAACGGCCGAGTTGAAATCCCTATTGCAGGCACGCTTCCGCCTCTTACGTGCTCCAGCACTCCAGACATGTTCCAGTGGGGCAGGACCGCATGCAGCTGGTGGAAGTGACAGCCAAGGAGGATGTGACTGAAGTCTCAGGTTAGAATCAGCTGCTGTGTCCCCAAGGGGTAAAGTTAACAGTCCCAATCTTCTGAGCGTCTCATTCGGGCAATCACAACTGTTCTAATTTCAAGATGGCAATGGCCATTCCATGCCCAGAAGACAGAGTCCTACAACACACAATGGTACTAGGGCCAAAGCCTTCTGAGATAGAAAGATGTCAATTCAGATCATTAGATGCACAGGTTTATAAGACAAAAAAACAAGTGAATCTTCGAGAATGACCGTGAATGATAACCTTGATTTTATTTGTTAATTTAGGTCAGGTTTCCGTGTGGGGAAATTAATTTTATGTCCTGCAAAGAAGAATATAGTTTTTTTCTTTTCTTTTTCTTTTCCTTTCTTTTTTTTCCATTTTTTTTTCAGGACAGGGTTTCTGTCCCTGGTTGTCCTGGGACTCACTCTGTAGACAAGGCTGACCTTGAACTCCAGAGATCCCCACCTGCCTCTGCCCCACAAGTGCTGGGATTAAAGGCTTGCAGCACCATACCCGACCTTTTTTATTATTATTATTTTAGATATACTTGTTTTGCTTTTATTTTACGTATATGAATATTTTTCCTGCACATATGTATGTGCACCACTCAAGCATCTGGTGTCCACGGAGGCCCGAAGAGGACATAGAATTCCAAATCTGGGTTTGCCAATAGTTGAGTACAACTTCGTGTGTGCTAGAAATTGAACCTGGGTCCTCAGCCTCTGAAAGAGAAACAGTGTTCTTAACTGCTGAGAAATTTCTTCAGCTCCATTGGTGACAAGGAGGAAAAGAAGACAGGGTCTCTTTGTGTAACTTTGGCTGACCTGGAACTTGCAATGTAGACCAGGTTGGACTTGAACTCACAGAGATCTATCTGCCTCTCGAGAGCTGGTATTAAAGAACCATGCTGCCAAACCAGGCCGTGGTGGTGCACGCCTTTAATTCCAGCACTCAGGAGGCAGCAGCAGAGGCAGGCAGATCTCTGGATTCGAGGCCAGTCTAATGGTCCACAGAGTGAGTTCCAGGACAGCCAGGGCTACACAGAAAAACCCTGCCTCAAAAACAATCAAACAAACAAGCCCCTCCCCCCCCAAATTAAAGATATGTGTTGCTGCTATGCCCAGCTATTTTTACTCTTGATTCCAGTCTTAGAATGGATCTCTCTATCCTTCTTTGTTCTCTCATTGAGGTTACACCAAATCTCTGGGTCTGTGTGACAGGAACTTTTATCCACAGGGTACCCCTCACTAGTCTGCTACACTAATGGGTTTATTGAGCAGAATCCTACACATAAGAACATAGGTACCTTTCATGCCTTGGTTAATACAGGTATGTGGAAGGAGGTAGAGGAAGAATGCCATTAAATTATAAGGGGATGGACTAATTGTTGAGTCACTGACAGAGAGGTATCATTTATTGGTGTTGTTTCTCCCCCCCCCTTGTTTGTTTTCCTAGACAGGGTTTCTCTGAGCAGCTCTGGCTGTCCTGGAACTCACTCTTTAGAGCAGGCTGGCTTCCAACTCAGAGACTTGCCTACCTCTGCCTCCCAAAAGCTGGGATTAAAGGCATGTGCCATCATCACCCAGCTTTTTGGTGAGTTTCAAAGTTATCATTGTTGTGTCTGGTGCTGTATTTGTTGTTTTCTGTTGTTGTGATAAAATACCATGACACAAAGCAAGTTATGCAAGTTTTTATTTTGTCTATGGTTCCAGAGGAAGAGTCCATTATGGTAATGGGCATAGCATCAAGTAGCAAACTTGGCTACCACAGGAAACTGAGCAGTCACAATTTCACTTACAATTGGGAAGTCAGGAAGCAGAGAGACAAACTGGAAACGAGTGGGACTTTTTGTTTGTTTCTTGAGAAAGAGTCTCCCTATGTAAACCAGGCTGGCCTCAAACTCACATAGATCAAGAGCTGGGATTAAAGGTGTGTACTACCATGCCTGGCTAGGGGCTACAAACTTGTTTTATTTTTTAAAATAATTTATTTAAATTTATTTTATGACTTTAATCCCAGCTCTTAGAAGGCAGAGGCAGGAGGATCTCTGTGAGTTTGAGGTCAACCTGGTCTACAGAGTGAGTTCTAGGATAGTCAGGACTGTTTCACAGAGAAACCCTGTCTTGAAAAAAAAAACAAAAAATTATTTTATGTGCATCAGTGTGAAGGTGTCAGATTCCCTAAAACTGGAGCTACAGACAGTTGTGAGCTGCCATGTGGGTGCAGGAAACAACCTGGGTCCTCTGGAAGAGCAGCCAGTGCTCTTAACCACTGAGCCATTGTTGGACCCTAGAGTCCAATTACCGAGGAGGAGTCACCCCAAGAGAACACACTCACACCACAGTTGATGTAAAAGCATGAGTATTTTAATTCTGTTACAATAGGGTCACTCAGCATTCGAGAAGCCAAGGACCCCGAATAGCTGGTACAGGCTACTTTTAAAGCAAAAAGCCACAGAAACAAGGGGGGAGTTTGGGGGTTGTTTTTCATCCTGACCATATCTGAGGAACTGAGTCAATATCCCCTGACCGAGGCAGAGGAACTGAGTCAATATTTGTGGGTTATCTTGTCCTGATTCCAGGAACGGAGCTATATTTGGAGAACATTCACAAGGGCACAGGGAGATAGAAAGTCCCCCACATTCTAGTACGTGTGTGGGTAATTGTTAGAGTCCTGGTTCCCAGGGGAGGGGGGACACTAAGTCTGAGAGGCCTCAGAGTTGTCAGAAATGGCTTCAGAGTTATCCTAGAGATGTACACCATCTCTTCAGCCCCAAGTGGCTACAAACTCTGAGTCCAGCCCAGTGCTGGACTTCCTCCAGCAAGTTTGCACTGCCTAAATCTCCCCCAAAACCACCTGTAGGTGAATGTTTTTGTTTTGCCAGCCAGCTCACAAATAACCACACAAAGACTTATTATTAATTACAAATTCTCAGACGATAGCTCAGGCTTGTTACTACCCCTTACAACTTAACCCATATTTCTTATCTACATTGTAACATTTGGCTTGGTACCTTTAACACTGCCCTGTTCATCTTGCTTCTCCCTGCTTCTCCTGGTGACTCTGCCCTGGTCCATAACAAGCACCAAACACTGGGGACCAAGTGTTCCAAAGCCTAAGTTAAGAGGAGCCATTTCTCCTTCAAACCACCACAGGTAATAAAAGGTTAACGATGACCTTGAGTTCCTGATCCTCTTGCTGGAATGACAGGCCTGTGCCATTGCATTCGGCCAGGTAGATGTAATTCTAAGAATAATTGAGTTCTGCTAAGAATTCAAATCCTTCACGAACATAAATTTTATCAGATGAGGTACTTCTAAACATGAACAAGAATATGAGGAAATGACTGCCAAAGACAGCAATGTATTATACAGACGCCAATTCACAAATATGAAGAAGGGCTTGGAACCAGTTGCGCGGGTGGGGATTGTTAAATTTCAAAGCCAAGACAAACAGTTGAGGTGTCTATTTAACATCTCAAAGCAGACCTGGCCTCCTGGTTTACCCAGCATCCCTTAGTCCCTACCTGCTAAGGGTGTGGCTGGAATACCCCACCCTCTACCCTGAACCCTCCCTTCCCCTACCTCCATTACAACCAGCCATTTTGGTTACGCCCCTCTCGTACCTTTGGCCTCTTGGCTGTTTCACCTGTTTCCCCTCCCCCTCCTCCTCTTGTCCTCTCTGGACTCTCCCAGATATCCCCACCTCTGACTATGCTCTCCCACACATCTACAAGAAACTTTCTTCTCCACCATATCCAGTGTAACGATTTAAGCCACAATAAGGCTGATACTTCCTGGTTCTAGGGGCCATGCCTGTGCAGACAAGCCCTCAGGCTGAAGTGCCTAATGGCCCCCGGAGATGTTAAAGGGCCCTGCATGACCCACGTGTGGCATGGACTACATCATCTACGTATGACTCAACTAAGCCCTTGCACACATGCGTGAGCCTCATCATCTATGTGTGATGTAGCCACATCAACCCCTTGTGCACATGTACTGGGCAGCTTTTAAAAGCTGGATGTGCCATCTTCCTCTCTCTCTCTCTCTCTCTCTCTCTCTCCCCGCACACTGACTTCCCAGGTCTGTACATGCTCCCTCTAATAAACTCCTAAGCAGGTTTGTTGTGTGTTCTGTGCTTCCTTCTCACTCGCGCCAGGCGATTTCACCCAGGAGCAGTCATACCCTTTCTTTTCCTTTCCTTTTTTCTTTCTTTCTTTTTCATTCATCTGCTGCCAAAAGTTGGGAATGGTTTAAATGAATTCCCTCCCCAAGTGTTATGGTAAAAGTAAAATGCTGCAGGCACCCTGAGGGTCGCAGGTCCCCAAGTGACAGCAATGGGCAGCTGGGCCATAGACCATGCCGCAATTCCCTGAGTGGCAAGAGGCAGCAGCAGGCCCCAAGACCACAGCACACCATGAAGGCAACAAGGTCCTAGGTACGGAACCGCATGGGGGGTAAGAGACCAAGATGGGTAGGCACGTCATGCAGAGGAAGTGGGTATTTATTTAGTGGGTTATGGAGGGGTAAGGGAAAAGGGGAGAAGGGGAGATGGGGAAAGAGCAGAAAGAGAGAGAGAGAGAGAGAGAGAGAGAGAGAGAGAGGAGAGAGAGAGAGGTGGGATAGAGGAGAAGTGGGGAGAAGGGAGTGAGACAGAAGCTGCCTTAGAGAGAGAGAGAGAGAGAGAGAGAGAGAGAGAGAGAGAGAGAGAGAAAGGACTTGGGCTGCAGGCAAGAAGGAAGATCTGCCTGTCTCATTGGTGGATGGGGGGAGGAGTGGGGGAATGGGCGGGGCTTAAAGGGTCAGGACAGACCTTTACACTGAGGAACTTGGCCCCTCTGAACCCAGCTGCTAGAGCCTGCCTCTTCAACTGCTTCTTCCCTCCACCTTATCTATCCACCTCTCCTCACCTACTCAGAAAGTGTCCTCTTTCTCTGCTATACCCTTCTGGGCCACCCCCACATGGGCACCTCCCTATTAATCCCTTTTGGGTTGCTGCTGCAGCAAGGGCATTTTCCTGCAATGCCCTTCAGGAGCCCCACTGTTATCATTTTTCTGACCTTTATGGTCACCTGAGTACCCTGTTCCTTTAGGAGACAAGCCCTGCCCACCCCCAAACTCCCCCCCTCACTTCCCGCTGAGGCAAGCTGATCCCTTGCCTTCTCTCTTCTCCCTCCCTTCCTCCTCTTCTGAGGAGGTAACTACTGCTTCCCCCCCTCTTCCCATTCCCTCCTCTCTCTCTCTCTCTCTCTCTCTCTTTCTCTCTCTCCCCCCCCCTCTATCTGTCTCTCTCTGTGTGTTTCTCTGTATTTATCTCTTCACTCCATAATCCCCTTACCCATTAAATAAACTCTACACCTCGGCTCTCTCTGTGTGGCATATCTGTCTGTCTCCCACCTGCTGCGGTCCCCCACCCATCAGGGGACTTGCCAGGTTGGCACCACCGCCATGAATCTTTCACCCACAGCATGGACAATTCTACTTACTACAACACTTGTATTCTCTAGCTGTTTTCTCCTCTGCCTGCTCTAACCACTTGTCTCTCCCCTTCTACTGGATAAGTGTTACTATGGAGCTCCCTGCTTTGTCTCCTTTTACTACAAAAGCCACACCAGAGTAACAAAAAGCCACACCTTGCCCTACAGGGTCTCCAACAGGTAGAAAGGGATGCCTCTCCTCTGTGATGTGGGATATTTCTCTCTGACAAGTCTCTCAGTCCACTTGGGGACACCCTGGATTGAAATTCTTGTTACCACGATTTGTACCTCTGCTCCCTCATGACTCCTCAGCTCCTTCCGGGATCTTCCTCACCTCCCCATAGGAACTACTTAACGCCCTTGGGCCTTTGACCATTTACCTACTCTGTTTCACTTGAATTGCCTGTTCTATCTCTCCTAATGCCCTCCTGGACCAGGACATTTTGAGTTTCCTTGCCTCCTCATAGGAGCTAAATGCTAAGTCCCGAAATTTCTCTACGTCCTTGTGGCTTCTGCAATACTGGAACCCTCCTTTAGGAGGAGGCCCTGCTGATTCCTCCTTGTCCCTTCTGGCTACACTGTTCTGTGTCTCTTAGCTGTCTGACCCTCCCTATAGCAGAGTTCTTTGTGTGACTCTTCCTCCTTGTCTGTTTGGAATCAATTCCTTTCAAGGACACAGATTTTCTTAAAGCCTTTTTGTCTTTATTTATTTTTATTATTTATTTATTTGTTTGCTTGTTTGTTCGTTTGTTTTTGAGGCAGGTTTTCTCTGTAGCTTTGGAACCTGTCCTGGAACTAGCTCTTGTAGACCAGGCTGGCCTAGAATTCATAGAGATCCACCTGCCTCTGCCTCCTGAGTGCTAGCCTTTCTGTCTTAACGAAGACACCTTAGCTTGACGGCCAAACACGTTCGAAATTCTCACAGATGGTTACAACTCTTGCTACTGCATAAACAAATGATCGCAGACTCTCTTATTTCCAAGGTCTTACAATTTTCCACTCTTAAATCTTCTATCCCTATGATTTATTTCTCTTGAGCTCTGCTCTCAAGAAATCTTTTAAGACTATTAAAACTATTGTGTAAGTAGTCTTTACCTCAGGATTGATTTGTAAATTCATTAGGAATGGTTAAAGAATCTGTAAAATCTGGAACAAAACTGGCATTAAGCTTAACAGAAGGCTTATAATTAAAACCTGTACATAGAAATTTTAATTTGCTATGACAGCTGATATATGTGATTCAGTTCTTATCTAGAATATATTGTATATATAACTTAGATTCAATGCTTGTTTAGAAAAACAGTCTTCTGGTGTTCCTAGAAACGGGGAGGGGGGGAAGCCCCCAACTATGGCCTTCACGGCTACGGTTGAGCCCTTCACTGACATTTATCTCTGGATTGCTTCCCTTAGCTAAAATCATGATTGAACAACCCAGGGTTGGCCTGCCTGTCTCTGATTTTTCTTTTTCTTTTCTCTTCTCTTCTTTTAGACCACTTGTCAGTGGTTCCCACCATGAGAGACTGCTCAGAGTGGCCACTAAGCCTCTCTGGCTTCTGAATCACCCAGACCAGAGCCAATCAGGCGCTTAACACCCCACCTGTAGATAGAGGGCGCTCTTCTACAAGTCCTGCAGTGTTCACCGCCATTTCACACCCAGATTATAGAGGGGAGACATCCTCCTAGATGCCTTGTGGTGTCACTGTTCTCACAGGTTTTCATGGTTTCGCCTATGGGTAGCAAGCCATCTAAGACCCTCAATCCAGCTCCCCCCCTGGGATGCCTTTTAGAGGTCCTGAAACCCAGGTTTTCATGCTCTGCTTACAGAGTCCCACACTTGTCCATCTTTGTTAAAAAAAAAAAATGGCCTCATTACAATTTAGATAACAATTTATAGTGGCCACCTAATGGCACCTTTGATCCCGATAATTTACGGGAGCTTTCTAACTACTGTCAGTGCACAGGCAAATGGAAAGTTTCCTTATATCCAAGCCTTTTACTATCTAAGCGCTACCTCTTTCATAAAGCGAATCCAATATATTACTCAGTCTTATAATCTCACCTTTCATGATATCTATATGATCCTTTCGAATAACCTACCTCCTGAAGAGCGCAGGCGAGTTTGGGAGCAGGCCAGACTACATGCAGACATGGTTCACCAAACACATGCAACACACTCCTGGGGGAGCAGAGGTGATCCCCGAGCAAGAACCACACTGGGATTATAACACCCCAGGTGGAATTTTAGCTAGGAACCAGATTTTGACTTGCCTCCTTGCAGGTATCCGTAAGGCTGCCCTCAAACCAGTAAACTATAATAAGCTCTAAGAGGTCATTCAAGACATGGAGGAAAATCCTTCAGCATTTTGGGAACACCTCACTAAAGCCCTGTTACAATATACTAACTTAGATCCAGAAACCATGGAAGGCAGACAGTTCCTCATCACTCATTTTTTTTTCTCAGTGCTACCCTGACATTAAGGCTAAACTTTGATATTTGGAGAAAGGCCCCTTAACCCCACAGGTAGAAGTCTTAGACTTGACTTTTAAGGTGTACCAAGCAAGGAATGACAAAGCCCGCAACCACCACTGTCACATGCTAGCCACTGCCCTCTGACCAGCGAGGTGACAGACCGTGCTGTCCATGCTGCTCCCTTGCCCTCTGGGACTTGAGAACCGCCAGGCCCGTGTTTCAAATGTGGTAGAACTGGTCACTCGGCCTGAGCATGCCCTAATCCTCATCTTGGTCCTGTGAGACCTTGTCCAAGATGCCATAGGGAAGGACATTGGGCAGTCGATTGTCCACATGCACATTGTAGCATGGAGACATCAAACCCAGAAAATTCCCACGTTGACCTTCTAGGTCTGGCCATGGATGAGTGAGGCTGCCTGGGCTCCTTTGACCCAACCACAACCGTCATCTGTAACAGGGAACCACGGGTAATCATCATGGTATCGGGATGGCCCATCTCCTTTCTCTTAACACCAGAGCCACATACTCGGTACTGAGTGAATTCTGGGGGCCTACCTCTCCTTCTAGTTTCCCTATTGCTGGGGTAAGGGGGACAGCCCTATCTACTTCAGCAGACCCCACCACTTAACTGTGTTTTTAGGAGTATTTATCTCACTCATTTATTTTTAGTCATGCCAACCTGCCCAGTACCTCTTATGGGAAGAGATCTTTTTTAGCAAAAGTAGGAGCTTCCATTTCATTTGCTCCTTCCATTCACCTTACCCCAGACTTGCCAACAGCTCCCCTCCTCCTCCTTCTAGCCTCCCAACTTCCCAGCTCCTATGTGTCTTTTCCTCTACCAGCCTCTCATGTGGACCCCCAAGTCTGGGGCACCCAAAACCCCTCTATTGCTAAACACCATTCCCCCATTGTTATCCAATTATAAGATCCTACTAAGTACATTACCCAAGCTCAGTACTCCCTCTCTCTCCAGAGCCTTAGGGGACTTAAGCCTATTATCTCTGACCTTCTAAGAAAAAAGCTGCTTTGCCCCACCTTTTCTCCCTTTAACACCCCTATACTTGCTGTTAAAAAAAAAAAACTAACAGAATCTATTGCCTGATTCAAGACCTCAGGCTCATTAACTCCACAGTAGTCCCTCTTCATCCTGTAGTCCCTAACCCTTACACACTTCTTTTCACTATCCCTCCAGGAACCTCCCATTTCTCAGTTCTAGATCTTAAGGATGCTTTTTTCTCTATCCCTCTCAACTCTCAATCTCAAGCCTGGACCGTCCTTCCCCAGGGATGCCAGGACAGCCCACACCTAGTAGATCAGGCTTTAGCTTCTGATCTACTCTCACTGTCTCTCCCTAAGTCTAAACTCATATAATATGTAGATGATATTTTACTTTGCAGTCCATCCTTAGAAATCAGCAAAACTTATACCTCTGTTCTTTTAAATTTCCTGTCCAAAAAGGGCTGTAGAGTCTCACCTCCTAAGGTCCAACTGTCTAACTCTCAGGTCATTTACTTGGGATTAACTACTACCCCAACCCAAAAAGCTATTACCCTAGACAGAAAAAGGCTAATTCAGTCCCTTGCAGTTCCTTCTACAAAAGAAGAGGTTTTATTCTTTCTAGGAATAACTGGCTTCCTACATTCCTGGATCCCCTCTTTTTCTCTCCTCACCCACCCTATACACGAGGCAACTCTCAGCTCTCTGCTTGAGCCCCTTCTCTATCCCATTACTAACTCCTTCCAGAGACTCCAGCAAGCCCTTATCCAGGCCCCAGCTCTTTATCTCCCAGATTTAACTAGTTCCTTCTCCCTCTATGTAACAGAAAATGAGGGATATGCTTTTGGGGTCCTAGGACATCATCTGGGACCTTCCTTTGCACCTGTAGCATACCTGTCAAAGAAGCTGGACCTCAGCACTCGGGACTGTGCAACCTGCAAACACACTTTAGCAGCCACTGGACTTTTTTTTTTTTTTTTTTTTTATTTTTGAGACAGGGTTTCTCCGTAGCTTTTGGTTCCTGTCCTGGAACTAGCTCTTGTAGACCAGGCTGGCCTCGAACTCACAGAGATCCACCTCCCTCTGCCTCCCGAGTGCTGGGATTAAAGGCGTGCGCCACCACTGCCCGGCGCCACTGAGCTTCTTATTCGTGAGTCAAAAAAGCTAACCTTTGGGTCACCCACCACTGTCTTTTCCCACCACAATCTGTCCCATCTCTTAACTTACAAAGGCTTACAAGCCTTACCCCCTTCCTGAGCTTTTTCCCTCCAGGTGGCACTAGTAAAAGATGCCACACTCGCTTTCCAATCCTGCCCACCCCTTGATATATCAAATCTCCTACTTCAACCTAACATTAATTATTCCCTATCTCGTTCCTGCATAGAAACCTTAGAGGATCTACTGCTCCACCCCTCACATATATAGGAGGGAAAACTGTCTTAGGCCACTTATACCTGGTACACAGATGGCAGCTCCTTTTTATGTGAAGGAACCCATAGAGCAGGCTATGCTGAAGTGTCAGATACTGGGGTGGTGGAGTCACAGGCACTCCTGTTCATACCACTAATCAGCAGGCTGAATTAATAGTCCTTACCCGTGCCTTCCAGTTAGCACAGGGACAATCTTTACACAGACTACAAATATGCCGTTCATATCCTCCAGTCCCACGCAGCTATCTGGAAGGAGTGTGGGCTTCTTATGATGAAAGGAGAATCCATAACTAACTCAGGTTACATTATGACCCTGTTAAAAGCCTTCCATCTCCCCGATGCTATAGAAATTATTCACTGTTGGTCTCATCAGACCGACAGTTCCATTATTTCCAAGGGAAATAACCAGGCTGACCAAGCAACTAGAACAACAGCTTTCTAGAGCACAAACCTACCTCAGTCACCTCAGGGGGTTCATACAGTACAGCCCACATTCTCATAGACACCCCCTGACACCTGGCAAATTCTGTCCTACCTACATCAGCTCTTTCATCCTAATAGCAAAGCTCTGGTTCATTTATTTCATCAAGGCTCACCTCTAACCCACCCCTGAAGTCTTAGAGTTCTTAAAAGCTATCACTGCCTCTTATAAAATCTCTCAAAAGTCAGATTCCAAGACCAAATATTATAGCTTCACTTTTCCCACCCACTAGGCCAGGGGCTCCCTTCCAGGAACTAACTGGCAGCTTGATTTTACTCATATTCCCACAGTCAGACGAGTTAAATAGCTCCTTGTCTTGGTAGACACCATGTCTGGGTGGATTGAAGCGTTTCCCACAACTAACAAGAGGACCCAGACAGTATCCGGTGTTCTTCTCTGAGAAATTATCCCCCGGTTTGGAATCCCAACCTCTCTTCCATTGCCCAAAGTTTACTTCCCAGACCTCTCAAACTTTATCTAAGGCTCTTAACATTCCCTGACATTTTCATATCCCATACCATCCTTAGTCTTCAGGGAAAGTAGAAAAAACTAACCGTTCCTCAAAAAATGTTCTTGTTAAGATGTCACAGGAGCTTTACCTTGACTGCATTAAACTTTTGCCTCTGGCCCTTCTTAGGCTTAGGACTCTCCCCAAAAGCCCCCTTTCCATCTCGCCCTTTGAACTCATGTATGGGCTGCCGGTTTTAACCCCAGGCCGCTCACCTAAAACCTCTCCCCTTCCTGATCACCTGCTTACTCCGCTGTTATCCCATCCTTGCTCCCTATTATGGGATTTTACCGACTACTCATTACCTCAGCCATGTGCCAATTCATGCCCACCGCCGATTAAAATAGGGGATCAGGTACCATTCTCTCCCCCAGACCAATGCCCCTCATCCCTTTCCCCTAAATGGCAGGGCCCCTTTAAAATAATTCTTGTAACCCCCACAGCTGCCAAGCTTGAGGGACTTCCTCATTGCATCCATTTGTCTCACCTTAAACCTTTTACTCTTCCAGCTCAAGATACCCCCTTGAAAATGGTAACTCAAACAGGTCCCTGTTCCCTTAAGTTCCAGAGGACACCAAGATCAGCCACTTTTTCTCCAGTTCCAGAAAAATAAAAGTCTCATCACCATGCTCAACTCTCCTGTGCTAAAAAACTCCATATACTCTCCTTTTTCCTCTTTTTAAAGGCTGCAAACCGCCCCAACTGCTACCTGCACTTTCCTAGCCCCAGAAGGTCCTGCAGAGCCTGGACAATGAGTGAAAAGCCTGCTTCTCCTGGACTTGACCAACATCCCAGCTTTTTGGGTTCCCAACAATGACACCCCAGTGTTAGCAGGAACCAGTCATAGATGATTACATCATACTTTATTATTCCCTTATTACCTACAAAAAGGTTAGGGTGTTAAGTTTCAAGCCTGAGACAAATGGCTGAGGTGCCTATATATCAGAGTGGACCTGGTCACTAAGTTCTCCCAGCATCCCTCAGTCCCTACCCATTAAAGGGTATGGCTGGAATGCCCCACCCTCTACCATGAACTCTCCAGCCCAGGGGCTGGACTGCCTTTTCCCCAGAAGCTCTTCCCTATATAATCCAGGCATCTTGGCTATCTGCTCCTTCTTTTGTGTGCCTGTGGCCTCCTGGCTATTGCACTTGGTTCCCCTCTCTTCCCTCCACCTTTCCCTCCCCATCTCCCATATGGCCCAGCTTAGTCTGGTCACGTCCTGTAGGCAAAATTTTCTGTTTTGCCTAGCCAACTCCCAAATAATCACACACAGACTTATTATTAAATATAAATGCATGGCAAATAGCTTGGCCTTATTACTAACTAGCTCTTTTTTTCAGCACATAAAAATTGACAACGTTTATTAAGAAACAGTAGTAGTAGGTGGTTTTTAAAAAGAACAAAGTTAACAATCCACAGACATAAAAAAGATAATCAAGATATTAAATACTACCTAAATTAAAGACCGTAATTCCAATCGCTAATTATAATCATGTGCCTGGTGAAGCAGCTGTCGCTCTCCGTGAAATTCATCCATCTTCCAACGGGACGCACTTCCAGCTCAATCCTTTAGTTTACTGCAGCCAACGCCAAGCACACGGAGTTAGCATGCCCTGTATCACAGAGAGCACGAGATGCTATCTGCACAATCTTTTCTTCAGGTGTTTCTCAGCCATCTTTAAAGTGCAAGCTGCAAACGGTCTGTTTCCTAGACAAAGGAGGTAAAAGACCTATCTAGGACAGCTATCCAACGCCGAGTAAGTGGTTACACAGCTAACCCCAGGGAGCCAGCAGTCCTCCACCGTGGCCCAGTGCAGCTCTTCCTGCACTGCCAGCCGAACACGTACTCCATCGCGCTCGATACAAGACTTCCATCTTTTTATGGTGTTTGTCTATCAGAAATAACCTGACAGTCACTCATGGAGGTATGCTGTAGCAAGAGGCCTCGTGGTAGAGATCCTAGGAGTGCTTCCAGGCTGTGTTGGGGTGCCTAAGGTCCTGATGGCTGTTGTAAAGGCTACAGATGGAGATGACAAGGCTCCTCCGTCACCATTTTCCATGACACTTGTGGACCTAGGCACGGCTTGACACCGATCATGATGGATTCTCCGAACATTCTCCCATCTTTGCTTAAGGCTTTCTGGGCCTGCAACTTAGACTGGTAACGGATGTGCATCCAGTTGCCTGTGTTAGACATCACATGCTTTAAGATACTAACTAGCTCTTACAATTTAAATTAACCCATATTTCTTATCTACGTTCTATCGTGTGGCCCGGCACCTTTCGTCCGCACAGCATGTTCATCTTGCTTCTCCCCAAGTCTCTTGGTGACTCTGCACTTCTTTGTCCCAGAGCTCTCTCCCCATCCACAAGTGCTGCCTAAGCTCTCCCTGCCTAGCTATTAGCCATTTAGCTCTTTATTAAACCAGCGAGAGCAATACATTTTCACAGTGTACAGAAGACTGCTCTACAGCCATGTCTGCTCTGGACTCCCCAGCGGTCCCTGCCTCTGGCTATGCTCTCCCGTGTATCTACAAGTAAACCTTCTTTCTCCTCCCCCCTACCTAGGAGCAGCCCCTTACTTTCCTCTCTCTTTAAATCATTCGGGGATAATATCTACTTAGGATTTTAGACTCATATTTATATTCACTAGATTCATCTGTCTTCTCTTTCCTTTATCAGTTTATGTACAAAACTATGTTTGCAAGTTTTGTTGTGGATTGGTGGACACATTTCCGATATGAAATTTAAGAAAACTAGAGAAGGTGTAAACATCATCTACAGATCTGAATTTTAGAGGTAGTAATTGATGAGACTTGGTTTAATTGGAGAAGATATAGAAAGTAGTTGTATCATGTTGTTTTAAAAAGGAAGTATAATGGGAAAAAAGTCTGCATACGTGTGTGTTACTGTGTGAGTTTCTGCCTGTTTGCGTATGTGCATGTGTGCCTGTGTGTGTGCCTGTGCATGTGAAGGTCAGGGGTTGACGTCAGGCCTCTTCTTCCTTTGTTCTCCACCTTATACATTGAGGCAGGGTCTCTCCTGAGCCTGGGATCACTGAATGGCTCTGTGCTGGGGCACTTATTCTGACAGGGCACTTACTTACCTCTCCTTTCTCCACTTCATCTTCATAGGGTAAGTTTGTTTTGTTTTAGCTTTTTGAGACAGGGTTTCTTTGTATAACCCTGGCTGTCCTGGAACTCACTCAGACCAGGCTCGCCTCGAACTCTGAGAACCACCTGCCTTTGCTTTCTAAGTGCTGGAATTAAAGGCGTATGCCACTACTATCTGGCTACTTCTAGCCCCTCTGCCTTTTCCCCTTTTCTCCAGTATTTAATATAAGACTCGTAACCTCGTACATGGGTAGGCATGAGTTCTATCACTGAGCCACACTCCCAGTTCACTATTTTTATTTTACTACTCCAGAGATACCAAATTTAATGTGAAGAATTTTCTCAAGAATGTAATTAAGCAGCACATTAAAAAATAAGACCAACTATACTGAGTCATTCCCTGAACAGGGTGTGGTGGTGCATACTTTTAATCCCCAAACCTGGGAGGCAGAGGCCCCTCTGAGTTCGAGGCCAGCCTGATTTGCAGAGTGAGTTCTAGGACAGCCAGGGCTACACAGAGAGACCCTGCCTCAGCGTGGGGTGGGGAAGAGTGTTTTCCTGAAGGGGACACTATCCTGAAAATGTTCCTGTTCTTTACAGTTGCCAGACTTCCAGATTTTCTCATGGGAACCCATCTGGGGGTATTGGTGTTTTACATTTGTTCACGTAGGGTGTGTGTGTGTGTGCATGTGTGTGCGTGTGTGTGCATGCATATGTATGGTAGTCTGAAGACATCTTGTAAGCATCAGTTCTCTTCTTTCACCACGTAGGATCCAGGGATCAAACTCAGGTCCTTAGCCCAGGCAGCAAATGCTTTTACTCACTGAACCACCAAGACTTTCATAAACATTTCCCTCATTTTTTTTCCTTTACCCAGTGTTCTGTAAACAGTAAACTCAAGCAATAATTGAACTATGTTTATTATACTATGAATTATTGAAGAGCTCCCACTTTGTGGTGTGTGCGTGCATACATGTGTGCATGTATGTGTGTGTACATGTGTGGTCACCAGAGGTCATCAGTTAGAGTCTTTCTTAGTTACTCTCCATTATTTTTTTTCTCACATGGGGTTTTTCACAGAATCTGCTGAAGCTCAGCACTTTAGCTACCCTGACTGGCCAGCAAGATTCAGAGCTCTCTCTCTGCCTATCTCTCCAGTGCACGCCACTACACTTGGCTTTCTACTTGGGTTCTGGGGATCCCAGCTCAGGACCTCGTGCTTGGGAAGCTGAGCCATCTCCCTAACACCCCTAGGCCCTTTTATAATTAAGAGAAGTTGGTAGCTGGGTGTGGCAGTGCACACACAAAAATCCCACACTTGGGAGGAGCACCACAAGGTGGAAGCCAGCCCGCTCTACACAATGAGTTCCTGACTCAAACAAATGAGCAAAAGCTGACATGCCCAATGGAGAAGGCAGAGGATTTCCAGGGAGGTGGAAAGAACTGGGTTGAAGGGGTTCTGCCACTATTTCCTTGTACGGATTTACATAAAGTCCACCTAATCTCTCTGTATTTCCTCATCTGAAGGATGAAGGTAATGATGTCTAAATTGCAGGGTTATTGTAATATTTTTTGGGCAATATTTTGAATGGAACTCAGGGTCTTGTTGCATGCTAGGCAAGTGCTCTATCACCGAGCTGTAGCCTCAGCCCAAGATTAAGAGAATTTTCTCTTTGTTTTTTAGACAGAGTCTTGTGAAACCCAGGTTGGCTTTGAACTCCTGAGCCTCCCGCCTCTTCCTCTTAAGTGCTGGAACTAAAAATGTATGTCATGATACCCAGGCACTCATTCACCCTCGGCAACCATTCTGTTAGCAAAGCTATGTGCCCAGACTGGATAGGTGTTTTCGTTACTATTAGTTCACTTACAATAGTGACTAGGACGGAATAGGTTCGATAATGTGCCGGCTTTCAGAAGGTAGAATAAGGAAGTTCAAGCCAGGTATGGCAAGACCAGTCTCAGAAGCATGATAATCTTGAGACTGGATTCACATGCGACCCTGTCTCAGGAAACAGAGAAAGAAACAAAAGAAAGATCGAGAGATCTAACGATAGCGAAGTCTGATGAAACAGAGATAGCTCACGGGATAAAGGCATCTGCCACCAAGACTGGGCACTCAAGTTTGACCACTAGAACCCATGTGGTGGAGAAGGGAACAGACTCAAGTTGCCCTCTGCCATCAACATTGGCATGCATGTAGCATATTCATGTCTACACACACATACATAGCAAGTAAATAAATGTAAACAAGCAAACAAACAAAAAATTAGAAGCCAGGTTATGGCACATACCTTTAATGCCAGCACTTGGGAAACAGAGGCAGGAGGATGCCTGAGTTCGAGGTCAGCCTGATCTACAGAGTGAGTTCCAGGACAGCCAGGACTACACAGAGAAACCCTGTCTCGAAAGCGCCCACCCCATAAAAAAAAAAAAAGCTAGAGAGAGCTCTACATAATCTCAGCCTAGTACATCATGGGTGGCTACTTTATATAATCAGGTTAGCCACCTTCCCACCCCAGAAATTGCCTGCCTGCTTGTCCACGCATGCTCCCTCACTCCTGCCACAGTTTCTTTGAGAAAGGGAGGTAATACCAAGACCCTGTCTGGGTCAAAGCAAAAAGGTAGGAAGCTATTCCAGGTTCTTACAGAAATAGTATGTTTTAGTTTAAAAGAAAGTTACAGAAAGCGGGCTTGGTGGCACAAACTTGTAATGCCAACATCTGGGAGAAGGAGGCAGCCTGAGTTTCTTCCTGTACTGAGTTATGCAGCCGGACTCAACTTCACTTCTTTCTCTTTAATGTTGGTCCCTTGTCCTTCCTTTTTAGACCTTTGATAACCTTTCAGTATTTGGGGCACGAATCTCTGGGTTTTTTTGTATGTATGTATGGGTGTAAGTGTGTGTGTGTGTGTGTGTGTGTGTGTGTGTGTGTGAATGCAGAGGCCAGAGAACAACGTTGGGTGTCACTGCTCATGAGCCATCCACTTGGTTTTTGAGACAGAGTCTCTCCCTCAGCTCTGGGGCCTGCTGGTCGGGCTAGGCTGGCTGCCTGGAAACTCCAGCCCTGAGAGTAAGAACCCTCATCATGCCCTATTTTTAATGTGGATTATTTTTTTTAATGTTGTATTAGAGGGGACTGGAGAGATGGCTCATTGCTTGAGAGTGTTTGTTCTTCCAGGGGACCAGGTTTGGTTCCCAGTCCCATCATGGCAGCTTGCAACAGCCCGCAGCTCCAGTTCTGGGAGATAGATGCCCTCTTCCAGACTCTGGCACTGCATGCACGTAGTGAAGATGTATGCAAGTGGCAAAACACTCACACACAAAGATTTAACAATAAGTAAATAAATAAACGTGTATACAACGCTATTTTTAAGGACTTTATCCTTGCTGGGACAAAAGTTGCTTAAGAGAGGAAAGGTAACTTTGTCACGGCTAATAGTTTGTCATGCTGTGGATGTTGTGGAGGCAGGAGTTGAAGAGGCCTGGTCACATCCTCCTTGTCAGGAAGCTAAGACAGACGAATACTCAGGTCATTTTCTCATTTTAATGCACTCTAGAACCTGAGCTCTTGGGTTTAGTGTGGGCCTTTCCACCTCAACTCAGTCTAGAAAACCCTTCCTAGACACGCACAGATGTTTGATTCTTGGTAGTTGATTCTAACTCTCATCAAGTTGACAATCAAGACTAAGCATTACAATTAGCAACTTCCATTTTTCCAAACTTGCCTCTCAATTGCATCATGACAGACTACGGAATGAGATACCAGGAAAACTACTTTTTCCTGCAAGGATAAGCAGGCAGGAGCAGGGATATCAGTGGGAGAGACCAGCGGAAGGCCAGGGGCTTGATTTGTCTTCTGTCTTGGACCTACCTTTATTTCTATTTGGCAAGGAGGCCAGCTACCTTTTAGCGCTCCTTCATTGGTACCCAGAGCCATTCCTTCTGGCTCTCTTACGTAGTATTAATCCTGAGATTCATGGGATTCAAGAGAGAAAAACCAGTTACACAGTTTTGAGCCATGTCCTGACTAGGATGGATTCTGGCCAAGTCCACTCTTCGGAATCACAGCAAGAGGCCACGAGTTGCTTGTTGTAGGGGATTTCTTAAGGACAAAACCATTAGGCCACCATGTTTCCCATGTGGCGTTGTTATTTTCTGAGAACTACAACTCCCAGCATTCCTGGGAGTTACCTGGGCCTTGGGCAAGTGGGGTTTACAGGCTGACTTTTGGTCTTAACATTCCCCTCTTGATTTGTATCCTGGGTCAAATCCTTGACTCTTTGAAGTGTACTTGTTTATATTGAGATCTACTGACCATCATCTTAATGGTGGCCAGATAGGAATTACCATTTAGTTACTATATCCGGGATGTAGGAGTCACAGGTAATTAGCAGAAGCAGAATGACCAAAGGCCCTGTGATGGCTGACATCAGAGTTACTATCTAGAAGGAACCCGGAAATGGAGGGGACACTGCTGTGGGCCTCCAAATGTTAATACGGAGACTTGTGAGATTCACCAAAGAAAGACCACTTCCACAATTTTGAGCCCAGTTTGAAGCAAACTTTAATTAAATACTGACCAGGATGAACCCTGATCAGGTCCACTCTCTAGAATCCCAGTGAGCAGCCATGAGTCATGTCTGCAGGGGCCTTTTAAGGACAAGACCATACAGCCACTGCATTTCCCAGGAACAACGCCCAGCATCTCAGGAAGTTACTTGGTCCTTGGGCAGGAGGAGGCTCACAGGTTAACTTTGACTCTTGCAATACTATCCACCCATTAAATATTCATTGTTCCAACAAAGATTTACTGGGAATTTACTATGTGTTGATACAGCTGGACGCT
This sequence comes from Microtus oregoni, assembly GCF_018167655.1. NCBI lineage: Eukaryota > Metazoa > Chordata > Mammalia > Rodentia > Cricetidae > Microtus > Microtus oregoni. Next base: position 24,611,905 of record NW_024543088.1, read on the forward strand.
TTGGACACTAGGGATACATAAGAAAATGAAACATACGCTCTAGGGAGGGAGGAGGCATAAAGTAAATATAGAAGTAACTATACATGCTTATCACATATCTGGCAATACAGGATTATAAAGAAAAAGGAAGCAAAATATAAGGTATAAAAAGAGACACCTTTTTTTTACGTTTCATATTATAACCACAGTCCACTCATGATAAGGCATGGCTATAATTCCACCACTTGGGAGGCAGAAATAGGAGGACAAGGTCATAAATTCAAGGTCATTTTCAACTATGTATCAAGCTCCAGGCCAGCCTGGGCTATGAGCCCTTGTCTAAAAACAACTTAACTTTTGGGCAAGATGGCTCACACCTTTAATCTCAGCATTCAGGAAGCAGAAACAGGTTTCTGTGAGTTCAAAGCCAGTCTGGTCTACATAGCAAGTTCCACAAAGAAAATTGAGGAATTCGAATGCGTCAAGTAAGCGACAGTTACCAGGGAAACCTTAGAAGAGAGGGAGAGAGGCTACTCAGGGCTATGGTCATCCCTTAAGGCTGGCTTAAGTCTCACAGGAACAGGAAACTCGTTATTTATTGTTGGGCCGCTCAGAGGAAAGTGGCCCTGGCCCATCACCATCCTTGTCAGGTCACCTCTAGCGATGCCTGCCTCCAACCCTTCCCAAATGTCCCAGTCTGGCCTTTGTGCCTCTCCCTAGGGACTCAGCTTCTCTTAGCCTTTCCCTGGAAGGCAGGGGTTTTGTTGGTGTTGGTGGTTTTGTTTGTTTTGAGTCAGAGTCTCCAGGTGCTGGTGCTCTTACTGGCTAAGGCAGCTCTCCAGCCCTTGTAAAAAAAATTTTTTTATAGAGTAGACCCTTCACTAGATCCAGACCACTGGGACCTGTAATTCACTGTATCGCTTGTGAGAAGCAATAGCAAGGGAGAGGAGCAGAATAGCAGTGATGTCAGCTTAGGGATAAATCAAGTCTAGGGTGAGCTTTATTCAAAGGGTGATAAGAAAAGGCAGCAGGCTGATATCTTTGTAATGCAATTTCTAATTAGTCTTAATAATAAAACCCGGAGTTAGATATTAGGGGCGAAAGCTGGAAGATCAGAGAAGCAGAGCAGCCAGCCAGTAGTTCTTAGCTCTACAAAATCCTTAGACCCAATGGGGTATCCCGTCTCTACAAGTCCTCAGCAGACTGAATCCTGAGCTCCTATCTCCTCCCTCCTTATATTCCTTTCCCACCCTGCAGCTATATCATTTCCTGTCTTCATCTCCCTAGTGCTGGAACTAAAGATGTGAGCCACCACAACTTGGCTCTCTTTCTCTTTTAGACAGATTCAATCTCATGAAGCCCAGGACAGCCTTGAAGTCAACAGAGATCCATCTGCCCCTGTCTCCAGAGTGCTGGGACTAAAAGTGTGTGCCACCACTGCCCGGCTTCTACGGCTAACTAGTGGCTTAGCTCTGCACTCTGATCTTCAGATCAGAGTTAGATCACAAACCAAGTATCAACACACTTCTTAGAGAAATTGACCACACATCTTAGAGAAATTGCCCTCACAGCACTTTCTTCTTTGAGAGTAACTGATCCCACCCTCAGCAGGTGGCGGTCACTCTTGGGAAATTACTGATGTCTGTACCTCAGTTACTGTAGGCCCCTTGCTTGTCTGCCTGGTTATGACCTCCCTGGGCATTCCTTCGGGTTCCAGTTGGGCAGAAACATTAGCTCAGAACAAACAGGCCAATCAGTTATATGTGTGCAGATCTCTTTTTAGAGCATGGGATAGCCACCACCACCCCTGCTCCACATGAATCATCACTGGAAAACGGCAGAGACACAGTGAGTGAAGGAGTTAGTGGAAACAAGAACGCTTCCAAGGGAGGGGCACTACAGGGGCGTGGTGCTCCTACCTATAAAAGTTGCGCCAGGAAAGAAACGGCATTTCCCGGTTTGTCTCTGCTCGGCTGCTCTCCATCACCTCGTTCTTAGCCTGGGAACATGGCCAACAGGAAAATAATCGCAGTATTTGGAGCAACAGGTAAATATATATAATATATGTATATATATACATATTAGTTGTTTTGTTTTTGTTTTTGGAGACAGGGTTCCTCTGTGTAACCCTGGCATAAAATGCATGCTAACTTTGCTCGCTTTTCTGACTTCCTGGTTTTAGATTTGGAGGCCCAGAGAGTAAGCAGAACCAACAGCCTTTAGGAGTAAACTGAACGTCATCTTGTGCTTAGTGGTTTTGATGTGAGCAGGTTAACTTGACTTATTTGTAAAAAACAAACTGTCTTAGAAACTTAAAGATTGCTGACGGTATGTCCCCCTCATTACCAGCTAACTTCTTGGTGCAAGTCTCTCTGGAACCTGATCTCCTTTCCCGCTCATTGTCTGATAAGCTGCAGAAGCAAGCAGGGAGCAGGGACCTTGTGAGTGCCTGGCGAGCACTCAGGTGATGTGAGGTGGTGGTGAGAAGCCTGCGCCTTTAACTAACCTCTGCTCCCCACTCTGCCCCAACAGCTTGAGCCATCTTTGCAAACTGTTAGTCAAATCAGCGTAGACCTATACTGAAGTAATATGGGGCGGCAGGGCTGCGTCCCCCACACCCGGCCGCCCACATGGCTAGCTTATGCCCCAAAATAATTACACAGACACTGTATTCTTTTAAGCACTGCTTGGCCCTTTAGCTCTAGCACTTACAGGCTAATTCTCACATCCCGATCAACCCATCTCTAATAATCAGTGAGCACCGGTCTTACCGGGAAGATTCTAGCCTAGTCCATCCTGGGTCGAGCTTCATGGCGTGTGTCTGCCTGGGAGCTGGGAGTATGGCATCTCTCTCTGAGGCGTCTGCTCCCGAGAGAGCTGTGGAGTCTCTGACCTCACTTCCTCTTCCTCCCAGCATTTTGTTCTGTTTACTCCACCCACAGGGCCAAGCAGTTTCTTTATTGGCCAATGACCTTCCTCCATCATTTCCCCTTTTTCGGTTTAAACAAAAAAAAAAAGGCTTTAACTTTAACATAGCAAAATTACATATAACAAAACAGTTATCAAGTAAAAGTTACAATAATCTTTATCATAACTAAGGAAAACTATAACTAACTATTCTTAACTCCATCAAAGACTCCAGAAAGACTACCTAAGCAAACAAGAAAAAAGCAACTTTTAAAACTCTAGAAATGACAGAGACATCTCGCTGCCTGGACAGTCACCCAAAGTTCCTCTGTACCGTTGGGGCATCCATCTTCAGCCTTCAGGCCCATGGTATCCAGCAGACATTTCCATAAAGCAGGAAAATTCAAAGTCAGTTCAGTCACTATCTGTTGTGTCCTGCAGAATGTCTCGCAGAATCTTTCATGAATCAGGAACCCCGAAAGATCATCTCACCTTAGGCAAGTTCAGTAGTCCTCTCTGCGGGTTCTCTGTGTCCAGTTTATGCAATAGTCCAGGCAAGAGCAGTGTCTTGCCCAAATGGCTATCAAACTCCATAAGGTGCCTCTTTGATGCCCATCTTCCTCTTGAAGTACATTGGTGCTGCCAGGAGCAGAGTGTCTCATTGTCATGAAAATTCCTAAGTTATTAAAACATTAAATGTCCTATTCTGTAATCTTTGAAAGACATGAAGAATGTCTATCTAAAATATATCTCTATATATCTAGAAAATCTAACTAACATGACTACAAGCTTTACTATTATCGATGATTATCCATTAACAACCTATATATATTACATTTTTAAATGAACTACACAATCACAACACCTTAATCAATATCAGAAACACTTATACATATAACAAAATTGACCTTAAATCTCTATCAATAAAGCAAAATCTATACTAATGTAAATTATTCATATCTATATCATATCCCCCTTAAAATGTAAAAGAACGTTTATAAACCATATTTGGGAACATGGGCGCAGTTATTTCTCTCCAAACTGCTTCCTGCTGAATGGGGGCGTCGTTAATTAGGTCTTTCATGGTATAACCTGTGTGCTAGTTTCATCTCAGTTGGCAGTTGAGCGAAGCAATTTTTTGAAGGCGTTCACACCAACCCTTCAGGAGGGCGTGGTCCATCATACCAAATCGGAATAGAAGAAATGAACAGCGTCTCATCCTCTGTGAAAACAAAATAAGAAACTCCTTTCCAAAGTATCATATCCTTAGATGCAAATTCAAAATATCTATGTTGGATTAGTTCAGCAGCATTTATAAACAAATATCTTTTAGCAGCTGTTGCTCCTTCCTCAGCATTCAAACAATTCAAAGAGAGCATAATAGCATACAGTATCAAGATTCTCTGTGTATTTTCCATCTTTGTTTTAACCTCTATTTCGTTTATTTTTACTTTTAACTTTTTGTTTTTTGAGACAGGTTCTCTGTATCTTTGACCTGAAGTAACTCTGTAGACCAGGCTGTCTTTGAACTCTCAGAGATCCGCCTGTCTCTGCCTCCCAGGCATTCGGGATTAAAGGTGTATGCTACTACACCTTGAACTCACAGAGATCTGTTTGCCTCTGCCTTCTAGGCACTGGGATTAAAGGCGTGTGCTACCACACACAACAACTCTCTTCCTTTTTTTTTTTTGTTACTTTTAAGAACTTTAAATTTTAGTCTGCATATATTTTTAACACACTGTAAACCATTTAAAAATTTTCTTTGTCTTTGAATCTCTCTTTACTGTATATCTCTCTTTTTCTGACCACATGAGTCTTTAATTTACCAAGCAATATCAGTAGGATTAAAGGCGTGGCTTTGCCAGCTAGATCCAGTCCATTCCTTAGCTTTCCAGCCTCATGGCGGATATACAGGCTGTAGCCATGTTTACTGCAACAACTGTATGGCATTTCAAGATCCCTGCCAGCAAGTGAGCTACAACAGACAACACTCAAGTCCTCTCTCGGTAGCCGGCCCTCCTGCCTCAAATAGTCAGAGTTTGCCCTGGCAGGACAGCCCAGAAAGCCGGCATTTTTAAACGGCGCAGCTTTTTTCCTGCTACGGCTGAAAACCGAAAAGCATGCGCTCAGCTTTTCGTCAACACCGTTTAAGTGTTTCGTGGCAGGACCTCTTAATGAGCTGCAGGCTTTGCAGCTAAAGCTGAGTCAGGAAGCCTCTCTTAGAAGAAAGCGCATGCTTGCCTCTAGCAAGCAGAGCAGACCCGAGAACACAGTGAGTCTAGTTGCCATCAAACAAATCGTAGCACTTTACTCCAAATGGTCTATTCAAAAGCTCTGTCTCCTGCAGGAGTCAGACAGAGATTGCAAAGGTGGCACAGCCCCAGGAAGTCGCGCTTTAAAATGACACAGCGTTTTTTCTGCTACTGTTGCCAAATCAGGAACTCTCTACAGCACGCCACCAACAAACAGCAAAAATCTGTGTTAAACTCTCTCTCCCTTATTTTTAAGCCTTCTCAGGTTTTTTAAGTGGGTTTCGGCTGTCCACACGTCTGGGCGCCATATGAAGTAATATGGGGCGGCAGGGCTGCGTCCCCCACACCCGGCCGCCCACATGGCTAGCTTATGCCCCAAAATAATTACACAGACACTGTATTCTTTTAAGCACTGCTTGGCCCTTTAGCTCTAGCACTTACAGGCTAATTCTCACATCCCGATCAACCCATCTCTAATAATCAGTGAGCACCGGTCTTACCGGGAAGATTCTAGCCTAGTCCATCCTGGGTCGAGCTTCATGGCGTGTGTCTGCCTGGGAGCTGGGAGTATGGCATCTCTCTCTGAGGCGTCTGCTCCCGAGAGAGCTGTGGAGTCTCTGACCTCACTTCCTCTTCCTCCCAGCATTTTGTTCTGTTTACTCCACCCACAGGGCCAAGCAGTTTCTTTATTGGCCAATGACCTTCCTCCATCACTATACCCCCAGGCTCTTAGTGATCCCTTTGAAACTGTGAGTAAATAAATGGTGTCTCACTCCAAGGAAAGTACGGTCTTGGTTCATGTCCTCCAAAAACCTTCCTCCCCCATGAGAGTACACTGGCTTTCCTTGCTGCTTGCCTTTTTCCTTTAAAATGTTTATTATAGTACAGTGTGTGTGTGTGTGTGTGTGTGTGCGCACACACGAGAGAACTGTGCAGGTTGTGCAGCATGCACTTTATCCACGGGGCCACTCTGCTGGCTTTTCCTTGCTGTTTTTTCAAATGCACGTCCCTTTAGAGCCTTTGCCCCCCTGCTCCCCGAGCCTAGAAAGATCTTTCCTGTCACCCCGTTTTCTCCCTCACAGATACCAGGGCTCCATTCAGACTTCCCAGGGTCTCCAGAGGGTGTTTCCATACCTCCATTTGAAACATGAGATTTTGTTCTAGCCAAGTCACCATCTGGACCCCTCCCTACCTGACCCATCTTTCACATCTTTCCACTCTGGAAAACAAGTTCCACATGGCCAGGGAGGCAAGTTACTGACATGCCTAAAGGAAAGAAAACAAAAAGAAAAGAAAAGGAGACTGGTGACTTTTGAGGTGGCACAAACCTTTAATCCCAGCACTTGTGAGGCAGGCGTCTCTGTAAATTCAAGGTCAGCCTGGTCTACAATAGAGTGCAAACACAAAAGCCGAGTATGGTGAGATTGTTTTTCTGAAAAGACAGAAGTCACAGAAAGGTTTTGAGCAGAGGAATTGACATAAGTTTCCTGGGGAGCCCAGGAAGGACTCTGGTAGGCCAAGAGCTCTGGAAATCTTCGCAGGGGTGGACCAGTGCCTGTGGGTTCTGGTCTGCTGAGATCTCTCGAATCTGTTCTGCTCCTCTGCTGTGGGAGGTGCTGGTCTCTGTGCAAACCCACGGTCCTGAGTGGGTGCCGTTCTTATTCAGCTTGCTTCTATGTTCCAGCTGAAATTCTGTTCCCACTGCTTTTATAACATACAAATCTTGTCCCATTGGAGAAAATTTTTGTTGTTTTGGTTTAATTTTTGTTTTTTGAGACAGGGTTTCTTTGTGTTGTCCTGGCTGCCCTGGAACTGGCTCTGTAGACCAGGCTGGCCTGGAACTATAGTGATCTGCCCGCCTTTGGGATTAGAAGTGTGTGCCACCACTGCCCAGTGGTACATTACCCTTAAAAGAAATCCTAGTCCTCCTTTCAAATCATTCTGGTTTTTAAAATAAACTTGTTTAAAACAAAGCCACCCCACAAGAAAGAAAGAAAAAAAGAAAGAAAGAAAGAAAGGAAGGAAGAAAGAAAGGAAAAGAAAATCCGTTGGGTGTTGTGGTAACATGCTCCAGACACCCCAGCATTTGGAAGGCAGAGGCAGAAGTTCAAGGACACTGTGGGTTACAGTAAACCAAACCCTATCTTAATGAAAACAGAAGCAGAACACCAATTAAACCAAAGAGAGAGAGAAAGAAATCGGATGTAGTTTTTTGTTGTTGCTGTTGGGGGTTTTTGTTTGTTTTTTTTTGGGGGGGGGACAGAAGGTGGTTTTTCAAGACAGGGTTTCTCTATGTAGCCCTGGCTATCTTGAAATTCACTCTATAGACCAGGCTGGCCTCAAATTCACAGAGATCCGCCTGCCTCTGCCTCCCGAGTGCTGGGACTAAAGGTGCACGTGCGCCACCACTGGAGATACAGTGTTCGGGAGATTTAATTTGTTACTGTGTTGAGCTCGGAGCTCTGGAAACTCAGTCAGTATCCTTGGACCCTAAGGAATTATTTTCTAAAAAAAAATCCACACTTTCTTTCTGAAATTTCTCTGGGCTCAGTCTCTTTATCTTTTTATTTTATTTTATTTTCTATCCCTCCGTCTGTCTCCCCCACCCACCCCAAATGCAGGGGCATAGGCATTGGCTGTCTTTTCAGGGTTTTTTTTTGAGATAGGGTCTCACAGTCTATACTAGCCCCAGACTTGCAATGTGGCTGAGGCGGCACGAACTTCTGACCTCCCGTGGCTGCGTTCTGAGTGCTGAGTCACGCAGGTGTGCGCCACCACGCCCGACTTCCAACTTTATTCCTATTACAATATGTTTAATTTCTCAGAGATTCTTCCCGAAAACACTTCCCACCCTTCCCCCTCGTGCATAGGTTTTTGAGACATGATCTCTTGCAGCCCAGCTGACCTGAAACTAACTCTGTAAAGACGACTTTACTCTGAGTCTCTCTCCTGATTCAGTGTTGTTGGTGCTGGGATTACAGACGGGAGCTTTCCATTCCCAGTTTTATGTGGTGCTGGAAACGGAACCCAGGGCTTTTAGTGCATGCTTAGTTGGGGTTATCATTGCTGTGATGAAACCGTGACCAAAAACAATTTGGGAGGACAGGGTTTATCTGATTTAGTGTTCATCACTGGAGGCAGGCAGGACTGGAACTCAAACAGCGCAGGAACCTGGAGGCAGGAGCTGATGCAGAGGCCATGGAGGGATGCTGCTTACTGGCTTGCTTCCCATGCCTTGCTCAGTCTGCTTTCTTTTTTTTTTTAAATATTTATTTATTTATTATGTATACAATATTCTGTCTGTGTGTATGTCTGCAGGCCAGAAGAGGGCACCAGACCTCATTAAAGATGGTTGTGAGCCACCATGTGGTTGCCGGGAATTGAACTCAGGACCTTTGGAAGAGCAGGCAATGCTCTTAACCACTGAGCCATCTCTCCAGCCCCTCAGTCTGCTTTCTTATAGAACCCGGACAACCAGTACAGAGGTGTCCCCGCCTGTCACGGGGACTAGCTTTGTAGACCAGGCTTGCCTTAAACTCAAGATCAACCTGTTTCTGCCTTTCAAGTGCTGGGATTAAGGACAGGCAACACCCACCTTCCCCCCCCCCCCCCAGAAGATCTTGCTACATTGGCCTAACAATCACTGTGCCCAGGCTGATTCTGGATTTCTAGCAATCCTCTTGTCTCAGCCCCCTGCTGAGTAGTTCATGCTGGAATTAAGGCCAGTGCCACCATGTTCAGCTTGTTTGTTTCCTTGGGAATTTTGTATTTTTTTTACTTACTTATTTTGTTGTTGTCAAGCAGGGTCGCAAGTAGTCCAGAGTAGCCTTGAACTCACAATGTATCAAAGCTAATCTTGAGCTCCAGACCCTCTTTCCTCTACCTTCCCTAGTATTGGTATTTCAGGTGTGTGTTACCACACCCTGCTGATGCTGAGACTTGAATATTCTACCAATAAACTACGCCACAGCCTAGATATATTTGGGATGCAAATTCTCCCACCTTGGGTGTTTTTTCCCCCAACTATTCCCTCCCCTTTGCTGATTCTGTTTTCTTTTTAGCTATTTATTTTAGTTTTAATTTCCATGGGGAGGTTTTTCTCAAACATCTGGTAAATTCGGGCTACCTATTTATTCACCTCTAGCCAATTTGCTACTGGTCACAACCCGAGGCTCATGGGCAAAGCCAGCTTGTGAAACGGTAGTTCTTTATCTAGGGTCAGATCAGTGATACATCAGGTAGGTCCCACAAGAAGACAACTGAGAACAATTTTATAAGTCAGGCATAGTGGCACTTGCCTATGCCCCAGCATTTGATAAATTCAAGGCTAGACTCTTTCTACAAAGGATGCAGGAACGTAGCAACTCATCCTAAGGATCAACGAATGAGATTGCAAAATGCTGCTGGGCAGTGCTAGCACACACCTTTAATCCAGCACTCAGGGGGCAGAGGCAGGCAGATTTCTATGAATTCAGGGCCAGCCTGGTCTACAGAGTGAGTTCTAGGACAGAGACACCATATCACAAAACAAACAGATTAGATGATTAGAAGATCCTAGTACAATTGACCATGGATGGCAAAGCAACAGCAAAGGGTAAAACTTATGAAAGTTTTGATAATGCTTTATGAATATAGACTAAGCTTGGAGAGACGCAGCTCAGTAGAAAAGCATTTGCTAAGTATATCTGAAGCCCTGGGTTATCCTCAGCACTGGAAAAATCTGAATAGACATAAATAAATATAACTGGAGAGAGAGAGAGAGAGAGAGAGAGAGAGAGAGAATATGAATCATTCAAGGTGTGGGAACTAAAAACTAAAAAAAGCAACAACAACAACAAACCCAACCTATGGTATCTATATCTGCATAATTGTACTTAATTGCTTAACTGGAATCTGTACCTGACCATGTGGCTTGTTTTTTCTCCCTCCAGCCTCTCCTGGCCCTCTCCCTCTTATGGCCTCGATAATTTGAAAACCATGGGATGCCTAAAGTTCCCCGTGGTGCCTCCAGAAGGGGGTCCTTCAGTAACAGTTCCACGTGCAGCTGGGATCTTCTAGTGAGCATTTTTGTTTGTGTGTTTGTTCCTGATCTTGTGCTTTTTCTTCTCTGACCTTGCAGGGGCTCAGGGTGGCTCTGTGGCCAGGTCCATTCTGGAGAACAAACATTTCGCATTGAGAGGGCTGACCAGGGATGTGAGTCAGAAAAACGCCCTTGCGCTTAGGGACCTTGGTGCCGAGGTGGTCAGGTGTGACCTGGATGATGCTGCGTCTGTGGAAGAGGCCTTAAAAGGAGCCCATGGAGCCTTTGTGGTGACCAACTTCTGGGACCATCTCAGCAAAGAGAAGGAAGTGTGTCAGGTGGGAGCTGAAACATCTTTCTCTCCCTTTTAAGGCCCTTCACCTTCGCCCACCTGCTTCTGTCTGTGCTAGTCTCAGTTTGAGCCCCAGAGTAAGCCTCGCTTGGCCACATTCCCCTTGGCACTTAGGAAATAAGTGCACTATAGGTACTTGCTAAAGGCTGGTAAATGTGATGTTATACGGCACCTGTTGAAAGCTGAAGACTTTGCACATTTGAGGAGAGCTGCTTTGTAGCACAAATAAAAACCCAGAGACAGGAGCCGGGCGGTGGTGGCGCACGCCTTTAACCCCAGCACTCGGGAGGCAGGGGCAGGCGGATCTCTGTGAGTTCGAGGCCAGCCTGGTCTGCTACAGCTAGTTCCAGAACAGGAACCAAAAAGCTACGGAAAAACCCTGTCTCGAAAATCAAAAAACAAAACAAAACAAAACAAACAAACAAACAACAACAAGAAAACCCAGAGACAGATACTGCTGTTCAACTTAAAGATCAGAAAAAGAAAAACAACCAAGCCCCTGGAGAGCTCTCACCTCTATGAAATCTTCAGAATGAAAGAGAATGAGTTCCTGTCTCATCCCACTTTGTATTCCTGTCTAGTGCTGGGATTAAAGGTGTGCACCACCACCGCCCAGCCTCTATGGCTAACTAGTACAGCTGCTGGGAATAAAGGTGTGCGCCACCACTGCCTGGCATGCATGGCTGACTGGTCTGGTTGCTTTGCTGATCTTCAGGCAAGCTTTATTTATTAAAACACAAATAATATACCACTGTACTGCTTCATAGAGCCAGTCATTAAGTCCTCCATTTATTAGTTTCTAGGTGGAGGGCAGGGATGTCCCACATTGAGGTTACTTTGACAGCAAATGGGAAGATAAAATATGACTATAAAATAAAACATTTAGGGCTGGAGAGATGGCTCAGAGATTAAGAGCACCAGCTGCTCTTCCAGAGGTCTTGAGTTCAATTCCCAGCAACCACATGGTGGCTCACAACCATTGATAATGAGATCTGGTGCCCTCTTCTGGTGTGTACATGTTAACAGAATATTGTATGCATAATAAATAAATAAATCTTTAAACAAACATTTATAAATATATATGAAATATATATTTCAATCAGAGAATATGGGGATGAGTTAGTGAAGGGTACAAAGAGAGAGTAATTAGCAAGCAGGGAAATTGAGTAGAAGCTCCAGGGAGAGAAGGATTGTGTGGGAAGTGCATGCACTGGTGATGTGTGCTGTGACTCAGCTCCATTGTGATCACACTGAGCAGAGATCACAGCCCAGCCACGGCAGTGGGATGAGGGTAAAGGGATGCGGCCTTTGCACTGTAGCGGAACAGAGCTCTATGTGCAGGTTTGTGTGTACACAAGGGGAGAGGAGACAACGCCACATCCTTACCGTCAGAAACACTATATACGGACACCTCAGTGACTCACAGAAATGACAAAATTCAGAAAAACAGATACGGGGCAGAGAAGTGTTTACTGAATTGCTCTTGCCACTTAATGTTTACCGGATTAACTTTGGGATGTCCTAGTGTTACGTTCTGGGCGGGAGTGTGCATGTGATTTGCCACTGAACTCCATCCTCGACTTTCTTTTTTTTAACTTTTTATTTTGAGATTTCGATTTATGATCGTCCTGTCACAGGCACCTAAGTGGTTGGGATTTCAGGGCTGTACCACCAGACCCAGTTTCCCTGCTTGCCCCTTAAAAGTATTTCTTGAATTCTTCTTTACTTTTTTATTTTTATTTATTTATTCTTTTTTGAAGAAAGCGTTTTTCTCTGTGTAGCCCTGGCTGTCCTGGAATTAACTCTGTAGATCAGTCTGGGCTCAAACTCAGAGATCCACCTGCCTCTGCCTCCTGAGTGTTGAGATTAAAGGCGTGCACCATCACTGCCTGGTATATTTCTTGAATTCTAATTCTGACATTCATTCACACATACACATGTGCACACACACACCCACCTACTCTCACACACACACACACACACCTACACACACACACACACCTACACACACACACACACACACACACACACGAAACCTGAACCTGAGGTTGTCATTTCTTAGCTTCACTTCTCCTGACTGCTAGGGGAGGTTTTATAGGTAAAGGTGAGACTGCAATAGTGAGGGAGGGAGGGAAAGGGAGGGAGGAGAGAGGGAGGAAGGGGGAGGGAGGAGGGAAGGGAGAGCTAGAAATTTAAAACTAAAAACAAAAAAGAGAATCCATAAGCCAGGTGTGGGGAGGGGAAAGGGAGGGAGAGGAGAGCGAGAAATTAGACATTTATGTGTGTATGTATCCCTCCACTTGGCCCACAAAATCCAACTGGTGTGCAGACACCAGAAAGAAAATATAAATGTATATTTGTGTGCAAAGGCTTGCATTTTGCCCCTCAGGGGAAGCTGGTGGCAGATATCGCCAAACGCCTGGGCCTGAAACATGTGGTGTACAGCGGTTTGGAGAACGTGGACCGGTTGAGCGGGGGCAAGCTGAAGGTGCTGCACTTCGACGGGAAGGGGGAAGTGGAGGAGTATTTCTGGTCCATTGGTGTTCCCATGACCAGCGTCCGCCTGGCAGCTTACTTTGAAAATTTCCTCACCATGTGGAAGCCGGTGAAAAGCCCTGATGGCTACTACACCCTAGGTAAATGCCAGGTTGCCGTGAAGGTGCACCCACAGCTGGCCGCCTGCCTCCTCCCTTGCCTCCTGTTTTCCCTCCATCCCCCATTTCCTGCCCCTCTTCACTGGACACACCAGTGCTCTTGGCTCTGTGTGACCTGTTTAGAGGCCACTGAACAGCCCTAGACTTCCCCATGGCAGTCACACCCCCAGCGACCAAGACTGGACCTGGCAGGAAGCACACAGGTTATCTTTCCAGCCCACCATCTGACACTCGCTGTGTGTGTAGTTAACTCTGTCCGCAAGCCTCAGCTTCCTGGAAAGGCTGAACAGGATGGTCACTAAGAGTCCTCGCTGGTCCATCTGCCCTTCGGCAGCAGGCGAGAGCAAGATCCCGTCCTCAGAGGTAGTCTCAGGAGATGGGTTCCCAGCCTGCTCCAGCACAGACTGCATAGATCTATAATGTGTGGCTTGGAGTAGCCCTGGACGAAGAGGGAATGACCACTTCCCTACAGGATCCCACAGATTCAGGCTGCAGCACTGGGTGTCCCTGCTGTGGGACTAGCTGACACTCCCTAAGGAACCCCCAGCTTGTACAACCCTGTGAGAACTAGTGACTGTCTGGTTCTGTTAACTTCATGATCCTGTGACCTTCATGATCCTGTGACCTTCATGATCCTGTGACCTTCATGATCCTGTGACCTTCATGGTTCTGTGACCTTCATGATCCTGTGACCTTCATGGTTCTGACCTTCTGAGCTCTGCTCCCGCAGTGACCTCTTCCCGTAGCCCCTGCTTTTTACACCTCTAGTTTAAGGGGTTAGAGTTGATGAAGCAACTAGCTCAGGGTGGAGGACCTGCCAAGGATGTGATACTATGATTTATTTTTTATTTGTTTGTCTTTTTGAAACTAGCACTGCCCATGGGGGATGTGCCAATGGACGGGATCTCCGTTGCCGATGTTGGAGCTGTTGTCTCTAGCATTTTCGCTTCTCCAGAGGAGTTTGTTGGCAAGGCCGTGGGCCTCAGCGCAGAGGCCCTAACAATACAGCAGTACGCTGATGTTTTGTCCAGAATTCTGGGGAAGGACATCCGCGATGCAAAGGTACGTCCTTATGTTGTTTGTGACAGGGGTTGTTTCTTTTTCTTTTTTAAAATTTATCTATCTATCTATCTATCTATCTATCTATTTAATTGTGTGTGTGCTCATACACATGCCATATTGTGTGTGGATGTCAGAGGACAACCCATAGAAGTCAGGTCTTCTTTTTTTTTAAATAACTTATTCTTATTTCATGTGCTTTCGTGTTTTGCCTGCATGTATGTCTGTGTGAAGGTATTGGCTTGCCTGAAACTGCAGTTACGTCAGCTATGAGCTGCCACGTGGGTGCTGGGAATTGAACCTGGGTTCTATGGAAGAGCAACCAGTGCTCTTAACCGCTGTACCATCTCTTCAGTCCCCAGAAATCGGTTCTTGTAGGTGGAGTTTTTGCCTGTCAGCTTTGTCCTGCCAGCCTGCTCCCAAATAACAAAGAGACTTAATATTAATTATAAATGCTTGCCGGGAGGTGGTGGCACACACCTTTAATCCCAGCACTCGGGAGGCAAAGGTAGGCTGGCAGAGTCCAGCTTGGTCTACAGAGTGAGTTCCAGGACAGGCTCCAAAGTTATACAGAGAAACCCTGGCTTAGAAAAGAAAAAATTATGAATGATAAATGCTTGGTCGATAGCTTAGACGTGTTTCTAGCTAGCTCTTGTAACTTAAATTAGCCCATTTCTGTTTAGTTACTTGCTGCCACGTGGCTCGTGGCTCATCACCTCATTTAGGACACATCTTGTTTCCTCTGCATTTAGCCCGCATCTCCCTGACTTCTGCCTTTTTTCCTCTCAGGATTCTCTCTGCCCCACAAATCCTGCCTAGCCACCAGCCAGCCGGCTCTTTACTAACCAATGAGAGCAGTCTGTGTTTACAGTGTATAGCATGGTTATTCCGCAGCGAGTTCTCACCTTCTACCACATGTGGCCCACAGGTTAAGCTCAGGTTGTTAGGCTTGGTGGCAAGAGTCTTTTCTTCCTGAGTCATCTCATGGGCCCAAGGCAGGGCTTAAGTAGTGCAGGTGTCCTCAAGCTTGAAGTAAAACACCCTGCCTCAGACTGGCGGGACAGTGGGCACAATCGTGCTGGTTCCAAAGGCGAAGTCTTTGGTGATCAGTGTGCCCACAGGAGGCTCCCTCAGCTAGCATCTTACTGATGTATGCATTCATTAGGTTTATTGGTGGGTTTTAGAGGGTGAACCCAGGCTGTACCGTCAGAAGAAAGCAGAGAGAGTGCTACGCTGACAGACCCTCACTCCTGTATGGCTCTACGCTGACAGACCCTCACTCCTGTATGGCTCTACGCTGACAGACCCTCACTCCTGTATGGCTCTACGCTGACAGACCCTCACTCCTGTATGGCTCTACGCTGACAGACCCTCACTCCTGTATGGCTCTACGCTGACAGACCCTCACTCCTGTATGGCTCTACGCTGACAGACCCTCACTCCTGTATGGCTCTACGCTGACAGACCCTCACTCCTGTATGGCTCTACGCTGACAGACCCTCACGCCTGTATGGCTTTATTTCTCCGGCTTTAGATTCATCAGCTTGTTACATAAACTAAAGTGCTTTTGCGTGGAAAGGGTTTAGAATCTGAAGACCAAGGTGCAACTCTCTCACCTGTGCTGTTCCAGCAACCCTCACTGCAGATGGGAGAAGCGGGTGCAGGTGGGGGCCGGGAACGAAAAGTATTCTAGTCTCTCGGCCTCCGCTTCCTCACTTGTAGATTGGCACTATGGGGGCCCACCTCAGAGTGTCCTGGTGAAAACGAGACAGGATATAGTTAGAGTCTACCTTGGCGATCAGCACACAGTAGGGCAACATCAAGTCCTGTGTGCCCAGTGCTAACGTGGAGGAATTTATAGGGCAAACAGTGTGAAGATGTTGGGACACAGAGAGGCACAATGATCATCCCTCCAGGTGCCTAACCGAGTCATCCAGACTATGCCCTGTGGAGGCCAAGAGAACACTTCATGTAAAGAATGGGTTCCAGGGCCACAGGGGTGGCCCAGTGGTCAGAGTCTTGCTGCTGTTCTTTCGGAGAGCCGGAGTGTGTCTCCTAGTATCCACAACGGGAGGCTCACAGTCACCAGTAACTCCAGTGTGGGCGGAGTCTTTCTGTGTCTCGGCAGCCACTTCCCAAATAGCCATCCAGAGTCTTAATATTAATTACAAATGCTTGGCCGATAGCTCAGACCTGTCAGGAACTAGCTCTGACAAGTTAACCCATTTCTATTCATCTGCTTGCTGCCCCTAGGCTCGTGGGCTTTACTTCTATCCGATGTTGTGCGTCCAACTTGTTCTCTCTCTGGCTGGCGGCTCCTCTGACCCACCCTTCCTCATCCATCGCTCTCAGTTTGGCTTTCCCATCTATCTTTATCCTGTTCGGCTACTAGCCAGAAAGCTCTTTATTAAACCAGTCCTAGCAACATATATTCACACAGCTCTGGGGGGAGCTGCCATTCCCTTCCGTCCTCCTTGGGTACCCCCGAGCACATACATACACATCCATACTAAAATAAATCTTTTAAAAAAAAGGGATGAGTTTGAAGAGACTCTTGAGGATGCTTAGTGAGCTCTCAGTAACCGAAAGTGCCATGGGTGTTGTAATAAAAAAATAAAAAAAAAGCAGGGTGCTGGAGAGATGACTCAGAGGTTAAGAGCACTGACTGCTCTTTCAGAGGTCCTGAGTTCAATTCCCAGCAACGACATGGTGGCTCACAGCCATCTGTAATAAGATCTGGTGCCCTCTTCTGGCCAGCAAGCATACAGACAAAACACTGTATACAAATAAATTAAATAAAAAAAAAAAGCAGCGCGCGCGAGGAAGAGGTCATGTGACAGAGCTCAGGTGCAGATGGATTTTTTTACTGGAGAAAAGTGAAAGGGGGGAGGGGAGGCCAGCCTCTGGGTACACGAGGAGAAGAAAGAGACAGACGGAGAGAAAGAGACGGGGGGGGGGGGGGCGCTTTTAAAAGGGAACGCAGATGTGCACAAGGGGTGCCCTTAGTGGCTACAGCTGGGGACGCGTACCCCAGGGTCAGACCAGTACAGGGAACGCAGTGAATGTGCATAGGAGGTGCCCTTAGTGGCCACAGCTGGGGACGCGTACCCCAGGGGCAGACCGGTACAGGGAACGCAGTGAATGTGCATAGGAGGTGCCCTTAGTGGCCAAAGCTGGGGACGCGTACCCCAGGGGCAGACCGGTACAGGGAACGCAGTGAATGTGCATAGGAGGTGCCCTTAGTGGCCACAGCTGGGGACGCGTACCCCAGGGGCAGACCGGTACAGGTGCCTGAGTACTAACAATGAGCCCCATAGGAGGCGTCTGGTCCGAAGTGTGGCAAGGACAGCTCTTTACAGACAGGTGGGGAGGCTTGGTACCATTTCCCCACACAGGTGTTGATGGGGTGAGGGATGGAAGAGACTTTTCAGATGGTGCAGTGACTGAGCCAGATAGTTGCGACAGAAAACATACGGCCCGCCAAAGCCTCGAGTATTTATGTGCGGCCCTCGAAGAGAAAGTTGATCTATTCTGGGTGTCTTGTTTTCTGCTGCTGTGGTAAAAATGCTCTGACAAAAGCAACCTACGGGGGCCAAGGGCTTATTCGGCTCACAGCTTCAGGTTACAGCCCAGCCTTGCTGGGAAGTCACAGGGGCGGGAACTCCAAGCAGCTGGTCACATTCTATCCACAGTCAAGAGCAGAGAGCAACAAATTAACTCAGGCACGTTAGTGCCCAGCTTGTTTTTTCCCTTTTCATTCTGTGCAGGACCCAGCCAATGAAATGGCTGCCTTCCTTCCTTCAGGGTGAGCCTTCTAAATTGACCCAGTTAAGGTAATCCTTCACAGGCACGCCCACAGGGCAAGCTAATCCAGACAATCCATCACTGAGAGGAACTTCCTGGGTGATTCTAGACAGTTAAACTAACCACACCAGCAAGGTGGCTCATAGACCTGTAATCCCAGCACATGGGATGTGGGTCATGTGGGTCGAGGAAGACTTTTGTGAGTTGCAACCTGAGCTGTAGGGCGAGAATGTGTGTCCACATCTCAACCCAAAAGAGAGTTTATTGAAGTTGGACAGTGGTGGCCCATGACTTTAATCCCAGCACTTGGGAGGAAGAGGCAGTAAAATCTCTTTGAGTTCCAGGCCAGCCAGATCTACAGAGCAAGTTCCAGGACAGTCAGGGATACACGGAGAAATCTTGTCTTGAAAAACAAAACAAAACAACATAAAAAAAAAGTTTATTGACCCCAGTTTTTGACTATCCCCATTCCCCTCAGAAACGGAGGGTATCTTCTTGCTTGCATCAGCTCTTGGTATAGTGAATCACTGGACAGGGGAGTTGCACAAGGACTTTTATACCCCCCTCACGGTCTCCCTACCAGCCACTCACAGGGAGGGGTGTTAGTTGCTTGGACTTCCAATTCAATTTGGGTGTTAAAATTGTGAGGACACTAATAGATTTTTTTTAATTCTGGAAAACCATGGTAGGTGTCAATCAAGACATAAAACGTCTGTTATCTTCAGCAAGGCACAGTGGTGGCACACACTTTTAATCCCAACACTCAGGAGCCAGGAGCTGGTGAGCTCTGGTGAGTTTAAGGCCAGCCTGGACTACAGAGTGTGTTCCAGAACTGCCAAGGCTACACAGAGAAAACCCTGTCTTGAAAAACAAAGAAACAAAACCAAAATAAACAGAACAACTATATCTTTGAACTAGGGTATCTCTGAAATCACACGGAATTTCATAGAGGAAGTTAAGGTCTTCCAAGCTTAAGAAGGCAGTCTTCCACTCAAAGGCAGGTTCCTGAGACGTCTTGCAGGGTTTTGTCCATAAATATATTTCCCAGTAGTCCATCTCCTGGGATATTACATTGGTTCTTGTTTTTTTTTCTTTTTTTTTTTTTTGTTTTTTGTTTTTTGTTTTTGTCTTGATGGTTTGACCTGTATACGGAAAAGACAGGGAAAGGGGTATATGGGCAAAGAATATGGGTAAAAGGATGCGTGGTATATTCATTCTTACGGGGCTTAGTAAACACAGTTTCGGGTGGCTCCAGACCTTCCTAGCATTTTAGACGGATACCTGGTCCCTGGATGTTCTTGGAACATTTATCTGTTTTACAGGATGGTTAATACTGTTTTGTCTTGATGGTTACTACCAGTCTGTCCTGAGGTCAAGTCCACTTTTGCCCTCAGGTAGCAAATCAGTTAGGCATTATGTTGATTTTGAGAAGGATGCATCTGGCCACAAGGTGGCGCTCCAGTCCTCCCAATTTGGTACTCCCTGGTCCAACCTCTCTAAAGAGAGGCACCTGTGGGACGGACAGATTCAGGGTAAGCAAAGCCTACCACTCTCTCTCTAATTGTTCAGGGCTGCCTGAACTGTCTGTCCAACCCTTGGGGAAACATGGATCCCTCAGAAAGTGAGTTGCAAGAGAACAGATCTCAAAAATCTTTAAAAATCCGCAGGAACAGATCCCAGTTTTATGAGGTTTGTTAGTTGTCATAGTTACAAGACGACAGTGTGACTTAGAGACAGAGTTCCATGCTCCTAACAAATACTATTCTGTTTCCAAACTCAAAGTTTTAAACATTTTCCTAATTAAAACTATGTTTCTTTCAACATTTTTGTTTATGTGTGTGTCGTGTATTTGTGCGTTCACACGCACGCAGATGTTCTGGGAAGACAGAAGGACGGCTCACTGTGAAAGCTGAGAACCAGCCTCAGGTTTCTCAAGAGAAGTATCCATTCTTAACCACTGAGCCATCTCTCTAGCCCTTGTCTTTCTAATTTCACAAACACCAAATGCTTATTACAGTGGCTGAAGCAATTATGAAAAAGAAAATAGCCAGGCAGTGGTGGTGCCTGCCTTTAATCCCAGCACTCAGGAGGCAGAGGCAGGAGGATCTCTGTGAGTTTGAATCCTGGCCTACAAAGAGAGTTCCAGGACAGCCAGAGCTGTTACATAGAGAAACCCTATCTGAAAAAAAACAAACAAAAGTCAAAAAGAAGGAAAAAGATAATAAAACCCATCCAGTTTAATCTCTGAGTGTTAACAAGTAAGATCTGCTGCTTTATCCCAATCCTTTTCCGGTATATGTAACATATATATCTGTACTTAAAGTAGCACTCAAGTGCCATTTCACTCAAAGTTATGAACACTTCCCTATTTTGCTAAACTTCTTCAAATATATTAATATGATAGTATGTTTTTATTGTTCCGTTGCTCCTGCATCTTCTTTCTTTTCCCCTTTCCTGATTTTTATTTCTTTGAGACAAGCTTGTCTGGGACTCACTCTGTAACACAGACTAGCCTCAGCCTCACAGCGGTCCTCCAAGAGCCGGAACGGGGACTTTCATTATTAAAAATGCCATGCAATAATCATGAATCTATTGATTTGTTTCAAATATGGAGGAAGCTTATTGCCGGGTCGAGGTACACACCAAGAGACAAGTGCAGTCTTCTCAGGACACAGAAGCCACACAACTGTGATTGTCCATGCATTTTTATTTCTCACACATATTTTTCTTTTCTGCTTTTTAGAGACAGGGTTTCTCTGTGTAACAACCCTAGCTACCCTGGAACTCTGTCTGTAGACCAGGCTGGCCTCGAACTCACAGAGATTCACCTGCCTCCCAAGTGCTGGGATTAACAGTGAACACCACCACAACCCAGTCTCGCACATATTTTCCTAAGAACAAGTGTGTGAAGGGCCAATGAAATGGCTTTGCAGGGGAGGGCGCTGATAACAACCCCAGGACCTGAGTTTGATCCCCTGGATTCTCAGGGGGCGGGAGAGAGCTGACTCTGGCAGGTTGTACCTCATGACCTGAGTTTGATCCCCTGGATTCTCAGGGGGCGGGAGAGAACTGACTGTTGTCTCCCACACTGCTGTTGCACATGCATTCATATGTGTGTGTACACATATATACATACGTACATACATATATAAATACATGCTAGTTGTTTAAATGGAATAAAACCCAGCTAAAGCTGTAAGGCCACAGTTCATCTCTGCAGGGAGGACAGATGATATTGACCAGCTATTAAGATGATACCCATTTCTTCAGTAGAGGAAGTTATGCATCTATTTAGTGTCAGGCACGAGTCAGGGACAGAAGACATCTCAGTAAACATGGATGTGCTCCATTGCTGCTGGGCCTGCATGGTTCTGGCAGAGACTAGAATGATTGAAGGGGGAAAAACCCCCAGATCGCTAGCCATGAAGCGGGAGGAAATGGATGGGATATCACTTTGTGATGGGGAATAATGCCCATGTAGCCGGGAGGGCAGACCATCCTGGGGCCTGCTGGGGCAATCCGGGAGAGATGCAGTGCTCAGATTTACCTTATCCAGATGCCAGGACCTAAGACAGCTGTGCCTTCAGCATCATCGGCTGGCACATGGGTGTAACGCCACCACCAGCGGCTGCAACTGGAACCTGTGATCAAACACTGATCAAATACATCAATAACTATTTCCACTGAGTACCACACTTAAAGACTATAAAGAGTTTCACATAGTTTGGATCAGAATTTTCCATCCAATCAGCTCATCAATCAGCTTCCGGACAAACGGTGTGAGAGGTTCTTCAGATCCTTAGATCCTGGAGCTAAAGAATGAGGGCCTGCGTCAATACTGAGATGAATACGTAAACCTATTGCAAACCATACCATTTACTGCTTTCTTCTTTCTTAAGATCACCCCAGAAGCTTATGAGAAGCTGGGATTCCCTGGAGCGGACGAATTGGCCAACATGTTTCGTTTCTATCACATGAAGCCCAACCGTGACATCAAGCTTACCCACCGTCTAAACCCCAAAGTTAGAAGCTTCAGCCAGTTCATCTCAGACAACCAGGAAGCCTTTAAAGACTTGTGAAGACCTTCAGCTGTTGAGGCAGCATGACCTCCTGTCCCTCAGGTCAAGCTGTCCTTGCAACACAACACTCCCCTTTACAGAGCAGCTAGGCCAGGGAGGCAATTATCTGCACCACCCGGGGGTTCCCCCTGCCTTCTTTCTGGGGGATACACTGTACTGGGGATCCAACACAGCAGTTTGATTCTCTTCAAACTTTCCAGCTAGTAATCCATGGTGGTAGAGCCGCTTGGTAAATTGAGAAGTCCCAGAATACATTGCCTTCTCCAGATCTTTCTCTCCAAGATCCAAGTTGTCTCAAAAGGCTGGTGTGATGAACTCAGAGCACCTCCCTTAATATAAGTGGGAGGTCACTTAGCTTTCTTCTGAATGAGGGATCCCCTTCTGAAATTTCCCTAGCATCTGTTTTCTCTGGTGTATCTCAAAACTTTCAGCAAATTAAAACCAACCTAAGTGACCACCAAAAGATGGATAGACAACACAATGTTTTAGGTATAGTGAAATATTATTTGACCCTAAAAAAGGAATGAAGTACTGATGTATACTACAACATGCCGAGTTTTGAAAACACTGAAATAATTTTAAAAAAGTCAGACAGAGCAAGATAAATATCTAATGATTCCAATTATGAGAAGTATCTAGATGGGCAACCTCACTGAGATAGAAAAGGTTTATGACTGGGGCAAGGAGGAAGTGAGTCACTGCTCAGTGGTTACAGGGCTTCTATTAAAGCTGATGAAAGTGTGGACAACAGGGGCCACAGCTACACAATTTTGTGAATGCAGTTACTGCCAATGAATTGTATGCTTGAAATGGCAAATTGTGAATATACAATTGCATATACTTATTATGCCACAATAAAAATTTTTCCAAAATATAAGTGTTACAGCTCTGAAGGGAAAGATATCCTCACAGCTAGGAGCCAAAGAATATCACAAAGTCACACAACCTAACAAACTTCATACAAGGTATTTGCTGGGAAAGATACAAGAGGGTGGCTGCCTCTGCTTGGGAAACAAGCAGTCGAGAACTGGCAGAGGGTGTGGGGATTCAAACACGAAGGCAGTTGCTTGTAGAAGAGGAAGACCTTTATTTTGCCCCGATCTAGAGCCTTTTATACCTTTAGGAAGCTGGACCAGCATGCTAGGCAGCCAGAACCTGAGGTCAAGGTCAGGGCATCGTGTAGGAAGAACACTTCGGCAAAACACCGCACACCAGAAAGAACACAAACATCCTTGTCAAATACAGGGTACAAGGAAGTTCAGCTGTCGGTCAGGGGGAGTGGGGGTGGCCAGGCCATCTGGGTGCAGCCAGATCACAACAACCATGTGGTTGCTAGGAATTAAACTCAGGACCCCTGAAAGAGCAGCCAGTGCTCTTGATCACCGTTGCTGTCATTCTTCAGGTTTGAGAGATGGGGACCTGGAAGTCACTGGCTTGGTGTGGCTGTGCACACCTGAGGCTGAGGCAGGAAAGCCTCACGGCGCCCAGGACACTGCCCCTCCCCCTTATTTCACCAGTAGCAGCATGGCTGCAGAACATTTAGTTTTGCAACCTCTCGTGTTTTATTTAAAATGAACGCCCTTGTATACAGAAAGCATACATAGACTAATAAATTCAAGTGAGTGGCTCTACACAATATATTCCTTGGGAGGAGAAATAGATGTTAAAAGGTACAAGGTTTTTGTTTGTTTTCTTTTTTAAAGGCAGGGTTTCTCTGTAGCCCTGGTTGTCCTGAAATTTACTCTTTAGACCAGGCTGGCTTTGAACTCACAGAGATCCGCCTACCTCTGCCTCACAAATGCTGGGATTAAAGGTGTGCACTGAAAGATCCCCCCGCCCAGCTTATTAAACGATTTAGCACCGGTAACGCCATTTTACAAGGCTTGTACTGAATATTCAGGGTTTGAACAAAGGGCAGTTTAAAAGCTGCCAAAACGAGCTAGAGACACCTGTGGCTGGGCCGGGGGAGGAACGGGAATACCGAGAATATGGCTAGGCACCGTCTGTCCCAGGCGGGGAGGAATGGTGAAGTCTGCCCTAGATAAGAGCCAAGGCAGCCCATATCTGAATTCTCGGGAACTAGAGACCTTGTCCCGACCTGAACTCGGCCACATTCAAACTAACCAATGAAAACCCTGTAACTATGCTTCTCGCTTCTGTACCGCGCTTTTTGCTCCCCAAAACATATATAAACCCATTACCCCGACCTGGAGGCGCACAAGTCCTCTGAGAGACTTTGTCGCCCCAGGTACCTGTGTATCTGAATAAACCTCTTGCTGTTTGCATCCGTACAAGTGGTCTCGCTGTTCCTTGGGAAGGGTCTCCCCAGAGGAAAGACACTCTTGGAGGGTCTTTCATGCACCACCACTGCCTGGCTGGCACATACCTTTAATCCCAGCACACGGGAAGCATAGGCAGGTGAATCTCCGTGAGTTACAGGACAGCATGGTCTAAAAGAGCTAGTTCTAGGACAGGCTCCAAAGCTATGGAGAAACCGTGTCTCAAAAAACAGAAACAAAAACAAAGCAAAAAAATTATATAGAACTCTCTGGAGAATGTTGTATTCAATGAACAAGCATAAAGTATTAGTCCTGAAATTCAGCTAAGTATAGGGATATACACCTGTTATCTCCACATTAAAGTGGAAGGACTGCCTAGAGTTCAAGATCAGTCTGAGTTACATAGCCTGGGCTACAGTGTGAGGCCCTGCCTCAAATGAGCAAGACCTGAACCATAACAAAACATTAAACACCTCTACAGCCAGTTCAAGCTTTGCTTCAAGACTGAGCGATCCCTCTGATTCGCTCATTAATGCATCTACGCATCCATTATAATCACCATTCGCTCAGCCGTTGCCCTGCGTTCAATTCTGCAGTCTGTGTTTTAGCATTGGTTGGGGGAGGGGTGTACATGTGGACTTCTCCCTTCCCTTGTGTGTGTTCTTACTGCGGTGGTCCATTGACTAAGGATGATAGGAAGCCGTCTCAGTTTTCGGCTACATTTATGACAAGCCAGACCTGAGGTGGCCATCTAACCACCAGGCTCCCAGTGGAATTCAGAGCATCTGCCAAGGGTGAGAGGGCAGGGAGCTGGAGGTGAGGCCTGGCCAGGGCAGGGAGAAACAACGAAAGGAGCTCTCAGCTGGAGGGTACCTCAGGCTTAGGGCTTTCCATCCCACACTTAGTTGACTCAGTTGCTATTCTTCTGGCTATGAGCAACTTGTATTTATTTTGTTCTTTTGAGACAGGAGCCCAGGCTGACCTTGAACTTCTTGGGTATCAAAGATGACCTTCAACACCTGATCCTCTAACCTCTGCTTCCCTGGGTGCTGGGATTGCAGATGTTGTATGTCAGAGCTTTCCCTGAGAAGATGTGAAACACAGGTCCACTCACCCTAGATAGGGAGTTCAAGCCAGACCTAAGTATGAATACCACCAAAGTCCAACTTGGTGAACCATAAATTTTATTGGGGTTACTTACAGGAGTGTGAATGAGGAGTTACTTACAGGAGGAGAGATGGCTCAAAGACAGCTGCATTGCTAAAGCTCACCTCAGCATGGGAGACAGCTCATAAAAGCCAGGAACCTGGAGCTCATTACACAGCCTGCAGGCAGCTCACCAGGTTGAAGAGTCCTTTCCAAGTGACCTCTTGCACGCAAGTTGGCTTGTCTGAGAGTCCTATTTGCAGCTCAGCTGTGCTCTCTCTGAGAGGGAAGCTCAGTGTTTATTCTTTAATCTGGCAAGGAGGGGCCTAGTGAGTCTGGTCAGTTTCAGGGATTTCCTGAAGTTGTTATGAGTTGTTTACCTTTCGGCTCAAGGAGCTTCTGTCTAGGATGGAATGTTTCAATCTGGAAGAAACTGTTACACCACCGCACCTGCTCAGTGGTCCTGTCTTTTTACACACACACACACACACACACACACACACACACACACACACACACGTTGGCAAGTAAGCGATCAATAAATGTTAGTTGAGCAAGGTAAATAGATTTATTAGGCTTCAATCCCCAGCACCGCATAAACCCGACATGGTGGTGCACCTCTGTAATCCCAGTACTCAGGAGGTAGAGGCAACAAGATCAGAAGTCCAAGGTTGTTATTGGCTACATAGCAAGTTTGAGGGGGCCTTGAATACATAATGCAGGGACACTAGCTCATTGGAACATGTGACACTGGCAGGTCGTGTCCCCAGTCCCTCTGCCACGTCTTGTCTCCCCTCTATCCAGAGGCAGCTCTTTGTCCCTCTGGGGCAAATAGCCCTTCACCCTTTCCCTATTTGTCTTCCCCTACTCTTTCATCCCTTATCTTCATTCTAACACAGACCTCCCCTTTCTTCCCTTTATTATAAGTTACACCTGCGAGGTCATTTGCTGCCTGAGACAGAAAGCAGCTGCTTCAACTTTTCTTCCCCCGCTTAACATAGGATCTCTCTGTGAAAACAGGTGTTTGGATGTGATTTGTGCCTGACCCAGGGTCCAGGACAGTTGCTGTACGGGGCTCTCCTTCACATAAGACTGTTTCTAAACGTCACAAAAAAAAAATGAAGAGAAACAAAGGTTGGGATTGTAGGAATGGTTAAAACTAGCCACTAAAACTTTAAGGGTCGGGGTGCCTACTTCTGCAGAGGCAGGGGACCCTGACTTCCCTAAGGCATGTGGTGCATGCTTCTGGGTTTAAGAAGGAACAAAGATGGTTGGTGTAATGGATTTGATGTGAGTTCCCGGCAGCTTGCTGCGGGATCCCTGCGGCAGCAGACAGTGGATCCTGGGACGGTGCAAGTCCCTGGCAGTGGGCAGTGGGAGCAGCTGGTCCTAGGCAGGGACTGCGCATGAGGCCATGCCGGAGGTCTCCAAAGGTGTCTGGTTCCTGGCCAGGCAGGGACAGTGCATGTCTGAGACCATGCAGCATATCTCCATGTGGCGGTGGGGGCCTGCAAGAGAGAGATGGATAGGCACACCATACAGAGTGAAGCTGGAATTTATTTAGGGGTTATAGAAGGAAAGGGAGAAGGGCAGAAAGGGGGAGGGGGAGAGAGAGAGGCAGAGGGGGAGAAGGGCAGAAAGGGGGATGGGGAGAAGGAAAAGGGCAGAAAGGGGGAGAGGGAGAGGGAGAGAGAGAAGTGTAGTAATAAGGGCGGCGGGGCTGCATTCTCAGCACCCCCGGCCGCCTGCCCGGCTAGCTTATGCCCGAAATAATTACACAGACACTGTATTCTTTTAATCACTGCTTGGCCCTTTAGCCCTAGCCCTTACTGGCTAATCCTGTTATCCCGATCAACCCATCTCTAATAATCTGTGAGAACCGGTCTTACCGGGAAGATTCTAGCCTAGTCCATCCTGGGTCGGAGCTTCATAGCGTGCTTCTGCCCAGGAGCCAGGAGCATGGTGTCTCTCTCTGAGGCGTCTCTCTCTGGCGTCTGCTCCCGAGAGAGCTGTGGAGTCTCTGCGCTCACTTCCTCTTCCTCCCAACGTTCTGTTCTGTTTACTCCTCCCACCTATCTTCTAACCAATGAGGGACAAGCAGTTTCTTTTTATTTAACCAATGACCTTCCTCCATCAGAGAAGGGCAGAAAGGGGGAGGGGGAGAGGGAGAAGGGCAGAAAGGGGGAGGGAGAGAGGAAGGGAGAGGGAGAGGGAGAAGGAGGAGAGGCCGAAGCTGCCTCTTAGAGAGAGCCAGAATATAGAGACTAAGGTGGCAAGCAGGAAGGAAGACCTGCCTGCCTCAGCGGATGGGGGAGGGAGTGGGCGTGGTTTGTTTCTTAAAGAGCCAGAACAACCATTACAGTTGGGAGGAGATCATGGGTGGGGAATCTGACCCAGTAAGAGGCCTTCAGGATGGCAAGCTTCCTTTCTGCAGAGATCTCAGCTCTGGAGAAATCACACTGAAGACTGTCGTCCTTCTTGGTGCCACTGTAAGCACTCAGCACAGGAATTAGGTCTTGACGTGTGGTCGAGATTGGAAAAAGAAACCCAAACTAAACTAAAAATTGATGATTTGTTACTCATCTGGGTGGGCCATGTGGGGAAAATGGCTGCTAGTCTTATATAACTCTGTGTTCAGCAGGATGGTGTGTGGCTTCTCCCTCTCCCGGACAAGACGGGGCAGCCATAGGGTGTGTGGCTTCTCCCTCTCCCGGACAAGACGGGGCAGCCATAGGGTGTGTGGCTTCTCCCTCTCCCGGACAAGACGGGGCAGCCATAGGGTGTGTGGCTTCTCCCTCTCCCGGACAAGACGGGGCGGGGCAGCCATAGGCCAACTTCCACTGCTCTGTAAGAGTGTAAGTGCTTTTAGAATGTTCATCCAAGCTTTACAGAGGCCACCGGTGAGATCACTCCCTTTAGGGACCTCCGTCTCATACAGCAGGAAGGGAAAAGAACCTCACACGTTAATCTAAGACATCTGAGAATGGCCAGGTATGGGGTATGGTGGCGCTTCTATTCTCAGGGCTGGACTCTGGGAATTCCAGGCTAGCCTGGTCAAGGCAGTGAGTGTAAGGCCCCAGGCCACAGAGCCCCAGAGGGAGACCTGTCTCCATTGAGAGAGAGAGAGAAAGAGAGAGGCTCCATTAGTATCCAGAGACTAGAGACAAAGCCATCTTTGGGGAGCACGGTGGGTTATCCATCCACTGGAGCAGACTGCTAGGACATGGATTTAAGACAACTGAAAGTCTTTATTAGCTGGCTGGTGACTACACTGGGTGTTTGGGATCCCAGTGCAGCACCAGCTCTTTCTCAGGGTGAGCTTTTACGCACAAAAACCACGTCCTGGGTTGACACACTTCAGTTGAGACGGAACAACAGAACCCAAAAAGCAAGGTTAGTCCATAACTGTAGGCTTTGGCGGGTTTAAGCCTTTGTTTTTGTCCTGGCAGGTGGAGCTGTCCACAGGCTGAGCTTTATGACCTGAGTGGTACATTTATCATGGAGTCAGTTGTGCTGAGGTCTGGGGCTGTTACAGGAGACGCTTGGGCTGCAGACTTGAGGACCTGAGAGGCTTTACAGGTGGAATGGAGCCAGGCCACACAGTGAACATGAAAGATAACCTGTCGTGTTTGGTCATGGGTGGAGGAAGGGACAGAAGGAAGGGGGTTTTGCTGCTTACCCATGGTTGTCCTAGAATTTTCTCTGGAGACTCAAACTTGAGGCAATCCTTATGTCTATTTACCAAGTGCTGGGATTTTAGGTATGCTCCACTAATCTCTGCTATGAGAGTGCCATTGGATACTCTAAGATCCCTCCCAGAATCCCCAGCCACGAAGTCAGATAATCCTGGATTTAGTCAACAAGCTAAGTGAACCTGGTCAAGTTCTTTGACCCCTGGGCTCTGTTCTGCCTCCTCACAAGGACTGCAGGGAGAACCAAAAGGCAGAGATCACGGAAAGTCCTGTGTGTGGTACTTGTCAGAAGGAGGTGATGGGGAAACGGGATCATTCTTGCCCCAGACTCCTTCATAATGCCCCAGCCTATCCTGAGTTCTGGTGAGCCCTGTGACCCCTACCTGCCTACCAATCTTGACCTCCCCAACCACCTGTGTCTAGTCTGTACCATTCCCGGTGCTCGCCACTAGATGGCAGGCCAGGCCAGGCTGAGAAGACTAGCCGGCGCCTCATTCCAGGTAGATTTTATTTTTTAAGGCTTTTTTTGGGGAACGGAGTCAAAGGAGATATGTAGAGCATATTATAGACCTTTGGGTCCCTTGTTTCTAGGCTCTCAGTCACCTCCAAGGCCCGGACTCTTCTCTGGGTCTGGCACTAGAGCTGTGTCTGTGGCTGATGTGGAACTCTGGGAAGTAGAGACACAAGAGCTTACTGCAGTCTCCAGTCAGCACGGTCTCAGTCCGCACAGAAGGAGCCCTCAGGAGGACAAGCCTTCAGTGTGGACAGAGGACTGCATGGCCCTGCCTCATGCGCTCAGAGCACGGAGCCTGGGAGCTGGGCTCTTTGCTTTGTTGGTTGTGGGGCCTGCTGCAGCTACTAACTTCACCCTCCACCATCTTCTCCCACCCCAGGTATCCTTGTAACTCTGAATTTGCTAGAGGCTGCAAAGGGCACTTTTAGAGAGAATTCAGCTGAGTACCCCTCCACCTTGTGCTTGCTCTGGGGGCATGAGGCTTCTTAAAGAAACAAATAGGCAATAATGAGCTTTTAGGATTGGCCTTGGAACTCTCTATCCCAGGCTGGTTTCAAACTCATGGCAATCCACCTGCATCAACCTTGCACATGCTGGAATTAACAAATGTGATTCACCACATCCAATTAATAAGATGAGTTTTTTGTTTTTTGTTTTTTTTTTATTATGTGAATGGGTGTTTTGCTTGCACAGATGTCTGTGCATGCAGTGCCTGTGGAGGCCAGAAGAGGGCATCAGATCCTCTGAAACGGGCATTAAAGACAATTGTAAGCTGCCAAGTGGGTGCTAGGAATTGAACCTGGGTCCTCAGGAAGAGCAGCTCTCTAGCTTTTAAATCTCTATACTAGCACCCTACTCAAGATTATCTCATTTTAAGATAAACACACTTTAGAGAGTTTTGGTGGCTAATCCAAGTCATACAGCTGTTGGAGAGGGTCTGTCTGCCAAGAATCAGAGCTGTCAGGTTAGAAAAGGATTGGGTCATCCTATCTGGAGTTCAGAAGTTTGGAATTTGGACACAGTTTAGCAACTCCACGAGTTCTAATCGGCCGGCAACTCTCCCCACAGCTAGTGAAACCACACCCACTTACGGCTGATAAACCAGTTTTCTCTAGAGTGTCGTCGGTAGCCCTTTCTCTCACATGGACACACGGGAGAATAAGGAAACTAACGCTCGGCCGGCACAAAGCCGTAGCTGGGGATGGAGGCCAAGGGTCGTATATGGAGCCAGGGGATGGAGGCCAAGGGTCGTATATGGAGCCAGGGGATGGAGGCCAAGGGTCATATATGGAGCCAGGGGATAGAGGCCAAGGGTCTTATATGGAGCCAGAGCAGCTGTATAGGCCTTTAGTTTTAGCTACAGAGGAGGCCAAGTGGGAGGGTCGCTCGAGCCCAGGAGGGCAGGGGCAGTCTGAAAATATAGGGAGTACCGATCTAGACAGAGCAAAACTGAACACATACACACACAAAGCCAGTGTTGTCAGCACGCCTAGTGCGTCAGCCTTCAGAAGGCTGAGGTAAAGGATGCGAGGCCCAGCCTAGCACGGCCCTGCTAAACTAAACACAAAAACCTAAACAAACAAAATTATTCTTTTATGTGTAAAGAAATAATAAAAAGCGGAGACATAGGGCACCTCAGGGTCCAGGCAAAGCCATGGGGTCAAATGTCCGACCAATGGGCAAGACAAGGTTGAGGGTGGAATTCATAGAACCGTGTGGATTCCTACATAGAAGTCTCCCTCAGTGCTGAGAGTATATCATATGTTCCTGAGAGCCACACAGGCAAATAAAGAATGCAAGACAGAAAGGAGGGGAAGGAATTATGCCACAGGTGCCTGGGTCACACACCATGAGGCACGAGCAACACATTTTAGTGGCAACACTGGCAGCCAGCAATTCCAGAAATGGTTGTTTCCTGACATTGGGGTCTGTCTCCTTGAGCTTGCTGATTTGGTGGCCGAGGAAGGACTTGGTGACCTGACACTGTGGGTACCATGTGGGAAGTGGCCCCATCACGGGGAGGAGTCACGACAGGATGGCAGATCCTGCTCTTTGGAAATAGGGAAGTGTGGGCTTAGGACCAGCAGGCGCTGGGCAGCTGCAGTTCTTGTCTGTGTCATTACAAAGGACAAAGCGCTTGGCCACAGTGGAAGAGGAGGAGCCATGTGACAGCTACACATTTGTGGTCTGCATTTCGGGTCAGCCTCTTCTCTCTCAGCCTTACTGTGGCAAAGACTCAGGAGACAGCGCCCGCGTTTCCTGGTACACAGCTGGGGCTCATTTCCTAGTGCAGTCTGCAGTGAATTGCAGCTGTGTGACTGACTTACAGATGCTCTGCGGATCAGAGACGCTGCGGGACGCTTGTGGGCCTGCGCACAGCACTTAACCCTGTGGTAATGCTCCACTATCTTCCGGGGCGCTGGACTGATGCATACATTAGGAAATGGTGGCCCCAACTACCTAAATCCCATCTGAAAGGGCAGCCCCAACGCCGAAAGGCATCTCTTTAAGGAGCTGAAGCAATGGTTAATCAGTTAAGAACGTGCGCTGTTCTTCCAGAGGACCCGAGTTGGGTTCCCGGCACCTTCATCGGGCAGCTTACAGCCACCTGTGACCCCAGCTCCAGGATGTCCCAGTGCTTCTGGCACTTGTCCTCGGGTGTTTCGTGTACACACGGACAACTGAAAATAGAAAACAAAAACGAAATCCCGCAGATTAGAGATACCCACTCAGAACTTTATTTGATCCAGAAATAAATTTCCATAGTGCTAAAAGGCAATTTGCTTGGTGCTTTCTGTATTACCAGTGGTTCTCATGCCCGGGTTACAAAGAGGGAAGTGGGTTCAGGCGGGTCAAGTCATTTGCATAAGGACACACAACTGAAAGGAACTCACTTGAATGAACCTAATTGTCCAGCTCTCAAGCCCAAATCCTGCCCATAGCAACGTCGTGTCCAGCGTTAGGGATCAGTTCTGCGGTGCCTAGGCAGTGATTTCTCTGCCTATTGTAAGTCACCTCTCCGTGTAATGGAAGCCTCAGTTGCAAGCCAGAGAGAGGAAAGGATCCAGGACCCCACCCGATCTATACCAAGCTGCTTAGGGAGAAATCTGAGCAACACACTGCTGTGTCCCCCCCAGCAAGCTGCAGCCTCCGCACCCAGCCCTCTCATCCACCCCCCCCTCCCCACCCTGCCCCCTCCAGGAGCCCGGCAGCGCTGAAGAGTTTTTGATCCCTTGGTGACACTCAGGCTGGTCCTCTGTCCATTGTCATCTGTGTCCCTCCAATCTGGGCTCAGAGGTGAACTCTGTGAACTGTCCAAAGAGGTCCCTGCTATCTCTTTGTTCAGGGACAACGGCTGTGGTAACAAAAGAAAATCAGATGCAGGTGAAGGTTTATTTTTAACATTTCTGAGGCCGAATGAGGATTTTAACATGAAAATCAGAGCTTTGTGGCTCTCGCCTTCCAAAAGGGGCGCTTTTGGCTGGCCGGGACGCCAGTGTGCTTGGGTCCTTTCCAGGGGCTAGGGCTGCGGGAGGGGTGGGGTAGACAGGGAGCTGGGAATGTAGCTCAGTTGTTAGAGCATGTGGTTGGCCATGCCTGTAATTTAATAGCATCCTTGGCCAGCCTCGGTTCTGGGGGACCCAGCTTAAAAATAAATAAATACATACATACATACATACATACATACATACCTTTTACTTTTGCTTGGAGTGGGAGTTGAGCTTGTACTCTTTGGTGTTATCAGTTTAGGGAACCAGGCTGCGCAGGCCACCCCCCTCCCCCATAGATACCATTTCTTTACATTTCAATCAAATCAGACTGACCCCTGAATACAAATGTGTAATGAAAATGAAGGGGCCATTTGTTGGGCACAAGGGCGTGTGACTTTCGTCACAATCGGGAGGCTGAGGCAGGAGGGTTGTACATTTAAGTGTATTCTGCTTAGAAACGTACAAAAGTACAAAAGCAAATCAACCAATCAAACAAAACGCAAAAAGACAAAAAAGACCATTCCTTGAAACTCTTAGCCGGCTCCTTGGCCTTAGTCTTCTCTTGGGCCCCGTGGAAGCCCACAGGTTGGCCTGGGGTGCACGTGCACAGCAATTGGGATGCCTGGGAGCTGCTGCAGGTAACTTATCTGCCAAGGACTTAGCCCTCTTTTGCTCACCCCAGTGACTCAGCAGTAGCCATGTTTGGTCAGGGAGGGCATCAGCTCAGAGCTG
This sequence comes from Microtus oregoni, assembly GCF_018167655.1. Taxonomy (NCBI): domain Eukaryota; kingdom Metazoa; phylum Chordata; class Mammalia; order Rodentia; family Cricetidae; genus Microtus; species Microtus oregoni. The sequence goes on from NW_024543088.1 coordinate 24,645,865, forward strand.
TTCCTCAGTGGCAGAGTGTAACATCGCTCAAAAGCTTATTGACTGTCCATCGTCCTGTGGTGTGTATATGAACGCTCATTTTCTTTTCTAAGATTTATTTATGAATGTCTATCTGCACGTACGCCTTTATGCCAGAAGAGGGCATCAGACCCACTGTTGATGGTTGTGAGCAGTCATGTGGTTGCTGGGAATTGAACTCAGGACCTCTGGAAGAGCAGCCAGTGCTCTTAACCTCTGAGCCATCTCTCCAGCCCCCTGACCATTCATCTTCTTTTCTCTGATTGTGCCGTATTTGCGGTGGGTGGGTGGGAAGTGAGAGAGGGTCTAGTGCTGGCTCTCTCCCAGAAACCATCGCTGCATTTTTCCTATCTGGATCTGCAAATGAGAAGTTACAGTTCATGGTGCCACAACTACAATAAAATGTTCCCAGGAAACAAAACAATTGCTAGTAATGATAAAAAGAATGGTGTGTTCTTCTTTTTGGACTTAAAACTAAATTGGCCTTCTGATTGGAAGTGATTTTCCATCCTTTCTTTCCGTTCTTGCTCTGGCAAGTTCGGGGAAGAGTGCGGCCTGAGAGAGAGGGGAGGAGAAAGGGGAGGAGAGAAAGCGGCCTTTCTTCTTCACCTGGTGCATGTGCTCTGTCTTCCTCGCATTTTGTGTCTTTAATAGAAACGTGGAAAGGATGGGGTACTGAAGGGAAGGGTAGGGGGAGGAGGTAGATTGGAAAAGAACAGCTGTGTCGGGCAGGGCTGCCGAGCAACAAATGGGGAGGGCAGCCTGTGGTGGCACAGACAGTCTGGGAACTGGACCCTTTGGCCGTCACCTCTGCCCTTCAGGAGCTCTGCGGGCCTCTGAGTGGCCAGGTCACCACCATCCTGCTCTTTTTCTGGATGGAGAGATGGAATAGTCCTTGGGTACACTGTGAATATGTATTACTCTCATTGGTTAATAAAGAAGTTGGAAGTCAGGCGGTGGTGGCCCACGACTTTAATTCCAGCACTTGGGAGGCAGAGGCAGAGGCAGAGGCAGGTAGGTCTCTGTGAGTTCAAGGCCAGCCTGGTCTACAAGAACTAGTTCCAGGACAGCTAGGGTTGTTACACAGAGAAACCCTGTCTTGAAAAAAAAAAAAAAAGAAGTTGGCTGGCCAATAGCTGAAGAGGATAACGGTAGGCAAGAGAGCCAAACTAAGAATGCTGGGAGGAAGAAGAGTGGAGTTAGAGGAGTCACCAGCAGATGCAGAGGGAGCAGAAGATGAATGTGCCATGCTAAAACAGGTACTGCCGGGGCGGTGGTGGCACACACCCTTAATCCCAGCACTCAGGAGGCAGGGGCAGGCAGATTTCTGTGAGCTCGAGGCCAGCCTGGTCTACAGCGTTCATTCCAGGACAGGCTCCAAAGCTGCACAGAGAAACCTTGTCTCAAAAAACCAAAAAGGAAAAAAAAAAAGGTGTTGCCTTTTGGCAGAGCATACATAAGGAATACGGCTTAATTTAAAATTAAATGTTAGCTAGTGACAAGCCTGAGCTATTGACTGAGCATTTGTAATTAATACAAGCAGCACTTCCTCCACGGACCCCACATTCCCCCATTTTCATCCCTAGCAGCTCCTGTCAACCTGAGCAAGGGTGAAGTCAAGGCCACACCCTCACACCGCAACTTCTGTTTTCTCTTTGTTGGCTTCTCCTCCCCCTCCTCTTTCTGTCCTCTTTAGATAGTGTCTCACTATGTAGCCATTGTATGAAAATTTCATACAATTATTTTGGCCACATTTATACCCTATTCTTTCCCGGCCCACTCTGCCTATCTCTCCCCCTAACTTCTTGTCCTCCTCACTTTTAGTAACCCATTGACTCCTGGATGTGGTGCCATTCACTGGAGCATGGCCAACCCACTCATAGCCGCAGCATTCAAGAGAACTGACTCTCCCTTCCCCAAAGCCATCTATTGGCCATAGCTTCTCGGTTGGGGAGCTCATGAACTTGCTTCTACTCCATGCTAGGGTATTGACTGGCTTGATCTCTTGCAGGTCTTGAGCAGACAGCTACAGCTGCTAGGAGTTCGTGAGCGCAGCACTCCATCCTCTCTCTCTTTTCTTTTCTAAACAGTGTTTCTCTGTGTGTAGCCCTGGCTGTCCTGGAACTTGCTCTGTAGACCAGGATGGCCTGGAACTCACAGAGATCCTCCTGCCTCTGCCTCCCGGGTGCTGGGATTACAGGCGTGTGCTACCACTGCCTGACTCATCTCAGTTTTAACAAGGACTTTGCCTGAGCACAGGCGTGGAGTCAATACTGATTCTTCTGTTATTTTCATGTCTTTCATCGTAAAGCCTTTTACCTTTTCTTATGACTTGAACCTGAAGGAAGTACTGTGTATGTTCCCACGTGTCGAAGAACGAACTGAGGCATGGGGGGCTGAAGGGCAGAATCTGGGTTGAATCTGAGTGTTGTGACTCTGGAACCAGCACCTGTGTCTCTTGCACGTCGGTGCGGCCTTAGTCACTTTGCCCCACACCCCAAGCACCCCCACTCAGGATCTTTTCCTTGGGGATGCCTTTCTTTTTCTTATGTCACCCTTGTTTTTTACAGCGGCTTCCTCCCCCCACGAGAAGGAAACTGGATCTGGACTTAGTTCTCTATTTCCATCTCACTTTCCATCTGTCAAACCCCTTGTTGACTCTCAGTTCCCCCGTGCTCGGTGACGCTTCGCTGTCTCCCTCACAGTCTTTCTGACTGAGCACAGATGCCTGCGTGTCCTCGGTAAGCTCTCCAGATGCAAACCCCTTTGGTGTCTTAAAGCAAGGATCTGTCTTTTAAACTTCGGCTTCCTCTTCTAAGAAGAGGACCAAAAATGCATGTTGTGTGCTCTTCGGCCCTTGATCTTTCTTCAGCTGCTGCTGAAATATTATTTCTGTCTCTTGTTCGCAGGGGAATAGTCCAAGACCACACCTTCCCACTTCCCCCATTCTCTGAATGACGGACATTTGTCTCCTGGCTTAATTCTGCATCCACAGTGTGTTATTTGTTTACCAAAGAAAAACACTGTGCAGGTTCCTTTGTGGCACCCACGTGGCCTTCCACCAACAGCCCCAAGCCAGTTCCGAAGCGGCAGAGCATTCTGCAAGCTTAGCAGCTCCGTGACCCTTGGAGTGCTTGTTCAGCTGAAATTACCACGTCTGGCACAGGCCTTCCCTTTTGACTTTGGCAGTGCACGAGGGAGCAAAAAAGCTGGGTTAGTGTTAGGGCTGGGATTAGAACAGATCATAGCGTTAACACTTTTCTCTTTGCTAGCTATATGAAGTTCAAGAAAAGCTTTCTGGGGACCGGCACCGGTTCATGTGCCAAAAGCTGAGATGGGCCAAGGGAGATGCAGTCAGCATTTGGAACTGCCTTGCCTTAGAATTTGACAGCCAAGGTGGGGGAGAAGAGTCTGCTGGGGAGCAGGCGACCATGTGGGTAGTGTGTAAAAGGAATTTGGAAGGATTCGGGATGCTGAACAGGCTTGGCTCCTGGCACTCCCGCCCCCATGATGTCTCTCGAGCCATCTCTCTCCCTTCTAGCCCAGAACCTTGTCCAGGTCCTCGTCATCCTCACTAACTAGAGCTGTCATTTCTGATGCATCTCCTTGTCCCTCGTCTGTTCTAAACCCCACCCCTGTTTGTATGAAGCCTGCTCAAGTCTCCTCCGTGTTTGTCAAGTCATCACCTTTGAGCACCGCGTTCAAGCCCCTCCCCCAGGAACCACACGGCGTCCTTTCTTTCCTCCAGAGACTCTAGTGCCAGCTAGATCCATGCCGTCCTCCAGATGTGGCGTGGCATGCCCAGCCTAGCTGGCCTACTCTGGTTCCTCTGCCCAGATCGCCTCGTGTTTGTCTTTGTCCCGTAGGCTCCCTATCATCCTTGAGGACATGGTTCAAACGTTGTCTCTTCTGCAGAGCTCTCCTCACCTCCTCCGGGCAAAGCTCACACCCCGTTGGTTTACTCTGCAGACTCATGTACTGCACTTGTGTGTGCCAGTAAGGGACCTTGGGGACAAGACTATGCCTTGTTCGTAATCATACGCCTTCGACTTTGTGCCAGCTGTCTGGTTCAGCATGTTATTTTATTCATTCATTCATTTGTTTATGTGTTTATTTATTTGTACACTGATGAGACACGCTCCCATGATGCCTGGGAAGAGCCAGAGTGATAGGTTGAGTGTCTGACTGTCTCAGGCTCACCGACTCTGTCTGCACAGGGTACGGGCTCTGCCGCAGCGTTCATCATGGCTAACTGCTCATTATGAGAGTATCTGTCTCTAAGAGAGTGTCCCAGGGGCAAGCTTTTAACCCAACTAGGTTTACTGTATTAGTCACTTTCCTGGTCACATCGTGTCCACAGTCAAGAATGGTATCCGTCAGCTGATGTCTTCTTTTTATTCATTCCAGGACCCCAGACCATGGGGTGGTGCCACCTACATTCAGGGTGAGCCTTCCCACGTCAGTCAAGCTCGCTGGAAACACCTTCACAACCACTCCCAGAAATGTGACAAGATCCTAAATCTAGTCAGGTTGACACTGAAGATTGACCATGACACTCACAAAAGTTATCTTCATTGCGTGGCAGAGCCTCTGCGGACTCGGGAGACATCCTCAGTGGGATACTGAACTGGACAAGGAGGTCTTAGTGGGTGAGATTCAAACTCAAGTCATGAAGCTTGATACATTCTGGTAAGCCTGGGAGCATTAAGGTAGGCTTCCTGGAGGAGGTGACCGAGGAACTAACCATTGAAGGATGTGTAGGAATCAGATGTGTAAAGGTGGCAGATGTAAGGATGATGGGCCCTCAGAACTGGAAGATCATTGGTGGAGTGGGGAGGAGGCATCTGTCAGTGGGGAAGATGCTGGCATGTAAGATGGCTTTGGGACGTTAGACACAGCAAAAGAACACAGTCTGGAGAAACATCTGGGCAGAGGAACAGTGTGGGAAAATGCACGGAAAAGTAGCCAGCTTGCTGTAACCGTCGTCTCCAGTCTGTTAAGAGGTAGACTGTAGGAGGAGGGGCCTGGAGAGAGCCAGTGCTCTGGGCCGTGGAGGGTCTCAGTGTCTCCCGAGAGCTACTTTAGAATGACATGGAAAGACCTGCACTTTGGCCAGGTTCCGATGATCTTCACCATCAGTGAACTCTGCAGACCCAGAGACAGGGACTCCTGCTGACCTCTGTATTCCCTAGAGAAACTCAGCAGGCTGCTCGCTTCTTTCCTTTCTGTGTCCACGCTGGTATGGTCAAGCCAACTCACCTGGTAGCAAAGGGAGGAATGAAGGCAGAATGTGCCCAAGGATGAAGAGTGTTTTCCCGAGCGCTCCCTTCCCGTGTGAAAGCGAAACTCTGCACATAGGACCGTTTTGATGGGCTAGGGGCATGGTGGGATTTGAGAGGCTCTGCCCCGCACCCCCCCAGATTAGCTGGAGTCCTATGCTATAGTCCGCAGGAGAGAACTGTGGTATTGTCTGCTAGCCTCCACCTGAGCTCAGAGGTTGGTCCAGTCATTGTCTCGGTGCTCCTTAGTCCCAGGCTTTGCAGGGGTGAGGGTCTGCCAGAATGTGGGACTCTTGACCGGGCTGGGGAATACATTAATCCTGGGGATCTCGGCCTCAGGTTTAATATCAGGGTCCCATGAAAGATACACAAGAAGGGCCCTGGAACCACGTCTTCCCTTTCTGGGTTGGCTCCACTTTCAGTCAGTCTTGAGTTTGCGATTATAAGTTGTCCCAGCTCCACAAGGCTACACATTTAGTTTGTGTCTAATGAGAAATGAGAAATGATTTCTTTCTCAGGACCGTTAGCAAAAGCCTCACAATGCACCACTGTCTTTCAGAACTCTGGTCTTCTGTAAGAATAGCAAGATCTCTTAAATGTGGGGCTCTCTCTCTATTTGTTTTGTCAAAATAAATTTATATCTCTGTTTGTTTGATTTTTCAAGACAGGGTTTCTCTGTGTATAACTTTGGCTGTCCTGAAACTAGCTCTGTAGTTCAGGCTGGTCTCTAACTCACAGAGATCCGCCTGCCTCTGTCTCTGAGTGCTGGGATTAAAGTTGTGCACCACCACCACAGCCCAGCTATTTCTTTTTAAATTTTGTTTTTGTTCATGGTTTTGGCTCAGGGCCGGTTACTTTCATCTGAAAGAACCCAGATTGTTACAGACTCAGACACCTTCAGAGTCTGTGTTTAATTCGGTTTTCTCTATACAGCGTCACAGCACTAAGGGGTCGCAACCGGAAGACTCCACATCGTTCATGGCTCTGAAAGGTCATGGCGAAAGGTTTCATTGATCTACTGTGAAGAGCGTGTTTGCTTATGGTCACGCTAGGTTCTGAATTAGTTATGGGCTAATTATCTCTTCTCTGGGATTAAACAGCCCGGGGACAGTGTTGACAAAGGAAGGGAATAAACATTGCTCTTGGCAGTGTGTGTGTGTGTGTGTCCTCTTTGCAGTTTTGCTTACTATCACAATGCCTTTTGAAATAAAGTCCTTAGCCCTGGCTACCTTGAGGACCTCAAGGAGTCCAGCACACCTCCTACAGGTAACCCCGCCCATCCCACTGAACCCAGTTTCCCACCTGAAGGCCAAGTAGAACCACATACCTCCTACAGGCCTCTTGGACTAACACACCAACCCCTAACTTTCAGTCGACTGGAACTTACTCAAGTGGACATGGAGAACCACACCAGAGGGCAGCAGGGAAGAGGACCAGCAAGGGTTGGATTGACCCTTGGATAGCGTCTGACTGTGCAAATAGTAGCAGAGTCTCGGAGCCTGGGGGTAGGACCTGTAGCCTTCAGTCCAATTTCCACCAAGGAAAACAAGGTCCTACCCCTTTACAGCTTAATCTGCTCCTAAATATTGTATGTTTACATAGAAAGAAAGATACGATTAACAAACTACTTCAGATGCCCAAGTCCCAGAGAAGAAATAAAAGTAACATGAAGAACCAAGATCACATACTCACCCCCAAAGTTACTAATCCCATGGTAATGAACCCCAGGAAGAACAACCTGGAAAGCCTTCCAGACAAAGAATTCAAAAGAATGATTATAACTTTGTTTATATAACTAAAAGAAGACAAAAACTAAGAGCTGAAAGAAATGTGGAAGTCAATCCAAGCTAGGAAAATTAAAATAAAAAGAATTGCTGGTCAGACAGTGGTGGCACACCTTTAACCCCAGCTCTTGGGCGGCAGAATCAGGAGAACCTGTGAGTTTGAGGCCAGCGTGATCTATAGAGTGAGGTCCAGGACAGCCAGGGCTAAACTGAGAAACCCTGTGTTGAAAAACGGAGAGAGAAAGAGTGAGAGAGTGAATTGCTGAAGAAAAACCCAACAGAACTGATACTGACACCCAACAAGCCAAATGAAAAATTCGGTGAAGCTGGGTGTCGTGGCACAAGCAGGCAGCTCTCTTGTGAGTTCAAGGCCAAGTTTACCTACAAAGTAAGTTATAGGCAAACAAACAAAAACAAAACCCTCAGTTAAAAGCTCAAGAGTGGATAATGCAGGAAAAAAAATCAGGGCTGGATGACAAGGTAAAGAAATCACGCAGTGGGGGAACTGGGGTTGGTATGTAAAATGAAAAGTAAATTCTCGAATAAAAAATATGAAAAGGAAAGAAATCACACAGCAAAAGTTAATAAAAAGGTTATACAAATCCATGAACAGAGGACACGAGAGCTTCGGGACACTGTGAAAAGACCTGATCTTCACATTATGGGCAGAGAAGGAGAAGAAAACCTTCTCAAAGAGATAGGCCTTATTTTCAGTTAAGTCCTAGGAGAAAAATTCTCACAACTAAACAAAGATTTCCCCCAGGTCCAAAAGGCATATAGAAACCCAAATAGAGAGGGCCCGAAAGTAATTTCTTCAGCATACTATACTTAAAACACTGAAGACACAGAAGAAAGAAAGGATTTTGAAAGCTGAAAGAAAGGCAGGCCCACCAGAACCACACCTAGTTTGTTGTTTTGGTTTGGTTTTGAGACAGGGTTTCTCTGTGTAGCCTTGACTGTCCTAGAACTCACCCTGGAGACCAGGCTGGACTCAAACTCAGAGATCTGCCTACCCAAGCACTGGGATTAAAGGTGTGCGCCATGACTGCCTGACTTTTGGACAGAACTTTTAAAGCCAGAAGGATGTGGCAGTCTTCTGAAGGTTACATGTTTTTTGGTGTTTCACCATATGACCCATGTAAAATTAATTTCTAAATCACCATTAGAATGATCAAATAAGACTTACATCCATGAAATGTACAAATCTTAGATTTATTCCCTGTTCTCCAACTGTCAACACAGGCAAAATCGAAGGAAAAAGATTTCTCAATAACAGATTAAAGGAACTGGGTGGCTCACTAGTTAAGAGCACCGGCTGCTCTTCTAGAGGACCCAGATTTGGTTCCCTGTGTGCACATGGTGGCTCACAACCATCTGTAACTCCCATTCCAGGGAATCTGATGTCTCCTTCTGGCCCCTGCAGGCACTAGGCACACGTGTGATACACAGACATGCATGTAGGCAAACACCCATATATATAAAATAAAAGTTAAAAAAAATAAACTCAAAGAATTCATGACCACTAAACAATCTCTACAGAGGCTATTGGAAAGATTAGTTCAGTTTGAGGAGAAAAATAATACACCTAAGAAGTTACAATACAGTACAGTTAAGTAAGAGAGGTCTATGAAAATAACCACAAAAACAACAAAATGACAGGAATGTATATTTCCCAACAACAACTCTTAATATTAATGGATTTAATTCCTCAATTGGTGTGGGACAATTCTGTATTCTGTCAGTTATGTTTTAAATTAATGCTGATTGGACAGTAGCCAGGCAGGAAGTATAGGTGAGATAACCAGACAGGAAGTAGAGGTGGGTAAAAGAGAACAGGAGAATTCAGGGAAGGAGGAAGGCCATTCCTCCCCTGTTCTGTCCAGACACTGAAGAAGCAGGATGTGACCTGCCCCACTGAAAAAGGTACTGAGCCATGTGGCTAACATAGATAAGAATAATAGGTTAATATAAGTTATAAGAGTTAATAAGAAGCCTGAGCTAATGGGCCAATCAGTTTATCATTAATGTAGACCTCTGTGTGATTTCTTTGAAGCTTACCGGCTGTGGGAACTGGGCAGAACAGAAACCAGGCCCTCATGTTACACTTAATAAAAAGACACAGACTAGCAAGTTGAATTAGAAAGCAGAATCCATCTTTTGCTGCCACCAAGAAACATACCTCACTCCCAGGTGTGGTGACATATGCTTTTAATTCCTTTAAACTCGGGAGCAGAGGCAGGGGGATGTCTGAGTTAGTTCCAGGACAGCCAGGGCTAAGAAACTCTGAAGAAGAGAAAAGAAACAGACTTCACTGTCAGTCAGCCATAGACACGATCTTAGGATCAAAGGATGGAAAAGGGATTCCAAGGGAATAGAACTCAGAAGCAAACAGACATAGTTATTCTAATGTCTTAAGAAAACAGACTTCAAAACAAAACTAAACAGAAGAGATAAGGAAGGCCACTTCATACTCTTTAAAGGAACACTCCACCGAGAGAACATCACAGTTCTAAACGCATACTTACCAAACACAGATGTACCCAACTTCATTAAAAAGTATGATGTTATAAGCTGCAGAGATGGCTTAGTGGATAAGAGCACATACTGCTCTTCCTGAGGACCTGAGTTCTATTCCCAGCACCACATCAGATGGCTTACAACTGCCCAGCTCCTGGGGGATTTGACACATCAGACCTCTGTGGGCACTGAACGTTCCCACATGATGTGGGAAGGTCATCTACCACGTGATCCACTACCATATATGTCACAAGCTCTAACCAGATCTACCACGTGATCCACTCTCATATATGTCACAAGCTCTAACCAGATCTACCACGTGATCCACTCTCATATGTCACAATCTCTAACCAGATCTACCATGTGATCCACTACCATATATGTCACAAGCTCTAACCAGATCTACCACGTGATCCACTCTCATATATGTCACAAGCTCTAACTAGATCTACCACACGATCCACTCTTATATATGTCATAAGCTCTAACCAGATCTACCACGTGATCCACTATCATATATGTCACAAGCTCTAACCAGACCTACCACGTGATCCACTCTCATATATGTCACAAGCTCTAACCAGATCTACCACGTGATCCACTCTCATATATGTCACAAGCTCTAACCAGATCTACCACGTGATCCACTCTCATATATATATGTCACAAGCTCTAACCAGATCTATCACGTGATCCACTCTCATATATGTCACAAGCTCTAACTAGATCTACCACGTGATCCACTCTCATATATGTCACAAGCTCTAACCAGATCTACCACGTGATCCACTCTCATATATGTCACAAGCTCTAACTAGATCTACCACGTGATCCACTCTCATATATGTCACAAGCTCTAACCAGATCTACCACGTGAGCCACTCTCATATATATATGTCACAATCTCTAACCAGACCTACCACGTGATCCACTCTCATATATGTCACAAGCTCTAACCAGATCTACCACGTGATCCACTCTCATATATGTCATAAGCTCTAACCAGATCTACCACGTGAGCCACTCTCATATATGTCACAAGCTCTAACTAGATCTACCACGTGATCCACTCTCATATATATATGTCACAAGCTCTAACCAGATCTACCACGTGATCCACTACCATATATGTCACAAGCTCTAATTAGATCTACCACGTGATCCACTACCATATATGACACAATCTCTAACCAGATCTACCACGTGATCCACTCTCATATATGTCACAAGCTCTAACCAGATCTACCACGTGATCCACTCTCATATATGTCATAAGCTCTAACCAGATCTACCACGTGATCCACTCTCATATATGTCACAAGCTCTAACCAGATCTACCACGTGATCCACTCTCATATATGTCATAAGCTCTAACCAGATCTACCACGTGATCCACTCTCATATATGTCACAAGCTCTAACTAGATCTACCACGTGATCCACTCTCATATATATATGTCACAAGCTCTAACCAGATCTACCACGTGAGTCACTCTCATATATATATGTCACAATCTCTAACCAGATCTACCACGTGATCCACTACCATATATGTCACAAGCTCTAACTAGATCTACCACGTGATCCACTCTCATATATGTCATAAGCTCTAACCAGATCTACCACGTGATCCACTCTCATATATGTCACAAGCTCTAACCAGATCTACCACGTGATCCACTCTCATATATGTCATAAGCTCTAACTAGATCTCCAGTGATCCACTCTCATATATGTCACAAGCTCTAACCAGATCTACCACGTGATCCACTACCATATATGTCACTTCTGGGCACATTCCCAAAGGATTCTGTATCCTACTAGGGATACTCACTCCATCCGTGCTCTCTTCTGTTGTATTCACTATAGCTAGGGAATGGAAACAGCCTAGATGTCCATCAATGAATGAATGGATAATAAAAAGAAAGTCCACTTACACTATGAAATATTTAGCTGTAAAGAAAAACAAAGTCATGAAATTTGCAGGTAAATGGATGAAACTGGATTGATCATTTTGAGCGAGGTAACCTAGACCCCAGAAGACCACACTCTATGTTCTTTTTGATGTGAATGCCAGTTTTCACTTTTTGAGATTTTTCTTTTTCTTCTATGTGGCCGTGTGTTTTGTCTGTGCACCACATACACCCCAGAGGCAAGAAGAAGTGGTTATATCCTCTAGAACTTGAATTATAGAGTTGTTAGCCATCATGTGGGTGCTGGGATTTGAACCCTGATCTTCCGGAAGAGCAGTCGGAGTTCATGACTGCTGAGCCATCTCTTCAGCCCAGATGCTAGCTTTGAAACACTCTGGATATCTGTTTTAAGTTGGAATACCCAGATAACAGGAAAGATAGCCATGGGGGAGTTTCAAGGGAATGGGGTCTAGAATGAAGGTAGAGGGAAGGGCATAACAGCACAGGAAGGGTGGATGGGGGTGGAAGGGCAGGGTGGAGGAGGGCTAACCAGCACTAAATACCTTTGAAAACACTATTACTGTAGAAGTTTCCTTAAACAGATGCATACACACATATAAAAGGGGTTTACACGTAGCTACTCTATAATGGGAGACATTGCCTCTTCCCAGATACTATAGACTATCAGATAAAAAGCCCAGCGCCAAGTATGAATGACCTCTTTTCAAGTTGTTGGTGAGTGTGACTCTGTAGTGCCCCCATCAAACAATAATATTGCAGGTTATTGCCTTTGCTTTTGCTTACCCTCCAGAATTTGATGGTAAGCATCTGTTGCTTACCCCATATTTAAGCCATAGAACAGGCAGAAATCAAGCTAACTTGAAGAAGTATCATTACTAGATATAGTGTTTCAAGTTTCCATGCATGCTGCTACGGGAGTTCTACCCACTGTAAAGCCTGTGATCTATAGTAACAACTAGCTTGCCAATATATGTTCACTGGTGCAACAGTGGCACAAGAACCGTGGGGACAACCAACCACTTTCTTATTAGATTTTAAGTCCCCTCCACAAGACAAAACTGCTACCCAGTGCCCTTAATTGGATCAATAACTCATGGCTGGCTAGGTCATAGGTTCCAGAGGAGAAACGGACACTTTTGTTCTACTAAATAGACACAGTAATAAATGACATACATTCTTATCTTTATACCACAGATTAGCCCATTTATCTACCCTGATGAGTGAAGTTTCTTTTGGCAGAAGATGGTAACTAATACAGAGAACCACAAATGTCAACATGTAGAGACTAAGAGACTATGGGTCTGCCAGCACTAAGTGGGGCATTTATATCACAATGTTCCCCCACCACCCTTTCCAACCCCTGCTTAAGGCCGGGGATCCCTGTGGAAGAGTAATGATCCTAAGAGCCAGAGAGAATAGAGACCCGCAGGGTAGCAGCAGTATTTGCTGAACTCGACAGGGCGGTTGCACATGTGAACTCAGAGCACCTGGGGCTGCCTACACAAGATCTGCACAAGCCAGCTGCAGTCTCAGCATGGATCAGGGAAGTCCCACCTCTAGCTGAGAGGCCAAGAGGCCACTTTTTTTTTTTTTTTTTTTTTTAAGGATGCAGGCCATGCTCCAGTAGATTGTCCCACATCATATTCATACGGGCCACCCTGCATTGCCTCAGTGGGTTAAAAAAAAAAAACTGCATGAAGTTGGAAGAAGTGGCCAGAATAGGAAAGGAATTGGAAGGAAGGGAACAAGGGGTTGGATTTGATCAAAACACATGCTATATGTGTATATGACATTCTTAAGCACTAACCCTCCTTAAAAGCAAACCAACAACAAAACAAAGCAAAATAAAACGAACAGCAACAACAAAGAACCAAGGTCCCTAGAACAGCAGTGGCTACTTCACGAGGAAAGTTGTTGGAAATGCAAATTTTCCGCCTCTACCCTAGAGCCCTGGGGCCCACACAGGTGCACTCCAGGGGTCACCCCCAGTGTTGGGGACTAAAGCCAAATGCTATGGTGGCTCTCCGAGGCCGCTGCAGTATTTGGTCAGGAACGAGGAAAGTCTTAGGAAATGAGCATGGCTTTGTGAAGACTCTGGAAAATGAAGCAAATGAATTGAAGGAAATGCAATTTCATAAATAATATTCCAACTCCAAGGAGGAAAATTTTGAAAATTCTCTACACAGGCAAATTAATTGCCTCTTTTACTTATTTCCTTTCCATCTTTGGCTCCTGAGTCCATACACACACTTATTTGTAACTAACAAAGAGTTTTTCTACTTTGGTTTGGTTTTTGTTTTCTGAGACAGGATTTCACTCATCACTATGTTAGCCCTGGCTGGCCTGGAATTTTCTCTGTAGACCAAAATGGCCTCAGAGATCTACCTGCCTCTACCTCCTGAGAGCTGGGATCAAAGATGTATGCCACCATGCCCAGCTATTACATAAACTTTTTAAACATTTGGAACAAAATTTGGAAAATTTATTCAGGAATTCTTTGAAGTTATCTGTGGATTTATTATCTTAACCCATAATTGCTATTACCTTCTAATCTTTTTCTCTTGGAAATCACTGACATAATTGGTATAGCAGTAGACATGTATTGTACATATAGAGTTAGCATGCTAGCATGAATAGTCCTCATTGTTGAGCAGTATTTGTAGCTATATACAAGAGGCTAATAAATAAACCCACCATGGTTTATTTAGCCAGTGTCTTATCTCCGACTCCTTCTAATGTCTGTAGTGATGAACATCTTTGCTTGTGAGGTGCTTTTCCCCTTGTTCTAAGTTAAACCCTTAGCCTAGATTTCCAGAAGTGGAATTTCAGGGTCACCGGATACAAATTGGTTTATGATTCCCAATACATTTTGCCAAATTTCTTCCAAAAAGTTTTGTGCCGGTTTATATTGCCACCAGCGATGTGTGAAGATGCCAGCTTTCCCACACCCTTGGCAAGTTTAGGGATTTTAATTAAAAATTTCTGCCAACTTAATAGCATAGATTTTTATTCATTTTAATTTGCATTTTTATTACTTTACCTAGTATGTTTTTCCTATGTTGCTTTAAAGTTCTCAATAAATCCTTTTATATTTGCCAAGCCCTTTTAGCGTTGGGTTTTGATGGACGAACGTTCGGATAGAGCCATCCACTTTAGAGACCCCCACACTCCACTTTAGAGACCCCCCACAGAGCCCGTGCTGCGGCAGGCCCGGAGGGCTCACACGCTGCCTTTCAGGCTCAAACTCATTGTCTTCAGGCTCAAACTCATTGTCTTCAGCTCCGGCATCCAAGCCCACCTCCTCAGTAAACAGCAATACCAGCTATCTCGATTTTTCCAGTCAAAACCCAGGCGTGGGAATCACTGTCAGTGCCTCCCCGCTCTTTCCTAACCAGTTTCCCTCCATTGCTCTAGAGATTCATTTCATCCCCTTCATCTGCTCTTCTACCACCCAAGTTCAAACCCTACCCCTCTTCCGAAGGATAGCAGTCAAACTCCTGTGGATCAGAGTTTTCTTCTAAACTGTACTTCACGCTGCAGGTGGATCTATGGTTCTAAGTTTTAAATATAAATCAACATTTTGTCTTTTTTTTTTTTTTTACAACTTCTCTTTGCTTCCTGGATGTAGTTCCCAACTTCCAAGTCCCCCCGAGGACCCTGTATCCTCTGAACCCCACGTTGCTCTTAAATGTTTTTTTCTTACGGGTGTTTGGCCTGCATGTATGTCTGGGGACATGCATGCCTGGTGCCCACAGAGGCTAGCAGAGGCTGTCAGACCCCCTGAGACTGGAGCTGCAGATGGTTTTGTGCCACTCTGTGAGTGCTGGGAATCCAACCATGGTCCTCCCGGAGAGCAGCCAGTGCGTTTAACTACTGAGTCATCTCTCCAGCCCCGGCTGTCCTGCTCTGACCTGAGTGGTGGCACACTGTCAGGAGGCTTGCTTGCCCCAAGACTTTGGACATGACAGCCACGTATTCAAAATTGTTGACTGAGATCAAGGTTAAATGATGGGAAATAGAATCTAATTCCGCAAGCGACTTCATTAATATGCCTGCCATTGCTGAAGGGCGGTCATCAGAGTGGTATTTTGTCTAACTCTGGCTTGGTCTCTGAAGGTTTTGCTACTGGTACAAGATGGGACGAATATGAAAATAATAAATAGTGCCTGGTGATGGCACATGCCTTTAATTCTAGGACTGGGGAGACAGGGGAAGGCAGATCTCTGTGAGTTTGAGGCCTGTTTGACCTACAGAGCAAGTTCCAGGAAGAGAAACCCTGTCTCAAAACAAAACAAAAAAAAAAACAAGAAACAAAAACCCAAAACCAAACCAAAAAAAAAAAAAAAAAAAAAAAGAAGAAGAAAGAAAGAAAGAAAAAAGGAAACAGGAATTAGAAACTGTCACAGCAACTGGGATAGAATAATTCTCCACTTAGGAGCTAATAACAAAATCTGGGTTTGGACTTTGGTTCTTAAATTTTTGTACTTGCTGCTGGATGGCACAGAATAACAAAGGGTTTTGAAACAGATGGTGGCTGCATTATTTGCCAGTGTTAATTTTGCTTTCTATATGTTCAGTGTACATGCAAGCATATGTGTGTGCTCACACATGTTCATGTGTGCATGTGTATATGTATGTGTGTGTGCATGAGAATTTGCTTGTGAAGACCAGAGGACAACCTAGGGTATTGTCTACAAGTAATTTCCGCTGGTTCCCCAGTGAGCCACAGGGGTCTGGCTGCTTCTGCTTTCCCAGCTCAGGAGCTTTAGATGCACTCCACCATCCCTCCCTTCCTCCGTCCCTCCCTCCGTCCCTCCGTCCCTCCCTCTGTCCCTCCCTTCCTCCATCCCTCCCTTCCTCCCTTCCTCCCTCCCTCCCTCCCTCCCTCCCTCCGTCCCTCCCTCCTTCCTCCCTCCCTCCCTTCCTCCCTCCCTCCCTCCCTCCCTCCCTCCATCCCTCCGTCCCTCCCTCCTTCCTCCCTCCCTCCCTTCCTCCCTCCCTCCCTCCGTCCCTCCCTCCCTCCCTTCCTCCCTCCCTCCCTCCCTCCGTCCCTCCCTCCCTCCCTTCCTCCCTTCCTCCCTCCCTCCCTCCCTCCGTCCCTCCGTCCCTCCCTTCCTCCCTCCCTCCCTCCCTCCCTCCCTCCCTTCCTCTCTCCCTCTCTCTCTCTCTTTCTTTTTTAATTTTTTTTTTTTTGGTATATTCTGGGGATTGAACTCATGTTTGAAGGAGAACACTTTACCAACCAAGCTATCGCCCTAGCTCCAATTTTTTTCAGTGGAGGGAAATGCCAAACCTAGAGCTATTGATCACAGACTTGGTGCTCCACCTTAAAAATGGCCGTGTGACTAGGCTGGATTTTCTTTTTACTTGTCTGTGCCTTGTGCTTTGCACTGAGGGCCACAGTTGTGTCGCCAGCCTCCCTCATGTGCTGTAGGCTACAGAGGAGAACCAAGCGGTACTTCCTGGGAGGTTCCCTACCCTCAGCCAGATGAGCTCCTCTTCTGTGTTTAGAAATGGGCCTTTGTGTAGGGTTTAACTAGAGGTAAGATTTCATTGACATTAAGTAAATGGTGAAACTTAGGCTAAATGATTACCAGTATCCCTGCAACCAACCTTCCTTCCTTCCATCCTTCCTTCCTTCCTCCCTCCCTCCCTTCCTCCCTCCCTTCCTTCCTTTCTTCCTTCCTTTCTTCCTCCCTCTTCTCCTTCCTCCCGCTCTCCTTCCTTTCTTCTTATTTAAAATGTAAATATATTCTTTGACAATTTCATGCTTATATACAATGCGTCTTGATTATGTCCACTCCTCAGACCCCCTCCACTCTGTTTGGACCACCTCCCCCCCACCAAACAGATGCCTCGTCTCTCTCATCTTGATCTCCTCCTCCCCTAATCCTCCAATTAGAGCTACCCACGTGAGAATGGCCCTACCAGTGACCACATCTTCAAAGAAAAAGGACTTTGCCGCCGCCGGCAGCCATTCTCTGATAGCTCTCCATCGGGCACTGTGACATGTAATGACAGACGCCTGACTCATAGGCATAATGTCAGGTGAGGGGGCTGGATATTTGAATGCATAGAAGTGAAGGAATGACATCCGACTGGCTACACACCCAATAGGGAGCAGGTAGACTTTGGTGGATGAAGAAGTGCCCTGTTTAAGGGCTTCTGCCTGAGGCTGCCACACGGCATGTGAACCTATTCATCAGGATATATAGTATAGAAGCTAACCGTGCCTCATTCCCTCTGGACTCTGTAGTTCTGAAATTCTTGGAAATGTTTTAATGCTGAATAAGTGAGACATATGAAGTATCCGGCTAGTGGACCGGTGGCCTCTGCTGTTGCTTAGCACTGTGTCTGGCCCACGCTGAGCCGACTATGGTTGCTAGCTGTCATTATCATCATCATCATTATTACCTAATAATGGTGGAGCAGTCTTGAATCTGCCGATAATTGCCATGGAGTTGCAATGTAATTATACAATTTTGTGCCATTCAGATTTAATTCCTCTAAAAAACATATCATAAAACTGGAACATTTTGGGGGAATTATTGACAGCAGGAAAAAATAAAGTCTCAGATGAATTTGGGCCAAGTCCAAGGTGAGTCTTGTATTCTTCTGCCAAATATGGCCCTTCAGATTCCTGATTGCTCACAATGAAAGCGTGTGGGGGGCCAATATACTGTCTCATTCTGTGTGCCAAGTCAGGCCTATTCCAGAGGCTGGCCCACAGCGCATTTACAGATAGGTGTCTAGATCTGTGGCTTCTTTCTCACACACGACTGCTGCAGTTTTAAAAGCAACATCCTGTAATTCTATGATAAACCTATGATAGCATCCATAGGATTAAACCCTCTACCTCTCTGCCTTACTTACATAGAATACGAATGCCCAGAGAATGACTTCATGTATCCACTGTGAAATTTTAAGCAGGCTTTGGTTTTACTCTTTTAAAGTCACAGAACAAGCGGAAGAGGAAATAAAAACGTTCTCTCCATCCTAACAATCTTCTAAGACGATTGTTTCTTCAGATGCCTTCTCTTGCCTGTTTTACATGAAATAAAGTAAGTCATAACATTACTGAATTTGTTAAAGATTGGTAAAGGAGTATGGTCATGCCACAAAATTGTCTGTCTGTCTGTCTCTCTTTCTCTCTCTTACACACACACATACACACACACACACACACCACACACACACACACACACACTCTCCTGCACGCACACACAAAAGCAAAGCAACAATGAAAATTCCACACAAACAAAGCAGAAATAAACTGAAAGGTAATTTCTTTTTGGAAAAAAAAAAGTGCATTGTTCCCCAATGCAGGCCAGAGAACACACAAGGCCAAGAAGGCCTCTGCCTTTTTTTCTAGCACAGATGGTGACTGAGTCTCATTCTGTTGGTGGGCGCTTGATCGCATAGTCTGACACGTGGCAGAGGGGAAGGGTATGGCAGATCTGGGGAAACAGGCACATCAAAAGATCGAGCTTCCTAATCAAGTCTATTCCAGTGCTTGTCCAACAGCGTAGTTACAAACAGACGGCTCAGGTCTGTGGTTCTTAGCCATCGCTGCACGTGGCTGCTGCAGTGTTGGGGGCTTGTGGAATGTTGGCTGTTGGAGGGCCGACTGCCTTTGATAGAAAAAACATTTCTCATGTCACAAAAGTGGGTAGGATATAGTGTACTTTTTGTGGTTTTGTTTTTTTGTTTTTGTTTTTTTAACTCTTTGGTGCCCACTACCCAGCCCCAAATAAACACACGGAGAGCTATTCTTCCAGATGAATGCCTGGCCTTAGCTTGGCTTGTTTCTAACCAGCTTTTCTAACTTAAGTTATCCCATTTCTCTTTACGCTTTACCTCTGAGCTTTTTACCTTCCTTATTCTATATCTCTTTCTTTCCTTTTTACTCTGTGGCTGGGTGGCTGTACCTGGCATCCTCTCCTCCTTTCCTTACTCCTTCTCTCTCTTTTTTCTAGCCTAGATTTCTTCTATTTATTCTCTCTGCCTGCCAGCCCAGCCTGTTTCCCTCTCCTGCTTACCTATTGACCATTCAGCTCTTTATTAGCTCAATTGGGTGTTTTGTTTTTTTTAAACATTTTAAAAGTTTTTTAAAATTTATTTAACCTTATTTTATGTGCATTGGTACAAAGGTGTCAGACCCCCTGGAGCTGGAGTTTCAGACAGTTGTGAGCTGCCATGTGGGTGCTGGGAATTGAACCTGGGGTCTCTGGAAGAGCAGCCAGAGCTCTTAACCGCTAAGCTGTCTCTTCAGCACCAATCAGGTGTTTTCAACAGGCAAAATGTAACACAGCGTCACAGAGTTAAACAAATGCAACACAAAAGAATGCAACACATCTTTGCATCATTAAACAAATGTTCCACAGCGTAAACAAATGTCACACATCTTAAGCTAATATTCCACAACAATACAGTTTTTACTGGGGCGGGGGTGAAGACGGTGGATTTATGGGCTCATCATTTTGAGATTATAAGGTAAGTGAGATTATGAGTCTTCTTCCTGTAACTGATTTTTTCCCCGGGGACCATTGTACAGTTTGATGCCATCATTTTGAATTTCAAATAGAAATTCTGAGTAGAGGAAACGGGTATGGATTTTCTTCCTCCAGTCAGGAGGAACTGGGGACAGATGCTGGCTGACCCTGTGGGGAGCCTGACAGTGAAGAACAGGCCTTCTCTCTGCTTGGGCCTCGTCCAGGACTCTGGTCCTTTTAAGAGAGCCCCTTAGGGCCTGGGTGGGCAGCTGCTTTCCTTTGGTGCCACTTTCTGGGCAAAAGATTCAGTGTTGGGATTTTTATTAGCCAATAAAGTTAAGGGGGAAATGCTGGGAGGAAAAAACTCCCAGCACACTGTTGTTACTCTTATGAATGAGCAACTAGACTATTAATGTCTAAATGGGTTTTCTGTGCTCCCAGCCAAAACACATTTCATAAAGTTACACAGAGATGGACTGCATCCCAGTTAATAAAAACAGTCGTGTGCAGAGGATGCTGGTCCAACCAGAGGGGAGCTGACTGCTGGGTGGTTGCCACAGTTACTGTTCCAACTGTGGTTTGAGTTGACTTTTCAAAAACAAAGCATTTCATTAAATCATTAAACTTAAACATTATTACCAAATTTTAACTCCAAAAATTTATTTATTGTGCAAGATATTGGAAAGATGTAGATGGGCTTTTTTAGTGAATTACTCATCTATCTCTTTGTAAGGCAGGGCCTCACATATCCAAGGCAGGCCTCAAGTTCTCTGTGAGCAGAAGATGATCCTGAACGTCTCATCCTCCCGTCTCCACCTCTCAAGTTCTGGGGTCACAAGATTGCCATCATGTCTAGTTTATGTGGTGCTGGGGATCAAGCCTAGGGCATTGTGGATTCAGCGAGCACCCTCCCAAACGAGCAACAGCCGCACCCCAATTTTCAACATTCTATTAACAGCCGCAACTAATTATTTGTAAATAGATGTACTGGTTTGAAAGAAAATGTCCCCCAGAGAGAGTGACACTATTAGGAGGTGTTTGAGTAGATGTGGCCTGGTTGGAGGAAGTATGTCACCATGGGGGCGGGCTTTGAGGTCTCCTAGGTTCAAGATACGTCCAGTGACACAGTTCAAGTCCTGTTGCCTGTGGATGTAGAATTCTGAGATCCCTCTCCAGCACCATGTCTGCCTGCATGCCGTCATGTTCCACCATGATGATAATGGACTAAATCTCTGAAAATGTAAATTGGCCTCAATTAAATGTTTTCCGTTAAGAGTTGTTGTGGTCATGGTGTCTCTTTACAACATTAGAAACTCAAACTAAGACTAAAGAGATGTTTCTTTTTCTCTCCTTTATTCCCTCACTTTTTTTTTTTTAAGACAGGGTCTCACTATGCAGCCTTAGCTGATCTGGAACTCTTTATGTAGACCATGTTGGTCTTAAACTTGCAGACATCCTCCTCCTGTCTCTGCCTCCTGAATGCTGGTCTTAAAGGCATGGACTGCGACATCTGGACTTTTTCCTTTCTTTTTAAGATGATATCTTCCTATGTACCTTGGCCTGGCCTCAAATTTAGGATGTGCTAACTTCAGCTTCCTAGTGTGAGGAACACAACTTAAATTACATGGATTTGTCTGCAAGAGATGACAAACATCTTTCTCGCCCCCTCCCCGACATAATATTTTTGTTACTTATTGGGAATTGCGTACAATGCACTCTGATCACATTCGCTTCCCATTCCTCCCACACCACCTTCCCCTCCTTGCACCCCCCTCCCCAAAAGAAAGAAACACACCAAACCCATTTTGTGTTGTCCATAACATCACTGAAGCATGGTCAAACTCCTAGCAGCCAGTCAGTCCCTTAAAGGTAACTGAGTTGTGCCCCCAACTACCACCAGAAGCCATCAACTGTGGAGAACTACACTGCAGCATCTTTAGTACAACTTTTTAAGGTCTCTCTGCAATAGCTTCCTGCCTGGACTATTTCTTTTCTTTTCGCTCTCTCTTCTTGGAGGGGGTTGTCACAGAAGACTTCAATGTCTCTTATTCTCATTTATGAATCTGCAGTCATCCATACCATGTAAAATGAGCTTCCTTGCCCATAACAGCTAGCAGCTGTGTGGAACATGGACCCCAACATGTTCTCTGGGAGCAGCATGGACCACAGACATCAGTACAGCCTGTGGCGGCTGCACAGGTCATACAACATGGTCTCCAGCATCAGCATGGACCATGGAGGTCTTTCTAGGAGGGTTAATCTGGAAAACGTATCATTCTTTACCTTAGATATTTTGTTGTTGCTCAGAGTTAGGGTGATCCTGTGACTGGGCAGTGAGTTCAGGGGCAGAACCTGTGCAAGCTCCAGGCTGGTGCACACCATTCGCTGGCCCTGCTCGGCCCATTCGACCATCTTTCCCATCTCTTTATTGAATATTCATTTATTAAAATGGCGCTGCAAACTTCTGTGTGTCACACAGTGTATTTTCCCCCCCAAACAGCTTTGCTTGCAAATATTTATTGTGTCGAGTCTGGTTCAGGTTTCTGAAGCACTGTAGGTACTGGACTAACTCTGAGACTCATCTCTTGTTGCCCAGAGTCAGGGTGGTCTTGCAGCTGGGCAGCACATTCTGGGACAGGATCTGTGTGAGCCCCAGGCCGCTGGCAAACACCTTTACTCCCAGCACTCAGGAAGCAAAGCAGGCAGATCTCTTTGTGAGTTTGAGATCAGCCTCACATACATAGTGAGTTCCAGGCTAGTCAGAGATACACAGTGAGACCCTGTCTCAAAAACCAAAACAAAATAACACCAAAAAGAACAAAACCAAAGGATTTGATCCAAAACATATTATATGTATAAATGAAGTTCTTAAATAAAAATTATAATAAAACAAATACAGAGTAAATAAAAATAGCAATAAAATGACCCAGTTAATTTTATTGCTGGGGAAATGGAAAAAAAAATAAATAAAATACAGGGTAACAAAATTTTAAAATTTTTAAATTATACTTCTGGGACCAGTAACATGGCCCGACTGGTAAAAGTGCTTGCTTGCTTCTTGGGCCTAGTAACTTGAGTCTGATCCCTGAAATACATGGTGGAGGGTGTTGTAAAAGGAGCAGTGGGCTGCTTCCTGCTGCCCGGCTCCCGGCCGCTTGGCTAGCTTATATCCCAAAATAACAACACACAAATTGTATTCACTTAAACACTGTCTGGCCCATTAATTCTAACCTCTCATTGGCTAACTCTCACATCTTGATTCAACCCATTTCCAATAATCTGTATGTCACCACAAGCTCATGGCTTACTGGGAAAGATTCAGCATGTCTGACCTAGCAGCTTCATGGCGGGCAGCTCTCTGTCTCTGCCTCTTTTCTCCCAGCATTCTGTTCTGTCTACTCCGCCCATCTAAGGGCTGCTCTATCAAAAGGCCAAGGCAGTTTTCTTTATTCAACCAATGAAAGCAACACATAGAAAGAAGACCCTCCTACCCCAGGAGGGAGTAAACTGACTCCTGAATGTTACATATGTGCCATGGCATGCATACATATCCTAATAATAAATAACAAAATTAAAATTATATTTAATGGGCTGGGGATGTGGCTCAGCTGGTGGAATGCCTGTCCAGCATGCATGCTCAGGGCCCTGGAGTCAACCTCCAGCATTGCAGAAAACTAGGTGTGATGGTACATACCTACAATTCCAGTAACTGGGAGGGTGAAGCAGGAAGATTGGGAGTTCAAGACCATCCTCAGCTACATAGTGTAAGGGGGGCCTAGGTTATATGAAGCTGTCTCAAAACAGAAAACAAAATAAAAAATTTTAGAAGTCTACATCAATCTGGGAAAGGCATTCATTACATTAATAAAATAAATTCTATTTTGTTTATTGATTGATTTTCGAAACAGGATCTTATGTCTCTCAGGATGGCCTAGAATGGCTCTGGAGACCAGACTGGCCTTGTACTCATTGAGATCTACCTGCCTCTGCCTCCCAAGTGCTGCAGTTACAGGTGGGCACCCCTGCGGGCAGCATGTAGGATTGTAATGCTGATAATGACACTGATCGCTGTGGGGTCCTCAGCTCGAAGAGTTGTGATCTCCTCCCATGAATGGGGACAATATATTTCAGAGCTCAGCATCCTCAGGCAAAGAAGAAAAGAGAGTAGGAAAGGTGGCTGCAGGAAAGGCTTGGAGTTCCTCCCAAGAGCCCACCTTGTGTTCTTAGAAACCCTTCCCCATTCCAGAACCAGCTGCCAGTGCTCAGCTCACACAGAGTTATAGCGGCCTCCTGGGTGAGACAGAGAAATACATGGCACAGGAAAGTGCTTGCACAAAGCCAGGAGAATGCTCTAGGTGTCTTCATGCATTCCTTTCTTCCCTAAAAAGGAGCATGGACAGAATGAGGAATATTAGCAAAGTACCAAAAATAAATTCAACGTGTATATGGAACTATATCAGATGTAAGCTGCCAGATCATCAAATTTGGAGTGATTTTACTTTGTTACTTATTTATTATTTGTGCAGTACTGCGAATGGAGCCCAGGGCTTTAATGCACGCTAGGCAAGGCTCTACCACTGAGCCTACCCCACCCCACCTTTAAATTTTCAGTTTGAAGTAGAATCTCTTTAAGTTTCCCAGGATGGCATCAAATTCACTGTGTGGCCAGATTGGCTTTAAATTCCCAATCCCCCTGCCTCAGTCTCCAGACTAGCTGGGATTACAGCTGTGCAGGACTGTGCTTGGAGGATGGATATTGATTTGATCTGTTTGTCCTTTTATATAATGAGTCTGTCCCTCTTAGGAAAAAAGAATTTATTCTCCCACTGTGTGTGTGTGTGTTGTGTTTTTTGGGTTTTTGTGGGGGAGATTTGAGACAGGGTTTTATTGTAAAGCCCCAGCTGTACTGGAACTCACTCTGTAGACCCGGCTGGCCTTGAACTCAGAGACACACCTCCCTCTACCCCTAGAGTGCAGGGCTTAAAGGTATGCACCACTACCTCTCAATCTCTGCCAACTTCTAAGTATATATTCCCAGACTGGGAAATGACTACAGGATGAGTTTGGGATTCCACTGGACCTACTGTGAATTGAACTTCAACCAAAACTCCATTAATCACATGACCTCTATCACTGTGGCCCTCCAACTAAAGTAAGGGGTGATAGTGTCGTTTCTGAACCAGTATCCAACAGACCTCAGAAAGTCTGATTGTTTCCTTTCCCTCGGTGTACCATTGCC
Source organism: Microtus oregoni (assembly GCF_018167655.1). Taxonomy (NCBI): domain Eukaryota; kingdom Metazoa; phylum Chordata; class Mammalia; order Rodentia; family Cricetidae; genus Microtus; species Microtus oregoni. The sequence goes on from NW_024543088.1 coordinate 24,671,127, forward strand.
TTTGTAGAAGGTCATAGGTCTCTCTAGGGAAGGGCAGGAGGAAGGCTAACAATAAAACTCTTAGGCATTTAGCAGAGTCTTTCCTCAGGGAGACCTGGCATCCCCTCAACTCCAGAGGTTCTGGTTCTGCACACTGGCTCAGATCAGGAAATTAATTCACAAGCTGAGATTCCCTTTTGCAACAATCCAATATAGTCTTTCTTTCATTTGTCTGAAAGTGTCAATAAAAATGCAGTAGACTTCGTATCTATTTCACGTCTGGAAACACCATGATTGATTAGCCAATACCATATGAGTCAGTCCACCATAAAAATCACTTTGCCTATACCGACCATTACAGGTCAGGCCTTTATGGACATTACATTGTCTGTGCTGCCCATCGCAATAGCTACAATCATCTTGCTTTTGGTGATTCAGTGCTGCCAGCTGGCCCCTGCTACTTCAGGGCCCAATGCACTCAATGCATTCAACTGAGCAGCGCATCTCCAACTCTAAGGTCTGGCACAAAGAAAAGGGCGACAACAAAGCTCAGCTGTGCTGGTGCCCTTCTCAACGTTTTGTGTCTGATGGCATTAGTGAAGGGTGTATCTTCTGGGCTTTCCCATTGTGGAGGATTAGGTTTTACCCATCATACCACCCTAACATCGCAGTTTCCCTGAGCCTTCACCACCCTTCATCAGCCCTAAAGCCAAAAGATATCAGGAATCTCCAGCTCCTTTCAGTAGGCCATCTTTTGACAAATGCTTCAGTGAAGCATTCAAAGAAACTTTTGGACCTTCTTCTTCTTCTTCTTCTTCTTCTTCTTCTTCTTCTTCTTCTTCCTCTTCCTCTTCCTCTCCCTCTCCCTCTTCTTCTTTCTCCTCCTCCTCCATCTCCTCGTCCTTGTTTTTAACTTGGCAAGCTTCCATATTTTTATGGCGTCCACTTGGAGCCAGCACAGCTCATGCGCCAAGTCAAAGCAGATGACAACAATTTAGTGTGATCAATCCACTGCTGATGGATCAGGGCCACAGAACTGATCTGAACTTGGGGGTTGAACTGTGACCCTGAGCCAGAATGTTACAGTTTTAAAGTCTGAAAACCACAAACATCTGTGCCAAGTTATAGTTCCATTTTCTACCAGTCAGGATTCCGGGACAGGGGACTTTTCTAGGAACACTGTTCTGTGGTCCACTTATCTTGTTTTCATTGGTTGGTTTACTTGAGTGAGTCAGGGTGGCTTGCCCACCATTCAAGTCTCACCTTGGTAGTCAGGATATCAGTGAAGTCAGTTACACAGGGAGTTCTGGAGAGGTCTTGGGAATTTAAACTTTATTTGAGCTTTATTCAAAATGGAAGTTCTATCCAAAATGGCTTCAATTTGTTTCCTTCTTACAATAGTAAACCTAGATCTCCACTCAGTGGGCCCATATGGATAAACTCAGACTGATCCACTTTTATGTTCCTTCTGCCATTATCCTACACCCTTAAAATATATGCCCACACACGTTCCCCAGACTTCAGTTTGAATGAGTTAGCAAGCTCATTAAGCTCTTTAGTAGTGTAACGTACCTCCTCATGGACTACACTTTCTATCTCCCCTCTAGGAGCCTGCTTAGCCTTATAGATCTACAGGCAACTGTTCTTGGACCCTGAGGGACATCAGTAATGTCTTGTCTAGCATCTCCTTCAGGGAAAGTCATTGCTGGTTTAGCAGACAATGAAGGATTGATTTCTTCTGTTAAAGGTGGGAAGGCAATATTTTAGGGGGTAGAACTATACCTTCTGCTGAGGATAAAGAGACTACTTCCCCAACGAGATAAACCCTTGAGGATCTGAGGGTTCAACGTTCTCGGCTTCAACAGGGTGCTCCCACACAACCCCATTGTAAGTTATAGGATCCCATTCTTTATCAATTAATGCCCTTACTTTAGCCATTGATACCCTCTGAGGCTGAGACTAGAATTTTAGCAGTAATCCAGGCAACATTATAATGGTGACTTCTGTTTGATTTTTCACAACTTGATCCTTGTGACTGCTAGAGAGAAGATTCTCTTTCAGGGTGCACTTAGAAACCTGTAGAGTCTGAAGTTTAGACTGTTTATGTGCATATGGAGGTGGTCAAGTTTATCACCGAGTTCACTGTTGTCCTTCACTGTATTCTGAGATTCTAGAAGTTGATTAATGCTAAAGAGAGCTTAGTCTTTTCCTTTGTCAGTTTACCCAGAGATGCTAGGACCAACTAACCAGCATCATTATTTTCCTTATTGTTCCCCAATTTGTCAAAAGTTATATATACAGAGTCAACAAATTCCTTTCCTCTCACAACTGGTGAATCAGGATAATCAAATGTATTTGTCTTAATAATTTTATGAAGTAGTTTATACCACGGGCTTTCAGGACTCTCCGAGTTTGTAAGAGAGGCTTTAGTAACTGCAGATGTCAGCAGGTTGGAAAGCCTATTCCAGATACTTAGACTCATCCTTATACTTCTCTTATTCTAGCCCCACTCCCAGTACCAAAATCTGTGCTAGTCAGGTTTTCTAGAGGAGCAGAACTGATAAATAGATGGATGGATGGATAGATATAGATAGATACATAGATATATGGATAGGTAGAAGTAAATATCTATCTAGATATATCAAGAGGATTTATTAGAGTGGCTTACAGGCTGTGGTCCAGCTAGTCCAACAATGGCTGTCTACCAATGGAAGATCCAAACATCCAGGAGTTGTTCAGTCCACAAGGCTGGATGTCTCAGCTGGTCTTCAGCTTATGCTGGAATCCCAAGGGATGCTCTAATGCCAGTGAAGGAATGGGCTTAGCAGCGAGAGTGAGCGGGCAAAAGCAAATGCTCCCTTCTTCCATGTCTTTATATAGACTACCACCAGAAAGTACGGCCCTGACCAAAGGTGGATCTTCCCACCTTAAAAGATTCAGACTGGAGCTGGAGAGATGGCTCAGAGGTTAAGAGCACTGGCTGCTCTTCCAGAGGTCCTGAGTTCAATTCCCAGCAACTATATGGTGGCTCACAACCATCTGTAATTCCATCTGGTTCTCTCTTCTGGCCTGCAGACAGAATACTGTATAAATAATTAAATATTTTTTTTTAAAAAGATCCAGATTAAAGGTGGGTCTTCCCATTTCAAATGATTTAATTAAGAAAACAATCCCCCACAGTTGTACCCAGCCCTTGGGTTTTAGTTAATTCCAGATGTAGTCAAGTTGACAACCAAGAATAACCATCACAGGCTTGAATCCTGGAGAGCCAGGAACTCAACTATTCTGAGTTTGCCAGTATTTCCCCCAAAATGCACAGTCTTTCTGGGACCTCGGAATGTGATCTTACTTAGGGGCTTAAGTGTGGTTAAGGCATGTACGAGGTATGACAGGCCCTTAGTCCATGTAACTGGTCTCGTGAGAAAAAAAGAAACAAAAACATAGCGGGTGCCAGTGAGCTGAGCATGGATCAAGGTGATGTATCCATGGACTGAGGGATACCAAGAACTGCTGGCAATCCCCAAAGCTAAGACAGCAGCACCCAGGCTCCCTGGTCCACAAGTACCTTGGCTGTAGGCTTCTGACCTCTGCTGTGAGACAGTACATTTTTGTTGTTTTAAGCCATGTAGACTACATGGCTGCTCTAAGAACTGAACACAACATTCATAAGTGCTAGTGGATTGAAATATTATATACATTAAGAAGCACACATACGAGAAAAAAAGACATTGAAATACATAGATAAAAGGCCAGCATTAAAAACATCTTTCAAAGTATTTTATTTTTACTTTTTACTCTTGTGTGTTTGTGTGTGTGTGTATGTGTGTGTATGTATGTGTGTGTGTGTGTGTGTATATGTAAGTGTGCTCAGGTACATGGGGGAGCTTGAGGAGGCAAAGGGAGAGCATTAGATCCCTTGAAGCTGGAATTACATGGGGATTGTGAGCTGCCTGATGTCTTTGCAAGAGCAGTATACACTCTTAACTGCTGAGCCATCTCTCCAGTCCCTAACAAATTAATCTTATCTTGCTTATTTATAATATACAAAAAGTTCTGAGAAGTATAATGCTGTGTGACTTGTTTGTTGGTTTATTTGTTTGTTTGTTTTGAGACAGGGTCTGGCTCTGTGGTTCAGGCTGGCCTGGTATTTACCATGTAGTCCATGCTAGACTGGAATTCAGGGTGCTCCTCCGGCTTCAGCCTATTAAGTACCAGGATCACGTGTGTGTGTGTGTGTATGCGCGCGCGCGCGTGCCATCATTATGTGCCGTTTTAAAATAAACTTTTCATTCTGGAATAAGGTCACATTTATAGAAAAGCTGCAAAGATAGCACAGCGAGTTCTCCCTGTTGTGTGTGGGGCAGATGGTGCCTCCTGGGCCCACAGGCAGCTGGGATTCTGAGGAGAGAGCCCTGGCTCATTCTCTACACAGACCCCAGAACATCTGACTGGTGATGGGCTACCGCCATCTTTCCACCTCCATTTCTCATTTGGGAACAGGAACACAATCACTGGGAAGGTGGAGTAAGTCCCTGCCCCGTGCCAGGCGAGCTAAGTGGCCCTGAGAGGACACTCAGCTCTTTGAACACAGGCTCCTCCTACTCAGAGAAGTGAAGAGAGCGAAGCCTTCCCTCCAGGTGTGAGTGGAAGGGGAGCTGTTCAGCGTGGGCTTCTGCGTGCTTCCGCTTTTCCTTTCTTTACCCCTAAGCCATGTTTTCCAGGCTTCTCCTTATGCTGAGCTTTATTCGTGGGGTGAAAATGGTAGGTCAGACATCTGCATGATACATGCTGACACTCCAAGATATCCTGTTCTGAAATGCTTACAGCTCCTGACACACACACACACACACACACACACACACACACACACACACACACACAGAGAGAGAGAGAGAGAGAGAGAGAGAGAGAGAGAGAGGAGAAAGACAAGAGAGCACGGCAGGGGGAGAGAGTGTGTGTTGGGAGGTGTAGGTGAGAATAGAGGAAGAGAGAAAAGGAGAAGAAAAGAGAGGGAGGCAGTAACAGAGAAAGGGGTGATTGGTGACCCTTAAGGACCTAACAACCTTGAGGTTCTTCACACCAAGAGAAGCAGAATGTAGGCTGAATACTTTTCTGCTAGGAGTAGTGCCTAGCTCTGTCTGGAAATTTCCAGGAGGCGGCTTCTTCAGTACATATGTCTGAGAAGAGCTGATTTGTTCTAAAACGAGCAAGTGCGTGGGCTGCTGCGCACCGCTGCTCCTCCTCATCACCCTCCCCTCGCCCCCACTTCTCCCAGCACCAGCTCGGCTTCAGTTTAGGAACTCTGATGCCACCAACCCTTTCTCTGGGCTTCCTGGGCCCTTTTCTTCTCTTCCATGATGGCAGAGACCATGGGCCACCCATTTTAGTGCGGGCTGTCTCAGTCTTGTCTATATTTTACTTTTAAATCTCTTGGGGCGGGGAGATCTGAAACCCATGGAGATTCTGATAGCTTTGAGACAGGCTATGGCTGTGGACCCCAGGCTGTCCTTGAACTCATCTCAATCCTGCTTCTTCAGCCTTCCGCGTGCTGGGATTACAGGCACACACTACCATGTCCAGCAGGCAGTTCTGATTTAACTGGACAGGAAGAGGCTGAAGGGTTTTGTTTGTTGTTTGTTTGTGTGTTTGGTTTTTTTTCGAAAGCACCCTTCTGGTGATTCAAAAGTTCAACCACGATTGAGAACTACTGCTTTCTGCCACAGGCTCCCAGATCTCCTCAGACAGAAGGCAGAGACAGCAAGTCTCACCCGAGCGTGTTTGTTGGACGGGTGAGCAGGCTTGCTCAGCAGAGCCCTAGAGAGTCTTTGGAAGCCATGGAAGGATAGAGAGACGGTGTCAGTTTTTGGACTCTAGGCCCCATCTTTAGTTCTACTGGAACAGCTCCTGTTTATCTGTTATTATATTTCTTAACTGCTTCTCAGTAAGTTACGTACTATACTCTGGATCAAACGTCTCTATAGATCCATGTGTTTTAGACACATGGTCCTAGGTGCTGTAACTGGGAAGTGCTGGTACCTTAGAGAGGTCGGGCCTGGTGATGGTGGGATCTTTCTTTCTTTAGCCAGTGGGGCCGAGTGCGATTGAAGTGGGATGTGTGGCCCTGTCATTTCCTCTTTCTCTTTGGCCTTACCTGGAGGCAAGGTAAGCAGATGGTCATGCCAGATACCGCCTATCATCATAGCTTGGCAACCCTCCAGAGGCCTGAATGCAGGGGCTGCCTGACTGTGGGTTAGAACTTCCAAACCTATGGGTCAAAACAACACTTTTCGTTATGTTGCCTGTTCGAGCGGTGGGATGCTGTTCAGAACCGTGCAGAAGCTGCTGACTGAGACAGAACTCAGAGTTCCATGCAAGGGAGCAAGGGATGGTTCTCTTGATACGTGAAAATAGCCCACAGAAGCGGGAGGAAAATCCAACCTATACTAATTAACAAATTAAACTGGGATTTGTTGTCGTTGTTGTTGTTTGAGAATAAGGTTTGATGTGTAGCCCCAGATGGCCTGAAACTCATTCTGTAGACCAGACTGGCCTTGAACTCACAGGCTGGCCTTTGCCTCCTGAATGTTGGGATTAAAGGTGCTTGCCACTATGCCTGGTCCACAAGTTGAGTTTTGTAATTCAAGAATAATTTAAGGAGTTGGAGAGATGGTTCTGGTGAAGAGCATTTACTCTTCTTCCTAGAGGACTCGGGTTTGATTCCCAGAACCCACATGGCTGTTTCCTGATGTCTGAGGAACCCAGCACTCTTTTCTGGCCTGTAAGCACACGGTGCACACATGCAAGTAAAACACTCATAGACATAAAATAAGCCCTAAAAAAAAAAAGAATACTGCCAAGTAGTGGTGGTGTACACCTTTAATCCCAACACACTGGAGGCAGAGGCAGGTGAATCTCTGAATTCCAGGCCAACCTGGTCTACAGAACCAGTTCCAGGGCAGCCAGGGCTACATAGAGAATCCCTGTCTCTAAACTTGGGAGGTTATGGCCATAGGATTGCTGTGAGTCCAAAGCCAACCTGGGCTACATAGAGAATCCCTGTCTCTAAACTTGGGAGGTTATGGCCATAGGATTGCTGTGAGTCCAAAGCCAACCTGGGCTACATAGTGTGTGCCAGCCAACCCAGGCTTCAGAGTGAGATCCTGTCTCAAAAGCACCAGCAAAAAGAGAAGACCTAATAGCCGGGCGATGGTGGCGCACGCCTTTAATCCCAGTATTTGGGAGGCAGAGGCAGGAGGATCTCTGTGAGTTCGAGACCAGCCTGGTCTACAGAGCTAGTTCCAGGACAGGCTCCAAAGCCACAGAGAAACCCTGTCTTGGAAAAAACCAAAAAAAAAAAAAAAAAAAAAGAAGACCTACATATATATAATTATGAACTCAGGGGAACCTGACAGCCATTTCTCCTAGCAGACTTTATCTTTGGAAGATCTTAAATCTAAATGTATAGACAAATTGCCTCTGGTGTTCTCCGACCAGACAGGCCATGTTGGTAACCAACACATGTCAGAACAGATGAGCTAATACAGACACACAAAGTTTCCACTCTTAGTGTGTTTCCTCAAGTCCTTTTCCAGAAGCCGACATTATGTTCAATTATCATGTAACCATAGGCTCTTCTTGGTTGTGACAGGGTCTACCCCCTCTCTTTCTCTTTCCCTTCTCACCCTCTCCCTTTCCTTCCCCATCTTTGTGACCAAGTTTGGCCCTGTTAGTCTAGGTTGGCTTTGAGTTTGAGATCTTCCTTCCTCAGCCTCCCCAGGGCCGGAAATGCCACCATGTGGAGCTATGCCTGGCTGCCCTTCCCCTCCTCCCCTGCTCCTTCTCACCCCCCTCACCTGTCCTGAGTCACAGGTTTATATATGTGTGGTCTTCGGGTGGTTTTCCTTAATTTTGCTGCCTTCGTTGTTTTCGGCGTTGGCCACTGGGCAAGCTGGTGGAGCTCCTGGTCTGTGAATGATTGCCACCCCCACTTCTTTGCTTTCTGGCACTGGGAGCTGCCACAGATTCATCTCATGTATTTTCTGCTACAGATAAAATCGTTTAGAAAGACATTTGAATTTCTTATATACTTCTTGGGTTTAGATTAATGTATGTTTTTCTCAGAATAATTGAAGGTTTAAAAAGATACGATTGGAGAGGTGTGTGAGAGAGGCTGTTGGGGTCTACAGTACGGGCGAGCTTAAAAGCTCAAAAGTTTTGTCATTCTCTTTCTTGGTTGAAATAAATACTATTTTATATTCAACCTGGTATTCACAACTTGGAATATTTTCTTTAACAGAGTCTGCCTGCCTGTAAAGGTGTTAGGCCTTAGCTTTTCCCCTGGTGAGTCCCCAGGGTCTTCTGGCTGCCTACGTGAGCTGGAACATGAAGCCTGGGTCTTGACTTGTCATGAAGTGGGACAAAGACAAAAGTGTAGAAAAACAGAACTCAGGCCAGCAAGATGGCCCAATGGATAAAGGCGCTTGCTGTCAAGTATAATGACCCGAGTCAGACTCGCAACCTCCAGAGACTGGAAGGACACCTAATCCCAGAGAGTGCTCCTCTCCACCCTCTCTGAGGTATGTACCTGTCCCCCCTGACCCTCATGTTCACACGTGCACATACACATACATGCGCAAACACACCAAAGAAGGAAAGAAGGAAGGATCAACCATAAATGAAAATGTAAACATCTATCTCAGTTTGTGAGTCAGGACTTCTGAACTTTCCTTCAGAAAACGGCTGAACATGATGCTTTGTACACAGGCCTTCTTTGTCAACAGTGTAGCTTCGGTTGTTTCATTCACTTTTAAAGATTAAAACATGTATGTAGCCAGGCGGCGGTGGTGCACACCTTCCATCCGTTCCTCCGGAGGTAGAGGCGGGTGAATCTGTTGGGGAATACTATTTTCAGGTGTGTTGCTTTTATTTATGCTGCATTTGGCTGTGAAGCTGGGTTACTGTGCCCATTTAAAATGCCTAATGGTCCTAATAAAGAGATGAACAGTCAACAGCGAGGCAGGAGCAAGGATAGGTGGGGCTGGCAGGCCGAGAGTATAAATAGAAGGAGAACCAAGAATGAAAAAAGAGGAACAAGCATGAGAAGGAGAGGCGGGCATCAGGGGCCTGTCACCCAGCCAGTCATGGAATAAGAAGTAAAGAAAGGTATGCAGAAATAGAGAAAGCTAAAAGCCCAGAGGCAAAAGGTAGCCAGGTTAGTTTAAGTTAAGGAAATCAGGCAAGAAACTGGAGAGATGGCTCAGCGGTTAAGAGCATTGCCTGCTCTTCCAAAGGTCCTGAGTTCAATTCCCGGCAACCACATGGTGGCTCACAACCATCTGTAATGAGGTCTGGTGCCCTCTTCTGGCCTTCAGGCATACACGCTGAAAGAATATTGTATACATAATAAATAAATAAATATTTTTTAAAAAAAAAAACAAGAAACAAGCCAAGCTAAGGCTGAGCAATCATAGCTAAGAATAAGCCTTTGTGTGTGATTTATTTGGGAGCTGGGTAGTGGACCTCTCAAAAAGCCAAAAGAATAAAACATCACACAATGTGGATCTCTGAGTTTAATTCCTGTCTGGTCGACAGAGAGTTCCAGGACAGTCAAGGCTACATAGAGAAACTCTGTCTCAAAAAACAAAAACAAAAACAAACACAATTACATGTTTGAGTGTTTGCCTGCATTTATGCCTATGTACCATGGGAGCGCCTTGTGTCTTTGGAATACAACAGAGGGAAGCAGATTCCCTAGAACTGAAGGTACAGTCAGTTGTAAGCCACCATGTGGATGCCGGGAACCAAAGCCAGTCCTTTGCAAGAGCAGCCAGCGCTCCTAGTGGTTGAGCCGTCTCTCCGGCCTCTTCAGTTTTCTTATTTAGTATTCCACTAAGCACATGCTGTTGGCAGTTCAGCCAAGGCACGCTCAGTCAGAGCATTCTACGTTATATTCATCTTCCTGAGTATAGCTGGAAATAAAGCAGAACAATGTTGCTAACTCCAAGAAGCCAATAGTGGGGAGGGCATAAGGCAGGGTGGCATGTGGGTAATTACAGAAGGACCATGAGGGGACTCTGGGTCACTCTCCAGGAGTAGCTGAGTCTCTCCCGGGGCATCAGGAAGCCACCACAGAGCAGAGGCTCTTTGCACTAGATTCTGACAGATGAGTCAATGTTTATAATGTAGAGAAAGGGTGGCTGTGTTGAGGTACTTCCTCATTGGGACAGCCAGTCTACAAATAATGACATAGAGGCTTACTATTAATTAGAAAAGCTCAGCCTTAGCTTAGGCTTGTCCCCAGCTTAAATCAACCCATATTTTTAAATCTGTGTTTGTTGTGGGCTATTTTGATTGCACTCAGATGACTACTAACCAACCTACATTTCTTAATTATCGTAAACAGGTTGCAATACCAGCCTTTAAGGGCTAGAGCTTTACGTACAATCTTCTACATGGCTTGTTACCTCATCCCCCAACTGCCCATCCTGCTTCTTCCGAGTCTGGCTGGCGACTCCGCCTTTCTTCTTCCCAGAGTTCTCTCTCTGCCTGGAAGTCCCACCTATTCTCTCCTGCCTAGCTATTGGCCATGTAGCTTTTTATTACACCAATCAGAAGGTGCCTTAGGCAGAGACACATCGAGACTGTGTAAATAAATACTCCACAGCATTTTGGGCTGCAGGATGGAATGGAGCTGGATGAGGAAGGCTTAGGGTTGTAAAATACGTCTTGCCAGGCATGTGTTGAACCCTAGGCGGGGTGAGTGAGCTCAAAACTTAACCAGATTTATTTCAATGTCGTTTTCCTAGATTAAGGCTTCCTGTGTTAGATTCCCGTCTGCACCCCTAACCTCTGTTCAGTTCATAGCAAGTGATAGGTGAAGGAGACCCCCACATAGCAGGGGTTCTCACCCAGATCCTGGATTAGGCACAAACCACACCCAAACACCAGTTTTCACAGAGGTTCTTTACTAAGTGGGGAAGAAAAGTTAAAGTGGCTGCTTTCTGACTCCTTAAGAAAAACAGCAGCAAATGGCCTTGCAGGTGTAATTTTTAAGAAGAGAGAAAAGGGAGGCCTGGGTTAGAAGGGGCTAGGATGCGGTGGCATATTTTAAATGGGCATGTTAATTAGGTGAACCAGAAGGGGCTTTTGATTGCTGAACTTCGATACTTTGATGGCTGGACCTTAGTAGTCGGTCTCAGGAGGAGCAAGTGGCCAAATGAGGAATAGACTTTGATGGCTTGGATGTGCTCTAATGGTTTTTAGCAAGACAGAAGGAGTGGAGAGAAGGGCAAGGCCTGCGGGAGCCATGCTCACCACTCAAGCTGGCCAGAGTCCCTTCAGTAGGCACTTATGATAATTTGCTGAGTGAAAGAAAGAAGACAAACATCCCTGTTCTAAACGTACTTCTTTAAGTTATAGGAATTTTTTTTTTTTTTTTTGGTTTTCGAGACAGGGTTTCTCTGTGGTTTTGGAGCCTGTCCTGGAACTAGCTCTTGTAGACCAGGCTGGTCTCGAACTCACAGAGATCCGCCTGCCTCTGCCTCCCGAGTGCTGGGATTAAAGGCGTGCGCCACCACCAGTTATAGGAATTTTTAAAGATGTAACTTTATTTATGTGTTTGTGAGCATGTCTCTGTGTGTGGATGTCATCTGTGTGAACACTATCTGTGTGCAGGGGCTGTTGAATGCCAGAAGAGGGTGTCAGGTCCCCGAGCTAGAAGTAGGGGCATTTGCAAGCTCCCTGACATGGATGCTGAGGTCTGACCTGAGGTTCTTTGGAAGCACTCCTGTCCACGAGGCCCTCTCTCAAGCTCTGAGCTCTACGAATATTTGGACATGAAAATGATCTCATTAAATTGCATATGATACCAAAAGTCTCCAGAGAACTTAAGTATCCAACAGAGGTAGAACAGCTAGAAAAAGCATTGTGTGTTACTACTAAAGCCAGATCCTTTGTACTATTAATAATGATAAAGATTATTGTTATGAATTTAGAAAGGTTGCTTATATTGTGGTATGATATGAAGAAATGACAAGAATAATTATGTAAAATATGAACCATTTATAAACTGCACATATACACATATGTACATGTGAGATATCTGGAGGGGTTTTTGCAAATAAGTTATGGATAACTTCAATTTCATCCATATGGTTATTTACTTTTCCTAATTTCCCCATCTATGTGAAATGTACAACAATAGAAATGTTCTTAGAAAACAAAAGTTTTGTGTAAAAGTGTTTACTGAAAAACCAAGTGTAGGGTTCCGTATCAGAACACATGCACCGTGTGTGTGTGTGTGTGTGTGTGTGTGTGTGTGTGTGTGTGAACAGCCATGAGCATATGATATTTTAGTACTTTACTGCCTGACATCAATTGATGGTTCCCTAATCACTCATTGAATTCCCATGATAGCCCTGGAACATACAGTGAGTGAGAAGCACCTACATACTGTGGTTTGTGACTCAACACCCAAGTTTGCATGGCCAGTACCTGGCTGACCCTAAGCCATCCAAGGCCTCTGCACTTCGAGGACCACGGTCTTTTTCTTTCCTGAGGGAGGCCTAGAGCCATGGTAATATCTCAGGGCTTTTTCCTGTCATCACAGCCTTTGCAAGCGATAGCATAAATGTCCACACAAATCCTTAAGGTAAAAAAAAAAAAAAAATCACATTACAGAAGTCTCGTCTGATGTCAGTAAAAATTCACTGTCTGCATCAACACATGAAAAATGCATGCATTGGGATGCAGTGCCAAGTGCATAGAGCCATTCTCTGCTGTAAAGTGTGAAATAAGATTTGTGTTTGTTAGACGCTCGCGGGCCAGCGAGTCTGGAGCACACAGAGAAGCGGGGACAACAGGAGGATGCTACCTTGAAACAACACAGAAGCAGGGTGCTGAATTCCGAGAGTGGTCCCCTAACCACTGTGGCATGAGCATGTTTGCACACACACACGCACACACACACACACACACACACGTTTTGTTTTGTTTTTTAACAGAATAGTTTTGGGGCTGGGGATGGCTCAGTATTGAAGGGCACTTGCTGCTCCTGCAGAGAACTCAGCTCTGTTCTCAGCACTCATGCTGGGTGGCTCATGATCATCTGTAACTCGCGCTCCAGGAGATCTGACGCCATAGCCCCTTCCGATACCTGCATTCTCGTGCACATATCCATATGTAGGAGCATAAACATACATGTAATTTAAACTTATAAAATCTGGATGTGGTTGTGCACGCCTTTAATCTCAGCATGCAAGAGGCAGAGACAGGTGGATCTGTGTGTTCAAGACCACCCTTGTCAGCAGAGTGAGTTCCAGGACAGCTAGGGCTATACAAACAACAAAAATAATGAAAATAAATCTATTATTATTATTATATTTGAGACAGTGCCTCAATGTAGCCCCGGCTATCCTGGAACTCCCTCTGCAGAACTGGCTGGCTTTGAACTCAGAGATCTGCCTGCCTCTGCCTCATGAGTGCTGGAAGTAAAAGCATATGCCACCAGGCCTGGCTAAAAAAAAAAAAAATTTAAAGAAAAGAATTTGTGTTTATGCTTATATTTGTATAAGGAAATATTAGGGAGGTAGAAATAAAAAATTTCACTTCTCAAAAAGTATTTTTTTAAACACCATTTTTATCTTGAACCATTCAAAAAAACTCAAATTAAGCCAGGCACCCCTGCAATCTGATTGCTTAAGAGGCTGAGGCAGAGAACTGTGAGTTGAAAGCTAGCCAGGGCTTCTGGGATGAAACTGTCTCAAACAAACAAATATCTGGTTGGTTTTAACCCTAAAATTAAAACACTTTAAAATGTAATAAATACAACAAAATGCTCCTTTTTCGCAGTAGGGAATCGGGAATACTTATTCCTTTCTTGGCACATCTGTATTTTCTCCGTGCTTTACACATGTGAGAAAGGAGTTATTTTGAAACAACTTTCAAACTTATTAAAGTCTTTCTACTTATATTTGGAGACAGGCGTTGATTAAGATTTCTGAAGGGTTCCATGGCATCTTGCAGGCTCCTGGAAAGGAAGCCCAATTTTCACCTGAGACTGTTTGCTGCTGCTGCTGCTGCTGCTGCTTGTCAGACTGCAAAGATGCATTCTGAACCAGGCTGCCATTCCCAGAATTCCCTCTGGAATTACAGCCCCAACACCGCTCCGCTCAAAGGTGAAATCAGGTCTTCCATTTCAAAGGGCCATTCCTCCTCTGCCCCAGGCAGACCCAGATAATGCGTAAAAAACAACCCAGGAGGCCCACCTTAAAGGAAATCGAAGGATTTCCAAGTTAAAGTCCAGAGATATTTTCTGGGCCTTTCACTCTTGAGTGGCTGTGAATTTAAAGTATTTTTAACTCCATTCAAGCGCTTTTCCCTCAGGAGATGCATCCCCAGTTTCTCGGCCGAGTTGCCTTGCGTTGTATCCGTGAAATTTGGCTGGGTGTTTGTTGACACATTTTTCTGGGCAAGGCTATTTGAGAAACTGACATTTGCCTAACTTCCTCTCCAGGCAGAAGCTGGTTTTTCTCCCGGGCCCTGCTGGGGCTCCAGTCTCTGTCTTGGAAGTGAAGAATCTGCTTTCGTCTTTACAAGCACGTTCCGATTCCTAGTCTCCTTTTATTTTCCTCTCCTGATTTGACCCAGCCTGGACACTTCCATCCATGCTGTCTTCTCTCCCATGTGAAATGGACCTGCAGGGATCTTTTCAGTTTCGAATCAGGAATCACCTTTGTCACAAGATCACCCAACAACTTCTTCTCCAATTTTTCCCTGTATGTAAGTTTTCCATTCATTAAAGAGGAAATCCATTTTAAATAATAAGGAGGGGCCCGGTATTTGATATTGCAGGACACACAACAACTTCCACATTTTCAAAGCTGACTGATATTTTGGTTTCGGGATGACCAACAACACCCAACACTGGAGTCTACACCTTGTCTAGTCTTTGTGTGTGGGCTGCTTTGAGGCCCTATTGTTTACCCTTTAGTTTCATCTAAGGGAGAAGAATTAAGGAGGATAAGGAAGAGAGAAGGCTAGGTAGACAGAGCAGCACTAAGACAGGCATTTGCCCCAGGGGCAGTAGATGGTCTAAGAAGAGCTTGGCGTTTGTCTTT
The DNA here is from genome assembly GCF_018167655.1 of Microtus oregoni. Lineage (NCBI taxonomy): Eukaryota > Metazoa > Chordata > Mammalia > Rodentia > Cricetidae > Microtus > Microtus oregoni. Next base: position 24,686,222 of record NW_024543088.1, read on the forward strand.
AGACGAAGATTTGCCCTAGCTCTCTGCATCACTTACTGACCAGGTGGTCTGGGCCAGCGTGTTTGTAAAGGTGGAGCTGTTGTAACTGCTCCATGGGCAAATGGGAAGACCGAAGGAAATGGTGGAGGGGAAACCTTTCTGTAATCAGGTTTCCTCAAAAGAACCTAATTATTATCTGGATGTTATAGATCAAGGTTCAGAGCACCCATGAAGGTGCTAAGCCCCAGGAACTACAAAGTGGCCAGTCTTAGGAAGATCTATAATTAAAAGAGGACAAACTGAATAAGGAAAAACACAAAATGGAGGAAAAGGGTACCAGGAAGTACAAACAGGTTAAAGAAAATCCTGTTGCTAAGTAGAATAAAGGGAATGGTGACCTCGGAGCAAGATTACACCTTGTGACAAGGAATTAAAGGAAAAGTGTAGAACCAGGTGTGGTGTGCACACATAGAAGGCAGAGGTCAGGGGATCTCTAAGCTCAAGGCCAGCCTGGTGTACAGAGCAAGTTTCAGGCCAGTGAAGCTTAAGCACTGAAGGAAACCATAGAAAATAGGAAGCTGGTGAAAATGTATTTGAACAAAGGGACCATAGCCCCGGCAAGCAGCACAACTTAGCAGCTTCAGCTATGCTGTTCTGACTTTAGAGTAAATGCTACAAGAAAGAGGTTGTGGGATCTCCCACTGTAACTAAGGAAAGCTGCTGAGGCTGGGCATGTGTCGGGCGTGTCCCTGTCAGAGGCCCAGAGAAGCCATTGTGTGAAGCTGTGAAGGTGAAGCCTGGATCACCTTGGAGACCCCAAGATGTTGGAGATGCCAGAATCGTGGGATACCTTCTAAGGAGAGCTACTAACAGGGAGTGGAACCAGCCCAAGAGAGAGGTGTGTGCTGGATCAACAAAAGAGAAAGGAGTTGGAGATCTGAAGAGCATTTTGACATCAGACCTAGAGATGCCAAGTTTGGAGTTTGCCCAGCTGGTTTTTGGTCTTGCTTTGATCCAGTATTTCCTCACTATGCTTCCTTTCATCATTATTCGAATGGTAATATATATTCTATGGCATTGTATGGTGGAAATATGTGAACTGCTTTTTCATTTTGATTTTACAGGCAGTAAAAGTTAAGTGATTGCCGTGAGTCTCAGGAGAGACTTTGAACTTTTAGTGTTGAGACTGTGATAGATTTTGGGGACTTTTGAAGTTAGACAGGATGCATTTTGCATTATGATAATGGCTACAAGCCTATGGGGGGGGTGTGGTCAGGGAGGAAAATGTCGTGATTTGAATAAGAATGGCCCCATAAGCTCACAGGGAGTGGCACTATTAGGAAGCCTGGTCTTGGAGTAGGTGTGACCTTGTTGGAGGAAGTGTGTCACTAGGAGTGGGCTTTGAAGTTTTAAATGCTCCAGCCAGGCCAACAGTCTCCCTCCCTTCCTGCTCCCTGTCCATCTGGATGCTGAGCTCTCAGCTCTTCTCCAGCACCATGTCTACTGCTCACGGCCTCGCTTCCTGCCACAACAATCATGGACTAAACCTCCAAACTGTCAGCCCCAATTAAATGTTTTCCTTTATAAGAGTTGCCATGGTAGCTGGCTGGTGGGTTCTAAGTCAAGTCAAGCCAATCAGAGTCAAGGAGACTGAGCTCTAACTCGTTCATTCTTTTTTCAGAAGTCTCTTTCTGTGGGGTTTGGAGCTGTGAACATGTGATCCCAGGCTTTCTTGACCCATCGCTATGGACGGCTCAGGCAGAAAGCAGTGCAGAGAGAAGCAGAGATTTCCATGGTAGAGACACAAAATCCTGGTAGTTACCTGAGCGTCTGGTGCTGAGGCTGACCATCATTTCCAACAACAAGTCCTACTCCCAGAAGACTCTGAAAAACAAAACCGTACCCCCATCATCCCCAGGCCAATTATTTGAAATAATGATTTCGTTACAGGTAACGTTCCACATGTGAGTTTGTCCCTGCAGTACCAGCTTTCAACATGGTTGCCCAGCGGTGTAATGATGGAGAAACAACCTTATTTAGGCAGGCCATTAGATCAGAAGCTGCTAAAGACCATTAGGTTAGCCGGGCAGTGGAGGTGTACACCCTTAATCCCAGTACTCAGGAGGCAGAGGCAGGTGGATGTCTGTGAGTTCAAAGCCAGCCTGGTCTACAAAATGAGTTCAAGCACAGTGAAGGGTATTACACAGATTAAAAACAACAACACAACAACAACAAAACCAAACAACCCAAAACATTAGTGATACTTAGTTGGTGAATGGGCTGTTATTATTAAGCAATAGGAGAAGAATTGTATTCATTTATTTCACTATTTCTGGAACTGGCCAGAGGAACTGTTCATCTGCATGGGTACAGGGTGCTGTTTCAACACAGTCGGACCCTGTGCGTGACTCAGGTGCTGAGGCTGTCCATCATCTCAAACACTCAGCTGTCTTTGTGATATGAATGTTCAAAATTCTCTTCTAGCTATTCTAAATAGCCATATTGCTTATGACTAGATTCGCTTGTCTGTAGGGTAGAATACCAGAATGTTCCCCTTCTCTGGCTAAGGTTTTATATGTGTTTAACCCTTATCAACACTCACTGGGGCGGTGGTGGCGCACGCCTTTAATCCCAGCACTCGGGAGGCAGAGGCAGGCGGATCTCTGTGAGTTCGAGACCAGCCTGGTCTACAGAGCTAGTTCCAGGACAGGCTCCAAAGCCACAGAGAAACCCTGTCTCGAAAAACCAAAAAAAAAAAAAAACACTCACTGGCCTCTGGTGGTTCCTATCCCAACCTCTGCATCTCTGATGCTCAGCTTCTTCAGGGTCCACATATCAGTGAAAAGCATGTGACATCTGGCTTTCTTTCTTTCTTTTTTTTTTAAGATATATTTATTACATATACAGTGTTCTGCTTGCATGTATACTTACAGGCCAGAAAAGGGCACCAGATCTCATTACAGATGGTTGTGAGCCACCACGTGGTTGCTGGGAATTGAACTCAGGACCTCTGGAACAGCAGCCAGTGCTCTTAACCTCTGAGCCATCTCTCCAGCCCGTGACATCTGACTTTCTATCTTGGGTTATTTCAGGTAACGTTGTGTTGGAAAAAACTAACAGAATTTCAAATAATTTTTTAAATAGCTGCAGCTGGCAAGATGACTTAGAGGGTGAAGATGGTGGCTACCAAGCTTGATGACAGGGGTTGGATGCCTAGAACCCACGTGATGGAGATGACCAACTCTCACAAGTTGTTCCCTGACCGCCACACACACATGGCCCCCACAACACACCTACAGACACACACACACAAGAAATAAATAAAATGTTCTTGAAAACTTGGCTAGATACTATTCCATCGTGCATCTGTACCACATTTTAAAAAACCTGTTGATCTATAGCTGGACACATTAAAAAAAAAAAAACAAAAGCCTGTTGATCTGTAGCTGGACACCTCAGCTGAGTTCACAGAACAGGTACTTAATGGAACCCAAACAAAGTCATCAATGCCAGCATTCCTGATAGTGACGCCATCTGTAGCTGCCAGTAAGTGATGGGAAGCACACAGTGACACTCCAGGTGCATCCCTGGCAAAAACACTGGACCAGAATCCCAGCATGAGAGGGTATTAGACACACTCAGCTTACAAGACAATCTCCTTAACAACGTGTCTGGGGAATGGCCTGGCATCCAGGAGCTGAAATCATTAAAGAAGGGAGCAGATAGGCACTCACGAGAATTAAAGTCAAGTGCTGATTAGTGCCCATGGTGCTATTATTTTCTGCTTTTCATGGGTTTGAAGTTGTTATAAGTCCGAACTGATGAAATGAAATACGTGTTCACAAAGTACATGCTATACGGTATCTCAAATGATAGCATATATACTGTGCCTTCAGTTACAGTCCTTTCTATCAGCTCATACTAGGAAATGTTTGTTATAATTATAGCTGATACTCATTTCAGATGATAATAAGATTCTGCACCTTCTATTAACAAAAAATAAGATTATATGCTAGCTGCTTGGCTAGTTAGTTTCAGCTGTATATACCTTTCTTTTTCATTAAATACATGGGAAATTTAATCACAATGTCTGATGAAATTAAAGAGGCTATTTTGGCTTTTTAAATGAATAACTTAATTGCATTATTCCCAAAAGCTCACCACCAGAATTCACAACCCACGGGAACACCCATTTGTCAAAGAGGTACCTTCCTTTTGGCATCACCGGTCACATGAATAATAACCCATAGCACAAAGGACTGGAGAGATGGCTCAGTGGTTAAGTGCTCTGGCTGCTCTTCCAGGAGACTAGGGTTCGATTCCTAGTGCTCACATATGGCTCACCATTGTATGTAACTCCAGTTCCACAAGACCTAACATCTTTTCCTGACCACTCTAGGCAAAACACCCATACACATAAAATGAATTAAAAATAAATAAAAAATGATAACCCACGGCTTGAGTTAGTTCTACAGTTTGGATAATTGTAATGAGGTCACCACTGTCATCTTGTGTTGGCAAGTTGATAGATGAATTATATTTCTTCTCAATCAGGTTTATCTGCTTTAATAATCTTTTTTATTTATAAGGTCTCACTGGGTATTGTTTGAACTCATTCGTGATCCTCCTGCCTCATCAGTCTCCTGAATGCTGGTCTTCCGTGCGCGCACAGTGGCGCTCTGCTCTTCTGTAGTATTTCATATGGCAGGAGCTACAAAAGACACCGCTCCACCTGATGACACTGCCATTCCTTCCCTCTCTTTTGGCATCTCCTCATCCTGTTCCTTCTTCCGCCCCGCGGACTCTCTCTAATCTCGCTTCCTGCTAACCTGGAAACACCTTCTTCCTCATACACTATTTCAGGAGCTTTAGGAGTTCCGGAAACTTCTGAAGCAAAGTTGCCTTCAGTACCTCAGAGAACATTCTTCTAGTTCGTGAGGTGGCCAGTGGGCTCCTGAACACCATCTGGGTAAGCATCCCCTTCACCATGTCTGACCTACTCTAAAACATAAACCTTGTGGGCCCAGCCGCCCCCAGTAGATTTAACACCCAGTTCCCTATCCAGCTTGAACCACTGGAACTCTCTTCCCTTGGATCTCAGCAAAGTAGCCATTTGCTGTGAAACGGCGACCCCAGGGTTGATATATTGCTTCATCTCTATGCATCGCCTCTCCTTTTGCTTAAACTGAAACAACACACTGTCCAAGGCCCTTTCTTACCAGGAACTCTGGCGAAGCACAGAGTTTTAACACTGGAACTCTCAAATAAGACTGGACATTGTGAATGTAATTCTTACCTGATAATTGCTCTTGTTCTATATAGTTTTACTGGGTTAGAGTTAAAACATTTTCTTTTCATTTAGACAAAAAGGAGGAAATAATGCGGAATAATCTTTTTGTACACTGTGAAGATGTTAATAAAAAACTGAACAGCCAATAGCTGGGTAGGATTTCCAGACTCAGAGGATTCTGGGAAGAGAGGTGGAGTCACCAGCCAGATATGGAGGAAGCAGCATGTAGATCAGAAAATATGGCTTAATTAAGTTATAAAAGGCAGTTAGAAACAAGCTTAAGCTATTGGCCCAGCTTTTATAATTAATAATAAATCTCCATGTCACTTTTTTAAAAATATTTATTTATTATGTATACAATATTCTGTCTGTCTGTATGCCTGCAGGCCAGAAGGGGGCACCAGACCCCATTACAGATGGTTGTGAGCCACCATGTGGTTGCTGGGAATTGAACTCAGGACCTTTGGAAGAGCAGGCAATGCTCTTAACCTCTGAGCCATCTCTCCAGCCCTCCATGTCATTTTTTTTCGTGAGCTGGTAGCCCAAAAAGAAACTACATGCTCAGACTCTTCATATTGCATGCATGTGCGCGCTCGTGCACGCGAACACACACACACACACATACACACACACACACACACACACTTTGCAAAAAATCCAAGTGGCAATAAAGCCTGCTGAAGACCACCAGCAGGCAGGAACATAATAGTTTAAAAATGTGAGCCTGCCATCCCATGCTGTCATAAATGTAATTAAATTCACTGTTTTCCGTAAGATGATAAATTTTCTGTGTCCATCTTATTATCTGTCTCTTTAAGGAGGGGATAGAGTGTAAAAGGGCAGGAAGAAGGGAAGGGAGATGGAGAAGAGGCAAAGATGCATCTTCAGTAAGAAAGATTGGAAGGAAAAAGACAGTATGTTTTGGATAAGAAAGGATTTTGTGGGTGGGTTTGGTAGTGCATGTCTTTAGTCCTGGTGCTCATGAGCCAGAGGGAGTGGGCAGGCAAGGCTATAGTGCGATGAAAAAATGAGAGAGAGAGAGAGAGAGAGAGAGAGAGAGAGAGAGAGAGAGAAGAGGGAGGAAGGGAGGGAGGAAACCTGTGTGGTAAAATAGATTTGGGTCCTAAGGCGAAACTGACTGGATTTTTCCACAGTGGGAAAGTAAAGACGATGACACACCGGAAGTCCTAGTAAGTCACAGGTCTGTGAAGAGTAAAACTTAGGCCTTAGTGAAGGTGAATACAATTCAGTACAAGGTTATAAACCTAAAATCTAACTCTCTGGTTAAGCTATGAGGTTTTCTCATAGTTTGTTCTTGGTCACATGTATAAGAGTTGGCTTTAAAATATTGTTTGTGCCAGGCGGTGGTGGCACACACCTTTAATCCCAGCACTTGGAAAGCAGAGGCAGGCGGAGCTCTGTGAGTTTAAGGCCAGCCCGGTTTACAAGAGTTAGTTCCAGGACAGCTAGGACTGTTACACAGAGGCCCTGTCTCGAAAAGAAAAAATGTTTGTATTTATCGAGATAATTATTTATATTTCTAATAACCTTGTCAGGCTTAACTAATGGGGAAATTGAGTCTTAATGAAATTTGTTTTTAATTAAAATTCTCTTTGTTTTTGTCTCAGCTTTACCTAACTGTTAACACAAAAGTTAAACCTAAAATCCATTTTCTCCTCAATGCTGGTAAAACTATCCTGGCTATTGAACAATCTAAGCTTGGGGGTCTAAGTCAAAAACAGTCAAGATTTTGGCCTTTTGACCTCCAAAGTCAACCAGGACCCTGGGATGATGAATCTCTAACAGGGCTTTGCAGCTCCAGGAAGTCACTTGCCTTTTGGCTTAGAGAGCCATGGAGACTCCGGAGGTGGGACTCTGGCCAGTGTGCACCCATACAGAGAGGAGAGTCCCCTGTGCCTTTATGGAAGCCACATCTTCAGCAAGACTGGCCCGTCCCAAGGGATGGCACAACTCATAGAGAAAATTAAGGAGCCTAAGAATTCCTCATAAGTCCCTAAGAGTAACCCTGAGGGGTCTTGACTGACTTTTACAGTTACGGGAAATGGTTATATTCTGGTCATTTACATGGTATTAAACATGCAGTAGGAACATATGATGAAAGAATAAAATAATTGGTATTATTAATAACAAAATTTCAGAGTCTGGAGAGGCAGTTCAGCAGTTAAAAGCACTTGCTGCTCTTGCAGAGGGCCTGACACCCTTGCTAAGGGGCTCACAATTCTAACTCCAGACCTAGGGGCTCTGATGCCTGACTGCATTTCCATGTACATATTTATGTGTGGATACACACCTACACATGATTCAAAACAAAAATAAACACACATTTCTCTTTCATTACATGTGTATGAGTGTTTCCCTACATGCATGTATGTTCACCATGTGCACACAGTACCCTCAGATGTCAGAAGATGGAATCAGATCCCCTGTAACTAGGGTTACAGGTTGCTTCCTATTGGAGTTACAGATACCCTGTAACTGAGGTCACAGACTGTTGTGAGCCTCTGTCCCTCCAGAACTGGGATTAAAAGGCTGTACCACCACTCCCAGCTTGTGGGGGACATTTCAAAGTCAAATCTCAGCTCTCATAAAAATCTTTTAAAGATAGTCTATTCTTCTGCCATAATTAATTGTCTGGATCTGAGTAAAGAAAAAAAAGCCAGTTCTCTGTTTGATGTCTCCTCTTTGACTGAGGAGAAAATCTCTATCGTACCCGGGCTTATCATTCATCCCCAGGCTAAGCACGCAGGCCTGTTAAGCCCCAGTCTTCAAGACAGATCCTTAACTCCACCTGTGCATCTCAGACTCCGGGGACCCCTGGAACATCACTGGACAACTGGCACACACTAACTGGACATTTTAAAGCCTGTCTTCTATTTTGCTTCTGCCTCACAGGGACTTTAAATACAGACATAGACACACAGAAGATAGGTGGAGCTGTCAGGCAGAGAGTATAAATAGAAGGTGAACTCTGGAAGAGAAGGAGCGAACAAGAGAGAACCAGGAGAGGAGGATGTCAGGGGGCCCCTCCCTGCCTCTCCCCTTCCCTTCTACCCTCTCCCATGGTCCCCAATGCTCCCAATTTACTCAGGAAATCTTGTCTTTTTCTACTTCCCATGTAGATTAGATCTGTGTATGTCTCCCTTAGGATCCTCATTGCTGTCTAGGTTCTCTGGGACTGTGAATTGTGGGATTGTAGGCTGATTTTCTTTGCTTTATGTCTAAAAGTCACTTATGAGTGAGTACATGTGATATTTGTCTTTTTGGGTCTGGATTACCCCACTCAATATGTTTTCTAGATCCATTCATTTGCCTGCAAATTTCAAGATGTCACTATTTTTTCTGCTGTGTAGTACTCCATTGTGTAAATGTACCACATTGTCCTTATCCATTCTTCGGTCAAGGGGCATTTAGGTTGTTTCCAGGTTCTGGCTATGATAAACAAAGCTGCTATGAACATAGTTGAGCACATGTCCTTGTGGCACAATTGAGCATCCTTTGGATATATACCCAAAAGTGGTGTTGCTGGGTCTTGAGGAAGATTGTTTCCTAACTTTCTGAGAAATCACCACACTGATATTCAAAGGGGCTGTACCAGTTTGCAATCCCACCAGCAATGCAGTAGTGTTCCCTTTACCCCACAACCTCTCCAGCACAAGTTATCATCAGTGTTTTTGATTTTGGCCATTCTTTCAGGTGTAAGATGGAATCTCAGAGTTGTTTTGATTTGTATTTCTCTGATGGCTAAGGATGTTTTAGACTCTTTTGTTGAGAGTTCTCTGCTTAGGTGTGTATTCCTTTTTTAAAATTTGATTGTTCTTTTGATGATCAATTTCTTGCACTCTTTGTATATTTTGAAGATCAGTCCTCTGTCTGATGTGGGGTTGGTGAAGATCTTTTCCCATTCTGTAGGCTGCCATTTTGTCATGTTGACCATGTCTTTTGCTTTACAGAAGCTTCTCAATTTCAGGAGACCCCATTTATTATTTGATGCTTTCAGTGTCTGTGCTGCTAGGGTTATATTAGGAAGTGGTATCCTGTGCCATTGCATTCAAGTATACTTCCCACTTTCTCTGCTTTGAGGTTCAGTGTGGTTGGCTTTATGTTGAGGTCTTTGATCCCATGGACTTAACTTTTGTGCATGGTAATAGATATGGGTCTATTTTCATTCTTCTACATGTTGATATCCAGTTATGCCAGCACCATTTGTTAAATATGGTTTTTTCCATTTGACATTTTTTGCTTCTTTGTCAAAAATCAGGTGTTCAAAGGAGTGTGGATTAATATCTGGGTCTTCAATTTGGTTCCATTTGTCTTCCTGTCTGTTCTTATGTCACTACCAGGCTGTTTTCAGTACTGTCGCTCTGTAGCAAACTTTGAAGTTAGGGACTGTGATGCTTTCAGAAGTTCTTTTATTGTACGGGATTGTTTTGGCTAGCCTGGGTATTTTGCTTTTCCAAATGAAGTTGAGTACCATTCTTTTGAAATGAAGAATTTTGCTGTGATTTTGATGGGCATTGCATTGAATCTGTAGACTGCTTTTGGTAATATTGCCATTTTTACTATGTTAATTCTACCTACCCCAAAGCATGGAAGATCTTTCCATTTTCTGGTGTCTTCTTCAATTTCTTTCTTCAAAGATTTAAAGTTCTTGTTATACAGGTCTTCCACTTGTTTAGTTAGAGTTACTCTGAGATATTTTATGCTATTTGTGGTTATTATGAAGGGTGATGTTTCTCTGATTTCTTTCTCAGCCCATTTATTATGTGTGTAAAGGAGGGCTACTGACTTTTTTGAGTTAATCTTATATCCTGCTACATTACTGAAAGTGTTTATGAGTTGTAGAAGTTTCTTGGTAGAATTTTTGGGGTTGCTTATGTAAGCTATCATATCATCAGCAAATAGTGAGAATTTGGCTTCTTTTCCAATTTGTATTCTTTTGATCTCCTTTTGTTGTCTTATTGCTCTAGCTAGGACCTCAAGAACTATATTGAATAGATATGGAAAGAGTAGACAACCTTGTCTTGTTCTTGATTTCAGTGGGATCACTGTGAGTTTCTCTCCATTTAGTTTGATGTTGGTTGTTGACTTGCTGTATATTGCCTTTATTACGTTTAAGTATGTTCCTTGTATCCCTGTTCTCATCAAGACCTTTATCATGAAAAGAAAAAGACCTTTATCATGAAGGGATGATGTATTTTGTCAAAGGCTTTTTCAGCATTTAATACGATTATCATGTGGTTTTTATTTTTTAGGTTGTTTATATGGTGGATTATGTTGACAGATTTTTGTATATTGAACCATTCCTGCATCTCTGGGATGAAGCTGACTTGATCATGATGGATGATGGTTCTGATGTGTTCTTGTATTCAATTTGCCAGAATTTTATTGAGTATTTTTGCACCAATGTTCATGAGTGAGACTGGTCTGTAATTCTCTTTCTTAGTAATGTCTTTTTGTGGTTTGGGTATCAGGGTAATTATAGTTTCATAAAAAGAGTTTGGCAATGTTTCCTTTGTTTCTATTGTGTGGAACAATTTGAGGAGTATTGGTGTTAGTTCTTCTTTGAAAATCTTATAGAATTCTGAGCTGAAACCATCTGGTTCTAGGCTTTTTTTGCTTGGGAGACTTTTGATGACTGTTTCTATTTCTTTAGCAGTTATAGGTCTATTTAATTTGCTTATCTGGTCTTGATTTAATTTTGGTAACTGATATTTATTCAGAAAGTTGTCCATTTCCTTTAAGTTTTCCAATTTTTTGGAGTACAGGTTTTCAAAATATGACCTAATGATTCTCTGAATTTCCTCTGTGTCACTTGTTATGTCCCCCTTTTCATTTCTGATTTTGTTAATTTGAATATTTTCTCTCTGCTTTCTTAAAGAAACAACTCTTTGTCTCATTGATTCTTTGTATTGTTTTCTTTATTATTATTTGGTGTGGGAGGTCCTTCTGTATATGTGTTGCTTTTATTGGTTAATGAATAAAGAAACTGTTTTAGCCTGATAGGGTAGAACAGAGTTAGGCAGGGAGAAGTAAGCTGAATGCTGGAAGAAAGGAGGCAGAGTCAGAGAGATGCCATGGAGCCGCCGCCAGAGTCAGACATGCCCAAACTTTGCTGGTAAGCCACGGCCTCATGGCAATATACAGATTAATAGAAATGGGTTAAATTAATATAAGATTATGCAATAAGAAGCTAGAGCTAATGAACCAAGCAGTGATTTAATTAATACAGTTTCTGTGTGATTATTTTGGGTGTAGGCTCGCTGGGCACCCGGGCACCAACAAGTGGCTCCCTCCTCTAACACTATTTTGTTGATGTTAGCTCTCAATTTGATTTTTCCTGCAGTATAGTTCTCCTGAGTGAATTTGCTTCCTTTTGTTCTGGAGTTTTCAAATGTTCTGCTAATTCACTAGTGTGGGATTTTTCCAGCTTCTTTATGTAGGCATTTAGTGTTTAGCTGGTATTTTTATACACCAATAGATAACTACTACAAACATCAAAGTTTTTTTTGAAATGAGCATCTTGATATTGAAATGATTTTGAAACCAGCAGATTAAATGGTGTCCTGGAGATATAATCACAAGCACAGTGCATAGTAATTGTTCTCACGCTTGAATGCACATTCGAATCACCTGCTAAAACACAGATTGTTGGGCCTCAGAGGGTTTGGGTTTATTATTATTTACTTTATATTCATACAAAGGTATTTCCATGTTGCTCAGGCTAGCCTTAAACCTGTAACCATCAGGCCTCAGCTTCCTATGTACTTTGGCCAGGTCCAGCATCTCCCTAGAGTTTCTGATCCCTCATGTCTGGGATTGGAGGGTCTGTCCTCTAACAAGCTGTTTTGGATATTACTGGGACCTCTTTGGAATCTTCCCTTTGACAATCAAACATGTAGAGTCATTTGGTAGCTATGTTCTGGTGATGACTCTTTGGTATACTCCCCAGAAGTCCAATTTCTTATTTCAACAAAATTGAGGAAGGACCTAGAAGAGCTATGAACTGGTAAATCATTAAGAGCAGTTCCTGCATGAGAGGACACTTGTCCAGCACATGGAAAGGTCTTTATTTCCATCCCCAAGACAAAAAAAAAAAGTTTGTGTTAAAAATTTTGCATGTGAATTTTAGCATATGACTTGAGAAGTCATCCAATCCTGGGTGGCATCATTGTTAAACATGCACACGGTAGGGATGGAGAGATGGCTGGGCCTGCAGTTGAGAGCACTTGCTGCTCTTCCAGAAGACCTGGGTACAGTTCCCAGCACCCACATGGTGGCTCACAAACATCTGTAACTCTAGTTCCAGGGGATCTGACACCCTCTAATGACCTCTGCAGGCACCAGGTGACAGACATACGTGAAGGCAACAAACTTACTGTCTTAGGGTTTCTGTTGCTGTGAAGGACACCATGACCACGGCAACTCTTAAAAAGAAAACGTTTAATTGGGGCAGCTCACTTGTAGTTTCAGAGGTTCAGTCCATTATCATCAGGATGGGCAGCATGGTGGTGTGCTTGCAGACATGGTGCTGGAGAAGCTGAGAATCCTACATCTTGCAGGCAATGTGAAGGTGACTGAGATATTGGGCGGTTATCCTGAGCAGAGGCAACCTCAAAGCCCACCCCACAGAGACACACTTCCTTCAACAAGGCCATACCTCCTAATAGTGTCACTCCTAGAGCTTATGTGGGCCAATTACATTCAAAATACCATACTTATACACACACACACACACACACACACACACACACACACACACACACACTTTTTTTCTAACTGAACAAAGTGTGTTAGAGAGGGTAAGCCGAACTGCCATTATTCCTTAACTAGCTCTTGATGAGCATGTGGTGAAACCCAGGTTTCTTCCATCTCAGGGCTCCACCATGCATGGGGTCCCACCATCTACATTCAAATGGAAAGACACTTTCATCTTAATAGCGCTATACCATAGATAACACATCTTGTTTTATCTTTAACTAGAGAGAAGTGGCTAACATGACCACTGAGTCCAAACTGAAGAAACCATGAAGTAATTTGCATAGGAGAAGTAATTTGCGTAGGAGAAGTAATTTGCTTAGGAGAAGTTCCATAGGAGGACTCGCTGAGCTCCCAGGCCTTGAGAAGCAGGAGTGGCTGTCCCCGAGCCTAGAGAAAGCAGGGCTCAGAAGAGGAGAGGACGTAGGAAGAGCCCCTACATTGCTTTTCAAGATTCAGACTTCACGGGAGAGGTGTCTTTGAGGGTCAAAGGTTACCACTAGTCTTAGCCATTTGTGAGAAGGACTCAAAGAGCCCAGAAGAACAGCAAGAGGTTGGGTTGGAGCCCGCTGCAGTGAAAAGGTACAGACTGAAGTCAGCCTAGGGGACAGGCACGTAGCCGTGTGGGAGACGCTGACTTCCACTTGTCCTGTGGAGTCAAACAGCATCTAACTCTTTCAGCAACCATGTGTTAACAAAGTGCTTCCCATCACAGAAGACTAAGGAGACCTGATGTGTTGGGGTTAATCAGGTAGCTATGACTGGCTGCCCACACAGCCCGTCTTTGGTTATTTGGTCCCTAGCTCCTCCAGAGACCAATGCATGCTACACAGATTACAGACTCCACCAGGAATTAGACTGTTAATAAAGATTGTTTGGTACAGCTCCAAGGTCCAGGTAAGTAAAGCCTGTCTTATCACACAGGATATCCCAGGGGCTTAAAGACTATTTTCTGGGAGCCAGGTAGGGGCAAACCTTTGTGGAATGTGCAGTGTTTAGACAATGCAGAATGAGTTAATCCGTTACTGACCAGAGGGCATGAGTCCAGTTTACTCAAGACCCAAAGTGCCTTGCTGGTGGAATCTGCTAGAAACCCACCATGATGGGTATTGGGGGACGCTATGAGGAACTCTGTTATAAACCTGCCAGGGAAGGAAGTGCTGGGTGCTTTTGGACACTGTGCACGGCAGGAGCCAGGCACTGAAGGGCCAGCGAGCTTCACAGGAGTCAGAAGCACTCTGCTCCAAGGCCACTCAAAACCAGTTACCGTCTGTGCACTTATAGCAGCCAGGTCTTGGAGAAGCTGGACTATTGCAGGGTCGTGCACATGGGAAGAAAATCCTTTTTGTTTAATATCGCTCCGGCATCTTCTCCTGACATAGCCAATCACTAAAGGAAAACATTTGAAGGTCTAAAGGACTCAAGCAATTTCAGGGATGCAAAAAAAAGGGGAAAAATGATGCATTTGAGTTGAGAAATCATATCTTAATAATAGTCACAGCTGCATTGCAAAGGATGCTGGGAAGCATAAGGTAGTTGTGCATCTGGCTACAGTCTTACTACTAACTAAGCAGAAGAAAACTCTTCCTTTGGATATTTTCGCTACTTGCCTCAAAACTGCTAAGTCAGAATAGAACCGACATGAAGTCCGGTATCATTCTTGCAACAGGCTAATGGGAAAGCAGTAACTGTCCCATTGAGCTCACGGAAATATTCATTTATAAAATTTTTGTTTAATAATTGTGTGTCCGATTTGGTTATATCTTTGCTTTTGAACTTATAATCACAGACACTCAATCCAACATGATTTTAAAAATATAAGGCCTTATTGTCAAATAAATATAATTTTAAAAAATACTTAATTAAAAATTTTACTGGTTTGTGTGTATGTGTGAACCACATGTGGGCAAGTGGCTGATGAACAAAAGAGGCAGAACCTTGCACACAAATCTTTAATGTCTGAGGGAACAACGATGCTCACGTTCCATGTCCACTGAGTTAGCTATTTTGAAAATATATTTTTAAACATTTTGTTTATTTATCGTGTGTATGGATATTTTGCCTGCATTTGTCTGTGTGCCACATGTGTGCAGGTCAGAAGACCCCCTGGGCCTGGTGTTGTAGACAGTTATGAGCTGCCGTGTGGATGCTAGGAGTTGAACCCAAGTCCTCTGGAAGAGCAGCCAGGGTTCTTAACTGCTGAGCCATCTCTCTAGCCCCTTAGTTAAGAATTTCTGCTTTAGAGATAACACAGTTAGCCAGACAGATACGTTCTGCTTTCGTGGAGTTTCTACTCTGCTGGGAAAAACAGTCAGCTAATCTCGCACATGGGTGAAAAATTAATCAGTGAGAAGTTCTACTTTACGAAGCACTAACCACTGGAAGCAGCAAACAACATGGGATTAATCAGTGTTTTGCAAGACGGCAGAGTATCTTCTCCTTGGGTGAGGTGTGGTCACGTGGACTTTATGGTGGTTAGAGGTCAGGGCTGGAGGTGTTGTAACATTGTGGGTCCCAGGACTTGGGAATGTCCAGGCTGGACAGGAAGGAGACAGCTACAGTTAACATTGTTACAGTGCGCATGTAACAATGATCTAAACCAGCATACCGACCTTCAGCCCTGTTTAGCTTTCTGATTTCTATTACTATATCTTAGTTTGTCTATTTCAGACTTCATGTAAATAGAATTATACACTATTGTTTGCCATTTATATGTTTTTAAGTTACTCTGTTTTTAAGATGACCCAGGTGCATGGTGCATAGTTCACACTTTGCAGACAGAGGATCACTTGGCAGTGAAACCACAACTTCTTTGTCTGTGGGGATGCCCTGAGCTTTAAAAACAAAAACCCATCACTCAGTACATATGGAAAAGAGGTTGTGTGGAACAAGAGCGGGGGTGGTGGGACCTGCTAAGTGCTGCCCACAGCGGGCCAGGCGGACTGAGTTCTAAGACTGGCAGAGATAGGTCTGGGAGCTATTCAGGAGGTAAAATTGACAGCACTTGGTTCCAGGTGTTTCATCTTGGTTGGTGTTGACACTTGGCTTCATTTTGTGATTGCTTTATTCCCAGCAAATGGGGCTCTTAGACATGTTCTATGGAATAGCACGCAGTCATTAAAAACAGTGGTGTACAGTAAGAAGTTTTTCAATCTTTACGTGTGTATATGATACGTATTATGTATGTGCAAGGGGCTACAAGCGTGTCACAGCACATTTCTGGAGATCAAAGATCAAAGTATAAACGTGGGTGTTAGTCCAAACCTCTATCTTGCTTGAGACTAAAGCTGCCCACCTCAGGCCCTGTTTTTTTTTTTTTTTTTTTTTTTTTTTTTGGTTTTTCGAGACAGGGTTTCTCTGTGATTTTGGAGCCTGTCCTGGAACTAGCTCTTGTAGACCAGGCTGGTCTTGAACTCACAGAGATCCACCTGCCTCTGCCTCCCGAGTGCTGGGATTAAAGGCGTACACCACCACCGCCCGGCACCCAGGCCCTGGTTTTTGTCAGACAAACCAGCTGATGGACTTCCAGAGATTTGCCGGGAGTTCTGGGATGACAGATAAATGTGATTCCACATATGACTTCTGGGGACTTGAACTCAGGCCTCAAGATTGTCTGAGAGTTTTACCCACTGAGCTTTATGACTAGAAAGATCTTAAAATAGTTTATTTAAAAAATAAGTTACATGATGGTGTACAATGTAGTAGTGGCCAATTTTGTGCTTTAAAAAGTTAATTAATGAACTGGGTGGTGGTGCACGCCTTTAATCCCAGCAATTGGGAGGCAGAGGCAGACAGATCTTGGTGAGTTCAAGGCCAGCTTGGTCTACAGAGCGAGCTCCAGGATAGCCAAAGTTACAGAGAGACCCTATCTTGAAAAACAAAGAAAAATAACAAAAAACCAAAACCAAACCAAGCTAAATGATGATCAGTGTGCATGTCTGTAGGTAAGCATACGCCATGGCACGCATGGAGTGGGCAGTGGACAGTGGGGAGCTGATTCACTCCTACCAGGTGGGTTCTGGGAATTCAACTCAGGTCATCAGGTTTGGCGGCAAATGCCTTCCCTGAGCCATCTTGCCTGCCCAACCTTGTATATTTTAAAAACAGTGCTGAGAAAACAGAGCGCTGGTGTCAAACACGACCTCCAGTTTGAATTTTCAAAGCGGTTTTAAATTTTGGCTATAGATTCTTCGAATTTTCCACAAAGAACACATGCTAATTATAAGCTATGAAGAAGGTAATTACAAACATTTAATGTTCCAAAATTTGGAATGTGCTCTAAGAACATAAAACAAGAATAAACAGAACCCCACGGGGCGGGAAGGTGCTAGCAACAGCAGCCTGCTCTTTCCTCTTCCTTCCCCAGAAAGCTTTCTACTCTATGAACTGGTGGGCAAGGATCCTACCACTCATTCAGAAGTTGTGCCTGGAGGCAGCAGGACGTGCAAGAAGCTGAGCTGAGTTCAAGCCAAGGTTTTGAAATCCATGGGGCTTCCCCTGGCCTTAACTCCAACTCTGAGTTCCAGTAGTCCTGAGCTGTTATGTCTGCCATCCCAAGGAACGTCCTGTACAAGTCAACCCGGACTATCTTGCTATTCCGGCCTCAATCCTCTTCTGTCACGTTAGAAGCATGCAGAAAGCGGAGCCTGCCTTCCTCCGGAAGATGCTTCCTGGCTACCCTCCCTTCCCTGCCCCAGGTTTCCCAGTCTCCATTGCTGACTCTTGTTCTCCTATGTGGTAGTTGTGGCGTATCAGAACATCCAGCTTCTCGATCTATGCATATTCCTGTAAGGATTCCATCCAGTCTTGGCTCTTAGCACTCCCATACGCACTTCTAATTCCTAGCTCCCGCTTGGAGTTCCTTCCTTATCTCCAGACTCGGCAGCCCAGCTGATGTCCATCCCCCCCCCCCCCCCGCCGGACTTTTTCTCCCCTAATTTATTATTTTATGTGTATGACCGTTTCGCCTACGCGACTGTATGTATGGGCACTGTGTGCATGCCTTGTGCTCTTGAAGATGGTGCCAGAGCCCTGGAACTGGAGTTATGGGCCGTTGCTAGGAACCACGTGGGCACTGGGAATTGAACTCAGGTATTCTGCGAGAGCGGCCAACGTTCTTCACCGCTGAGTTGCCCATCTGATTTCTAATGGGTGCATTAGTTAAGTATGTCCCGGGTGGAGGCCCGCCCTTCCTCAAACCCAAATCATTTCTTCTCAAGTTTATTTCTAGGTTTCAGTCCACAGCAACTTCAGCCTGCCATGGCCCAGACCTTGGAGCTGTAATTAAATATCCTTTGTCCCAACAACCTTCCGAAACTTACTGGCTCCAACTTAAACCTGCATCTGGGTCTGCCTCCTCCTGCCCTGTCTTCTGCGTCCAGCTGAAGGTTTGGTTTTCTTGCTTCCTCCCTTTCCCTCTGCAGTCCCTTTCAATTTTACAAGTCAAAGAGGTGGCTCCCGAGCTCAGGTAATTCTTTTTTTTTTATTGGTATTTATTGAGCTCTACATTTTTCTCTGCTCCCCTCCCTGCCTCTCCCCTCCCTCCTTCAATCCTCCCCCCCCCCAAGGTCCCCATGTTCCCAATTTACTCAGGAGATCTTGTCTTTTTATACTTTCTGCTTCCCATGTAGATTAGATCTATGTAAGTCTCTCTTAGTGTCCATTGTTGTCTAAGTTCTCTAAGATTGTGGTTTGTACGCTGGCTTTTTTTGCTTTATGTTTAAAAACCACCTATGAGTGAGTACATGTGATAATTGTTTTTCTGTGTTTGGATTACTTCATTCAAAATAATGTTTTCTAGCTCCATCCATTTTCCTGCAAAATTCAAGATGTTATTTTTTTCTGCTGTGTAGTACTCCATTGTGTAAATGTACCACATTTCCTTATCCATTCTCCTGTTGAGGGGCATTTAGGGTGTTTCCAGGTTCTGGCAATAGCAAATAAAGCTGCTATGAACATAGTTGAGCACATGTCCTTGTGGCACGATGCTCAGGTAATTCTTTTTTTTTTTTTTCAAGAATATCAACAGCAACTTTATTTATAATAGATACACATGCCCACAGCTATTATCAGCAAAAGGCTAATGTAAACATAAATCATGGCATATATCAAAAGCTTATTCTCAGAAATAAAGGGGAAAAAAGCTGAAGATCTACAGATATTCAAATCTTAAAACCATCAAGCTAAATAAGGAAGAGTTGTAAAGAAATATAAAAGCTGTATTGTTTATCCTCTAATGAATATTTAAATTTGTTATTACGTTTATTTAGTGTTTGGGGGAGAGCACAAATGCCATGGTGTACCCAAAGAGATCAGAGGACAATTTCTAATGTTGCTTCTCTCCTTCCACCATTTGGGTTCCAGGGATCAAATTCAGCTCAGGTAATTCTTAACAGCTAAGAACAACGCAAACCCTAGCGTTCTGAATGAGCTGCCCATGGGGCAGAGGCGTTGCTCCTCAGTTCTCCCTGTGGACCGCCCAACTCTCACGTGGCAATGCAGTCCGGGCCCCACACCCCCAGCCAGCTCCGATCCACTTTCAGAGTTCTACCTGGTACCGGTTTTTTCAAGCCTTTGCTCAGTCATGTGGTCTTCCTTAACCTCAAGATTTAAAGCTGCAGCCTTCCACCCCACTTTCACAGTCTCCCCCACCCCCTCACGTCTTCTGGCAAATGCTAGCGCTTGTTTATTCCCTTTGCCCTTTCTGGTTCCTTTGCCACATAAGGTCCCAAAGACCAGGATTTGTGTTTGCTTTCCCTCAGCTACACACCCCCGAGCAGCCCCTGCCAAGGGGTGCTGCTGTTTACAGGACACTGCCAGTCAGTGTGTCGCGTGTTCGAGTTTCGGCTGGGGAAATATTCTGTCGGTGGTCGGAGAGCTGCGAAAGGACTGGGTAGGCTCCACTGTGATTCTCCCAGACTCAAGTGTCATTCCCATAATCGGCAACCTGCACATCATTGAGTGATGAAAAGCAGACGCATTCCCTGTCACTATGGAGACAAGAACATCCGGGAGAAGCCTACTCGGAGTTTAAGGGGCAACACGGAGGACGCCACGGATGCTCTGCGACCACCTGAATGAGCCACACCGGCCAGCAGTTCCCAGCACATCAATCCCTGCACGACTTTCCTGGTAGACAGCACACAAGGTGTTGATATCCTGGTGTTAACACGAACTAAACAGGGGTAAAGGTTAGTGGGTAACTGTGCAGCATCGAGTCACGATGGTCAGATGATGTTGGAATAGTGTTTGAGTACGAGCTGGGAAGGGGAGCAGTAAACCATCTGGAGGGTCATCTTTCGTATTACCATGCAGGCCACAAAGCAACCTTGAACCCGAAACTGCTGTTTCTAAAGCCTTTAGTAGTAACTACACCCAGTAGGTGCTTAGACAATGAACGGCACATGCTTGAACGGAGAAGGGCACTATATAAAGGTGGAGCAATAATATTCTGAACTGTTCCGTTTACCCTCAGCCCCAAGTACACATACACCTTAAATTCCTTGGGAAAGGCCTCCTCCTCCCTTCCTCCTAGGAGTTCAGGGAAGGAGCCCCTCACCAGTGCCTTCACTGACCCGGGATGCCCTCCAAGATCTGAGTTGGGGACAGAACCTAGGCACCCAGCCTCCCAGAGTCTAGTCTGGCGTCTCCGGTAGCCACTGTGAGCATTCTGAAGAGAATAATTTTGGAGGCTGAGAGCCATATTTTCAGATTTGATTTCAACCAAGTGTTTCCATTTAAGAAGGCCTGCCAAAAAGATAATGGAGACTTTAAAAAAAAAAGTGCTCTGTAAACTGTAAAGTGCTACCAAATGGTTAGTTATCTGAGGATCACTGCCAAGGTCAACAAATTGAGGCCTGGGTATGGAGCCAGCTCTTCAACCGGAAGGGCTATGGAAAGGCTGGACATAGGGTCTGTGTTTGCCGAAACTGGAACACAACTTCCTGTCTGTGTCCCCACCATAGATCCCTCCGTCTATATGAAGCACAATGCATTTTCACCCAAGCCAACCAGTGTTGATTTTACATTTGCGCTAGAACCCATTTTCAGAACTCCTCCCACCCCTGCCCTCTTTTGGAGACAAGCTAAGCTCCATCTACCTGGCTGCGGGGCAAATGGCTCTTCCCAAGGTTCCCAGGCCTCTGAGTGCTCTTCTTCCATACTTAGCCCCCACTGCATTACAATTGAGACTTGAGATGAGATCTGGCTTTCAAACCACATCCTTTCGCCCTCAGACACCTCTTTGTCATCTAGCGGCTGAATGGGCCTTGTTCCTCTAACTTGGCTGGTGAAAGGGGACCCCACTTAGAATAAACTTCACATTTTCTGGCTTCCTTATCCCAGCATCCAACGCTGGCAGGGCAGCAGTGTTGGGTGACCTCTGGCATTAGGTTAATGATCTGGGTTGGAGCCTGGGCTAGATAATGAGCCCACACACAATGGGGAGATGCCTGTCAAAGCTTTATCACCAGGAATCTGAGCGCAGAGGGAGAGCCCCTTTGTCCTGCACACCCTGCCCCCGATCCCCGAGCATCTTTTCTTCATGCGCGGAAGCTAATGGGTTTTATGTGGCGTTCATTCACCCTCCACGAGTTCCCACTGAAGGGGCTCTGTACCAAATTCAGTCTCAGATGCTTCTACACTTAAGGGCTTGTAAAACAGCATGAGAAAAGATAGCAGATAACTTACAGAAAGAAAGCCTTCTGTTCTGGGCCCAGGAAGGCTCTACTTTGTTCCTACTCTGCAATAGGAGTCTGGAATGCCCCATGTTAGAAGTGTATTAACAAGGATGCAGCAGGGATCCTGCGCACAAGCTGCTGCCGAGTTCTGCCAGTGACCTCCTTCCACGTTTCTCAAGTGTTCCGTGTGTGGCATTACAGGTAGCTATCACCCTCTTCCCCCAAGAGTAAGAGGTGGACATGGATGCAAGATACCTATTGTTACACAACTGGAAAAACAACAAACTAGTTCTTTTGAGGGACTACCATCAATAAAATACTTCACTCGCTCAAAGAAAAACCTATTGGGAAAAAATGAGGAAATGGTCTTCGCGCTTACAAGTTTTCAAAATATCAACCAGAGGGGCTGAGCTAGAAAAAAAATGCTGCGACTCAAAAAGTAAAAAGCCCTGGCAAGAGAATCTTTACACACAATCCAAGGTTGAAAAGAATCATCCAAATTAAGGGGAGAAAATTACTAAGTGGTCCTGGGGGCAAATTTTGGTCCCCTTGTATTAGGGTAGGATTTCTGCTTCCATCCCCTTGGATCAGATTTGGTTTGTTTTGTTTTTGCTTTGAGACAGAGTTTCTCTGTATAGCTCTGGCTGTCTTGAACTTCCCTCTGTGTAACAGCATTAGCTGTCCTGGAACTAGTTCTTGTAGACCAGGCTGGCCTCGAACTCAGAGAAGATCCACCCCTTTCTGCCTCCCGAGCGCTGGGATTAAAGGTGTCCACTACCACCGCCTGCCTGTGGATCAGATTTTAAACCCTTCTCTTCTTTCTACTCCATCATCCATTAAGGCAAAATGGTGAAGGCAGGGGTAGGGGTGGGGAATTGAGAGGAAGCCCTGGGGCTCTAGCTTGCTTGAAAATGAGAACACCAAGCAAGGGCAAGAAAGAGGCGGGCATCAGGAGCTCGTAAAGGAAAGCAAACTTCTTTATTGTACACAGTACAGAATATAACGCAGCTCAGCAGGATGTACACAGCCCTGCGCAGGGGGGTATTTCAAATCAAAGGCGGGTTAAAGCCTTTCTGCACTGTAGACTTTCCACACTCTGGAAAAGCAGCGAACAAATGGAACAGCCCCCACACCCTGAAGGAAACATCTATTTGGGGGGGGGGCACATGAGTCCAGTGGGAATGCAAATGACGCTGCTGTCCTGTGTCCCTCGACAGCACAGGCTGTGCAGTCATAGCAGGGGAGGGGCAGCTCAGGTTACAGAAGGTTCTTTTCATACCCAATAAAACAGCATAAACATGGAAAAAAAAACCCAACAAAAAAACCCCAAACCAGTAGAAGGGAGGAAAGGAAAACAAACAAACAAACAAAGCAATCTATACAGCATTTACAACAAATAAATCTCGAGCCGGCTGGGTAAAACTCGCATCTATGTATAGGCTATGTGTAGATTAGAAAGCTATAAATATCCTTTAGGAAGAGGCCTTTCCTTAGAGCACAATGCTAATTAAGGCCCAAGCTTCAGGCTTGACACCTCTGAGGGCTGACCAGCTCTCAAGAGGAAAACCTTGGTTTCCCATAGCTACAAAAATACACCCCTCGTCCCTGTGAAGCTCTTCACACGGGAGAGAGGGCTACGGAGTGCCTCAGTGTAGGACAGCAAAGCCTGTCCCCCCCACAGTCAGTTCTGGGTCCTGCACAAGAGGACACCCTTATGGCATGTGGAGTGTCAAGAACAACAGGCCTGTCAACAGGGTGGCGGGCGGGCGGGCGGGCGGGCAGCAAGATACCGGCGCTCCCCGGTGACTTTCCCTCCACTCCAGACCCGACTTCCATACCTCTTCAGTTTGGTTGTTTAAAACATTCCCAATATAATACAGCAATCAGAATAAAAATGTAAAAACGAGAGTAGCAGGAAGCCAGGATGCGAGCTAGCACTGTCTTACCTGCCCGTGACAAGTAAGTTTCAGATCCAAGGGAACCCTTATGCAGGCGTGAAGGTCCAAAATGGAAAGAGAAAAGAAAACCGAGACAATGCCTATGCGGCTCCCACCAGGTGACCAGTTGTTAAATGGACATGACGTGTAGTATGTACATCTGCTTCCCAGAGAGGGCAAGTTAGTGAGCAAGGAGAACTATACACAGAGAGTTGAAGCTGTGTCCAGGCTGCCCTGCACACTTCGAAAATGTACAAACCAGGTGTAATGTTTCAAGAGGTTCTCTGGTGCACAGCGCACCAAGCAGGCTTCTACATGGCGAAGGGAAGCCCCAGCCGAGCCCCTCTTAAGCTGCAATGTCTTCGTAAGTGGGCACGGCCCTGCCTAAGGGACATAGTAGTTACCAAAAGGTTTTTGTTTTGTTTTTTGTTTTTTTGCTTTAAATACCAAAACTACAAAAATCAGTTTATAGAAACTGTTTTCTTTTTTTTTTCCAAAACAACCACCAAAACAAAATGATCCCCCTAAATCAAAGCAAAACAAAATACTGTCAAGTGTTAGTCTTTCTTCTAAAATGAAAGCCATCCGCACTCAGCCATGTGACTGGGAGGAGAGGGGCTTGATGTACTTGGTGACCACTCTGGCTGAAGGCTCAAGGGGAGTGGCGGTCAGAGAACCATGGAGTGGCTAACAGCCGCCCCGGCCTCCCCAGTTCTGGGCTAAGGGGGAAACATTTCAGACTGAGCTCCAGGAGTTTTGTTTACTTCAAGCCTTAACGATCTGAGCCTCCCTAACTGAGCCTTCGACTTTCCTATGGGTGTGCGGTTTCTTTCCATAGAATTGTGCAAGTCAAAGCCCTTCTATGTAAAGGCATTTAGTAGTCCATGGTCATGGCGGATTGTCATACACTCGGTCCCCTTTCGTGGGCACTAACCTGAGCAAGGGACGGCTCTGCACATGTTGTCCACAATGGCAAGGAGGCTTCACTTTCATCTCTTCTCACCAAATCTCAGAATCACCAGTCATGTGGTGGTTTTTCTGTCTCTCCCTGTCCCCACTCCCTAGCCAAGGTTATTTGTCTTTAAGGGTGTCAATCAGAGATGGCTTGGGGTCTCCAGATAATACTCAAAGGGCAAGCTTTAGGAACAGCCAAGAACACAAACAAAACCACTGCCCTCATTTGCCTGAATGGGGACTGCTAGCTCTAGGGTTTGGCCACTCAGCCATTTCGGAAACTTAGTAAGCGAAGCCTTCAGCATAGGGGAGGCTGCTGCAGCGATCCATGTCCAGGAGGTAAGCAGGGTTGTCTTCGAAGTGAGTCAGTGGCAGGGTGTCCTCGTCGTTGAGGGGGCATTCTGACTCTGCCTTCAGGAAGGGACGCTGATTGTCTGGGAAGGCCATGGAGAAAAGCGCATCGGGGTCGCAGACAAATTTGTAGACATACCGTTCCCCGGCCACCTGCATTAGAGCACACAATGCAAGACTCAGCTGGGACAGGGTGTGGGGCTCAAGCAAAGACATTTTTAAGAGGCCAATCTCTCAGGGAGTCAAGAATGGAAGGGGTAATTAGTAGCTGATTATTCCAATCGCATCTCAGGGACCTATTACCTGCCAAGGGTTTTGTTGACACCATAGTGAAGTATTATAGAAGACGGCATTTGAATTTCAAATGCAAGCCTGCTAAGCTCTTTCAGCAGCAAGCCTCACTCTGTCTTACACTGACAGCTCGGGGCAGCCTGGTTGCATTAGGGGAGATACAGGGACTTAAAGACACAATGCAGATGACAGACCCACATTTCCAGTGACCTCCAAACCTTAGTTTTCCCAGGATGGTTGTGATATTTTGAAGGGTTCAGAGCCCCTTGCTACTTCTCCCTTCTTTGTGTGTGCGTGCGCGCGCCGGGAGCACATCTGTATGTGCAGAGGCCCACGGTTGCGACCAGCAGCCTTCTTCATCACTCTTCCACCTTATTCTTTGAGGCAGGGACTCTTCAATCAAACCCACAGCTTGCTGAAATAGCTTTAGAGATTGACACAGCGGAATTCTGAGGCTGGAAGTACAGGGGAGTCCTATACCCGTGTACTATTTATCTGGGCATCTGAATTCCAGCCCTCTTGCATGGAAAAAAACGTTAACCACTGAGCAATCTCCCAAGCCTGGGTTAAGAATTTGATTAAGACAGCCTCTGTGGACCTAAGTCTGTTCCAAGCTCCACACTTCTGCTTGTGCATGGGTCTACTTAACTGGAAACTCACTGTGCAGCTCAGGCTGGCCTTGGGCTTAAAATTCTCCTGCCTTAGTTTCTGCACACATCTGCACTTGGTGACAGTACAACCCAAAGGTCTTGGTTACTCCAGGACCTTGTCATGCTGCTAGCCCAGGCTCTGTTGGTTCTTCAGTAACAGTGAGAGAAGAACAGGCAAATCTGTCAGGCACTGTAGAATGCAGCTACAATTCCTGATTACGAACGCACACCAATACTAAAACACCCCAATGTCTGGGTTAGCCCAGATTCTGCTGAGATCTCACATCTCAGTGTAGCAGAGGTCTGGACCCTGCTCCCCAGCCTTGGGCTTAACTCTGCTGCAGGTGCAGCCAGAGGCAGAAGGACAACCAGACATCTTGGAGCCCTTACAGCTGATCCTCGGTGGCACTTCTTCCAGTCACCAGCGCATATCTGTGTCAACATTCCCTTCCACCCTGATACTAGAAATCAGTGATCACGCTTATCAGCACAGAGAATACAAGCACCAAAGCAAGCCCCAGGGGCAGCAGATGGAGACAGTTAATCATCCTGACTATTCATTTGTTTGTTCATTCATTCATTTATGTATTTTTTAATTTTTAAGGTGGAGTCTTTTTGACGTAGCCAAAGCTAAACTGAAACTCACTATGTAGCTCAGGTTAGCCTTGAATTTAAAATCCTCCTGCCTGAGCACTGGGACAAGTCTGTACTACCAAGGCTCTCTCTATATCCTGTTCTTGGGTGGATGGCACCACAATAACCCAAGAGCAGCATGGCTTCCATCACCGGTGTCATCGCTGTCTCAACTCGGTACCACTTAGGAGGGCATGAACCACCTTTGACACTGAGAGGCCACTTTACCTTTAAACCACCTCATTTAGCCACGGTTATAATAAAGCAATGGGAGCACATTATTATCACGTAGCGACTTTCAGGTCTATTATCCTGAGGTTGGACCAGAGCCCTGCATTTTCACTGTAAGGGATAAGAAATGGTACATGACCCAACAGGCTACTACTAACAAAAGTTATGATATGAACCTGCCAAAGCCACACTTCTGGGCTTTCCTCTACCCAGAAATCAAGAGTCTCTTTGTCCTTAGTTCTAAGCTACTATGCCTAGAATTTACACTCCTTCATATTTGATCTGGAGCTCTGGGACTAACTGAGGAATGACATCATTTGCAGTGGTTTGGACGGGAAATGCACCTATAATCTCAGGCATCTGCACGCTTGGTCCCTAGTTAGTGCCACTAACTAGGGTGTGCTTAGGAGGTGTGCCCTTGTGGGGCAAGTATATGTAACTGCTGAAGGGCTTTGAGGTTTCAAAGCCTTGTGCCACTTCCAGTTGGCTGTCTCAGCTTCTTGTGGCCCAAGAGGTGAGCTCTTGGCTTCCATTCCTGCTGCGCTGTCTGCCATCATGGACTCTTAAACCCGCTGGAACCTTAAGCCCAAAGAAATCCTTCCTTCTATGTGCTGCGTTAGTCATGTTGATTTTTTTCCCTCTTCCCAAGATAGGGTTTCTGTGTTCAGCCTTGGTTGCCCTGAAGCTGACTCTGTAGACCAGGATGGACTCGAACTCACAAACCTGCCTCTGCCTCCGGAGTACTGGGATTTGTGTCGCCAACCATCCAGCTTGGTCATTGTGTTTTAATCAGAGCAACAGAAAAGTCAACGATAAAACATTTTTTCCCTGTATTGGAGATGTGATCTGATACTAAATGGGTTGGGGGAGATAAAAATCTCCTAATATTGACTGTAGGACAGAGGCACAAATTAACTGGTGAAGCCTGAAAATACTCCAATTTCTTTTTAAAATTAAACTTCAAAGCCTTAAATGCTTGTTCTACGAATTTCAGAGGAGGACACACAATCTGAGCCATCAAGGCTGCCCCCGTGTGTAAAGGTTAGACTCTGGGGAGACGGACAGCATGTGTGTGCTACTTAAAAAAGGTACAATCAGTCTGAACTTCCACTTATCAATGGTATTTTAAGGTTGTGGCCCCTTAACCCCTATCCTAATGAGGACTCTGTAGTGGCTTTTCCAAAGTAGGCTTTATTTTCTGTACTGCAAAGAAAACCCTCATGCTGAATGACTGTAGCTGCTATCTGACAAATTCTGGGGTCTCTTAAGTTACAGGCTGTGCTGGTTTGAAAGAGAAACAGATGCTGGGTGGCTGGTGGCGCACACCTTTAATCCCAGCACTCAGGAGGCAGAGAGAGGAGATCTCTGTGAGTTCGAGGCCAGCCTGGTCTACAGAGTGCGCTCCAAAGTTACAAAGCAAAAGCGAAACCCTGTCTCGAAAATCAAAAAAAAAAAAAAAAAAAAAAAAGGAAAGAAATATATTGTCTATTTTTCTAACTCCTTGAAAGGGTTTCTCACTGCGATGACAACAATGTAGATCGCTGTATCCCAAATGCTTAAACAACTAAGGGTTCCAGCTCTGTAGAGTAGAAATCTTAGGTCAATTCCTTCATGTGTTTCATGTGTTCCTTTACATATACAACAGCAATTGGCCCAAGTGTCTGAGTCTTTTGTAACCAGAAGCAGTCAAGAAAAGTAGAAGAAGTCAATTTCCTCTTGTGCCTTTCACATAAAACTTCGGTCATATACTCAACAACATTAAAAGCATTTTTTTAAAAAAAGTGTCCATTTTTAAAACACGTATGCATGTGGACCCGAATGTATGTCGTGTGTATCACGTGTACAGTACTGGTGGAGTTACAGAAGGCTGTCAGCTGTCTGACGGGGGTGCTGGGATTTGAAGTCAGGTCCCTGGAGAGTAGCAAGAGCTCTCAAATGCTCAGCCACCTCTCCAGTCCTAAAACTACTTTAAATATCCTATTTGTCTCCTTTCTATTTTAAGTTTTTGAAGACAGGATCTTATGTAGCCTGGGCTGGCCTAGAAATTGCTCTGTAGGTGAAACTGGCCTTGAATTTCTGATCCTCCTGCCTCTACGTTCCAAGTGCCCACACTGTAGCTATGTACCACGCCATTTTATAATTCCTGTCTTTTTGTTTTTTCTAGGTTCTCTTCTACCACAGTCTCACTTATGAGGCTCGCGGGTTTCTTCTAGCTACTGTAAATGTCCTTATTGCCAAGGCTAGGGACACTTTCTCCTTGAAAGCGGCCTGTAAGCACCTGCCATCGCTCACCTTCTGCATGATGCCCTTTTCATAGTAATAGCGTAGCGAGCGGCTCAATTTGTCATAGTTCATGGCTGGCCGATTCTTCTGGATGCCCCAACGCCGAGCAACCTGAAACAAGAGAGCAAAGATGCAAACACATTCCCAGGGGTGACTGTTCTGTAACTCAACAGTTCTGGCTGAAGACGGCTTCTCTCACTCGGAAAGTAAAGCGTTTACTTCTTTCAAGATGAAATATTAAGCAAAGGTGATGATTCGGCCACAGTTCTCGCGAGGTGAGACCTAGGGGTAGACGCCTCCTAACATTGTAAGGATGCAGAGGACTTGGTTAGCATCCCAGAGGATACCGGCTCTCTACTATTTCCCCGTTTATGAATTATTGACCAATACTCACAGACCATTAACATATTGCCATTAAGTGCTATGGTTTCTGTAGCAGTCAATAAGGGATAATTAGAACGGTCATTCCTGAGACATTAGGAACATGTTAGCGAGCTGCTAATGGGCCTGCAGAGCCCAAGTTCAATTCTAATAAGATTGGAGAGGGGCTGTGAGATGTTTACTTATTGCAGCTCATGGACTAAAGGGATTCAGGTCATTTCGGCCTCCTGCCATCCCACCTTCCCTCCCCGCAGATCTGAGGACGGACAGTAAAGCACACAGCACCATTAGCCATTTAATGAAAAATTAACAGGGCTTCTCACACAGCTCGAAAGCGCATTACAGCAACCTGGTCCGCTTGAGGTGCAGGGATGGGGAGATATAATTGGAGCTCTGGGCAAAGGCGCTACAGCAGGGGAATTTCCTACTGGGCTCTACTCAATTATCAGGGCAGCAAGTTCTGATCTCCACCATCTAAACTTTCACCGTCGCACTTGGGAGGGCAGCTGTCAAGGCAGATCGACCGTGGAAACGTGGGATGCCTGATGTCTTTATTTCAGTCACCTTTGGAAACTTTAAAAAAAGACCACCTAATGACATCCTTTTGATAGTTTTCTAAATTGCCTTATTTGGAGACGGGATCTCCTCTCTATGTTGCCCAGGCTGGCCTTGAACTTTCAATCGTCCCGCGCCCGCTTCCCAGTTGCTTAGATCGCAGGCATGCACCACTAACCCCAACTTGCTCTTTTGAGACAGACACACAAAGAGAAGTTCACATCAGCTAATGGAGGGGCAGGGGTGTGACAGAAACTCCTCCCGACTTCAGGATTCTAAAATGACCTCTAGTTAATACCAGAGACGATCTGGG
Source organism: Microtus oregoni (assembly GCF_018167655.1). Classification (NCBI taxonomy): domain Eukaryota; kingdom Metazoa; phylum Chordata; class Mammalia; order Rodentia; family Cricetidae; genus Microtus; species Microtus oregoni. The sequence continues at coordinate 24,716,524 of NW_024543088.1, forward strand.
AAAGAAGAACTCATCTGCCCTGACTATACCAGGGCAATCCACCAAAAATCTTAGAGGCAAAATTCAGCTAAAAGCGAACCCTGGTTAGCAGCCATTTTTATTTGAGACAGGATCTTATGTAGCTGGGGCTAGCCTGGAACTCGCTATGTAGCCCAGGCTGGTCTCAAGTCACAGAGGTCCACTTATTTCAGCCTCTGAAGTGCTGGGATTAAAGTTGTGTGCCAATCCACCCGGTAAAGGTAACTATTTCAAATCAATGGAAATACTGATAAGAAGAGAAATTTGCTATGTTCATCTCAGTCCTGCAAGGTTCGACAGCAAGTCACACTCTGGAGCTGTTAATCTGTCTGCCACAAGCGACAGGGAGTGTCAAGGCAGCTGGCTTTGTCTCTTTCCTCCACTGGGTGGTAGAAAACGATTTTGCTGTCTTCATTCGGCTTGAGTGGTGACCCCTTTGCTGTCAGCGCATGCGGCAGCTTCCTGGAGAGAGGCTTCGTGCACGTGCAGATTCCAAGCTGCTCTGGTAGCTATAGCTACCAACTCATCCTCCAGGCTGGTGCCCTATGATTCAGTGGCCTCGCCACACTGCTCCCTCCACAGTGATGCGTGATGCAGCTGGAGACTTGCTGTCCCTGTTTGGTGTTAGGAGGAACAGGCGAGAGCACATTGCCAGCTCGCTTCTTCCTTCTGCTCCCCAAGTAGTAAGTTATAGAATATACACTTTGGGAGCCGAGGCTAATGGGAGGAGGACGGGACGGGGGGGGGGGGGGGCGAGATGGGACACCTCATCTATTCTTCTTCTAAGAGTAAGCGGTCACAGAACAAGGTGTAGTTCTCACCAGCAGTCCAGCCTCCCATGGTGTCACTTATCTGCCATGCTCAACAAACAACCCTGCCCCCCCCCACAAATATTCCTATTAATGAAGATTCACAGCTAAAATGGCTCCAGATTAAAGCCGAGTCAGTCATAATTGAGAGGGTGCTAAGCTGGGTGACGATCAAAAGACATTTGATTAGGGGGCCTGCCAGAACGCAGAGCTACAACCACAATTTCCATGCACAGTGTAATGGATATTATGGATAATTACCCAGAGTGCACTACTCAGCCACACAGCTGCCTACAATTACATCCCCAACAGCTTCCTCCTCGGCTTCACCCTTTAAGCTCCCCCAAGACAAGTTCTTCCAGCTTTCCCTGGGAGCTGGTGGTATCTTCCTGACATTAGCAAGGACAGGGTCATCACAGTTATACAAGGCATGGAAGAGGGGAAAAAAAAAAAAAAAAGATCAAGCACTGTGCAGGCCAAGGCTCAGGGCTCCGAAGATGTCAAAGGGCCCTGCATCAGGGAGCATGAGCACGCCAAGGACCTCAAGGCTGGCAATGAAAAACAGTTCCTTAAGAAACAAGGGTGGGGTGGCGGGGTGGCTCAGTGGGCAGAGGATCTTCTGGACCCACACGGTAGAGAGAGAGAGAGAGAGAGAGAGAGATCACTCCTGTGGGCTATCCCGATGCAGCACATGCAAGCGTGCATGTGCCACCCCCACAATAAAAATGCATCGATGTAAACCAAAACAAACCAAAACATCACAGTGAAGACTGCTGCTCAGTCAACAGAGAGGCTTAGGGCTGCCATGGGCTTCACCCAGGTGACTTGGGAGCGCTTGGCATTTATGAGCATTCTGGGTTAATATTGGTTCCTTCATTAAAGTGAGAAAGCAGGGGCCCTCTGCCATCTGTCCATCATTTTCCTGACCGCTGGCAGGAGAGCGGAAGATTCAATAACAGCCTTGCTGAGGTTCATAACCAGGTTTACCTGCAGCTGGACAGCCTGTGCTCAGGCCCGAGGCGGTGGCAATAAAGCCATAAAAGCTCCTGTTTGTGAATGAGATGAATCAATAAGGGCTGCCCACACGGACAGGCTGCCTTCCATTTCCGAAAGCCTCGGTGAATCAGGGTATGGGCCTATTACCAAACCTCGCGTTAGCCAGGCCGCACTATCAGGAAAGCAGGGAGGAAGGGGTAGCCTATGTGGGGCAGTGGCCCCCGCCCCAGCACGGCTGGCAGCTCAGGCTCCATCTCCGCAGAGCTGAGCCCAATCAGAGGCTGTTTGTAGTACTCCCCGTTGAGAGCATGTCTGCGAATAAACAGGAGACAGGGAATGCCACAGACATGGTGTGCACACAAGTGTGTACGTGGTGCTGTGCTCACAGGGAGGCCCGAGGTTACACGTCTTCCTCAATTGTGCTCTACCTTCTGAAAGCAAGCCTCTCTATCTCTGGAACTCATCTGTCTGATGAAGCTGGACAGCCAATGAGCTCCAGGGAGCTGCCTGTCTTTACTCTGGAATTACAGATGTGTGGAGCTCTGCCTGGATGTTCCAGGGGTGCTGGGGATCCACACTGGAATTGCCACTCTTGGGTGGCAGGCGCTCTGTATATAAAACCCATGTTTTATACTACTTTAAATGAAGCCTGCCTTTTCTGACCAATGCAGGATGTCCCAAGTTTCTATTCCACGTTTTCCTCCTTTTTCTATCTCGGCCTTCAGACCACGTCCTTCTTCCAAACAGAGTATCAGGTTGTTGCCTTCTGCTGCTCACTCTGCGATCCTTAATGGGATGCTTCCCAAGAGGGCTGTTCCCATTTCTATTGTACCAACTCAGGGGCAGCGGCTGCTTAACCACGCACTATTAAAGCAGTGTATGTGGGCCGGAGAGCGTGTGTGTGTGTGTGTGTGTGTGTATTTTTTCCACCTACAATTTTTAAAACCCTAAACCAAATGAAAAAGAAAAATCACTCCCTTTGGCCTGCGATGCACTAATAGCCTGGTTTAATTCCCTAGGTTGTGTGTTCAGAAATGGGTCCTATGGGGACATGGTACCCACTGAAGACAAAGCCTTGGGTTCAGTTTTAGGTGTTTCTTTGAAAAGTTCTGGGCAAAAAGACGGTAACAATGTTTCCTTTTTGGAGGGAGCCTTGATGGAGAAAAAGCTTCCATAAAATTGGGCTGACAGGCAAGTCTGTAAAACAGCAGTTATCAATCTATGGGTTGTGACCCCTCGGGGGAAGGGTCAACGACCCTCTCAGAGTGGTCGCCTTAGACGATGCAAATACCAGGTATTTACATTATGATTCATCAAAGCAGCAAAATTACAGCTATGAAGTAGCCATGAAAATAATGTTATGGTTAGGGGTCACCACAACACAAGGAACTGTACTAAAGGGTTGCGGCATTAGGAAGGTTGAAACAACGGCTATAGAGTATTTTCTTAATTAGTGATTGGCATGGGAGGGTCCATTTCATTGTGGGCAGGGACAACCACGGGCTGACGGTCCTGGTTTCTATAAGAAAGCTGGCTGAGCAGCACTCCTCCATGGCCTGTGTCAGCTCCTGCCTCCAGGGTCCTGCCTTGACTTCCTTGGATGATGAACAAGGATGTGGAGGCATTAGTTAAACAAACAAACAACAACAAAACCAAATCCACAACAACAAAACCCATTTCTTCCCCAAGGTGCTTTGGTCATGGCGTTTGATCACAGCAATAATAACCCTACAACTAAACGCAACAACCAGGATCCTACATAACATACTTAAAAAGGGGAAAAAAATGTACTTATATTCTCGGGCTGGGGAGTTGGCTCAACAGTTAAGAAGACTCTCTGCTCTTGTAAAAGACCCAGGTTTGATTCCCAGCACCCACATACCGCCTACCACCTGTAACTCCAGGATCCAATGTCCTCTCCTGGTTTCCATGGGTACTGCACACATATGGTACACCAACATACACCCAGGCACACATACATACATACATGTTTATAAAATACTTTAAAACCATTTAGAGAATATGAAGTACGTAGTGGGGTCAGTGAGACGGCAACAGGTTAAGGCACCTGCTGTCACCACCAATTCCGGCAACCTGAGTTTGATCCCTGAGCCCCCCACACAGGAAGAGAACTGATCCCCTAAGTGGTCCTCTGCCTTTCACACATACACCACGATATATGCACACCCACATTAAACAAACTCACGTTAAAAAGGAAAAGAAATATGTAGTAGGATATGCATTACACAGTACGTTCATACAGCCTCAGCTGCGGGCTGTAACAGACTGGGGTGAGAGCAACAGGCTGTAACACACGGTATATCATACAGCCTGCAGGCTGTAACAGACTGGGGTGAGAACAACAGGCTGTAAGACACGGTATGTTCAGACAGCCTCAGCTGCGGGCTGTAACAGACTGGGGTGAGAACAACAGGCTGTAACACATGGTATATCATACAGCCTGCAGGCTGTAACAGACTAGGGGTGAGAACAACAGGCTGTAACACACGGTATATCATACAGCCTGCAGGCTGTAACAGACTAGGGGTGAGAGCAACAGGCTGTAAGACACGGTATGTTCAGACAGCCTCAGCTGCGGGCTGTAACAGACTAGGTTTGAGTCTGTGCTGCAGAAACAGCATTTCCAAAGCATTACAAGGAAGAACACGGCCTGCTATCATGCCTTCGCCCCTCACTTTTTTTCTCCCCAGGAGTGTTAAAACAGTTTTCATGTTCTACAATGAACCCTGCCTGTTCATTTGGCAACATGCAGAAAACTGACCTACTGACGGGAAGAACGCTGCTGTGCCCACCAGCTGAAGAGAAGATGAGAAGGCAACGCACACTTGAAACACAAACGCCTCACTCACATCCAGCATCGGCCGCGGTGGTTTAAACAAGAAAACGTGCCCCACGGCGTGCCCCACTGGTGCCCAGCTGTGGAGCTGTTTGGGAGAGATTCCAAAGGCATGGCCTTGCTGAAGGAAGACGTCCTTGGAGATAGGCTTTGAGGTTCCTGAGCCGTTCCTGGTGCTTGCTCTCTTTGCTTCATGTTAATGCTCGCTCAGCTGCTTTCTCCTGCCACCATGCTCCCCGCTGTCCTGCCTCCCCGCCACGGCAGAGTCTAGCCCTCTGTAAGTGTGGAGCCTAAACAAACTCCACGCTGCTTCACTGCGGCAGCAGAAATAAAAAGGAAGATGCCCAGACTCACCTCTTCCGGTTCTATTAGCTTAAATTCCATGCCTCGGCCAGTCCAGGCGATGAAGTGGGCATTAGCTGGGTCATCAAGAAGGGTGACAAGGAACTGCCACAGCTGAAGAGAGCCTCGCCTCTGGTAAGGAGGCCCCTCTCGATACAGGGTGGGCTCCTGCTTGACCTTGCCTGCAGGGGACAGGGGTCCATATGTTATAATTGGGGTTGGAGCTTTTCATGGATGTGCACAGAAAGCAGTGGTTTCCAGTGGCGCAGCACCGAGTTGTGGATGGCCGTCTTACCTTCCAGTCTCTCAGGCACCACGCAGGTGTCATCGAAGTATAGCCTGGGGTCCTTTTCATACGTGAATCCTGAAAGTTTAAGGAGAGAGACCACACCGCTTAACATCCTGTGCTGTACGAAAAACTATGGCGTTAAGGACTAAAGTGGCATTCTTTAACGTAACCTAGAAACATTACTATTATCATCCTTTGTGTGCACGGTGTGTGGGGGGCATGCAGAGAGCAGAGGGGTCAGTTCTCCTCTCCTACCTTTTACAAAGACTCTGGGACCAAACTCTCTCACTAACCCATATCCTTTCCTTCTGGGTTCCTAAGTTCTCCTGTTGTACCTATGCCAGACCGAATTTCCAGAGACTTCCAAAGGACTCAAGCATTCAAGTTCTGATGTCCCTGCCCTGGCCTCAGTTTGAGCTATCAGGGCTTAGGCTGCAGGAGCTGCTAAGTCACGTAGGTTCCCTCAGATTTTTTTTTTTTTTTTTTTGGTTTTTCGAGACAGGGTTTCTCTGTGGTTTTGGAGCCTGTCCTGGAACTAGCTCTTGTAGACCAGGCTGATCTCGAACTCACAGAGATCCGCCTGCCTGAAAGGTATTAGACTTGGTGTACAGTCCTTTAACTCTGGGTTCGTCTCTGGCTTAGTCCCTGGTTGATTCACCTGGCTCAAGATTTAGTCTGTGTGCGCTAGATGTGCAGAGAGGACAGACGGGAATCTCTCTAGCATGAAAACCCCACAGGTGAGGGAGCCCAGGTGTAATCCCTTTCCTGTTATCCTTGGCTTCTTCGGATCAGGTGGAGAAACGCCTTGGCAGGCCTGGCACCATCTTAAAAACAGTGAAACGTGGAACAAATTGTTTTGATGTTTGTGGCATTCATCTTTCTGTCTTTAGCCTCGGGCATGATTTTTTGATGGTTTAACAGTATCACATAGGGGCTGGAGAAATGGCTCAGTGGTTACAAGCACTGGCCACTACACCAGAGGACCTAGGTTTGATTCCCAGCATACACATGGCGGCTCACAACCATCTGTAGCTCTGGTTCTAGGGAAATCCACTGCCCTCTTCTGGCTTCTTCTTGTATGCCGTGCACATGGTACAGCCATATATGCGGGCAAAACACCCACAAGATACTCAAAATTTAAGAAAGAAGTGTATTTTATTGGCTTTCTTTTTCCCTTGATTGACTTCACTAAAAATTTAGGCCACATACCATGCTGATGTGAGCAGGTACTAAGAACACAGTCACGGACCTTATTCTATTAGTTTATAATGTCTATCAGATTAAAGCAGGAAGCAGGTAGCAAAAGAACAGGAAATAAATGACATAGTATAGCACAGGAATTAAAGAGTGCACGCTCTAGAACGAGACAGGTTGACCCCACTTAGTTGTGTGACTTCGAATAAATCAGTTCCACTGTGTTCAAGTTTCCCTGCTGGTACCGTTAGGAGGATTTAATGACTTAGTGAGTTTCCTGATCTATCTTCTCAACAGAGTGTAAGCAGAGCTTCCAGTCCGCAAGCGTGAAACCAATGACACCTAAAGAGAAACCAACGCAGTGGCAGACTGTGACAAGCACTGCTGAGAGACTGCATGATCCTGTGTCAGGTGTGGAAGGCTCAGGCCTTGCACCCCAGCGCTCTGAAGGCAGAGGTGGGTGGATCCCTTTGAGTCCCACGCAGCCTAGGCTGCAGGATTAGCAATGAGACTGCCTCAAAAACGAACACCAACCAAGCCACCCTGAAAGACAGCATGGTAACTTTAATCCTGACATCCCCTGCCACGGCGTCAAAAACTCTCAAGGATAAGGGTCCTATCCTAGGCATTTTAGTGATCTCATGGCACCTTGCACATAGTAAGTGTTCAAGCAATATTCGAGGTACCACAAGAGCTCCTGACAGTTTAAGCAAGGAAGGTAGACAGGGTCTCGTGTAGCCACATAGCTGTGCACGACCTTAGAACCCCTACCTCCCAAGTGCCTAACACCTGGCACACTGACTTTTATGACAAGCTGGTGTACTGGACGCTATCAGCAAGACAATTCCGTGCGTCATGCCTTTGCCCTCAGCTGCCAGGAGGTGATATATTTCCCACCTTCCATATGTGTTTTGCTACCCCGGCGCTGTTTAAATGGTCTCGTTATAAAGCCATCGGCAGTGAACTGCTTTCCGGCTTACACGCCCGTCACACCTGTCACACGCGCCTCGCTGTTCTCAGCGCTGTCCTCTGAGGAAAAGAGAAGGCACCCACAACCCCACCAGACACTCAAGTCTTGTTGTTATAAGGAACATCATTCGGGAACATTCTGTGGTTTCTAGTTATTGCCCACAATAGGTCCTCTAGCACACCTGGAAGAGGTTTCTGGTCTGAGCAATAAAGTCAGCTGAGCTCACATCTGCAGTTATTTCGGTTGTGGCCAGAACCATCTAATCACCCGAATAAAGGCGCAGGAAGGAAGAGCCTGCTTGAAAGGGCGAAGTGGAAATGAAAGACTCGCAATATCACACAAGGATTCCAGGTGAGTACCCGAGGCAGGCCGGCTATCGTAGCAATCAGAGATGCCAATCAGAAGCGCTTGTTTTGATTAACTGTTTCCTAGGCATCTGTGGTCAGGACAGCGAAGGAAGGAGAGACAATCCAGGCCAAGATAATTTAGAGCAGTTTAAAACACTGGTTTTTTTCAAATTTACTTCCCCCCCCTCCAACGTGTGCGGTCAGCTGGGCAAAGGAATAGGTTGGAGGGCGGAGGTGGCTTCACAAGATGGTTGTGTGTGTAGTAAGCAACCCGAAATCTTACTAAAAATATTTCCCTCGAGAGCATGCTCTTTGCTAAATGTTGTAATTATACAAACTGTGTGCCTCCCTCTCGTCCCTGCTCTCTCCGCATGTGCTCCGTGCAGACATCAACCGCCTCGACAGGAACAGGGAGGGATCTGGAAGCAGCCTACACAGCTGTGTCTACACAGCCAGCGGGCCAGTAGACAGCCTGCCCACCCAGGTCTGGACACTCGCTGAGACTATCACAGGGCCCACAGCAGGGAAGAGGCCCTGGTCTGCTTAGCCTGGGGGAAGCCCCTAGTCAACTGGTCACTTGCTTTTGTTTGTTTGTTTTCTAGACAGGGTTTCTCTGTGCAGCCCTGGCTGAAATGGACTCACTCTGTAGACCAGGCAGGCCTCGAACTCACAGAGCTCCACCTGCCTCTGCCTCCTGAGTGCTGGGGTTAGAGGTGTGCACCACCACAGCCCAGCTTCAACTAGTCACTTGTAAGAAACAACCAATGCTTTCTGAGTATCTAAAATGCCACAGGTGGGTGGTCAAAGTCTCAGGTACATGGGATCTCACCCTGGAATTTGGGGGTCTCACCACTTAGAATAAAGCCTTACTTCAAAACTTTAATTTAAAAGCCCCCTCAGGTGAGGCTAAGGTACAGCTGAGGTTGAGTGTGGGTTTCAAAACTGAAAAGAGAGACTTCTGTGCTCCATGTTGGAGCCTCTGATTCAATAGCTACACTAGGTGGTTTTGTACGTCAACTTGACACAAGCTAGAGTCATCAGAGAGGCAGAAGCTTCAGTAGAGGAAATCCCTCCATGAGATCAAGTAAGGCATCTTCTCAATCAGTGATCCCCAGAGAAGGGCCCAGGCCATGGTGGGTGGTGCTATGCCCGGGCTGGTGATCGTTGCTTCCTATACCCAGAGCAAGGTATAGGAAGCAAGCCAGTAAGCATTCCCCTCCATGGCCTCTGCATCGCCTCCGATGCAGATCCTGCCCTGACTTCCTTTAGTGATGAACAGCAATGTGGAAGAAGTCTAAGCCAAATGAAATAAACCCTTTCCTCCCAAACTTGCTTTTTGGCCAGTGTGTTTGGCCACAGCAACAGGAACCCTAACTAAGACAGGGGCTCTTGGGAATTTGTCTATCCAAGCTCTAAGGGAAGCTGGTGCCACCAGTGTGGGGGAGACAGAGCTCTAATGTATTTATGTGGATGGATGTGTTTGACAGAAATGAAACATACTTCAGGGGATCCACTCTATGGAAAAGTACTTCCCTATCTCCACGCTGGAAAGGAGGTCCTGACTCCATCGCGCTGCCAAGAAGAGTAACTTCTAGCCCAGAGTAGACCTCTCGGGCCTTTCAGCTTGGAAATTTCCTCTCGGCCCCACAGGGCTCCTTCCCATCACATGAATGGACTGATCTGCCATTGCCATCCATTCATGCAGGAGCTATGCATTCTGCAAATGGTCCTTGCAGCTCTGACAGCTCAATTATCCTCCTCCCACACTGTGCCCCCCCCCCCCCCGGATTCCCATCCAATTACTTCTTCAGACAAGTCCTAAGACTTAAAAGTTGGCAACTACACACTGGAGACAGACAACAAAATGCTGGCCTTCATGAAACCTGACAGTAGACATCTCAAAAATGTCTTGGCCCTTCAACCCAGAAGGGTCAGGAATTTAGCTTCAAAAAGTAATCAAGGAAACACGGAAAGATTTAATTAAATGAATTATAATTATTTTGCTGAGGTATCTGAATATTTAAAATTTAACAAGAAGGTCATAGTCAAATGCACCCTCACATAGTACGAACTATGCAGCCACCATGGAAGAAGCTGCTGAGAGATACTGGATCTCAGTGATTTCACTGGACAGATGTGGAGTGAGATGAAGGTTGGGTTCTGGGCCCTGAGGGGCTTGTCTCAGAATTTTGGGGTCTACCACCTTCCAAGCCATATCATTTAGAGTGAATCTTGTGAACTCTGCGAGTTTCAACAGCTAACAACATCCATCTTACATGACTGTTGGATGACCAAATGGCTTGCATGCAAGTAAACCGCTTAGGAAAGGGCTGGGAACAAGGTAAACACGCAGCGAATGAATGACTCCCGCTAAGACTCGATAAAAGGAGTCCTGGCATGATCTGTACAGTTCTGTATAGATGTATGCACAGAAAAGCAAGTTCATGACTTCCTTTGAACAGCGAAATCTGAATTTTATATTCTCTATCTTATAGTCTATGTTCTCTAAACCATGTGTAACCCATATTTATTGCTGACAGAAAGAATAAGCTATGAAGGTTTGTACTGTGAACAAAAGTAGCAGAAAAGCAAAGGAAGGTTCTCTAGAAACGCTCGGATTCCAGCTCCTTTCTGATCATTTCCTTGAGGCTACGTGCTACACGATATCTATCAATCTTCTAAAAACTCTATGCATGACGTTAGAGGGCGTACTGCGTGCCATACTGAAGGTCAAGGACAATTTGCCAGAACTACTTCTTCCACCAAGTGGATTCTGAAGATCAAACACCTTGGCAGCACCTCTGACTGCTGAGCCACCTTTCCGAACCCTTACTTTGTGTTTGCCAAGGATGACCTTGAACTTCTGATCCTCCTGCCTCCACCTCCAGAGTGCTAAGATTATAGGTCTGTGCCTCCGAGCCTGGCTCTGTGCTGTGCTTATAGGCTCAAACAGAGCCTCTTGATTGGTAGGTGGCCCTCTACCAGCCAGGCTACACCCCCGCCCAGCATCTTGACTGCTTTGTATTACTGTTAGTCCAATTAGCTTGGTGTTACGAAAGATAAGGTCACAGGTCCAGCTCTGCCCACCGCTCTTGCTCTCAGACCAGTTAGTCAGTTCTAAAGGGACTGTGGACTAGAGCCTGAACAGACAGCATCCAGCGCTCATCCTTTGTGTACGTGGTTGTTTGAAACCTTCCGTCTGGAGGTCAGAGGTCAATGTCAGACATCGTCTATCACCTTCACCTCATTTTCTGGAGACAAGGCCTCAAACTAAAGCCAGAGCTCACTACTAACTGGCTAGACCAGCTAAACCTTAACGCGCATTTATTCAATAAACATCAGGACATTAATTCATGCTTGTCGGCAAATCACTTTTTTTCCCTCCTAGGTGTCCTTAGTTTATCCAATGAGAAAACACCTCTGTTGCGCCCTGTCGTGTTTTGTACACAGCAGACCCCTGAAGAGTCTTCGCAACTGTCCTATTTATTGCCATCCCTTCCTGCGAGCAGCCAGCTCTCTCTCTCTAGCCCTCTCAAGGCCTGAAGAACAGTGACTTCCCTTTAATCATCCATTACATCACCATTCCGATGATGTGCTACCCACCCAAACTAAGGGAAAAGCGGAAACGCGCCCTACAATCCTTTCCTAAGATGTCCTTGGACCCATGCAAAACCTCCTGACCTGAGACCTAAGGGCCCAGTTTAGGCTGACACAGCTGTAAACATAGACACCAAGTTCCCCTTTTCTTCATGTTGTCCTAGGAACTGTGCACAGTGAGGGCCACTGCCATTCACAATGACTACAGCCTCCGTGCTTAGGCGGCTGGCTCACAGTAACTGCAGATTCCTATCACGGAACTCTCAGACGCATGAGCTGCGGAAGGCCTAACCACTGACCTCAGAGCTCAGTTTGGAAACAAGAGTAATTCTAAGTTAAGCATATGCATTACCAAAAAAACTAAAGGAGAAAAAAAGAAAAGGAGGAAGAGGAAATCCTCCAACTTCCCCGTATGTGGTGGCACATACGGCCCCCGCCCCCAACCAAATTAACTGTAAAAGGGCAAAAGCGAGCTCCTTACCGTCATGGTTGCTGGAGAAATACCCTCCTCCTCTCATGTAGGACTGGCAGTTAGGCACTTCTGAAAGAGAAGCACAGATGCACACATTCTTCACTGTCCCTACAGAACAGCAGAGGATACGCCGGGCAGCAAAGCCCTTAAACCCACGCTCCAGGGTCATGCTGTTTATCTCTTGCCAACATGACCCAAATCAGAGGTACTTGGGAAGAGGGAGCCTCCACTGAGCAACTGTCTCTGTCAGATTGGCCTGTGGGGCATTTTATTGATTAATGATTGGTATGGGAGGGCCTGACCCACTGTGGGAAGTGCATATCTGAGGCAGATCATCCTGGGAGTGTATAAGAAAGCAAGCTAAGGAAGCCATGAAGAAAAAAAAAAAATCAAGCCAGATAGCAGCATTCCTGTGGCCTCTGCTGCAGTTCTGGCTTTGGCATCCCTCAATGGTGATGGACAGTATAATCCCTAAGCCGAATGAATACCTAACCCTCAACCCCACTCCCTGCACCACCTCGATGCTTTTCATGAGTGTTTTATTACAGTAACTAAGAATCAACCTACGACAAAGGGCAAGTCTTTGGGGCCTTGTTCTGTGGAAGGGTACCAGGCTAACAAACAATATGGTAAACACCAGAACCCAACACCTGCAAGCAAGACCGCCTCATCAGGACTCGCAGGAGAAAGAAGAGAGCAGCTTTGTCCCCATCTCACTCATTTCAGAAACCGGCTAACAACGCCTCTGGCCAGAAAGCTAACGGTAACATGAGAAGCCAGTTTTCAAAGGGGCTTTAGGATGGGGTGGGGGAGGATGATCGCTTTAGACCTCTCCCAGTCTGCTCCTTTGGCCACTGATGCTCACAGCCAATTCTGCTGCCAGAGATGAGGGTATTTAAGGCCGAAGGGATTAGTGGAACTAAAGCGTTGAAGCCAGGATGAGAACTGGCAGGGTGGGTACTGTAGTTTGGCAAGCACGTTTTCTCCATGCTGGATCTGCTATGCTGAAACTAAACCACACTCATTGAGCGATCTCTTCAAGTCCCATGAGAAGACAGTGACCAGAGAGCACACTGGGACAGGGCTTCCGATGTGATGCTTGCTTTTCTTCAAGGGAATGGGATGATACCAAAAACTGATTGAGACAGATAAAAATTTGTTAGTGGGGGGACAGGGGCGCTGGAGAGATGGCTCAATGGTCAGGAGCACATACTGCTCTTCCAGAGGACCTGAGCTTCAACTCCCAGCATCCACATCAGGCTCACAGTCACCTGCAACTCTAGCTCCAAAGGATCTGACGCTTCTGGTCTTTGGAGGAACTCACATACACTGATACAAGCACATAACTAAACTAAGCTTGCAATTATATATATATATATTTTCATATATATGTAACATTTTATTATATAATAAATATTATAAAAATAAATGAATAATCATGTGCGTGTGTCAATGCTAGCCCAAAAGGATCAATGTTACCATCATGACTTTCGCCAGCAGCTACTTTCCATCAGAATGTGGTAAGTTTCTCTCCCTTACTCTACCTTCTTGATTCCCCCAAATGGTGCAATCTATGTGTTCTCTCAGAGACCAAGAGCCGATTCTATACCCCACTCCACCCACAAGGGCCATTCAGCTTCAGATTGATCCAACCTTCCAAAGGGGCTTAACAAAAGTCCACAGTGAAAGGCAGAAGCACCTAACAGCCAGGAAAGACTAGGAACACTTCAGCAAAGGGGAGAAACGTGTTTTTATACCTCCAGCCTGCAAGGCTCCAGGTGTGCTTTCCTCTGGGGTCCCAATGGGTCTGGCCCACAAGACACAGAGAAGAGAGGTCAAATAGCCTCTTCATATGCTGAAGCTCCTAGACAAGCAGCAGTGACCCTCACAGGTCACAGCTCTACCTGGGTCGGCTGTACTGACAACAAAGCCACAATATATGAAAACACGAATTGTGTTCCTTGTGTCCAGTGCCATTAAGGGTAGGGCATCATCCAAGTATGAGTCCAGCAATCCTCAGCTTTGACTCAGAGGTATATTATATACACTTCTGAATATCAGTAATTAATTCATTAAGTTCTTTGAGGGCAGTTTTTTTTGTTTGTTTGTTTTGGTAGTGCTGGGCATGGAATTTAGGACATTGTATTCTATATACTGAGCTGCACACCAATAGCTGAAGACAATTCTTAAACAACGACTACTTAAAGCATCGCAGACAACGGACTCAATACTGATCAGACAGATGAATTTGAGAATATAGAAGCCAAAACAATGAGTTTATGCTAACCTGAATCGGCGCAGTAATCTCGGGGTTCCTGCTTGATTCCCATTGGTGACTGGAACCCATGTGCTGGAGGACCAGGCATCCCAGGGACCCCGTGTTCATAGAGCGGGTCATGGTATTCCTGCTTGAATCCCTGAAGGGGTGGGGGAGCAGCGGGGACAATAGGCTCCGACATCTGTCGATGGTAGCTGGGGCGATTATCTCCAGGAACTCCTGACTGAGGAGGGAAGGGGTGGCAGGGTTCAGACAGCTGTCGCTGAAATCTGGAAGAAGGAAAAAGTTAAACTGTTTAATACAAAATGAATACTTACTATGATTCAGCATTGGGCATTGGCCACACATGTGGTTTAAAAAGATGAATTAATGTCTAAGTTAAGAAAGTATGTTGTTCCATTATTAATGTGTATATGTACGTGGACACGGGTGGGTGGGTACATGTGCTGTGACACACGTGATCGAGGATCACTCTGTGGAGTCATTCTCTCTTTCTGCATTTACATAGGTTCTGAAGACGGAACTCAGGGCATGCTGAGCATATATAACATGTACCTTTAATGGCTGAGCCATCTCGCTGGCCCACCAATTTTGAAAAGAACTAATGACCTACTTGGTACGGGTACATAGCATAAAACTGCCATAATTACAATATAAGAAATGAAAAGTCAACTGGTAGATCAAAGAAACCGATTTTTTTTTAAAAAAAATCAAGAACTGTCAAGAATATTGCAAAATATACTTTTATTACCTGTTAAATTAGGCATTTCAAATTTGTAAGGAAAGTTAGGTTCCATTTTATACTACAGTCTAAAGCATCGTACGGCTAAAAGATTTCATATTATGAAGTAAATATATATGAGGACTTACACAAGCCGGGGTGAGAGAAGTTATGCTAACATCAGAAACCATCAAGATAAACATGGACATGATATCAAAAGTAAAACACAAAAGTGGGAAGTGAAAAAAGTCACCTGTGATAGCCAGAAAATGCCAGAAACAAAATCAACATAGCAATGTTGACAGGGCTCTTACTTTTATTTTACCTGTTTGTTTGCCTGAGTCTCAGGATGACTCCAGCCCCTCTAGCCCCAGCCTTCTGAATGCTAGGATTACAGGTGAGTAGCACCAAATCTTTCAAAAGCTAACTGAGGATCAGCATCTCAGCGTGGTGGTTTGAATGAGAATGGCCCCCACAGGCTCCTTTATTTGAATGCTTAGTCACTAGGGAGTGGCAGTACTTGAAGGCTTATGAGGCTCAGGAGGTGCGGCCTTGCTGGAAGTGTGTACCACTGGGGGTGGGCTCTGAGGTCTCCAAAGCCCAGCTAAGCCCAGAGTCTCTTTCCCATAGGTCAGGATGAAGCTCTCCGACTCCTCTGCCAGCACCATGCTTGCCTGTCCGCATGCTCCCAACCACGATGATAATAAACTCTGACACTGTAAGCAAGCCCCAATTAAACACCTCACTTTGTTAAGAGTTGCCTTGGTCATGGCGTCTCTTTACAGCAGAAGAGTGGGTAAGTCACTGAGTGCGTGAGGCAGACGGGAAAATCAGTCATGAAATAGTAAAGGCCATAAATAAAAAGTTTATTAGCGATCATAAAAGGGGGCCAGAGAGAGGGCTTGGAGCACTCGCTCCTATTCCAAAGGACTCCAAACCAGTTTCTGAACCCTACTGGGCAATCCTCAACTGCTTCTACTCCAGCTCCAAAAGATTGGATACCCTCTTCTGGCCTCTATCCTGTACACAGAGGAAAGGGGGAGGGGAGGGGAGGAGAGAAGAGGAGAAGAAAGAAGGAGAAAAAAGATGAAGTTGTCTAGTGAGATGTTTCAATGGGAAAGGCACTTGCCACAAGGATTTGGTCCAAGACCCACATGGTACAAACAAGAAGAGAACTGATTCCTATAAACTGTTCTCTGACCACACACATGCTGTGTGGTGTATACACTCACACAGCAATAAATAAATATAATAAACATTTTTTTTGACTAAAAACAAAAATTACCTTGGGATCAGACTAACCAAGGAAGTGAAAGACCTATACAATGAAAAACTTAAAATTCTGAAGAAAGAAACTAAAGAAGTTACCAGAAGATGGAGAGACCTCCCAGGCACATGGATTGGTAGGGTTAATATCGTGAAAATGGCCATCCTAGCAAAAGCAATCTAAAGATTCAAAGCAATCCCCATCAAAATTCCAACTCAAAAATTTTCAGATATTGAAAAAAATCTTAGAATTCATAGGGAAACAATAAAAACCCAAACGGCCAAAACAATCCTAAACGATGCAAACACTGTGGGAGCTATCATCACCGCTGATTTCAAGTCAGACACACCATAAGCAGAAACAGCATGCCACTAGAATAGAAGCTGACGTCATGGACCCAAAAGTAAGTTCTCGTTCCTGTTGTCTTCAACAGATAAAGCGGTGCTGGTCAAACTAGGCAGCTACATGGAGAATGAAGCTTCATCCTTGCCACTCACCCTGCACACAAGTCAGCTTCAAATGGATCTCAACGTCAAACCCAAAACTCTGAAACTTCTAGAAGAAAAAAGTAGGGAGTACATTTCAGGATACAGCCTTAGGTAGGGACTTCCAAAATAGGAGCCAAAACCATCAATCGGGACTCCACGAAATTCAAATTTCTGTATTGCAGGAAGCTGTTAATGATGGAAGAGGCCATCAAATGGGGGGGGGGTCGTCTTTGCTAGGTTACGGCTGGCAAAGGATTAGTATCTAGAATATACAAAGAACTAAACACTAAAGCTAAACACCAAGAAAACAAAAGATACCATTAAATCATGGGCTAGAAAAAGAACACGTGCTAAGAAAGACATTTTAAAATGTTGGCCACCCTCAGCCATCAGAGAAAGGCAAGCTAAACTAAACTATTTTAAGATTCCATCTTACCCCAGTCAGAATTGCTAAGATTAAGAAAACAAAAGACATGGTTCTTGTTAATAGATGTAATCAAACAACTGGACTTAGATTGGAATCAATCTGTGTCAACAGGTGGCTAACAGATTTCTAGAGCATCAAGACTTAAACCCTTAACCTTAGAGATCTGGGCACAGATAAAGCCCCGAGATCAGCAAGATCAGCGCACAGCACGGGACTGCTCTTGGGTGAGTTCCTACTAACCCCGCCTGCAAGCAGCACCATAAAAACCACCACGTTAGAATGTGATCCCTGAGCAACTTGTGTATGTATGTTCTTCTGCCTTCCCAGACAGAAAAGCCAACAACACCCCACCACTGTGAGGTTCAGTGGGCACGGGTGCACTATTTCAGCAGAAACCCGAGTTCTAAAGTTCCTGTCATTTAAGAGTCTCCAAGTGAGCACACACATGCATGCAACTCAGGCTTGGGCAGACATTTCAAATACAGCCTCAGTCAGCAGCTCAAAACCTGAACTGGGGTCTTTAAAAACAACACAAAGATATTGCTGAGGCTTTATTCTTTCTTCATGTAATTTATTTTACTTTTATTTAATTTGCACTGGTATTTTGCCTACATGTATGTCTGTGTGAGGGCAGCTAACAACTGTCTCTACCCCCAAGATCTGACACCCTCACACAGAGGTTTTATTCTTATTAGCTGTCCAAACCCTTTGTCACTTGGAAGAACAGCAGCAGGAACAGCCCCTCCCGGTTTCTCTTCTCCTGCACCTTCAGAGGTGACCGCCACAAGTCAGTTGTCTGATGGCTCCAAGATGGCCCACACCACTCAGGTCTGTAACCAGAGCCTTGGCAGCTGGCGGGACCAACGGTCCTGCTTCCGCTTATCCTCACCTTCTCACCTTCCAGAATGTAACTCTAGAGCTGGCCTTGAATGGCCTCCTTAGGAGAGGATGCTTCCATGGGCCCTATTCAGCAACTGTTCCCTCCCCCCAGCTGAGTTCTAGGATTTACGAAGCCAAGGCCTGGACAGATCTCAAAGACAGGGCAGTCTTTCACCAGCACCGCTCCTCACTGCGAGTTTCCAGAAGGGGGGTGGAAAAGGAAGCCTGGGGCAGGTCACGAGACCAACATATCTGAAAAAAGATTGGCTCGGAGCTTGCAGCTGTAATTGCTATTCTCAGAGATTAATAAAGTAATTCAGTACTCATCCTCCAAACACATCCTGTGAACTTTACTCATTGGCCTTCATCTGAACCCCCCCCCACCCCAGCAATCTTTCTGAAGCATCCAAGAACGTGTGGTCCACATAAAACAGTCCCGACCAAGATGCTGCTGGGATCATCCCCAAAGGAGAGCAGCCCAATCACACCAGCCTCTCCTCCTCCCACCCCACCCGTGACCCCAGTGCGGCTCACAGGGGGCACACTGGGTGAGCAAAGGGACACAGACTCTGGCACAAGGCTTCTGAGTGCCAGTTTATTTAAAGGCCAAATTATTTATTTATTTTGTCAGATTTATATAGCGCCTTCCCTCTCAAGAGCACGCCCACACCACCAACATTTGGTTTACGTTATGAAAACTGTTAGGTTCTCTTTCTGCATTTCCTTTTTGGTCTCAGCTGCCAGCACACGGAGTAAACACAATGGCAAGAGAAGCAAGAGGAAAAGTACAGCTTCAATGCAGGGCACCGAGTGTCTATGCCTGGCAGGTGAAACGCGGGCGGTTCAGAGGTCACGTCACCCAGAGTTGATGGGTAAGGTTCCACAAGAACTGCGCCACACGCTTAAATCTCACTGGTAATGGCTAAGAGAACATGATGGAAAACAGAGAAGCAGCAGAGGCAAGCGAGAGCCTGGCAGTGAGGTCACAAGCTGCGCTGAAAGCCAGTCTCTACCACTGGCTCCCTGCGTGACTAAGGCAAGTTATGTAACTGCTCTGAGCCTTCATTTTCTTCTCACCAGTGGAATAAGGATGACCAGGCCACCTGCCCCAAAGATCTGTTGTAAAGATCACATAAGATAATGCATGTTATTGGGCAGAGCACACTAAGTTCTCAATACATGAGACCTTCAGACTCCCAGCCAAAATCTACATACTCCAAGCTATGCAAATACCAAGGCCTCATAGGGTCAGGGGATGGCCACACACACCAATCAAAGTAAGGCCCATGAATTGTCCACCATATCCCCTTTTGAGGGACAGAATGTTGGGTTTTAATTTTGAGTGACTCATTTATGCCCATCTGAGAAGAAAAGTGAGGCAGATTTGGCGAGCTGCAGGGGCAAGGGCATAACTCCAATAGTCAAAGGGCAGGGAGAAAGACTTCGCAATGCAAAAGCTGTAAAAATACAGCAACTGGAGTCTGTACGTTTGTGGTAACCATACTGTAGGAAAGAATCCTTTTGTTAAAAGTGTATTTATAGTAATGTCATATTTTTAAAAATTATTTGTTATTACGTGGGTGTGTATGATTGGGTAGGCTCATGGCAGCAGAGGGCAGAGGTCAAATATCAGGACCTACTTTTCTCCTCCCACCTTTCTTTCATGTAGGTTCCAGGGATCCAGGCTTGGGTGGTCAAGCTGTGTAGCAGACATTTACCTGTTGTGACATCTTGCGGGCTCCAAAGCGACATTTAAAAAATTTAAAAGCCAGCGAGACGGTTATCTCAGCCATAAAGACATCTCCCGAGCCTGACCATCTGAGTTTGTTCCCCGGGACCCACACGGTGGGAGGAGGTCTGGCTCTATGGGGCTTTGGGGTTCCACAATCACTCCCTATCCCCTAAATCTGAAAAGGGGGGGCAAGTAAAATCAGCCAGGCACCAGAACAAAGCCTGTGGGGGTCACAGCACAGGGGAAACACTGCTGGAATCACCCAAGTAGCAGGATGGGGGTTCAACACCAGGCCTCTCAGTCGACATAACTCCAGAGCTACAGGCCTACAAGTTTTTGTTGCTGTTGTGTGCGCCCCCCCCCCCCCCCGAGACAGAGTTTCTCTATAGTTTTGGAGTCTGTGGTGTAACTAGGTCTTGTAGACCAGGCTGGCCTCGAACTCACACAGATCCTCCTGCCTCTGCCTCTTGAGATTAAAAGCGTGTGCCACCACTACCCAGCTTCAGTTTTTGTTTTTTAAAGATGTATTTTAATATTTTTATGTGTGTGTCTGTGCCCTTGAAGGCCGTAGGAGGGCATCAGATCCCCCGGAGTTGAAGTTGCAGGCAATTCTAAGCGGCCTGATGTGGGACCTGCACTCAGGTCCTGGGCAAGAGCAGCAGGCACTCTTGAACAGTTCTCTCTCCTGCCTCACCTAAGCAGTTCCTGCAACCGCTTTCAACACCCTATTAGTGACATCTAAATACAAATCACACTGGCCAACGGACCAGAGGAATGCAGCTTTAGGAGCTAAGAATAAAGTTGCACAAGGTTTAAAGTTAAAAGCTGTGACAGCAAACCCTTAAACGACAAAACTCCACAACTCAGGCAACGTATCTAAAGGAGGGTTAGTGGAAAAGAATTAGGACTGAGGCAGCCGTGTAACTGGGGACTCATTTACAGAAGACAGTACAGACACCAGAAAGAAACTAAGACAGACAGACGGTACTTGACTCGTGAGGCTAGATTTTTCTGTCGAGAAGCCAGCAGGGTCTGTCAAGGCTTCAGAAATTCCAAGTCAAAAAGAGAGAAAATACAATTTTTAAAAGGTATTATGGACAACTCTGTGCTAATCAATTTTAAAACACATAAATGGGCAAATATCTTTAAGTTTTTATTAGATTATGTTTAGCTGGGGGCTTCACCCCAGCTCCTGGCATCCATTTTGGAATGTGGGGTGGAAAGTTCCCTGTCGAAGCCCTTTTCCCTGGGAGTTGCCTCAGTCCAAACTCCATCCCCAAAAAAGCTGCCAAACAGTGACCCCTCCCCAGAGAGGGTCAAGACCACTCCCATAAGGCTATTTAAGCAGCCGCCCCCCCCCCCACCAGAGAATGAGCACGTGGTCTCCCCTTTTCCCTCTCCGGTGGTCTGGTCAATCCGGTTCCCCCTCCTCCCCTGCCTCCATGTTTTCCTGGGGGGCCACTCCGGAATGTTTGTATCCATTAAACCTGGACATCTTTTCGTTTGGTCTGATTTGGATTACTGAGTCGGTGGAGAAATTTGTTGGTCAGAAAACACTTAACAGATTAAACTACATAGAAATTTAAAGCAAAACTCTAAAAGATAAAAAAAAAAATTTAAGTGCTAGCCACAACAAGAATGCCAAGAATAAGTTTACCAGTAAATCTTGAAACAACTTCAAATAACTCAGATTCTACATGAAATAGTCCAAACATAAAGGCATCTTCTAACTCATTTGATGAGCACAGCTCCAGTGTTAAGCCTAACAAGGCCCCTGCGAGAATGAAAAACCCCCTTCTCCTCAATCACAAATTAGAGGCAGAGGCCCCAAACACATGAGAAGCCAAGTTCAGCAACTGCATATGATTGACTACAGAGCAGGGAGGGCTCAGCCTGCAAGGAGCTTGTACGAAGCCCAACAACTTGAGCTATCCCTTAAAACCTAAAGTGGAAGGAGCCAGGGGACTTTCCCAAGTTGGCCTCTGACCTCCGTACACGTGCTCCGCCACACAAGCTCCAACATACAAACGTAAAAAACACATCAACTGGGGGCTGGAGAGATGGCTCAGAGGGTAAGAGCACTGGTTGCTCTTCCAGAGGTCCCGAGTTCAATTCCCAGCAACCACATGGTGGCTCACAACCATCTGTAATGAGATCTGGTGCCTTCCTTGCCAGCAGTACATTGTATGCTTAATAAATAAATCTTTAAAAAAAAAAAAAAAACAGATCAACTGGGTTTGCCACATAATGCAAGGGTGGTTTCATATAAATCAGTGCAATGGACATTATTAAAGGCATTGACAAATTTCAACACTGATTCCATTAACTTTTCCTGAGGGGTGGAAGGAAGTTTCCTTTAGCTTGACAAAGGGAACAACAACAACAACAAAAAGAAAGTAAGCAGCGAAATGCTGGAAACCAGCTTTAGAAGTCAGAACACCCTCTCCTTCAGCTGCCAGAAGAAAGGTCTTCAGTTTGTCAATGAAGGTTTCATTAACAATTCAGGAAACACAACAAAATAGAACTATGCCTTGCCTTTGATCCCAGTACTTCGGAGGCAGAGGCAGGTGAATCTCTGTGAGCTACAGGACAGCCAGGGCTACGTACACAGAGAAACCCTGTCTCAAAACAAAACAAAACAAAACAAAACAAAAAAAAGAATCCAAGACACTTGGTTTCAGTCCCCGAAGTGAGCCCATGCTGCCATACACAGCAAGCTGTTAGGCAGCCATGTGGTGAGGATACTGTGGTCTACACCCCAGGCCGGGTCACACGCCTGACTCTAGACAACCTCTCCTGTAACTACACAAGATCTGAAGGGCAACGGTGAAGGGCAGGCTGTAGGAATGGACTCCAGGAGGAAGTCAGGTTTGAGAAAACAGCTCAACCCAGGCTTTAGGCCTGGATTAAACACAGCAGGACGCTGCTCTCAGCAGGTTGGGAAGGTCCTCTTCCAAAAGGTGCTGACCAACAGGGCTGTACTGACAACATGGATGTGCTGAATCAACATGGCTGTGCTGACCCACATGGCTGTGCTGACCCACATGGCTGTACTGACCCACATGGCTGTGCTGACCCACATGGCTGTACTGACCAACATGGCTGTGCTGAATGAACCAACATGGCTGTACTGACCCACATGGCTGTGCTGAACCAACATGGCTGTACTGAATGAATCAACATGGCTGACCTCCTGGAGCCTAGGCTCTACAGATAGAGAATGAACACCCTAGCCCCACAGTATGGATGCTCTTTCACGCTACTCAAAAGCACTTTTGTTTTTGTTTTTCTTCCCCCACCTCAGGAACATTTTCTTAAGTTTTGTCTTGAGTTTCTGCTTTTCCTGATGTCAAGTGTGGGAGACCGCATGGCATTTCAAGATTCTTAGAGGGAGCAATGTTTTCGGTGAAGCCTCTGCAGCTACACTGTGAGGCTTCTTTAAGTGGAGCTACAGTGAGATAGGATACGAGGAAAGACAGAAAACACACACAGCCATGCTGTGGGTAGAATACAGCGCTATGCTCTCAGCACTTGTGACCATCAAGACTGATCTGGCTGAAGGACAAACAGCTTCAAGGAGCAGAAGATGGAAATCTGCTGGAGCTTGCCAAATACACAAAGATTCCCTCCCACGCCACGTGGGAGGAACCACCAATATAAATCACAGCTTGCAAATATGGTATTTATCTTCTTAAAATAAACTGCATTGTGAAGAACTCTATAGGCAGATCATACAGAGCATTTAAGAACATAATTTGACTATACTGTGTTTTAGCTGTTCAGAGCAGGACCACAGCAAATGACCAAGACTCTCAGCAAACATACGGGGGGGGGGGGGGCAATTAGGAAGCCGTTTATGGAAGAGGACACAGACTTGTCACCTGGACAGACCAGGTGCATCATGAACAAAACAAACACACCTTGGCCTATGGACTGAGACTAGATAACGCAGGGACTCCAAAGACACTGCCATTTACGAGAGGAACAAAGTTCAGGGATAAAATGGTCTCACTGAGGTCACTCAGCTGTTAGTGGGGGTCCTTGCAACTCAAAAACTATCAGAAAAACAAGGCAAATGGCATTTCATGTTTTACTGTGCTGATGTAAAATTAAACAGCAGCAGCAGCAGCAGCAGCAGCAACAACAGAGCTGTGTTCGCTTTAGCATACAAAAAGACTACACTTAACAAAGGCGTGCCCGGCTGAGGTAGGAGAGCGTTCTTCATGTTATATCAAAGTGTTATAGTGACATGAAAGTCATGGCCAAGATCTGCCAAGGGGTGGAAGAACAAGGAATCTGCTTCTGTGTGTGCCTGCCCGCCCGCACGCACGCACGCACAAGGTGGTGGTGGTGGTGGGGAAACAGAAGGCCAACTTCAGGGTCATCCCTCAGGTTCTATTCCGCCCCCTCCCCCACCCCCAGCAGGGTATCTGACTGGACCTGGACCTCACCAAGCAGGCTACACAGGCTGGCTAGCACGCCCCAGGGATCTGCTTGTCCCTAGCAGGAGGATTACAAGCAGGGACCAGCATCCCTGGCTTTTTCACATGGGGTCTGAGAATCCAACTCGGTGGTTGTGCCTTTGCCTCAGCAAGCACTTTCAGACTGAGCCACCCCTCCCTGCAAGAATCTGCATTTTCCCTCCACCTCCTCATTCCTAGAGCCTCCACTGTGCACTCAGCCTGAGACTGCACCGCTCTGGGGGAGGCCGGAGCACGGGAGAGAGTGGCTCTCATCTTGTTGCTGTAGAAGCTTCCACACTACTTCACCTTTCACCCCAGTTTCCTCGCGTCTCCGTCACCTCCATGAGGTCTTGTAGTTTTAGGACCATCATCACTACAGGCCAAGGGTAAACAGCAGGAAGTTCAGGACAGATAGGCCACTTCACACCAGAGTCATCGTGGAAAAGAAATACCTCTGTGCTTTCCCTCTGGACCCGAGGGCAGGCAGTCACAAGTCCCAGGGAGTCAAACCTTGTTGTTTCTGGAGGGTGGGCAGTCAGGAGACTAGTCTACTCTACAACTGATACTTGGGCTTCTCAGTCGGCCATTGTGACAACAGAGACTCCAGAGAGAGAGTGCTCTCCCTCAGTTCTGTGATCAGTTCATACAGGCTTTCACGCTGCTCAGGGTAAGAAACAAGGGCTGGGAGGAAAGTGAGGGCCAAACAGATTTAACAAGGCAACTTCCCTTTGCCCACATTTGCTAGGCATTTCTAACACCGGACAGAATCACTACAATCTCCACCCCCACCCCATTAGTAACTCCTGCATTGGGAATCAGTGAGATGCCATTTAAAAACACAACACCCAAACCAGTAAAATAAAAATGGAAGCGTACAAATACTTTTGACCTAAAAATCCATTTTCCATAAAAACTCTCTTGAAAAAGAACGAGGTTACGAATATATGACAACTGCCGAGGTCTGGTGTCGGCTGCTCTCTCAGATGGGCTTCTGAGGCAGCGGAAGTTCAGGAACCAGCATGTCTGCCCTATCGCATGTCTCACCCTATCCCTGCTTGGTGATCATCCCGGAGGCCCATACAGCACAAATGCTCATTGGGGTCTTGGCTTGACCATGGGAATGACCATCAACCACCTCTATCACGGAGGTCCGAGTCAGTGGGGGCAGGGCTAAGGTTACCAACTGAGTAACCTCTGGACAGACACTGGGCTGAACCACCCACACCCTCCTTTCTCCGCGTCCCTGACCCAACACATGGTGTGACAGACACGAACAGTGCTTTCCACCTCGCAGTCCTTGGTAATGCCACTCCACTCATTTGTCATGACTGAGTTATCTCGTTATCCAACACAGGTAAAAATGTCTGACAGGCATTAGTCTATAACCAGCCAAATTCCTAGATCCCACAGAGCTGCGGCTCTCAACCTGTGGGTCACAACCCCGGGGGGGGGGGGGGGGGGGCGGCTCATATGACCCTTTCACGGGGGCTGCATATCAGATATTTACATTACGATTTATAACAATAACACAATTACAGTTATGAAGTAGCAACAAAAATCATCTTATGTTTGGGGGTCATCACGACATGAGGAACTGTATTAAAGGGTCACAGCGTTAGGAAGGCCAAGAATCACTGCCACAGACAAGGAACTCAGAAAGCCAGGCTCCCCTCTTTACATTTGACAAATGAAGGACTCTAGAGACAATTTCCTCCAACGCAAATATAAAATTACCTAGGAGGAAACCAGGAAATTTGTACCCTAAAAGCAGATATTATCACTAACCGTTGATTGCAGACATAAGCTAAAATCTGAGGAATAATAAATAATGCCTCCTAGAACTCAGAATTTCCCCAGGATGCAAACAGAATGATAATACTGCAGTTAAGAGTAGCATTAACTGAGAGGTTCAGCTCAGTCAGAAACTTGGGGGTAGCGGTCACGAGACTGTGTACCCAGGGCAAGCCATCCTCCTTTGCGGCTGGAGGCGGGTGGATGAGCTTCCAAAGGACGCTGCTGTGACCCTATAAACCATCTGAGTACCTCTGGAACACGGTGGTCCATAACCAGCCCACACCCACTGTGGACCGGCAGTCTTACTTCACTGCGGCCTCAGTGGAGCGGTCACTGTACAGGTAACTGGTCACCATGGCTAACTGCTTCTCTCCTGATGAGCAGAGGAACTCCCGGGAGAAGGAACCAAGGACAGCCCAGAGCAGTACCCACCTCTGTTCTGATGCATACTGGCTTTCCGGCATCATCTTTGGCATTTGCAGGGGCTGATGTGGTGGCCGGGGGACCACGAACGTTTGCTGCTGTGACCCAGGTTCTGGAAGTGAGTGAGGGGTGGGGGCGGGACCCACCCCTTGAACTGGGCCAGCTCCAGGGGCAAGAGCTGAGGTGGGCAGGGTTGCCTGAGGTGGGGGAAATAGGGAACTCTGATGGGTGGGTGACAGAGGAGTGGTAGGAGGGGTTAATGGCTTGAACCCAGAGGGAGGCTTCCTATCGTAGGCACTGTAAAAAGAAAGAGAGAAGGATCCATTGAACTGCAGTCAAGCATTTGCATGGTAACCAGGTCCAGCAGAACACCAGTTTGCAGCCCATTGTTGCCAGGAAGTGACATCATTAACATAGTTAAATCGCTCCAGCCCTGGGGGAATATTTGTACCTCTGAAATGTGACAAGCGTTCTGCGTCAAAGGACGCCTTTAACACTTCTAGTGATTTTTCTCAAAGATAATTTTAGCCTCTGCTTCCGGTTTCCTTTTTTCCCTCCTTCTAAAAGAATTCTCTGTTTCTGCGTGTGCAGGGGTGGATGGGTGAGGCTGGGAACTTAGGGGCCTTCTCCAGTCCCCTCTCCAAAATATCCCAGGGTTCCTCCTAACTGGTCAAAATCGTTGTGGAAGGTAACAGCACTTGAATTAAACAAGCCTTCTCGGGTTCCAGGCGGATCTGTGTTTACCTTCTGAGTGCAAAGAACGATTAAAATTAAAGCCTCATTCCTAGGGCCTGGATATTCTTAAGTAAAGGGCACAAGCGTGGAGGCTTTTTTGTTTATTCTGATTTGAAGATTATTTCCTTGGTGCTTAAAGTTCACATTAACATATGACAGACAGGAAGAAGTGTAGATTACCTGACTCACAGATCAAATGGCCCAGGATCCCAGGCTCTTTCCCTAGCTGGTCTTGGTTCCCTGTGGAGCTACAGGGTTTTAATGAAAGTTTTGCCTTTCGTGGATAGCATATAATGTGGACGGGCTACACCTAGATTACCCGCAAGGCAGGCGTGCTCTGCCCCAGGCGAGCTAGACAATACCTAGAGCTCTGCTCACAGAGCCTCCCTGAGCAGCACTCCCCGCCCCGCCCGCCCCACCCTTCCCTCACCTCCACTTACCAATAGTTGTAGAGGCACTTTTCTCCATAGTTAGCACCAAGAGCCTGCTCGTGGCTACAGGATGACAACTCAGAGGAGGGGCTATGCAGCTCCCGCTTGATCTTGGTGGGAGGTGGAGCGTGAAGCACCACTGAAATCACAAAAGGAGCCAGGGAGGGAGAAAGAGGACAGCAGTCAATAAAGGACCCCTTCAGCGTCAGGCAAGCACCTGGAACTCAAGGTCAAGGACAACGGCCACACCTGGGTGCAACCTTTTGTTTGAAAAGAAGCAAGCTGTGAGCGCCCTTTCACCCAGCACTTAGGCTAGCCAGGGTTGCTTAATGAGACTTCTCCAAAGAATCCTTTCTCAAAGGCTTCAACTGGCTGCGGTAATACCTTTCTTCTTTCTTTTCTTTCTCTGATACAGGGTTTCTCTGTGTAGCCCTGGCTGTCCTGTCCCACTCTATAGGCCAGGCTAGCCTTGAGCTTAGAGATCTGCCTGCCTCTGCCTCCTGAGTGCTCAGATTAAAAGCATATGCCGCCACCACCATCTGGCTACAATATATTTCTTATTCAGAATCATCTTTTCAAATTAAAGGATTTTTTGAAGTCTTTTTCAAGTAATTCTAAATATTAGTTCTGAATAGGAAGCATTCAGGTTTAGGGGAATAAAAGGAATACAGTAACTAAGTGGTCCTCCAGGGAAAGACTAACAACACAGAGTCTGTGGAGGACTCTGCTCACTGTATCTGCCTGCTCCCAGCCTTTCCCAGCAACCAATCAGGAAGGGCCCATCTCCATCACAGTGCCTCAGAACGTGGTACCCAGTGATGGTTTGGGCTTGTTTTGTCCCCCCTAAAACTCAGACTGTCTCCCCATGTAATGGCGATGAACGGCGGGGTCCGATCGCAAGAGCTCCATGTGGAAGGAGCAATGAATGAAGAACGTTCTCCAGGGGTTGAATGAGCAACCACAAGGTCACCCTTCAGTGCACCTAGCTAGCTTCGTCTCTTCCCATCTACTTCCCTTTCGCTCGGCTTAGCACAAAGGCTTCACCAAATACTTCTCAATTTCCCAAACCAATAATCAAAATAAACTAGAGATACACATATATATAGTTACACATACATAATTATGTAGTCTTAATAAATTACCCAGTCTGGGTTATTCT
Source organism: Microtus oregoni (assembly GCF_018167655.1). Classification (NCBI taxonomy): domain Eukaryota; kingdom Metazoa; phylum Chordata; class Mammalia; order Rodentia; family Cricetidae; genus Microtus; species Microtus oregoni. Next base: position 24,745,212 of record NW_024543088.1, read on the forward strand.
GTTAACAGCAACAGAAAAAGGACTAAGACAATGCAAACGGCTTCTCCTGAATTCACAAAGCAAGTACAAGTGGCTGGAGCTGTGTTTGGAAGCACACCACAGATTCCACATGGATTATGAGAGGGCAAAGAAATAAGACTTTTCAAACTGAAGGTGAATTATCCAGAGGCTCCACACTCCTGAGTACAGAAAGCTAAGTTTGCCCTTTCTGTCTTACCTAGCTGCTAAACTACTTCAGAGTGCCCCCCCCCAAGCAGGACGAACCCTAACAAAGATACTGTACCACAAGGGCTGTTCCTTCCAACAAGGATTTAAATGGATACTGCCCGCCTAGCTACCTGCTGCTGGGTGTATGAGGCCACGCTTCTCAGAGGACTACTTAACCACCCCATCAGGAGGCTAACCCACAGTAAGCGTTCTGGTGACCCACCAAAATCTTCCTTGACTCAATGTTTGCTCCTAAAATACTTTCAGGAGTCTGGCTAAGTTCTAGTGATTATACTATGTATAATTATCCTTTTCTTTCTACCGAGACCGAGACAATCGGTATCTCTCATAACGTCAATTCCGACAACCTGAATCCGACCCCCAGAACACATGGCGGACGGAGAAGAAGCTTCTGACATTTGTTCTCCAATCTCCACACAAACGCCACTGAATATGCAATGGCACACACATGCATTAGCACCCACACCCACACGTGTGTGCACTCCCACTGACCCCCATACATGTGTGTACACTCCCCCCACACATATAAAGACAAGAAAAGGCTGTCTTGCCAACAGACTGGAGAAGACGGATTTTCATAATTTCTTTCTTACATAATACCAACTGTGTTTTCCCGAATCCATGAAATAAGTTGAGAACTAGCGGATTATATTTAGACATCTAATATTAGAGTCTCTCTCATGGGTTTCTGATGGTGACATCATGGCAGTCAAGAGTCAATTGCTATCAAATATTTTCAAGACCCCCCCCCCCCACAAAAAGCAGCTAGGCTTCTCTGTTTGTGTTTTGTTAATAAATGAGAAACTTTAGCGGCCATCAGGATGGCCCCTCGGTCACAGCCTCTTTTCTTTTTCTTATTACTTTCCTGCTGTCAAAATTTCTGGTTAAAAAAATAATAACTGGAACAGTCTCAATACTCCAATTTAAAGAAAAATTATGTGTAGCCTTCAAAGTCTAACTTTGTCTAAAATTGTCATTTATAATCAGTTTTACCTAAATTTAGAAATGATTGTGGCAATGTTAAATGTCCTCATTTCAAGTTTTAGAAATATCTTCATTTTTACAATATTTTAAAGTTAAAAATTTTTATTTTATTAACTAAAATATTCTATTAAAATAGTTAAAAATTTTAGATATTTTAAAATTACCACTTCTCCTGACAAGGCAAACTCTAGACTGCAAACCAAAGCTTCCCAGAGAGAAAACTTCATTATAATGTCAGAAAATTCACAAGCCATTTCAAAAGGCAATCTAATGCTGCTTACTGGCTCCACCTCAGTCAATGTCTCCTTCCACCAGGCTCTCAAGGAGTGGAATCTCACGTTTTCTACCAGAAAGAGAGCAATCAGGAAATTCGGAATTGCTGTGAGCACGGTGCTATGCTCCTACAATCCCAGTACTCAGGAGGGGGAGGATCCGAAGTTTGTGGCCAGGCTGGATACATGGTAAAGCCTCTCAAAACAAACAGACAAACAAACAAACAAAACCCCCCAAACTATCTCCCCTTCACGATTATTTATAAATTGACTCTATCACCAACCACTTTTTTTTTTTTCGAGACAGGGTTTTTCTGTAGCTTTGGTGCCTGTCCTGGAACTAGCTCTTGTAGACCAGGCTGGCCTCGAATTCACAGAGATCCGCCTGCCTCTGCCTCCGAGTGCTGGGATTAAAGGCGTGCGCCACCACCGCCTGGCCTCACCAACCACTTTTAATGCTGAAGGCAGGGTCCACATTTACTCGTTAATTCTAGCTATGATTTAGCCATAACTACCCCCTCCCCTCATATCAATCATCTTGAGAGAAAAGGCATGGCAAAAAAACAAGTCATGTTTCACAAACCCATGTTGACAGCAGAGCTAGGGAGGCCTGACAGCAATGAGAGGGCCCAATTCCTCAAGTTCTGTTGGATGAGGGCTGTGGGCAGAGCCTACTTGCAGCAGGTGCCAGACGGGGGGTGGGGGGACGGGACGGGACGGGACACTTAAGTCAGGAGTTTCAAAGAGGACGAATGTTCTAAGCTTTGTGTTTTTTCATCTGAATATCGCTGTGGAATAACCTTTCTGTACACTGAGAAGACATGTCACTCAGACTGGTTTAATAAAAAGCTAACCGGCCAGTAGCTAGGTAGATTTCTTGGGCAGAAAGGATACTGGGAAGAAGGGCGGAGTATCCAGGAGACACCATGAGATACAGAGCAAGCACTGTTGGAGATGAGGTAATAAAGCCACGAGGTAGAAAGTAAGTTAATAGAAATGGGTTAAGTTATAAGAGTTAGTTAGAAACAAGCCTAAGCTATAGGACAAGCTTTTGTTTTGTTTTGTTTTTTGTTTTCTTCAAGACACGGTTTCTCTGTAGCTTTGGAGCCTGGCCTGGAGCTAGCTCTTGTAGACCAGGCTGATCTCGAACTCACAGAGATCCACCTGCCCCTGCCTCCCGAGTGCTGGGATTAAAGGTGTGTGCCACCACCGCCCAGCCTAAGCTTTTATAATCAATACGAAGTGTGGTTATTTGGGAGCTGGCTAGCGGGACTGAAACTTCTGCCTATGCAAAGCTACTTTGAGAGTGAGGGAAATGACACAGAACTCTAACAGAGCCATATAAAATTACATAATTTTATTCAGTGCTTTGAAAACATTCAGCGCTCGCCTCTTCAAAGTGGACTTACTAACGGATGCCAGACATGTCTAGCTGTAAAGGATGGAACTGGATTAGATGGAAGGGTCATGAACTCCCCAGAAGTCTGCAATGTTCAAAGTGTAGGCTATTCGAGCTGATAAACATCTCTAATTAGAAACCTTGGCGCTCAATGGGAGATGGCCCCACAAAGTGAGCTGCCTCTAGGATGGTACCGCCTTCACTCTCGGGAGATTTCACTCCAGTGCTGACCATGTGAGCGTGAGGGAAACAGCAAGGCCTCGTGGCACACACGCACTGGAGATTTGATGGTTTAGGTTCTGCTCACAGAACAGTTGAGAGACTGCCTGGGGCCTCGGTCTACTTCCTTCAATCCCCTACACATAGGACCCCTGAGGCCCACAGGACTTGAAGAACTTGTCCCGTCTTAGCTCTACTGTGTGTAGAGGACACCAAGAGCTCCCTGTTGTCACTCTATCAGCCTTCTATGGCATGCTCAGAAACAGGAGACACTCCCATCACCTACTCTGTCCATTAGAGAGGACATGAACTCCCCCCCACACCTAAAACAATAAAAGTATCACAATATTCCAGGCTGAAAGTATTTGTGTGTGTATGTGTGTGTGTGTGTGTATGTGGGTGCATGTGGAGACTGGAGGAAGGGCATTAAGGTATCCTGCTCAATCTTATTTCTCTGAGGTTCTCTGAGACAGGATCGCCAGAGTGGCTAGAGCTAGGCAGTAAGCCCCAGCAATTCTCCTGTCTCTAACCTCCGCCCCACCCCACTGCACAGTACACGACACTGGGGTTCCAGGCACACACAGTCAACACTGAAGTTCCAGGCACGCCCACAATCACACCTGGCTTTCACTCTCCTGTCCCCATTCCCTCAGCATTTGAGGTTATAGGCACGCGCAGTCACACTTGTTTTTTGACCTGGGTGCTGGAAGTTTGAACTTAGGATCCTCATGCTTGGTCAGCAAATGCTCTTAGCTGCTGAGCCACCTCCCCACTCCCAAAAGTACTCCCGAACAAAGGAAAATGGACAAGAACCAATAATACTGGAAAAGAACAAAGGAGACAGATCGCAAAAGAGGCAACCAGGCAGACACCCCCCCCCCCCCCGCTTCGCACTCCCTACGTGCCAGATGCCATGGTTTACTTTATTCCATAAAGTCTTTCCAACCTAATGGAAACATTATTTGCACTTTTGCCATTTACAGATAGAGGGGGGGAAAAGGAGCTGGCTACAGTCTCTCAGCTAGCATGTTGCCAGGATTTCTGCCCAAGCAGTTCTTAGGTATCTTATTATAGTCTCCCAGAGAAAAAAAGTCTAGTTAGAAGAGTAGATGGAGCTGGGCATAGTGGCTCAGGTGTGTAATACCAGAACCTGGGAGGTAGAAGCAGGAGGAGCAGGAGTTCAAAGCCGTCCTCAGAGCAGCTTTGAGACCAGCCCAGGGCCATAGGAAACCACAAAAACAAAACAAAAACAAAGCAAAACAAAAACCTACAAAGATGGTAAAGAAAGCCAGCCCTGATTGCAGGCATGGTGGGAGGTGGCTAAAGTCCCGGTACTCAGAGGCTAGAAGATAAGCTCAAGGTTACCATGGGCTGCAAAGCAAGATCCTATTTCCGGGAGGCAGTTTTAAAAAGTAGCTTAAAAGATGGGAAAGAAAGTCCAATCAGAAAACGCATAAAAAATTCTTTCGGCCAAATCAGGTGGCGGTGGCCTCATGTTTACCATGCATTTTCCAGACGGGGCACACCTGGCACCCAATCCACCCAGGAACAGACACCTTGCCCCCCACACAGATGTCCGGGATCCTCCTTCACTCCCACTGGCTGCTAATCTTCCCCACGCCTACAGTCTTCATGCTTTGCAATCCATGCCTTCTGTTCGCGTGTTCCACCTACAAGGTCTCATTCTCCCTTCTACGGTCCAGTTGGCCAAAGCCTTCTGCTCGTTCAGACAGCTGCCAACACACCAGAAGACTTGTATCCTGTCCCGTCCTCTCTTAAACCACCTCTGCGGCAAGAACATTGAGTCCTCTCCAGGTTCCTATTTGACCACAACTCTATAGGCCCAAATACAGATTAAAAAAAAAAAAATTAAGACAGTAACATTTAATTAAGCCCACATCTAGGCATATATTACCAAGCACAGCACTGTCTCAGAGCCCACTATAATACCATTTTAAATTTAGATACTGTGTTTATCCAACTCAACCCCATAGCTTTTTATCATATCAGACTAGGAAACTCCTCACGTGGGGCACAGGAGCAATCCACAAACCAGCTGGTCCTCAACAATGGAGGAAAGGAAAACAACCAAAACCATACACACAGAGGGATCAGAAAAAACTGAACTGCCATTCTTCAGATGGGCTGGATGGGTACAAAGAAAACATAAATACTCTCACAAAAAATAAAAATGAATAGGCTCATCTGGCATTGTCATTTGTTACAAGGTCCATATAAAAAAGAACTATCTACAATTGGTAACCAAGGCAATATGAAATAAGAAAATATATTTACAGGGCTGGAGAGGAAGAGAGGCGATTCTGTTGTTAAGGGGACTTGGGTCTGATTTCCAACACCCACATGGTGGTACACAAACTTCTGTAACTCCAGTTTCTGGGATCCAATACCCTCTACTGACCTCCAAAGACACCAATGGATGGTACTCATACATATGTGCAGTCAAAACATGCAGGAATAGTCTTTCTGTACACCCTGAAGATATGTTGCTATCATTGGTTTAATAAAGAGCTAAACAGCCAATCCCTAGGCAGAGAGAGGTTAGGTGGGACCTGCAGACAGGGAGAGTGGAGGAACGAAGAAGGGTGGAATCTCGAGAAGCAAGAGGATGAGCATCCAATATGAGGAAAGGTTCTGAGCCATGTGGTTAAACATACATAAGAAATATGAATTAATTTAAGATGTAAGAGCTAGCTAGTAATAAGCCTAAGCTATTGGCCAAGCATTTTTAATTTAGTAAGTCTCTGTGGTTATTTGGGAGCTGACTGGCAGGACAGAAAATCGCACCTACAAAAACATACATAAAAATGAATAAATTTAATAAAAGTCAAGTACACTTAGGTCCAGTGAAGAGGATCAGTGAGTACCTGCCAACAAGCTCAAAAAAATCAATTTGATCCAAGAGTCATATGATAGGAGAGATCCAATTTCCAAAAGTTGCTACCCGATGGCCACATGTATGTTGTGGAATGTGCCACCTATAATGTTTATGCACAAGAGGGATTTTGGCAGGAAGGAGCCAAGAGACCCCACGGAGGGCAAAAGACAAATACGCCATGCAGACAGAGCTTAAGTGGGGAGTATATTGAAGAAAGGGAAGGGAAAGGGGGCGTGTACAGAACAGGACAGACAGACTCATGCCTACCTCTTCAGAACAGCAGGAAAGAGTGGGAATGGGCTGAGCCTGTCTCTTAAAAAGAGGCCTTTTGTGCGTACAGAGTAACGTAGCAGGCCTATAGGACCCTGGGCTGGCCAGGGTACTACCTGAGTACATCCTGTCAGGTGACAGGCTAGTATAATGCCTGAATCCTAATACCCCTCCAAACAATTAAAATGCAATGAAAATTTTAATAGCAACAAAAATAACAATGACCTAAAACAACCTAATAAAAGATTCCCATAAAGCACTAGCAAAACTTAAAGATAATAAACGGAAGGATGTATCACGGACTGAAAATCTTTGTAAAGACATCAGTTCTCTTCAGATTTATTTATAGGTTCAATGTTACACTGAACAAAACCTCAGCACCGTGCAGATGTTAGAACTGAGTAAATCACATTTATTCAGAGATGGACCTCACAGATATGCTAAACAAAACAAGCAAGGCACTGACATAGGGAGTCACCCTGTATCATCTACATACAAAACCTTTTAAGAGACCAACCTAACCTGCGGTGCTCAATGTCTGAAAGGAGACACAGGTCACACAGCTAACAATCATAAGGAGTTAGGAGGTGGCTTGCTTCTCAGCTATATTACCAGAAAGGGCAGAGAGACTTCTCCATTTAGGAATAAGAAGACTGGAAATTTATTTCAGGCATTTTACACACAGACAGACGCACACACTTTCTGACGATTTCATACATACATACAATGCATCTTGATCATACCCAACGTTAACTGCCCCCACCTCCTCCCACTACTCCAGACCACTCCCATAACGCGTCCCTCTTATACCCTCATGTTCTGTTTTTATAATAATCCACTGAATCCATTAGTGCCTCTGGTGTGAGGGGTTGTAAGCTACAGTAGGATACCTATAAGAAGGTATCCCACCTCCCCCACGTCCACAGTCACCACCGCCCACAGACTCTCAGCGGGCAGTGAGGGCTGGTGAGCCAGAATTACTGACTGGCTGGATCTCATGCAGATCTTAGGCGGATATCCAAAGCTGCTGTGGCGTCCTGAGTGCAGCAGCCACCCGTGATGTCACCGTCATCACCTCTACACACTCTGCATTGGCTGCAGCAGCACCAGGGAATGGTGGAGACGCAGGCTACACCCTGCTCTGGGAGAGGAGCTAAGGAGACAGACTTTATCACTGAAGGGGATGTTTGGAAAAGGAGGGATCTAAGATTTCCCAAGCCCAATAAGAAGCATGCTCAGATGTGCAGCGGGGCTGAGGGGCCACTCTGTCTGATAACTGTCTCAAAAATTAAAAGCCAGGAACATTACCAACTATAATTAGGAGGCACAAGTTCCAAGAGTGGAAATGAAAGAAATACAGGGAACCGCACCATGTTCATAGCTAATACAGCTAACTTCTATAAGAACTCTCAAATTTAATATAGTGAAACCAATTATTAGATGAGCTGTGCTAAATTTTTAAAAATGTATTTGATTTATTATGTATGTGTGGTCCCTCTGCATGCGTACACTCGGCATCACCCGTGGGGAAGCTAGAGATGGATACTGGGGATTCTGCTCTGTTATTCTCTGCCTTATTCCTTCGAGACAGGCTCTCTCATTGAATCTGGACCTAGACTGGCAGTCAGCAAGTCCCAGTTACCCCATCTCTAGCCCCTCAGCACCGGGGTTACAGGCACGCACAGTCACACCCGGCTTTGCCTGGGTGCTAGAAATTTGAACGCAGGTCCCATGCCTGCACAGCAAACTGAGCAATGCCCTCAGCCTTGTGCTAAAATCTGCAGCGAGTTTCCCCAAAGATCTCTCCTCAAGCACGCACAAGCTCTTTCTGATAAAAGGCTTCTCGACATCAGATGCTATTCTTTTAAGCTCAACACGATAACGCCGAGTGCGAAGCGAAAGGCTCAACAGGGTAGGAGATTTCCGAGACCAGCATCTTCACAAGCTGTTCTCACGTCTACACATTCCTTTTAAATAGACCCTCAAAGTGGGTCAGCAACTAGAAAGCAACTGAAAACCCTCTGAGGTGGCCCACACCCGCAACCCTGGCGCTAGGGAGAGAGCAGGATCATGAACTTGAGGCCAGCCTGGGGTACATAGCCAGACCCTGTCTCTAAAAAATGCGGTGTTATGAGGGAAACTATGGGCGGAGTAGGGAGGACCAGACTGGGATGCTGAGACCCCGGGCCCCAGAACAAAATAGATAAATAAACGAATCGGGGAGAGTGTGATAGATTAAATAGTCATATGAAGCACACACACAAATGACTCAATTCTAAATCAGAAGCAATGTCAATATTAACCATAAGAAAAATCCTTGGGGACAGCTGGAGAGTTCAGAATAGGACATTACTTTCCTTGGACTATAGGGAAGAACTGCCCCAACTTTTGGAAATGTACACTACAGTATTTGGAGGTGAAATGGCAGTTTTTACAGCCTGCTTCTAGATGATTCAATGAGAAAAGAGAGAGAAGAACATGCAATGGAACAAACATATAAATCTAGTGAACTGTTTTCAAAGAAGGGGACAGAATGGATCTTTCATCTGCGGTCGACTAACAGGTCAAAAGTTAAGAACTTTGAACCTGGAGACAGGGAGAAGGCTCATTAGGTACAATGCTTGCTGTACCAGTGAGGACCTGAGTTCAGATCCCCAGCACCCACTCAGAAGGCCAGGCATGGCAGTACCCACCTGCATTCCCAGCTCTAGCCAGCTGATGAGGTCCAGCTTCTTCAGTGAGAGACCCTGTCTCGAGAAAAATAAATAAATAAGGAAAGACAGCTCCCGCTGAACTCTTTCTCACCACTGTATGCGTGGGCCCGCACACCTGCACACACACATATTCACACCTGAACCTACACGGGGTGGGAGTGGGGGTGGCGGTGTAGGGGGGGAGACACATAAAAAACCTTGAAGCCCATGCATTTACATATGAAGAAAGCCAACCTTGGCCTGTTACCAAACCAGAAGCAGAAGATAACCTCGGGATCTGAGAACAAATGCTGCGTGCACCTTAATGCTTAAGACTGTGCTTCTCAAATATTCTGTTGGCTCTGACCCACTTAGAAAAAATAAGAAAAAACCTCCTTGAGAGGGCAAGAAGCAAATGGCCACTGTCACCACTACTCTCGGCTGCCCTGCTGCAGAGTATAGAATGACTGAAATAAAACCTATCCGTAATTTCATACACATATGGAACCACACAGAGCAGGAACTAAAGCATATGTCCCACTCAGAACCTCAAGCACTCTTGGGGGCAGGGAACAGAGAGAATTTCCTCCCCTTTTGAATATATATATACACAAAACAGACTTTCACCATCACCAGACCAGCTGGACAACTCATTAGATTCATGCCCACAGTCCCCAAGGGAGCACGAAGCAGCCATCAACAGCCTGTGACAATTAAAAAGACTGAAAATTTTAAATCTTCCCCTTGAAGGTCTCCTATTCAATCTCCTTCCAAGTAGCTGCCTTGACTCCCCACTTCTGCCCATAAAGTCTGAACAGGGCCAGGACCAGGAGAAGAGCAAAGAGGAGGAAGGAGCTTTGGGCTGAAGCATTTCTGAGGACTCTGGTTAGCCTGCCCTAATGCAACAGGCTGGGGGAATCAGAAAAAGATATAAGGTCAAAGATCTAAACTGGATTTTAAAACAATGGATGGCCAGATGGCGGTGGCACAGGCCTTTAATCCCAGCAATCAAGAGGTAGAGGCAGGTGGACCTCTGTGCATCTACAAAGCAAGTTCCAGGACAGCTAGGGTTGTTCCACAGTCGAAAAACCAAATAAATAAGTAAACAAATAAATAAATAAAGCAAAAACAGAAACAGAAGTATGCTGAGCTGAGCATGGTGGTTTATACCTGTAACTCCAGCATGAGGGAGGCCAAGGCAAGAACGTTAAAGTGCAAACTGGGGCCAGCCAGGGCTGTACAATTGAGTTCCCGGCCAGGCAGTTCTACGATGTGAGAGTCTGCCTCACACACCCTCAAAGCAAAAAAAAATACGCATGCCAGCTTAGGAAATACTTACAACGGAGGAAACACGGGATGGCAGTAGGATCCTGGTATGGCACCAAGGCTCGCCATACAATAGGAGACAGAACGATCCCCTGGTACAGTCAGCACCGAGGTGGGTATATGTCACATAGGGGCTGAAGTTTCAGGGAGGTTTAGTGTGCAGTCTTAAACTACAAGGACGGACAGATTTGTCTGAGGCAAAAGTCTTACACGAAGAAGAGCCTAGATTCTGCTCTGGGATAGAACTGGCGATTTGTGTGCACTGGGGAAGGCTGCCTCAGACTGGCAGTACTATTCAGGAACTTAGACTGGTGGTCAACCATGGTGGTATGAGGGGGTTTAGCACTGCTTATTACTGGATATCCATATTCTCTCTATGCTTCTCTCCCTCTCCATTTTCCTCTCCTTCCCAAATAGTCTCACTATGTAGCCTTGGTTGGCTTTCAATTCTTTATACAGACAAGGCTGGCCTCAAATTTTCTGGGATCCTCCTGCATCTGCCCCCTCAATGCTGAGATGACGGGTATCTGCCACCATGGCCAGATGGGTTATTTGTCTTGTATGTCATTTCAGCGAGGATCACAGGACTGTCACCCTGGTACTAGGGTTTAGGAAAAAGCAGAATTCATCAATGAACACCTACAGAAGACCTTGTCATACAGCCAGCACCACCCTCTGTACAATAACTAACTTAACGGCTGAAGGAGGAACCAATAAAGCTGGCTCCCGGAACATTTGACTTCGGGAGTCAGGTCTCTGCTGCAGTCAGCACAATCAGACCTAGAAACAAGGTAATAGAATCACCTAAAGAAAGGCTTTGACAAGAGAAGTGAATCTGGGGGAGGGAGGAAGTGAGGGAAGGGACTGGGAGGAGTGAAAAGAGATCGCTGTCAGGATGTAATATATGAGAGAAGAAAATTAATTAAAAAAAGTCAGCAGGGCTTTAAATGTAAAGCCACAACATGGACTATGGGAAAAAGGAACAAAAAGGGCCTAGGCTATGCGGGCATAGGACCCACTGAAGAATGAGGGTCACAGTTTTGAAAATCAAGCTAGCTGGATGTCAAGCTGTGGGAAATAACCAAAAGCAGGAGAGGCGGATCTTGCTACAGCAGGAACCAACTGACCAGAACCTTTGGGGGCACTACTTTTGGGGTATAAGCCCAGGGATCTTGTTAGTGATGAACTACCTAAAAATGCTAGGCACCTTTTGAAAGACTCTGTGGGGATGTGGGGACGGGGGCATCTACTCTGATCTAAGTGGGATGGCAGAGATACACAGTTGTCAGGACAGTGGAAGACTGGCTTCGAGTTCTGAAAATGGACACCCAGGGTCTCCACATGCAAGACTTAGAATTCTGAAGAAGGAAATTGAGCTGATCAAAGAACTGAACTCTGAAATTTTGACAGTTCCATGAAGCTGCCTGGGGTAGGGTCTCTCTCCCAAGACACAGGAATTAACAGTTCATTGGCTTTACTCCACTCTGTTCAATAGTCAACTGAAACCACAGATAGGGTAAGACAAAGACACCACGCTGTGTAAACCTTCCTCTTGAGGTCTGTCTATCTCTGATCAGCTTAGATTTAGGTAGAGGACTCCAGGCACCAACACAGCAGGTGCTAAGCTGTGGCCTGCACACTGTTGGGCTTTGCAGGGCATGCTTCCTCTGGAGACATGCTAGAGGGTATGGAGTTAGTCTTCCCTGACAAGGGCGCATCTGGGCTGGGGACAACATTTCTAACTTCAGCTTGTGTGGAAGTCATGTTATACTATTTTATCGTCTTACTGCTCCCGGAAGTATGACAACAGCAAGAGGCACGAGACAGATTCAACAGAGAACACTTGTCTAGTTTTGAGGGTGCCTTAGCACATGGGGTGATGCCAGCCTTGGGGGCTCTGGGTTAGAGTGCCATTTAGCTTCCAGAACAACAGATCCGGCTATGACCAAAGCAGGGTAAGATGAAAATGGGGCTTTACAGTCCCAAGGCAATTTCAATTTCTTTATGGGCAGGAACATTGACATGACAGGGGCTTTAGATGTGTGCTGGTACATTCTAGGAACTATAATGTTTATTTTAGCTCTTAACGAGATATAAACGGGGTGGGGGGGGGGGTGGGGGGAGCAGTTTAGAGGTTTGCTCCTGGTAGGTTCAGCTCACTAATGCTGGCTGGAAAGCACTTGACATCCCATAATTAAATCATCAAACCCAGAAGGTAAAAAAATTAAAGCTGCCCATGAAAGTAAATTTAGGAGACTTCTGTGCGATGTGCGACCCATCAGAAGGGAGAGTATGACAGACCAGGGAAACTGTGGTGGCTCCAGGAAAGACTTCCTAGTAAGGCCAAGGACACAATAACTCTTTGGTGTTCTGAGGATCACACAGAGAGGAAAAGCCTCGCTGGGAAGAACAACAATGGTCCTCAAAGCTCCCTACCTCATCTGCAACATGAGACTGGCAGCTGCCACCAAGGGAGTCAGTGGGTTGTACCTACAGACAGACAGGCTGGCCTATTTCAGACCTTTATTCAAAGCTCTTCAAAGGGAAGGGCGTGGTGGCATATACCTGTCGTCCCACTATAAAGGACGTTGGGACAGGAGGATTGCTTGAGTTTCTTACTTCTAGAGCAGCCTGGAGACTCCATTTGAGGAAAAAGCAAAAAATCTCGCAGTGTTGGCTAAGCCACAGCTCAGTGATACAGGACTTGCCTGGCATGTGTGAGACTCTGGGTTCATTGGGTACAGCAGAAAAACTGGCCAGTCTTGTCTGTGGTCATCTATTAGAGGTTGCCATGGATCTGGAAACACTGGCTTTATCCTTTCTTTGACTCTATCAGTACTAACAACAATGATGGTGGCTTTCAAAGAAAGCCTAGTTCAAATGGAAAGATTAACCAAAGTCCCCTGCTGTGAATCATCTTTTGTACACTGTGCAGACAGATGTATTGCTCTTATTAAAGGGCTAAGTGGCCAATGGCTAGGCAGGAAGAGGTTAGGCAGGACTTGCGGACAGGGAGAGAGCTTGGGGATAAAAGGAGGAGGGTTATTAGGAGAAGCAAGATGAGCCTGCCTTACTGAGGAAAGGTACCAAGCACATGGTAGAACGCAGATGAGAAATGTGGATTAATTTAAGTTGTAAGAGTTATTAATTTAACAAGATTCAAGCCTCTGTATGGTTATTTGGGAGTTGGCAGGTGGGACAGAAAATTCTGCCGACAGTCCCCTCCTCTTCCCAAAGTTGCAAAGTTGGTCTCAGGAGTGAGAGGAGCCCACTGTAGGCATAGGTACCAGATCAGACACCTCTTGACTCAGACCTCAACCTACGAATTGTCTACTAGTCTAACTCTGAACAGCTGCCTCTGGCTCTATATCAAATTGCATCACTTATAATTATAAACAGAAAACCGGTTATCAAATAAGGAAGGAAACTGGGTGACAAGGACTACAGCTGCCAAAGCCAATGATAGCACTTTTTTTTTTGAACCCAGGTGTATTAGTTTCAGATTCTTCCCTTCATCACCACACTTCAGCATCGCTCTCAAAGCAGCCCAGAGCTGTGCGGTACCTGCCCTTCAAAGGATGTGTCTATGTATGCCAAAAAGGCAAGCCTGGCGCTTTGGCATTCTAAGAGAGGGACTCTGGGGACCTCAAGTCCAAAGGTTAGAACTGAAGGGAGGAAACGGAGTAGAACACAGACCTAGACTGAGGGGATCATGCTATGGGTCTCTTACTCTGGGGGCTGGAGAGAAGGCTCAGAGGCTGAGTGCCTGCTGCTCTTCCAAATAATCTAAATGTGGTTCTCAGCACCTAAGTCAGGCAGCTCACAGCCTCTAGTCCCTTTTTAGCTCCAGGGGATCCCATGCTTCTTTTGGTCTCTATGTTTATATACATATACACATACATACATATATATGTACGTATACACACACACACACACACACACACACACACACACACACACACACCCAGAGGGCTTTAATTGTCAAGGAAAGGGCTTGCCCACCTGCACAGAGTCAACTCCAAGGAAAGCCAAGGCAAGCTTCTGGACCAAAAACAGCCCAGTCACCCAGTTAGAGTCTTTGCAGAGTTACAATGTAACTGATCGTTTGATCTGAGTGCCCTGCAGACTGTTTTACTACTTCCCTTCAGCCACCATGCCTAGGACATTAATATTCAACCTCTGCCAGTATGAGATACAACAGAAAAAGAGGCCCGAAGAGTGTCTGCGCTCCAGGCTCTAGGGTGGCCGGGTGGGAGACAGCAGCATGGCCGCACTGACCACGGCAAGCCTGGCTGTGAAGTTAGTCACAGAGTATTATTGTGAGGGAGTGGAGCTGGGGGAGGGGGTGCTCAAAGTGAACCTTTAGCTTGACCTTAAGCATCACTGTCTCGATAACTTTCTCTCATCTAAACTGACATAGAGGAAACTTTAGGAATATTAAAACCAGGCTATGTAGAGAGACCCTGTCTCAATAAAACAAACAAAAACAAAAGGAACATTAGAAGCGTCTGAAATGCATTAAGGCCTGTACAAGTCTTCAGCTTTGCTTTTAAAATTCGCCTTTCTAGTTTGACAGGAGGAAGTCCAAACTTTAGCAAAGTGGCCTCTCCCTAGAGCTATTTCTTTGTGTCACCTGCCACCTTTCCCTACAGGCAGGGCATCTGGGCACCTATGCTGGGCCCCGCTTCTCCAACATATGCAGATTTCCCTGGAGAAACAGAAGCAGCTGCTCAACCTAGGCCACCAACGAACACGTCACTACATGCATGCAAAAGAGCAAACAGAAGAAAAGAAACAGCCCAAATTCACTTTTTTTCCTAAGGTCATCATTGGAACATAGGCTTTGGGATCCTTTGTAGAGTTACTTCCTACTGTTTGGAGACCAGCACTGGGAGGTTGGGTGGGGCGAGAACAGAAGGTACCCTGCTCGTGTGCTGAGTACATGACCAGGTTCCTCTGACCTTGCAGAACATGGGTCCATGCCTGAGGAATGTACCAAAAAACACTACAGGACTTTTCCACTGTTGGAAGCACTTGGAGACTAAAGGATTTCTCAATGTGAACAGGAATGGAAAATGGGAAGTAGGGATTAAGCTTAATATTCATAAAAATAAGGATGCTCAGCATCTTCACAGAAGTAAAATTCTATGGCTGCTGAGGCAGGAAAGGGATGACAAAGGACCCGAGGACAATCGGAAAATGTCAGGGTATTCAGGTGACACAGGGTGATTGTCTCTATTCAAGTGTTTCCCATTAAGATTCAGATTAGGAAATCTGGGCAGGCTCCAGAATCTGGCCTTCACTATGGGTGGGTGGCTGTGTACAAGAGACACCCATGTTGTAGAGTATTTGTTTACACTACGAAGATATGTCTTTGCCAAGGCACCTTCTGGTTCATTTAATAAAGAGCTGAGTGGCCAAATGCTAGGCAGGAAGTGGTTAGGTGGGACTTCCAGAAAGAGAGGACTCTGGGAAGAAGGAGAAGTCGCCCAACACAAGGAGAGGAAATGAGAGGAACAAGATGGAAGAGAAGTAATGCCACTTGACAGAACAGATGAACATAAATGGGTTAGCTTCATTTTAGGAGCTAGCTAAGAACAATCCATACCATTATTTGGGAGCTGGCTGGCGGGACAGAAGGACTCTTTACCCAACCACTCCCTCTGGTATATACACGTGACTCTTGGGAATTGCTCTTCAGACCATTTCCAGACCTGCAGCTGAAATGCCTGGAGGGGGCAGTGAGTGTGTGCCCAGGGTGGGAGTGGGGGGCATCACCAGTCTCTTGACAGCAGACACCTAGAGCCACCTCTAGACAGGTTAACTCTGGCATAGGACAGTCTACCAAGGTCTATTCTCCCAGGAAGAGGGGTGGGGTTAAGGGGAGGCACCCTTGCAAGGTCAACTGCCAGAGAAATATTTGGGATAAAAAGTCCTTTTGACAAAACATAAACAACTTTATTTTGGTCATGAGGATGAAAGACAAATTTTAAAATCCTGCTGAAACGACATCCACCGTTACTGGTTAAGCTTTGCCCTTTAACTGTGTCATTCAGTGCTGACCTAGCCTAGCTCGCTGGAGGAGCTGGCTGTTAGCCAAGATGCTGGAGGATACTGAAGGGTATATTCTATTGAGCTGGGTACCCCTAAATCCAAGCACTTCCTGCATGAGGAGGTTCCTCTGGCTCTGGAGTTGTTCCAAGGCAGAGTTCTTTTTGGTACTCCCCGGGTATTTAATTGGAGAGGACCAACCCTTTCATTGGTGTTCAGGAAGTGGCAAAGCCACAGTGAGGGTGGCTTGTAACTAAATCCTGAAGTTTGGGAAACATCATTTTAAAGTGCCGCTTTCTGAGCCTAGACGAAAATTAACAAATGAGAGGCCAAGGGGTAGAGAGAATACTGTTTTATTGGCCCCTATGAAAGCCTAAAAACAAGAAACGTCCGCCTTGGCCTTGCAGATATTGATCCTGCAGACCTGGGAAAAAGGGCAGAGTTTGGGAGAGGGGCAGCCATCTTCGGGAGAGAAGTAACGCCATAGCCACAGAGGAAGTAAAGGGCTGACATCCTCAGACCAGGTCTCTCTGGAGAAAGTAGCCTGCCCTCCACCACTTTAGACTACTGTCCTAGAAAATGGAAGGCAGAGCAAGGAGGGAGGACTCGAGGCTTCTCAGATCCTCTGTAACTCACCCTCTCAGCCCAGAACAGCAGCCTGGTAGCGAGAGAGTTAAAAGCCAGCCCTTAAAAGAAAACTCATACCCCATTAAGCTCAGGCTTGGAGAGCAGGGAGCAGTTAGCAGGCCAAAGGAAACTAATTCTGGAGGTTCTCCAAGCTGCCAATCATGGGCATATTTCTAACAGTCCCAGCGTTGTTGGAGTTGGTTGTTTTTCCACAGGCTGCACAATGGGGTCTGGTTATTCATTGAAAAAGTCTGCCAGTGGGCCCCGCCCTCCATTCACAACCAATTTGGAATGCTCCATTCATGCAAGAGGGGGAGTCTGCAGCTAGCTGGGACAGACCTACTACTAGTGCCCAGGGCTCAGCTGTCGCCACAGAGAAGCTTGCTCGCCCAGTGCGATGTGTTTATATAAGAAATTCAGCCGCAGTAGGGGGCGCTGGCTGGGTCTGCACTCTCCCTAGGACCCAAATGGCTAGGATTACTGCTGAAATCTGCAAGGCTGAGCAAAGAGATGAGGTTCGGAAGACCTGCTATACCAGGCAAAGGGGTAAAGGAATAGCAGGACTTAGAATCGCTGTAGCTTCCAGGGGAGAATACCGGTTTCTACTGCCCTGATTTATATTAAGGGGCAGCGCTCTCTCTCTCTCTCTCTCTCTCTCTCTCTCTCTCTCTCTCTAGAGAGCTTGCCCTGCCAGACATCTTTTTCCCTGGTAGCTAACACAAGACGCCCCATTGCTCCCCAGGGCAGAGGGACTTGGGAGACATTAGGAATTTCAACAATTTCTTGGCTTCGGAGTGGCCCCTGAAGGGTTTAGCACACCCTCCTGGATGTCCAGGTAGCAAAACAGAAGACTGGAGCAGATCTGGAATGGGAGGATAAAATCTCTCAAGACTTCAGAGGGTACAAGGCTAAAAACTGGTTTGGTGTCTTTAGGGGACTTTTTTTTACCCCCTCCCTTTTGATTCCTCTAAACACTCAGTGATTACCCTGAGGGTGAATGGAAGGAACCTGTCTGCCAACCCAACTTGATTTCAAGGAGAAGTAGACTTCTTCAGGAAAATGATGGAAGGAGATCATTTTGAACTCGCAGGCTGCTTTCTTCATAGCAGACTTAAGTTCAAGTGTCTCATGCTCACTGCTTCTCACTCCCCACTTCTGAGACCTTTCTCAGTATCAAATTCCCACACAACGCCTTGCTGTTTGGGAGGTAAGTGTGGGACTCCTGGCCCAGATCTCTGCCTGCTCTGAGATCCTCTACCCCTGCCGCAATCCTCTAACCTCCCCTTTCAGAGCTGAGGGAGCCTCAGTTGTCTGCTGGGCAGGGTCTTTTTTTTTTTTTTTGTGGGGGGGAGAGGTTATTCTCCCAGGAAGGCCTGAGAACCAAGTCCACGGTTACCTCATGTACCTGACCCCCAAATGGACTTAAGCCCACACACACACTCACGCACCATGCCCACACCAGGAGTCTACAGTCTTGCTGTTCTTTTAAAAGAAGCCTAGAGGAGGGACAATGGCGGGAACTGACGACTGGAGCCCCCTGTTAACTGAGCTTGATGAGTTCACAAAATGAATTTTTTAAAAACCAACCTAATCCGGTAGTGGCATCAGCACACCTGGCATACATCCAAAAGCTGGGAGCCGCAACATGACGAGACTCTGAGCTCCCCGGATTCCAAATGGAGAAGCACTGAGTGCCAGGGGACAGATGGGGCCCAAGCTGCTCAAGGGCAGTGCCCGCCCAAGAGGGGGGAAGTCAGTGAGGCTGCTTCTTCCCACCATTTAAACCCAAGAAACGCAGCAGTCGCCTGTCTCACACACCCCAACCTGCCTCACCCCCAGGAATATTCTTTTCTGGGGCTGGGAACACAATAATGATTTGATAAGACAGAAGAAAGGGCAGAGAGACTCTCAGCTTTTCAGCTCCCGTATCTTTGTCTCATAAGACCCAAGGATGCTGGAGAGCAGGGGCTAAATGGTGAGTTCCTGATGGATGCCAGGATTTTGTTCCTTCTGGCACCCACACAACTGATCTGCCTGGCAGACAGATTCATTTCCCTACTCAAGGCTTTTTTCACCAAATACAAAGGACTGGAGAGGCTTCCCGACTCTCCTGGACAAGAGTAAAAGAGAACCACCACTGTTTTAAACATGCCTAACTTGACCATATGGCTTTCGTTTAGGCCAATGGTCTTAGGTCACTAACAGTTCTCAGGACGCTAGAGGCTATGAGACCAGGAACGGGCACTAATCATGGAGGGCCCTGTCTACAGCAAGACAGAGGACTAGCTAGCAAGGTCACGTGTAAAGTCTGTAAAGAAAGTCACGTGTAAAGTCTGGGACCGAATCAAATCATCTCTCCTCCACATTGTTCCTCTGCTTTCTTCTCTGTTCTCTCCCTTCTTTCAGTACTAACACCCCCCAACAGCCCTGAACAGCCAAACCTCCTCTTCCTCAGCCACCTAAGTTCTCTTTCTTCCAACAACCAATCTAGGATCCTTTTACTAGGGTGGTCTTGTTCCAAAGAGCAAGGGCTGCCAGCCAGCGCCCCCTCCCCACAACCCACCGTTACAACCGTGTTCTCAGAAGGGCCCCAGTGTCACTACTGTGCCTGGTGTTTGTGGCTTCAGGGTTAAACACAACCATTAACCCTGTGTCCCACTGAACTTAGGAAAAGCTGATTTTAACAGTTAATTAGCTGGTCCTTGGGAAATTACTTGTATTTCCTGCAGTCATTCCTTTATTATTTTTATTATTATTATTGAAATAAAGATTTTTTTAAAGAGAATTTCAAGGGGAAGATGGGGTCATTCAGATTTTAAGCCAATTTGTAAATTGTATGTGGTAGGGAGCTACGACTCTACGAAGAGATTCATGATCCCCCTCTGCATTAACTATTTCCATTACTCAAGATACTGGTAATTACTCACAATGCCACCCCTGAAACAAATGAGACGTTTAAAATAAATCAGAATTGAAACCTGCATTTAAAAAACACTCATTAGTACCCAGGAAGTCAGCTCAGAGAAATGAACCTATACAGCTTCCTCATTTCCACATCAAAGTCCCAAAGTACTCTGGAGTCCCGATCTTAACTGTGCCTCAGACTTAGATCTTAACTGTGCCTCAGACTTAACTCTGTGAAAAGACTTGGGAAAGGGGTAGAGAGACCCTGGAGCCCATGGTTTGTGTAACAAGTGGTCTGTGATATATTTATTCTCTCTCTCTCTCTCTCTCTCTCTCTCTCACACACACACACACACACACACACACACACAGACACACACACTATGCAAGGCATACAGTTTTAGACCTTTCTTTACAGTAATGCATCTTTAAGGAACTATGCCAGTTGTAACAATGTTTTTGCTTTATATCTCTTCCAAGTCCTAAATGGAAAATGTCTATGCCCTAACTTGTGTAACAGCATTTTCTGAGGTGCTGACAGGATGGCCAGCTAGCGCCCTAGCGCCTGTCTGAAAATCACGAGTCTGATCCACCCAGGCAGGCTGGCAACAGGACTACAGCTTTCCTTGAGGATTAAAAACTGGTACTGTTTATTTCACTGAATTCTTCCTGATTGCATCCAAACTCCATGTTGGTTTTCTCAGACTTTCTCTACAAGAGATTTCCAGCTCAAATAAGCTTGGATCTTCAAGTCACTTTCTAACACCAAGGGATTATTTGGGGGGAGGGGGTGGCACACCCGCAGGGCCCCTAGGCTCTAGAGCAGCAATCCTCAACCTGTGGGTCTCAATCCCTGGGGGGGGGGGGTACATATGCTATCCTGCATACCACATATTTACCATTATAATTCATAACCGCAGCAAAATTAGAGTCACGAGGTATCAATGGGAGTAATTCTATGGCTGGGGTCCCCACAGCATGAGGAGCTGTATTAAAGGGTCACAGTGTTAGGAAGGTTGAGAACCTCTGCTATAGAGGATGCACTTTCTGTTCTCTTGATTGTAATTTTTAAAATTTCCAACCAGGAGCTAGCAAGATGGCTGAGAGAATAAAAGTGCTTATCACCGAGCCTGATCACCCACACGCAGGGTGGAAAGAGAACCAATCCACACACTATCCTCCAGCCACTGTAAGAAAGCCGAGTCAGAGCGCAGGAGTGTGTATCCGTGAGACAGATGGAGTAAGCCGTTAAACTCACAGTGGGTCCATTTCTTTAAATCACATTCACAGGTAGATGTCTACAGGCAAGATACCCAAATCTCTCTTAGAAACTGGGCCTCTACTGTTTTTAAAATAAATAAACAACAAACATGTTTTCCACGTAATCCTTTCAAAAGACAGTTGCAGGAGCTGATCTTTCACACAAGGCTATGGCAAGTGCTCACAGGGAAGCAAGGTATGCAGTTTGATAGAAGGGCTCCACCAGCTCCCCTGGGGATCCCTTGCCAGTCTGAGCCTGATCGAACACAACAACCTGCATGAACGAAGAGTTCCAGGCTCCCAAAGCCATAATGGGGCTCTTGCCTCAACACTCCGGACAGGTCAGTCTATTTGATTCCACCTTTCCCCAAGCTCTACCTCAGAAAGAGTCGGGACAAGATTATTACGAGGCTTATTTAGGCTACTTGACCATCTACGTTATCCTTAAAATACAGACAAGCTCAACCGTAAGCAGTTATGACCAAAAGCAAACAGACAAAAGTCACAACAACAAATAACCATTATATCTGGTAGGCAGGGGCAGCCCCCAAAGTACCTGCACTTCAGGTATGGTATTTTAATTAAAGAACCCAGCGCATTCCATCTGCCGAGCAGGGATCATTTCTAGAGCACTAAGACACATTTATCGATTTCTTTGCTCAAGACTACTCCCACAGATAAGAATCTCTGCAGAGGAACTCTGCCCTGCTGCCGTCACCCCCACCCCCCACCCCAAGACCAGGCACAGAGCATGCAATCAATCTGAGGTCAGCTGTCTCACCTCCCTCTTAACTCTGGGGGGGGGGGGGAAGGGTTACAGAGAAACAAACTGTAATGTTCAAAGAACCTCTGCCATGAGAGCCACCTCCCAAGCCAACAGAAGCCTACCCTGCTCTGGGTAGGAACTGCAAAGGCTGGGCCAAACTGTCAAGACAGAAACAAGATTGAGTAGATCTATCTCTCCGCTCGAAAACACTCCCCCTCACCACACACACACACACACACACACACACACACACACAGCCCCCTCCAGTTATCTCTACTTAGCCTTTCAATGGCAAGTTCCCCAATCGCTTGAAAGCAATCAAGGAGCAATAATAAGCATTTCCTTTTGTACAGCCGATCTCCACAGCAAGCCGTGACAAAGCTAAGGTAGCTGCTAGCGATTCATCCACGGGCTGCAGCCTATCCCCTCTTCAAGTTTCATGGCATTTTGCCTTGAACACGAGGCCTATCATTACAGAATGCTTAGCTGGTACCTCTGCGCTTTTATCTAATAGATTTAGGACACCCCACTTTTAGGCAGACCCAGATACTCGCTCTCCGAGTGGCATTTTTACACATGCATGCACACGTACGCCCCAGAGGTAAAACAAAAGCTGAGAAGAATCTGCTGGTGCAAAATGAGAACTCAAATACCAGTTTGAGCCGGGCGATGGTGGCGCACACCTTTAATCCCAGCACTTGGGGGGCAGAGGCAGGCGGATCTCTGTGAGTTCAAGACCGGCCTGGTCTACAGAGCTAGTTCCAGGACAGGCTCCAAAGCCACAGAGAAACCCTGTCTCGAAAAACCAAAAAAAAAAAAAAAAAAATCCCAGTCTGGCTCAGGTGCTTGCTATTATAAAGCATGACTAAGAGACATGAATTTCTCTCTATGATGCAACTCTCAAGAGAGGCAGCATTCTCCAGCCCGCTCTTAAACCTGCTCATTCGCCAGTGACTAATGCTCTCTAGAGCAGCCTGGTGCTGCTCCAATTTCATCAGCCAGCTTTGTCCTTGGTAGCTTTGCCTGGACCATAAAGCCCCCAAATGCGTTGAGGGCAGCCCAGAAAGAGCAGGGCAAAGCCAACTATGTGCTGCCAGCATCAGCAGCCATTGTGGAACCCTGCATCGATTATTTTAAGGAACGAACACTCAGAGACCATGAGGAAAAAAGGGCTTTACTCTTCTCAACAGTGAGGTCATAACAACCACATGACAAGCGCAAATCAAAGCCTTCTGTGACCACCCTTCTTCACTGGCTTAGAAGCAAAATTGCCATGTTAGGTGGACCCACAATCAATAGGAATTTTCCATTAAACATGTGCTGTACTTTTCAAAGGAAGAAAAGTGTCTTCGCCTTAAGTATAGCTCTGTTTTTGCAATGCTAGCGACTGGGCTTGGAACCCTATACACGCCAGGCATACGAGTGAGCTACATCCTCATCCCAAGAAATAAATTTATAAAACAAATAGACAAAAAAAAAAAAAGAATTTGAAAAAAACCATATGATCAATAGACACTAGGGGCTGGAGAAATGGCTCAGCAGTTGAGAGCACTTGCTGCTCTTCCAGAGTTCCCAGCACCCACAAAAGGTAGATCACAACCACCTGTTAACTCTAGTTCTTGGGGATTTGACACCCCCTTCTGGTCCCTGCAAGTACTAACACGCATAATACACACACCTCTCACCCCCAGATAAATCTGGAAGACAAAAAGATGTTTGACACACGATCATATATGGTGAAATTCTCATTACAGCCACCATGTGGTGGCTGGGAATTGAACTCAGGACCTCAGGAAGGGCAGGCAGTGCTCTTAACCGCTGAGCCACACAGATGGAAAACTAGCTTAACATTCTGGAGTTCAAGTTTTTAAGGTAAAAAGCAGTTTTATTAAAATTATCTTGAGTAAATCTTATCTCCAAAAGAGCCCAAAATGATTAAAATACAGGTATACCACCGCCCAAAATCCTCTGGCTATCGCTGAAGAACGCATTCTACAGGGAAAGATCCAAGACCAAACAATTTCAGAACAAGTGTTACCAGCAACAGAAAAGAACTTACAGTTATCAGACTGGAAATCTGGGACAAATTGTTCATCATCAGGAACTTGAGCTGGAAAAGAGACCTCTGTTTTAGATCTTTGTACTGCAAGGAAAGGCACAGTGGAATGTTTCACATAAAGAACAGCACAGTCAAGAAACTTGCCTTCAGCTAACCAAGCCTCTTGAAGTTGACTAAGATCCTGAAACAACTCTGCAATTAAAAAAAAGAAAAAAGGATTCAGAATGAGGTTATTTCTTGTGCTTAGGAGGAGCAGGGGAGGCTGCGCACTGGTGATCTGAGCAGTCTGAGGAGGCCGCGGCACAGGGAAATCTCCACTACCTTCAGAATCGTGAGCCAGATCCGTATCCAAAAACTTCCTCTTTCTGTCCGTCACAGGTCGCCCTCGACAGTCCTCTGAGCGAGATTTCTGAAAGAGGTTGACAAATGAAGACTCAAGTGCAGTAAAAGGGGTGCAGAGGGGGTTCCACCCGCTCCTCCACACCAAAGAGCTCAGGGACAAAACAGCAGAGACGCCAACTCACCCCTGGGACCATAAAAGGGACTTGTTGATCACAAAACCCATCCATGGTGCTTCCAAAGTCTCTGGTACCACCGTGAAAGGCTTCAGCATTGAGTAGTTTCTGGGGTATGTAGGGGGGGAGTATAGAGATCCTCCTGTAACATGAATTTGGGAGATTTAAAGTGTCGTGGGGGTGGGGTGGGGTGTAGTCTTTCCTTCTTGCCTGTGCAGTAGGTCATATCTCTGCGTCCCCAAAGCCTACTCAAGGTGTAAACTTTCAGGATAAGTTTTCAAAGCTCACTAGGCACTCGGGGACAAATCCATTTATATGATCATCAGGGAGGGTGTTGTCCATGGTAGAACACTTAACCAGCAGCATGCACAAGGTCCTAGGTTCAATCCCCAGTAATGACGGAAAAAAGAAAGAGAAAAAAAATTGCCTGTCTACCACATAAACCAAAACCAAGCAACCAACTAAACACCTCAACTTGTTAACTTATTTTTTTTTTAAGATAATTAAGTTTTTGATAGTGCAGTAACAAGAACTAGAGAAACTGGGTTAAGTATTCCAAATTATTGGCAATTAAGAAACTAAGATACATGTGTTTTTCAAAGCATTTTATAGGTCTCTTTGTAGGTCTTTGGTAAAAACACTAGGTATAGTTCCAGGAACAAACTGATCAAAAGTATACTTTCTTCACACACAATTCTTTATTTAAAACCTAAACCTTCTGTCCAAACAGGTGTGTATACCTGAAATGACATAAACATCTCCATGGCAACTTACAAAAATTATCTGCCATCGACTAAACTTGTAGAAGAATGAAACATCTTTAAGAGATAAAGGAAACTCAATTTCACTTTATATATTTATGCAGCTCTATCAAAGCACACCCCCCAACTCCAAAAAAAAAAAAAAACAAACTTTCAAAGCAAAAAGATCCATGGAAAGAAAATGCCCTTTACTGAGCAGTGAAGTCAAATTTCCCAACAAAAACAGTAAAACACTGGTAAGAATTGGACAACAAAAGAAGACACTTTTCTAACGTGGGAGGGGCTTATCAGCAAATTTAGAAAGAGATCACCTTTCTTAAACACCTGATTTTCCAACTAAAAACTCAGGTCAAAGCAATGGGGGGGAGGGCATGATAATTCACTCACCCCGGTTCTGAATAACAGAAAGCCCTAAATAGCCATTTCTTTTCACTTGTACAAACTAGCCAACTTTTTTCACAGTACCCTTTCCATCTCACTTGTTTCCCATGCTGTGAACACCATATCAAATTTTCATAAGCGAGCAGGATGCGAGAAAACCCCTCGCAGCCAGTTCTTGGCCCAAGTAATCAGATATTTTCAAAGTCAAAGGAAAGAGAGTTCACAACTTCCTAGAAAAACAGCCCTGCCAGCTCGCCCTCCACACAGTGCAAACAGCGTTCAGAATGAGGCCTCTCTCTAGTACCCAAATCTGAAAAACCTTAGTAGAGTCGAGAAGCATGAAAGAATTCTGTGTTGTATTTAAAAACCTATCTGATTAAATTGTGGCCTCAGAAATTCTTAAATGTCTGTTGTGGGTAAGAGGAAAACGTGTAGGAAACTGAAGGGTAAAATATTTTTAGAATCTCATGATGCACAAAAATATCTTTTGAAAAAAAAATTAGTAAAAGAAGCTGCCCTAAGAGAATCCAAAAGCAGCACCGAGAATCTTCTAAGTAGCCCTTAGAGTTCAAGGGCTGGAAACATTGTGTTCAAAGTATCTTTTAAAAGCCTGCAGGGAAGTCGCTCCAGTTCATCCTGGAGTTTTAAACCACTTCCTTTGTGTCGTCGTCGCTCCCCCCCCCCCAAAAAAATCCGGGCGCCCCCAGGAAAACTTTCAGCGCAGCGACCCGAACGAGGCCCCTCCCCGTGGCGCGCAGCGGGCCTGGTTTTATGAATGGGAGAACAAGCCGCGGCCGCCACCGCAGGTAGAGGCTGTAACTGGATCCCTCGCGCCGGGCCCCATTCACAAAACAAGACACACTTCCACCCAATTCCCAGCCTTCCCATTCATGAAAACTCCTTCAGCTGCGCCCCCGCCCCCACTCCCAACGCACGCCTAGCCTCCGACGCAGGCCCCTCACCCCAGCGTCTTAGGAAAAAGAAGCTCACTGCTTCATTCACAAAAAAAGGGAGAGAGAGAGAGAGAGAGAGAGAGAAAAAAAGCCTCAGCGAGCTCCGAGTCCACGAAAGAAACCTGCTTCATTCATAAAAGTCACCCACATTCAGAAAACGAGGTGCGGCGCTGGGCGATACCAGTCGCCTCTAATTTACTCCCGACCCCACACGCCTTCTTTCGTCGCCCCCCTACTCAACCCCCACTCCGCTGAACGCCCCCCCTCCGCACCACCCCAATGCAAGCCAGTCCCCGAATCCTGCACGAGGCTCCAGCATCTCTCGACTAGCTCGGCACCGCTTCTCTGCCCTCCAGGCCGCAGCTCAGGCGGCCCCAGGCACCCTCAGCCCGCAGAGGAGGGAGTGGGGGGCTGGGGGCCCGCTGCCCATTCTCTAACTTGCCAGGCCCACAGAAGTTCGGGCCGATCCTGCATCCGCAGGCAGCACACGTCGGTGTCATTTAACTCTCGGGGTTCTGGAGCGACACCCCTAAAACTGCTGCCCGCCCCCCTCCCACCTAAGAGTCGCGGAGCGTTTCTTCTCGCGAGCCTCCCAGGGCCCTCGGGGGCCCACAACTCGGCGCCCCGCACCCCGTTCTTGCACCCCGTTCCCGCAGCCTGCGCCCCGCAGCCTGCGCCCCGCACCCCGCTCCCTGCACCCGCTCCAGCATCCCGGGTGCCTCCTCCACGACGTACGGAAACCGGCTCTCCGCTCGCTCCGGAACCGCTAGCCGCCCCCGCCCGATGCCTCCCAGGAACCGAACCGAACCGGGCCTGGGGGGGAGGGGGCGGCTAGCTCCAGGAGTCACCCCAGGCACACCCGACGGAGAACTCGGAACCGGCCCGCACCTGAGCGGCCACTCCGCGCGCCCGCCTGCGCGCCTCGGTGGCGGGCTGGGCCGCAGCGATCGGGGTTGAGGACCGCTCCGCGCGCCGGCCTCCGGACTCTGCGCCGCCCTGCAACCGGCTGCAGCACTGGCCCGGCCCCCGCCGGCTCCGCCCGCCGCCATTGGCTCGTGGCCCAGAGCAGACACGTCCTCATTGGTCCCCGGTCGTACCCCCGGCTGCCCATCACCTCTTGTTTACCCTGTCTTCAGGCAAATCCAGCTGGGCCGCCCCACCAACTGCAGCGCCCATTGGCTAACGGTCGGCCTCTCTCACCGCCCTCAGAGGTCTGTTTTACATAATTTATGCACTGGGCGCCATTGACCAATCAGCACCGGCTTGTTTATATAATGAATGTAAGGACGTTTTTCATTCATAAAAAACGCGACCTGAGGGGGAGCTGAGCTGAGTCAGTGAAGCTCTTAAAGGGGCCACTCGCGAAGTTCCCCCCCCCTCCCCCGGCCTCCGCCTGCGCCTCTCCTCCCGCCACCCCCGCGCGGGGCCGCTTGGCGCCAGGCGTTCGCAGCTGCAGCAGCGAGCTAAGTTATCATTTTAGAACTCAGGCGAGAGGAATTCGTCATTCCACACACCGAAACTCGCTGACCCGCCTGGGCATTCGGCCCATAGAAACACAGAAAACGGAAACCGAGCCCTCTAATCTTAGCTACCTTGAAAAGGAGAGGCTTTAATTTCTTTTAACCAGGTTTCCAGTGAAAAGAATAAGCAGTTATCTTCCTTTAAAAACCCGAGCTCTTCCATTTTTTAGTTGATGTTTCATATTGACAAAGCCCGGCCTGATCGCGCCTCCTCGGGTTAATTGACTCTGAGCTCTGCAATTTAGAGGCTCCCAGCAGAAATCCGGTTCTCGGGCCGCACGGGACCAGTAGAGGGCCTTGGAAGCACAAATCCCTCTGAAACGTGTGTGCAGAGTTAGACCGTTTGCTTCCCTCCCGGGCTGCTTGTTTTCCGTTTAATGCAAGATGGTGTATTTGCGAATTAGATGCCGTGCAGCTGGGAACTGGGAGAAGCAGCGTTGCTTGCCAAGAGATCGGGCACTGACTGCAACCGCTGAGATTCTTAACAGGGTGTTCCAGAAAACAAACAAACAAACAATCCTCTACCCTCCACCTTCTCGCCCCACTCCTGCGACCGACATCGGCCGGCAGTTCTCTTCTCTTCCCAAGGATGCTAGGCCGCCTGTAAGGGAGTTCACTGCCAGCGGGAGAGCGGGATGTCAAAGTTAGAACTTCAGCAAAAGGGTTCCTAAATTGTTAAACTATCGGTGCCGGAACCCCCACAAATGGGAGGTGCCCTGTGGATTTCTAGGGTCCGCGGTCTTTCCCCTCTCTGCTTGTCTATCAGAGCTGGCCCTTGATGTGTTGATCACAGTCTTTGATCAGATTGAATGCTGTGGTGAAACCTGGTCCCAGGCCCAGAGGGCTGAGTTATCGGTTTTGCCAGAGACTGGCAAGGGCACCAGTTGATGTGTGGGAAGGAGCTTTGAACTTTTTAACGAGCAATTCCTTGATATTTAATTTCCTGCTTGAGGACTGTGCTTCGCTTAGCACCAATCCTACTGGATGACTGGAGAGTCTGCCCTTTTCTGCTAGTTCTTCCTGCTTGTTTCTGACATCCCTGAAGGCTTTGGATCCAGCTCCTTGCAGGGCCCCCACTAGCTCCAGATCCTCCCTTGCTTCTGGGTCCACTTGCCACCACCGTCCTGCCCTGTTCTCATTCCAGGCCAGCCTCCTTGGTTGACTTTCTCCAAGAGTTTCCTAGGCCCCCTCACAATGATCCCTTCACATCCCTCTCTCCGTGCCTGGAGTGTGGGGCTGCTGACCTTTGCCTCAGACCGAAGTTCTCTGTTCCTCTTTGGGAAGAGGATGAGAAATGTATAGGTTGAGGAGCAGCAAACAGAGGCGAATTGGGACAAGGGTAAGTGTGGTGTGTCGTACTTGATTTATTTATTTGTTGCTTTTTGACACACGGCCTTGATATATCTAGCTAGATTGGCCCTGAACTCACTGTGTAGCCCAAACCACCTTGATTTCTCTAGTCTTCTCTTCCTTGTAAATATCGGAATTGCAGTCATATGCCAACACTCCTGGGCAGTGACGGTAATTTGAGAAGATAGAACTTGCCTAGAAGGAACAAGGTCTTGGCTTATAGCCCTGGTACCACAGCAAAGAGGAACGTTGATAGAGTATCATAGGTGGGGATTATGCTGCATTAAAGCTATTGGTAATTAATAACTTAGTCATTCAGCAAACATTTAATTTGTACCAAATATTCAGTCAGACCCTGTGCTAGGCAAATTAAAAAAAAAAATTACAAAGGTATATGAGATCCAGTGGTTGCCTTGGAAAGCCCATTACCACACAGTTCTCCAGGGATTATCTGATTTCTCTCAGCGAGTGAGGCAGTAAGAACGATTCATATCTTCACTCTACAAATGAGAAACTAAGGCACAGCACTAATCCATCCACTGCTGAAGGTAAACAAGAGCGGAGGTCACACTCCACAGCAACCCCCCCCCCCCCCCCAGGAGTCCCACCGGCCTCTGGGCTAAGCAAGCCACCCAGCGACAACATCTGAACAGAGTCCAGAGGCCAAACTGGGTTCCCCTCCTCTCCGGCTTTCCCAATCCATTCCCGCTCCAATCTCTTTCTCTTGTTATCTTTGCCGATACGAGAGTTAAGGTTAGCGTGGAGAAGCTCCTTGTCTACTGCACTGGGGCTCTGCTCCTAAGAACATATTGACATAGGGGGATTTGTAGAACAAGTGCTCTAATGACCGTTCCTTCTCCTCCAGGAGAGAAACAGAATTGGCAAAGAAAACAACAAGAGACCTGCCCCCTGGGACATTCATCTTGTGTCAATCTAGCCTTTGTCCTTGGACAGTGGCAAAACGCGGTCACAGTGAGAAACTAGACCCTTGTTCTCCACACTCAGCTTGCAGCCGTGGGGGAAAGAGAGGAGGGGGGGGCTGCTTTGACCGGGTCCCCCGAAAATGCCAAAGCCAGCTGGAGTCTGAGGCAAGCAACCTGGCTTTAAGCTGGCAACCAAGCTGATGCAAATGGTCAGGTTTGTCCCCTTGCGCTAGCTGCTGGCCTCCTGTCCCAGTCAGACATGCTGTGGTGAGTGTGGTCCTGGGGTGCTAGCACATACCCCCAGGTTTCTCTCTTCTTTTATAGTGTGGAAGAGAGGATTTGAAGACAAGGGCTGAATGGAACAGAGCTATATCCTTCAAACGAAAGATCAAGAATTCAGTATCTCTTTCTAAAATTTAGAAATAAATGCCCTGAGACCTGAGGGAAGAAAGGAAAATGTTATGTGCTCGATGTTTCTTTAAACAAATAGGGATCCCGCTGTCTGCAGGGCTCCTTAGGTCCAGGGAATAGCAAGCCCAGATAGTTACTGAGACCTTCCTATCAGGCAGCCTCTGTTGGGTCACATAACTACCAGCATTTCAGCCTACATCATCTCTAAGTAGGGTGCACTATTATGGTCACCCCCACTTTCTGTAACTGAGGAAGCCTTGGCACAGTAAAGACCACAGGGCCCACACCGAGCAGCATGGCGTTACAATTTAAGTGGCTCGTGTCTTGAACAAGTGGTCTCCAGCTAGTGGTACTATTCTGAGAGCAGCCAAATCTTTAGGAGGTGGTGGAAGTGGTTCTGGAGGGAACAGGCTTTTAAAGGTTACAGCCTAGGCCCTAGCTTCAGCCGCTCTCACCGTTTTCTTGGTACATGCTCCACTTCAACCACGGCAGAGCTGCCCTTCCTGCTCTGCCAGACCAGAACTCACTAAAACCGGAGGCCAAAATAAACCTTCAAATTTTTCAGTCATTGCAGTGAGGCATTTTGGTCATAGCGCCTTGAGAGTAACTTATACAGAGAGCATTATCACACAGGTTTCCCCTGAGCCTGCTGTTAGTCACCAGATTGTGCAGTCCGGTCCCTTAGAAGCTGTGTGCTTAAAGACATCAGCCAACACAGGAAGAGTCAGGTCTATGACAAGGTTTTGCCTAAATTAACTTGCTTGGTCTTCCTATGACATGTGTTCTCTCAGTTTCTGCATGGGTAAGGGAAGTACAGAGGTCGGGAGATGTTTTCCAGTGCATGTAGCTAGCTGGAGTCAGGAACTGAGCAGAGGAAGAACTTTACTGTGCTTCTCAGTCTCTCTGGGTACTGTCCTGCCCCATCATGCCTTTGGGGTTCTGGCTCTTCATCTGCCACTCCCAGAAAACCTGCTGCAGACGCTCCCCCTAGACTTCTGAGCTATCCTGAGCCAGCAGGATACACCTTCATGAAACCCACATCAGGAGGGGAAATTGTCTTTATGGCGTCTCCTCCATGTACCAGACATTTCACACACAGGGTTGCATTTAACGTCCCCAAACCCTCTCACAGGCCGTGCTTGTGCACAGTTTGTTGCTGAGAGTCAGTAGCGGGGCACTGTGGTGCAAACTTGTACTCCTGATTCTGGGGAGGTGAGACAGGGATCCCTGGGGCTGTCCAGCCGGTCATTTTAGCCTACTTGCTGAGTTCTAGGCCAGAGATCATGTCTTAAAAAAAAAGTGTATATTGTACCTAAGGAATAGCACTGAAGAATGTCCTCTGGTCTCCATACACACACTTGCATACACGCTTGTACAATACACACACACACACACACACACACACACACACACACAGAGGCATGCATGTTGGGGGCTGTGAACCCAGACCCTGAGTTCCCAATGGCAGGGAAGTGGTTTCTGGTGGGTTTGGCTGGGGCATGGTTATCAGTTAAGGAGCCATATAATAAGCAGCTCTGGTACACAATTAAGTAGGCATTCTTGTTTTAAGGATGGCCCGTGTCTCTGCCTGTGTGTCTTTATGTGTTTAAATCTCCAGGCCCTTGCCCGGCTCGTGAACGGTCCTGTAGTGCAGGCTCCACACTGCAGGCATAGTACATGTAGTAATACGGACGGTATACATGCAAGTCTGAGATTTCTCATGAAGCAGAAAGTCAGGCTGAATGTGTGTTCCTGACCCTCTGACTAGGGTGCTGGGAGGAGCTCATATCCCTCTCCTGGCTCATTTCCGGAGACATCCTTCCTCCTGTCTCGTGCTAACACTCCACTCTTAGAACTTCTGACAAATCAACTGTCAGGGAACTGAGGAGGAACATGAGCAATTCAGATTTCGGATAGAGGAAGGATGCCCTCCTCAAGCCCCAAACCTTGAAAACAAACAAACAAATGGCTTCAAGTTGCCCTTAGAACCAGGGTCCCCTCTGAAACAGGATCTGAACCACAGCATCCTACCCCACCCCCGCGCCCAGCATCCTCCTCCTGCCACCCCACCCACCCAGCAGTTTCTCCTGAGCCCCTCCCCCACCTCTAGCTACAGACTTGCCTACTTGTGGAGCCAGTCATATGCCAAGCTTCCGGCTCCATCTCTGAGGGTCACAAGAACTGCCTGTCCCACATGAGGGACCCTCAGGCTATTGGGTTTGGGGGTAACCTGCATCTGTTCTTCAGAGTTTTCCTGCTCATCACCTCCTTAGTTGACAACCAGAACTTACAATGGGTTAAAAACATGGATTCTCCGTTCACTCAGCCACTCTGGTCCACCTTAGTTTTCTGCCCCTGATCTGCCAGCTTAGAAACCCCAAACCAAGTCAGGCATGGTAGTTCATGTCTGCAAGTCCCATCCCTTTAGAAACTTTCAAATGAAATGGATTTGAGGTGGGCGTGGAAAAGCAGTCCCTGGGTTCTGAGTGAGGTCTGATGTGCCTACTCCAGTAATTCTGTAGAGGAACTTGATGTGTGGACTTGGCGAAATCTATTTTGACCGACCTAGAGTTCTCTTTTTGCTTCCTTTTATGCCCTTGGTGGTGAGCTTCAGAGGAGCAGTGGCCAGGCCTTGTTGTGACCTTTTCAGACTTCAGTCCCAAAGCGAGAGCAGGGTAGCTCAGTTTGTCTGCCTGGAGCTATGAAAGGCCTGGCTTTGCTGTCTCCCAACTGAAGACCTCGGCTAAGGGCTGGGAGGAGCTGGCCTGCTTCCGTGTGGCAACTGGAGGGCAGGTGGCAAGGCAGGCTGTTCTTTGGCTTTTGGCTTGGCCTGGAAGCACCCACCTGCCCCGAGGTTCTGCTGGATTTGTTGAGTGGGTCGTATGTATTTTGAGTTAGACAAAGGGGAGATTTGCCGTGGCTGACTGGTAGTAGACCTCCAGCTGAAATGCTCCCTCAATGGATTTGATTACTTGACATGGGACATCCAGCCTGCCCTTTTAGCTGGGGGAGGCTCCCCATCTCTTGCCCCCGAGACCAAAGCACCATAGTAAGTGTTTAGAAACAAGCATATATCTTATTCTCTCATCATCCTTCTTTCTGTCTGGGTGTGCCTTAGCTCTGGGAAGAAGAGAGCATTGGCTCAAACCATCTGAAAACCTCTCCTCACCTCTTGCTCCAGTCCCTCCTGTGCACCCCATTCCCATCAAGAAGCCAAACCACGCCTAGTGTGGTGGCACACACCTTTAATCCCAGCACTCGGCAAGCAAGTGAGTTTGAGGCCAGCCCAGGCCTAAAGATGCAAAATACTTGAGAAGTCCGCCCTGGGCCAGCACTGGTACCTAGAATTGTAGACAGTCCCTGTGTCCCCTTCCCTGTTCTCTGATTTAGTTCAGGGCAGGAGCCAGGATCCAAGAATCCTAGTCACCTCGGTCACCATGGTATGGCGTTGCTGGACGTCTAGGAGGCCGAAAGGGTGAGATCTGACTCTCAAATGGGATCTTCAGCCTCTTGGAGGAGAAGGCTTGGGTGTCTCAGAGTTGGCCTTTTTATTATGTATTGCGTCTACAGGAAAGGGCATGGATTGTTAACTGTGGACTAAGGAAGTTTAGTTTGTATTGTCCAGACGTCTTAGTTAGGTTCCTATTGCCGTGATCAAAATCAATACAGGGAAGAAAGACTTACAAATCCTGAGTTACAGTCCACTGAGGCCAAGGTAGGAGGAACTCAAGGCAGGAATGGAAGCAGAGATAAAGAGGAACCTGGTTTATTAGCTTACTCCTCTGGCTTGCTCAGCCTGCTTTCTTATACCACTCGGGACTACGGCCAGGGATGGCATGGAGGCGAATTCTCCTATCCTGCCTAGCCATCTCCCAAATAACCACACAGAGACTTATTATTAATTACAAATGCTCAGCTGATAGCTTAGGCTTGTTACTGACTAGCTGTTCCATCTTAAATTGACCAATAGTTCTTATTTATGTTCTACCGCGTGGCTCGGTACCTTTCCTCAGCACCGCATGTTTATCTTGCTTCTCCTCATGTCTCCTCGTAACCCCACCGTTCTTCATCCCAACACTTTCTCCCTGTCTGTGAGTCCTGCCTAACCTCTTCCAGCCTGGCTATGGGCCATTTATTTCTCTATTAAACCAATGAGAGCAACCCATCTTCACTGTGTACAGAAAGATTACTCCACGGCAATGGAACCATCTTCAGCCAGCTAAGCCCTCTCACATCCACAATTAACTAAGAAAATGCCCTACCAACTTGCCTACAGGCAATAAGATGGATACAGTGGAGGTTCCTCTTCTCAGGTGACTCTAGATAGTGTCAAGTTAGCAAAAAAAACTAACCAGGACAGCAGACTGAGAAACGAGACTTCATTAACTTACCTCCTGGCCCCACCAGAAGGCGGCCCTGCCACCAGGCAGCAAACCCTCTACCTCCCCGACTGCTGCCTCAGTAGCCACCTTCTTAGCTTGTAAAACTTTACAGACCAGTTTTATCTACCTTTATACTTCATATATAAACAGAAGCACCCAGCACATATTTTTATGCCTGGCTTCTTCACATGGTATCTAGGAGAGTCACCAATTTGTGTTTTGTTCATTTTTTTGTAATGCAATATTCCATTGTATGGTTTGTAGTAGGCCTAATCGTTACTGAACATATAGGTGGTTGCTATGCACGTTCCAGTGAGACTCTAGTATGTATAGGTCAGCGTCAATCTAATTTTAATTGGTTCACTTAAAGTCTATTTACAGGATTCATTCTCTTTTCTTATCTCTTTGAAATGGCAGGGACTCCTGGCAAAAACTTCTTCCATAAAAAAGATATAGAATGGCCATAAAAGCGCCCATGTTACCTCCTTGCCTGTATCCAGGTTCCCCAAATCATCCAGTACTAATAGTTTATTCCCTACCACTGTGAGCAGTTTCTGTTGTACAGACAACCCCCCTTAAAACTAACCCATGTAGCTGTCACAAACCTATAGGTTAGATTTTACTGTGTCGTCTCCCTCCTGTACTGACTACAGAGCTCGGGTGGTAAGTGGCCATGGCAGGTGGATGGCCCCTCCTCTGTCAGAGGAGGCCATCACCATGACAGGCCCTTCCTAAGGTTAGGGCACATGAGTTTAGAGAGCAGTAAATTCCATTTACACTCACATTAACAGCTGTTGGGCTGGCATCCTCATCCTGGGGGCTCGCCTGAGAAGAGCTAACAGTCTGTTAGTAGGTGGGAGAAAGGCACGGGGGCAAATCGCTACTGTGTGGTGGCTACAGGTACCATAAGAGAGGCATGGAGGTGGGTGCGGGCATGCTCACACAGGTGCTTCCTGTCAGGGTCAAGGAGACATCTTGATTGATGATTACAGCTTGCTGTACAGACCAAGGCAATAGCACACACAAGCACACACGCTTGGCAATAGTCACATGTCCCAAGGCTGCCAAATGATTGCTCTTACATGTCTAACTAGTAGGATATCAGATATTCGAGCTATTTATATCAGAGCTAGGAGGAGCCACGGCTGAGACAAGGCTAGAATGGGAAGTTGGATGGCAGGACATCAGATGTCTTGTATGGTCACTGACAGTCATTTCACACTTTGAAATTATGGGCTACATCTCCTAGGTTAAACAATCATCAGAAACCGGAAATGGCTCCGAATACATCCTTCGTCATGCTTCTGATTAAAGTATAGACGCCTCTTAGGTAAAGCCATGGTGCTCACAGTGCAAACTCCTCCAAGAAGAAGCCTCTTAAAGTTTTATCTGAACCTTGCAACTCCACCACGCAGTTCTTTGCAGGTGGTCACCAAAGATTGAATGACTTGATGAATAAATGTGGTGGAATATTTGTACACTGCGTGAAAATGTATGGCTGTGACCGGTGTGATAAAAAGCTGAACGGCCAATAGCGAGGCAGGAGGTACAGGCAGGATGTCCGGGGAAAGAAGGGAAGAGGAGGAAAAACCCAGGAGCACAGGAACCGCCAAGGAGACATAAAGAGAGATGGACATAAAGAATGAAAGAAACGTAAAAACTCACATGGCAAATGTAGATTAATAAAAGCAGGTTAATTTAAGTTATAAAAGCTAGTGGGACAAGCCTAAGCCAGAGCTTTCCTGATTAATAAGTCTCATTAATGTGTCATTATTTGTGAACTGGTTCTTTCACCCCACACACACACACACAAAAAAAATCCGATTACAAACAAACAAGTGATTTATGCTGCAACAGAACATCACGCCCGAGAAAGGGGCAGCTGGCCATTCTTTGAGGATTCACATTTAACATGTGCCTTGGGCAGGTGTTCCATTCTGCCTGCCCATCGAGTAACATCCTGGTTGGGAGAATTCGACAGGAATCCCTTCTGGCTCCACCCCCACTTTCTGTGCTCCTTCTGCAGCCCAATTGCTTGATACATTTATCTGAGTTTCATCTGGACTTTTCCTCTTAGGAATGTTTACTTTGCGTGTGGAGGCTGACCTCAGGGCCTGCTCTGGCAGAGCCCACTGGTGTCATGATGGGATATAGAAGCTAAATATGGTCTTCCTCTTCCTCCCTGCACTGCTAAGCCGCTTTTAATGACAAGATGTAGTTTTTCATTACAGGATCCGTGCTGTACCTGTCCTGGCCCACGCATTCCTGACTAGAATGTGGGTAGCATTCACTTACACTTCTGTGTGCAACTTGTAAATGTGAATGGTGACTAGGTAATCCATATGGCAATATGGTAATAGCTCCACAGACTCATGTCTGAAAGAAGGCACCCCCATACCTTCCTTCTCAGCGTGACACTTCCTGTAGAAAGTATCATCTCACTGTTTGGTTTCCTCTGATGCTGCCTGTGTGCCTTCTTCATCTTCACTGATTGCCAAAGGGGCTGAACACTTCAAGGGGGAGGGGATTCTGTAGAATGCTGGAGTGTTCTTTAGCAAGAGAAGGGTCTGGGGATATGGGCAGAATGTACGGTAAAGGTCACAGACTTGCATTCGCGTGGGGCATGCTGGGGGAAAGGGTTGGGGTGTCTGCCTCAGTTCTCAGCAGCGCTTTGGCTTACAGCAATCATGTCTTTCTAGGCATATCATCATGATTTTTTTTCAATTATCACTGAGGACTGTAAAGACGACTCTGGTTAAGAACACTTGCTGTTCTCCCAGAAGATCCATGTTCAGTTTCCAGCACCCACAGCAGGCAGCTCACAGCCACCCGTAACTCCAGCCCCTGCTGGATCTGAGACCCTCTTCTGGCCTCTGCAGGTGGACACCCGAGCATACATGCTGTACACTCACATGGACACACACATGCAAATAAGATAAAATCTTCTAAAAAGAAGACTATCATGAAAGTAGGGAGAAGATATTACACGAACCAAGAACAAATGAACTAATAGGACAACGGGAACGCAGATGTGTCTAAACAGCCACGGCCGTGAGCACGTCCGTGAACCGCACAAGCTTTGGAAGGACATGTGTCAGCTGTCCCTGAGGCTTTCCGTGACTATCACTTGGTACCTGTTCATTCGATTTGCCATCTGCGAGTTCTCACAGGAGATAGGCAAAGCTGCAGGTGCCAAAGGTTTAACAAAAATTGATGGGGAAAACTTAACATTGAGATAATCGTATCTTTGAGCACAATTTGGACAAGACCATTATTTTATTTAAGTGAAGGAACATGTATTTCTAGCCCATGGAACTTGTGAGGACCACTGAAGGGCTGTCTGCTGGACCAGCAGGCAGGGCTGGAGTACTAGGGCAGGCTGTGGAAGGCGTGCTAGACAGGCACCATGTATTGAAGAGCCGGAAGATTTGGATTCCTCTTTGAGTAAGAGAGAATCTCAATGAGTCCTGGAGGGGGTGAGTGACAAGAGGAGAGGGGACTCTGGCGCACTGGGTGAAGACAAGTTTACTGCTCGTAAAGGGCGTTAAGCACATCAGAGCCGAGTGTGAGGGAGCAGGCAGAGGATTTGACCTTCATACAGAAACCTCTCTCCTGACCTGGAATCAGCTCTGTAGACTAGGCTGTCCTGGAACTCACTGTGTAGACCAGGCTGGCGTCGAACTAAGAGATCCACCTGCCTCTGCCTCCGAAGTGCTGGGATTAAAGGCATGCTCCACCAGACCCAGCAATAATCTTACTTTTTTTTTTTTGTTTTGTTTTTGTTTTTTGGATTTTTCGAGACAGGGTTTCTCCGTAGCTTTTTGGTTCCTGTCCTGGAACTAGCTCTTGTAGACCAGGCTGTCCTCGAACTCACAGAGATCCGTTTGCCTCTGCCTCCCGAGTGCTGGGATTAAAGGCGTGCACCACCACCGCCCGGCCAATAATCTCACTTCTTAAGGTGGGAGGTTAACCCCAAAATTATTTATTTTTAGGTTTATTTATTTTGTTGCAATACTGAATCTTGGACAAAGGGCCTTGATGGTAGGCAGGCCTGCTGCACGAGCTACATCCCCAGGCCTTGTTATTTTCTTTATTCAATCTTTTTAGCCCAGTCAGGGCATTTGTCTTTGAAAAGCTTTAAAACAGGTCATATTACCAAGCACGATACAATATACAAATTATAATACAATGCTAATTGCAAAATATGTATGTATTATGTACAATTAGGAAGACTTTTAAAAAGGTTAAAAATAAACCAGCAAGCATCCATCATCTGAGAAATGAATACAGTTAACATTTGAACATATTTCCTCTTTTTCCACTGCTGCTTTACATAATGGAGATTTTTTAAATATATAATTTCACATTTTTGCTTCACATTTTATCGCGAATATCTCCAGCATATTAAGTATTTTTTATAAACTTCATTTGAAAGACTTACCTAATATGTCTTATATTGGTTATACTTTCTTAATTGTTCTCCTAGTGTGGAGGACTCGTTTTGCTCCTCTGAACTTCTCTGTCTTCTTTCTCTTTGCATGTCCATGTATGTTAGTATTAGCGTGGCTGTGGTAGGTCTGGCCAGCCCCTGCTGCCCAATTTAGATGAAGGTGACATTGTCCTCTTGCCATTGTGAATGGATGCTGTTGGTCAAAGGGAAGACTGTCCCAGACACTTTCAGTGTGGCTTCTGGGAGCAGAAACAGCACTGGCTGTAAGCTAGGAGACCCTCTTTTTCAAAGAAACAGGCCTTCCAAACCATTTATTTATTCCATATCTAATTATTTATAATGAGAGGGAGAGAGAGAGAGAGAGAGAGAGAGAGCATATATGTGAATGTGAAGGTCAAAGGACAACTTTCAGGAGTTGATTCTCTTCTTCCAGCTTTATGTGGGATGTGAGGATAAGACTTAAGTCACCAGGTGTGGCATCAAGTGTCCCTTCCTGATGTCACATCCATTTTTCTGGCCCTCAAAAGCTTTTCAAACGGGCCAAATTAGTATTGTGTGGTTTCAAAGATAAATTACACAAGATAAGCCAAAATAATGTGTTGAATGGAAGTAGGGAGTGGCAGCTATAGTCAAGCTAAATAAACTATTGGGAATGCTGTCTGTAAAGTTCTGTGCAGGCTGGCCTCCTTGGTAGGACTGTTCCCCAGGGAAGCAGAAGGAGGGGTCAGCAAATAGAATTCTGAATCTAACTGGACCATCTTGGGCAAGACATTCGGTCTCTCTGAGCCTTTGATGCTCACCTAGGAAACAAAGTGACAGTGCTAATATTTCTTACTTATTGAGTGGATTCAAATGGAATAAGGGTCACAGCAGCACCTGAGTCAGCCTACAGGATGGTTGAGACTTGTTCTTAAGTCAAGTTCTAAAAACGCTGTCCCTATCTCAGGACCCGGCTGACTGGAGCGTCTGGAATAGAGATTGAAGGGCACTCTGGGCTACATTTTCAAAAGTCACTGCAGGGATCCTAAGGCTTCCCCATTGGCCACTGAATAAACTATCTAATTTGTACTCTGTATCCTTAACAGATAGCTAGCATAGTCTTTGTCCCAGGCTGGGAGAAAGGCCAGCGATGGAATAAGGGAACACTGAGACCTTCTATCCCTCCCTTAGAAGTCTGGAAACCCTGCTATCAAACCCAAGACCTGATTCAGAAACAAGTGTGTCCAACGACAGTTCATTACCGAAGGTTCTGAACTTCTAAGAATTCCTTAGTAAGAAACAAACCAAATTTAACAAAGAGCTCCCTAATTGCCTGTGACTAGGAATGGTTTCTTCTTCCTGACTTCTCAAGGCATTGTGCGTACTTGTTAATGAGCAGGTAAACAGGATTCGGGGCATGTGACATACACCCCAGTAGGAACATGCTTGTGGTCAACAATGACAAGTAGGGTTCAACGCACGTGTCTGGTAGCTGGAATTCTTCCTCTGTAAAATGAAATCAAGGTCTGTGTGTGTGTGTGTGTGTGTGTGTGTGTGTGTTCGTTCTCAAATACCAGCTTTCGCACTTCTGAATATGTAGAATGACGGGAAAGGGGAGCCTGTGGTGCCCAGGATGCCAGCAGGCATTCTTTACAATGGGCCAAGGGGATGCAGTCTCCGTTTGCCCTTCTCTCTGAGCAGGGAAAAGGCACATTTTGCCCACCCCACTGTGGACTTTCTGTTTCCACAGCTCTTTGAAGTGCTCTTGAGAGCTGAGCGTCAGGCTGAAAGCAGCACTGTGTATCTTTGCAACAGATTAGAACATATTCACATTTTATTTGCTCACAGAACAAATATTTCCTTTGGAAGGAGGCCAAGGCAGCAGAACAGGACCAGACAAGGTCAGCCATCCAGGGTGGCCTCACGGCCCCCAAGGCCACATGGAGCTGTTCTTCCTCATCACTTCATCCAGTCCTGCACACACGTATGGGTCGATAAATTGAGGCATTCATTCACTTGGAAATATATATTGAGCTCTGACTACATACAGAACACTATGAAGGCCAGCCAGAAAGGAGAAACTAAGTAGCCTGTCCTGATGAGGCTTATGGTCAAGGAGGGAGATAAGCGTGCTTGTATTAATGACTCTAATCAAGGCAGCCGATTTCTCAAAACTCAGGAGGAAAGGGTGTTCTGAGATAGATGATAATCCTATTTGTGTTTCGTGGGTACTTACGAGGGAAAGTATGGGATGTAACGTGGAGCAAATTGTCTGTGTGAGTGAGGAATGCATGCATGTGGGTTTGTGTAGTAGCATGTGTCCATGTACTTGTATATGTGTGTGCATGAACAGTAATAAGGGGGTGTGGAAATGAGGTATGAAACCCTTCCTGTTGATGACGGGGAAGTAGAGTGCTAGCAGGGCAGGGTGGGAGGAGGACCCGGCAGAAGGAGCAGCCACAGCAGCTATGGCAACAAAGGAAAACTCTGGAGGGAATGCGCAGCAGAAGGGGTGGAGAGAGAAGGGACTTTACACTCCTGTTGGTGCTTTCTGATGAGGGCAGTGGTCGCCATCTACTGTTGTCCTTCCTTCCTTCCTTCCTTCCTCCCTCCCTCCCTCCCTCCCTTCCTTTATTTTTTCAAGATAGGGTTTCTATGTGTAGGCCTGACTGCCCTGGAACTCACTCTGTAGATCAGATTGGCCTTGAACTCACAGAGATTCTCCTGCCTCTGCCTTTTGAGTACTGGGATTAAAGGTGTGCACCACCACTATCCGGCTTACTCTCCCGTTCCTTAAGTTCATGTGAGGATTTTGGTTGAATAAATCTGTTTCTTTCTCTTAAAATCAAAGCCCTGTGTGGAGTGGACTGGGGTCTGTCCCATGTATGTGAACGTTTGAACATGTACTAGGCCTTTCCTGACCTAGGCTTGGTTTTGAGAGCTTCCAGCCTCTATAACTCTCAGGTTCTCTAAGAGAACAAAGACAGGTTCTCTTAGATGTGGGGCAGAGACATTAGCATGGCAGAATCTCAGAGGCAGAGGTTAGAAGCAGCTGCAGTAGGCACCCCTCTAGGCACGCAAGGGCATCTTTGGATTATGTGCAATACTTGGCTGCCCTGGCTCTACCAGCATGCTGTGGAATGCAGCATGCCAGGGCGGCAGCTGGCAGGGAGGAGTGCTTTCCCATTTTGGTTTGCTTTATAGGACTACACAGGTTCAAAGCTGTCTCATAATCAAGCCTTGCTCAGACAAGAATTATGTATTTGTTTCATTAAACAGAGAGAAGAAACCAACTGATGTGGGATTCCCCTCTGTGTGCTGTGAATACCATTGGTTAGTAAACAAACTGTCTTGGCCTGTGAGAGGGCGAAAGATTAGAGCTAGGTGGGGAAAACTAAGCTGAATGCTGGGAGATGGAAGGCAAAGTTTAGAGAAGCCATGCAGCCCCGCTGGAGACAGACGCTCAAACTTTACCCAGTAAGCCACAGACTCATGGCAATACACAGATTAATGGAGATGGGTTAAATTAATATGTAAGAGCTAGCCATAAAGAAGCTAGAGCTAATAGGCCAAGCAGTGATTTAATACAGTTTCTGTGTGGTTATTTTGGGGCTGAGCAGCTGGGGACAAACAAGCGGCCTCCTTCTACAACCAACATTTATAGATAATATGTTTGCAAGATACTGACCTGATCAGATCATTTCACGTCCATATTTGGAGTTCCCTTTTTGGAAATGTATCCTCTTCATTTTACAAATGCAGAGATTAAGGCTAAGAGAATGCAGTCAAACCTCTCTAATAACAGTAGCAGTGAATCAATTATTGGTCACTCACTAAAATATGACTCTGAGTCTATTTGCCCTAAAGATTCTGGCCTTTCCTTATGGCTGTGGGAAGCACATGAAGCCACCTGGGACAGGAAAAGGAGAATGGATTTTATCATCAGCCAGGCTGAAGTTCAGACCCAAGCTCTGGTCTGTGCTGGCTAAGGATGCCACTGGCTAAGGATCAACCTATTGCCTCCATGTCAAGCTCTAGGTGGAGAACCTGAAGCCCAACAGCTCACCACATAGTCCGTGTCCTTCCATGGCCAGTGCAGTGGACCCTGCAGACCAGGAAGCTGTACAGTGCAGTGCACAGCTCACCACATAGTGCATGCCTTTCAAGGCCAGAATGATGGACCCCACAGATCAGGAAACTATACAGTGCAGTGCACAGATCACCACATAGTCCGTGTTCTTCTATGACCAGGGTGATGGACCCCACAGATCAGGAAACTATACAGTGCAGTGCACAGATCACCACATAGTCCGTGTCCTTCCACAGCCAGTGTGATCGACCCTGCAGATGAGGAAGCTGCACAGTGCAGTGCACAGCTCACCACATAATCTGTGCCTTTCAGGCCAGTGTGATGGACCCCACAGATCAGGATGCAGTACAGTGCAGTGCACAGCTCACCACATAGTCCGTGTCCTTCTATGACCAGGGTGATGGACCCCGCAGGTCAGGAAGCTGCACAGTGCAGTGTGAAGTGCCGTGATGAGTGAGCCCCCACGCCAAGACATCTTCTCCAAGGCGTCTCAGTGGGCCAGCATTGCCAGTATCAGTTCACGCTAGGTTTTAAAGACCAACTACAAAAACAACAATGACACATCTCCACAAAATTCTATACTGAGTACATATTGAAATGATAGTATTTAAGGTAAGTATTTAAGATGTTGCTTCATAAGAATTAATTTCGTCTGTTCCTGTTTACTTCTTGCATGTAGTTATCAGACATTTTAAATGGATGCATTCACCCACATTGTGTTTCCATTCGACAGCGCTGTTCCGGAGCAAGGAAAGCGTGGTATGGTGTCTCTGCGGTGCACTGATCAAAGAACCTTGAACCTATGACCTCTACAGGAAAACACACAAGAAATGCTTAACACACAGGAGTTTCATTTGCTCCACACATCATTTGCATGGCTACTGTTGAGACGATTGAGGGACTTCCGCTTTGATATTGCAGAGAAGGGATCAGGTGCCATAGCTGTAGCGTTCCTTGTGCAGGCTACTGAAGGGTCCTTACTCCCTGGGCCCTACCTTATGTTAAGGGGATTTTGTCCTCAGTGTAGGTAGTGGTGAGGAGGCTGGGGTCCAGTGGGAGGGGCTTAGATCGTTATGATTGCTGCCTATTACATTCGCAGGCACCTCTACAGAAGGGTCTCCTCCTTCCTGTTTATTGCTTATATTACCTTGGGAAGGGGCTCTCAGAGCCTCGTCAGTTTTGTGAGTCTCCCTAGCCTCCTGAATTGCAGGAGCTTTTTGTGCTTTGG
Organism: Microtus oregoni; assembly: GCF_018167655.1. Classification (NCBI taxonomy): domain Eukaryota; kingdom Metazoa; phylum Chordata; class Mammalia; order Rodentia; family Cricetidae; genus Microtus; species Microtus oregoni. The sequence goes on from NW_024543088.1 coordinate 24,790,109, forward strand.
CTGCTTCCAGCTTCCCTCTAGAAAGGAATGCTTCAGTGTAGAGGAAGTCACTACACTGTGTTGCCAAGAAGAAATTAAGAAACAGCTGGGGCTGGTTGGTTTCTGAATAAGAGAGTTGCTATCATACATCCTGGTGTCTTTCTCTGAAGTCTGTATTACCAGGTGATGTCCTCCAGACCTACTCCTACCATTGTGATGCCGCTGTCTATGAGACCCTAAGAGAAGCTGGAGACACTGTTGAGTGTCCAGACCTGGTTGACATCAAAGACAAAGAGTCGTTTTTCCTTTCCTTTCCTTTTTCCTTTTTCCTTTCCTTTCCTTTCCTTTCCTTTTTCCTTTTTCCTTTCCTTTCCTTTCCTTCCCTTCCCTTCCTTTCCCTTCCCTTCCCTTCTCTCTCTTCTCTTCTCTTCCTCCCCTTTCCTTTCTTTTCTTTTCTTTTTTTGAGACAGGGTTTCTCTGTGTAAACCTGGATGTTCTGTAACTCGCTTTGTAGGTCAGGCTGGCCTCAAACTCTCAAAGATCTGCCTGCCTCTGCCTCCTGGGATTCAAGGTGTGTACTACCACCCAGGGACAATATGTTTTCTTTATAAGCAGTCAGTTTAAAAAGCTTTGTCACAGAAATTGGTGTTACAACATTGATTATGACATCACTAGCAGTTATTACCATTCATAAGCAGCTAAGAGATTTTGTTACAGTGAGATCAAGAAGAATTATGCCATGTGGTTGCTACAAAAAATTAAAGCAGTAATCCAAGCAAAAGATGCAACTCCATGATTGTTCACATGTTTCTAGGGCACCGGTACTAGCTTCAGTTCTGAAATAGTTTCAAGGACTTTGACAAACTTGCTGTTTCAGAAGAAGTTGCAAGAATAATATGGGCTGAGACTCACAATATATAAACCTTGATTTAAGAATCTGGAGGATGTTCCATATGCAAAACACACACATGCATATGGGCCCACTTGCATACACAGCTGTGATGAGTAGCTTCCCTTCATAAGGGTCGGAGACTTATTCTGTGTTCCAATGGTGAGGGCTCCTGGGATGTTTGGGGTACAACTGGACCCTATCTAAGGCTCAGAGAGCGGCTTTCATGGGGATGCCCCGAGAAGGTAGTGAGCTGTCTATACACAGGTATCTCCAAGCAGAGCCAGCCACCTATGCGATCTGTGTTTAAGAAAGACTCCCTCTGGGCGAGCCGTTGGGTCAAATGCTCTCTGTGATGCCTTCACTTCTGAGGCCACAAAGGGTTCCCTCTGATCTTTCTGATCGACTTCTCTCACCGTTACCGGTGCCTTTGTTGACTTTCTGTTCCTTCTACAAATGACTGTAGGGTTTTAGATTCAGAACAATTTCCGTAATAATTGATAGTTTGACTTAATGGCAAGTAGGAGGGAGGGGCATCTGAGAACAAAGGCTGTTTTGTTGCTTGGAAGGGCGCACAGTAACCTGTCCAGAGGGGGGAGGGACAGGAACACGGTCGTCTGTGTTAGACCCATAAATGCTCCAGCAAGTAGACAGGGACCATTTGTTTTCGGCTTTGGTTTAAAACCCAAGCACAAGGGCCACCAAGCCTTTGTTCTTCAATGGACTGTTGCTTTCCTTGTTTGCACAGGTTCGGGGTAGCTACACAGACTCAAGAAAATTCCCACTTTTTTTTTTTGTTTAAATCAAGAGCAACTTTTCATGTTCCTAATTGAAATGATTTGCTGAGTTGTTTTCCTAGGTTCTTGAATTCAGGAAGCCGTCATCTGCAGGCAAATAGTTATCATGCATATTTCGTGTTGCCGCCGGAGAAGACGGTGGTGGAGCCTCTGTGGGAGTGGGCTGCCTAGTTATTTCTAGTGTTCTATTTCTGCCCTTGGGTAGTAATTGTGTCTCTCTCTTACGGTGAGCCACCTCAGACATCCCAACCATCATTTCAGAAACCCGCACCTAGGCTCTGAGGCACAAAATAGCAATGGGCAGATCTAGGAGGAAGAAGACAGGAATGGGTGTCACAGAATACCGTCTTAGTCAGTTTCCTGAGCTCAGTATCCTTGCCCTGAGTTAGAATGACAGAAGGGACATGGGATAGACTGAAGATCCAGGGCACGACTTCTGCATGTATGGACCTTTGTGGTCAATTGTGGCATCGAGAGATTGGAGAGACAACTGCAGTGGCTCTGGAGATCTCTAGGACTGGCTAGTGAGGCCACACTGGACATTGAGGTGGGGGGGGGGAGCTATGGATCATCCACGGCCACCCCCATACCTGCTCCCCCATTAGGCTGTCACCCCACTGCGGGGCAGTCCCTACGTCTACACCTCCTGTGTAGCCCCATGCAGGTGGGAACTCGGACCTTTGGCTCAGGACAACCTCAGCCTAGAGATACATGTAGATTTGTTCCCAGGTCTGGATTCTAGGGACAGGGGTCAGGCAGCTCTGAAGTGAAGCCAGCAGCCTTGCCTCTTCTCTTCCATCTCAGACCTGCCTCCTGACCAGCTCCTCTCTACCCCAGCATGCCCATCTGGGGGGAGCTGTTGTGAAGCCGTGATGGTCTCAGGTCTGCCGAGTGGTCCCGCCTTCAAGGATGGGTCTGTGCAGTAGGTCTCCCGACTTCCAGGAGCATGGGAATCTATCTGCAGCTGCAGCTTGTAAAATATCAAATTTCAGAGCTGAGCTCTTGGAGAGTATAATTAAGGAAGTCTATGTGGGGCCCAGGAACTTGCAGTCCAGGCATTCTGGACGTAAATTGTGCATGGGCCACACTTGAAAAAAATACTAGTTTTAAGAAAAGAACGTGAATTGGGAGAGAAAGAGAGAGAGAGAGAGAGAGAGAGAGAGAGGGAGGGAGGGAGAGAGAGAGAGAGAGAGAGAAGAAACTGGATAACTCACTGTGATACTTGTTGATTGATTCGTATATTCTGAGGCCTTCTGTTTAATACTCTATAAAATGCTTGCCACTTCACAGAAGTTTTTTAGAGTCAAGTCAGTAATGTATATAACATGTTTGCCTGGGTGTCACGAATAGGGTTTTTGGATTTTCCTTCTTCTCCTTCAACACCAGAATTTCAATTCCTCCCAGCCTAGGATATCAGAAAAACGTTCTTGGCAGCAGGCAACTTCCAAAAGGTTCCAGAAGATTCTAAGGGAGAATATGCATCCCCAGTGTGACATGGCTGGTCAGACTGCCTACCTTCTCCAGTAATGACATCTAAAGAAACTCCCAGAAAGTTGGAGCTTAGCCACCTGCTGCCGTTCTTGCTCACAATGAACTACAAAGTCAGGACACACGCAGAAACAGTGCGTTATAGAACAAGTCCCCAGCATTCCACCCTCTCTCCTGGAGGGAGACAGGGAAGCCTTGCACTGCCAAGACAAGGCAGATGCAAGTGCGCAGAGACGCAGCCTGCCATCGGAACCTGCAACAAATGCCAAGAGCGCTTGTATAAGATCCAGTGAGCTCGTGTGTTTTCAAGACCTTCAGCAGCTTCTGGGCTTCAGGGCCTGGGTAAGGTTGGAGTGAGGAGCTTTTCAAAGAGGGCGGTCCCAGAGGAAGATCGTGCCTACATTAAGAACGTAGGCATCGATAGTGGTGTTCAAATGAATCAACAGTGCGCTCTTGTGCACTGCGAGTATGGACGGGAAATCTTTCCTCGGGATGTGTGAGCGGCTACACGGGTGCTGAGCTGGGTCCGCTCTGCACAGGCCAGGAATTTGTCCTCCATCCCGAAGTATCATCACTAACTAGGCTGAGCTCAAATGGAAACTCATTGCACTTACCGACTGCGGCAGACTGCATCTTCTGGCTGCTGCTCTCCCTCAGTCCACCTGTTTGCTTTCTGTGTCGCTCAGGTCAGGAGACCAGGAGACCTTTGAGAGCAAACCAGACAAGCATCCTACCCAGCACGTACAGTGCCTGTGGTCAGTCCCTGCCCCACCCCCAGTCAAGTGGGAAGATGGCTGCTTTTCTTCCATTTTAATCATCGTAAAACAAGCCCTTACCCCATGGACTTGAGGCCGCGCGTTTCAATCAGCCTTGCCAGACGTTCTCTCAGGGGCTGACACATTTCCAGGTTAGCTGTGTCTCAGTGGAGGGGGAGGGGCTGTCTGTATGTTTCCACAGCCTGCCCTCTCCCCAAATCTGGTCTCTTATTCTTCACAAGGTGGGACAATGACTGTGTTTTTGTATGAATGCATAAATCTTCAAACATGGATGTCCTATTATTTTTATCTCTTCAAAATAGTAATATTGCCAACCTCCCTATAACCGAAACTTTGAATATTTTTTGTTTGTTTCAAAAATAAGAACAGATCTCTAATTCTTCTCATGGTTTTGCATCTTTCTCTTGGTACCATTGGTGCATTTAACACCCCTAATTTAAGCCCGGTGGTGATGGTGCAGGAGGCAGAGGCAGGCAGATCTTTGTGAGTTTGAGGCCAGCCTGGTTTACAAGAGCTAGTTTCAGGACAGGCACCAAGGCTACAGAGAAACCCTGTCTCAAAAAACCAAAAAAACCAAAAAAAAAAAAAAAAAAACAAAAAACCCATCCCCGATTTAATGTCCTCTGAGAACGCTGTTTGCTTTCTTCTTTCTAGATGGACCAAAAATGTTTTGAATACAGCAAAGACCTTTGGCTTCAGTCCAAACTTCCTCCCTGTGGAAGATAACAGTGATGTCCTCATTCATTTTTATCTGGAGAGTAGCCACATTTATTCATCTTATAAACAATGAAGCTCATTTGTATGTACAGTGTCTCCAATCTTCCTCTGGCGGTGTGAATGATGCCTGCAATCTGTAGTTCCTAAGAAAGACCCCCTGATGCTTAAGTGTTCCGTTTTAAGAGATGTCAATTCTATGACATTAAGGGATTTCAGGCCCTGCATATGACTCTGACAGCATAGTAACTTTACTAAGCCTAAATCATAGGCCCACGCTTGCACGCTACACTCATGGCTACAGTATGTGTGAACGTTTTCATAGAACATGAAATGATTCCCCGATGTTTTAATTCCTAGAGATGTTGGTTAAACTCTGAGGTCTTTAGGTGGCAGAGAGGGGCTGGTGGGAGTGATTGCCTAAGCCCCACATCCTCAGAGATTCCCACGTGCTGGGTTAAAGGCGTGCCCCACCACTGCCTGGCTTGTGCCTAAGCCTCTTACATTTACCATCTTCATTACCTTATACCAGGTGTCAATATGGGTATGCTGATAGCAAACCCCAGACTGCAGGTCCACAACAGGCAGCATCTCTGTTGGCACCCCCTGAATTGAGATCTAGTGTCCCATCCCTTTACCTCGGGGCTGTTGAGGACAGAGGAAATATCCACCAGGAAAACTGCTTTTATTTTGTTTTCTTGAGACAAAACCTCACCATGCAACACAGGATGGTCTTGAACGTGTGCTCCTCCAATTCAGCCTGTTGAGACAGGAAGATGGGCGTGTGCCATGAAGCCCAACTACAACTCTTCCTTTTTCAAGATTGGGCAGCTTTATGTCTTCCAGTTGCTACTTCTATCTGTCTGTCTATCTAGCTATCTATGTATTAATGTATCTATTTATGTTTCTCTATATGTATGTATCTATCCATCCATCCATCCATCCATCCATGTGTCTACGTAATTACCTATTATCTATCTGTCTATGTATCTGTCTATCTATATATGTATCAATGTATATATGTATGTATGTATCCATCCATCCATCCATGTATCTACCTATTATCTGTCTATGTATGTATCCATCTTCCTGCCTGCCTATGTCTGTATGTATGTATCTATTATCTATCATCTATCTATCTGTCTATCTCTCTATCTATCAACCATCTATATTACTTTCTTTCAAAAGGGGAAGAAAAAAGAAAAAAGCAAATTCAATACTTATTTTAACGTGTGGCTGTATAATCGTGTGACAGACAACCTGGACTTTCTGAACTTTTATCGATTGCTACTTCTACGATAGTGTTGTAAAATCCCCTTTGCATCTGCCATCAAAATAAAAAGAACTTCCATTTTTATCATCCCTCACTTTGTAATCTTTCTAAGATTCCATTTGCTTTTTTATGTTTACTTTGTTTTCTATTGCTTTCCATTTTTTATATTTTTTATTTATTTATTAAAGATTTCTGTCTCTTCCCCGCCACCGCCTCCCATTTCCCTCCCCTCCCCCAATCAAGTCCCCCTCCCTCGTCAGTCCAAATAGCAATCAGGGTTCCCTGCCCTGTGGACAGTCCAAGGACCACGCACCTCCATCCAGGTCTAGTAAGGTGAGCATCCAAACTGCCTAGGCTCCCACAAAGCCAGTACGTGCAGTAGGATCAAAAACCCATTGCCATTGTTCTTGAGTTCTCAGTAGTCCTCATTGTCCGCTATGTTCGGCGAGTCTGGTTTTATCCCAGGCTTTTTCAGACCCAGGCTAGCTGGACTTGGTGAGATCCCGATAGAACATCCCTATTGTCTCAGTGTGTGGGTGCACCCCTCGCGGTCCTGAGTTCCTTGCTCATGCTCTCTCTCCTTCTGCTCCTGATTTGGACCTTGAGATTTCTGTCCGGTGCTCCAATGTGGGTCTCTGTCTCTGTCTCCTTTCATCTCCTGATGAAGGTTAATATTCAGGAGGATGCCTATATGTTTTTCTTTGGGTTCTCCTTCTTATTTAGCTTCTCTAGGATCACCAATTATAGGCTCAATGTCCTTTATTTATGGCTAGAAACCAAATATGAGTGAGTACATCCCGTGTTCCTCTTTTTGGGTCTGGCTTACCTCACCATCCATTTGCATGCAAAATTCAAGAAGTCCTTGTTTTTTACTGCTGAGTAATACTCTAATATGTATATATTCCATACTTTCTTCATCCATTCGTCCATTGAAGGGCATCTAGGTTGTTTCCAGGTTCTGGCTATTACAAACAATGCTGCTATGAACATAGTTGAGCATATACTTTTGTTGTATGATAGGGCATCTCTTGGGTATATTCCCAAGAGTGGTATTGCTGGGTCCAGGGGTAGGTTGATCCCAAATTTCCTGAGAAACCGCCACACTGCTTTCCAAAGTGGTTGCACAAGTTTGCATTACCACCAGCCATGGATGAGTGTACCCCTTTCTCCACAACCTCTCCAGCAAAGGCTATCATTGGTGTTTTTATTTTAGCCATTCTGACAGGTATAAGATGGTATCTTAAAGTTGTCTTGATTTGCATTTCCCTGATCGCTAATAAAGTTGAGCATGACCTTAAGTGTCTTTTGGTTATTTGAACTTCTTCTGTTGAGAATTCTCTATTCAGCTCAGTGCCCCATTTTATAGTTGGGTTGATTAGCCTCTTACGGTCTAGTTTCTTGAGTTCTTTATATATTTTGGAGATCAGACCTTTGTCAGTTGAGGGGTTGGTGAAGATCTTCTCCCAGTCAGTGGGTTGCCTTTTTGTCAGAGTGACAGTGTCCTTTGCTTTACAGAATCTTCTCAGTCTCAGGAGGTCCCATTTATTCAATGAGGCCCTTAATGTTTGTGTTGCTGGAGTTATACGTAGGAAATAGTCTCCTGTGCCCATGTGTAGAGTACTTCCCACTTTCTCTTCTATCAGGTTCAGTGTGTTCAGATTGATATTGAGGTCTTTAATCCATTTGGACTTGAGTTTTGTGCATGGTGATAGATATGGATCTATTTTCATTCTTCTACAGATTGACATCTAGTTTTGCCAGCACAATTTGTTGAAGATGCTCTCTTTTTTCCATTGTATACTTTTAGCTCCTTTATTGAAAATCAGGTGTTCATAGGTTTGTGGGTTAAAGTCAGGGTCTTCTATTCGATTCCATTGGTCGACTTCTCTGTTTTTATGCCAATATCAAGCTGTTTCAATGCTGTAGCTCTGTAATAGAGTTTGAAGTCAGGGATGGTAATGCCTCCAGACGATCCTTTATTGTATAAGATTGTTTTGGCTATCCTGGGTTTTTTGTTTTTCCATATAAAGTTGATTATTGTCTTCTTCAGATCTGTGAATAATTTTGATGGGATTTTGATGGGGATTGCATTGAATCTATAGATTGCTTTTGGTAGAATTGCCATTTTTACTATGTTGATCCTCCCAATCCAAGAGCAAGGGAAATCCTTCCATTTTCTGGTGTCCTTTTCAATTTCTTTCTTCAAAGACTTAAAGTTCTTGTCAAATAGATCTTTCAATTCCCTGGTCAGAGTTACCCCAAGATATTTTATGCTATTTGTGGCTATCGTGAAAGGTGATGCTTCTCTGATTTCCCTCTCTGTTTCCTTATCCTTAGTGTATAGGAAGGCCACTGATTTTTTGGAGTTGATCTTGTATCCTGCCACATTACTAAAGGTGTTTATCAGCTGTAGGAGTTCTTTGGTAGAGTTTTTAGGGTCGCTTATGTATACTATCATATCATCTGCAAATTAACGAAAGCTTAACTTCTTCCTTTCCAATACGAATCCCCTTGATCCCCTTATGTTTTCTTATTGCTATTGCTAGAACTTCAAGCACTATATTGAAGAGGTATGGAGAGAGTGGACATCCTTGTCATGTTCCTGATTTTAGTGGGATGGCTTTGAGTTTTTCTCCGTTTAATTTAATGTTAGCTGTCAGCTTGCTGTAAATAGCGTTTATTATATTTAGGTATGACCCTTGTATCCCTATTCTCTCCAAGACCTTTATCATAAAGGGGTGTTGAATTTTGTCGAATGCTTTTTTAGCATCTAATGAAATGATCATATGGTTTTTTTTTCTTTCGGTTTATTTATATGGTGGATTACATTGATAGATTTTGTATGTTGAACCAACCCTGCATCTCTGGGATGAAGCCTACTTGATCATAATGGATAATTTTTCTTTTCTTTTTTTTTTTTTTTTTTTTTTTTGGTTTTTTGAGACAGGGTTTCTCTGTAGCTTTGGTGCCTGTCCTGGAACTAGCTCTTGTAGACCAGGCTGGCCTCGAACTCACAGAGATCCGCCTGCCTCTGCCTCCCGAGTGCTGGGATTAAAGGCGTGTGCCACCACCGCCCGGCTGGATAGTTTTTCTGATGTGTTCTTGGATTCGGTTTGCCAGTATTTTATTGAGGATTTTTGCGTTGATATTCATGAGTGAGATAGGCCTGTAATTCTCTTTCTTGGTTGGGTCTTTGTGTGGTTTTGGTATCAGAGTAACTGTAGCTTCATAAAAGGAATTTGGCAATGACTCTTCTGTTTCTATATTGTGAAATACATTAAGGATTATAGGTATTAGCTCTTCTTGGAAGTTCTGGTAGAATTCTGCATTGAAACCATCTGATCCTGGGCTTTTTTTGGATAACAGTTTCTAGTTCTTCGCGACTAACAGGTCTATTTAGATCGTTCACCTGTTCTTGGTTTAGCTTTGGTATATGGTGCTTATCTAAAAAAATATCCATTTCTTTTGCATTTTCCAGTTTTGTGGCACACAGGCTTTTGTAGTAAGATCTAATGATTCTCTGAATTTCCTCTGTGTCTGTGGTTATGCCCCCCTTTTCATTTCTGATCTTATTTATTTGCATGTTCTCTCTCTGTTGTTTAATTAGTTTGGATAGGGGTTTGTCGATCTTGTTGATTTTCTCCAAGAACCAACTTTTTGTTTCATTGCTTCTTTGGACTGTTTTTTTTTTGTGTTTCTATTTTGTTGATTTCCGCCCTCAGTTTGATTATTTCCAGTCTTCTACTCCTCCTAGGTGAGTCTGCTTCTTTTTTTTTCTAAAGCTTTCAGGTGTGCTGTTAAGTCCCCAATGTATGCTTTCTCCGTTTTCTTTAAGTGGGCACTTAGTGCTATTAACTTTCCTCTTAGCACTGCTTTCATCGTGTCCCATAGGTTTGAGTATGTTGTCTCTTTATTTTCATTAAATTCAAGGAAGACTTTAATTTCTTTCTTAATTTCTTCCTTGACCCAGGTGTGGTTCAGTAGTTGACTGTTCAGTTTCCATGAGTTTGTCGGCTTTCTGGGGGTAGCATTGTTGTTGCCTTCTAACTTTAATCCTTGGTGATCTGATAAGACACAGGTGGACACTGATATTTTTTTGTATCTGTGGAGGTTTCCTTTGTTTCCGAGTATGTGGTCAATTTTTGAGAAGGTTCCATGAGCTGCAGAGAAGAAGGTATATTCTTTCCTCTTTGGGTGGAATAATCTATAGATGTCTGTTAAGTCCATTTGCTTCATTACCTCCAATAATTCTCTTAATTCTCTATTAGGTTTTTGTCTGATTGACCTGTCCATTGGAGAGAGAGGTGTGTTGAAGTCTCCTACTACTAGTGTGTGTGGTTTGATGTCTGCCTTGTGTTCTAGTATTATTTCTTTTATATAAGTGGGTGCTTTTATATTAGGGGCGTAGATATTCAGAATTGAGACTTCATCCTGATGAATTGTTCCTGTTATGAGTATAAAGTGTCCATCTCGATCTCTTCTGATTGATTTTAGTTTGAAGTCAGTTTTGTTAGAAATTAGTATATCCACACCTGCTTTTTGCTTAGGACCATTTGCTTGAAACACCTTTTCCCAACCCTTTACTCTGAGTAGATGCCTGTCTTTGTGGTTGAGATGTGTTTCTTGTAAGCAGCAGAATGTTGGATCCTGTTTTCGTATTCAATCTCTTAGCCTGTGCCTTTTTATAGGTGAATTGAGACCATTAATATTAAGTGATATTAATGACCAGTGGTTGTTTACTCCGGTTATTCTTATTGTTTTTGGTAGTAGAGTTTGTGTGTCTTCCTTCTTTGAGTTGTGCTGGTGAAGGGTCGCTAGATGCCTGAGTTATTGTAGGCAGTATTGGCAATGTTGGATTCCTTGGGTTGCGATTTCCTTCTATTACTTTCTGTAAGGCTGGATTTGTGGCTACATATTGTTTAAATTTGTTCTTATCCTGGAATGTCTTGTTTTCTCCATTGATAGTGAACAATAGCTTGGCTGGGTATAGTAGTTTGGGTTTGCATCTATGGTCTCTTAGTTCCTGAAGTACCTCTATCCATGAACTTCTGGCTTTCATGGTTTCCATAGAGAAGTCAGGTGTAAGTCTGATCAGTTTACCTTTATAAGTTACTTGGCCTTTTTCCTTTACAGCTCTTAATATTCTTTCTTTAACCTGTATATTTTGTGTTTTGATTATTATATGGCGAGGGGATGTTTTTCTTTGATCCAGTCTGTTTGGTGTTCTGTATGCTTCTTGAATATTCAACGGAATATCTTTCTTTATGTTGGGAAAGTTTTCTTCCATAATTTTGTTAAAAATATTTTCTGGGCCCTTGAGCTGTGACTCTTCTTCTTCTATTCCTATTACTCTTAGGTTTGGTCTTTTTATTGTGTCCCATATTTCCTGAATGTTTTGTGATGAGAATTTGTTGGCTTTGCTGTTTTCTTTGATCAGTGCTTTTATTTTCTCTATGGTGTCCTCAGAATCTGAGATTCTTCTATCTCTTGTATTCTATTGATTATGCTTGTTTCTGTAGACTCTGCTCGTTGACCAAGATTTTCCATATCCAGCTGGTCCTCAGTTTGTGTTTTCTTCCTTGCTTCCATTTCAGTTTTCAATTCTTGAACTGTTTCCATTACCTGTTTGATTGTTTTTTCTTGGTTTCTCAGGGTATCATGTACGTATTACTCATTTCTTCAAACTTTGGTTATACTTCCTATTCATTTCTATAAGGGCGTTTTTTACATGTTGTTTAAGGGACTCTATTGCTTTCATAAAGTCAATTTTCTCCACTTCTTCTGTGTTAGGGTGTTCAAGTCCTTCTGTTGTAAGATCATTGGGTTCTGGTGTTTTCATGTTGTTTTTGAGATTATTGGGTGAATTCTTGCCTTGGCGCCTGCCCATCTCCTCTTATCAATTCTATCTAATGGGTCTTTTAAAACCGGATCAGGTTTCCCTGCTGGCCAGGGGCTCCTCTTACAAAATGCCCTCTCTCTGTTTCCTGGCTCCTGCCAGGGGCCAAGATCCCTCTCATCCCTCAAAAGGGTCTTCAGGAATAGGACCAGGCTCCCCGTTTGCCAGGGACCTCACCAACAAAAGACCTTCCTCTTTGATTTAATTGTAGTGGGGCGATCTGCTCTCGGTGTTGCACACTGGTCCCACCGCCTGCGTCTGCCTCCATGCTGGTCCCTGCCGCCCGGGCCTGCGTCTGCCGCCTCGCCAGCCGGCTGCCTTCGACTGCCACTGCCTGCGTCTGCCGCTGCCTGCCTCTGCCGCTGCCTGCCTCTGCCGCTGCCTGCGTCTGCTACCACCTGCGTCTAAGATTCCATTTTCTAAATAATTTTATGTTATAGAAAGGGAAATGTTCAGTTTCTTCTACCATTCTTGAGGCCATATTTATCTAAATTATTATTTGCCAATAGAATTTTAAAATGACACTTTGATTCTCCACTCTTTCAATTATTGCGCTCCAGTACTTAGTTTCATTTCTCCCGTCTTTGTCTTGACTGCGGTCTCTATTTTGTTGTTGTTGTTGTTTTGGTTTGGTTTGGTTTTTTGAGACAGTGTTTCTCTGTGTAATAGCTCTGGCTGTCCTGGAACTCGCTTTGTAGACCAGGCTGCCTCAAACACATAGAGATCTGCCTGCCTCTGCCTTCCAAGTGCTGGGATTAAAGATGTGCACGATTACTGCCTGGCCTCTATGTATCTTTAAAAATGACCTTTAGTATGGTGTGAGAACTCTGATCTGGTTGAGTTCTGCACCATTCCTGGCTGGTTTTTTTTCCCCTCCTGGATTAGAGTCTTAGGACAAAGACCGGTTGGTACCTTGGAGTAAGGACCCAAGAAGGTGGAGGAGGAGGATGAAGGAGAATAAAGTGCATGTTGGCTTTCTGCTGCCCAGACTTTGTCTGGTCCCACACATGGTCTACAGAAGAGGGGGGAAGGGGATCATGTGTTCATTTTGGAAAACAAGGATGCCATACACATGGCTGGTTTTGGGGCAGTAAGTCACAGTCACTGTGTCTCAAGCTCTGAGAGCTCTCAGTGGCACTGTCAGTGGGGAAATGTCTTTGAAGGCAAGTTCTGAGACATCTGAATCCTGGATTTAGTACTGTGAGTTTCCTCATTGTCAATACATGGTCTAACTTTGTAATGTCTGTTAACTTCAAAAGGAATAGATCTTGGACTAAATGATAAAAGGTGATTGTTATTTAATAACAATTCCCTTAATTCCTGGATAATTCTGTGAGCTGTCCCTCTCTCCATCCCTTCCTCCCTTGCTTCAGGACTCCTAAATCCTTTCCTTCAGTCTTGGACACCCTGTTCATGTTCACAACCCTTGCCCCAAATGATTGTATGAAACAGTCTAGTTCTCTTTCCATCTCACAAATCTGTTTTATTCCACGGGTCCCTGCCTGCGTTGTAAATCTACCTTAGTGCTGCCTTTTGCCCTCTGTCACTTCTGACTTGAGCTCTCAGAAGTAGACTGCAAGTATTTCTGCCCTTTGCACAAGCTGAATTTCATATTTTCTGAATCATGAAGCTGCCATCCATGTGACCCAGAAAGCCCTTTGATGATCCATATTTAGCTGTATCCATCACTCAACAGATGTCTGGGTAAAGGCCCCATGAGCTCCCTCTACATCCTGTGGTTTCAAGTTCCTGAGCCGTTGGTTAGAAAGCTTTCATCCCCCTGCCCCCTACCCACTGTAGAACAGAAGGACAAATATCCACGCTAGCTGTTCACTTATTCATGAAAGGATAACCACTCCTTACCTACTACAAGCTTGGTGCCGGGTTGGGTAATGTTTTCCTTGCTTCCAGATTTCTTCACTGATTCCCTGATGCACTCCATGGAGCCTGATCATTCTTAAGTTACAGCTCTCACGTAATTAATCCCTCCCAGCTACAGTCTTTTTTAACCCCTGTGAGAGTTGGGGTCTTACTGACAAGCAGATGCCTTGATCCCATGCACCTGCTTTTGCGCCTTGGTACTTCAGAATGAGACAGGTTCATCATGGCTCTGTCCAAGGGTTTAGGCTAGCAGACAAACCTGCAGGGCTCTGTCATCTTGTACCGCACATGAAGAATGAGGTGGTAGCAATAGTGGAAGGCCCAGTAGGTTATGTACGTAATTTCCCAAACCCCTTGGCCTTCTGCATCCCTGCCTCCTATAAAGATGCCCACAAGGAAAGATATTTCTCAGCTTCCTGAGCACTTTGGATCTTCCCATTAGATCTCTTGGCATCTGAAAGGCAGCCTGCCATTCTGTTCCCGTGGAACACAGATGGCTCAGCCCACACCTATCACTAATGAGGATCACACGCAGAGCCTCTTTGGGGGAGAATCTCCTAAGAACCCGGCACTCGCTCCCCATGCTGGCTGGTCACTGTTGACTGTGACATTTAAGCCTGCAAAGACTGTTGGCTGCTCTCTACTCACAGAGCAGAACGAAAGCAGATTAGGTGGGTTCTGGGTCCCACTCCAGTAGAACCTGAAGACGTTGAGGATTAAGGGATGAATGACAGTTGTATAGCAAGGATGAGGTTTGGGGATCTAGCTGTCCTTGTGCTGATAGGCTTAAAGGTGAGATTATTCACTGGAATATGATTAAATGCTATTCAAAGGTCTAATAGATTGGCTATCAGTCTTTCAATGCTGTGTCACTTCATCCAGGATACTAGTTGAGTTGAAAACACTTCTGTAAGAATGATAGGGACACTTTTCCTGTGGGAAAGCATAGATTTTGGTGAAGACAGACTAGTCCTTGCTCTCCTGCTATCTGTGGAGAAAGAGTTTTTCCTTCTTATGCACTAATTCTCTTTTCTGTGAAGCAAGTCTGATGTCCGCATTCTAGATGACTTTGAGGAGCATAGGGATAATAGTGAAAAGACCGGATGTAGTAACAGGCGGTGAGTGAGGTAGTGGATAGGAACTTCCTTTTCTACAAAAGTGCCATTCATTTTTTTTCCCTCTGAACAGAGTGTGGAAATATGTACTCCAATATGGTGGGACATCAAGTAAAATTTATAAACAGTGGCTCCATGGGATTCTGCTCTCTGGTTTAAAACTTGATTATTGGGTCAGCAAGATGACTCAGTGGGTCGAAGTCTTTGCCATGCAAGCTTCACACAATGATTTTGATCTCTAGATCTCAGGATGGAGGGAGAGAACTGACTCCTGAGCGCTCTCTTCTGAGTTCTGCATGCTCCCCCGTCCCCATCACATACACACACACACACACACACACACACACACACACACACACACAAACAGAGTAGGATAGCAGCCTTTTCTTGTCATTACAGTCTGACACAGGTCTGGCTAAAAGACTTTCAAACTACTAATTTAGGTCCCAGTGAGAACGTGCTGTGAAGTCTCCGTTAATCCGTCTGCCCGTCTGTCTGTCCTTCCTTCCTTCCTTCCTTCCTTCCTTCCTTCCTTTCTTCCTTCCTTTGGTTTGCTGTTTGTGTTTTGAGACAGGGTCTCACTGTGTAGCCTTGGGCTGGCCTTGAACTCACAGATATCTGCTGCCTCTGTACGAACCCACTATGCTTGGTAGTCTCCTTTGGTCTTAATGGTATATTCCACTTCTAATGGATCAGTCCTGTCACATATAAGTCTGGTCTGATTGGTTAGTGCCCATTGATCTAAAAATAACTCTTGGATTAATTTTTCATTCAATGTGCAATGATCTTTTGGCTATGTGTGTATGTAACTGCACCATGTGAGTGTACCAAAGAGGCCAGAGTGAGCATCAGCTCCTTTGGAACTGGAGTGACAGTTGTGAACATCCATGCAGTTGCTGGGAATTCAATCCAGGTCCTCTGGGAGAGCAGGCAGCATTCTTAACCACTGAGCCATCTCTCCAGCCCTATTTTTTCATTCTTTTAGAAAAGATGGGGTTCCAAGAAATGTTTATCGAAGGCCTTAATAAATCTACTGATTTTTTTCTTTTCTTCCCTTTACCCTCCCTTCTCTGCCCTACATAGATCTGAGTTAACACCGATGCCTACCAAATAGTTTAAGCAGCTTTCTATCTTTTTCTTTTTTTAGGGGATGGGGGCAGTCATTAAACTGGAAGTTTCCCATCTCTACAGCTATAGTTTTTAGAGGTGGTTTTGTTCTTTGAGGCTACACAGGTGATGGCAGCTGTCACATTTCCTTTTGACTCGTTCCCCTCTTTAAAACCCTTTTCTAGTCCTTTCCATACTTGAAAGGCTAAGAGTCCAGATCCTTGATTCTCACTTAAAGATGTCTATAGAATTACAGTAGAAATGGGCACTCTCATAGAAGAGACAAGAGCTTTGCACCTGGTACCCCCACACTCCTGAGTCAGGAGGGTCACGTGAGCCGGGTTTAAAGCAAGTCTTGGCCACACCATTGGCCACACCGTAAGAATCACCCTAGGCCCCATGCCAAAAAAGCAAAAACTGTTAAACAAAAACAAAAACATTTTAATGACAGAGTTTCCTATTGGGGCCTATTAGTTCAGAGAAGGACTACTTCCATCCTCATCTGAGAACAATGCAAGCTGGTTTTCTTAGGGGACAGAAAACTCCATGTCTGTCTGTCTGCCTTTCTGTCTTCCTTCCTTCCTTTCCTAATATACATGAGTGTTGTGGTGGTTTGAGCAGAATGGCCCCCAGCGGCTTATTATATGTCTAAATGCTCAGTCCCCAGTTGGCAGAACTGTTTGGATAGGACTAGAAGGGTGGAACCTTGTGGAAGGACGTGTGACTTTAATGGAGGAGGTGTTACCTTGTTGGAGCAAGTGTGTCACTGGGGGTGGGCTTTGAGGTTTCAAAAGTGCACACCAAGCCCAGCCAGTCTGTCTGTCTGTCTTTCTCTCTGCCCCCAACTTGCAGATTGGATGTATGCTCTCAGCTCCAGCACCTTGTCTGCCTCCTGCCATGTTCCACCACTGGGTTATGGGCTCGCTTCCTGAAACATAAGGAAAACCTCAACGGAATGCTCTCTTCTGTAAGATTGTCATGGTGTCTTGTCCTAGGACTAGAGAAGTAGGTCAAGCATGTTGCCTGTGTGTGCACCATATTCATGCTTAGTGCTCCCAGGGTTAGCAGAAGAATGGATCCCCTAGTCCTGGAGTTATGGACAGTTGTGAGCTTCTGGGAACTGAACCCAGGTCCTTTGCAAGGGTAGCAAGTATTCTTAACTGCTGAGTCATCTCTCCAGCGCGCCATGTTTATCCCCCCCCCCCCCCGTTTTTCTCCAAGCCTCTCTCTATATTTCTTAGAAGGCACCTAGTACTTGAACAGAAAACTCTAATCCCCCCAATGGGACATTAAAATAATTATTACCATTGTGTATATTCATGTGACCTGGTTGTGTGTGTGTGCACGTGGGAGTCGGAGAACAGCTTGTGGAGTCATTTTTCTCCTTTACCTTTATGTGGGTTCTAGGGATTGAACTCAGGGTGCAGGCTTACACAGAAAATGTTTTTTTTTTTTTTGTTTTGTTTTGTTTTCCCACTGAGTAATCTCCTCAGTCCTTTCATGAAACATCTTAGGAATACTAGTGTTTTGTGAATCAAATTCTAGGAAGCTATGGTTTCAGATAGGGTGTAAAGTCTTAGACTAGATATGGGAGATGATTTTAATTGTAACTAAACATTTGAAGTTATGCTCTCACTGATTCCTATTGGACCCTCGAGCTGGTAGCTGAATGTGACGATGTGGTTTTCTTTCCCAGAGAGCTGGTAGACTCTTCCTTCCTTCCTTCCCTCCCTATCCCCTCTCCCTTCCTTTGATGTTGACATCAGACACCCACTTGCTTGAGCAAGCTGAGGTATAGGCCTCTGACACAGGGAATCTGGGAGTCTAAACCCTGCTTATTCCCAGGATGCTATACTTTTGTAGATCCTGATTGTGGTAGTACTGCACGGAAGGTGCAGCCTAGCTTGGACAGAAGGTAACTGAGAGTTTTGGCTAAGAGAAAAGGGGGCTAGAGATGGGAAAAGTTGATGCAATTATTTTTGGCAGGAGTTGGAACCAAAGCAGCAGGAGAGAGTAAGTTTTCAGGCTCTCTGGCAAAGAAACTTCCTAATCTGTCACTGAGTATGTGTAAAAAAGTGATTAGTAGGTCTCTATATTTATCGTGATTACTCACAAATACATAATTTACATAATATATACAGCACATTAAGTACTATGTCACCTTATATAATGTGCATATGTAAAATATATATATGCATGTTATATAACGCCAGTCTGGAGGCTCTTACAGGTTCTGCCAAGTATTTCCTAATTTATTTGGCAATTTTTACGTATTTTTTTTTCCCCATCTGTAGAATGAACTCTCTTGAGAGGAGCCGGTCTGCGGCCTGAATATAATCGTCCTACAAAGTGTGTCTCCGCTCTCAACTCACTGGGGAAACCCCATGAAAGCCACGCCACATTGAGCCACAATCCCTCGCCCATCAGCCCAGCGACAAGAAGGCACACTGAAAGCTTCTTGTTTCATTGTTTTTATTGCTAGTGGGGTGGAAGCGTGAAGGCAGGTGAGAACATGCCTGCAGCATGGAAAGAATCCAAGCAGGAGAACACATAAGGGACCAGGCTCTCCCCTGACGGTGTAGCTTTAAGAAGCCACTAAACACCAGAAAGCCCCATTCTCAGCAGGGTGGAGATGATAATACTTTGCTGGCTAGAACTTGGGAGCGAGGGTCACTAAGATGATGCACTATACAATAAGAAACCCCAGCCAGGGAGTTTAAAGGATGACTTGTAAGGTAAGATTAAACAGCAACACAAGACTTATTAAGATTAGCAAATCAGAATCGCAAATGGCATGGCGTTTTGTATACTCTGTGCCTCTGAGAGGACCGGGCTGTGTCTCTCAGGTAACATTCAATGTCTACAGGGCCCCTTCACAAGACTTGTGAGTCTCTGGGAATCCATTCACCTATCGATGGTGCTGCCTCAACCCGTAATCCTGGGGGGATCGGTGCTGAAACACACTTCTGTAAATGTCTTAGAATCAGTGACCCAGAAGCTGAACCTCTGACAGTTTCAGAAGCCAGTGCCGTCCAAAATAGTACCTGCTGTCGTTTGGGAGCTTGGGGGTTGCATCACCAAGCGTCCCATCGGTGTGTGCTTTAGGTGGTCTGGGTTCTTCCTTGCTCAGCAGAAGCATGTTCGGTTAAGCAGGATAGTCCCTAGTCTTAGCCCTCCGTTTTAGATGGCAACTTCCTTCAGAGGTTCCCTTTGTACATATTCCTCACCTTCCCTTCCTTGTCCACTGCAAGGAGGCAGCTTATTAGAGCCATGCCTTTTGGGCCAGGTTTTCTCTTGAGAAATCTGAAACAGAGATGAAGGCCCAGGTAAGCCAGGGGGCTGAGGCAAAGGTTGTTTTTTCACCAACGATGCTCTGTGTAGAGTTACCCTCCACAAAGGGGGATGCTGGCACCAGCTGAAGGAAGCCCACCGAACATGACAGAGACTGTTTTGTCTTCATTGTCAACATCCGACATCTTCACTGAAGTCACATCGGTAGTCAGGAATGTTTCCAAGGCAAGAAGATCGACGAGGTGACATGGGAACTCAATCAGATCGTCTGTCTGGGGCCTTCAACTAGAGGACAACTTCTCTCCACGTAGAACTTGGGAAGTAGGACCGTGGAGAACTTGGGAAGTAGTTTAAGTCCCCACGTCCCATTTTCTTGTGTGGGCCGCTCCATCCATGCATAGGCTAACTGATAGTTCCTCCCTGACAACCTGGATCCAAGTGCAACCACTTCTTGGTGACCAGAAATGACCCTATTCCCAGATGAGGGTTCTTTTGTCTATTAACGATCTTTTTAGTAACCTCTACAGTCCAAATCTCATTAGCCAGGATTTCTGTGGAGAAGCCTTTTAACTTTTCCACAGCTCAGTTTCCTTATCAGCCAATGCGGGAATAAGCCTCGAACAGAATGTGTTTCGTGGTTGCTCCCCGGGTCTAGCTCATTCCCGTAACGCTTCTAACCAGCCAGGGAAATGTGTCTCTACCATCAAATGATGGTCGGAGAGGAGGAACTTCCTTTTCTCTTTCCCATTTTCTGTTCCCAGACTATCTAGGTTTATTTCTAAAGAGGAAAAGTCCAGCAGTAAATAAATATTTATATATTATATATAAATATATATGCTACATATGTACACATATAAGACCTTTCAGAAGGTCCTCTGTCACACTGTGAGAGCGGGAAGTGCAAAGAAAACAGGCAATCTCCTGATGGGTGTCTCCTAGTTCTCCCTGCAAAGCTCCCCCTTCCTACCATCTCTGCCACCAGGGCTTGGAATTCAAACAGGAGATTCACTTTGGCTTGTGTGGTAGTGAGGCTGGGGAGTACTGCGAGTGGTTCTTCTTTTCTTCTCTTTTTACACAGTATCATGACATTGATTTTAAAAATAAAGTCCACTTTCTCAGTTTTCCCTCCCAGGTGTTCATAGACACTAGGAAAATAAACACCACATCTGAAGTAGCCTGCCCAGGCAGCCATGTTTGTTCTCTAAGCAAACAGCCGCCAAGAGATGCTTCAGGAAGCGAACAAGTGCCCATGGGCAGCCGAGAGAACAGAGAATGGAAACTGCTTTCCTGGGCTTCTTGGCTTTTCCTCAGCGAGCGAGGAGGGGAGGAGCTGTTGCTTGAAGGACAAGGAAGAAGCCATCGTGTGCTTGCTGAGCTCTGCCAAGGGTTTTGCTTGGAGAGCTGGAGGCTGTTTTGTTTCTGTACAGAGGACTTTTGTGCAAAATTTCTGGGTTGGAGCGCTTTCTCCTGACCACATCCGATCTCATGTAGGCAGGGAACATACAGCCTGGAACCTTACAGGAATTGGTGAAGGAAAAAAAAGGGGGGGGGGATTTCTCCTTCAGGCTCAGAGTCTACCCCAGGCCTGTGGGAATGTGGAAGTGGCTATGGGAGCCAACCCATCCTGGTGGGCCCTGCGTCCATTCAAAATAGTTCACGGGTATTGGTTCTGTTAAGAGTGGATCCGTTTTAAAAACAGGTAGACTGTACGGCAGGACGACACTTTCCTCTGGGAGGGTGGCTTGACTTCCTCTGGCTACAGATGTGTGTCTGTGTGTGTGACTGTATGGTGTGTATGTGTGTGGTGTGTGTGTGTGTGTGTGTGTGTGTGTGTGCATGGTATGTGTGTATGTGTGTGCGCATGTGTGTCTGTGTGATGTGTGTGTGCACGTGTGTAGATTCTTCTTGGTAGAGCTGGTGTTTGTTTGGCGTGCTCTTTAGTCTTTTGAACGGCTTTTCCTCCGCAATGAAAAGAAGCTGCTCTTCTGGGGAGGCCCCATCATCATAGGTGCCTGGTTTTTGTGAGTGATTTTAATCTGAAATAAAGAAACAGCGATAAATTAGTGGTAATGCAAGAATCCAGCACCTCAGGGGAGAGTGGACCGTGGGAAAGAAAGGAGACCAGCTTTGTAGAAGGACAACTGTCCTTGAACACTTTCAAAATTGGCAACTTGACCCTGACTGGGCCTGGAGTTTGGCACTGCTGGAAGCGAGGGGCGGAAACATGGGGGAGAGACAGGTGTGAGCTTCCCACGTGGCCATCAGCTCGCACCTGTCTTCTGTCCTTGCTATTCATAGATTGTCAGAATGTCACAGCCAGAGGAGACCTCAGGAACATTCCCATTCACCCCTCTGTAGGACGGGTAAGGAGGAGGAGCCCAGAATTCTGGCGGGTTCTTAGCTCAGCCCGAGGTCACATGGCGGGGTGGCGGGTGGTAGGCAGGAGGGCCACAGCATCGCCTCCATATCCCCCAGTGCTGACTCAGCCCAGGCAGAAGACATATGTCAGCCAGTTGATCTGAAGGCTTCGGACTTACCTCTGGCCAAGCAACCTCAGTTGGACAGTTCCCAAATGAGTCCCTTGAGTATATCCTCTTTGCTTAGGCTCTAAGACAACCCTATTTTGTTGGATAAGCTTTTTAATTTTTTTAATTTTAAGGTTTATCATTTTATTCTATAAACATTCCGTTAATTATAGACCTGTCTCCAAAACTCTTAATTCCTATTTGAATGTGGCCTGGTGACACTCCCACACTAATACTCGGTGTTATCACTCCATCGACATTTATCAAGTGTGATCCATGTTCGGAGTGGGTGGGTGATACCGGAACAGGAGGTACTTAGGATTCAAAGACTTGGGTGTGGGGCCGTGTACTTCTGTTTCCTTGCTGCAGAACTTTGGACAAATAATTTATCATTCAGAGAACAGTGCTTGCCAAACTTCAAAGTAAGGATAACATTGATACTATTTCCTTACACAAAGATCATATGACAAGACTGTCCATGAACACCCATTGTAAACCGTACAATGGAAGGGAATGGCTAGGTGTTATACGGGAGAAAGAGAGAATGGGTGCCAAAGGAAACAGAACCTGGAAGCTCACAGCTCTATGGACCTAGTCTTGCAGTTTTTACCATACTACTGCAAGTCACAGTGTGACCTCAGAGAAAAAAAGTAGACAAATTATCGAAGAGCAAACCCATCACCAATTTTAAATGAATGTAGCATTAGCTAGGGGGTCTTACAAAAGAATGAAGACTCAAGAAACGTCTGATGAGAGCAGGAGGCTTCTTAAAATTTGAAGGTAAGGAAAAGGAGAAACGGGGCAATGGGGTAGAGGAAGTATGTATGAACAGGCTGAGCTGAGTGCAAAGGATGAGGACTGTGGGAGACAGGGCAGTTGGTTGATAGACGACTGTAAAAGGGAATGGCAAGACTGGGTTCCTGTGAGGTAAACAGAAACGACAAAACACGGCTGTATATAAGATGACAGAAAGGACTGGACAATTATTGAACAGCTGTCATCAGAGAGAGCGAGAGTGAGATGTCCAGCAATGAGGACGCCGCTGTAAGTTAGGCTCACAGAAGCCTCCAAGACCGGAAAGAAAAGGATGGACGTGAGCGACACTGGACCATCAGCACAGCCTGACGATAGCACTGAAATGACTGTCCTGTTGTTTTTCGCCAGCCTGGAGATTTTCTGGCAGACGATTGGATCAAGAATCCATCAATCGCCATTTTGTGTTCTAAGCGGTTACGTTTGCTGCGGCTCTGGAAGCAAGGCAGAGATGGGGACTCAGCGGCACCTAGCCAGAGCCGGTTCTCGCGCATGCTCCGCTGGTAGAGATTCGTGACACAGGCTTTGGGATAAACCTTCTCTCACTGCTGAGCTCAGATGTTCATTTGAGGAAGACTTCTGTCTCCTCACTTTGATATCCCTGAACCAAGCGGATGTTTGCTGGGAGACTGTGCTAGGGAAGAGGAACCAGGCCAGAGAAAAGAGCATTTTCCTGGCATTCAAGATGGCCATGCTTTAGGAAAGGGTAGCAGCTGTGCACGTTAGGAGAGAAGGCCCTTGCTTCTTTCTCTGCCTCTGACTGAACTAAGTCTTGCCTGTTAGCTCCTCCAAGGCTAAGGGAGGAAGTAAAACATAAATCTGTTTTTGCAACTTTTTGTGTAGCTCTGGCTGGCCTAGAACTCTCTTACGTGGCCCAGGTGGGCCTCAAATTCACGGGGATCCTCCTTCATCTCCACTATGAGAGCTGGGATTGTAAGTGGGCTCTGTCACGCTCAGGCTTCTCTGAAATTTTAACAAATGTGCCAGCAGGGTAGGTGTTTGGAATGTCTCTTAAACATGATAATTTGGTCACTGTTAGTATTCAGGCATCTTTACTGCCCTGCCCTTGGGGTCCTGACAGGATACACTCTCAGCTACAACTACTAACACCATCTCCCTGTGCATATTCGCTATATGCCTACCTCCTATCTTTCTTTTCTCTCCCTCTCTTCCCTCTCCCTGTTCCTCTCCTCCCTCTCCTTCACTCCATCTCTCTCTCTCTCTTCTGCAACTCTTGTACCCAGGGACTGGTCTCTGCCCCCTTCTTTCTTAAAGTAATCTCAGAAGAGAGGGGGCCTTCTAATATAAATATATATATATATGTATATATATGATCTAATAAAAGATGTATTATCATCTTTTAAATCAGATATTTTTGCTGGAAGCGGTGGCGCACACCTTTAATCCCAGTGGGAGGCAGAGGCAGGTAGATCTCTATGATCTCTGAGGCCAGCCTGGTCTACAAGAGTGAGTTCCAGGACAGACAGGGCTGTTACACAGGGAAATCCTGTTTCAAAAAACAACCAAACAAGCAACCTTATGTCTTGATGGGTTCTCCAAGATATTGGAATCCTCTTTCAGGAGCGTTTTCTAGTACCTGAGGCCTTCTGACAGTGACAGAATTTAGAATCACTGGATCCTGATTATGTTTAATTAAAGAGGTGAGACCCGCATATATGTGGGCACCACAGCCTGGCTTGGGCCCTGGACTGTGTCAGTGGAGCAAGGGAGCAGAGCAGAAGGGCGCCTTCATCTCTCCCCCTTGCCCCACTGTGGATGTCACATGACCAGTTGTTTCCCGTTCTTGTTGCCTTGACTGTACCCTTGAACTGTGAACCAGAAGCTGATTTTGTTCAAGTATTTCATAACAACAGAAAAACAAACTACAACAGGCTTCAAATGTAGTCGGGATAGCTGAGTGGGTTTAACCGCATCAGAGGTTTGCCTGCATTGGTCCCCAAATCTAAAGCGTCAGCCCCTCCCTAGAACACATCAGGAAGCCCCATTCTTGGGCCTCCAGACCTCCTAGATTAGAACTCTGAGAAGTGTTCCAGTCACGCGAATTTTAACCTCCACTCCAGTTCCACAGTTCACCAGACTGGACAACTGTGGTCATTTCCAACTTAATGATTTCACTACTATCCAACTTTAGAAGGAGATTCCTTTTAAATTTTACTTTTTGAGACAGAGTCTCATGTACCCAGGCTGGCCTCCAACTCATTACGTAGCTGATTACCTCAAACTTGTGATCCTCCTGCCTCTACCTCCCTGGTGCTGAGATTATAGTGTGAGCAATGATGGTGGAGCATGGGATACTATTTTACAGCACTGTGTAAGGCAACATTTTTAATAAATATATATGTTACATATGTAGATATGTTTCTCTATATAAACAGATATCTGTTATTTAAAAGTTTAAAAATCTTCCAACCAACAACTTTCTTTCTTGGTATACTGCTTTAATTTATTTCCATGCTTTCATGTCTTAACAAAACTGAAATCAGCATCTAGAACTGCTGTGTTTTGATATTAGTTTGCCAGTGCTTTAATGTCCTTTATATTTAATTTTAAAATAAGTTTATCTTTAATTAATTTACCTTACTCAGCTTTGGAGAGTGAACCCTGGGCCTTGCTATGTGAGGAAAGTATTGACTCATGCGCTGCACCTCCAGTTCTGAAAATTTTATAAATTGTACTTTCAGTGTCTAAAAATTATTCCATTTGATGAATATAATGTAGTTTATTTATAACTCTTCAGGGCTGGTGAGGTTGTTCAGTGGTTATGACCATCGGCTGCTCTTGCAGAGGACCTGGGGTAGCTTACATAGTGGCTACTCTCTATATAACTCCAGTTCCAGGGGTTCTGGAACCTTTTCTGCCCTCCAGGGGTATCAGGCAGGCACACAGTCCACATACATGCATGCAGATGAAACACTCATACACATAAATTTTACAAAAGTTTTTAAAAGCTTACATCCTCACTAACTGTTGGGCTTTTGTGAACAATTCATTTTTGCTACGCTGCATGAAGCAGAAACTGACATTCTTATCCATCTATGACTATATTTTCAAGACATTTTTATTTTATGTTTATGAGTGTTTTGCCTGTATGTCTGTGCACCGCATGCATATAACACCCACAAAGGCAAATAGAGGGCGTTAGATCCCCAGAAACTGGAGTTAGAGACAGTGGGAGCCACCATGGGGTGATGGGAACCAAACCTGGGTCCTCTGCAGGATCAGCAAGTGCTCTTAACTGCTGAGCCACACGGTTCTTCCTGATACATGGTTTAAGAAGCAATCCCGAAAAACTGGGCCAGCTCATTCTCCTGTCTTACTGAGTGTGAGGCCTTACCACATCCTGACAGAAGCAAATGTTTTCTTCAACTTCCTTAGCATATGAAGAATTACACGGTGTTCAAACTGTCTTAATTTGAAAAATCTTCCTTCTTTAAAAACTTGTGTTATCATATATGACTCCATAGGTTAATATCTGCAAATTGTCTGTCCATTCTTACACTGTTAGCGCTTTTTTTCTACTGGGTTCTAAGTGCTGTTTTTTTTTTTTTTATAGTATAGGAACTAGCCTGCTCTTCTGTATTGCTATTGTAAACAGTTTGCCCTTAGGCTTTTGAATATCTAAATTAATTTGTTTTTATTTTACTCGGTTGTTGTTTATGTTGGTGTTTCTCATGGACTCTGGGCTGGTCTCAAACTTACTCTGTAGACAAGGACGGTCTTGAACTGCTGATTCCACTACCTCTGCTTCCCGAGTGCTGGGATTAAAGTTGTGTGTCACCGCTGTCCAGCTAAATAAGTAAGTTTTTAGGCACCCTATGTATCCTAAGATTTCTTAGGACTCCATTCTGAACTATTGGTTTACTTATCTAATAGTATAATAAGGGAATATTATTGAAATTATTGTGACTTTATAATTATTTTAGTGTCTCATGGACAGTCTTTCTTCTTTCTTCTCCTCTTCTCTTAAAACAGCGGCAAGGTTAAAACTCTTCTTAAAGTTTCTTTATTAAATCATCTAGGAATTGCTTTGTTTTGTAAGGTTAACAAAAATTGCATGGGGATTTTGGGATCCCTATTTTGGACATGGGACATCTCTGTGATGGCTATGTTTTATTGATCTGATATAGTCCAGAATCATCATCTGGGAATGAGGTTTCAGAGAGGGATTGTCCAGGTCAGGTTGGCATGGAGGACTGTCTTGTTTACATAAACAGAGGTGGGAAGACCCACCCACTATGAGTTACACCATTCCCAGGCCAAGGGATCTCTGGTCTTAGACGCAATGTGACCAGTTCACTAAAGCTCCTGCCTCTGTGACTTCTCCACTGGGATGGACTGTCCCCTGGAACTGCCAGCAAAATAAACCCTCCCTTCCTTAAGTTGCCTTGTCAGGGTATTTTCATCATAGCAAAGGGAAAAGAAACCAAGATGTTTTACATATTCAATTTTTAAAACTTTACGTCTTATGGGTAACTTCATTAGTGTTTCACAATTCAGCTCTATATTTTATATCTTGTGGCTACTGTTATCCTATTTATTTTTCTAGTAGGTCTATTGGATTGGTTACTGCTGGTAGAGAGAGGAGTGCTATCATTTTTGTCTACTTTCCTATAGGACTTAGCCTGGAAAAACTTACGCTATGAGGTTTTCCACTGATTCTTGAGCTATTTAGGGTCACCATGCCTTACAACAGTGACAGTTTAGACTGTTTCCTAAATATTAATATTTATTTTCTATTTCATATATATTATACTGCCAAGCAATGGTAACATTTATTTCTTGTCTGTGATTTTAATAGGAATTTTTCTAAAATTTTAGTATTAAGTAAGATATTTGTTATTGGCTTAACAGATAATTTTCATTATTTTGAAGGAGTTTCTTTCTAGTTCTGGTAATTTTTGTTTTCTGTTTGTGTTTTTTGAGACACAGTTTCTTTGTGTACCTTCAGCTGTTCTGAATCTTGCTCTGTAGCCCAGGCTGGCCTCAAACTCAAGAGATCCTCCTGCCTCTGCCTCCTGAGTGCAGGAACTAAGGTGTGCACCACCACCGCCCAGCAGTCATAGTATTCTTTGAATCTCTATAAAAATAAGAAATGTCACCAGGCACGGAGACTCACACCTTAATCCCAGCACTTAGGAGGCAGAGGCAGGCTCAGCTCTGTGAGTTCGAGGCCAGCCTGGTATACAAAGACGTTCTGGGTTAGCCATGGTTACCCAGGGAGACTTTGTGTCAAAACGAGACAAGACAAAATGAATGAGCAAAAAACCAAAAGAAATGCTGGCTTGAAGAGATGGCTTGTTGTTCTTGCAAAGGACCCCAGTTCAGTTCCCAGTACCCACAGTGGGCAGCTCCCCATCACCTGAACTCCAGATCCAGTGCCCTCTTCTAGCCTGTGTGGTGGGCACCTGGACTCACATGCACACGTGCATGCTCATACACACATGCACATGTAATTAAAATTAATCTTAATACAAAGAAACGTTGAGTGTTATTAAACACTTGTGGTCATCTTTTTACATTAACATGTCATTTTTCTCTAAAACAGTGATAGCAGGTTTCTTTTCTCATTCCTATGATACATCCTAAGGGTTGAATGATCCTTTCAACATATTTTTCCAACCTACCTACCTGTTGGCCTGCATTTTTAATTCATATTCAAATTTGAGTCATATTGCTCTACAGTTTTCTATTTTTCGGTATAATCTTTTTCAGTCACTTCAGTTCTTCTGTGTATGTGGAGTACATGAGTATTGTGAGATAAATGCACATGTGTGCACATATGTTTGTAGTGTGCATGCATGTGTGTTCTCATGCCTATGGAGGCCCAATGTTGATATCAGGTATTTTGTATCACTCTTATCTGATTGAGACAGAGTCTGTTCCTGCCTCCATAGCTTCCTGGTTGACTGCCTGGGGCTGGCAGAGAGTTCCAGGGTTCCTCTTGTCTCTGATTCCTCTGCATCAGAGCTACAGACATGCCTGACAATGCCAGGCTCTTACATGGGTGTCAAGGATTCAAACTCAGGTCCTGATGCTGTGTGGCAGGCACTCTGCTGACTGACCCCTGTCCCCAGCCCATCAGAGTGACATTTCCAGAATGTGTGTAACATACTTTCACCCTGTATTACTTTCCTAATATACTTTCCTTATAGTCACCCTATGACCGCCGCTTGTCCTCTCCCAGTTCTACTGATCTTCTTCTAACTGCCTTCCTTTCTACTTCTGTGCCTTTTGTTTCGCTGGACATCACTTCTCATTAGGACTCCTTACCAGAGCGTTACGGGAGCACAGATAACTTACCACTGACTATACCACGGAAGGAGCACAGATAACTTACCACTGACTATACCACGAAGGAGCACAGATAACTTACCACTCACTATACCACGAAGGAGCACAGATAACTTACCACTGACTATACCACGGAAGGAGCACAGATAACTTACCACTGACTATACCACGGAAGAAAATGCCCTGCCTTGCACTGGCACCATTACCTCTATATAGATCCTCAGGGCCTCATGATCCCCCTCCCTGCTAAGTTCATCTGTTTTGAGGTCACTTTGCATATGAGTCTTTGAAAGCATTTTCTGTTTCATTAATGGCTGGATTCCTTCATTTTTTTGTTCAAGTTTATTAGAATCAAAATTACATACTAGGGCTGGAGAGATGGCTCAGAGGTTAAGAGCAATGACTGCTCTTCCAGTGGTCCTGAGTTCAATTCCCAGCAACCACATAGTGCCTTACAGCCATCTAAAATGAGATATGGTGCCTCTTCTGGTATGAAAGCAGACGTGGAAGGAATGTTGTATACATAATAAATATAAATAAATCTTAAAAAAACCCAAAAAACAAAAACAAAATTACATACTATTTTATAATTAATAGTGCCATTTCCCATATATATTAAGGCTTTATAGTACAATTGCTATTTTTACATTTTAATATTCCTGATACCAACTTTTTTCTCTTTTAAAATGAGACTTTCAAACACTTGCCTTGTTGAAAAAAACAGGCCTAGATTTTACTGTGTTTAAAGTTATTTACTTTGCCTTTCATCATTATTTTTTATTTGCTTTCTTATGCTTGGTAAAGGATAGCATTTAGCTTCTGTATATAATATTATATGTAGCATATATTGTTGTGGAATAATCTTTTGTACACTGTGAAGATTTGTCATTTGTATTGGTCTAATCCAAAACTGAATGGCCAATAGTTAGGTAAGATTTTGGGGGCAGAGAGGATGATGGGATAAAGGGCAGAGTCACGAGAAAATGCCATGAGACACAGAGGAAGGAAGCAGGATGTGCAGGAGGAGAAGTAACAAGCCATGAGCCATGGAAGAGCACATAAATAAGAATGGGTTAATTTAAGTTATAAGAGCTAGTCAGAAACTTATAATTAATAAGAAGTCTCCATGTGGTTATTTGGGAGCTGGCTGGAGGGACAGAAAAAATCTGCCTTCAGTATATATAATATATCATATATTCTTTTGTTTTAGGTGTATTTTTTTTTTTATTTTCGAGACAGGGTTTCTCTGTAGCTTTTTGATTCCTGTCCTGGAACTAGCTCTTGTAGACCAGGCTGGCCTCAAACTCACAGAGATCTTTTATGAAACATCTAACTTGCAGCCGACTGCCTCTCTGTTGCATCCTTTGAAGCCGGTTCCTCCAGACATGTGTGCTTTTCTGTCTCTTCCTCCTTCTAGAAGGACACTGGTTTGGTGAATTCAGACCCCACCAGAAATCAGCCTTGCTAAGACTTTGACTTTAAGTTCCAGCCCCTAAAAGGACCGGAAAATATACTTCAGTTCTTAAACCACCAGTGTGGACTGGCACATTTTTGTTGACAGCCAAGCCTAGAACCCCAACAAGTAGAGGCAGAAGCGAGACTATGAGTTCATGATCAACCTGAACTATACACACAGCAAGACCTTATCAAAAAAAAAAAAAAAAGCAAAACAAAAAGAAAGAAAGAAAAACCCCAAAGGCTGGCGTAGCTCAACGGTAGGGCGCTTGTCCTGCTGGGTATAGCTCAGTGCCAGGGCGCTAACCCTGCATGTCCAAGGCCCTTGAGCACAGTACTCAGAGGGAAACCCAACCAACCCAAAACATCACCTCCCAGCTTGCCAGTCTCTCATTCACTGTTATATCCAGGCTACTACTTCTTTATCACTGAGCAGAGTTTTCCGACTGCACAGGACTTTTCACAGCGAGTTGTATTTTCTAAAGGGTAACATTGCGGGGAGGGTCTGGTGAGGATGTGGGAAGGATTTGCCAATTAAAAAAAAATCAGTGTTTGAATTTAAATGAATGGCAGCTTCTGTCTTTGGATATCACTGAGTCACCTGGGAAAAAACCTTTGATTTCTTCCAGCCATTTTTAAAAATGACTTAATTATTTGGTGTGTGTGTGTGTGTGTGTGTGTGTGTGTGTGTGTGCGCGCGCATGTGTGTGTGCGCACACACGATTGTAGGTGCCCAAGGAAGCTGTTGAGTCCCCTAAAGTTGGAGTTATAGACCGTGCTGAGCCATCTGACATGGGTGGGGCCCGAACGAGAGTCCTCTGTGAGAGCTGTGGCTTATGAATGCTGACATTGCCGCAATGTCCCAGTCACTGGTTTTTTCAACACAGGAGAAGACTAGAAAAATTTCCTCAGCCCAGTAAGTAATAACGAGCAACAAAGATTCCCTCCATCCTGCCTAATGCCAGCAACACAGAATACTATTGTTGGTGTTTTTAAAAATTTTTATTATACCTGAGAGAGATAGGACAGAGTTTTGTCGGGGGATGCCCACAGCATTTTGCTTTCTGAGAGAGAGACAGAGAGACAGACAGAGAGAGGAAAGACAGTTTCGTGTATGGGTACCCATGGCATGTTGCTTTCTGAAGTTGGTTCTCTCTTTTTATTGGCAAAAATTGCCTTTATCTACTTAGCCATATCACCAGCTCCCCTTACTAGTTTTTATTACACTGTGTTTTATATATTCATTTTTACCCTTCCATAAGGTTTTGATAAGAATTTGCAGATAAATTTCTACCTTTGACCTTTATAGAAGATGTCATGTCAGGCATTTAAAAAACCGCAAAAGAGAACTTGATACTTGGAGGGCTCCAAAGAGAACACTATCAGGGATGAGTAGGAGATGCTCAGAAAGACGATGTCTGTCTCTTTTGAGATGACATATCGGCTGTCATACTGAGGACATAACTCATGAAGGACCTTGGTGGATGTGCTGAAATCAGGACAAGGCTTTTTCTTTACTATGGAGTTCCTAGCTGGGCTCTTAAGGGGGAACAATAAGAAGTGAGGAAACTTAACTCTCATAGCGGCCCTGGCTGGATCTAAAGTAGCAATAGTTGGACAAGAAAAGGGGTTCTATTTATTTTATATTTCTGTTCACGTGTATGCACGTGCCTGCATGAGTCCATGTGCACCACATGCCTGTGGGTGCCTATGGAGGCCAAAGGCTGTCAGATCCTCCTGGTGTAACCACTTTTTTGGCAGGACCGTTGGCTCCCCAATAATGACATGGAGGCTTATTATTAATTATGAAATCTCGGTCAATAGTGTAAGCTTGCTTTGAATAGCTCCTATAACTTAACCCATTTCTAGTCATGTACGTGTTACCATGTGACTCGTGGCTTTTACCTCTCCTCCTCCATGTCTGTTTCCTCTGCATTTACTGGAGACTCTGCTTTCTTCTTCCCAGAATCCTCTCTGCCTAGAAATCCTGCCCAGCTTTTGGCTGTTTAGATTTTTATTAAACCAATCAGAATGACACATGCTCACAGTGTACACAAAAGATTATTCCAGGGGCTGGAGAGATGGCTCAGCAGTTAAGAGCATTGTCTGTTCTTCCAAAGTTCCTGAGTTCAATTCCCAGCAACCACATGGTGGCTCACAACCATCTATAATGAGGTCTGGTGCCCTCTTCTGGCCTGCAGACACACATACGGACAGAATATTGTATACATAATAAATATATAAATTATTCCACAACTCCCTGGAACTGGAGTTAGAGGGAGTTGAGAGCTAGCTGACGTGGGTGCTGGGAACTGAACCTGGGTTCTGTGCAAGAACAGCTCTTAACCGCTGTGTTCTCTATCTCTCCAGTGCCCATTTGTTTGGGACAGGGTCTCTCTATGTAACCCTGGTTAGTCTTGAACATAATCTGTAGCTCAGGTTGCCTTGAACTCACATATCCTCCTGCCTCAGCTTGTGCAACTATACCTTCCCTGTTTCACGCTCTTTATTCATTTGCTGATGGCATTCTAGAGCTGTGATTACAAGTCTGGCACCACATTGAGTGCTCTGTGCCATACTAAAGCAGATAACCAAACAAACCTCTCTGTGGCATTTCCAGGGAGGTCCTCAGGACTGCGGATGCACCAAGGGAAGCATGTCTATGTACTGGGTAGGATCTGGGGCACGTAGGCGTGGCTTCCAGATAAGGAAGCATTCTCTAACATCCAGACTCACTCCTCAGCAGAACAGTCTTTCTTTTGACCCCGCCACTTGGGTAGGTTCAAGCTGAGGCAACACGGACAAAGTCTCAGAGCAAAGTTGGAAAGGGGCTATTCCCGACAGCCTTCCAGGGTCCCGCTTACACTGAGATGCAGTGATTTTATACCAAGTCAGTGTCTTCAAGGGGTAAGACAAAAGCATGCCTCTCATGCTCACCTCCAACACTGGCAAACTTACTGTGCAACGCGGCTGCATCCAGGGTTCTCCATCTACTTGCATCGGCAGAAGCTTGTTAGTCCTGGAACCCCCAAACCAAAGAAACAACAGTGAGTCTCTCAGAGCTGGAGAATCATCATTGCTCCCCCCGCAGAGAGAGAAGCATGAAGCCCGCTCGTGCTCACTTAGGAAAGGTTCATTGAGACCAGGGGAACTTTCTGAAATTATAATCTTCCGCGCATCTCAGGGACTGGCCTTGGCAGGTCTGGAACAGGCCTACAGATCTGTGTTCTAACAGTTACTATAGGGATTTCTCTAGCGTCTGTCTTCAGACTCCACTTCGAGAAACTCATGGGCGTATCAAAAGCCACAGCCCCTGGAAAACTGGCCAGCAAACATGGTGGCCCCACTGCTGAGCAGTCCAGAAACAGGCAGAGGGGAAAGTGGATCATGCCAGGCTCTGCCCTGGAGTAGGAAGAGGCCTGCACGCCTGTCAGAATGAGTGGTTGCAGCCTATCCAAGAGGTAACGTCTCTAAGCTACAGAGGTTATCCCCGTATGCATTCAACCGCACTAGGCAGGCAGGGTACTCTGGATTCATATACACCGTGACTGTGCTGGGACAGGAACATCTAGGAATAGTGACCCAAGGTGTAGGAGGAGAGGTGAAGAGAATGTGTTGCCCTCTTGCTTGGGAAAGGCTTTTCTCTTTGGCATATGGGTTCTGTAGACTCTAATGTGTCCTCCAATGCCTTGGGAGGAAGGTAGTCCTCCATGTGAACAGTCACCACCCATTGGACCGGAAGCTCTTACCTGAGCTTGGTAGCTTCCCTATTTTTGAAATTACAAAATGGGAGGGGAAAGCACTCTTTTGATTCAGTAATTCTCTTGGGGACTCTGAGTATATTTCATAATAAAAGCAATACATCTAATAATGAAAACAACATATTAGCAGAAAGGAGGTCTTTGAATACTTGGGGATAGAGAAGTATCGGAGAAGGGCCTAGCAGGATGGAGCTTTTAGCTACTCCTCTGTTTCCATCTGGAAATAGATCTGTTTACTGCTGGAAAAAGCCTTTGTCATACTTAACTTCTTGGATTTCTTCTTGGCAGTCAGGACACTGTGTTCTCTGTAATCTACCAAGGCCATGGCTGTAATATTCTACAGAAAACCTAAGCCCATAGATATGAGGGCTCTGGGCAAGGGCTGTCCAGGTTGGTCTGGGAAGCAAACGTCCTATCATAGCGATGACTCCAAAAGACAGGGGGCATGATGACACAGATGGTACAGAGATAGGAAATGACAAAGGGGTAGGGGAACAGACCCTCGGGGACCACAGAAGGGCTCCGGCTGAGGGAAGATGGAAGGGCCAAGAACAGATTCCTCAACTGTGCTCTCGCTGACACTTGCCCAAGTGCTTCTGGAAGAAAGGGCTCTTTAATGCAAGTGCCTCTGGGAAATTCTTTACCCCACAGCCCTTCTAGGAGATCCCCAAGGCAAACCAACAGATAGGATCTGTAGCAAGAGAGAAAAAGGAAAGGAATGAAGAAGTCTGAAACAGCCAGGTTGGATAAGAAGTCTAACTAAGGAAAACTGAAATTGGACGAACTCCTATCAGATGCCAGAGCATCCAGGCAGGCTGGCTATGTATGTCATCCATGTCCCAAAAAAACCTGCTACCCTCTTGGTCAATACAAGAAGTTCATTGACGTTAATCGGTTAGCATAAGAAGACATCCCGCACACAGAACAGCCGTGAGCCCTGGCATTATTCTAATGTTTTACAATTTTAAAGAGAAAACGACCAAAGAATTGGAGCTCTGGACCTTATATGTGTCCTGTTTATGTCACCAGGTAATTTTAAGAGGATAGGCTATCGTGGCTCCTCTAGTTGATGACGGCATTAAATCTGGCCTGACACAACTCCTCCACCTGACATTCAGGGGTCCAAGCAGGAGCCAGAGGGACAGGGGGTTTGCTGTTGAGATCATGTCTCTTGGATATGATAAAGACACTACGCCGATGAAATGTCACCAACATGGCTGCCCAAACAAGACTAGAACAAGGGTGGCACCAACAGACACGCTATCATGGGTGGGGGTGGGGAGAGGTAGGGGGAAACCCATGGGGCATCAACACTACACCAAGAACTACAGGCAACCAAGGAATGCTAACAGCAGGAGAAGGGAAGGGCACACCTATTGGTTATCCAATACCAAATGGTCATCCCTGAAATGATATACATACAAATGACCATATGGCCTGAGCAGATAGTTGAAATATATATGTATTATATATATATATATATATTATACCAACAATTAAAGAATACAGTCAAAGTATTCTTTATAAATACTGCTAAGCTTTTTTCGCCAATTTGCTATAGCCTGAAGTCTGAAGGTTGCTCCCCAGTCTTTCTATTATTTTCCTGAATGTTCAAGGGGGTAGGGAGACCCAGACGATGCTGGGTAACAAGGGAACTTACCTAATGATGACAGAGGAGCACTGGGCCAGCCTCCTGCCCGCACTCTTCAAGCCAGTATAGATCTGTCCCATTTCCATGGCTCCCTCTAGACCCACAACTTCAAGGAGCTGGTCGCTGAGGTCTGCAGAGTAAACAGCAAAGACCATGGACACTCTTCCCTCTCACTCAGGATAGTCTGTCCAGAAGCTCTGGTCCCTTGATGCCCAGCCCAGGTCTAGCTGTCATTTCCCACTCAAGAGAGCTTTCATATACCGAGTCAGACATTTTTCTCAAAAAAGAAATAGATGTCCCTTTTTTGAGGGAGCAGAAAGTTAAAGCCAAGTTATAGTTTTTTTTAAAAGCATTGATTTTGAAGATTAATATGTATCCAGTGAGTAGGCTGACATCAAGCAGTCTCTTCAAATATAGAGCAACAAACCAGCTGTTTCTGAACTACACCAGCCTAGCTTGTAGAGACAAATTGGTTTGGGTCTACAAAAAGAAGGAATGTTCGAAGAGTCTCTAACTATTCTTAATGTCAGAGAAACACGTTGGCTCTGCTAACAATGACTGATGGTTAATTAGCTTCAAAGTTGGCCTATGCTTAGCTGCTGGTGAGCCATCCTCTGTGGACATCCGCAGGAAGCTCAAGGGACTTTTCCAGCATAGCCCATGCCTAAGTCAAGCAAAGGAGAAGAATATTCCACCTGCATCAGACCATTGTGGCTCACAGTGGAAAAGGAGGTAGAAAAACATGAACTCCAGGCTCCATATCACAGTACCAATGCCCTGCAATGGTGGTAACGGCTTCCAATTCCCAGCCTGGGAGGAGTGATCCAGTTTGCTGGGATTTTTGCCTCCATTTTCCACTGTGAGAATGATGGCAGGGGTGATGTTGGATGCTGGGCCTAATACTCACTCTAAAAGGCAACTGCTTGTGCAGTTAGAGCTGAAGCAAAAATTAAGACGCAGAGTTTAAAGACCAGTTTATCCCCTTAGAGAGCAGAGGAAGAGTATGCTTTCTCAGATGGAGGCCAGTTACTACTGTTCCATTAATAGCCACGGGCGAGAAAGCTGTGCCAAGGCTTTTGTTTGCTCATCAAACGGCTTCTGTCCTCCAAAGACACACTGTTTAAGATTAGTGAAGAAATATTTACTCTTTTGTTTAGAAGATGGCTGTCTTAAAAAGACTCCACTGTTTGATGTCTATCTAATGGAGGCCGCTGGCCACAACACTGAACTGACAGTTAACACTGAAGTCTAAATGTCTGATCATTGATGTTAGCTGTCAAGAGACACACAAGTTGAATCCACCTGTGAGGAGCACGCCGCTTCCCCCTCTGTATCCATCCACACCCCACTCTCCTCCCTACGTTCCCCCTTCTTCACATCACGGAAAAGATACTGTCTCCTTAAGCTCTCCCTCTCATTTGGACTTGGGACAAGAAGCCATAAAAGGGGAAGGTTTATTTAGGAGAACGCTCCAGGCTCTCTGAAAGAGTTTGGAGCTAATCAACAATAAATGTCTAAATCTCTAGTCACTTCATTAGTTCCCTTACCAGAGAGGGTTGAATAATCCTTGCAGAGTCTTAGCTTATTGTGCTGGTTTAATGGTGTCCGCGAAAACAACACAGGCTATGGGAGGTGGGGGAGGCAGGGAGGGAGGAAGCAAGAGAAGAGGATGCAGGTGATGAAGGAGAGAAATGTAATAGAGCACTTATAGGGGCTAGGAGGGCAGAGGAGTTGTGCTGGGATAGAAGGGAAGAGAAGAAAATAAAGGCATATGTTTTAGACATTCTTCTGCACAGTGGCAGAAACAGATACCTTAGAAAATGTTGCTCTTTGTGACAGGCTTTGGTATCTGACAGAGCTCAATGGTTCAGTGTTTTCCCTCCTTGAAACATACCCTGGTAACAAAATGTTCTAAGAAGCAGGGCACTTAATAGACTCTCAAGTGTTTCAGCTTTACAATGTCTCTGTCTTTTAACAAATTTTCCCGTTGAATGGCTTTAAAGTTGTTATCACTTCCCACACATTACCTTGCAGCTATCGCTTCCCACACATTACCTTGCTTCCTGGCTCCAGAAGAGCTGTAATGAAGGCTGATCTCACCAGCGGGAGTGGGCAGGTGGGGGAGGGGCTGGCACAGATGTGGGCTGGAGGAGAGGGTATGCAGGGGAAGGGGCTAGGGGCTTGTTATCCCTTTGTCCTCTCACTTTTGAATATGTATATGAATGAATACGAATAGGTGACTCTTGCCTGGCACCCTACCCCTACCCATGACCCTGACACCTGCCTGCAGGACTTAGCTGCTCTGTGCCCTCTCTGCTATTGCCTAATATCTTTCAACTTCCTAGAATGCCTACTGAGAAAGTCTTAAAGAAATCTATTTTACATTTCTTTCCTAAAGTAACTAAGCATCAAGACCTTTCTTTTGTATAATAA
Source organism: Microtus oregoni (assembly GCF_018167655.1). Lineage (NCBI taxonomy): Eukaryota > Metazoa > Chordata > Mammalia > Rodentia > Cricetidae > Microtus > Microtus oregoni. The sequence continues at coordinate 24,828,265 of NW_024543088.1, forward strand.
GTATAAATAGTCCATGGTTTCAGTTTTCTTTGTGCTACACTTTAAAAAGAGTTCTTCATCACCTAACCCCTCTTTCCTTCCTCTCCCACAGAGAAGCTTATGTACACAATAAGTTTGGTACTAAAATGAAGGAGAACAGAATGTAAGTCAATGTCTAGGCACAAACAACAGGGAATGTTTAGGCTCTGTGTTTAGAACACAGAATCCAGGATCGGGACATCTGGTATACCAGGTGTCTGCTTTACCTTGGGTACCAATGATTCAGAGTTTGGCGATTGTGTCATGATCATATTGTCTTTATACTCTTCCACTCACTAATGTTTAAGACAGAGCATCTCTGCACCTTAGTTAAGCAGGATTCATTCACTCAGTCACAGAATTGCTACGGAGTCAGCAACAAGGTTCTAGGCACTGTGTTAGGAACTGGCAATATAGAGCATTCTCTTGCTGAAGGAATCTTGTCTAAGGAAGAGAAAGAATTGGGTGAACTACAGTCTATAGTATTTTTCCCTAGAGAGATTTATTATTTATTATTATTATTTTTTATTTATTATTTATTCTTATTATTCAGAAACTTGTCCAAACCCAGAGAAGGAGATCTTTGGGCCAGGCACAAGGTTGTGCAGCCTATGAGCCTTCTAGCCCTGCTCTTCCTATTCCTTGGTGACAAGGCTTTGTGCACACAGGTGTGCACACTGAACACTTAACATTTGCATTCTAGGAAAGAAGGAAGCCATGGCATGGGAAAATGGAGAGAGGAGAGTGTGGAAGCAAGGGTTAGTGCTGCAAGAACATCAGTTCCAACCTCTAGCATTCAGGGTTATAAATGCACATCTCACCATGTCATCCCCAGGCCCACAATCCTTAGCGGCACAAAGCAAAACACCAAACAAGGGCTTGGCCAAAGAAGATGCAGTATGTGTGCCTTCACACCCGAGAGGTGACAAGGAGAAAAAGGTTTGAAAAGAATATGCCTGTTGGAATGTGTTTGAAGGTTTGGCATTGTTTCTCCTGTTACTTTCTATCACGGATAGAACCCAAGTAGTTCATGAAAGCACATGCGTTGTAGCTTCATTTATAAAAGTCACCCCACTGCCACATTTCTTCCTGCATGGGGACAGTTAAACAAACAACATGGTATCCACATGACAAAAATTTTTGCTGCCATTAAAATATTACAAACCAAGTGTGGGAGCTCATGCTCATAATCTTAGCACCCAGGAGCTTGGGGGTGGGATGGAGGGAAGGGGACTGTGACTACACAAGGACTACAAAGTGAGTTCCAGGCCAGCCTGGGATACTGTATGAGACCTTGTTTTAAAATTGCAACACACATATTTAATAACCGCAAGTATGTTTATGTGATGATTATTATGTCAATATATAAGCTTACTTATGTAGCATGTTCTCACTAGGTAAGATGATACACATAAAAAAAATCTTTAAAAAAAATTAGCTTCTCACTCATGGCAACAAAGACCAAGCATTAGTTCTAGAAGGTTCTCTGGGTTGCTCTTCCTTTAGTTTGATTAAGATGGTCCTCAAGATGTTCCATGCACACACAGACTACAACTGCAGCCACTGTACCACACAGTCTGGGTTGAATGGGGAAAGAGATGAAGGAACGGTGGGAAAGGAGGCAAATAAGAGACTTGGGTGTTCTGAGCAAAGGTGTTCTGAGACAAGGAGTGGAAGGTAGATGAGGCGCTGTGAGCAGATGACCTGTGGCCTCGGTAATGAGCAGCTGGACTGAACAAATTAAAGGGGAATGTGGCGATGCCAGTGGTTTCCAAACTTTGTTGTATGTCAAATTTACCCTTTAAAAGCAATGGTACTGCCGGGCAGAAGCAGTGCATCCCTTTAATCTCAGTACTTGAGAGGCAGCGGCAGGCAGATCTCAGTGAGCTAGGCCAGCCTGGTCTACCAAGCGAGTTTCAGGATAGCCTGAACTGTTATGCAGAGAAATCCTGTCTTGAAAAAGAAAAGAAAGGAAAACAAACAAACATAATGGTGCCCAGTCGCAGCCCCTATCAGCTATTAAACTGCATGGGATGCTAACTAGGCACCACGTTTATTCTGAAACAATCCTCAGGTATTCCAAAGTGCACTGCAGTTTATATCCAGTGGGCTGAGTTTCTGCTGCCACTGGCCAGTGGTTCCCAGAGCGTGGCCTTAAACCAGCAGGCTTTTCATCACGTGTGAATTTGTTAGAAACGCACCTCCTTAGACCCCACCTCAGGTCTGCGGAATCAGATATTCTGAAGGCCAACTCTAACAGACTGTGTTCTAACAAGCCCTCTGGAAGATTCCAAGACACATTCAAGTCTGAGAAGTTGAGCCCGAGGCAATAAAAGTACCCACAGGAGTTCAGGTGAGGAATAGAAGCAAGCTACTTCCCTGACTGCTTTGATCTGGAACTTTCTCGGGGTGAAGATTAGGGATGCTAATGTTCACCCAGAAGTGTGTGAAAGTGCCTGACTGAGAGCAGCGTAAAATCTGACTGTTTTACTTTTCCTTTCTCTCTACAACTCCTAAGCATTTGCCTGCATGGCTTCTTGGAGCTGTCCTCAAGCCACAACATTAGACCTTAAAATAACATATCAAATTGTGTTCCCTACCATCGCCTACCTCCATGCAGAGGCCAGAAAGGAGGGTGTGCTTTGGACAAAGAGGGCAACCTACCCTGTCATTTATGCCTTTACTCTCTACCCAGACTCTAATCTCCTTCTGACTTTTTATCTCAACCTCATTTTGCTTTTATTTATTTAATCCTAACGACTGTCAGGGGGAGAGACCAAAGCTCAACAAAGATAGGTAAAAGCTGGCAGAACCCTGGTATCCATGGGAACACAACTTTAGACCTTCCAGTAGCTCTGGAAGCCAGAGGGACCATACCCAAATCCCAAATTAAGGTCCCAGCAAGGTTGGTGTGATAGTTCGAGAGAAAATGGCTCCCAAAGGGAGTGGCAATATTAGTAGGTGTGGCCTGGTTGGAGGAAGTGTGTTACTTTGGAGGCGGGCTTTGAGGTTTCTTTTGTTCCAGCTTCCCTCAGTGTGAGTGGGTTGACTTCCTGTTGCCTGCAAGGTATAGAACTCTTAGCTCCAGCACCATGTCTGCCTGCACACCTTCATGATCCCTGTCATCATGATGATGGACTGAACCTCCAGAACTGTAAGCGAATCACCCCAATTAAATGTTTTCTTTGTAAGAGGTGTGATGGTTATGGTGTCTCTTCACAGAAATAAAAACCCAAACAAATACAGCTAGCTTTCCCGGAAACCTTCCCTTGGCTTACAGATCACTGCTGTCTTGACCACCCAGACACCATTTTGTGCACACACATCCCTGTTGCCTCTGTGGCTTCAAAATTTATATGAGGACAACAATAAGATCATGGCTCATCTTAACAGCTTCATATTTACTTAATCACGTCCTTGAAGGTTCTGTTTCTATAATGCAAACCCTGTTCATTTTTGAGGTTTCTCAAAAAATATAAACTAGAATTACCATATGACCCAACTATAGCTCTTGTATATATACCTAAAGGATGTTAAGCCAGCATGACACAGAGATACAGGCACACCCATGGTCTTAGTGGTTCTAGTCACTACAGCTAGGAAATGAAACCAGCCAAGATTGTCTATCAACAAATGAATGGAGAAAGAAAATGTGGTCCATACACACAACACAATCTTATTTAGTTTTAAATATAAATGAAATTATGCCATTTGTGGGAAAATGGACGAAACTGGTCAATAGGCCAGATTTAGGAAGACAAGTAATACATGCTCCGTGTACACACAGATTCGGGACTAAAATTTTTGCGTGTATCACACACAGGTCATCAAAAGAGAAAGGGAGGAAGGGATCTTAAGGAAGGTAAGATTGAAGGAACACATATATGCAATCATTACATATGACACAGATGTACATATGACCAGCAAAGGAGGGGCAAGGTGATGGGGAGGAGGAAAATAAAACTTATTAATTTATATACTAACTTTACCAAAAAGAGCCTGTATCAAATATAAGGACAGTCTTAGGTACCACAGTTTAGGGCTTTCAACTTAGGAATTTAGGAGGTGATCAAGTCCACCTGAAAGAGGGGTAACACTAGAACATGCCTTGATGTGTTGAGAGAATATGAGGGTATTCTATACACAGCAATGCTCCTTGTCACTGTGCTCCAAAGGAGCCAGTGTGTGCTGTAGGTCTAGGACCTTCTTCCCTCTGCGAAAAGAAAAGACATGGCCTAGTTCTGCTTGGCAGAGGAGCAAGGCCAGTCCCACTGTCTAGACAGGTGAGTGGAAGCTGGCAGGCCTTCCTACACACTCAACCACCAAGGCTCAGACAGGTGTTGCCTGGAGCTCCTCTCTTCCCTCTGTGTTTCCATGGAGATGGTCTGTGCGTCCTTGGTAGCTCAATGCTAACACCCAATTGGAGTGTGTATAGATTCAGCCCAGCTCCTGGCAAAGGCATTTCAAAGCAAGCGTCCAAGTACTCGAGCCCTGAAGACCTGTTCTGGTCTTCTCCAAGTGACACTGTTGCCATTCTTGTTCTCAGCCTCAGGGGCTGATGCAGGACACGAGCTCCACAGAGCTCACGAACCCGTGACTCAGTCATCCACTTCTTCTTGGGACCTTGGTGTGTACCCTCTGGCAGGTATACATGACGTCCTGCAGGCAGGGCAGCCAGTACTCTGTAAAATCCCATGTCCTTGGAATAGCACAAGGAAGTCCTCAGGAAGCAGTCACTGTCACTGTGATTTTGTTTCCTTGGAAAGGTTTTGCTCAGATCTCAGCAGGAGATGCATTTCCGTGTCTGTTTCCTTTATGCTAAAAAGAGCCTAAAATGGGCCCTCAGGTATCCTAACCATTCTTGTGCATACATGAGAGGCACGAGAGAGAAAAGAGTGAGAGGAGAAAGGAGAGAGAGAGAGAGAGAGAGAGAGAGAGAGAGAGAGAGAGAAAGAGAGAGATCTATATTGCCTTCTCTTGCTCCTGGTGTTCTAGGAGCATAACGGCATGGGCTTGACATTCATCCCTGCAGGGCATCCCTTCCTTTGTGCCATGTGCTTGTCACATTGGTTCTTGGGCTTCTACTCTCATGCGTGTCAAGCCTCATCAAGGCACAAAGGTAACCAGGAGGCATAGTCAGTTTTGACCTGGACTGAGGCAGCAAAGGGGTAGGAAAGAGAAACTAGATTCTAAGACGAAAGAAATGGCAAGCTGTGGGGGAGGGAAGGTGCTGGCCTGACTGGCAGGAGACAAAATGCTGTTTCCTTCGGGCTCTGTCTAGTAGCACTGTCTTAGACAAATCATGTCCCCTCCGGGACCTCGGTTTCCCTCAACGAGGGTGATGCACCGATCCTTAAGCAAGTTTGAGCTCTGCTGCCTATATGAAGACCCGTTTGCTGAGGGGTCAAGAGTAGATAGGCCTCAGTCTTGGCCTGTCGCCACCAAGCAGGACATAGACTACTGGGTCCAAGGGTTGGTGAGGCAAGAGAAAGCACACGATAGGGATGCACAACCAGGTGATGGTGGCGCACGCCTTTAATCCCAGCACTCGGGAGGCAGAGGCAGGTGAATCTCTGTGAGTCCGAGGCCAGCCTGGTCAACAGGCTGAGTTCTAGGACAGCCAGAGATATACAGGGAAACCCCGACTCAAAATAAATAAATACATACATACATATATACATACATACATAAATAAGCGGGGTTGGAGGAGTGCATATGGCTGCTTCTGGGTTCTGCAGGCCTGCCTGTGTGAGCAACAGAGTGAGAAAATGGCTCCTTTCATTCTGTGGCTGTATTTTCTGGACTAAGCCAGAGCTTTGATGAGGTGCTGCACGGAGGAAGGAGGGTTTCTAAACCTCTGTGAAGAGGGGTAGGTGCTTTAGAAGGGAAGAGACCAGGTAAGGGGTGGGAAAAGCAGGGGAGGGGGGAGTTCTTAGGCAGAAAGGAGGTGTGTGTGGGGGAATCTCAGAGCTCTGACATTACCAAGCCGCTAAGGTGAGATTGGACAAGAAGAAATGATCCTTCCATCTTGGGTTTCCCGGCTTCCTGAGTTATGATCTGTGGCACGGTTGTCACAGCTGAAGAAAAGGGACCAAGGCAGGGGTACTATAGGGAATTAAAATGAGATGACGAATGGAAAATATTTTTAGCATATGGTGCTAAATATAACTAGATGCATAACAAGTGTTGGGTGAACTGACCTGAACACGGGAAGAAGCCTGAGCTGGCAGTGTGCAGAGAAATTCAGGTCTCTGCTTACAGTAGCCATTCTGCCAACAGTAGCCTAGGCTTGGGAAGAGGCTAGGGTGTAGAGAAGGCAGGCCTTAAAGCTTGGGCACCGAGGAAGCAGGGAACTGTGGTGGTTTATGGGGTGTGTGTGGGGAGACTCAGCTATAAACAAAGGAGGTAGGATCCTGGGTCTACCCGCCACCACTCTTGGTTCTACCCAGTAGGGCCCTTCAACCAGTCTTACGAATCAAGGCTTTACAGTTGCAAATCTATACTCTGCATTAGCTCATGTTCTCTTTCTCTCAATCTCTGTCCCTTCAAACCCTTGTCAGTGTCTAGGACCAGCATACATCTCTTCTATCTTGTTCATTCATTCATTCATTTGGTCATCGGATATCTATAGATCACCTGCTAGGTGCATGGCATAGTGCTAAGTCGCTAAGGCTCAGGTTCTGAAGGAGAAACTCCCTTTCTTGTGTCCCACACTTTTGTGGTACCCACTGACTCTGCTACTCCATGGTACTTGCCTGTTATGCTAGTATTAACATGGTTGCTAGGTACCTCTTGATCCATCCTATAGCAAAATACCATGCTGGCGGCACTGTGGATTGGGGGACCACGCTGTCTTTCTATTGCAACCTCTGTAGTATCTGGATCATCTTAAGTACTTGAAGCCAGGTGTGACTTCATGCAGCTTGACTATACATTGTCAGTGTGATTTCACCGTAGTCTTTTAACCCCACGGGGTTTCAGCTTCCTCAGACAGAAATCAAATAGTGAAATATACAAGTCTTTAATCTCCTAAATAGGTATTCACTAAATGACAGGCCAACACATTATTTGTGAGTTGACTAAGAGTTAACACTGAGGCTGAGAGCTCATGACAGTAATCTTAGCATTTAGAGAATCCTGGGCCAGCCTGGGCTACATGGTGAGACTGGCCAAAAAGACCAAGAAGATCAAATACTATGGATTAAATGCCTGTTTCTGCCCCCCACCCCTCCAATTCATATGTTCTCAATTTGATTGCAGGTTTTGGGGACATCATGAGGGTAAATGTTTAGAAAAGGAGCTGTAAAGAGAGAAACTTTCCATGTGACTGATGACAGAGCAGGAAGGGTTCATCTGCAAGCCAGGATGTGGGACCAAACTGCCTGGCAGCTTGATGTTGAACTTCAGTCTCCGCAAGCATGAGAAAGAAATTTCTGCTGCTTAATCCATTCAGCCTCTGGTATTCTATTACAGCAGCCCTAACAGACTAGGACATACACAGTGCTTGCACAAAACAGAAACTAGCCAAGAACTCTGAACAGCAGTGTATGGGCCGGCGGCCAGCATGGTGCTTTGCTGTGGGAGTGGAGCTCAGGAACTGCCCAGTATTGGACAGCTTCAAAGCAAGGCACAGGGAGGGACGGGTTTGAGAACCAAAGTGGTGAAAGCAATGGAGCAACAAGGACAAAAACAAGGTGTTGAGTCCTGGACTAAAGAATCCGGATTAGCTGCTCCTTCTGCATGTAGAAGGTGACGTTTTCCTAGCCCCTCTTTTATTTTGAGAGGCAGACATTAAGCCAGAGTTCAGCTCCCGCTTGAACCGGTGAGAGCAGGTTTTCCTCTGCAGATGGTGAGCAACCTCCCTGGCACCTTTCCACTTCCCCAGCCCCTCCCAGGTCTCAGAAGATGGGGGTGGGTGGGAGGAGCCCCAGCTGGCGTCCTCTCCGCTCCAAAGTCAGCCAAGGAAGAAAGACCAGTTGTTTCCCTTGGATTTCCAGCAAATTTGGTTGGGTCGGGGCCAGCTCAAAGAGATGGGGCTGGGGCTAGGGTGGGTTACCCGGTGTAGAGCATCCCACATTTAAAATGCCTGGACTCTAGTTCCACACCCACCAACTGACCTGGGACAAGTTGGTTAACCTCCCCGCAGTTCATTTTTCTGGTATACAAAACTTCATCGTGATATTCTCAGGGGAGAGTAGCCAGGTCAACCCGCACAACTCTTATCATACATCACTGGAGAGGCCGTGGGCATGCAGATTCTGTTCCAGCATGTCTGTGTGGGCCTTGAGAGAGTCTGCATTGCATTCAAGGGATGCCCATCCTCTTGGTTCATGGGCCATTTGAGGGTCTAGAGCACAGACTAGCTAATCGTGGCATGAGGACCGAAGACCATTTGTTTGCTTTAGTTGATAAAGTTTTATTGGAATATAGACCCACACACTCATTTAATTACTCTCCAGGACTGCCTCTGCGCTAAGTGAACTAACTGAGTTGGAAAGTTGCATTGGAGACACAAAGCCTAGTTACATGTCTTATTATAGAAAAATATTTGCTGCCCCTAGGAGACCGAGGAGGAGTAAAGATTGTTCTCTGTGGGCTAAAAGACCTATATTTCAATCCAGGTTTGACCATGGGCAAGCCACTTCCTCCTTGATATGTCTTTCCCTTTATCTAGCGGACAAAATGATCACTAAAATTTAAAGAGATCTGTGATCCAGTATTTCAAGACTATATAGAAAAATCAGTTTCTACTGAAGCAGGGGTCTAAGAACCACATTGTGTAGGCTTAAAAAAAAAAAAAAAGGCACCAGGCCTTACTTGCAGAATCCAGAAGGGCAGCATCTCCTGCTGGTCACTGTGTGTTTCCAATGACCACAGTTCCTGCCTGACAGGGTCAACTGGGACTAGAATCTTACAGGGAAGGTTAGAGGCAGGCTCCCCAAGCTCAACATAAGCTGTCCCTGGAGGAGAAGTCCTGGGACTTTGTGTGCCTGTGTCGTTCACAGAGATTTCATTTTGCCGACAGACTAACTTAAAAACAGCCCCCCCCCCCCCCCAGCTCACCACTCCATGTGCCCTGGCTCTGGGTGCATTTGGCCACCCAGTACTCAGAAACCAATATGAGGCCTTGGAGATTCTGCCAGGCAATGGGACTGTGACATGGGGGGCTCCCTTAGGAGCCCACAGTCTGGTGAGGGAGATGCCCCTGTAAAGAAGGAATCTCAGGAGAGTTGGCACAGGTAGCTTTGGGAGGGAATGCAGGACCCTTGGGCATCTGTCTTGGGCACCAGGTGAGATGCTAACCAAGCAGGGGACATGCGGTTAGGGGGAGGCAGCGGGCCTGAGGAGAGGAGAAGGCGACGGAAGATAATGACTAGCTCGGGGGTTGTTGATGCCAGCGTGGGCTGCTGGAAGACTGAATGGCAGAGCTGTGATTTCCTGTGCACGGCAGAGTCAGATCTTTCTGTAGGCCTGCACACATTTAACAAGATGACACATGTTGCCATGGTAATTTTCCAGTGCTGAGAAGCGTCCCACTGCGCACACCTAGTACTCCCGAGGCCCTTCAGAGTTCATACGCCTCCTTCTCTGCCAAACCAAAGGAGAGATCTTCCATGCTGCTTAGTGTTTGTCAACTTGACACAAACTGGAGTCACCTGGGAAGAGGGGATCTCAGCTGAGGAATTGCCTCCATTAGGCAGGCCCATTGGCATGCTAGCTGGGCATTTTCTTGATCACGGATGATATGGAAGGGACCAGCCCACTGTGGATGGTGCCATCCCTGGGCAGATGGTCCTGGGTTATAATAAAGCAAGCTGGTCAAGACATGGGGAGCAAGCCAGCAAGTAGCGTTCCCTCGTGGTTCTGTTTCGGCTCCTGTCTCTAGGTTTCCACTTCAGCTCTTTTGATGAGCAACAGTTAACCTGTGAGCCAAATGAGCTTTTCTTTCCCCAGCTTGGTGTTTGGTCAGTGTTTTCATCAAAGAAACAGAAAGTAACTAATATACCCCTGTGATATGTACAATGTTTGGGATAGTTTGGGTAAACCTTGGTCAGTTCTGAACCTATTGGGCCTTACTCTGTTATGACTTTATATAAAAGTAGAAAGAAAACCACAAGAAAACATAAACCTATGTTCACCATTCCTTTTGAGTCTGAACTGAGCTTCGCAGTATCAGCCTTTGAGAGGACCGGATGGCATCTGTGTCCTGGCTTTGGAATTCAGGGCACTCTTCATACAGGTGGTGAAAATCCACAAGGCACCATGCACAGGTTGGCAGGCCATCCAGGCTTGCAGGAGCAGCAGAGTCAAATGAGCAGAGAAGCCCTGTGATAGCACATGCCTAGGGGTGGGGCTGGCCCAGGGTTTGCTTCCCTTTCCTAGGGAGAGCCTCTGGATTGAGGATAGCAGGGATGATGCGCTTGGGCTTGGAGACCGAGTACCAGGTTAGGGAGGCCACAGGTGTGCCTGTGAATATTACACCGGCTGGCTGGACTCATCCGGACCTGGGAGCTGTGCAGCTCTTAGCGCTGACCACCCTTCTGCATGTCTCACGGTAGGCTTATCTTATCCAGAGCATGCTGAGCTAGTCCTCTCGTGGCTGGGGGTTTCGTTATTCCCCATCACTCCCTACTGCGTTTGCATGCATGTTGAATGATCTGACAGAAAGCCTGTCTGTAAAGCTGTAAGAACCACTCAAAGTAAACTCTATACCAGAAGTGTCTGACCCTTGTTTTGTTTTCTGGCAGAAATTATTACCTGATGATAATCTTGAGAGATTTTGGTTTAGAGCTTTGCCTAGAACACCCTATTTGTGGTTCGAGTGGGACTGATAGAGAAGCCACATGTGAGATAGCCAGAGTGTCCAGTGGGGGAGCTTATCCCCAGCCCACTCCGGGCTCCAGCCTGAAGATTGGATTGAGGGTTACGAGAAAGTGTGTAGGAAGTCTCTCATTTATATCCTGGCCTGGTGCCAGAGGGGATGGCAGGACTCCAAGGCTCTGCTTTCCAGCTTGACTCTCTCACCCAGACTTGTGCTTCACTTGGCCACCAGACTGCTCTCCGTCCCCCTGCTTGTCTGGACAGCAGTCTGTTCCGGTGTCTTCCCAAGCTCTCCTGCCACAGCCAAACGCACCGAAGTCTAGTTTCAGTAATAACCCAGAAAGTGCGGATTGTTGAAGCCATGGGTGGTTTAAAGGAAATCTAGGCCAAATTTCGGAAGGAAAAGTCAAGAGAGAGGTTCTCAATCGGTCCCTTCACGTCACTCAACACCAAGCGGGGACAATGATGACTGTTGGCCAAGGCTTCATCAGGTTCTAGGTGCTGCTACGTAATTGCCCTACAAGGATGATCCAATTCAACCCTGGCAAAAGTCCAGAGGGAAGGGGCCATCACTGTTCTGTTTGGTGAAGGACTGAAATGGAGGCTAGGAGATGTAAGGTCACATGAGTGGAGGTGAGGAGGCTTGAGGGTGTTTTGTTTTCTGTTTTTTCTAATTCTTCAGTGGTATATCCCTCCACTCCACATAGATTCTCACTTACGAGTCCTTTAAGCTGCATTTGAATTAGTTATTTAAATATGACTAACACATCTTACTAGTCAAATGAGTGTTTAATGGTTCCCATAGTCTCACATAATGCTTTCTAAGACTTTTTCTTCATCATTTTTTGCTTCGTGCCTGTTCCTGTAGTCTACTGCCCACTGTATGGACTGAAGGCAAGACTCCTTCCTCTCTCTCTCCCTGCAGCAACAATTTCTGTAGAACCTTCTACACCCTTCTGGGTAGTAGGCTGTGCAAAGGACACAAAGATTGTTGAAACATAGTCCAAGAATTGAATCATGTGAGAATTCTGAGTGCTTGATAGAAAACGCCAAGAAAACAAGACAAGGGTCTTGGGACCTCGGTTTCTTCATAACACAGAATTGTTCTTGGAATTGCGTCTTCCTGGCCCTCCCAGGTGTAGCAGATAGGAGTGAGTCCCTTTAGCTGTTGGTATTCATAGGCCTCTGAGGAAAACCTCTGAGGGAAAACACATTTTTGCCACGTGCAGCCTGTCCTTGTGACCATGAAGACTTGAGCCCAGGAGAACTCTACTCAGGTGACCTTCCGTAACCCTCAGGGTTTAAGCTGTCTGATGCTCTGAATAAAGCCAGCTATCAAATGAGACCTTAAACTGCCTCCTTTTCAGGCCCCACTCTCCCAGGTTCATGCCACCAGCTAGAGAAGTAAACAAAAGGTGGCTATGGAACATGTGGTCCTCGTCTTCCAAGACAGACAGGGAAAGAGGTGGGGAGGACTGCAGCCTAGGATTCAGGGCAACCGACACCCAAACTTTCTAGGGAGACCGAGGCAAAGCTCAGTGCCCAGGAAATTCCAAGCTGGTCTCTCTCTTGGGGGCTCTAGCAGGGTGAGTCATTAAGGCAGAGAAATAGAGTGTCACTACGTAGACTGGGTCCTCTTATTGGACAGATCCTCTAAGGGCTGGTTTGGAATCATGGACACAAGTCTTGGTTCCAATGCTACTTCTGGACATAAACTGACCAATCAGGAATATTTGACTAGGTACTTAACCTTTTGGGGAGATTTGGTTATGATTATATTCACTCACATAAAATGACTTGTAGGCTACAATGGAATATAGAAATGAAAGATTACTTCTGACCATTCTGATTACACATACTAGTGATAACTGATGCCACGAGTTTCTCTTTTATCGAATGCTTTCCGTTTTATAAACTTTTATTTTGTTATTATTTTAAAGTGTGTGTCTATGTGTCAGTGTATAGCTGAGTGCTGGTGCTTGTGGAAGTCAGCAGTATCAGGCTCCCTGGAACCGGAGTTACAGGCAGTTGGTTGTAAGCCACCTGATATGGGTGCTGGAAACTGAACTCAGGTCCTCTGAAAGAGCATCATTATGTACTCTGAACTGCTGAGCCATCTGTTCAGCCCCTTGGTTTTTAGATTTCGACAGCTGGGGACAGATAGTAGGGCTTCCCAGAGTTATAATCCCTAGCCTCTCTCCTTGGAACCCAAGAGATCTATGGAGGAGGGCAGTAGGTACGAATGTTTGTGTGAACTTTCTGTGCTGGGCCAAGGCAGAGGGAACTCTGCAGGAGCTTTGCTCTGTCTCATTGTTGGCACATGCCAAAGAGAGAAGTGTCAAACCCAGATCCATACTTGCATGCTCGGAAGAGGAAGGAGGGGGTTGCCTTTAGGTGTGAGCTCATACTGAGCCCAGGCACTTTTATGCCCACCGTCTTCTTAACAAGCCAGGGAACTAGGTATTATCACACCCAACTTATAGATGAGGAAGCTGAGGAGGTGAGCTAATTTTCAAATTTTAATAAAACTGAAAAATAGAAAGCCAAAATTTAAATCCAAGTTAACCACCTGCAAGATTCCCTGTGCCCTTGTTGCCTTCTCAGCAGGCTGTGTCCCCAGAGAACTCACTCGTGTTAATCCTAAGCAACCTTCTTACTTGGGCCACTCTCCCCAGTTTGATGTATGAGGAGAGATTTGGCAGAAGTCTCCTGTTGTTCTTCTCTCCTGTACTTCCTATGATGAGACCCTTCTCTCTTACCCTGTGCCCCGACTTCTCCCTCTCGTCCAGTCTCCAAGAAAGGCCCAGGAGTCAAGAATCTCAATAAATAAAGAGAGCTCCCTGCCCCTTTAGCTACTGACCCAGAAATCCTGGTATACAACACACCAAAGAAAAGATATACATACAATTCTGCTCCAGAAGACCACATAAACTGTCAGTCTTTGGAGATGTTAGAAGCCTCAAAATATAATTTCCAGATTGCCTGCTTTACAACTAAGAAAAATGGAGAGCCAAGAAGACGAACAGACACACACAAGGCCACATGCTAGTTAGAAGCAGTGTGAGCTGGAGCCCAGGTACCAAGAGAAGGCTTCAGCTTTTCCCAACCTCATGGGATGATGGCTCTCTCTAGAGGAAGGCTCCCAGTCCAGATCTATACAAAGCCCAGAAGCCAGGGCCTCTCTTTGACCTCTGCTTTGATCTGCTCACACTCCTGTTGAAGAACAGGAAGGGCTTCATCTTTCAACTCTGAAAGCGCATTTTGAGAATGGGAAGGGGGGTTGGGGGAAAGGCCTCCCATACTTGATGGCTAAGAGTGAGCAATAGTTTACTCTTGCTTAGAGAAAAGAAAGATGTAAGATCAGAGATTTAAGGAAAAGATACAAGTTGATATTGAGCCCTAAGGCAGAATGGGATCTCAGGAAGAGCATCCTCAAGCCCCAGGGTGGATATGAGACAGGGTTCTTTCTTCTCTGCCAGTTCCTTCTCTGTTCTGATAGAGCTGGATGCCAGGGAGGAGAGAGTGGGGTTGAAGTGGAAGCATGGGGGGAGGGGTGTCAGGAACTTTGTACAACCTCCAATATTTCCCTCACTCTGCTAGCACCCACAACTTCCCCTGCTAGGGGAAGAAAGAGGAATGAATTCTTCAGTTTAATAATTCATACAAATTGAAAAGTTTACTATGTGGAATAAAGGGACCATAGAGGGCAAAAGAGAAACATCCCTGTGTTCTCTTTGAAAGGACAGAGGTATGAAGAAGATGTTTCTGATTACCTTGCTTTAGAATATAGATGATCCATGTGAAATAAGCAAGTAACTACCCCCTTCAATGGTAGGTAGCTCCCTCCATTCAAAGGTACATAGCCCCCCCCCCTTCAATGGTAGGTCATCCCCTCCCTTCAATGAAAGGTAGCCCCCTCCCTTCAATGGTAGGTAGCCCCTCCCTTCAATGTTAGGTAGCCCCTCCCTTCAATGGTAGGTAGCCCCTCCCTTCAATGGTAGGTAGCCCCTCCCTTCAATGGTAGGTAGCCCCTTCCTTCAGTGGTAGGTAGCCCCTTCCTTCAGTGGTAGGTAGCCCCCTCCCTTCAATGGTAGGTAGCCCACTCCATTCAATAGTAGGCTGCCTTCCCTTCAGCGGTAGGTAGTCCCCTCCCTTCAATCGTAGGTAGCCCCTTCCTTCAGTGGTAGGTAGTCCCTCCCTGTAATGCTAGGTAGCTCAGAGTCCAGGAATCTTTTTCACAGAGCAGGTCTTGTTTAGGAATCAATCTTCTTCAGCCCCATCTACCCAGCTAATGAGATTTTACCTAAAAAGCTGGTTTTATAGCAAAGAAAACTGAGGTGAAAAAAAAGGGGGGTTGGTAGCAATACCTGGGCTAGAATCCAATCCTCTCCTGCTGGCATAGTACCTGTGGCAATATCCTCACCCTGGCTTCTCACCTCTCCGCTCTCCAGGCAACTAAAACATCATAAAAGCCAGACAATCCCTCAGAGGAATCGGCACCCAGGAGCTTTGACTAAGTCCTTGGCTGATAAATGAAGGTCATTTAAGGGCATCTCAGAAAGCTGTCTTCTGTGTCCTTGTGCCTTACGAGCTGAGGGCCTCTGAGACACACTACCCAGCTGTTCTGGAAAGGGCTAGCTGGCTCATGGAAGCCGTCTGTACAAGTGACAGAAACGGAGTGAGGTAAGGGGAAGGGTCCCTGCGGATGATGAGGTCTGGGAGCTAGCAGAAGGCTAGACCCCACGAGGCTCCAGGTCACACTAAGACCTTTGGCTTTTTATCTGGAGTCACTACTGGATTTGGTCCGTGTCATAATCAGACACTTTCTTGGAGGTCTTTATGCAGTGGTGAGGACTAGACTGTTCAGGAAGATTGTCCTAGGCAAACAGCCTAGGTGGGCCGCACACGCCTGCTTCTGCCTCTCAAGTGCTGACGTCACAGGCACACACCACTGCACCTGGTGTGTGCACGTTATACGTGGCACGGGAAGAAGAAGGAATCCAAAGAGGAGGATTTCTAGCAATTCAGAAGGAAAAAGACAGTGGCTTAGACCCAGGAGGTCAGAAAGTAGGTGGCGAGAAGCCCTTGGATTTTGGATTTAAAAAAAAAAAATCAACTGGC
Source organism: Microtus oregoni (assembly GCF_018167655.1). NCBI lineage: Eukaryota > Metazoa > Chordata > Mammalia > Rodentia > Cricetidae > Microtus > Microtus oregoni. Next base: position 24,844,225 of record NW_024543088.1, read on the forward strand.
CAGAGAGAAAAGAGACTGGGTAGTAAACAGTGGGGTGACCAAGAAAATTGGGAGCAAGGAGAGTTCTAGAAGCCATGAGGACAGAGGGTTTCCGGGGAGAAGGAGTGATGGGGATGAGTGTTGAATGTAAACCCTGGAAGACACTGGTACCCACGGCAGGAGCAGCACTTGACTCCTAACATCATGGAGTCCTGGTCGGCCTACCGACTATCATCGAGGGCTCCTTTATTGTGAGTCTTGCCTTCTCAATTAGGCTGCAAACTTGGTTACACCACGAATGATGAGTCAGCCTGTTCCCAGAGCACCAGGTCCTTGGCAGCCGTGGGGGCCTTATCGAGCCTGCTGTAGGTTCTGTGTGGCTTGCCAGCTCGCTCTGTCACCAGGGCAATGGCTGGAGCAATTATCCTTGTGCTCGCTTACCTTGGACACAGCATTTCAGCTCCTTTGGGTCTATGACGCTCCTCCTGCTTTCCCGAATCACAGCCCGGTTCTTCTTGGTTTCTCCCCAGAGATTGGTGCCTCCGTACATGCTGGGAATGTTCAGAATGGCAATGCCTTCCAGGAAGATGTTGCTCAGGTCCACCTTAACTCCATCACACTGCCAAGCAGAGAGAAAGCAGATCACAGTGGGGCTGGGTATGGCAGGGCTTCTTAAAGGGTGTGGCTGCTCCTCAGCCACTCCACCACGGCCTCTGAGAAGCTGAATATCTCTCTGGCAACTTCTTAGAATTAAGGCTTTGAACACTGTAGTGAGATGGAGCCATCTCATCCTGGTTGGCTCCAAGAAAGACAGCAGAGAATTCCCAAAGGGCTAGAAACGCTTATGGGTGCAATTTAGATGAAGGCAGTTGCCAAACTCCTATCCTCAGTCTGGATCCTTCCTAATCACAGTGAAGGAAGATCTGCTACGTCACTGGGTCCAGAAACTGCTATCAGGTAGATTGTCGACAAATAACAATTTTTCACGTTACCCCTTTATTTTATCCTCTCTGGGGAGAGGTGCCAGACGCTCAGGTTTGGGAGAACTTCCAATCTGTCTGTCTCTCAGAGCTCCGTAAGTGTGGCTCTGGCACAGGAGCTTGCTGACTGCTGCGGCTGAGCTACTTCGTCTCGTCTCTGCCACCCCCAGCCCCCAGGGGGTTTGAAAGGTTGGAAGACTTGAGGCTGTGTGCCCCATCTAGCTGCAAATCCTTTTCTGGTAAGACGCTTACCCGTGCAGGGAAAAAAACGCACTAGCTTTGATTCTTGTTCCTTGAGATGATTGGTAACTTATTTCATTTGCAGAACAAATGGGACCCAAATAGATATCCTATATTACCCAAGAATGCATAGGTAAATCCCACATTTGTGGAATTGGACTATAATTTTTTTTCTTTTCCTTTCTTTCTTCTTCTTTTTTTGCTTCTTTTAAGAAAGGCAAACAGCCGAAAGCAGACAGTAATGATCTGCTGCCACCTGGGTTGCCTCCTGCTATGGTCTGAAGGCCTCCATCTAATTCCTGGTGGGTTAATTCCATTGTCATGGTATTACGAGGTGGGGCCTAATTAGGATTAGACGAGCATGGAGCCCTGTGATCTCATTAGCCCCGTCGGGAAGGGGAAGGAAAGCACAGTGCTCTTGTGCTGCCTCCAGAGAAAGGCCAGACCACGTGCAGCCCCTTGGCCCTGAACCTGAATGGTAAGGACCAAAACATCTGTCACTTCCGATTTGCCCAGTTTGTGGTAATCAGGAACAACAGAAAATGACCTAAAAATACACAGAAATCAAAGTTTCTGAGTCTTGGCCAGAGGAGGAAGAGAGAGCTGGAGCAGTGACTCACTGCCTGATTTCTTTGAAGTTCCTAATCAGTGTTGCCACCTTCTGACTTGGTCCCAGCCAGAGAATAAGAATACAGTGAGCTTTTCTGGTAAGTGGGAACTCATTTCTGCACTGGGGAGTTTGGATCCTCTGAAAGCTCTCTTAAGTGGGTATGGATTTGTTCTTCTGGTTTCCTCCATTGGGCCTATCCTTCTTCTTGGAGCTAGATGGCACGGCCTTCCTCCTCCTTACATTCAGCCAATCCAATCAGCACATCCCAGAGAGAGGCTCATCATTACCACGGTGTATATGGGGTCTGTGGCTGGGGCTCAGTGAGCAGTGTGCCAACCTGGTATGCACAACACCATCCCGAGCAGTGCACACACCGGGCACACGGCAGAGTGATCAGGGGGGTCTGAAGTTCAAGGATGTCCTTGGTTACACAGTGAGTTCAAGGTTCGTGTGGGATGCATTAGACCCTGTCTCAGTCTCAAAACAAACAAAGAGAAAACCCAAGAAAACTTCCACCAGCACCACCACAACCACCACAAGAAAATCCATTTAAACAAAAACTAAAAACCAAAAAACCCCAAGGAACTGATTATTGTCACACCATCCCGTCAGTTACAATGGCTGCTGTCCTTGTGTATCTGGGAGAACGGAGGCACAGAGAACAGAAGCTGAGTACGTTGTTTGCCATTGCACAATGTACAGATGGCAGTGTACGAACTTCAAGGTAAGATTTAACTATTTTATCTCCCTCTCCCTCATCTGGCTGTGCAACCCCTGGGCTGCGTGTGGCCAGGGCTTTGAACCTCCTTTCCAGACTTTTCTTATTTTGACTGTTACAGTTTGCACACACCACAGTTGATGACCTGACTAACTGGTAGCATCCCTGGCATAGAAAACAACGGCACTAACACGATTCCGTCGGACAGGTGGCAACCACACCACTGTCTCTTGGAGCTGGGATTCTAGCACATTATCACGCTCATAAAACAAGACATGGACGAAGCACCTGGAAGAGCAGAACATGCTAACTACCATCGTTTCTCTCATTCATGTGCTATGACCCTCACCAGCTCTTTCATTTGAAGCTAAATGATACTGTCACATCCACTGGGATTTCTGTCACCCTGACGCTCATCTCTTGACCTTATGCAGGATTGAAAAATGTGTGTGAATTTTCCAAGGCCTTTAAGTTCTTCATCGCTCTACCTTAGCCATGGCGGGGACACTAGCATCTGTTTCCCCGTTTTTAATTTAGAGCCTGTCTCAGTTCAACACCCTGTTGCTCTGATAAACACTGTCCAAACTAAGCCCAGGAGGAAAGAGTTAACTTGGCTTACACATCCCGGGCCACAGTCCATCACTGAGAGAATTCAGGGCAGGGACTCAAGTCAGGACCTGGAAGTAAGAACTGAATCAGAGGCCACAGAGGGATACTGCTTACTGGCTTGCTCTCCAGGGCTTGCTCAACCTGCCCTTCTTATATAATCCGGACCTTCTGCTTACGGGTGATACCAGCCACAAAGTGCTGTGTCCTCCTACATCAGCCATCAGTCCAGACAATACCCCACCGACCCAATCTGAGGGAGGCAGTTTTGATAGGACGGGTTCTCCTTCCCAGGTGCTTCAAGTTCGTGTCAAGTTTATAAACTTTCACCGGCAGAAAGCCACTAGCGATGCGGAAAAGAAGAAAACCTCTCGGAGGGCAGAGGTCTACTGAACTATATGTCTCATGTTTTGTTCTGTTCTCTTCCGTTGCTTTGCTCCACACATCAAGTCACGTTCTCCTCCGCTACAGTTTTCCCAGAGCCAGGCTTCTAAACCGGAGGTGTTCTCTGTGCACGTATTCCTGGGCGTGGTTTCATGTTGCCTCTGTGTCTCTGTGTCTCCGTGTCCAGTCCCCCTTAAGGCGTGGGCTCATCCTGGCCTCCCTGTTGCTGTCTCGGTGACTTGGGAACAGCAAGAGCCCCTTCCCCCTTTTCTTCTCAATGTGGTTAGTGATCTGTTAAGAGTTTATCTTGCAGAGTGTTCTTATTGGTCCACTCTTCCTCCGCTATTACTAAGTAGGAATTTAGGCTCTGGGTCACTGTGCCAAACTTGTCTGCTGCCCTCAGCTCTGTCCCTGGAACTGTCCTCGTCTTGTATCCCTTCCTGAATCCAAAGGCTATCCCTCTCCCTGGGTGGAGTAACTTCCACAGCACCTCTCTGTATTCATCACTGACTGAAATAGCTCTTCCCTTCTGAGAAGTAGTAACAGTCAGAGCTACCCTTGGTCAGACTTCCTGGGGCACCAGGCTGGCCTTCGCCTACAGTGCCTCTTAGGATCCTGATGGTGAGGGAGATGCCACTGCTGTCCCAACGGATGGTGAAGCCGCTGGCTCAAGGTCACGGCACAGATGCAGATGGAGGTTGCCAATGCAGGCACTGGATGCCAGATTCCACTCTGAGATGAGGTGGTGAAGCTGATGCTGGGATTTACAGCAAAATTCAGCTTGCAGCTGTTGTTTGAATAATCGACTCCCCCACTGCCGTTCTATCTTAGAAGGGCTTAGACATTAGTGTTATTAAATCCCATCTCTAGGCCAGATTTGTTTAAAAACAACAACCCACAAACCCAAGAACTATACCCCCAGCACTCTCCCCGACAGTCAACCTTTCTTCCTTGCTGGCAGCCTTAAATGTTAAGTGTCTGTCCTGCAGCCATAACCACCGAGGAGTGTTAAGTGTTGCTGCCTCCCTAGAAGAGCAACCGCCCCCCCCCACCGCCCCGTCTGCTCTTGCTAGACTGTTCTCTCCCCTTCTCCACCCAAGGTAAAGTGGGGCAAAAAAGAGAGGTGGGAAGACTCTGAGGAGTCTTAACACTGAAGTCTCTAGCCAACCTTGAAAAGAACATCTTTGGGTTCAGAGAGAGGGATTTAAATCCCTGCTCTGTTGTGAGACCGCTGTGTGATTCTGGGTTGGTCCTTAATCTCTTTGAGCTTTAAGTAGTCACCTGGAAAAGGAGGGAGGGGGAATAAGAAAGTTTTGGTGGGAGCTTTACCTCCTGCTTTATCTGAGTCCGGTGTCCCCCCTCCCACCCCTCCCCGTTCCCTGACTTTGGTTGGAGCAGTTTAAAACTACCCTCCTCTGCACACCAGTCTCCTAGCCACTGTCTCATATTTCCTTCAGAACTCCCTGAAGATGCAAGGCTTGCTGTATTGACTGAGCCTGAGAAATTGGAGTCAGGAGTGTCGCACTGTAGGCCTAACTGGAACACAGGACGCACGTCCTATTCCCCAGCGAATGCCTCCGTGTTCCATGACGTCATCCCGCTCCCTCCCGGGTAGCTCCAGGGAGAGCCTGGAGGCCTCTTCCTGGCGCCCTGAGCTAGGCTGGGGCTGGCAACCTCTGCTATGACTCCTGCCTGAGCTGCACCCGCCCCAGCGTTTACATCCATGCATGTGGCTCAGACTCACACTCAGATCGGTCTCGACGGGGTGCTGCCACCAGCAGCAGGTACGACAGGGGCCACCGAGGCCAGCACAACTCCTGCCTCGGGGAACCCCGGTTGTCTGTTGTGGTTCATGGCGTCCCCGGCACCCATAGCTCTGGCTTCTTCAGAGCAGGGATGGTTCTTTTGGATAGAAGGTCGTTGTGTAGGCAACCAGAGACTAGGTTAAGAGGCCACAGGCTTTGACGAGCAAATGACTAAAGCGCTCAGGATTAGTGTTCGCCCTTCCCCAACCCAATGCTTTGGATCGCAGCAATTCTGGGCCGAACCTAGACTTTCTCAGTTCTCGTCTTTGCTGAGGAGTCGACAGCATTAGAGGGGAGGGAGGCTGAGCATCACGCATCCTGCAGCAGGCCCTCCTCTCTGACCTGAAAAGGTATAGGGGAGGCCTCCTGCATTCCAGCCCTGCTGACCCTTTTCTGCAGGACCTCGGGGATAGAGATTCTATTTATTTGACGACCTGTTTCAGTTTTTAGACTACGTTATCCCTAACCTGGATTCTCCACACCACCAGCAGGCAGATTTTCTCTGGTGTGGAAACAGCTTGTTTTTGTATCGAAGCTCCACCTACTACTGGGCTGGGTCTACTCAGGGACCGAGGAAGTGGAGCTCTGGCCAGAAGAGCTTTAGGGGCTCCTGCCAGCTTTTAGCTTCAGGCTCCCCGTTCCTTTTCTAGGGTACTCTGCCACGGCATTAATTCTGAAACTCCCCTCCCCTCTCTTTCACTTTGTTTTAATCTTTTTATTATGGGTATTTCTAAAGGGGTAGGAAGAGAGAGAGAGAGAGAGGTGGGGAGGGAAGAAAGGAGGGAGACAGAGAAAGAGAGACAGAGAGACAGAGAGGAGACCCGGCTTAGAGGTTACATCTGGCAGCCAGTCTTGTTCAGGGTCCACATGCATGTCGACCTACAGCAGACCAGGATTTTCTCTTTCTGTCCGTAAATTCTGTGTATCTTTAAAATCACTTAAGTCATCATCACTCTCCCATGGCAATCTTAATTTCTTAACTTTCTCAACAATCTCCTTTTTTCTAATTACCGGTTTGTCTGGAGGTGTTACTGTATTTAGTTGATAGACCTCTTGTCGTTGTGTCCCCGTCCCCCACCACTCCCCCGTGGAGGGAGGTTGATCTATAAATTTTCACTATCTTTTCTTTTTGGAGGCAGGGTCTGAGAATGATACTGAGCCTTTTCCCAGTAATGACAAAACCCAGGAAGTAGCTCTCCCGCTGGGGGAGAAATACTGGGATGTATCTACAGACAGTGTCTTTCTACAGTGTAGAGGGAGAGGGCTGAGGTCGAGATGGCCCACATCCTGATGGGTTCTGATGGCTGTCCACAGCAGAGCTCCAGACTAAGCCTGAAGGGCAGGGACTGAGGGGATTGACATAAGCCTGGGCCACCTTCGCCTCCTTTTTTGAGGGAACCAACAAGTATCAAGCAGGTAAATCGCCCTGTGGAGCCCAAGGTCTTATGGAGCCTGGGAGAAGATGGGAGTGGTGGGCAGAATGGGGAGGAGTCCTTTCTAATTTGGCTTGGCAGTCTAGAGGGCACATCAGGGCCCAGCCTTCCCCATAACCCTCTTTAGTTTGGAAAGAAAATAGTAGCAGAGCTGATAGCTAGCTGGGTCCTAGTAATTGGTTGTTAGACTGAATTGTTCTGTGTGGCCAAAGAATTGGGGTCCAGTTTACTGCCCCTTTTATGCCTGATAAATCCCAGCCTGCCTGAGATGTAGTAGCTCCTCAAAACTGTTCAGGTGTCTAGTAGGGAAGCGATTCTTGCCTTCTCTGCATTTCATTGCTTTGATTTCCCTGTGGATATGGCATCTGTTCTGCCCACGGGTCCCCTAAGAGGCATGAAGCTCAATAGAAGGTAAGTGCAGTGTTCCGAGCTCTCTGTTCTCCACTGACCCATATCGGGTGTTCAGCATAACTACCGTGAGCTGACAGCAAAGAACCTGTAGAGAAATCCTCGTTTTCCCAAAATGGAGAACCAGTTGTTCATGAATACCACAGACAAAATCTTCCCAAGAATCTACCCAACCTCTCTAGACCAATACAGCGATGGCTAAGTGAAGTGAACTCAATGTCTGGGAAGGAACAGATGCAAATGCTGACCCTAGTCTGCAGGAAGTAATCCTCTGATCATGGCTAAAGTACCCTCCCCCCAACAGAGAGAGGTTGGTTGTTGAGACAGAGAAGACAGAAGCGCTCGCTCATCAAGTGTAAGTGGGAACTTACTCTATGCTAGGTCTAGGGGTGGAGTGGAAATAGGACAGGACCCAGTTCCCTAGGGGCTTTCTCAGGTCAGTGTTTGAGACCGGTGCTGCTAACTGCTTAGCAGCAAGGTCTCCAGGCAAACAAAATCAAAAAGCAAGCAACTGTTGTGCTCTAAGGTATGAACACTCTGACTATAGCCAATTGCGAGGTACAGCAGCATCAGCAGAAAAAGTTGGGAAGAGAGGCACCAGCAAGCAGGCTGGCTTGGATGCATGGATGGTTAGAGGCAGAGAGGCCCCATTTACAGGGCCTGTGGCTAGAATTAGAGAATTTACTCTGAGTGTAAGAAAAGAAGCCAGGGAAAACACGGTTTGTTTGCCTGGAGAGGAACAAGAGTGCATGTTTTCCGAGTTAATGTCTGCTGTGTATTGTGAGGAAGACACCGTGCTGCCTTGAGTGGAGAGAGCAGTCTTTAGAAGGCAGTCTACCAGCCGGGCGGTGGTGGTGCACGCCTTTAATCCCAGCACTCGGGAGGCAGAGGCAGGCGGATCTTTGTGAGTTCGAGACCAGCCTGGTCTACAAGAGCTAGTTCCAGGACAGGCTCCAAAACCACAGAGAAACCCTGTCTACCTGTCTCCATTCAAAAACGGGTCTGGCGTGTAGGTCATTCTGGCAGGCAGTGCTACTTGTCCTGTGTTCAGAGAGGCTATTTTATATGGTTTTTGGAGCTGATGTCTACTGTGGGCAGTAAGATAATAACATCCACATACAATAACGCGCATCATTTTTTAGCAAATTATGAACCAGGCACATCCTATATTTTCTACTCAATCCATTTAACTCTGCAGTGTCGGTGTTCATGTGTTCGTTACGCAGACGAGGAAACACTGACTCGAGGAAACTAAGGAAGGTCTTTCTCTCCCACACTTGTTTAGTGCTTGTCTTCCCAAATCCTTCAGATTTCTTGTATGAGATGCAACTGGCAAGATCAAAAAGCCAGACAAATGTAAAAAGCTTGTGTGTGAGATCTGTTAGTGCTGTGCTCTGTTACCTAGGAGACCTTTTGTAGGGTATTCTCCAACAAGAGTCGTCAGGCAGGGCTGGAGAGATGGCTCTGTGGTTAGAGCACTTGATGCTCCCATAGAGGACCTGGGATGGGTCACAGCCATCTGCAACTTCAGTTCCAAGGGACTGATCCCCTTTTCTGGCCTCCAGGAATACTGCACACAAACAGTACACATACATACACGCAGGCAAAAACTCCTACACATAAAATTAAAACAACAACAACAACAAAACCCAAGTCTTTTAAAAAACTAGTCAGGACAGCCTACACAATGGGAAAAGATCTTCAATAACCCCACATCAGACAGAGGTCTGATCTCCAAAATATACAAAGAACTCAAGAAATTGGTCATCAAAAGAACACAAAATCCAATAAAAAAAATGGAGTACAGACCTAAACAGAGAACTCTCAACAGAGGAATCTGAAGTGGCTGAAAGACACTTAAGGAAATATTCAACATCCTTAGTCATCAGAGAAATGCGAATCAAAACAACTCTGAGACTCCATCTTACACCTGTAAGAATGGCCAAGATCAAAAACACTGATGACAACTTATGCTGGAGAGGTTGTGGGGAAAGGGGAACACTTCCTGCATTGCTGGTGGGAGTGCAAGTGGGTACAACCCCTTTGGATGTTAGTGTGGCAATTTCTCAGAAAATTAGGAAACAACCTTCCTCAAGACCCAATAATACCACTTTTGGATATATGTCCAAAGGATGCTCAATCGTGCCACAAGGACATGTGCTCAACCATGTTCACAGCAGGATTGTTTGTCATAGCCAGAAACTGGAAACAACCTAAATGCCCTTTGACTGAAGAATGGATAAGGAAAATGTGGTACATTTACACAATGGAGTACTACACAGCAGAAAAAAATAATATTTTGAATTTTTCAGGCAAATGGATGGAGCTAGAAAACATCATTTTGAGTGAGGTAAACCAGATCCAGAAAGACAATTATCATATGTACTCACTCATAAGTGGTTTTGAACGTAAAGCAAAGAAAACCAGCCTACAAATCACAATCCCAGAGAACCTAGACAACAATGAGAACCCTAAGAGAGACATTCATAGACCTACTCTACATGGGTAGAGAAAAAAACCAAGATCTTCTGAGTAAATTGGGAGCATGGGGACCTTGGGAGAGGTTGAAGGGGAGGGAAGGAGACAGGAAGGGGAACAGAGAAAAATCCAGAGCTCAAAAAAATAAAAAAAAAACTAGTCAGGAGTGTTATGGCTCTATAAATAGAGGTATATAGGAACTGGGAATGTCTGGTGTGTGCATAAAGGTGATACTATGTAAAAGTCACATCATTAGCCCTACGGAAGGCAGTCATATGCAAGAGTGAGGAGGATGTACTATGCCTGCTGTGGGGACTTCGTTCGTGCATCCACAGATCTTATGTATTTGTTTTATTCCAAGGAGTGTGCCAAACGCTTGACTCGATCACCAGGCACAGGACATACAACTCTTGTTCAAAATCAGGAAGAATGTTCTGAAAGTCCAAGCTATCTAGACATGAACGGGCTTCTTGAAGGCTCCCTAGCCTTCCAATAATCAGGAGGACGCCAGAGCCTCACTTATTAGAATGGGCTCTAATGGATCTGTTGTTGAGTAAATTAACATAAAATCCCTTCCTGTCCAGAGATGCGACATTCAGAATTTACTCTGGCAGGCTGTTGCATGCTGCATTGAGATAGCCTGCCCTGACATCCTCTTTGCCCAGCCTTGACCTCCCAGCTGTGTGCTCCACATTCTCTGACAGCTAGCCGTGGTGGGCAGGCTAGCCTGGCGAGGAGCTGCCATCTGTGACGGGACGATGGCGTTCTGGTGAATTTGTGTGGGCTCAAGGAATGTGGCATTGAAGCCATACACACACAACCTGCTTAAGAACATCCCATGGGTAGGAAATGTTTTCTTCCTCTTTAGCCTTACTCTGTTGCCATGCCAGGAGGGTACAATGGTGCCTTTAACAGGGGCAGCTGGAAGGGGGTGTTGGCAGCAAGGCTGGAAGCAGAGTGCTGCAGCTGGGGGTGGGGGCGGGGGGCTCAAGTTCATGTCCAGGAGTGAGCCTGCATCGGGTGCCAGTTTCCAAAACAAAACTGTTTCTCAGAGCTGGTGGTGGCTGGTTGCCTCAGAATTGCACAGAGGGCAAAGCCGTTTCCTCTCTACAGCTCCACTTCTCCAAGTTGAGAAAAACTTTGGTATGTTCAGGCATTCTTACTCAGGATGCAGATGAACGGCTCTGTCGCCTCTCTGGAGAGCTGAGGCCAGTGCCCAGATGGGATTTTCTAAGAGCCCAGCTCCAATAAGCAGAGAGAGACTGGTAACCTTAAGACCTGGCAGGGCTCCAGGGCAGGTAGCCTTCTGGGCTCAGAATGGAGGGCCTTCTCCTGCCTTGCAGGGTCACTTGCTGCAATCTCACTGCCCAGCATCCTCATTGCCTTGCTGGCTCGGCCCACTCACTGTTTGAACTCAGTTCGGTGGGAAAGAGGTGGGAGAGCCCTGGCATTTCCTGTCCTGGTTCACAGTTGCCCGGACCCTCTGTGACAGCTCCGAGCTGGGCGTGGGATGTCTTCCCACTTCTTGTGGGGGTTAGGAGGTCTGAGTGCCAGGCTGTTAGCTCTGGCATCCATTTCCCCCCTTGTGTTACTAACGGAGCAGGTGGCTCCCCTTCGTTCTAGCGGCTGCCAGCAAAAAGGTGTGACTTCAAGTGGCCATTGGCAATTTCTATTAATGTTCACACTAAATATGAGCGTTTCACACTTCCATTCAAATCAGCAAATCACAGCTGGGAAAGTACTTCCTTTTAGGCTCTTTGCTGGCTCTGTGACCACCAAATGAAAAGAAAGCGAACCAAGCGGTGCACACGACAAGTTCTGAAGGGGAGTTGGCCTGTCAACTAAATACCCACAGGCATTAATTAGTTTGGACAGAAGTTTAACACAGAGCTGTCCCTCTGTGGGTACCCTGGCATTGTGGGGGACAAGTGGGGCTGGCATCACAGACCTAGGTGTGAAACTCGTCTGGTTTTAGAGTATTTATTGTATTTATTTTGAGACAGGGTCTCACTGTCTCACAGCCTTGGCTGGCCTGGAACTTGCCATGTAGACCAGGCTGGCTTCCAGCTTACAGAGGTCCACCTGTCTCTGCTAGGATTTGAAGGTGTGGGCCACTGTGCCTTTAATGATGAGTGATTATTTATATTCACGAGACTTTATGAGGCTAATGCCCGAGGTACAGAGTTGTTATGATAATGAAATAAGACACTGTATGGATGTGCTAGGATCTGTGGGTTGTAACAGACTTGGAGTACACGTATTTGTGCATAAGGGCATTTAGTCAGTACCTTGTTAGAGTCTCTGCCCTTCATTAAAGAGCCAGTTCTACGCTGGGCGGTGGCGGCGCAAGCCTTTAATCCTAGCACATGGGAGGCAGAGGCGAGTGGATCTCTGTGAGTTTGAGGCCAGCCTGGTCAGATTCCAAAGCTACAGAGAAACCCTGTTTGGAAAAAGAAAAACAAAACAATAGTCAATTCTGTTCTTTCTATAACCTCACAGGCATTGGAAGGACAGATTTCTCTTCTGCATTCTATAAACTGCATTTGTTTATTCTGTTCTTTGTTCGCCTGTCCAGTTGTGAAGGGAACAGGAGGATTGGAATAGTTCTCCTCTCTGAAGTACCTGAACTGCAGAGTGTGGAAAGGATCATGGAGTCTATTCAACCTTCTAGACTAGCTCAGGAAGCTAATGCATTTCCCACAGACAGGCTCTCACTGTTCCCTTACCTTGAAAGACACATTGCTTGGGGGAAGTTATTCTTTACCAAGGGACTCTGGCAGACAAAAAGCTAAGCTTTCTTGGGGGCAAAGGTTAACTGATAGAATTTTCCAGAAACTCGCAAGGGACAGGGCTCTAACCTGGAATGCTGGTGATGGGGCTCCTGACCCCAATCCTTTAAGATTCTCTGGGGCCAACCTGTCAGACACACTGCACACCACCCAGCTGTTTCTGAGAAGCTGTAGGGATGAGACTTAATCTTTAAGAGTCATTCCCAAGTCCTTGGAGACACAGAGTATGCTATTGTCACACTGAAGACAAAGGAAAATCAAAGCAATTCACCGAAAAAACAAAGGCACTAGAAGAGAAGGGAAAGATAAAAGCACATAGGCCAACAGAGCTGGGTGCGCGCTGCAGGGTGCACGTTGGCAGGAAATACAAGAAGAGGGTCACTTGAGGGAGAGAAGTTGCATCAGAGCCAAAAGCAAACAATGGGACTTCACAAGGGGGATTAAGAAAAACAGTTTGTCCTGAGTCAGCGGAACACTGTTGAGTCCATGAAGAGACTTGTAGTCAGCGCACGGGTGAGAGGTAGGGAGGCCTGCATCGTATTACTGTGTTTTCAATGGCTTTCATGAATTGAAACAGGCCAGTAACCCTGGCAGTGGTGGTGTCTGGTTGGTGAGACCAAAGGGGCACTAGCTCATTAGAACATGTGACTCCGGCAGGCCTTGCCCTTCTCCATTCCCTCTGCCTTCCTGAAAGCCTCTAGATTACATTCCTTTTTTTTAAAATATTTATTTATTTATTATACAATATTCTGTCTGTGTGTATGCCTGCAGGCCAGAAGAGGGCACCAGACCCCATTACAGATGGTTGTGAGCCACCATGTGGTTGCTGGGAATTGAACTCAGGACCTGTGGAAGAGCAGACAATGCTCTTAACCTCTGAGCCATCTCTCCAGCCCCTCTAGATTACATTCCTAAAGCTGGTCCCTTATTTGGCCACTTCATCCTCCTGAGGCTGCCCACCAAGGTCCAGCTATCAAAGTACTGAAGCCCAGCAATCAAAAGCCCCCTCTGGCTCACCTAATTAACAGGTCCAGTCAAAACACACCACCGCATCCTCGCTCGTGCTAACCCAGGCCTCCCCTTTCTCTCTTCTTAAAATTCCACCTGCAAGATCATTTGCTGCTGTTTTTCTGCTTGAGTCAGAAAGCAGCCACTTTAACTTCTCTTCCCCACTGCATAAAGGCTTTCTCTGTGAAAGCCTTTGGGTGTGGTTTGTGTCTAATCCGGGGTCTGAGAGGAAGTCCCTGTAGGGTCTTTTAAATAGATGGTTGGTTACTTTTTTGGTGTTTTTTCTCATTTTTTTTTTTGATGCGTTTGTCATTTTGACCTTTGAAATCAGTAAAGATTAGTACACATTTTAGGAGAAAACACCAGGAAACCAAGGCCGGTGCTTCTGGAGTGCTGAGACCTGGCAGATGGGCTGGAAAGGGAAGTTGGAAGTGGTCAGAACTGCCTGGAGGGGCCGCACTGGGGCTGGTGCTGGTCCTGGGGGCCCATTAACTTGATTGAGGAAGTAAGTTCACCAGGAGACTCTCACCCCAAGATGCCCTGGCTCTGTTTGTAGTTTTTTTCCCCTCACTTCCTTCTACTCTGATTGGTTGGGCTGAATGGCCAGTCCCACTTATTTGCTCCAAGTTCTGAAAGGCTAACAAAGTTCATGTCATACCAGAAGAAACCAAGGCTTAACACTCATTCTCGTCTTCCAAGTTAAGAGTGTAAAACAGCAGGGGGTGGTGGGCCAGGCAGGATCAGAACACCCAGTGGTCCCAGAGAGCCATGGTTTCTTTTCTATCTGACACTGGCTGAATGAACTTGATTGAGTTTATTAATCTATGACGTCCTTGATTATTGTCTTTTGAATAATAATGGCATGGATGAGGTTGGTGGAGTGACTGGGGGTAAAGGCATTGATTGTCTACGGCTCTGTAACAGTTTCCTTTGGGATTGAAACATTCCCTAGCAGGGAAACTCTATAAACAGGAAGGTAACAATTCTACTTGCTTCAGGAAGTCCCTGAAACTGACCAGATTCACTAAGCTCCTCCCTATCAGAGTGGCAGAGTCATGTTGCAAAGATCTGAGACTAGACCTCCTGCTTAGAAGAAGCAGATGCCAGCTGAGCTACCTGGAAGAGGCTTAAACCAACTGTGGCACCTGGGAAGGGCACTCTCTAGTCTGTTGCCCTGCCCACAGGCTGTGTAATATGCTCCAGGTTCCCAGCTTCTGTCACCCGTGCTAGGGTGGGCTTTGGTGACACAGCTGTCTTTGAGTCATTTCTGGTTGCATAAACAGTCCTTCCCATATTCCTGTAAGTAACCCCAGTAAAACTCACTGGTCCACCAAATTGGGTTTTAGTGGTATCCTTGCTTTGTTCTGTTGTGGGTTTCCTATGTGGGATGAGTAGACCTGTATATTGGGTTTCCCCAGGAGAAGTTTTGTCACACAGCAAATACCCCACCACCACCACACACTGCAGTTTAAAATGTCCCACAGGGTTGAATCAGCTAGCTAAGGGGATCTGCCCAGTCTTAAAATGATCTGCCTCAGCGCACACAACTGTCTATAATTCCAGTTCCAGGGTACCCGACACCCTTATACACGCATGCAGACAAAACACCAATGCACACTAAAAAGAAAAGCATCAAAAGACAATGTGGATAAGAATGCTCAATGCCACTGACTTGTATACAATTAGTTGTATGTTTTGTATGGTTGTTTGTATGTTTTATGAATTTAACGTCCATTAAAATGTTTAGCCTCCTCCAGTTTATCATTAAAAATTAAAAAGGAAATGTTTGGGGCCTTGTGGCAGCCTCATCCAACCCAGTGGATGACTGGGATCTTGCGTATAAAATCCTAAATTCTCAGAACATAGCTTGTGTGTGTAAAGAAGCTTCATAAAGCAGAGTGTGGTGGGCTAGCCTGTCATCCTAGGACTCAGGAGGCTCTCAGCAAATCTGAGGCCAGCCTGGGCTACACAGTGAGTACCCATCCAAACAGCTACATCATGGGGACTTGTTTAAAACAAAAATCTCTGTAAATCATGAGTCAGGTCACTTCGAAGATTGGGCAGATCCCTTTAGCTAGCTGATTCAAGCCAGCTTCATTTTAAACTGCAGTGTGTGTGTGTGTGTGTGTGTGTGTGTGTGTGCCACAGCACTAGAGTGGAGGTCAGAGAATGGCTTGTAGGACTCCGTTCTCTCTTTCCACCACGTGCACACGTGCATGCGTGTGTTAAAAAAAGAAGGCAGATGGGGGGGGGGACACCTCAGTTTTACCTATACTATTACTTTGATCAAAAACTGTTTAAAGGAATGATGCGATAATGATAAATATTGAATGAGGAGGAAATAGATTTACTTCCCTTACTACTAGAGTCATTGGTGCACAGCACAGCCATCCCTCCCACATACTCTGGCTAACAGTGTTCTGAGCAGCTTCTAGATCTGGACACCCTTCCCATCTGTCCTGAAGGTGGTAGCCTTTTCTTGTGAACATTACCTCAAAGATTAGATTAAATACCAACAAACTGGGGGATTTCTTATTTTTAACCTGGAAAACAAAACAAACTGCCACGGAATGCAAGATGAATCCTCCAGTTGAAGCCTGCCTGCTTCGCCCCAGCTAGCTCTGAAAACCTTTAAGATCCTTGGCGAGGCTATTCTGGGCCTAAGGTGGGGGCGGTGACTCAGTGCGCCTCCTCACGCCAACCTCCTCTCCCCTCTCCACTGCTTCATTCAGGTGAAATCAGGTTAGAACAACTATAAAGGGCCTCTTGGAAGCCAGCTCTGGGAATCGGCCTGGGAACAGGGCTGGCCTCCTCGGCGGGGGCTGCACTCACAAGCCAGCATCCTTGTTGAACACACTGTTCAGATGCACACCTACGGCTCCTTGTCCTGTATTTCTTAATGCTCCCTCTCGATAAGCAGATCTCTTCGTGCCTGTTCTTAAATTTATCAGGCAGAGCAGAAGGAATAACGTAGCAAGTAATCAACATACAGGGCACACACTGAACCTCCCTTCCCTAGAAACCTCTTACTACTGCTTCCGGGCCCTCAGCTCCCAGGCCAATCAGATGCAAGCCTGAGTCAGGTCAGCTAGGCTGCACTGGCGGGTGAAATCCAACTGCTCCTCATCCTGCCTTCCCGCTTTAAAAACATTATTAGGCTACTGGCCACGTAGGACTGCTTTGTAGATTCTGTGAGACTTAGCATCGCTGCCAGTTCAGAACAACTGCCCCAAACCCTGGGAACTTACACTAATCTTGTTCTGTGGGTGAAATACTGGGGAGACACAGACACCCAGCTCAGTTAAGTCATTGACACCAATGGCAGAACACGGGTGACAGTCCCATGAACCTCAGTCCAGACTCCTCACGATTCTAGTGCCGTTAAGTGTCTTCAGGTGAGCAGTGAATCCCGGGGTGGGGTGGGGGAAGGGTGGGGTGTTATCGCTCCCCTGCCTGAGGCAGGGGGCTGGGCTCTTCAAACAGGTTCGACTGACCTTTCGGATTTGGTTTCTCAGCTCTAGTTAAGTGGGCTTTTGATGAACATGCTCTGTGTGTTCTGTGGACTAGTCTCGCCAGTCACGTGAACTTTACGTCAGAGATGGGACCAAGTTTCCAATTTCTCCTCAGCTAGCTCCAGCTCTGAAAGAAAGCCATGTCTGTGCCCCTTAGCCTTTTAATGTAGCCACTCAAACTTCGTATGTGCATGTATGCAACTTTGTGTGTGTGGTATGTGTAGTTTTGTATGCACATGTGCGCCTACGCATGTGGGAGGAGGGCAGAGGTGGTCAGGTACCTCCACACAGTCGTCCTCTGCCTCACTCAGAACACGGAGCACTCCGACTCAGTCAGACTCGCTGGACAGCAGTCCCTGGCTCTGCTCCCCAGTGAGGGGATGACATTGTCCACTGCCCAGTGGCGACAGGTCCTCGCCACCAGTAGCGCTAGCCTGCTCACTGTCACGATCAGCCTCTCCCTGCGCCCTCACGGCTGAGACTTTTCTCGGTTTCTGAGCCCTCAGCTTCAGAGTTCCCCATCCGCTAACTGAGGCATGAATGCCCACTCGTGTTCTGTCAGCCAGGGGAGCTGAGGTGCTGTGTGAGGAAAGACGGTTGTAAATTTTGGGACAGTGTTCCGATTTTTCCTATACTGAATTGTTCCTCCTTTCCTCAGGTGGGTGCTTGGACTGTATCTAGCACTCCTCAGAAGGGTGGTACGGCTGCCTGAGCTGAGACGGAGTTTCACAGTCCAGAACACACATAGGAGCACATCCAAACATGCATCAGAACCCCATGCACACTATGCAGCTACATACACATGCATACAGATATATGCACACACATACTGTACACATGCATGCACACACATGTATACACACATTTGCAAAGGCACATACATATGCATGCACACACATACATATGCATGCACACACATATACCCACATGCACATAAACAGATATATGCACATGTACATGCACACGCGCAGCAGTAAGACACTGTGCCAAGGCTGGAGGATTTGCTGAGTTTGAACACTTGGTGGATAAATTTGGTTACTAGTTTCCAAGCCCAATTTACTCCAAAACACCTGGGATCTTCCCTTTCTAGTTTCGGCAAAGAACTCTTGGTTGAGCTACTGGATGCATTGGAGCCTTATTTCAGAACGTAACAATGTATGTCTCCCTGGCTTGTATTGTTACACCAACATGGTCTGGCCGGCAGTTGATGCGCTGACTTTTTCTGTCCCCTCTTAACTTTCCCCTCCTCTCTCTTTACTCTCTCTTCACTCCCCTAACCCTCCCAGGCTCAGCTTGCGTTTCCATGTCATGGGATGACTCCCTGCTATTGTGGTTTAGGAAGTAGTGAAGGCGGTAGTGTCCGATCGGAGTCTTCCCAGGTTGGCTGACAGCAGCTGGTGAGCCTTGCGCAGTTGTGAATGGCAGCAGCCACCCTGGCTTCTCGTACATGTTCCTCCCCAAGCTCCTGAGCCTCCAGACACCTGCCCTACCCTCTGTCTTTCAGAGTTTCCTCCTGATCATACCCCCCGGGACCCTCAAACACTGTCCTCTGGATGCAGAAATGGTGCCTGTCCCAATCCACTGCCAGCCCTCTGTCACATGACATCCTAGCCCCGACTCCCAAAGCTTTGCTCTCCTGAATACATGCTGAAAAGACTTATGAAGAGATGAGGGAAACAGGAAGTGCTTCTTAAAGCTCTCAACAGTTCACAGCCTGGCAGCTCACTCCCTCCCGAGGCCACCAATTCCCTGTGTGGTTGAGGAAGTGCCGCTTGTGTCCTGGACCCCAAGGGAACTTTCGGGCATGGCCAGCCTGGAGCCAGTGGGGCGGTCCAGAGAGGCAGGGGAGCTGAGCTGCTGTATTCTGGGCACAGTGTCAAGGCCAGCTGCGGGGAGAACAAGGACTTGCTGTGTGTCTGCAGCTGGCCGCGGTTAGGCAGGGCTGTCCCTCACTGGCAGTGTATTTAAAGAGACCCCAGTGGAGGGCGGTGCCAAGCGGAAGAATGCACACAGTTCTGTTTGCCACGCTCAGCTCCTGCAGCTCCTGCAGCTCCTGCAGCTCCAGCTCCCAGGCCCTGTGTTTAGGTCAGCTTCTCCCAGGTATAGGTGGCCTCCGCCATGTAGCACTTGGAAACACAGGCTCTTGGCCTTTGGACCTCTGTGCCCTGTGGCCACACTGGCAGAAAGGTGCCTCCCCCCATGGTGTCAGTAACCCAGCAACCAAAAAGGAGAGGCCCACAGATGAGTCAAGGAGAGCCTTGTGGAAGCTCTGGCTGTGCGCTTTGTTTGTGAACACTCCCTGTGAGCATGGGCTCAGCCTCCCTTCCAGCAGGGAGTGGCAGGACCTTCCCACTCTGCCACAGGCTTAATCCTATGGAGGGGTGGCTAGGCCTCAACAGAGGCTCATTGCTCAGCAGCTTCTAGACCCATTTTTTTTTTCCAGGATTGGGGCGGGGGTTGATAGGAGATTTCCTCACCTGCTTGAATCTGTTTTTTTTTTTTTCCCCCTCAGGTGCAAAGCAGACTGCAGGCCTGAATGCACAGAGAGGGTGGGATTGTTGGCAAGGAATCCATGGGCAGAGGCCCAGGGAGTGAAGACAGATGTTTGCATAGAAATCTGGTCTCTGATAGGCCAGAGGCATGCTCCTAGCAGTCCACGAGGAGACTCCAGGAGAGCAGCACTGCAAAAGTGGGGGCAGGAAGCAGGCAAGCTCACCAACCAGGCAAGGGGCGCCAACAGGCAAACTGTCTGAGGCAGGCTGCTACAGGCGCTGAAAGTCCTCGGGAAAGCGCGGCGCACCGACAGCATGAGCTGCGTAATTGTGGAACTCAGTTCAAACTGAAAACACGCGGCTCTTTGTTTAAAAAAAAAAAGTATTTAGAACTTCTAGATGGTGACAAAAGCTTCTCTTCAGATCACAGGAGCAGGGCACAGGCCACACACCCACCGCACTGGCCCTGGGCCCCTGTGAGTCAGCTCTGGGGCAGGTGAATTGGAGGATGCTCTCTGATCAGCTCTCAGCCCAGCAGCACCACCTTTGCTGTGCCAAGGCCACAGTAACCCCAGCAACAGCCTTCCTCCCTTGTCTGTTTGGTGGTACCTGTCTCTTTAAGTGGGAATGCATGGCCAGAATGGCTGCGACTGCAGAATCCCAGAGCCGCAAGGATTCACTTGCACAGGGTGAGAAGGAAGTCAGCAACAACTGGAGCCCTCTAAGTGAGGTTGTGGAGACATCTCGGGACAGGGCAGTCTCTGTGAAGGAGACTGGACTTACCTCCAGCTCTATGTGGTCATGAAGCTTCTTGCAGGTGGCTGCAAAGGTCTCCGAGGTGCCAAATTCAAAATACCACAGCTTGTTCTTCATCCTGGATCATGAAGCAGAGAGACATTTTTAGTCAATAGTCTGCACTTGAATTGGTCCCGAGAAAATAGCTCTGCTCATTGGCCCATGTGGCCCGAGCCCCCAAATTCTCTAATCTTACGTTGCAACACTTGTCGATTGGATTATTAAGGAATAGAAAATTTATCAACATGTTTTTGCCAGAAACTGAAGAAATCTGCTCTTGTCTTAGGCATCATGGACTCTGGGTGAAATGCTAATTGTACCCCGAGCTTCCTGTTTAGAGCGGGAAAGGCATGCTCTCCTCTGGAGCTGCATCAGGGAGCCTTGTGGGAGAAAGTCAGCTGGAGGGAGCAAATGACAGCATGCCCTGCTTACTGTTGTTTAAACATCAATGCAGAGAGCAGAGGCCACACAGCCTTTTAGGACTTAGGAGATATGCAGTCTTCAGATAGACGGGGGAAGCTCTGGACCAAATCAGACCCCGTCCATGGGGCTCTGTCCATTTTCTGTTTGGGGGAAGCAGAGTGGCAGAACTGGTGCAGATATAGAAAGAGAAGGAATAAAGATGGGTTGTTCGGGAGCCATGGCCACTGTCTTCCCAGGTGTATTTGCATAGGCTGCTCAGCTCTTCTTTAGAGAGGATTTGCTTGACAATCTGAGCTTTACAAAGTTTCAACGTTTTCTGCAGGGGATGGAGAGGGATAAAAATCACTTGGGTGCTTATGAATCGGACCCTTCAGAGTCAGGTGGGGTCCCCGATACTCTGTGGTTTGCTGAGACGGTCTCCTCAGGAAGTATCCCTTTGGGACCCTATTTCTTCCACCCCAACTGTCATCCCATTAACGGGCTGGCTGAGAGAGGGAACACCTGTCCAGCTTACAGGCAGACAGATTTTGCTAAGAAAGGATTAAACAAAATGACATTCTTCTTGGCACTCAAGACAGAGGAAGCCTCCTCGACTGTCACTAATCCCGAGCTCTGTCGAAGGGGGAGAAAGAGTGTTCTTCAGAGGAGAGAGGCTCTAGTTTCTTCCAGGGCATAGTGGCTGACTCATCTGCCCACCAACCATGCTTTCTGCGGTTCTCCAGTAGTTCACCTAGCAGTGGAACACAAGGCTGCATTTTTCTACCCAATGAAGACTTCTAAGCTCTAGTTTGTTGGGCATTAGCCTGTCTGACTCTTGATCTGTGTGAGAATAAATGACAGGTTGGGGAAAGTGTAGGTCACGGGACTTCATAAAAACCCTGAGAAGCGTCGGGAGTGCTGTAGGCCAGTGCTCATGGCGGGCTGTGTTGAGCCATTACCTTTTCAATCCTCAGGTAGCCCGTGAGGTCTGGGGCAGGCTGAGCCCTGCGTCCCAGCAGGCATCCTCACCTGCGCCTCCACTGGGTCACGGAAGCATTTTCATTTCCTATGCAAGCTAGACGGGGAAAACTGGAGGACGGAGCACTGTCCCACATGACCGTTCCTCTGCACAGAAGCGTGTGTATGTTGTATCTCTCCCAGGGATCTCGTTCAGATGAAGGTTCTGGGTTAGTCATTCATGGTGGAGTCCCTGACTTGCCAGTCTCTAACATGCCGTTGATGCTGCTGGTTCCAGGACTGGGGCTCCACCTCCAGTTCTCGGGTGTCAGCATCCTTCAGAATTCCCGGGGGAGCTGGTTGAAAGGCTGGGGTCAGCATTTGATTTGTAGACTCTGACAGCTGTGGAGCAGAGTCCAGGAGCTTGGACTTTGATGGGTGTCCAGATGATCATTATACTTATGGCCGGTGGACAGGGCCAGTGCAGCAGAAGCTGTAAAACCGTGGACAACTATGGAACTATGGAACCCGAAGGAGAGGACTCCTCAGAGGAGCGGGAGGACAGCGCCTTTCCACAGGCAGTGGCGGCTGGAGACCCAGTGACGGGAAACGCAGGTGGTGCCAAACTCCAGGGTCCTGCGTTCCCTCCTGGCATTCCTAGCGGCTCTGCAGCAGGAGACTCGGCCTGCGAGCCTGTTGCCTAGCGTCACTGCGGGTCTGAATCATGACTTCTGAAAGTTATTGCCTGGAGATTTAGAGTTTTAATAAAAATTTCCGGAAGCCATGGCTATTTTTGCCCCAAAGTGGCTCTTTTGATGGTCTAACAAGGTTAAGAGGTCGCGACTAGGCCAGTACTGCAGAGTAATGGGACCGACTGGATTACCCGACCACGGAGGGCTGTGTGACCTTTGACAGGATGTTTAATCTTTTTAAATCTCACTCTCCTCTGCTGTAAAACAGCGAAGGAGAAAGATCTGCTTCTCAGGAAGATGGAGAGGACTGAATGAGAAGATGCCCCTCACTCTTAGCCGCTGTTCTTTTACAGGCGTCCCCTGGTGTATGTGGACAACAGAGTAAGGCGAAAATGACAGACCTTCCTGGCTGGGTAGCTGTAGGCTTTATGCATTTATATGTGCTGGGGAGGAAAATACGCAGTCATATTTGTTAGATCATGTGTTTTGACTTTTGGCTAAAAATTTGTTCCCCTCATATCTAATTTAATACATTTTTTTTTCAAGAGTCATAGACCACACCCTAATCCTGAGTTAATTCTCTGGACTGGTCATGTGGTTGGTCAAAGACGACAAATATGCTTCTGAGAAGCTGAGCCACATGTTTGATGTGGAACAAAATATTTATAAGGGGTTGGAGCCAGGGATCAGTGGGCAAGGGCGCTTGCCACCAAGCTCGATGACCCAAGTTCAATCCCAGGAACCCACATGCTGTTGTAAAAGTTGTTCTCTGACTTTTATACATGCACCATAGTGCGTGTGCATCCACTTCTACAAATAAACACAATGAAAAATAAAAAAAAATATTAACGCAGCACGCATTCATTTTGTCACAGACTGGAGAGGAGCATGTGGCAGACAACAAAGAACAGAATATAGAGGGTAGGGAAGCAGGCTGTTTTGTGATGGGCTAAGCACTGGGGTATACAGAAGGAAGGGCATTCGGTTCTTAATGGGCTGAGAAACAGTCAGGGAAAGTGTCTTTAGGGTAGGATGATGTTCCTAATGGGCTCAGAAGAATGTAAGGGAGAAGAGAAAATAAAGGGCAAATACTCCAGGCAGAGGAGGAGGCCCGGGAGTCTTCATCTCATTTCCATTGCTATAACAAAACTCCTAGAGTTGGTCAGCTTAAAAAGAAAAGAGGTTTATTTAGCTGGAGGTCCAAGAACAAGGCACTGGCTCAACAAGGCCTTGCACTGTATCATCGCGTGGCAAAGAAGCGAAAAGGAGAAGCAGGTGTGTGTGTGGAGAGAGGAAGCAAAAGCAAATTGAGGAACTTCACTCGTTCTGTAACAACCTCTCACAGAAACGAACTCGTTCTTGAGTAAGCTCCCCTGATCCTTCATGACGGCAGGTCCCTTATGATCTAAGGGTCCCTTAAAGCCCCTGCTTCCTCTCAGCCTGGAACTAAGCCACATCCAAACCACAACCCCAGGAAATGGGTCAGGGCAAGTGCCAAGGGGACAGAGAACTCAAGTAGAGGTGGGGCAGGGTGCTGGCTAGCCATAGCTGGAGAGGCAGGTTGGACATGCCAGTGTTTGGGCTTGACCATGAGGCCTCTAGGGAGTCACAGGCCATCCCTGGGCGGGAATGAGGGCAGGATGATGACATTAATGACCTGATCCTTTGTAAGGGCTCTGGAGTGTGTTTGGTTTGTGTATGTGTTTGTGTGAGTGTGTGCATGTGTGTGTGTGTGCAGTAAGTATATGTGTGGAGGTCAGAAAGTGATGTCAGGAGTCTTCTTCCATTGTTCTCCACCTATGTCTTGAGACAGGGCCTCCCACTGAATCTAGAGGTCACTGCTTTGGCCAGACTGACTGCCCAGAAAGCTCCAGGCATCAGCCAGTCTCTGCTCCCTTGTGTAGGAGCTGGGGATCTGGACTTAGGCCCTCATGCTTGCTCGAGAAGCACTTCACAAATGCAGATTGGAGGCTTGGAGAACAGTTTGGATGTGGTGCAGGCATCCAGAAAAGAATTGCCCAAGGCCTGAACCATGGAAGCGACATGATGCTCAGATAGAGTCAGAGTTGTAGGAGGTGGGATTGGTGGGGCTGGTTGTGAAGGCTGAGAAGTAGCTGATGAGGCATTCAGCATGATGCGTGCAGGCTAGTTCCCAGAGACCAGGGTGCAGGAGGTCAGTTTTCTAGGGGTAGTCTTCACTGTAACTAAAGGATTTTGACTTTGGCCCACGTATCCATCTGTCCATCCATCCAAATATATTGAGGATATATTGACACCTGCTCTGGGCCACAGACCACATAAGGACCAGCTGTGTGTTCTCCTCACTGAGATTTTGTTTTTCCACTAGTGTCACTAACATTGGCCCCTGGCCCGCAGACACTCTTGTCCTTCAGATCATACAGAGTCCATCTGGCCTCTGCTAATGCGGGTTTTTAGGAGTGAACTTGTTCTATTCCCACAGCCCCTTGGCTTTGCAGTCTGCTAAACACTTTACTTTTCTATTAATAATGCTATGTGTATGAGTATTTTGCGTGTGCCACACACACGCAGCGCCCGAGGACTACAGAAGAGGGCACTGGACCCCGTGGAACTGGAGTCGCAGATGCCCATGAGCTGCCATGTGGGTGCTGGAGATGGAGCCTGGGTCTGTTATGAAAGCAGCCAGTGAGCCAGTGCTCTTAAGCCCTAAGGTGTCTTTCTAGCCCATCTTTTAAACATTCTTATTTAAAATTGCTATTTTTAGAAGAAAGCAGGTTTATTTATTCTACGAGAAGATCCAAAGATTGACTTCTCCTCTGCCATACCCGTTCCTTCTTTCCCTTAACCATCACAGCCCATCCCCTCTCCTAGCCTTTAGGAGGTGAGAGGGGCACAGTAGCCCATAGGTTGAGGCAGAAGACTCACAGTCCCTTTTCTCTGCCAAACAGAGAACATAGACAACGTCCAGGCCGCATTACTACTAGATCTGGAAGATTCTGCTGTTGAATGTGGCCCCATCTGTCTGCTTCATCCCCTGTTGTACAGACCATAGCATTTGGGGGCTCAGAGATTGGGGTTCAGGCCTTGCTCTGTTGCCTTCTTATTTGGACAGTTATTCAAGTACTTTAAATCCTCACTCTACTGCAAAGTAGAAACATTATCCTCTACCCAGAGAGGTTGTGAAGCTTCCGGGGCAAATGTGAAGTGCTGGTCCAGGGTTTAATGCATAGACAGTGCGCAGAAAGTGTCCTTCCTTGTTGCCAAGAGACACAGTTGCTGGAAGCCTCATTCCGCTTTGGCTTTAGAGGTAAGGCAGGAGGGTTTTTTCCCCAGGTGGCCAATATGTTTTGAAGAAGCAAAAACTAACAATGTTTTAATGACTCCTGGAACAGTTTCCTGCATCTCTCTTCCTGAGTTTTCTTTGGCCACTGTTTCTCTTCTTCTCATAATCACCTTGCAGCTGGAAGTGACTAACCCTGAACCATGCCCTAGGGCTGATCTCCAGGTCCTTGAGGCTCCTGGACACAGACTCTGATCTCCCCAGGTGGACCGGTTCTTGAAGCCCCAGGCCCTCCTTTGGGCTCCAGGAGGTTCTTAGCCATGTGACAGACAAGAGTAGCTGATAAATGGCTGATTTTGGTTCTGGTCGTCTCAATTCCTTTCAGTTTATAGGAAAATAACATCAAGGACACATGACTTAGCTGAGGCTTTTCATTTGACAGATGAAGGGGGAAGGAAAGGAGACTAATTAAAAATGCTCTTTTATGTTGTCAGCGATTTAAGGCTGGGATCAGTCATCATCCTGACAGCTCTGAATAGGTTGTTTTCAAGAAGGGCCCACAGGTAAAACCCAGCCCGCTGCTCCCCATCGGCACCAGCAGAACAGTGTGTTCGGCTCCCTCAACCAACCTGAGCCTCCTGGTGCCTCTTTTCTGGGAATCAAGGAAGTTTTTAGGGCACCAGACCTTTGAAGTCATCAAAAGTCAAAACATGAAAACATTTCTCTGGGCTTAGAAGTCTACACAGAGGACGTTACAGTTATTTCTAGCCATAGAACCCTTGAACTGAAGGCATCCCTTCTTGTGGTTAGACTTTGATAGCCAGCTTCCCTGAGTAGCTCAGGACTGAAATAGCTCATTGGGCCTTCTGTGTCAGTCTGTGTTGGGTTGGGAGGTCCGGTGGAACAGATGCTGCCCACAAGAGGGTGTTCTGTGTCGGAAAAACTGTACCTAGCCAAAAGGTCGTTTCTGTATGCTAATGATGCATGATCACAGAGTTTATCTCAGTGAAAGAAGGAATGATTTTGCATGTAGCGTTTTGAATGAGAGTGGCCCTCCATAGGCTAATATATATTTGAATACTTGGTCCCCTGCTCGTGGAACCCTTTGGGAAGGATCGGGACGATAGTCTTGTTGGAGCAAGTGTGTCATGGGGAGTGAAATTTGAGGTTTCAAAAGTCCCTGCCACTCCCAGTTAGCTCCCTCTTTGCCTCCCACTTTCAGATAAGGCTCCAGCATCATGCCTGCCACCCGCCTGCTCCCATGCTCCCTACCATGATGGGCATGGATCCTAACCCTCTGGAACCATGAGCCCAAATGAAACACTCTCCTTTATAAGATGCCTCAGTCATGGTATCTTAGCACGGCAGTAGAAAGATAACTAAGACATGGAGTTTCCTGAGCAGTTGTTGGCGTTTTTGCTACTTTTGCTAAAATAATAAACTAAGATCGGGTCATTAACACAAATGGCAGCCTAGCAAATCAGAAACACGAGAAAGGCACAGGTAGCCACAGCTTAATTGCAGTTGAATGACGGATGTCGTGGTACTGAGATGTTACCTGAGAACATTCTACATCATCAAACTCCAGATGCCTTAGGATGTGTAGACATCATGTTAACCAAAATCTATGTGAAGAGCTGATATGGGAGAATTGTCTGTATTCTGTCAATCATATTTTAAATAAACGCTGATTGGCCAGGCAGGAAGTATAGGCAGGTCAACCAGACAGGAAGTAGAGGCGGGACGATGAGAACAGGAGAATGCTGGGAAGGAGGGAGCCCATTCCTCTCCTGTCCTGCCCAGATCACCGAAGAAGCAGGATGTGATCTTCCCTGCTGAAAAAGGTACTGAGCCGTGTGGCTTGCATAGATAAGAATAATGAGTTAATATAAGCTACAAGAGTTAATAAGAAGCCTGAGCTAATGGGCCAATCAGTTTATAACCTAATGTAGACTCTCAGTGTGATTTTCTTTGGAGGCTTACCGGCTGTGGGAACTGGGCAGGACAGAAACCCCAACAAGCAGGCCCTTCATGTTACAAAGAGCTATAAAACCAAAACCAACAAGAGGAACGGCAGGCAGGTGGGTTTATGCCGGGGGCCAGAATGTCAGTCCTCACAAGTCCATGACTGTCACCTCACAGGTGCAGCAGAGGCCATCTGTGTCACTGGCATCCTCAGTTGCCCTTGACCATTAGAGGACTTGTCACCACATCTAATCCACTCTGCATGCTGTCCCCTTTGCTTGCTGCTCACAGAATGGGGCACCCGGTGACCCTCGGTCACGGAGCTGTGAAAGGAATAATGCTTTCCGAGAGACGGCAGTGGCCTTCTTGGTCCAAGAGAAAGTGAACACCCAGCAGTCAGCAAGGGACTTTATAAATAGCTGGGGTTTTTTTTTGTGCCCTGAATGGGACTTTTGTGCCTGCTGGGCCTGCCAGAAGATTTGTGTTGGCTCAGTGTATTTCAGCTTCAAGGAGCAAGGTATTCCCTGGCTTAGTTCCATACTTGGGACAGGATTGCCTTCATGGCACTCAGGAAGACACAGGGTGATGAATGAGGAGAAGACTGGCGGCCAGGGACCAGGAAGGAGTGGCCAGACGTGAAGGGAGGGCAAAGAGGGGAGTGCTCAAGAATGAGCCCACAGGAAAAGCAATAATGGAGAAACTTGTTTCAGATGTATGCTATTCCCTAAGTGTGGAAGCCTCTTAATGACCTGCGAAATCAAGACCCTTCTTAAGTCTTACATGTGTGAAACTTTACAGGTAAATATCACAGATGACAGCATTTAAATGGGCATTGAGGTTCAAGTACTCCCAGCCAGGGAACCACCAGTTCTAAGGACTCTCCTAAGCATAAAGGGATAAATTACTGTCAAAAGTTCTTTCTTTCATCGTCTTCCCCCTCTTCCCTCCTCTCCCCTCTCTCCCTTTTTGAAACAGGGTCTCACTATGTAGCCCTGACTGGGTTGGAACTCAGTGTGAAGGCTAGGTTGGTCTCAGGCTCACAGAGATCTACCTGCTTCTCCCTTGTGCGTGCTGGGATTAAAGGTGCTAGCAACCACCCTACCCACTGTCGACATTGCTTATTTGTACATTTCATCAGGCTAAAGACCACATGAGATAACTAGTGAATTAAATCCTTTGAAAATATGGAATGAAAAGAAGCCATAAATTTGAAATACAGAAAGGAGGGGCATATAAGAGGATTGGAGGGAGGAAAGGGAAGAGGGTAAATTTATTTAAGAGTAAGTTCTTAATAAAAATATGGAGCAGGAGTCTATCAGTTATCATGTTACTGATGGGTATCAAGAGATACTGAAAGAAAGGCAAATCGATGTTGAACAGTAAGAATGGGAAAAGGAATCACAACTTAGGAGGATTTCTCGATGATGAAGATTTTGCTGAGTATGGCATCCATGGAGAGTCGTGGAGATGGTTGGAAACTGTGTACTCGTGGGCCATTAAAGGGTTCCTGCGGAGCTGATACTCCTCACCGGGTCTGGATAGATAGTGGTTCTGTTCTAGGCATCCTCTTTATGTTTCTAGGAAACTGAGTAAGTCTTTGAGGATACTGCTGGGGGAATAGAGTTGGGATGTAAAAGCCGGCTCCTGCCCTGGAATCCACATCCCTTACCACTACACTCTCCCTGGCTTCCACTACCATGCCACAGAGGCACGTTAGAGGAATGGAATACACAGCCAAGCTTGGAAGAGCGAGTGACTAGTAGTTCCCCGTCATGTTTGTAGCTCATGGGAGCCAATCTCAAGGTGGTCTGGCTGTGTTCGTGTGATGTCCTGTGGTACTTGTCAGAGTGGTCTGGGCTCCTCCTTGGTCTTTGCTTTCCAGTTGGCCAAAAGGACCAAGGGGCCAAACCCATATCCTTACACTGGAGACTCTGCTTCTCTTTCCAGGCTAAGCCTGACCTCCAAACAATTATAGGTTCCTAATAGTGGCTCTCCTCTTTCGCTGGAGACAGCTTGCTTTTGTGGACTAAGGACACAATCTCTTTTGATAGGCTCTCTTAAATTCTGTCCCGCCTCTGACAACATCTTCTCCAGAGGGCATTCAATCATGATAAAGCCTCCCTGAGTCTGACATAGTCAGTCAGTTTCTCCCCTGTTATCACACAGGGCCATGCACAGACACAGCCCTTGAAAAAGCTTCTTTAAGGAAAGAGTTGTGACCGCTAGTTATAACCGCAGCACTTGGGAGGTGATGGCAGGAGGATTACTGTGTGCCCGAGGACAGCGGGTATTGGTAATTGCCACACAAGTCTGACAACCAGAATTCAGTTTCTGGAACCCACTTAAAGGTGGAAAGAGCCCACTAGTGGTGGCCTATGCCTTTAATCCCAGCACTTGGGAGGCAGAGACAGGTGGATCTCTGAGTTAGAGGCCAACATGGTCTACTGAGAAAGTTCCAGGACAGCCAAGGAAGGCTACACAAAGAAAACCCTGTTTCAAAAAACCAAATAAATAAATAAGTCAATAATTAAAGGAAACCTTCTTTGAGACTCATAGTAGGTGATCACCCAACACACTCAGGATACCGTCCGTCTCTCTGAAGTCTCAGCAAGCTGCTCAGACACCTGCTATGGTGATGGACACACCGCCCCTTCCTGGGGAACCTCAGACAGACCTCTGGGAGTAGTCAAGGTGGGTGCCATGTCGTCAGGACCTCCCTGTCCTGAGAACCCGGGTTCCGAGATGTCAGTGTCTGTGCTTGCCACCAGAAAACAGCTCCTTCTTCTACCTTCTAAAAACAGCCTTGACAACCAACAAGAATCTCTTACGAAATGTGCCTGCTTCTCAGCAATCTCTTTCCCCTGCAGGCCCGCTGACTAAAGTGTTTATCAGTGAACACAGTCAAATACCGGGACAGACAGGAGCCCCGGCTGGGAGGGAAAGAAGTAGGGAAAAGTGACATAGGAATGTTTCCGCCTAAGGTTCTGCACTTAGCTGTGCTCTCCAGCCTTTGTCCCTTCATCAGCTCCCAACGCCCAAATCTGAAGGTGACTGGGAACATTTAAGACACGTAGGCGAGGACAGCTTATTAAAACCTAAGCCCTGAAGGCCAGAGAAGGCAGGCACTTGGCTGACAACGAGGCTCTGGCTGAAGAAGCCATTTCCTGGCTCCTGACCAGCCAGGGCTATAACGGAGAGCCGAGCCAAGCTGAGCCACAGGTCCACGGTTCACTTTCCATCAGCTTGCTAAAAGGGACCCTCTGGACAGACAGCAGAGCACTTTCTCCGCCCCCCCCCCCCCGCCCCAACCTGGCCCCAGCTATCGGGAACAGTCTTAGTTCCCATTGATGGCATGTGGCCTGCATGCCTGAATCAACACAGCTGCTTGATTCACTGAAGGGCTGCTCACTTGATTCTTAAACACACCTTCCGTGGAGGTGTCTCTGCAGTATTTGGTAAAGGGGTCTGACACTTCCTTGGGGGGAACAAAGCTCAGGAGATGACATCATGAAGTCAGAATGTGGGCTGGATAATATGTCTACTCCCCCCAACACCCGCCCGCAGCCTTTCTGAACATGATTCTGATAGGTCGGGTTACAAAAGTTCCTCACTTAAGCCCGTTGTTTGTCATTGTGAGTGTATGGCACCCATAGAAACAGGGTTATGTTGAGATTGGGTTCCCATACTAACCCGAGACAGTCAGCTAACCCTCCTGTTCCCCAGAGTGTAATGTCTGGGTTTGGAAACAGGTTGGCTGAGCTGAAGAAATCTCTCTGGTTAGAAGCCAGACAGGCTGGGTTCAAGTCATCCTTCAGACACTCACGTGTTCTGTGGCCCCGGGCAAGCCATTGACCTTGTCACTTAGTTTTTTCATCTTTGAACTGGGAATGCATTACATATCTTACAGGGGTGGCTGGGGAAATTGAGACCCTACATATGGCTACATGCTACATACACAGAACCCAAGGAAACCCACTGCCACATACAAACTTCATGAGTGTTGTGTTCCAGCTTGGAATACACGTCTCTCCTGATCAATGTGGAGTGGGTATCTTGGCTTTCCTCAACTTCCTGGGAAAGAAGTAAGGACACTCCGTTAACCTAAAGTCCCTGGTGGCGACCTTGGAGCCTGGGCCAGAGGTGTTGGCGAGAAAGGGAAGCAGGAGCAACAAGGGTGGGAGAGGACGTGCTTTGGCGTGCATCGTATTTCTTTTGCTGACCCAGATCACCAGGCGGGCTGTTCAACCTCCAGCTAAGTTTTCCCGAGCCTTCTGTTCCATCACCGGCAGATGCCTCCTGGTCACATAGGGGCCAAGAAAAGCAGTTTTGTTTCCTCTACCTCTCGAGTTAGGAAACTGTCCTTGAGACAGGCAGAAAATTGACCATGTGGGCAGATGCTCAGAAAAATTCCTCCTCCCTTCCCCTCTTCCATCTCCTTCCTTTGTCAGCTTAAAAATCAAAAAACCTTACATTAGAAAAGCATCGGCCAGCACCTTGAATGCCTGGGAAACCTCTATTAGATCTGCTAGCAGAATGCATTTCTTGCATCCCTTTGAAGTCTCAACCGTATGCTCTCTGCCTTGCTTCTGATCTGACGTTTGGGACTTCTTATGCTCGACTATGTGTTCCTAACACCCGTTTACGTGACTGCGGTTTACATGAGCGTGCCTTCTCTTGTTGCTCCGTAGCATGGTTCCATGGCAGTGTGCTGGTCCTGCAAGGACTGCTCCGGCTTGCCGCCATCACTGGCAGCTCGCAGACCCGTCTCAGCTGTAGGTCTCCACGCTCCACCCTGTCATTTCCCTGGGTGAACTGCTTGGCACTGCCTCTGCCATGCTTCTTATTTCTAACTCACACCTGCTGTCCTGGGTGGGCTATGGTTTTAGAGCTTCGTATGCACGCTCTTAGTTTATCCTCTTTAAATCTCATTCCAAAGCTCCTCCTGCTTGGTCTTCAGGTTCCTGGTTACAAACCTTCCTCTTGGATTATGGGATAAACTCCTGGTTCTTGCCAGGGCCTCTCATCCCAGTGTCAGAATCCATGGTGCAGAGGGACAGTCATCCTCATTCTGGCTACAGAGGAAGAGGCCATCTCACCTAAAACACTTTGTTCTGCTTTTGCATATTTTCAGTAGGTTGGACCCACATTAAAGTCTCCCAAAGATTGCACAAAAATGTTCCTCTTAGATTTTTTTTCTATGAATATCCAAACATTGAAAAATATTTCCTCTGCATCTTCTTGCTAACTCCCTGTACATCCTGGAGCTTACATCAGCTAATATTGCTTACTGTGAAAAGGGAGCTGAGGGAGCCCGTTGTGCTTCTGAGTTCATGATGCCTTTGTTAGGTGTCTTGCCCTTCGCTTTTGAGGAGGCCCACATCTATCCTCCTTGTTGGAGCCTCATGCTCTTACTTGTTACCCCCCAAACAGAGACTGCACATTTTTCTTACTTCCACTTGGCATGCATTTCCGAATCAAACTTTGACTCTAGCTTTGCCGACTATCTGGGTCCTTTTCTTTTGGGATAATGTCTTTTATGGTACCCTGGAACATTCTGTCATTGCAAACATACTGATTGCTCAAATGTTCATTTTCTGTTGCTAGGAGACTCATTTACATCAACAGCATCAATAACTTGTAGACCAAGTCAAGCAAGAAAGATAAACCATTGGTTCCCATCTCAGCTTTACATTATAATTCCTCGGTATTGGCATGATGGCTTGGGGGACAGGATCTTACCTGTCTAGGGGTGTACTTGCACAGTGGTTTTCAAAATTAGAAAATTATACATACACACACACACGCACCACATACATATGTAAACATACACACACACACTGGATCCCACATTTTTTTTCTTTGAGAAATCAGTACCAGGTTTGCTCTTCTGACAACAACTGTCTGAAGCTCCATACAGGTTTGTACCAGGTGCTTTTGTGTGTCAACTTGACATAAGCTAGAGTCATCAGAGGAAGGAGCCTTAGCTGAGGAAATGACTCCATGAAATACAGCTGTAAGGCTTTTACTCATTTGGTGATCAATAGAGGAAGCCCAACCCATGGTGGGCAGTTCCATCCCAGGGCTGGTGGTCCTGGGTTCTATAAGAAGGTGGTCTGAGTGAGCCATGGGAAGCAAGGCAGTAATCAGCACTCCTTCATGGCCTCTGCATCAGCTCCTGCTCTAGGTTCCTGTTTGAGTTCTTTCCTGATTCCCTTCAGTGATGAACAGCAATGCTGAAGTGTAAGCCTAATAAACCCTTTTCTCCCCAACTTGCTCTTTGGTCACGATGTTTTCTCGCAGCAGTAGAAACTCTAACTAAGACAAGGTCACTCACTTTATATCGTCTCTTATGTTCTACCGTTTGCTGGAGTCCCCTCCGCTCCTTACACTCATCCGTCCATCTCATCAGCGTTAGCTCCTTGACCTCTGCAGGTATGTGGATGTGTGGCCCTTTCATACAGGCCTTTGCATTTCCTCCCAGAACTGCTTCAAAGTGCCTCCTCCACTTGTTCCCAGGCTGATCCTTGCCATCTGAGGGGCTGCCATAATTGGCCATGAGTCCTAATACATGTACTTACTTCAAGGGCTCACTGGCTGCTGCAGAGTAAAGGCTCAAGCTGGTGATATTTGCAAAAATTATATGCACTTAATTACCTTTTTAGAACTGGGAAAGAAGCTTTGTTTGTATTCATCTTTCCCCCGAGCTTTCCATTTTGACAAATGAAGACTATTCAAGAATTTTAACACCATCCCATAGAGTTTTGATGGCAGAGGGGCAAACTGTCTGGTTAGGAGGCTATCTGGTTCCACACGTCTCTTTTAACTCACTGGCTCAATGTTGACCATCCCAACCTCCTGTCCACGCGTAGCAGTTAGATTGGGGGTCGTGTAGGGTGGAGATCATGATTGTGCGTAAAATCATGACCCAGGCCATCAACTCAATTTGTTTTATTTTTCACCCTGACCCTCGATTACGAGCTTTGATCATTACTCTCTCCAAGCTCAGAGCCAAGGTGATCTGGAAGAGGAAGGCAAGAACCTCACTACCTGGGACACCGTATTGACAGCTGCAATAAAAGCTTTGCTAAACTCAACAGTTTGAGATTTTAATTTAGCCACGACCTTCTCACTACCTCATGCCCCACAGTAGCCCAGAGCTGGAGACTGCCAATGTACTCTTTGCACATTGAGTTCAAAGGCAATGTAAGGTACTTGGCTTGATTGGCACTTTAAAATGCTTTCCGAGAAGGCCCACTCTCAAGATTAAAGGAGTTCTCCATTGAACAGAATAGAAAATGTCTTGTTTCTAGAGAGTGCGGAATTTCTCCTTAAGTGTGTGTTCAGTCAACACGAATATCAGTGACTGCGAAAGTCCCCGACAGTTGGAGGCTCTGAAGTGCATTCTTGGGGCTAGGAGAGCCTTTCTTTTACTGAAGAGCATCAGAAGATTGGGAAATGGTTTTCTTGGTAAAAAGTGAAGAGATGGGACCCCTTCTCCCCAACACCAGAATTTAAACACTCCTCCCAGCTTCAAAGTAGAGACCTAATGACACTCTACAGAGTGCTAACGGAGAGGACGCTTATGCCACACACGAGGCCGAAACCTAACATCTTGTCCAGAGCTAAGGCTAGAGCAGACGAGAGCCAGAGCATGCGGCATTTGCGATACAGACTCATTGGCACTGAAGAACCGACAGACACGCAGCGCAACGGCCTCCTTGCTACTTCCTACAGTAAACAATAGTAATCATTTCAAATGTATTTATCGATCTGGTCTAATTTCTCTTTGCACCTTGTGAGATAGTTGTAATTTCTGTTTTATACACCCAAACACTAATAGTCGGGGAAGTGAGTCACTTCTCAGTGGCTCACAGGACAGAAGAGGCAAGGTGAGGGCTGAGGCTCAGCTCCTTGCATGTTGAATCCAAGAAAATTCAGAGATCCATGTCTCTATGTCAACATCGGAACCACATGGCCCGGCAGCAGAGTCATAAAGCCGTTTCCTCGAGATTTCTTGATAGACAACTTATTTCACTGATGAGTCAGTAATTCCGATGGAGAGGAAGGAGAGGCTGCTTCCAAAATTTCTTTTGGTTAAGTAGTACGAGTGCTAAAAATTTTCTTTAAGAAATGTTTATTTAAATGTGGAATGAAACTAAAATCACTTAATTCGTTCTTAAGAACACTACCCTTTCATTTTGTATTTCAATTTCCTTTTAACAAAATAAGTGCAACTGTGGATAGTTTAAAGAAATAAGATAGGATAAACGCACTAAAGAAATAAGATAGGATAAACGCACTAAAGGAATAAGATAGGATAAACGCACTAAAGAAATAAGATAGGATAAACGCACTACAGAAATAAGATAGGATAAACGCACTAAAGAAATAAGATAGGATAAACGCACTAAAGGAATAAGATAGGATAAACGCACTAAAGAAATAAGATAGGATAAACGCACTACAGAAATAAGATAGGATAAACGCACTAATCTACTAAGCTCTAAGTATAAAGATGGACTTGGTTATATGGCAAAAATCGTTTGCAACGAATGACAATTCTCCAAAGTTCTAGCTAGTCAAGTACAGCAGATAGATGGCTAAGGAATCCCAACATTCTTTTCTTCTCCAGGGACACACACACACAGTGTTGAAAAGCCACCTAAGTTGACTTCCGCAAGTAAAAATCTGAAATTGTGCTTGCGAAGAAGAATGCTGTGTGGCTCTCATCCCTAAAATGATCTTCTACTTCAGGACTGGAGAGAAAGTCCTGTCTTTGGATTCCATGTTTCCCCAGCCCTGGTAACTGCCAACTCCGGCAGATTTAGCAGAGTTGGGTGTTCTCATCTCTCTCCCCCTCCTCTCTCCCTTTGTGTCTGATGTCGGTCTCACGTTACTTTGACACTTGAGCCAGGCTCAGGGCTTTTTGGTCACAGTGCTTCTAGGAGCCTTGGATTTTAAAATATATCTTCATTTGTTCTTTGAGTTTCATGTATATAGACATGTATTTTGATCATATTTCCTCTAATCTCCTCCTCCAACTCCTTCCAGATATCTGTACCTCCAAAGTTCATCTCCTTTCCATCTTCTAGAACTCACTGAGCCCGGTTAGTGCCATCTGTATGTGCAGAGCCACATGAGGCTTGCGAATCTTGTGACTGAGTCCACTTTCCAAGTCCACCTTCACCCTCCTTGAGGATAAAGGGCCAATGCCCATGCAGACACCAAGCTCTTGGGAAGCTGCCTCGTAGGTGATTTCCTCCTCCCGTGTAGTCTCTTGCCTTTACTTTTATATCTGTGAAGTTCTCACCCCTGCTCTCTGCCTGGGCTGTTTCCCTCCTCCTACCTCGCCTGATGCCGGCTCTCCCTGCTGAAGTCTTGTTTCTGCCCCAAACGCTCCCTCCTGACCTTCTTTTTGAAGCCTAGCCTCACTTT
Organism: Microtus oregoni; assembly: GCF_018167655.1. Taxonomy (NCBI): domain Eukaryota; kingdom Metazoa; phylum Chordata; class Mammalia; order Rodentia; family Cricetidae; genus Microtus; species Microtus oregoni. The sequence continues at coordinate 24,881,172 of NW_024543088.1, forward strand.
TGAAGCTAGTTGCTTTTCTCACCCCAATGTTCCTGACCCCTTCTTAAAACAAAGTGCATCACGCTTCTTGTGATTTTCTTTCTTGAGTGCGAGGGTTCTGGAGAAGGCTGGCACTGTGGTTCACACTGAATAAAGGATATACTGAAGTCTTAACTCTCCTCGTGGTGAATGAGTCCTTATTGAAGCCCTAACTCTCCGCATGATGAATGAAACCTTATTTGGAAACAGGATCTTGGAGACGTGAAGATGAGACTGAGATTAGGGTGGGTCCAATTCAATGACTGGTAACATTAGAAGGGGTAGGATATTTGGACAGAGAGTTAGAGGCACACAGGAAGTGTGCCATGTAATAATCAAGGAAGAACACCGGAAGGATGCTCCTACATGCCAGGGACTACCAAGGAGTTCTGGTAACTAGCAGAAGGAGAGAGTCAAGAGATGAATATTTTTTAGGGGATAAAGTAACTTCTCAGGCGATACCTCGATCTCAGATTTCAGAGAATAAATCCCTGGTACTTCAAGTCACCGACAGGTGGCGATTTTGACAAGAGTCCAAGGACACAAGCTGTAGTTGGTTAGATCTCTCTGTGTGCATGCAGACTGAAGGGGTCCAGGAAGAAGAGGCTGTCATAGTCCATCCTCCCCACCCTAGAATGATATTCGCTATCACAGAAGACTAATGGGAACCTAACACATTTTGGCTGAATGGAGAACACGCCACCTTTCCTGTTGAATTCAGTAGGCTCCAAAGAAGGTGAGCCATTCTGAGCTGGAAATGATTACATGAGTGGGTGCAGTGAGCAGCGTAGCCCCCAAACTGTAAACTGTATACATCAAAGAGGGCAGTGAATGTGGGAGAGAGGGCGTCAGAAGCTTTCTAGATGGATTCTAAGAGAAAATCCAAGTCAAAAATATGGGGCCAGAACAGGGGTTGGTCAGGGAGGTTGTGCTTAGGACACGATGGTAGTCCTTTGAAACAGTAGGTGATGGTTAGGCCACATGAGGAGATGCCATAGTAGCTGAGGAGAAGAGGATGAGGGCAGGTGTGTCAGGAAGGTAAGAGACACAGAGCTTGCCAACAAGAAGGTGGCACCAGTGCTTAGGGAGAAGGAATCGTATGTACAAAGCAAGAGAGCTTAAGGGCCTCTGAAATGGAATGTGGGTTCTGGCAGGAGACTCTTGGTGCCATGACACCAGGATAACAACCATGCATCCAGGAGACAAATGGGCAGCTTTAGGGGGAGCTGAGTGGGAGAGCAGCAGGATGTGTTGAAGGGACAACTTAGAGCTGCTGGAAGTTAAGCAGGACAAGATGTGGTGAAAGGTCTTGGCCAGGACACCCCAGGCAGATCTGGTGTGTTGGGAGGACACTCCCATCTGGTGTGGCTTGATGGTGCCGTGAATACACCCCTGTACTGAGGGGGTGCCGTGAACGCACCCCTGGACTGAGGGGGTGCCGTGGACATACCCTTGGACTGAGGGGGTGCCATGGACACACCCCTGGACTGAGGTGGTGCCATGGATGCACCCCTGGGCTGAGAAGGGAATGATGTGTTTTTCAACACAGATGAATCAAGAATTGTGCTTTGCGAATGCTTGCAAGAGATTCTGCAACTTTTCTCGGTATCTCATGTCAGGCTTTGGTGTGGCTCTAGACCAAAAGTTTTGTCTTCTCACCTCAAATAACAAGGCCTCCTTCTGCTCTCCCCCATTGTCTCTTGAGCTGAGCTAAGAGGTTCCTGTTGTGAGTCCTTTCCTTGAAGCCCATTCCCAAAGCTCCCGTTTGCTCTCTCTAGGGAAATGAGTGTGGTTTACTTATGGTTTTCGCACAGTCCATTAGTTGGCTCTGTGGTTTCTCTGGGCTCTTTTTTGGCTGTTTCTTTTCTTGTCTGGCCGCACTATCAAACTGGGCACGTGGAGTCATAGAAGAGTGGTTAGACGTAGGAGGCTGTGAAGTCAGACAGGCCTAATGTTGATGCATGACACCCTCACTCTACTCCCCTTGACTCATAGGTATCGGACATCTTCCCTGTCCCCCTTGACTAGTGGGTCTTGGTAACCTTCCCCTATCCCCCTTGACTAGTGGGTCTTGGTAACCTTCCCCTATCCCCCTTGACTAGTGGGTCTTGGTAACCTTCCCCTATCCCCCTTGACTAGTGGGTCTTGGTAACCTTACCCTATTTCCCATGGCCAGCAGATCTTGGGCCCCTTCCCCTATTCCCTGTGACTCGTAGATCTTGGTAACCTTCCCCTATAATATGGTACTTCTTCTGACCTTCAGATTTCTCTGTAAAATGAGCTGACATCTGTCTTACACTTGGACGACCATGTCTGTTAAGGCGATGTGTTTCAGCGTCCTCCCAGGTGACGGCTACCAAAGGGCCCAGCAGACCACCTTCTGAGTACTCACTGCGTGCTCTCATGGCCACGCATGCTCAAACACTTGACCACTATGCAGTTTGGAGAGCCACCCAATGAATAAACAGAAACGGGTCCTACTGAGACAGAGCAAAACCACACAGAGGGCCCAGAACTGAGAGAATTAAGGTCTTTTCAGCTTCTATTTATCCTCCACAGAAGAAGAGCTGCACAGCGTGCCAAAGAATGACTTAAATTGCAATGGGACCTGACTATTTCTAAAGCTCTCATATCGACTCAACAAAACAATTGTGATTTTTTAATTGAAAAATATTAATCAAATCCCCACTATGGATAAACTTACTCTGATCAGCTGCTTTCCATAATTCTCCTTTCACAGCCTATAAATGCTTCTGAGATAACGTTTATTGCTACTGTAACAATGTCATAATGTTTAAGATCAGTATATATGGTGTGGTTCAAGGAAATAAAACACCAGAGGGAAAATGCTGAGAGGAAGTAGATGTTAGGAGCATCGGATTTCCTGGGATGGGGGTGGCATGATTTATTTTCTACAGTGGCCTTGCATGGCTTGTCCAAAGAAAACTATTTAGAAAGTAGTCCATTCAGCTTTATAAAGACAGGTACCACGGGACTTCCATGAGCTGCCAAAATGTACCAGCATGCTGCAAGTGTGTTTGCGCAATGCTTCTTTTCTTTCCCTTTAGCTTGTGTTTGCTTCCCAAACAATTCGCACTCATAACCTGATGTACTATATAAACCACAGATGCGTATGCTGAAAATCGGCTGGTATTTTGTTGAAGACGGTTTTAAGTCTAGATAGAACACGTGCCGGATGTTTCCAGCCTGATGACTCACCGTATGGCCACCAGCTAGGTAGTTATCCCTCCAGCTCAGAGAATCATGGCTCTGAAGTCAGCTAATATGACCTTCACCTGCTGCAGGGTCTACCTTGGTGGTGTGAGTCGTTCTAAAAGGATCCCCGACTGTTGCTGTGCCATGGTGAGCACTCAACGCATTTCCCTATTGAGCTCCCAGAATGCACCCCTAAGGTCGCAGACTTGCATGGGGCAGAACCATGCGGAAAGCGGTAGTGCTCTAACCCCAGAACTGTGGCTATGTTAGGGTGCATGGCAAAGAGGACCAAGACTTCTGACTGGATACAAGTTGCCAGTCTGTTGATCTTACAAGGGGGGAGACTGGGAGCTTTGAATGGCTCCCTGCATCTCAGGGTCCTTGTCATGGAGAAGAACAAGGAAGGCCACCAGAGGGATGTAGTTAGAAAAAGACCCATTGGACCACGGCTGGCTTGAAAGATGGAGGAAGCCTAAGAGCTTCATTTCCTTTACAAATTACCCACGGGAGTAAGAATAAAAGTAGAAAACACCACAATCAATTTCATGTGGGCCTTTCCCAGATTCCAAATATTTGAAAACAATATTTTACATATGTGGGGGGGAGGAAACAGGAGCAGACAGTTTGGCCCACTGAGTACCTCTCTCGAGATACCGAAAGCCCAATTAAGGGCACGGGACTCTAACTGCCAGGAACTTGAACTCATGTTTGTGGCTGTTAAAGCCAAACATCTAGACTGCAATTTGGGGTCCTCATGGGGTTCTTTAATGAACGACTTGGAATGGTTTCATTTTCAGGTAAGGGAGTTTAATATGTAAGCAGTATACATGTTGGGCATGCCACAGCAATCACGAGAGGCGGCCCCTGCACTTTCAAACTTGCATGCATGAAACATGCTAGTCTGCGCTGTGCTCCCAGACAATATCAGTGTTCAGCCCAGGTTGGGGAGGAGGGGAGGTGGAGGAGGGAGTGAGGAGAGCACACATCACAGCAACCACGAGAACAGGCACACTTCCAGCATCCGACTGCCTGGGCCACCTGCCTCTCCACCAGCTGTGTTCTCCGTGACCTCGGCTGGGGCTGAGGAGCACTACGTATTCCAGGAGCACCTGGCATCTGTCCTGCACCCTCCCCTCACTCTCTCCCACCACCCTGTCAGCTGGGAGTTCTTGACCCCCTCACATTTTAACCCAGCCTTCAGCTTTTAGCCTTAGAACCTCGGCTATTCAGACCCCAAACTCCACTCCGTGGTGCCAGTGGAAGGAATTTCCTCCACGGGTGTCCACAGGAGAACTCAAATCCCGCTCTGTCCAACCCTGCTTAATTAAGACTACCTTTCCCAGTGGTCAGATTTTATACAACTTTCCATATTCCCCAACTTCTCAGTTTCAGGATACTGTCTATATAACAAAGATGGCGCAAAAAAAATGTTTTGCTTGGTACTCCATCAAATATACATCCATTGTCAGCACTTATAGGTGATTTACGACAGTGCTTAGCCCGCATGCTTGTCGATCAGTCATATCCAACAGCAAATATTGTTGAACTCGAACTATGCACCACAGATGTACTTCTCCACTGCTTCTAGCAACCTTGCTAGACTTTCAAGGGAGGAAGCAAAGGATTAAAGAGATTAACTTACTCACCCAAGGTCACACAGCCAATAAGCGTCAGAGCCAAATTTTGATGCCAGCTTGGGCTAAGCCCTGTTGCCTCTTTCTATAAATATCTACTAGGCACTTAGTTCTTTGCAATGTATGTTCTAACCTTTGAAAGATTCCAACTACATTAAGGTTTCTGGGGAACCCCTCATCAGTATCTTGGTCCTGGCTCCAGGGAAGCTGACACTCTAGAGTCCGCTAACTGCTCAAGGGCTTTGAAGAAAGGTGATCAGGTACTGGCCGTGCTGGCGTGAGCCCTTTGAAGAGCCTGACAGGAAATAACTCTCGGCTTCAGTCTCAGTTGCTGAGGGACACGCTCAAGTGGAAGACACTCAACAGGTTTATATGACACATTCCTCCAGCGCTCCCTGTTCCCAAGTAATAAAATACTCCCCAGAGAGACTCTTTCTGGATGCTCACCGATGGTGGCGTCGGGTGCCTTTATGAATTAGATTTCAGATACACAAAACTTCACAGACACAGTCTGGAAACTGTGAGGACGGTGGTTGGTACTCAGAAGACCTAGGTCAGGTCCTTTTCTCCTCTGTGAACACTGACCATGACCCCTCTAAAAATTTGAGACTCCGTCTCCTCCTGAGTTCAAACCTTCTTTGCTCTCTCTTTTACCTCTTTTGCAAACTGTCTACTCCGTGATCTGGACAAATGTGCCTGTTAATGAATTCACCTCTTGCCATGGCCACCTCATAGGTATGATATCTGTGCAGTCATTCCAGGCCCGGTGCGTAGGAGGGCTTTTTGGCTTAGTTTACTGCTTGCTCACAAACTTAAGAGATGTTTCAACAAGGGACTGTGTTTTAATTTGCCCAGGGTCATACAAATCCCATAGCCAGTCTTGCTCCTTGCTGTGGACAGTGGAATAAGGAGAAGACTTAGGTTGTACAAGATAAAAAGGGGTGATACTCCTTTCCTAAGTCAACAAGAATGGGAGCAAGTGCGCTCCTCATGTTGTATGTTATAAAGAACACGCACCTAGGCGGAGGCCTTGGGAGCACTGGAACACTCATCTATACGAATGAGCCCTAGGAGAGACAGAGGGGCTTGCACGCTGGAGTTTAGAGGTAGCTTAGAAATCAAATCAAGCTCACTGATTAAAAGATAGTCTACTGCTTTCTTCCAGGCTGTTTCCTCGTCCCACATAGTCACGATTCAAGAATGCCAAGACTTATGTTGTAAGGTCGTCTTGAGAGTTAAATAGTTTAATTATTATAAAATATTTAGTTAACTGCTTGGCATCTAATAGGATCTCAAAGTGAATTACAGTTCTTAGTTTGGTTATCTTAGTTTTGGGGTCCATACTCAAACTACAGCTTGCTTATGGCTGGGCTTTGAAGAGTCACGTTAAACTGTTCTAATAAGCTGACTGCTGCCTGTATTTCCAATGGGTTACTAAATGTAAATTCCTTTTGTATAAAAACAATTTCATAAAAGAATTTGAGGATTATTTCCCATTTTTTCCTTTTATTTTACAGAACCCTGGCTTTTCTGGAACTCATATAACAGGCAGGCTTCAAACTCACAGAGACCCACATGCCTTTGCCTCCCCAGTGTGGGATTAAAGGCGTGCACCACCATCCCTGGCTAGAGTATGCATTTCTTAAAGGCAGTGACCATGTCTCACTTACACCTGAGTGATTTCTAACAGATTAGAATTTCAGTAGAGTTAAAACTCTGCATCCTTTATACTGACAGAGATGGTAATTTTCATAACATTGCTAAATCAGGAACAAAGAGTTAACGTGTCAATAACTAGGTGGTAGAAGGGGCCTAACTTAGCTGAGGTACCACCTCATACCACCACCTCCTTTTCTCCCATTAACGAAGTTATCCCACTGGAGAGAACACTTGGCTTCTTAAAACTACTACTTCCCCTGGCAACAGCCAGTATAGCGAGATCACCGGGGGAAGAATTAAGAAACCCCAATAATTGAGTCATAATTTGATGCCTCTTAGGATTCACAGGCCTTGGAATGCCACACACACACAGACACAGACACACACACACACACTGACACACACACACAGACACACACAGACACAGACACACACAGATACACACACAGACACACAGATACACACACACACACACACACACACACACACACACACACACACACTATTTTTGGTACAACTTCATGTTCTCAGAACCGCTGTGGCCTTTGGAGCCCTGGGTTGAGAATTAACTAGAACAGCCCCCAAGCAGACCAGCAATGTGCAAGTTCAGGTTTCCTCAGTAAGTCCAGCCCTGACTAGCCCGTTCATGTTGAAAACAAAACAAAACAAACAGACCAATTACAACTCCCTATATTTAGCCTTAAGGTTATCCCAGAGGGGCCAGTCTTAGGCTTTAATGCTAAAGGCTTACAGCCAAGCAGCAACCACTCTCTGAAGAACTCAAGTTCAGCCCAGTAAAAAGAAGCTTTGGTTGATAATATCGTTTACATTCGCAAATCCTGGGTATCAGGCTTTTTTTTCTATCCCTTGTGGCCCTTCCTAAGTTTAGCTGCTGGTGTAATGGGAGTAACCATGGCAACAACCACCTGCCTATTTAAAACCATCCCCAATGCTAAATAAGGAAGCCTGGAGAAAATGGCTGCTTGCCTGCCTCTGGGTGGACAAATTGAATACTCCTGGGTGTTTTCAATACGGGCAAGCAAGCAAGAAGGAAGCAGCATGGACCCAAAGTTCCTCAGAGGAAATGGCTGGGGACTTTGTAAAACAGGGGCTCCCTCTGAACAACTTCATTTCTCCAGCAAGTACGCAGGCTTAAATTCAAATCCATAAACCTGTCATCTCTGCCAGGTAAAACATGAGGCTTGAGCCCCACCAAATCTAGGAGTTGTCCTGAAAAGGGGATTTGGGAAGGAAGAAGAGAGAAAATTCTATAGGTCATGATGAGTTCCTCCATACTTGACACTTGGGTGCACGTTATGACCCCCCTAACCCCCCGCCATGACTGATCTTTCTAATTGGACTTAATAATTTTATTTTGACAGAGCACACATGTTGCTTGGTCTCAGTTTTGGGGATGAGGATAAAGTTTGTCTTCTACTTCCTCATTCTCTAACAGGGACAGACACCTTCCTTTCAGCGGCACCGAGGGCTGCTTCTTCCCCAGCACACTGGGCTCTCACTCTCGAGCTTCCCTTCCATCTCTTTCCAACTCTGGGGATTGCCCTTCTCTTTTTACCAAGTTGTAAAAACCAATCTGGATTTCTTTAACCTGGGCGGGGCATCTTTGTCCCTGGGAAATCCTCCATGCCCAGCTCTCTGCTCTTGCCTTTGGGTTCTCTTAGGCCACCTCTGCTCACAGCACTCCCCGCACACAGGTATGCGTGCTTGCTTTCCAGCCGGTTTCCAGCAGGGGGCGGTGAGCTATGGGCCGTCTGTTCCAGACCCCTAGATACATGGTGCGTGGGCAGCAGCATATCTTCAAAGGATGTTGCTAGTGAGTGAGTCAGTGAAAGAATGGATGAGTGGATGAGCAGAAGCCATGGCTTTCACAGGCGTACGGCATTTTCCAGACACATCCATGGAGTACTTGTATGTGTGTAAAGTACGTGTGTAAAGAAGACCTTGAAAGTCTGTAGGACAGGCAGGAGTGATTTTCAAAAGCTGTCTCGAGGCTGCCATTCTGCTGGGATGAGCATCTGCCTTTCTGGGAGAAGAGAGGGGATGGGTTTGACTCCTTTTGGAGAGGAAGAACAAGAGGATGAGGATGAGACCAATACGGTTTATGTGGGAAAGAAGAGGCGGTCTCCTGCCAAGAGGTCCAAATCAGAGTCCTCTTCTGAATTGGCCATAGCACACTTCCCTACAGCCCATGTGGGTTATCAAGAGGGGGCCATCCGTTCACGAATGACTGCCACGTCTACACGGAAAGACTACGCTCGGCCCCGGTCGCGTCTGAAACGAATCAGTAACCATGACAACATGCCAGCCCGGGTCCTTAGATACAGGGGAATGTGGAGAGGTGGACAGACAACATCTTAGAACATCAAGAAACAAATGAGCTGAGACAGAAGTTTTGTCCTGTGTGACCAGATCCCCGAGATGGAACACAATGAAAAAGCCCCCAAAGTAGTTACCCTCAAAAAGGCCACCCACCACCTACATCCTGTCCAACCCAGAAGTAGAGCTTGGGGCCACCTCTGAAAAAGACTTGAAGGATAAGAGAAGCTTAAAAATGGGCATGTAAACTGACCTAGCGTGAGGAATCTGGACTCTCAGAAATTCGCAGCCTCGCTGAGGGAGAGAAAGGATCCCTCTGGCACCTACACCAGCCCCTTACACCTGTGCCTACTCCACAGGCAGGTTCAGAGCGCCATCTCAGCCTGGACCAGGTCTTGTCAGTTTCAGCCACAATAGCAACGACCACAAGCTTTGGGCATAACAGAACTTGGGTTTTGTGCCTGGCATCTTTTCTTCTCTTCAATAGATTTGTATTTGGCTTAAAAAAATATCTTAAAGTTTGCCCACTTTTCCAGTGTAAATAGGACTCTTAAATGTACATAGTTTAATAAAATACATATAACAGTTTAAGAATAGTGATTGTGTCCTCGAACAGGGGTGACGAAGGCTGAGGGAAGGGGTGGTATTGCCAGTTTGTGACTGGGGCTGGGAGCACGTGTCTGTACTGAGCTGTGGACCCTGGGTCTAAGTGAGACAGAATGAAACCTTGAAGAAGTCCCGCTGCTGTCTGGTTCCCAGTTTGACATTACTTCGTTGTGTCCAGACTCTCCCTGGTGAAGCTCCCAGGCTGTAGAGCCAGGAGCTGGGCTGTAAGTGGATGTCCTCAAGCAACACTATTAACTTCTGCTTTGAGTAGAATTCTGTGGGCTAAATACATGGCCAACCCTTTATGCTCAAAGATCAAGTCCAAATTATTAGCCCCCTGTTCCCCATCTGCCTGAGGCTAGGCCTGGAATCCAATCATGATCTTGAAATAGTACAACAGAGGATGGAGTTGGATGGGCTTTGCCAGGAAGAGAGAGAAAAGAGAAGTGGTCAGCTCCGCGGTGATTATATGCCAGTCACATCTTGGTTCTGGTAAATTCCATTCGCTTTGCAAGACAGGTTTGGGTTCGCTTGCAACTCATCTGGTTTTCCCTTTTCTTTCATGTTTGAAACTAATCTCCAGGCATGCCAGTGCCCATTCGAGGCCACCGGGTGCCCTTCGGGGTTACTGCCTCGTTGCTGCCCTCTGCTGTCCTGGAGGGAGGCTGGCACCTCCCCGGATCTGAGACCCCAGCAGAACCCTTTTCTCCCCAAGCCCGGGCTGCTGCGGGAAGCTGGGCTTTTGGGGAAAACCTCTGAGTCCCTGGTGGGGTTCTAGGTGGCCAAGGGCATGCTCCTTGCCACCCATGCCGTCCCCAGACGCCTCCCCCTGCTCCGTTCCTACGGGAGGGGATTGGCAGCCAGGCCGCGGTAGGTTTCAGACATTTTTTTCTTCTTAGGAATGGAAACCCTTCTTCCGGCAACGTGGCAGCAAAGCTAAGTCCCCGGGCGACCCAGGCCAAGGACATTTCCGTGGTAGCAGGTGGGAGGCTGCGCTGGCTGGCAGTGCCGGGCGGGCGGGGTGCCCACTGCAGCAGCTAGCAAGCTCGCTTACCTGCTGTTGAATTTTTCAGGGTGTTTCTCTCTCATCATGTGGAATCTGTGGGCAATGGAAGCATCCTGGAAAAAAAAGAAAAGAAGGCAGAAGCCTAGTTAGTGGTTGTAGCCACGAGGTATGATGGGAAGGGACACATATGGGCTCCTGGAATGCCCACATTCTGGAGACTTCCAGGTCTCAGCTGCTCAGCACCATGGTTCAAGGGGAAGCTAGTGCCACCCCTCAGTTCTTTCAGAGCCTAGCTTCGTTGCCTCAGGGCCCTGTCAATTATCTCTGTACCTCAGGCCCTGCGAGCAGCCACAGTTCAGCCTGAGACCCTAGCTCTTTGGAGACCGAGGCAAGAGCAGACTCTGGAATGAAGGGAAAGCCACGCCCCTTCTAGGACAGTGAGGGGCTCTGCTCAGGGGAAGCCAGGAGCCCGTGGCACAAAATAGGGAATATTTCGACTCATGAGAAGTTAACAAAAATAGTACGTTTCTCATGTTCCATTCAACCAGCTACCAGCAATGATAACATCTTACATAACATAGCACCTGTCAAAATCTCAAGCTGATGTTGCTGGAGGCCATTATGTATTAACCCTTTGCAGTCTATGTCTCAAGTTTAGCTGATAATAAAAGGGTATTATATTAAACTTCTAGCTTCTTCTTGTTAGTCATTCTGGCCACAGGACTGGTTCCAAAGCCATAAATTAATTCCTTCCTTACCCTTCCCTGTCCTCCCTCTCCCTTTGGCTACAGGCCTGGCTTCCTGTACCTCAGAACCCACCATGAGGCTCCCTCGACACTGTTTCTGGGTGTTTCATGTTCAGTTTGGAACCTCTTAGCCCTGAGGTTCTGCTCCCGGCACAGCCATCCTGTTAGTGTTTATGCTTGTGACTTGGGGGGGGGGGGGGGGTGTCATCATGATCTGTAGTCCAGAGCCGGAACCAAAGCTGAACTCAATTCTTCAAACCTAGCCTTCCACACTTCTTACCAAGCCCATTTCCAGCAGAAGAGTGTGATCTATCCTCCCCTCATCACCCAGTCCCCACCTAACACTGTGGGGCAGTTACTGAATACTGGAAATGAATTGGCTGGTTGGAGAGGGTACAGTCCAGCAACACTGAGCTGATTTAGATTTGCTTAGCAGCAACGGTGAAACACAGAAATCTCTGGGCATGGTGGTACACACCTGTAGGCTGAGCATGTGGGAGACCAAGGCAGGAAGATCAAGGCTAGCCTGGACTACAAGGTTGGGACTGTATCGCAACAAACCAAAGCAACCCACCAAACATCCGACCAACCAAAACCCAATAAGTAACTAAAAATACATCTACTAGACTATGTGTCTGGAAGAGTCTTAAAATTCCATGGAGCAGATTTTTAGCTAATGTTTATTCATTCTCTCTCTCTCTTTCTTTCCTCCCTCCCTCCTTTCCTTTTTCTTTGTTTGCTTGTTCCTTCCTTTCTTCCTCATCAACACCACTCCCTTTTTCTTTCTGAGACAGGCTTTTACCATGTGATTCTAGTTGACCTGGAACTCACTATGTAGACCCTGTTGAGGTCAAACTCAGAGAGATCCTCCTGCCTCTGACTCCCTTGCACTGGGGTTAAAGGTGTGTGCCATCACGCTGGGAAAACCCTGCTTCCTGGTAAGAAAAGTACAACAGAGCAGTTTCCAGCGCTGACTTCACCTTGTTTTTAGCATCAGGAGAGACAAGTGCAGTCTCACTGAAGAAGCTTTTGGGGAGCATGCTACCACTAGGGACAAGAGTGATCTCATCCAGCAGTCCCTGTGTGAAATCTGGGGGCACAGGTCTAGAACATGGGACAACATTTCTTGGGAGTTTAATAGTTGATTTTTGCTACTGACTTATTCTTGTAGTTTTCAGACTCATCAAGAGCTGAAGGTCCAGGTCACGTTGGGGACACATGGTGGGAGGTGTCAAACTCAGGGAGGCCCTCTTCCACCGCGACCCACACAGCCTACTCAGCCTCTCTGGACAGCAGGTCTTTCTAGCTCAGATCATGCCCACTTCCCTGTTTGTCTCTAAGCAGGCTCTGTGGACACTCCTGATAAGATGTGACATTTGCCAAAGGATTTCCTAGAATTCCAGAAAGCATTCTGTGTTCCTGTGAAGGACTGGGTTTTCACCTGTCAGAAACAAAACAACTGCCAGGTAATGGTAGCGCACGTCTATAATCCCAGCACCTGGGAAGCAGAGACAGGCAGATATCTGTGAGTTCGAGGCCAGCCTGGTCTACAGAGCAAATTCCAAGGACAGGCTCCAAAGGTACACAGTGAAACCTTGTCTCAAAAAAACAAAAGAAAAGAAAAACAAACAAACAAGAAACAAAACAATCCCCCAAACAAAAACGAACAAAAGAACGACAACGACGAAACCCAAAGCAAACATTCATATATTGTGTGGCATGATTTGCATACCACTGCCATCACTCCTGGCACAGCTGGAACTGCCTCCTGGTTTTAATTCCTGGGATATTTGCAGATACTCTTCTCTCTGTTCTTATCACTGAAACGAGTCATTCTCTGTCCATCCAGTCCCAAATAATGACATGGAAACTTCTTATTAATTATGAAAGCTCAGTCTATAGCTTAGGTTTGTTCCTAACCAGCTCTTATAATTTAAATGAACCCATTTTATTAATTTTACTATGTAGATTACCTTTTATTTTTCTTTCATTCTGTATGTCTGACTCCCTCTTGTGTCTTGTTGGCATCTCCTCTGCACCTCGATCATCTCTTCCCACTTCCCCTCTCTGCCTGGAAGTCCTGCCTACACCTCCTGCCTAGCTATTGGCTCTTTAGCTCTTTCTGAAACCAGCCACAACAGTCTACAAATATCCCACAGCATATTGCCCTTGGTTTTTCCATTACTAAATTTTGTGTGGCTTCTTATTCCAAAGGCCAGCATTTACAATATCGTTAGCTCAGCCCATGACTCCTAATCTGACAGTGTAATCTCTTGACAAATATACGAAAGAGCAAGGGAGAGCTAAGCTGTCTCCTGAAAGACAGTGTAAAGACTCCAGGGGAAGGGGTCCATAGAAAGAATCGAGACTGGCGTTTACTCTGTTGAAGGCCTGCATGCTGAGCACTGACCGTGGCATGTGACATATTTATATTATGGGTTCAGAGACTTTCTTGATGACAATTATAGCAAAATCACACTTCCATTCTAGAGAGAGTGACAGGAATTGCAGGCCAGGGGAAGCCATGGTATTTCTGACAGTCGCCAGTCAGCGTGTGTTCTGTGTGGCGTGGGTGGAAGAAGAGATGAAGTATGGACAAGGGCTGTTCCTTCTGCAGCCAAAACCTCAAACATATGGTTGGATGAAGGATTTTGGCTCTCTCTCAAACATAAATTGCTGTCGTTTGGACTCTGATACATTAGAATGTCTAAGCCAGGTGCTGTTCAATAGAAATATAACATGTTTGTGACTTAAAAATTTCTAGAAGCCACACATAAAAGTAAAAAGGAACAGATGAAATTATCTTATGAATGTTTTAACTAATCCAATATACCTATTGTAAATTCTATCATTTCTATATATAATAAATAAATAATGATATTGATATATTTAATTTTTCTTTATATCTCAATTCTTCTGAAATACATGTTTTTTTTTTTTTTAACATTCACACACACCTTAAATTAGGCATTTCAGGTCCATAGTAGCCACGTGTGCCTTGTGCTTGCCATCCTGGACAGTGCAGGCCTAAATCACACTGGCAACTTCTGAAGACAGAGACGGGAAAGAGACCACAGGGCGGATTACTTTAAGTTTGGATTGTTTTTAAAATCTATGGCAGATTAGGGAGTGGAAAAGATGTGTCCAGCTTATCCAAGTCACATTTCTCAGTGAGTCACACACGTGTCAGATGAGAACTCAGCGCTGACAGAATCTGTCTTGTTGACACCCTCCCCAGTGGGTAGGAGGCTTGTCACTGTGGGACACGAGGCAGGTAAACACTAATAGCAGTCTATAAGGTAGAAAAATGGCGTATGGGCTGGTGGCTCTCTGGCATCCAAAATAGACTTCACTGAGTCAAGGGATTAGCTGCTCACCACTCTGGGAAGGCTCACTGAAAGCAGAGCCCGGGAGGAGTTCCGAGTTACACAAGATCCAGGAATTATTTCGTAGTCCCTAACTTCCTGTCACTGATACCTGGCCGTCCTGACCTTTCAGCGAATCCAAAAATAGCGAGCAGGGAGGAAGAGGCCGGAGAATCCAGAGGAAGTGATGTCCTGGATGACTGTGTTTAAGACCTCTTCCCAGGGGATGTCTGTGGCTAGAAGGATGATAAAACCAAAGAGCAAAATCTTCATTGATTTGGGCTCGTGTGTGGCTGTATGGCAGCTCTGAGTCGCAGTGACTCCCAGGCCAGGCCAGGCCAGGAGACTCTATCTTACTCAACCCTCTGTCTAGAAAAATGCGTTCTGTTTGCACTGGCAGCACTGCGTGGTGCCACAACCATCATCTTTATAGTTGCAAGGCAGCCGCCATTTGCTCGGTGGGCATCACAAGTCCTTCCGAGAGGCAAAGGCATTGCAGGCATCTCTTTGCCGGGGGAGTCGGATTCTATTTAAGCATCCTAAGGAGGTAGAACCTGCTTGGTTTACATACCCACTTCTCTCACAAAGTTTGGGAAGTCAAATAGGAAGCAAGACCTTCTGCAAATGTCAGCCCCAGGCTCAGCCGGGGTTGCACACTGGCAACTTATTTTCTCAGGATTTTCGCCTTCCAGCTTGTAAAGAGCGAGAACACATGCCCTGCAAACATTCTCTCAAGAGAAAAGCTCAGGGCACACCAATGAGATAAAAAGTCCCATCTCCTCGCTCATCCACAATATGACAATAAATATGCACAAGCGAAAGGTATATGAAAAGAACTATGAGAAAGGTATCCTTGGAATTGTGTAGGTCAGGTGGGTAAACATGGTGGCTGTTGAAGGTGATGGTTTTCTGTTTGTGCTTCCTTGGAGGGCAATTAGCCTCCTTCCTTTCTACCCCCCTCTCTCCTTGGTCCCCTCCCTCCTTCCCAACTGCTTCCCTTTTCTCCCTATTGCTCGCCTCCTCCTGAATGAAAGCATTAAAACCATGATTCCTGGCTCTTTCATTTACTGCCTGGGTATCTAGTTGAGGGAAAGATGTCTACAGGACAATTGTGTGGAGACAGACAGATCTTGGGGACTGTGTTCCTTCCAGCCAGAGCTTTATTAAGAACGGGAAGGTGTGTTGAAGGTTCTGAAGGTAGACATGCTTGTAACGTGCCAGCGGGAAGCTCCTGGGCAGCCTAACCCACCCCGCTGCTCAGCAATCAGTTCTGGCTGGCTGCTTTTATGGTGCCAGCGTTCCCTCGTCTCTCAAGCCCCTCTCTTTCAATTCTAATGTCTGTGTGCCAGATCCACTTCCTCTGTGCAATCTGCTCAGGGCTGTCCGGCCTCTCTGAGGCCTTGGTCAGGATCAGCAGCATCAGAATGCTTCCAGGGTTTTGTTCAAAACGCAGAATCACAGACCTTGCTGAGAGCCTCAGCGTCAAATGAGAAGTCAGAATCTGGTGCGGATTTCCACTAAGAAAAGGGGGTGCCGCGGAGCCATCTCCCACTGGGTTTGTAGACCTTCCCTCACTCCTATGGCTTGTAGCCCTGTGAAGATGGAGGGGGCTGGGCAGAGGCCACAGCTAAGGAGGCTCAAGAGCACGATATTCTGATCCCCAGCTTTGCTGCCCTCCAACTTGGACTCACACAGGTACAACTACCACAATCAGGCAATAAGATAATCGGGCTGGGTGTACCACAGGCACTCAATAAACACCAAGTCACACGATGGTCATGGCAGAAAAAAGACGTGAGGTTTGATAAAGCTGATGGTGGGATCCCATACTCTGGAACCCGACAGAGGCATGGGTACCTCTCTGTCTGGAGCTGAAGATATTTGGGAACAGGAGGAGAGGGACGTGAGTATAAGAAAGGTGTGTATGTGTGTGTGTGTGTGCGCACCTTCCCTGAAGGTGGCCCCGAAAGAGGGCTTGAGACAGTGTCCCTCTACCAGAAGTGGAAAATCTGGGGGATGGGGAGAGGCATAAGGCAGTGAGGAAGCAGGAACCCCTAGTGCAGCACCTCCACAGTCACGGCGCCTTATCCTGGACCCACAGTGCCTTGCCTGCCTCTGTCATAGCGAAGAGGGCTGGAGTAGGAGTGTGAAGGTGAAGGCAAAGCCTTCATTCAAGCCTGTTCCTTTTTTCAGAGAACAGAAGACACAGTGTTCTTCTGTGCATCAGTAGAATGAAAACAAACAACCAAGAAAGAACACTGCCAATGTGGCTGCTCTTCGATCCTGTCGTCACTGTGAGCGAGGATTAATATTTTTTAGTTTCAAAAGAGGCACAGGAAAAAGGGGGGTGGGTAACCCTCAGTCTGGTGCCAGCCGGTGGCCTGAGGGGTCTCATATGCACCTGATATTGTTCAGAACAATCCCAAAGACAGGGAGGCAGGAAGGAAGGATGCTTAGACCCAAGACTGATGGGAGATGGAGTGTGGGGGAGGATGGAGGTGGTAAGGGAGTAGATCCTTGGTCTATCTCTTTGAGAGTCCTAAGCCTTTCTGTGTAATCAGAGTGATGCTTACAGAGTGCTGTGAAGACTGGAATGAACAAGCCTGCCCCGGGAGAGAGCGTGCAGCTGGGGTCCAGTAAAGCTGCTTTCCTTTCTGTACCACCACCCCAAGCCCCAGCTCAGTTTAAGGACACTCCAGCTGGGGGGCTGGAGAGGTAGCTCAGTGGTAAAAAGCACTGGGTATCATTCCAGGGGTCCTGACTCCATCCCCTAGCACCTACATGCCGCTCACACCCATCTGTAACTGGTTTTAGAGGATCTGGTGCCCTCTTCTGCCCTCTGGTACAGATATACATGTAGACAAAATATCCATATACATAAAATACTTTAAAAAAAAAGACTACGCTCATCCTATGTCCCCAACAGCCTAGGAAGCAGTGCCTGCTCTGATCTAGAAGCTGACTTCAGTATGACAAACTGAGTTATACTAGCTGGGCTGGGGCCGGAGGATAGAAAGGGAACACAGACATCATTGTCTGTCTGTCTGCCCATCCGTCTGTGTGTGTGTATAAGAGTGTGTGTACACATGTGTGCATATGTGTCTGTATTTGTGCATGCAAGCACACACTTGCATATGGGAGGAAGGTGACGCAGGCACCCTAAAGCCGTCCCTCCAGTCTAATGCATGGAGGACGCTGATGGGCCGCGATGAGGGCTGTAGAAGCATTGTGGAGGAACAATGGCCTTCGCCTGAGCAGCAGCGGGAGGAGAACCCTCCTAGGGGTGTATGAAGCACTTGGAGAATGTGTAGTAGGACTGGGAGGAGGTGTGTGAGCAGGAGGCGAGGAGTCTGAGTGTTGTCTACTGAGCCTGGTGGCAGCATGTGGTCCCTTCTCAGGATCAGATGCTCCTCACACTCCCGAAAGGGGCTCTTCCTGGCCTCATTCCTTGGCATTTGTTTCCTTTAATTGTTTCATATTATCTGAAGGATAGATACATTTTAAGAAAAATCCCAGTCTTTTCTTCTGTTAAAAGTACAGAGGTAAGAATTTCTTCTACAGCCAAGGGATAGAATGGCTGTACTGTCGGGGTGGCCACAGCCATGTCAGATTTGAGGATGTTCAGACCCAATCAGGTCTAGGGACAAACAGAACAGACAAGAAGTAGGGGTCCAGGAGGGGTCAATGGACACGTTTTGGTCATACAGAAAAGCAACCAGTGACCAACTTACCACACCAATGGAGAAGTAGTTGTTCATGATGTTGTATGGGACCTGGTCTCCATTCTCCACCTCTTCTCTGGGTGTGACTTCGAGATACCAGCGATCCAGCATCACCAAGGGGCTCTGTTCAATCTCCTTCAGGATTTTCGTCAAGCTGCCCCCTTCGTAACCTATGGACAAGAGCATGGTGTGTACCACCAGAGCAGAGGCGAAGCTGTCCCTCAGGCAGGGCAAGTAACTCTTCAGGCGTTTGTGACTAGACTTCTGGGTGACTTGGGGCTGGAGACATGTGTGTTCGCTAAGCCAGGGAGAAGGGGCGGATAGCAGGGAGTAGTTAGCAGGAGTTTAGGGGTGAGTTGGAAGCCAGAGAGCAAGCACTGGAATAGGTGTTGACTAGAGGCAGGCCTGGCTCCGGAGCTAAAGCCAGCCCTTGAGAATGGGTGAGCTGATGCCATTTGCAGGATGTGGACAGACTAAGGGTTATCCTGTGGAGTGAAGGAAGATGGACTTAGGTATTATGCTTTTTCCATATGTGATGTTTACATAAATCACACTATCACCCATCCATCTCTCTATTATCTCTCCATCTATGTATCTATCTATACATCTGTATATCTACCTACCCCCACCCACCCACCCACCTGACATGAAGCAGGAAGTGGGCTATTGGGAGAGGGATGGGGTAATAGGATGTGGGAACAGGCGAAGGTATCGTCATCGATATTAAAGAACAGGATAATCATGCATGAGAAAGGCTTAACAAAACGTACTATTTTGTACAGGAAATACACCACTAGTTGGAAGAAAAGACAAAGGAAGGAGATAAAGGAGAGAAGGGGGGAGACTGGTCAGCTACAGGGCTGGGAGGTTGAGTGTGGAAGGTAGCAGATCCATCCCAAGACTGTTCTGGGTGGAAGATGGACAGTGTGGCGATAGGGTATACTGTTAAGATGACTCTCAGGTCTGACTTCCTCTGCTTTAGCCTCCACACAAGAACACAGGTGTTGACTGTCCTGGCTGTCCTGGTCTAGAATTGCTCCCTTAATTGATCAACCACCTGGAGTTATTGGTCTTCTGCCTGCTGGCTTCCCTCAGTGGAGCCGGGCTTTGTGTTCTGCCTCATGCCCAGCTCTATTAGCTGCTTCGTTTGCAAAGTCCTTGACCTTTGCTCTAAAAGCCACCACCTCTCTGTGTTCCATAGCCCCGGGGAGCCTGATAATCCAGATGTCCCTGGTATCTCCTGATTGGTGATGCAGTATTCCAGGCTGCATTCTGAATCCATGCATAAGGACAAGCATGTATAAGGAGGGGCTGGCTGAGATTAT
The DNA here is from genome assembly GCF_018167655.1 of Microtus oregoni. Classification (NCBI taxonomy): domain Eukaryota; kingdom Metazoa; phylum Chordata; class Mammalia; order Rodentia; family Cricetidae; genus Microtus; species Microtus oregoni. Next base: position 24,900,806 of record NW_024543088.1, read on the forward strand.
CTTTATCCTACAGTAGGCAGGTCCTGCTGGAGGAGGCAGGCTCTAAGCCGATGGCTTCAGGATTGTAGTCAATGCGAAGAGACCATGCAGGACCCCGGGACCTAGAGGAGGAGGGGGCTCCTGTTCCAGATCCAGCATGGAACGGCAGGATCATGGATCAGAAATGACCGTCAACTACCTTCTTGTGGACAGAGACCGGTAAAAGCTAAGTCTACCTGTCCCTGCACAGCATCCGTGAAAGCCTGAACGCTGGGCTCCAGTGTGACGTCAGAGGCGTGCATACTCACCTCCTCCCCAGCGGAGACATCGTGCAAGGTCATTCCCCGTTCCGAGAGGCAGGACGGCCACTGGTGGATGCTTTGTGAAGTTGGCCTTATCTGCAACCCACATGAAGGAACAGACATGCCACGTGACTAAGGTGGCTGCATTATCTTATAATCCCCACTGGTTGCTTGCCTTCCCCCACTGTAATCAGAGAATCCTTCCTGCAATGGAAAACACGCCCCTCACTGAGGCCATCCACAACGTTTGCCACACGCTAGCTGCTGCAAGTTTGCTGACGTTGTCAATCAATTCTTCCTATGGAGATAAATCGCTCGCCCTATAATTTGCACCCATTTATCCTAAACACGTCTCAATTCTGTTCTTCAAGGTGACAGTACACGCTGCAAAAACATCGGCTCGTGTGATTTTAACACTTGATGAGGACCAATATTTGTTTTCATTCATTGCCTATGGCAACCTAGCCAAGGAAGAGGTTTATGAAGGAAAAGCGATTCCAGAGCCTGGATCCAAACTCAGATCTCTGGCTTCAAGCCCATCCTGCTGCCCTCGGGGGCCAGGCAGGGCACAGTGAGAAGTGTGCCTGGCGGTAGGGAATGGTGGTGGTGGTGGGGTCTCTGGAAAACTGACAAAGCTCATTGAAAGCCACGTCTATTTTAAAGCTTAAGCAGCAACAGGGTGCTAAAGTAAGAAAGCCTGCAGGTGTTACCTGACACCCACACACCAGTTTATCATCTCGTGACTCCTGACGCTTCCCAGAATACAGATTCCCCCTCACCTCCCTTTATGGTTGCGCAGGAGCGTGGCCAGAACAGTCAGGGAGATGTCACTGTCAACCGGGCATTGGTCTGCCTGTAGTCTTCAGCATGGTGGCAGGGCAGGGAAATGGGAGGGGGAAGTACGGGTACCTGTGGGGTTTTAAGGGGGCATGCACACAGACCCTTGCCCTGTGAGGTATTCAACATATTAGCCATGGGTGGGGGTTAGGGAGGGCTACAGGGATCAGTGTGGAGAGCTTGAACTGGGACTTTCCTGGCAGAGTAGGGGTTCAGAGTCACTACCAGTGGCCTGCCCAGTGCCGGAAGAGGCTGATCTCAGGGCCGAGATTACCGCTGATGGGCTGAATGGAAATTGGAAAGATGCACTGAACTCTGATTGCTCCTGACATGTGACTGGAGTCTCCCGTCACCCGGAGGGCACCTGTTTCTTTCTGTCTGTCCCTTATCCTGAGGTTGCCACCTTGAGGTCACCCATCCTTCCAGCCCTGAGCCCAGAAATCTGCACGCCATCCCAGCTTTTCCTTTTTCCTCCACTCCATTCACCCACACAGCACTTCCTGTGAGCTGTCTCCGGAACAGATTTCCCAGCAACCTCTTCTCTCCATCCCCATGGAGACAGTGAGTGAGTGCAGGGCTGATTCCTCTCCTCTATACTGGTTCCAGAGTCTCCTTTTCTCTCTCTGCCTCCATGTCCACTCTCCTGGTATGTTCTCCACATTCTGCCCTGGAGGGCAATGCCTGGGCCCCAGATCCTCCACGTTAGGGCTCTCCTCTATCAGTGTTGCAGCTTCCTCAGCAGCCTACGCCTCAGGATCGAGGCTCTGCCTTTCTTCCTAGCCTTCACCTTCTGCTCGCTCGGCTTCCCACCCTGCCACGAAACCTCCCTGAACTTTTCTCAGACCTAACACTCCTGCTTCTCAGCACAAAAGTCACCTCCTGTCACCTGGGTCTGCACTTGGTGACTCCTAGAGCATCGGGGGTGGTGATTGTTATCATATTCTCATGTAACTGTTCACTTGTTTGTCCCCTGAATGGCCGATAACTTCATTTGCCCTGGCATCTCCACTTGGGTCCACTGAGTCCTGCCATATGGCAGACGCGGTGGGAGGTGGCCCTGGCCAGGCTCTCATGGTGCCCACAGTCTGTGGTGGAGACATGGCTGCCATATCTTTGCACACATAATGTACCTTTTTACTGGAGAGGGAAGGGGAACGGTCCTGTTACAAGGTGGCTGTAGCTGACTAATGTGTAGGAGAGCCTCCCCCACCCCAAGAAGCTACACTTCATTTGAGGCTGGGGAGCACTCCAGACAGGAGGACCACTTGGACAAGGCTCTATGTGGGGAGAAAGATTGTCCCATTTGAGGGTCTGAGAGCAGGGCTGGGTGGCTGGAACCCCCAGAAAAGGATGGGAGGGAGAGCAAATGACTCAACTACCTGAGCCCCGCAGTCATTAGAAGAGTCTCCTCATTTTCTGAAGAACCACAGGAAGCTCTTGGTGTCTTTATGCACACCGCAAACCCTCTGATGTTAGGCTAAGAGCGGTAGGATTGTAGCGGGGGAGGTGGGAGCGAGAGCCCCAGTGGGGTGGCGGAGATCACGGCACACGTGCTCAAATGGTGAATGAAGAAAGCAGCACACTACAGTTTCCTTTTTCCTGCCTGGCTTCTCTTTGAACCAGTAACCTGTGTGAGCAAGTCTAGCATCCCTTTCATCGCACATGGTTCTTTTTTTCTGAGCTATATCTGTCTCCGATGTTCTCTGTAGAGGGATTTTGTGTAGTTTCTCCAAGGGCGGCTTTCTTCCTCTTGGTGAGTGGGACTAAGGGGACTGAGGGCTGAGACTGCAGCCATGAGCTGCCTTTCCTCTCACAGTTCCTGGATGGGCATCTTCTCTCTTCCCACAAACTTCAGAGCCCACAGAGGCAGCAGAGTGGTGTGTGTGTGTGTGTGTGTGTGTGTGTGTGTGTGTGTGTGCGCGATGTGTGTGGTGTGTGTCGTCTGTGATGTGTACGTGTACAAGGTATGTGAGATGTATATGTGTATGATGTGTGTGTGAGATGTGTACATGTCTGATGTGTGTATGTGATGTATATGTGTGTAATGTAATGTGTGTTTGATGCATATATGTGAGATGTGTATGTGTCTGAGGTGTGTATAATGTGTATGTATATGTGTGTGTATGTGAGACATGTATGTGTTTGATGTATGTATATGTTATGTATGTGTATAATGTGTGTGAGCTGTGCATGATATGTGTGTATGTGAGGCATGTGTATTTGTGTGATATGTGTGTGAGATGTGTATGTGTATAATGCATGTATGTGCATGAATATATCTGGTGTGTATGTATGAGAGATGTATATGTGTGTATGTATAAATTTGGGGTGTGTGTGTTTGTGTTTATGATGCGTGTGTATGTGTATATCTGGGATGTGTGTGTATGATGCGTGTTTGTGTATGTATCTGCGGTTTGTGTGTGATGGGTATGATGTGTGAATATGTATATATCTGGTGTGTATGTGTATGTATATGTATATATCTGGGGTGTGTGTGTTTGTTTGTGTGATGTGTATGAAGTGTGTGTATATGTATATATCTGGGGTGTGTGTGTGTGTGTATATCTGGGGTGTGTGTGTAGGCATGGGGACCAAAGCCTGGCTATAGGGGGGTAGCAGCTCGCTGATGTTCCTTCTCCTCTGAAGGCCTCCCTTTCCCTGCCTGGCTTGGCTGGGGTCTAGTCTGGCCAATCTTGATGTTTCTCATCCTTTTATCAACCGTGTCCCAGGTGCCAGCAGACCCTGTTGTCCCTGCCCCCTAAAGACATCCAGACTTGTACACTTGTCATGCCTTCCTGTTTCCATGTGGCTCAGCCCTGGCCACTCTCTCTTGGGTCGCTGTTGGAGCTCCTAACTGGTCTCCTTGCTTCTACTCTTATCTTTGAGCACACCACCTTTCTTCTTCACCTAAACCTCCTGATATCTTGGGGCTCTCCCACTCTAACAGCCATGCTCCACCTAATGCTTTACCTACCCATGTGACCCAGACCCTCATTGCCTCTGCTTCACCTCTGTACTGCTTCCTGTGTGTCCCCTGCTCTTGGTCACACTGGTCTGCCTTCAGCCTTAGGGCCTTGGCCCTTGCTGCTTCTTTTGTCTGGACTATACTCTTAGGCATCCACACAGCTCAACTCTCCAGTTCTTGGAAATAGCATCACTTCATATGCTGTGAGCTCGTCCTTGACTGTTCTTAGGTTGCAACCTCACTCCATCCCAGACTCCCTTTGTTCCTTTCTTCATATGTTTTTACTACCCTCTGATGCTCTATACATTTCACCCATTTCTTTGCTGCCTGGTTCTTGCCTCCAGAAATAGTCTCCGTTAGTACAGTAATTTTGACTCTTTATACATCGGTGGCATCTCTAGTGACTACAAGAGGATCTGGCTCATAGGAATTCAAGGCAGCGTTTGTGTGATGACAGACAGGAGGTGTGAAGCCACCCTGGGCCCATGGCTTGTTCCTGCCCCTCTGACTTTGATGCTAGCCTATCCTGGTGCCTCTGTTGGCAGCTTTCTGGTCTTTCTGTTCTCTACTGCAGAATTTGCCTGGGTTCTGCTTGGGTTCTGTCTTGACTATCCCCGATCCCAACATTTCACAATCTCCATCACTTTCTGAATCCAGGCAGGGCTAGGCTCGAACTCAGGCTCCCAGCTCTCCAGCCCCCTCTCATGCCCTTTCCAGGTGGGACACAGCCCAGCATGGTCTGTCTCTGCTTGCACTGAGCTGCACCTTCCGGACGTGCTCCAGGTGTTCCTTTCCAGCTGATTCGCCATGGACTGTGACCTGTGCTCAGCTCCCTGGCCTTTACTCATCATGTGACTATCTGGATCTCTAGTTCTGCTTCAAATCTGTCTGTTCTGTTACTGCCCAGCTCTGTCTGGGACAGATTTTTTTTTTTTTTTAAAGACAAAGCCTTCAATGAAACTCTTCAGCACCCCCCGCCATATCTAATCAAGCATCCGTACATGAAAGGGGCACAGAAGGGGCACAGAATGGACAAGACACGGCTCTATTCCTTCTTTAGTTCATTGCTTTCTGCTGAGTTTAAATTATCCACTATCAATAATAATAAGTAAAGAAAGGCCTTCCTGGCCATTCTTACCAATGCAATCCAAAATCCAGCCAACTGTCCCATCTCCGCCACAGGCAAGAACACGGAAGTCTGGGGTGTCATGGAAAAAGTTCAGTCTGGAAAGAAGAAAGGCCATCGTGGTCTTATTAGTAGGTCGTGACTAACATTTATAGTGTGTATGTCTGTGTGTGTGCACATGCATGTGTGCTGGGGACTGAACCCCGGGCTCCAGTCTGTCAAGCAGACTATCTATTGGTGAGCTTCATTCCAACCTTAATAACTTGATTCTTCTGAGTCAGTCTCTGTGTTCCCTGGAATTAGGAAAAGTTCTTGATTCTTTTGGGGTTGAAAGAGTCACTTAGCATTCTGAATCCAGGATGTCCTATGCAGAGCTACTGAGTATAGATAAAAATCAATGGTGTAATTTGTGTGTGTGTGTGCATGGTGTGTGTGTGTGTGCGCACGCGCGCACATGCTCACTAACATCCCAATACAAAGAGAATCTGATCCGACATTCAGTATAAATGGGAAACCACTTCTGAGAACTTCTCAACAATTTGAGGAATTCGGTTTTTACATTTTGGCAGCGATACAGATAATCCGTAATATTTTGACTCCTCTCAGCTCTCCTGACTGCTGTCTTTATAACCACCTCTTTAAGAGAGAAGCACTCAATTATCTGGATCTTCATCTTTCCCTCTGGGGCCCCCCTGCCGAGGGGAATGAGGCCCATTTTCCCTGGGAGCCTGCATCCTGTAGAGCAGGGCTTGGGGCCCGCTGTCCTCCAGTGGGTCTGTGGGCAGAAATCAGAGTAGTGTCGAGAACACATCACAGTAACCTCTCTCCTAATCTCTAATGGAAATTTAGCATGTCTTTCGATTGTGAATGTAGGCGACAGACCCCAGAGGCTCTGAGAGCACCTGTGACTTTGTCAAAGTGAATGTCACAATCGTCGCTATTTCAGTCCCATTACACCCGTGCCGTAAGTGGAACGCTCTCTTTTCTGTCATTTGTGGCTTTCAGTTCACAGCCAATATTCAGCCAGACTATGAATATTGCTGTTTAATATGTTGACAGACCGTATTCATTTACATGCCACAAACTTGTCTTTTAGGTTTTGCTAACTACTTCTCCACGTAATTAGTTTCCCTGGAAATGCCATATTATTTCACATTCTGCATTAGACAATATCGTTCTGGATGGAGTCCCTAGTCCAACAGATTGTGACAGGAGTCCCTGGCAGAAAAAGTAAAGAAGTACCGCTTTGGAGAAAATGGGACCTGTGGATGCCTCGAGGTGCAATTTAGGGATCCCAAGGCCTGTATTTTTCTCTTCTCAGCTGGGTGGTCTGAGAAGACCCCTGGGAGGGAGTCTCTTAGCACAGATGACAAAGCTATCCTCTCTCATTTCCCTTGCGGAACCCTGCTCTCTTTAGATGGGGCACTCTGAACCGAAGCTCCCTTCATCTGGACAACCCGCCTGCGGACAGATGAGCGTGCACACTGAATTTACTCTGGACCCATCAGACCTGAAGTCGACCTCAAGCTTGTCAGTCATAGGAAAAAGAATTAAAGGCCGAGAAACCCGTGTCATTGAAATACCCTCCGAGAGAGGGGCCGAAAAGACACTTAATGTTTGGCACTCGGTGGTGCTATCCAGCAGTAACGCGCAGACACGTGGCCATAACGGCAACTCCAAGAGCCTGACGGACTTCTGAGTAAGTTTTCCAGATAGTGAATTTGTACCTGCGTGCCTTTCTCCTTTTAACTGGGTCTTGTGCTTCCACTTCTATAAATAACCCCTGTGTCAGACAACCAAAAGACGGGGACAAGCTCCATTTATAGCCACCTTACTCCAGTGGGAGGAATCTCACCGAATCTAGGGTGGAAATGCGGGTCAGGAGGTGTGGTAGTCCCGACCAGCAGATGGCGCTAGGGCACCAGCTCTGACTGGGTAGACACCTTCAAGCCCATTGAGGTGACAATTTCTCATAAAGTGGGCAAGCTCTGTCCACCAGACCTTCAGTCAAGTCACAGAGGCCCTGCCCCCTGCCCTCTCACCATGCTTTCTCACCTTCTGCTAGAGAGCAGGAAGGTGGGAGAAGGGTCAGGGGGCGTGTAACTGCCGCAAAATTGGATGCTTGGGGGAAAGAACGGTTTCCTTGACTAAAATGCTCCCATAACAGGACACGTGACAGACTTTGAGTCACTGTGCCAGTCTGCAGAGAGATGGCATTAAAAGTACAAAAAAGATCAAATAGGCCACCAGCCTGACCGCCCTGCGGGTCCAATGGCCAGCACATAGCTTCCCCCCTCCCCCAAACATCAACACCACTTCTCAAACAATAACCAGGCCAGGCAAAGGTGTGCGAAAAAAGAAAGGAGAGCAGATGGTAGGCAGAAAAGGTCAAGAGCCCGAGAGTTCAAAGGTGACGAAGGAGGGTGTTTCTTAAGAAAAGACGGATGTCCATACCCTGGAGTAGGTCCACCATTGTCCAGGTTGAAAACTTGTTTGGGGTTGAGCAGGTAGTGGAATTTCCGGAGAATTCTATGGGAGAAAAAAGGAATAACAGAGAAGGAAAATTGTACTGCAGAAGTCACCTGGGGACAAATACCTTTGCACCCATCTGTGGGGCTTAAGCCTAAGAGGGGAAATGTTGCATGCCTACCCCCATATCCCAGTGCACCTGGCATCCCCATGTCCTTACCTCAGGCCCCAAACTACCCCTCTGTCTGACTCCAGCCCCGCCCCAGGAATTGCTTATTGCAGCAGCCATGGCAGAGAAGCCCAGTGAACAAGTCGGTTAGAGACCTCTTTATATTGTGTCGGGGCAGGGTGAGTCTGCCCTTTGTGGACTGTCCAGAGGCGCTAGGGGCCGCCGGGGAGAGGGTCCAGCTTTCTCAGAAGAGTACAAGCAGAAGGGGGTGGGACCGGAAACTGAGAGCAGCGACTATGTCTGGGCTTGGTTTCCAGGCTCTGCATGGGATCGCTAAGTTAGGTCAGGAGGCATCTTGCCCCTTGGACGGGGTGGGAACCTCAGTGTACTTGCCTGAGCCCTACCTAATATTATTTTTCTAAACCTGGATTCCTGCTCTTCCTCCACCTGCTCATTTCCCGGACCGAGCAGTCCTGGGAGGCGGAGCAGTTCTGTGGGCCCCCATTTCTCCTCCCGCTCTGCGGAGCTTACTCCAGCTTCGCCCAAACCCTGCATTTTCCTCGCTGGGAAGGTGGAGTTCAGGATAGGCTAGGAGGCCCTAATCAGATGAGTCTCACCAAGTCTTTTAAAACCAAGAAAAGACTTGGCGCAGGACAGGAAGAGTCAGGCCCCTCTGAACTTGACTCTGGCAGCCTTCACTGGGGCTCATGTGGCAGGTCCGTGGGTAAGCACCTTAAGGTTACCCTGTGAAAGGTGATATCATTTCCATCTGTGTCATAGAGGGAGAAACTGAGGCATGGGGAATTAAGTCACCTGGGCCTGGTGATGAAGTGGCAAGTGGCCACGAGCCCAGGTTTCCTTGACAGTGCAGTCTTCTTTATTGGGGTTGAGGGGAGGAAGGGGTTCAGGTCAGGTTGTTTTAGCATGTCTATTTTGTTATTGTTTTTATTTTTTGAGACAGGGTTTATCAGTGTAACAGTCCCAGCTGTCCTGGAACTCGATTTGTAGACCATGTTGGCCTCGAACTCACAGAGATCTCTCTGCCTGCCTCCTCCCTCCTTAGACCAGTACTCCTCCTGAGTACTGGGATTAAAGCTATGTGACACTGTGTCCAACTGTCTTTCTATTTTGAAGAAAGCAAAGAGGACATACCTTTCTCCTTGTCTTCCTCCACTTTTGGGGTTCACCAAGACCAGCAGGGGATGAGTTCCTGGACTAGGGATGATCTTATACTTAAAAATGAGAAGAAAAAGAAATGAGCATTATTCAGTAGTAGATGTCGAGAAAACTTAGGAGGGTGGACGGGAAGCAGGCCCAGGCAGGGAGGAGAGAAGGGGGGCTATTTGTCTGCTGACTGCGATTTTTGAGGGAGAAAAACAGCTCTCTCCAGCTTGAGAGACTTTCAAGAGAGCTAACAGCAGTGAGCGCTGGAGGTTGGGAACAGAGGTGGCGCAACAGCACCAGCTTCAAATTATACAATTGTGTGGCATTGTGCCCATGGCACAAGGTTAGAATCGGTGAGGGTCACAGTGAAATGGTCTAGAGGGTGCGTCCACCACGTCACACACCAGCACCAATGAGGTGATGGCCACGAGCACTCCGGCCCCGGCACCTTCCAAATCCACAAGCCTGACCCAATTTTCCTCCCAAGCTCACACTTCTATCTAGTGGATGCCTTATCATTGGTACCACACCAACATGCCCAGACAGACTGTGTTTCCCATAAAATCGACCCTCATGCCTGTTGTCCTGCTCCTGTTAAAGGTGGGGTTACTCAACTGGGCATCCAGGGGGAGATCTGGCCTGCCAAGTTCTTTCTTAGAATTTTCCTTGCAGTCTTCATGGTCCCTATGGTGTTAAGGCTTTTCCTACCCCCAGCTGAATGCTCTACACCCCCACCCCAGTTCCTTTCTGGGATACCACGTCAAACATGCCACCTCTTCTAAAAACACCTGTAATGACACCCCATTGCTCTCAGGATCAAATCCAAATCTCTAAGCCTGGCCTCAAGGCCTTCTCAGCTTCTCCCCTTTCTTCTGCTCTCTCCTCACTTCTCCTGTCCCCCTGCTCAGTGCTAGGCCCAGAAGCCTGTGCCTGCCTCAGTGAGTGTGTCTAACTATGCATATGCTCACCCTCATTTGCTCTTGTCCCATGACTTGAAATACTCTCTTCTTTGCAACCTCTTAAAGAAATCCAGAATAGCCGAGGACTCGGTTCCAGAGTCATCGGCTCTGTGACGTGACATTGCTCTCAGCCACTGCAACTAAAGCTGCTGCAGCGTGCAATGCGCACTATTCCCTACAGCACTGAGATTCGACTCTTTGCATTTCTTTTTGTCTTTCATTTTCTGGGTAAGCTCTCAAGCCGTCAGGTAGATCAGAATCTATGAGGAGCAGAGTGGAGCTGCCGTGGGCTCCCCAGTGCCTGACACGGGAGTGGGCTCTCAGTAAAATTTTGTGGATTCAGCTGAATGATATTCCCACACAGATACCGCTTGGCCTCATGTTCAATATTTAATGCCTGCATCGTTAGTTTTAAACTTCACAACCATTTATCACAACATGACAGTTTTGCAAAGTGCAATTATTGTTGTTTATGATTTCAAAGAATTCTGGTGTCTTCTAGGGTAATTGTGAGATACTCAAAAGCATCTTGGAGCCAGGGGAGTAAGCCCTTAAGCTGGGAGATGACCTTCAAAGTGCGACCTGCTAATCAAATTGATGCCAGTGTGGGACAACTTGTGTCTTTTGCCCTCAGTGTGTGTGTGTGTGTGTGTGTGTATGCATGTGTGTGTATATATTCTCTTCTAAGTGCCTAGAGGGTTCTTTTCTAGGTATCTATACCCCTTCCTTTCTCTGTGGTGTCTAGACTATTTTCTTGGCATCTAGAGACTTCTCTTTGAGTGTCTAGAGCATTTCCGTCTATTGATTATTTTATCTTGCATCTTCAATTTCAGTTTATCTTGTAATTTCAAAACAGATGATCTCCATTGTCTCAGTCTACAGCACTGTGGGAGGCAAGCAGTTGTGGGACACAGTAAACTGACTCTTATAACAAGGAAATGGAAGCTCGCAGGCCTAGGATAAGACCCCTTCTTTCTATTTCCTGTTCTGACATTTTTTTGTACCTCGTTGGGTGCCTTCTCTGCATTCCTTAGAACTTCATGGAGGGCATGCAAAAAATATTCATTGGTGATGCTTAGTGAAAAATGAAGTCATAAACACATGCTTAAGGATCAAGAACCTTTGGGTTTACTGTTTTGATGGACTATGTTCTAGAGATAGCTGGGCAACCACAGAAGACCCACTGTCCAATCTTACTCCACACATTTCTTACTATTCAGAAGATTTGCAAGTTGTAGTTTCATGAAAATTTATCTTAAAGAGGCCACAAAGCCAATTAGAATATCAAAGGTATCAGCCAATTGCCTTGCTCACCACTGTCTATAGTGTGGCAGTCAAAGGTTAACCCCAGAGGCCCGGGTAAATGTCTGCCCGTGTGACAGAATTGGTAGAATAAGAAACAAATGCTGAGACACATTTCTTTAAAACCCAAGCCCCCCTCTCCCTGCCCCAGACTTTGGGCCCACTTAGAACAAGTAGTTGGACGGCCCATTCATGAGGTACCTGTGTTACAAGTTCACCCTTGGAGGCCATGCTGCCGTCGGACTTCCCTCCTTGCCTGTCCTGTGTGAGAGAGAACACAAACAGCCTTTGAGAGGGACAAAGGCCACTGCAAGGACAAGATCAAAGCATTACAAGAGATGGCAAGAAAGAACTCGGACAGGTAGAAAGCGGTGAGGTTTTCAAAGTGGAACTTCAGAGCTCAGAAACGAATATACCCCACAAGGTTCTTTAGGCTTCTGCAGACCCAGTGATGACTGTAACCTGTGATTACATCACTTGTGGTGACTGTCAACTTGGGGCATGGTAGGGACTGAAATAGGCAGAAATCTAGTTGACTGCGGGCTTTAAAAGCAGGCCGTATTCTTGGTTTCCCTGCTCAGCAGGACTTGAGCCATGGAGTGGCTACTGTTCCTCACTTTGCTTGTTCTACTTTCTTGTTTAAAAGTTCATTGTTTATTCTAATGACGTTTGTCTAGCAGACTGCCTGGCGTGATAATGTGTGTGTGTGTGTGTGTGTGTGTATGTGTGCATGAATTCATGCATGCAAGCATGTGATTGCTGTCTCTGCAGACAACCCTGGTTTTACCTGATCTTCAGGAGTTTTATCAAGAGAATCATGAAGCATGTCTGCACTTAACTTTTTTAAAATTTTATTTATTTATTTATATGTATGAGGGCTCTGTGTGTATGCATGCCTGCAGGCCAGAAGAGGGCATCAGATCCCTTTATAGATAGTTGTGAGCCACCATGAGGGTTCTGGGACTTGAACTCAAGACCTCTGGAAAAGCAGCTTGTGCTCTTATCGGCCGAGCTGGCTCTCCAGCCCCACACATCAAACTTTTGTGCTATTGCTTGTTTAGCTTTATATCTTTGAGCATCTCTGCTTTTGCACCTAGGCACCCGTGCTGTGAGGAGCGGTGTCCTTATCTGTTGGTGGAGTAATTGCTTGCATTTCTCCACAGGAGGCGAGTTTTGGGGATATGGAGTTGGTATATGTCTAAGTTAATGGAAACTGACAAATGGACTTCCAGAGTGGTGATTTTCTTAAAGGATTTTAAATGAGAGAGAAAAAAAAAAGTATTTGTTCCAGGCAGGGGTGAGAAGGGAGACTCAGTGGAGATAGTTTGAAGATGGAGGTGCAGGAGTCAGGAGGCAAAAAAGGTTCCAGGTGGAAGCAAAGGGAGCTCACTTCATCTTCATTTGTTTCCAAATATGTCTGAGACACTTGGGTAGGAGCCCTTGAGAGAGGAGATTCAGGGAGGAAGGAGGCCAAGCAACCTGGCCTGGGCCGGGTTGTCCCTCGAGCTGGGCTCTGCCTGAAAGATGCTCAGAAGGGATGCTCCGAACACGTGGAAGCAGCAGTTGGAAGCTGCAGCATCTGTGTTCTCACCCAATCTGCCTGGGGCAACACTGGCTTCTTTTCAACCTTCACCAAATCATAAGCCCTTGGAGCTTACATTCCCCGAGGCTGGTCATGTAGGCAGTAGGCTGGCCAACAGTGGGGCTCTGGAACCCTCTCTGCCTTCTCTCTAGACTTGCCCTTAGAACCGGTGGGGAAACATGGAGGCATGTGAAGTTGTGGGTGTGGCCTGTCTCTGACCCCTGAACCTAGAAAAGCCAGAGCCCAGGTGGGGGGAGGACCACTTACTTGGGTGATGGGGTATATGGCGGTAGGCAGCAGAATGTGGTCTTTGAGCTCCCCACCATCACACACCGCCGAAAATTCACATCTGCGGTGAAACTGGAGAAAGAAAAAATGGAGACAAGTATGAGCGGAAATGAAAAAAGAAACATCAGGAAGGTGGGTGCGGGGGTTTTCTGGGGAAGAGAGCTGTCTAGTGCCCCTACGTCTTGGAGCACTGCCAACTTTGGATTTAACAGGACTGTTGGTTATGTGTGTGAACACGTGGTATGTCTGCCAGGGTCATAGAAATGAGATCAAGAGCTACCCTCCAAGTGTGGCCCTCTGTGTGGATTCTGCACCCATGCCCCTGGATTTCTGGTTTAGACACTCTGAAGGAGGCCTGCCTCTGGGAATAAAACCGCAGGAGGCTGGCGTATAGAGACAACTGAACCATCGCATTGTGTGAGTCCCTTTGTCTGGCTTGGGGGAGCCTCCTCTTTAGGGCTGATATTTAGCCAGGGGCCACAAGACACTGCCCAGAATTAGCGCTGGGAGGCAGGCTGGGCAGCTTAGGTGGCACCTGTCATGTTTAGAAAGCTGTGGACGCTGGCATGAGCATGGGAGCAGCATGGCCAGGCCCCTGGGCGCGGCAGGGCGCTGCTGAGAGGAATGTGCCTTTGAGCCAAGTTTTAACGCTAAGGTGTGGAGAGTGAGCTTTCCAGTATCTAATCCCTGTTCCAGTCTGTGGGGACCCCAGCCTCAGGTGGAGGAGAACTCACAAGCTAGCCTGCTCTTCCCAGCAGCTAGTCATGTAGGCAATAGAGTGACCAACTTCTTAAATAGCCCTCTCTCTGGGCAACTTGAGGAGTCATCAGAGGCTGAGAACCTCAAATTGGGGTGGGGGGGTGGGGGTTCTGGGACCCTCTCCGTCTTCTCTCTAGACTTGCCCTCTGCAGGGATGTTCACTGCCCCGGGCTACAGCTCGAGCCACTCCCACACTGAAAAGAAGTAGGGCCGCCCTGGGCACCGACCCACCGTCATCCGGCACCACACGCAGTGCCGCGCGGTGACACTCTGGTAGCACTTGATACTTTTGTGGCACCGGTCACACTTGACGGAGGAGTTCCCTTCCACCCACGCGTGCTGCATCACCTGTGGGAGGGAAGGGAAGGATACCAGGGAAGGCAGTGGAACCACGCCCCTGGGCTCAGGGTACCAAGAATTGGGAGGCGCGAGGAGCCCAGAGGGCCCTGTTTCCTCAGTAGTGGAAGCTTCTTTGGACGCAGAGTTCCTCGTTGCCTGGCCACCGTGTTAAGCACAGAAGATTAAAATCCTTCTCCGCTTCTGTACTAACTCTCACCCTGGCAAGCTTCCCGCCTGCCATTCCTCTGCTTTGCCAAATTCACTGGCGAGCCCTGTCCTCATGGGGGACCCTTTCTGGGAGTCAGTGTGGTGCGCGCGCGGGGGAGTGGGTGGGTGGGCGGTAGTCAGAGGGCTGAAGTGCGGACCCAATCTTCCGGAGTCGCCTATTTTGCACCTAACACCTGGGTGCCTTTTGGCCAGTTTCGGAACTTCTCTGAGTCTTTGGACCCCCCTCTTTAGACACCAGCATGGGGCACCTCTGGGATTGGGGAGGATGCAAGGAGCCAGCACATTTGCAAATCTTTCCAGGTATTCTCTTCTCAGCCAAAGCTGCCCATCACAATCACCTGGGGATTCTCCAGAAGGCCTAGTGCCCCGCCCACACTCCAAATAAATGAGTCTCTGGGGTTGGGTCCCAGATATTTGACTTAAATGTCCCCGTGTGATTTAAATTTACATGCATTAACGTGCCCTGCGTGCCTATCCTATGTAACCATAGCTGAGAAGCAAAGTCTAAGTCAGGGTACCACAGGGCCCTTTTTATGCCCATTTCCTGGCCATCTGGATGCAGCAGCCACCTGGCTGGGAAATGCCACCAGGGCAGATCAGGAGGGTATGTGTGCATGCCTCAAGCAAAGAGGGGGATCCTCTGACCCATTGCCTGGGAGCATCTGCACTCAGATCTCTCCCGGGAGTCCCACAGAACTCAGAACTTTCCACCAAGGTGCCCTGAACTGCAGAAGAAAAAAGCCGTGGAAGGAGTGGTGTGTGTGTGTGTGTGTGTGTGTGTGTGTGTGTGTGTGCGCGCGCGCGCGCGCGCGCGCGCGTACATCTTTGAAGGGCTCAGCTTCAAAAACTATATTAGAAACATGCAAAATATCTACATGGTATTATTCCTATTTGCATTAAACAAGACTAAATGTTTTCAATTACTTAGCAGTTGTGCGACACTATTCACCCAGAATATTTTCGCTATAATTTATTGCTCCAAAAGAGGTGTCACACTTGGCTTGTGGCTTCTCACCTCCAGCTGCCTCGCTGAGGGTACAAAGCAGTCACTTGGTGAATTTGTCATCTACACGGTCACACTGAATATGCCCTGAGATTGTTGTTTCCGTTTTGCAGAGGGACACGTTGAGGCTTCAGGGAGGTAAGTGACTGCCCTCGGATTCTAAGGCTGGTGAGTAGGGACCCATAGAGACCCACGAGGAGGGTCTTTTGACTTAAGCCCCAGGGTTGTTGTCTGAGTACCATGTTTTTTTTTTTCCAGCCTGTCTGGGGTCAGAAGAAGTGGTGGGAGATTTGGGGTGTCCCTGCAGGCTCACAAGGCTGTGGTGTGCTCTGCTGGCCCCTCAGGAGAGTCACCCTGTTCTCTGGGTCGGATGACTAGAGTACGGGCAAAGGCCCGAGCATAGGAGGCCCGCTGTGTGTTCTGATGGGAGCCAGGCATGGATATGGAGGGGTGTGTATGAGCGGTGTTGGGGAGGGGACGAGGGTCATGCTATGGGGCATGCATATGAGGAGTCTGAGGTCTGAGGAGCCCTCTGAGGTCTGAGGCACGTCCTCCCCGGAGGCCTTCTGGGTGGGGGGGGAGGGCTGTGAGCCTCCCACCTTTTCACCATCTCCTGACTCACATTCTTCAACTACATCGACCCTCTGCAGCAATGCGGATAATCTTCCCCTGGGTTTAAGAGCGATCTAATTACAGACTCAGCAAATGGCACCACCCAACAGCCAAAGGAGCGCGGGGAGCCATTCTCACAGCCTGCCCTCTCCTCCTCTGCACCCACATGCCTAAGTCCTGGGTCTGCAACTCTCAGCTGCCTGGCAAACTCCTTCCTTCCCTTATCTTCTCTGCTTTATTAGTGAAGTCTGTCGGGGCACTCAGACACAACCAGTCCTGAAAGGGTGGATGTAAACAGAGCCAGCCGGGCTCTAGCCTTGGGGCAGCACCTCTTCTGCTGTAACTGCTGGAAGAACGCTCTTCTCCCTGGCTTCTCTCCTACACCAGCCTCAGAAAGAGTCACATAATTAACAAATTCACCATCTCTTCATGTCTGAAGTGTCTCCCCGACCCTCCACTGCTTTCTAATTCTGGAGCTGGTCTCCCAAACCCTTATCACATCAGGCCTCATCACCTTATGAGGCTCCTTGTTCTCCCCTGTAATCATCTGACCCAGCCATTTCTAACCTCTAACCAAGTCCAAGCCGCAGTCACACGCGTCTCCATGTCTGTACACAGGAGCCCCCTTCTGCTAGAATTGCTTGGCCCTCTTCTGTGCCCTGCAAAGCTCTCCTGGTTTCACGAACAAAGCCAGCAGCACCTCCTTTGAAGAGCTTTTCTTTCGAGCCTCAGCTGCACACTCCACACGGCCCTATTATGATAGCACATGCCTCACGACTATGTATTTGCACTATTTGCACATGCCTGTCTATCCTCTGTAATCTGGGCAGCATTTGAGCGGACTGGATACCACTTCTCAGAACCTGCGGATGCCCTGGTACAGCGCCTGGCATGCAGTGGGCCTCAGGGAGATGCTGAATGGATTGATGAATGAGTGGGATGGCTTAGGGGTGGTCTTTGAGACAGAGAAGGAACTAGAGAAATCTCTCAGAGCCCCTTCCTGCATAGGAATCTGTGATGATGGCCATGTTGTCCCCGAGGCAGCATGCAGTAGAATGAGCCAATAGGTGTCACCAACCTCGCCACTCCTTTTGGATTTTGAGTATGTTTTCACACATCCAGGAATGTTTTTGGACACACAGCGTTGGTGGACAGTGTATTTACAGTCTGGAAAAAAAGAGAAAAGACTGTGCTTATGAACGCCACCAAGGGAAGATACAGCCCCCTCCCCGGTGCACACACTTCAGTGAAGGCTTGTTTCTCCTTCTGGGTGACGGTCAGTGAGGAAAAGTGACATATGGAGTTGGCCTGGCCTAGCAGAACTCTAACACTGCTAGTATTCTCTGAGAAGTTCTTCCCTGACACTTCCACTTTCTCCATGAAGCAAAGTGACGTCAGAAGGAGCAGTGAGAAGCAGATGCCATTGTATGTCAGGATGCCAACAATGAGTGACAGAAAGGCCATGGTCACTGGGCTGATGGACGCTATTGGACACCACAGCACCTTGAGTAACTGTTTTGCCCAGGATGGACTGGGCGGTGGTGGCGCACGCCTTCAATCCCAGTATTTGGGAAGGAGAGGCAGGTGGATTTCTGTGAGTTCAAGGCCAGCCTGGGTCTACAGAGTGAGTTCCAGGGCAGCCAAGACTACACAGAGAAACCCTGTTGCTATAAAAAAAACAAACAAACAAAAAACAACAACAAAAAATGATAACAACAATAACAAAGAAAAAGAAATAAAGAAAAGAAAAGAAAGAAAGAACTTCAGACTCCTCTGTCGATGTGCCCGCAGTGGCTTCCTTTTCTCTTTCTGGGAAGGGACTTTGCAGTGTGAAGTGGGACATTTGTGTGAGGCACCACGTGCAGGATCAGATTAGGCAATTCCACATTTTGTCACTGTCACTGTAACTGTGATTATGCAAACAGCAAAGGAGCAGAGGTCTCACACTTAGCAGGAATGAGAACATGTTGATGAGCTGATGCAGAGTGGGCGGACCTGTTCTTCAGCCTGCCCACTCCCTGGAGTCCGGTTGGTGTCTGCTATCTGGCCACGAGGTGGCTAGCAGGGCTCAGTGCACCCACATTTGCTGCCCCCCTGAAGCTTCTGGCTTTTGTTGCATCTCCTCTTGCTCTTTCCCCATTTTCCCAAATTGCCTCTTCCTCTCCCCTTCCCTCTGTTTCTTTCTGTGTTCACCTTCTTAGTCCGGATCTAATCGCTCATTTGTGCTTATGTTTCTGCCTTCCCTCCAGTTTTACTAAATGGATTAGAAAATGAAGTAAACACACAATTTCATTTTTCATTGCACTTCTAGAATATAGAGTGTGTTCTCAACTAATTAGAAAGCACCCCTAAGCACACACGAAATGAACATTGGCTAGAAACACAACTGCAGTTAGCACGGGATGCTTTTAACTTGTGTAAGAACTCTAATACTTTTTCCTAGGAGACCAGTGGTCTGGGACTCCAGCCGCAGCAAACATCTTGTCCATTTGACTCAGCTAGACCCAGAGCAGGGCACAGAGGCCTTGCTGTGGAAACATGAGGGGTGATCCCACCATCTGGGAAATAAATGCCTAGACTGTCCCTGGAATGGACCAACTAACTGTGTGCCAAGCAGACAGAGCCCGCGGGCAAAGACCTGGAGGATGGTTACTCACAAATGCAGCTCAGGCCTTGCTTCCGGACACCCATCAGCATGATGTGGCAGAAGTTGCAGTACGTGGGCTTCTTGAAATGCTTCAGGGTCCAGGCATGCCTTCCGTCCCCCATGGAGCCCTACAGAGGTAATGGCAGTGAGCTGTGGAGCTGGTACCCCACCCGGAAATCAGAGACTGCCTCAAGCTGGTACTTCCTTTTCTCTCAGTAATGTTCTCTTCTTAAACTTGGAAGAGAAGTTTCACAGTCGTTAACAAATTCTTAGTGTGCGTTTTCTAAAATTAGCATACACAAAAGAAGAGAACATCTGAATGGAGGTGGGAGAGGAGCTAAATAAACCCTCTCAGACCTGGATTCCTGAGGGATAAATGGAAGAGCAACTTGGTGTGTCTGCCTGCCTGCCTATCTATCTGCCTATTTATCTGCCTATCGACTTGTATATCTATCTATCTATCTATCTATCTATCTATCTATCTATCTATCTATCTATCTCACCTGTCTATCTGAAGAGTCTTTAATAATTGCAATGTTTGACTTGCCAGCATCCCTCCTTGGGCTTCAGTCTACAGAAAACTGTTTTTGAGAAAACAGATGAGCATTTCTGTGCTGGTCAGATGCAACATTATTTCAAATAGTGAAGAGCTAAAGATACACTAATGGTTCCCAAATTGCTAAAATTGCAGATATGATAGGGTTTTATGACTCTAGCTGTAGATATAAGACTAATGGGAAGCTGGATGTGGTGGCACATGCCTTTATCCTAGTGTTGAGAGGCAGAGGCAGATGGATCTCTGAGTTTGAGGCCATCCTGGTCTACATAGTGACACGCAGAACATCAGGGCTGTGTAGAGAGACCCTGTCTTAATCTTAAAAAAACAAATAAACATGCAAGCAAACAAAAAATATATTTAAATATATCTAATGGTAAAAGATTTCATGTACCTGTTAACCAAAGTTAGCTGTATCTGGAAGACTGTGCATTTGTTTTCTCTCTCTTTAATTTCTGATTTCTTTTATATTTTCTGAAATTTCTCCGGTGAGTATAGACTAGCATAATTAAGAACAATTGGCTTAGTAAAAACAATGTACTTTTTTTTTTTTTATTTTTGAGACAGGGTTTCTCTGTGTAGCTCTGGCTATTCTAGAACTTGCTCTGTTGACCAGGCTGGATTCGAACTCGAGAGATTCACCTGCTTCTGCTTCCCAAGTGCTGTGTTTAAAGGCATGCACTACTACCACCTGGCTAATAATATACTTCTTATACCAACTTAAAAATTTTTAGATTTATTTTATTTTATGTATATAAACATTTTTCTTACACACACATACACAAACAATCACACACACATAGTCACACAAACACACGGTCTCTCTCTCTCTCACACACACACACACACACACACACACACACTACGGGCATGCTTATACCAAGTTTCTGCAAACAGATAAAACACTAAGGTGAGGGCTGGTGATGAGATGGCTCCGTGGGTAGAGGCGGTTGATAACCTGAGTTCAACAGGATGCACCGAAAGGGTAACTCTTGAAGGTTGTCATCCTCAGACCTCTCCATGCATGCACACCATGTGTGGTGAAAGCCCCACTCCATGTAAAACATACATGTAACTATAGCAACAACAATTCTAAAGTGAGACATAGAGAGGGAGTGAATGTTTTTTCTTGAGCTGCTCAGGGGCAAAACTCTCCTCAGTCACATGTGTGAGCCATGCCTCACGTGGTCACTTCTTCCTTGACATGTCAAGTTCCATGTCCCAGCTCCTGGTACACCCCCTGGCTTGAGTCTGGCTTTGGGAGCATCTCTCCTGCTGAATCTTTCCCAGGGTTCCATCCTGAGCAGCACTGGGTGTGGTCTGAAGGGCAGTGAAAACTACGCTTGTAAACTTATCCTTGGTTGTGTGGCCGGGGGCATGGAGTCCAGTCCTAACATCTGTGTGTCTGTGCTGTTGGACTGATTGCTGTGCTTAGCCCTGCTGTTGGACCTAGATTGTGGTCCTTGGAGTCCACGTTCTTTGTCAAATTCTTATCTATTCCCTTGACTTTTGTATCCTATGTTCTTCAGGACCCTTTTCAAGACCTGAGTTGTACCGACTTAAGGTCCCTTTATCCAAGGGTTTCCACTTCAGGATGCAGATTTGCGGGTGGTTAGCAATTCACAAAGAAGACCAGCTGACTTATCCCTTTGGCAGATATCTGCCCCTAGGACTTGCAGTGATGATGATGATGATTACGATGGTGATCATAAATGTTATTCTAGTCCCCTGACAGATCCTAGTCTGTACAAAATATTGGGGGGTATGAAAGTTGTGGAAGAGTGGTAAGTCTGTTACTAGTATACAGATTGAAATACAACAACAACAACAACAACAACAACAACAACAAAACAAAAAACAAAAAGCATTCAGGAATTCTGTAACTAGGGCCAGTGCCACAGGAGGAATGAGTGACAGGCAGTAGTCAATGTATGCCTTTTTCTACCACCTTCTACAAGGGTTTCCCTGGGCAGAAGGAAACTCAACACCCTGTCAACAGATCTGCTTATTCATGAACTAAAGGACCTTCATTTTATCAGCAAACACCTCTGTTATCTAAGCCGTGTACCCTTCCCCCCAAACCCTCAGCTCGAAGAAGCAAATGCACCAAGGGGCTTAAATAAAGCTTCTGCTTAGGTTATAGCGCCATCGTGTGGCTTGCTCATTTCTGGGTAGGTTTTGCCCCATTGCTGCATTTGCCTGCTCTGTGTTCTCAGAGGTCATCTGTGTGAGAACTTTGGCAGGAAAGCAGCAGGTCATACAAGACGTTGATGGGCTTCCTCTAGAAGCCTGGATGTTGCTCATGAAAGAACTTGTTTAGCCTACACTTAAAATTGATTTAAAAGGATTTTGATTAATATCAATAAAATTACATTTATTTTTTGTTTCCCATGTTTTGTAAAGTGAATTCTAGTTTTATTCAAGGCTGATTTGAAGGGGATGCTGGAAAGGATGCTGAAGAAATACACAGGCTTTACCTGCTGCTTCCACAAACGTGGGCTCTTTCCACACAAGATGTCAGTGGGACTTTGAACATTAGCATGGTCAATGCAGGGAGGAGAACAGAAATTGGTTCCTTGTGCTTAAAATATCTCAGTTTTGTTCCTTCAAAAGAGAACAAACCAAACCAGCAACACTGTGTCAGGATAGCAACCAAGCTGAGCTCCTCTTTTGATCCAGGGCCTAGTGAGTGATGACAACAGCCTGTCCTGCTTCTTGGGGTTCTTGTGGGTTCTCATATGTGTAGACCCTCAGCAAGAGGTCACTGCATGAAGGTCCCCAAGTAACTGAGTGTGGCAGTTGGGCCTCTGCTCAGATGTGTGCCCTTAAACCAGTCCTGCACCCCTGACCATTTGTAGACCAGAAGAGCCGGACTCACAGAGAACTCTTCCAGACACATCACGGACCCTAAGAGCCAGAACGTGTTTTCAAGCCTGGCCTATTGTGCAGGCCTGTAAACCTAGCTACTCTGGACACTGAATCAGGAGGACCACAAGTTCAATCGACAAGACCTGCCTGGGCTCCAGAGCAAGTCTGAGGCCAGCCTGTGCCATGGAGTGAGCTGATTCAAAAATGAGAAGTAAAAAGGGGAGGTGGGGATATAAACCAGGGGGAGTGCTCGCCTAGCATGTGTGAGGCGTTTGGTTCAACACACACACACACACACACACACACACACACACACACACACGCACATATGCATGCACACACACACGCCCACAAAATAGAAGACAGAATAAGGTATCAAGATCTTGCTTATTCTTTAGGGATACATCAAATGCCCTCCAAGTTTCTCCTTCCTGCTCTGACCAAGGTGTAGGGTGTTGGAAAGTGTGGGGAATTTGGAGTGAGGTGCAAAACCTAACTCCTCTTCTGCTCAGAACCTCGGTTTTCCATCTATACAAAATGGGGTAGAAAGATCTACCTTATCTGTTTTGATTGCTAAACCAGAGTCCAGTCATGAAAGCCCCTCAGCAGATCACTATTCCCCTGCTCCCTTCCTTCCTTTGCCAATTCCTTGAATTTAAAATTTTTACATTACGCTTACTTATTGCAGAGGGTGAGCGTTTGTGTCATGGCGTGTAGAGGGCAGATGACAAGGAAGCTTATTCTTTTCTTTCCCCATATGGGTTCTGGGAATCGAACTCAGGCTATCAGACTTGGTGGCTGGTGCCCTCTGACTGGTTCCTTTCCTAGCATCTTACAACCCAACTTGATGAAACATGAGATTCTCCTTGACGTTTCTTCCGCACTTGGCCTGGTTGAGTATGTGTCTTGCAGGCAAATGCTGTGTTCCTTTACAGTGTGCACAACATAAATTTTCCCTTAATAACAGCATATCAAAGTGTTTCCAGGTGAAAGAATGTATTTTGGGCATGAGCAAGTGAAAAGGAAAAAAAATACAGAGCACCCCAGAGCCAGCCTGGAGTGCGTGGCTTGCCTATCAGGAAGTCTGGAGCAGACACTGGCAACGATATAGAGCCCAGACATTGAACTTGAGTGTACTGACTTACAGAGTCGTCCATTCCCAGGAGGACCAGCAATGGGATGGTGGTCATCCCCCCATGGACCCACTCCTGTAGAGACACAAAGCCATCCTTGTCGTAGTCCATTCCTTGCAACATCTCCTTCAGGATCTGTGAAATGTGAAGGACAATGGTTCATTCCCACCCTTTTCCGGATGCCTCTGCTCTCAGTGTTCTCTCTGCTCTTGTCTTACAGTTTCCGTTTCACCTGGTTCCCTTCTTAGAGTGATCAAAGTGACAAAGGGCCAGCGGAGACATTGGGGTTCTAAGTCCAACTCTGCCCTGCCCTGATCTTAGGTGGCTCACGCTAGCTCTCTGGGCTCTAGGTCGCTCATCTTCAAACAGAAATAATACCGCTGTGTTTACAGAAATGCGTGAAAAAGGTTTAATCTAACACCTGGTACACGGTGCCCGTCAGTGCGGTTAACACTCACAGCCGATGATTGACAACTTCCCCCCAAACTGTTTGAGGCTCTAACCTCTGTGAATTTCTGTCAGAAAACTGTCTCTGGTGGGAAGGTTGGGGGAACTGTGATTTCTCCCGTGTCTACACTTCCTTCTGCTGCCTTAAGTATCTTCCCTGTTGGAGAAATGGGGGTCCAAGCATAGGGCTCCAAAGAAGCTGCTGGGGAGGCAGTCTGGGGGCACCGCACAGCACACAGCTAACCATTGCACCCACATCCCCGGTGTGCCCCACTCTCTCTCAAGGAGGCTCCCCCTGGAGTCAACTGTGCTTATAGAAACTCACAGGCCTGAGCTCCGTGGGGTCCCACTCCAGGTACTGCGCAATATGTAGCATTTGGTTCACAATCTGATCCATCTCCTAGAAAATACCAGGAGAGAAATCATCAACGGAAGAAAACCAAAGTTGTCGTTTTTGTTTTAATCAAAATAAGAGCAAAACTCAAAATCAAAACTGATGGGAAGGCGGGCGGGGCGGGGGAGGGGGAGACGAGTGTGACATACTACCATCCCACAAGGGCAGCGGTTTTCTCTTGACCACAAAGGCCACTGGCTAGTGGATGCTTACGGAGCTTATGTAAACCAGAGCCGCGCAGAGCACCTGGAGCACTGACTCCAAGCCTCTCCCTCCTCCCACCATTCTGTCCTTTGACCCGAAAACCACAGGGAATCTTGAATTTTGTTTTCTCTTTTTTTATCCCTCCCTCCCTCCCTCCTTCCCTCTTTCTTTCTTTCTTTCTTCCTCCCTCCCTCCCTCTTTCTTTCTCTCTCTCTTTCTTTCTTTCTCTTTCCTTCCTTTCTCTCTTTCCTTCCTTCCTCACTTCCTCCCTCCTCTGTCCCTCCCTCCCTCCCTCCTTCCTTCTCTTCCTCCCTCCTCTGTCCCTCCCTTCCTTTTCTCCTGTAAGTTCTGTGAATGCAGATGAAGACAGGCCTCTCTTTGCTGTTCTTATCACTTACTCTCTATTCCCACACCTCAGCAGATAGGGCTCTGTCTGTCTGCCTTTGGAGTCAGGTTCACGTCCTGTGTTGGTCTTGGCTCAAACACTGATTTAGATTTATTTCAGCATCTCCTCTTTCCTTTGTATTCTACTCAACCCTGAGCCTAGAATTTGGTGAACAGGAGGCTTTTAAGGGCTTGTTTGCCTGATGGATTACCCCTTTGGCACCAAGGCCTGTCTCTACTTAACATGTTACCAACATGCCAGATGCTGGCAAGTCGGTGTCTAGAGGGAGCCATGGAAACACTGCACTGTGCTGGCGAAGTATCTGGTGTCAGTTAGTGTCTTTTGTATGGATCCTACCTAAGATGTGCACAGTGAGATTGTTCTAGGAGATGATGTGGGCACGCTGAAGATTGGAAAGTCTTACTTCCATCATGCAGAATTTAAAGCTAAGTCCAGCAAGCCAAGCCCAACAGCCATTAGCTTTTAAAGACACATTTTATATTTAATGTGTGTGTGTGGGGGGGTGATATGCATGTGAACACAGGTGCCTACAGAGGCCAGAAAAGGGCATGAGATCTCCTGGAGCTGCAGTTACAGGTGACTGTAAGCTGCCCAACATGAAAGCGAGGAGCTGAACTTGGCTCTTCTGTAAGAACAGCATTCATCTTTAACCTCTGCGTCATCTCTGCAGCCCCTGACCCAGATATATATCCTCTCACTATGTCTCACTCTCTCCCCCGCCCCTCTATTCTTCTCCTCTTCCATCTCATGCTGGACATGAACTGGTGATCCGCTTGCTCCAGCCTCTTGCATGTGAACAAACAGTACTTTACTCAAAGGGAAACAGTGACCTCCAGCCAAACCACAGGATGGGCAGTGGATGAGCGCAGTGAAGCGGGCAGGACGTTTTAATGGAAAAGTGCGTGAGTCTGCTGGGGTCCAGGGTTCTGTGAGATAACGTGGCTTGGGAACTGAGAATTAGACTCAGTAGAGTGGTCTAGCTTCAGGAAAAAGTAGGTCCCCACCTACCCTGGCCGAGCCACATCTGTAAAGCAATGGATGGACAGGTTCCATTGTATGCTGTGTTTTGATAACGGTGCCGACAAGCTGAGCTTGTCCAGTGTGGGTGTTTAAAGCAGCTAAGGAGGAACAGTGGAGAACGGGGACCCTTTGGTTTGGAGGAGATTTTGTGTAAGGTGTGTGATGGAACTTTTAAACACTCAAGGTCATTGTGCAGTTTGTATCTCCCTGGTTCTGGTTAGCAGCAGAGGGCAGCAGGAAGCTGAGGGATGCAGGGAAGGGACAATGTGAAGGGGTTGGGGAAGGAGGGCAGAACAGCGTACTGAGTGTTGGTCAGCAAACTCATGCCACACAAGCAGGCGGGAAGCCCTGTCCAGCTCGTTCCCAGCAGTGGCACACCTGTGGTGGAGACATGACTTCTTTGCCACTGGGATTGTTCACAAAGGAGCTGGGACCTCACCAGCCAGGGATTCCAGGGGTGAAGTCGAGTCAGAGGACTCATTTGAGACGTGTGTCTGTCGGCCAGTTTTATCTTAAAATATGTTCCGGATTGAATTGGTTACCACTTGAAATACTCTGTTCCACCTGCAGGTCTGTGCCCTGATTGCTTCCTTAGGTCTCTGTCTGGTGGACCTGCTTGTGGCCTACTTGATGTGGTCTCTAGAATGATGCCCGAGATGTCCAAATACGTCGCTTCTGTCCCTAACCTTGGATGTCTCCTCATTTCTCTTGAGGTTAAGGGAAACTTCACGTGCTGGCGCCCTGCCCCCACTCACACACACCATCTGTGCTCCCATTGGTCCTTCATTCTGGCTTCTTTTTTGCTCACTTGCTCTTCTCTAGCTAGCCCGGTTTCCACTGCATCCTCCAGCATCTTGGGGAATGCATCAGGATTTGCACTCAATGTCCTCTACCTAGAGGGCTCTTTCCCGAGACGTCACCTTCTCCAAGTCTCTGTTCTGATGTCCTTCCCCAGAGAGGCCTTTCTTGACAACCCTTCTGAAGGCAGCAACTCCCTCCAATGTTTCCTACTTCCTTTGTTTTTCTTCTTAACAGACGTCTACCCAATATGCATGGAAGTCTATGCATATGTATTTTCTACCGTACGGTTTTACTTTTTGCAGAGCTGGGACTGAACTGAAGTCTTAGGCGAGGCAAATGCTCTCTGACTGAGCTATATTCCCAGCCCTATTCCTATCCCCTTTTATTTTGAGACAGGTACGAATGATTCTCCTGCCCTGGCTTCCTGAACACTGGGATTTTGGGTGTGCTTCACCGTGCCCAGATCCACAGGTATCCGATGCTGTGTAGTGATACCTAGACTAGAATGGAAGCTGCACGAGGGGACAGGATGCTGTCATTTGGTCACGATAACGCATCCTCGGCTCCCTGAGTAGCACCAGACATTGTAAACCCTCAGTAAATGGATGCTTGTGGTCTGCCAGGTTGAAGACCACAACCCCCATCAACGCAACAGTGTTGGAGAGGCCACAGGATGCCAGGGTAGGGAGAGTTGGCATGGCTCGTTGACCTAGTGGACTTATTTCCCCTGTCCCTCTGTCCCTCTTTCATTTTCTCCCTTATCCCTCCCTCCCTCTCTTTTTCCTTCCTTTTCTTTTCTGATTTCAGTTAGCCATACACACTTCAATCTGAGATCCTTACTGTTTGGAAGCCCTTGCAGTCAATCATGACCACCAGGTTTGGATCCAGGGCCTCCTTCTTTCTTGGACTTTTCTCTCTCTAGCCCTCCTCTTGCTCTCTGGTCCTGACCTGTTCTTGCCTCCTGCTGAAGGGGTGAGGTGTGGGCACAGGGTTCGGAACAGACAGGGCCAAGTGGGCTCCTAAGCTTGGGTAGATAGGAAGCTCGCCAGTAACCTTCCTCTTCTCTTCTTGCCCTGTCTTGTTGCTTCTCTGCTCCCCCACTCTTGACCCCTGGGTCCCAGCAGGAAATTTCAAGGGAAGTTACATTTGATGAAAATAGAAAATATCTCCCTATCCTGATATTGTGTAGTTCCAGGCTTCTCGTTCTGGAAGAAGGAACATTGGACTCTGTGCTCTACAGGCTGACTCATGGGAAACAGCAGGCAGGAAGTTTGTTCATGGTCTGTATCCCTTAGCCAGACCTGCAGTTCCTGTAGGGATGGAACTGGGGTGACTGGATGCTCCCATCACTGTCACTACACCCCTACTTTCCCCAGGGCTTTGTTGAAGTGAAAGCTTACCGCTTGGTCTAGGAGTCCGTTTTCATCAGAGTCGTAGAGACGAAACATGACTGCAAGAAACACACAGGTTAGGCCCAAGGTGCCTTCCAGGAATCAGTACGGTTGATATTCTACTACGCCCATTTTTAGCCTAGATCTTGGCAACATCGGGGCATGGGCCGTTACAGACAGCTAGCCCTCTAAGGGACAGCTTATGACTTCTTTAGGGAAGAGGTGAAGCAAGGGAGAAGAGTGAAGCCCCCTGGGTTTTCGACCCTTCTGAGCAGTGACTCTGTGGCACATGAGATCCAGGTCACAAGTGGGACTCCCCGGAGAGCATGCATGTCTCTCGGTGTCACCTGGACACAACTTAAAAACCCAGCGGCTGGGTGGGCGGAGGCACCAAAATTCGAGCGGGACTTTTGCCTCCACTGCACAGACAAGTGCAGAGTCAGGCACGCTGCCATCTTGGTGTGCGCGACCGCATCTGGGATAGCAAGGAAGTTATTCTCCTTCTGGGGTCAGTCACACTATCCGTAAGATGGAAACTGTAGTATTTCTTCTAAGGGATCATAAGGATTAATGGCTATGGTAATCGATAGGTCTGAAAAGGTAGAAAGCATTTGATAAATTATTTCTCTTCATTTTCTTTTATTAGTGAATATTTACATATGACATTTCTTAGGCAGCAGATACTGCTGTATGCATTTAATTGTAATGACCCTGTCCTATGTAATAATGACACGAAGCAGTTGCTGCTGCAGCAGCCACGGGACATTCAAGATGTTGACTTTTCTGAATCACCCTTTATCCCAAATGCTAGGAACCAGGAACGGTTCAGATTCGTGGAATTTTTTGTATTAGGAAGTATTTCATATAAATAATCAGATATTTTAGGGAAGGGGACATTATCTAATTCTAAATTCAATATTATATTATATAATATTTCTCACATATTTTCCATACATAGCCTTCAGGAAATTTTAGGTTATATTTTTAGTGTATCCCAATTTGATTGCAATCTAACACATGAGGTCAGACGTGAAAATTTACACTTATGACGTAAGTAAAGTCTCAAAAGTTTTGGATTTTGGAGCAAGCGTCAGCATGCTGCATGGAACTATCTTGTTAGCCACAGGGAGGTGAAGTAGACAGGAAGGTCTGGGAAGGATTGGGACTAAAGACTAAGTGTTCACCGACACAGTTACATTCATCCAAAAATGCAGAGATGTGATCTCTGGTTACTGTGATCTCAAAAGTAAGCAGGGCAGGGAGTGAGCTAGACATTTCTTCCCTTGCACGCCATGTTTTATACGCTCACCCTGCGGGAGTCCCGGTCACCGCTCAGCACAGGCTGTCTGCTCACACGATGCTACTCTTAGAAAATCATTTGCCTCCAGATGTCTTAAATGCCCTGCACCGTGTATGTTCCCCCTGCCTGGTATGTACCTGACTAGAGTTTAAGTTCTTTAAAAGTAGGGTCATAGCCTTCTCATTCTCTCTGGTGCCTCAGAATATTCCAGCCAGGGGCACACAGTACATGCTGTGTGACGGAAAGATCAGAGCGTCCACTACTATTGTTCCAGGACAATGGGGTCACGTGAAACGTGTTCAGACACCTTTCTTTTAACTCTCCCCTAGTTTTACACGTGTGAAATGAGATAAGCATGTCAGCCCTTTCAAGGCTATTATGAGACTGACAAAAAGTGAGAGGATGGATTCACAATACTTAGCAAATAAATATATGGTGTTGCGCCGATGGGAGGTGCTCTTGCCTTGACACTAGGTGGAGTTTCAGGGATGGCGTCCAGAAAGATGCATGTTTAGTTCTCAAAATAGAGACACTTGTTTTCAGTCATTAAGACGAGGGTATGATTTAGACTGATAGGTTAAAAACCCAAACCAATGACAACGCTGAATAGTTGACCCTATCTGCACCAAAGATTGTAAGGGAAAATATTAGCTGAAAATGGAGAGGGAGCAAAACTTCAAAGGCAGTGAAAAGAGATAATGGTTAATGACGGTGTCTGGGCTCAGTGGGAAAGTGAGCCAAATAAACAGTGAGCATCCATGGCTAACTGGGGGAAATGTGAAAGCCGGTTATTTCTGGCAATAGTGTGATAGCATTGTATTTGAATCTGACAGTAGTGTTGAGTTTTCACTTAAGGACGAGTGTGATCTTAGAGGTATAGATTGAACTATTTCCCGATGAAATCACGTGATTCTGGAGTCTGCTTTGAAACAATCAGAGCAGAGGGATGGGGAGGGGGTGTATTCCCAGAGCAAGAGTGATGGTAATGTTAGTGCTAATGGTAGAGACTGTGGGGCTCACACATAGTGTTCGCTGAACCCGCTGCCATTCTCTGAAATTTTCTATATTAAAAAATATTAGACAGAACTCCAGATAAGCTCTCCCTCACAGACCGCCCCCTGTCCCTCAGTGCTTGCCCAGCTAACACCCAACCGTCTTCTTCTCTGTCCCCATAGCCTAGCCTCCAACTCCAGCAGAGGACTCTTGGCTGGACCAGAAGCCACACTGGCAGCCGGAACTCTGGCTCCCAGCTTGAGTGGAATCCCCCTTGCTTGGTCAGAGGCCAACGTGGGTGGGGACTCCAGCCAGAAGACCAGAAACCAAGAATCAAAACACCCACCCAACAAAGACAAACTCAGAAAGCGGCACCTAGACCTACAATCACCCCAACCCCAGGTGTCTAGATGCCAATGTAAGAACATATTCAATAAAAGCCAAGGCAACATGTCACCACAAGAGCCCAGCAACCTACTACAGCAAACCCTGAATATTCCTACATAGTTGAAGCACAAGGATATACCTAAAACCAACTTGAGGAAGATGCTAGAGGTCCTTAAAGAGGAAATGAATAAATCCCTTAAAGTAATCCTGGAAAATACAACCAAAAAAATGGAATAAGTGAATTTTTCTCTTAAAGAAAGAGAATTTTCTCTTAAAGAAAGAGAAATTTTTAAGAAAAATTTTCTCTTAAAGAAAGCCAAGCAAAAACAGACAGATGAAGAAAACTAATAAAACTGTTCAAGACTTGAAAATGAAAACAGAAGCAATAAAGAAAACACAAACCAAGGGAATTCTGGAAAAGGAAAATCTGGGTAAGTGTTACAAGGAGTGGGGCCCCTTGTTTATCCCTGCTGCCTGGCTAGCTTAGCCCCCAAAATAACCACTCAGAAACCGTATTAATTAAAACACTGCTTGGCCATTAGCTCTAGTTTCTTATTGGCTAATTTTTACATCTTAATTTAATCTGTGTATTGCCATGTGACTGTGGCTTACTGGCAAGAATCTAACCTGCGTCCGTCTCAGGCAGAAGGTCCAAGGCATCTCCCGCTTTGCCCTTCTTTTCAGCATTCAGTTCTGTCTTCTCCACCTACCTAAGTTCTGCCCTGTCAGGCCTAAAGCAATTTCTTTATTTATTACCCAATTAAAGGAACAAATGAACAAAAGAACCTCCTACATTAGGTAAGTGAACAGGAAATACAGATGCAAGCATCACCAACAGAATACAAGACATGGACAAGAGAATCTCAGGAGTCGAAGATACGATAGAATAAATAGATACACTGGTCAAATAAAATGTTAAATCTAAAAGCTTCCTGACACAAAACATCTAGGAAATCTGAGACACCATGAAAAGACCAATAGGAATTATCCTAAGAATAATAGGAATAGAAGAAGGAGACAAATCTCAGCTGAAAGACCCAGAACATATTTCAACAAAATCATACAAGAAAATTGTCTTAACCTAAAGAAGGACATGTCTATAAAAGTACAGGAAGCATGTAGGACACCAAATAGATTGGAACAAAAAAGAAAGTTCCCCTTGCCATAATAATCAAAAC
The DNA here is from genome assembly GCF_018167655.1 of Microtus oregoni. Lineage (NCBI taxonomy): Eukaryota > Metazoa > Chordata > Mammalia > Rodentia > Cricetidae > Microtus > Microtus oregoni. The sequence continues at coordinate 24,932,614 of NW_024543088.1, forward strand.
ATTAAACATATAGAACAAAGAAAGAATATTAAAACCTGCAAAGCAAAAAGACCAAGTAACATATAAAAGCAGACCTATCAGAATTAAACATGACTTCTCAATGGAGACTCTAAAACCCAGAACAGCCTGGACAGATGTCCTATAGATTCTAAAAGACCATGGATGCCATCCCAGAATGCTATACCAGCAAAACTTTCAAACACCATAGAAGGAGAAAACAAGATATTCCATGATAAAGTCAAATTTAAACAATTTAGTCACAAATCTGGTCTTACAGAAGGTACTAGAAGGAAACCTCCAACTCAGGAGATTAACTCTACTCATGAAAACACAGGAAATAAATAATCTTATACTGCTCTAACCCAAAGAACACACACACACACACACACACAACCATCACCAAACCAACAACTACAACGAAATAAATTAACAACCATTGGTCATTGCTATTTCTCAATATCAGTGGACTCAATTCCACAATAAAAAAACACAAAGTAACAGAATGGGTGCAAAACCAGGATCCATTCTTCTGCTACATATACCAGAAACCCACCTCAACATCGAAGATAGATGTTATCTCAGGGTAAAGGGATAGAAAAGTATTTTCCAATCAAATTAGATCTAAGTAACAAGCTGCTGTAGCTATTCTAATAATTAACAAAATAGTCTTCAAACAAAAATTAATTAAAAGAGGCAGAGAAAAACACTTCATATTCATTAAAGGGAAAATCCACAAAGATGATCTTTCAATTCTTAACATCTATGCCCCAAGTGCAAGAGCACTCCTGTCTGTGAAGGAAACACTGTGAAAGCTTGAATCACACATTGACCTTCACACATCGATAGTGGGAGACTTCAAAATCCCACTCTCACCAATGGGCAGGGCATCCAGACAGAGCTAAATGGAGAAATACTGGAGCTAACAGATGTTATGAAGCAAACGAACCTAACAAATATCTGCAAAACATTTCACCCGAACACAAAAGAATATACCTTCTTCTCAGTGCCTCCTGAACATTTTCCAAAATTGACCACATACTCGGTCACAAAGCAAATCTCAACAGATGCAAGAAAACTAAAATAACTCTTTGCATCCTATCAGCCCACCATGGATTAAAGCTGGATTTCAACGTTGCAAATAACTGGAAGTCTACAAACTCATGGAAACCGAACAACTCCCTACTGAAGGACAACTGGGCCAAGGCAGAAATAAAGAAAGAAATAAAAGACTTCCTAGAATTCAATGAAAATGAATGCACAACATACCTGAATTTATGGGACACAATGAAAACCGTGCTAAGAGGAAAGTTCATAGCACTAAGTTCTTTCATAAAGAAATTGGAGAGAGATCATACTAACAACTTAATAGCACACCTAAAAACTTAAGAACAAAAAGAAGTAAGCTCACCAAAGAGGCGTAGATTGCAGGAAATAATCAAACTGAGGACTGAAATCAACAAAATAAAAACAAAAAGAACAGTACAAAGAGTCGATGAAACTAAGAGTTGATTCTTTAAGAAAATTAACAAGACAAACCCTTACCTAAACTAACTAAAAGGCTGAGAGAGAATATAGGAATCAACAAAATCAGAAATGCAAAGGGGAACATAAAAATAGATGCCAAGGAAATTCAAAGAATCATTAGGTCATACTTTAAAAACCTGTACTCCAAAAAAATTGGAAAATCTAAAACAAATGGACAATTTTCTCAATAGATACAACTTACCAAAGTTAAAAAAAGATGAGATAGATCATTTAAATAGATATACAACCCCTAAGTAAATAGAAACAGATATTAAAAGTCTCTCAACAAAAAAAAAAGCCCAGAACTAGACAATTTTGGCACAGAATTCTACCAGATTTTCAAAGAAGAGTTAATGCTAATATTCCTTAAATTAGTACACAAAATAGAAACAGAAGGAACATTGCCAAATTCATTTTATGAGGCTATAGTCACCCTCATACCCAAACCACAGAAAGATTCAACAAAGAAAGAGAATTATAGACAAACCCCCCTCATGAACATAGTGCAAATACTCAATAAAATACTCATGAACTAAATCCAAGAACACATAAAAAAGATCATCCACTATTATCAAGTAGGCTTCGTCCTCGAGATGGTTCAATATATGAAAATCAGCAATGTAATCCACCATATAAACAAACTAAAAGAAAAAACCCACATGATCATCCCATGATATGCTGAAAAAGCCTTTGACAAAAACCCAACACTTCTTCATGATAGGAGTATTGAAGAGATTACGGTTAAAAGGGACATATCTAAACATAATAAAGGCAATTTACAGCAAGCATATAGCCAACATCAAATTAAATGGAGAGAAATTCAAAGCAATTCCATTAAAATCAGGAACAAGACAAGGTTGTCCACTCTCTCCTTATCTATTCAATACAGCACTCGGAGTTCTACTAGAGCAATAAGACAACAAAGGGAGATCAAGGGGATACAAATTGGAAAGGAAGAAGCCAAAGTAGCATTATTTGCAAATAATATGATAATATTTATAAGCAGCCCCCAAAATTCTACCAAGTAACTCCTATAAACAGCTTTTATGAAGTGATTGGATACAAGATTAACTCAAAGAAAAATCAGTAGCCCTCCTATATACAAATGACAAGTGGACTGAGAAAGAAATCAGGGAAATTACACCTTTCACAATAGCCACAAATAATATAAAATACCTTGAGGTAACTCCAACCAAGCAAGTAAAAGACTTGTAAATGACAAAAACTTAAAGTTTTGAAGAAAGAAATTGAAGAAGATCTCAGAAGATGGAAAGATTGTCCATATTCATGGACTGGTAGGATTAACATGGTAAAAATGGCCATTTTTATCAAAAGTAGTCTACAGATTCAACACAATCCTCATCAAAATTTGTTTTTTTCGAGACAAAATTTCTTTGTAGCTTTGGTGCCTGTCCTGGAATTAGCTCTTGTAGACCAGGCTAGTCTTGAACTCACAGAGATCTGCCCGCCTCTGCCTCCTGAGTGCTGGGGTTAAAGGTGTGCACCACCACCACCTGGCTCCAAAACATTTTTTTTTTACAGACCATGAAAGAACAATGCTCAACTTAATATGGAAGAAGGAAAAACACAGGATAGCAAAAACAATCCTGTTTAATTGAAGAACTTCTAGAGGTATCATGACCCTGATTTAAAGCTGTACTACAGAACTATAGTAATAAAAACTGCATGGTATTGTCATAAAAACAGACAGACTGATCGATGGAATTAAATCAAAGACCAGACATAAATATACATACCTCTGGACACCTGAGTTTTGATAAAGAAGTCAGAAATACACAATGGAAAAAAAGAAAGCATCTTCAACAAATGGTGCTGGTCTAACTGGGTATCAGCATGTAGAAAAATGCAAATAGATTCATATCTATCACCCTGCACAAAACTCAAGTCCAAGTGGATCAATCAGATACACTGAACCTAATAGAGAGTTAGTGGGAAATAGCCTTGAACGCACTGGCACAGGAGATAACTTCCTGAACAGAACACCGGTAGCTCAGGCACTAAGATCAATAATCAATCAGTGTGACCTCTTGAAACTGAAAAGCTCCTGTAAGGCAAGTAACACCTTTATTGGACAAAGCAACAGTCTACAGACTGGGAAAAGATTTTTTTTTTTGCCAACCCCACATCTGACAGAGGGATAAAATCTAAAACATATAAAGAACTTGAGAAACTAGACATCAAAACACCAAATAATGCAATTAAAATTATGATACAGATATAAACAGAGTTCTCAATAGAGGAATCTCAAATGACCAAGAAACACTTAAAGAAATGTTCAACATCCTTAGCCATTAGGGAAATGGAAATCAAAACAACTGAGTTCCATGTTACACCTGTCAGAACGGCTAAGATCAAAAACCCACAAGTGACAGCTCATGCTGGATGATGGAGAGGATGTGGAGTAAGGGGAACACTCCTCCACTGCTGGTGGGAGTGCAAACTTATACAGCCACTTTGGAATCAATATGGCAGTTTCTCAGAAAATTGGGGATACTCTTGGGCATATACCCAAAGGATGCTCCAACCTACCACAATGACACTCACTTGACTATGCTCATAGGAACTTTCTTTATAATAGTCAGAAACTGAAAACAACCTAGATGCCCCTCAACCAAAGAATAAAGAAAATGTAGTACATTTACACAATGGCATATCACTCAGCTGTGAAAAAGGATGGCATCATAAAATCTGCAGGAAAATGGATAGAACTATAAAAATTCATCCTGAATGAGGCAACCCAGATCCAGAAAGACAAACATGGTATGTATTCACTCATAAGTGGATATTAGCTGTAAAAGGATAGTCATAGACCCAGAGAGGCTAGATACCAAGGAGGCTCTCCTTGGGAAGAGATTTTTTGGGTGGGTGAGGATAGGAACAGGAGTGATCAGGCAGTGTGTATGTGGGGGAATGCAGGGAGAGTACTGGGAGAGACAACTGGAATTGGGGGGCATTTGGAGGTCACTGTGGAAACATAGTGCTGAGGGAACCCCCTGAAGTCTATGAGAAGACTCCTAGTAATGGGGGATACAGAGCCTGAACGGGCCATCTTCTGTAACTAGGCAAGACTTCTGGCAGTAGGACTGGGGCATCAAACCAGTCACAAAACCAGCCTACAATATGTCCTGCCTGTAAGATGTGCTGGGAAATGGTGTCACAGAACTTGTGGGAGTGGCCATCTCATGACTGGTCCAACTTGAGGCCCATGCCAAGAGAGGAAGCCCATGTCTGACACTGCCTGGACGGCCAGGAGCCAGAGCCTGGATAGCCTAGAGACCCGAGACAGAACCAAACATGACTGGAAAAGAAATCAATAACATGATTACTAATGATATCCTGCTGTGCTCACAGATCAGCACCTAGCTCAGCTGTCATCAGAGAGGTGTCAGCAACTGGTGGAAACAGATGCAGAGACCCACAGCCAAACACTGGAAGGAGAGAGAGGGAAGATTGTAGGAGTCAGAGGGCTCTAGGACACCACGAGAAGATGGCCCACAGAATCACTTAAGCAGGGCTCATAGGAACGCACAGAGACTGAAGCAACTATCACAGGTCTGAGTCAGATCCTCTGCATATATGTTGTGGTTGTTTACTTTAGTGTTCTTGTGGGATCCCTAGCAGTGAGAATAAGATGGCTCTGCCCCGGGGACTCTTTCCCTCCTACTGGCTTGCCTCATCCAGCCTTGCTGTGAGGGGCTATGCTTAATCTTATTGTAACTTATTATGCTGTGCTCAGTTGATGTCCCTGGGAGGCCTGCTCTGTTTTGAAGGGTACCAGAGGAGGAGGGGGTCTGGTGGAGAGGGAGAGGGGGAGGCAACTGGGAGGAGTGGAGGGAGGGGAGACTGTGGTCAGGATGTAATGCATGCGAGAAGAAAAAAAAAGTCTGTATATTGAAAAAACAAAGCATAATTGTTCTCTCTTTCTGTTGGAAAAAGTCAGTCTGAGTGGCAGTGACATGAAGAATTGACGCATCCACCTTGGCGACCAACACACAAAGATGCAAAGCCCTCCTAACTGTTGGAAATCATTCGATAATTTCATTTTTAACTTTAGCCAGAACAGAAAAGAAATCTGCTACATTTGACCAAACTAGCACTGAAGACTTGCATCCCGAAGTCCCCCAGCCTAGGAGAGAGTTTAAGCTCAGCAAAGGAGCCAGTTTGTCAGTTTGGGGTTGGCAGAGTTAACCTTTGCCATTCTTCTCTTGGTAATAATCTTTGTTGACTAGTCTTATTAACTGAGTTTTGACTTTTACTACAAAATTTATTATTTTGCTGCTACTTGAGTTCCCAAGAGAGGCAGATATAAGATGAGTTCTGTAACAGGGTCCTTTTACCCACTCAGAAAAGCATGCCGATGACTCTAGAGGTCAGGAGAGCAATCTGGAACAGTTCTTCAAGGCCACAGGCTCTATCTGCCTAGCTCTTACTGTGCTCCTGAAGGCCTGTTTGGTTTTATATTTTATATATATATATACATATACATATTCAATAATATATATTCAATAATTCAATAATATTATATTTGAGACAGGGTCTCACTATGCAGCCTTGGCTGGCCTTGAACTCACTATGTCGAGGAGGCTTTCCTTGAATTCAGAGATTCACCACAGGCATGTGCCACCATCCCCAGCATCTGAAGGTATTTTTGAAACTGACTTTGAAGCACCACGAAACCAAACCTAACTCTCCTGCTGAGCAAAGAGCTCGAGCATAGGGATGAGTGGAGAGATGGAAATAAACTCTACCAAGATTGAGGCTTATTAGAGATCAGGGAAAGAAAGATGGTGAAGGGAGGGAGGGAAGGAGGGATGGAAGGAGGAAGAGAGGAAGAAGGTAAGAAGGAAGTGGAAAGGGAAGGAAGGGAGGAAGACAGGAAGGGAGGAAGGCAGGGCAGGGAGGGCTGTCCTGGTATGCAGGCATAGGCCTTTAATACCAGTACTTGGGAGGCAGAGGCCGGCCATTCTCTGGGAATTCAAGGCATCCTGGTCTGCATAGTGAGTTCCAGGATAGCCAGGGCTACATAGAGAAAGCTTGTCTTAAAATAAATGGCATAAAATACAATAAAGTAATGGTAAAGAACAGGGAGGGAGGGAAAGGAGGAGGACATCCTATAGTTACGGAGTTCTGGGCTCACATAGGGGAAGAGCAGATGTTGAGTATCTTTTCTTAAAAAAAAAATATTATCAGGGTGAAGCAGCAGCTTTCTACTTAGAGGAACCCAGAAGGCCCTGCCAGACAAAGCAGTCTTGAGACCTTGCTAGCAATCTCTCTCTCTTTCAAATGGCCAAGGTCTCAGATGCCCTTCCCAACTTCAAGGTTGGCGCTGTGTCCTGGGTAGATTCTAGGACATGTTGTTGTCACCGCTAGTAAAGAGTCAGAGAAACCTCCCCGGGGCCCAGGTGCATCTCCAGCGTGTGAGGAATGATGGGCAGGAACCTTGGTCTTCCTCGGGGAAGAAGCTGAGGCCATAGGCAGGTGAGCACCTACATTCTAGCTTCTCCTGAGGTCTCCCCGTCTCCAGCAGGGACAAGTAACACACGACATCCTTCAGGTACACCACGGGAGCATCTGGGCTTGAAGACAGAGCATCGGGATCCTCCCATGGGGCCACGGTCTCTAGGTCTTTAGGCGGTGCTTGTGTCTTTTCCATCTTTGATTCTGAAAGACAAAAGGAGAGCATCTAAGGACCTTCACGTCAGTAAACTTTAACCCTTCTTATGGTCCCAGCTTCTCCATGGTTGAGGAGAGAATATTCTAGGGGTGTCAGAAAAATGTAATTAGTGCATATGATGTGGCATGGTCACAGAAATCCAGGCTGTAACGTTTTCCATGAATGGCTTCATTTTTTGATCCATTTAGGACTGCATGTCCTTGCAGAAAGTTTATCCATTCTCTGAGTTTCCAGGAAAGACAACAGTGTGTCCTGGTGATAACACAGTGGACAGATAAATGTCACTCACCATACTGCGCTCAGTACTTCATTTGCAGAAGTAATTCTGGGTGGGCTTTCACCACATTCCTACCCTTCCTTAGCAGGGGACCTGAAGAGGCCTTTAGTCAATGTGGCGTCCCCAGATAATGGATGTGCACTGTTGACTTGAGGCAACAGTGTCAAGGACCAGTGCCTCAGACCCATGGCAGTGCAGAGCCTTCCTCTAGCTTAGATGTGGATGCTCACAGTGCGTGCAGAACTAGTTTATATGTGGATGCTCATAGTGCGTGCAGAACTAGTGCAGATGTGGATGCTCACAGTGCGTGTAGAACTAGTTCATGTGTGGATGCTCATAGTGCGTGCAGAACTAGTTCATGTGTGGATGCTCATAGTGTGTGCAGAACTAGTTTATATGTGGATGCTCACAGTGCGTGCAGAACTAGTTCAGATGTGGATGTTCATAGTGCGTGCAGAACTAGCTCATGTGTGGATGCTCATAGTGTGTGCAGAACTAGTTCATACGTGGATGCTCATAGTGCATGCAGAAGATGTTCCCTGTCGTCCATCCACTGTGTTCACCTCTTGGAGATTGCTACCCTACAGAGAGCACATCTACTGAGTTAGTGAAGCCTGTCTCCTTGTTCAGCTGATGGAGGAAGGTCATTGGCTAATAAAGGAACTGCCTTGGCCCATTTTATTGCTTAGAAAATAGGTGGGAGGAGTAAACAGAACAAAATTCTGGGAGGAAGAGGAAGTGAGGTCAGACTCGACAGCTCTCCTCTCGGGAGCAGACGCCTCAGAGAGACGCCATGCCCCGCTCCCGGGATGAAGCTCCGACCCAGGATGGACATAGGCTAGAATCTTCCCGGTAAGCACACCTTGGGGTGCTACACACAGATGATTAGAAATGGGCTAAATTAATATGTGAGAATTAGCCTAGAAGAGAATGGGCCAAGCAGTGTTTAAATGAATACAGTTTGTGTGTTGTTATTTCGGGCAATGCTGGGAATGCAGCCCTTCCGCCCCTATTACTACATTCAGCTGTATGTAATAGTCCTGTCTCCTTGTTTATCTGAGGTAATGACCCCACCCCCTTGATCAGCTGCTGTGCAATAACTCTGCTTCCTTGTTTAACTGTAGATGACAAACACTTGGCAAAGCTTCTGGGTTGCTGTGGCTTCCCCATCAGAGCCTAGACGGCCTAATCCTAGCTTCTCTGCACCTCTGCATCTGTCTGTCTTTTCTTCATTCCCTCACTGCCCCAAGTAGGTCAGTCCCTGGAGCCATGCGAGGATGTGGTATCTCATAATTCATTTCTGAAAATATAGTTAAGGACAAATGAAGAGACTGATATCCAAAAGGAAAACCCTACTGACAATCCCATTTTCAGAAACTAGGAAACCTTAACTATTTGCCAAGGAAATGCCGAAATGCTCCACGAGGAAAAGCTTCCCCCACACTCTGCCCCCTAGTTCAGAAGTACAAAATTCGTTATCAGTGAGAACAAGAGGGGTTTCATTTCACTATGCGAAGATGATTTCCTCAGGTACTTTGTTCTTTCTCTCCGCGGCTTGGCTACTTTCATACCCATGAGAACTCTTTTCATAGGCGTATGCACAACCCACAGGACACAACTGACTAGGGGCTGAACAGAACCCTTGCCAGTGGGCAAGCCCATGGAGGCACCATGATGCCAACAAGCAGTGAGCGCTGTCAGCGTGAACAAAGGTGGAGGCAGCCTCGATGGCAGTGCCTTCTGGCACCTCACATTATTCAGAGAACCAAAGAGCCACACGATGGGAGGGAACATTCCACCCTGGGACAGCAGAGCTGAGAGAGAAGGTCTGCCCTGTCCCGCAGCATGGGCTGTTAGAAAGGAGTTAGCTGTCATTCAGACTGACTGTAGAGGAGATGAGAGGTCTCTGCATTACAGAGGGACCATGCAGAGACCATGGCAGAGCCGACAAAACCCAGAATGGAAGACAGAAGACAGGGGAAGAGAAAGCTTCACCCAGAAGTCTCAGAGGGCCAGAGGTCTGAAGTTAATGTTCTATTGGACAAGACACTGCAGCTGCGGGAAGACATAACCTCTATTAAGTAAGGGCGGAAAGCTTCTAAGGTGACCCGGAAGTGGTAAAAAGAATTTGAATGAGATAACAAGAGAAATAGTGAGGTGGGGGAGATTGAGATGAAATTACTTCTGCAACCAAACTACTAAAATTATCCCTGGAAGAAATGACACGGAAATTCATCCAGAAATGTGGAAAACAAATGAGAACATAGTCCTTTGTACTGGGGAGTCCCTAATGCCACAAGTTACATCTGTGTGCTTAGGCTATTCATCCATTGGAACACCATGAATGGCTTCCACTTTGTCTATACCTCAGAGTAACACCAGACCAGATGTATTGTCCCACCTGGCTCAGCTGGTACCTGGACAGTAGCAAATGTTTATGGGATGTTATATTTCAAGTAGGGCCCTTGAGGAAATGGGAGGCAAATGAGAGACGAGATGCTGGTTGGCATCTTAGCATCTGGAAGAAGTTTCCATGTGGTACCAGGGTGGGGGGAGGGGGCACTCTGGCAGATCCTGGCATTCTCTGTGAGTTGAGGAGGAGGTGGGAGCCCAGAGTAGAGCCTAGACAGACAGACAGCCACCCACAGATATGTACAAGGTCATCTTCAGTTCTATAACTGAGTGGGACTTGTTCCTCCCTGGGGAGGAAACTGCCAGAGGCTGGGGAATGGGATGGTTATGGTTGGGATGGGCGTAGGGGAAGAAGCAGGACACGAGGGACAAACTCTGGGATCAAAAGAAAAGTCAGAATGAATGCTCATTCTCAGCAATGGGGTAGAAGGCCCCAGAATCCACATGTTACCATGGAGGACCCCCAAAACTGCCTCAACAGCGAGGTAGCAGCAGCTCTAGAGGTTTAATGGTATGGAAACACTTGTGACTATTTCCAGAGACTCTCACTTTGCCCTAAACAAGCATAAAGATATTTGGTGAAATAAAAAAACTGTCCATACTGTACACAGCATTGAAGAAGAATTGCTAAGGATGTTATACAAATTCTCCAAGAAAAATTTAAAGGACAAGAATCCTACCCAACCCACGGAAGAAGAGCAACATTGCTGCGCTGCTCAAATCAGAGACATCACAAGAGGTTGCATTTCAACATTCTTTATGAACACAGATGCAAAGGTTGCACAATGTTAATATATCAGATAGAAGTTAGCAGAGACATAAATAAATAGATACCATGTTAAAGGATTAGACCCTTCAAGATTAGATGGTGTTAAGATACCGTTCTTTCTGATTTTGAGTTCAGCAGATTGCTAAGACACAAGAGCAAAGATCAGCCACAAGACAAACCGCATTGAACTGCGTTTCACAAAAATTAAGAAATTTTGGATATAGGGGCTAAAAGCGTTTCTTACTCCTGCAGAGGATTCAGATTTGGTTTCTAGCATCCACGTGGTGATTCACAACTATGATTACCCAAGCTATAGGTGTGATGCCCTCTTCTGACCTCCATAGGCACCAGACATGAGCATGGTACAATACATATATGCAGGCAAAACATCCATACAGGCACAGTTCACATAAAGTAAAATAAATTATTATTATTATTATTTTGGTTTTTTTGAGACAGGATTTCTCTGTGTTGTCTTTGGTTTCTGGAACTCATTTTTTAGATCAGGCTGGCCTCGAATTCACGGAGTCAATAATTCTTTCAAAATACTAAAAAATTTTGTTCTACGGAAGACACTGTTAGGGCCAGGGAGATGATCAGTGGGTAAAACAAAAACTTTGAATGTTTTTTTTTTGTTTTGTTTTGTTTTTTTTTGTTTTTTCGAGACAGGGTTTCTCTGTGGTTTTGGAGCCTGTCCTGGAACTAGCTCTTGTAGACCAGGCTGGTCTCGAACTCACAGAGATCCGCCTGCCTCTGCCTCCCAAGTGCTGGGATTAAAGGCGTGCGCCACCACCGCCCGGCTTGAATGTTTTTTTTTTTTTAAGGATGATTCATAGATGACCCTACTGAGCAGGTGACAGGAAGTCACCAGGAAAATGCAATCCCAGACCACAGTGAGATGCCGCTCTTTGTGTGTCAGAGCAAGGAGAAATGACGATGTCGATGAAGGACTGAGCGGCAGGGGCCTGTGTGCAGCCAGGTGTGTAAATAGCCCAACAGTCTTGGGACGAGCTCGGCAATTTCCTTTGAACTGACGTGCACGGTGCCTGCTACGTGATACCTGGTATTCCATTCCAAGGTCTTTGCTCAGGGGGAATGGAAGTTCTCCCTACAAAGACTTATAAAAGAATATTTACAAGTTTGTTTGCAATAATCCCAAACTGGAAACTAACCAAACGTCCCTGTTCCAACAAGTGAACTAATTATAGAAACTCTATATGTTAGAATATTAATTAACAAACAAAATATGTTGACAATTAATATACACAGTTAAATATCAAACTGATCATGCTGGAAAAAACAGATATAAGAGCTAAGAAAGGAAACAGTGCACGGTTCTGTTCACACAGAGTGCAGATGGTGCAGCGACAGTCATAGCGACAGAAGGCAGATCACAGGCTGCTTGGGGCGGGGCAGGGCTGGAGAAAGGACTTCACGCTGGATGGTGGATGCGCTCATTCTCTTGGTGTCCTACTGGCTTCTATAGATGCACGCATACTTCAGAAGTTTTCGATTTTTCACTTCAAATGTGTGTCATTTATGCCAGCTACGGTTCAGCTGAGCTATGTAAGAGGTGTACTTCTTCCTGAAGATGGTCCAGTCATTAGAGTTCTGGGTGGATCATGAGTCACAGTTCTGGTTCATAACCAGGTTTAGTTTACTCCTGCAGGGAGGTCCTAGACACCGATGATCCCATTAGCATCCTTCCTTCTCATGCTCCCACATAGGAAATCCCCAAACCTCCAGACATCTGCTCTCATCCAGCGCCCGCCCTGGTGTAAGTGCCTTCATTGAGGGCAGACTGCACCTGCCCACTCTGCCTTCGCCCATTGTCTCTGCAATACCTGTTGACGTCCAGCTGGGCAGTGCTGCAGAAGGGAGACTCTGGGGACTCTAGCACTAACTGGGCTTGCGCTGGATTCAACCTGTTCTTGTTTGAACCTCTCAAAAGAGGTCATTGTATCAAAACTGAGGTTCACCCCAAGTCTTGAGTGACAGGGATGTTTGTGACTATAATGTTGAGCGGAAAGCGATCCTAACTTTAAAATTATATATAGCCTGATCGCAATCATGTAAGAAACCTATTGGGGAAAACCTATGATCTAGCATTTTATGGCATCTACTTGGACAAGAAAAGTCTAGGGTTTTCCAGAGATGGCCAGATTGCAAGTGAGCCCAGGGCTTGCCTACTGAAGGAAGGGGTTCTCTGTGAAGCTTCTGCCTGGTCCTAATTCTTATTTTTATTTATTTATTTTATTTTGTAAACAATGGCATTAATTAAGCCATCTATTGAAGGGAACCTAGCAGGAAATGGATTACTTTTGAAATCTCAAGTTGAAAAAAAACCTCACTGAATCGCACTTCAGATAATTGCCTTTTCATGGCTTAGCCCATAGGGCTTGATGTTTTCCTTTACCATAAGCAGATGAACGGCGCATGGCAAGTCACCGAGACTCAGAATAACAGAGCTACTGTGAGTGAGCCGGGAATGTCCATCTCTACTATGTCACTGTCCAGCTGCCCTCGGATCACATGACCTCCCCTCTGTGTGTTCTTGGATACTGTCTCCTCATCCATTGAAGCAAACCCTGTTAGATTGTTTTGGGCCTTAGGGCATGAAATGCAACCTGAAGATTTCTCTGGACGTGCCCAGTGCCTGGGTAAAAGAAGTGGGGGCAGCATGCCTCCTTGTTGCAAGTTTAAAAACGTTCTCCTTCCTTCTTGCTGGGCGGATGCTTTGTGCCAGGATTTGATCATCTGTCACTCTGTGTAAGATGTAAGGCTTGCTTGTGCATTCAGTTCATCTCCCCGCCGGGCCCTGGACTAGCATAGCTGATGGGGGCCGGCAGGAGTGAATGAGACAACTTTGAGTTGTCTTTCCCTATGGCTATCACCGAAGGCACCAGGAAGGCCCGGTTCCCTTCATGCTTGCTCTCTGGAGTGCCATGAGTTACCTCCGTAGCCTTCTCTTTCCAGAGTATGTTCTGAGTTCTGTGTGTAGGGTTACTTTTCTCTTCTCCCTCTGGCCTCATCCCCTTTTCCCCTGCCTCTTAAAAAAAGATTGACTTTTATTATTTTCAATTATGTATAGTGTGTGTGTGTGTGTGTGTGTGTGTGTGTGTGTGTGTGTGTCTATGTGCTCATGAGTGTGTGTTCCCGTTCTGGCCTCTGATCCCCTAAAGCCAGGTTACAGCCACCTGAGGAGGGGGGTGGAAGTGAACTCATGTTCCCTAGAAGATCAGCAAGTGCTCTTAACCTCTGTGGCCCCTTGCTTTTCTTTTTAGGTGGAGTCTCCGAGTGGCCTAGGCTGGCCTTGAAAACTCATGGGCTCAAGTGATCCTCTCACCTCCTCTTCCTGAGAAGTTGGGACTACCAGCATATATAAATATCACAACATCCAGCTCCATAGTGAATTTCAAAACAACATGACAAACCCCAACTAACTGACTTACCAATGCTTCTACCAAACACTGAAAGCCCTATAATGGTTCTGGCTTCTTTCTTGGTACGGGATAAGAGAAAGATCAGGATTATAGCTAATATTCATTTGAAGAGGCTTTCCTCCCAGGCTCCGCTGAAACTGTCTCTGGTCTCTTTCAGCTGTCCTACCTTGTAGCTACTTCATCTGACACACATTTAAAAATACGATGGAACCGCAGTCTTTCTCCTCAGCGTTCCTCCCAAGAGCTGGACTTCATGCTTGTGTGTGTATAAACTGTCTCAACAGTACAATCCTGTACAGCAAACAGGGTCTGCCTCTCCGAGCCTTTGCATTTGAAACCTTAGGATCACAGTGCATGGTCCCCAAATGACTTCCCATCCGAACAGCACGCCAAGTTGGCCTGCTAGGAGACAGAAGCTGTGGCCTCCAGGATAGTCTGGCTGATTGTAATGATCTAAGTAGAGAATGTTCATCTAGGGTGGGGGTTACTACTAATTGCTGATATTATTGAAGATTTACTTTGGTCAGGAACTGTATTGAGCCTTTGAACAGCTGCTAACTCGTTCAACCTGCATAACAATACTCACTATCCTCCCGTTTTACAGAGGGACAGCAACGCAGATATTGCTCAAACACGCCCACAGCTCTCTGCTAGATAGTGTCTGAGCTGGGGATGCGGTCCAGATTCTTAGCCAACATGTTCTGTCCCTTGATCTCGTTAAGATGGGGAGTGACCAGGACATTTTTATTGGACATGAAAGTAAATGTCACGGATGGTGATTCTTGCCTCTTCCAGTACCTGGGTTTGTCAAGCACATAGAGAAAGGCTTCTCACTGATAAACGTGTCAGGGAAGATTCCAGATCTGCTGTACCAGACGCGGGTCAATGGACCATAGCGCTACAGCAGCTCCACCAGGAACTAACTAAAATGACACTTTTGTAAGGAGCGACCTACCTGACAGCTTGGCTACCTCGTTCTGTACAGAAAGAGAGCAGGGAATTGAGGTTGCACAGGTCTGGATTGAATCCCTAGCCCCACAACGGTTTCCTTGGCTCCTTTGTGTGAAGCAGTATAAATCTGAAGGTCAGAGGAAAATGAAGTAAGCAGGTACCTAGAAACCAGATCTTCAAAACCAATTTCTTCTGGCATCTTTCGGTAATTATTAGAAACTCTCCAACTTGTTCAAAAAAACGACGCAGATATTTCTGTTTTAAAATTAAAATTTAATTTAATTTTATATGTATGGACATTTTTTTTAATACATGTATGTCTGTGTATCACTTGCATGCCTGGTGCCTATGGAGGCAAGAAGAGGGCATCCGAGTGTCGCAGACCATTGTGAGCTGCTACCTGGGCCCTGGGATTCCCACATGAGTCCTTTGCAAGAGCAGCCAGTGCTCTTGACTGCTGGGGCATCGCTCCAGGCCCTCATGAACGTTGTTTGTTGGCCCAGCAGGACATACTCTTACATACTTGCCCTACCCACTCCAGCCGCCCATTGGTAGAGAGTAGAATAAGTTATACTTCTGCATGAGGGCCAGGTCTTGGCACTCAGACTCCCACCCACTCCCATGCTTCCTGTGAAGGCTCCTCCTCATCTCTAGCAAGCAACTTGTCAGAAGTAAACATCTGGCAACCTGCCCCAAGCCTTGACCTGTTCTGTTCCGGAACCAGGGAGGTAAGAACCTTCAGTGAGCCTCAGAATCCCTCCACTGTGTGGGTAAAAAGCCAGCTGGCCATCTTGTTCCTCCGGAACCAGGGAGGTAAGAACCTTCAGTGAGCCTTCGAATCCCTCCACTGTGTGGGTAAAAAGCCAGCTGGCCATCTTGTTCCTCCGGAACCAGGGAGGTAAGAACCTTCAGTGAGCCTTAGAATCCCTCCACTGTGTGGGTAAAAAGCCAGCTGGCCATCTTGTTCCTCCGGAACCAGGGAGGTAAGAACCTTCAGTGAGCCTTAGAATCCCTCCACTGTGTGGGTAAAAAGCCAGCTGGCCATCTTGCTCCTCCTCCTCTGTGGTGGTTTGAGCAGGAATGGCTCCATAGACTCACAGGAGTGGCACTAGGAGGAGGTGTGGTCTTGTTGGAGGAAGTGTATCGCTGTGGGGGTGGGCTTTGAGGTTTCATACGCTCAAGCTACGCTCAATGTGGGACGCAGTCTCCTGCTGTCTGTGGATCAAGATGTAGAACTCTCAGCTCCTTCTTTGCAGTGGCAGTTCAATTGTCTTTTCATAAATAAAGACTGCCTGAAGATCTGAGAGTAAAACAGCCCCACTGGTCAGCCTTACAGACCAGGTTATGGTAACACACACCTTTAATCCCAGTAGGCACAATGACATGCACCTGTAATCCCAGGAGCCACACTAGTTGCCATAGAAACCAGGTGGTGCATGCCTTTAATCCCAGCCCTAGAGAGGATTATAAAATGGGAGGAGAAAGCTCTCAACACACAGTCTCATTCTAAGATTCCTGGAGGCAGGATCGCCATTTCAGACTGAGGTTGAAGTCAGAGCCAGTGGCTGGCTGTTTTGCTTTTCAGATCTTCAGGTTGAACCCCGTTACTGACCCTGAGTTTTTATTAACCATGCTTCACTTGTTCCGCACCTTCTGCCTGCATGCTGCCTTGCTTCTCACTATGATGATCGTGGACTATATAAACCAGCCCCAATTAAATGTTTTCCTTTATAAGAGCTGCCACCGCTATGGTGTCTCTACACAGCAATAGGGACCCTAACTAAGACACCCCCCAAACCTCACGTCCCAATGTCTTACCAGTGTCGGGAGCGCAGGCCTCATCTGCTTTGGCAGCATTATCCGCATCACAATCTAGGGAACAAGAAGAAAACGTAAAGACCAGTTCATGCTTTCCAGACCCTTAGGGGGGCACGTAGGGGACCATCCCAGGCGCTCTGGTTCATGGAGCTTGTGTTTGTGTCCTACAATAATTCTCAGCTTGGCTCATGCTCTCTGAAACTCCATTAAGACAGTGGCCATGACTTCCCCTCCTCTGACAGTCCCTGGTTAGTTCTAGCTGGGACATGTGCTGAATGTCGCTAACCATGGACGAAAGCCTTCTTGGGAGGCTCTTATTTTTCTACCATGTGTTAGTTTGTGTTCCCCTCTTGACCCATCTTATCCTCTGACTCTGAGTGATAGATTCACCCCCTTTTTATTTCACTTGCTAAAGGACTAAACAGAGGCTCTGAGGGTCTAAAAGAGAGGAGCCCCTGACCCTTGGTCTCCCTCCCGCTTCCTAGGCTCAGGTTCCCCGCTAGTGTTCTGCCTATGCCTGTGGCCAGGGGTTACAGATGCTCAGCATCCTCCCATCTTGGGGAAAGCTGGTCCTTGTACCTGAGACATTGGGCTCACTACTGCTGGCCCCCTCCTTTGGGTGGTCAGGTGTCTCCTGTCTGGGCTTCTGGCTGAAGGCCAGGAAGAGGTGTGTGCTCAGTGGCAGAGGAAGGTCCACCTCCAGGTATGCCCTCATGAACAGCTTGAAGACATCATAGCTAATGGGCTGAGAAGGGCAAGAAGAGAGAAGTCAATAGAGGGAGGGAAGGGGACAGGATGGAGGAGGGTGATGGCGATGGCGGGTGAGGCAGGTGAAGTGAAAGCCATGGAAGTGAAGGGGAAGGTGGGGAGCAGGAATGAAAACTCCGGGAGACAGAGGGACGGGGGAAGGGATGGGACACAGACAGAGGTAACATGGTGGCTGACCATCAGGCACAAAGAAGGCCTGGTTTGGTCTCAATTGGGATTAAAAGGAAGGGTGATATACTCCCTAGGCTCAGAGACTGCTATGAACAAAGGGGTAAACAGATGGTAAGGGTGGACCCGAGTGCAACAACGCTTTTCAGATGTTTCAGGACTGCTACCCTCATTCTCTCAGCAGCTGGGGTCACCTGCACAAGCCCCAGAGCAGATCAAGCGCCCCACCATGGAGAGGAGGTGGACTTAGGCATCCTCCCAGCTAACGGAGGAGCGATGGAGAGTTATCGACTTATGGGAAAGAGTCAAGTCTCATCAAGGGTGTGGTCCCTGGTAGGTCTACCATGCTTCAGTGGATGGTCCTACACACATGCGTATGTGGGCAGCAAAGCTGGGCTTGGTGGGTCATCAATGAGAAGAGGATACTGAGGCCGGAAAGGGGTGAGAAGGGCAGGTGCTGAATACGTTGAATGCACATTGTATGTAAGTATGGCTTTCTCAAAGGATTCCCAACAGCATGTCTAAAAAGTGGGGTTCACAAATGGAGAGCTCCGGGGATCTATCTGCCTTTGCCTAGGCTCATGTGAAGGTCATGGGTCTATGGAGCAAGGACTCTGTCACTGCTTTGAAATTCTGGTGACAATGAAGAAGAATGCAGAAGAAAATAGCATGGAAAGAAAGGTTCTCTGGTGATTATAACCACCTCTGTGATTCTTGAGTTCAGGCCTCGGAAAGTTGGGGAAGAGGTTGGGGAAGGAAGGACAGGTTCCATCACCCCACAGTGTTTTCATAATGTTCACCTTCTCTGGACAGATCCCAAGATGAGAAGGAATTGTGTGTGTTTGGCTCAGCTGTGTCCCAAAACATGCTATTGTGAAGACTTTAGCCATCCAGAAAAACAGGAAGCTAAGCTGTTGCGACCATCGCGATACTGCCTGGCATCGATGGTCCCAGGCTTTGAGTAGCCATGCCAGAGAGAGCAGCAGCCCTCAGCAAGCACTCACTAACAACAATGACAGTTTGCCGTGAGTCATCCCTGGCTTGAGCTCTCATCCCTGGGGCTGGAGCTTCATCAAGACACAGATGCTCCTGGAAACCATTTGCAGAAGAAGCGCTGCCCCAACTGCTGCTGTGCTGGCCTTTGAATAATAACAGGCAGGAGAATGGCATCCCTTTCTGGAAACCTCCTTGGTGCTCTCTGAAAAATGCTGATAAGCATGTAACCCCTTTCACGTTCTGGGGATTCAGCAAGCCTTCCTGGAAGCAGGAGCTGACTTGAATGTGTAGAGTCAGGTGTGGGCTCCGCTGGGAACTCGCAACCAAATCTCTGCTAAGTCCAGGGCTGTCCTAGAGATCTCTTTTGCACTGTGGAAGAAGCCTGATGCGGTTGGACACAGATCACTTACTTCCTCATTTATTTAATTTTCAGCTTAAAAGAACCCAGCCCATGGTTGATTGACATTTTTTTTTGTGCCCGCTATCCTGCTCTCTGTGTCCCTTTTCTGTCCCAAATCTCTGATTCTCTTTCTGCCTCTCTCTCTGTCTCTGCAGTATCATTACTTCAGATTGTCTCTTCTGCTCTTTTCCTGGACACAGCGACAGAATGATTTCATTCCCTTTCCAGTGTTACCCATGTACCACCCTTCGTGCTCCTGCCCTCACTGTCTCTGATGGAGTCTTGCTTGTCTGCTACCTGTGAACACATTCCAAGGGAATCTTCTCCTTCCCCTTTAATTTCTCCAAAGAGACCACACTGGCCTTCCTTTCCCCTTGACCTCCAGTCTGTTGGGGTTCCTACCTCTTGCCGGGGAGCCTGCTTCCCTGGAGGTCTTAAGTGTATTTGTCTCTTTGGTAAGGTTCTCATCTCAGCTCCCTGGAGAATTTTCCCTTCTCTTCTTGAAGCTACTTTGCACGCTGAGATTTTATTTTGATGCTTCTTATTCCCTATTTTGGTTCAACTGAATCTTTGCTAATGATGTTGCAATTCTTTCTTTGATGTCGAAAGTTTCTTTGCCTTATCCTTTGCATGATTTTAACTGACAAGTACTGATTTAAATGACAGTGTGACAGTTTTAAGCTAGCACCAGATGGAAACGATCAGAATGAAGTGTTTCTGAAAAAGAAGGTCTTAAAAAGAAAGTTTAATGGCAGGCTGTGGAGGTTCACACCTTTAATCCCAGCCCTTGGGAGGCAGACACAGCTGAGCTCAAGGCCAGCCTGGTCTACATAGTAAGTTCCAAGACAGCCAGGGCTACGTAGAGAGACTTTGTCACCAAACCAAACAAAAGGTTTAGCCAAACAAATTAGCAGTGGGGAACAAACAGACAAAACAACAAAGCTTAAAGGTGACTGGAAAAGATCAGTTTGAGAAGTGCCAAGCCACCAGTATGAAGTCCCCAAAACCAGCCACCAGAGAGATGTCTAGTGTCTAGAAAAGCAAGGGGCTGATATGTCTGCATAAACTTATTTTTTATTTGGTTACTAGCATGTAAAAATTTTCTTTCTTCCTTTTTTTTTTTTTTGAGACAGAGTTTCTCTGTGTAGCCCTGACTGTCCTGGAACTCACTCTGTAGACCAGGCTGGCCTCGAACTCAGAGATCCACCTGCCTCTGCCTCCTGAGTGCTAGGATTAAAGGTGTGAACCATCACACCTAGCATTTTTCAAATGAAATTGTTTTTGTTTTTCTTCTTTGTTCTCCCATCGTCCCCCATTCTTCCTGTGTGTACTTCCACCCCCTCCTCTCATGTCACGTGACTCCTTTTGCTTTTCTCTATTGTCTTTCTCATCAGCTCGTTTTCCCCTCTCATGGTCTGTGATCATGTTTCATAGTCTAAACCAATCTAAAATCCCTTATTTCTATACAAGCAAACAAACACTAAAGTTTGGATTTGCATATCAGAGGGACCGTGGGATTTGTCTTTGTGAGTTTGTGTTGCTTCACATAACATAATGTGTTCCAGGTCCATCCATTTGCCTACAGATTTCATAACATCATTCTTCTTTATAGCTGAGTAAGATTCTATTGTGTGCATATGCAACATTTTTATTACCATTCTTCTGTTGATGGACATCTAGGCTAGTCCTAGTCTCTGACTGTTATAAATAGTGTAACAACAAGCCTGGCTGCGGGAGTCCCTTTGTGTTAGATATGGAGTCTGCTGGGGATACATACGGGAGCAGGCGTGACCATGCCACTCAGTCAAATCCCCACCCTTGGTCTCAGGCATGGGACGCTCGTCCAGATTCAGTGTTACCTTCAGCCAGAAGCTCTCGAATCCTCTCTGGCATCCTCTTTAGTTAGGATCCTATTCCTGATTGCCATTTCTGCTAAAGCCAATGGCAATATTCCAAAGTCAGCTTTGACCCCTCAGTAACCTGGAACTGGTTCTTCTCTCTTGGTTTTGCAGGATTAGTCCTTTTACAGCACCTAACACACTTCCTTTCTAGTTCCATTCCCTCTTGTACCATCATCACCAGAGTCTGACTTCATTTTCATGTGATTTTTAGCTAGACCATTGCAATGCCTCTATTTCGTAATTTATAAAAAAAATATTTTATTTTCTGTGCATGAGTGTTTTGTCTGCGTGTACACATGTGCGTTGCATGCATGCCTGGTACTTAGGGAGGTTATAAGAAGGCATCGGAACCCTGGAACTAGAGCTATGAGCTACAGATGGTTATGAATCGCCAGGCGGAAACTGGGAATAAAACCTGGGTCTTCTGTAACAGCAACAAGTCTCTAAACTGCTGAGCCATCCCTCCAGCCCATACAATGCCTCTTGAAGCCATCCTTGCTCCCGCTTCCTTCGGTCACTCCTCCCATCTGTTGTACCCAGCCCCGTCAGGCTGATTTTCCTGAAGCACAACCCTGAGAAGACTAATTTCCTACTTAAAAATTTTCCTTGGTGTCTAATTGCCCGTGGGAGAGTTGAGAGCCACTTGTGCGTGACTGATCTCCTGTATTATACGAGATAACACACATACAGAAAAGAAACTCTAGTGAACCCCAGGGAATATAGATAGAAGCTTAAATATATATAATTAATACAGAAACAATGTTGCTACAGTCCAGTTAGTCAGTCTTATGTGCTTTCTGGGACCTTTGGGACTCAGAATCTTCTCTGTAATCCACTACAGCCTAGACGTGGAGCCACTTCAAACCCTCAGTCCATCTGCCATTTTTTCTTGTTATCTGTTAAGGTGCAACTATGCATCCTGTCCCCACAGCCCCCCTTTTCTTTCCTGAGCAAGCTCCACAGCCCACTGCTTTCTTCAACTGTTAAAATCCTAGCGCTGCTTTTCTGCCTGAAACCCCTTGGAATTTCCTGCTCCTGGATCTCTTTAATTTGACTCGGTTCCTGCCTTGTGAAACCCGTGGATGCCATTCTGGATAAATGTAGTAAGTTGCTACACATTCTCGGACTCCCTTCAGAGCTTCTGGGTGAGAATGAGAATGGCTCATTTCATTTCCATCTCCTGAACCATTCTCCAAAATATTTCCTGATAGATATTTGAATAGATGCTGACTTCCCTGCCGGTCCATCAAAGGGATGGCCTGCTGTGGTGCTGGTCACCAATGGATCATTCACTCTGAGTCAGGCAGAGGCTCAGTGTTTAGTCTATAAAGGCACAGGTGCTGGAATGACTGTAATATGTGGTCAGCAGTGCTGAGTGCCACAGGATGAGGACAGAACGTGAGACCTTAGGAAGAAATGATGACTGAATTCATGCCTACCCATTCATGATCTCCCTCCCGCATCCTCTGGAAGATGGAATGGCCTAGAATCAACACGGAACACTCAAATCAGAAAATCCTCAGAGGACCTGGGCCTGCTTATGCTACCGGTGCTCAGGACATTCCATGACTTGTCCCTGCCCAAGAGGGGTGGGACGAATCAGAAGCCAGATCTTTGGCATACTCATCTGTGACTGTTTCTGTCACAGGTCCCTGGGCTGGTACAGTGCTCCTAGTCGCTCCCTCCAAGCACCCCAAGTTCAGGGGTCAAGAGAGACTGATCGTGTGCTCCTCTGAAAGGGATATATAAGTTAGACAGTTCTGTACAAGCCCTGGCCGAGAACAGTGACTGCTTACCAGATGTTTAGTGCATGACTAGGTAAGGAGTATTGGAGGATTATACCCAACTAGATGCCAGCCAGTAGGAGGCACACTGGGAAGAAACCATCACCTTCCTCAGGCACCTTCATCATCCATGCTCTCTCTGGAGCTGCAAACCCATGAAGCAACCTGCCAGGTAATCGCTATTGCTGTAACCTGTTTCAGGAGGGCTTGCTAATTCTGCTCCAGGTCTATAAGGGTGAAGAGAAGCTGGAGAAACTGCTGAGCCCCAGGCAGGAGGCAACGGTGGAGAGTAGGGCTCACGTCTTAAAAGCCTGCTCCTGGTCACCATGCATACTGCTAAGCTAGAACTTGTGCTCAGTGTATCTCAGTGCCACCCAGCCACCTTTTCTGTTCTGCTGGGCTTTCCTCACTCCCTAGCTGTCACCGCCGTTCTTCTCTCCAGAGGATCATTTAGAGATAAAAGCAAGGGCACGTTTGTTCCATCGTATTCATCACAGCCAGAGATGACCCTCTGCAAATTCCCCTTCCTACTCTAGCTTCTAGGTTCCCTAGGAACCTGCCCCTGCTGGCAGCTAACTCCTCGCTAAGACATTTTGGTGACAGGAAGCCGTCAAGCTCAAGAGAAACAAAACCCTTCTTGTTTCCCCAACCCCATGCCATGACATTACACCTACCAGAAGTGAGGCGAGCTGTGTGAGAGAGAGGCAGAGCTCCCCCAGGATGCAGCAGGGCCAGGCATACAAAGAGAGGGGGATCAACCCTGAGGGGTGTGAGGGCGGTTGCACACTTAGGATAGACAGGCTCCCTGTTTCTGAAAGCTCCTCTCGGCCTTCACAGCAGTGGTGGCCCTGACCAAACTGTTCCCCTCCCACACATCAGCCCCCAGACAGACAAGCTGATTACCAGTCCCCGCCAGCCCTTCGTTCCCTGTTTTGGGAGTTGGAGGTGGGAGGTGTGGGGCAGTGTGTTCTTTGCTGCTCTGCACGGCTTCTCCTCAGGAATGCCCTTTGAAGTGGTGTGCTCCCTTCCCTTCTGCCAACCCCTCTCCCGTTCTTCCTCCCAGTGATTGGTGTTTTATCCCCAGCCCTTCTCAGGTGGACCTAGAGAACACAGTCTCTGTTGATTCTTCCTGGGAGCCAGTGGAGAAGGCCTTGGAGAGTGAATGGTAGCCTTTTCCTAACTTAGCTTTGCTAGGCTGTTACTTTTCTCTAGTAAATCTTTGTAAAATGACCCAGGAGCAGGGGAAAGGGAGCAAGGGATATGGCATTGTGGGAAGGGGCATAGAAAGGAAATAATCACATGTCCTATAACGTATTCAATATTTTGCATTTTTCTTTTAATTCATTCACTTCAAACTTTTAATAGTCTCACTAGCTTCTGTCTACAGATGAGGGGACTAAGCCTCAAGGAAATATTGTACAAGCTCATACTGTGCAGTGATGGCGGAGGTTAAAGGCTAGCCCAAAACCACGTGACTCAAGGTCTGAGACTCATGCTCGACCCTCAATTCCTGAAGGCAGACATTATGCTCCATGATCTTTGCCTCCTCTGCAGAGCCCAGCACACTACCTGCATACCCAAGAAACATTACGTGCTGTGAACTTGAAAACAGGCAGAGGCCTTGCATTCATTTACCCATGCAAAGGGCATTTACTTGCAATGAGCCAAATACTCTCCTGGGCACTGGAGACACAGCACTGAACAAATCTATTCTAGTGAGAGAGGCAGAGGATTAATGAAGGAAATTAGTTAGCCAGATAGATGGTGGGAAGTGCTGAGAAAAATAGAGCCGGGCCCTAGAAGGGGAAGTATGAAGGAAGAAGGTGACAATCACCAGGGTGGCGGTTTGAGCATCGACCTGAAGGAGGTGAATGTCACAGGCAGGTTTCTATTGCTGTGAAGGGACGCCATGATCATGACAACTCTTCCAAAGAGAAACAGTTCATTGTGGTGGCTGGCATACAGTGCAGAGGCTCGGTTCATTGTCATCATGGTGGGACATGGTGACACGCAAGCAGACACTGTGCTGGAGAAGGAGCTGAGAGTCCTACATCTCGCATACAGGCAACAGGAAGTGGTCTGAGGGTCTCCCTGAGTGAAGCTTAAGCAAAGGAGACCAAAGCTCCCCCCCCCCCCAGTGACACGCCTCCTCCAACGAGGCTCTGCCTACTTCAACAAGGCCACACCTTCTAATAATACCACTCCCTTTGGGGGGCATTTTCCTTCAGACCACCACAGTGAGGAAACAAAGGACGTGGATGTGCTGGAGGATGTCCCGGGAAAAGAAGAGCAAGCCGAGTGGTACCGGGAGAGGTCACAGGGCACCAGCTTGTCTAAGAGCATCCAGGAGGCTACTATGACGGGAAGGACCGGAGAAGGGGAAGTTGGCAAAGCTAAAGCTAGAGAACAGAGGAAGTGAGATTGTCCTGAGTAGAGATGGGGTGGGGGCATGGGAGAGTGGCAGCGTAAGCATATGTTCTAACAAACTGCCCCGGATCCATGTGAAGAGTGAGCTTCAAAGGACAAGAGAATGGGCAGAGAGTCCAGTGGGAGACTACAGTGGTCTGAGTGGGGTGCAGGGGTGAGGAGTCAGGTCATGGAGCCAGGTGGGAAGCACTTCTGAAAGGCAGAAGTGGTGGGGTTTCCTGCCGAACTGCGTGGGGCAGCAAGAGATAAGTCAGCGACAATTACCTACTCTTAGGTCAATCACCCAAGTTCTTAACCTGTCGCTCATCAGGTTGTCATGGATGGACTGATAGAGAAACATGTTTTACGGGGGAAGATGAGGGACATCAGTTTAGCTCAGAAGTTTGAGATGTCTAATCTTCAAGGGTAAAAATGTCAAGTTCAGTGGAAAGAAAAAAAAAAAATCTCTGGGTGCAGTGTCCTGAAGCCAAATGAGGAAGATGAAGGAGATTTGACAAGTTGCCTCCAGCACCATTGAATAACATCACTATGGGGTTCAGGCACATGGTGTCTTCACTAGTGGTATCAGTGAAGGAACGGGAGTTACACACTGCTTGAAGGGTTCTGGAAAAAGCAGAAGAGAACATGGAGGTGTTGTATATAGACAAAGTTTAATAAATAGCAGAAAACCAGCACCATTGTGTTGCTGGGGAAAATCTAATGTGTATAGGCAGACAGATGTGGAAGACAGGAAGAGGGAGAATGGGGGGAGGCTGGGGAGGGGTCTTGATTCAGCAGAGCCTACCAGTAATCCACACACAGGAGGAAGAGAGGCAGACTCGGAGCACAGCCGGGCTCACCCACAGTGGCCGGGAAAGGGGCACGGGGCGAGGGACCCTGCCTCGGAGCTTTGCTTCTGTCTTCTCAGTGTTCACTGAGAATGAGGAGCTGGGGAGGAGTGAGAGCAAAAGGGGTATGATGGAGTCTTGTAGGACAGCATAGGCATGTGAAAGAACACGGGGGGGGGGGGGGAGGACGACGACACACAGATGGCAAGGATGTCTCGCTTGAGACCTGGGGCGACACAGGTCTCAGAGCAAGGTCTTCAAGGCAAGTTGAGATGCCAGTGGGGAACGGCTAGGACACAGAATCTTTTTTTAAAAAGAGACTTGAAATGGAAATAGTCTTACCTTGTGTGTGTCGCATTGCTTGAGGCTTCCACCTTCATTAAATTCAGTCAGCACATCTTTTATTTTCTTGGAGGAATCTGGAGAGACACAGTTCAAATGTAAAACACGGGTAGGTGGCTAATGAAGCCCAGGCTAGACAAATTCTACCTCACCAAGGTAAGATGGAGCAGCCTTTCAGGGCCACGTGGAGACGTGTCCTGTCTCCCCTCACAACCTTCCACATTTCCCAGCCTTCTCTCTCCTTTGCTGTCGGAACTATCTTTATTTTAAAAAAGATTTTACTTTTACTTTAACTGTGTGTGTGTGTGTGTGTGTGTGTGTGTGAGAGAGAGAGAGAGAGAGAGAGAGAGAGAGAGAGAGAGAGAGAGAGAGAGAGAGAGAGAGATCCCCTGGAGCTACAGTTACAGGTGGTTGTGAGCTACTTGATGTGGGTGCTGGGGACGAATTCAGGTTTTTAGCCTCTACCCTTAGAACCACCTCCCCAACTCTATGTCAAACAAACAAACGCAAACAAACAGATCCCCTTTAAATCAACAACAAAGCAAATAAAAAGCCAGCCAGAAGGCAGCTTCATTAGTCACATCCAGGGGGAAGAGCAGGCAAGGTTCTGCCCTTGGTGCTGAAACAGTACTGTGAGAGGTGGTGTCTTCCGGCTCTGGGATCCTGACAGCTGGGTCCCCTTGTCTTTATTTTCCATCTTGATGGAAAGAATTAAGTTATTCATCCTGACACAAACAATTAACCTCAATTATGTCCTACAATTAACCTGGCTGGTTTAATAGTACAAGGCTGCTCTACTGTATTCTGACAGTGGGGACTTTCCCTGGAAATTGCATCTCTCTGACCTCTGCACTTCCTCCTCAATGCTCCCCTCAGGAGACATTTGCACCAAATGGGAAATAGATATTTAGGGGACTCAGGGGGGCACAATGACTTAAAAATCGCGCTACCTATAGAAAATTGTTCAGAAGTGGCTGGAGAGATGGCTCAACACTTAAGGACACAGGCCACGTGCAGGCAAAACGCTCACGCACATGAAACAAAAATCAGTCTTAAAAAAATATCCAGAAACACAGGGAAAC
Source organism: Microtus oregoni (assembly GCF_018167655.1). Taxonomy (NCBI): domain Eukaryota; kingdom Metazoa; phylum Chordata; class Mammalia; order Rodentia; family Cricetidae; genus Microtus; species Microtus oregoni. The sequence goes on from NW_024543088.1 coordinate 24,960,198, forward strand.
ACGGCTTGCTGCTTCGTGGGAACTTTGTAAGAACTGAGAACAAAAAGACTTAGCAATTGTCACAGAAATGCGTCAAGTGTGCATGTGTGATCAGCACAGTAGACCGCGAAGGAAACTAGTGTTTCTATGACCAGTGCTTCCCCTGCCTCCAGGAATTTTGGGTAATTAAAAGCTTCTTCAAGCTTCATTATTGCTTCTATTTAAACATCTGAGTGAAGGATCCTTCACGGGCTGGGCTGTTCTCTGTGGTTTTGCTGACTAGAGTCTATCAAGCAGAAGTTATAATCATTGCAGGATTGAAGCGTTTTGAAATGCTATATGAAAATGCTGCTCTTGTCTAAAAATGGCAATTTCTTTCTGAAACTCCAAGCAGATGCTGCAAGGCTAATAGCTCAGTAAGCGCAAGGCAGCAGATGCCAACAATTTGGGTTGCTTCCCTTCAATTCAGAGAGCATGGTGTGGCTAGTACGATGTTGCAAGGCATAGCAGAAAGCCCTGGTCTGGGAAGAGGGTTGAGTGGTGATATTTACCTGTGGATTCTCATGAACCTTATTCTAGTAATTCTGTACAAATAAGGGGATAATTCTTTCAGTCTACAAATGACGAGGTTAAAATTCATAAAAATGAAATGACTTTCCCAAGAGCAAGAGCTTTAAGGTATAGACCGGGTCAAAAGTCTGAGTTCTTTCCCTCATCATTTTTCACTATTGCTGAGCAAATAGCTGTGAGCACACGGTAAAGTGTGATTGCTGTGGGGGCAGGGATGGCACCGAATGAGCAAGGGATAACGTCAGTATGACACTGAGGTCCAGGTGACGGCTGCTTCTGGGCCTCACTGGGGTCTGAGAAGTAGGCCAGAGCTCAGTCGTTCTCATATGCATATTTTAATTTTCCTACAAGCGGTTGTATCACCTGGGGAGATCCTATATTTTATGATATGTTTCACTGGCATGCTTTTTAGCTCAACTAAAGTGCCCAGACCTAAACAATGCAAGTCTGAAAAGTGGGTAGCCTAGTGTGCCTTCTGCAAGGGCAATAAAAAGGTGGAATTTTGATTGGGAATCAAAGATTAATTTCAATGGGATCCATACTCTTTGGTAGTATTCCCACAGTTTCCAAACTTCCAAGTTCACCTTAGCAGAAATACTTTGATCTTCAGTGTTACGGCTCTATTTCCAATTCCTTTTCTATACTTGAATGCAGTAACCCATACATGCCTATGTACCAAATTTCACACTTATTGAGATATGAAACTTGAGAGAAAAATGAGAAAGCTACCTAATATTCTTAATAAATAACCTAAAATAAAAGGAAAATAAACTTCTCCTACAACCCAAAGGATTTCTGACTAATTTCCCGTCAGAGTATTCCTCCTCACCAATGAATTCACTTTGCCTCATGGGGGCTTGTTTAGTTAGCTTCCTAGTGCTGTGCTAAAGATCATGACCATCAGCAGCTTGGAGAGGAAAGGGTTTATTATTTGGCTTACACTGCCAGATCAGTCACACTTTGCCACTAAAGGAAGTCAGGGTCAGATCTCAAGGCAGGAATCTGGAGGCAGAAACTGATGCAGAGACCACGAAGGAATTCTGCTTACTCAGTTTGCTTTCTTCTAACACCCAGGACCACCAGCCCAGGGATGGCACCACCCACAGTAGGCTGGGCCCTCGCACATCAATTATTAATCAAGTGTGCCCCACACACTTGTCTACGGGCCAATCTAATAGAGACATTTTTTTTCTCAGTTGAGGTTCCCTCTCTGGTAGATAATCCTAGCTTGTATCAGGTTGATATAAAATTAGCCAGGAGAGGGATTTTATAAACTGAGGGCAACAACACTTCTTAAAAACAGAAACAACGCCATTCTCAATTGTGGGGAACATTATTTTCCTCTTGACATCCTCTGACACGTTCTGGCTGCTTCCTCTCAGGGGATGTCTTCTTCTGCGAGGAAGGAGGGGTTACAATGAGAGGCTCCCATGGGACAGCCCTCAGTTTATTTCAGTCATTATCGGGGTTCAAGAGTGTAAGCTCAGCAGAGAACTCCCTTGTCGCACCCTGTGCCCTGGTGCCACTGCAGACTCCGAGGACGTGAAGTTGCATTTCTCAGTGTAGAGAATAGTGTCACGTCTATCAGTCTGGCAACACTTTTCATTCACTGTGAGTTGGTCAAATGGTGTGCGCTGTCTCAATTGCTACCACATCTCGTCCAAATGCTCAGAACTAGTGTCTGATGAAATACTTATCCTGATGTTAGAGAAGAGGATGCAGAGGTGGGTTCATACTCTTTTTTTCCATATACTTTTCCTTTCCTTCTTGTTTTTTTTTTTTTTTTTTTTTTTTTTTTTTTTTTTTTTTTTTTTTTAAGACAGGGTTTCTCTGTGTAGCCCTAGTTGTCCTGGAACTCACTCTCTCAACCAGGTTGACCTTGAACTCACAGAGATCCACCTGCCTCTACCTTCCGAGTGCTGGGATTAAGGGTGTGTGTTACCATGCCTTTTCCTTTTTTAATATATCTTAGTAATTACATCATGGCTGTCAGCTTTACCCAGTAGATGAACACTAAGTCAGAAGACTGAACCTTTGAAACTCTAGAACTGCGGTTCTGAAGTCTGGCTGCATGTTAGTGTCAACTGGGTGACTCCCATCCGGGCTAAAATCCACTCTCAAACTCTATTAAGGCAACATCTATTGGGAGTCTCAGCAAATAAGACAATGGAAAGCTTTCTGGTGGATTAAAATGTGAGCTGTGCTGAGGATCACTGCTCTGCCATCTGGTTATATTCTTCCAAGCAAAGACTACCTTAAAAAGTAGTTGCTCTTGTTGGATAATTATTTAAAATTAAAAAAAAAAAAAGCTCACAACTGTGACAAGTCTGAAGTCAGTATGCCAGGTAATTTCCATTGTTTAAGTGACCAGTACCAAAGAACTCCGTGCAACAGGTCAAATTATTCAGCTGTTTGGCAAAGCTGGGCCAATATTATATATATATATTATACAATATATATTGTATAAATGCAGATTGGCTGGACCACAAGCAGACCGATCCTCTCCGAGTAAGGTGTGAGGAAGGTCGCTTGTTTGTTCTCGAATGCTCAGCCCGGAAATAACCACACAGAAACTGTATTAATTAAATCACTGGTTGGTCCATTAGCTCTAGCTTCTTATTGACTAACTCTTACATATTAATTTAACCCATTTCTATTAATCTGTGTACAGGCTAAAATTCTGGTGTCTGTCTCTGGTGGGACTACATGGCTTCTTTCCTAAACTCAGCCTTCCTTCTCCCAGCACTCAGTTTAGTTTTCTCTACCTATCTACCCTATCAGGCCAATACAGCTTCTTTATTTAACCAATGGTATTCATAGCATACAGAGGGGAATCCCACATCAGTTCCCCTCAGTGAGAGGACACTAGCTGTTACAACTGCTCTAGAAAAACTCTTAATCCATGATTATCCCTTATGTTTTGTGAGCCAGGAACCCAAACTAAACATCTGTTCCTAGCACTTAAGAAAATTAAAGCCTATTGATAAAAAAAGGGAATTGGTTTTGTTTACAGAGCATTTGCCACATGGGTGTGGGGCAGGGATGCTCTCTGTGAGAGCAAGCTGATCAATCAGAGACTTGTGTTGACAGCAGAACATCAGCCCCACTATCTGGATCAGAACTGCGAAGTTTATAGGCTATCTTCTAGTTGTGAACACAATTGTTAAACTTGGGAGTGACCATGAATGAACACTTCAAAAGTCAATCTGAAAACTCATATACAGAAATGAAATTTGAAGGTGCCAAACTTCCCATTCCTCAGAGATCCCTAGGAGTTTTTTGAATTGCACTGAGCACAGGAATTGCCTGGGATCTGGGATAAATTTGGGTTTTCATTCTGTAGATTTGGACAAAGGCCCATGATGACACCAATTACAGTCATGTTGGATGATGTCGCTTTGGGTGAACAAGCCTCAAGCAATACTCCTGTTGATGGGCTAACAGCTCAGGGTCACCAATCATAAATCAAAAGAGACCATGAGGTGGAGGCCAGGCAGATGTATTTTATACACTGAAATGACTGTAGATGATTCCCAATGGAGGAGTGGTAGAGTCAGGGACCAGAAGGTGGCTGGGATGTACAGATAAACCATGTAACTCTTCCCAGGCACCAAAGAAGCATGAATAAGCCAAACAACCAGAGCAGTACTTTCTGCAGGGGCTGGAGGAGAGAGGATGATGTTACCATAGAAATCCCAGGGCCCGGAGCCCACACAGTCTCTTCAGTGAGGAAGAATCAGACCATGGAGTAGGATGGGAGATGTGTAGAGAAGCCCAGGGGTAGTCACTGACTCACTTGTATACACATATTCTCCCAACTGTACCTCTTTACCCGCTCACAGCTTGTTCCCAGCATGCAGCCCATAGACAAGATGTTTAATAAAAGCTTACTGAAGGAATGAAGACTAGAAAAGGGATCAGTTGGGATGGTCATGCCTGTCCCTTGTGTCCTATATTCTGGGGGGAAGTGATGGGTCAGTGGTTCTCAACTTGGGTTGCAGGTTGGAATCATATGGAGTGCTTAGGAAATACTGATGAGTGGTTCCCACACCTACAGATTATGATCAAATGGCCCTCGGCCTTGGCAGGAAACATTGCAGATTATTTTTTTATACTGTGCGATGATGTGTCACTGTAATTGGTTTAATAAAAAGCTAGATGGCCAATAGCTAGGCAGGGGGTATAGGCGGGCCTTCTAGACAGAGAGAGCTCTGGGAAGAAGACAGGGGAAGTTGCTAGACAGATGTTGAGGAAGCAGGATGGGCAGTATAAAGAGCCACCTAAAAGAATGTAGATTAAAAGATATGGGTTAATTTAAATTATAAGAGCTAATGGAACAAGCCTAAGCTAAGCTAAGTTCAAGCTTCCATAATTAATAAGAAGTCTCCATGTCATTATTTGGGAGCTGGTGGTCCTGATGAAAAAGTTCATCTACATTTGAACAGCTGTGTAGAAGATTCAAGGGTTACTAAACTCCAAGTGCCATTGTTCCAAAGACATTTCTCCCTAGTCACACACTCTGTGAGGCTGTGTAGGCAGATTCCTAATCCTCACAGAGGGAGAAGAGGCTGAGCTTAATGAGATGTAGGTGGAAAGACATCCAGCGGGCGACTCCCTTCTTTTTATTATTATTATTATTTTTTTTAATTTATTTATTTATTAAGGATTTCTGCCTCCTCCCCGCAACCGCTTCCCATTCCCCCCCCCCCCCGATCAAGTCCCCCTCCCTCATCTGCTCGAAGAGCAATCAGGGTTCCCTGACCTGTGGGAAGCCCAAGGACTGCCCACCTCTATCCAGGTGTCGTAAGGTGAGCATCCAAACTGCCTAGGCTCCCACAAAGCCAGTACGTGCAGTAGGATCAAAAACCCACTGCGATTGTTCTTGAGTTCTCAGTATTCCTCATTGTCCGCTATGTTCAGCTAGTCCAGATTTATCCCATGCTTTTTAGCTGGAAGGGACTAAATGGGCTTTCTGCAGGGCGGGACTGCATAAGCATTTGCAGCCATGCCCTGCTGGCTAGCATTACAGACAGCAGGGTACTGCCGATGCCTATTTAGGCCTTACACTGTCCTACAACTCTAGCCTGCACATGTTCTCCAACGCCATGAGGAACACGGAAAAGTTTGGAACTGTATCTGCAGCTTGGAGTCACACACTTTGTTGTGATCTAACTCTAACAAAACACACTTTGTAAGAGCACAGTGGATGGGTTCACTGTTTTCAAATGTACTCAACTTTTTTGTTCTGATTCAATTGATACCAATCTCTCTCTCTCTCTCTCTCTCTCTCTCTCTCTCTCTCTCTCTCTCGCTCTCTCTCTTCTCTCTATCTAATCTATCTATCACCTATCTATCCTATATTGAATTGAATACCTCTAAAAGATATTTTTATTTAATTTCTTGAAGCTTAACTGAAACAAATGAAACCGGCATTCCATTTGCTTCTTCATTACACCACGGCAGGTGATAGTCCATTCTGGCCTGAAATCAACTCCATAGCCCAAAGTGGCTTCCATCTTGCCATCTTTCTGCTGCTATTTCCTGAGAGCTAGGACTACAGTTTGCTTTTATTTTATAATAAAAATTTCTTACCACCACATTAGCTTTTCGATAAACATCCTTTGCTGTTGCCTTACCATCAAGTATAGACATACGCTCATGCGTGACTGATTATGGCATAGACTTGAATCGCTGTCCTAGGAGCAGCTTTAAGAGAGCTTCTCCTATCAAAGGCCTCCAGAGAAGGTGCACATTTATGTAAGACGAGTGGAGCACACCTCCTCCCTAGCCCCCAAAGATCCCAGTTCTTGGGCTGTGTCCTTCATCATTTTGCTATTGTAAGGCTTCTGTTTATGTGGTTTTGGAAGAGTTGGTTGCTATGGCAATGCGATCTTACTGAACACCAGAATGCACCTAAAATTGGTGGAAGCGACTTTCTCAAGGTTTCCTCTAAGGATTAATCATTTTCTGAGAATTTAATCTTTTTTTCCCCCTTTCCTGTTTGCACAGCATTACTGGAGCACTCAGCCCGGCATTCTGTGCTCGGATCCACAGGTGTGCATCAACATTCCCCACCAGCCCTGGGCTCTTTTTAAGCTGGTTATTCTTCTAGTTCTCCTGTCTTCTGACCCTTTTGTCCTCCTTGAAGGAGGACATGCCCTAAACTTCTCTCTACCCCCTTCTACCTCCTACCACTCTAATCTTTAATGTGTCTTTATTCTTTCATTCCTTCCCCCTCCCCGTTGTTGTTTCTATAGGACTCCCAGGTCAGACCGTAACCTAACCCTGAGTTCTACTCAGACCTCTATGTGCTGGAATCTCTCCCAGGAGAATTCTGGCAAGGGATTCTGGTTCTTTCTCCAACTCCTCCCATACTCCATAAGACTCTCAGCCTGTGCCTAAGTGTGAGATTGTACAAGGACATCCCAGCTGGGTAGGACTGAACCTTGCAAGACCAACTCAGCCTTCGTAACACCTGTCACATGGAAATGTCATTGAGTCCCATCTCCTCCCTGGTGAAGACAGGAAGTGCATCCTCCTAAGAGCCTGGCACACACAGATGGGTAAGCGAGTGTGCCATTGTTACCTTGACCCTCACCATCCCAAACTGTCTCTACCAACCCTGAGGTCCCCCATTTGCTACATTCAGAGCTCAGTTTTGAGGGACCTCCATTGACTTTCTTTTGCTCTATGTATGTGGATAACATTTTCATCACACTTCCCCCAAACTGGCTTGAATTCCTCCCTATAATCTTATTCCTTGATTCAGACTAGATTTTATACCAACCAAGACCCTGATTCATGGCCTGGCAGCTTCCTGATGTGAGCTGCTCTATAGACAGCCTCCAGATTCCACAGCTCTGTAGCTCACCAACTTGGCCTAAGGCCCACACGTTGACATGAAAAGCCAGCTTGATGTGAGTTCTGTCCCTCCTTATCCTTCTGCCCTTTCTCCCGATCCAGTCCAGATCTCTGCCTAACTCTCTGCTCACCTTGTCCCTCTGGACCCTCTGACTTGGCTTAGAGTTCACTCCACTAGATCTTCTCCTGTGGCTTCAGTCTGGTCCCCTACTTATGCATTAAAACCCTTAGACTCTCAATATGTGACCTTAGATAGGGCTATTGTAGATCTAAGCAGTTAAGAAGAGGTCATGCTGGAGTTGATGGATCCAGTTCATTAACACTGTATCCTTATAAAAGCGAGAAATTTGGGCACACACACACGCTCATACACACACATGCCATGGGAGGAGACTGGGGGAGAACCCAGCTAGCAACAAGCTGTGGGCACAAGCCCAGGAGAGGCCATTCTTTCTAGCCCACAGAAAAGCCAACTTGCCAAAGTCTTGGTTTTGGACTTGGGGCCTCCACAGCTGTGAGCCAACCGATTTCTGTTATCTAATCACCCACACTGTGTTACACTGTGTTCCAGATGGCTACCATACTTCTTTCCTCTCTTTCAGCTCCTGGGGCCTTTATGTGCCTTGTTAGCCAGAGGTTCGAGGGCGCGTTGTGTTTCTGAGTCTTTGAGCTGTGCTCTACTTGTGTCTCGAGCACAGATCAGACTGCTTAACAGGACTCTGCACCCCACAGGACAGGCCCTGTTTTTGTGCTGCTTTTTATCTCTAGTGCAGGCTGAGATAGATTGAATTTACCCTTGTTCTCTGTCAACACTGCATAATTTCTGTAAACCCAGTGAGGTTAGAAGGGGTTCCAGAACACCAGCACAAGACTGGCCAGTACACCATGGGCTCCCATCGGTCTTGGGGATGGATGAAGCCACACATCATTAGACCGGAATAAGAACTCAGGGTATGTCCACTCATGTGTGTGTGTGTGTGTGTGTGTGTGTGTACGCACACACATGTATGTAGCTGTATATGCATACATATATGTGTATGTGTGCACATGGAGGCCTGAAGTCAATATCAGGTATCTTCCCCAGTTACTCTCCACATTCCCTTTTTTTAAAATTTGAGTCTGTCCCTGGTGCTTGCTGGTTCATCCAGACTGGCTGGCCAATGGGTTGCAGAGATCTCCCTCTCTCTCTTCCCAGAGCTAGGATTACAGGTGTCTGCCACAGCACCTGAGTTTCCCTTCTTGCCTTTTTCACACAGATGCTGGGGATCCAAACTCAGGTCCTCGTACCGGCTGCAGGTACCTTACCAACCAAGTCATCCCCCAGGCCCTGGTCCATTCCTCTCATTATACCAAGAAGGATGTGGAGGCTCAGGGGTGGTAAGATGTGACATCACAGGGGAGGATGTAGAGGCTCAAGGGTGGTAAGATGTGAGGTCACAGGGGTGAGAGGAGGATGTGGAGGCTCAGGAGTGGTAAGCTGTGACATCACAGGGGGAGAATGTGGAGCCTAAGGGGTGGTAGGCTGTGACATCATAGGGGAGGATGTGGGGGCTAAGGGGTCATAAGCTGTGGCATCACAGGGGAGGATGCGAGGTTCAAGGGTGGTAAACTGTGACGTCACAGGGGAGGATGTGGAGGCTCCTGGGTGGTAAGCTGTGACGTCATAGGGGTTAATGTGGAGTCTCAGGGGTGGTAAGCTGTGACATCACAGGGGAGGATGTGGAGGCTCAGGGGTGGTAAGCTGTGACATCAGATGAAATCCTGGGCCTTTCCAGAACAAAATCGAGAGAATTACATGTTAGAACTCAGTCTCTTATTTCAAAACACATGAATGGATTGACGTGAGTGACCGTGGGGCACCCTTACCATGCACCTGTTGTCCTTTAGAACTGTAGTTAAGGGATAATTGGCCCAAGAAAACACTAGGATCTTGTTAAGAGGACCACATAGGCTGGGAAGGAAGGTGCAGGACTCAGCCAATCACAGCTATGGGTTGTGCAGGGCTGGCTGAGTGCACTGGGGGCTTTAAAGCCGGCCTTCTTTTCCCCAGTGTGCACTCCAAATTCTGTAGTGAGTGTGGATTATTCACAAGAGCTTAGGAGGGATTGTGTTTTTATACTGAAAGCCCTAATTCTGTGTTTATCAAGTGACTGTAGCTGCTGAGCCTCTTCTCCAGGGCTCCGCAATAACTCCGCCCCCCGGAACTCATCTCCCAGAAGAGGAAAAGCCTCACCCCGCGCGCGTCTGTGGATGGCAGCACTTACATTCAGCGTATTTCTGGAGTTGGTCAAATTCTTCTGAGGAGAGAGAGACCCATCGTCCTTCACTCATCTTTCAGCTGAGCGTGATTGCCTGAGGCCACGGGTGGAGTTCTGTTCACCAGGGAGAAGCCGAGGCCCACCTCAGGGCCTGGCTCATTGCAGATAGGCGGTGGATCAGGCCTTCCGAAGACGTCTGGGCACTCAAGTGTTGATGACAGTGGTGGATTGCTCTTGGCAGCTGACAAAGACTTCTGCTACTCCTCGGGCAACATCGTCATGCTGTAGCCCAGGCCAATCCCGAATCCTGGCAATTCCTGAATGAAAGTAGACAAGCTATTGTGAATAAGATGCTGGGGGTGGCAGGGGGGAGGGAGGGGGTGGATCCCAATGTAGTCTCTGTTGAAGTAGGCAATTATTCAGTGTTTCTTGAGGGTGTAGTCTACCTTCAGGGAGGGCTGAGAAGGAAACAAAAGACAGCACATGGCAGCCCCGCTCCACTGTCCCGTTGAATGGCGAGGGGGAACCTGGCCCATGTGATAGGCTGGCCATACTTCTCATACTGGGGCTATTAGGTCCAAGAGACACAAAATGAAAATGCTTCCAGCTGTTAGATGCCCCCAGAATCCTCCTGGCAGAGTAGCCTATGCAGCTGGCTTGAAAGGGGAGCCTTCCACCTTCGTTGATGTCCAGTATACAGCTTCTAACTGCACACCGGTGGCCACTGTGGAAATTCAAATCAGCCCCAGGCTAGCCGCCTGTTGTACAGGAGCAGCTCTCAGTGGCACTAAGAGGCTTTTACGGGAGGTCCTGTCAGCCTCGAGGTACGGGGTTCTGGGGCAAAGGGAGATGGGGGACAAGGACACTGAGGCCTTTCCCTTTGAACCTTTCGTAGCCCAGTTAGGTTTCACTAAGTCAGTTTATGAGTGACAAAATGAACACAGTGGGCCGGGAGCAGCATCTAAAGAACGAGACAGATTAGGGTGTAAAGGGAGAGTGTCGGAAACACAAGTGTTCTCACAGCACTAAGTTACATCTCATGAGACGTTTCTTTAAGTTATATCCACATGTGCACACTGCACATATCGGACTATTTTATTCTGGGTCAAGGATAGAAACAAGTTGGAAAACCTTCGGTGTGATGGGAGGGTATGGAAAGAAACTGGTTCTGATATTACGAAAGGATCACGCTGAGGGCTAATGCTGTATGGTCTACTCCGGGGCTACCTTCAAGGCCCGTCTGAGGAGGCCCAAGTGTGTTAGCAATACAGGAAGGAGGTCCCAAAAGGGATACACATGTAAGATTCCCTACTGTAGTGTGTAGTCATGGCTGGTGCAGGCCTGCTCTGCAGGGCCAAACTATCCCACCGGACTGACAGTCTACCACCATAATAAAGAATGGTGGTGTGAGGTGGCCAGGGGCTGAGCTGCCTGCATCTCTGGACTCATTCACAGTGATCTCTCTTTTCTAATAAGGCAGTCTGGATTCATTTTCAACATCTGCTCCTCTGAAGGTCACAAATTCAAAACTCACAGGTCTTTCCCAATCCCTCTGAGCTTCGTTCTCTTGGGGTACATCCTGTTTCCTGGCAGCAAACCCTCATCTCGAATCTCACGTCTTCCTGAGAGCTGCTGCCTTTAGACTCCTTCATCTTCCTTTGCCAGCTCGGAGCACTGTTGTCTCTCCTCAGCCTGCCTCCATTCCCTACAGAACTCTATTCCTGCATGGCTTCAGTGGCTCCCTAGCACTGAGCCGATCCGCAGTCTAGATCTCAATGTCCAGAGATGTTCAGATCCTGTACTGAGCTATGACTCCTCAACCATCTCTTAGATATTCCGAATTCCCTCCAGCCAGCACCTGCCAGTGCCTTCCTCCTGCTTCTCAGCCATACTGCCATCACTCCGAAGAGTCAGGGAGCAGGCCACAGGCTGAGGCCCAGTCTAAACTCTCCACCTTCCCTCCTGTTCAATCCAGCCAGCAGTCTGGGCTGTGCTGTCTGTCCTATGCTCCCTCCTCCCTACCACAGTCCTCTCCAGAACCCAGGGCCTGTCATCTCTTCCTGCTGCTCCTCCCCTCACCAATGATTGCTCTCTTTCCTCTGCTTTGCTCTTGCCCATGGCCGGCCAGATCACAGCTCTCTGGCTAATAAAATCCTTCAGGGTGTTCGATTGCCTACACACGAATCTTTCCTGGGACCTTTGGAGGCTCTAGTCCCCGATGGGCAGTCAAAAGCAAGCAATGGCTTTTAAAATCCTGCTAGTGAGCTGAACAATTACCACCACTTCCTTTAAAAGAGGCTCATTTGATACTGTGTCATGTGCTTTAACACGTGACCTAATCTAGTACTCATATTGCATGTCTGTTAAGGACAGTTATGTTCATGCTACATAGACTGAATATCCAGTGGTGGTCCCGAGAGATTACAGTGGAACTCAAACAGTCTAGCTTTCATATTGCATTAGCTCAACCCACCACACACTTATCTGTAGTGAAGACTGTAAAGAAATATCTACCACGTGTCAGTCATAGGCAAGCACAGCACACACAGGCATGCACATGACACTCTGTCAATAGAGACGGCAATGGCTGTGTTCTAGGGCGGGCACTTAAGAAACCGACCCGTGCCATCCAGCTCTGGGTCTGCACAGTGATGAGATCATCTAAGATCTGAGTTCTCAGAACTGGTCCCCATAACACATGACTGTGTTGCTGTCTCTATTTAATAGATGAGGAAAAGGAAGCCGAGTGCTTAGTAAATTGGGTGAAAACAAACCAAACAAAAAGCAGGAACCACCAACGCGTTTGCTGAAGAATGCTTCTGGAAGCCTTATGTGGTAGGCCCTGCCTACGATCCCAGGATCCAGAGGCTAAGGCAGGAGTGTGAGTGTGAGGTTAAAACCTGCCTCAAACAACACAAAACAGAAAACGGACCAATGGCCCTGTGGCTTCGTTACTCTGCACACCTCGGAAGCCCAGCATTCTAAGAGGACTCAGAGCCACACAGCAACTTAGAACAATGCTGACTGCAAGATCAGAAGGCAGTGACCAGGTGATGGTGGTGCCATGCCTTTAGTCCCAGCACTCAGGCATATCTCTGTGAGTTCGAGGCCAGCCTGATCTGCAAGAGCTGATTCCAGGATATCTCCAAAGCTACAGAGAAAAGGTACCCTGAAAATCCAAAAACCAAAACCAAAAACAAACAGACAAGAAACAGAAGGCAAGGCTCTGAGTTCTAGGTTCTGCCTCTTATTGATTATTTGACAATTTTATAGATGATTTTCTCAATTCTGGAATTTTTTTTCCTGTTTGAAAAGGATACAACTGGGGAAAATGTATCAGATGTTATGATTGGGTCAATATACATATAATCCTCTTCCTCCAATACAATTCCTGCAATGCAGCCATATTCAACAAAAGCGACTGTTCTCAACATCTGATATGAAAGGTGGGGTGAATGCTGGGGGAGGGAAGGGTTAACTGGGGAGGGCTCAGCAGGAGACAGCATTTGCTTCGAGTCCTGAGGATGAACTGGAAGGAGAGAACCAACACTCAGCTGCCCTCATGGCTTCCACCTACGCAATACACATAATCAACAAAAAAAATAATAAAAGGAAGTTTGAATGGAGGTATCTTTCATAGCGAATAATACTGTCCCCAGAAGTCACCGGTTATTAGGGAGTAGCCAGTGCCAGGTGTAGGATGCCACTTTATTATGCATTACTGGTCAGGGAGGCCACAGGAGCCCCCAAGACAATTTAGGTCATTGTTGTCCCTCTTGGTTGCCTGCCAAAACTAGACAGTAATGTCCCATTTCTGAAGTCACCACGTACTTTGGTTGCAGGACATAAAGAAAGCAATCTAGAATTGAGTCAGTGGTGTGTGTCAGTCAGTCTGTCTGTGCATTGCTTTTATTGGTTAATAAATAAAGCTGTTTCAGTCAGTGACTTAGCAGAATAGGGCAAGGTGGGAGTTCCAAGCAGAGAGAGGAGGAGAGAGTAGGGGGGGGTGGAGGGAAGCCGTGTAGCCACCACAGGAGACAGACGCTCTGCCAGAGCCCAAACTTTGCCAGTAGGCCATGACCTCGTGGTGATCCACAGATTAATAGAGATGGGTTAATTTAAGATATAAGAGCTAGCTAGAAATACACCTAAGCTATTGGTCAAACAGTATTGCAAATAATATAGTTTCTGTGTGATTATTTTGGAAGTCTGGACATCCGGGAAACAAACAAGCAGCCTCTGACTACAAGCCAGGAGCATCCTCTCTGTTGGAGAGTGTTCATAGTGCCAGTAGGTGCTATGCAGGCCTCTATGGGAGAATTGTCACCAAATGTTCTACCTTCTTGTGGACTACACAAACACCATGGTGGGCAAGATGTGCCCAACAATACAAGAGTGGCACAACTAGTGTGGACAGAAGTAACACTTCCTGATTGGATTTTAGGCCTGCTCCACAAGAGAAAATTCATGCCCAGTATTATAAACCTGGTCAAAAGCCCATGCTGGAAAGATCCCATTTTCTAGTTGGGAACCTCTCTCTGTGGTTTTGTTGAATTACTACCTTCTAGTAATTCTAGTTGTTGTCCAACTACCTTCTAAATTTTTATGTTTATAGCCATAAGTCAGTGCTAGATGAAGGGACTATTGGCAGTTAATGTCTGCTGGGGGAGCAAGAGCCGTTTTCTTCATTGGTGTCTTTCCTGGCACGTTGCCCATGCTCCAGGAACTAACCCTTCACCTTTGTCATTCAAGCAACTCTAATTAAGCCCAGTGGTCACAGAAAGTAGTCATGAAAGTAAGAGGGAGACTTGTTGGCACGCAGGGCATCAAAGGATATAAGGAGAGATACTACAGGGTAATCTGAACAAATTGCATTATGTAAAGGTGTGAAATTGTCAGTGAAAAAATATATGAATGAAAGGTTTTCACTCTGTTTCAGATACAGCACTTAGCAAGATGGCCTAAGGATCAGCTGACAGCAGCTGGGAGAAGGTTCCACGTGTGCCTCAGGTTTCTGAACTTGATCTTATTCTGCTCCAGGTTACTGTAATCTGGTAACTACTCATCAAAATTTTATTCATTGGTTTCAGTGCCTGGCAGTGACTCTTGACTAGATGATTATGAGGATAATGGTTTTATAATTTAATCATTCATTTTATATTAAACAAGAGTTTATAGTAGGAATTCCCCAATTATTTGTCATCATCTATAGCAGCAGATGTAGGAATTTATTTATATCAGTGCACACAGTGTTTACATATACTATATAGTAATATATACCCCAGTATATATTCTTATGAATAAATTACTATATAAATACATTTCTATAAGTAGTAAATGATTATATATTAAGTCAAAATGCACAATGAATTAGAATATAATAATTTTAGTTATAGTCAAAGGTTCTTATTTCACTCCTTGGGTTCTTTTGTTTGGATTTTCAGATTGTCCCAGATCTGAACAGTAGAAGCTCATTCCAAGTGGCTTCTGTTTTGTAAACATATATCTGCATTATTTGAGTACACTTTTAGTTTCTGGTGCTATTAAACTTTTCTAGATCATCTTGATTTCATCAGTCCTAGTTCTCCATGGAGCCTGACTCCTTTACATGAAGGACATTTGAAGGGGAGGTTTGGACAGTAAGTGTGTTCACTGAGGTGTGTCATAGTTTCTTGGTTGTATCAAAGGCAGAGCTAGTAAATACTTGTAGGTCTGCCTATTTGTCTGTCTGTCTTGGTTATTTTATTTTTTTAATCATCTTGAGACAAGTTATAAGTTATCCGGAAAGGTAATCTCCATTAAGAAAATTTCCCCACCAGATTGGCCAGCAGACAGGCCTGTGGGGCATTTTCTTGATTAATAATTGATGAGGGAGGGCTTAGCTCATTGTAGGCTGTATTGCCCCTGGGCTGAAGGTCTTAGGTTTTATAGGAAAGCCCGCTGAGCAAACCGTGGGAAGCAAGCCAGTAATCAGCTCTCCTCCATAACCTCTGCTTCAGTTCCTGACTCCAGGTTCCTGCTTTGAGTTCCTTCCCTGACTTCCTCAAGTGATGAAGAGGGACCCAAAAGTTGTAAGATGAAATAACCCTTTCCTTCCCAGGATGCTTTTGGTCATGGTGTTTCATCATAGCAACAGAAACCCCGACTAAGACAGAAATTGGGACTGGATTTATGGGGTATCTGACCTTGGTGTTTTTGGGAAGATCGTGGAAGGATTTGGAACTTTGACATGAAAAAGTCACTGAGGAGTGTCCAGGGCTTAATGAGCTATTGCAGGAACGTGGAGGATAGAAATGTGAAAAGAAATGAAGATGATTTAGGCAAGGCTTGTGAAAATCCAGAGGGAAACAAGACTCTATCAAAGTCATTCATGTGCTTAAAAAAAATCTTAATTTTGTCTTATGTGTTTATGTGTTTTGCCTGCATGTATGTCTGTGCACCCTGTACATTCAGTGCCCAGGGAGGCCAGGAGAGGCCATTGGATGTAACTGTAATGGTGTTATGAGCTGCCATATGGGTGCTGGTTCTTCTGGAAGAGAAACCAATGCTCTGAACTGCTGAGCCATCTCTCCAGTCCCTTGTGAGATATTTTTGAAATAAGAATGTGTGGTTTTGATCAGTCAGAGTTGAAGAATCAGCTGTGATGGACAAGAAGCCAGCACGACTGAAATAAAATCTTTGCTTCAGTGGAAGACTTGATAACTCGCTAGCTGGGGCTGAGAAATCAGCTGTGGTTAAGAAGAGATCGGTATCATTAAGGAGGAATCTTCTGGGAATATTTCCCCAGGAACAGCACACAGACACTGTGGCATAAGGTGGCCATGGCTGTATCTCATCCTGGCAGCCGAACTTGGCAATGTGTTAGAATGGGACAGGTCACGGAGCAGCTGAGGCTTGGTGCTGTGTGGTAGGGCTGGAGTCCCTCAAGAGAGGCCAAGAGAGACCATTGGTGAAGGTGTAGCCTCAAATGCAGTGGAAATCCCAGACTACTGGAGATGCTAGTTCTGTAGAATGACTGCCAAGGATGGCATCAGCTATGGAGTGGGGCAGACTTGAGCCTGAGAAAAGCTATGTTTTATTGAGCTATACATTTTCCCCCACTCCCCCTCCTTCCTTCCGTCTCCCCTTCTATCCTCTCTTCTGCCCACCACACTCCCAATTTACTCAATAGATCTTGTCTTTTTCTTCTTCATAAGTGGATCTTTAGGGTCCTCTTTGTTGTCTAGGTTCTCTGGAGTTGTGGACTGTAGGCTGGTTATCCTTAGCTTCATGTCTAATATCTGCTAATAAGTGAGTATGTACTATATTCGTCTTTCTGGGTCTGGGTTACCTCACTTGGTATGGTTTTTTTCTAGTATTTTCTTATTAGGTACCAAATACCAAAACTAAATCAAGACCAGATAATCAAATTAAATAGACTTATAAACTCCAAGGAAATAGAAACAGTCATCAAAAATCTTCAAAAGTCATCAAAAGTCCAGGGCCAGATGGTTTCAGTGCAAAATTCTACAAGAACTACAGAGAAGAACTAATACCAATACTCCTCAAATTGTTCCACATAACTGAAAAAGAAGGAACATTGCCAAACTCTTTTTACAAAACTACACTTACCCTGATACCCAAGCCACACAAAGACACAACTAAGAAAAAGAATTACAGACCAATCTCCTTCATGAACATTGATGCAAAAATACTCAGTAAAATACCGGCAAATAAAATCCAAGAACACATCAGAAAAATCATCCACCATGACCAAGTAGGCTTAATCCCAGAGAAACAGGGATGGTTCAACATATGAAAAATCTATTAATGCAATCCACCATATAAACAAACTGAAAGAAAAAACTACACGATCATCTCATTAGATGCTGAAAGAACCTTTGACAAAATTCAACACCCCTATATAATAAAGGTCTTGGAGAGAACACGGAACATACATAAACATATTAAAGGCAATTTACAGCAAGCCAACAGCCAGCATCAAACTAAATGGAGAGAAACTCAAAGTGACCCCACTGAAATCAGGAACAAGACAAGATTATCCACTCTCTCCATATCTACTCAACATAGTATTTGAAGTTCCAGCTAGAGCAATAAGACAACAAAAGGAGATCAAGGGGATACAAATTGGAAAGGAAGAAGTTAAACTTTCACTATTGGCTGATGATATGATAGTATACATAAGTGACCCCAAAAATTCTACCAGGGAACTCCTACAACTGATAAACACCTTCAGTAATGTAGCAGGACACAAGAATAACTAAAAAGAAACCATCTGTATATCATCCCCTATATACAGATGATAAATAGGCTGAGAAAGAAATCAGAGAAACATCACCCTTTATAATAGCCACAAATAATATAAAATATCTTGGGATAACTTTAACCAAACAAATAAAAGATCTGTATGACAAGAACCTTAAATCTTTGAAAAAAGAAAGTGAAGAAGACATCAGAAAATGACCTCCCATGTATTTGGATAGGTAGGATTAATATAGTAAAAAATGGCAATCTTACCAAAAACAATCTACAGATTCAATGCAATAGATGTCAAAAGCCCAGCAAAATTCTTCACATATCTCGAAAGTACCCAGCTTCATATGGAAAACCAAAAAACCCAGGATAGTCAAAACAATCCTGTAAATAAAGGAACTTCTGGGGGCATCACTATCCCTGACTTCAAACTCTACTACAGAGTAATGAAAACAGCTTGGTATTGGCATAAAAACAGACAAGAGGAACAATTGAATGGAATCAAAGACTTGGCTATCAATCCACACAGCTATGAATACCTGATTTTTGACAAAGAAACTAAAATTATACACGGAAAAAAAAAGAAAGCATCTTCAACAAATGTTGCTGGCATAACTGGATGTCGACATGTAGAAGAATGCAAATAGATCCTTATCTATTGCCATGCACAAAACTCAAGTCCAAATCAAAGATCTCAACATAAAACCAACCACACTGAACCTCATAGAAGAGAAAGTGGAAAGTAGCCTTGAACACATTGGCACAGGAGACCATTTTCTAAATATAACCCCAGTAGCACAATCACTGAGAGCAATGATTAGTAAATGGGACCTCCTGAAACTGAGAAGCTTCTGTAAAGCAAAGGACATGGTCAAGACAAAATGGCAGCCTACAGAATGGGAAAAAATCTTCACCAACCCCACATCTGACAGAGGGTTGATTTCCAAAATATACTAAGAACTCAAGAAACTAGACACCAAAATACCAAATCATCCGATTTAAAAAGGGGGTATAGATCTAAACAGGGGACTCTGAATAGATGCATTTCAAATGGTGGAAAGACACTACAGGAAATAATCAACATCTTTTGTAGGTTTTATTTTGCACAAGAGAACAATTGCAAGGTGCCTTATATCCCACATTATAAATCATTTGCATGTTGTTTTTACATAAGAGTGTATTCCATGAATGGCCCCAGATCTCTTCACAAAGAGCCTCCTCTTTTAGGATCTGTGTGACTGCAATACTCTAGCATAGTCTTGCCTAAAACTCTTTAGAGGATCTTTAACTTCCAGGACAAAGAACCAGCTTTGGAGTTCCAGAAGTTTCTTCACCTATGAGAGAAGCTCCTTGATCCTTTCATCTGTATGTTCCAGGCAAATTCACCTTCTGTTACTCCCTGCCCTAGCGAAATGCCAATCATGCAATTGTATCCCCTAACAAGTGTTAGTGACTGACAGACCAGTCAGGATTTTCTTTGCTATTCTTGAAACACCTTTTAATTACATCTTTCCCACAGCAGACCAGTACCCACCTGCCCAATCAGTCCCAGATTAAAAAGCCACTTAATCTCTAGAGTTTTTTTTTTTAAAAAGCCTTTTCATCCAATTTGCCTGCTCTCCCAGTTGTGTTCCATGGACCACTGTGTTTCTATATTTCAGAGGCTCAAGGGTTTGTATGGAGACACATAGCCAAACAGCTAGTTATCAGCCAGGCTGCATACAGAGCAATGCAGACATGCGCAGAGAATTACAGGACTGTATTCTCTGTCTACTGCAAATACCATTGGTTAATAAAGAAGCTGTATTGAGCCTGTGATAGGGTAGAACAGAGCTAGGCAGGGAAAACTAAACTGAATGCTGTGAGAAAGGGGTGGAGTCAAGGAGAAGCCATGCAGCCACTTTCAGAGACAGACAAGCTGGAGTGAGCCTCGTGGTAAAATATAAAATACTGGAAATGGGTCAACACTATATATAAGAGCTAGCTAGAAATACATTTAAGTGATTGGCCAAGCAGTGATTTAAATAATATAGTTTCTGTGTGATTATTTCAGGGAGTCTGGGCAGCGGGGAAAACTAACAAGCGGCTTCCTACAAAAACTTTATTACAGGACTGGGTGGGACAGCAGAAACATTATACTACAGAAGGAGGCTCACAGGTTTGGATGAGTCCTGAAGGAGCCAATGCCCTGTGTGAGGTGAAGACAAGCTTGTTGTAATAACAAGTGTTCATGTTCTTGCTCTTATTGCTCCATTACAGCTCAGAACCGTGCTGCACAGTGAGAGGTGCATCCTTGCTTGTTCTTCATTTCTATTGGGGAAAGTTTGGCCCAGAGACACGGCTTGACTCTCGGATGGGTCCCACAGGATGGCACCCCCTGCCTTCTGCCCTGTGATAGGCGATCACTAGTTCATAATGGGCAACTTTTTCTCCATCAGTTCACATTCCTCTGTCAGCACCAACCCAATAATTTTTCATCAAGGCTGTTTTCTCTGTAAGCAGTCTTCCCTGACGGAATAAAATTTAGTAGCATTTTCTAAATAAAACTCAGATTGGATACTGTCTGACTTGGAAGGGAGTAATATTTTATGTCATGCTTTGAGCAATTGTTTCAGCTCCCTAGGCCTCGGTTTCCTTGTCTATAAAACGAGGGGGTGGAAATAATGGTTTCTAACTCATATTCCAGCTCTGCAATTTTGTATACTGGTTCAAACTCTATTTGTTCTGTACAGATGTCAGCATGGGATTTATAAGTCACAAGGAGACGGCAATTCAGTGTGTGTTGAATTGTACCCCAGGTCTTTCTATTCATTCGAATGAATCAGCCATACCCAGTTACTCAGGAACAAACACCTCCTCATCTCTCTTTCACTCTCCTAAAAACATCACTGCATGAAGATGACATTGCTTCGGGGGAGTTCACTTATGTGCATCTGATGACTTAAAATGAAGCCACAATGAGCCCATTTTTATAAGGAAAAAATGATTAGAGAGATAAACATTTTTTCTCTCAGACTTGGGACAAGGCCGCATTTTGATGGCCACCTCCATTTTCACTTTTATTCCTGCCCTTCCTCCCTTCCTCCCTCCCTTCCTTCCTTTCCTTTTAGAAGATTCATTAGGTATATAGTGCTCTGCTTGCATGTGTGCTTGTACACCAGAAGAGGGCACCAGATCTCATTACCGATCACTGTGAATCTCCATGTGGTTGCTGGGAATTGAACTCAGGACCTCTGGAAGAACAGCCAGTGCTCTTAACTGCTGAGCCATCTCTCCACCTCTATTCCTGCTATTTCTTTATCAACCTTGACTCCTACCTGGCTGTCTTAGTTAGATTTTCTATTGTTGTAATAAAATACCATGACCAAAATAAATTTGGGAAAGAAAAGGTTTGTTCCATTTTACAGTTTGTAATCTAGGAAAGTCAGGGAAGGAATTCAAGACCGGAACCTGGAAGCAGGTTTTGATGCAGAGGCCATGGAGGAGTGCTGCTTACTGACTTGTTCCCCAAGTTTGCTCAGCCTGTTTTCTTATAGTACCCAGGATCACCAGCACAGAGGAGTCTCCACCCACAGTGAGCTGGGCCCTCCCACACTGGACATCAATCAAGAAAATGCCCCACAGGCTTGTCTACAGACTAATCTCAATTGAGACTCCTTCTTCCAAAATGACTATAGCTTGAGTCAAATTGACATAAAAACTAGCTAGCGTATTAGCTATTCAGTTCAAGTACTACACTAAGAAAGTCCCTTAAAATGCTTGGTCCAGGCTAGGAATAACATCTTTGTCCTTCAATAGCACCTGGAGCTTTTCTCCATTGCATTGCTTATCACACTGGATGAACTTGACCAAATATCTCTCCTTCAGGAATCTGAATTTCTGCAGGGAAGAAAAAAAAAAGAAATCTTCAGTCTACTTCTAGCTCTGGTTACAAGATTTCAGGAGGTTCAGATCCTGATCATTTAAAAAATGGTCCTCAACTTCTTTGAAATGAGATGATTTGCATGGAACAAGAGCTCTTACCGTATCTACTTGTATCTATTTGCATCTCTCCACAGAGAAAATAGAATGATAAGGAATTGAGGAAAAACAGAAGACACAAGTTGGAGTAAAATTGCTTAATAATTTCATTAGGAGTTGCTGATCTCAAAATAAAAATATGCACTAACACACAGTTTTATACTAAAATAATGACCTATAAACTTATAGGACATCAGGACTTTAAGCTACAACTTGCAAACATAACTGAGTTATTTGTTATGCTTACTTGATAGTATGTGCTAAGTAGTTAAGTTGCTTGATTCAACAATGAGTTGCCACTATGTAATAATCTGTTATAGTGGTATCTCCCACTAACCACGTTTCCTGATATCTTAGGGTCTTTTCAGTTCATTTCACTGAAGTTTAGACTGTGCCTGTGACCCACTTTAACCACAAGGATGCAGTAGAAACAACACTGTGACTATCAGATTGAAACTTCGACCAGAGCCAGTGGCTTCCGTTGAAATGTCTTATTGAAATGACGAAACTGCCCTTGTAGAAGCTCAGCCACAAAGGGCTGGAGATACTTCATAGAGACCACGAGCGAAGACAGGGACAGAGTGAGCCTTACCATCACACAGTGAGCCAAGAAACCCAAATGATGATGAAATCCAAAGACCCCAGTCAAAGAGTTCACCGAGTCACAACAGCCATCTTAGCCATGAGCTGAGTGTGCCAGACAAGAAGTCCCCTTGAATTTTACAGCCTTAACAAAAACTGCACAGAAAAAGACAGCTGGTTCCTGCCAAACTTCGTCTGCATTCCCAGTGCATATGATTATGCAGATTAATAATAAAGTGATTATTGAGCCACCATGTTAAGTAGCTCTATAAGCACTTCCGGGTGCAACTTTCACATGTATCTGCTTGGCATGGATTTGCATTGTTGATCTCCAACTGCAACTTGTTTGTGTCTTAAAACCTAGTAGTTGGGAAATTACAGGCTAAAAATAGCCTGGATGCAAATATCACTACTTTCAATAGGGTTAACGGAATAGGCGTCACTGACTAAATGATAGTTATGAAGTCCAATGAACTATAAAATTCCGAATTTAAAAGCAGCCACAAGAATATCTGAAAACCACAAACAACTCAAAACAGAACAGACACTGAAATGATACCAACACCGTCTCCCCCAGGTCACGGGGTTCTAGGCATCTGTCAGTGTGGGAGCAGAAGCTCTGGAGCCTTCAGAGGCAGCTTGACTTCAGGGATAATTGAATTAGAGCCACCAGGGAACTAACTAAATGAGCTAATTTGAGTTCATGAATAACAAATATGAGTAATATCTAAGAATTTATTTAGTAGAGCACCAGCATGGTCCCCCCCCCCCGCCCACATACACACATTAAAGTTTGGAATTATGTGCTACTCACAAAAATCCAGAGTGGACTCCAGTTGAGGGGAGCATGAGCCAAACTGCCCAGGTGCAGGATGGGGATTGTAGGGATGGGCTGGTACCCAGGACAGTTTTGGTTTTTTTGTGGGGCCTGAGTTGAGACTGCTATTCCAGGGGCTGCCATTGGGAAAGTGGATAGCCCCGAGGCATCAGTTTAAGGGCTTGCCATTCATTTATTTGTGCACTTGTCTAAGAAATCATTTGAACAACGAATGGTAACAGCAGCCCCATTACCAGCACATGGCACATCCGTCTTCCTGACCGTCTGTAATGGTCACCAAGCCCTGCAAGGAAGCTATTTATATGCCTGTTTTGCAAGCTGTAGAGACAGGCCCAGAGTAAGTGGCACAACTGGTTTTTAAGCTCAGTCTGTTTAGTTTCAAAGCTCACCATCTCTCCTTTACGCCTCTGGGTGAACACGTTTTGAGTACCTGGGCAACTGGCCCTGTGTAAGGTGTGGAGGCCATACAGCAATGTCATCCCCAAATGGTAAGACAGACCAGAGGCCAAACCACAGCATGTTCCCAGAGGTCTATTAGTAAAGGAGAAAAATGATATCACACATGAACACAAAAGTGGAGTAGAATGCAAAACACACAGGAGGTTGGTGG
Source organism: Microtus oregoni (assembly GCF_018167655.1). Lineage (NCBI taxonomy): Eukaryota > Metazoa > Chordata > Mammalia > Rodentia > Cricetidae > Microtus > Microtus oregoni. Next base: position 24,984,169 of record NW_024543088.1, read on the forward strand.
GCAAAACACGAGCTACCAACAACCTTTTGTTCTTTTCCTGGTGGGGAACCCTAGAGGGATAGTCACTTGATTTCGATATGGGACCCTGTTGTGGGACATTATTTTAACTGGGCAAAGATGTGTTACCTTTGTTTATGCTGTGGACCATTATTTTAACCATGTAAAGGTGTGTTACTTTTGTTTATGCTACATCTGCTTAATTATGTAAAGATGTGTTGCCTTTGTTTCCCCTTGCCTTTTCTAAGGCACCTGATTAGTCTAATAAAGAGCTGAATGGTCAACAGTTAGGGAGGAGAAAGGATAGGTAGGGTTGGTAGGGAGAGTAAATAAATAGGAGGAAAAATCTAGGCTCAAGAGGAGAAGAGGAAAAAATGAAGGGGATGCCCAGGACAAGAAGCCAGGCAGTCGCCACCAGTCAGACAGACACGAGAAGCAGCGAAAGTAAGATATACAGAAAGAAAGAAAGAAAGAAAGAAAGGTAGGTAAAAAGCCCCAAGGCAAACAGTAGATAAAGAGAAATAGGTTTGTTTAAGTTAAAAGAGCTAGCCAGAACGAGCCTAAGCTAGGCCGAACATTCAAAACGTAATAACTCTCTGTGCTGTGATTTGGGAGCTGGTGACCCCAGAGAAAAAGCGTGGTACAGGTCCCTACAGAGAAATGAGGAAGAACGGTTATGCACAGCAATGGGAAGGTCCAATTCCAGACTCTAGGGCCGAGGGGCTCCTGGGAAAGGATCATGAATAGAAGCCTCCTTCAGAAAGTTGCCATGTCAGGAAGGTTCTTCTCTAGAGTCATATCTGGTGTCTAGGAGACTTGTGTCCAAACCATGAAGCACAAGCCTGACCTTGGAGCTAGAGACACCAGACATCAGTTGGCTCACAACTGTGTGATCTGAAACAAGTTATTCATAATTTGAAGATAGGTGCAGCAATAATATTGATGTGTGCTTTACATAGCTGCTCTGAGCATCGTTCTCACAGAGCTTCTGCTTGTCAAAGCAAGCTTTGCATTAATGGTTCCTAAAGTGTGGTCCCCACACCCACAACAACAGCACTGCCTGGAAACACATTGGAAAAGAGAATTATTGGAGCTTAAAGGCCTTGAGAAGTTCAGCATGTCTCAGCAACATGCCATCTAGAAACCCTGCTTTCTACCAGTGCAGGGGACATGGCTAAGAGGAAAAAGTTGGAATGCCTGGAGCTAGTGCTTCTCACAAGGCCTCTGGGCAGACAGAGTCTGGGTCGCTCACGTCGATCATGTTTTCTCGACAGAGGAAAACATTACTGGAATTCAGGGTTTCTAGACACCCAGAAACCTCTCCTTGTGCCATGCTTTAAAAAATCTCACTATGGCTTGTGTTCCCTACAGAAATTTCCTTTATCTCCCATTCTACCCTTGTTTTTTAATACCCCTCTGTGACACTTTGTGACAAATATGTCATCTAGGGAGGGCACAGAATAGATGGCATCAGTTTCTTACTACAAAGTAAATGGACAGGAAACAAATAGGAAGTCCCTAGAAGGCCCGAATAACGACAGCTCTATCAATGCTGGCAGCTCATTCACACACAAGAAATAGAACTGTTCAGGAAGAAACACCAGCAAATCTCTGGCCCTAAAGCCTGAGGCTTGAGTCAGTAGAAAAGGAGATGGGGTTGTAAAAGCAGCTGGTAGCATGGTGGTTGTAGCAGCAAGGCAATGGGGTAGCTGGGTCTTAGCGGCGATCACACCAGAACAGCAGCCGTCACATCTGGTACAATCTTCAAGGCTACATGAGCACCACAGCTCAGGGGGAGTTACAGCAGCTCCATCGCCACTCTCCACTTTTGGGGACCCCTTGTGTTCCTCTATTTCCCCTCTGTCTTCTTGACCTTCTGTTGTCTTCATTCCTCTTCCTTTTCTCCTCTAGTTTCAATTCCTCACATCAATACAAGCAACAACCATGTATCCAGCCTACCAGATCTATATTAATGTGATCACCAGGGCAATCTTCTCAGGTATTATCAAAGCACCTTGTAGGCAGCCACACCATTGATCAAACCCACTTCTGCCTGGACATGAAGCAGCTTGCGTCCTCCAGCACCCGTACTGTTTCTCAGATCTAGAAAAGTTATGAACGGCTTCCTTAGACTGTACACTGCCTGGGGATGGATCTTCTGGCATGTTATAGAAGCCCCAGGTTTAGTTTACAAAAGGAGAGGTGTTTCTTCGGCCAGCAACATGGTAGAACCAACAATGTTGTAATGGGCACGCATGCAGTGATGATTCAGCACCATGGACAAGAACACGCAGGGTCACATCCACCTGACTCCTAACCTCAGATGTTATGTTCTTGTGTGGCCCAGTCTAGACCGGTAGTTCTCAACCCGCGAGTCATGACCCTTTCAGAGTTGCATTTCAGATAGCCTGCATATCAGATATTTATACTACAATTCATAACAGTAACAAAATTATAGCTACGAAGTAGCAATGAAATAAATATTAAGTTTATTTATTTTTACTTTTTATGTGCATTTGTGGTTTTGCCTATATGTATGTCTATGTGAGGGTGCTGGATCTCATGGAACTGGAGTTACAGACAGTTGTGAGTTGCCATGTGTGTGCTAGGAATCGAATCCAGGTCCTCTGGAAGAACAGCCAGTGCTCTTAAACTCTGAACAATCTTTCTAGCCCACAACAAAATAATTTTATGGTTGGGGGTCAGCACAACATGAGGAACTGTATTAAAAAGGGTTGAAGCATTAGAAAGGTTGAGAACCAGTGGTCTAGGTACTTAGAATCCAGTATGAGCAAACAGACTGTCCTAACCAGTTTGGTTGAGTGCCTCTGAAAGAGACACAGGTTGCTCATTTTAAACATGGGAAAGTTGAAGCCCATCATACTGGTGTCATCTTATAGTCCCAGAATTTGAAAAGTTGACTCAGGAAAATCATGTTCAAGTCTAGCTCAGGCTTTGTAATGATCTCCAGGCTAACTTGGGTTAAACATTAAGACCTTATATCTAAAAACAAAACCAAAAAAATAAACAAATAAGAAGAAGGCAAAAATAATTACCACTTTAGGTCATGCAACTGTTAATCAATGGATCCAAGACTCAAAAGTCCATGTGCTCTGACTCTGGAAGATGCTCTTTGCCACTATGTCATAAGAAAATATAATAGGGTCACTGATGTCACATGGCAGTGCTCGACAGGAGACAGCCATCAAGAAAATACAAACATATTAATAGAATTTTAAATATTACCATGAGAATAAAGTACAAAATAAAAAATGTTTCTCGGGAGACTTGTGAATCCTCCACTCAAAACCACAGATTCAAGTGCGAAGGAAGAACGCCCTTACCTTCCAGCAAACTAGAGAGGATGCTATTTTGTCCTGCAGCCTTTGGGTTTAATTTTAAGTTCCGAGATTCAGTATCTAAAGTGGAGTTAAGCAGTTACTTCCATTCTCTCTAGTTCCTCATGTGAAAATGGCAAAGAGTGAGATAAAGAATATTTAAAATATCTTTCAATAATAATTTCACTCTCCATGTTAGACATGGCGTTGATGCCACCATGTTGGGAATGCCACTCATTTTTATACTTTATATTCATTTATACTCTACTTCATTGAACAAAGACATGACAAGATTCTACTGCCACCTATCCAATTGTTAACAATTAAAAAATAGATAATACCTTTGTTGGCAAAAAAGTTAGAAACCACAGCTCTACTGCTGCTGATAGATACAGAGAGAGGCAGAGAGGGGAGAAGTGGGGAGAAGGGAGAGAAGCAAACGCTGCCTCTTCACGGGAGAGACAGAAAGGCCTGTGGGCTTATAAAGTGCACAGGGGAGAATAACAGCACAACTACTGCAAGGTTTCAAGCTAAGGATATTGCAGCAGCATTGTTTACAGTAACAAAAATTCCAACAGCTGAAAGTACCATCTCAGTGTGCTATGGACAGTTTGTTAACATATGAAAATTAAATGCCCTGACATTGCTAAAAATCATGCTTTAAAGTTTCATAAGATACATGGGAGAAAAGCTTTATATCAGTTACAAGTCAACAAGTGAAAGTTAATTAAAATATTAAACTATAAATAGTCTGAGTAGGTGATGAACTGTTCTGACCAGAAGGTCTTTCCCCAACTTTGCTGTAGGGGGCTTCCAGTAGCCAGTTTTCTACCTACTCTTTTCAGCAATTGCTTCAGCTGAGATGGGGGTCCTGATGTGGGATGCCCTTCTGTATGCTGCAAATATGTGTTGCTTTTATTAGTTGAGGAATAAAGCTGTTTTGGCCTATGACAGAGTAAAATATAGCTGGGCAAAAAATTCAAACAGAGAGACAGAGAAAAAGAAGGCAGAGTCAGAGAGACTCCAGCAGCTGCCCCAAAGGAGTAAGATGCTGGAGCATTACCAGTAAGCCACTTTGGCCCTAGTCACACCCATGATTACAGATATACAATAAATCAAATTCAGACAAAAAGAAACATCTAAGTCAGTTATCGTATGTTTAGAAATGTACATAGGCTTGAGAGAGAGAGAGAGAGAGAGAGAGAGAGAGGAAAGAGAATAGAGACAGTCATAGATTAAAAGAATAATCTAAACATAATAAAATAAGGTCCTTGAAAAAGTACTAGAATAATAAAATATTACAATAAGCCACATAAAGTTGGATAATATATACTATTGTGTTTTCTTTGAATTTTTTGACTGTTGAGATAACAACAGAGAGACTTTTGATTGTAGGAACTGCTAAGATAAACCATCATAAAGGTATCTTGACTTCAAAATTTGTGCCTAAGAATATGGAAAAGAGGTTCTGTGCCAGGCGGTGGTGGCATACACCTTTAATCTCAGAATTTGGGAAGCAGAGGCAGGAAGATCTCTGTGAGTTCAAGGTCAGCCTGGTCTATAAGAGCTATTTCCAGAACAGGCACCAAAGCTACAGAGAGAAACCCTGTCAGAGAGAGAGAGAGAGAGAAAGAGAGAGAGAGAGAGAGAGAGAGAGAGAGAGAGAGAGAGAAGAAAAAAGAAAAGAAGTTCTGCTTTTGTTTCCACAGAAGACAAGAGGCTGTGAATTCCTTTCAGGTTAATGTATTTTGATTGAGCAAGACCCCCTGAAAGGTCTCTGATGGGAATGATGGCCCAGGTTATCCAACACTCAGAACAGCTTCAAGGCTACTGGCTGAGATGGACCAACCACACAAAATACCCCAGGTAGGACCTGACCATAATTTAAAATTTTCTCAAGATCCCCATAAAATAATGAGTATCCCTGATCAGCAGGAAGTAGTATTAAAACACTATGCCCAAATTTCCAAAATATTATTTATGATTGTTTATTTTCATGTAAAGGGGGTTGGTTATAAATAATTAATGGTCACAGGCAATCTCCTTCTAAAGAAAAAAGGGAGACATGATATAGAAATTATAAAAAGGTAGATTATTAAGTATATTTTAATCCAAAAACAACTGTTAATCTCAAAATACTTTACATTGGTATGGATTTTGATTCATTGATTCAAATTTAGAGTCAATTTTGTTATACTATATGTATATTTCTACTCTTGTTTAAGGTATTATGTTTATGCAGATCATTTAAAATGTAATGTACAGACATACAAGTTAATAATTATCTATAACAGTCAAACTAATAGTCATGTTATTTAGGTTTTCTAGATATGCAAGATATATTTGCATATAACTATTTAACTATTAACTATTTGCAATAGTTAGTCTTCAAAGACCAACAGAATATGGCATTTAAAATGTTTTAAGAACTTAGACTTTTCTCGACAGTGAGGCATGTCTGCTCCTGGTATCACCAACTACTTCAAGAGGATATGGGTCACCCACCCACTGAGACAGTGGGGCTGATCTATTGGGAGCTCACCAAGGCCAGCTGGACTGTGACTGAAAAAGCATGGGATAAAACCAGACTCTCTGAACATGGCAAACAATGAGGGCTGATGAGAAGCCAAGGACAATGGCACGGGATTTTGCTCCTACTTAATGTTCTGGCTTTATGGGAGCCTAGCCAGTTTGGATGTTCACCTTCCTAGATATGGATGGAGGGGGGAGGACCTTGGACTTTCCACAGGGCAGGGAACCCTGACTGCTCTTTAGACTGGAGAGGGAGGGGGAGAGGAGTGGGGAAAGGGGGAGAAGGGTGGGAGGAGGGGGAGAAAAATGGGAGGCTGTGAGGAGGCAGAAACTTGTTTTTTTCCTTTTCTCAATAAAAAAAAAAGAGGATATGGGTATCGAAGAAGTTCATTATGGAGCTTGCGTTCAATGCAGCAAGGCTAGACATTTGGGCAAAAAACTGCTCTTGGCTAGACTGCTTGACAATATGCTATATAAACTGGACATGCAGGACCCACAGAAAAATGACTGCTAAACTTGCCAAAACAAGGTGGGACAATGATTCAGGGTTCCTGCTTCATGAAAGAGTCTGCCAGACATTCTGCAGGACACAGAAGAAAGCAACCGACAATTTTGGCAAAATAGGTGGGACAGTCCTTCAAATTTCCTGCTTCACTGAAAGATCTGCCAGATACTCTAGGCTTGTTGGCTGAAGATGGATGTCCCAATGTTACATAAGAACTTTGGGTGACTTTCCAGGCAGTCAGATATTGTCATTTCTAGAGTTTTGAAAGTTGTTTACAATACACTTCCTGGTTACTCAGGTAATAGCATATCCTTCTGAAGTCTTTGATGGAATTGAAGACTAGATCATTATAATTATAGTTTTCCTTAGTTATGAAAAAAGATAAATTAAATATGAAATTTTAGACTCATAAAGATAAGACAGATAATAGAGCTTTTCTTTAATTTGACAAATAAAAACAGACTAAATATTATTATAAGTGTGATCTTGCTTGATACCTCCTGTTTTGTTATATGTAATTTCACAATGTTAAAACCTTCCTTTTTAATTAGACAAAAAGGGTAAATGATGTGGGATATCCTTTTGCATGCTGTAAATATGTGTTGCTTTTTTTTGTCTGTTTGTTTTTTCGAGACAGGGTTTCTCTGTGGTTTTGGAGCCTGTCCTGGAACTAGCTCTTGTAGACCAGGCTGGTCTCAAACTCACAGAGATCCGCCTGCCTCTGCCTCCCAAGTGCTGGGATTAAAGGCGTGAGCCACCACCGCCCGGCTATGTGTTGCTTTTATTGGTTGATAAATAAAGCTGCTTTGGCCAATGACAGGGAAAACAATAGCTAGTAGGAAAATCTAGGCAGAGAGATAGGGAGAAAGAAGTTGGAGTCAGGGAGACTCCAGCAGCTGCCAGAGAAGAAAGATGCCAGAGTTTCACTGGTAAGCCACAGGGCACCTGGTGATACTCAGATTACTAGAAATGGGTTAATTTAAATGTAAGAGCTAGCCAGTAATAAGCCTAAGTTATTGGTCAAGCAATTATAATTAATATTAAGCCTCCAAATGATTATTTTATAAGTAGCTGCAGGGAGCAGTGGGCAGGAGAGAAGCTGGTCCAATGGAACTGGGCGAAACAGAGAAAGTCTCTCGCTACAGGCTTTCATGTCTAAGACCATGCTCCCTCCAGTATGCTTGAATCAGTTGCTGACTGATACAAAGCTGTGTGGTATGTAGGTCAGGTTTCCTCTTCTCACTGACAATAACACCACAGGATCACCCAGCTTCTCCCCTAGCCAAATCCTTCTGCCCTTTCTCTTTCATGGGGGGGGGTGGTAATACTGTGTGTGTGTATGTGTGTGTGTGTGTGGGTGTGTGTGTGTTTGTGTGTGTGTGTGTACACGTTTATAAAAACTAGAGGCCAACACCAAGTGATTCCTCAATTGTCTCATTGAATCTGTGTAGTGATAAGGCAAGCAGGCCTGCTTTTTGTACAGCCTGGCTCCTGCTCGGCTAGCTTACAAGACACAAACTGTATTCATTTAAACACTGCCTGGCCCATTATATCTAGCCTCTTCTTGTCTAACTCTTATATCTTGATTAACCCATTTCTATTAATGTGTGTAGCACCATGAGGTGGTGGCTTACCAAGAAAATTCTAACCTGCGTCCATCTCGGAGAGGAGAGCTATTGCATCTGCCTCACTGCCTTCTTCCTCCCAGCATTCTGTTCTGTCTTCCCCGCCTACCTATATTTTGACCTATCAGGCCAAGCAGTTTTCTTTATTAATTAACCAATGAAACAACAGATAGATAGAAGACACTCCTACATCAAATCTGGAGCTCTACAATTCAGATGGTTTGACTAGCAAGCCCATAGATTTTTCTGTCTCCACTTCCTTGGAGCTGGGATTACAGAGTTTGTTTTGTTTTCATGTGACTGATGGAGTAAAAACTCATGTCCACATTCTTATACAGTAAGCATTTTAATGATAACCATCTTCCCGGCCCACCCAAGAGCATCCCTCAGTGAAATTAGTGTTGTTTTGTCTGGCAACCGCTATCTGAGGATTTGAGTATCAATCTCATCAAAACAACATGGAAACTAAGAAAAACCTCCACACATTCTTAAGGAAATTGTTGCTTAAAAAGAAAATAAAAACATGGGAGCATTGTATATTGCTTTATAAGGTGTAAATTTTATTTACAGCCATGCTTAAAGGATACTTGAAGCCTTGAACACATTTCTTAGAAAACACTATAGGTCAAAACCAATCAACCACCCACTCACCCACTCACCTCTCCAATCATTCACCCATCCACCCAACCACTTGAGAACTACCCACTATCTGCCCACCCACCCATCACTGAAATGACAATATCCATAGACACAAATAAATCAAGCTTCCAAATCATATGATAGGAAAAGAAATGCAAAAATCATCTAAATAAACTAAAAAAAGACTGTTATGAACTCAGAAATAAATGAATTAGGGATAAAATAAAAATAAGGGACTGAAGAGATGACTCAGTGGTTAAGAGCATTGAGTCATACTCTTCCAGAGGATCCATATTCAATGACCAGCACCCACATGGCAGCTTGCAAATGTCTGTAAATCCAGTTCCAGGGGATCTGGTATCTTTACACAAACATACATGCATGCAAGACACCAATGCTCATAAAATAAAAATAAACAAATTTTTAAAAACAAAGTAAAAGAAAACAAAATAATTGGGAAGTAAATAAAACCCCCAAAGCCTCTTTTTTGTTGTTGCTGTTGGTGTTATTCAATTAAAAAAAAATGGTGTCATCAACAAAACCCACAGGTCAAGCTGAGTTTGGGAGAGAAAAACAAGGGGAGAGCGATGACATGGACAAGGCCTCACTGCCAGCAAGGTCAGCAGTGAAGCAAGAGACATAAAGAGAAACACAGGAGGTCGGATAAACTGTGAGAGAATTCTCTGTGCCATTTTATAGGAGTAGTGTTGGAAAAATAGATGAAATGGAAAATTCTCGAGAAAATGTAGAATATTCATTCACAGGTTAAACAATTATTGTGTGTAATTAGGAATACTGATGTAAGCATATGTATTATGTGTGCAGTTACATGTGAACAACGTGTATTATGACTTTTGTAATCGATGAGTATTATTTGTGAAGGTGTATATTGTGTATACTGACTTTGGACCATGCAAGAATGCACACTCCAGCTAAATAAATGGATTGTTTTCTCCTTCAGGTTTTTTAGACTAGAATTTTATCTGTGCACCGCAGAGAGCTTTTTCTCCCCACTTGAGATCCTAGTCTGTCTTCTTTTTTCCTTTTCTTTCCTATAAAGTTTGGTTAACAGTGTATAAAAGCAGCTGCGCTTGCACATTTACCGAGCTCTTAGCAGAGCCGTGGGCTGCAAGGATGAGTTATGAAGGACCTGTCGTCAGTGGATGCAGGATCAGCTGAGGATGCCACAGTGGCTCCACAGGAGCCACAGGATTTGAACAGTGTGAGCAAAGGGCGCAGAGAAAGGAGAGTGGGGTGTGCAGAGACACAGATATGCTTGATTGAGAAGAGAGGACAAGACCTGGTTACTGTCATAAATGCTAAAGTTAGCTTCAAAACCACAGCCTGCCGAGTTCATTTTTGTTGTTAGTATGTTAATGTATTGAAAAACGAATTAGGGCTTGCCTTGGGAGAGGCTCATTCTTCCTCACTTAGCAGTCATTTGTTGCCTGCAGTTTTTTGTCAAGGGGTGGGCCCCGGTGAGAATTATTTTCAATAATTCACTTTCAAGGGAGGGGAGCCTGTAGTTCTTTGTCAAGGGGTGGGCCCCAGTGAGAATTATTTTCAATAATTCACTTTCAAGGGAGGGGAGAGGATGGAGGGAGGAACAGGAAGGGGGAAAGTGATGTGATTGTATTTTAATAAAAGCATATAAAAATAAAAGTAAATAATAGAACACCAAATATACAGGTAGATGGCAAGTTTTGACCTCCATGTTTTTTTTTTAAAGAAATTCATTCAAGGCACAAATGTCTCTTAAGAATTTCTTTAAAATTAAAAAAACAAAATTAAAAACAAGACAAATTTAAAATTAAAAGCAAAAAAGAGAAAAGAAAAACCCTGTAAAACTCCTCAGTTGAAATTAATTGAAGAAGAGGTCCTTACTGCTTTTCTTATACTCTCAACTTCAGTTAAAATAAAACTAATGGAATCCCCAGTTCAAACTAATCAGTAATACAATGCATCATCTCTCTCAAATGTTTCACATGAATGAGCCTTGTTTATTGAAGTGTGAGTCTGCATTTTTGGGTACAGGGATGGGGATGGGGTGGGGTGAGGGGGTGGTTCAGAGTGGATGGTGTACACACTGGAACCTGAGTTACAAAAGGCTCTACTCAGCTGCTTTCTTGTACTGGTTCTGCTGTGGGCGATCGATGTACCAACATTGTGCTACAATTGAAAGTCAGTATCTGTCAGGAAACAGGAATGAGCTCAGTCCTGAGACCAACAAGGATGAGTCAGTGTTTCAATCTCTTAAACCCATGTTTCCTCATCAGGAAGTGTGGAGAGAGTATCTACTACTTTACCCTGTAGAGGGCTTAGGAAAACAAAGGCAGGTAAGGGAAGGCTCAGTGAGTAAAACTTGCTCCATAAGCATGTAGACATGAGTTCAAGACCCAGAAGCCATGTAAACCCCATAGCACACAGGTAGAATTCCAGGGCTTTTATGGAGAGATGGGAGCAGAGACAGGAGAACCTTGAAAGCTCCTTGGTCAAGAGGACGGGAGTGAAGATACAATCATGAACAAGAGAGCCTGCCTCAAACAACATGGAAAGGAAAGACACACCCGCAGGCTGCCCTTTGAGCATCACACCATGGTGTGTGTACAGCTGTGCTCACACACATGCACATAAAAAAGGGGAATAGAGATTTGTAGTTGAATTTCTTTCTTGTTTTTCCCCTCTTTGCTCTTTGGGCCTGCCGCCAGCTCCCAAACAAATACATGGAGACTGGCCTTTGCTTGGCTTCTTTCTAGTCAGATTTTCTTAATTATCCCATCTACCTTTTGCTACTGGGATTTTACCAATTCTATATTTTTCTTTTCCTTTTTACTTCATGGATGGCTGTGTGGCTGGGTCCCTGGCACTGTCCTCCCCTTCTCCTTTTCTCGCTCCTCGCTCCTAGCTCCTTCCTCTTCTCTTTTTCCTCCTTCTATTTATTTTCTCTGCTTGGTATCCCCCCACCTATCCCTGTCCTGCCTACCTATTGGCCATGCATCTCTTTATTAGATCAATCAGATGTTTTAGACAGGGAAAGAAACACAGCTTCAAGGAGTTAAACAAATGCAACAATCTTTGCATCATTAAACAAACATTCCACGGCACAAACAAATGTAACATCAGCTAATAATTCACAACAGAGATTTCCTAGCACTCGCCTGGCACATGGGGTCAGTGGATGCAACTGTCTTCCCTTCATTATCAGATACAGGGAAATAGCCCAGACTCCCTGATGCCGTGAGTGCCCTCATAAATGTAAAAAAGCTTTGAAATAAAAAGATGGTCTTAGAGGTAAGCAACAGTAGATTCCAGCATAAGGAAAAGAATGAGAAAGAAAGAGAGTGCTTTTAATTAGAAGATGTGAGAGGGGAAGCTGGAAAAGTATAAAATTGTCCCTTCATGCGTACGAATAACTGATGCATACAGTAGAGGGTGGTGGGCTTAGCGGCAGCACCTCTCATAGGTTAGGGCTGGGGCCTGGGGGGTGCAGGGGAGGCTTGAGAGATGAACAGAGTGAGTCATCTGGCTGAAAGCATTTAATGAACTGCCACCCACCTGCAGGGACTGGCCTTTGTGGGCAAATCACTTTGAACTAGGTAAAAATAGCCAACAGAAACCAGCCCCACACGAAAAGAAAAAAGGGGGGAAACAGTCATCTTATTTGGTTGACCGACATTGTTTTGATCAGAATGTGAAATCACATGCTGACCTGAGTTGGTCAGAAAGACACCCTGTGGCTGATGGAATCCTGTGCGTTTATTCATTCCTCCCGCTATTTACCAGGGTTGACTTTTAAACCTGAGTCAATCCATCCTCAGACCTACCTCTGTTGTACGAGGCTGCTTAGTTCCTGGCTGCTCAGCCCCACAGAAACCATATTATTTGCAATACTGTTTGGCCAATAGCTTAAGCATATTTCTGGCTCACTCATATCTTAAATTAACCCATCTCCATTAATCTGGGTATCGCCTCGAGGCTGTGGCTTACTGGGTAAGGTTCCAGCGTCTGTCTCCGGTGGGGCTATGTGGCTTCTCCTGACTCTGCCTTTTTTCTCCCAGCACTCAGCTTAGTTTTCCCTGCCTAGCTAAGTTCTGCCTTGCTATAGGCCAAAGCAGTTTCTTTATTTGTTAACCAATAAAAGCAACACATTTACAGAAGGATTTCCCACACCATTTCCCCTTTCTGTTTCAATAAAAAAGGAAGGTTTTAACTTTAACATAGTAAAATTGCATATAGCAAAATAGTTATAAAGAAAGTTTTATAGCTACAATATTTATATCTACTTCATCTCTTATTATAACTAGGAAAACTATGACTATCTATTCTTCAACTCCATCAAAGACTCAAATGGATGGATATATATATATTTACCAAAGTAAATAGGAAGTGCATTGTAAGCGACTTCCAAAACTCTAGAACTGACAGAGACATCTCGCTGCCTGGACAGTCACTCAAAGTTCTTCTGTATCATTGGAGCATCCATCTTCAGCCTACAGGCCCATAGTATCCAGCAGACTTTTCCACAAAGCAGGAAATTTCAAAGACAGTTCTCTCTATATTGGCAGTTTGTCAGCCACTTTCTTCTGTGTCCTGTAGAATGTCTAGCAGACTCTTTCATGAAGCAGGGACCCCAAAGGATTGTCTCACCTTTAGGCAAGTCCAGGAGTCATTTCTCTGTGGGTCCTATACGTCCAGTTAAATAATAAAAGCAACACATAGACAGAAGGACCTCCCACACTATACCTCCTTCCACATTTTCCCCCACAATGAAAGGACTTTTTCCATGGAAACATCACTCTCCATATCCACGAGGTTTGGTGAAGCCCCTCTTCCAAAATCTCAATGGAGAATCAGAAACAAGGCCTCCCAGCTTCCTTCCTTCTCTCTGTTCTGTTCCTATAAGACCACCTTCCACTCCTGGCCTTCCTAGTATTAGCTTCCAGTCCTCAAAACTGTTCTGCAGATGAGCCCTTCAAAGAAGCCGTTAGTTTCAATTATCTTCTAACTCAGGAAGCAAGTTGACTGTCAGTTTGTATCTGGTTCCCTTTTCAAGCGTCTGAGGCCTTCACCATCCACAGACACTGGAGGGTGTGAAGATAGGATGGAGTTTTCATCCATTCGTTCTGAAGATGTTTGGGGTTCTGGGGCAAGGTGGCAAGTTACCCTGCTAATGGGCTGGTGGTCCTTGGCTGTCTTACCACTGGCTGGAAGTGTGAGTTGAACTGGAATCTCAGAAAGGACTTGCATGGGCATGAGCTGTATATTTGCCTAGAGGTTAATGTAGGCTAATACAGAGGAAGACGCCAGAGAGAGGGGGCATAGTAAATCTGCCCATTGTCGAGAACTACAGGGTGAGATGGGTGATGCCTGCTCTCTCTCTCCCCATCTCTCTCTCTCTCTCTCTCTCTCTGTCTCTCTCTCTGTCTCTCTGTCTCTCTCTCTGTCTCTCTGTCTCTCTCTGTCTCTCTCTCTGTCTCTCTCTCTCTCTCTCTCTCTCTCTCTCTCTCTCTTTCACACACACACACACACACACAGAGTTTGCACAATTACAAAGAGCTCTAGGGACTATTCATTTGTCTACATGGCAACACAGTTTTGGACCCAAATTATACTGTGGTTGGAATTTGTGAACCCAGGGATGGAACTCCTGAGGACATCTCGTGAGTGAGCAGAATGAGTTGAGGAACATGAGTGACACCACATTGGGCATTTTCTACAGCCCACATTGCCACAAGGAGGAACTGCAGGGTGCTTTTCTCACCACGCCTCTTCTGGGACATGGGAAGTTAGGGTAGTGATGTCAACATCAACAGACCTTTTATTCTGCCAGAAGGCAGCCATCTCTTACACCCTTCCTTGCCTCGTAGATGTGGACAACAGAAGTCTAAGAGGGTGAACTCCTCCTGCCTTGGGACCAGCAGGGTGAACCAGCACTAGAAAACAGTGTAAACAGATGGGGAGAAAGAACCCACTCCGCTCATACCATGATGACCCGGAGAAGAAGCCGGGTTCTAATAGACAGCAGAACTCTAGATCCAGGGGGCTTCTTGTTGTTGATACAAAGATGGATTGACTGTAAGATCCTGGAAGGAAATCAGATTGAAGTTCTCCAAAATGGGGAAGCATTAAACCCTTCCCCGTTCCAAGGGTTAAGAAATAGTTCTTCTTGAAAAAAAAAAAATCATGGAAGTAGGCTGTGGCTTCATTCTGAAAAGGAAGGATGAAGACACACAACGAGGGATTACGTAGGCAGGGGCTACAAGCTTATATCGGAAAGTTATTCCATAAAATATAGCATAAAATGACCCAACAACTCTGAATAAAAACACCACCACAAACTGAAAATTGAGGGAAAGTTAGCAGTAGTCTACTGCTTGTGGTGAAGATGACCTGTGGGAGCCACTCAACAATGTAGGCCATTTCGCAAAACAATAACAAAAATCCGGAAGACTAAAGCTGAGAAAATGTCATCTTTATTCTATTGTTGGCATGGAAGAAGATAAATTCCACAAAATTATATATAAATACCATGGACATGGTGTTAATTTTAGCCTAAATGGTGAGAGAGCCTGTCTCAGACACACGAACGCACACACTAAAATGCTGCTTTTTGCAAATAAAGTGAGATTATTACAATTGAGCTCATTTTTTATTATTACTATTATTATTTTGAGTGCCTCCTTTCAATCTCTCTTATTTTCCTTTTAAGCATGGATTATGCTTTTTCAGACCATTGATTTGAAAAATGAATTAGTGGGGCAAAGTCCTACCACAGGTGGTGAAGGGCTCTTGCTCCTGAATCTGACATCCTGAATTCCATCCCTGGGACCCACATGCTGGAAGGAGAGAATCTCTCATAGTCACCTTCTGATGTCCATGTGCACCGTGGCATGTGCCCTACCCCAATACATAAATAAATGGTTTTCAATATTAAAATGTGTTTTGCAGCTTCATTTTCTATATTAAGTGTCAAGAATAAAATGATTCATAACTCAGGAATTCAGAACATTTCGTTTTCATTGCCCCAACCTTTCGTCCTGACCCAGAGGCTTCTGGCTTTAGCACAGATGAGAGGGTGAGCCTGGTAGAATTCTTATCTACTGCAGCATGTGCAAAGCCCTGGCTTTGAGCCTCAGCACAGCAGAAGCAACAAACACTGCAAAACCTTAAAAAGTTTTACTCTCAGCTGGGCGGTGGTGGTGCACACCTTTAACCCCAGAACTCGGGAGGCAGAGGCAGTCAGATCTCTGTGAGTTCGAGGCCAGCCTAGTCTACAGAGCGAGTTCCAAGGCAGGCTTTACAGCTACACAGAGAAACCCTGTCTCAAAATAAAATAAAATAAAATAAAAATAAAAGTTATACTCTCATGTTTGTTGTTTCAGAATTTCTTGTTACAATGCATGCATTTTCTTTAGTTCATAGTCTTAAAGCCGAATGCAGTCACGGTCTGGGCACAGTCTAAGCTGGCTTCTGCAGTGATTGCCCACCCTTTATACGATACTTCCACAATGGGCTGTTGGTTTCATTCTTCAGCGACTCTGCTTTCCTTGGAGTCCTTCCATACTGCATCCACTTCTCTGCACACCAGGCTGCCTTTTCAGCCCTTCCACCTCTTCCCATTGGCAGACGTCACGCCTTCTTGCCACGCCCCCACCCCATTAGGATTCCAGTCTTTAAAGCCACCCCAGCTGGATTACCACATTTGCATTCTCTGTATTATTCTCTCTCTCTAACCCCACTTTGCATTTTTCCTTAGCTCCTGTGCCTTGCTTTCGCTCATTCTTGAAGGAGGTGCTTCTGATGAGTGTCAGGACTCATTCCCTCTGCGAGCCAACTTAAGAGTGGCCAAGAAGTGTGCAAGGTCTATCTCCAGGCTGCCTTCCCAGAGCATGTCACCCTGGAGGATCGCATTTCAGCGTTACTTTCCTCTCAGTCCCAGAAAGAGTCTACTTTCCAGAATGCTTAATCTTCCCTATGGGGATGTAAAAATATCTTAGCATTCCATAGCCATTTTAATAACTACACATGTTCATTTAAATGTAAATCCCATGTGTATCCATCTCATCATGTTGCCTAGATCCTTAAAATTCCTTATGGGATCATTTATTTTGATCACTCGATTTGTTGAAGTCTGACTGACAATGGATATGATGTCCCTCTCCAACTGTGTTTGGCCAAATTATTTAATATGTTTTGATACTTGCTATTTGGGATAAAATATTCACAAATATGATATTTCTAATTATTTTAGTCATGTTTTCCATATAAATTCTATATTGCTTAATATGAATAACATTCTTTTTTTGTATTTTCTTAGTATACCTGTGTTTTTTCTCTACTTTACCTGTTCTGTCCCATTTTGTGTAAAACACAATATATTTAGAACTGGAATATACCCCAAACTATAGTTCTTTGTCTTTTAATAGAAATAATAAAACCAGTCACAATGTGATAGTGTGCATGTTTGACCTCATTTTTATCATCTTATCTTATGCTTCTATTTTTATATCTCCTTTCCATTTTCTTATTTAGTTGTTAATCTTGACTATAGGATTCCAGCTCTACCTTCTAATTTTGAGATTAAAAATAAGATATCTAGTTTTATATTGACCTACTCCTATTTAAAATATATTTATGCCTATATCTCTATGTCAACAATAAAAAATTATGACTTTCCACATTACAAAATGAGAAATTTAGTTCTTATATCAAGTAGCCTGGACTTTAGAATTAGTTTTAATTGATACATAAACCATAAAGTTTATATATATTAGGGATAGAATGTAGTATTTCAGTAATGCATGCATTGTAAACTAAACATTTAAATCAAACATTTACCTCCTCAAAAATTTATTATTTCTTTATGGCAAAAGTGTTCAGAATCCTTTCTTTTAACTTTCTGAAACATACAGCCTATAAAATTATATACAATTCCCCACAATACCTATAAATGGTACCCTATAGTGCTCACATACAGTCCCTATATATACTCCTTTACAGTCCCTATATACAGACCCCTACACTCCCTATATGCAGTCCCTATACATAGTTTTTGTCTTGGTCACTGTTCTACTATGAAGAGACATCATGACCAAGGTAACTTTTATAAAAGAAAACATTTAATTGGGGTCTTGCTTACAGTTTCAGGGGGTTAGCCCCATATCATCATGATGGGATGAATGATATAGCACATAGGTAGATATACTGAAGTAGCTGAGCTTTGCTTCCTGATCCTCAGGCAGTAGGCAGAGAGAGACACCAGGCCTGGCAATTTCTTTTTTTTTTTTTTTTTTTTTTTTTTTTTTTATTAAATTTATTTATTTATTAAGGATTTCTGCCTCGTCCCCACAACCGCTTCCCATTTCCCTCCCCCTCCCCCGATCAATTCCCCCTCCCTCATCTGCTCGAAGAGCAATCAGGGTTCCCTGACCTGTGGGAAGCCCAAGGACTGCCCACCTCTATCCAGGTCTCGTAAGGTGAGCATCCAAACTGCCTAGGCTCCCACAAAGCCAGTACGTGTAGTAGGATCAAAAACCCACTGCAATTGTTCTTGAATTCTCAGTATTCCTCATTGTCCGCTATGTTCAGCTAGTCCGGATTTATCCCATGTTTTTTCAGACCTAGGCCAGCTGGCCTTGGTGAGATCCCAATAGAACATCCCCATTGTCTTAGTGTGTGGGTGCACCCCTCATGGTCCTGAGTTCCTTGCGCGTGCTCCGTCTCCTTCTGCTCCTGATTTGGACCTTGAGATTTCTGTCCGGTGCTCCCGTGTGGGTCTCTGTCTCTGTCTCCTTTCATCGCCTGATGAAGGTTAATATTCCTGAGGATGCCTATGTGTTTGTCTTTGGATTCACCTTCTTATTTAACTTCTCTAAGTTAGCGTACTTCCAGTGACCCACGTTCTCCAACAAGGCTGCACACCCTAATCCTTCCAGACAGTTCTTCAACTGGGGACCCAGCATGCAAATGTATGAACCTGTGGGGTCATTCTCCTTCAAACCACCACAGCCTCTTTCAGTAATTATACAGTACCCTATAGTACCTATACTGTAAACAGTTCCCTAAGATGTCTGTGTGTAGTTCATATAATGCCTACATATAGTCCTCTACCTTACCTCTATGCAGTCCCTATGTTACCTGTATGCAGTCCCCTAGAGTGCCATCACAGAACTTGTTCCTATCTTTGATTTGGTACCCACTGACCAGCATCTGATGTGGGATGTTCTTCTGTATATGTGTTGCTTTTATTGACTAATGAGTAAAGCTGTTTTGGCCAATGGCTTAGCAGAGTAAAGGCAGGTGGAAAATCTAAACAGAGATATATAGAGAGAGTAGATGGAGTCAAGGAGACACCATGTAGCTGTCAAAAGGGTAGCATGATGACACAGGGAAGCACAGCCTAGTGACAATACACAGATTAATAGAAATGAGTTTTTAAGATGTAAGCGCTAGTTAGAAATTCACTTAAGATATTGGTCAAAGAATGTTGCAATTAATAATACAGTATCTGTGTGATTATTCAGGTCAGGCAGCTGGGAAATATAAGTGCAGCATCTTGTTACAAAACAGCACCCAGCGTTTGGCAATGTACAATCACATAAAGCCTAAGAAAGCATTACAAAAGGGCTTCTAGACCCACAAAATGGTAGTCAATAGGAGCATCTTGGTAGCCACATTTTTTCCCCAAATTGGCTCTGTTTTCTGGCAGCAAGCAGTGATATGGCTTCTTTAAGAGAAGGCTTCCTGACTCAGCATTAGCAGCAAAAACTGCACAGCTTCTTGAAGAAATGGCTTTCTGGTTCATTCTGGTAGCACAAATGACTCTGTTTCTTTTGTAATTGAATGGTGTTTTTGGGCAATGTGCTAAAAGTTATTTGGTGGTGACATGGGCCAACAGCTTCCCAGAGTTGGGGTAGTAAACATGGCTCCCAGAGCTGGCATTAAATGGATGTCTGTCATGCTGGAAAGTCGAGCAGGGTGAAAGGAACAACCAAAGTGGCTGCTCTAGTCCTAGCCAGATCACTTAGTATTTTAAGAAGTGCTCCTGGTCAGAAAATGATTACAGATATGCAATAAGATAGATTCAGATGAAAAAGACCTCTGAATGGGTCACAGTATTGGATAAATGTACATGGGCTTTAGAGAGAGAGAAGAAAGAGTATTAAAGGAGTAAAGATAATAAGATAAATATCAAAAAGCAATAAAGTAAAAAAGGCCACATAAGGATGGAAAATACACAAAGAGTATAGATTATGTATGTTATTGTGTTTGAATTTTTTGACTGTGAATGGGCTAAGTGCAGAGAAACATTTCATTGTACAGGTTGCTAAGCTAAACCAACATATATATTTTAAAGGTATCTTGACTTCAAAATTTGAGTCTAAGGATTTGTTACTTTGAAAAAGAAGTTCTGCTTTTGTTTCCACAGAGGATGGGAACCTGTGAATTCCTTCCAGGCTAATGTGGTTTGATGGACCAAGAATCCCCAAAAGGTCTCCATGAACCCTACAAATACTTCACCCAACAAACAGCAGGAAGCGGTTTAGAGAAAACAATGCCCAAGTTCCCAAAATGATTGTTTATAAATGTTTGTTTTCATTTGAAAGGGGACATGATATAGAAATGAATATATTGGCATAGACTTTGTTTTATTGACATAAATTTAGGGTCAATTTTGTTACATGTATATTTCTACTCTTGTTTAAGGTATTATGTTTATACAGCTCATTTAAAAATGTTATGGTAGTTAAAAATTATGGATAGTAGTCTGTAATAGTCAATGTTAGGTTTTCTAGATATGCAGAGATACATTTCAGATTGATAGTTAATCTTCAAACACTTTAAAAACCTACAGAATATGGCATTTAAAATATTTTAAGAACTTAGACTTTTCTTGACAGTGAGACACGTCTGCTCCTGACAGCACCAATCTACTTCAAGAGGATGATGAGCACTGACGAGTGTCCTTACAGAGTTCGCTAGCCATTTGGGCAAGAAATTGCTCATGCCTGGATTGCTTGATGGTATGCTGTATGAACTGGACATGCAGGACCCACAGAAATAATGACTGCTGAACTTACATAAAGAAGGTGAGACAGTCCTTCAGGGCTCCTATTTTATGAAAGAGTCTATCAGACATCCTGAAGGACTCAGAAGAAAGTGACTGATAAACTGCCAGTATCGGTGAAGCAGTCTTTCAAATTTCCTGCTTCCTAAAAAAAGTCTGCAGGAGACTGTGGGCTGATGGAGGAAGGTCATTGGTTAAGTAATAAAGAAACTGCTTGGCCTCATAGGTTAAAACGTAGGTGGGAGGAGTAAACAGAGCAGAATGCTGGGAGGAAGAGGAAGTGAGCTCAGAGGCCATGCTCCCCTCTCCCGGGCAGATGCACACAATGAATCAAGCCACCGGGTCAGACATGCTGAATCTTTCCTGGTAAGACTGGTGCTACACAGTTTATTAGAGATGGGTTGATCGGGATATCAGAATTAGCCAGTAAGGGCTAGAGCTAATGGGCCAAGCAGTGTTTAAAAGAATATAATTTGTGTGTTGTTATTTCAGGGCATAAGCTAGCCAGGCGACCAGGAGCTGGGGAGGCAGGGACACAACCCACAGCTCCTATAACAGAATGGCCCCCAACGTGTGGACAACTGTATCCACATAAAGCCTGAGACAGCTTGGGAAGTAATTCTAGAACAAAATGAAAGCATTGCACCTGGTTTCTTGGTAGAAGCAATTTCTCGGTTCTGCTCTGCTTGATAGAGGCAAGCAAGTGCTCTCATCTAAGAGAGGCTTCCTGACTCAGCTTTAGCTGCAAAACTTGCAGCTCTCTCTTTTAAGAGATCCTGCCACGAAACACTTAAATGGTATTGAAAAGCTGACTGCATGCTTGTTTGTTTTCAGCCGTAGCAGGAAAATGTTGTGCTGTTTTAAAATGCCGGCTTTCTGGGCCATCCTGCCAGGGCAAACTCTGACTGTTTGAGGCAGGAGGGCCGGCTACAGAGAGAGGACTTGAGTGTT
The DNA here is from genome assembly GCF_018167655.1 of Microtus oregoni. Taxonomy (NCBI): domain Eukaryota; kingdom Metazoa; phylum Chordata; class Mammalia; order Rodentia; family Cricetidae; genus Microtus; species Microtus oregoni. The sequence goes on from NW_024543088.1 coordinate 25,005,823, forward strand.
GTCTATGGACATAATGCTGCAACTTAACTTGCTGTCAGGGACCTTGAAATGCCATAGAGTTGTGGCAATAAACATGGCTACAGCCAGTACCTCAGCCATGAGGCTGGAAAGCTAAGGAATGGGCTGGATCCAGCCATCAAAGCCACCGCTTTAGTCCTACTGATATTGCTTGGTAAATTAAAGACTCAGGTGGTCAAAAAAGAGATATATACAGTAAAAGAAAGATTCAAAGAAAAAAGAAAACCTTTAAATGATTTACAGTGTGTTAAAAATATATGCAGGCTAAAAGTTGAAGTTCTTAAAGTAAAAAACAAAAAAAGGGGGGGGGGGGAGAAAGAGAGTAGTTGGGTGTGGTAGTACACACCTTTAATCCCAACACTTGGGAGGCAGAGGAAGATTGACCTCTGTGACTTCAAGGTGTGGTAGCACACACCTTTAATCCCAATGCCTGGGAGGCAAAGACAGATCTCTGAGAGTTCAAGGACAGCCTGGTCTACACAGTTATTCCAGGTCAAAGATACAGAGAACCTGTCTCAAAAAGCAAAAAATAAAAATAAACAAAATAGAGGTTAAAATAAAACACACAAAGATGGAAAATACACAGAGAATTTTGATATTGTATGCAATTATGCTCTGTTTGAATTGTTTGAATGCTGAGAAAAGAGCAACAGCTGCTAAAAGATATTTGTTTATAAATGCTGCTGAACTAATCCAACATAGATATTTTGAAAATGCCTTGACTTTGAAATTTGGATCTAAGGACATGATGCTTTGGAAAGGAGTTTCTTATTTTGTTTTCACAGAGGGTGTGAGTCTGTGGATTGCTTCTATCCCAATATGGTATGATGGACCACGCCTCCTGAAGGGTTGGTGTGAACACCTTCAAAAAATTGCTTCGCTCAACTGCCAACTGAGATGAAACTAGCACATAGGTTATACCATGAAAGACCTAATTAACGATGCCCCCATTCAGCAGGAAACAGTTTGGAGAGAAATAACTGTGCCCATATTCCCAAATATTGTTTATAAATGTTCTTTTACATTTAAAGGGGGATATGATAGAGATGTGAATAATTTGCATTGATATGGGTTTTGCTTTATTGATAGAGATTTAAGGTCAATTTTGTTATATGTATATGTATTTCTGATATTGATTAAGGTATTGTGATTGTGTAGTTCATTTAAAAATGTAATATATATATATAGGTTGTTAATGGATAATCATTAATAATAGTCAAGTTTGTAGTCATGTTAGTTAGATTTTCTAGATATATAGAGATATATTTTAGTTAGATCAGCATTCTTCATATCTTTCAAAGACTACAGAATATGCTATTTAATGTTTTAATAACTTAGGGTTTTTCATGACAATAAGACACATCTGCTCCTAGCAGCACCAATCTACTTCAAGAAGAAGATGGGCATCGAAGAGGCAACTTATAGAGTTTGATAGCCATTTGGGCAAGAAACTGCTCTTGCCTGGACTATTGCATAAACTGGACACAGAGAACCCGCAGAGAGAGGACTACTGAACTTGCCTAAAGGTGTGATGATCTTTCAGTGTTCCTGATTCATGAAAGAGTCTGCGAGACATTCTGCAGGACAAAACAAATAGTGACTGAACTGACTTTGAAATTACCTGTTTCATGGAAATGTCTGCTGGAAACTATGGGACTGTAGGCCGAAGATGGATGCCCCAATGGTGCAGAGGAACTTTGGGTGACTGTCCAGGCAGCGAGATGTCTCTGTGATTTCTAGAGTTTTGTAAGATGCTTACTTCTCATTTACTTAGGTAATATTATATCCTTCTGGAGTCTTTGATGGAGTTAAAAAATATATAGATAGTTATAGTTTTCCTTAGCTATGAAAAAAGATAAAATAGATGTAAATATTGTAATTTTTACTTGATAACTGTTTTGTTATATGTAATTTTGCTATGTTAAAGTTAAAGCCTTTCCTTTTTGTTTAAACAGAAAAAGAGGAAATGATGGAGGAAGATCATTGGTTAAGTAATAAAGAAACTGCTTGGCCTCATAGGTTGAAACATAGATGGAAGGAGTAAACAGAACAGAATGCTGGGAGGAAGAGGAAGTGAGCTCAGAGGCCATGCTCCCCTCTCCCGAGCAGACGCACACCATGAAGCAAGCCGCCAGGTCAGACATGCTGAATCTTTCCTGGTAAGACCGGTGCTACACAGTTTATTAGAGATGGGTTGATCGGGATATCAGAATTAGCCAGTAAGGGCTAGAGCTAATGGGCCAAGCAGTGTTTAAAAGAATACAATTTGTGTGTTGTTATTTCTGGTGTAAAGCTAGCCTTGTGGGAGCCGGGAGGGACAAAAAGCAGGCCTGCAGCTCACACAACAGTGGGCCTGTAGGCTGAAGATGGATACCCCAAAGTTACAGAAGAACTTTGGGTGACTGTCCAGGCAGCAAGATGTCTCTGTCATTTCTAGAGTTTTGGAAGTTGCTTACAATGCACTTCCTGTTTACTTAGGTAATATTATATCCTTCTGTAGTCTTTAATGGAGCAGAAGATTAGATAGTTATAATTATAGTTTTCCTTAGTTAAAATAAAAGATAAATTAGATATAAAACTTTAGACTCACAAAGATAGAATAGATAAGAGAGTATTTTCCTTAATTTGCCAAATGTAAATAGATTAAATATTGTAACTATAATTCTTGCTCGATAGCTGTTTTGTGGATGTAATTTTAATATGTTAAAGGTAAAACTTCTATTTTTATTTGGAAAGAAAAAAGAAATGATGTGGGATGTCCTTCTGTATATGTGTTGTTTTTATTGGTTAATAAAGCTGTTTTGGCCAATGACTTCGCAGAGTAAAGCCAGGTGGGAAATACGAACAGAGAAAGAGAGGGAGAGTAGTCTAAACACTGACCCCCACCTTTGCAGGACGGCAAACTTCATTCACAGAGCTATCTCCCCAATTCAGAACAGGCTTTTTGACATCAGTCCTGGGGATCAAACTGGGGTACTTATGTTTTTGCAGTAAGCTTTACTGACTGAGCCACCTACTAAGGCATTATTATTATTATTATTATTGTTGTTGTTGTTGTTGTTGATGATTTTTCAAGACAGGGTTTCCCTGTGTAGCCCTGGCTGTCCTGGAACTCTGTACACTAGGCTGACCTTGAACACACAGAGATCCACCTACCTCTGCCTCTGGAGTGCTGGGATTAAAAGTGTGTACAACTGCTGCCCAGCTTATTTCTTTTTTACTATTTTTGAGGTAGAGTGCTGAGATCACAGGGTGCACTCCACAGTGGCTTTGTGTTTTTCACAGAGCATCATTTCCATTTTCAGTTTTCAGTTCTTGATTGGCCAGATCATTTTGAGTAAATGACTTTTATCACTACAAAATATCAGTGGTCCACTTTCTGAGCACCTCCTCTCCCTATCTTCCTGCTTGTGGAATTCTTCCATCAATGTTCTATAATGAGACCTCAGGTTCCTTCTGATGGTTCATGGTGTAGAGCGCCTGGTACTTGCCCCTTGTCTCTTTGAAAATCAAATATTGCTTTTCTCATTTTGTAACAATATCTCCGCTTTTTTATAATGATAACTTTTTACCAGTATAAGCTTCATCTTCCCCCAAACATGCCATGAACTGTTTTAACTTTGGCATATTTCTGCATCTTGCCTTCCGTTCCTCCTTTCCTGTTCTGAGAATGCCTATATTGTGTCTTCGGTGTGTTCACTGCGGCCCCCATTCCTATGCCTCCATGCATCTTGTATGCTTTGTGTTCAGTTTAAGCTTTCTGTGGTGTTCCCCATTTGGGCTTCCATGGTACCCAAAGCTCAGCCAAAAGGCTGAGATGTGATCTTTGCAGGATCTTCAGTCTGCGAATGGCTATAATGCCATTCCCATCTGCATCCCTCATCAACACCTCAAGTTTAACAAGCTGAATGCACCACCGCACACATTCTGCTAGTGTTTCCTACTTCCCTTATCCACGAAGCCATTATTCTCCCAGGCACAGAGACAGAAGCCTGGGTGTGACCCTCTGCCCCTGTTTCCCCTGTTCCCTGCCCCTCACTGACATTTTCATTCCCTTCTGTGTCCGTCCTTCCCTTCATTCATGCCACCATTTTCCCAGTCCTCATGCTACCCCAGTTTCTCTTCAAAGCCTTCTGGGAAAAGCCCTGTTTCCCTCTTGTCTTCATGCCACACTGCAGCCCAGTTTTAACATTTCAATATGACCATATCATTCTCCACTTAAAAATTTTCATTGCCCTTCCCTACTGTATAAAAAAACTGTATGCTTTACTGGGGCAGACATGACCCTCTATGGGTTGGCAGATCACATTTCCAGCCTTGCCTCTTTTTGCTTCCTGACCCACAGTTTTTGCTTTAGCAACTCTGAACTCCATTGCGAGAGTCGCCTCTGAGCCTTTGCTTATTCTGTTCCCTCTCCTTTGTTGACAACCGTGGCTCAAGCTCTCCAGGTCATTACCTGGCTCCCTCCATCTACTAACTTCTTGGCTTGAGGATTTGCCTCTGACTTTCATCTAAGATCAGCACTGTCTGTTTTTGGCTCTGTTCACACAATTGATGGAAAACATTTCTTTCGGAAACCGGTCCTGTGTGGAGCCCACAGTGGGTGCTTCGTGCACATTTGGTTTCATGACTGAGAGTCTCTACAGGAATGCACTCGACGTGACTTGCATGATTTAGGGGTTTGGTGTAGCAAGGTTTTGGGGCAGAGCAGGGCTTTCTCAGATACAGGGATGCAGGGCTGTTGGCTTTCTAGTAAAGAAACACTACCTGGAGACTATTAGAATCAGGCAGGCATGCTGGCACTAGAAAAGGAAACAAAAGGCACTTCTACCAGTGATGTCCTGGGGGTAGGTTTTAAGGCTCCTGGGCATCCTTGCTGATGAAGCTTTAGGATGAAGTGGTCTGGATAGCAACACCCACCTTGGCCCTCAAAGATCCTGGAAAGAGCATCTGGCTCCATAGAAGATGCAGAGATATTTTTTTTCAGCTCAGTTAATTAAAGGTGGGTCTACAGTGGTTGTTGTCCCAGAGCGGAGAGGTACAGAAATATAGTAGGCAATAAAAACATTCTGCACCACAGGCCCTGAAGATCGAAGTGGTCTGCTGAACCCTAGCTGCTTAGAGCTTCCACACCAGATGGACCATAAAGAAAGTAAAAAGCCCGTTCCTGTGTATGCAAAGCCACCTCCACCATGCAGACCACATGGAAAGCAGGGTAAGGCTCGAATGGCCAGCTGGGAGGGCAGATCTAGCTTTATTAGCTGTTTGGTGGCCATTGGGGTTTCCTCTGTTAACCTTTTCTTGCTCACGGCCCCTGCTTCAGTGATCACACCGGTGAGATGGGCTGGAGACGTCCACAGTGCCTGCCTCACAGGCCTGTGACTGGAATCAGGAGAGATTATGGCTATAAACATATTGCTGCTTTTCTAAGTATGCAAAGCATATTTATTATTAATTATTAAGATGATATTTTATTTAAACCTCTTCTCTCTTATACTCTTTCTTGTCTTGGATCATACTTGTAATCTCAGTACTTCAGAGGCTGAGGCAGAGAGATGGTGAGTTTGAGACATGCCCGAGCTATGTAACCCTTGTGGATGAAAAAAAGAAAGAAAAAAAAAGAAGGAAGGAAGAAGAGAAAGAACTTTCAAGGTTTTTTTAATGCTCTCTTCTTTCACACTGTGATCAAGGAAAAGCACCTTTTGTTTTCATTGGGATATTGATCACTTAGGAGGTCAATTAAAGGAGAAGTGAATTTTTTTTTACATGAATCCAAACCTTCAGAAGAGAAGGCAAGAAGAAGGAACACCACTCTGGGGAAGCACTCGTTAGAGCAGAGATGGTGTTGTGGAATGTTAGCTTAAGGTGTTACAGTTGTTTATGCTGTGAAATATTGGTTCAATGATGCAAAGATGTGTTGCATTCTTTTATGTTGCATTTGTGTTACTTTGATTGTCTAAAACACCTGTTTGGTCTACTAAAGAGCTGAATGACCAATGGTGAGTCAGGAGAAAGGATAGGCAGGGCTGACAGGCAGAGAAAATAGATAGGAAAAATCTGGGAGGAGAGATAGAGGAGCAAGGAGGGGAGGATGTCAGGGACCAGCCACCCAGCCACCCAGTCAGCCATGGAGTAAGAGTAAAAGTAAGATATACAGAAGTAAGAGAACACTAAAAGCTCAGAGGCAAAAGGTAGGCAGGATAATTTAAGTTAAGAAAAGCTGGCTAGAAATAAACCAAGCTATGGCCAGGCATTCATAAGAAAGAATAAACCTCAGTGTTATCTGGGAGCTGGGTGGCAGACCCCCCAAAAGAGTAAAGAATAAAACAACCACCAACAAGAAGGTGGTTCCTCTCTGCTGTGACCTCCAGTCCAGGCTCATCCTGGGTAGGTGGAAAGCTCCACCTTTTTGTTTTATTTGTTGTTTTAGCACGGCTTGTCACTAAACAGGGCCTTGAACTTGTAATTCCCTGGCTGCAGTCTCTCAAGCAGTTGGGACTTCTGGCACGTGCCTAGGTTCTTGGCCTGGGCTCCTCATTGAGATGATGACTAAGGACTAGACACTCTCTTGGCTCCTTCGCCAATCTTATTTCCAACCATACTAGGAACTCTTAGATATGCCACAAATTAATACATGTCTCCTATGACTGAAGAGCATTCTAGAGTGCTGATGCAACATGTAGTTCATATAACTTGAACATATTATATCCAGCGTTATGCAGCAAGGGGGCCATCACCACTATGAGTACCACCATCACCATCATCTTCAGAACAGATAGAAGTTCATTCTTTTACTGAGAAGTAACTTGGAAAATTTCTCATCTTTTTTTCTTTTTTTTTTTCAAGACAGGGGTTCTCTGTGTAACAGTCCTGGCTGTCCTGGAACTTGATTTGTAGACCAGGTTGGCCTCAAACTCACAGAGATCCACCTGCCCTTGCCTCCGAGTGCTGGGATTAAAGGCATGCACTATCACTGCCTGGCTGAAAGTTTCTTATCTTGAGGGGCTAATGTTAATCCTAGAAAATGTTCTGAAACAGAATTTGGAATTAGCACTGAAGTTGTGAAATCTATGAGGTAACGTCGGCTCACCAAAGGCAATTTATTATTAAATTAATGGCGTTGCTTCTTTGACAAGGGTACTGAACAGCAGACTAAGGGAATTTCAGTGGCAGGGAATCAGGACCATCCCAAGGTGTTAGATGAGCTTTTCCTGACAGTGTCTTGGAAAAGATAGAAAATATGAGCTAGATGAAGGTACAGTAAGATGAATAACTTTTCTAAAAACACATTGTTCAATTATTGAATTCATACCTAACTAGTCTTGGAGGATAGAGAGAAGTGACTCCTATAATGCTCATTGTTTATGCTCATAACTTGGGTGATGTGGTCACGAACATCACATTTGGGATGTCTGGAACCTGCTGGAAGGGCCAGCAGAAACAGTGGATCACAACAGAGTCAGAAATATCGTAGCAGGTTATCGAGAAAGACAAACGAAATGATACAAAACATGGAATAAACACAAAGTCTCTGCGTTTGTATTCCAGGTGCCACCTGTATGACAACGATGGAACCGGGGTGACAGGGTGAGAAGGGGAGTTCAGGGGTCAGTCAGGAGGCAAGCTGGGTTACTTCCATGGATAGGAATCACAGCCAGTGTTGACGGCATAAATATCTCATTAGGCCTCAGGAAGCTTTTAGCAGAAATAGAATTGAAGAAGCGAGAAAGGTGCTCACTTCCCTTTGAATTATAATTAGGCCGCCCTTAAGAAGGGGCCTGTGATCCTAGGTAAGTCAATCCTGCTCTTGGGAGACTCACAGAGGGTAGCGGCTAGCTGGAGTGCTTTGCCAGTTAAATCCAGAGGCGAGGCCTCCTCACACCCTGAGCACAGTTTTTGCACTCTTGAATGCCATTTGCAGCTACAAATTGTATGGATGGTTTCCCTTTGAACACCCACGAATTCACCCTTTTATCTGCTTCCCAGGCAGCCAGGAGGGTGACAAGTCGCATCAGCATCACCGTGCACGTCGGTGCTGAGGCGAAGCAGAGAGCCTTGGGAGCTTCGGAACCGTTAGATCTGCGTGGAAAAGTCCGTCTCTCCCGACAGCTTTGCACATCCACAGGCAAAGCTATGCAAACATTCTGAGATTCACCATCCTTGTCCAAGAGATGGGGTTATCAACACCAGGCTTATAGTGATGTCAGTGACAGGGGAGAGGGTACGGTAGGGGGCAGGGAGCAGGCAGAGCCTTTCCTCTATTTTCTCTCTTTCCTGTGGGTCAGACACTGTGCAGAGGACATGGTAGAAACCAAGACAGACACAGGCATCCTGTTCATACTCTAGGATGCTGGACTCTGCAGTTAAGGAGATTTACAATCTTTAGCGCATCCACCAAGAGCTGCTTGTCTCACTAAGCACGAGAAATACAACCAGTGTGACTGTGAAGCTGAAACTCTAATTGTGTTTTATTTTGGGGATTTAAACAAGCACGGGTAGAGAGAGATACGTGAAAATAGACAACATCACTCCAGATATATCTCAGGCATAGTTCCAAGACTGACTGAGCAGAATGAAGATGCAATGTAAGAGAACTGTGCCCAAAGCACCCAGAACAGAGCCCCGGACACTCTTACTTGTCTATGCATCTATTCAATCGATTCTACTGAATGTCACCTACGTATAAACCTCAGGTGCTGGGGATGTAGTGAAATCGTAGGTTCAGCTCTGCCCTGAGTGAGTCTGTAGCTCAGTGAGGACATGTGAAAGAAATATCTTCACCATGGCAAGACAAGTTTATACTCTATTCTACTGAGACATCCATCTTCCACGCACAATGGGGAGAGGTTTTCAGAAGGATCTGTCTGGCCCTGAGCTGAGTCCTGCAGAGCTGATTTCAGTGATAAGACTCAGATGAGGTTTTTTCCATGTGTAACAACATAGGGCTAGTGCCCCAATTGCTGGTAGTAGTGGCAGGTATGAGGCAAACACAGCTCTAAAGAAAACCCATGACCAGGGCCAATTCATTTCTTTTAAAATTGCCCTCTTGTGGGTTGGTGGTAGTGGTGGTGGTGTCTTATTGGCTTTCTTCTTTGCCAGCCACATACTCTTTGACTTGGTGGTAGTTTTGTGATGATAATCTCTTGGCGTGTGTGTATGTGTGCATATGTGTGTATGAATACATATGCGTGTATATGAATGTGTGTGTGTGTGTGTGCATGCATAGGTGTGTGTGGTTGGAATCTCTCTACTTCAAGCTTTCTCCACTCTATAGTTTGTGACATGATCTCTCACTGAACCCAGAGCTCACTGATGTAGCCAGGTTGGCTGGCCAACCAGCCCCAGGGACCCTCCTCTCTCCATTCCTCCCAGCTCTGGGATTATAGGCACACAACACATGCCTCTTTCGTTTTCATGTTGGTGGTGTGATCTAAACTTGGCCTCCCTTATTGAATGGGCATGACAAGGGCTCTACTGCTGAGCCACTTCACCAGCCTACAACCTCCTAAAAATGGTCTCATCTGGAGTTGTCTTGATTGGATTTTTTTTCTGGGCGGTGTTGCTGCTACTTGGCTACTTGATTAGACAAACTTGGCTACTTATAAGTATAGATGATTTTGCTGTGCGATTCTGATACTGGAAGTAAACAAATGGCTCTGTGAATCTGGCCAGAATGTGAAGAAGCTGTGGCTGCTGGGAATCTATTGAACCTGGCTGTGATGGTGGTGTATGTTTACAACAGTGAAGATTAATGCAATCACTGGGTGAAGATGAGGGATAGTATATCCATTTATATATTTTTATGCAACAGTTTGATTTGTTCCAAGTTAACATGTGGTGCCCAGCCAAAGAATTGTGTAGCCCACAGTTAATCACATAAAACTAGGTACAGTTTTAAAGCTAAGCACTTTTGTAGAAGCTTGTAATCCCATCCCTGTGGAGGTTGAGGCAGAAGGATTGCTGGGAGTTTGAGGCTAGCTTAGTCTACATTAGTGAAGACTTTGTATCAGAAAACAACAGCAATAAGTAAGAAGAGCCTGATATGAAGCAGTTTCCACATACCTATCTGAGTGCATGAATTAAATTGCATGTGTGACTTCTCCCATCCCACCGGGGATGCTCAAGTACATGGCTTTATCCTGTCAAGTTCTACACAATTCTCGTGTAGCTAAGCTTTACCTACTTAGACTGTGGTAGAGCTGCCTCTAGGGAAATGGAAGTGTAAGTCGGTGTAGCTCTTCTATTCTTACAAGGAACAGTGGCTTCTTGTGTACCTATAAGGAACCTCCAAATAGTTTTGGCCTTTGCCTTGATAATTCTCCTTCTGGGAATCCACCCGAAAGAAGGAACTGGAAATGTGCGTGGTAAAGAGTTTGCCCAGACTTACTGGTAGTTGCCGAGGAGAGCAGGCAAGTTAAATAGCTAACAGCATAATAATACACAGCTGGGAAATGATGCTGGCGAGGGGATGCTCGCTACAAGACCAAGTAAGGAAAAAAAAACAACAAAAAGCCAGAGGCACAATAGCGACCGCACATCACAGCCGGGGAGCGTGGGTTTGCACTGAGGCTCTGCCACTGGAGTCGGTCACCTGTACACTCTGCCATCCTAGAGAAATGGGGTTGATAATAATAACACCTATCTCAGAGGGATTTCCTAGGATTAAGTGACATAATGAAGATAAAACGATTAACACCATGCAAAGTACACTTATTAGGTTACCTACAAATGCTAGCCCTCTATGGAGTGTAGGATCTCAAGGCGTAAAAATAGACAGACGAGAAATATGTCAATGTATTAAGAAATGTGAGATCTGGGTGGAAGGAACCATGGGCGATAATTTTTCACTTTCAACTTCCCAAATTTTCTGCAATGAGCAGGAACTACTGTTATATTAAGGGACTATCATACTGTTGTAATAGAATTCAATATGTATTTTTAAAAAAGAATGTTACCCACAATGAAACAGCACTTCCTCTTTCCCTTCCAGGGGAGGAGCTGGAACCAGCCTTGGCAAACACTTGCAGTCTCATGCTGGGCCCCAAGGAGGGTCAGGGGTTGAGGGAGCCTTGCCACCTGTTGTTGTTGTGAGGTGAGGCGGAAGGGGAATGGAGAAGCTGCAATAGATGGTCATAGGAGTTTCTTCCAGTTCTAAGACTCTACTTTCAAGCTGCCCTGATGTTTATTATTTTCCCTCACAGTTTGGTTGATTCGAACTAAAGACTACATAAAACAATAGAAAGTGTATGGGGCTAGGGAAGTGGTTCATTGGTAAAATGATCGCTGCAGGAGCATGGAGATCTGAGTTCCCATCCGTGTCCACCCATATACAAAGCTGGGCAAGGCAGTGGAGTTCAATGCCAAGGAGGCTGAGATAGGATAGGAGGATTCCCAAACTGGTCAGCCAGCCTAGCTGAATCAGTGAGCTCTGGGTTTAGTGATACCTGACCCCTAAAAATAAGGTAGAAAGTGATAGAGGACCTTACACACACACACACACACACACACACACACACACACACACACACACGGCATATATACACACACAGAGAAGGGGGACATAGACACACAGACATGGAACATATACACACAGAGATATGGGGCATATACACACAGACATAGAAGATGTACACACACAGACATGGGACATGTACATACACACGCACACAGAAACATGGAACACAAGTATACACACAGGGACATGTGCACACAAAGAGACACAGGATATGTACACACACGGGACGTGGACACACACACGAAAGCATTTTTCTACTTCCTTCCCACCCCTAGACCCCTCCCAGAAACAATGATGCCTAGAATGATGGAGTCAAATGTTAAGTGGATGGTGCATGTGTGTATGTGTGGGGGGATGGGCTTAGATCAGACCAGAAACACCACAGGAAATTAGCTTAGTTACAGCTGTCTTATTTAATCAGTAAAATTTATATTCAAAGTGGAGTTTCTGTCAAATACAGCCCTTTAAGCAAGAAGCACCTTTCCATGGAGGGGGCACCCCTAGACTGAGAAGGGTATAGTTTTAAAGGGTGTGTGTGTGTATTTGGTTCCTGATGTTTTGTGCTGAGCACCAACATCCTTCAGTCCTTCGTACCCTGAGGGTACCCAATTCTCCAGCAAGTGGCTCAGGGAGCTGCGCTGTATAAACACTGAATCCCCAGGCACCGAGACAAAGAAGTCTTGTGTCTGAGTACTGTACCTTCTTATGTTTGGAGGTGACCGTGGTATACTTCCAAACCTATGATGGGTCCTTGAAGGCCCTGAAGCGAAAGCTTGACAAACAGCTCTCCTCAGTCCTCCTCCCCACAGGGAGGTCATCGTATGCTAAAGAGGCCCTGGCAGATAACCTAGCGGCCTGGGCTACCGAGCCTGGGGACTCACACAGCAACGTCACAAGTCACCTCGTTCCTTAGCAGACCCCTCTGACCCCCTCCTCCCTGGAGATGAGGGAGGGGTCTATGCGCTACCCCGAAGTGCACAGCAGAACGGCTTGCGCGCGCCTGGTTCTTCCCTGTCCACTGCAAAGGCGGCAGGGATGGAGGCGGACCCTCAGAATCACCTGTAGGGCTTTCAAGAAGTCCACAGCCCCCTCCTCAAATTCTAGTCCACTAATCCCGAGAAAAGGGTCATCAGAAGATACGGCGTGAGGTGGTCGGGTGCAGTTTTTTGAATGCCCCACATCCCCACAGGTGATTCTAAATGCACCCCCATTAAGATACAAACACGCAGACAGGTCTTGTGACCCAAAAGAAACAGGTCGGCTTTAGGTTCCCCTTGATATTCCCTCCTTTATTTGCCAAGCTGTCTGTATTCTCTTCAGTGTCTGTCTAAGCCTAAGACAGAAGAGGCTTTGAACTTGGAGTGTCCCAAAGTCTCAGGCAACAGAAAGACAGCCCCTGCTCCCCATAGCCCACTGGCTCCGCGTGCCGCGATCTGGATACCCTGGAGTCTATGTAAGAAAGGAAGACATTTGACCAGTTGCTTCAGCAAACTGCCCGAAGCAAGGCCGCCTGTCGCCCGCACACCTTCGCGTCCCGACCGACTGTACAGGGAGGGGGCCCCACCCTGCACAGTCCACTGGCGCATCCCATCCCGCCCGGGTTTGTGGCAGGTGGCACTGTCAGGATGGGCGCAGGGGCCTCATTTGCAGCTCCTTTCCCAGCCGCGGGACCCACTCTTGCTTTGCCCTGGTTTTCCAAGTTGCTGCCGCGTTCCCCCACATCCCTTCCCAAACTGGTAACCTCTGTTTTGTGGCCGCGGTCTTACCTCACCATGCAACACTTGGGTGCGCGCTTCCCGGGGGCGCTCCCTCCTAGCTGCGTATTCCCTTACTTGGGAGGAAAGAGAAACCGAGAGAGACAAGGGGACCAAAGCGTGCGCCCGGGCGTCCTCTCAGTGCAGCCTCTCTGGGGCGGGGACATCAGGCGGCTTCCAGGGTTGGCGGCACCGGGGTCTTTCGCCTCTGTTTAGGGGTTCGACTGCTAGCAGGGCAGACTGCCGCTGCTGCCCACTACGGCACTGCGGCTCTGCACCCTGTCCCTCGCAGCATCGCAAGTCCAGCTGCCACTCTCACGGCGAGCCCTGCCCCCCGGGCGCAGAGCCCGCCCCCGCCACACACCCGCGCGCGCAGACACACGCGTCCCCCACAAACACACGGGTGCACACACATAAACACGTGCGCGCACACACGCACACCCACGGATACCGATCGTTCGGTGAGAACCTGTGAGTGCATGATCAGGGCACTCCTGACTGACAGCGCTTTGGTCAGGGAGGATGCATGAAGTACTGGAGGCTGCAAGAAACTGGCTGACTTCGAGGTAGAGAACAATTACTGGAAAAATACAGTATGCCCTGGCTGTTTATTTTCCTTAGCGTAGAAACCCAGGGGTCTGAGATGCCTACCTATTTCAACCAAGGCAGGTAAAAAATTTAAACATAAAAATCAATCAACAAGTTCTCTGTTTTCTAGGAACTTGGTGTCTCTGGTGTCCATTAGCATCAGTCCTGTACAGGAGGACATTTCTGACAGTCCTGAGACAGGGGCAGTAGATGGATCATCATTTCTCCTCTGCAGGTATGAATGGTTGGGGTTCATGCAGCTTGCCAGAAAAGGGCTCTGATGGAGGGAGGCGGTCTCAGGAATGAGAACTGTGATGTTCTTCCCTTTGCCCTTGCATGACCTTGGACTGTCTTCCAACAGGACAAATAGAGCATTTCTGAAACAAACAAAACACACCCCCACACAAGAAAACACACCTACGCACAAGAAAAAAAAACAAACAATGTGCCAACTTGCACAGCCACTTTGGAAATCGGTATGGTGGTTTCTCAAAGAATTGTGCATCAATCTACATAAACCCAAAGGATGCAGACCTATACCACAAGGTCATGTGTTCAACTATGTTCATAGCAGCATTATTCGTAATAGCCAGAACATTGAAACAACATAGATGTCTCTCAGATGACGAATGGATAAAGAAAATGTGGTAAATTTACACAATGGAGTACTACTTAGTGGTAAAAAGCAATGACATATTGAACTTTGCAAGGCAAATGGATAGAACTAGAAAAAACCATCCTGAGTGAGGTAACCCAAACACAGAAAGACAAACACAGTAGGTACTCACTCAAATGTGGGTATTAGAGATAAAGCAAAGGATAACCAGCCTGTAGTTCACAACCCCAGAGAAGACAGGCAACATTGAAAACCCTGAGAGATATACATGGATCCCCTCCTCCCTGCCAGAAGGGGAAGTAGACAAGATCTTCTTAGTAAATTGGTGGTGAGGGGTGAGGGTGGTAGGGAAATGGAGAAGGGAGAAGTGGAGTGAGGAGAAGAACATGAGGGATCAGGAAAATTGACTTGGGTAAAGGACAATGAGAGAGAGAGAGAGAGAGAGAGAGAGAGAGAGAGAGCAAGGAAAGAGATTCCTTGAAAGAGGGAGCCATTGTGGGGTTAGCAAGAAACCAGGCACTAGGGAAACTACCAGGAAACCACACGGATGATCCCAGCTAAGAATCTAAGCAATAGTGGAGAGGATGCCTGAACTGCCCTTCCTCTGTAATCAGATGGATGACTACCTAAATTGTCCATTATAGAACCTTCATGCAGTAACTCATGGAAGCAGATGCAGAGATCCACAGCCAAGCTCTGGGCCCAACTCCTGGAGTCCAGTCATCAAGAGGGAGGAGCAAATTATGAGCAAAGAGGCCAAGACCATGATGGGGATACCCACAGAAACAGCTGACTCAAGCTAGTGGGAGCTCCCTGATGTCAGCATAACACCAAACTAGGTCCTCTGAATGTGGGTGACAGTTGTGTAACATGGGCAGTTTGTGGGGCCTCTGGCAGTGGAACCAATATTTATCCCTAGTGCATGAATTGGCTCTTCGAAGCCCATTCCTTATGGAGGGAATCCTTGCTCAGCCTAGATACAGCAGGGGAGAACCTTGGTCCTGCCTCACAAGTGATGTGACAGACTTTATTGTCTTCCCATGGGAGGCCTCACCCTCTCTGAGGAGAAGATGCAGGGTGGGGTGGGGAGAAGTTGGGAGGAGTGGGAGGACGGAAGTGAGAGGGAACTGGGATTGGTATGTAAAATAAAATTGTTTTAAAAATAAAAAAATAAAAGAATAGAGACAAGAAAAAATAAAAAATAGAGAAAATGATTTGGGACTGAGGGTAAGGAACAGGAGGCAGCAGTGGCCTAGGCCCAAGGACTTGTGGGACTGTCTCTTTCCATGACGTGGGTGTCTGTGTGGGGGCGGCGGCGGTGGCGGCGGCGATGTTATTTCAGGCATGTCACATCAGCAGAATGACTTCTGTCCATTTCACACCACATTTAGAGTCACCAGGAGTTTAGTCTCATCTGTAAAATATGTGGAGTTTACCAGTTTCCACAGCCAAGAATTCTTTTCTGCCAGTGGGCAGTAAAGGTCCCTGGGTAGAACTGCAGCCAAGAAAAGCTTCCTGCAGAGTGCAGAAGTGCTGGGGGCCCTGGGTGTCTAGGCATCTGGGGAGGAAGCTGCAAACGTGACTGTTGACAAGCACTAGAGGACCCTGGTGGTTAATTCATACCGGGCCACCAGCAGGCAGGGTGAAGAAACCAAGAAGGAACCAGAGGCCCAGAGAGCACTCTTCACTTCCTTCCTCATGGTGCTGAGGGCAAAGCTGATGCTGGAACCCTGCACTCATGCCTCATCCTGCTAGCTACTCTCCACGCTTCATCCCACCTACGCTGGGTAGCTTCTTACACTTGGGTAGACTGATACACTTAGTGTGAAGGTGTTCTGTGACACACGCCTGTGTGTGTGTGTGTGTGTGTGTGTGTGTGTGTGTGTGTGAGAGAGAGAGAGAGAGAGAGAGAGAGAGAGAGAGAGAGAGAGAGACAGAGAGATCTTCCTTCATCTCTTGTCTCCCTGCCACTTACTGACTTGTTCATGTCACGGGTGTTTACTAGTTTCTGCTGTGTCTTCTGGCACTTCCCACTGACTCCAGTCATGGGCCTCACCTGGAAAGAAAGAGGAACCTCAAGACAGGAAGGGCTTAGAACTGCTTGTGTCCTGTCCTTGTGAGAGGCAGGCCCTGTCACATGTTTGCTGTATACATGCTCACTGAGCACAGACAGGCTTGCTGTATACATCCTCACTGAGCACAGACAGGCTTGCTGTATACATTCTCACTGAGCACATGATTGTTGTATACATTCTCACTGAGCACATGCTTGCTGTATACATCATCACTGAGCACATGCTTGCTGTATACATCATCACTGAGCACAGACTTGCTGTATACATCCTCACTGTGCTGGGCTGAGCGACTGTGGAATGTGGGATCTTTATCTTCTAAACTGCATCCTCGAGGAGGCAAACAGTTTTGCATATGCGTCACAAGAAAAACATTTGCCTCAACCTAGTCTGGACTCACTCCAGAGAAGGCCAATTTGGAGAGCCTGGATGGGCAGTGCATGATTACAGGTAGGAGTCAGGACAAAATGGGGTTGTTCTATCTTTTACAACGAGGTGCACATAAGCTTGACGGGGCAAATGGGAAAGGCGGGCAGGAGTAGAGTTTGAGGATCCAACTTGGCAAGCTGGGAAAGGTATTATATAATAACAAGAAACTCTAGAAAGGATGCCAAGCAAGAATTTGGAGAACAGAGATGCCTGTAAAGGTTGGTAAACATGAAAGTGTTTGCTCCTATAAAATATGTCATTTACGAAGTCAAAATTGTTCACCAATGTGTTTGTAAATAGATTCCTTGGGGAGTGGGATTTCAGAATAAGTCCACAAAGCCCTGCCAACAGGCGGTTAAGAGACGGCTGCCTGAGGTCCATTCTAGTAACAGGCAGAGAAAGGTCAGAGAAATATGGAAGTCATCTGCATGGGGTGACGGAGGCAGCAAAAAGAAATAGCTAATCTACTTAGGAAGATATGGGAGGCAGTGCTAGGATGGGGTCGGAAAGGGTGGAAGATGTTAGACTCAAAGACCAGGAAGAAATGGGTGCTCTGTACTTCGAGAAAGCAAAAGTCAAGAAATTGACCATTTGTGTTCTGGGCCTTCCCAGCAAAAGAAAGCGAGGCTGCGAGGAGAGGGCCGGGAGAAAGTCTCCAAATAGCCTGCATGGACTGGAGACACAGTGAGTGAGTTCTTGTCTTTTCTTTTTTTGTTTTGGTGTGTGTGTTTCCCTTCAGACAAGAGGGAAGCAAGCTGTCTGATGCCAGCGTCCCCAAGGTAGTAGGTGCTCTCCATTGGAACGGAGCATTGGGGAAGGACACAAGGAGAATAATCTCTTGTGAGGGGCCACATCCCAGGTGCCGCTGGTGCTCGCTGTACAGGGTCTCCAGCAGAGGGGATGAAAACCCAAGCCATGAACCCTGTCTGCCTGGAAGGGAGGGGTACCTTTTCTTCTATCAGCATGGAGGTCTGACTTCTGTGCTCTCTGTTTGCAGAGGCTGAAGCCATAGTTCATAGTTAAGGGTTTATGTAGAACCTGCTGCATACGCAGACACTAGGGGAGCTGGAGGAGCCTGTGCACCGCCACTCTTAGGTGATGCTCTAAGATGCATGGTGAATACAGAGGAGGAGCCTTAGTGTTTCTCCTTGGAGAATCTGCAACCTGTGTCAGAGACAAACAAACAGTGGGAATAATGGTTAAGAAGGAAGAAATGAAACAAAGAACCAAATGCCACATGGTACAGGGCAGGCCCTCTGTAGAAAGAACAGCCCTAGGCTTGAAGAGACCAGATGCACTTCCGGGAGGAGGAGGGCAGGGTTTAGGAATGGAGCCTATGTTCATTTCCAGGTAGAGAAGAGGCTGTGAGTTGGAGTCAGGGCAGGGGCAGGGAATCTGGGGCCTCTAAGTGCAGGTTTCCAGGCCTAGTGGCTTCCCTCGTGCCTCTCCCAGCCACAGAGCGCTCTGATGAGTCACCCTTATTTCTGAGAGACAGGGCAGTTTGGGGTGTTTAACTGGCTCAGCAGACTGCATTTCCCGAGCCTCCAATGCTGGCAGCTCACACACACCATGTTGCTCTGGGAACACATCATCCGAGCCAACAGCTGATGCCTGATCACCATTGCCACAGCAGAGCGAGGGCTGAGTCAGCCACCTGTGTCTGGAAAATTTAAGTCCAGCTGTCTCTCTGTCTGTCTCTGTCTCTGTCTCTCTCTCTCTCTGAGAGCACCAAGGACAGGACTGTTAAGCGCAAGGTAGCTCGGTGAACCGGGAATATGAGGACCTGGGTGAGGGTTCTTGGGCCACCTTCCTTTCTCACCTTTGTCACATGTGGAAAACCGAGCATTTCAGCAGATCCACAAGCTCACTTTAGACTTCACAAACACCAGGATCTTTCTGTACTCTCAGTGGAAGAACAAGAGCTGCCTTTATCTGCTCCTAACCTTGCTTTCCTTCTTGACTTCGTTCACTTCCTAGTGAGCCTCTGGGTTGGAGATAGAATCATCCCAGTTTTGTCAGAAATGGGACTTGTGGATCCAGCCTTGAGAATATAGGCATAGCATCCTCTCTGTGGCCTTTGGGGCTTTGTTTTATGACTAAAACAAAGAGATTGGAAATGGTCTCTACCACCGTTCCTGGATCGTGTACTGTGATCAGAACTGCCACCGAGCAACACTGCTGATCCCTTGGGTGGGACGCTCCAACACAGCAACCTGGGGAAATCCTCATGAGAACATGGATAAACTTTGAGGAGGAAAAAAAGCATAAAATGAAGCTAAAGATTAAGAAACAGAAAGCAGGGAAGAGTCACAGATAAATTCAATGGAACAGAAAGATGCGGTCAGGCCATCCAGACTCATGTACTTCTCTAAAATGTGGATCACAACTAAATGAAGAAGCATGTGTGCATGTTGGTTTGTTTTTCTGTCCGGGTTTTCGAGACAGGGTTTCTCTGTAGTCCTAACTGACCTGGACCTCTCTCTGTAGACCAGGCTGGCCTCGAGCTCACAGAGATCCGCCTGTCTCTGCCTCCTGAACGCTGGGATTAAAGGCGTGCGCCACCACTGCCTGGCCACGTGCTTGTTTTCATCACCTTTACTTTGTGGTTATTTGAGGCAGGGCCTTGCTTGTGGCTCAGGCTAGCCTCAAACACCCAGCCTGCCTGCCTCAACTTCCAAATGCTAGGACTCTAGGTGTCTCCCACCACGCTTGAGGCTTTCTCAGTTTTGGAAGTGCTGTGTAAAACTGTGGTTAAAGTCCTTAAGGTCGGAAGGAAACAGTGTTGAGTTGTTATGATACTCACTGGGTTGTTGGCTTCCTAAGAAATGTCAATACACCTCCAGCTAGGAGCTCTGTCTCTGTGCTCCCAACAATAGTAACTTAAGAAAAAAAAATTTTTTTTTAGAATAGCAATATTTTTTTAAGATTTATTTATTTATTAAGCATACAATGTACTGCTGGCAAGGAAGGTACCAGGTCTCATTACAGATGGTTGTGAGTCACCATGTGGTTCCTGGGAATTGAACTCGGGACCTCTGGAAGAGCAGTCAGTGCTCTTACCCTCTGAGCCATCTCTCCAGTCCCCGAATAGCAATATTTTTAACATGAAAGTTAATAAATGTGCTAGCCCAAGCTCAGGACTGACTACAAATATCTTCCCCTGCCTGGACCTTGGCAATGCCCCTGAAGCTGCCCAGAGTGGATTTCTTGGGCAAAGTGATGGGGACACTTAGCCACCTGAGATTCTGGTTTATGTATTGTCTTCGGGGAGATGATGGTGCCAAGAAGAGGAGGGAGGTGTGAGAGCGGCATGTGAAAAAGGAAGGGAGAGCTTTCACCTTCCTGTGTATTTTGGGAGATAGATGCTGATTATCCTGTTTCCCTGGGCTTGTAAAGAGGCTAATTTTGGTTCACTGCGTGACTCCAGGTCGGCTTCTTCACTGCCTGGTCAGGAGTTGTTGCTGTGGAATTCCTCAGTGGAGCTAGCTCCAGGGGGGAGCTTTTCATGTGGAAGGCCAGGAAGCTCCCCAGGGGAAGAATAGGTTCTAATTCCAGAAATGACCATAAACCCCAAAGCCTGCCTGGCTTTTTGAGAGGTTCAGTACATTTTTAGAATTACAAATTACTTCTTTATTTCTTGTGAACTGATTTCAGGGGAAGAGACAAAATGTCACAGGAAACAAGAAACCAAGTGCCCACTGCTCCCATGTTCTTCCATTTGCCCCTCCCAGAACTGTAGCGCTGATAGTGATGAAACGCCATGACCAAAAGCAGCCAGGGGAGGAAAGGGTTTATTTCAGCCTCAGCTCCCAGATCACACTCCCTCACTGAGGGAAGTCAGGGCAGGAACTGATGCAGAGGCTGTGGAGTAGTGTCCCTTACTGCTTACCGGTTTGCCCTTCTCAACATGCTCAGCTTTCTGTTTTATACACCCCAGGTCTAACTGTCCAGGGGTGGCAGCCCTCACACTGAGCTGAGCCCTCCCACAATAATCAAGACAATAACCCCATGCTCTTGCCTTCAGCAACCCGGTTTTTGTAATTGAAGTTTTGACAAAAAAAGAAAGAAAGAAAGAGAGAGAGAGAGAGAGAGAGAGAGAGAGAGAGAAAGGAAGGAAGGAAGGAAGAAAGAAAGAAAAGAAAAACAAAAACAAAAAACAAACAAACAAAAACAAAACAACCAGGACAGCTGCTTCTGAAAGTCCTACATTTTCTCAAAAGTCCTTGAAGGACTGGATTCCTGGCCTGAAATAGGTGCCATTCCACTTGGACATGGCGTAGGTCAGAGGGAATGTGTCTGAGAAATCTAACAGTGATACCCACAGAGTAGCTTGGTGAATGGCGTGCTGTGGCCACTGCCAGCATCCCCTGAAGGGCATTGAGGGTCTTAGCTTACCCATTCACTCAGGCTATAGTCTCACCTTCTAAACTTACTTTACCCCACTTCCCCATCTCTGACACAGGTGGTACTGGTGATTGGAATTGAAGACTTGCTTCCCCCATCCAGTCAGTCCCCTCCTCCAAAGTTCTTCCTGTAGTGCTGCTCCTCAATCAACCCCATGGGAGACAATCATCCTCCCCTCCCCATGCTCTCACTAATTCCAATGCTTCCAGGCTGCCAAGTGTGCCTCATGTCCTCTGCCCTGTCCTGTCTGAGAGACAGCGATCCAGCTCTTCCCCAGACTGTTTCTCAATTACTTTCCCATCATGCCCCGTGTGCTGCATATAGTAGAGCTTAGGTGGATTTTTCTGTCCCACCTGCCAGCTCCCAAATAACCACATGGAGACTTCTTAATTCAGAAAGCTCAGCCGATAGCTTAGGTTTATTGTTAACTAGCTCTTATAACTTAAATAAACCCATTTCTATGAATTTGCTTTCTGCCTCATGGCTTTATTACCCTTTTTCTGTCCATGTTGCTGTGTTGCTTCCTCTGTGTCTGGCTGGCAACTCTGCCTTCTTCTTTGCAGGGTTCTCTGTGTCTCCAAAATCCTGCTTAGCTCTTGACCATTTAGCTTTTTATTAAATCAATAAGAAGACCTTGACAAAGACACATCTTCACAATGTCTGAGCTCCCGGTGCTGAACGCAGCATCTGGCATACGGCTGTGCCCGAGAACTGTGTGTTGCATAAGCACGCTTGGAAATGAGAAAGCCCACTTCCCACACCTCTGATTTTAATGCCCCAAACTGGCTCACCTCCTGGAAACACCTAGAAACAATCCACAGACACGCAATCTGTGAAACTGGCTAACTATCTGTGAGAAGGCACGTGAAGAGTCTCAGAGTCCCTGGTCCACATCCTTCTAGGGTCAATTGTAAAAATCTATTTCTCAGAGGCAAATCGCTACAAAAGCTTTGAAACACAGACAGTTCCCTACTTAGGAACACGTTGTGTTCTGAAAGTCTATTTATGAAACAGTTGTAGGAAATTCAGATACACTTTCTCATAAACCATGACCAGAAGGGTGACTGGCGGCATAGCTCTACCCTGGAACGTGGGCAGAGGACAGCAGGAGGAAGCAAGAAAGCTGTGCTTTCCTCTGAATGTCACAAGATAGGTGCACGGAGCATGTCGGATTCCGCAGTGGCCTCTGGTTGAGGGCAATGCTCAAAACATTTAAGCTGGTTGGTGTTCTAGCGCACGGAGTTGTCCATCAGTCTTGCTCAAACAGCAAATCTCTGGCCTTCCCTGGAGTCAGGCAGAATCAGGGGCTTGAGGGAGGGCTGTGAAAGTCTTCCCTGCTGATGGGAGCAGCCTACCTAGGGAAGAAGAGGATGCGGCCCTCTCTGAGGCTTCGTTCTTCCCTTTGGTTCAGAGCCATGCCTTTTCTTCTAATAGCTGCGGGTACTGGAGTCCCTGCACCTTCCCAAGTGGAGTGCTTGGAGGCCATGGTAGTCGTCTCTACCGGAGCCAATGACATCTCTTGGTAGCTCCAGACCAGCGGTGGTGGGAGTTCTCACACCACAGCCATCTGCAAATGCTGTAGCTTAGGCCTGCACTCCCAGGGCTGGTGTTTAAGTATTTACTAGCACAGCATACCTGCCCTACTCCTCAGGCGATGCTAGATGCTCACCCTGAGCTGACGCGGTGCAACCTAGCTCCTGGTTCTAATAGGCGGACTACCTACTTGCTCTTCTGTCCATAGGACTCCCTACAAACTCCGAGATGGACAATCCTAGGAACTCCCAGACTGGCCTTGTCCTTCACTGGGTCCTTCCGTCAAAACCCTTCTGAGGCTCTGGGGGTGAGAATGGCAGGGAACTGGCTTCAGATGCTAGCTCTCCCAAGGGAACAGAGGATACAGACACATGAACACATACGGCCATTCTCAAGGGTTTTCCCAGACATATTGCTGTCAGTGGACTGTGAAAGCGTCTCTTCCTTGGGTGCTGAGGCCAAGGCTGAAACACATCTCTATGTGCTTTAGGTTTTTCTTACCTCCACATTGGCTTAGTAAAGTCAGCATACAATTTAACTTCAACTCCACGACCTTCCCATGCCTCTCTGGCTTAGAAGTGAGCGTCAGGAACGAGCTGTTTGCGTTGTCATCTTGCTTTAGGGGTGGCGAACAGAGATGCAGAAGAACCCCTCAGATTGTACTCACCGCTTCTCATACTTGGAAAAGTTTAAGCTCAAAGCACAGTGCGGGGAGACATCCTTTTCTGCAGCCTTGGTACTGATGTCACCTAGGTTCTAAAGCTTCAAAACAGGGACAGCTGGGAGCATGGCCTATTTGCCACCCATCTCCTCAGACAGGGTCAACTTACTCTGCTGGATTCTGAATGCTTGTTTTTCTGCTGACAATTAGATTTGCTAGTAATGTAAGAAAGCGTGGTTCATGCCATTTAAGGACTATGTAGCCTCTACTGGGTTTCTAATCCTTTCTGAACTCTGAAAGCTCTTACGGAGGGAATTGAAAGGAAGAAGATAGCCTTTGCCTACAGCGGGCCAGGTGGTGTCTCCTGGGACGTACCATTTCATCCTCTCTATTACCCGGGCATGGAAAAGAGGAACCTTGGAGCTCAGCTGAGCCAAATGGTGTGCCTACAGTCACACTGTGGGGGGCAGTGTGATAGGGACACACACTGTGCTGCTGGGCACAGAGGCCAGGCTCCTTCCATCTTAAGTTTCTCCAGACAAGTTGGATATTGAACTCCACTTTGTCCACAAACGGAGAGGGATTCCTCAGAGCTCCGTGGGTGGGAGGATCGGTGCAGAGGATGTGTAGTCAGTGTCCTTTCTGAGCTGTGGAGGCAGAGCTGGTCCATTGGGTGCAGGAATAGCCCGGGGTTGCACAGGGGAAACCTGAGCCATCACTACTGAAAGCGTCCACTTCCTTCACTGTGCAGATCATCTCAAGGTGTCATTTCACCCCGGCCCTACAAAGAAAGTATTCGTATAACTACTAAAGATAAAAAAAAAAAGATGGCGGCTCACAGAGCTGACCTAGCTCTGCCAGGGTCACATGGCCAGGCTTTCTTTCCTGGGATTCAAGGCGATTCTTTGTGCTCTATAACTATGGTCCTTCTGCTCTGTTGAGTCCTGCCTCTTGGTGGCCCAGTCTTCTTCTCCCTCCCCTTGTAGACCACTTCAGGGATTCCTTTGTATACAGGTTGTCATGTTTTCGCTTTCTTTTTCTATTGCCTTTGCTTATCATTTATCCGTATGCCTTTTCTGACATCCCCCAGCCTCGTGACTTTCTCCCTCATCAACCTTGACACAAACCTGTGGCTCTTTCTGGTTGGAGCTGTGCAGGAAGTGGCTTCTCAGTATCATAGTAGCATTTCAAAACCCACCCCAGCCCCAGAACACCCGCCCTCGCCTAGGGAGACTTTCAATCTAGGTAGACAGAGTGCTCTTGGCCAGCCTGGCTATTAGTCTCTCCAGAAATGAGGCCCGGGGGAGTGGCTCTCTTCAGACAAGGTCAGTCTAGCAGTCTCTGTCAAATTGAATTTGATGCCATTAAGTGGGAAGTTTGAAGACGGTACCTCACACTATCTTTGAGACTGAATCCATCTCACGTCCTCAAAAATTTATGTATTCACAGTGTTTGTTGGTTTTCCCTTAGAAAATGGCTCTCTGTCTCTGTCACGAATCCCTTCTCCCTCCATCCCTCAGCAATGACAATTTGTTCTGCTTTCTTCTGATTCCCAGGCTTCTGCTAGAAAGATGGACCCCTCCTGGCCTCACTTCCTTCTTTCACTCATGAACCCACCCTGGAGGTAGCACTGGCCTTCTGGCCACTCTCCCTACCTCTGGGACATCAGTGCTCCTCACCAGCCCACCACCCTGTAAGCCGAATAAGCAGATTCCACCACTTTCCTAGGACTTTGTCCGTTTATGGTCTCCCTGTTACTTTCAATATAAATCCTCAACTACTTGTCCAACTGTGTGCCCTTTTGTGGATCTGCCTCCTCTAAAGGTGTTGCCACTGGATTGTCACCTCTCTTGTCTCCTGTCTCCATTGCACCCTTTCCAAACCACAGCATCCGGGACTTCAAGTGTTTATCAGGCCCTGAGGCTTCCTTATAAATAGGCATTTTTATCTCCCCTTTAGTTAAAGAATCAGAGCCTCAAATCAGGTAGCTGGCAAATTCTAAAATCTAGTTTTAAAGATAAACCTTAATGACTTTGAAGACCATGGTTTTCCCAACAGGGAGGGGAGGCTGGCATACTTTGGAGAGTCAGCCAGGCCTTCAATGAGCCGGGGGGGGGGGGGAGACCAAGCCCTATTTACTCAGAGAGCCCAGCATTTTCTCCCATCCAAGTACTACTCAGGCCCGACCCTGCTTAGCTTCCGAGATCAGACAAGATCGGGTGCGTTCAGGGTGATATGGCTGTAGACGTCCCGGCATTTTCTTTCTGCAATCCAGTTCTTTCTCGAGTATTCACATTAGTTTACAGCTGTGCTGGCAGCTGAGCCTCCGGATTAATAATGACTGTCAATCTCCCCGAGGCCGGGGAGAAGTCACCGTATTCAGTATGTGGACGGTTCTCAGATCTCGCTGCTTGGGTTTAATCAGACTAATGAACCAGCTGGCTTCCTCTTGAAAATGATTTCTGCTGTTTTCATTACTGAAGAACAGCATTTGAAAAGAGAGCAGAAAATTCAGTTCGGGAAGAAGGGCACGTGTTAGTGGGCGTGGAGCAAGAACTGTGTGGGCCTTGGTGGTACCCTGTCCAGGCCTGGCAGAAGGCAAATGTTCCCAAGAAGTAGAGGTTTACAGTGTGGATAAAGTCAACTCCAAGTGACTTCCAGCCAGTGCCTTCATAGGAAAGTAGCCAGGTGACGAAGGAACAACTCAAAAATGCATTGATTCTCACAACCGTGATCAGTAACACTGTGTGGCTCCATGTAATCTACTCACTAAGGGTGGAAGAGTGAAGCCAATATGGGTGCTGCCTCAAGGAGCTGGAAATCTAAAGCGGCTTTTCAAATACTTTAAAGCTGTGGACTCTTTAATTAAGACTGAGACTTAGAGATAGCTTGATAGTAAATGCCAGGCAAAGCTCTTTGGCCTGTCTCAGGATCCTCTAAATCCCATCACTGCACAGAGGTTAGTGAACCATGGGGAGACAGGAATGGCTCAAGGCAGAGGCCCAAGTCATGATTCCAACCATGGGGTGCTTGTGGGTTCTGTGGAAAAAGTGTCTGCCAGCAGAAAACCATGCAAAACCTCAGAATTAGCAAACTGTGTAAAATCAAGGGTATGAGTGGATCCTGTGGACAGCTAGAACCAGGGATTTATTGTCAGGTCTTGATCGCTCCTCCCGCCACCACTCTGCTGCCTCTCAAACTGGTTTGACCTTTGACCTCTCATTCTCTCATGCTCTAGCCTGACTTTCTCTAGGTTACAGAATTTGATAGTGGTTTGCTTTGGTTCTCATATTTGAAGTCTTAGGGAAGGAATTTTGATGGATCTGACTTGAGCCAAGTGCTTACCTTTGAACCAATTAGCTGTGATAGTGGGTGAGTATTTGAACAGCCAATCAGCTGTGATGTTGGGTGGGTATCTGAACAACCAATCAGCTGTGATGTTGGGTGGGTATCTCAACAACCAATCAGCTGTGGTGTTGGGTGGATATCTGAACAACCAATCAGCTGTAATATTGAGTGGATATCTGAACAACCAATCAGCTGTGATGTTGGGCAGATATCTGAACACACTGGCTTCTGCTTGGTTCATGGCGTCTGTCTCAGTTATTTTTATTGCTGTGAACAAGGCAGCTTATAGAAGAGAGAGTTTATTTGGGGCTTACAGTTTCAGAGGGTGAGTTTATGTCCATCATGGTGGGGACCATGGCAGCAGGCAGGCAGGCGGGCATGGCACTGGGTCTGGAGCTAAAGCTTACATCTCGATCCACAAACATGAGGTAGAGAAAGTTAACTGGGAATGGTGTGAGCTTCTAAAACCTCAAAAAAGTCCCCAGTGACACACGTCCTCCAACAAAGCCACACCTACTATCCTTCACAAACAATTATATCAAATATGGGCCAAGTATTCAAATATATGATTCCATGTGGGGGCATTCCCATTCAAAGTTTCCAGAGTTGGAACACTAGGACAAGATCCTCTGAACTTCCTTAAGTGCTCTAGGACTAGAAGAACCAGGAACAGCAAACCAAAAAGCAGGAGACACGTTTTGACTCAACATAGAAAAAAAAAGTCCTCATGGTCAAGATGATGGGGCTAGCAGTGAACACACAGTAGGGAGGCTGACTGCTATATGAAGGTATTTCCCATGGAAAAATCCAAGCTTCATGAGTTTAAATGAAGTTGGATTGTCGAAGAATATTTGTTTAACTTTGCAAAGATGTGTTGCCTTTGTTTAACTACGTAAAGATGTATTGCTGTTTTATCTTGCCTACCTAGGGCATCCAATTGGTCTAATAAAAACCCAATTGGTCAATAGAGAGGGAGGAGGTATAGATGGAATTTACAGACAGATAAAGTAAATAGGAGGAATTTAGAGTCGAGATAGAAAGAAAAAGAGATGCCAGGGCTACCAGGGGCCAGTCAGACAGAGGAAGCAGGAAAGTAGGGCATGCAGGATGAGAAAAAAGGTAAAAGGCCCTGAGCCAAAATGTAGATGAATAGAAACGGGTTAAATTAAAAGAGCTAGTGGGACAAGCTAAGCTAAGTCTGAGCATTCATAGTTAATAAGTCTCTCCATGTCCTTCTTTGGGAGCTGGATGGCAGCCCGAACTCCATTGGATGGCTATGAATGATCTAACATAGTTTCAGGCTTCATCTCATCATACCTTTGCAGAAGTCACTTAGAGTGATCTTGGCATGATTGTGACAGAAGTTTCTTAAAGGTCACTCAGCTAGTGAGTAGTGGCCTTAGGGTTTGAACCCGTGAAGTCTTGTTGACCACTGCCCTGGCTGTCTCCTATAACCATTCTTCAGGACCAACCCTGAGTTGTTTCCTATCTGTTGACCTTGAAGCTTTTGGATTCTAGTCTTAGCATGAAAGCTTTTTTTTTTCCTTCAGTTTTCCCTGTGTAGGTTGTCAATGGGGGCACAAGTGGTGACACTGGTGAGTGCTGTCAGTGTGTGAGATGGAGACATCCACACTGGTGAGTGCTGTCAGTGTGTGAGATGATGACATCCACACTGGTGAGTGCTGTCACTGTGTGAGATGGTGACATCCACACTGGTGAGTGCTGTCACTGTGTAAGATGATGACATCCACACTGGTGAGTGCTGTCAGTGTGTGAGATGATGACATCCACACTGGTGAGTGCTGTCAGTGTGTGATGATGACATCCACACTGGTGAGTGCTGTCAGTGTTTGCGATGGTGACATCCACACTGGTGAGTGCTGTCAGTGTGTGAGATGGTGACATCCACACTGGTGAGTGCTGTCAGTGTGTGAGATGGTGACATCCACACTGGTGAGTGCTGTCACTGTGTGAGATGATGACATCCACACTGGTGAGTGCTGTCAGTGTGTGAGATGATGACATCCACACTGGTGAGTGCTGTCAGTGTGTGAGATGATGACATCCACACTGGTGAGTGCTGTCAGTGTGTGAGATGGTGACATCCACACTGGTGAGTGCTGTCAGTGTGTGAGATGGTGACACACACTGGTGAGTGCTGTCAGTGTGTGAGATGGTGACACACACTGGTGAGTGCTGTCAGTGTGTGAGATAATGACACACACTGGTGAGGGCTGTCAGTGTGTGAGATGGAGACACACTAGTGAGGGCTGTGTGTGATGGTGACATACACTGGTGAGGGCTGTCGGTGTGTGACGGTGACACACACGTGTGAGGGTGATCTTTACTCAATGTACTGATCCAAATTCTAGTTTCTTCTGGAAACCCCTTACAGACACACCCAGAAACAACGTTTTTCCAGCTGTCAGGGCATCTTGAACTCGAGTAAAGCTGACACCTACAATCAACTATCACAACCATCAATACAGTAACTGCATGTTGAGGCTCAGTTAAGGAAAACGTTCCGGGCTGCAGATGTTGAGAGGGGAATGGTTGTCAGGCAGGTGGCTTACTCCATGAGGACAGAAGGACCACACAGAAAAGGTGGCAGCACGGAAGGGGGACCACATGTTGTCACAATGATGCTCACCGCTGTCTGTAGTTCCTGGTCTCTACCCTGTCTTGCGTTCTGGGTGTATTTCTTCTGTAATCGCTGGAATTCACACAGTAGATTGGCAGTGGAATTTGATGCTGAGCGACTGAAGTGTTTTAAGGATCTATGATGAGGACCACCTGGAGCTCCCTGACAACGCTGGGAGATTTCCTATTGGGTGCTGGGATAGATGATGAGCAGCAATGGAACACAGCACAGAGGCCGAGGGAACAGCAAGGGCAGCTCAAGCTGGGTTCAGGATGCTTCAGTGTCTACTACCCCATCTTCATCCTTGTCTCCCTTCGTTTGACACTGTACTTATTTTCATGATTCTTGGAAGAAGATATCAGAGAATTTGTCATTTGAGATGTCCAAGAACAGAGTTTTGCTTTCCCTCCTTGCACCCAAAGCCTCGGCAAAGCTTTGTGCTGAGATGTGATGAGAAGCACTGGTCTGTGCTGAATGCCCTCCTGCACCTAGGAAGGACGCTAAGAAGACAATTCAGAATAAAAGAGAAGCGTGGGCACTGGGGCTCAGATCAACTCGAGCCAGTATCTGGTCCTGTTATTTCCTTACTTGGCAGTTTTATAAACTTGACAAAATTTCAACATATCAAATCTAGATTTATTTATCAGAGACAGGAGAATGATAATAGCAGTCTTTCAGTTGGTTCAGCTGGTAATCTACAGGAGGCAGGAGCTGACGCTTGCTGGGGTTTTACTTACTTGACTAGCAAATGAAGGGACCATGATCCTGACCCAGGTACCACATTTTTGAAGCTTTGTGCTTTTTGGTCACTTGGTCGCCTTTCATGGGTCCCTTAGAGAAACCTTCAACTCTTCCTTGGAATGAAGTAAAGCACAAATAGTTAGAGCTGCCGAGTGGATGATGCACAACATTCTCTTCCTGTCTTTCAGTCCCCTGGGAACTAAAAGTGTCTCACTGCTGTCGTTGAGGTTTCACATCCGTGGGAAGGTAGAAGCCACACGGCACACCACACAGGCTAACTTGCCCAGAGATAGGTAGCTAGCGAGGGGGAAAAGGATCGAATCCAGGGCTCAAGGTATTTGTGAGGCTTCTCCATCCACTGACCATCCACTGATGGACCTCAGGGCTGGTCATGATTCCTTTCGTCTATAGAATCTGCCACACTTCAAAGGGAGTAGGAAGGCACCTGACAGAATGACCGTGGCTGCTGACAAGGTAGACCCTGTTGGCTCCTTGGCTCTGATCCCAGTAACTGACCTGAGGCATTTGAAGTTAACTAGCCACAAGGAGAGAGGGTAGGTCATTATCCCAGCTTCATTGTCCTGCTCCCAGCAGGAGACTCTGCCAAATTTTGCTGAGACCAAAGAGACAGGGGGTGAGATAGATGAGTTCCAGGCTGGAGAGACTGTAGCAGAGTCAAGAAGGAGCTGGAAAGGAGGCAGCAGAGAGGCTGCCAGGCTGCTCATCTTTGGGAGAAGCCACAGTCCAGGCAGCATCTCGGATATGGGCTGAGAGTCAATCAAGCCTCATGAACACTACCTGGGGCTTTTGAGGAGCTTTGATTCCATTCTCTCCTTTGCCTTAACAAAGGCATTGATGTGTGTGTGTGTGTGTGTGTGTGTGTGTGTGTGTGTACCATCCCCATACTCAAGAGGAGAAGAAATGAATGCAGTCGTGAGAAACTCAACTTTAGGACTGTCCGCTCACTCTTCCCTGACGGTGAGCTGGAATCCTCTCCCCCAGCTTCTCGGCAAAGCTGCCAAGCTTCTGATTCAGTGACATTTTACAGGATCGCTGTGTTCTTCCCTCAGAGCCATTTGAGAGAGAACTGGGAACAGGAAGCCCACTGTCTCAGAGGATTGCATTAAGAACTGTGCTCTCCCAGTGGCTGATGGTTTCAGGGTCTTGAAGCAGTGGGGTCCAGAAGGAGGGAGCCAGCACCCTTGTGTTCCAATCCTGGCACCTAAAATTTTCACTTATTAATTTATCTTAGCCCTCTCAGTAAGGCAAGAATTGGTCTAGTTTCCTATCTACAGGTAAAATAGAGGCAGAGAAACATGAACATGATTTGCCTCAGCCGTCGGGTGGATAAGTAGCTTACAGGGTCTGTAAGCAACATGAACGTGACTTGCCTCAGCCATCAGGTAGATAGGTAGCATACAGGGTCTGTAAGCAGTCTTTTCTCATGCTCCACAATGGCTTCCTTTATGTCACAAGCCCGAATTCCTGAGATAGTCCCTGGTTTACAGGGCAATAGCAAATGGTACAGCTTTAGAGTTGTTCATGTGTGGTGTCATGCTTCAGTTCCCTCTACAGAACCTCCTGGAAAGACAAATACCAGACTGAACTAATGAATCACCTACCTCATTCACAGATACTCTCAGGCACATGCACCACACACCAGAGAACCCTGGAAGAGGATTGGAGGGTCATTTAAGTCACCCCTCTTTCATGGGTTAATGGTGTTTAAAGTTAGTAGCTCTCCTGTACGGACTTGGGGAACTACAGACTGTAAATACTTTTACAAAAGGAGCCGTTGCTCTAAGTAGGCAAAATGAACAGGGATTCCAGCAATGTGAGGTGTGCATCACATGCATCCAGAATCACAGGATCTGTAGGCAGCAGTCATGGTCATGATGGGAGTGGTGTGGATGGCAGTGATGATGGTTGTGATGGAGGTGATAACGACAGCGGGAGCAGAGGAGATGATGCCTAGGACGCTAACAGTATAGGTGGCTGTAATGATGTTGGTATTGAGGATGGTAAAGGAGATGATAATATTGGGGTGTGGAAGTGGAGGCAGTAGGTTGGTGAGGACCCAAGAGAGTCAGGTGATGTGATGGTGGAGGCGATGGTAACGGTGGTGGTATAGACGAAGGTTCCAGGGTTGGGTGGCAATAGTAACAGCAGAGATGGAAATGACCCTAGGGGATGAGGTGAGAAGATAAATGGAATAACTTGCCCTGGGTGTTGTTGTTGTTATTATTGGAGAGACGTTTTACTTCTTAGGCTTAGAGCAAGTTGGATTCCCCAAGTATGGAGGAGCCAGTGCACACAGGGAGAGTCCTAGGCTCCTTATTAACAGCATGTAAGTTCTTTCCAGAACACCAAGCATTTTCGAATGCTGGCCCTAGAGCTCATATCTATGAAGATCAAAAAGAACAGTGCAGATCGTTCTGGCCTGTCTAGTGTCTTCCGTTCCTATGTGAGTAGACCACAAAGCTCAGAGTTCCCATGGAAACTCATGGGAACATTAGGGTCTATACACTAGGATACATTTCTCTCATAGGCACACATGCTCACACACACACACACACACACACACACACACACACACACGCTCACACACATCTCCCACCATGTGCACATTACACGTATTCATGTACATGTGTTCCCCTCCCATTTCTGCCTATGCCTTTTATCTTCACAAGCCAGTAGCCAAAGGATGAAGAGTGGCTTAGAATACCACAGGTCCACACACCATCCCTGCCAGGGTTGGCTGCATGGTGTCGACAGCTTTGCCACTGACTCAGCTCTCGGGAAGAAAATCAATATGTTGTTTGCCCCTCTGAAGTGAGGGCACACCAGATGAAAAGTCTCATTGTGTGGGCTCTGTATAACTGTTGATGCCTTGCTGTGGGTTCCAGCTCGGGCCTTCTCACCTGTTAAGAGTGATGTTGGGGTGAGTTGATGGAGGAGAATCCTATTCTGTGCTGTCTGTATTAACTACTATTACTTGGTGGCTCTCCTGGCAAGTGTTATATGCAAGACTGACTTATTGCAGCCAAGACTCATCCTGACACCTGCGGCCTATTGTGCCCCACAATTTCCCTTTCTACAAAAGCCTGTGGTTTAGCCTTCATGTCTCCTCCATGCATAATCACCCCAATGCTCCCTGCCGTACCACCCAAGTCATAGACTCACTGCCATTCCTGCCTTTAATAGTCCCTAATTCCTCCTATGGGGGCAATAATAACACCCAGGGCAAGTTATCCCATTTTCTGCCTGAGGACAGAGCTTTCCAAATGTGCACTCAATGAAGAGAATGTGGCCTCAGTGACACAGATGTGGCAGATCTGAAGGTTTCATTTTAATTCAGGCCACAGTGCAGAGCCAGCCTTAGGCTTTCCGGCCTCTTGTGATATAACCCCTCTCCCCCGGTGCTGTCAGACTACAGGAAAAGATTCCAAGTGGTCACAGACAATGGCACATGCTGGTACCTGGTACCCTCCAGAGACTCAATATAAAGTTCCCTTTATGAAGGCAAGGTCTGCCAATGGCAGCTACAGGATCTTCAAATTTTGGATTGTGGCTCAGAAATCAGACCCATATAACACCATGTCTTACAGATATACAGCTTAGGCACTGTACATCGTTACCAATGATATCTCTGTCACTCTTTTGCATCCCAGATTTGATGAGAGAGGAGGTTCCTCAAACCCGTCAGCCATGGGGAAATAGATTTTTTTTAAATGAAGATAAAACAGTACTTAGGTTCTCTTGGTTGAATCCTAGCAGAATCTGTTTATATTGGGGCATCCACCCATTACCAACTTCAAGCACCCCACTGGTGTCTGTTACTAGTCTAGATGTGGGAATGTGAAGGGTGTTTCCCTAAGACTAAGGAGTTACAGTCCACTCAAGGATGCATCATACGTCTTGATTTGCATAAAACACCAAAAACCTGATTGCTATGGCTGCCATCTAAAGTCAAAAGGAGAGCCAGCATGGAGACAAAGCTGCTGGGGTAGAGGACTGAAACACAAGGAAGAACCCTTATCTCTGATACTCCTTTGATATACACAACACACAATGTCCAGATCCTGAAACACAAGGAAGAACCCGTATCTCTGATACTCCATTGATATACACAACGCACAATGTCCAGATCCTGAAACACAAGGAAGAACCCGTATCTCTGATACTCCATTGATGTACACAATGCACAGTGTCCTGATCCTGAAACACAAGGAAGAACCTGTATCTCTAACACTCAATTGATATACAGAAAGCACTGTCCAGATCCTGCCCCACCCTGGGCCTCCAATTAAGCTGAATGAGACGTTCATTTCCTTCTTGGATGAGTAAGTTTGATTTGCTATGCTCTGCTCCTCGCAGCCAGAAGAATCTTAAGCGAGGGATGCTGTATGGTAGCCAAAGAGAAAGGCTCTTCTTGGAGAGTGAAGAGAAAGCAACATGTCAGATTGCAGATCCCTGGAATCAATGCTGGTGACATCAGAAGGCAGCCATTTCTCAAGAGCAACCCTGTAGAGCAGAAGGCAGGCCTTCACTCACTGCTCCTGGACAGCGAAGGGAAAAAAAGCATGGTGTGCAGTCTTCAACTGGATAACCTACTGCCCAGTCTAAGCCTGGGGTTCAGTTAGTGGTTTGCATTTGGTCTTTATCTAGGAGGCTCCATCAAACCTTTAAGAATTAGGCCTTAGAAATCCATGCTCTTTGGCATGCTGTCTGAGGGCAAGGGAAAGAGAGAGAGAGTCCCCTCTCTCATCCTCTCAAGAGTATCTCTCAGATCTTGCCTATTATGTTCTACTCAAGAGAGGCAACATTCCCAGCTGTAACAAGAGGCCCTACTTAGGTCACCCTAGTTGAAAGAAATTATTTGTTGACTGACAAATATTAGAAGTTCAGAGCAACAACACCTGGTATAGGAGTTCCTCCTGCTTGTGTGTTGCTTTCATTGGATAATGAATAAAGAAATTGCCTTGGCCTAGTTGATAGGGCAGAACTTAGGTAGGCAGAGTGAGAGAGCTGACATGAAGCTGTAAGAGACAGACATGTGGAATTTTCCTGGTAGGCCACTGCCACGTGGTGATACACAAATTAATAGAAATGGGTTCAATCAAGAGGTGAGAGTTAGCCAATAAGAAGTTAGAGCTAGAGGCAGAGGCAGGCAGTCTCTGTGAGTTCGAGGCCAGCCTGGTCTACAGCATGAGTTCTAGGATAGCTAGTATTGTTATACAGAGAAACCCTGCCTTGAAAAGCAAACAAAAAACATATAAAAAAAAAACAAACAAAGAAGTTAGAGCTAATGGGACAAGCGGTAATTTAATTAATACAGTTTCTGTGTGATTATTTTGGGTGTAAGCTAGCGGGGTGGCCAGGATGGAACAAGGGCCCACACTCCATGCAACAAACACCAGTGGGGGTTCCAGAGCCAGAACTGGGCTATGAGGATTATTTATTTGTAGAACAGGTAATGAATCATGCTTCTCCGCCCAGCATGGGCTTCCAAATCAGCTGGGCATGGAAAGCTCAAGTCCAAAGAGGCACCATACCGTGCATGCCCTTTGCTGCCATGTTGGTAGTGGTGTGTGTAGGAGCAGACCACGCTGGCTGTCTGAGTGCAATTCTGTTTCTTCTCTATGCTTCAGCAAGTTTCTTAGCTCTTTGGGCCTTCATACCTTTTAAAGCCAATCTAGTACCTACAGTAACTGAAAAGATAAAGTGTGCACTTGTGCCAGGAGTGTGAGTATGATGCATAGTGCATCGCTTCAGTCGCTAACAACCGCTGAGCCCACTTCTTTCTTTTTCTATGACCTGTTTCAGAAAATCTCCGCTCTGTCTTTGTAGCTCAGAATTCTGCTGGCCCTTTGTGTTGGCTCAGGTTTGGTGCCCAACTTATTCTCTCCCAAGTTTCAGCACTTGTAGGGCTTCGTTCTGCCATGTTCCAGACATTCATGACTTGTGACACTTCCAGGTCTCAGACTCCTCCTGCCTAGGTATGACTCCCTGAGTGTATTGACACCCATCACACATAGACAAGACTGGTTATACAGAGAAAGCCCTATAGGGCAACGAGCCCATGAAGCAGTCCTTTTAGGAATATTGGAGAGGTCCATGGTTCTCTCTGGAGACCTCGCCTTCCCAAAGACTTGAGTGTGTCCAATGGGAAACTATGCCAAGGGGTGGGGTGAGTCTTGGCATTGGCAGGATATTAACAGTTTATGTTCTCTTGTTAGGGCCCATCTGCTTAGGGTCAATCAGAGCCCACAGAATCTCTTGAGGCTTCTGCAGCCATATGCCTTTCAATGTGCTTTGCCTTTGGTATTAATAACTAGGAGGCAGAAATAGGTACAGGAAATCTAAGTAATTATATCCTGAGATGCTTGTACTCAGGGAGCCTCACCATTTCAAGTTTGTCCAACCAGTACTTCCAGGCATCTCCTTGGAGCCAGCCACTAGCTACTTGGATCACAGAGGTGGTGGATGCATACTTCTGCCCTAGAGAAGCCCACAGCCTGTGGAGAAAGGTGAGGATGGGGACAGTCGGGCAGAGTGGATGATTACTTAGGATCTTTTCTAAGATGACCATATGTAGGGTACAAATGGTCCAAAAGGGGACAGAGCAGTGCTCCAGGGAAATGAGGTAAAATAAAATCTTCACAGAGGAAATGACCCAGATATCAATTCCACTAATATTTATTGGCTGTCAACTGGCACTAATTTCCATGCTAGAGGATTTCACAGGCATCACCTCATTTATGCGTCACAAAGTCCCCGTGAAGCAGGTATTATTAGCACTGTGACTTCCCAGGATGAGGAAGGGATGTTAAGAGGTCGCATGGATCATCTCATTAGATGCTGGAAAAGCTTTTGACAAAATGCAACATCCCTTCATGATAAAGGTCTTAGAGAGAGCAGGGATACAAGGAACATACCTAAACATAATAAAGGCAATATACAGCAAGCCAACAGCCAACATCAAACTAAATGGAGAGAAACTGGCAGTGATCCCACTGAAATCAGGAACAAGACAAGGTTGTCCACTCTCTCCATATCTATTCAATATAGTTCTTTTTTTTTTTTGAGACAGGGTTTCTCTGTGGCTTTGGAGCCTGTCCTGGAACTCGCTCTGTAGACCAGGCTGGTCTCGAACTCACAGAGATCCGCCTGCCTCTGCCTCCCGAGTGCTGGGATTAAAGGCGTGCGCCACCATCGCCCGGCTCAATATAGTTCTTGAGGTCCTAGCTAGAGCAATAAGACAACAAAAGGAGATCAAGGGGATACAAATTGGAAAAGAAGAAGTCAAACACTTACTATTTGCTGATGATTTGATAGTTTACATAAGCTACCCCAAAAATTCTATCAAGGAACTCTACAACTCAGAAACACTTTCAGTAATGTAGCAGGATACAAGATTAACCAAAAAAAATCAGTATCCCTTTTGTACACAGATGATAAATGGGCTGAGAAAGAAATCAGAGAAACATCACCCTTCACAATTGCCACAAATAGCATAAAATATCTTGGAATAACTCTAACCAAACTAGTAGAAGAATGTATGACAAGAACTTTAAATCTTTGAAGAAAGAAGTTGAAGAAGACACTAGAAAATGAAAATATCTCCCATACTCTTGAGTAGGTAAAATTAACATAGTAAAAATGGCAATCTTACCAAAAGCAATCTATGGATTCAATGCAGTGCCCATCAAAATTCTTCATAGACCTCGAAAGAATGGACTCAACTTCATATGGAGAGGTTGTGGGGTAAAGGGAACACTCCTGTATTGCTGGAAGGAGTGCAAGCTGGTACAGCCCCTTTGGATGCCAGTGTAGTGATTTCTCAGAAAATTAGGAAACAACCTTCCTCAAGACCCAGCAAAACCACTTTTGGGTATATTCCCAAAGGATGCTCAATCGTGCCACAAAGACATGTGCTCAATTATGTTCATAGCAGCATTGTTTGTCATAGCCAGAACCTGGACCAAAGAATGAATAATAAAAAAAAAAGTAGTACATTTACACAATGGAGTACTACACAGTGGAAAAAATGACATCTTGAATTTTGCAGACAAATAGATGGAGCTAGAAAATATTATTTTGAGTGATGTAACCCAGACCCAGAAAGACAATTATCATACGTACTCACTCACAAGTGGTTTTTAAACATAAAGCAAAGAAAACCAGCCTACAAATCAGAATCCTAAAGAACCTAGACAACAATGAGGACCCTAAGAGGGACATACATATATCTAATTTGCATGGGAAGTAGAAAAAGACAAGATCTTCTGAGTAAATTGGGAGCATTGGAACCTTGGGAGAGGGTTGAAGAGGAGGGGAAAGGCAGGGAAGGGAGCAGAGAAATATGTAGAGCTCAATAAAAATCAATTAGAAAAAGAGTTTTATATCCTTAGCAGAGATGAGATGGAAGATAAAATATTAATAAATAAATTTACATGTATAGTTATGAAAAAAAACAAAAGAGGTCGCATGGCTCACAAATGAGGCTGGGACTTGAGCAGAGCTGTAACTCTATGTAGCCACCCAAGTACGGGAGATGGAATTGCTGACTCTAGGGCCTGTTTAACTCATCCATGCGTGCGCACACGTGTGTGTGTTTGTGTGTGTGTGATGGCGTATGACGGAGATTCATGCAGGTGAAATCTACAACAGAAGCTAAATTTTATTCCTCCTGCAGACCAACACTTGCTTCCTCGTTATCTTTCTGTTTTGAAGATATTAGACTTGGAGGAGGAGGAAGAGATGAGAGAGAGAGAGAGAGAGAGAGAGAGAGAGAGAGCCCACAAGCCATTATGCTTCTCTGTTTTATTACATTGCAAATAGTCTACTGCCATGCAAGCCAGAATATTATAGGCTGAGAAGGGAAGGATAGAGAGAGACCGAAACAGAGAGAGACCGAGACAGAAAGACAGAGACAGACAGGGACAGAGACAAACAGAGAGGAAGAGGCAGAAAAAGAGAGAGAAACTGGTCCCGCATGGGCTGTAAGGTGGGCGTTACAGGGCGTAAGGAGAGGAGTTCCGGTGAGGTATGGAAGCAGACACTCAAACAAGTAGCACAAGATTCAGGAGTGTACAAAGGTATCCCGGAGATGCAGGAAGTGAGTGGGAGGCACTACAACTAAGCTGGGAAGGGCCAGAAGAAAGAAACACTGCCATTGGCTCTCTCAAATGATTGCCACATGCTTAGTTAAGCCCCATTTTAACCCTTGTTTGGCCCTCTGTTCTGGAATGAAAGACAATATGGGGATTGACTGCTGCTGCCCTCTTAAAAATGGGATACAAATAAGGGCAGTATGGGTCATAGGTGATGGGGGTCCAGTACACCCCAGCTCGGTAAGCCTCAGACCCTCCATCAGAGAAGGAGGGAAGTGTGGAAAGGCCAGCGTGACTTTTAATCTTGGACATTTCAGGATTGTGGGGCCTGTAGGCCCAGAGCAGAGAGTGGTTGTATTTGATGGAGGCAGGAGAGGCTCAGAGCCTGGGAACTTGAGCCAGCTCTACAGGCATGGGCCGAAGCAGGGGCTCTAAGAAACAGCAAACTATCTTGGGGCTATAATTACCAAATACACTATTTAAAGAAGGCTATTTTGGGCCTCCTCTCCTCCACATAGTTTGTCCCCAAATTCTTCTGTCACTATATCATATTTCCTTTTCCACAGTGGATGTTCCTTTAGCTAAGCAGTCACTGGAGATACGAGGGGTCACTGTAGCATTTGGGGCTTGGCCTGGTGAGCTTGGCTTGGTGGTGTCCCTCAAAGACTTCACGTCCACATTTTTAGAACCTGCAAAGGTCATCGAGGTCAAAGTGCCAGCTTTCCCTGGCCTTTGTGCATGTGCTTAATTAAGGCATAAAATTAGGAGGTGGTCCTGGGTCATCCAGGGGGCCTGCCTGCGGTCACAGGTCAGATGGTGGCTTCAACACTGCCGTAAAGGATGTATGCCAGTGTGCATTGGAGGCACCTTGATTTCTGCATTATGGTGCTGATTTTGGACGTTTGGCCTCTGCCATTGGGAGAGGTTAAATTTCAATTACTTTAGGGCACTCAATTTGTGATAGTCTGTGACAGCAGTCACAGGAAGCTCTCAACCCAGCCTCAACCTGCCCAGTACCTAGGCATTCTGTACACATATCCTGAGTGGGCCTTGGGAGCTGGTTCCCTGGAGTGACAGGGAACTTTCTGTCTCAGTTTTCTATGTGGGTTTGAATGGGAAGGCCATGGATTTGGGAAAGGACAAGGACATGGCTTAGAGGCCCAGGCCGCGACCTCCCTGTGGGCAGAGGACGTAACTTCTCCAAACTGGTTTTCTCATCTGTAAAATGAAAATTACCCCCAACTAGTTCACTGCCACCATGTTACCTAGACTTCAAGTCACTTTGTCCCTTTTAAAGCTCTGTGCCTGTGGCAGGAGCTCATTACTTTTATTAAGTCTGCCAGCCACAGTCCCTATACCACGGGGAAAGGACTTGGCATGTCTGATCATCGGGCAGTGTTTGCTTGCCTTTCCCATTCCAATGTCTAAAGGCAAAGTTTTTGAATAAAGAAATACATGAGCAAACGAAAAAAAGCTGAAAGAATGAACCCTGCACACACACATACACACAATGCCCTCATCACAGCCTTCTAATAACCTACAGTACCTTCCCTATGGATAAGATTGGTGTTCCCTGGGTCACATTATTTCCATGGATCTCCATTTGACTGAGACAGATTCTTGGGAGTCTTCATCGAAAAGCAAAGTCCAATACTGATGTACATCCCTTATGGCTTTTGCTTGAATCCGTAAGGATTCCAACCACTCTCTGCTCTGGGCCTGCAGGCACAGTACCAGCCCTAGTCCATATAGACAGCATCCTTCATGCCATGTACTCTTTATCTGTACTCAGGACCAGAAGCATAAAAAAATAGGACTTTCCAACTCCTGTCTACCAAGTCCTACCTCTCCTTTCTCACAGCCCGTGGAGTCTCTCCTAGATTTCATTGGGTTACTGGGGCAAACGCGATGGAGAAAGGCAACTTAAGAAAGAAGAAATCATATTTGACTTATACTTTCAGGTTACAGCCCATTGTGGAGGGAAGTTGGGGCAGGATCCAAGGCAGAAACCATAAAAGGATGTAGCTTGCTGGCTTGATCCCAAGCTCATGGTTAGCTGACTTCCTTATACAGTCCAAGACCCCATGCCCAGGGGATGGCGCTGCCCAGAGTGGGTTAGACCTTCCTCCATCAATTAACAAAGGAATCCTTCACAGATGTGCATACGGGCCAGTATGATCTGGGGACTCTTTCCATTGAGATTAACTTCTCAAGTCATTCTAGGCTATATCAACTTAACCATTTATGCTAACTAGGATAGGGTTCCAGTGGGGGCCCTGCTGATTCTACTGGAGATACAATTCTTGGGAGGCACAGGGGAGGAGGAAAACATTCTGTAGTGCAACAGAATATTTGACAAGCTCTGTTTTTCTTTCTTTGCTGTTATTATTGTTATTTAAGTGGTATATGCTCGCTTGATAGAGTTGTGAAGTACAGAGGAACTGAGTGCCAGAAAATGCCACTATTGTCAGGTGCAGCACTCAGGAGGCAGAGGCAGCCAGATCTCCATGAGTTTGAGGCCAGCCTGGTCTATGGAGAGAGTTCCAGGCCAGCCAAAGTGACATAGTGAGACCCTGTTTCAAAATATAAATGCCATCATAATTCTAATAATTCGACCATCTCATCTACTAGCATTTTGATATGTTATTTTCTGGTCATTTTTCCGTAATTTTTCTGTGAATGTGATCATAGGTTATACACTTAAACCTGGCTCTCTAAGATGAACATTTAGTATAATGCACCTCCCATAGTTTTAAGTCTCTTTCATGTCCTCTGGGTGTGACACACTGGGTTTAATAGGGTTGTTTGCATGAGCAAGAGTGGTGGGTCGTTTACTTACCAATGGGTGCATTCAAGAAACTGACCCCCTCTCTCAATAACTATTAACAGCCAATAGTCCTTAAGGGAGAAGGGGAATCTTTTGATGCCCAGCTCCCATCCATGAGGAAACATTTATGGGCCTGGTCTTTTGCCACTAGCCAAAGCCACAGTATGCTCATAAGTGCAGTGACCATGTCTTGCCCTGAAGACATTTTGTGTGTGTGTGTGTGTGTGTGTGTGTGTGTGTGTGTGTGGCATACTTCCCCTTCCTTGAGTTCTACTTCTTTCCACCCTCTCTTCCTCGATGTCCCCTGAGTGTTGTAGTGATATGGATGACCCATGGAAGGTCGAGGATTCCTCCCTTGTTTATTCTTAGAACTTTGAAAATCTGTGATTCTCTACATTAACTGCCACCTGCTACAATAAGAAGCTTCCTAGTCAGGCAATGGTGTGGCACACCTTTAATTCCAGCACTCGGGAGGCAGAGGCAGAGGCAGGCAGATCTCTGTGAGTTCGAGGCCAGCCTGGTCTACAAGAGCTAGTTCCAGGACAGGCTCCAAAGCTACAGAAAAACAAAACAAAACAAACAAACAAATCAAAAAGAGAAGCTTCTCGAAGAAGGCTGAGAGCAGCACTAATCTATAAATAGAAACATGAATATCTAGTAGGCAAGAGTTCCTTCCTGTGGAGTGACAATCTGACCAAAAAGCAGTTGGTTAATCCCCTTAGAGTCATATCACTATTACATCGGCAGGCACATCCCACCGGGCTGTTCATTATTGTAGCTTGCAGGTTTCACAGTAAGTGTTGACGACTTTCCTTCCCTGGCGCCAGCGTAGCATCTTCTGGCACCATGAGAGCTAGCCAGCAGGGCCAGAGCCTTCAGCTTAGTTCCAGTTTGATAACTCTACGTTCTGTGATCAGTGTACATGGTGTCTTCCATCAAGTTCTGGTGGGTGGCCATGATCAAGACTCCCAGCATTTTTACATGAGTGCTGGGGATACAA
The DNA here is from genome assembly GCF_018167655.1 of Microtus oregoni. NCBI lineage: Eukaryota > Metazoa > Chordata > Mammalia > Rodentia > Cricetidae > Microtus > Microtus oregoni. The sequence goes on from NW_024543088.1 coordinate 25,049,086, forward strand.
ACTCAGGTCCACATGCTTGCACAGCAAGCCCTTGACTGACTCCCCTTGTCTCCCCATGAAGCAGGGTCAGAGGAGCACAAGTAGGCAGGAAAGCTAAGGGATGCTTTCTGAGATAAGGGCTTCCTGTTCCCAGAAGACTGTGCAAGGAGAAACACCAGGAAGGCATGCGGGAGTATCTAGACAGAACCAACAGTGGAAGGGGAGGACCCAGGAGCCCTACAGAATGACCAACTGTCACACAAAATGAGTGACTGTTTAGTAGACTTCGAGCCTTGGGTTTTCCTCATGAGAAATGTATAAAGTTATCACTTGTCTTTTCTTCAAGGCTTGGTCTTCTGTCTTTCCTTGCCATTCAGTTCTTTGTTTATGCCAGGGAACAAACTCAGCAATTTCCTAGACAATGGCTAACACCCTTGCTATGCCCAAGCACCATTTGTTTCATGGCTTCACAACATCTCTCATTATAATATTGCCAGTGACTGTCAAGGGTAAAGTGCACATAAACCATCCATCAGAACTCTAATCCTGTCTTATCTTCTTCAGTCCATGTACATTCCATTTGCAGAATTTAGCAAGAGGATGTGTCCATTACCAAGTGTCAGCGAGCAACATAGGCCATTTTTCTAGAGTCTACAGAGAAGATTCAAGAATACTTATTTTGTATTACAGTCACTCCTGACCTGTACTGAATCTGAAACTCTGAGTAGCTGGAGTGCCAGGAAGAGATGTCTATTTTTCCAGAGTTTTCTTTCCTTCTTCCTAGACATCTTCCTGCTCCCCCTTGTACTTTTAATTCACCCAGGCCTCACACACTATACTCCTCTAGAAACCAAAGTAACCTAAGGGACTCTGATCATCAGATCTGTGGACTCTACTTAAAAGGCAATTTAGTAACAATTATTCGACCCTTAACTAGCCTTTTGAAAGTTCCCACCCTCACTGACCTCACTTACACCAGGTGCTTCTTCCCGACATGTAAGAGCCTTTCCCAAAAGTAAATGACTTTGCTCATTTTATTAAACTGCTACAAATAGCATCTCCTTGATTTGTTTTTCATGGAGTCAATTCTTATTTTATTAGCTCTGAATGGGAAAAAGACTTGTCTTAAGAAGGAAATGGGAAACTGTCCGGGCAAATGTGAGAAACTCTTTATGTGACTATGTGGGTACCCAGAAACAGTCTCTACCCATCAACTCCCATCAGTGGGTATTTGGTTAAGGCAAGAACAGATGTGATATAAATTAGGTATTCTGAGCAACACAGAAACATAAGGTACACAAACGAGACAGTCATTTTCGTTTGCTTTTTGTTGGTGTGACAAACACCATGCCCATAAGAAAGTTGGGAAGGAAAGGGTTTATTCCATCTTATAGGTTGAAGTCCATCATCAAGAGCAACCAGGGCAGGAGCTTCAGCCAGAACCCAGAGGCAGGCACTGAAGCAGAGACCACGAGCGCTTCCTGCTTCCTGCCTTGTTTGGTCCTCCAGGCTGTGTGTCTCAGCAATTGGAGTGTCCCATGGCGGCTGTATCAAATGGAGCAATCTGACAGCAGTTCACAAGAAATCAGTCCACAGCCTAGATACCTCAGCAGGCTTAAAGTGGAGCTCCAGACCTGGAAGGCTCCTGAAGAGCGTCTGTGCCTTAGTCAGTGATGGAAGTCTGGAAATCTTGGTTCTGCTGTCCGCAAAGGAATCAACACAGTGGCAGAGGGTAAATGAAGAGTCTGTGAGAGGGGCGTCAAGCGGGAGAACGCAATGATGCTCCTTCTGTCCCCACCCCCTTTATCTGGACTGTACCAGAAGGTGCCACCCACACTTGGGGTTTCTTCCACATCCATGACGGCAATCAGAACACTTCTTCAGCTGAGGCTCCCTACTCTGCTGACTCTAATGTGTAAGAAGTTGACATTGAAACCAACCATCCTTCACAAGTACCAGGAGGGAACACCTTCATCTTCCAGGAAATTCCCCATCCCCGGTGGACCTGCCCCGGAAGCCTAGAGACTCTTCTTCGGCTGTCTTGTCTGATGCTGGGTTTAGCTACACACTGCTCATTTCTGAGAAACCACAACTTGGAGTGTGCTCAAAGGGAAGCTACAACAACTCTTTGAAGGGCTCAGAAAGAAGCCGGGAGGTAACCGTGGGAGGAAGTAGGAAACAGCGGTCAGTCAGCGTGGCATCCACTGACTGACAGGAACGAAGGCCCGAGCTGTTATTTCTGAGGGTGCACAGTTTAGCAGAGGCATGGGCTTCCTGACGAAAAGCAGTGGGGTGGGAGATGGAAGCAACTCCCCCTTCTCTGAGAGCTCGGCAAAGGCTCGGCCTCCCCACAGCGCTTATACTTGTTAGCCCAGGAGGCACAGCTAAAAGAACACTGGGAACTTCCCGGTCGCCCCCAGCAACCAGAGTGAGTGGGTGGGCTAGACGAGGAGAGGAACTTCCAAATACCTCTAGAAGTTTCATGGTGAGAACTGTTGCTACCCCATTCTTGCCCTCCCCCTCGGGACTTCCCAGAACCTGGAGTCTCAGTTGTCCCTTGCTGTTTGTGGGACACCAGTTCCAGAATCCACCATGGAGTCCCAGTCTGAGGATGCTAAAGACCCTTATTGTCTAAGATGTGTTATTTGTGTGTAACCTGTGCACATCTTCCTGAGTACTTTAAATCACCTCGAGATGCCTCACAAAACTGAATCCAAGGCCACTGATATGTAAAATGTCGTGAAACAATACTTACCTTATGGATAATGCATTCTAATATTTCTGCTGTATCCCATTTGATCTTTTAAAATGCTGGTCACAACCCACTGCATAGCAGCTGCTAAACTGCATTGTTGAGGGAATAATGACACGAAAAAAAAAAAAAAAGCCTGTACATGGTTGGTGCAGATGGAATTGAAGAAAATAGTTTTCAACTGTGGCTGATTGAATCTGTAGATACCGCACCCACGGATACACAGGGCCCCTTGCCGAGTCCCCTGCTTAATCTTGGCCATTGTCTCCCCTCCCAGAGGGAGGGGAGGGGAGAGAGGGGTGCAGTTTCAAATTTAGTTCAGGAACAGAAGCAAAAACTGAAACAGAAAGCAGGTGCCCAAATGAATTGAATTTCAGATACGTTTTTAATATTTTCTTCTAAATATAGCGCAGTAACCCAAGGGTGGCGGCAAAGATAGTGGATGCCTGACTTCAACAATAGTGGAAAAACAGGTTAGACAAGTAGGGAATCTAGTTGCTGGAGGATCTGTCTGTCTGTCTATCATCTATCCATCTCCATCTCTCTATCTCTCTCCTGTCACTGGTTGTAGACATTCACTTATGGAGTAACAAGAAGGTAAAAGTTCAATTTTAAAAACTTTAGTTCCACTATGAACAGAAAATGAAGCGGATGTCCTGAGAATGGCCCCCGATTCTGGGCTTCTGACACCAGCATCTTTTTGCTACACTGGTGTACATTACCACTGCTATATTTTAAAGAGTGTGCTGGTCCTTTCCAGCCTCCCCTAGTCATGAAACCACACCCAGCTTTTGCAAAATCTCAGACCTCTGTATGCCACCCAGGAGAATCTTTGGTTCTGTCCAGCCGTTGTCTTTCCCTGCTATCAGAAACTGACTTTGGGCCACTTTTGTCCTGTCTCCTGAAGCTCCCCTTCACTGCACCCACATCCCCACCTCAGCTTCCTTTTTGGAATTTGGAAAGTTTACCTTACCATTTTGTTATTTGCTGTGTGCTAAGAAAGCCTGGGAGGGAAGTCATCAGTCGAGTGGCTTTTCTAGGAGATCTGCTATTAGCTCGAGTCCCTGTGTCACCCTGCTCTCGCTGGGCCAATTCTATGACTTGACTAGCACCATCTAGCTGCTCCCCAAGGTCAGGGTCCACAGTGTCCACCCCCCTGCTGCCACTCTCAGGGGTGAGGTGAATTTCCAGAGAATCCCAAATCTTCTTGGCTCCCATTTCTTTTCTGACCTTTCAAGGATGGGTATGTTCTCCACACTTTCACAAAGAATGCCTCTTTAGCCAGGCAGTGGTGGCACACGCCTTTCAATGTAGCACTTGGGAGGCAGAGTCAGGCGAATCTTGGAGTTTGAGACCAGCCTGGTCTACAGTGAGTTCCAGGAAAGCCAGAGCTACACAGAGAAACCCTGTCTTAAGGGGGAAAAAAAAGAATGCCTCTTCATTTGTTGTGCCTCAGCTGGTCAGTGTGGCTAGACTTCTTTCCTTTCTTCTTTTAGAAGAGCCGTAGCTTCACAAGTAACTGCTTGACTGCGCTCTCCCCTGCTCTGTTTATTGTGTGGAAGGACATCTTAAACAGCCATAATAGGAAAGAATGCCTCAGGCTCCCACCTCCCATCTTCTTAGCCCTCTTGTGCTGTGGACACAGACTGCTCTGGTCTGCCCCGTTTTCATCCTTGCTTCTGCGAACAAGTCCTTACTCTTGAAACTGCCTCTGGTCCTGTCCTCACATCTGTGCTAGAACCGATAGCAGCATCCCACCCTCTGGGCACAGGGAAAGTGCTTCTGCCTAGTTGATCCTGGGAAAGCACGTGTTGCAAGCTGGGTTTGTCTTTTAATCCAAAAGCACACCTGGATCTTTAGTGGTCTGTGGGCACCAACGACCCCCTCTCTCTTCTTGCTGAGCGAGAGAACCCCATTCGGAAAGGAAAGTAGAACAACAGCATGCTGGGAATGACGGGGACCCAGAGAGTTCATCTGGGTCTACACACCCACTTCTCCCCTCCCCGACTCCTACACCCAGACAATGATCTTTTTCTCGTTGTTTCTTCTCCCATCCCTCCTCTTCTTCCACTTCCTCCTTTGCTTGAGTGGCTGCTGTGGTTTGAATGTGTCCTCTCAAAAGCCTCAGTGGGGAATTGAATCCATAGGGTTGGCAGTGTATGAGAATGGACCCCAATGGGAGGCATTTATGTCAGCAGGCTCTGCCCTCATGAATGGGTTCATGCCAGTTATAAATGGGCTTAAAACTATTAGTTTGATCTCTTGCTATTCTGCCCTTTGCCTTGAACTGTCCAGTCAGAAGGTCCTCGCCACATGGACCCGGGACTTTGTACTTCTTAACTTCTGAAGCTGTGAAGAAATATGCTCCCCCAACCCAAGACAGCTGTTTGGAATGGAGCTAGCTGTTTGCAGCTCCCACACATTTTATCCAGATTTAAATAATACATAGTTGATTACCTAGTCCTATACCAGCACAGGTCTTCTGCCCCATAATTCCCAAAATGGATTAAATCAAATAGGCTGATCAGCTTTATAATACACAGAACAGAGAAGCCTCAGTGAGTACACAATGAGCCAAGAGCTCTGCTGGGACTGGAATATGTTTGTTTTTCTTTTCTTTTCTTTCTTTTTTTTTTAAAAAAGAAAACATAGTTGCCAGACAGTGGTGCTGCACGCCTTTAATCCCAGCACCTGGGAGGCAGAGTCAGGCAGATCTCTGTGAATTCGAGGCCAGCCTGGTTTACAAGAGCTACTTCCAGAGAGGCACCAAAACCAAAAACAAGCATATACTTTTGTTGCATGAGAGGGCATCTCTTGGGTATATTCCCAAGAGTGGTATTGCTGGGTCCAGGGGTAGGTTGATCCCGAAATTCCTGAGAAACCGCCACACTGCTTTCCAAAGTGGTTGCACAAGTTTGCATTCCCACCAGCAATGGATGAGTGTACCCCTTTCTCCACAACCTCTCCAGCAAAGGCTGTCATTGGTGTTTTTTATTTTAGACATTCTGGCGTAAGATGGTATCTTAAAGTTGTCTTGATTTGCATTTCCCTGATCGCTAAGGAAGTTGAACATGACCTTAAGTGTCTTTTTGGCCATTTGAACTTCTTCTGTTGAGAATTCTCTGTTTGGCTCAGTGCCCCATTTTATAATTGGGTTGATTAGCCTTTTACGGTCTAGTTTCTTGAGTTCTTTATATATTTTGGAGATCAGACCTTTGTCAGTTGCGGGTTTGGTGAAGATCTTCTCCCAGTCAGTGGGTTGCCTTTTTGTCTTAGTGACAGTGTCCTTTGCTTTACAGAAGCTTCTCAGTCTCAGGAGGTCCCATTTATTCAATGATGTCCTTAATGTCTGTGCTGCTGGGGTTATACGTAGGAAGTGGTCTCCTGTGCCCATGTGTTGTAGAGTACTTCCCACTTTCTCTTCTATCAGGTTCAGTGTGTTCGGACTGATATTGAGGTCTTTAATCCATTTGGACTTGAGTTTTGTGTATGGTGATAGATATGGATCTATTTTCATTCTTCTACAGATTGACATCCAGTTTTGCCAGCACAATTTGTTGAAGATGTTCTCTTTTTTCCATTGTATACTTTTAGCTCCTTTATCGAAAATTAGGTGTTCATAGGTTTGTGGGTTAAAGTCCGGGTCTTCTATTCAATTCCATTGGTTGACTTCTCTGTTTTTATGTCAATACCAAGCTGTTTTCAATACTGTAGCTCTGTAATAGAGTTTGAAGTCAGGGATGGTAATGCCTCCAGATGATCCAACAAAAGTATATGCTCAACTATGTTCATAGCAGCATTGTTTGTAATAGCCAGAACCTGGAAACAACCTACATGCCCTTCAATGGAAGAATGGATGAAGAATGTATGGAATATATACATATTATAGTATTACTCAACAGTAAAAAACAATGACTTCTTGAATTTTGCATGCAAATGACGGAAATAGAAAACACTATTCTGAGTGAGGTAAGCCAGACCCAAAAAGAGGAACATGGGATGTACTCACTCATATTTGGTTTCTAGCCATAAATAAAGGACATTGGGTCTATAATTCGTGATCCTAGAGAAGCTAAATAAGAAGGTGAACCCAAAGAAAAACATATAGGCATCCTCCTGAATATTAACCTTCATCAGGCAATGAAAGGAGACAGAGACCCACATTGGAGCACCGGAATGAAATCTCAAGGTCCAAATCAGGAGCAGAAGGAGAGAGAGCATGATCAAGGAACTCAGAACCATGAGGGGTGCACCCACACACTGAGACAATGGGGATGTTCTATCGGGAATTCACCAAGACCAGCTGGCCTAGGTCTGAAAAAGCATGGGATAAAACCGGACTCGCTGAACATAGCAGACAATGAGGACTACTGAGAACTCAAGAACAATGGCAATGGGTTTTTGATCCTACTGCACGTACTGGCTTTGTGGGAGCCTAGGCAGTTTGGATGCTCACCTTACTACACCTGGATGGAGGTGGGTGGTCTTTGGACTTCCCACAGAGCAGGGAACCCTGATTGCTCTTTGGGCTGACGAGGGAGAAGGACTTGATTGGGGGAGGGGGAGGGAAGTGGGAGGCGGTGGTGGGGAGGAGGCAGAAATCTTTAATAAATAAATAAATAAATGAAAAAACAAAACTACAGAGAAACCCTGTCTCGAAAAGCAAAAATAAACAAAACACAACCCAAAGTCTTGTTCAATTTTTTTTTATTGTGATTCATAGAACCTATTTTTTCCCATCAAACCAAGTAGGCACATATGTTATTAGGTGAAGAGGTTGAAGCTGTAGGTGTTCAGCTGTTTGACATAAAGCAGTTCCACACAGGTCAATAGCTTCTGAATAGAAACTAGGATGTCATAAAGCAAGACATAGTTTTATTTCAACAATTCCAGTGGTTCTCAACCTTCCTAATGCTGTGACCCTTTAATACAGTTCCTCGTGTTCTGGACCCCCCACCCCCAACAATAACATTATTTTGTAACTGTAATTTTGTGACTGTTATGAATCGTACTATAAATATCTGATATGCAGGATATCTGATATGCGACCCCTATGGGGGTCGTGACCTACAGGTTGAGAGACACTGTTCTGTTTGCTCATTGATAACGCTGGTGACAATGTATGAAACTCTAGTGAGCCAAAGCCTGCAGTTTAAGATAGCACAACGCACACAAAATTGTCATGGTAACCGACTTTCCATGGGTTCTTTTCTCTTGCCCTTTTCCAGTTGAAATCACCTGGTCATGAACTCAAGCCATGCTGTTCTTCTCCATCGGCATTCCAGCTATAGCTCACCTGCCAAAGCAGGGGTCTGGGTTCTCTTTTGGGGACTCTAAAAGGGCTGCTCCTGCTTACATCTATGGTGTGGAGACATGCTGTCCCCACCCCAGGGACCAGCCATCTGGGCTTAACTGAATGAAAAGGAAGGCTTGCGACAAAAGTTCCGAATGTGAAGAGGTATTGGGGAAATAGGCCATTAGACTTCTGTCCCCTCGCCTGGCCTGGTGGGATAGAGGTCCAGACCTAGGGGACAGTGTATGATCTGGTGTCTGGGGTGAGGGGTGGGAGAAGCATGGCTCTGCTCTGGCACTGAAGAGACTCTTGGGCATTGGCATCTTGGCCACAGAGACACCCCAGGAGCAAGAAGACAAAATGGCTTGCCTGGGAGAACAGCTGTGAAATTGGGCCTGTGGAGTCAGACTGTACGGACGCCCAGCACATGCACCTAGGAGTATGAGAAATCCTGAGAGAACCTTTTACAGGTGCGAACTTGAGTCACAAGAGCAACAGCTAGCGAGACTTTACTTTACTGGCTGACAAGGCTAGGGAGAAGGGAATCATGTTACACAGGTAATCACGTCCCCACACATGGGCTTACGGAGTGTATTACCATGAGTACTCTCAAGTATGTGTTTCTCAAAACACACAGGGAATGCCAGGCAGAAGAAGCAATGGCTATAGGAGAGTGGGGGGGCACTCAGTAGGAAGGCCGAGGTCATGCAGCCGGAAAGCAGCAATGCAAGGATTCTAGTCTGTTTTTAGACTGCTTGCTCCGCTTCTTCCACAAGGCCAAACAACCATGAGCTGAAGCTCCCAAAACCATGAGGGAAAGAAGGTTTTCCTTCTTCTCAGTTGATTGGTTCATTTTTGTTACAGTAGCAGAAAGTGGATGACTATGGAGAAAGTAGGAGCACAAGCCTGACGGTGAGAAGCAGTGCACATATCAGCTGAGCAACCCAGAGTTCAGCACTGCTGGGTTGTTTTCTCAGTTGTGAAGCGGTCATGATATTGTTAGTGTTATGATTAAGTAGCGGAGGTGAAGCTGTAGAGTCAGGTTGTGAGAAAACTCAGAGTTGGGTAGACCAGATCATTTGTTTTCAAACCAGGATGCTGGGCATGGGGGCGGTGGTACCCAGCTAGATCTCAAGACTGAGGGGCTAGCCTGGAATAGTGCTGCTGATGCTGGGATGCTGTTGATGCTGGGATGCTGGAACACTGCTGATGCTGGAATGCTGGGATGCTGGGATGCTGCTGATGCTGGGATGCTGCTGATGCTGGGATGCTGCTGATGCTGGGATGCTGGAACACTGCTGATGCTGGAATGCTGGGATGCTGGGATGCTGCTGATGCCGGGATGCTGCTGATGCCGGGATGCTGCTGATGCTGGGATGCTGGGTTGCTGGGATGCTGCTGATGCTGGGATGCTGCTGATGCTGGGATGCTGCTGATGCTGGGATGCTGGAACACTGCTGATTCTGGAATGCTGGGATGCTGCTGATGCTGGGATGCTGCTGATGCTGGGATGCTGCTGATGCTGGGATGCTGTTGATGCTGGGATGCTGGAACACTGCTGATGCTGGAATGCTGGGATGCTGCTGATGCTGGGATGCTGCTGATGCTGGGATGCTGGAACATTGCTGATGCTGGAATGCTGGGATGCTTGGATGCTGCTGATGCTGGGATGCTGGGATGCCTACTCACTCTCTACCAAGAGTCACAGTGAGGAGTTTGAATCCCGGCATATGCGCAATGGGACACATGACAAAGCTTCAGCAGGAAGGTGACAGAACTAGATTTGCATCTCTGTTATGTCACCTGACTGAAAAAAACTCCATCAGTTATTAGCAGAGCCATCAATTGATCACTTGCCTGTAGACACTGCAGAATTTATCCAGCGTGACATTAAACAGTTAAATGGTGCATTAGAAGATAGAGTAATAGCTCCAGATCCTCCAACAATGTCAATGAAAATGAAAAAAATAAATAGTTTTGAGGCCCTGCTTTGGAACGCAAAGGGTGTTTCTCTTCTCTGTAGACCATGGGCAGCACACTCCTTTACTGACTTGCCTGAAACACATCACCCTTTCTGTTCTGCCAGTGCTCACCCGATGCCAATTCTCCAACCACTTCAGCTTTTTTTTTTCATGGGCATAAAACATGTCGTCTCACCTCCCAAAAGGGCTCAACAGGAAGGCATGTTGACAGAGTGATTCGGCTTCCTTTGACATGACAGCGGGCATCCCTCACCCTCCCCATCAGATGGCTTCACAAATGCAGTAGAATAGAGAAGGGTGCCTTAGTCTCAGCACCAAGTCAGAGTGAAGATCCTGGCCAAATAACACACATGCTCTCATGTTTTGTTTTGTTTTGAATTCTGACTGTTAGGCAACGCTCTTATACCTTCTTGCTGTTTCTAAAAGCGATTATTTTCCAATGCTGGAAGCACCCGAGTGTGAGCATATGAGTGAATGGAGGGGGGTAAACAAAATCCAAATTTAAAGAGCTGAGGCCTGATGGGGGAGCAGCTGGGTAAGCAGTGACGTTCATTCCAGCTAACACAGAGGCCCTTCTGGTTTGAAGGTCACATCACGTGGCATTCTTCTGTGTGTATTTCCCAGACAGTGTGTTGTCCCTGACTCTGTTTTGGGGATTCGTGCAGTCTCCGGCATGTGTTTGGATCACATAGCAGTACGCAATGAATAAATGAACTTTAGAGTTAAGTCAGGAGACCGCTATGATCAGAATATAAAGACAAAGGCTGCCATTACTGTTAATATTTGGATGATAAATTCTTGTTATGAACACAAACTTTAGTGGTTTCTGTAGGAAAATGAACTGTCAGAAGAGTCTACCACCTCGATATAGCCTGTCATTGGGGTCCATTGTCCCCAAACAGACCTATAGTACATTGTAGGGACATGGCCAAATCGCTAAGTCCTTATTAATCTGTTTCAACTCCATGGCTGTGCTTTTGCCTGGATCCTCACTATCTTGATGTGTGCTCAAAGGTTCAACCAAAACTTGAGATTGTCCTGGAGTTGTATGGAAGGATTGTCTCTCTGTCTCATCCGACTCTGCCAGACAGAGGTACAGAGGGCCTGGGCCTCCATCGGGGTTGTGGCCTTGACTTCCTGCTGGTGTGGGAGCTGGTATCTCTTCAGCCCTAAGGGGCTCTCACACACAACCCAGCTACCTAGGTTTATTTATTTATTTGTGAATAATTATTTTTAGTTGTGTGTGCATGTATTTATGTGGAAGTATGTGCATATGAATGCAGGTGCCCATGGGGGCCAGAAGGGGGTGTTGGAGTTTCTGGAGTTGCACTACTAAGCAGTTGTGACCAGGTGGGCCATATCACCCACCTGATGGGCCACAGGATCCAAACTTGGGTTCTCTGCAAAAGAAATATTTAACCACTGAGCCATCTCTCTAAACCCGGTATTTCTTTTTCTTCTCTTTTCTTTTTTTTGGGGGGAGGGGGATTTCTCTGTAGCTTTGGAACCTGTCCTGGAACAAGCTCTTGTAGACCAGCCTGGCCTCGAACGAGAGATCCGCTTGCCTCTGCCTTCCTAGTGCTGGGATTAAAAGCGTGAACCACCACTGCCTGACTGTATTTACTTTTAAGAGTCATTTGGACACTAATTAAAAGATGCGTTTGGGGGATGGACTGGACAGGCTGGAGGCAGAAAAACATCGGCAATGTTTACCACAACACAGGGGATAGCTGGGAAGGGATAATGGTCATGGTGGTGGTGACATATAAAAATCAGAAAAAGGTACTTAGTCAGACACGAGAGCAGCTGAGATCTCTGAAATTTTATAATTGAAGGCTCAAAGGAAGAGGGGAAAAGAAATGACCCTGCTTATGTTGCACAGATTTCTGTAATGTATTCAGTGATCCCCCTTCCCCATCTACAGGAAATATTCCCAGATCCTCAGCAGATACCTGGACCCACAAATAGCACCAAACCCATAAAGCAGAGAGCTTCCATCCTTTTTTACTTTAGGAAACATTTCCGGATTGCTGTCATGATTGTTGTTGCACTTTGGGAAGCTCTTAAGTAAAATAAGAACTATGCTCATACAAACCGTGTGATGCTCAGGCAGTTGTTTTGGTAGCTGAGGAGACTGCCGTGTCTGGTAGGTTGCTGGCACATGCAGTGTGGACGCGCCGGACAAAGATGACCACGCCCTGGGTCGAGCAGAGTCTGGTGGTTGAGGCTTCCTTGAGCTATCACAGACGGTAATTCACTTCTCCCTCTCCCCTTCTCCTTTCTTTTGTCTTTTCTTCTTTGAGAAAAGCCTCACACTATAGCCCAAGCCAGTCTAGAACTCAAAATCCTTCTGCTTCAGCCTCCTGCATGCGGACACTGCAGGGGTATGCTATGATGGGTATGCTACGATGGGTACACTATGATGGGTACACTGTGATGGGTACGCTGTGATGGGTACACTATGATGGGTACGCTGTGATGGGTACGCTGTGATGGGTACACTATGATGGGTACGCTGTGATGGGTACACTATGATGGGTACACTGTGATGGGTACGCTATGATGGGTACACTATGATGGGTACACTATGATGGGTACGCTATGATGGGTACACTATGATGGGTACACTGTGATGGGTACACTATGATGGGTACACTATGATGGGTACACTGTGATGGGTACACTATGATGGGTACACTATGATGGGTATGCTATGATGGGTACACTATGATGGGTACGCTGTGATGATGGGTACACTATGATGGGTACGCTGTGATGGGTACGCTGTGATGGGTACGCTGTGATGGGTACGCTGTGATGGGTACACTGTGATGATGGGTACACTATGATGGGTACACTATGATGGGTATGCTATGATGGGTACACTATGATGGGTACGCTGTGATGATGGGTACACTATGATGGGTACGCTGTGATGGGTACGCTGTGATGGGTACGCTGTGATGGGTATGCTCTGATGGGTACACTATGATGGGTACGCTGTGATGGGTACACTATGATGGGTACGCTGTGATGGGTACGCTGTGATGGGTACGCTGTGATGGGTACGCTGTGATGGGTACGCTGTGATGGGTACGCTGTGATGGGTACACTATGATGGGTACACTGTGATGGGTACGCTGTGATGGGTACACTATGATGGGTACGCTGTGATGGGTACACTATGATGGGTACACTATGATGGGTACACTATGATGGGTACACTATGATGGGTACGCTGAAATGTGTACACTATGGTGGGTACGCTGTGGTGGGTGCGCTATGATGGGTATTATGACGTCCCACTCTTTTTTATTTTCTAATTTGTAGTAGTTCTTGTGGTTTCTAAATTTATGACTTATAAATTTTTTTTCTGGAATTTTGTATTTAATACTTTTGGGCCAGTTGACCACAGGTAACTGAAACCCTGGATAGCGTGACCATAAATTGTAGACTTGGCTATGTTGGGGCTAGCTTTAGACAGGCCGTGTTTGGGGCTCTGTGAGATATTAGGAATGTCTTTAAATGGCTGTGAGTCTAAAACCTGGAGAAAGAGCTAGAGACCTAACTGAAGCTCATCATGATGTAGAAATTCCAACAGGGTCAAAAGCATTCCCCCACCCTGTGTATTTCACGAGACTGGTAGATGTAGTAGCTTTCCATCCCTGTAACGAATTACCCGGCATATGCTACTTAGGAAGTCAACAGTTTCCTTTTGGATCTTGGTTCTGGGGTCGAAGCCAAGGTCAGGTAGTTGCACTCATTTAGGCCTCCAGAGAAGTGGGCACAACACGATAGGGATGTTTGTCGGATGGAGTAGTCATATCTCAAACCAGAAGACAGATGCTGTAGATGTCCTCCAGGACCTGAAGGACTTCCTGGGGCCCAGATGCTGAAAAATCCTCAGGCTGTTTTTTTTTTTTTTTTTTTTTTGGTTTTTCAGGCTATTTTTTTTTGAGCGGTATTTGAGACAGGGTTTCATGTATCCCGGACTTGCCTCAAATTTACTGTTTAGCCAAGGACCATTAAACTCTGACCTTCCTGTCCCAGGTGCTGAGATTCTGGGCATGTGGCTGACAGGGTCTTTTGCTACTAACACCCCAGGACCATGGTTCTGTAGTCAAGCCACAAACTCATATATAGATCTTTGGGAGAGGATTCTCAGATTCAAATCCTCACAGAGGGTTAATACGATTTCCTATTTCTCTTGGCAACTTTCTTTCCAAAACAATAAACTCTGCTTCAGGCACAGGTTATGTAATTAACACTCTACTCACTTGTGAAAATTAATGAGCTTATGATTTTTCTCTTGCAAAGACCTGCCTCACCTTCCTCTTTTTCGTAATTATGTTACTATTTCCCACAAAATAGTTTAATTTATTTCTGTCAGGACTGTGTGACATGGATCTGTGCCTGCAGTTTGTAGAGGTTAGTGGTTTTGATCTGTAGTTGCCATGGGAGATGGGCAGTCACTGCCTGACTACAGGAAGGGTCGTCGCTGCAAACTCGTAGGACTGGAACTTCTGCTATTTTTTTTTAACTTCTTTATTTCTCTTTTCAGTTTAATTGTGAATCTTTCATAGTTTACATAGTCCATCCAAAGAAATATCTACTTATATGCAGCATGCTGTCTGCAACCCCTCATCCACATCTGCACGGTTCTCACCCCTGCTCTAGCTGGCCACTGCCCCTAGTCTATTGGTGCACACCCTGCCTTATTTCCACATATCGGTTGTTACAAATCAAACACCACAAATCACGATGTGAGTGTGTTATTCACACTCATGTAAATATGCCTAAAAGGTCCATTCCAAGATAGTGGGGTTTCTGACTTCACTGTTCTATTTCAGTAGGCATCGCCAAACTCTGCTCCACGGGGCTCATCCCCGTTTCCATTCCTGCTGTCAATGTGAGCTAGTCCTCCCTGCGGTTTTACCTGCAGAGTTTACCTGCAAACTGATCATAGGAAAACTAGCATAGTGTGGGTGTTTTCATTTATATTTCTATTTGTTGGAGAAAAGCGGGGTGCTGGTTAGTTTTTGTCAGCTAGAATTACCAGGAAGGAGGGGCACTCTATTGAGGAATAGCCACAGTCATATCGGCCTGTAAGCCAGCTTGTAAGGCGCTTCCTTGATTGATGATTGGTGTGGGAGGACCCAGTCCACTATGGGCAATGCCACCCCTAAGCAGGTAGTCCTGGGTTGTATAAAAAAACAAAACAACTCAGGAGGCAGAGGCAGGCGGATCTCTGTGAGTTCGAGGCCAGCCTAGTCTACAAGAGCTAGTTCCAGGACAGGAACAAAAAAGCTATGGAGAAACCCTGTCTTGAAAATCAAAAAACAAACAAACAAACAACAAAAACAACAAAACAGCGGAGAAGGTCGTGGAGAGCAAGCCAGTAAGCGGCATTCCTCCATGGCTTCTCTGTCAATTCCTGCCTCCAGGTTCCTGCATTGAACTCCCTTCTTCAGGAACTAGAACCTGTAAGCCAAATAAATTCTTTCCTCTCCCAGTTTTTGAAAGTCATGGTGTTCATAACAGCGGTAGAGAAGAGAACGGGACACGGAGTCTACTTTGTATCTGTTCCCTTATGCATCTTTATGTCAACTACTTGGTAATAGCTAAACATTTGTTCCGTCCTCCCACCCCCAGACCCCATTCAGTGTCATAGTTATGGAAGGCTGGGCCTTCGTCCTGAGTGCAGACCTCTCAAGACCATGAGTGGGCTCACTGGAGGGTGGCGCCTCGCCCCACCCCTGAAAGAGGACACAGACAGAAGGCACCTTCTGAGAACCAGGAAGAAGCCCTCACATGACATTTAATCAGAACATCCCAGCTTCTAAAGCGGTAGAAATAAAGTCAGATTTTGCTGTGTCTAATCGTTCTGTTCTGTGGCCCTTTGTTACGGATTCGTGAATACACTGAGACAAAAACCTTCAACTTTTATTGACTTGCTATGCTTTCAAAAAGTTGTTATATACATACATACATATATATATATATATAATGTTTGTCTAACAAAAAGAACTAACAAAAGGTCTTTTCTTAAATGAAAGAAAAACAAAGTAGAAAAAAGTATATATCCTGTATTATCATTGATTTTAAAATAGCGTGTGAATGTTTTCAATTGAGTCAATCAAAAATGCCCATCTTTAATACTTTGTGACCTACAAAGGTGACAACATCGCATTTAAATCAAGATAACAGCAGTCTTGAATTCATATTCGATTCTTAATATGAACTTGCAATGTATTTTATGTGGTGAAAGCCCTTATTTTCTAGTCTACCCAAAAGAAGGAGCCTTGTGTAGTCCAGTACATGCTTGGTGCCTAAGAACTAAGGCCCTGTGGTATGAATCTCAGCTTAGAGCAGGAGGCCAGTGTCCTACTCAAGCAGACAACAGAAAGTAAAGGGTGAGCCCCTCCCTCACCCTTTTGTTCCACGTAGGATTTTCAGTTACTTGGTGTTGGTGGTTTGAATAAAAATGGCCCCCATAGGCTCACAGGCAGTGGCACTATTAGGAGGGGTGGCCTTGTAGATGTGGCTTTGCTGGAGGAAGTGTGCCACTTGGGGAGGGGATGGGCAGGGTGGACTTTGAGGTTTCAGAAGCTCCACTTAGGCCCAGTGGATCACTCTCTCTTCCTGCTGCCTGCAGATCCCGGTGTAGAACTCTTGGCTGTTTCTCCAGCACCATGTCTACCTGCATGACGCCATGCTTCCCAACATGATGATAATGGACTAAACCTCTGAACTATTAACCAGACTCAATTACATGGTTTCCTTTATAAGAGTTTTTGTGGTCATGGCATCTCTTCACAGCAATAAAACCCTACCTAAGACACTTAGGATGAAGCCTAACCACACTAAGTAATCACGTGAGACCACAGACTCAGAAGCTAGTATCTCATAGCTGCACCCAGAAGTCATGTTGAACCTGGGCATCTTTTGTCCTGCTCACATTGATCCAGTCTCACCCTCACCGACCAGACTGCTGCTGCTGTGGCTAACGCGGCTGGCAAAGTGCAGCGACTGAGCCCTGGGATCCTGGGGTCAAACGGATGTGGACTTTTACAGTTGTATCTTCCCCAGTCTGAGCTCAGACGTCTTAGCTGAGAAGTGAGAATCACAAAAGGTTTTTTGTTTTTTAAATTAAAGCCCAGTGGTAAATATTTTTGGTGTTCTTGTTTTGTTTTATTTAAAGCTCAGTGGTGGTGGTGCACACCTTTAATCCCAGCACTCAAGAGGCAGAGGCAGGTGGATCTCTGAGTATGAGGCCATCCAGGTCTACAGAACGAGTTCCAGGACAGCCATGGCTACAGAGAGAAACGCGGTTGTAAAAATTAGAAAAAAAATGTAGGGTCATTGCAGATCCTAACTTCAACGTGTAGACTGTTACCAATTGTTAAATATCTACCCTTGGTGACCACAGCATCACAGTGTAGCTCAGGGAAAGGGACCACAGCATCTTGAAGGATCAGAGACTCACCCTTTCCCATAAGGGCTTTTGGAGTGAGCGCTAAAATGGGGCCTTCAAATCATAGCCATGCCCATTCTCCCCGTTCATTGGCTCTGAAGACCTTAGCATCTTTTAAAAATGCTCTATGTCGATTGCAGGCCACAAAGCAGGGAGGAGCTCTAGTCAGTCACCATAAGGAAAGGCTCAGTGAATGGTCTCCTGCCACCCAGCTCTAGAGCTGGTCTCAGGTGAGACTGGGATGAGAAGGTGGGTGAACTGGGATTAGCAATTTCTAGAAGAAAAGAGTTGGCTACAGGCCAAAGGGAGGTTTCTTCTAGCTGAGATATGGTAGATGGCATCATGAAGGAGCTTCCTCCTGTCCCCTGGATCCTGTCATTTTCTTAGCCAAAAGTAAATACCAGAATGTTCCATGGTTAAAACCCATTCCTGAGAATCTCATGTTCATATTTCTGTGTACTTGGTTACATGTGTGTCTGCAGCACCCCAAGAAATGCTGGTGGTGAAGTTGGGATCACTCCCTTTACAGAGATGAGTGTTTTTTAGGCTCAGAACAAAAAGCTACTTAATTTAGGGAAAGAAAAAGATACTTTCCTCTAGCATGATCCCTCTGATGACACAGTGTCGGGTGCATACTTCCTCTATGATGAGAGAGATATGATCTCCTGAGCCTCAAACCCCATGCGCTTCTGACTAGAACTGGAACCCGGACTTCACGACCCACGGCGATTCCTTTTGGAAGCAAGCTGTCAAGTCCCTTCACTGTCGCAGTGGGTGACATCCTGTGTCAGTCCCTAACATCTCCCACATGAAGTCTCTTCCAGAGCAGGCCTGATCCTTCCTGATTCACATCACAGATCTACTGGGTTTGGTCCCTGGTAGATTTCCACCACATTGATTATGCATGTCCTTTCCCCCAGTTTTCAGGATGAGCCTTCTCCAAACTGAAATAATTTCTGCTTAAATGAACCATGCATGGTTTTCTGGGTTTGTATTTAGGGGCAAGGATCCCAGAGCAGGTAGCAAGTCATATGATCACAGTTTACAAGGGGTCTCAGGCCAGTGAAGAATGAATGATTCTTCGTAAGATGTGACCTGAATATAAATTCATTAATTTGCTAGAAGTTGCTATGCTCTGATGTTTCTGAGCCTGAGGGCAGAGCCAAGGTCCTGACTGTATCGTATTGGCACAGCAGAAAAGCCGTTGAGCTGCTGGAGGCCACGCACACTGAGCCAGAACAGAGGTTAGGCTGTCACCATAAAAGCGGTGAAGAGGACCAGAAGCCTTTGCCCTAAGCCAGCGACTGCTCTGTGAAAAAGCACAGGGTTGGCTGCCCACCAAGGTACAAGGTTCCCAAATAGAGCCCATGGCCTAGAGGGAGAGGAGAGCCAGCTAAAAATAGCTGTGACGTCTCCACATTCATTTCCTTGTTTCTTTTCATTTTTTATTCTTCAGCAAGTTCACCTAAAATAGTCTGGAAACAGCTCCCCTACCCCCTTGTAAGTAGAAAAAAAATAGAGAGGTCAAGATGTATAGTTAAGAATCTAAGAAGTCAAGTTTCTGACAAAACATACCAAAGAGTCCCTTGAGGGTGACATCCATGTCCACCCTCAGATGAAGTGTGCCTCCCCAAAGAACAGACCCAAAGCCTGTGGGTCTTCATGGACCAGCATAGGCTTCCCTGGGCAATGGATGGGTGGATGGCCTCCAGTTTCTGCGAAGTTTCTGGATACTGAGATCTGGGGAAGCTGCCTTAGGGAGTAATGTCCCAGGTCAGCATCAGGATGTCCTATTATGCTAACAGAAAGAAGCCACCATGAAGGATTCACCTAGAGACGGAGTCGGGAGAGGGACAAGGTTTCGGAGTCAGCAGCGTCTCCGTCCTTGCAGAAAGGAAAAGACAAACCCTCCTCCCCACTTGCCTCTATCTCTGACATCCTGAAGGACCCACATCTTTAGGGCAGCTTGACTCAGAGCTCCTCAGTGCTCCTCCCTGAGACAGGGCCACTGCTGGAACTTGAAGGACAAACCCAGAGCTGCGGTTCACAGCAGAAGGAAAAGGAGCCAGTTGTTCCTTCACAACCAGATCATCATAGCAACAACTTGAGTCCGGGACACGGATCCACCTGCCCATGGACACAGTGATAATTCCATAAGCACCGATGGTTTCTTTATTTTGTAAAGTGGTGCTGTCGGCATGGTTTGATTTCAGCAGCAGCTGCAGTGGGGGTGGTGGCGCACATTGTGCAGCATGGTCAGCTCTGTTCTGCAGTGACGAATACTGAGGCTCCCAAGGGCTTGTTGCTGAAAGGCCCACAGGGGACAGCTTTTAGAGAAGTCAGTCTAGGGTCTCAACTCCTGGCTCAGTGTTCTGTCACTACTGTTTGGAATTCTTCAGGTGGGACCATACTGCAGCGGGAATGTCCCCTGGAGGTGAAAACAGGTCATGGGACGGAGGGTGGCTATGGCTTGAATGCTAAGACCGCTTTTTTGTTATAATGTCTTTTCCATGATAAATAACAACAACAAAACAAACAAACAAAAACCACTAAAGCAACTTAAAGGGATGAGTTTATTGTCTCTCAGCTTCAGAGGCTCAAATCCTTATATCCATAGTCTCACTAACTCTGGGCCATGGTGAGCCAGGGCATCATGGAACTAGAATACGTGGTAGCTGCTACTCACCTCACGGAAGACAGGAAGCAGAGAAAGGAATCGGGGACTAGATTAGAACCTTCAAAGCACATTCCCAGTGACCTACTTCCTCCAGCTAAGAGCTGTCTCCTCAGAAGTTTCTAGAACCTGCCAAAAAAAAAAAAGCACCAGCAGCTGAGGACCAAGCATTTGGCACATATGCCTGTGGGAGACATTTCATATTTAGCCTGTAACAGCCCATTGCTAAGTGCTGATTTTACCAGTGTACAAACTTGGGCCAAAACTTCACCCCTCTGATGGAGTCTTCATCAGACCTTCCTCACACTGCGGTCATATACCCAATCGTATAAGATACAGTCTCTGACATAGAGAAAAATATGCTATAATTCTTGCTATTTTATCAACTATTGTTTTCATAATGTTTTCTACTATTATTTTTAATTTTTTTTTTGAGACAGAGTTTCTCTGTAACCTTTGGAGCCTGTCCTAGAACTTGCTCTGTAGACCAGTCTGGTATCAAACTCACAGAGGTCCACCTGTCTCTGCCTCCCGAGTGCCCGGCGATTTAATTTAATTTAAGAATGTGTTATTATTGTGTGTGTGCATGACGATGTGTGTATGCATGTGTGTCTATGGCATACATGTAGAGGTCAAAGGACATCTTTGTCGCGTCAGTTCTCTCCATCTACCTTTATTTGGGTTTCGGGGACTGGACTAAGGTCCCCGTATGTATGCATCAAGCACCCTTGTCCCCTGAGCTATCTCACTAGCTTATATTACTATTATTCTTCCTAACAGTGAAGTATCAACTTAGAAAACACAAAAAGTTGATTTTACAATGATGCACAAATAAATTAAACTTCAAAATTGGTATTTAAAGGTGGAAGAGGGATATGCCTATTCCAAGGTGTCGTGCGACTATTGTAGTTTCATGGAATTTATCTGCAGCCTGATAAAAAATTTTTCCTTCCCTTAAACAGCTGGGTAAGTCAAAAAGGCCTCATGGGCTTGATATCTGCGCCAGGTTCTTTGTATTCAAAGGTGAATGATGAATTTGAGCTAGGTCTGACTCAGACACCTTCACCATCTGCATACCTGTCACCTGCCACTCGTTCACTCCAGTCCTGACTCACCCTGCGAATGATGTTTGAGCCCCTGCTACCTGCTATGTAGTTGGGCATGTGGCAGGCTTCTCCCTGGTAGACCAGATGGTTGGTGTTTCCCTGCTCCCCTTCACTGGTGTTGGAAATGTAGCTGGTGTCTGCCCCGTGTGTTTTCTCATTCACCTGTGTCTCTGCCCAGTGGCCCTTCTGGTGGCAGAATCTCCAGGGATCTGTTAGTGTGGCATCCCCCTGAGGATTAGAGGCAGCCGCCAACACAACGCCTCTTTCCCTAACTGCTGCCAGCACCACGTGGATCTCGTCCAGTCCTAGAGGACAGTCCTTCCGTCCACATCTGCAGCCCACAAGGCTCTACTGCGGCTCCCCAGCTTTCTCATCACACCCCCTACCTCACTCTTTCTGTCTTTAACACCCTTCCCGCACCTTATAGGACTCCTCAACTTCCTCTGTCCTCCACCTTATTCTCCTCCCTGGATATTTGTTCCCAGCTTGAGCCTCCTCTGACCTTGGCTGTCCTGCAGTTTTGACCCAGCTCCTGTCCCTAGAGCACCTATTTCTCTTCATCCGCAGAGTTCGTTCCCTAGGTGTGGCCTTGTCCTCCATCTATCTTCCCTACCCTGACATATAGACAGACCCCGCAGGCATTGCCTTCCCACCAGGTCTTTACATTTTAAAAATGCATTTACTTATTTGCGTGTGCACGCTTGTGTGTGGGCGTGAGCATGTGGGGGTCAGGGACAGCTAGAGGGAGTCCATTCCTCTCCTTCCATTATGTGGGTTCAGGGGATAAAACCTAGCTTGTCAGTCGTTTCTGCAAGTGACAGCCACCCTTTGAGCCATCTTGCTGGCCCCGCTAGGCTTCTAGTCTTTCACCTATTGTCTTTCCATCTGCTGTAGGCCCTGTGACAGCTGATCTCACTGGGGGCACCGCCTTCTCTCTGGGTCCAGGATCATTCCTGATTTTCATGAACATATTTTCTCCTTATATAAAAGTTTACTTTCCAATACTCTTTATAAAGTGTCAATTTATAACTATTAGGGAAGTAATGGTAGAGAGGGTAGGCGGATATGCCAAGAACTGAGAACACGTAGGACTAGAAAGAATTGTCCTCACTGATAAAAAACATGAGACCGAGACTCCAGTTTCATAACCCAGAACCCACATTAAAGTCAGGTGTCTCTAATCCCCACGGCTGGGGAGCCAGAGACAGGTGGATCCTGGCAGCTCATTGGCTCTCCCATTTAGCCAAATGGATGATCCTCTACCTTAGTGAGAGACCTGCCTTCAAAAAGCAAGGTGGAAAGCAACTGAGGAAGAGGCTGACATCCATGTCTGACCTCTGCAGAGACGCACATGCTTCTGCCTGCACACATGAACATAGCTGCTCAAACATGGACCCACAACTCTGTATCAGTTATGTTTCCTGTTGCTGTGATCTAACACTGCAGCAGAAGCAATGTAGGAGAAAGGGTTTAATTTGGCTCATGGTTCTAAGGCATGGTCCATCGTGGAGGGGACATGCAGGGAGCAGAGAAGACCCCGAGGGAGTGAAGTCCTGAATGAACACGTACTGTTGATATGGGCACAGCCACGACAAGGACCAAGGCCTCAGACCCATGGGAAAATGGGAAAGCCTTTCCTGCTGTGGGTCTGGCTCAAAATTCACAAAAACTTCTCCTCTTTTTTGTGGTCTGAGTGCTTATGGACCAGAGTGTACAAAAACCATCAATTGCAACTTCCGCCTCTCAGAGGTTTACAGCCTGAGACTGCTCACCCATAGAAACGTCCTACCTACCGAGACTAGCTAACCCCACCCTCCCTCTGTGCTGCACATGATAAACACGCCAAGTTCTGGATGACAGTGGTATCAGGTGGGGACTCATCAGTGCCCATAGCCCGCCTGACCTCAGCTTTTCTGTATCCATGTGTTCACTGTTTCTGTAGTGTTTGTCATTTCTTCATTTCCTCACAGCCCCCAGCCAGGGTCCCAGACTCAAACTATGGGGTCACAGCAGAAAATCATCGTGGCAGGGGCGTGGGTCAGCTGATCACATCGCATGCACAGACAGCAAGCAGAGTGGTAAGTGCTTAGTGTGGTTACCGTTCATTTCTGTCTAGTTCAGACTCTAACCCATGGGCTGGTACCACTCACAGTGAAGGTGGATCTTTCTGCCCCAACTAACTTAACCTAGAGGATTGTCTCCTCCATCATTCTAGAACCTAGCGGATTAACTATCGGTACTAATTATCATATTCACACGCAGGTGTCCATGCGTGTGTGCGCACAAATACACGGAGAATAACTGAGAAGGTGTGATGAGGGTATCAACTTGGGAAAGAGTGAATCAGCATGCTCAGTTGAGTGCCAGCCAAACCTGCCTGACTTAAGTGCAGGGCTGTCCTTTCTGCCACCCTCCAGATCACTGGCATGAGCTACTTAGTTTTGGGGTGACTGGTCAGAGCAATCTTTTATTGGACATATTTCAGGCTCTTGAGAGAAACTGTAAACAGTACCCAGGTGTCCCCTCTACCTGTGGAGACTGTCTCTCCTAAGACTGGGTTTTCTCTCCAAAAGTAGCTAGCGCACATTTTCCACAGAAACAGCAAGAGTCGCATAGGTTTTAGCTCAGCACAGAAGATACCGCCACATGCATACAGTACCTGCCACGAGTCCAATGCCAAGCTCAGTCTGCGAATGCTGCCTGTGGGCCCTAACAGCCACCAAGGTAGCTTGGCCAGATAAGGAGAACTGGACTCTGGGCCGCATTAAAGAAGCATTTGTCCATGTGTCTCATCTGAGTGTGAGCCTCTTGCCTCAGACACGTGAGGAAGGCTTGTGTAAGAAGTTCCTGTCTGGACTTCATGTATAGCCTGATCAGTTAGAACCTGGGAGAAGATGCCACAGGACAATCACAGAATGCAGTTCCCCAGGAGGCATGGTTGTTGGTTTTGTTTTTGTTGTTTTGAAAGAGCCTTGCCTGGTGGAGCCTTGTTTTCCTTGTCTGTAAAGTGTATCGATAAGAACACTTAGCTTATAGGGTGGCTGAGAGGAGCAACAGATTGTAAGGCAGTAAAGGAGTCAGAAAGACATTCTGGCTCATCGGAGGGTCTCAATAGATGCTGAGCTATTAGGGCTTGAATATGAGATATCCCACAGGATCGTGCCTTGAGCACTTGGTTTCAGAAGTGATGGCACGGGCTTCAGAAGCTGTGGAGACACAGGCCACTAGGGGAAGGCCTTAAGTTATAGTCCAGCCCCTTTTCTGGTCCCATAGCTGCTTTTTGGTTGGAG
The DNA here is from genome assembly GCF_018167655.1 of Microtus oregoni. NCBI lineage: Eukaryota > Metazoa > Chordata > Mammalia > Rodentia > Cricetidae > Microtus > Microtus oregoni. Next base: position 25,073,636 of record NW_024543088.1, read on the forward strand.
CCACATGAGAAGCCACCATAGGTTCCTGTCTCCACAAACTCCCTCCAGCCTCCACACCTTCCCTGCCATAGGTTCTGCCTCCACACACAAATCCCCCCAGCTTCCACGCCTTCCCTGCCATAGGTTCTGCCTCCACAGACACAAATCCACTCCAGCCTTCATGCCTTCCCCACCTTGATCTGTACCCTCTGAAATTGTGAAGCTCTTCTCCTTTAAGTCCCTCTGTCGAGTGTTTTGCCAGCAATGGGGAAAGTAGCTAATACGGGATGTAGAAGAGAGAGGGACTCAGCTGCTAAAATTCTTGCTCTGTGTGCATGAGCACCCAGGTCCTCAGAACCAGGGTCGTGTAAAAATGCTGGGCGTGGTGGTATCCACGCATAATCACACTTCCAGGGAGGCAGAGAAAGAGACAACCAGTCTAGACTCACTGGTGAGCCCCTGGTCAATAGCGATGCTGCCTCAAAGGACTGAAAATGACACCTGAGATGGTCTTCTTGCTTACACACACAGATGCAGGCACAGGCGCAGACACACGCTGAAGGAGCTACACAGTATCACTGGCCACCCAGAGAGTCAAAGGAGATATGATGAGGAGTGCCTGGGGAAACTGTCGAGAACAGAGACGAAAAGGCAGGTCTGGGCATAGGGTGGGGAAAGGACTCCGCATGTGAGCCGACACCCGCATCTGTGTTGTGTTCTGGGCAGTGTTTGTCAGTCTGTTGCCCCCATTTCCCTGGACTCAGATGAAGAATTAGTTGGGGCACTTCCAAAGCCCCTGATCCCTTTGAGAGGTCTCATGTTTGTGTGACTCATGATGACAACCTCTTTGCATTTCCCAAGACAAGGTGTCAAGAGGATCTGGACAGAGGAGAACACTGGTCTGACGGTCAAGGAAGACTTCCAGAATTCTCTGCTTTGCTGGCGAATCGCACTGTGAGGTCAGGTGTGAACACAGAGAAGGGGGCCCTCACTAAACAGAGTGAGCCCCTGCCACACTCAGAGTCGCCTCTCCAAGCCAGGTTCAACTTAATTCAGTAGAGAAGCAACCCTACTTCCCAGTGTTCTCATGAAGCCTCGCACTCCAGATACACATAGTGAAAATTACAGAGGACCCGTATTCCCCGAGCCTTTTGCTCTCTGTCTTCCAGTGTGTTTGACTCTGGGGTTCGCGCTCTAAAGAGACTGACCTCGTAAGAGTCAGCCACTTCCTAGAGCCAGCGAAGGACTTAGGGAGGATTGTGCTTTGCAAACTGAACCCCCCCCCCCCCAATGCAGATCCCACACACTTAGCTTCCTGCTTTAGAAGGGTTCAGGCTCTGGTCACTATCCATCTGCCCTGCACAGCTGAGAGCAGACTCTCTGCACTTATTCACACTGACCAGCTTCCGTCTCCTCCCTTCCCTTGTCCCTTACCATAGAGACTGCAGTACATGCTGGTTTCCCTTGTTCCTCCTGAAGGACCCGCTGCTGTCTCACTTGCCCACACCCACGCCCTGACACAACTTGAGAACTATGAGCAACCAACTCCCTTATTAATGATGGTTATCTTCCGATCTGTTTGCCTTACTATGCATCATATTTTAAAGCAATATCTTGTTTGTTCAGTCTGTGCCAGGTGGGGGAACAACTGACTTAGATAGATTATCTCATTTAATCTTCACAACCAACCTCCCTATGATGAAGAGTCAATCCCTCTTTTAGAGATGAAGAAACTTATGCCTAGAGAACTGAGGTCACCTGGAAGTGACCTGTCCAAACACACGAGTTCTTCACCGCTGTGCTCTATAACCAAATGGCCTGTGAGGTGCCGAACTATAACACAGAAGCAGCCAAGGAAAGTAGATATCCCTAGGAGGCTGGCAGCCCCGGAGGATGGCTTTGGCTGCCTCTCCTCCACTGGGCTCTTGACTGTGTCTGTTCTTGGACCATACTGAAGGATCCTGGGTACATCCTTCCCCTGCTCTTCTCAGGGAAGACGAAGAATTACAAACACACCACATCTATGTAGCCGTGAACTCTCAGCACCTAGCAGAGTGTATTTTACACAGGACCAAAAGGCCATTTGGGAAATACTAGCGGATAGAGAGATGTGAGGGGGGGCTCAGAGAGAGGTGCTGTCACCACGCTTGTCAAGGCCATCTTTAGGGCTAGAGCTGTGGGAGGAGATGGCCTGGCGGCAGAAGGAGTGCTAATCTACAGCATGTTGGCTTGGCATTACCTTTCTTGAGAAATGCAATTCAGAATCTACTTCCTCCCAGGGGACTGCCAAATGGTGTCCCAAAGCAGGACATCTTTACCTGCATGGGAGAGGAATGGGAAAGCAAGAGAGTAGAAACAGCACCAGTAACCCCCAAGCGGTGCTATTGGGGAGGGGGTAGGAGGAAACAAAACAGGGCAGGAGCTGCCGTCCTCTGATGTCCTCACGCCACCGTGAAGGACTAAGGAGGCAGCCGAAAACCGTTCCAGTTCATTTATAAGCCGCTGGCTATTTTTAGCTCATTGATCCCGGGGGGCCTTGGCGGGCTCGCACTCTGAGGAGAGCTGGGGAAGCTGCAGAATTCTCACAGAGCAGGTACTCCTCACACGCCGTCCACCTCCCAAGGCCTCAGAGAAGCGGTCAAGCCAAGGGGTGGGGGGACTGGAATGAGAACGGGAACCAGTCATGACCCAGGGAAGGCCCAGGGCTCGTGGCCAAGCTGGGTCAGAGTGAACAGCCTTTGAATGAAAGTCAGAAAGTGACAATCCACTGCACAGGAGGGCCAGGTGGTGGCCTGGTGTGTGCCCTGCTCAGCCAAAGGGACATTTGGAGGTGAACCTCCGCCACCTGGGCAACCAAGCTAGGACTGTGGAGAAGCCCGCTGGTCATCCTTCCTTTTCCTGTGTCCCACCGCCTGTTCATTTCCTACAATCAACCACTCCCAAAAGCACTGAGGGAAAGGATGGAGGAGTGCAGACTGGATGCTCTGTCTTCCCCATCTCTAGCTAACAGAAAGGGCAGGAGAGAAACAACTGCCTAAAACACAGATTGCCTGTGGACTTTGAATTGTTGATGATTCGATTATCCATCTCCTGTCTGTTCCAGTACATGGATATTTAAAGAACAAACAAACAAACAAAAAACCCAGCCCCTTCCACCTAGAACTGCTACCGTCTGGAGGTAAGGGAAGCAGGTCACACTTAGGTAAGGTCTGGCTTCCCGTCAAGGATATTTTAAAACTTGTCTTTGTTCCAAAGGTTCCTATTCAAAGCTGAATTGTGGTAGTAACTTAGAACTAGTGAATTTACATTGCCAGGGAGGCGTGAATAAATGAATTTTTGTGAATTAAACCACACTTTGTTCTGAACAGCTCTCATAGAGCCCTGGGCAGGTCTTCCCACCTGGATGACATGGCGGACCCAGTGCGGTTGTCTGAGGCTTTCTTGAAACTCGTGGTACTTTGAAGCCTTGACTCTGCCCCATTCAGTCATCCGGATCATGTGCCTTCCCAGCCTCGGCTGCTGTACTTCCAGTCTCTCCAGCCTGGTTGCCACAGAGGGACCGCCTGTGTCCTTTTTACCTAATACCTTAGTTCTTGCCATGAACTCATTGGTGGTGGGCGGATACCTGTGCGTGTGCTCTGATGACTCCCAAGCCTCTGTCTCAGGTTGGGGCGCTCCTTGAGATGCTACTGCCTTCTAGGTATTCCCACCTCTGTGCTTGATGGGCACCTCAAACTTTAGCCAGAGTGAAGATGAGATGTTGGTATGACCTCAGGACACAGGGCTCCACCTGGGTGCACGTGGTCTCACTGACCCAGACACGGCCCTGTTTCTCTCCTTCATCGCTCACGTCTAGTTCGGACATGTCTTGCTGGTTCTAATCCAATATATACTGAGGATGCGGTCACTCTCTGCATCTCTGCTGCACTGACTTCACACTGCTACGTCACCTAGGGATGAGCCCAGAAGGCTTCTGCTCATCCCCGCTTCTGCTTTTGCCTCATTGGTCCATTCTCTGCAGAGCGCATGGGTCCTTTTAAGCTGCAGGCCAGGCTCCATTGTTCTTCTCCTTCAAACCTGCACTGAGAACATAGTCCAGGTTCCTCACAAAGACCTTAAAGACACTAAATCAAGGGCTGACACACTCCAGCCCGTGGGTTAGATATACCTCCCTCCTATGCCTGTTTTGGCAGTACACTTGTGTTAGAATGTCTCCAGTCATCGATGCACTGTGTATGACTGGTTTGACACCATAGGATGGTTTTAAGCAGTTACAACAAAAACCATATGACCTGCAAAGTCTGAGCTGTTTCTATCTGGCCCTTTAGAGAAAGTGTTTGCCACCCTCTGCTCTAAACCTTCTGGTTCCTGCTTGCTGCCCCTCTATCTCCCTAGTTATGATTCGCTGTACCCTCTACCTCTCTAGCTATGATCCATTGTCCCCTCTCCCTAGCTGTGACCCACTGTCTCCTCTTCCTAGCTGTGACCTGCTGTCCCCTCTCCCTAGCTATGACCCGCTGTCCCCTCTGTCTCCTTAGCTGTGACCTGCTGTCCCCTCTCCCTAGCTGTAACCTGCTGTCCCCTCTGTCTCCCTAGCTGTGACCCACTGTCTCCTCTTCCTAGCTGTGACCTGCTGTCCCCTCTCCCTAGCTGTTACCCACTGTCCCCTCTGTCTCCCTAGCTGTGACCTGCTGTCCCCTCTGTCTCCCTAGCTGTGACCTGCTGTCCCCTCTGTCTCCCTAGCTCTGATCCACTGTCCCCTCTCCCTAGCTGTTACCCACTGTCCCCTCTGTCTCCCTAGCTGTGACCTGCTGTCCCCCGTCTCATATATGCTGCCGCTTCCTTGGAACAAGCTTGGCCATGCATTTGCAATCTGCACTATTGTTTTGTCTCTGTTCCATCTACATGTGGCTGCGTCCTCATCTCTCAGGTCCCACCTAGTAAGAGCCTTAAGAGTAATAAGGCTATGATTCTCGCCAAAGCTGGAACTATCCTTTACCAGAGTATCGTACTGTATCTCCATAGCACATGCTTGTCGCCAGTGGTAAACCCCTGTGAATCCTGTGCATATGCCTCTTACCTACTTATGTATACCTATGGATGGATGGCTGAAAGAATGAGGTAATTATCTATCTTTCCCACTAACTATAAACACCTTGAGAGCATAGGCTTACTCACATCTCTATACCCAAAGTCTAGTAAGGTATCTGATTCATAAAAGACAGGCAATAAAACCATTAGTGGTGAACCAACTGACCTTTTGCAAAGCAACTTGTCCCACATGCTATAACCAATCAAACTTTGTTGTTCTGGTTCAGATGCCCACGTACCAAATGATACACACGATATTGGATGAGCCTATCCGTGTCACTGCTGGTTAAAACCTTTTGGTTCTTTTATAGTGAATATTTACCATCCGTAGAGTGTTCTCTGATAGCTAAGCATATAGATTTTTTCCATTTTAATTCCTGCAGCAGCAATTAGAGGTCTTCTTATCTCATTTCATAAAAAAAGAAACTGGGGCACATGGTGGCAAAGTAACTTGCTTTGGGTCACGCATCTAAAACCTCGCTAGGCAGCATATTAACCTTTGGATACATGACTCCAACCCCATGTGGTTTCTGTTACAGGGGTCCTGCCTCAATGCTCTCCAATAACCAGCAAATTTTAGTGGATGGACGCTGGATTGCTGGTGATCCTCAGTGCATGGATGGACTCTGGATTGCTGGTGTTCCTCAGCACGAGGATGGACTCTAGATTGCTGGTGTTCCTCAGCACGCGGATGGACTCTGGATAGCTGTGCGGATGGACTCTGGATTGCTGGTGTTCCTCAGTGCACGGATGGACTCTGGATTGCTGGTGTTCCCCTATCTTCAGACTCTTCCTCAGAGTCCACCGAGCAGGCTGTGAGAACAGCCGACCCTCCCCACCCTGATTGCACAGCAGCTAATTGAGGAGTGTGCAAAGTGCCTGCTCTTTAGAGTGCTTTGACATTGGCATGTACTTTCACATCCTGGAAATGAACAGATGAGGGGCTCCCTGCAGGTGTCCAGGCAGAGAAACCAGAGAAACCAACCGTGCGAAGAGATAAGAATGAAAATCCAGTACAGATTGATCTCATCAACCTGCATCTGACTTCTGGGAGTCTAATAACAGGCAGTATATTCCCAATGTATTTAAGCCCAGTACAATCTGGAAAAGAAACGTTTCCTGGTGTAATACAATCCCCATTGAACAAAGAAGCGTAATTACATTGAAACTCAATTCAGGGTCCACATCATTCCCTCCAAGAAGATGGGTTCTAGATAGGCTACCTGTACTAGCTTAAGGGACTAAGGGCCTGGTCTCAGTCACACAGATAGCGCATAAGAGGTCATTTGGACTATTAGCCACCTCTGGTCCTGGCTAAGGGAGGCTGGGGAAGCCCCTGGCTATTAGAGTCATTTAAATTACTCCCATTCTTAGTTGTAAGACCTTGATGTGGCCCAACAGATAATGCAGATCATCAGACAGCCAATCATTTCCGATTCCCAGCTTTCTGGATGGAAGAACAGGTTTTGCATCTTTCCCATTGGAAAGACATCCTGTGTGCTTAAAGTTCCTGTTTTCACTGGAGATCTGTGGGTACAAGGACCTTCGTGCTAGGCTCTCAACAAACTGACAGCTGTGGTATTGAGGGGTTGGACAACACGCATGCCCGTTTTGTCCATCCTCAGCAGGGTAGGAGAGTTGGATGCGAAGAATGATGCCCCTCCCTCCAGATCCAGATAAATGACAGCTGGAGTGCAATATAGACAATGGGTCTATTTATCTGTGGACATAGGAAGGTCAGGAGACTGTGTACCCACTAATGATGCCGAAGTCTGGGCAGGACAGAAGCTCGGCAGCGGTAAAAGCACTGGCTGTATAGTGGAGCTGAGAGTCAGTGTTCCTCTCCGCTTTCACTTCTGTTTATGTCTGGGTTTCCTCCCATGAACATATTTTGTTCTTTCTTGGCGCGGGTAGGGTCTTACTTTGTGGCATAGGTCGGCATTGAACATGGGATGACCGTCTGCCTAAGCCTCCTGAGAACTGGGATTACAGGTGCGCGCCATATACCCTGCTTTTATTTTTAAAGGGTAATTTCTAAATCTTGTCCTGTCCGCTGAAAGGAAGTTGCTCCTAACAGTCTTTTTTCCTCTTTACCCACCACCATTGTCGCAATTCTAGAGCTGGGCTATTCTGGTGGCTGCCAGAGTGTCTTTCTCAAAGTCCACTGGTACCCAGTGTGACCTGTGTACCTGCTCACACCAGCCCCAATGCAAGCAGCGCTGTCCTGCCCAAGCCTTGCTGTCTGACTAAGTAGTACTGTTCCATCCAAGCCTTGCTGTTCCGAATCCTGCCCGAGCAATACTGGGCCGTCCACGCGGTGCTGTCCTATCCGAGCAGTATTGTCCTATCCACGGGGTACTGTCCCGTCCATGCGGTGCTGTCCCATCCACGCGGTGCTGTCCCGTTCACGCGGTGCTATCCTGCCCAAGCAGCACTTTCCTGCTCCACAGACCAAACACTCTTCCCAGGCGAGGCAGGCAAGGAATCTGGATACAGGTGTGTAAGTGCGGAGCAGCTGGCGTGGCCGCGGATCTGCAGTGAGAGCATAGCCAGCCGGCTCTGAGGACCAGAAGGTCTGAATGAATAGTTTGAAGAGTCTCCTTTGGCCCTGAAATCAACTGAATCACTGTAACACCTGGTGGAAGCCGTACCTGACAGGACTAGAGAAGAGCTCTGGGCCCACTTAATGAGCCGGGTTTTCCTGGGTGGTTCAAATGCCTGGACCCTCCTCCTCCTGGGTCTCTTGAAGACGCCAATCTGCTAGCACACATAAGGCAGGAGCTCCTGACGGAAAGAGCCCCTTCCTTCCCGACCCCCTCCGTGCCAGCCAGCCTCCAGGAGGTCGGCTGACACTCCAGGAAAACACGGGGCAACATGTATCTTGCTTACACATGTTTCTTCCATTAGCCGAGAAAACGTAGGCTAGAAAAAGACAGTCTGCCTACTGTGTTAGGCACTTATCAAATCAGCGGCATGGCTACATCAGTCTGCGGCAGCCAGGCCCGTTTCGTGGGTGCAGATGGAGAGGAGACTGGGATAATGAAATACTATTAAGTAGCGAGCGCCTGGTGCAAAGTGCGAGGAGCCCAGCCCATGTCCGTAAAAGAATGTCGGAAATATTTCTCTGGGAAGAGCGGTGCCCGCACCGCAAATGCCGTAAGTGGTTAACGTCTAGTTATTTGGAGTGTCGGGTACTTCCTAGAGCCAGGGTGTAGGCCTTGTTCTAGAGGTAAGAACGTTGATGCTCTTAAAAGTTAGAAGCAGTACCAGGCACTCAAACAAAAACTGTGTTTTTGTGGTCTTAATATTACGTTCACTACATACTTTGTGTTCGTGTTTACATTTTTATAAATTAGCTGGGCATGGTAGCTCAACCCTCTAATCCCAGCATGTAGGAGGCAGGGGCAGGTAGATGGGTTTTAGTTTGAGGCCAGTCTGGTCTACATAACAAATTCCAGACCAACTAGGGCTACGCACAGTGAGACCCTGTCTCAAAAGAAAACAAACAGAAAAAAAAAATTTTTTAAAACAAAAAGCCATAATTTTAGTATGTTGACACAAACATCAACATAATTAATGTTGCTTATACTTTTTACTTACCCCTGTAAGAACATAAATTTCTACTCTGTTCAAAAAGCTTGCTACACAGGTCTAAGACACATGCATGAACACATATGTATACATGTTTTTTCACAACCAATACCAGCTGTTGAATATGTTGATCTTTTCCAGCTAAGATGGATATATACTGTGAAATTTTTAAAAACACAGATTCTTAGTGAAGACTGGGATACTGGCCCCTATCTAAATCATAAATGGTTCCTTAATAACAATTGTTTAGCCAATATTTGACTAACCATTAAGTCTGGCACACAGTGTGAAAATTCTCACCAAAGGCTGAGATTAGGTGCTCAATCGAGTGTGGTATCTGCCTACTCCTTATTTCTTGTTTTATGGCATCTAAAAGAGACCAGAATCCGGGAACCAGAAAAAAGAAGGAAAAAATCCAGCAGCCATGTTTTCCAAGTCATACTTAGTCATTCCAGGTTACAAAGGAGAGAATTCATCTTTTTAATGCGTACATTTGTATGGCTACCATCGAGATACAGAACATTCCATTGTTTTCTGCTCTGGTTTGAGACAGAGTCTCCCTCTGTAGCCCAGGCTGGCCTTGAACTAGTGGCAAACCTCTTGCCTTAGCTTTCCAGGTGCCAGGATCACAGGCATGAGCAGCCATGTTGGCTTCTTCACTCACTGGGTGAAGGGCAGTTGAAGGACATTGCTCCCAGTTTAAGGACACTGTGGCTTCTGTTTGTCAGTGCCAATGGTTGGACCTACGCCGTGTGCATGATAATGCTATATTCTACTACAGGGTCTTGTTTTTTTTTTTCTGGAAATTATACACAAATCATTATAACTTTTATTACAGGTTATATAAGTACACGTTTTTTTTATTACCTTGTACCTTGTTATAAGATTGCTGATCTCTGAAGTAGATGACTATTTAACTCTGGAATTCTGAAATAGTTTCCAGCGTAGTTTGTACAGCTCACGTTTCCACTGGATGTGTGAAGGTGAAGATGCTCAACATCCCTGCCCGCACTTGCCGGTCTTGCAGTATTAGCTAATAGACTCGCCGGCCGGGTCCATGGTTATTCAAACACTCTACTTTGTTTTTCTTCTACTCAGTGATGATGGGGTTTTCAGACACTTCTTATCCCCACAGTCTTTGTTGGTTGCTGATTTTTAAAGTTGTGGGTTTGTGGGGCTGGAGAAATGGTTCAGCACACTGGTGTCTCTTGCAGAGGACCTGAGTTTGGTTGCCATCACTTACCTGGCACAGCCGTCTGGTACCCTCTCTCGGCTCCTCAGAAATCAGGCATGCTCAAGGTACACTGTGTACCTGCAGACATCACGCTCATTACTCAGACACATAAAATACAAACGAATCATTTAAAAATGTGGGCTTGCTTCATTCTTGCTTTCTGGAGGGTTCTTTATATATTCCAAAGGGAAGGACTTTATCAGACACATATATTGCAAATATTTCCCTCATTCTGCACCTGTCTCTTAGAAAGGCTGTTGTTGCATGTTTGACTATTTGTGTAAGTACCATGACATGTCTGTGGGGGTGAGAGGATAATTTGCAGAAGCGAGTTTTCTTCTTCAGCCTTGGGGGTGGGGGTGGGGACATGGGGACTGAATGCAGGGCATCAGGCTTCCCTATAGGTAGTGTTTTACCTGCTGAGCCATATCACTAGCCCATATATTGCATGGGTTTTTTTTTTTGTTTTGTTTTGTTTTTTGTCAGTTGCTTTGCTTTTGAGACCATTTCACTATGTAGCCCTGGCTGGCCTGAAACTTTAAATGTAGAGCAGTCTGGTCTCGAACTCACAGAGACCCACCTGCCTCTATTGAAATTAAAGGCATGCACCACCATGCCAGACCTGTGAATGTCTTTGTTTTTAAGATTTATATTTTATCTATCTGTCTGTGTTGAGAGAGAAGGTGGTCCTAAGTATCTCTGGCTCTTCTGGAACTCAAATTCATAGCAGTCTGTCTGCCTCTGCCTCCCGAGTCCTGGTATTAAAAGTATGAACCACTGTGCCCAGATAGATTTACATTTTTAAAAGAATTATTTTTGTGTGTATGGATGGTTTTCCTGCATGTGTGTCTATGTATATGAGTGTGCCTGGTACCCACAGAGGCCAGAAAAGAGTGTCAGATCTCCTGGAATTGGAGTTAAAACCAGTTTTAAGCCATCATTTGAGTGCTGGGAACTGAACCCCGGGGTCCACTCAAGAGTTGATAGTGCTCTAACCACCAAGCAATCTCTCCAAGCTCTGTGCTTGTCTTTTAACTCTCCCAATAATATCTTTTGAAGAAGAGATAATTTAATTTTGAAAGGCCCAACATATAATTTTATGAACCATACTTTTGTATGCTATCTAAGAAATAAATAGTCCTCCAACCTAAGGCCAGGAAGATTTGCTCAGAGAAGTTTTATTGTTTTAGGTTTTAATTTAGATCTATTATTTGATTTTAGTTAATTCGGGGCATGGATCAAATTTCTCTTCCTCACACTTGGAAGTCTAATTGCCAAAAACCACCTCAGATGGCCTGTGAGCTGGTTTACTTTGCAGTTAAACACACTTATCTGATTTCCATGTATTTTTCCATGTGTCCCTTGTAGTTTATCCTCCCTCGCTCCCTCTCTTCCTTTCTTCTTTCCTTCTCTCTCTCTCTGTATCTCTCTCTCTCTTTCTTCTTTCTTTCTTTCTTTCTTTCTTTTTTTTTTTTGAGACTGGGTCTCAGTCTGTAGACTGTCACTAGCCCTGTGTCTGCTTTGAGTCTAGGCTGGCCTCAAAGTCAACCCCCTCATCTCATCTCCCCAGGAGGGCTGGTTTTACAGGTGAGTGCTACCACACTTGATTCCCTGGTAATATCCCCTTTCTCTAAGTGCTTCTCTTGGCCATTCTGATGTTCAGCATTTTAAGGATCCTCTATAATCTCAGGTTCTGTTTGCTATGATTTGAGCATTCCACAAGAGCCTGATTAAAACCTTGGTCTCCAGGGTGTCTCTATTGGGAGAAAGTGAGACTTTTGGGAGGAGGGGTCTAATTAGAACTCTTGGGTCTTTGGGAATGTAAGAGAGCTCACATATAAACCTTGAATTCCTGCAAGAGAGTAATTCTAGAAGGAATGTGTCTGACCCTGCACGCCTTTCTCCTGCTTCTTCTAAAGATGTGACTGTTTGTTCCCACAGACACGTCTATTGCTATATGCCAGCATCCACAGTAAAGCTGACCAACACGCTCGTCAGAATGACCATGCTGTAAGATATTACCACCTATGGAGGGGGAGTATATCCTCATAGTACATAGCTGTGTTGTGATGCAAAGAAACCTGTGTGTCACCTGCTCAAGCATAAAGCCAGAGTCACTTCCCTATGATGTCACAAGCCTAAGAGTATCAAGAAACAGTGCACAGACTGAGGGTGAAGAGAGCTCCTTGGGATGGCTGGACTGGTAATGGACATGGCAGAAATACCAAGTCCGGGGCTTTGCATACTTCCTTCTAATGGGAGGTACCCGAAAATACACACTGTGGAGAACATTCGTTTGGTAGCTTTAATCGGGTCTAGCATCCTGGGTCTGTTGTCCTCATATGTAACGTGAGAGACTTGGACAAGGTATTCTGAATGCTCCTTTCAGGATAGAGATAATGCAAAAATTTGGAAGCTCGCTGCCCAATATAGAAATAGAGATGATAGCTGCATAGGTGAGTTGATGGATGTTGGACCGAAGGACAGGATTGTTGAGCCTGCAGCAGCAAATACAATGTATTCTTCATCATGGGCAGCAGGGCTATTTCTTATAAGGTAAAACTGCGACAAAGGGTGCACTATACTATCTGAGGGGTAAAGAGTAGAAGGAAGGGAATCAGGTTACATTGGGTATTACCCTGTAACAAGATCTGAGCAAACTTCACACGGCATTCCCCTGCATCAGCGATGCTGTGTCCAGAACATTTAGCGACAGGAAGGAAAAGGTATTTTTATAAAGGACGTCTGTTTCAGGATGACTCACTCGACAGAGTAGAGATTTAATTAAAAGATTGACCACAGTTAACATTTTTTGTGTCACATAGAAGAGGATCAAGCAGATATGAAACATCCCTGGTTTGTAAATGTCAGTCCAATGAGAACAGTCTGGTAATGTCATAAAACTGGGTGTGTGGGGGACGTCAAAGTCTATTAGTAAGGTGATGGGCGGCCAAGATTGTAGTGAGTTGGGAGTCATGGCTCTAGCCAAAGACGGTGACCTCAAGACTCTCCTAATGGGAGGCAGGTTAATCCTGAGTAGACTATGGATCAGAAGAACAATGTTCCATAAAACCACGGAGGCTTCCAGACTAGGAAACCATGAGCTAGATACAAGTGATTTAATATCTAGCCATACTGCTGAATATTAAGGAAGACACACACAAGCCAAAGGACTTTTGCAGAAGGTAGAGATGAGATTATATAAGGCCAGATGTTTTTTTTTTTAAAGAACTTGATCTAGAAATCAAAGGCCTTGACACGGAACATGAGCAGATTAACATTCTGAAGAAAACCACAAATATTATCACTCCATTAAGACTAAGAATGAGAGCTCGAGCAATTTCGCGTAAGAATTAGCTCTTGGGCTCTCAGGCCCAACCGTCAAGGGACTTGAAGAGAGCGCATGTTTACAGGATAATTCTACGGAAGGGCTAGTAGGCATCTTAGTCACAGATGCCAAGGGCTAAACAGATTTCCTCTCCCATTCTACTACATCATAAAATGTAGTGACTTTAATGCCGAGTTCTCACGACGCTCAGGCTGCTGAAGCAGCTACAGTCCATTAAGACTAAAATTTACGTTAGGATGAAACAGCTTTTACAGATTTACTTTCCCTGTGCCAACATCAAAACAAAATGAATGGTCAGCTCCCGGGGAGGGGCCTCCTTGCAGCAATAGTGTTGGCTGTCTCTCGAGAGCAAGGAAACCGTAGGTGTGTTCTTCATTAGCTGGGTACCTCTACTCTTCACCTACCTAATTATTTAGATGACCGCAACAAGGGAATTGTTATCTATGGGACTTCTTACAGTCCCACCCAGAATCTAAAGCAGTGCCACACTTCAGGCGATTAGTAACAAAGGTAAAACTGGAACCACGCCGCTCTATGTGTCAAGCATGACATTCTTTGCCTTTTGTTTTCTTCCAGTGCTGGGGATCAAACCCACAGTGCGACACAAGGATAGCAAGTGTTCTGCCACTCTAGTGAGGCTCTATGGGAAGTCGGAGACAAGATGTAAACAGTTTGACCAAAGATACTCAAATTTACAACGAAGATAACCCAAGGCAATATGCTATTACAAGTTAGCTGTTCTTAGTATAATGTCAGTCACAGAACAGCTTGTCAAGAATGAAATGTTAAAACAGGTTATCCTTAAAGTGGTGTGTGTGTGTGTGTGTGTGTGAGAGAGAGAGAGAGAGAGAGAGAGAGAGAGAGAGAGAGCAAGTGTGTGTATATGTGTGTGCATGAAGTGCTGGTACCCTTGGAGGGATCCCCTGGAGTTGACTGTTCTCATTGGACTGACATGAGACATGGTTGCGAGCTGCCTGATACAGATGCTGGGAACCAAGTTCAGGTTCTCTGGAAGAGCAGTACAGTTTTCTTAACTGCTGAGTCATCTCTCCAGCCCCTAAAACAGGTTCCTTTATGAAAGTCCTGATGGTCTTGGGCTTCAGTAACAGGCAGATGGACAACACTTGGCCAGTAGGGGCAGGAGTGAACACAAAAAGAGGCAGAATTGAATTTCATCGCTTCCTGGCTCTGTTTGGTCAGAGCTAAACATGCCACTTCCCTGTGAGCCATCTCTAGAAAAACCACTTTTCTGAAAGTGACGTTTCTGGAAGCAGAGAATATTTTTGGGCATCTGTCCTCATCCTTGCAGTGGATGGACCACATACAACAAGCCCACGTCTTTTCTCTTGCGGCCTCGGCAGCTCTAAGCCACAGTGTGCACAGAGAAGAGCAGGAAAACGGAAAGGGACATGCTAGTGCCCGGGCTCAATTAAAGGCGACCCGAAGGTGAGTGGTGTAATATGGATGTTAGGAGCAGCAGAGAGAATGGCTTTTTGAAGGGCAGACCTTATACATGACACCGATCTTACTCAATCTACATGAATCTAGCAAACACAGAGAGCAAATTCCTTTTGTTCTCATTCCTGAGATGTCTAATAAGAATTCTGTTCTTTAGCAGAGTACCGCTTGTAACCAACACATACAGACAAAGGTGCCCAACTGTTGAAAACACTGAAATACTATTTACTTGTTGGAACTATCTGAGTGCCAGTTATCCCCACTCCCAACACATACACGTCTGCCCAAAATCTCCACTAGACTCCTTAGATCTCTGCTAAGTCCCTCACTACAAGGTGAATGCTGAGCTTGAAGGATGCTACTGACTGGTCATGGACTGACTGCAATGTTTTGCTTCTCCTGTCTGCTTTCGAGCAATGATCATTTAGTAGCAGGTGGCCAAGCCAGAGGACCACCAGGGGAAGATAGCACAGGAAGACGATGGAGCTAGACAATAAAGGGAGGTAGACCACGGTTACCTGGGATGAGTAACTATAGAGGGGCTCTGGGTGCTGAGCATCTGATCTCATCTGAAGACAGAGCACCCTGTTCTGGGTGATATAACATGACTGTCCCCACCTCTAGGGGTAGGAAGGGCACAGATGGCAGTTGAGGAACAATAGTGTCCCACAGGAGAGGAGTCCCAAGCAAATACACTCAAGGATTAAAAGAGAAAAAGAGAAAATTCACCTAAACTGAAAGTGTGTTTTCTGCCCAGGTCCTGAGTCCCTGTGTCTTCTACACCTCCACGTCAAGGGTGCTCTTGCCAAAGAAAGAGAGAATTTGCTTGGGACGAGGGACTTATAACAAAGTTGAGGGAAGAGTCCCAGATGAAGTCATATAACAATACAGAAAGAACATTTAGGTCCTTAGAAGAGTAAATGCCTCCAAAGGCTCCAATTGCCTGTAAAGCTTGCTACCTTTGCAAAATGTGCCTCGGGCTATGGCAGGAAGTTTGGCCAGCAATTCTAATTTCATTCATTTAGCATACCATTACCGTGCTTACATATTTGGTCCAGGAACCAAAAGATGCAGAAGGAGGCCCCAGGTCAGACTTTCCAGCAAATGATTTATTGAGGCCATGTCTCCCAAATGTCTTTCCTACCTTCCTTTGTCTCTTGCCACACGGACTGGGCAGATGAGTGTTTTTGGCCGAAGGGTGTACCCTGTCAGAAGAACTGGGAAGATCACATCCCATCAGGACCCAGACTAGCTAGCCAGCTCGGAAAAAATTCACCGGACAGTAGGTACCATGTGTCAGGTCATAATTATGGGTTGCCTGTGTCTCATGCCACACACACACACTGACATGGTAGAATTTGAGCAAAGCCTGCCTTCATTTCTCAGGATCACCACTAGGGGGCCAGGGCAACACGGGTGAGTTAAACAGAAGGGGAACCACCCAAGAGCAGGAACTCAGGTGCTCAAGGAGGGTCCGGGGCAGAGAGGACTCTTTTTCCCTGGTCATAGGAATTCCCTGACACATGATGCTAACAAATCAGGCCAGTTTTAAGTGGGTTTAGTGACTGGTTTTACATTCTCTATATGTCTTTATTTACTACATCAGAGTAGGCTGCACAATCTGCCCGGGCATCCACTAAGCATGCCCGGCATCAAAAGGTTTTCAGGGCACCTGTCATCATTTTCTTTAGGAGTTAATAATGTACGAAGTTTTCTCCAAAAAGTACCCGGCAATAGCCAAGTGAGACACAAAGACAGATAGGGCAGGAAGGTGGCATCTTATGTCCATGGACTAGGAAACCATCTCTCCTAGGAGGGCAAGCAGACTGTGCTTCCTCCTAGGACAATCCTGTCCCATTTGCCAAGTCTCTGGTGACTGTGGCATCATGGGAAGCCCAGCTTGTGTCCTCTGGTTGCTAGGGCAATTTAAAAATAGCTCCTGCAGCTGGGGTGGGGGCAGGGAAGGAACAGACAATGATTAGCGACCTTTTGGAGGAGTTCTGTGTTGAGAGGATCTGGGGAGGGGGGTGTCTTAAGTTTCCTGGCTTCTTGATTTAATGAGAAGTCGTCTTTTCGTGTTGGATCTGCAGGAGCGCTTCATGGGAACGGCCCAGCTTCCCCCGGGGAAGTCTGTATCTCTGTTGGATCAAGAAGCCAGGAAGGTGGGCTGGGCCTGCATGAAAAGGTGCAGTAGTATACATAGGAGGCTTGTGTGCCGGCGCAGACGACAGGCTGTGTGGCAGACTTGTCAGTACAACATTGCCGCAGCAGATGTGAGCAGGAGAAATGTCACGGGGTTCTGCTGGGCTGGGGCCCGTGGTACCCTCTTCAGCTCAATAAGAAAGGCCATCTTAGATCCCTGCGAGAGGCTAGCATCCTTCGGAGTATGACACCAGCCACAGTCCCAGACAGAGGTCCCAGTCTACCCCCTGACTCTCCCGAGAAGAGGAGGTGACACGCTAATTGTAACAACTCCTTTGCTGGGTGTCCAAGGAAGGTGTTTTGAATTAAATCGCCCTCCATCTCACAAAGACTGTATTACTTGGCTTTGGGAGAGTCAAAAACACCCCTGTATTTCAGGATGGAATCAAGATTAGTGAATTAGGACATGTGAGAAACTTTCTGGCTTGGCAGTGCGTGATTCCCCCTTTCCTGACAAATGAATTATGGTGCTTATGGAATATTACAAACCATGAAATATGTGTCAATAAAACATAAAAACATCCACAGAAAAGCTCAAAGTGGTTAGAGTATTATGGATACCGTCTCAATTTTTAAAAATTTATTTATCTATTTTTATTTTGTGTGCACTGGTGTTTTTTGACTGTGTGTATGTGAGGGTGTTGGGTCCCCTGGAACTGTACTTATGGACAGGTATAAGCTCCAATGTGGGTGCTGGGAATTTAATCCTGGTCCTCTGGAAGAGTAGCCAGTGTTCTTAACCAGTGAGACACCTCTCCAGCCCCCAGCTTAACTTTTTAAAAGTATGTCATATATGTACTAAATGTTTTTATTAAACATTGAATCACATTTATATAATTACATATTCATAAAATATAAACACTATTTCAAATTGAGTCTATATTGTTAGATTATAGCAGTGTTTCTATAGATTTTTCTCAGTGTTTCAAATTTCCTTTCCTCTCTTTTGTGAGATGGGGTTTTATTATACAGCCAAAGCTAACTTGGAATTCACAATCTTCCTGCCTCAGCCTCCAGAAGATTAGAACACTGTATCAACAGCAGCTATTTTATTGTTATTGTTCCAGTTTTGTTTAAGGGATATTCTATTCAGAACTTCTTAATGAGATTATATACATAAATGTGTATATGTGTATATATATATATATATATATATATATATATATATATATGTATGGTACCAAGGTACAAGAAGTTGAGATGAATGCCAAGAGTGGCCTGGTGGCAGAAGTGGCTCCCTCTTACCCTTGCTTTACACTCTCCAAATTTCTAGGGCAAGAGAAGGTTTGGAGGGTTTGGGGCAAGTCCAAAGCAGTGACTTAGGAACCAGGGAAGTCACGTTGTCCGTCAGTGTTTGAGTGAATGCCAGTGCAGATGCTGTAAGGCCAGGACTCAACTTGACTGAAGAGAAGCAGAGGGAGGGTGGCCCCTTGTGCCTCTCTTCCACATCTTCTCAGCCACACACAGTGACACCATCTCACCGTGGGCAGGGTGGGAGCTACTTTCTTCCTTCATTCTTCGCTCCGATGAATGAGGAAACGAAACCTCTGAAACCCCAGCTCATTCTGGATGTTTTCATAAGGGCCATTTAGCATGTGTCTGAAACAGGTTATTAACGTTAACCTGTAAGCCCCACTTGCCAAAGGACAGATAATTTCCGGGAATCCTGGGGGCTGTTGTTCATGTGAGATAAGAAGTCACGTGTTTTCAGTTCAGTAAACAAGGCTGGTTACCCAACTACACTGGATGTGCTTGATCATAAGCAGGCAGGAAGTACCTCAGGATGTATATCTGCCCCAATTGGATGATGGTGGGAAATACCATATTCTTGTGGGTTTTGCCTCTATGAGCACCTAATTCAGCGCTATTTGGGAACCCCAGGTATGGATCTGGCCAGTGTTTACTGTCTTGGTCAGTGTTAAATAAAGTTTGCTTCAATTGGACAATCATAGTGTCTTCCTCTCCTTTTCTTTCTTAATTCATGATATGCTCCGCCACATCGCTGAAAGCCCAAAGTGATGACCCGTGCAATCTTGGATGGGAACCTCAAGAACCATGAACCCAGATTAAGCTTTTCTCTTTGGGAGTTAATTGCTTCAGGTATTTTATTCTAGTAACAGGGGGCTTAGTGTACACAGGCACATGCTGAGGCCCAAGGACTGAGTTTAGCCCCCAGAATGTTGCGTTTCTTTTATAGTGTTCTAGAAGGCAAAACTGTAAGAATTTTACTTAGCAATATTTAAGAATTGGGACATTTTGAATAAAAACTTGTTTCTGGGTTTTCCTGGAAAACCAAAATCTAGTGCTGGAGCTTCATGGAAGTGACCTGCTGGATCTGAATGGTAACTGGCCCTTCTGGCCTCAACAGCTGTCCCAGCTCCCTGGAACCTCTCGGGCTCAGAGTCGAATTTCTGTTGTTACCATTTTCTTACATGAGGTCTTCATTCATTTGTGTCACCCACTTGGCCATCGTAAGCACCTGAGCGCTGGAATTCCAATTCCCTGGGGATGCAGATCATCTTACGCTAGTCTTGGAGATCACCCCGAGGTTTTGCTCGGTAAGAACACGTGGAGGACCCCAGGAAATGTTAAAGAATGGAATTGTGCTGCTCACAGCTGCCTGGAAGGAAGGCTCAGGTGGAATGCCGGTCAAGCTTGGTTTGAAGTTCTCTGTGTTCTTTGGTGAGGCTCTCCACTTTCCTGTAAAGGCAAAAGGATTTGTCCCTAAGAGTAAACTCCTGGTAAACTGAGGCCCTGCTCTCACATGGCCTTGTTCCTGGGCTTGTATTCCCTTGGACTGTGTCTAAGGATGCTTAACATAGCCCAGCTTTTCTCTCAGCAAATGACATGGCAGATACTGCATCAGTGCAGACATCGGAGTCCAGAACCTCTCATATCTCCCCTTTGGCACTTCACTGAAAGCACAAGAACACATTTTTTCTTTTCTTTTTAATATTATGATATAATTACATCATTTCCCCCTCCCCTTTCCTCCCTTCAAACCCTCCCATATACCTTGCCTTGCTCTCTTTCAAATTCATACCCTCATTTTAAAAATTGTTAAGTGCATATGTGTATACGTAGAAACATTTATATTCCTAAATACAGCCTGCTCAATCTGTATGTCATTACTTGTATATGAGCTTTTAGAGTTGACCATTTGGTACTGAATAACCAATCGGTGTGCCCTTCCATTGGGAAGACTATTTCTCCTGCTCTCAGCCTTCCTTCATCGTGTATGGTTCTTCATGGAGGGTTGAGGCCTCCTGGACTTTTCCCCATCCACTTTTGTCCATCTATTGTTGTCCTGGTTCAGCTCCTGTTTGGGCAGTCATGTTGGTGAGACTTGATGGGTGGAGCTTCTGATGTTACTAAGAGACCCCATCTCACAGCAAACTCCCTGATCTTCTGGCTCTTACAATCTTTCCACCTCCCATTCCAACATGAAGAACACCGTTTTCAAAATGTGGCAGCCACCTGGAGAAGGAATGGGCATCCTGTGTGTTGATGCTAAGAGTTTCAGGTGAGCTACTGGTAAACACAGAACACTGGAGAGGAAGACATCAGTGCGTGTCTTTCCCTGTCTACTCCCAGAGGCACCTGTGAACAATCGAGGCTCTGCCGATTTTACTGTAGGTCAAAGTATAAACGTATCTATGCACATGACAGGGGTGGCCAGTCAGCTATTCAATAAGTAAGTAATGTAAGGAAAGTACTAAGCAGATTTCCCTAAGAAATAGGATAGTCATGGTTTGGCAGACTTGGGAAGAGGGTGCAAATTGTTCAGGACCTGACTGACAGACAGACTATAAGACGGTTTTTATGGAAATCGTAGGCATCATTATTTAAATAAATCTCCAGGAAATCAATTCCTCTGTGGGAAGACTGAATGCTTATGGTCTTGAGCTACTGAAGCAAAAGCCACTGCACTTGGGAAAGGTTCCAGCTGCCATTACCGTGACCGCTTACCGAGATAATCACCTACAAAGGAGTAAAGACTACTTTGGAGAAGTGGGAGGCAGCTCATGTCCAGCATGGAGGGGAGAAGGCCTGCAGTGTACTGCTGCAGAGGGGGATGAGTGGAGGGCTGAGACTTTAGTCCTGGGGTGCAAGTTTGAGAGACTTTTGAGCAAGGTTCCTTGGCCTCATTACCCTGGGAAGCATTGTGTGCCTCGTTACAATGGACAGCCCAGGGCAACTCATTCCATTACACTGGATGGCACAGGACATCTCGTTACACTGAATGGGTTTGTCAAGTACACAGAGGTTGCTATGGAGACTTGTTCTCAGTACAGCAGTCAGGAAGTAAAAAAGAGGATGGGGCTTAGGTGATAATGACTCCTTTAAGGCACAACCCCAATGATGCAACCTCACTAGAGGTCACTTCCTAGAGGACACCACTCCTTCCCAGGAGCACCCCGGGTCAGGATCAAGCTTTTGGCGCATGGGCCTTTGGGAGACATTGTCAATCGACACCAGAGCTACGGGATCTTCTCATCATGGCACATTTGATAGTTTTCAGGAACCACTCTCCTTTCCACAGCTGTTGTTTCTGAGAACCAAGACCACGGCATCAGCTGGTGTCAAGAACTCAGCTCCCATCTAAGGTTCGAATCTAATCAGTTTCTGACCTTACTCTGTAGCCGCCTGTAAGACAGCAAATCATAAGCGAGCGATACCTCCTACATGGCCACTCTCCTTGCCCATCGGGAGCAGTGTACTCAGGGCCAGTTGACTTCTTTCCCAGAAGAGGCCACTCAGTCACTAGAAGTAGCCCATTTATACTCAGATAGTGACTTCTCCACATGGAATGGCATCTGTCATGGTCCCAAAGCCGCAGTCTTGCTGGGTCCTTCTCTGGGTTCTGACACTAAAACAGGAGCCTTTATTACTCTTCCCTAGTGTACTGAAGACACAAAGGATGCGGACGGGCTCCCTTCAGTCTGGTGACATGCTAATCAAGTTCCCATTCCACCAGACCCTCTGGCCATGTCACTCGATGCTAATTACTGCATCAGTCAGGGTTTTAGGTAACCACAGATGCCCTTTGGTGAGGAGAATAGCTATGAGGATTCCTAGGGTTGGCCAAAGGAATCCTCATCTTAGGTGTCCAGCAACTTCTAGTCCACGCGATACTAAAACTGAACACACCCGACCTAGTGGAGAACCAGAACAAAAGCTGAGAACAAAAGTTCAGTGTTGTTTGGGTTTTAGCCTTCACCGCAGGAGAGCTGACATTTATATTTCCCAAAATAGAAAATTTGACGGAGTTCAGGTGGCCGCCATCCAGATGGAGTGTTGCCACCGGGGAGGGATCCATGTTTACTTTCCTTGGGGTTTTAGCCTTCCTTGTATTGAGTCGGTCAGAGGGCCCCTCATTTCATTGGAGGTCAGAATTGTGGCCTGTGGTTCCTATGACAAGGGCCACAACTGGTGCAGAAAGAAGCCCGTTAGAGTCCCTGTCTCTAAGGGGTACTTGTGGGCCAGGCGTGTGAGTCCCCCTAATCCATTAATGACCTCTTCGACTGGTTCAGTATAATTAACCTTCAGAAACATTTTCAGTAAACTGCTGCAGCCAGTGCCCTGGTGTGCCAATGTTTCAAAATGTTGACTTTAATTTTGAGGCCGTGTGGAGTTCTTTGAATTGATTTTCAATATCTCTGTTACTGGGCAATTTATTAAAAGCGAATGTAGACATCCGCTCAAACAGCTTTTATAAAGGACTTACATACGCAGTGAACATCTCCTAAAACCCTCTTAACTTTCAAGATGCCAATCAAAATGGCTGCTAACTGGGGCTGGAGAGACGGCTGGGAAGTTAAGAGCTCTCGCCATTCTTGCAGAGGACCTGGATTCCATCCCCAGCACCCACGTGACGGCTTATTACCCTCTGTAACTACAGTTACAGGAGACCCAGTGTTCTCCTCTGACCTCTGTGGGCACCAGGCATGCGTAGGATGCAACAGGCAGGACACTGGTATCATAAAATAAAAATAACACATACATCCTTTATAAATGCCAGCTAATTGGCTTGAAATGTAAACTTTCATTTCTGTGGCTCTACTGGGAGTGACATCTATAAAATATGAGTAGATAACCGTTTCGGAAGAGCCCAGTGCATGAGAACTGACAGCCAGAGGTGGAGGCGCAGAAGCCAGAGAAGCGGCCAGGCAGATGACTGTGTGAGTCCCGGTCCTCAGACATCAAGACAAGGAAGATCCTCAGACCAGCATGTAGAAAGAAGGGTTCGTACGCTGCCGTGACAGAGATGGACTATAGCCTGTGCCTCCTCAAAGATGCTCTTGTAGCCAGCATGGATCACTCAGCCTTCTGAATAACTTTGTTTATTCCAGTGGTTTTGGAAGGCGTGCCATGGTGATCAGGCAGAAAAAAAAATGGCAGTTACAACCAGTGTGCCTATAGCCATGTCAAGTTAAAGTCCTATAGGAACATAAGAAACAAGAAAACACAAGAAAAAGGTAGATCCATGACATCAAGAAGAATTGTATTTACTGAGCCGGAGTGAGTGCTCAAGAGAACTGGCTGCCCTCCCAGAAGACCTGGGTTTGACTCCTAGCACTCCCCCGTGTCAACTGCACAAACATCTGTAGCTCTAGTCCCAAGGGATCCAACACCCTCTTTTGGCCTCTGCAGGCACTGCTCACACATGGTATGCAGAACACAAAATACCCATCCAAATAACAACCAAAAAGGGGGGGAAATGAAAGAACTTTCTATTGAAATAAATCTTGAGACCCACTCTCAGAGCAGTCATTTAGAGGTACAAAATGTTGTCTCACAAGGAAACTTATTTTTTACTCATCCAAACTACCTGATCGCAAAGCTTCTCATTTCTGACCTGTATTTCCCCGGATCCGGGGAGATGCTTCCATAACCAAGCCCTAGATATGCAGGTGTGTTAAAATCTCCAGCATCCTGGTGAAAAAGCAAGGTATGGCAGATGTGATGCTGCAAACCCCAAGTTGGTGGAGTGAGGAGAGGTGGGCCCGGGGAGCTCACTGGCTGGCTAGTCAGTTCAGCTGAAATGATGAGCAAAACATTTAGTGAGAGACCCTGCCTCAGCACTAAGGTGCAGAGTGGAGGAACTCACCCAGTGCCTCTGCCTGGCCTCCACATGTTCTCCCAAATACACATGCCCCCCGGTGTGTGCACATACACATACACATACACAACACCACAATACATATGGGTGGATTTTTCAGGAAGCAAATTCCGAGAGAAAAGAAAAAAACATAGGGTGTGCCTGGTGGTTTCAGTAGGAATGGCCCATAGGTTCATGTGTCTGAATGCTTGGCCCACAGAGAGTAACACTATGAGGAGGTGTGGCCTTGTTAGAGGAAGTGTTCACTGTGGAAGAGGGCTTTGAAGCCTTATGTAAGTTCAAGCTATGCTTAGTGGCAGTCTTCTGCTGCCTGCGGATCGAGATTTAGAACTCTCAGCTCATTCTTCAGCACCATGTTGACCCACCTGCCACCCGCCATGATGTCAATGGACTAAACCTCTGAAGTGTAATCCAGCCCCAGTGAAATGCTTTCCTTTACAAGAGTTGCTGTGACTGTGGTGTCTCTTCACAGCAACAGGAACCTTAACTAAGACATGGTGGCGTTCTCAAGCTCATCTCACTGAGGAGCTGTGCTGGGTGTGGGAGAGGCTAGGGCTGAACTGTGTTGCCGTCTGACGTAGACACCCCTGCAGTCAACGTGGTCCCTTAATGGCCTACATTGAGACAAGGGGGTCATGTATTCGCATGTTCCAATCACCTGACTTTTCTTCTCTACAGTCTGCAATGCATTCAGCGTCTCTTCAGTTGGGGGTAGTTCTTAGGAGAACTGCTGGTGTCCCCAGTTCTTCCAGTTCTGGCTAACAAGCAGGAGCCGGTACTTCAGTGTCCAAGAGGATAAGGGCGGTGTCATCACAGTTGCCTCCCAGAGGGCAAAGGAGGAGTCATGTAGCTTGATCATTTGCTTTGTACATTGTATTCTCCGGGTCTCTGGTTGCTCTTTATTTGGGGGGTGCATCTTATAAGTGAAAGGAAATAGGAAAGACTGCAGCCCACAGTTGCAAATCATGAGGTTGTGTTCATAGATTCTCTCTTTGAGCACTATCCAGAGCTCCCAACCATAGCTGACAAGTATGTTTGGCTAGATGGCTTGCCTCAGGTGTCACCCAGGCTTCTAACTCCCAGGGGTCGGAGTCTTAATGCCATGATAGCCGCCTCCCATGTGTGACCAAACTTGGTTGTCAAACATTTTCTTCCCGGCCCTCATGGCACCTCTTCTTTGTAAGCAATCAGGACAGTGACTTCTTTCCTTGCTTACCATTGACAGAAGGAGGCAGAAGTGGTCCCCTGTTAGCATAGTTGACCCAGATGGAGAGCTAGAATCTCTAACCTCAGAGATATTGGGCTGGGAACAAATTCCACGTGTGGGTGGTAGGAGCCGCAGTGAGCGGGCACCGCCGACTTCTTGCTTCTGGTTACTTGGACCCACACATTTTACAGACTGAGCACCCAGCACTATCCACTGGCAGATCATTTAGTGAAGAAGCTTTCAAATTTTTAGTCTTGGCACTTCTGTACACTCTTAAAAATTATCTAGGAAACCCCCCCCCCCGGAGAGCTTTTGTCTGCATGGATGATAGTTGTTGACACTGTACTCAAAAATTAAATCTAAGCCACACTACTCTTCATTTGAAGAGAGCAGCGAGGACTGCGTTGCATGTGACAGAAAGGAAACATGTCTAAATTCAAATGATCATGACATCGATTTTGACCTATTGCTCATGGACCCTGAGGAGAATGTGTGTCAGTGTAAGAGTGTTCTGAAAAGGAAGGCGTATGACAAAGGGTGCACGTTGGTAAGTGAATTTGACTTGCTTTGGTTCATAGCGCCTGGTTCTTCAAAGAATCTACGCCATGTGCTGTCATTTTGGCAAAGCCTGCCCAGCATTGTTGAGACTGCTTCTGTGACTTGGTGGTCTCCCTTGTTGACAATACAGAGTATGGTACTCACTGCTGTCTGTGCCATCTGCTTGGTACTCTGTTTCATCCTTAGCGAGTCAGAGGAAGCGATTGCCATTATTAAAGTATATGTGCGTTGCTTTATTACCGTGTTTACTTTCTATGGTTTAATAATTATTGCTATTTTTAGTTAAATAAAACCAAATAACATTCCCAAGCAGCCAAAAATCCCCTTTAAATCAGATGTCCAATCCCCTCTGACAACCTTAATTATTTTTACCTTCTCAAAATCAGGTCCAAATATAGAACTCTAAGGAGGATGTTTCGGGATATCTTTTACATCAATCTATTTTGGGATTCCCAGAGGGCCCTGAAAGAAATCACGAAGATTTGTTCTTTCACCTTATAAAGCAGGAGGCGCTGGGAATAATCAGGGCTCTGAGTTGTTGCTCTTATGAAGCTTCATGGGAAAAACTTGTCAAATCAAAACACATAGTGAGATTTGGAGGCGTAAAACATTTAATACAGACTTGGGAAGTACAAACTTCCTGGGGGGGGTCCCTTGGTACTCCTCAGAGGAAGCTGAACTGCCGAAGCTCTGTGGAGTCTTTGTCAGCATCCTGGGGGTGCTCTTGCTGATGATAACCAACAAACTCAGCATTAGTTATCATTTCAGTTACTGCTTGGACATGGGCTTAATTCTTTAATTGAATATAGCCTGTCTTAGGCCACTGGTTTTTAAAACAGACATCAGAGACATGTGTAGAAAAGTAAGAACACAGGTATTTGTGAAATGTCTTAGATCTTAGCATTTTCCTGGTATGTGCTTGGTATGGCCTTGGAATATGATTGTATTGTATCTCAGATTTTTCCTCCATCCAACTATGCTCATCCATTTTTAAAATTCAAAGGGGACACTGGCCAACTCTTCTGAAGGAAGTCAGTCACTGACGCTTGCCTTGGAGTGACCTGATCATCTTGTACATTTGTTTTAATTATTCATTACTTTATTTTTACAGACTGTCCACACTTTCCCCTCCCTCCTCTCCTTCCCATCCTTTCCTCAACCCCTTCTACACCCACTCCTCCTCCTTTCTCTTAAGAAAAGAGCAGGCTTCCTGCGTATATCAACCACTTATGGCATATCAAGTTGCAGTAAGACTAAGCACTTCCTCCCCTTTTAAGACTACATGAGGCAACCCAGCAGGAGGGAAGGGTCCCCGAAACAGGTAATAGAGACTGAGACAGCGCCTGCTCCCACTGTTAGGAGTCCCACAAGGCTAAGCTACACAACTGTAATATTTGTGCAGAGGGCCTGGGTCAATCCCATGCAAGCTATCGGGTTGGTGGTTCGGTCTCTGTGAGCCCCTTTGAGGTCAAGTTAGTTGATTCTGTGGGTTTTCTTGTGGTGTTCTTGATACCTCTGACTCCTATGTTCCTTCCTCCCTCTTGTCACAAGATTCCCCTAGTTCTGCCCAATGTTTGTCGGTGGATCTCTGCATCTGTTTCCATCAGTTGTTAGACAAAGCCTCTCTGATGACAACTGGACTATCACCAATCTATGAGTATAGCAGACTATCATGAGGAATCATCTCATTGACCTTTTACTGCCAGTCATGTTTGGTTCTGTCCTGGGCTCTGGGTCCTGGCCCTCCTGGCAGTGTCAGGGGTGGGCTCCCTCTGTGGTCTGGGTGTCAAGCTGGACCAGTCATTCATTAGTTGGCTACTCCCATAATTTCTGTGCCAGCTTTACCTCGGCACATCTCATAGGCAAGGTAAATTGTAGGTCAAAGGTTATGTGACCGGGTCAGGGTCCCAATCTCTCCACTGGACGTCTTGCCTGGTTACAGAACATGGCCCATTCAGGCTCTGTATCCCCCATTGTTATGAGTGTTTGCTAGGGTCACCCTCATAGACCACGTTGCAGAGAAACTGGAGGAGAGTGGCTGATGGGTCAGGGATGGGCGAGAACACACCGGAACTGCTTCCTTACGTATACCTCCTGCTCTCTATGTAAACCTTAGCCTCATGTTAGGATCCTGGAAATGGACCAGAGTGAGGACACTGGACCTCTTTATGTGTTCCTCTTCCCATTATGCCCACATTAAATAAATCCCCTTTCTGTAGTTCTGTTTCTTCCTCCAGCTCACTGGTGCAGCGGGCCACGGGGATGGAGGGAGCAGAAGCGGGGATCAGGGTTCAGACAGCTGTGGGTGTGAGAAAGTCCTCCAGGAGACTGACTTCAGTGGATCCGCTCAGCTTTACACCAGAGTGTGGGAAATACTTAGGACTGGGGAGTTTGGGGGTAAACTCTGATTTGCATTGAGTGGTATGCTCTAGCTCCTGTCATAAAGCTTTGTGCGTGATAGCAGGGTCCTAGAGCGGAGCTCCTAGCACAAGGTTTAGTTACCATATGTACAACAGGGGAGGCTTCCAGCAGGGATCTGTGCCAAGGGTCAAGCTAAAGGTAAATCAGACGTCTGACTTAGACAGTCCTCGAGGCTCAGGGACATTCTCCAGATAAGGTAGAGAGCAGGAAGTCTCACTGGGGAGGGAGTTCCCATGTCTTTGAGTTTTGGAAAAAGCTGCCAGGCCATGATAGACTGCGACTCTGACCAGCGAGGCCTTCCAACCCTTTCTCCGCTTTTTGTTTGGCTGTTTAATTGGCCCATTGAGACTGAATGGTTAAGCCTAAGATATCGGGGCTGCCAGGGCCCAGGCTCTGACCCTAACAACCCCAGTAACAGCATAGTCTTTTGTCTGGAAGATACTCTCCTGATGGTTCTGTGATCAGCTGTGAGCCAGAATCTGCTTTCCATAAAAGAAGACCATGACACAACCCCACACAGGATGGTGCCAGGTACTTCAAAGTATAGGCTTTTGAGATACATCCGTGAGGTGTCACTGTGGCCACCTTAAAGGCATGCCAGTGGACTGAATCAGGATGTCTAACACTTTCACTTGGGAAGCACACAGCTTGGGGAGGTTGCAGAGTCAAGAGGCCATGGGATGGGTGACTGGAACTGCCTGGATGAGAGGGCCGAGAAGCCTGCCGCTCTGGTTGGCATCAAATGTCACCGAGAGTTGGCTGTTGTTTTTCAGATATAAAAGTAAGCAAACTTTTTCCCTCTTTTCTTAAACTTCCCATGACTTGTGATGATTTATTAGACTCTGATTTTCTATGCTGAGATTTGACATTTTAAAACAAGACCCAAATCTCACTGATGCTCTACCCCCAGTGTAGTTAGTGTTGTTGACAATATCTAGCAAGACCTGAGAAATGACCCTCTGTGCATGCCTGTAGGGGGAGCATCATGATTACATTAATTTGTGTGGGAAGACCCATCTTAATTGAATAGGTCCATTTCCTAGGCAGAAGACAGGACTGTGTCGAATGGAAAAAGGCAGCTAAGTACCAGCAAGTATTCCTTGCTCTGGTTGGTTGCTTGGTTTTGGTTGTTTGGTTGGTTGTTGGGTTGGTTGATTGGTTGGTTTTGTTTCTTAAGATCTAGTTTATGTGTATGAGTGTTTGACTTCAGCTATATCTATGTACCATGTGTACACAGTGCTGAAAAGGCCAGAAGAGGGTATCACATTCTTTGGAACAGGAGTGACAGATGGTTGTGAGTTGCCTTGTGATGAGATTCGAACCTGGGTCCTCTGAAAGAAAGACGGATCTCTTCACTGCTGAACCATCTCTCCAGTCCTCACCCTTTCTTGCCACTGTGATGACCATGTGACTGGCCCCTGCTCCCTTGACCTACCCTCCATGGTGGGCTATCAGTCCCAAATAAACCCTGACTCCATGAATCACTTTGTCACAGCAATAGAAATGAAACAGTGACAGCCCCCGAAATCAGAAAAGCGTGCTAAATCCCCTTGACAAGTTCAATAAAGATCTAATTATATCAACTCACACTATAATGGGAATGATTGATGATCCACATGAGGGCATTTTATTTTTTAATTTTTTTAATTAACCATTAAAAATAATTTCACACCTATAGAAAAATAATCCCAAGTGAAGAAAACTTACTATGTACTATCCTTTGAAGTACATTTGTTTTAATAAGTCTGTTTCTACACACACACACACACACACACACACACACACACACACACACAGAAAGAGAGAGAGGGACAGAGAGAGAGAGAGAGAGAGAGAGAGAGAGAGAGTTGTAGCACCCTCCCCTAACAAGGACTGTTTCTGCATGATTCTGACTCTGGTTAACCTACAGACCCCACACAATTTTTGTTGAACTTGATCCTTTCTAGAAATAAAGCTATAACGGTCTCTTTCTTGTTATTTTCCTTTCTGGTCTTATAGACAATGCATGATGCCACCCTGAGTCCATTTGTTCCTTTTCTTTGAATTCTTTTCATCTGTAGCAGCTACCTAGTCTTCGCTAGTTTCCCACAATATTAGTGTCTATGATGCACATGGGCCAATTGCTTCTCTGATGTTTCCTCTAAGGCCGCAGGTCCTGAATTTGCCTCTCACTCCATCTCTCAGATGCAAACGGGGGTCTTAGCATCTATGGCACATTTACTATGGCTTCTCCTGTGTTTCTTTGTAAACTGGTATTTCTTGAATCATTACTAGTGCTGTACAAAAATACACTATGAGATCAGATAAATATTAGGCTTCTTATCAAATTTTCACCCATTTATTCTCGAACCTTCCCTTGAATAAGCTAATCACCCTGCCATGTATGCCGAATGGCAGCTTTCTAACTTTGCTGGTTTTGTTCTTTATCTATTAGCTGTCCTGCTGGAGAGCCTTTTCATGTCTTCAGCTTATCTAGTTCTTTATATAGACATAGACTTGTCAGTTAGTATTCTAAATAGCTTATAGTAAATTAGTACCATTCTTTCCATGCCCAAATTGGTTCATATTTGGCTATTGAGAATCCCAGGAACCCTGGCTAGAATATTTGGATTTAGAAAGAGGTTGATTTTCCATTCAAAATGTCTCTAAATACTTCAGTGTATCAGGCGATGTGAGTGACGTGGCCTTTGTTAGCTCTTCAAGATGCTTCAGCCTCCTACACTCCTTCACTTTCCCACAGTAGGTTCAGAGCTCGAGCTTGGAGGGCCCCCAAACACCCTCAGATCTATGGTGTCCAGATGAGCTTATTCAGGGTTTTATGTTTCTAAGCCCTGGGGAAGATGGTTCCATACGGTAACCGCCCAGCAGCCCTGCAAACTGGCAGGGACAGAGTGTTCTGTGTTTCAAAGGCAGTCAGTGCCTTTCCCGACCACCCCAACATCTCTTCCTTTTGCAGTTGGAGAACTAGAGTCCAGCAAGTCAGAAATGCCCACTGGGACACGCCTTGTCCAGGGAACGCCTGTTTCCCCGCTGCATGGGGCTACCACCCTCTAGTTCTTTGAAAGATCTGAAGGTTTGGGCCCCTTCTATTGGCACAGCAGTAAGAACCAGAAATTTAGCTGCAGGGTAGACAACATTTATGTTAGGCCCAGGTTATCTCTGCTTCTGTATTTGACACTTGGTTTGTTTATTTTAAGCTTCATAAACTGATGATAGCAATGCCTACTTCATGCTGTTGTGATAGCATTTATTTTATATTTGGAGTAATTTTTTGAGATGACAATATGATTACATCCTTTCTCCCTTCCTATTCCTCCCTCCACACCCTCCCATATATTCTTCCTTGCTCTTTTGCAAATTCATGGCCTCTTTCTTCATTGTTATAACAAGCAGAGATGTCTATGGTTATGCATATGTATATATCTCTAAACACACACACACACACCTGCTCAGTCTGTATAATGTTACACACACACACACACACACACACCTGCTCAGTCTGTATAATGTTACACACACACACACACACACACACCTGCTCAGTCTGTATAATGTTACACACACACACACCTGCTCAGTCTGTATAATGTTACACACACACACACCTGCTCAGTCTGTATAATGTTACACACACACACACACACACACCTGCTCAGTCTGTATAATGTTACACACACACCTGCTCAGTCTGTATAATGTTACACACACACACACACCTGCTCAGTCTGTATAATGTTACACACACACACACACACACACACACACCTGCTCAGTCTGTATAATGTTACACACACACACACACACACACCTGCTCAGTCTGTATAATGTTACACACACACACACACACACACACACACACACACATATGTTTTCAGGACTGAGCATTGGGTAAAGGATAAACAAGTGGTATGTTATTCCCTGGGGAAGACTATGTCTGCCACTCTGAGCATTCCTTTGGCCCCTGCAGTTTTCCGTGTAGGTTGAAGCCCTTGGCTTTCCATTATCTACTTTAACATGTCTGTGGTCCTTGTCCCTGTTCAGCTCCTGTTTAGGCAACCATGTTGGTGAGACTTAATAGGTGTAGTTTCTGACATTACTAGGAGACAATCTCACAGCAAACTCCCTGGCTTTTACAATTTTTCCATCTCCCTTTCACAATGATTCCTGAGTCTTAAGTGAGAGAATGTTTTGGAGACATGTCTTTTGAGATGAGTTCCACGACTCTGCATTTTGATGGGTTGTGGATTTTGGGGGTTTTCTTTGTTTTGTAATGGTGTCTGTCTGTTGCAAAGAGAAGTTTCCTTGATTTGGGAGGAGGAATGCCCTTATCTATGGGTATAAGGATAAATATTTAGAATATATTTTGTAAAGTGGCAGTTATAGGTTCTCTTCTAAGACCCAGGATTTTGCTAGCCCTGAGCACTAGGCTCGATTCTGAGTACCAGGCATAGTATCCCTCTTGTTGAGTGGGTCTTAAATTCAATTAGAGAGCTGTGGCTGCCACCAAGGTACACAACCCACTAATGTAGCCATAGAGTTATGGCGTCATGCTTGCTGGTCGTTATTGTGGTTCATAGGCATCATAGCTGGGATGGACCTTGGTTGCGTCCTTCCTTTGGAGACTTGTGTGGTGCCTTCTGATATCATGAAAGTTAGTACTTAGGGAGGAGCCATTTAGGTCCCTTTCAGATCGGAGGCCTCTGAGCCCTGTGTGTGAAGTGGATCATGTCTTCAGAAATAGGGACTTACCTTCCTCCTCTGGAAGGGGTGGGGAAACTAAGGGCAATAACCACTGTATTGTTTCGGGAGTCTCTTAGACACCCCCAACCAACAACTCAAAAGAGGGCTTCTCACATCTGGTGTTGGGGTTTGGGGTCTTTGGCTCTGGAGTTGCATTGTTAGTCTAGGTGGGAAATTTTCATTTAAACTATATATGCATATTTATACACTATGTGTGCTATAGGTATATTTAGATAGATAGTTAATTGCGGTGGTTTAAACGAGATGGTTTCCCTTAGGCTCATACATTTGAGTACTTGGTCCCTGGTTAGTAGACCTGTTTAGGAAGGATTAGGAGGTGTGGCTTGTTGGAGGATGTGTCCCTGTGGGTGGGTTTTAAGGTTTCAAACACCCAGGCCATACCCAGTTAGCTCTCTCCGCCTACTACTTATAGATAAAAGATGTAGGCTCTCAGTTCCTACTCCAGCTCCATGCCTTCCTGCCATGCTCTTCACCATGATGGTCATGGACTCACCCTCTGGAAAAGTGAGCAACAAATTAAATGCTTTATTTTATAGGCTGTCCTGGCCAAGGTGTCTTTGCACAGCAATAGAAAAGAAAGGCATTAATAATATGATTCTTTCTGACTTTCCCAGGCATCCTTAGTGTTATTTAACACCCCCTTTTTTCTGTGTTTATCTATCGCCCACTCTCTAGCTAGAGGCCTTCCCCCCATTTTCTCAATTCTCCTCCATCAGATCACCTGTACCCTGAGCATTAGGTTTAAAGATTCCATATAGTCTGGTCCAAGCACACACATAGAAGCACACACATGCACACACCTAGACACACACACACACACATGCATATACATACACACAGACTTACATGCACACATACACATGCACACATACATACACACATACATGCACAGACACACACTCACATACATGCCTCCTGAAGTCACTTAAGGAAATTCTTTCTATTACCCTTTCTCCCTTCCTTCCTGACTCCTTGACAGAGAGACACCTGAAGGTAAACAGAGTCTACTGTGTGCATATACGCTTGTTTCACAGGACCTTTATGAACTGTGCCCCATCTCAGCCACAGGAATTTAGCTGTTAAACAAAACTAATCTTTAATCGTGAAGACTTCAGAATCCAAGAGTTCTGTGCAACAGCGACTCAGCCACAGCACCTTGCAAATGCGCACACAAGCCAGCACTGTGAAGGCCTGTGGCTTGCGATGAAGGAGGGTCACTTCTGAGCCTGCGTGGATGTGGGTGCTGATGAAGAGCAGGGTTCTCTCCAGTAGAACCCTCTCCTCTTTAGGGAATGGCTCGCTTGTTGAGTGGCAGCTGCCTCTCAGCGCCTTTCCGTTCAGTCTCTTTCTAATGGGACCTGGCAGAGCTGGCTGGTGTGGGAGGAGGCCTCCTGAACACATGGTAGGGCTCCATTCTTTACCCTCCCTCTGATATCCAGTGTGACAGATTATGGCCTCCAGAGAGGGCTCCTCACGGTGTTACAGGAGGCGGAGGAAGGCGGTAGTTTGGGATGCAGACGTCGGCCTTACTGACAAGGCGTAGTGGGTAATGAGTCTGTATTTCCCTGGGCTGAGCTACCTCCCAGGAGTGGACAAGTGCAGGGGCTGTGGTTTGAGGAACTTTAGCAAGGATGCTCAAGCTTGGGCTTGCTGCTGATTAGAAACACAGCCACGCTGCCTGGAACGCACAAGGCAATCAGTCGGTCAGCACTGAAGAGCCTTGGGGTGGTTTTAAAATAAGTCCACAAATTCTTGAAATGCCTTCCTTCAATGCAGACTAATTTTTCTCCTCTTGAGTGTGAATTGTTCCGGATGAGTCACTGCCAATCAGCAGAATGTATTGGAAATGACGGAATATGGCTTTCAAGGACTGGCTCTAGAAGCATTTGGTCTTCTCCTCTGGAGCACGTACTCTTCGGGAAGCCTGCTGCCACCTCAGGAGAACACCAAGACATCCCTGGGGAGGGGCTCACTGGTGAGGCTCTGAGGTGTGTTCCCGTGAGTCACCTTGGAAGCAGACCCACGAGCCCCAGCCGAGGTAATTGTCACCAACACCCTCAGGGAAGACCTGAGCCAGAACCATGCATCCAAGTCACTCCCGAATTCCTGACCCACAAACATTTCGAGATAATAGAAAGTGGTTATTTAAGTCACAAAGTTGTGTGGCATTTTGTTACACAGCAATAGACAGCTAATTGTTTCCATAGCAACCATAACAAAAGGTATCACAGGCTCAGCTGGAATGCCAGGCTTGCCAGAGCCTGCTTCCTCACAGGGTGAATGCCCACTCGACCCCTCTGTCACTCAGCATTGCTCTCACACAGAGCTATAGGGCTTCCCTTAACTTCCATTTGCCCAGATTGCCTTGAGCTATGTGAAGCCACTGCCTGCTTCACATGCTGTGGTCCATTGAGCACGTGAGCGAGAAGGAGCTGTGTGTTGTAAGGGCCCTGGAGAAAGCCAGCCTGATGACAGGGAAAGCCCCCAACTGTTTCCTTCTCCCCTACAATCCAGCAGCACACAGCCACCCACGCGTGTGTATTAGTGCAGACACTGTGTGGGGAAAGCCTGAATCATGAGGTCGCTCCCATTTTGGACACCGATTTCCATATACCAGAGTCCTCACAGCTGTCTGTCATCTGTCAGTAGCCTGCTTTTAAAACCAGGAAGAGGGCAGGGGTGCTGCACACCTTTAATCCCAGCACGCAGGAGACAGAGGCAGGTGGATCTCTGTAAGTCTGAGACCAGCCTGGTCTACAGAGCAAGTTCCAGGACAGCCAGAATTTTTAACAAAGAGGAATCCTATTTTTGAAAAACCAAAACAACAACAACAACAAAAGAGGAACACTTGACTTCCATTTGCATGCTTACTACAAAGGTTCTACTTGGGATGGGATCAGTTGAATGGAAGCAAGGCACAAAGCAAGGTATTACAGAGGGGCACAGGGCTCCCATCCCTCTCTGGGAGTCCCCCCTCTCTCTCCACACCTCTAACATGTTCAGCTGTTGATGACCAGCCTCTAGGAAAGTTGTACATTGCAGGGTAGGAGCATGAGGATTAGAATTATAAGCAAAAGGAACAGAGATAAAGGAGAAATAAGGGTCAGAAACACAGAGCGGCATCAGAAGGGGCATTCCGTGCATACTGAATCCGCCTCGTTTGTTTTCCACACACTTATATACTTCACTTCCAAAGGGGAAAGGGAAGGCCTCAGACTTGATTAACATGTTATAAGGAATAGTCTTGAATGCTGCTACCTTTGGTCCAGGGGGAGCAGAGCCACCTTTATACCCCCAACACTAATTAACACACCCTAAGTCAGAATCTCCTGCTTGTAGCAACATCTGTTGTCAACAACTTCGGGAGAGCAAAAATAAGCTCAAATTCTCTGACCTCCGGTCAAGGTGGAACAGGCTCACAGCTGTGAGTCCCCACGTTCAGCAGCCTCGAAGCTCTCTAACCTGTCCTGGTTAAGATGGAGGCTTCACATCTTAAGTCCCTCTCAGCCTTGCGCCCCTTCCTTCATCTTTTGGGAACCCAGAATGAAAGTTCCAATCCTCAGGTCACACGGTTAGTCCACCTGGCAACCTGTCCCTGTCCTAAAGTGACCTAGGAGCTCTGGTCACTAGCAACCGAAAGCCACTGAGCTGTTTGGAGACCCCAAGGGCTTTAGGAGTCACGTGCCAGGAAATGGAAGGAGGAGATGGAGAACACATCTTTTATTTTGTCTTGTATCACAATCTGATAGTCCTTCATGCAACAGTGCTGGGGGCACTGGATTCCCAGAGGCCTGGGAAAGTGAGTGGCAGGCGTCCTGAACCACTAGGTGATAATGACAGCAGCAGTAATCAGCACTGACCATCACATTCTGCTGTGTCTCCCATCCTAGTTAATGTGTTCACGATTGCCGCCCCTTTCCATGAATGAAAAAACCGCTACGCGTGAAGGTTACCACCCGCTCGAGACTGCAGAGCAATTGAGCAGGAGCCGAGGCTAAGCTAGCTCCAGAATCCTCGCAGCCTTCCTCCCTGAGTCTAGCCCATTGAAAGCTGTAGAAAGGATTTCTTATTTCTTGGGAAGTTGCTTTGTGTCAGAACGCTTGAAATGCATTAGAAAAATTAATGCTCACGGCCAATGTCAGCTCTTCTTTCGCATGTGTTTGCTCAGCATCGATACTTTGTGGACCCTCCCGAGGACGCAGAGAGTCAGGGTTGGGTCCTACTGTCAAGGGTTTCTCAGCCCTGGGGGAAATGTACACAAGCAGCTCTACTTGAGGAGCACAGCACGTATTGCTTTCCCAGCGAGGAATAGATAGAATAGTACATGGAACAGAGGAACAGATGCTCCTCCTTTGTGTTGTGGTCTCCCCAAATTCCTATGTTGAAACCCCACATCTGAAGGTGATAGCATTCAGAGGGAGGTCTTTGTGGAAGTGATTAGGTCATGAGGCAAATCTCAACTGAATGAGATTAGTAGCCCATCAAAGGGGTATGGCCACCCTTCTACCATATGAGAACCAGGAAGGGGACCTCACTGGACTCTGGAACTCCAAACACTTCAAACCCTGCCTCCTAGCCTCCAGAACTGAAAAAAATACACAATTCTGTTGTTTGTAGGTGAGCCAGTCCAAATGCACAAAGATAAATAATAACTTCAGCACAGAGGAAATGGAATGTGGGTGGTACCTGAGCAGCCTTCTGAGCTGCCTGCGAACGGAGAGAAAGGCAGAGGGCTCTCTATGAAAGAGAGCAGCAGGGATGAGTAGCCAAGAGTAACAAGGCTTCTATGAAGGGAGAGCAGCTGCGGGGAGACTAAAACCACAGACTAATCTCCATGTCTACTGTGGTCCTGAGCCTGGCTTGTCTGTGTCTGGGGGCAGTGCTATGGTTTTAACTCAGGCCTCCTTCATGCCAGGAAAACATGCTACCCCAGACCCACATCCCAGCCCTACTGAAAAACCATCAAGCCCTCAGAGACCCTGGGAGACTCATTTATTATATCACGATGAGAAACAGTGGTACCAATGAAGCGACTACAGTATTTTTCATTACTTTTCTGGGCCCCATCATCTGGGTGATATCTTCAAATGGAGCCAGCACCATGATGAATCTTCAGAGAGAAGACAAGGAGGTCAGTCATGTTACTAACATGCTTGGTCAAATTTATTTGTGCACCTGTTGACAGTTTTGGCATTCATTTCTTCCTCACTCTCACATAGAATGTCATGTAAATGTTTGTAAACATGAATTTAAAAGTAATTTCTCACAGATTTTCCTTCCTCTACGATGAGACTTTAGGCACGCCAAGGCTTTGCAGTAATAGCAAACCTCCCTGTGGATTCTCCTCGCAGCTGTCAGTTTTCCTATTCAGTTGTAGGAACTGTCCATCTTTGACCTGTGTGTCAGACAACTGGCTCTTTTCATTAACTGGGCTATTAAGCAATTCATGAGTCTATGTATTTCTAGTCTGCTGTGGGACATCCTTCTGTATGCTGTGAATATGTTTTGTTACTATTGGTTAATAAAGAAACTATTTTGGCCAGTAGTCGGGCAGAATAGAGCCAGGCAGGAAATCCAAGCAGAGATACAGGGAGAAGAAGGGCGGAGTCAGAGAGATGAGCAGCCACTGGGGAAACAAGATGTGAGGTAACAAGCCACAAGCCTCGTAGTAAAATATAGACTAATAGAAATGGGTTCATTTAAGTTGTAAGAATTCAGGAATTCTAGTACCAGCAGGTGTCCTTCCCACTAGAGCATTATACTCTGCTTTTTATTCATTGACCCTAAAAGGTCTTACAGATTAAATAAAATGGCATATTGGGCTCATAAATCTGTAGGTGGACACTTCTTGTGCTTAAATTCCTTTCTGAGTTTCAAAAATGCATTTGGTACCCATGTGTCAAAGCCTGGCCAGATTCACAGTGGTAGAGCAAACTTGAACCTCATGATTTCAGTGTTGGGAGCTTTGGGGATGTTCACATCAAAAGGAACCTTTGGGTTCTGAACACGTATCCTGGATGTCATTTCTACATCACAAACATAAACTTGCTTGCATAAGGAAGCAATTGTTATTTGAGCCACAAAAATTAATTACATTTGAATAAATATGTTATGATGTCTCCAACTCAACTCCCCCTTACCCCATACCCAAATGCCCACATGTTCTACAACATTTTTCGGCACACAGGGGTTGCGATAGAGAGAGACAACGGCCCAAGTCAGTTGCAATAAATAGTGTTTATTTGTAAAGAAGTGCTTGGAAGATTGAATAACTCTGAAGAGTTCTCAACGGCCGGACCTGGGATAATCTGAGCAGTGGTGGTAATGGATTGCAACCTGCAGAAATACTCACAAGCTTCTAATAATATAGCTAAAATAATTTATTAAGTCAGGAAGTGGAGAAGAGATTGTTTTTCCTTTTAGAACATTTCTAAGTAATAATAGAAAGATTAAAAAAGAAAAATTGCCACTTGGTAAACACTACAGTAATAATTATTATAGGTAAAAATCATGAATGGATGTTAAAAGTCAGTGGATAAAATGTGATACCAAAGAGGACATTTGTGTAGAACCAAAGTGCTTGGTGCATCAGATACTTGTTGACTCCTAGGTTGAAATATCAAATCTTACAGAGCCAGTGTATGCTCAAGATGGTCATGGTGGGATCTTGTGGCAGAAAGGCTGCTTACCTCAAGGTGTCCAAAAATGAAAGGGAGGAGAGGAAGAGAGAGGGAGGGAGGGTGGTGCGGTGAGTGTGTCAGGGTCCCACTCGTCCCATTCAAGGACACACCCCTAGTGACTTACCTTCCCTCCACTAGGCTTTTCCTCTTTTTTCTGTTTTGTTTTTCAAGACAGGGTTTCTCTGTAGCTTTGGAGCCTGTTCTGGAACTTGCTTTGTAGACCAGGCTGGCCTCGAACTCACCGAGATCCACCTACCTCTGCCTCTGAGTGAAGGCATGCACCACCACTGCCTGCGGTAAGCCCTTCCTCTTACAGGTCACACTAACTTTATGGTGTCACGTGCTAGGGACCATACCTTCTGCCACAGCCTTTTCAGAGACACTGAAGACTCAAACTACTCAACCAGTGATGGGGGAGAGTCTTCTGTTTTGCATTAATTTCATTGGTTTAATAAAGAGACTGCCTTGGCCCTTTAATAGGACAGAAAATTAGGTAGGCAGAGTAGACAGAAAGAATGCTGGGAGAAATAAGCCAAGTCAGGCAGTTGCCACGATTCTCCCACCCGACACAGACGCAGATTAGAATCTTCCCTGGAAGCCACCTTGTGGTGTTACAGGGTTAGATCAATATGTAAGAACTAGCCAATAAGAGGTTAAAACTAATGGGCCAAGCAGTGTTTAAAAGAATACAGTTTCCGTGTAATTATTTCGGGCAAAGCTAGCTGTGCCCGCTGCTCCAGGAAACACTGAGGACTGTCAGCTCTGAGTCACAGAGGTAGAGTGTGCAATACCAAAAGCTGTCTATGTGGAAGAATGATAAACAGATTTACCCTTGGCATTCACTACCGTTGTGCTAATATCTCTCCCTTAGACGAAACGTGTGGCGGCACCATGGATGCTCTATAGCCAAACGGAGGGAGAAAGAAAAAGTTGAGATTGCTTCAAGGAAAGTATTGTCTCAGCTTCGGGGACATTAGCCCCCAGATGGGCTGCTTTGGCAGTACACAGTCTCGGGATGGTCTAGAAACATAATGGGGGGAGCCTTCTTTTGGATAGGGTATGTGGTCATGTGATGTGTGACTCAGACATGAATTGCCCCCTCTAAAAGGCTCCTGTTTTGAAGGCTTAGTTCCCATCTGGTGGCAATAAAGTGACTGGATAATTAGGTCATGAACTTTACTGATGGACTAGTGGTTGATTATTATTGATGAATTCACAGCTGATTGAGCTGTCAGGAGGCGAAGCCCTAGCTGGAGGAGGGGCAGCATAAACTTGTCCTAAGCACCGGTCTCTCTCCCCTCCTCTCCATCACAGGTAAGCTGCTTTGCACCAGTGAAGTCTCCGGCTGCCACGATGCTCCCCTTTGCATCGGGCCTAAAGGCAACAGGGTCAGGTGACTCTGTGCTGAAACCATGAATCTGAAACAACATGTTCTCCTTTAACTCATTTTTCTCGGGTAGTTTGTCACGGTGACAGAAAGTGACAAACACCCCAGCGTGGGAAGAGACTTTAAGCAGGAATACATAGCTCAGGACAATGAAAAATGACTAGACTGGTAAGCCCAGACCTGAAAGAATGAGGGGCCTGGGGATTAGAGGCAGCAGCTGGAGGCAGACCAGTCAGAGTGGGCTTATGGTTAAACCTGTGTGACTCACGGTAACGCCCCAAAGAGAACACCTCCGTGGAGGGACACTGACCTCTGTGAAAACGTCCCATTCGCAGGACGCTAGTCACACCTGCTGTGGCTTTTGACATAGTTTATCCTCTAAACAGCCACATTTTGGAAGCTTGCCTCTGCCTGCCGCAACACTGGGGTGACAGGGCCTTGAAGAGGGGTCACGTAGAAGGTCATCACACTCTCTGTCAGTAGTGGGCTGGGTTGGTAGGAGTGAATTGGTGGCCCC
This sequence comes from Microtus oregoni, assembly GCF_018167655.1. Lineage (NCBI taxonomy): Eukaryota > Metazoa > Chordata > Mammalia > Rodentia > Cricetidae > Microtus > Microtus oregoni. The sequence goes on from NW_024543088.1 coordinate 25,115,194, forward strand.
TTGTGGATATCTTTCTGCCACTCTTGTGTACGTCACTTCTGTGTATGACGTCGCTTCTGTGTATGACTGGCCCCCTTTCTACTAACATACTATATAATGTAGCACTATGCCAGTGCCAGGCTGTTTGGTTTCCAGCTTCAAGAACTGAAAGTCAAACTAGCATCTTCTCTTTATGAAATTCCAAGCCTCCCTGTAGGGAACACAGGGCTGTAAGAACTGGTTTCTATTTAGACAACACGGTGCTGGTACTGATATCCTGCATGGGCCAAGATACCTGGACATCTGGGAGCCTATGAGTCAGCACAAAATGACTGACATCATGACACCGGATGTCCCAGGAGCCTAAAAGTAAATAGTGATATCATCTGTTATATAACTATATCTGGCAAAATACCACTTTTATGTGTTTAATAAATGAGACAATGCTTCCTTCAGTCTGTCTGCCTCTGCCTATAGACCTGCAAGCCTACCTCTGTGTACTCTGTGTGGCGATCTGGGTTTGTATCTGTGTTTGCTTATGTGTGGCCTGTGCGTGCCAGTGGATGCCTGGGTAACCTGCCAACATCTGACTGCCCAGCAGCTGTGTACTGGGAATAAAGTATGTCTTATCTGCCTACATTCTCTTCACCTCCTGGTCTCCCATGACCTGCCTCTATTCTTGCTTTAGAGCTTGGACCTCACACTCGGGTTTGGTTACGGCAACAAAATAGACTAAATCAACGCCTTAAAATCAAAGAGCTTTAGAGGAGCTGGCAGTCCCAATAGATAGAATAAGTGAGTCTAGAATCATGGTGTAGAAGTAGCGGAACATGGGAGTAAATTGTGACCATCCTACTTGGGAAATGATGCTTCTCATCACTGTTCTAGTCTTTGTGGATCTAGAGATTCTAATTCCAAAGGGAAGCACCCAAAGGGCATACTAAGTGTCTCATTAAGCTTTAAGCCTTGGTTGCTGTCTCATTACCTTGAGCATCCTCTGACACAAGACCAGAGAGCATCAAGGTGACCATCTAATTGTCTGCCAGGGGGATGTAGGGCTGCCTCTACACAGTGAAATCAGGCAGAACAAGGAGCAGGTTTCCTTGGTGCTCTCCAGTCTACGGTTGGTAGTGAGTTGGCAGGTGTGGTGTCCACGGTCTAAGAACTTCACAGTGGCCAGAGGTTTAGGGATAACGTCCTAGGTTATTTGACAAGGTTAGAAACATCGATGAGCCAACCAATAGTGCATATAAAGTAGATAATTGTTATTGTCTGGTTAGGATTGTACTATGTTGCTTGTTTGTTTGTTTGTTTTTGTCAGCTTGACACAAATTCCTAGAATTATCTGGGACAAGGGATCCTCAATTGAAAAAAGAGTCTCTATTAGACTGGACTGTAGACAAGTCTGTGGGGTATTTCGTTCATTGATGATTGATATGACAGGGCCCAGGTACTTGTGAACAATGTCACCTCTGGGCAATGGTTTTGAGTTATAGAAGAAAATAGTTTGAGCAAACCATAGGGAACAAGCCAGTAAGCATGGTTCTCCATGGTCTCTGCTTCCTTTTCAGGGTCTAGTGCTAGCCTGGACCACAAATTATTTCTCTGCACCAGATCCCAACATAACCTATCTCTCTCTTGACCAGTGTGGAGGCATGGGAATAAAGACACAACTCACATGGCTTTATCAGAGGGAGACTCTCTATGATCCCTCATGAAATCCTGAGTACAGATCATGAAGTTCGTCTTACTTTATTCTCCAAACAGCTTTTATAGCAAAACATAAACTGAGAAGAAATACATTAGCATCTTGTTTCCTAGGTAACCAGGTGAATGGTTTTTTAGTCATGCCCACATCTACCTGTGCTTGCTATCACGTCTTTCTGGTCTGTATGCTAGCTCTGTCACGTAGGCTGACTTAGCATCTCTATTCAGGCATCCTCCAAATTACAAAGAAGCAAAACACCATCCTGACCTTTTGTTAGGTCAGTGACAGCCTGTCTGGAAGGTTATGTGACCACCTCAGCCAGGGAACTATGGCTTGATAGCCTGTCTGCCATACCACATAGAAATATGGGCCTACAGTTCCTGCCTTCAGTTCCCACCCTGACTTTCCTCAATGATGAACTGTGATCGGGATTTCTAAACCAAATAAACCCATTTCTCCCTAAGTTGCTTTTGGTCAGAATCTTTTTTCACAGCGATAGAAAGCAGACTAGGACAGTAAGTAGTTTTGAGGCCAACTGCTGCCACTTGGGTTAGAGACTAGACCTCTACCCTTTCTTTAGTAAGTGGTAAAAAGAATCCCAGGAACCTGTTCCCAGATGACTTAAAGTTACTGTACCAATTGGAAGACTTGATCAATGTAAGCTATGGATAATAGTAGTACATGCTCTTTTTTTTTTCGAGTCAGGGTTTGTCTGTAGCTTTAAAGCCTGCCCTAGAACTAGTTCTTATAAACCAGGCTGGCCTCGAACTCTCAGAGATCTGCCTGTCTCTGCCTCTAGAGTGTTGGGATTAAAGGCATGCACATGCTCTTATGTGTCACCTAGATCTTGTCCTTCAAGCAAGGTCCCCATTCTCTTAGCAGCCATGAGTGTTGACTGCTGTGTGCTCACCTCTCAGCTCACAGAGGGATGCTGTAAGGCAGGAGCTTCCTTACCTCAATTTGGGGCAAAGCTGATAGATCATGGCAATACCAGAGCTTCTTAAAGAAGGTTTCTGATGATCTGCACAGAAGCAGAGCTCTTGCTGATCATTCATGCATGTTTTCTTCCAGAACTGTAATCCTGTAATCTCTTTCCCAACTGTAATCACCAATGACTTTCTGAACAGAAATCTGTGCCTCACCATCTGCTTCCCAAGAAAGCTGGCCCCAGACTTCCCTGTAAGCTCTTGATAAGAAGGAAATTTTCCTTGTACTCAGTGGTTTAACCGCTGTAGGTGAGGACGGGGGAGGTAAGACAGAGCTCTCTCAAATGCTACATTAGCACAGAAGGCAGCAAGCAGCTTTTGTGGGTTTCAGCCAATGAGAGCAGACAATTGTTGTGAGAGGATATTCCTGTTGTGGGATATTTGTACACTGTGTGAAGACATATTGCTGTGGTGGGTTTAATAAAGAGTTGAATGGCCAATAGCTAGGTAGGAAGTATAGGTGGGGCTTCCAGATAGAGAAAGAAGGTGGAGTCACCAGACACAGAGAGGGGACAGGAAGTACAAGATGAAAGAGAGATAATGCCACTTGGCAGAATATAGATTTTAAAATATGAGTTAATTAATTTGAGTTATAAAAGCTAGTTGGGACAAGCCTAAGTTAAAAGCTAAGCTTTCATACTTAATAAGTAGTCTCCATGTTGTTATTTGTGACTGGCAACAGAAAAGAAAAATATAACTACATATGGTGTCCAACACTGATGCTCAAATATTCAACATAGTGCCTGAGAAAGGTAAGAAAAGTTCTGGACAACGAGCCCAATGTGGATTCCTAGTCCCACAGTCTCTCAGGCAGGCTGGTGCTCAGAGACATACAGAGGCACAGCTACCTTAGCCTGGATCCAGAGTCATGTGCTAAGCGAGCCTGTGCATGTGTCATTGCCTTTGTGGCAGCTGACATGGCAGTTAAGATTTGTCTCACATGGTCAGAGAATGTTGCAGGCACTTAGTAAAGCCAGGTCCAGACATAGGAAACCTCTAAAAATGTACAGTATATTTTAAAATGTGTATAGATGCTAAAGAAATAAAAGAAAACAGATATAGATCATCAAAGAAAAAATAAATAGTTTAAAAATAAAGTATTTAAATAAAGAATAAAATAATATAAAAAGAATAAGCCACTAAAAAAAGAGAACCCTAAAAAAAAGAATAAGCCACATAAATATGGGAAATACACAGGGTATCTAGATCCTGTATGGTACATTGTTGGCTTTGAATTTTTAAAATGCTAATGTACAAAAAACAATAGCTGCTGAGAGACATTGGATTATGGAAACTTCCAAATTAAACCAACCTATATATTAAAATGTAAAGTCTTAGTCCTTGAAAACTATTTAGGAAAATAAAGAGAAGTTAGTAGTTAGTCATCTATAACAATCAAACTTATAATCATGTTAAGTATGTCTTCAAGGTCAAACAGAGATATATTTTAAGTAGAAAGATATTCAAACATTTTGAAGACCTACAAAACATGGTATTTAAAATGTTTTAATAACATAAGGCTTTTTATAACAGTGAGACACATCTGTTCCTGGAAGCACCATTGTACTTCAAAAAAGAATGATGGGCATCAAAGAAACTCCATATGGAGTTTGCTTTCTTTGTAACAAAAGTTAGCCACTAGGCAAGAACCTACCATTGCCTCAACTGCTGACAGTATGCCATCCAAACTGGACAAGCAAGATACAAGGAAGTAACTACCAGACTTTGCCAAGACAAGGTAGGACAATCCTTCAAAATTTGTGCTTTACAGAAAAGTTTATCAGATCTTTGAGGCCCATAGGCTGATGATAGATGCCCCAACACTGCAAAGGAAATGGGTAATTGTCCAGGCAGCCAGATGTCTTTGTCATTTTTATAGTTTTGGAACTTTCTTGCTCTGCACTTCCTGTTTAATCAGATAATATTATATCATTCTCAGGTCTCTGATGGATTGAAGATCAGATAGTTATAGTTACAGTTTTCCTTGTTACCAAATTCATAAAAGAATATCATACAAGAGATGTAAAGTTTATAAAGGCTGAGAGACAGGAAAGCTTAAGTTGTTTATCCAAGAAAATGTTTTCAGAACTAAAAGGATATTTTTAGACTGGTAATACAAGTTATGATAGAAAATGGTTTAGGGATAAAATTTTGGACTCACTAAGATAGGATAGATAATACAATACTTTCTCCAAATTAACCAAACACATATGTACTAAACATTGTGAAAGTAATTCTTACTTGATAATTGTTCTTATTGTATATAGTTTTACCATGTTAGTGTTAAAACCTTTTCTTTTTATTTGAACAAAAGGGGAAATGTTGTGGGATATTTCTACACTGTGTGAAGATGTATTGCTGTGATGAGCTTAATAAAGAGCTGAATGGCCAATAGCTAGGCAGGAGGTATAGACAGGATTTCTAGGCAGAGAGAAAGGAAGTAGGAGATGAATCAAGGTGTACAAGATACCATCCAGATGTGGAATGAGTCAGACAGACAAAATGGAAGTGAGATAAAAGTCAAATGGTAGAACATAGATGGATATAAATGGATTAATTTAAGTTATAAGTGCTAATTATGAATAAGTCTAAAATAAGGATGAGTTTTTATAATTAATAACAAGTCTCCATGTCATTATTTGTGTGCTTGTGGCCCAAAGGAAAGTCTGATTACATAGCCCAATTCTGTGGGCTTCAGTCACTGAGAGTAGATAGTTGTTGCAATAGTATAGCCCAATTCCCACTACCAGCACAGAGCCAAGCTAGCGAATCAACCTTATAAAGGTGTTCAATGCTAAAGCTTAACTTATGAGGCAAGTGTTCATGCACATTTATAACAAACTGGAATTCAGATAGAAAGAGCCACATGAAACCAAAGAGCCAACATGTCATCTGGGTGGAGTTTTCTCAAGCTCGGCAAAATAGCACTGTGAGTGTCTCACTGCAGTTGTTAGATACATTTGAAAGATCTCTGTGGCCATCCATTCTCCAGGTTATGATTGCAATCAGTTGGCCAGTGTCTGTGTGCTCTCGGATCACCGCCGAGAGATTCTTGCAGGCACCCCAGATGGGGATGGACTCAAGAGAGAAGTGAGTCACTGTATGTCCATCTGTACTATGGTACTATGCCTGCAGTGCAGCACCTGCACTACGAGAAGGTTCGAGAGTCTCAGGCAAGGGCCTGGAGATTTAAACACACAAAGACACACATAAACCCAGAGACTTGGAGCACTGAAACAAGAATGCTCCCTTTGTTGCGTTCAGGGGCAGCTTCTATAGGGCTCTGGCCACACCCCAGCTCTCAGGATCTTTCAGCTGCAGACCCATCAGAACCCACTCACCTGCCATCAGGGTCCTCTCAGAGAGCTGCAGGCTGCTCAGAGCAGAGGAAAACAATTGTTTACAGGAAATTCAGGGTCTGGTAGTATGCGGTCCCCAACAAGTCACCAATGCCTTTATCTATGAAAACCACACATTAATAGCCCAGTGTTGTGGTGCTTGTTTCCTCTCGGTGGGGGATGCGGCTCCTGCACAAAGGCTGTGCACCCGATACCACATTCTCAGACAACAGCTGTCATTAAGATGCTTCCAAGCCGGGCGGTGGTGGCGCACGTCTTTAATCCCAGCACTCGAGGCAGGTTTATCTCTGTGAGTTCAAGGCCAGCCTAGTATACAAAGTGATCTCTAGGACCGCCAAGACTACTACACAAAGAAACTCTATTCAAACCCCGCCCCTTTCCAGTGGTAGAACAGTCACATAGAATGCAAAGGCCTGGGTTTGGCCTGAGAATAAAGTTCTACAGAAGACCTCATGTGCTTACTTCAGTGTTGTCTCAACACAACGATGCTGCTTCTCATCTCGGAGACACACACACTACTAAAACATCTCTCTATGAAGGACAATAATCTATCTAAATAATAGACACAAACAATGTATGTGAGGATGCCTATGTGTTTGTCTTTGGATTCACCTTCTTATTTAGCTTCTCTAGGAACATGAATTATAAGCTCAATGTCCTTTATTTATGGCTAGAAACCAAATATGAGTGAGTACATCCCATGTTCCTCTTTTTGGGTCTGGCTTACCTCACTCAGGATAGTGTTTTCTATTTCCATCCATTTGTATGCAAAATTCAAGAAGTCCTTGTTTTTTACTGCTGAGTAATACTCTAATATGTATATATTCCATACTTTCTTCATCCATTCTTCCGTTGAAGGGCATCTAGGTTGTTTCCAGGTTCTGGCTATTACAAACAATGCTGCCATGAACATAGTTGAGCATATACTTTTGTTGTATGATAGGGCCTCTCTTGGGTATATTCCCATAATATATTCCCATAATATTAACCTTCATCAGGCGATGAAAGGAGACAGAGACAGAGACCCACATGGGAGCACTGGACAGAAATCTCAAGGTCCAAATCAGGAGCAGAAGGAGACGGAGCACGAGCAAGGAACTCAGGACCACGAGGGGTGCACCCACACACTAAGACAATGGGGATGATCTATTGGGATCTCACCAAGGCCAGCTGGCCTAGGTCTGAAAAAGCATGGGATAAATCCGGACTAGCTGAACATAGCGGACAATGAGGAATACTGAGAATTCAAGAACAATTGCAGTGGGTTTTTGATCCTACTGCACATACTGGCTTTGTGGGAGCCTAGGCAGTTTGGATGCTCACCTTACGAGACCTGGATAGAGGTGGGCAGTCCTTGGGCTTCCCGCAGGTCAGGGAACCCTGATTGCTCTTCGAGCAGTTGAGGGAGGGGGACTTGATCGGGGGAGGGGGAGGGAAATGGGAAGTGGTGGTGGGGACGAGGCAGAAATCCTTAATAAATAAATAAATTTAAATAAAAAAAGTCATTTTAAATAAATTATTATATACTATAAAAAAAAACAAAAAAAAAACAAAAAAAAAAAACAATGTATGTGAACATCAACTACCAAAGCCCTGATGGAATAGAATAAGTTGCTCCTCATCTTGACAGTTCTCTGGGCTCTCTCCCCAGTTCTGAGCCTGATAAACTGGTCAGTTTTTATTATTCTGCTTGGCCAAGCTAGAAAGTTTTGAAACTCTACAGGTTGTTGATGTAGCGCACAGTTTTGGAGCTACCAGTGCACCATGGCAGGAAGGACATGGGGAAGCAGAGCAGAGAGCATCATGGCAGCTAGAGGGCAGAAGACGGAGCATATAGAATGTCAGCCCCCAAGGGCATATCCCCCAGTGACCTACTTCCTCCCACCAGGCCCCATTTTTACACTTTACATCTCCCAGAAATCCCATCTTATTGTGCCTAAATGGGCAGATTAAACCATTCATTTTGGAAACGTCCTCATGATCTCTGGAAATGCCTGTGGTCACACCCAAAGGCTTGATCACCTCTCGTAGGTGATTCACTATCCTTTTACATTGACAACAATGACTTCCTACTACAGCAGCAGACCAGTCAATCTACCCAAGGGCATCCTGGCAGCCCCTTTGTTAGCATGGCTCTTGTCATTATCAGGGGAAAAAGGTGTTTCCTTTCATATCAACAAGATATAGATGCAGAAGACACCTTGCCACCTCCATGGGTTCTGTTCTGAGGTCAGATCTCATCCAAAATTGCTGTCTTTGGAGACTGTTCAGTTGGTGAAGACAAAGACAGAGTCTGAAAATATTCAATGCCCTTTACTCTGCTGAGACAACACAAATGTATTACGTAGCTAGGAGCCATTAGAAAACACCTTCCTCTAGAGATCCCTTGGTCACTGACAGCCCAAGGACAGAATGACAGCTCAGATGGGGCAGCAAGTCCCTTCCAACCTCAGAGATTAATCTGATTATCCTGGATTGGATCAGGAGCTCTTACAAGGTGCAAGGCGCTGTGCTAAGCCCTTCACAGCACAATAGTCAAGTGAGATGGCGTCCTCCCTTTCTCACAGATGGGATAAATTACAGACCCCACCAAGCATAGGCTAAAGCTGGATTGGGGCCCAAGTCCCTCTGCCTCTGGGCCCTTGCTGCTTATCTCTCAGCTACAGCTCTTCCCTTCTATGCAAATGCCCTTCACTTTGCAGACTCAGCCCCAGCAGGGGACTCTTGTTAGGCAAACTCCATGTCTAAGTCTTATATCAAGGAAAAATGATTCACTTAGTACTTGAGTGTTCACTCATTCCTCAATCTATCTATCTAATAAATATTTGTTGAGCTGTTACTATGTCCTATACACTAAAGTAATGGCTGAATAGCAAAATAAACCAAAGCATGCAGACAGACCTTGAGTGGGGAGTTTATTGAGAGAAGGGTAAAGGGGAGGGAAGAAACACACACGCACATGCACACACGCACACACACACACACAACGGGAATGGGCGGAGCTTGTCTTTTTCACCTGTGTACAGACTACATAGTGACGTAATGACTTAGCAGCCATAAGACCACAGACTGGCCAGGGTACTGCCTGGGTGCATTCTGCCAGATGACGGGACAGCATAATTCCCGGATCCTAACATTCCCATCATTTCCTTATTATGAAAAAGTGGGAAAATTCAAGTGACTAGCAGGGGGGATAGGGGTACCGGTTCTCAAGACTGCTTCCTGCTGATGTAGAGTGTCCACTATCTTTGGGGGACCCGAGAAACTGGGGTGCTGCCATGTCCTGGGGTAGCTGGTTGTTCCACTGCTGCCCAGGCTCTATGGAACACTCTGGTGCCTCTTAGACCTAGCAGATGCTGGCAGAGCAGAGGACAAGGTTAAGTTTAGGGAAAGAAAAAAAGCGTTTGCTTAGGTTCTGGTACTTGAGGAAGGAGTTGCGTCTGACCTGTGTGAGGTGAATCCACGTCAACTTCCTGGGACTTACAAGGATTCTTTCAGTTTGTGAAAGCGTAAGTTTTAGGCATTCCCGGAGTTTCTGATCTGCACTGAGATTTTCATTGTAGAAATGGCAGCATACTCATGTCAGAAATGACTTTGGTTGACAGCATTCACACCCTCTCTTCCATCTGGAAACCAGGACAGATGTTTTTAGCACAATGAAAAGTACCTTTGAAGTCTGTAGCCAGAAAACGACCAAAGGAAATTCGGAATCTTGACCTTGTGGCTGTGATGGTAGCAGTATAGTATGGTGTTTAGAACTCGGTCAGAGTTGTATTAATAGCTTGTTAAAATGTTGTTGATTAATATTCAGACTATGAAGAGTAGCATGATGAGAGAGAAATCCGATAACCTTGGCTGTTGCTTTACATGGGCAAAGCTACCAGGCTTCAAAAGCATCAGTGTCACTGACGAGGATAAACTTTACCTGGATTAATAATAATAATAAAAATGACAGAGACTCACTTGCCAGCTGCCTGGACAGCCACTCGCCAGGGTGTCCCACAGCTGTTGAGGGCAGAGGTTTTAGGGCAGCACTCATCTTTGGCTGGCAGAGGTCTAGGCCTGCCAGGCCTCAGAAGATCCTGTGGATTAGGAGTTTGTAGGAAGACCAGCCTACCTTGCCGTAGGCTGCTTTGAGGGATAGTAGAGAGGCTTCATGGTGTAAGGCATTCACCACTTCACTTCTGGTCTTCAGCTCCGGCAAATCTCGCTCCTCGTCTGGAAAGCCTCTGGTCCCCAGCTTTGCACCTGCTTGTCCTCTGCTGCCTCCCCTGAGAATGCCTAGTGGGCCACTCTACCCTTTCCTCTGTCTGGGAGCTTACCATTTCTGACAAGATCTCCTGACACACCTGTCCCTGCTGGCTGGTCCTTCTCTGGGGACCCATCCCACCCACCCACCTGCTCGCCGCCCTGGGTCTCCTTCCCTCACACATCATTCCATGTAGGGGCTGCCACATGACCAGGAAGTGGGACCCTCCACCTATTTCCATTTCCCAACTCTCTCTTTGCCTTTTCCTTGCTTTTTAAATCTTGTCTCCAGTTACATTTCCTGTCCTTACTCCTAACATACCAAAGGAGAGAATAGAAAGAAACCATGTCCCCTCACTGAGAGGGTGGGGGTGTTCAAGCCTAGACTGACTTGACTCAGCATGGGGCTGCTACCTCAGGGCACAAAGCAAATGGAGGAAACCTCGCTGGGAAAACCTTTTCAAACTCGCTGCTTTCCCTCTGCTTCTTGTGTAGGACTCAGGAATTTTTGTTTCGTTTTAGAAGTCCTGAGAATTGTTACAACGAGCCTTTCAATTCCAAGGCTAGAAAAGTCAATAAAGCCCTTAGCACTCTGAGAAGGTTTGCAGTTGGTGTCCCCAGAGTCAAATGTGTCAGATAAATAAAATTAAGACTGTGAGACTGTTAGCAAAAATCTCTCATAATTCTATTCCCAAGAGAGATCGAAGGAGAAGTGGAGACAGGGAAGGAATAATTCTAAAACTTGCCTATGCATCCTGGGGCCAGGAGTGAGGAGGCTTTTCTAGTGGGGTCAGGAGGGAGGACCAGGGCTAATAACACCCAGGTCCTCAGGATGGCTATGCTACTCCTGTTGCTGGCCTCTTCTAGAATGAGCGGATTGATCTGGGCCGTAGGCAAATGTCAAGTTCGTCTGCATCATTCCATCCTGTCTGAACTGACCTAAAACTCTGGAGTTTAAGAGAAATAACTGTGATAAGTATTGCAGGCAGAGTTTGTGGGGTCTAGAAAGATGGAAATGTGGTTGGAGACAAAGATGCATACCCCATGGAGGCCCGGAAGTAAAAAGAAAGTAGAAGGGGCCATCAGACACAGCACCTAATGATCTAAAATCTTCTACGAGGCCTTACTCTTTTTTCCCCTTAATGTCAAACATTTTACTTAACATCCGTAATATTGGGGTTCATTATGACACTTTACCTCTTTGTACTCCCATAGCCTGCTTTCTGCTCCCATCGTTGAAGGGGTTGGTTCATAGCCTATCCTATACTCACATTCATCCTTGTACTTAAACACACCACATACCACACACACACACATATACATACACACACATACACACACATACACACACATACACACATACACATACATACACACATACACATACATATACATACACATACATACATATACATACACATACATACACACATACACATACATACACACATGATACATACACACATACATACATACACACATACATATACACATACATACATACACATATACACACATACACATATATACACATATACATAAACACATACATACATACACACATACATACATACACACATGATACACACATACATACATATACACATACATACATGCATACATGCATACACATATACACACATACATACACACATACACATATATACACATATACATATACACATACATACACGCATACATACATACACACATACATGCATACATACATACACATATACACACATACATAAACACATACACATATATACACATATACATAAACACATACATACACACATACATACACACATGATACATACATACACACATATATACATGCATACATACATACATACACATATATACACATATACATAAACACATACATACATACATACACACATACATGCACACACATATACACATACTGAAAGCTAGGGTTTCATGTGAGAGATAGCATGCAATTGTGGTCATTTTGAGTCTGGGTTATCTTGCTTAGGACGATACTTTCCAGCTCTATCCATTTTCCTACACATTCCACTACTGCGTCCTTGCATGGCTCCAGAGATTGACCAGGCTGGGGCAATGAGAGAATAATGAAAGACACACAGACACACAACACACAGACACATAGACACAGAAAATGTGGGATTGGGTGGTCTGAACTCTCAGTTAGAGAAGCCACAGCACCCTGTACTCACAGTGTTCATTATCTATAGTTGAACTGTTATGCCCAAATCTGTGAAGTCCCCCAAAAGCCAACAACAAATCCTGTATGTAAAAGCAAAGAGCCTTTATTTTATGCAAATTTGCAAACTCGGTCTCTCTGCAGGTCCAACATATTGGAATAAACGGAGAGCCCTGAGCTCAGTTAGAGTTGGGTTTTTATAGTAGTAAAGGTGGGGGTGAGGGGTTTCTGAGGTTCAGGACCCCTGATTGGCTGACAATTGTCTAAGGATGCCCTGGTGAGTGTGTTGGCAGGTGATCCTATCTACAGCAGTTGGAATGTTAGGCATTTCTTTTGGCTGGTCTGTTCTTGGGTGGTGCTCAGGTAATCTTAGTTTATGGTTCTTCTTGCAATCAGGTATTGCTTCAGAGTAAACTACTGAGACTCAGGCCTCCATTAAACTTATTGATGGCTGAGTCCTACTCTGGCAGGTGATAATGGTTGGAAGTAAAGAACTTCCTTTAGGTGGTCTGTTTCTATTTAGCTCATCATGGCTGGCTCCTACAGAACAAAGAGGTGAGTTAGTAGACACAGGTAGGTAAGGAGGCAGGTTTACATTTGAACAAGAAGGCAGGTTCAGTCACTCTCATCAGCCTTCAGGCTGCAGACATGGTGGGGGAGCTGCAGCGGACATCTTCAGTCCTGTCAATGTCACACTTGAACCTGAGGAAGGGCTTTGTCATCCCTCTGAGCCCTCCCCAGGGAAGACTCTAGTCACCTGTGAGATGGAGGCATTGGGGCCCTTGATATGGCCGGATGCATGTCACACAGTACATGTTCACGGGGGACTCCACTTGCTCCCTGCAGTACCTGGTTTCACTTTGCAGCTGAAGAAGATCCTACTGTGAGCATGCCGCATTTCATTCCGTTTATCCACTGATGAACACCTAAGCTGGCTCTATTGCTTTGTTGGTAAGAAGCATTAGTCCCCTTATGAAGCGAGTTCTTAACTTGGTACATCATCTGAAAACTCAGTTTAGATACACAACTATAAAGGGAGCAAAGGGGAGAACCAACTCTGGTACCTTATGTGAAGCAGCGACTATCACGTGACCGTGCTCGCTTAGCATTAGGATTTTGGAGTGGAAGCTACTACAGGGTCTCCACTTACCACCCCCTCCCTAATCTGTACACACTAAGCATATGTGACAGTCCCTTACCCCAGATGGAGCTACTAAATTAACTTGTAAAATCCCACGAAGGAGCTGTGCCACGACTGACTTAGAGATAAACGCTTATGGTGATGAGGTGCTTACAAAACCCATTAGCATGAGGAACTACCCAAATGTTCCTTCACGTTGACTTTGGGAAATTTTGACAAATGCCACTAGTCTGCTAGGGTTATCAAAACAGCTTGCCTTCCGAGTTTCCCCTTGGGTTGCTCAGAGTGAAGTGAAAGTTTTGTAAACAGGGTTTCCAACAATCATTATGTTTTATCATATCTGTCCTGAATATGTTTTAAATCTTCTGATGGTGTGTAGCCTTAACATTATACCAAGTAGCAGAGACTCATCAACCACCTAGACTATTTCTAGGTAGGAAAAATCCTGAAATTCATTATGAAGCATAGTTTTCAGTGTAGGTCCTTCTCACCTACCTTTACATGGTTTGGAGAGGCTAGGTATATTTGGGCCTATTAAGAAACACTTTTTTTTGCTATGTTGAAAAATTATGCTGTGAGGAAGAAGTACTCATCAAAATCATGAGATGATATACTCATAAAACTTGCTAGTCTTGTAGAGGGCTAGTATGTAGCAATTCTCACAGAGGCCTAGTATGTAACAGTTCTCATAGAGGGCTAGTATGTAACAGTTCTCACAGAGGGCTAGTATATAACAATTCCTGTCAGCTGCTTATTAGTTTCTACTTTTCAAAAAAGATGATCCTATGGTTAAAATGGTTCAATATGCAAACAAAAATGCTAGAAATAATGACTCTGCAAAAGCTGAAGATTATGTTTCTTTTTGTTTGTTTGTTCATTTTTGTTTTCTTCAAGATAGCTTTTTTTTTTTTTCGATGTAGCCCTAGCTGTCCAAGAACTCACTCTGAAGACCAGGCTGGCCTTGCACTCAGAGGTCCGCCTGCCTCTGCCTCCTGTGTTCTGGGATTAAAGGTGTGCACCACCGCCGCCTGACTGTGTTTTTGCTAGCGGTGAAAGACAGTGATTTTTGTCTTAAACGGAAACAGCTGGTACTCCAGAATGAGGAGGAGGAAGATAGAGACAAAATCTGGCATAAAAAAACTACGGAAGAATTTTTGGAAAAGGAACTTTGTCTCCTACGGCCAAATATGGCTAAGACTGAATAGATTCATTACAAAGGGTAATTTAAAATGAATTTCAGGAACCGGAGAACTCTGAGTGGTTAGGAGTGTGTACTGCTTTTGCAGAGGATGCCGGCTGACTTCCCAGCATCCACACTGGGTGGCTTACAGTGGCCTGTAACTCTAGTTCCAAAGAATCTAATGTCTTCTCCTGGCTTCTGCACTGCAAATATGTAACACACCACACACATACACACAACACACACATATACACACCACACACAGCACACACACACACACACACTGAAACAAACACAAACACACATACACAGACACACATCAAAACATTTAAATATAATAAAGGGAAAGGATTTTCATGAAAGTGCCCATCTTTTCAGTTACATCATCTCCTATGTTTACTTTGAATGCATTTGCTGTCATTCTCACTAAGTTGTTAGCCAAGTGTTGTTTCACAATGACCTAGGATGCTACTTATTCAAACATTCAAACCGACTGATGCTTTTGAAAAATTGCTTTCTCAAAATCACATTCAACATAAAATCTTGACCATAAGCTAACCTTGAGATTTCTCATAGAACCCATGTCAAACCCATGTAAAAGAATTTGATCTTTCGCCTTGTAAAAGGAGAAATGATTTTTAAAAGCGCCTAGGTGTGTTGAGTGTGCTGGTTCATACCAAGAGCCTTGTCCCAGATGGGCTCTGGCTCCCGTCACTTTAGTGTAGGTAAGTGCCATTAGCATAAATATCCACAGGTTGGAGACTTCCCATAGAAATCCCCTACTTCCCGTGCCATCTAGATAATATGTCCTGGTAAAATGTTATCAATCATAGAATCTATCACTCTGATATTTACCTGATTTTGGTATTTAAAGTGAGGCTTGACACAGAAGCAAACAAATTTTCTTAACAATTTTATGCTCTCATGGTGAATTCTCATCAGATATTTAATCACAGTCATTTTAAAGGTTTTGCAATTCACACATTGCTCTGTTTTTCTGAATCTTCTCTGAAAGTGTGTGTAGTCACCTACTAAGAAGAAACAACAAGGGACTCTCCTGGGGATGCATGGGATGGACTGGACCAGGTACTCAGAGGACACAGCTGATAGCGTTGCTTCTATAACTTAGAGGCCACAGCACTGGACTAGGATTTCCAGAGCTCAAGTGGAGGAGCTTATAGAGTCATTAAATAACTGGCCTAAGTGGTGGGCTGAATGCTCATGTATAACAGCCCCAATTCATATATCAAACCTGACTTCCAACTGTGTCTTGTTGGTAGACTTTTTTTTTCCTGCCTGCCAATTCTTGAATATCCAACACAGAGACTTAATATTAATTATAAATGTTTGGTCAACAGATTAGGCTTATTACTAACTAGTTCTTACAACTTAAACTAACCCATTTCTATTAATCTATATTCTGGCATGTGGTGTTAGCGCTCTTTTGTCTTTTATCTTGAACCTCCTGCTTCCTCTCTGTGGCTGGCTCCTTCTCCTCCTCCTCCTCTCTTCTTCTTCTCCTTCTCCTTCTCCTTCTCCTTCTTCTTCTTCCTCCTCCCAGTGTCCTTAGTCTGGTTCTCCCACCTAACCTTATCTTCTTCTTAAACCAATCACAGTGACATATATTTACACAGTGTAAAGGATCCTCCTCAGTGACTATATTTGAAGATGGGTGTTCTTTATAAGGGACTAAAGTTATTTGCATAGGTTTAACAAGTATCTGTCTTCCTTGGAACAGGACATAATTGAAGTCCTGGTCATGTGAGCAAGGCATTGACTGGAACTTCGCATTTGGCAATGCTGCATAGCATCGGATATGACCACATAGACTTAAGAAACCAAGGCTGACTCTATGGAGCTTGGAAATTTTTACCTGGTACTGATAGGGGTATAGATAGGGCCACTCTGTGATCAGAGTAAGAAAGATGGGACCCGAACAAAATTCCCAGCTCTCTCAGAATGGATACAAAGCTCCATCCTCCTCCTTGCCACTGCAACATCCATGGAGGGGGAGATGAGACAAGCAGTTTCCCTGATTAAGAACATTTCCCAGTTCTAGAGAGCTCTCCACTGATTGCTCCCTCTTTTACACCTTTGCATGCACCCAGTCATATCAGAGTAATCTAGTCAATAACCCATGACTGGGGAAGCCATGGGCCCTAGGGGGAAGCTGCTGCTGCTGGTTTATTAAATGGACATGGTATTAAAATTCCTTCTAAAGTGGTGTCCTTATCTCTATCTCAGCCTTCAGAGGGACACTTTCTGAAGCCTAATTGTTGATATAAAGACTCACAATCAATCAAAGGATAAGGAATAAGTTACTATGGAACGCTTGGTCCTAATTGGGACATCTATATTACCCACCTCCCCAAAGTTCAAGAAATACTGTAGCAGAGAGGACAGGATGATTCTAAGAGCCATAGTTTGAGATTGAGTGCTGTGAAACAGTATCTATTTGAAATGACACTTCTGATACACTCTGCACTCCCTGCAGTTGTCATCAAAAAAGAGATTTGAATTGGCACCTCCTAAGGTTATTGTATAATTTTAAGTGAAGAGTCAGTGTCAGTGTGTTTTGTTGTTGTGAGTTTAGTTTGTTTTTGAGACAGAATCTTGCTATGTAGCTTGGGCTGGCCTGGACTTGCAATTTCCATGCCTTGGCTTCCTGAGTATACATTAGTACACTCACCTGAAGAAGGCAAATTCTAAAGGCTATCAAAGCCATCCAGGCATTGATTATGAAGCATTTATACTTTCTGTACTAGATACTATATTGGTCTCTGGCTATGCCCATAACTTGTCCTTCGGTCCTTTACAAGGTGACTAGATATTTTAGAAGTTTATCTGAGAATGCATAAGTAAAATAATAGAACTACTATTTTATAGGCCAAACAATACCTGGAATCACAGTGAAATGACACCAAGGCAATTAAGGGGCTGTCATAAAAACAAAACCAAAAAAATAAACAAACAAAACAAAGCAACCAACAAAAACAATAACAAAAATGATATAAAATACAAACCACAGAAACCTGAGAGCTTTGAACTGGGAAGCTTTGCTAAGAAGGAGGATTCCCCTTGTTTTAAAGTCTAATATAATATGTTGGAACCCAGGCACATTCTCCATCATACACAGCCAGGAAACCACTGAGTGGCCCTATTTCTGTGAAATACTGGTTTATGGTTTGGGAATCCTAAGGAACAGATAATCTGATGGAGGAAGGACATTGGCTAATAAAGGAACTGCCTTGGCCCATTTTATTGGTTGGAAGATAGGTGGGAGGAGTAGGCAGAACAGGACGCTGGGAGGAAGAGCAGACTCGACAGCTCTGCTCGCTGGAGCAGAGACACCATGCCCCGCTCCCGGGCAGACACACGCCATGAAGCTCCGACCCAGGATGGACTAGGCTAGAATCTTCCCGGTAAGACCGGTTCTCACAGATTATTAGAGATGGGTTGATTGGGATGTGAGAATTAGCCTGTAAGTGCTAGAGCTAAAGGGCCAAGCAGTGTTTAAATGAATACAGTTTGTGTGTTGTTATTTCGGGGCATAAGCTAGCCAGGTGGCTGGGGTGCCAGGGACGCAGCCCCCCGCCACTCTTATTACTACAATAATCAACTGATAGCTCTATGCATATAGTGTAGAGCTTCCCAGTAACCCCCCAGTGTCTCACTCTTAAGCAACCAGTTAACAATATGCCAGAGGAGGACAGCTTCCAATATGAGAGAAAGAAAATACCCAGAAGAAAAAATGATTAGAGAAAACAAACAGTATAGGATGCATAAGAAATTATATTGCTTCATAACACAAAAGCATGATATTCTGAGATGAACCAATAATAAAATAATTAGCAAGAAAAATAAATGTGGTTAAGCATATGAGAAATCTAATTGATTAGAATAAGTTAGATGATGGATTACGGTATTGTGGGGAACAGAGGAAAGCTTGAGCGATTGTTGGCCAGGACATGGCGATGTCAAGGATCCTAAGGCCTCAGCCCATGAGAGTGACAAAGCTTTCCCTTTTGGCTTCCTCGGGTCCAAGTGTAAATGCTGACAGTGTGTGCAGAAAACCCCCACTGTAGCTTTTGTAGGGTGAAAGGGTCATCCAAAGAAATATGCCCTGATCCTGAAACCAGGGCCAGTGAAAGAAACACAATTTGGTCCTGAAACCAGAACCAAAGAAACACACCCTGACCCTGAATCTAGCCAAAAGGTTAAAAAATAATTAATGAAAAAACACACTCTACCCTTGACCCACTGAGCACAAAACCAACCAATCCCTGAGCAGGAAAACCAGTCAATCCCTGAATACAAAACCAACCAATCCCTGAGTACGAAATCTAGCCAATCTCTAAACTTAACCAAACTCAGGGATTGAAATTCAACCAATTCCCACTGTAAAAATCTTCTCCCTGGAGAAGCTCTACCCCTAAGAAGCCCTGTATAAGCCCTGTGCCTGTTCAGTTGGGAGCTGCCCTTTTCCACCCTGGCAGAGGCAGCTGCTCTCCTAGATTCCTCCCTCCCCATAAGTCTCTTGAATTCGAGTTTGGGTGAGACCTTTTGCAGGAGCTGAGCAGAGGAGCAATGGACACCTCTGCTGGGAAACTCTCATAGTGGAACTGAGCAGAGAAGTAAGAACTTCTGCCAGAGAAGGATCCGCTTGCTATATTTTTGCATGGGGGTTTTCCCTTAGCAGAGTAAAGCAAAGAACAACTCCCTCCAGAGCAGAGAAGCAACGGACATCTCTGTTGGGACGCTCTCTTAGCAGAGTGAAGCAGAGCTGAGCTGTAACAGCTCTCTCAGAGAGGAGCAGGCTTGTCACATCCTGCGGGAAGACCATTCCCCATTGGAACACAGCCATAGGTATAGCCCGACTTTCTGCCAGTCAGGAACCCTTCTCAACATAACTGTAGCTATTCTGGGTACCTTCCTTTCACAGCTGTAGGTATAGCCTGACTTCTGACGGTGAGGATACCTTTCTCTTCACAACTGTAACATTTATAGCTTTCTCTATCCAGACATTTACAACATTAAGACTGCTCCCTACAGAGTCCGTTTCTAACAAGATTACCTAAGCCTCCCTCCCGTTCAGCTGTATGCCATAGCCCTGCCTCCCTGCATGTAATAACCCAGGCTCCTGTTCAGCCATTTATAATAAACTTACTGAGCTTCTGAGGTGACTCAACTCCTTCACCTGAGAACCCAGACTACCCAAGCCCAGATTTTCCGTGTCTGTATATATACCCAACAGCGGTGTTGATGGATCTTAAGGTAGATTGTTTCCTAATTTTCTGAGAAATCATCACACTGACATCCAAAGGGGCTGTACCAGTTTGCACTCCCACCAGCAATGGAGGATCATTCCCCTTACCCCACATCTTTTGCAGCATAAGTTATCATCAGTGTTTTTGATCTTGGCCATTCTGACAGGTGTAAGATGGAATCTCAGAGTTGTTTTGATTTGCATTTCTCTGATGGCTAAGGACGTTGAGATTTCCTTAAGTGTCTTTCAGCCATTTTATATCCTCTGTTGAGAGTTCTCTGTTTAAGTCTGTACCCCATTTTTTATTGAATTATTTGTTCTTTTGATGTCAAGTTTGAGTTCTTTGAATATTTTGGAGATCAGGCTTCTGTCCAATGTGGGGTTGGTGAAGATCTTTTCCCATTCTGTAGGCTGTCGTTTTGTCTTGTTGACTTTATCCTTTACTTTACAGAAGCATCTCAGTTTCAGGAGGTCCCATTTATTGTTTCTCTCAGTGTCTATGCTGCTGGGGTTATATTAATGAAGTGGTCTCCTGTGCCACTGCATTCAAGTGCCATTTTCTCTTCTGTGAGGTTCAGTGTGGTTGGTTTTATGTTGAGGTCTTTGATCCAGTTGGACTTGAATTTTGTGCATGGTGATTGATATGGATCTATTTTCATTCTTCTACATATTGATTTTCAGTTATTCCAGAACCATTTGTTTAATATGCTTTATTTTTTCCATTTTATATCTTTAGCTTCTTTGTCATAAATCAGGTGTTCGTAGGTGCATGGGTTGATATCCAGGTCTTTGATTTGAATCCATTGGTTCTTCTGTCTGCTTTTATGACAATACCAGGCATTTTTCATTACTGTAGCTCCGTAATGGAGTTTGAAGTCTGGGATTGTGATGTCTCTAGAAGTTCTTTTGTTATACAGGATTGTTTTGGCTATCCTGAGTTTTTGTTTTTCTATATGAGGTATTGTTCTTTTGAGGTCTGTGAAGAATTTTGCTGGGATTTTGCTGGGCATTGCATTGAATCTGTAGATTGCTTTTGGTAAGATTGCCATTTTTACTATGTTAATTCTACCTACCCAAGTGCATGGAAGATTTTTCCATTTTGTACCATCTTCTTCAATTTCTTTCTTCAAAGGTTTAAAGTTCTTGTCATACAGGTCTTCCATTTGTTTGGTTAGAGTTACCCCAAGGTATTTTATGTTATTTGTGGCTATTGTGAAGGGTGATGTTTCTCTCATTTCTTTCCCGGCCGTTTTTCACAGAGCCAATTACTTTATGGGCACATCTGTGAAGGATTATCTTGATAGTTAATTGATGTAGAAAGACCCAGCCCATTGTGGGCAGCAGCATTCCCTAGGCAAATGGCCCTGGGGGTTATAAGAAAGTCAGCTAAGCCTGGGCCTCAGAGTGAGCCAGCAAGCAGTGTTACTCCATGGATTCTGTTCCAATTTCCTGTTTGAGCTGTTGTCCTGAATTCTCTCAATTATCAAAATGATTTAGAACCCGGAAGTGTAAGCCAAATAATTCCTCACCTAAATTGCTTTTATCAAAGTATTTTAGCACAGTAATAGAAAGAAAACTACAACAACTGCTATGGGAAGCTTGAGGCTGGCTGGCTGGAATCATGAACGAAACAAAAGACAATATAGGCTTCCTGTGGCATTCAAGTAAGCATTCAAAGCATGTCAGAAAGCCGTCTTACTATTCTAGTGAGCAGAGAGTCCCTCAGAGTTTGCAAGATTGCTGCTTGTCCAGAATTGGCCTTTGTCTATAACTGATGAAGTTTTCTCATGTGTCAGCTACACTTGAAAGCGGGGCACTGTGGCTTGGCCGAAGTGACTAAGAGATATGTTGTGACTCTTTGACTGTCAACTGTAAGTTATAAGTGAAACCTATAAATTGGCTCACTCACAAGTCCCTCCCCTTGGAATCTGTCTGCCAGATACAAGAGCCAGGGGAACTTTTTCACTGATATATGTACAGTGATACTTATGGCAATTCAGTGACCCCCACATAGAATTAAAATCTGAGAAGTGGACTGGAGAGATGGCTCAGTGGTTGAGAGCACTGGCTGTCATTGCAGAGGACCTAGGCTTAATTCCCATCACCCATGTAATGGCTCACCATCATCTGTAACTTCAGCTCCAGGGAATCTGATGCTGCCTTCTGGCCTCCACAGGCACCTGGTAGGCACATGGGACACATACATGCAGACACGCTGCTTGCACACATAAAATAAAAAGCAAACATAAAATCCTCTTTAAAAAACCTGGGGAAAGGAGATAAAATATAAGCAAAAAGTAACAAATCAACAGGAACTAAATTAATAAAAGGAATTAGATTTATAGCAAAAGCTTGAAGACATTTCGAGAATATGTTTTTTTAAATTTCTATCTTTTCCTGCTTCCTTTGTTTCTAGACAAGGTGGTGGAGGCACAGTGGTTATCAGGGATTGGTTATCAGGATTACACAGAACCAGAAGGAGAGTGGAAACAGAGCTAAGACAGCAACCACTGCCTTTAAGATATAACTGGTGGTTGTGCACGCCTTCAATCCCAGCACTCAGGAGACAGAGACAGGTAGATCTCTGTGAGTTCAAGACTAGCCAGGTCTACAAAGCAAGTTCCAGGACATCCAGGGCTACAGAGAGAAACCCTGTCTTGAAAACTCCCACCCCTGTGCCCCCCCAAATAGCTCTCAAAGCTGAGTCTGGTGATTCAGGGCTTGTCATCCTGGCTACTCAGGCAGCTGAGGCAGGAGACTCACACGCTAAAGACCTATGTAGACTACAGAGTGGGTTTAGTCCAGCTTGGCAGCTTTGTGAGACCCTGTCTTAAAGTAAAAAGTAAGAGGGGGTGGGGCTGGAAGTCTACAGCTTGGTGATAGAACTACACTATGAGCCCTGCGTCTCTCATTTCAGGATCTGAACTCATTCCCCAAATTCGATTACTGTCCGTCTGTCATTTGTGCCGTTCCCCCATTGCAGACCAGGAACTGAGAAGAGCTGAAGCTCCTAACCCTCCTCACAAAAGTGACAGATCTCCTAGGCTAGCCCAGAGACTGTGAAGATAAGCAGGAACAAGCAGGGCCCTTCATCTTTCAGGCCTGTCTGCATCTCGGTAGGGCCAGCCCTGTCGCAAGGGGCCCTGGATGAGGAGAGCACTGTCATTCCCTCCTGCCGTCACTCAGCCTGCTGCACCTTGTGCAAAACTATTTCATCAGGTGCTCCAGGTCAGCAAAATTCCCACAGCAGAAAAGTAAGTGGAAGCCTTGACAGAGATGCTCTAGAGGCCATTATGGCTGCAGAACGGTGACCCTGTCCTCCAGGGTACATCCTGCCCCACACTGGGCTCTCGGGGTAGCAAAATTAGACTTGGAACCAACTCTTTTTCTTAAATTTAGCTTCTAGCTTGGCACATAGTAACTGTACACACTCGTGGGGTAAGGCCGGCCTTTCGATTCATGGAACCACGTGTGGCGATCTAGTCAGAGAGGGCAGAGCTATCAAATATTTGTCTTCCCCTTATATATATTATTGACAGCATTCAAAATCCTCTCTTTGAACTGCTTTAGGATGCACACTAAATTCTTTAAAATCTTTATATGTGTTTATTGTGCTTGGGCCTGGGCTGAGAGTGCAGGATTGTCACACCTATGGCACAGAGTGTGTGCGAAGGCCAGCGGACAGCTTTCACAAGTACCAAGCAGGTTCTAGGGATCAAACTCGGGCCCTCAGGCTTGGCACCAAGTACTTTACCCACTGAACCATCTTGCCTGGCCCCCTACAGTAAATGCTTGTTAACTACAGACCACTTCCTAGCAGAAGGCTAGACCTCATTCCCCTGTTTCCACTGCTGCTATCCCCAGTCTCGTCTCTTTTCTGCTGCTGTGCCAAACATCTTGGCATAAGAGCACCTTAGGTGAGAAAGAATCTGGTTAGCTTATAATCCCACGTTATAATCCATTGTTGTGTAGTCAGAATCAAACACCACGTTCACAGTCAAGAGCAGAGAGAGAATGATGCCTGGATCCCTGCTTGCTTGATCCCTCCTCTCCTGCACTGTTCGGGATCTTGCCTGAAATGATGTCACCCACATTAAATATCAATTAAGGCTGAATAACAATCAAGACCCCCCCCCAGATATGCCCACAGGTCACTCTGAGGTGGATAAAGGTCTCAGTCTCTTCTCAGCTGATTTGAGGTTGGCATTTAAAGAGATCCATCACACCCAGTGTCTTCCTGCCTCTCTTATGCTCTCAAGGCCACTGTTCTACTCGAGAGCAGGGGCGGCGGGGCCTTACAGTCTCTGTGTCAGTCGTTACTTCAGAGAGTATCACTGAACTTTGTCTCCCTGAGTGATGGTGATTTCTCCTGGGGAAGCTGAGTGCAGCAACTGTGTGCCCACACCACCCTGGTGATGGGTCGTGTAGCAACAGCATGAAGCACTTTCCACTTCCAAACCTGTAAAGAGGCAAGAAAGTGCCTCTTCCTGGGCACGACTGTCCCTACTAGTTTTGGAAGTTTCTAGCATTGTTGGACTCTCTGAAAGCTTCGTCCTCCATCTGAGAAGGTTGTAAAGGATGAAGAGAAGAAGGAAGATGAGGAAGATAAGGTGGAGGAAGAGAACTCTATAGATGGAAACTCTATAGGTGCCTTTGCCCTGGTCCGAAGGACTCAGTCTTAAGGGCGATCCCTGAGAGAATCAAGAGAAGGCAGGACATTCTTTTTCTCCACTGCACAACTATGGACTATTTTGGTTAGTATTTTTGTCTCCTCACATTTTTTGGCTTTTATATCTAAAACAAATAAATAAAAACAGCGTGTTCTGTGAACTCTATAGAATGTGAGCTAATTTGGTCCTGTCCTTTCTCAACCCATTTGTAGGCTCTGTCCATGGCCCACGAACATTAGAAAATAACTTGTCACCCACTCAACTCCCCGTCTTATTCTTAAAAGAAAATATTTATATTATGCCACCAAAAGGGTTTCCATGGCAGTGATGACTACAACACTATCGCCTTAGCAACCAGTTGATCTGTCTTGAATGAGTTGAAATCCCCTTTACAGACAAATAAGGAAAATCTGTCAGAAGCCCTGCTGGATTCTGGGGAAGCCTTTGAAGATGCGTCTTCACCCACTGCCTAGATCCCCGATGGTTCCTCCTCCTCTGGCATGGCCCCTCCTGCCACTGTGAGCCCTCTTAGTGGCCCCTTTTCTAAAGCCCACGATTCAGATCCTCAGGGGAGAAAGCAACGGGTTAAGGGTTGGCATTCAGAGCCATGCCAAAGATAGCAGGAGGCAGGAGAAAGACACACACTGTCCCTTTTTATAGAGGCCTGGAGCTCAGCCCTGTAGACCAATGCATGCGTTTTCATTCTCAGCTCAAAAGTATTTTTGAGGAGTAAGTTTTACCAGACCATTTGGCCCTGAGATGGCAGATTGCCAGAGCATGTTGGTAAGTCTCTTTTTAGGCCTTGGTGAAGTGTGGGTCAAGGAATTTTTTTATGAAACAAGATATATCATCATCTCACCCAAAGTCACCTGGGAGTTCCCCCTGCTTACCTACAGGAACTGCACAAAGAACACTGGAACAAGAGGATCCAATGTTTCTCAAGCATCTTCTCAGCCATCAGCCACACACTCCTCCTAGTCAAGGCAGTTATTCGTGTGGTGAGCACTAGACTTCAGGACGCAGCTTCTGCTGAAGGGGCTCTAGTGAGCTGGCCACAAAAATAAATAAGAGTCCTCTCTGGGATTCCATGTGATGGAACCGATGGAAGCATCTCCATGTAATTCAGATTCTGTGTGATGGAACCCTAGGAAACATCATGGTGTAATTCAGATTCCGTGTGATGGAACCCAGAGAAACATCGTGGTGTAATTCAGATTCCATGTGATGGAACCCAGGGAAACATTGCGGTGTAATTCAGATTCCGTGTAATAGAACATGGGAAAACATCGCGGTGTAATTCAGAGTAGTCTCTGGAGTCTCCTTCCCCCCTGACTTCACAGAAAAACAGCTTGGAAAGCTAGGAGTACTGGCCTATTTTCTTTCATTTTCTCCCATGTCTGACACAAGGGGAGCTTGTTTTTTAAGAGAGGGAGAATGCAGTGTCAATCATTTTACTAGTAGGCTAGGGAAACACATGGCAAACACCAGGAAAACCCATTTGGCGTGGAAACTTGGAGAAATGCATCAAATTATGGAGCCTGGGGGTGATAAATAAGAGTATTGCCGTCTCCCTTTCCATGCTAACTGGGGCTTACAGAAGTCAAAATGGGTGTCTTGTCCATGAGTGAGGTGTGTGTCAGCCCAGCTCCAAAGCACAGCTTCAACTCCTGCACCCTCCTGCCATGAAAGTCAAATGTCCGAATCAGCCACTTTCTGTTATTGAATAATCTTTTTATACACTAAACATGTGCCTTTGCCAAAGTGACTTCTGATTGGTTTAATAAAAGAGCTGATTGGCCAACAACTAGGCAGGGAAAAGTTAGACAGGAGAGCCAAACTAGGAGAACACTGAGAAGAAGAAGGGCAGATTCTGGGAGTGGCAGAGAGAATCAAGATGGGCAGGCCACTGAGAAAAGCTACCAAGTCACCTTGCAAAGTGTAGATAAGAAATGTTGGATACTTCAAAATGTAAAAATGAGCTGGTAACAAGCCTTAGCTATTGGATGAACATTTATAATTAATATTACGTCTCTGTGTGGTTATTTGGGAGTGGCTGGTGGGACAGAAACTTCTGCCTACAATTTTCAGAGGGGTAAATCATTTTTTTAAAAAAAACAGAATCAAACATTTGCTTCAGAAGGAAGTTGAAACACACGGCCAGAGCCCTTTGTCCTAGTCTGCTTTCTGTTGATGTGATTAAAACTCTGACTGAAAACAATTCGGAGGGGTTTATTTGGCTTACAAATCTCAATCCAAGTCCATCCTGAGGAGATGTCAGGGTAGTAACCTGGAGAGAGGAACTGAAGCAGAGGCCATAGAGGAATGATGCTTACTGGGTTTCTTCCAATGGCTCATTGTACTTTCTTTTTAAATATTTTTTTTAAATTAAAATGTAATTGTATACTTTCCCCTGTTCACTTTTCTGTGTACTCTGCCTTGCTCTCTCTCAAATTCATGGATTCTCAATTTTTTCTTTAATTACCAATATATATATTCATGTGTATATGTGTAAATATATATATATAATCATGTGTGTGTATGTGTACATATATACATACATTTATAAGTATATATGTATAGTCTATTCATTCTATATAATGTTACTTGTATGTATATGATTTCAGGACTGACCACTCCTAGACAAAAAACTATAGGCAACTAAAAAATGCTAAGAGCAAAAGAAATAGTCTTTCCGGGGAAAGAGTCCCCAATTGATTATCTAATGCCACGTGGCCATTTTTCTTTCTTTCTTATATAATCCAGGATTACATAGCAGGAGTGGTACCACCCATGGTAGGCTAGGCCTTCTCACATCACTCAGTAATGATGATGATGATGATGATGATGATGATGATGATGATAGCCCCCAAGAGGCTTGTCTACAAGGCCACTCTGATGGAAGCATTTTCTCAGTTGAGGTTTCTTCTTGCCAAGTGGTGCTAGCTTATGTCAGTTTGAAAAAAAAACTAACCAGCACACCCTTCTTGGAAAGCAGAGTACCTGACAATATCATGTCTGATGTATTCAGATGTCTGACCTGAATGGCAAGATGGTGAAGGTGAATGACATGAGATGAAGGTGGGCACCTGACAGGAACTTGGCCTCTGTACGCATGTTTATTTGTAAGTGAAGCAAGCGGTATTTACACAATAAATCTCTGTTAAGCTTCTTAAGTCCTTGGGTTACGTACAACGAGACTATGAAAGAACCGATCACTCTGAAAAACCTTCCAACACTATTATGTCCCAGCGGCTCAATCTCACACTTAGGCAAATTGGCAGCATTTGTGGGCTCTGGTGTATGTCGATGTAAGGATTGGGGCTACAGCCCTGAACTAGAGGGTGTGCCTTGATGCTGACTTTAACTAGATTACATTGTGGGTGCCAACTTTAACTTGATTCCTGCCCCCAGATTTTCTTAAAGGTCTTCTTAATCTTTGTAAAGAGCCATACAAAATCCTCTTTCTGAACTCTAGAGTGGATCTTTGTTCCTTGTAACAGGAAGACTCTATCTTGCTCCCAAGTCTATCTAAGACTGTGTTTGTACAATAGACTGCTGTATACAGTAGGCAATAGCTAGTGTTTGGGATAGGCAGCCCTATAGAATCCAAGAACCAGGATTAAGCTAACTGCCTGAAGTGGGGTACAAGATGCAACAGTCTGGTTTAGAAGCCAAGAGTTCTGTGAATAGCACATTCATTCCCTCAGGTTCCTACCTGGGATTCACCTAGATAGGAGCAAGGTATAGCTGATATTCTGATACCTGGGAAAGTCAAGTAAAGTTCAATAGAATGGTAGGAATGCTGATCACACAACCAAATAGAGTCTTAACTTTGACCTTCTGCAATTCCAAGGCAGCTAGAACAGTCATTTGTACGACGTGTGAAGAATGGCCTCACAGGCTCATACATTTGAACTCTTAGTCAGCAGGGAGTGGCCCTACTTGAGAAGGACTAGGAGGTGTGTCCTTGTGAGAGTAAGTGTGCCCTCATTAAAGAAAGTGTGCCATGCTGGGAAGTGGTGGCTCACGCCTTTAATCCCCAGCACTTGGACAGCAGAGATCTCTGTGAGCTTGAGGTCAGCCTGGTCTACAGAGTTCCAGGACAGGTTTCAAAGCAATACAGAGAAACCCTGTCTCAAAAATAAAGAAAAAGTAAGAGTAAAGAAAGAAAAAGAAAAAAGAAAAGGAAGGAAGGAAGGAAGGAAGGAAGAAAGAAAGAAAGAAAGAAAGAGTGTCACTGGAGCCCAGTGTCTCTATCTTCCTGGGGCCTGAGTATCTGGATGTGGAACTCTCAGCTACTTTCCCAACACCATGTCTACCTATGTGCCACTATGTTCCCCACCATGATGATAATGGACTAAACCTCTGAAACTGTAAACAAGTCCCAGTTAAATGCTTTATAAGAGTTGTTACGGTCATGGTGCCTTTTCACAGCAATAGAACACTGACTAATACAGAATATGGTATCAGGAACGAATTGTGAGGGCCTAACCCAGTAAGTTTCAAAGGGAAGAATACTAGTAAGTGGCCTAGAGACTGTTCTCATGATAGTTCGCCAAAGAATCTGGCTGCTTTCTATCCTTGTCCAAACAAAAACAAAAAACTGCCTGAGGTTCTATTGAAGAATCTTGGATTAATGGTATTGGCAAGGGAGAGTTTAAGACAATTTAGTATTGACTCTGCCGTATGGTTGTTAGTAGTCACTTTTATACAGATAAATGACAAGGAGCAAGCCAAGCAAAGGAAACCGCAAAATGTGCAGTTTGAGGAGAAAAGGAGCTAATGGTGTGTAATAGAGCTAAATCCAGTGATCAATGAAATAAAAAAGCTTCAAAAGAAGCCTGATGCTAAATAAAACAAGGGCAAGAGCCCACCCAGCTAAGCTTCCAACTTATGAGAAGGAATAAAGAAAAGCTTATGCACTGAGGGAAAACATCAACAAAAGGAAGGTGATGCCAATGTAATTGACCAAGGAGGACGAGCTCCAGCACCATCAAGCATGAGAACTTAGCAGCTTTAGCCATGTGATTCTGATTTAGAGTCAAGAAAACAAGAAAGGGCTTGTGGAATCTCCCTCCATGGCTAAGGAAAGCAACTAAGGCCAGGCATTTGTCAGAGGTGTCCCTGAATAGAATCCCAGAGAGGCCACTGTGTGAAGATTTGAAGGTGAAGCCTGAATTGCGTTGTCGACTCCAAGATATTGGAGAGGCTGGAGCTGTGGGGCACCTGCTAAGAGAGATTCTAACAGGGAGTAGAACCCATCAAGAAGAGAGAAAGAACTGTGTTGCAGACAATAAAGCTTGAAGGAGATGGAGATCTGAAGGGCACTTTGACATCAGACATGGAGATGCAGAGTTTGCAGTTTTCCTCGCTGGTTTATTGTCTTGCTTTGGTCCAGTATTTCCTCACTATGCTCCCTTTCCTCCCCTTTGGAATGATAAATATTCTGCGCCAGTGGATGTTGTTGGAAGGGTTGCTCTGCTTTTTGGTTTTGATTTTACTGAGGCTTACAGAGATTGCTATGAGTCTCAGAAAAAACTTTGAACTTCCGACTTTACAGAGTTTTGAGACTGTGAAGACTTTTGCCATTAGACTGAATGTATTTTTTTATTTTTATATGGCTAAAAGTTTCTGGAGGCTGGAGAGCGGAGTGCGGTGGTTTGAGTAAGAATGCTCCCCATAGGTTCGTGCATTTGAATGTTTAGTCATCAGAGACCTGCACTGCTTGAGAAGGATTAATAGGCCAGTCCTTGTCAGAGTCATTGAGGCCTTGCTAGAGCAAGTGCTACTGGGGATGGGATTTGAGGTTTCAAAAGCCCAAGTCAGGCCCAGTTTCTCTCTCTTTCTGGGACCTGCATATCTGGATGTAGAACTCTCAGCCATTCTCCAGCACCATGCCTACCTGTGTGCTGCCGTGATCCTCACCATATGATAATGGACTCAATCTCTGAAACTATAAGCAAGCCCCAGTTAAAGGCTTTATTTTATGAGTTATCATGGCCATAGTGTCTCTTCACAGCCAGAGAACAGTGGCAAAGACAGCAATGACGAGAGGAGACTCAAATGGGTTGCTGGGTAAAATTGTCTGGAGTTTTTTATAGAGTGATGACCAAGGACTGAGATCACATTAGTATTTGGCCAATTGGAAGACTTCATATTGCTGACAAAGCTGAAGTCAGAGACAGATGAGATGGGACTTCATCCATCCCTGGTGCCCAGCTCTTTTTTTCTGCTGCTAGGGTTTGGAGGTGAGAGGTCATTGTCAAGGGGACTGACCGAGTTCACTGTGTGGAGTGCGGAGTAAGGACTGGACCGCAGAAGACCAAAATGCAAGAGGAGCAACAACCACAGACACCAAGAAAGTGAAGTCGACAGAAGAGCTCGTGAGGCTGCAGATCTCAGGACCACCAGGACACTGCCCTCAGAAAGCCCAAGGGACAGGTGAAGACCCAGGGCTGCAGAAAAGAGAAGGGAGGTGCCAGTCACAGCTGAAAATAGAGAACAAAGCCAACACACTTTATTAGAACAAATAGCCTCCATCAGGAGATGAGAGGAGCCCTGTGGTCCCAGGTCCCTCCCTTGAGTAGGTTCTCTTCTTCCTGCTACCTGTCAGCCAGTGTAGGGCACAATCAGAGTGGATTGTGCTCTGTTCACATGTTGCCCAGCTGGGCACCAGGGACGGATGAAGTCCCATCTCATCTGTCTCTGACTTCAGCTTTGTCAGTTGCTGACCTGGACCTGTGTGCTAGCCGTGAGTCACAAGCCCTGTTGCTACCTCTGTCTCCACCCTGCGGGTGTCTTAAGCTCTCAGTTCTCACAGCTAACAAGAAGCAACTGCAACATTCTGGGTCATCTCTTTTTCTGCAGGGTGGCCCGTCATCTCTTTTCTGAAATGAGGCAGGTTTGTTAGAAGAAATGGGGAAGTCTTACTTACAACTCAGTCTGTTATAATTATCCACACTAAAAACAAAAATATGTAAAAAGCCATATATCCAACATATGTTACCCAGGGATGGAGTGGCTTAGAAAAGCTTCCCAAGCTAGCCTGCCAACACCGGCCTTACTCCTTAGAGGCATTCTGTCTGTCTCTTGCCAGATCTGCCTGGCTGTTTCATGCTCAACTGTGAGGGCCTTTGCCGCAACAGGAATGGGACATACAGAGTGAAAGAAAGGCCAAAATCCCTGAGGCAAAACATAAGTGAAGAGAAACAGGTTAAAATATGTTTTAAGAGCTAGTGAGACAAGCATAAGATAACTCCCAAATTCAAGGACTCTTTTTAAACCAGAATGCCCTCATTGTGTGTCTAAAGTAAGCCCAATTCTGTTCATTTCCTCCCTCCCAGCCCACTTGTGTCCCCTCCCACACTCTCCTGGGGACACCTGGGGACTTCCCACTGTCCTTTCCCTGAGCATTTCCAAACCACGGTGCTGATTTGACCCATCTTTACACATGGTCAGGTATGTTAGGAGGCTGAGTTAGTCCCATTCCTGTTGCTGTGATAAAATTCCCTGACAAAAGAAAGTTACGGCAGAATTTAGTTTAACACCCATCTCCCCCAGGAAGACAGTCCATCTTAGACTGGTGAGCCAGTAGAGATAAAATGGGAAGTGGTGTCAAGCTCTCCCCAGGGACATGTTTCTCCCATCAAGGCTCCACCTCCCAAGGGTTCCAAAACCTCCCTTAAACCACCAGCTAAGCACCAAGCATCCAAACACATAAGCCTATGTGTGACATTCCACATCCAAACAGCTACAGACACACTACTCTAAACAAGCCACAGTGTGACAGAGGACGAGTGACAGTCCTCCCAAGTGAACAATGCCAAGGCACAGGTTCTCTAGCTAGCACACCTCTTGCCCATGCCCACCTGCAGGTCTCTCTGGACAGAGGGTCATCAAAGCCTGGGCATTCCAGCCCCTCACTCCCCATCCAGCTGTAGGGATGCCTTTTTTCATCCTACCTGGTCCTGCCTCTGTGACTTCGGCATGTATACACCTTAAGCTGGGTGACATGGTATGGACCTCTTCATTCCTAAAACTCTATGAGTTAAGAATCCCGTTGCCCTTTGGAATGGAAGGGTCTGTTTCGCCCTACAGGATCTCTATCACTCTACTTTGGACCTGAAGGCTTAATCTCTCCCCTCGGGACCTCATCATAATGTCTGTGATGTGGTAATTTTCCTAAAAGGTTCTTCTGAAAGGCAATTCATCTTGGCTTCCTTTCTATAGCATCTCCACCCTCCCTCCCCTCCTCTCTCCTATATGCCCCAAGTCTATCTTGCTTCTGCCTCCATATCAATCTCTATATTAAGCACCTATCACAAACCAGGTCCTGTATGGAAGAAAACATCAGCGGATTAACTCAGTGTCCACTGTCCAAGAGTAATGGGTCCAGAATGAGTGTACCGGTAATGGTGAAAAACTACAAAGTCTGTTCTCTCATTATTGCCCCAGAGTTCCACAGTTAGGCAGACCAAGACCTAGAGCCCAGCACCTATGTGCTTGTAGTGTTCTATCATGAAGAGGACTTGGGGTTTAGGGATAAACTTCAGGTTCTCAGGCAGGTGGTATAGAGACGTGCAGTGAGGTTAGCAGAGACTGTGTTGACTGGGAATATATGGACCCTTCTGTCTCCACTCTCAACCTTCATCCAGCCTACTCAGCATAGAGACAGAGAAAGGGGATACAGTCCAGCCTCTTCTCTCTGTGGTTAAACACACTTGAGACTTGTCCAGCTTTATTTACATGACTTAACCAGTAGGCTCAACTTAGGCAGGCATAAGAATTCTCTGGGGAAGCTGGGTGGTGGTGGCACATGCCATTAATCCTAGGTCTCAGAAGACAGAGGCAGGTGGATCTCTGTAAACTTGTCAGCCTGGTCTAGAGAGTAAGTTCCAGGACAGCCAGGACTGTGACACAGAGAAACCCTGTCTTGAAAAGCAGAAACAAAACAAAAAATCCAGGAAGTAAAATATGGATTTCTGGGTCTGCTCTGGAGATGCTGAAATGCTGCCTGATGTAACTAACTTGTCATCCAGAGAAAAGGGATGTGGAGGAGTTGAGTACCAGGCTGGTCCCTAGTAGTTGGGATTCAGAATAGACTAGGTGAGCCCACTGTGACTCTTGGCTAGACCTCTGATTTCTGCATACAATCTAAGGGAGTGGTGTGGGATAATGCCAGGGGACCCTCCAGTTCTGACATCCCAGAATCGGGTCATTTGACAACTGCTGTGCACTCAAATGTCTTGAATTCCTGGGTGAGCAGAAAGACACAGAGTGGCCAGGGCTCTGGCCGCACACACCCACCTGCATGTTGTTCTTTGGGAAATGCTCTTTTAAAGATGAATCCTTGGCCCGGTCAGAGCACGTCATGTCAGCCTGTACTTTCCCATCAGTGGCAAATGTTGATAACTGGGCCCTGTGCACTCCTATCACCACTGTCTCAATTCTGCTTCTTCCTGTTGCCATGTCTGATCTCCCAGGACGTTTGTTTATACACTAGGGAAAAGATCACATCACAGACATAAAACATGGGACCCTTCAAGGAATGAGAAAAGAGGGGGGAACCAACTCCAACGGGAGAGATGAAACAGACCCACCTTCCCTCTTGGAGTCCCAGGACACCACAGAGGGCGCAGTCGTTGGGGTTGGACTTGAGGCCCAGACTCAGTTCTGCCACTTACTAGCCTGGGGAAGTGTAGAATTAACTTTTCTGAGCCTTTTTAGAGTTTCTTAGTCTGAAAAAAAAAATACAAAGAGGAATAATGAAACTTACCCGCAGGGCTACTGTCTTAGGTAGGATTTCTACTACTGTGAAGAGACACCATGGCCACAGCAATTTCCTTATAAAGGAAACCATTTAAAGGGGTGGCTTACAGTTCAGAGGTTCAGTCCATTATCATCATGACAGTACACAAGGCAACATGCAGGCAGACATAATGCTGGAGCTGAGAGTCCAAAGGAAACTGGAAGTGGTCTGTCTCTCTGAGCACGACTAGAACATATATAAGACATTAAAGCCCTCCTCCACACTGATGTCCTCCAACAAGATCACGCCTACCCCTTTGAGGTCGCACCTTCTAATAGTGCCACTCCCTTTGGGTCCCATTTTCTTTTAAACTGTGAGGTTTAAAGCCGATTACATGCATGAAAGTGTAGGCGCTTAGGATGCGGTAATAACTCTCACCCTTCCCTCCACCTCCAGTCCTCCCTTGCTGGGGCTCTGCTTTTGGGGAAGGCGTAGCTACAGTCTCTCCAGCCTTAGGAATCATCCAACTAGAAGGTGTGGAGGAGTGAACCTCTTTAGTGTTATTGAAAAACACTCCAAAGAAGCATTTATACCAAAAGTAACTCTGAGGGAACAAAGGGACGTGAACAAAGAAAAAGAAATAAATTCTTAAAATGCAACGCAGATTACGGCTCCCGCATGAGCCTTTGACAAGCTTCTAGCAGTTGCAGTCTTCAGGGACAATGGTACCAACTGGAGCTGGGGGCTGACCTCGGTGGAAGATGGAAGATCTGCCCCTCCTGCAGGCCTCTAGCCTGTTCTCTCAGCCTGAGGACGGTGGGAGCTCAATTGCTGATGGCTCAAAGCCCTCCAACTCACCGATCAGCTTTGTAACTGCCTGAGGGCTCCCATCTAATGCCCACTTACCCCTTTCTTCCCACATGGCCAGTCGTATGTGGTCTCTACCATAAAGCATGGTACAGTCACCTTCCTATGAGGGTTGTACATGCCATCATGTGCCCCAGGGCCTCCAAGAGACTGATGACTTCCACTAAGGTGGATGTTGAACAAACAGAAGAGGCTAACGTAACCACTGCTGCCTTCCCTGCATCTGAGCTGTGGGAGTGGGGGTCGGGCGGCTTTTGAAGGGCAGATGACAAAAATACCACCGGGAATCCTGGAACTCCACAAACCACCACCAATACCCATGCTTAGCCCTGCAGGTTTGGGACCTCAGAGGACAGGTTTTATACAGCTGCCACCTTGAGAGTAGAGTTGGGTAAAACAGGCCTTGCTCTAATTTCAGACAAATCATAGAGGGCTTCAAGCCCACAGCTCTCAAGGACTGAAGGAAGTATAATGTTCTCAACTCAGCATCCAAGAGAGAAAGGCAAAGGTAACATCAAAATGAAGGTTACCTTTGCCAGCACAGCTTCCAGCCCGATGAAGGAGGCCAAGATCAGCTCAGAGAGCTAGAGACCCTGCCAGGGAGTATTTCAGGTGAGCCAGGGTAGGGTCCCAAGCTGGCAATGAATGTGCAGACCCTCTTATCGCCTGAATACTGGGGCTATGGGTGTGTGGCACCCCTCCTAGCCACACCGGTGAGTTAAGAAGCTGAAGGTGGTTAGCAGGGGGGAAAGAGGCATTGTAAGCACCTGGACTGTACATGTGCAGGCCCAGCTACAGGTGATCAATTTGTCCTAATTTGGGGAAGAACTAAAGCCAGAACGCAGAAAGCACAGAGAGGATCTCTGTTGCTCAGAATGGCTAGCTCCGGGCATGGAGCCACTGTGTTGAAGATTCGGAGGAATGATTGCTTGTCATTTTAGAGAGTCAGGCACCATGTATGACAGACATGCCAGCGAGCGTCACACCGGTTGGGGAGTGATAAATGACCTCAGGAGATGCCTCCAGAGGTGAGGTGGCTGCAGGCAGCCTTCCGACCAGAAGGAACATGACCGGCTCTAAACTTGCTCTGTCATGAGTGGTTCTACCTGCCTCAGCTTCCACCTTTCTGCTTGCTGTCAACGGCTGCTCAGGGGCTTGCCGTGGATTCTCTGTGGACAGGGACTGTTCTGGTGGGTCACACTGAGTGCGGCCATGCCTGCACGGTAGAGA
The DNA here is from genome assembly GCF_018167655.1 of Microtus oregoni. Taxonomy (NCBI): domain Eukaryota; kingdom Metazoa; phylum Chordata; class Mammalia; order Rodentia; family Cricetidae; genus Microtus; species Microtus oregoni. The sequence goes on from NW_024543088.1 coordinate 25,151,764, forward strand.
CAGGCTTATTCTGCCAGAACGGGTGAGAGAGTCATTCTACATTATATCCTTTTAGTATCAGGTCCTGGCCCAGTGAGCTCTGACACTCATCTTGCCCACACTCATCTTGCCTGGGTATGCATTATTTATAGGGTAACTGCAGGAAAGCCTAGCTGTGTATGAGAGTCATATGAGGGGACACTCTAAATGGCTGCTGTTACAGGCTCTCTGTGGGCCATTCTTACTTTTCCTTGGCTCTTCATGGAGACTTACCGTCCTACACCCTAGAAAACTGGCCCCAAGCACAACCCTCCAGTGCTGTCATAGCTGTCCATTATCACAAGAACATCTCCTGCATTTTAGAGCAGACACAGGAGGACCATTCTGTTTCTAAGTTGGAAACACAATGACTAACAGGGACAACTAGACATCTCTTGTGCTGAACATGCCACATCTTTCTGTCCAAAGTGCTTTTCTAGGCTTTATGGCCATGACAATTTGGATCAATCAGCTGGAACAGAATGTGAACCTTGAATTTGTTTTGCTCAATGATGTTTGACTCCCTTCTTGGCTATGCTGGAAAGGTATCATCAAGTTTTCCCTAGGATAAGAATAAAGCATCTGCCTGCCCAGGGAATGGTGGTAAGATGGTTTTATTCTCTGAATACCAACTCTTCTTTCAAAGAATGATCTTTCTTTCTTCCTTCCTTCTTTGGTTTCCTTCCTTCCTTCTTTCTTCCTTTCCTTTCCTTCTCTTCCTTCCCTCTTCCCTTAAATAGGATCTTGCTTGTAGCCCAAGCTGGCCTTGAACTCAGTCTCTTTTCAGTCTTCCAAATGATGAGATTACAACCATGCACCATGCATAACTCTCATTTTTAGTGGCCACTTATTCGAGCTCCAGCATTATTTTCCTCTCTAAAAACATCATTTGGGGGATCTGCCAGTCTCTCATCGTATGTAAACTGGCATGTAGCAGAATTGGAATGTCTTGACCCTAAATATGGAAACTGAACAGTTTCTGGGGAGTCCTTTCACCAGATTCTCTGTCATCCAATTATAGCAAGGGAGATGGACAGGTGACCTATGTCAACCAATCAGAGTCTCCTCTAGGATCTTATGTGTTGAGTAGGGTAACACAGGGATATCAAAATGGCAGAAGCAGCCACCTGAGTACGTCCTGCCCTGGTTTCAGGCCTGCATCCAAGCTCTCAACCAGTCTTCTCTCATTTGCATAAACCCTCTAGTGGCTTCCTAATGAACCACATCCCCCACCTTTTTTTCTTTTTCCTTAGATCATCTTTGAAGACTTTGTCCAAAAACCAAAGAGGATTTCCTTCCCTGGAATCACTTTGATTCTCTAAAAAGAAACTGGGAGATAAAAAACCAGAAGACAAGGTATCGGGAAGTCAAAGAACTTTTCTGTCTCCTTTATTTTCCCTCCGGATGTTGCTACTTAGTGACTGGCTAAGAGGAGAGCTGCTCCAATGAACCGCAGTCACATAAGAGCCAAGAAGCCAAACCAGACAGCTCCCACTCCACCATTCCCATGAGTGGCGCCTTCATACCAACTGTAGCAGGCTCGGCCTCGAGTTGAGGGGGAGCGCCATTGCATTTACCAGTGAACCACAGCTCTTGGCCCAACCATGTCTCTGTTCTCATTCAACCTTCTCCACAAGGGAACTCTTAGGAGAAAACCAAAACAGCAGAAGGGATAGAAAGAATGGAATAGAGGCCGATGCTCTGACTCACTGAGCCCAGTGAAGAAGAGGAGCTAAGACATTAGGAGCATGTGCTCCTTGCTTACTGCTGAAAGCACAGTTCATGCTGGGCACTCAGACTTGCAACGTCCATCTGGAGATGACCTGTGAGTTTAAGTGACCTACGAACTAACAAGGCGATGTGACTCATTCAAGCTAGAGATTCGTCTCCATAGCCTCTAGAATATTGGAGCTTGTTCTGGCCACACCCACCCTGAGACACATCGCCATCAAAAGAGTGAGGAAAATCAGGATCTTAGAAAGAAGCAGAAGGATCTTATGGATTAGAAGGTGGAAATGGGGAGCAATCCCTGCCACCCACATCTGATGGGGCCCTGGACTTCCTGCCTTCTAAACACACCTGAAATCCATGGTTAGAAACTTCACCACAGCAGTTTTGACTCACAATGAGGTAAATCTTCTAAACAGAGAAATCCAATTTACAACAGGTTATTTACAGGTTACTTATAGGAGGCTGACAGGGTAAGGGACAAGAGTCAGTTGTCACACTGAGAGCCTAAGTCCTCATTTGAAAGGAAAGGAAATGATAGTTCCAACCTTCAGGGATTCCTAAGGACTAATGAGTTCATACTTTAACTGGCACTGAGCGGTGTCCGATGGAGACATAGACTGGCTGTGTAGATGTCTGATATTAGCTAGGGCTCTGTTTGTGAGGCAGTGAAGCATCTAATACTGAAAGCGGTGGCACCTGGGATGTGTGACAGGTGTTAGAAACACTTCAAGCAATTCCTGTACCCACTGTAAAATGGGATCAGACATGGGCTCTCGTGCAGGAGGCTCTGGTTTCACATCATAGAGCTACCACCATAACCTTGAGCCAGGCATAACATCCCCAAGTCTTCAGATGAGTTTGCTCCCGAAGAATTCAATAATTGCATGCACAGAGACCAGCTATATTATTTGTCTGTTTCATGTTTTTGAAATCTCAAAAGGTAACATCCAGCATCTGTACTGACCGCCTACACGCGTGTTTCCTGGCTCATTAGTGGCCAGAGTGGGTGTTATCAGTCCCCATCCTCCTCCCTCGGTACCCTGAAGCTCCCTGGATACCAGAGCTGGGCCTTGCAGCTTTCTGGCTGGTCTTTTTGTCCTTTCATGATGACTGCCAGCTCCTTTCTAGATGCGTTGTGTGACTCACCCTTCTTTGCAATTAACTGTGATGTTCTGCTGGAGGCTTCCATTATAAATGATGAGAACAGCTACTTTGGCCTAAGCAGGGTCTGGCAGGCTAGATTGTTTGACCTTGAGAGCTACTACCAAAGGACAGAAAATGAGCCCCATGCACAGACCATGCCTGGCTGGCTTCCTCTGGTGCCCAGCTCTGTCCCTGATTCCACAAGGCATATCCTGTCCCCAGGGTCAGACCTGCGCATTCACACCCACTCTCTGGCATCCCGGTGACTGACAGGAGCCAGGAAGCTAGGCTGGTGAGAGAGGCTGGCAAGAAAACATGCTGTTTCTTCTCTTGGAGTCCATCTTTCTTTTTATTCAGAATGCTTTAATTGTACACCTACTCCGTGCCAAGCACACTGGGGAATCAACCGAATCTGAAGCCGTTCTTGTTCCTTAAGCGTGCAGAATTCAACAGCAAGCGTCGGGAGACCCTTGAACAGTCCCTGACTCCACTAGAGACTGGGCGCCTGTAAAAGCAACACGAAGAAGAGGCAGTCCAACAAGCCAGGGCCTAGAACAGCTTTTGCAGATGCCCTTTAACTCCGTCAGAACTCCAGGAGGTGTCCAAGCATTACCCCTGCTTTATAGATGAGGAACCCGGGGCTCTGAAGAAATGAACAACTCAACCAAAGTTCCATTGACAGAAAGAGAGAGCATCAGGAAAGATTCCCAGTCCAAAACCAAGGTGTTTGTGGGGGTTTTCCCCCAAGAAAGCCAGGCTTCTTGTTTCTTTGAGGAAGCTGAATTTGCTTGGGCCTTAATAAGGCTGGAATCTTGTCGAGCAGCTCTAAGACGGAGGGCTTCCCTCCTTGCTCCGGACAGCTACAAATTGCCCACTACATGATGAGGCTAATGTCCTTCCTACTCTCTCCGAAGGAGCTGGTGAAGTCTGACAGTAAGCTGGAAAGGGCTAGCTAGGCTACTTGCTCTCCCACCTACAGCTTTGCTCCAACCCTTAATAATAATAATAATAGTAATAATAATAACTTTACTTTCAATCCAGATCATATTGCCTACCCTTTGAAACCAACAACCCAGATTTATTTAGCCCCTGCCAGGAGACATTGCTCAGTGAGGCACCATTAAGAACCCATTCAGCTCTAACAAACCAAGCACAAGCTCATCCCTGTGTTTCCTCAAGTTTGTTCCCACTGTGAGGCTTTGGATTATCTTCCCCATGACCAAGTGCTGTGAGACAACCAAGTTCAAGTACCTCTTCTTACAGACCCCACAAAGAGGTTCAGAGAAGGGAAGGAGTGACTTTGGGAGCATGGAGAAAAGACATTAGATGAGATTGTGCGTCCCGGAGGGCCAGACCAGATCTGCTGAGCGTGACTGTGGCGATATCTAGGTATTGGGTCGCCCCACTCCTTCCTCATCACCACTCCAACAACACGGGCCAGCATCCCATGTTCCACTGAGAGCCTGGACAGACTGAGGAGCCAGGGAAAGTGCCCAAGGTCACAGAAGAAGCACAGCAAAGACGAGAACCTGTACCTACCTGTCTCTAAAATCCCGGCTCCAAAGCAGGAAGAAGCGGGTAGTTTCCTTCTGCCCCCTTTGTGGCTTACAAAATCCCCTTTGCTATGGACCCTGGAGGTCTAGGATCCATCAACTCACAGGGACTCTGCGTGGAATAGTTACAGAGGGGTGTCCCAAAGTAGTAAGCAACCCCAGATAAGCACAGATTGACACGTAGAAGGCTGAAGAGAGGGCACTGGCATCTCTGGCTTCACTTCTGGGTGACTTTTGCAGTCCACAAATCAAAATTCATGTCTTTCCAACCTCCAGAAAATTGTATATCTACCTTTTGAAAAATTATAGTCAACCTGCAGAAGGCTCTGGCTTCTTCTGGTGACACAGGGCCATCCTGTGGCCATTTCTCTGGACATTCCATGTACTGAGAAGACTCCCCAAGGCTAAGGAGTTCACTAAGATCTCTCTTCTCCTCTGGACCTACACGTGATCCTTTATTCCCCTTGTCTCCTCTACACTAACAGTCCATGTGTGGTCATGAACTCTGGAGGCCCCATTACCATTTCAACACAGCCTCACTTCCTCCAAATTGCCACGTCACACATCTCTCGTGCTTAAGTTCTTCAAATCTGTGGGCCCCCGCACCTCTACTCCACATCTCAGGCAATGGTGTCCCCCCTTGTTTTGTGGCCTCACGGTCTTCATATGTACATTATTCCCAATATAAGCATCAGTTATTATTCATATAATATTGAGCATGCGCCAAGCACCCTTCTAAGATGCATGCATGTGTGTGTGCACACATGTGCACACTTCTCTGGTCCTCACTGTCCTCTGAGGTGACATTGGTTTCATCTCTACTTTATAGGGATGGAATAAGACATAGGAGGTCAAGGGGTCACTTTCTAAGATCACCTGGCTTGTTAGTGGCAGACCCAGAAGCTGAGTTTCTTCATCTGTCATCCCACCCATAAGTCATGCCCTGTTTTATGTGCCAGACTCTCGGGCTCTTCCTCTGGTCAACAGGGTGCTTGAGATGATGTCTTAGTCCTCCAGCATCTGTGCATCTGTGCTTGGTCCAGTGTCCCATCTACTGCAGAATCTGGGGATATCCCCATGTCCAATCTCACAGTGTGATACAGCATTCCCATAGCTCCAATGCATCTTCATGACTCATAACATGTCCTAAGCCCTGTTTGTGACCCCATCTGTATGGTGTGCTTAAACTGAGTACTTCATCCTGTGAGACTTGAGGGGTGCAATAGGCAGAGACAAGCACTCACCCCATTTCTGAGTCAATCTTTCTTCGTCATTCAAAGGTACTGGGTATGTGTGTACACAACACAGAATTTTGGGTGGTGGCAGCAGATTGGGCACTGTTCCAGGGACTGAAAGCACAGGGGAGCAGCAATAAATACAAAAGCAAGTCTTCCACATCATGGCAAGTGCATTAGTTACTGTTCTGCTGCTGTGATAAAACAGCATGAACAAGGCAACTCACAGAACCAAAGGTTTACTTGATTATAATTCCTGAGGGATGGATCCACCAAGACAGGGAGGCAGGGCAGCAGATGGCAGGTGTGGCGGCAGGATCAGGAAGCTGAGAGCGCACATCCTTAACTGCAAACACAAAGCAGAGAAAGTGAGCTGGAAGCCTTTAAACTCACAAAGCCTGACCCTGGTGGTGCTATTGTTTGCAGCAAGGCCGAACTTCTCTGTAAACTCTCCATATAGCACCACCAATTGGGAACCACGTGTTCAAAGGCATGAGTCTATGGAGGGCATCTCTGTTTCAAATCACCACAGCAACCATATTTAGGCATTGTGTGATCCTTTCCCTGCAGAGATGTGAACTAACATCTACTCAACCCAGATAAGCCATTGACGTTAGACCAAAGTAAAGATGCCAGCAAAGTCCAGCTCGATGAACCAAGCAGTATGAGGTTACCAGGAGATTCTTTCTGGAGACCTGATGAGGAGGAAGAGAGAAATGGGCTGCCATCTAGAAAACAAGGCTCCAGGCAGAGGGGTCGGCCATCCTAGGGCTCTACTGCGGGCTTCTGTGGAGGATGAAGAGCAAGGGACCACGGGATAAGCAGCAGGGTAAGCCAGGGCGGCACTAGTAACGTGATACAGATCTTCGTGGGTCATGGTGAGCATCTGGGTGAGCTGAGAACACCCCCAGAGAGACTGTACACAAACCCAGCACAATCTGCCCCATGTTGGAAAGCCTGTGACGTTTTCCTCAGAGTCCCAGCTCAACCGCAGTGTTTTCAGTGACGCTTAGCAAGCAGTCCTTTCTATTGCTTCTGCCATGACTCAGAATCCGCCGAGTCTCCAAAGTGCCTGTGGCAGCTTGAATATGCATGGCTGTCTATGACTACTCGGTCCCCAGTTTGCAGAACTGTTGGTAAAGATTAAAAGGTGTGGCCTTTTTGAAGGAGTATGTCATGGGGAGGGGGGCTTTGAGGTTTCAAAAGACTGGCTTTATTTACAGCCCCCCCCCCATTTTGTGGGACAAATTGCAAGTTTTCAGCTTTTCCTGCCACCATGGTTTCTCTTTGCCATCATGAACTGTAACACTCTGCAGGGGTGAGCCCCAATTAAATGCTTTCTTTAATAAGTTGCGTTGGCCATGGTGTCTTATCACAGCAATACAAAAGTAGCTAAGACAGCCCTCATTGTGTCCCTCATGATTCGAGCTGGCTTCAACTAGAAGTTGTAATCTAATAGGAGACAGCACTTAAGGAACAGTTGAAGTTCTGATGGCAGGGAAGCCCAGGGGCCCTGTGAGCATTGAAAAAGGGGGCTGCTCATACACGCATGGAAAGTTGGGCAGCTCTGACGGGATATGGTGCTTAACTCAAGACTTGAATGATAAGGAGGGGTTGGCTAGGGGCGGAGGAGCCAGGCTCATGGCAGAGGAATCGGTGCTTTATAGACATCATGGTCTTGGTTTCCTTACCCACCTGTCCTTCAGTACCTAGCAGGCTAACTCCATTGCCAGCTAGACTGGGCAAAACCGATCCTCCTGCCCAATACTGATGCAAAAATCTGTCATCTTTGGCTCCAAGACAAAGTCACATTTTAATCTGAGCTGAGCCTTTGACCACTCAGTACTTCCTCTTTCCCTGATAATTGACACCACATTCCCAACAGCACATTCTCCAGACTTCTGTGCTCTCTCCGAGACCTGACTTCATAATATAATAAATTCCTAACTCCTCACGTACCTCAAAGAATGTTTATCTCTGCAACCATCTCCTTCAGGGGTCTCAGGAAAAAAATAGTCATTCTTGAGTAAAATGACTCCTGGAGAGAGATTAGGCATCTATCAGGCCTTGCCTAGATTTTGCTGCTGAGTAACTTAAAAGACTAGGGTGATAAGAGTTCTTTCTTTATAGAGGGATTGTAGCTACAAATGTGAGTACAATTCAGAATTAGAAAAAAAAATCGCCTGTCTTATGTAGTCCTGTTTGGTTTGAGTGAAAATCATGAGCAGATGAAACAATGAGCTCGCAGATTCATGGGCATGTTCTCAGGGAGAGTCCTATGATGCCACCAAAATCATGGCTTAATCTTACCACAATCACTAAGAATGGGTAGCCAGTGATGGGGACCTCCTGATTAGGTAAAATATACAGTAATTTTGCTTTAACCCTGGGATCACTAGGACACTTTACCAACTACTGATATCTGGGATCCATCACACAAATTATCACCTTAAGTGTCTGGGGTACAGCCTGGGTCTGGAGATAGTATAAAGTACCGCCATATAAATCTAATCAACAGTCAAGGTTGAAGCCACTGCCACATGGACAGAAATCACTACATATGCTCATCCTAATCAGGCCTCTCAAGTTCATCTCCATCTGGAGAAATTTCCGTGGATTGAACATTGCGTTACTCACCAAGGTAGATCATAAAAAGCCTCACAGTTCTTCTGGTAGAACAACACTCTTGCTGTCTGGAAGAGTGGGCAAATCCAGCTCTACCCTGTCCTGTCTGTCCTTTTGGCCACAGATTATCTTGTAACTACAGTCTTTCCTGACTGAACAAGAAGGACAGCAAACAAATATGAAGCGATCTCCAGGAGAGTCTTGAGTACACTCAGATTGACTTGGCCGTATTCCATCAGTTCAGCTGTGACTGTTGGTTTACTATCTAACAGTGAGGTGTAGTATGTTGTGACGGCCCTGAAGACTGTGACTAAGTAAAGGTCTCGCTAATAAGAAGGCAGGCCGTCTCTCCTCCATGATTTCAGTAGTATCAATACATTATTAAGACAAGAAATGGAAGCAAGAAGTGGCCACATCTATGTATTATGGGATGTCCTGTTCTAAAACTGTTTGTGTTAATCATGCTTTTTTACTTTAAAAAAAAGGCAAAATAAAGCCCAATTACTTGAATTTATAAGAAGATTGACTTTAACACTGATCTCTGCTCCTCAGTTCCATGTTGTGAGCTTGCAACAGAAAAGCTGCCCTGAAAGATGAGCTTAGCGCTGAGACTGAGACAGTGGCACAGCTGTTAGGGGAGTAACTGCCAATCCTGAAATCCGCTGGAGCAAAGCAGCTCCCCCATTTTTGGCCAAATTAAAGCAAGCTTTTGTTAAAATGTTAAATAATGACCAAGATGGAAACTTTCCAGGAGAATGGCCCTGAAGCATGTGTTGTTGGGCTTATAAGAATGAAATCCATGGACCAGTGTACTTTCCCATGAAGCTTTGTTGTTATTTTTCAAGAACTACAACTCCCAGAATCCCAGGAAGTTACTAGGTGTTTGGCAGGTGTGGCTTACAGGTTAACTTTGGGTCTAACATAACCCATCACTTTCTGCTTGGGTTTGAACCCACTTCAAAGAAGAAATTCATCCTCCGAGGCACCGTAAACCTTGTCAAAAGCCCTTGGCTGGGGAGGTCATGGGCCCTATCGGGGTACCTACCATTATTGGTTTGGTGATGGGAAATGTCAAACTTTCTCCTAAATACTTGTTTGTACCCACAGATTAGTACTGCTCTCAGGCTAGTTAGAGAAATTTCTGTTTGCCATGGCAACAATTAACGCAGACTTGTAAACTGGTCAAGGTGCCAAGAGTAAGTGACTGTTGAGTGCTCAGCCCTTCATATCCCACCCCAAGGTTAGGAAAACTCTCTGAGAACAGAGGAAGCGTGTAAGAGCAGGAGGAGGGGAAAGAGTGTCAGGCAGGCTGTGACTGATGTCTTCTAGGCAGGCTGTGGCTGTCACACCCAGGACCCCACAGCTGTGGTGCTCACCTGCCATTCCATCACAGATGGGGAGGGGCTCATAAGGTCTCGAACCTCTCTGATGACTAACCATGACTTGAGAGGTAGGGTCAAATTCCTTATTGATACAGTCACTGGTAAGAGCTCAAATTAACCCCCGGCCCCACCCTATCCCAAGGTCAAACTCCTGCAACCAATTCTTATTAAATGCAATGGGACACAGAACAAAACCCCAAAACACCAAAGGCAGGGGTGGAGGGGAAGGGGGGAACATGACATGACAAAACACAACAACAAAAATATGTGACAGCAGAAGGAAGACTTACTTGGAAGAAATTTAGTATGGGGGATGGGTAATGGAGGTATCATCATATTGTGTGTATATGCCCATGTGTGTGCACATGTGTGTTCATGTGTGTGCGTGCACGCACGCACGCTTTGGAATTCTTACAAAGTAGCTGGAACTCAGAATCCTGCACACTGTTTGACCTCTTGTCTGGGCATTAGGGAAATGGCTAACTTGTGTAAGCTGCAGACCTGGTCCTCATAACAGTACCTGCCAATCAGTGTTGTGGGGAACACAACCTGAGACTACAGTACTAATCACAGGATGGTTCTGAACTAGAGAAAAGAGACACACTTCCCCGCCCCGCCCCCACCCCTAAAAATACCACGTTTTGAACCAACGGCATCACACATGCTCAGAAAGCAGTCTACCCGGAGCTTCCTCCAGCCCCAGATCTACACCGAATGATGTTTTCTGAACCCCCTGTGCTGTTGCCCAGGACCATGTTGCTCAGCACTCAGATCTTGCCAGGGTAGGGCTGTTTCAGGTGCCAGAAGCCTGCATTTGCTCCAGCATGGCCCCCAGTCAGTAGCACTGTGTCCTGTCCCCCAAGCTGCGTCCTGGGGGCTCTCAGTCTTGAGCCTCCCTCGGGCCCGGAGGGAGGACCCTTGTGGACAGTCTGCCTGTTGCTGGCGGTGGTGGGCGGTGGGTGGAGGCTCTTGTTGGAAAGCTCAGGGGAACAGATGGGGTTTGACAGTGGCAGCTTGGTGTATAGTAACTAACTACTCATCATGAGGGGCGGTCCGGAAGGAGGCCTGCAGTTGAGTGGGCGACAGGGATCACACGGAGGGAAGTTGGCAAGCTGGAAGGCACCGTGTGGGTGGAGGCGCAGGCGGAGCTGCAGGGCAGCCTGCTCCTGAGTGAGGTGAGCAGGCTCAGGGGGCCAAGCATTGCTTATCAAGAGAAACACACTGCGTAACATTTGCTCAGCAGCTCGCAGAACCCAGTGTCGGTGTACCGTTGCCGTGAGAGGCGGGAGAGCCGTTCTTTTCTTTTTCTTTTTAAAAATGAAATAAAAGGCTGGGGGGGGGGGGAGGAAATCTCAGCGGGAAGCAACAGGTAACAAACTATTAAATGAAGAAGCATGGGAAGGGGATGAGGACGAGGGGGTACGAGGGGTGGGGAAGAAGGTGGACACACATGCTATAAAGGTTTTTCCACAAAGTGGAGAGGAGATTCTGAAACAGACAGTTCTTTCTCCCCTTCCCACTCCCCCGCCCCCAGGAGGGCTTGGGTCTTTTAAATGATTTTTAGTAGTTTAGGGTGGTCCCCTTGCCCTAATTTTGATTTATATAACTTAGAGAAAGTGGCTCCAATAGGCCCCCATAACTTCATATAAGCTGAAACATGTTTATTACAGGCTTCGAACACATCTGACCATCTCGGACTAGTCAGCCGGAAGGGAGGTCCTGCTGGTGAGGGAAAAGTCCAGAAGGCCTTTGCCTCAGTTCAGGACAGGGAAAGAAGAAGCAGAAGTTTGCAGTCTTCCTTATTTTTCCACCTCTCAGAAAAGGTTCTAATTGCACGGACAATCTACAGATTTGCAGAGCCCGGTTATATGTAGCTGCCTTTGTAAGGGATAGGAAGGTTGAGATAGGGAGAGGTGGGAGTCGTGAGCACAAAAAAAACCAGATAGCTGCCATCCTTCTGGGAGGGGCCCCTGACCAGGGTTGTTCCACTGTATCCTTTTCCAGGCAGTGACTAGTTGATCTCTCTCTCACTCGGCACTCCTGGGGCCACAGTTTGAGGGTGCTTGGGGGACAGGGCTGTGGATACACGGCCCACTCCTGCATCCTGTGGAGGACCACTGTGGAGGTCAGCTAGAGGGCAAGAGTGTCTTGATAAGACAGAAGGAACAGGGCGAAAGGAATGAGGGAGCCTTGGCAGAGCCTGGATCTCAGGGTAGGCAGCCACCGCCTTCGGCCAGAACCCCTACAGGGCTAATCTACTCTGGTCCTGGTTCAAAAGATGGCAAACCTGGAGGGTTTCCTTTACAGAAGGAAGCAGGGCCCCATGCGCAGCCCAGCCCATTTGCTTTGATCGCTGGAGCAACGGGGTTTTTACCCTGACAGTTCTTGACATTTTGTCAACCACGTGGGAAATTATTCCTGCCAGCTCATTGTGCTAAAGTTTAGACTGTTGCTGACACCCTTGGAAAAAGAAAGGCCTTTTGCATTTGATCCGAACCAATTCCTGTTAGGAAAACATTCTTTTATTTCCAACATTCGGTTTCAAAGCCCCCTTCTAAAGTGGGGGGGTGGGGATGGGACAGAGAGCTCGGGATGCAGCTCAGTGGTCTAGCACCTGCTGACAGCATACAGGGCCCTGGGTTCCACACCCAGCACTGCATTATGGTGGAGGCTAGGCTATGGAGTCTAGAATCGAGGCCAACGTACGCTGTATGGAGAGGCTGGGCAGGAAGGTGAGAGGAGAAATTGGTGCTCAGCTAAGCAAAATAGTAAGCCAGGATCTAGATTTGTCTGTATAGACCAGTGGTTCTCACCCTGTGGGTGGTGACCCCTTTGGAGTTGAACAACCCTTTCTCAAGGGTGGCCTAAGACCATCAGAAAACACAGCTATTTGCATTACGATTCATAACAGCAGCAAAATTACAGTCATGAAGTAGCAACGAAAATAATTTTAAGGTTGGCGGTCACCGCAACACGAGGAGCTGTATTAAAGGGTCACAGCATTAGGAGGGTTGAGAGCCACAGGTTTAGAGGCTTTCTAGGCCTTCCCATTCTGCTTCCTTACATTTGCTCATTTGCAGTGGACCAAACTCCACACATGGTCTCATCCAGTCCTCAGAACCTCGACATCCACGAACTCCTTTAAGTTGCTGTTTTACAGAGATGAAAACTCAGGCTTGGAGACGGGAACACAGCGTCACTGTGGTTTAGGAGGAAACACTTGTCTGCGGGAAAAGAGACCTGGGTCCTATTCCTGGCCCTGCCCTCCATGGTCAGGCATACAGGCGTACATCCTCTCCTCTCAGACTTCCTTGTCTGCAAGAGTAGCTGACCAGATGGAGTCATATACCCATCCGATCCCAAGAGGGCTGCTGCAGTCCTCCTGAGGCGACCAGGAGGCTCCTTGCAGGGGGACAGTAACACAGCAGGACCTGCTGGGCCATCTGTTCATGTGCTACAGTTCACACCTCTGTCTCTGCAGCTACACAGTTACAGTTTCTTAATCCTACCAGCAAGATGTTTAGAGTTCCATTAACTCCCCCATTAGACAGGACATGCCAAGCTGCTAAGAGCACCCTGGGGAGTGACACCTCATACTGTCATCTGCCTTTCATGAGATTGGTTTTTAAACTAGTGTTTGTGCTTATTAAAATATCGACTATGGGTTTAAAATCAGGGAACTCAAGACCAGAGCCCATGCAAAGGTGGAAAAGGGGACCGTGCCCCATTCACTACTATGAAGGGGACAGCTGAGGGGCTGGGAGCTGCCCAGCTGCCTTTGGGAGGCTTCCGTTTGCTAGTGGGAGTTGTCACCCGGCTGTAGTGGCATTTCAGTTGTATTTTAATAAAGAAAGACTGCCTGAAGATCTGAGAGAAAAACAGTCCTGCTGGCCAGCCTTGCAGACCAGGTTACGGTAACACGCACCTTTAATCCCAGTAATCACAAGGACACAAACCTTTAATACCAGGAGCCACACTAGTTGCCATAGAAATCGGGAGGTGCATGCCTTTAATCCCAGTGGTACACTCCTTTAATCCCAGCCCTAGAAAGGAATATAAGACGTGGGGAGACAGCTCTCAGACACAGTCTCATCCTGAGATTCCGGGAGGCAGGATCGCCATTTCAGACTGGGGTTGAGGTCAGAGCCCGTGACTGGCTGTTTTGCTTTTCAGATCTTCAGGAAGAACCTCAGTTTCTCTCTCTGAGTTTTTATTAATTGTGCTGCACCCGGTGAATTAAAGCAGCAGCTGCAGACAGATGTGAGTAGATGCCCACAGAACTAGAGAGGGAGGCAGTGAGGCCTTGTGAGGCATGGTGGACAAACTGAGTTTGAATCTGAGCTTTGTCAAAGGTGCTGTGAGCTAAATATTCTCTCTCTCTCTCTCTCTCTCTCTCTCTCTCTCTTTCACACACACACACACACACACATTTGTTTCATCATCCTTAAGAGGGATGACAAGGATTTGCGTGTAAGGAAAATATCTGGGAGATGATCCCAGGAAGCCCTGGTAAGAGTAGGGAGGTGGGACAGGAGAAATCTGTCACTCAGCTGCTCCCCATGCCATGCTGTGGAAGCCCAGTCCTGTTGCTGTGGGGTATATATAACTTACGTCATCATTAGTAGGGGATGTTCCTGGCTTAGCATTGCTGAGCATCCTCAAGACAGGCTGAGAATTTGTTAGAGGACCTGAATGGGTTTAAGGATTCTGAGAGAATAATTGGTCTTCCTATTACCACTTCAAGGTGCAGAAAGAGTAACTTGCTTAGGTTATGCAGCTAGCAAGTGGTAAAACCAGGCTTTGTAGCCGAGTTGCCTGGCCTAAATAATAATTATACTAGGCTGATTTTCTGAACAAAAATAAAGAAGGGGGAGGAGGAGGAAGGGTGGAGGTGAGGATGATGCCGATGATGATGACCACCCTCTCCTCTGTGGCGGATTCCCTGAAGCCTGTCTTTCATTGTTGTGGCGAGCCTGTCTTCATCTCAGGAAGTCCAAATGGGCAAGGCTGTCTAGATACATGGACTCAGAAGGCACGAGCCAGAGTCCCAACCCAGCTGCAGGATGGGCGACCCGGCAGCTGGCCAATGAACCTGGAGACTCTGGTCAACACCTCCCTTTCTCAGGCCAGCCTTTGGTCGCGTTCCCCTACTCACTCAGGATTTGTGCCTGGGCCTCGCCTTTTCTCCAGACCCGGTGGCTGAGCACAGGCTGCTGCTTGTTCTTTCCTACAGGAGTGTTCTGCTTTCAGTGAGGATGTGGGGAACCGGGAGGATGAGGGGGTCTTTCTGTCCCCTGAAGATGACCTGGGACTCTAGGAAATGACACAGCCCTTGACTCCCGCTAGCTCACATTCTGAGGAGAAATGAGAGATGTAGTTGGTTAGCTGTGACTCTGGACACAGAAGACAGGTGTGCAGGAGAAGTTGCACACATTGTGGAACAAGAGCTCCTGTGGGAACATTTGGGTGCTTGCGAACAAGAAGAGTCACAGGCCCAAAGGTGGGCAGGGTATCCACCACAGGAAACAGCGTGACTCTGTAAGTCCTGGAAAAAACAGCAAGAGCTCTTTCACCCCAGCTGTATGTGACCCGGGCCTTAGGATGCCAGACACTCAGTGGCCATCAAAACGAGCCTGAGACCGTGTTTGCTGGCTAGTTTCATGTCAGCCTGACTCAGGCTAGTCATTTTGGACAGAACCTCCACTGAAAAAATAATTCTACCAGATTGGCCTATAAGCAAGCTTGTGACTCGTTTTCTTGACTGATGACTGATGAGGGACAGCCCAGCTCACCCTGTGGGAGGTGCTATTACCCCTAAGCCGGTGGCCCTGGGTGCCTTTGAAAGCAGACTGAACAAGCCGTGGGGAGCAAGCCAGTGAGCAATAGTGTCCCATGGTCTCTGCTTTGGTTCCCGCGTCTAGGCTTCTGCTGAGTTCCTGCCCTGACTTTCTCTGTGATGGGGCGTGACCTGAGAGTTACAGGATGAAATCAACCCTTTCCCACCCACGTTACTTTCAGTCATGATGTTTTATCTCAGCAATAGAAACCCCAACTAAGACCCTGTTATCTCATGACAGTGATAATTAAAGACGTGGACACACAGGGGTAAACAGACTAAAATAGGCTTTCTGGAGGAACTATGAAGGAAAGTCACGAGCTCATTGTCAGTAGGAGGGCCCTCAAGAGGGTTGCCGTGGGGGGTCTTGTATAGTGTTTTTAAAACTTTTAGAATGACATTTATTCGTGAGTGCATGCCAGGAGACAACCTGTAAGATTGATTATCTTTTTCCACTACGCGAGTTCTGGGAATCAAACTCGGGTTATTATCACGCTTGATGGCAGCTCTTTTTAGCTGCTAAGCCATCTTGCTAGCCCTGTGGAAAATTTTTACGAGAATTTTGGAAGGAATTAGACAAAGACCGAGGTAATTTTTATGAGATTAATCAGTTCTCTGAACTCATCTTTGGTAACCTAATCAAACTGTCTCCGGCTCTGCATGCTCTTCTGGACTAACCAGAGAGATGGTCAGATGCTGTTCACCAGGTGAGGGTGGTTGACGTGTGCCTCTATTCTCCGCTTTCTGCTTTGACACTGCTGACCTTGGCCCCCTGCTGGCCATTAACTAGCTAGCGGGTGACTCTGGATTGCTGCTCTTTGACTTTGGTTCTCTTCTTGCTGTCTGTTACACTGCTCTTGCCATGGCTCACCTGTATTTTTTTGCCATGGGCCTTGCCCTTGCCACCTATAAAAAGCTGGCTCCTGCCACAACCCCCTAGAAAAATAACCCACAATTCCCTGAGCACAGGAATTGGAGGCGGGGGGGGGGGAGGGGGGCGAGGGTGAGATCAGTCCCTGGGATGACTAGAATGAAGGTGTCTCACTTGGAGCTGGGTTCTCTGAAGCTGGCTCCTCAAGCAGTGCTCCCATTGGCTGGAACAATCTGTGTTCATGCTGTGAACTGTGGCACTGGTCCAGTGTCTTACACTGTGATGGTTAAAGACACTTCATTTTGTGCTAGACATCCATCTTGGTACCTAATAGCCATTTGTCTCTGAGTCCAGTTCCTGGAAGATAGGTCACAGCAACCCTACTCCTTGACCTACCCACCCACTGAGAAATGTGCAGCTATGACCATCTGCTTGTTATGATATGACTCTGCTGATTTTTGGCTTACTTGCTTATGCGTACATTCAAGGACTATGTTGCATTCACCTTGTCCGTTTGATCTTGGCAGAGCAGAACAAGCTCTCGTGGCTTTTGGCTTTAAAAGCCCTTGCTTCACCTGCCTCTGGGCACACATCTCTGATTTGGGTTAGAGACTGTGGCCCTGATAGCAACCTTAATAAATTTGCTCAATTATAATCTGAATTGAGTCTGGGGATCTTTTCCAGTCTTGAACTCCTCAACAGCATCATCGAGAGCATGTGTCATGGCTCTGAGAGTTGGCGTTCTTTCCCGCACACATATGAACCCAAAAGACCCGAAGGGTTTACCAACGAGATGTCACACCACATGTTTTAGGAAGAGTGCCTGCGCTTGACAGGTTAGTGAGCCATGAAAGAGCAGGCGGAGATGCCACATCCCGGTCTTCAGCAGACGCCCAAGTCAGGGAAGTCGGGGACAAAGGGTGACTTTGAGACATCCTTGTAGGGTGGAATGGGAGAAAAAAATTATGCCAACATGATGGCTGCATGCTAAGGCCTGGAGAGAGGGGAAGGGGAAGAGGGAAAGAGAGGGAGGATAGAGGAGGAGAGGTCAGCCCTGTCACCTATACCCTGGGTGTGCTCAGATCATCTGGAGCAGGATGAGGAGAAGGAGAAGAAGAAGGGAGAGGGAAGAGAGGAGAAAGGAGGAGAGGGGAAGGAAGAGAGAGGAGAGGAAAGCTGGGGAGACAGGGAGACTCTGGAGTCATAGAGGTTAGCTCAAAGAGAACAGACTATGAAGAGAACCAAGAGTAAAATGTCAGTGAGCTCTGATGCCTTAGAGACAGGAACGGGGAGGAAGCAGCGCACATGGACACTGGCCTCTATCTTTTCTGTTAAGTAGGAGGTTATCTATAGAGACAGGTCATGTGATGGGGCTTCTGAGGAGGAAACAGTTGCTTGCGGGAGTGCATGAAGGAGTTGACTGGGGACACAGAGGACTGCCAAGCACAGACTGTGTTCTCCTGCACTGACAGCTGTCATCAGTCAGGGGACCAGATGGAAAGATGAGGTAAGACTCCCCTAGCACAGAAACTGTACCCCATTAGTGAAGCAGGTACCGCTAGGTACAGAATTATCCTTGTGAACCATCACAGGGCCTTTGGTGCTGATTTGCTCATAAAAGCATGAAAAGAGAAGTGGATGCCACTTCAGTGAAAGCCAGGGCAAGCCTCTTTATAATTGTGGATCTGAATTTTAAAAAAAAATGGCAGTCCATACATCAGATGTCTGAACATTTGAGCACAATGAATTAAAATGCTAGCACTGCCAGTATGTATTCCAGTTGGTGTCCTATCCACAGGATCATCTCGGAACGCAAGGCTCAAGGAGCTAAGATCTCTCTCTCTCTCTCTCTCTCTCTCTCTCTCTCTCTCTCTCCACCTGTGCCTCTAGGACTTTTCGGATCTGCTGGGATAAGATGGGGAGGGAGGCTAGACATAGACTAGGGTTCCTAGCTGCTGCTCTCTGAATCCAGGACAGTAATACAGCTAGCCAACTCTTTATGAAACAAGGCAGGAAGGTTTGGATGTGTCAGCTCACCACCTCAAATCCCCAGGCAGTTCTAAGCACAATACCCTAATAGAGAGAAGAGGAAAGCATGGTAATTTTGTGGAAGTGAGACCGGTTAGACACGGTTCTGGAGACTTTAAAGACACTGCAAACCAAAGCAGAGTATCTGGACACAAGCCAGTTCCCTTCGCTCCTGAATTATTGAAGATAAGAAGGGTGCATCTATAGCATAGATTCCTACTCATTAATAGAAAAGAACTCCTGATGTGTGGTACAGCACAGATGCATCACCAAGCATCCTCTGTGTGGGAGAACCGGACACAGACCGCCACACTGCCTGATCCCACTCAGGACGCTGGGAGAATGGCCACCAAGGGAAGGACAGTGGCTCCGGCCTAGATGGGAGCATCAGGACAGGCTTCAAGCAGAGGCACCTAAGACACAGAAGAATTTGACGGGGATGACAATGCTCAAACCTGATTTTGTTGGTGTTTACCCAGCTGTATATTTGTAAAAAGTCAACATACCAAACACTTTAAAAGGTGGATTGTATGGTGCTTGGAGGATGTCTCCATGAACTTACCCTTGAAAGCAGTTAGTCAGAACTTCCTCACTTCCTAGGCAAAGCC
The DNA here is from genome assembly GCF_018167655.1 of Microtus oregoni. Taxonomy (NCBI): domain Eukaryota; kingdom Metazoa; phylum Chordata; class Mammalia; order Rodentia; family Cricetidae; genus Microtus; species Microtus oregoni. Next base: position 25,170,794 of record NW_024543088.1, read on the forward strand.
TGTGACTTTGTCCCTGACCCATCCTTTCACATCCACGAATCCCAGGCCATTCCTGCCTATGTGTGAAAGCGGAATAGCCCATCTTAAATGTTTCTCTGGATGTTCAGAAACCCCATAATCTTTGTAGACCTAAGAATGACTCTGTGGGCCATCTTTTTAAACAAAGAAATCAATACCTTTTGGGGAGAGCGGCCTTAATGACCGACCATGGTGTTTCTGCTACCTCTGCTCTCTGTCTGAGAGAAACTTTGAACAGAAGACGAGATAGGCCTTCTGACACAAGTAGACAGATTGCAGAGTCCCTGTTGCCTGGGGGACCTCATGTAGCTGAGGCAACACCTACCAGGCACACCCTCCCTAACGTGTGGACCTCATCCTATTAAGCCCTATTCGTCACTTTGAGGCAACTCCTCCTGTGCCTCGGGCACTGTTTGAAGCACCTGACCCTTGCCTATTACCGGACTCCACTAAATTTACTTCATAGACCAAAATTGCCACTCTCCAGAGGCAAAGGGTAAGTTTAAAAGTGGGATAAATCCTCTCTATTTCCTCATTCCTCTTTACTCCCTCGTGTGCTGGTGGGGTGCACCCCGTGAGGGCAAGGGTGCCTTCCTGCCGTGGCTCACAATGATATGGGACTCTTCAAGCAAAGTCCTCTTCTTTCTGGGACCTGAGAACAGCGTGAGAAGGTCACAGACTAACGGTCTGATCTGAGTCCGAGGGGACACCAAGCTCTTACATCCTGGGCCTGTTCTGCCACTGTTACAGCTCCTAGGTAAGGAGAGATTTAGGAAGGTTGTGTCTTTGTTCCAGTTTTTAAGAGTTCCCTTTTGACGAGCTCCCTAGGTAGTCATTTCAAAGCGGATATCTTCTCCTACTTTTCTTGTTTTCCAATTTGACATTAATTTTCATAGCTTAGGTTTTCTGAGAAGATACACCCCAAAGCCAGGCCATCCAGCCCCTTCTTTGTTCGCCAGATCTTCTGTGTTTCTTTCCATTGTGGAAGAACAGGACTAGAAACCAGAGACGTGGAGGGCACGGGGCAGGAGAAGATATAATACAACCAGCAATGCCTTAGCCTATCAGTCCAGCACATGCCTGCTCTCCTAATTCCCTCCCAGGCCAGCATGCTAACTCCCACTTACATTCACTTACACCTTAAGGGTCCTCGACACTGAAAGCGTGGTTATGATTATAAGAAACATGAGGCTGACAGTCTTCTTGAAGTTCTCACACACGGGGAAACAGTTGGCCCGGCCACTGTTTCAAAGGGCTCTTCTTGATTCTGGGGCCCGGGAAGTCTGAAGTCACCTCTACAGGCGCTTCGTCTTTCTGTGCCTCAGTCTACTCAAGTGGGAGGCGTAGCTGCATCCTCTTTTCCCATAGTCAGTCTGAGAGCCAAAGTCCTGCGTGTCAAGAGCGTCACCGGGACAGTGTAAGTGTACCTGTTGCCCAGGAGCCCTGGGACACTGAGTAGGCAGGAATGTGGGTCTCCCTCACAGCTGTGGGGTTGCCAGGCTTTTAGAAGAGTCTTCAGGAACTCATCAGTGATTCTGGTTCATAATCCCCTCACAGGCAGCTCTCCTCCTGGCTCATTTATTTATTTATTTATTTATTTATTTATTTATTTAAGATTTCTGCCTCCTCCCCGCCACTGCCACCGCCTCCCATTTCCCTCCCCCTCCCCCGATCAAGTCCTCCTCCCTCGTCAGCTCGAAGAGCAATCAGGGTTCCCTGCCCTGTGGGAAGTCCAAGGACCACCCACCTCCATCCAGGTCTAGTAAGGTGAGCATCCAAACTGCCTAGGCTCCCACAAAGCCAGTATGTGCAATAGGATCAAAAACACATTCCCATTGTTCTTGAGTTCTCAGTAGTCCTCATTGTCCGCTATGTTCAGAGAGTCCGGTTTTCTCCCATGCTTTTTCAGACCTGGGCCAGCTGGCCTTGGTGAGTTCCCGATAGAACATCCCATTGTCTCAGTGTGTGGGTGCACCCCTCGCGGTCCTGAGTTCCTTGCTTCATGCTCTCTCTCCATCTGCTCCTGATTTGGACCTTGAGATTTCAGTCCAGTGCTCTAATGTGGGTCTCTGTCTTTGTCTCCTTTCATCGCCTGATGAAGGTTAATATTCAGGAGGATGCCTATATGTTTTTCTTTGGGTTCACCTTCTTATTTAGCTTCTCTAGGATCGCGAATTATAGGCTCAATGTCCTTTATTTATGGCTAGAAACCAAATATGAGTGAGTACATCCCATGTTCCTCTTTTGGGGTCTAGCTTGCCTCACTCAGGATAGTGTTTTCTATTTCTGTCCATTTGTATGCAAAATTCAAGAAGTCCTTGTTTTTTACTGTTGAGTAGTACTTTAATATGTATATATTCCATACTTTCTTCATCCATTCTTCCATTGAGGGGCATCTAGGTTGTTTCCAGGTCCTGGCTATTACAAACAATGCTGCTATGAACATAGTTGCGCATATACTTTTGTTGTATGATAGGGCATCTCTTGGGTATATTCTCAAGAGTGGTATTGCTGGGTCCAGGGGTAGGTTGATCCCAGATTTCCTGAGAAACCATCACACTGCTTTCCAAAGTGGTTGCACAAGTTTGCATTCCCACCAGCAATGGATGAGTGTACCCCTTTCTCCACAACCTCTCCAGCAAAGGCTATCATTGGTGTTTTTTATTTTAGCCATTCTGACAGGTGTAAGATGGTATCTTAAAGTTGTCTTGATTTGCATTTCCCTGATCACTAAGGAAGTTGAGCATGATCTTAAGTGTCTTTTGGCCATTTGAACTTCTTCTGTTGAGAATTCTCTGTTCAGCTCAGTGCCCCATTTGATAATTGGTTTGATTAGCCTTTTATGGTCTAGTTTCTTGAGTTCTTTATATATTTTGGAGATCAGACCTTTGTCAGTTGCGGGGTTGGTGAAGATCTTTTCCCAGTCAGTGGGTTGCCTTTTTGTCTCAGTGACAGTGTCCTTTGCTTTACAGAAGCTTCTCAGTCTCAGGAGGTCCCATTTATTCAATGTTGCCCTTAATGTCTGTGCTGCTGGGGTTATACGTAGGAAGTGGTCTCCTGTGCCCATGTGTTGTAGAGTACTTCCCACTTTCTCTTCTATCAGGTTCAGTGTGTTCAGACTGATATTGAGGTCTTTAATCCATTTGGACTTGAGTTTTGTGCATGGTGATAGATATGGATCTATTTTCATTCTTCTACAGATTGACATCCAGTTTTGCTCCTGGCTCTTTTTTAGCTCATAGAAACATAGTATGAAGATCTATCTGCCTTTCTGTACTTAGCACTGGGCACTGTAGTACCAGCCTGGCCAGGGCCACCAGACTTACTGTGAGCTTGGGCAATCCAGCCGGCGTGTATTAGGAAACCACCCTGGTCAGCATTACTGTCAGGACCCACCATTGTTCTGGCCGCACGGTTCACTGAGCAGGCTGACTTGGCTGTTTGCTGAGCTGAACAATGGGAACAAATCCCTGCCTGCTGTGTACTCTGCTCCCAAGAGGCAAAAGCTGGCAGGATTCCCCCAGAAAGCTAATCATTCCCCAATCACCCAACTGTGTTAAGGCTGCTGCCTCACAAAGGGGACCACAGGTACTGGGAAGATGGGACTGGAGTAGAAAGAACTAAGATGAGCTGATGGGGGGTGGTGGTGTTCAGAGCCCAGTAGGAAAAAAAATGAGGGAGATTAACATCCCCTTTCTGAGCAAGTAGCCACACCCACCACGTGCCCACAGCACTCCAGACTCCTCTCCACTCCCCTGGCTCCCACTGCTTACCAGGCTCCTCCCCTTTCTCCTTCTTGTCTCCTCCCCTCCATCTTCACTCCAGAAAGGATCTCATAAACTCCCTGGTAGACAGCTGAGCCAGGATTAGTGAAGCCCATGGGTTCTGAATCCATTCATTCACTACCAAAGGGCTCCTCCTTGATGGTCCTTCAGGGACCTCGTGTTTGGAAGGTTTTTGGTTTTCGGGTAGCTGCCTTTGTTCAGTACGTACCCCTTTAAGTTATAGAAAGAGCCAAGGTTCTTCTCACTGCTTGTGTTGTGTTGAATATGAGGAGAAAGTATGGCTTTGAAAACCTCTAACCTGTGTGAACCCTAGAGACAACCTTATTAACGTTGGAAACTTCGGGGAGGCAGAACCAGGGAAGAGGCTAATCGGACAGCCAAGAGAAGGCCAGGCTGCTGGGATAGCGATGTGTGGCTTTTTTTTTTCAAGGCTATGGAATGGCTTAGATGATTCTGATGTATTTCTATGAAGCATCTGCCAACATTACAGCTACTGACTGTGGAGGTGGCTCGTTGCGTAAAGTGAGGCTGTGCAGGCATGGGGACCAGAGTCTGGACTTCCAGGACCCATGTAAAAGCCAGGTGGTATGGGCAGCCTACCTATGATCTCAGCATTCAAGGGGCAGGCACAGGGAGTCTCTGGGGCAAGCTGACTGGGTAGATACATGACGAGCAAAAGAGCCTGTTTCAGTATCTATAAGGTGGGGAGGGAATGGAGGCGGATACTTGACATCAACCTAGAGCCTCCATAAGCATGCACATACATGTATACATGCACCCCCATGTATGAATTATACATCTGTACATGCCCCCACACCATGTACATGTCATATGCACATTTCTGAAAGAATTATGGGATAAAGTAAAACACAATCAAGCTGACAAACCATGTAGAAGACTGAAAAAAATCCAAACCACTCAGAACCAGGTAGTTACTACTAGAAAACAGCGGGAACCCGGTAGCCACCGCGGTCCAGTGGATCCTCACCATGTCCGTCTCCATTTGTGAATCCTAATCGTAGTCACTTTGTAATCAGCGGCCACTAGTTGCTGTGTTTGAGGCTACTCATGGATGTGAGCGAAGAGGAGCCAAGACTGGTGACCCAATGCGTGTGATCCCAGCTGGAGTGGAACAAACTCTACACCTTTTGTCCTCAGCCCTCACGCGTTGTGCCAGGTTTACCTAATGTCATGTTCTTTGTATTCTTGTTCTTTCTATTGATTATTTAACTGTTTTCAAATGCCCCCTAATGACAGCACCAGCATGTTCTCTAGTGCCCAAAAGCTCAAGAAAGCTGTGACAGACCTTCACAGGGAGAGCATGGGCTGGATAGTCGTTCATCTGGTGTGAGTTCCAGTGGTACTGGCTATGAGGTCCATGTTACTGAATCAACAAGATGCTTCCAGTGTCTGGAAACAGAAGAACCCAAGAGAAGAGGTTTAGTGTTGTCCATTAACAAAAGTACTTGTGCCAGAGGTTCATGGAAACCTGATCTTACATCTCTCAGAGCAACAACTCAGCTCTTGCTGTCCAGGGTTTGTGCTATCTTTGGAACTAGTGAAGATGATGATAATAAAGTGTGCACATTACATGTTTTTATATGCTGTTGTCCTATGGGTGAGAGTTGAATTCACTGCCAGAGAGGAACAGGATGCTGTAGTTTTTGTACTAGACTACTAGCTCTTAGGAAAATATAGATGATCCCATGGCAGTCCTGGTAGACCATTAAGAGGTATTGAGTCTTGTAGGTGGAGACCTAGGTGGATCAGAGCTAAGACAGCAAGCTGGAAACTAGAGGGGTAGATGCTGACTTTGTGTGACTGTGGTATTTAGAGTTCTCTGATAGAAGGGGCAGGCTTAATGTGATGGTTCGAATGATAGCGGTCCCTCAGAGTCATGGGTGTTTGGTCTTGGTCCCCAGTTGGTAGCACTATTTGGGGGGAGGGGTTCAGATGCGTGGTCTTGCTAAAGGAGGTGTGTCATTGACAACAGGCTTCAAGCATTTGAAGACTCTGACATTTCTAGTTGTCTCTCTTTGCTTTGTGATTGTGGTTCAAGAGGTGAGTTTTCAACTTCCTTACCACCAGGGACCCTAACCCTCTAAAACCATAAGCCCCAACAAACCCTTCCTTTTATAAATTGTCTTGATTGTGGTGTCTTATCATAGCAACAGAAAAAGTTACTAAGACACTTAGTCAAAACAAAACACAGCTGGGTGATGGTGGCGCACACCTTTAATCCCAGCACTTGGGAGGCAGAATCAGGCAGATCTCTGTGAATTCGAGACCAGCCTGGTCTACAAGAACTAGTTCCGGGACAGGCTCCGAAGCTACAGAGAAACCCTGTCTGAAAAAAATCAAAAGCAACAACAACAACAACAACGACAACAAAAAGCCATATACAACCCCTCCCATCACACACACCAAAGTCAAATGAAACAAGCAAAATACAGAACATAGGCATGCAGAGGTAGCTTGCATTGGGTCAGACCACAGGGAGGACATGAGGAGGGGACAAAATGCATTTGGCATACACCAAGAGAGGAGTGGGAGAAAAGGAGCTGCTGAGCTTGGAAACGATAGTGTGAAGGGTAACAGGGGTGTCTCTAAGTCTGTGGATGGAGACGCAGATGGCTCACAGCTAAGACTGCAGGCTGGAAGCTGGAAGGGGACATGCTGAGTTTGTGTGAGGGACATTCAGAGTTCTCTGACAGCCAGGACGAGAAGCTAGTGGTCCATGGGTCCATCCACTGGGGACACAAGTTTACTATGCTTTCTTAAAACAGTGGATTTAAATGTTTTGTGTGGGACTTGCACCCGGTTCCGAAGCCTGCAGTCTCCTGTGGGCTTTAATCGCAGCACAGTTTGTGTGGCTTGCCTCCCTCTACAGTAGGGGGATGGGTGCAGCAGATGCAGGTAAGGCTGAAGTCATGGTTTCAGACAAGTGATGATTTCTAGCGTGTCCCACACAGACCTCAGGTCACATTTATGTTTATATTCCAGCATCTGGTGTTTACTAATACGGCTCTGTGTTTCATCTGGCAGATTCACCCTGGAGTCTTGGACACTGCATGCTGAACAAGTGGACGCCATATCTGAGAAGTACTCAGTCTTGTCTCCGAGGAGTGCATGGGATAGAAGAAAAGCCAACGTGGTTTTAGTGTGCCTTGCCCTTTGCTTTCCTGAGACACCATTTCAGAGAACGCGATTGAGAGTAGAGGGAGTAAAGGCGGGCAGTAACTGTGCTGTTTGGAGAGTATGCCGGCTAGATGGGATGCCAGCCCTCGGCTCTAACAGCAGAGTCAGTGATCTTCTCGCCAGAAAGGTCTGGAATCTATGAAGAGAGGTCAGATCGCTTCTGACCTTTAGCATCCAGTGCAGGAGAAACTGCTTTTAAGCAGAGTTAAGAAGCTTTCGTGTGTAGAGTGAGGACAGCCTTTCTGAACCAGGGAGGCCGCGGACAGGCCTGTTGTTTGAGGGACATTGTTTTATGTCTCAGCAGCCATTGTTTGTGTCTCTCAGACTCTGGAGCTGTCCTGACACTGCTCGCCTGTGTTGTTGCAAGAATTGCCCTTCTGGTGGCTTTGAACACTCTGTGATGAACACCTAAGGAGCAAAACAGTAGCTGCTATGAGAGAAGAGGCCGTCGCTAACTCACTGTGAACACTGCCTCAGTTTCCCCAGTGGAACATGACTGTAAGATCTCTGAGGTCATGTCAAGAAATTGCACTTTTCAAAGCCGTGTCAGTGACCTTGGGTATCAGCCACCTTTTTCAGTGTCCTCTCTGGCCCCTGGAAAATTCTAATGTGTTCAATGGAGAACACTGGGTTTGGGGCTCTTGTGTTGGAGGTGAGGCAAGTTAGCTTCTTGAAAGGGTCCAGAATTGGCAGCGCAGTCAGCCCTCTGAAGCCCAGTGTGCAGCTTCCCACCCTTTCTCCTCGGTGTGTGTCTCCCCGACTCTCTCCCACCATTCTCAAAGTCCTCAATGACAAAATGAAAGAAAGGGGACCATAACAAAATAAATTCTAGGTTTGCAGTATGCATTGGAATTTAGCGTTCTCATGCGTCGTCGTGGGTGAAAGACTAGAGAAGACATGAGCTTTGCTGTTGAAGGGATTACTTTTACCCTTTATTAATTCTAAAACTCGAGTGCAAATACATATAAGAACCTGAGACAGTTACCATGGTAGTGATAGACCCACCACACTGCCTTCTGGCTCCCAGAAAGGACCGGGCAACATTCTGGCCCCGCCTATCCAAATTGGGGTCACTGTTTCCCTCATCCTGGGCCCTCCAAGGCCTTGACTCATCCCAGCCAGCTGAATGTGAACTCGGCCCATTGAACCTAATGCCCAATTCAACTGGATAACGAACCACGACAGTGATGGAATTCCTGAAGCATGCCGTCTCTTTTAAGGACAGCTGCTTTCAGCATTTCCCCAAGCTCTCAGATGCCTTTCGATGCTCTTAGTGATTCCATGTCCTCATCAGGGTGAACTACATGAAGCCTTAGGGGTTACTCAGAGCGTAAAGACTCCGCTTAACTCCCTTTCAAATACAGCCACAGAGTAGGGACAAGGTGCCACGTGTCCTTTCCACTGCAAGCTCGGCACATCTGGATCCCAAGTGAGGGGCACGGGACCACAGGTAGCTTGGCTACTTCCAAGTAATACCCTGGGTTGCGTTCTTGTTCTCAATAGGGCTCTTGTCTCCCGAGAGTGCTTGCAGTGGAGCCCCACTTCTCCCACCTTTTACATCTTTCGGGGTCCTCTATTCACACTGCACACTGATCCCCAGCTGCTATGAGTTGAATGACTGAGCTGGCTCCGAGGGCTTTCAGAGCATAACCATCCTAAAGAAATTCTACTTCTGCTACTCTCTGCATGGCGAGCGCGTTCCATTTGAAACCTCTTCTGATGTGTAAATTCGCTTACTTGTATAGACAGAGCACTACGCTTATAGAGCGGGTTGGGAAGAAACAGATCATTAGTATAGGCACTCTATACATGGCGGCTCAGATATTTTCTTGAATTAATGCAAAACACAAGCAGAAGGAGCCATTCCGTGTGAGTGTGATTTCCCAGCCTTCAGTGCGCTCTCATCGGGCTTTGCACAAAGGTCTAGACTAGCTATCTGATAGCTGAACTGTTCTGTGTGACTGCCCACTGTGTGGGGTTCTAGATTGTTGGTCCCGAAACAAAATTAAAAGGCACTATAGTCAGCAGTGGGATGCATTACCAATTCTTTTATTTATGATGCCTATTTGGACATGAGCCAGCCAGCCTTCGGCCCCCAGGGAGGACTCTGTGACCTGCTCTTGCCATCACTCAGTGATGCGGCGGAGTGACTGGACGGCAGGGGAGGTCGCACCCCAATCGATGGGCTTCCGGTATTCCTTCTTGTCCAGAAGATACTGTCTGCCACGGTAGTTGGGGAGCTCATAGAAAATCCAGGTGCCTTCTAGAACCTTACAGGAGTGGACCTCTCGCATCCGAAACTGCTCCATGGTGGAAGGGCAATCTTCTGTGGTTTCATGCATCTGGCCATTAAAATCGCCCTTTTCAAAGAGCTGAATCTTATACTGACCTCCACTCGCCTGAAAAACAGCGACAAAAAGAAATAAACAGCCATTATTATAGAAATCGTTAGCACTTTGGGAACTCAGAGAACAGCATGGTTCACAGCCTATCACCCTGAAAGCAGGGTCATCAGAACTGTTTCTACTTTAAAAGGCTGATTTTATTAAGAAGTTTAAGTTTTATAAACATATATGAGATAGAGAGTCATAGAACAATTAGTATTTAGTCTGCACCTGATCTGATTCAGCCAAAAAGGTTGGGAAGGGAGGTCATTTAGTCTAGTGATGAAGTAAACTAAGATTTTCATCCAGTCAACAAAGCCTAACTACCCGAGAATAAGTAAAAAAAAAAAAAAAAAAAACTTAGGAAAAGATGTGTGCTGGAGAGATGGCTCAGCAGTTAAAGAGTGTTTGCTGCTTTTCCAAAGGACCTGAGTTCAGTTCCCCAAATCTACACCAGGCCACCTGCAACTCTGACTCCAGGGGCCCTAACACCCTCTTCTGGTCTCTGAAGGCACCTTCAGGCAAGTGTGTGTGTGTGTGTGTGTGTGTGTGTGTGTGTGTGTGTGTGAGAGAGAGAGAGAGAGAGAGAGAGAGAGAGAGAGAGAGAGAGAGAGAGTTAAAACCTTAAAAAAGAGAGAAAAGATGTGGGGTTGTAGCCACACAGCAAGGTCCCTGACTCACCAAGTGAATAGCTCTGCAAGAGCCCAGGCGATCGTTGAGGCCCATCCAACACTGGTACTCAGGATACTCGCCCTGAGGTAGGATGTACACGTGCCCAGCGAAGTTGGGCCTCTCATACACAGCCCACGTGCCTCCTTCCACTCGGATGGAGTTGCAGCGACTTAGGTAGGAGTAGAAGTCAGCACAGTCACACTCGCAGTCATAGCGGCGGCCTTGAAAATGTTTGTCTTCGTAGAAAGTGATCTGAAGCACAGAGCAAGCAGAGAGCTGAGGAACTGGGCGACGTTGCGCACGCACAGGTGAAAGAAAGCTCGCGCTCACATAGGGACGGCAGTCCCTTCTACTGTGAATAAAATCACACACTTCCACTTTACCTCACATTTGGCTTCTGGCAATTTCGTCAACAAATGAGATCAGGTCTTTCTTAATATGGAGCGCAATGAAAGGATGTTCTAATAGAAGCCAGTAGTCGCCGACTGAGCTGCGGGTTTAAATTCCTTCAGCCCTCTAGTCAGACTGCCATGTGCTGATGCTGATGCAACGGAGACCTTAGAGTTTTGATGTTTGAAATAGGGGACACCAGACCCTCTGGGGGTTCATCAATCGTTTCTAAATATCACCGTGAAACCCCCAAAATAGACACTTCCTAGCCCTTGTTGCACAGTAATTCCACGCTCAGAAAAACTGCTGGGTTGTAAGGAAACGAGAGTTGCGGTTGAGGTGGTTCCTTTCTTGGCATTGTGCCGCCACCTTGTGGTTGATTTGATTTATTGACAACAGAAAAGCACTGTCAATAAGTCTTGCGTTTTTGAGTAAAGGGCGAGTAGTTTTCTGAAAGCAAAGGAAAGGGAACAAGACCCGTTCAAAAAAAGAAAATATGCGAAGAGAACAGCCCGTCATGGGAACTAGTGCATAGTGAGTGTAGTAGACCGAACTGGCACCCGGAAAGACCAAGATCTAGGAGACGCGGGTAGCTCCAACAGCAAAGCACTCTGGGGTCAGACCTTGGCGACTCCTTAGGTGGAGAGAATGGACGTTCGCAAAGGGCACAGGATCCTTTCTCTTTCATCCTGTGACTCTTCCCGAGGTGACACGCCCCGAGCTGTTCTATTCTGCCTTGATCTTTCCTGTCCCCCTCCTGTCCCAAGTCTCTCGCCTCTATTTCCTGTTCCCTATTTTTTTCCTTTCCCATTTAAAAACAAAACAAAACATGTGTTTCATTTCCTCCCCTTCAAATTTGTTTTTCGGCTCCCTCTCTCATTTGAGCATAGCAGATTTATAGATATATGGTACCTGTGTACAGATGAGAGGAAAAATTCCAGCACAGCTTACTAGCTACGTGACTTCCTTCAGGGGTCAGGGTAAAAATGTGTCCTACAGAAGGGTGCTCTGAGGGTAAAATGGAAATAATGGTAGTCAAGTAGAAAGTTTAATATTTGACTCAAAATTGCCAATGGGGGGAAAGGGCTCATGGGAACCCACCCCTGCCTGAGAAGCTTTAGGCAATCAAAGGTTGCTGGGAGAGCGAGTCACATTCCCCGATGGTACAGACACTCCAAGTCAGTCGTTCTCAATCTTCCTAATGCTATGACTTTGATCCAGTTCATGCTGGGGTGACCCCCAACCATAAAATTATTTTTGCTGCTACTTCATAACTGTAATTTTGCTACTGTTATGAATTGTAATCTAAATATCCAATCCACAATGGGGTTGCGGACCCACAGGTTGAGAACCACTTCTCTAAGCTGTCCTGCTCAAATAGCCCACACCCATGCTCAAGCAAGCAACCCTAACTAAATGCAATGGGACTGCATGCGCGCTCACACCCCCCCCCCACCACAACACCGCACACAGAACTAGCGAGGGGGTTACAGAGGTTTGAAGGGAGTGGAAGGGAAATGGGGGGAGGATGGGGGTGAATATGAGCAAAGGACCTTATACACATGTGCAAAACTATAAAGCACATTTTAAAAACTGTTTAAAATGCAACTGCTCAGTTTGTATGTTACGTGTGTGTGTATGTGTGCTTAGGGCTGGCCATTTGTTAACCAGTGTGCTCTTCCCCCACTCTTAGGCATTTCTTAGTCTCCTGTAGTTCTTTGTATTAGGTTGAAGTTTCATGAGCTTTCACCCTTGCACCTTTTTTTTCTTTGCTTTTCTTCTTTTGGTTTTCCAAGAAAGGTTTCTCTGTAGCTTTGGTGTCTGTCCTGGAACTAGCTCTTGTAGACCAGGCTGGCCTCAGACTCACAGAGATCCGCCTGCCTCTGCCTCCCGAGTGCTGGGATTAAAGGCGTGCGCCACCACCGCCCTGCTCGCCCTTGAACCTTAACAAGCCCACTATTGTCATCCTTGTGCAGGTTAGGCAACCAAAGATAAATGTTTAGAAAGACAGTAAGTTGTTTTTGTTGTTATGGACAAAGAGATGACTTCCAAAGATCATTAGCTATTCAAGGCTAGCTATCAGCTGCAGTGCAAACCTCCCGCTGCTCCTTATGTGGGTCATTTTCTTTTCCTTCCATCTTCCTATCCCACGTAAGTTAACACATCAACACTTACACTCCAACCACTCGGCAGCACTGACCCTGCACCCGGAGTCTTTTATTGTGACCTATGATGAGATCTTCAGGAATATCAAGTAACTTCTCTAAGAATGGACGGGTTCTACATGCCTTCCTTCATATGCTGAATTTACTTTTGAGCTGCGACTTACCGAAATGATTCTGTGGGAGCTATGCTATGACAAAGAAGGTTGAGGATTTTAATTCACTGGCTCTCACAATGACAGTCCTGCACATTTGCCTTATAGCAGTATCTGAGAAGTACATATATGCGCAGAGTCAGCATGTTGTCGGCCCCCCCCCCCAAGCCAACCGGTCATCCCACATTGACTCCTGTGTGCTTCCATTTTCCATGGAACTCCAGCCCCAGCTCTGTTCAGTGGATGAAGGCGGAAAAATGAAGTCTGTCCACTCTATTGCTGATGGAGAGATGTGGCCTTTGGACATAAACTTGTAGAGAAGAGTCAAACCGTGCTGGTTTTCCTAGAAATTACGTTTGAGTTTATTTTTGAAAATTAGCCTACCAATCTAAGCAGGAAAAAAATCTGGATTTTCTCTGAGGTTAACGAAAACATGTGCAAAATCTGTTGCTCTTGTTGAGTCAATGTGCCTCCAAGGTAACCGGTAACAAGACGGTGAGAAAGGCCGGGAAGTGAGAAAGAACAGGTGTTTATGTACGCGATGGTGATGTACTAGCTTCCCTCAAGGCTCTTCAGAGTTTTCAGTGGGACCTAAGTGGAAGTGGTGTGTTTTATACTAGACAGCCCTTCTCCCCAACATCTGGATGGCTGTTAGTTCTATTTGTCAATGAGGAAAAAGAGCATCTGGCACTAGCTAGCCAATCACAGAACAAGTTAACAGGAACAGACAACATGCATGGTAAGCATGCTTCTTGTTAGTCTCAGTTTAAAGATGACGAGGACAGTAATATCAATCTAGATGGAGTTTCTCCACTATACTTGGGCAGAGCTTTGAAAAGTGTCCATGTCTCAATAACAAAACAAACAAACAAACAAAAACCCAAAAAACCCCCCAAAAAACAAAACAAAAACTGAAGGGGCTGCTCTAGAGGCGGGAGAGGGGAAACACAGAGAGAGTAAGCATAGAAAAATAATCAAATAACTAGATGCATCATATGACATTAACACGTCCTAACATGTCTGGGTCAACTGGAGAAACTGAATATGGTCAGAATGTTGGGTATTAGATTTAGGAAAAATCTTGGGGATATGTTTATTCAAAGTGGAAAAAAAACCAAACCAAAACAAAACAAAAACACCCCAACTTTGTTTTTAGGAGCTGCATGTCTAAATACCCCAGTCAACAACGCAGTGAAGTTATGTACTCATCAAAGGGAATGGTAAAGCAAATACAGCCGGACGTTAGCAATCGGAGTATCAGTGAAAGACAAGTATTCACACATTTTCCTTATTCTTTCAAGATTAGTAAGTCTGAAAGTTTTCAAAGCAATAAGTTGAAGAAGGGAGGTATCAGGCACCACACACTGACTCCACCCTTCAGCCTCACTGATTACTACAAAAGTTAACAGAGAATCCCTTCCTTCCTTCCTTCCTTCCTTCCTTCCTTCCTTCCTTCCCAAAGCCTTGTCTGAGCGGTCACCTCCAGACAAGCAGTTGAGCCAAACGTTGGTGAGGACTCTGCCTGGAAACAAAAATAACTGCTTGATTAAGATTAATTGACTAATACTGTCAGATTAAGTTAGCGGGACTGGCCTGCCCACTGGCCTTTTGGAACAATAGCTGAGGCTAAATTAGACATCACAGAATGTTGAGTACAATTCTAGTACAGTCTTCATCATGGCCTATTCCTGAGATTTAAATCATCCGTTGCCGGAAGGGAGCCCTCATGATGGTTTCGGTATTGTTTACCCATACAGTACTCAGCACAGCACCGTCGCTAAAGGTCAATCTTTAATGTGTTAGGTGATTCCGCTAGACTGGAAAACAAGCCATTCTCCATCTCCTCTTCCCATCCTTGTCCTTCAAGCACTAGTTTCTTCCCGCCTAGGCAGAAGCAAGAGCCTTTCTGCACACTGCTTCCACCGTGTCCTGAGACGAAGAGCCGAGAGCTAAGAAGTCTGCGCGGTGTTTACTCACCTTGGCTCCAGTTTTAGACATTGTAGGCGCAGAGGCTGATTCCGCATCTACTGAAGGAAATGCAGGGGTAGCCCCGAAGCCACGGCACAGGGACATTTATACCAGGCTGCTCTCAAATCAAACATCTGCTTAGTCGTGAGAACTGGATCCAAAATTTGAGTCAGTCGTTTACAGCCTACTGGTGCTTGCTGGAAAAAACAACTGGGATTATGAAATAAAGGCAGGCTTCGTCGTCCGTCTAATGCTCACCCAGCCCTGCTGCATTCTAGACGCTGCTGAATCAAGGCACCGAAACCCAGCCAAAGTTTTAAAAATTCAAAACAAGTTTTTCCCTGTGCAGCTTGTTTTTTCAGCCAGTGACGGACATTGCTAATGTCTTTTTCTTCTTCAACAGAGAGCACACGGGAGAACCCAAAGACCACTCTCTACTTCGGGGCGGAAGTGAGGTTTCAAGGACAGATAAATTTGCACCTAGAAGTTATGAATGCTCTTGCCTTAGATGGGCTGGGAGTCACTACAAAAAAAAAAAAAACCAAAAAAACAAAAAACGGCAATCTAAAATGGACTATATGTAGATACAGCTCTTGAATTTGATTACTGCCCTATATCTAGGTAGGAAAATGTCTGATTTGGGTAAGTGTATGCTAACGTGTTTGGGTAAAATGATGTCGGCAGTCCACTCACAAGCTCTGATGTTAATGACAGTCAATGTGGGAAAACGTTACCATAAGCATTCTAGTCCGAGAGTATACGGGGGTCAGTGTCCTGTCTTGTTTGTTTTTTAAGAATCTTACTTTGTTATGTATCTCTGGCAAGCTTGGAATTCACTGTGTAGTTGAGGCTGGTTTCAAGGTCACGGCGGCGATCCCTGATTCCCAAATTCAGGAATTACTGGCTTGCCATACCTATTCTTGCAAATGTCATTCAAGTTAGATTTTTTTTGCAGACACAAATTAGAAAGAACTGTGGCTCGTAAGAGATTGCCAAGTTATATAGGGACAGAAAGCTGCCATGAGACTCCAGAACTTTTCAAGCTACACGCTCTCTCTGCCATTACACCGGGATCTGCCTCTAACTTTAGGAACGGGATGAATACTTTGTACAAACTCAGAAAAACAACAAGCCAACCTTGAGTTTCCCTGGCTGAGCAGTCTTCTTCAGTAATTTCACCTTTCTGCCTTTCTACTCTGAGTGTCCAACAAATACCTTTACAAATGGGACACCCACGAGAACGGTTCATTTAAAAGGGCAGATGTGGGGCTGGAGAGGCCCGGCAGTCAGGACCACTGCTGCTTTTGTAGAAGCCTGGACTTCAGTTCCCAGCAGGCACAGAGAGGGAACCTGACTCCAGCCCCTGCACTCACGCGTGCATACCCAAAGACACACACATATAGACACATGCATACTAATAACAATACATCTTTAAAGACGTGGCAAATGGGCCTTGACATGCAGATCACGGAGAAGCGAATAACAAAGCACAGAGTGTATCTGCCTCCTTAATTCTGTGCACTTCCAAGTATCAGATAACCCGCAGAACCCACTAGTGCCACCCAATGGCTCGGTGTTGGCTCAGTCTTTGTTTACTCGAATTTCATGTTAAAGTAAAAACTATCAAGGCTTCAAAGACTTAGCACGCATTAAGAGAGCTAATCTTACTGGAGGGCCATAGGAGTTGCTCTCGGGGGTGGTAACTATTAATTAAATACCCATGTCGGTGACTAGAATCATTTCACTCATGTCTTAAAGAACAAGGCTTCCCACGCAAACTCAACTTTGGTACAGTAACAGAAGAACAACAAAAACATTTTATTAAATTAAAAGTAAAACTTATCTTTTTTTTAACAAACAGGAAACATTACTCTTTAGAGTTTGTTTATTGAAATTTGAAGCAAAAAATAAAAATAAAAAATTTTACACAATTTTATATGCATTTTATACTTTAAGGCCTAAAATACCATTTTTATAAAACTATCTCTGCTATATTTATACATCAGCTGACCATACTGTCACTCTTTTTTAAAAAGGAGCAGAAATTTCCTTTTAAATAGTTACAAAGAACCAGACAACTCGTTTTGTTTTTCGAGACACAGGGTCCTCACCATGTCGACCAGGCTGGCCTGGAACTCACAAGATCCGCCTGACTCTGTCTCTGAATCCTAGGGGTCAGGCATGTGCCACCACACCTGGAATACTTTACTGCTAGGACCAAACCCTTTCATCATACAAACTAAAACATGAGGTTAGCCTGTGAGCCTGTATTCAGCCACTTAGACACTAACGTGTACATACATCTGCCTTGCCCAGTGCTCCATTTGGCACAACATGCATGGGTCTTCTAACCTTCTACATGTAAGATGTCTCTATGAAAGTAGGAAGCTAAAATCCAACCTAAGTGCGTACAGAACAGCCAGTACAGTTCCAGGCCAGCCTGGTCTACATGGTGAGGACCCTGTGTCTCGAAAAACAAAACAAGTTGTCTGGTTCTTTGTAACAATTTAAAAGGTGTTAAATAGAGGGAAAAGGCCGAGGTCTCGCAGGCAGCAAAGCTCCCTTTCCAATACAGTCTCCAGTGGGCACCATCCTCCGTTCTTCCTCACTTTTCCAGAGCCCTGCAGATGAGCAAAGAGAATGTAATGTATATAAATTCATTTTCATGTTTCAGGCAATTATGAAAACTTTTATTTATAAACTCATATAAATTAGGAAGACCATGACAATTTATTATGATAAAATAAGCTTTGTATTCCTCTACGGTGTTAGTTCCTTTACAACAGGAAGAAATTGTTATGAACTCTAATCTGGTAGAGTGGAAGTGAACAGAAATTCAATCCCTCTGCCTACAGTTCTACCTGGAGACTAACAGGAAGGCCAATCCCTACCCCGTACAGTCTCTGTTTCTTTGTACAATCTCCACATTTCCAACCCCAACCCAGCATTTATTAACTACAAATTGTGAACTTGTTTCCTTTTTAAAGATTTACTTTTATGTGCATGGATATTTTGTTTGCATGTATGTATGTGCACATACATGCACGCAGTGCCCTTAGAGGCCAGAAGAGGGAGCCACAGACAGTTAAGGGTTGCCCTGAAGGTACTGGGTATTGAACCTGAGCAGCAAGTACTCTTACCCACTGAGCAATCTCTCCAGTCCACAAAATCATGTTTCTTAAAAAGAGTTGTACAGGTAGATATGGTGGCACATACCTACAAGCCCAGCCCTTGGGATGTCAGGGCAGGAGGACTGCCACAAGTTCAAAGCCACCCCTTTCCCACCGAGCCACCTCCCTACCACATTTTTGTATTTTGAAGTGAGCATTTCCACTTCTGCCTGTTTTCCTAGGAACTACTGGTCTATAGCCTATGTCGATTTTCTACTTTTAGTCTTTAAAAGCTTGAAAATAGCAAGTTAACTTCTATGTTCAAAATAGTCCTTCTGCTGGAGTGCAGCTGAGCGGTTAAGAGCACTTGTTGCTCTTGTAGAGGACTCAGGGGCAATTCCCATCACCCACATGGTAGCTCACAACTGTTACTCCAGTCCCAGGAGATTGATGCCCTTTTCTGCTATAAGGGTAGACATATGGCCCACAGACACATATGAAGACAAACCACTCACACACATAAAATAATTTTTTAAAAAAAAATCTAAAAAGAACCCTGGCTTACGAAAGACCTCCAACAACAACTCCACTCTATGCCATGCAGCTGAGGTAGGCGGGACTCAACCAGACACAGCCTGGGCTTCCTACCACAAGAAGATTCCAGCAACGGCTCTGCTGGAACCTGCCCGCTGCCTCTGGAAACTCTCACAATCTGTCTGTGTGAGGAAGCATGGTCCTGCCCAGCACCGTGATGGACTGAGTGGGACACGGAGACCCACATGCAGGCCTGTGACAGTCACCCTGGCCTCCAAGGAGAAACCATAGTATGGTGAGGGAATGTGTGGTGTGGTATGGGAGAGGGAGACAGAATGGTTCATATCCTGTGGACAGAGGCATATATATCTAAAGAGGTGAAAGAGATGAGGAGTGGAGTGGGCTAAGGGAAGTGGCTTCATTGCCATCCAGGGCCATGGTGATCCTGGGCCTGGGTAGTCATAGTCTCTGTTGATGTCCACGGCTCCAGATAACACCAAAAGCTGAGAGGACAGGAGTGTATAGAGTTGTCCCCATCCTTCACTTCCTGCAACACTAGGCAGAACTGGTCTTGCCCCTCACCAGCTGAGGCATGCATGCAGGGAAGAGTGATGGAGGAAGGTCATTGGTTAAGCAATAAAGAAACTGCTTGGCCTCATAGGTTAAAACATAGGTGGGAGGAGTAAACAGAACAGAATGCTGGGAAGAAGAGGAAGTGAGCTCAGAGGCCATGCTCCCCTCTCCCAGGCAGACGCAATGAACTCCGACCCAGGATGGACGTAGGCTAGAATCTTCCCGGTAAGAGCACCTTGGGGTGCTACACACATTATTAGAAATGGGCTAGTCCAGGTGCGAGAGTTAGCAGAGAAGAGGCTAGATATAATGGACCAAGCAGTGTTTAAAAGAATACAGTTTGTGTGTTGTTATTTCGGGTAAAGCTAGCCAGTGGCGGGAGCTGGATGGCGGAATGCAACCCGCAGCTCCCACAACAGAAAAGGATCCTATACATCATCTGGGCAGCACAATAGAGCTGACCCTGTTCTCAGGGGCATGGGAGAGCTGGCTCTAAGGGTGTGAGAATGGGAAAGCAGGTCATGCCCCTCTCATATGCTATGTGGTAGCATGGGTGAGGGAAAGATGCCCTCCTCCCTTTGACCCTCTCTACTTGCAGCAGGTGGAGGACCTGACCCAACCCCCCACCTGGGGCAAGGGTGAGACAGCCCTGAGGGTGAGAGGGCACAGCTGGTATTGCTATGAGATGTGATGGTGTGAGCGAGAGAAAGATGTCCTCCCCCATTGCCCCTACAGCCTCCAGAAGGTGGGGGAGCTGCCCCTTCCCCTTACCAGCTGCAGCACTCAGGAGAGCAGGCCCTGCACCTCACCTGAGCAGCACAATAGAGCCAGCTCCAAACTTGTGAGGGTGGCAGAGCTGTCCCCACTACTCATCTGTCATGGGGCAGCATAGGTGGGGGAGAGATGTCCCCCTTACCCCTTGCCCCTCACCACCTGCAACAGGTGAGGGTGCTGACCCTCCCCCTTACCAGCTGCAGCACTCGGAAAGTGGACCCTGCTCCCCACTGGGCAGCACAGTGGAGCTGGCCCTGAGAGTGTAAGAGTAGAATAGTTGGCCACACCCCCATCTCACCCACCTACCAGCTGCAGCACTCGGGAAGGTAAGCCAGGTGAACTGGCGCCGAGAATGTGAGCTTAGGAGATCTGTGCCCCCACCCTCATCTGACATATGGTGGTGTGGCATCCCCTGAGAGATGCCCCCTCACCACCCCTTGTGATGGGTGGTAGAGTTGGCCCAGTATGAGCAGGAGAGCTGTCCCTGTCCCTCACCAGCTGCAGCACTCGGGAGAGTGGCCCCTGACCTCACCTGGACAAGCCAGTAGAGCTGGCCGTGAAGGTCCAAGTGTGGGAGGGCCAATCCTGAGGGCATGAAAGCAGCTCATTGCTGCAAGGGGTGAACTAGCTGGAGGCAATGCTGGAGAGCTCACCCTGGTGGAGAGAATGGCTGGCTGGCTGACCAACCCTGCCACTAGACAGGCTCAGAACCAGGGCTATGAGTTGGCCCACCTCAATGTCCACCCCATCTGAGACCTACTGGAGCACATGAAGGGACCGGTCCTGCAGACCCAAAGCTGCAGGATTCCCACAACACGGGGAAACAGAAGGAAAACCAAGAGGAGTGATGGAGGAAGGTCATTGGTTAAATAAAAAGAAACTGCTTGGCCCTCATTGGTTAGAAGATAGGTGGGAGGAGTAAACAGAACAGAACGCTGGGAGGAAGAGGAAGTGAGCTCAGACTCCACAGCTCTCCTCTCGGGAGCAGACGCCTCAGAGAGACGCCATGCTCCCAGCTCCCAGGCAGACGCACGCAATGAAGCTCTGACCCAGGATGGACATAGGCTAGAATCTTCCCGGTAAGCGCATCTAGGGGTGCTACACAGATGATTAGAAATGGACTAAATTAGTATGTGAGAATTAGCCTAGAAGAGGCTAAATAGAAATGGGCCAAGCAGTGATTAAATGAATACAGTTTGTGTGTTGTTATTTCGGGCATAAGCTAGCCAGGCAGCCGGGGTGCTGGGATGCAGCCCCGCCGCCATTATTACTACAGAGGAGTCCCAGTGAGGGCCCAGCATCGATAGTATAGCAGAAACCAGAGGCCTCAAACCAGACCAATGAGTCTGCAATGAACACGTGCAAGTCTAGATGAATGGACAAAAGGGCGAACTGTGTGACTCACTGGGCCACACTACAGCTTCCATGATGAGATTTTTCCTGTTTTCTTTTTGTATTTTCTCTTAAATTTTATTTTGGGGGAGGTTGCATGGGCAGAGGGCAGATGCAAAGGGATGAGAAAATGAATGGGATTGAGATACATGACGTGAAAGACACAAAGAAAAAATAAAAAATTTAAAAAACTTTAAAAATACTGAAAAAACAGCATTTGGAGTAAGTAATTCTCAATAAGTTTATTTCTATCTATAGTCTCATCTGCATATTTAATTTACAACTTTCTTCTAGTGTTCAGTAATAAAATATTTATTTGGATGAATTAAACTAACCTATTAATAATGCTCTGTGTGTGATTATTAAAGACCTGCTTTATTAAATAGTTTGTGGTGATAGGGAAAAGCTATATTAGAGAGGAGGAATAGAACTTACTGCCTGGGCTGGGAGAGAGAGCTCAGCAGCTAAGAGCATACACTGCTTCCCAGAGGACCTGAGGGCAACCTCCAAAGCCAATTTCAGTCAGCTCACAACTACTTGTGACCACAGACCCATGGGATCTGACACTTTAACCTTCTCTAGGCACCTCACTCAACCACACACAGAGATAAAAACATACCTGTACTTACAAAAAAAATTAAAAACAAAAAGAAAAACAACATCATTAATGGAAAAAATATTTTTGGTGCTACAAAAATTGCAAAAAAAAAAAAAAAAAACAAAAAAAGGGGGGCGGTGGTAGCACATGCCTTTAATCCCAGCACTTGGGAGGCAGAGGTATGTGGATCTCTATGAGTTCGAGGCCAGCCTGGTCTACAAGAGCTAGTTCCAGGACAGACTCCAAAGCTACAGAGAAACCCTGTCTCAAAAAAAAAAAAAAAAAAAAAAAGAAAAAGAAAAGAAAAAAAAGAAAAACTTGGCTGTGGTATTTGCCCAGATTTCTCTAGGTTCCTCTTGAATATTCTAGCTTTTTCATAAAAAGATATGTGGGTATGTATCTAGACGTGGTGGGGAAGAAGAGAACACTGGCAAGGAGAGCATAATCTAATGCGCCTTCTCTTCTGTTTGGTATGCGATGGAAGATTTCCCAGGAGTTCCTTAAGTGCTCCGCGCTCTACATGCTTACCAGTGGCTCCATGCGGGTCCTATCCAGGCACTTGTTTGGAGGCTGCAGTGTGTGGAACGAGGCTGTCCAGCTGCTGCCGATGTCCTGTATTAATCAACCATTCATAGAACTTGTTCTCCACAAGGACCTGGAACTGCTTCCTCTGTTCCCTGAAGTTGGGATTGAGAGCAAAAGCGTTTGAGAAGGCAAACCCCAACAGATCTACTCCCGCAACACCACTGAGTTACCCCTCAGTTCTCACTGTTCGGAGCACAATGACAGACAACATCTCAAGGTTTGTTCGCTGTCACAGTCTTACTAAAGACTGAATGAATGAGGCAGTGTTCTGACTGATGGGAATAAATGCATGAAGAAAAGAGACTGGTCGATTGCCCAGGTTGGCACACTGTGATCTCTGCGTATGTGTCCCTGTCATCTGTAAACCCTTGTAGGGAATACGGGGAAGAAGCAAGATAAACATATAATACAAAGTTAGGAACCTATAAGAAAACGATTTGTTGGACAACAGTGGAGCATGAGGTGACAATACAGTGTTACTGGGAGTGCTACTGTAGAAAGAGGGTTGACAGAGGATGTTTCTCCAGTATACACTTGAACAGAAGTCTACATGAAACAGTGGAGGAAGCAAAATGACTGTGTGGAATGGACTACCAGACACAGAAACAGAAACACTAAAGGCCCTAATATTAGCGACAGCCTGATGTAGGTAGGAAGGAGAAGAGTAGCCACAGCTGGGACAGCTCGCACATCAGCCTGGCTGTGCTGTATTTCTTCAGGACACAAAGCCACAGCTTCCACAGGACACCAAGAGCAGCAGTCAGGCCTGGTTGTCAAATGTGACCGAACCTGACTCAGTTCACTTAGCAAGTTTAAGGGCCACTGTATGGCACCCAGGATCCCACTTTAGCTTCTGCCTTTCAGACATCTGCTCCTCCAGTACTTCAGAGACACTCAAGACTAGCCCTCGCCACATGCACACATCTCATTCTTAAGACCTGTTACAAATTCTGCGTCCTGATATGCCTCCCTTAACTGTTCACACTGGTGTCTTCTGACTCTGTAACTGCATGCCATGTCCCTGGCTTCTGGAGTTCAAAGACCAATATTCCTTGAATAAATAATTGGGGATAACATAGTATCTACAGCTATATCTGTTATCCTGTGAATGCAATTAAAAAATAAGCTATTTCAGTGCCCCTAAGTAGGATGAAAGACAGTATTTTACACTGCAAATCTAGCCTTAAAAAAACAAAAACCACTCTCCCACTTTAGCATGGACTAAGGAAAACTGACAAGAAATAGCAACAATCCATGGTCAGCCTTGGAAAGACGCCATTCAAGAATGTGAGTTTAAGTCTTTGGTGTGGTGGCAACCATGAAAATCTCTATTTTAAAATAAGGTTCTTGGGGGATTCTGGTGCCGAGTGCAGTGCAGTCAGGAAGCCACCAGAATAGTTCATGTGTTAGAGTATGCCAATAGCTAAGTCATTTAAGGCTGAATCATGTCCCATCTTCCAGACAAGACTGCTTCAATTCATGTAAGTCTTCACTACCTCTGCCAAATAAATGTAAGCTTATTTTTATTGTGAGGAGGAGTCTTATCTTGCAGCTCCCATTAACTATGAATGTGTGATCCTCCTGCCTCAAGCCTTTTAGGTGCTGGGATTACAGGATTGTGCCACAGAGCAATTTCAACGTCTTCAAGAAAGGGAGCCTAATACCTGAGTACTGGCTTGTTCCTGTCCTTAGTAACACAGCACCTAGCATACTAACCCGCCTGTTCCCGTTCTCCAGTAACACAGCACCTAGCATACTAACCTGCCTGTTCCCGTCCTTAGTAACACAGCACCTAGCATACTAACCCGCCTGTTCCCGTTCTCCAGTAACACAGCACCTAGCATACTAACCCGCCTGTTCCCGTTCTCCAGTAACACAGCACCTAGCATACTAACCCGCCTGTTCCCATTCTCCAGTAACACAGCACCTAGCATACTAACCCGCCTGTTCCCATTCTCCAGTAACACAGCACCTAGCATACTAACCCGCCTGTTCCCATCCTCAGTAATTCAGCACCTAGAATACTAACCCACCTGTTCCCGTCCTCAGTAATTCAGCACCTAGAATACTAACCCGCCTGTTCCTGTCCTCCAGTAACACAGCACCTAGAATACTAACCCGCCCGTTCCTGTCCTCCAGTAACACAGCACCTAGCATACTAACCCGCCCGTTCCTGTCCTCCAGTAACACAGCACCTAGAATACTAACCTGGGTTCAAGCCCTGAGAAAGGATGCACACGCCATTTAACCAGTGTGGCTGGATACTATAAAGCATCCAGATCAATTTGTTTTCCCATCAAGTTTCCCATGAACAGCAACACTGACTCTAGAAAATACTTACTTCGTCAGACGAGCCTCCTTCACGGTTTTCTGCCAGATCTGTATCTTCTCCTCCCTTTGAGCCAGTGCTTTCTGGTAGGCAGCGGGGAGACCCCCGGGTATCTCTGCTGTGTCCCCTTCCATCTCAAAGGGAATAATAAAGACGTAGAACTCACACGGTGGCAGGAGCTGGAAGACGCTCGTGTCACTGTTTTCCCTGCACACAACCATTGGGTTATCCCAATAGTTGGGTACCGTAGCGAGGCCTGTCCTGGCCATGTGGTCCTCCAGCATTGGGTAATGGGTATGAAACGGGGCAAAAGTCGCTCTTTGGTTCCCAGAGAGAATAAGTGGGCGTGAAGGCGTCAGGACGTGAAAGGTGCAGCCTGCTGTGGAAGAGATGGACAGTCGGTGGCAAACAGCAATGACTTCCACGTTCTCACAGTCATGTAGGTGAAGAGCTGTCTCCACGGGACCCAACACGAAGGTGCTATTTCTGCATTTTTCAATTGTCACAGACCTGAAAAATTTTTAAATAAGTTAAATTCTTCTGAATGAATTACCTAGAATAAAATTCTGACTTTTAAAAGAATCCTCCCCAAAAGAAAATATCAAAATGCTTACCGCAAGGGGGAGAGCAGATATATGAAAGACTCATTGCAGCGATGAACCCTGACGTGAGCTCCCACTAGAGTGTCTGAGCTCTTGGCCAGTGTCTGCTTGTAAACCTGGCTCATCACCACCATGCGGTGCAGCGGAGGGGACACATGAGTATTGCAAGCAATCTTTGCTCTTTTGGTCGTACCTTCCACTATTTAAGGAAACACACAAATAATAAGATAGTTGCAAAACAAACAAACAAAAACATTTTTTTTACCCATGCCTAAACTCAAATACATGTGAAGAAAATATAATATTTAAGAGTTAGGGGCTAGAGAGACGGCTCAGAGGTGAAGAGCATTGACTGCTCTTCCAGAGGTCCTGAGTTCAATCCCCAGCAACCACATGGTGGCTCACAGCCCTCTGTAGTGAGATCTGGCGTCCTCTTCTGGTGTTCAGGCAAAACATGCGGCCAGAATACTGTATACATTATAAATAAATAATAAAAAAAGGGAAAAAGAGTTAATGACAAAGTACTGTTGATTGTTCTTTTCTGTGTATATGCAATCTTTCAAAATTATTGTGAAAAATATAAACCTATTGTTATGCCCCAGTTTCTGGTCCCCAAATGAATTCATGGAGCCAGATTTCTGATGCAAATTACATGAGAGTTTTTAACATTCAAACTTAAGCTTGGACCAACACCTTTCCAGCATCCCTGCATGGTGGGAGCAGGTGGCAGGGAGCCCTGCGAGGAAAGAACTTTTAAAGGGAACCGCTGTAATCAGGGGAGTTCATGTCCTGTCATCTTGGGATTGGTAAGGAGTGCATAGGGTAAGGTATTTCTAAAACCACTGGTCAATTTGGGGTGTGAAAATATAACAAAAAGCCATAAATTACTGACAAGGCATCTTCAAGGACAGGATGCCTCCCAAGAACATCTGGACCTTGTTAAATTTTATGACCCTGCACCCTAGTTCCTTAATTGGCTATTTTCAGGGTATCCATTCAAATTCTGCCATCACAGAACACTTCTGGAGCTGAGATTGGGCCCTGCTCTATACGGTCCCTTCTTTAAAACAGAGTTTGCAAAGTCAGGTCCTCACACTCTAATACATTCAAGATTTCAGACAGAGCTAAGGTGTACTCTCTAGTTTACCTTTTAGGTTAAGTAATGTGCCTACGGTCCTGAACTACTGACAGATCCCAGCAGCTTTCCCTCCAAGCCTCACTGTGCCCTCCCAATTGTAATGGACTTCTCAAATTGCCATAACATCAGTTCCGCAGCCCTCTCAACTTACTAAGAGCATCATTCCATAAATTCTACCTGAGTTCGTCTTTAACCCAATTTCATTATTATTCAAGAGCACATCTTCCCCTCACAGGGTCCCTTCTAACACATCAGTCCGACACTTGCTTCTCTGCCTGCACTTCCCACAAACTATGAAGTCAACCTGTACTGGGCCAGTGTGGAAAGGATACACAATTATGATAAAATTATTTTTTTAAAAAAGACTTAGCTTTTAATTGAACATGATATATGGTTGTGTAAAAAAACAGCATTACAAAGTTTAAAAAATAGTTTATTATCTTACCACCTCTGTTAACATTTTAATATACTCTTTGTTAGCCTTGAACTCACAGAGATCTACCTGCCTCTGCCTCCTGAGCGCTGGAATTAAAGGCGTGCGCCATCATGTTGGGCTAATGTATTTTAAACATATATACGGAAGCTATTTTTTGTATGCCTATCTTTGAAACTCTGAGACTGGAAACATAGCTTACTATTTTTTTTCCCCTCAACAACTTGGCCTGTCACCTAGCTCAGTAGCACAGACATCTGCAGACATGTTTTCCTGGTTCTTCTCAAGAGCCCACAACATTAGAACCTATCTGTTAGCCATGATGGATGACCAGGGATAGACAATGACATAGCAAACGCCAGACTCTTGCTGTTGTTCACACGATTTCTATTTTAGAAATATATTCTGTGCCTGTACCTATGCAGCTATAAGACCCTCATCTCTAAAGTCTGATGTGATGTCTACTGGTCGGCCAAATTCTGCTGCTAAATAGAAAAATCAAAAAAGCCTCAAGCAAATAAGCACCTGGCAGCAAAGGGAAGAAAGAATCAATGGAGGACAAACTATAGTCATGTGAACCGTAATGAAAAGCCCAAGTCAACTCTGAGGGTCCCGTCTACCATGCAAGTTACATACAGAAGATGGGTCTGCTCTTATACTGGGCTATTTTTTATTTACGTACTTAAGTTTTTTTCCCTGTACTTTTATCATATGTGTGCAGGCATTTGGCCTGCATGCATGCTGTGTATACCACATGCATGCAGTGCAGAGACAGGGTCTCACCATGGAGCCCACTCTAGCCTTGTGTTTGTGATTCTTCTGCCCTGTCTTCCAAATGCTAGATTACATGCATGTGCAACTGCACAGGCCAGCAGACATCTGATCATTAATACACCAGAAAACAGTAGGTGTCCTAGATGGCCAATTTAATATTAGGTAAAATACATTTTAAAAAATACCTTGGTGAGCCCAAGCCAATTTCTTCCCAGATTTGAGGCAAGCAGATGGACCAAATGGATTTGTAGTCAAAGAGGCTCTCAACCAGGCTTCCAGCTTATAGAGAGAGAACGTCTTGGAGACCTTTGAGAAGCCACTGTCCGCGTGCAGCGGTTGCCACAGGGCAAGTTCATGAAGGGGGTACACCTTCCTGGTTCTGCTCACGGTGCCTTCGATGAGGAAGCTGAGTGCCAGGATGGCTTCTCGAGAGAGCACACTACTGTGGGTTGAGTGGAAGGACGCACTCAGTTGTCCTGGGTCGAGAAGCAGCTCGAGGAGATCCGACAGATGGTCGCAGATGAAAGCCTGGTGACTGTAGTCATTCCAGTTCTAAAATAAACAAAGAAGACCCGCGCAACAGAATGAAGATATTCTGTAAGATAACGCTTTATATTTTAATTATACTGTGTTTACATGCCATCTCATTCTCTCAAAGAATGTAGGTAGCTATGTAAAAGTGACCTTGTGTATAACGTATTTGTAAACTAACTCAAAAGCACTACAGATTCAACACCCCTTATCAAGTATGTTGAGAACAGAACTGTTCCGAATTTCTTCAGATTTTGTAAAACTGACATTTTTATCCGAGGATGAGACCAAATCCTCACACCTCACACACAGCCCAAAGGTGATTTCATACAACAGTTTTAGTACACGTGTTTGGCTGCCATCTGATTAAACATGAAAGAAAGTATGGTAGTCACTCACTCCAAAAAGCTCTGGGTCTCTTGGTTTGCAGTCACAGCTTTATGGCGCATAGATTTAAGAGAAATACCACCTTGGGAAGAAGGCTTGCGCTGGCGAGAGCCCCTGCTATTTGCCTCATCTATGTGGAACATGTTTGTCTGGAACCTCTGGCTGGCCTGGACTGAGTAAGACAGCTCTGTCCTCAAGGAACTCAGGAGCCCATGGTGAGAAGACAACAGAGATAGAGGAGACACCCACGTAAGAGCTGCACAGAGATCTGTAAGGCATTCTACAAGCTCAGAGAACTCTCTCATCTGAGGGGAAAACATCATGGCGGAGTGCTATCTGAGTAAATTCTTGATGGATGCTGGAGGTGAAGTGAGCAACTATGAAAAAAGACATTCAAGTTACAGAAACAGCAAAGACCTCAGCTCTGTCAGAAAAATAAGTTCTGGGTCGGGTACAGGAAGCATACTGGGAACAGAAACTAAAACAGCAGGCAGGACCAATCACAGTAGGCCTCGGTCGTCAGCTACTAAAACACGTGGACTATAGCTGCCATGTCAGAGACATTTAATCCATATATTTTTCCTCTTTTAATTTTTTTCTTTTTTAAAATTGTATTATTTTTCTATTAAATTTATTCACTTATTTTATATTCTGACCTCAGTTTCCCTTCTCTCTTCTCCCTCCATTTCCTCCCCCCACCTCCTCTCTGCCCCCCTAATCTATTCCTGTTTCTGTTCAGAAAGGGACAGGCCTCCCATGGATGACAACAAAGCATGGTAGATCAAGTTGCGGTAAAGACTAAGCACTTTCCCCCATATTAAGGCTTGGTAAGACAACCCAGTATGAGGAACAGGTTCCCAAAAGACTGCCAGAGCATCAGGGACAGGCCCCACTCCCACAGCTAGGGGTCCCACAAGTAGAGCAAGCTATACAACTGTCACACATATGGAGAGGGCCTAGGTCGGTCCTATGCAGGCTCCCTGGCTGTGGGTCTAGTATCTGTGAGCTCCTATGAGCCCAGGTTAGTTGTTCCTGGATTCCCTTATGATGACCTTGATGTCCCCTGGCCCATAAAATCCTTCCTCCCTCTCTTCAACTGAACTTCAGGAGCTCAGCCCAGTGCTTGGCTATGGACTGCTGCATCTGCTTCCATCAGTTACTGGATGAAGGCTTTCTAATGACATTTAGGGTAGTTTCAATCTGATTACAGGAGAAGACCAGTTCAGGCTATCTATCCATTCTTCCTAGGAGTCTTGGCTGGGGTCATCCTTGTAGATTCACGGGAGTTTCCCTTGTACTAGGTTTCCACCTGACCGCAAAATGTGCCCCCCAATCAAGACATCTCTTATTACTCTCCCCCCTCTATCCTGCCTCCAATCTAATTCTTCATGTTCCCATCCCCACCCACCCCTAGTTTACCCAGGAGATCTCTTCTATTTCCTCTTCCCAGGGAAATCCATGCATCCCTCTGTGGGCCCTCCTTGTTACTTTCTCTCTCTGGGACTATGGATTGTAGCATGGTTGTCCTTTACTTTACTGTTAATATCCACTTATGAGTGAGTACACACTATGCATGTTTGTCTTTCTGGGTCTGGGTTACCTCATTCAGGATGATTTTTTTTTCTAGTTCTATCCATTTGTCTTTAATATTCCTGATGTCACTGTTTTTAACAGCTGAGTAGTACTCCATTGTGTAAATGCACCACATTTTCTTTATCCATTCTTTGGTTGACTGACATCTAGGTTGTTTCCAGTTTCTGACCATTACGAATAATGCTGCCATGTACACAGTTGAGCAAGTGTCCTGTGAGTGAGCATCCTTTGGGTATATGTCCAAAATTGGTATAGATGGCTCTGAAGTAGGTTGATTCCATAGTGGTTGTACAAGTTTGCACTCCCACCAGTAATGGAGGAGTGTTCCCCTTACTCCACATCCTGCCCAGCATAAGCTGCCATTAGTGTTAACATCTTAGCCATTCTGACAGGTGTAAGATGGAATCTCAGAGTCATTTTGATTTGCATTTCCCTGATGGCTAAGGATGCTGAACTCCTACAGCTGTTCAATGTATTTTTCCTTTTAAATAAACTCTCAAACACTCATTTGGATTGCAGTGAAAACAGATCAAGGAAGAGCAATTTTAAGATTCAATCGACATTTCTCATTCTTGTTACACCCATGGCAAGCAATATAAAAATGACCGTGATAATAAGGAATCATTGATAGAGTTTAAACAAACAAACAAAAAACCCACCTGTACTATACACAGCCCAGCAAAGTAGGGTCTGACTGTAGACTAAACGCAGGGTGACCGGCTACGATCTAATGATGGAGTCAAGCAAGAACAAGAAGTCTGGGTAAGAGCAGAGGAAGCAGGATGTAAAGTGCTCTTCTGGGACCAAATCAGTGAGAGCTGGCAGCTACTAGGTATGGCTAGAACTAGAGAGTGTTCATGGGGGCAGGCATAGCTTCCCCCAGGCTATGGGAAATAACAAGTGTAGATTGTACTACAGGGATACACACTCATCTCCCAAGCTAAAGCAGAATCCAAGCTTATTGCAACGCAGGAACTGGAAAGCCATATGTTCCTCTTTCAGAGGCCACGGTCTCAACACACACCTATTCCTCAGATAAGAAGAGGTCTGTGCTTTAAGACTTTCTAATCCGCAGGTCACTCTAACAGGCCCCAGTGCCACATAAGAACTCACACTAGTTAGTCAATTCTTCAATCGAAAGGGTCTAGGTCTTCATTTCAAATCAGACCAATGAAAGTCAGGCATGGAAGCACAGGCTGTCATTTCAATTTCTTAGGACACTCAGGCTAGAAGATCACATATACCCTGGAGTTTGGGGTCAACTTTTTTTTTTAAGATAATGAGATTCTGTTTCAACAAAGTCAAAGGAGTAGCAGTGAACAAGCTACTCCACCGAAGAGTCCATTTCTCCATGTTCCTTGAGCCTTGGGTGTAGGGACTATGCTGTTGATGGTGAGAAGTCCTTTTGTCTACATGTTGCTTTAATTGGTTAATGAATAAAGTTGTTTTGGCCAGTGGCTTAGCAGAATAGAGCAAGGTCAGAATTTCAAGCAGATAGAGGAGGAAAGAAGGTGGAGTTAGGGAGAATCCATGTAGCCACCACAGGAGCCAGATGCTGGACACTGGACTGAACCTTCCCGGTAGGCCACAACCACATGGCAACACACAGATTAATAGAAATGGGTTACTTTAAGAAGTAAGAGCCAGGGCTGGAGAGATGGCTCAGAGGTTAAGAGAACTGACTGCTGTTCCAGAGGTCCTGAGTTCAATTCCCAGCAACCACATGATAGCTCACAACCATCTATAATGAGATCTGGTGCCCAGAACAATATATATATATATATATATATATATATATATATATATATATATATATATAATAAATAAAAAAAAAAGAAGTAAGAGCCAGCTAGAAATACACTTAAGCTACTGGCCAAACAGTATTGCGATTAATATAGTTCCTTTATGTTTATTTCGGGTCTGGGCAGCAGGAAAATGGACGATGCACCTACCATTTGGGGCTGGGTACTCCACAACCACTTATTCCCTGTATTTTGACCACTAATGAAACTCTGCCATTGCCTGCATTTGCTGAACAAAAGAAGCTGCTTTGATGAGGGGTGAGAGACACTCATATCTGTGAACATAAAGACTCGTGTTTAGAACACAGCGAAACTACACTGATAGCATAGTGGCAGCAGTAGGTTCTCCTCTAACATCCATGCCTTCTCCAGCCATAGGAAGTTATTTGGCTGGGTTTACAGCACTAAGCAAGAATCCTTTCCCTCAGATCTGATTAGACAGTTGTTGGTTACCTCCAAGATTTAAGTGCTGCTATAGTATGTTGGAGATACCCGGCCAGGCCAGTCACTGTTGTGATTTGTAGGCTTTAATTGTGGCAAATGATAGAACAACTGTAATGTAGAGGACCAAAATATCTGCTATAAGATATTACAACAGAGAAGCTGTATCTATGAAATCTTAACAACATGGTTCCATTAAAAAAAAGACCTGCTGGGTGGTGGTGACACATACCTTTGATCCCAGCACTTGGGAGGCAGAGGCAGGCCTCTCTCTGTGAGTTTGAGGCCAGCCTCCAAAGCTACAGTGAAACCCTGTCTCAAAAAAAAAAAAAAAAGCAAACAAAACAAAACAAAAAAACTATAGCTGGGTAGTGGTCCAAGTGGTTCTTTAGTCCCAGCAGAGGTAGGGGGCTCTCTATGAGTTCAAGGCCAGCCTGGTCTACAAATTGAGTTCCAGGATAGCCATGGCTGTTACACACACACACACACACACACACACACACACACACACACACACACAGAGAGAGAGAGAGAGAGAGAGAGAGAGAGAGAGAATAACAACAACAAAAAGACCTGCATGATGCCAGCTGACATGCCAAGGTGGATGGGGAGGGATTTCATAAGACCTCACCCCCCAGATAAAAAGGTACAGGTAATCACAGCTACTAAGAATCACTTTTCTCTAGAAATAAGCCCTCTGAGAGGTTATACAATCCTAAGAGGCCAGCCTAAACACACACACACACATAAATATATGCACACACACACAGCAATAATAATTAGGGAGAGACCATGAATCTAAAGGGGAATGGTCTAAATCTAAATCTAAAGGAGAGTTGGGGGACAAAAGGGAGAGTGAAAATGATGTAAATATAGTACTCATATAAAATTCTCAAAAAAAGCAAGATAATTAGAATTAAAAAGCTCACTCATGCTACAACATAGGACTTTTTAAAAAGATTTACTTATTTATTCATTCACGTATATGTGTTTCTGTGCCTGAGTGTACGTGCACATGCGTTGAGGTACAAACAGCACACTGAGTGACCTCTATCTATCACTTTCTATTTGCTTTGTGGCTGCGTCTCTCCCTGAACCTGGAGCTCACATTTTCTCAGCTAGGCTAGAAGCCATCAAGCCAACAATTCAACAAAGAACTTTTCTGTTTTTAATTTCTAAAAATTATTATTTTATGTGTATGGGTATTTTGCCTGCATGTATGTCTGTGCACCAGGTGCATGCCTGGTACTGGTAAAGGCCAAAGGAGCGTGTTGGATGCAGTTTATATACCTACACTATGCGTACAGTCAAACATTTACTGACAATACGCAGTAAGAAACTTATTTAAGGTGAAAGCAGAGTTTGCACTGGGCAGAAGATGGAGGGTTAGCAGCAACTTGGGTGAAAAACACCTCTCTAAAAGTACCTCAGGCTGAAAGGCAGCTCTGCGAGCAGACATCTTGCAGAATGTTCTGCAGCTAGAGAGAATAAATGAATACCAAAAATGGAATAGAAACTAAAGGATTTCCTACTGACCAAGGTGGCCAAGGCTCTAGACATCTTACTGAAAGAAATTCTTCCAAATCATATGGCAATGAGATACTATCATAGCCACTTGACAACATCTGGACTCAACCTGACTATATCTGGAATCAACTAAAACCCAAGATTTCGTCCCACAGCTAAGGGATTTTCTTAATCTGGTTATTGCAGTAAGAAGACCTACCCTAAACCTGGACCACAGTGGTGGCAGTCCCAATAGAAGACTGGAGGAAGGAAGCTCTGCTTTGTGCCTGCTTGTAACTTCTTCAGGATTCCAGCATAGATTGAAGACCAGCAGCTCTCCAGGAATCCTCTGGGATACAGCACCAGACTGGGAGTGCAGAGACATGTAGTCTCAGGGACTCCATGACTACCAGATTCTCAGACTTTCTACTGTAAGACAGCCATTGCTGGCTACATGGACCACATCCGGTAAGGAGTCTAATAAATCCTTTTACTACCAGTACTGTTCCTTGAGAACCCTGACTAATAGGTGCACCTTGTATTGTAAAGAGGAACCCTGGAACAAGACTTCCTTCTACTGTATTGTCTGCCAGAGAGCTGCTCAAATGAACAAATGCAGAAATGGATTTGTTCCTGTAAAGCTGAGTATTTTGTCTTAAGTACTGAAGGGTCTGACTATATTAAAACTGGGAAAAGTTACAGGAGTATAATAAAGGATCCCTTTAAGAGCTGAGTGGTGGTAGTGCACACCTTTAGTCCCAGCATTTAGGAGGCAGAGGCAGGCAGATCTCTGTGAGTTTGAGGCCAGCCTGGTCTACAGAGTGAGTTTCAGAACTGTTGTTACACAGAGAAATCCTGGCTTAGGGAAAAAAATGATCAGAAAATATATGAAGCAGAACCACCCTTCAATTAAGACTAAGAATTCTCGGTATCCTGGGATAGCTCCACAAGTGTTGAGTATGTGCCACAGGGTACTAGGGCCTCACACGTTCTGAGTACCCAGAACCTTACAGTTCTATTTGGCACAGTATGGCCCTGCTACTGGTATTGTGCAGATGGACTTCCCAGAGAACACACCGCTGCACTCGCAAGTGTCCACCACACAATGGCGTGGCTCATCGAGATGCGTCACCACGTGCTCCAGTGGCTGCTACATCTTCCTTGAAGGATGACTTGAAAAGTCCTAACTACGTGAAGAAATCCCAAACTTAAACACAGAGAAAACATTAAAGGTTTGACGGAAAAATACTTTTGGAGAGGGGTTGCTTAAGCAAGATGAAATTGCTGAGTAAATGGAAACTGTGAAATTAATACAGAAAAAAAATCTTCATCAAAATTTGCGCAGTATTCTTTCACCAAGACTAAAAGTCAGAGGAAGCAAGGGTGATGGCATTGGACTTCATGCTGTGGGACTGGAGGTTTGAAAGCAGAGTCAGTTTGAAGAAAAAAAGAGAAAGAAGAGAGTAGTGTCGTGTGCTGGAGATGCAGCAATACCCCGACAGAGCGAGCCACACAGACACACAAGAACTAGAGAGAGGGCTGTGGAGATGGCCCGGGGTGTGAGAAGACTTGCTTCAGAACATCAGGACGCACACAGAAACCTGGGTGGACGTGTAGAGCCCCTGGCAGGGCACACAGGAGGGACACAGGCCTTTCTGCCTGCTAGTCTGGCCCCAAAGCAGTGAGCTCCAGGCTCATTGAGAAACACTGTGCAGAAGGTGCACCTCTGAACACACACACAGACAGAGACAGACATTTTAATTCCAAACATGATTACTATGGCGTTTAGAAAAAAAGGAACGAGAAAGTTCAGAAGGCAAACGCTAGGAAGTGATTTCCTTCCTATCCACATGACATTTTCCTTCTTCTGATTCTGTTTTTAGCAGTTTGGGGGAATGAGAATAATAATAATGGCTTTGTCTCTGAAAAACTACTAAACAATACCTTGTAGAGCTTACTGAAGGCTACCTGTGAAGTCTCCAGTTCTCTGGGCTACATACTGTGCCAGCCCAGCCCGTCTGCGCTTGCCATGCTGGAGGACACAGGAGGAAGTGACTGGTAGATGCTATCCTTGTTCACATCACTGGTAGATGCTATCCTTGTTCACATCACGTTTTCAAGAGTGGAAGAAACGTCTGACAAAATCCTCACTTTTAAGGAACTTTCAAACTTACAAATTAACTTCTTTTTGGCTTATACAAATATATATTTTTTTGTGTGTGGAAAATGAGTTTACTTTTACTAATAAAAAATAAATTTTAAAACAATCCTTTGGAATACATGTAATTTTACTGTTTATTAAAGATTAACTGAAAGTTGCATGCTACTCCCATAGCACAGGAAATAAGAGCAACAATCAACAAATGGGACCCCAGGAAACTAAAAGGCTTCTGTCCAGCAAAGGAAACTCCGAGAGGAAGAAATCTCTGCCAGCCATTTATCTGACAAGGATTAAGGATACTAAGAAATCATAAATATTAAGAAAATAAAGAACCCAATTAAAATGGGCAACGGGATTTGCCAAAACAGTTCCAAGGAGATGTGAAAATGGCTAGGAGGCTTCAAAACATGCTCAAGGCGCTTAGTCCTAAGGGAAAGGCAAACAAGAACTCCACTAAGATCTCTCTCAGCAGTCAGAGGGCACAGATGAGAACAGAGGCTGGTGTGAGTGTGGCAGAGAGCGCTCGTTCTTACACACGGCTGGTGTGAGTGTGGCAGAGAGCGCTCTTTCTTACACACGGCTGGTGTGAGTGTGGCAGAGAGCGCTCTTTCTTACACACGGCTGGTGTGAGTGTGGCAGAGAGCGCTCTTTCTTACACACGGCTGGTGTGAGTGTGGCAGAGAGCGCTCTTTCTTACACACGGCTGGTGTGAGTGTGGCAGAGTGCTCGTTCTTACACACGGCTGGTGTGAGTGTGGCAGAGAGCGCTCTTTCTTACACACGGCTGGTGTGAGTGTGGCAGAGAGTGCTCTTTCTTACACACGGCTGGTGTGAGTGTGGCAGAGAGCGCTCGTTCTTACACATGGTTGGTGGGAGCATGGACCTGCAGACTACTGGAAATTTCCAAATCACTAGAACGAGGGCCAGGCATGGTGGTCACACTTTTAATCCTAGCACTTGAGGAGAGCCAGTAGATCTTGCTGAGTTACAGGCCAGCCTGGTCTGCAAAGCAAGTTGTAGGCCAGCTGGGTATACAAGGTGAAACCCTATCTCAAAACAAACAAACAAGAGAAATTAAGAAGCAAACTTGAAACGGATCTACAGTATGACCTAGCCACACCGCTCCTAGGTATATACCCAGAGGGCTTCCGATCCTACTGCAGAGACACTTGCACATGCAGGGTCTCAGCTGCTCTACTCACTATAGGCAGGGGAAGGGACCAACCTGGATGCCCACCAACAGATGAACAGGTAAGAAAAATGTAGTACATACACACAGTGGAATTTTAGTTAGGTGTAAAAACATGGAACAATGAAAGCTGCAGATAAATGGATGGAACTGGAAGAAATTATCCTGAGTAAGGTAACCTGGGTCCAGGAAGACAAATACCACATGTTCTCTATCATAGTTGGATCCCAGCTTCTTCAAATCTTTTGTTTTTGTGTGTAACTTGGTGCTTCAGTGGGAGCCAGGAAACTAGAAAGGGGCACAGGATACCTCGCTGTGGGATACAGGTCAAGGGGGCCTCAGAAACCTCCAAAGCAACGCAAGCAATTGCCATTGCCCTTGGTCACAACTACGTGGGAAAGACCCTATTGCTGAAGATACTAGACATTGGCTAAGTGACAAACCAATTTCAAACTGACCAGGAAACCGCTTCCCTGCTGGCTGGGATTAACAGCAGCAGAAGGTGTTGCATCAGCTGGTTGGAAGAAAAGACTTCAATGACCCTAACTCTCAATACTGAAATACTGATTAGCCAGGTAAGATGTGCCTGTGGCCAGCAAGACAAATGCACTTGCTGCCAAGCCTGGTGACCCGAGTTCAGACCCTGGGACCCAGATGGCAAAAGGAGAAAAGCAGTCTTTGCAAGCTGTGCTCTGACCTCCACACACATGCTATGGCACAACTCTAAGTGTGCACACCCACTCTAAAGAAGAGCCTTCATATGTCACTATGGTTTACATTTTACAGCTTTCAACATACTTCACATACAAAAAGAGATGAAAATGTTTGTTTTTCTTTATAATAGGAAAGAAAAGCTGTAAGACCTTACATAAGACTCATTATGTGTGACAGTTGATCATGTGAGACAACTTATTTAAAATACATAAAATTACTTAAGCAATTTAAGAGGTGAAAGGGGAATTTTTTTTAATTGCTTTTATTGTGTTATACATTGTTCTCTGCTTCCCTCCCTCTCCTCTGCCCTTCTCCCCTCTCCCGTATCCCCACACTCCCAATCTACTCAGGAGATCGTTTCCTTTTCTCCTTCCTATGTAGA
Source organism: Microtus oregoni (assembly GCF_018167655.1). Lineage (NCBI taxonomy): Eukaryota > Metazoa > Chordata > Mammalia > Rodentia > Cricetidae > Microtus > Microtus oregoni. The sequence continues at coordinate 25,209,073 of NW_024543088.1, forward strand.
TCCATGTATGTCTTTCTTAGGGTCCTCTTTGCCTCTTTGTTGTCTAGGTTCTCTGAGGTTGTGAACTGTAGACTGGTTTTTCTTTGCTTTATATCTAAAAGCCACTTATGAGTGAGTACATATTATATTTGTCTTTCTGGGACTAGGTTACTGAGGGGAGTTTTTTGTTGTTGTTATTGTTGTTTTTGTTTTGTTTTGTTTGAGCTAGAGTCTCACTCAATAGCCCAGGTTGGTCTTGAACTCATAACCCTCCTGGCTCCATCTTCCAGGAACTAGAATTATAGGTATACTCTTATAGCGGCATATTACTTGTGTTTTAATAAATAAAGCACTTGCCTGAAGATCAGAAGGCAAAACAGCCAAACTAGTCAGCCATACAGACCAGGGAGTGGGAGAGGGAGACAGAGGCAGAAGCAGAAGGATCTGTTAGTTCAAGGCCACTCTGGACTGAATCTGTCTAAAAGAGAAACAGAGCTCATACAAAGGTGAGCCCAGCACTTGGGATCACACACCTTTAACCCCAGCATTAGAAAGGTGGAGACAGGAGCTCAAGCGAGTGTAGAGTCTAAGGCTGGTGGAGAACACCGCTGGATCGCCCCTTTGGCCTGAGCCTTGGTAGAGGTGAAAGGTCTCTCTAGTGGTTGGCTGCTTTGCTTTTCGGATCTTCAGGTGAGACCCCATTATTTGTTCTTATTACTCTTGCTTCATTACAACACACTTTTTGGGGAAGGGGAAGCATTTCCCTTACAAGATATGATCAATACCTTTCTGTGACAGCTGGCCCGTTCCGTGAGGCTAGGAGACTGAGGTCTGCTTCTGGAACTGGGCCACTCTTCCCCAATCAACGATGTCCTCAGGGAGATCTTGTTTAACTGTTGGATGTACAAGAAGAGCAGAAACTGCAGCGTGTCCACTGAAAGCTGTCCGGGAAACAAAAGATGAACACACCTTAAAACAGCACCCACCATAGTCTACAGGTGCGTATGGGTTACACAGCTTCCTGATCTTAAAAACATCAAATTTAGAAATGGCTATCGCTTGACGCCCAGACAGAGGAACTTCTAAACTATGTAACTGTAGTCACTTCATAGAAAACTATAGGAAGTCTTTCTGAAAACCAATGTCCTTTCCAAAAATATACTGCAGGCGAAAAAGCAGCCTCAGCATCTCAAATATGTAAACGAACAGGTGCAAGGAGGAAAAAGAAGGAAGTTGAACCAAGTATAAAAGTTTAACCTAGATCCACAGGCTGACCAAGAAAATCTAGGGCATCAGTCTAACTGAAGCTGGTATCAGAGTGGCAACCAGAGCTACAGTTTCTTATACATGCGCATTTGGAGGGGAGTTGTCTTGGGGCTGGTAGCACATCTATAATCCCGGCACTCAGCAGGCTAAGGGGGAAAGACCATGAATCCTGGGCTATACAGTGAGACACTGTTTAAAATAAATAAAACCACACACAGCCAAAACCAAAAATGCCTATGTTCTGCTGTCATCATCATATCTGAGAAGGCTGTGGTTTGAAGCTCGTGATTTTCACATTCCCATCCCAGCACACATGCAGGAGTGAGACAGCGATGAGATGCATCTGGGTCCACACTCAGATCCACACAATCTCTGGCGAAGAATTTCTAACCCCGTGTGCTCGTCAGTTTTTGTCAATTTAACAAAGCTAGAGAACCCTGAGAAGAGAGACCCTGAACTGAGAGGCGCTGTCTCTATCAGTGTGACCTGTGCCTATGTCTGTGGGACATCTTGATTAATGTTTGCCATAAGAGGGTCCAGCCCTGGGAAGGTGGTCTGAGTTGTGTAAGAAAGCACACTGAGCAAGCTAGGGGAGGCAAGCCAGTAAACAAGGCTCCTCTCTGCTCTCTGTTCCTGCCCTGACTTCCCTGGATCGACTGCACCTCTAAGCAAATAAACCCTTTCCTCTCCAAGATGATTTTGATCAGTGTCTTAACAGAGCAGTAGGGGGGCAAACCAAACCTGAGATGCTGAAACACAGATTCCCAGGATCACCCAAATGCAGTCAGTCAAGTGGATTTTAAGCAGCCCAAGCTTGCCTCCCGTTGGCTAGGTAGCCGAGGAGGACCTTGAACTTCTGATTATCCTGCCCCCACCTTAGAGCTGGGGTACAGGCATGTACTACCACATCCAGTTTATTCAATGTCAGGGAATGAACCCAGGGATTTGACAACGTAAGCAAGAACTCTACCCACTAAACTACACCTTTCTTTACTTTCTTAAACTTTTTGTAGAGATGTTAAAAATAAAGTAGATCACACGTACTCTTCACCCAGCTCCTGTCTTTACAACTAGAACCGCACTGCAGCACTGAAACAGTCCAGAGAGAGAACACTCCCGTCTCTCCTACCACCTCTACCCCTCCCCTGGCTCTTGGCATCCACTCACCAGTTCTTCATCTCAGCGTTCTAAGAAGGCTACACAAGAGGAACCACCCTGAGGCAGGCAAGCACAGGAGCTAGTGCAACTTGGGACCTTCACTAGGTTTTGGGTTACGCACACCGCCATCATGCAAGAGTGTACTTAGCAGCCTGACATACCATGCACACACAACCTTCTCCAAACACTGCACCTGGCAACCTCAGGACTCAGCTCCCCACCTGTGCCAGGTTACTCACACATACCTCAACAGTACTGTATGTTTCCCTGCCCCTGGCAACAATGACATTTATAGTTTCTAGTCAAGCATGTCTATAGGTATGATATGGTATGTCATGACATGTCTATAGGTACATAGGTATGAAGAACAGAAGGGCCGATCCAGCCTGGGCTGGTTTTGAATGTACATAGAATAAAGTAAAATTGTGTTCTCTAGAAATGCTTTAGTGAGACTCCTCTATTGGCCATCTTAAGTCTATGCATAATTGGGTGTGCACATGACCAAAATCAGATGCACTGTGGGGAGGTTCATATGCAGTAGGAAAAATGAATACATGATCCAATCTTTCAATCAAAATAGAGAACCACCTTATTCCCCTTAATAGCCATCCCTTCCTTCTCTCACACTCCATAAAAAGACCCTAGACTACAGTCCCAGGCCCTTCAGTGTCTTCTCTCACGTGGCCTGCTGGCAGCCCTGACAATGTTTCCCTCTTAATCCATACTACCACCTTCTCCAAGTAATATCACCCCGCTTCTTTTGTAAATCTGTGTGAGCCCTTATTTTTAATTCTTGGATAAAGAAACACCGAAGCTAACAATTATTTTGATGGATTGGCTTCTTCACAGCATACATTCCTTGATTTTATACATCTAGTTTAACAATCATTGCTTCAGACAGTCTTCCCATGAGATAGTAAAGAGTCTTCTTTTTTCTACTTTACTATCCACAGTAACCAGCAAAAACTATGGTACACAATAAACACCCAAAACCCATAGGTGTTTTTTAACATTGTATTCATCTTCATGTCCAGGCACTACTGTACCTAGCATCTAACCCATAGTGAGAGAAATACGTGGCTGATGACTGACTGCAGTGCCCTCCACCTAGTGGTTGTAGGACAAACTTCTTTTCAGCTTCCAAAACCTCTTTTAGCTATTAGCCCCATGCTAAGTCCTTCTCGTCTTCCAGGGCACACACCCAGGTGGCATTCATTTCCCAGTCTCTGCTGCAATTAATATTGTGCGTTACTATGACTACAGTCAGTGGAATGCAGATGAATTCAGATTTGCCACTTCAAGACTAGCCCACAAGACTGAAGAAACAGAAGCCAAAAACTCAGGTCCTATTTGGCAAGGCTGGGGCAACTGTACTTTTCTCTAACTGTTTGATTCCCATCTTTCCAGAGACCTATAGAGCCCATGAATGGGAACAAAACCCATGTAAAGACAGACATAGAAAGATAAATATGAGGTCCTTTCTATGTTGTACTTTTGTTAGTGTAACAAAACATACATGGCAGCCTACTCTGTAAATTGGAGCAATTATTTTGGCGCACAGTTCTGGAGGTGCAAGGCAACCATTTGGCAGTGGCCTTCTTTGGTCAGAGTCACAAGGTTGGCCTGGGGGTCAGATGGCAAGAGTGGGAGTGGCAGGGGCATGTAGTCTGTCTGTTCTTGTTCTCTCCCCACCCCTCTCTTTCAAACCCATCAATATTAAGTCTACTCTATTGACCTTATCTAATCCTAATCACTTTCCTAAGGCCCTGTCTCTAGCCACTGTAATTAGATTAGGTTTTGGAGTGTGATTTTTAAATTTTATTAGCACACCCTCATTACATGAAGCAACAGGCTTTGTTATGACACTATCCTACATGTAAATCATACATACTAGTAAAAGCTATGGACTTTCATTCTTTTATAGATGGATAAAGTTCCATTAGGTATATACACATTTTCTTTATTCATTTATTTGTTGGTGGACAACTAAACTGAGTCTGTATTTTGGCTACTACATAGTGTAGCAATAAACACCCATGTCAACTATTTCCTTGGTATGCCCACTTAGGACACCCTTGGGCACACACGGTCAGGCTCATTTCCATGGTGGCTGCACCTGTTTACATTCCCACCAGCAGTATGCAGTGACATTTCATTTATATTTTAATAAATAAAACCAGTTTGAAGATGAGAGAGTAAAACAGCCCACTGGGATTATAAACCAGGCAGTGGTAACACACACCTTTACTCCCAGTAGCCACAACTAGTTGCCATAGAAACAGGTTCATGCATGCCTTTAATCTCAGTGGTGCACGCCTTTAATCCCAGAACTAGAGAAGATTATAAAATGGGAGGAGACAGCTTTCAGTCTCATTCTGAGATTCCTGGAGGAATGTTTTGCTTTGCTGACCTTCAGGTTGAACCCCAGTTTCTTGCTCTAACTTTTTATGAATTGTGCATCAGCAGCATGGGAGGACTCCTCTTTTCCCACATCCTCATCTGTATTCCTCGGCGTTTGTCTTCTACAACAGTCATTCTGACTGTGGTAAACTGGATTCTCAAAGCGGTTTAAATTTGCATTTTCTTAATGGCTAAAGACACAACATTTTTCTCACATATTTATTGCCTTATATTTGTTGAGACTTGCTATTCAATTCATTAACCCATTTATTGGTTGCATTGTTTGTTTTGTTTAATTTCCTTAGTCCTTTATAGATTCTAGATATCAGTCCCATTAGATGTATGGTTTGCATTTCCTCTTGTTCTGTGACATTCTCTGCACTCCTCTGAGTATTTCCCTCGCTGTGCTGTTTGAAATCGCACACAATCCCCAGTATCGACTCTCGAGCCTGTGTCCTGTGCTCTCAGAGTCCTTCTCAGCAAGTCCTCGTCTGTACCTTACGCTGTTCTCCTCTAACAGTTCTAGCGTTTTAGGTATTTGATACATTTTTCTTTGGTTTTATTCAGAACAGAGGGTTTATTTTTATTTTCCTACACATGAATATCCAGTTTTCCCAGTACCACTTATTTATAAGATGGTACCATTTCTCCCTGTGTTTCTGACGCCTCTGTTGAAGGTTTGGCGGCTGTAGCTGTGCTTGTTTTCTCGTGGTCCTCTAGTCTATCTGGCAGTCTCATGCCTGTTTCTGTTACTATGGTTCCTTACTGTAATTAGAGATCAGCTACGGTGGCATCTCCAGCCTTGCTCTTTGGCCACAGAACTGCTTCAGCTGTCCAGAGTCTTTGTGCTTCTATACGAATTCCAAGATAGATTGTTTTTCCTAGTATTGTAAAGAATGCCATCAAAACTTTGAGTTGTACAGAACCTGTAGATCACTTTTGGTAATACTGCCATTTTTTTACGGCATTACTCCTGCTAATCTGTGAGCATTGGTACCCTTTCTATTTTCTGTGTCTTCCACTATTTCCTTCTTCGGTGCTAAAAATGTTTGTTGTAGAGGTCTTTTACCTGCTCTGGTAAGTTTATTCCAAGGTTGTTTGCTTGCATTTTTCCTCCCTATTTCTTTCTCAGCAAGGTCTTTCTCAATATATAGAAAAACTACTGATTTTTATACATTGTTCTTATATCTTGCTACTTTTCTAAAAATGGCAAAGTCATTAGGATTTTTTACATAATATATATGCATTTTACTTATTTTTTATTTTGAGATGACGCTGCCCAGGCTAGACTTAAACTCACTCTGTAGCCCAGGCTGCCCTGAACCTGTAATCTTCCTGTCTGTTTAATAGCTGGGATACGGGCCTGTCCCTCAGACTAAGTCTTTACCCTCTTAATCTCTCATGATGAGCATTAAAATCCAACACAGGATACCCTGAAAGACACTCCAACCACAGTACATCCAAAGTCTAAAAGAGTCAAGTCCACAGAAGCACAGAAGAAAAGTGACTGTCAAATGCTGGAACAAAAGGGAAATAGGCGATTGTCAAAAGCTAACAAAGTCTCAGTTACACACGGTAATTTAGTTCTTCAGGTCTGCAATACAGCACCATGCAGCTAACAATACTGCAATTACATATATAAAGTTTTCTAAAAAGTTAGAACTTACATGTGCTTAAGTTATGCAGTAGTAAAATAAAAATAACGGATTGCGACAAATTTAGGAAGGTGACAGATATGTTCCGTGGCCTTCACCGTGGTGACTGCTTCACAGTCAAGACCTATTCTCAAGCTCACTGTGGGGGAAAGGCAGCTGTGTCCTCCCACTGTTCTATTCCCATCTGTGATTAAAAAAAACAAAAACAGGCATGGTCTACAAGGAAGCAATTCTTCCCACTGCCAATCACAACCTGGAAATCGGCCACAGCTTGTGTGGCCTCTGTGTAATACGAGCAAAAGATCAGCTACTGTGACCCTATTGCATTTCTTTGTCTTATTTCATTTCCCCCCCTCAGCAAAGTCATTTAACACTAAGTGACTCCAAAATATAGAAACATAATTTCTTGAGTCAATGCATGGAGCCCTGAGATTCATCCCATCAAGTGTGGCTGTGTAGGAATGTTGGACAAATGATAAACAAGCTGCTATTGGCCCAAGCCACAGGCATCATAATTAAACTACTGTATATAACTAATATACTCTGTGAAGTTATTCCTACCACAAGAATGAATCACTCTCAAGTCCATTTCTGAACTTTACTGTGCGACCGTTTTACACACCAGTCGTTCCTACTAGCTTACTGAGTCCATGGGGGCAGAGATGCTGTCTGCTATGGTTTGGGTGGAGTTTGTCCTCCTGTGAGTCTTGAGTTGATGCTGGACTCACAGTGTGGCAATGTGGGGAGATGGTAGGACCTGTATGAGGTGGAGTCTAGTAGGAGGTCTCTGGGTCTGGCCGAGGGTGCTGTCCTCAGGGAATATACACTCTCCCAGTGTATATATAACTCTCTTGAGCTAGCTCTTGCAAGAGGGCTATGTCTGCACCCACCTACAGATTTACAGAAGGCAGAATTTACAGTGACAAACTGGAGTGCCTGGCAGAAGAAATACTCAAAGAACAAAACGGTCGAGTTGTTCCCGGGTTACCTTTTAACTTCACAAAGAACGGTGTAAAAGCACCATCTAAGAATAGAATGTAAAATTTAAAAGAAAACAAAGCAAAAGGATTTGAAGGATTTGCAGGTCATCCAGCAAAGGAGCAAAGAAAAACTATGTAGGGTGCATCCAGTAACCTTGCCAAAGAGATCGGCATGGATAAAATGAGGCCAGATGCATCAGGACAATAGGAGGGAGACCTCGAGGGCACCTTAGAAGTCTGTGGGGCTACTTTTCTCACCACAGCCCAGTGGCTTAGAGGAAGAACTGTTTCAGAGTTCTCTCCGGAAGTTCTTTCCAGAAGAGCACTCTGGCCACTTCGGCTATGCTCAGGTAAGACTAATCAAAGGAGGGAGTGAGCAAGCCAGGTACAGCTAACCGCCCTAATCAAAGGAGCAAGTGTCACCTTGCAGTTTCACAATTACTGTAGGCATGCATTATGCAAGAGCTATGGAGGCATGGCAGCTTCCAGCCAGATTTCAAAGGAAAACTTAGAAGGCGACATAGAGGCCTGGCGTAGGAGTCCTGCTAGAGAGGGTCAATGCCTAATGAAACCGTAGGAAGGAGACTACCCCCAGGACTCTGTAACTGGGAACTACCAGTCTACAATGCCAACCTGGGAAAGGTGTGGTCATGACACTCTGAGCTGAGAGCTAAGTTTGGGCTGAGCCTAGCAAAGACACGGAGGAAGAGCTACTTGAGGCGTTAGGGATACAACCCCTTCCCAAGACGAGAGAATTCGGAGGTTTAACAACTTGTGTCTGCTGACAGCTTCTGGATATGATCTGGGCCAATCATTACTTTCTTTTCTTTTGCTTTTCAAGACAGGGTTTCTCTGAGTAACCACCCTGGCTGTCCTGTAACTCGCTCTGTAGACCAGGCTGGCCTCAAACTCACAGAGATCCGCCTGTCTCTCCCTCCCAAGTGCTGGAATTAAAGGCCTGTGCCACCATGCTTGGCCAGTTACTACTCTCAGTTTAACTACTGCCTTTGAGATGGAAATATTTACCCACTCCATAGCCTGTTCCACTATATACTCTGAGTAGATAACTTGAATTTACAGTCTCACAACTGAAGAGTTTGCCTTGAATCTCAAATGAGACATTGGAGTTTAAATGCGGCTTGAATAACTTAAGACTGTGGATTATTTGTAGAGGATGACTCCATCTATGAGCATATGAGCTACGTGGAGCAAGAGACAGAAGCGGGACGCTATGGCTTGTACATGATTTGTCCATTCTGAGAATTCATGTTGAAATTTAATCCTCACGGTGAGGAACTAAGAGGGTAAAAAACAGTGTGACTAGTGTTGGGTGGGATTAGGCGGCAGCTAGGATTAAATAAAGATATCAGATCAGAGTCCTGAGATTCCATACTGGTAGCTTTATAAGTGGAAGAGAGACTATTGTACACACACAGGAAAACAGTGTCTCTCACCATGATGTCCTCCTGTACTGCTTTAGGTCTCTACCAGGAAGGATGCTATAGCCCAGTGGCTCTCAACTCGCCTAATGCTGTGACCCTTTAAAACAATTCTTCATTAAATTATTTCTGTTGCTACTTCATAACTGTAATGTTGCTCCTGTATGAATCATAGTGTAAATATCTGTGTTTCCCAATGGTCTCAAGTGACCCATGTGAAAGGGTTATCTCTCTCCAAAGGGTTGAGACCCAGAGGTTGAGAACCACTGCTATAGCCATCACATAACCTCTTGACCTTGGATCTCCAGGACAATGAGCCACAACAGGGCACCTTAAAAATAACCCCCTCTGTGGCATTATCTTATTAGCAACAGAAAATGGGTGAATTAATAAATACAGTCATAAAAATATTTGGTTTTAGTATACAGCAGAAGTTACTTTTAGACAGTCAAGATAGAATGAAGGGGCTGAGTAAGGGGAAAACAACAGACTGCTAGACTCAGGCACCTCTACCTGTAACATCAGCCGCACACTTGCCCCAAGATACTTCTACAGTCAGTGGAAGAGCTGCCAGCGCATGGCTCCTTCAGGAGTGGGGGGACATGAACTACGTACGACACAAAAGGACTAATACACTGATCACATGCGTCAAAACACTTCCAAGCTGGAAATGCCACAATTCAGACCGCACTTTAGAATCACGAGGGCCAACAACCCAGAGCCCGAGCTGCACACACACACACACACACACACACACACACACACGAGGACACACACAAGGGAGGGGTTATTGTTCAGAGTAACTACGTACACAGCGGTCCATACGTACCTGACTTCTTTGCTTTTCCACCTCCTCTTCAGTAGTGCAGCTGGACAAAATCTCAGACCATTCCAGGCGCTCCTCGGGTGTCCTCACCGAAAGGTTATCAAATATTTCAAAGTAGAGCCATGCTAGCTCCTTGGCCAGCTGCAGCTTTCCGCACGCAATGTGCCTCCATGTAGACCAGGAGAGGCGTGGGTAGGCGCCCTCTGTGGCCCGCGTCCGCACATAGGTGGCTATCTTCCTGAGGTAGTGAAGACTGAATTTGGATGGAGGTGGGACTTGCAAGGCACCCACTATAAAAGGTTCTGCTTTTACCCAGAGGAGAACTCCGGACTGATCCATAGTATCTCTGAAGACATCAGGACAAAGAGGCTTCTTTGCATACCTGTGAAACAAAGTTCCTTTACAAACACTAAACAAATGTCCTTCACCCCTTTTCTTGGGAAGTGACCCCCTAACTATCTTTAAGCGTGTTGTGGCCTCAACTTAACAGCAGCTCTGGCCCTCACCAAAAGCAAAATGGACTTCTGGTCAAATTCCATTGAAATCTATTTGAGAGAAAAACAAGACTATGAGTTCATCACCTTATTTAAGTTATTTGAAATGGCTGTTTTAGAAAAGTATGGAAATGCATACGGTCTAGGTTCTATTCCTGCCTAGAGAGCAAAGAAAAGGTATCGGCAGGGGGCATCATCCTGTACCAGATTCTATGCTGGATCCTGCTGGGAAACATTGGTAGAAATAGAGTGGAATAAAATTTTACAGTAATATCAGTTACACCTAGAAGACAGTTGCTAATAATGATTTGGATATACAGGGACAGCAAGCTGGCTCAGGGATAAAGGCTTCTGCCACCAAGCCTGATGGCCTGAGTTCAACCCCCAGAACTCAGACAGTGAAAGAGGGAAAACCATTTGTGAACTTTATCTACTAATCCCCACAGCTCCCCACACCCCAACTAAATAAATAAAATTAAAATTATTCTTAAAGATTTGAATGTGTGAGTTGACCATGAGGCGCAACACCAGGCATTAGCTCCAGGTGGCAGATAGGATTGTGGACGCAAACGTGGGTCAAGAAAAGTGAACACATTAATGGATGAATTCTTGCTACTGTGAACTGGCCCTGGTGTGCAGCTGTGCTCAGTTCAGGTACAGCGCTTCCAGAGCTGTTACACACAGGGCTATAACACAAGCGGGGGGGTCACTCATATTCCCACCACTAAAGGGAAATCAGCTAACAGCTTATGGCACTTTCTTGTCTGTTTTCTAGATTGGATGCTTCTTTGATTTTGAATGTTCGTGGTTGCGGTGTATAGATACAATTCTGAATTATTTTCAAGGTATCTGAGCACTCCAAATGTACCCCGGTTTACTTTTCAACACTTAAAAGTTCCCAATTTTTCATAAAACAAGATATGCAAAACACTGATGCCTGTTGATAGTGATGGACAGAGGGACCTATCTTACTCTCCTTTTCCTTTAAAATTCCCATTTTAAAAGGTTAAAGCTTTCAGCTATTACATATAATGTTCTGATTATCTCTTTCTGCATATTATGCACTATAAATTGCTTCCCAGGGGCTTTTAGATGTGCATTAAAAAAAACCAACCAACAACTAGCATTTCTGGAATTCCTGACATATAGCCCTCCCCAAAGCAACCGTCAAATACATCATCGTCTAACCAAAACATCCATCTCACTGAGCACTTCTTAGCATAATTTGAAAAGAGCTTTCTGTATGACCAATTAGGAATGGTGTGTTATTGCTTTTTGAAAAGAAATAATTAGGAGGCAGAGACGTCTCAATGGATAAGAGCGTTTACTGCTCTTCCAAAGGACCTGGAGTTCAAGTCCCAGCATCCGCATGGTGACTCACAGCCATCTGTTAACTCCAGTCCTAGAGGATCCAAAACCCTCCTCTGTGGGCACTGCACGCACATGGTGCATAGTCATACAGCCAGGCACACAGCCATACACATAAAAAAAAAACCCAAATATATCTCATAACTGACAGAGCGCTTATGTGCCCGCGGTGGGGGGCGCGGCCAGGGGAGGGTGCATCTTTCAGCTCCTTTCATTCACAGAGTCACCTGTATTTCTCTCATTTCAGACAAGCCTTGAGAAGTTAGGGGACTTGTCTAGAACCATGTTTAGTTGGCACACTCTGATTTAGGGTTCTGGTCTGCTTTGAGAACTTCATGGCTACAACTTTGGGACATCGTACAGGAAGAAATTCTAAAACTGAGTGGGTCTAGAAGAGAATGACAACCCTTAGACACAGGAGGCCTTTAAACAGAAGGTCAACTCATACGATAGATGTTGGGAGGCAAAAAGTCTATGGTGGTCCGGTCCAATCCAGGAATGACTGCATACAGCACTATGGAGAAACCCTCAGTTTTCTCCAAAACGGAAACAGGGTGTCTTCGAGACAACAGGCACCTGATGCTGCTGACCCCTGTACTTGGCTCAACAGGAGCAATTAGTAAGTACAAACCCGGGAGGTGGGGGGTGGGGAGGTGAGGGGGCAGCTAGCTACTTGGACAGCGCTGGCTCGGGTTGCGGGGGTTCCCCGGGACTCCCGAGGTCAGGCCGCGCTGAGGTCCCGCGTGGAGGCGGAATAGCCAGGGGCGCAGATCGAGTCGGGTTCAGGGACAGCCAATCCACCCCTCCCCGGAGGCGGCTGGACAGTTCCCGCGCAGCACTCACCACCAACCCTCTCCGCAGCCGCTGCCTGAGCTTCCCTCTCGCCCGCCCGGCCGCCGCGGTGCAGTGCGCAGGCGCCAGGCCTCCCACCACAGAGCCCTGGCGGACCAGGGCTAGAGCGACCAAGAGCGACCCGCGGTTTTCCAGCCCCAAGGCAAAGGGCTTCCCGCCGCTGGGAACTTTCTGGCGCTGTGCCCTTCACCCCGGGAGTGAGAAGTCTCCCTGGGCTCCGTGGAACCGTGGTCCTCCCACGAGGCTGGCGCGCTGTGATGGGTAATTACAACGCTCACCGCAGTTTAGAGCTACTCGTGGCGGGTACGTGTGGTCTCAAGTGCTAAACCGAGGCATGGAAAGTCAAACTCAGCACACCCAAAGTCTTAACACAGCAAGAAGCTGAAGCGAGAGTCAGGATCCGTTGGGAATGAAGCAAGAGCCATGGCTTTCACCCCTGAATTGGGCTAACCTTCCAGCCAAGCTACAGACTTCAGGAAACTTTTTAGATTCCACCCAGAAGATGGGAAAGGAAGAAATTTCCTCATACTGGCTTTCGATATTCCTACTTCCCTAGTTCTTTACGGCTTCTCTAGATGTGATAGTAGACCTTAAAAAAATAATAGTTTCTAGGCCCGGAGATGGTGGCGCACACCTTTAATCCCTGCATTCGATCTCTTGTGAGTTCGAGGTCAGCCTGGTCTACAAAAGCTAGTTCCAGGACAGGCACCAAAGCTACACAGAAGAATCCTGTCACGAAAAACCAAAAAAAAAAAAAAAAAAAAAAAAAGTTACTGCGGGTGATAGTGGTGCATGCCTTTAGTCCTAGTACACAGGAGGCAGAGACAGGAAGATCTCTAGTTCGAGCCCAGTCGGGTCTATGGAGTGAGTTCTGGGACAGCTAGGGCTACTGAGAGAAACCTTGTCTCAAAACAAAAGAGTAATAGTTCCAGTTTAGGTAATTTCTCTCCTCCCAGGGAGAGAGGAGCAACAGTCTAAAGCAGAGGGCTTCGGAAAACCACGCAATACTCTTCTTAAGCAAACATTTTTTTAATGGGAAGGGAGACACCATGTGTGGTGATTAATTTCTGTCAACTTGACACAAACTGAAGCCATCTGGGAAGAGAGACTCTTAAATTGAAGAAGTGCCTCCATCAGACAGGTCATGACTGTGGGAGCATTTGCTTGATGAATGATTGATCCAGGAGGGTCCAGCCCAATGTGGGGTGGTGTCATCCCTAGACAGGTGGATCTGTATGGTATAAAAAAGCAGGTTGGGCAAGCCATTGGGAGCAAGCCTGTAAGCATTCCTCCACGGTCTCTGCTTTGGTTCCTGGCTTGAGTCATCCCTTGCCTTCCCTCCATAAAATGGACCATTACCTGTAAGTCATATAAGCCCTTTCCTCCCCAAGTTGCGTTAAGTCATAGTGTTTACTCCAGCAACAGAAACTTCTGATATTCTGGGTATTCAACAAGAGAGGCTCAGAAACCATTTTAAGATCTCTGCCCCTAACACTCTGGGAACCTGGAACAAATGCCCTAGACTTTGCTGGAACCTGAACAGCCGATTTCCTCTAGACTGTTGGAAGGAACTTGGCAACAAAGGCTATTCAGCAAGCGACAAACCTAGTCAAAGCCAGAGTTGGCAGGCTTTCAAGCCAAGTGCCCAGCATCAGGAAGGAGTGGCCAGTACCTGCCACTTGACTCAGGAGGGCAGGGCAGCACTGTGATAAGGACAGCAATCACCACACCTGTGATTCCTCCCAGAAGGATGGCCAACTGACAGGATCAGTTTTCGTGGCCCAACCTTGCAGATGACTGTCTACAGGTGTGCCTGGCATCAGAGGGCCTAGGAAGGGGCACAGAATCCAGGCTGACCACACCAACAGTCAAGAGATTACATTCAGTGGGTGCCTCACCCAGCCCCCTCCCCTACATTTATCCCTTTATTCAATACCCAGGATCAACTTGCAGGCCAGTGTTTTTTGTTCTCATTCTTTTTTTCCCCTCTTACTTCCTTTCTGACTTTTGACAGGCTTTCTCAAAGAACACAGGCTGGCCTGTTTGGTGGGGTATCTGAGTCTCCTGAGAGCGGAGGCTATTTAAGGTTACATGATGACATCTCTTTTCAGGCCTTCTTTAGCCCCAACAGCATCCTCTCCCCTCTTGTACCCACTGCTCACTCATTCTATTTTCCCTCCTCTATCTTTAATCACCCAGTACTAATCAATTACTGGTTGTTGTGGACATTAAGCATGGTGTAGCTGCTGGTCTCTAACTCCCATCAGCTGTGATCATCTGCAGAAGACCTGCACAAGATTGGGTCCACTGTTATTCTACAATGGAGGGGGCAAATGCTCGTGCTGGCGGCCCCTCCCGGAGCACAGGCAGTTCACAGTTGCTAGGGTGGAAAGACTCAAGAAGTCTACCCCTCTCTGAAGACACACAGGCAGTGAACAATTGCTGAGAGGTAGAGATTTTCCTCAAGATGCGGTCTTTTGTAAATTTCCCATGCTCCTGTTGAAACCCCTCACTCATGTTCCCATAAGTAACCCCAGTAAATTCACTGGTTATCACACTAGATGAGTATATGATTGTTTTTGTTGTTGTTGGTTCCTTCTCCAGCTTAATAGACATCTGTTCACACAGTGTTTGTTGCCCGAGCCTGCGGCATCCTGGAACCAAAGATGTCTTTGTGATGAGCACTCACAGTTTTGGAAGCTTGCTGTTTAAGTGTGGAGACTCCACCTAGACAACCCTTCCAAAGGTGGCACAGGATGGCATGGCTTCCAGTGTACATGCTGGGGGTAAAAAATAGACCACTGAATCTGCTGGGTCTGAGGAGGGGCGGGGTGGACCTCAAGGTATGGAGTGCCGTGTCTCCTTGACAGATGGGGTCCACTTGTGTATGGAGACAGGATGGACAAGAGAATACTACAATCCCTCCAAGTAGCATGTATGGGACAAGGCGTCAAGCAAACTAGCCTAGCCCTTTATCTAGACAATAAGACATACAACTAAGGTCTTCCAGAAAACCTACTAAGGTTGACCTGTGTTCAAAATTGCCATCAAATGGGAGGAATTACAAGAAAAAGGCATGTAGATGACAGCCACACTCACCTCTGAACTGGCCAGAGAAAGGGGGTAGTGAGAGACGATGAGAGGGAGGTGCTGATCTGACATTTCTTATGGTGACAGAGGGAAGGAGTAGAGTACAAATTAGATCTGTAGTAGATAGCCGCCTTAGTATTCGATTGCTGTGAAGAGACACCATGACTACGGTAACTCCTATAAAGGAGAACGTTTCATTGGGGCTGGCTTACAGTTTCAGAGGTTTAGTCCATTGTCACAATGGCTGGGAGAATGGCACCACACAGGCAGACATGGTGCTAGAGAAGAAGCAGAGAGCTCTACAGCAGAACCACAAGCAGCAGGAAGAGAGAGCTGCTAATCCCAAGGACACACTTCCTCCAACAAGGCCACACTCACTCCAATAAGGGCAGATCTCCTAATCCCTCCCATGTGGTGCCACTCCCTTGTTGACTAAGTATTCAAACATAGGAGCCTCCTGGGGCCATTCTTATTCAAACCACCGCATTCCACTCCCTGACCCCCATAGGCTCCTAGATATATCATAATGGGAAAAATGCACTCAGTCCAACTTCAAAAGTCCCCATAGTCTGCCAGTCTCAATAATGTTAACAGTTCATAGACTCATGGCCATTTCCTAACTGTAACCCCTTGTAAAATCAAAATCAAAAGGCAGATCACATATTTTCAACATACAATAACACAGAATACACATTACTGTTAAGTTGGGGGTGTAGACCCCAGCCCCTCGCATCCATCCCAGCCCCCAGGCCTGAGAGTTCTATTGGTCTGGACTCCAAATCCCAGGATGCGAGGGGTCAGGACCACTCCCACAGGGTATTTAAGTGAGCTCCCCAAAGAGGAACACATTAGTGGCCTCCCGAGAGCGCAAGAATCCCATTAAACCTGGATATTTCTTAATTTGGCTTGATTGAGATTTTTGCATCAGCAGAGAGCTCACATTAGGAAAAATTCCTAACAATTACCATTCCAAAAGGGAGGAAAAGGAGCAAAATGAGGAGATATTGGACCATAGTAAGACAGAAATGCAACAATGAAAACTCCAAATTCTACATTTCTGTGTTTTATGTTAAAGAGCTCTTCAGATCTCCAACTCCATTCAGCTTTGTTGACTGCAGCACACTTCTTTTTCTTGAGCTGATTCCACTCCCTGTTAGCAGCTCTCCTCAGCAGGTATCCAACAACTCTGGCATCTCTAACATCTTGGGGTCTCCATGGCAATCCAGGCTTCACCTTCACAGCTTCACACAATGGCTAGTCTGGGCCTCCATGCAGGGACACCCTAACACGTCTGACCTCACTCACTTGTGTTTTCTCAGTCATAGGGGGAGATTCCATAACCCCTTTCTTGTATCCTTGACCTTAAAGCCAGAACCCTGAGGCCGAAGCTGCCAGGTTCTGTTACTTTCTAGGGCTGGACCATGGCCCCTCCTTCAATTGCATCTGCATCAGCTTTCCTTTTCTCATGTTCACTGATTATTAAGCTTTTCTTTAACTCCTTTCCAGAAGTTAGAAGTTTAGCTGGGTGGGGACTTGCCCTGAGGCCATCACTCCCTTTATTCCATTTAACATCAGGTTTTTCTTTAAACATTTTGTCTACTTGAGCACTGGACTTAGCTCCATTATACATCCTAGTATTCCTTTTCTCCTCAAATTGTACAATTTGTATTTTTCCTTGTTCAGCCTGCTCTTTTTCATTATAGATTGGCATAGGTGTGACCACTGACAACCACACAACAATCAATACCAGGCTGTCTTGAAGTCTTTGCCAATGCCATTAATCCAAAAACTCTTCAGTTTAGTCTCAGGCAGATTTTCTGGACAAGGGCAAAAAAGTAGCCACATCCCCTGCCAAAATATCACAAGAATGGTCTCTTGGCTACTTCCTCATTTTCTTTCCCTCTGAAACTTCTTAGGTTGGACCCCTGCAGTTCAAATCTCCCTCAGCACTGTCTTTCATGCTCCAACTAGGATGACCCATTAAGCCCCCCTTAACATACTCAACTGCTTTCCTAATCTGAAGGCTCAAATCTGCCAACATGCAGCATGACCAGGCCTGTCACAACAATACCCAGCTATCTGGTGCCAACTTCTCTTAGTCCCCACAGAGCCCCTCATAGGATCCCAAAACTTGGAACACTGAGGCAGAAGTGATAGAAGTCCAGCCTTTAATACAGAAAGGAAAATTCACAGTACACTACCTTAGTAATGGTCCAAAACAAGAAACTGTGATAATCAGGGAATAGTCTGTCAACTGTTTGAATTGGGAATGGCTTTTTCATTGTGTGTGTGCACATGTGTGGCATGTGCTGTTTCCAATACTGCTTCCTGAGTGTAGATACAATGTGGTCAGCCACTTTCATGCTCCTACTGCCATGCCTTCCCCGGCATGACAGATTATCCCTTTAGAACTGAAAGCCAAAATAAACCCTTTCTCCCCCAAGTTGTTTTTAGTGAGGGCATTTTTATCATGATAACAGAAAAGAAACTAATACAGGAAACAGTACCAAGTGGAGTCATTTTTGTAGTAAACCTGACCACATGCCCTTTGGACTTTTGTTTTGTGGAATGTTACAGTTTTAGAACTCTAGGCTGGAAAGGCATTGAATGCTGGAAACAGAATGTAGTTAGTCATTCTCATGGAGGCCGGAAGACAGCAATGCTGAGATCAAGGCAATGGAGCCTTGTGCATGATGCTCCTTAGGAAACAAGGACTCTATTAGGACCTGGACTAGGGCACAGTGTGGTGTTTAGGACCTGGACTAGGGCACAGTGTGGTGTTTAGGACCTGGACTAGGGCACAGTGTGGTGTTTAGGACCTGGACTAGGGCACAGTGTGGTGTTTAGGACACGGACTAGGGCACAGTGTGGTGTTTAGGACACAGACTAGGGCACAGTGTGGTGTTTAGGACACGGACTAGGGCACAGTGTGGTGTTTAGGACCTGGACTAGGGCACAGTGTGGTGTTTAGGACCTGGACTAGGGCACAGTGTGGTGTTTAGGACCTGGACTAGGGCACAGTGTGGTGTTTAGGACACGGACTAGGGCACAGTGTGGTGTTTAGGACACAGACTAGGGCACAGTGTGGTGTTTAGGACACGGACTAGGGCACAGTGTGGTGTTTAGGATCTGGACTAGGGCACAGTGTGGTGTTTAGGATCTGGACTAGGGCACAGTGTGGTGTTTAGGATCTGGACTAGGGCACAGTGCAGTGTTTAGGGCATGAACTAGGGGCCAATAGTGTGGTATTTTGGCTCAGAACCTGCCTGCTTTCTGTTCCTTTCCTAAGCATTTGAGTAAGCCTGACTCTAAAGCAGACTGAAGCTTCACTACAGTACAACACTGAACCGGCTGCATGGTTATTACTAACTACTCTGATGCAGGCCTACGATAAAAAACAAGTGGGGCAGGATGAAAGAAAGGTGCAGTCCAAAGAGGAAAAAAGCAGTAAGCAGCTAACCCTGCCTCTAAGGCATGTCCTGGAAAAGAGGTAACTGCTAAGAGAAGCCTCTTGTTCTGCACAGTAACAAAAGAAAAGCAGTCCTGAGGACAAACCCACAAGGAGGGTCCCAACCCTGGAAAGCAGGGCCCAGGTATGGTCTCCACTCCATTCGAAGCAAGTTTTCACCAGCTGCAGCACACTGAAGTTTTGAACAGTGGTCCAAGGGGCTTGTGCTCCATCCTGAACTAGAAGCAGAAACAGGCAATATGGTCCACATCATACTGGATTTGGATGCATGAAAGATGCAATACCGAGAAGGTCATAGATTCTTTCCCATGAGTTTCAGAAGGCACCTGAGTCCAAGCTGTGTGTGTGTGTGTGGTGTGTGTGTGTGTGTGTATGTGTGGCAGGTTGGGAGTCCCTGCAAAGCCACTGTGCTGAAGTTGTGAAGATAAAGCCTGGGTTACAATGGAGACCCTTAAGATGTTTGAGATGCCATCATGGAGGGACATCTGCCAAGGAGGGCTGACAACAGAGTGGACTCAGCCCAAGAGAAATGTATGTTGCAGGCAGCAAAGCTGAAAGGGCAGAGTTGGGCTTTGGAAACTGGAGTTCCAGGTACCAGAAGTAGTGCTAAAGGATTTGTTATTTGCTCTGTTGGATTTTAGTCATATTTTGGTCTGACCATTCTTCACTATGTCCCATTTCTCCCTTTCGGAGTAGGAATGTTTACTCAGTCCTATTGTATGTTGGAAGTATGTAATCTGTTTTTTGTAGTTCAGAGATTTGAACATAGTTCAAAGATTGCCTTGAGTCTCAGAAGAGACTGGACTTTTTAGAGCAGCATTGGTATTCTTAGATTATGAGAACTCTTGAAGTTGGACTAAATACATTTTGCATCATGAGATGGCTATGAGCCAATGGGGACCAAGGACAGAATGCTATAATTTGAATATGAATGGCTACATAAACCCAAGGGTTTAACACTTGGTCTTCAGATGGTGGAGCTGTCTAGGAAAGTTATGGAACCTTCAGGATACATCACAAGGGGCAGGCCTAGGGGTTTTTATAGGCTAGGCCTACTTGCTCTTTTCTCCCTGCTTTCTGAGCACAGAAGCCATGTGATCAGCCTGTTTTGTTCTCTTGATACCATGCTTTCTCTGCTTGTTGCCACGTCTTCCCTGCCAAGATGGGCTCTATCCTTCTGGGGCTTTAGTTCAAAATAAACTCCTCTCTCCGTGTTTTCCTAGAGGGCCACCCTGGAGCACTGGAATCCATTAAACCTGGGCTTCTTTTAACTTGGTCTCATTTGGTTTGATTTGGACTATTGCATTGGTGGAGAGGCTTATTAGGCTAGGAAAGCTTTATAATAATGTACAATCTGACATACAGGACATATGATAGAAGACCTCCAGGGGATGCAACCCACACGCTGAGAACCACTGCTCTAATGCCATGAAGGAACACCTCAGCAGGTCATTTGAATTTGCCAGTGAGAATGAGGGCAAGCAGGCAAAGGGCAAAAGCTTCTTTCCACATCTTTTCTAGAGGCTGCCACCAGAAGATTGAGAGTGGATCTTCCCACCTCAAGTGATCCAATCAAAAACAAAACAAAAACCCCTCACAGGTGCCAGCTGCTTGGGCTTTAAGTTAATTCCTGACATAGTCAAGTTGATATAAAAGTGTAATTCAGTGAAGAGAATACTGAAGAAATGAAAGCCTCAGCAAAGCAAATAAAAAGTTCTGTATGCTGCAGGACAATGGTCTTGTACCCCGCAAAGATTTGTCTCTTGTACTTGTTTAATAAAAATGCTGATTGGCCAGTAGCCAGGCAGGGAGTCAGTTCTCTCCACCGTTTGGGTGCCACAGATTGAACTTGGGTAATCGAAACTGACAGCATCCCTCTTTACTCACGGGGCCATCTCACCAACCCTCTCCTACTGTTTGTGCGTCTTTGCTTTGTGCTGCAGGCTAGCCGGACTTCAAGTTTTCAGATTCCCTTTCTCTGCCTCCCATCTTCAAGTAGGCATGTTGAGATTACACATGTGAGCTATCACAGCTGGCTTTCTATGAGGGTCTCTAGGACTGAACTCAGGTCATTAGGTTTGCATGGTAAGTGCTTTTCCTCACTGAGCCATCTCCCTGTAACCATGAAATTAGTTCTAAGAGGGAAGTGCCTACTTACATTTTAAAATAATTTTAAAATTCACCTTAGGGTCTTGGGAAAACAGGATAAGACAAACCTCCACTCAGTGGGTGGAAAGTAAGTGATTGCCGAGGGCATTGACTGCAAAGTGGCTGCAAGGGTTAGTTTTTAATTGTCAATTTACCAAAATCCAAAATCAGCTGAGAAGAAAATTTCAATGGAGGAATTAAGTAGATCGGGTTGGCCTGTGGGCATGAATGGGGAATACTGTCTTGATTATTAACTGACCCCCTTCCCTGGATGGAGCCCTGACCTATATACAAGTAGAGAGGCTAGTAGACCTGTGAGGGGGCAGGCAACATGGATACTTGTAAGGTAAAGGGGCCAGCCAAAGAAACACATCCTGACCCTGAAACCAGAGACAGTGAAAGAAACATACCCTGACCCTGAAACCAGAGACAAAAAACACACTTTGACCCTGAAACACACTCTGCTCCTGACCAACTCATCATAAAAACCTGAGCATGAAACCAACCTAAGCACAAAATCCAGCCAATCTCTGAGCTTGTTCGAAGCTCAGGGATTGAAATCCAACCAATTCCCACCCTGAAAAGCTTCACTGTGGAAAAACTCTGCCCCTAAGAAGGTTATATATAAACCCTGTACCTGTTCAGCTGGGAGCTGCCTTTTTCCACCCTGGCCGAGGCAGCCACACTCCTGGATGCTTACCTCCCAATAAATCTCTTGAATGAATTTTGGGTGAAGACCTTTCCCGGAAGTGGAGCAAGGCAGAGGAGTAACAACTTTTGCTGGAGCAGGAGCAAACTGCTACGTTTCTGCTGGGGTTTCTCCCTTAGCAGAGAGAAGCAGAGAAGTAACTCAGAGGAACAGAGCACTCAGGGAAGCAACTGACAACGATCTCTGCAGGGAAACTCTTAGCAGAGCGGAGCAGAGGTGAGCTATAATGGCTCTCTCTGAGAGGAGCAGGATTGCTACATTCCTGTGGGGAAACCATCCCCACCCAGAATAGGGCTATAGGTATAGCCTGGCTTCTGACAGCCAGGATACCTTTCCCTTCCGAGCCGTAACACAGTATTTTTGATTCTGTTCCTGATTGTGGATGTGCTGTGAACAGCTATTTCAAACTCCTGCCCTAAGACTTCTCTGCAATGACAGGACTTTTTATGTAACCTGGAATTGTAAGTCAAAGAGACATTACTCCCCTGTCACCTTTTTTTCAGGATATTTTTATCATTGCAACAGGAATGAAACTAGGACACAGCTCAGCAGGAAAAGGCTCTTGCCAGCAAGACTGACCACCTGAATTCAGTACTTAGGATTGACATGGTGGAAGGAGAACAGACTACAAGTGTGTCCTCTGGCCTCCATGTGCACACTGCGCCGGCATGTGCACACGAGCAAAATAAACACAATATTAAATGGAAGGGGCACAGAAATGAACAAAACTGAATTGGAAAAAGATATAAAGAATCCATGAAATGACAGAATCAACAAATCTCACCCAAACTAACCAACACAGACAGAAGCCCTAATTCAACAAAACAGAGATAAAATGGGAACCATTTCAAGATAACAAGGAAATTCCCATTACCAGGAAAATCTAAAAGAAAATGGACAAATTTCTAGAAGTATAAAACCTGTCAGTTACATGAAGAGGAAATAAGTAATTTAAACAACTGTGTAATAAGCATCAATACTGAAGCAGTAAGAATAATTAAAAAACAATAAAAATCTCCCAATTAAAAAGAGTCCTGCAGCGATTTAAAGAATGGCCCTTATAAGTTAATACATTTGAATGCTTGGTCACCATGGAGTGGACTCTGAAAGGATTAAAAGGATGAAGTGTGTAATTGTTGGAGTAGGTATGGTCTTGTTGGCAGAAGAATGTCACTAGGGAGTGGGTTTTGAGGTTTCAAAAGCCCATGCCAGGCCTAGGAGCGCACTCTCTCTCTCTGCCTCTGTCTCTCTCTCCTTGTGAATCAGGATATAGCACTTTGAGCTACTGTTCCAGCACCTGCCAGCATGCCACCATCCTCTCTGCCATTATGGTAATGAACTAAGTCTCTGAAACCCTAAGTAAGGTCCCAATTAAGTGCTTTATTTTGTAAGTGTTGCCTTGGTCATAGTGTCTTTTCACAGCAAGAGAACAGTGACTAAGACAAGCCCAAACCCAGATCCCAGATAGATTCACGGCAGAATTCTACCAAACCTTTAGGAAAAACACCAACATTTCTCAAAGTAGTCCATAAAATAACAGTTTAAAAATAAAACCAATTTACCCTCCTAGTAACATCAGACAAAGACACTACAAAGAAAATTATAGACCTATCTCTCAATGTAAAAATTCTCACTACAACACTTGCAAGCCAGGCTGCAGAGATGGCTTGGAGGTTAAGAACATTAACTGTTCTTCTGGAGACCTGGATTTGATTCCTAGCACCAACATGGCTGCTCACATCCATCTGCAACTCCGGTTCCAGGGGATCCTCCACCCTCTTCTGGCCTTCTTGAGCAACAGGCATGTACTGGCTTACATGCAGGCAGAGCACTCATGCACATAAGAATAAGCATTTTATTAATGCACAAAGGGGTTTTGACAAAATATCAATGTTTGTTCCAGCACAATTCACAATAGCTAAGATACAGAACTAACGCAGGAGTTCAACAGCAGCAGAATAAAGAAAATGTGTTTTACATAGACAATGATTTTTTTTTGTTTAACTATAAAGAATGCAGTTAGGCTGTCTACAGGAAAATGAATACAAACTGAGATATTCATCTAAAGGGAATTAAGCCAGTCTCCTCTCATTTGTGGTTACCAGGTTTTATATAGGTACTTAAAATTACATATGTATACATGGAATGAAAGTAGAGGCCAATGTTCTAAAGAAACAAAGGGAATAACAGGACAGAAGGAAAAAGAAAGGTAGAGGGCAAATGGTGAGGCAGAATATGCTCCGTGTACATTATATACTTGCGTAATTTGCCTATGCAAGGAAGTACCGTATACAATGGATACATACAATGAAAATGTTTAAAAAGGAGGAAGGGAGCTGATTATTCTGGAACATCTAAAGGTATTTAGCAGGGGAGGATACTAATTATTAAACTAGACAGCTTTGTAAGTTGCCATGGAGTTGGCATTTTACTTTGAGTGAAATGAAAAACCACTAAGGCTTTTAAGCAGCAGAGTGACATGATTTGATATATATTTTAAAAAGTCACAAGGATGCTGGGGAGACAATTTAGTCTGTAAAGCTTGCCACTTACTTGCTGTACAAGCAGGAGGCCTTGAATTCCACCCATAGTAGCAACTGAGGCAACAACGGTTTGAAATCCCAGGGCTGGCCAGACAGACAGATACAGGACCTTGGGCTCCCAGGTCCACCAGTTTAGGCTAATCTGTGATCTCTAGGGCTCTAGTGCGCTCGCACGTGCACACATCATGGGGAGGAGAGCAGGACTATTTTAAAATACTGTATCGAGATATTAAGTTAGGAGACCTTTATATCGAGATACAAAGTCAGGAGATAACTGACTTGGGCAAGAGGTGGAGCTATAGTGGACATAATCGAGATACCATTCATCGGTAAAGATCTGGATAACCTATGCAGGAAGCAAAGCTAAGCGAAGAGGCTTTGCTAAACAACTAGTTTTTCTGTGATAAACGAAACTGGAGGAAAGAACAGCCAACGAAGAAGCTCTACTTCGAACTATAATAACGGCTTTTATTAATTGCAAGCTTACTATGTGCAACTCTGCTGGGAAATTTACAGAAAATATTTCAATTAAAAAATCCCAACACCGCCAATGAACGCTTTCCCTGAGTTTTCTCGAAAGCGGGTTCTGAAGTGGGGTAGGGGGTGGGGTCGTCTCACCGCTACGGAGTGCTGGAAGTCGAATCTCAAGTCGGTCTCCGCGGCAGCTTCTCTATAAGGGACCAAGTCTCTTTTCTAAGAAATCGAGAATATTTGTAATCAGTTTGTACTGTGCGATCATATCCCTATGCAAGGGGCCTTATGTACTTCAGCACCAAGCAATCGCCTTGGCGATCGCGCGTCCCGGGCGCACGCGACGTAGTTTCTAGACTGGTAACCAAGTTAAGCCCTCTCGCAAGCAATTGGTCAGAACTGGGAAGGAGCCCCGCGATTGGTGGACGCTCGGGTTTCCTCGCGGCGCGCCCCTCTCCACCTGAAATTCTCTCCGAGTCGCAGGCGCTTCCGGGCGGCGCGAACCTCAGACGTCTCCTCTTCCCATTGGCCGGAGGCCGCGGCCACAGTTCCGTTTTCTGACTGGCTGCCCGCGCCGTCTCGGAGGTGAAGTGTACCGCGCTGATTGGCTGCGGAGTGGCGGCCGCGTGTGATGTCCCCGACGGCGATTGGCCCACGCCTGGCTGCTCGCCGGCTCTGGGGGCTCCCGGAAAGTGGCAGCCGAAGAGGGGGCGCGCTAGCTGTCTCGGCGGCCCGGCGAGAGACCCCGGCGTGAGG
Organism: Microtus oregoni; assembly: GCF_018167655.1. Classification (NCBI taxonomy): domain Eukaryota; kingdom Metazoa; phylum Chordata; class Mammalia; order Rodentia; family Cricetidae; genus Microtus; species Microtus oregoni. The sequence continues at coordinate 25,234,676 of NW_024543088.1, forward strand.
CGGCCTGTCTGGGCCGGAAGGGCTGGTCAGCGTACGCAGCGGCACGGGAGGCCGAGAGTGCGGGACCAGGCGACACCATGGCCCCGCAGAACCTGAGCACCTTCTGCCTGTTGCTGCTGTACCTCATCGGTGCTGTGATGGCCGGGTGAGGACGGGGCTCCGCGCGGCACGGGGCCCGAGGGGCGGCCTTTGCTGAGAAGGACGCGGGTGGCAGCGAGGAGGGGGCAGTGAGCTGGACCGAGGGACGGAGGGGTCGTGTGGGCCAGGCTGGCCCAGCGGAGCCAGATTTCCCAGAAGAGCGGGAGTTGGTTGCAGTTGGTTTGGGCATTGGAGGGAGTTAAGTGGCTGTGAGCAGAAGTAGGGACACGGAACTCTGAGGAAGGGACGGGGCTCCTGATGGAAATGAAGGTAGTGAGTGCCAAGCCGGGGTTCAGGTTATGGACGTGGATTTGCTGAACTCGAAGGTGGGACCGTGGGTTACCAAGCTTGCAACCAGCGTCCGTGGGGCGGACACTAAAGTGATGCCAAGTCAGATGCATGTAGGGAAGCCAAGCTCGGACTGAAGGAAATTGGCTTGAGGGAGCCACAACACCCTTTAGGGAACCTTCGTGCTTCCCACCTTCTTGGGCTTAGCGAACCTGAACTGTCTTCTGGGCTCCCTGTCTCTCCACGGTTCCTTCTTGAGCTGGATGGTACCAGTGGGAAGTGCTGTTCACTAGCAGGTAATAGAATCTGGGAGCCTAGCCTTAGGCCACTCTTAGGAATCACACAAGTTTGAAGGAACTTTATCGATGTTCTGAAACCGGGCAAAACATTGTACCTCCCTTCAAGGAAAAAGAGCAGACTTTGAGGTTCTCCCAGCATCTAAAATGCACGACCCCAGAGTTCCGATGACTCGGGAGGTATACTAGACTGTGTTCTAGAGCGCCTGCATACTAGACTGTGTTCTAGAGCGCCTGCACCCTTAGGCCCAGCTTTTGGCGGGTGGAAACAGGTGGATCAGAATTCAAGGTCATCTTCTGCTACTCTAAGGTGTGAGTTCCAGGCTTGCCTCGCCTACAGCACACCCCATCTCAAATAAATAAGAAACCACAAAAATAACACACCAGAAACGAGCAGGTGTCAGATTCTGACAGTCTGTAGGTTGTTGCTTTACCTCCAATAGCTTTTAAAGTTGTTTCTTTTATGCTCTTTGCATATATGCCTACATTTTGTCATTTTTTTAACCTTGTGAAATATTTTAAATTTCTAAAAGTTAGCATTTCTTACATAGACTGTATTGTTTTCCCTTAGTTTGATTAAACCATGAGTGCCCAAAGTATTTAGCAAAACATCAGCATAGAGTGTTGCAGTTGGGAATTGAGGTGTGTTGATCTCCAGCTCAGTGTGTAGCTGAGGGGAACCTTGAACTCCTTCATGCTCCTTCAGCCTCCTCTTCCCATGCACTGGGATTCCATGCATGAGTGACTATTCCTGGCAAATACTAATATTTTTAAATTCTATAGCTTTAAACTCCAGTCACTCATAAAGTAGCCTCTGGGGAATAGAATGTTGGCACTGAGCTATACCAGCCATTTTATTGAGCTGTCATTTAACCTCTTCCCTCTTTACTTATTCCCTGACAACTTCATACCCACACAATGTAATCATACCTACCCACAATCCCCCACCCACGCCCACACACACTCCCCCTGGGCACACACCAGCATGCCCCCTTCCCACCTTCACATAACTCACTGAGCCCACTTAGCTGATGTGGCTGCTGGGATGGGGACTAATGGTATTGGGGTATTCTTTGTGAGGGTCTTTCCAGTGCCATTTCCAGAAGACAGAATTTGACAGCGCTCCTTCCCTTCCCCTGCTTTTACGTTCTTACTACCCCACCTCCCACGGTGTTCCCTGAACCTTGGGGACTTGGGGAGAGGCAGGGAAGGTTGAAATAGATGTTCCATTTAAAACCAAGCACTTAGCAGTCACTTACCTCTTCTCTACACTTGGACCAATCTCGTTGATGCGCTACCTACTGCCACCTGTAAAAAGATGCCTCTATGACCAAGGCTCAGAGTGTGTGAATCTGTCTATAGCCATAGCCTAAACATTTACAAGACATAATTATATTGCAGGTATAACCTAAAAATCACATGTCTATTTAACAAAATAGCAGTACTAGGTCTCCCCCTACCCCAGGGCCTATGACCGCCCCAGCCATGGGCTTTCAAACAACTTTACAATACCAGATAGAAATTCCCTTCTGTGGAGCAGGCCTCAAATTCAATCAGAAAGCAGTAGGTTAGCCCTCTAATCTTTGCATCACTATTGTACCAGATGTGGGTACATCTTGCCTTTTTGGCCAATGTTAGTAATTTTTCTTCTCACGCAGCCTACGTAACCTGGCTCTGTAGAAGCTGGCCAGGAGGCAGGAAGTTCTCATGTCATCTCCAACTTGATTTCTCTGTATCCTGTAACCAAAATGTGTGTGTCATCAGCTGTAGAGGCTTCCATCGACTTATGATGGACAACCAAGGACAGTGGTGACAGCCTTTTGTCCGGGGGGCGCTGAGATTTTCACTTCATAATCCTTGCCTTCTAAGGGAAAGGTCACCCACTCGTGCAGGGTACCTATGTTCAGAATCCTCTCTCTGTGTTTGTGTATCCATCTGTCTGTCTGTCACTAAGATTTTAATTTTAAGTACATGTACATTTGTGTCTGTGTGCGGGTATGGACATGTAAGTGCAGGTGCCCATGGAAGCAAGAAAAGGGTTTTGTATTCCCCGGAGCTGAAGTTAAAGGTGGGTGTAAGTCACCCATCTTGGGTGCTGAAAACTGAATTCAGCTCCCCTGTAAGAACTTTTAAGATCATGATTGGGTGGCACTTTATATATTTTTTGAATTAGCTAACAAAGTAGTGGCTTTCCATAGTTTTTAAAACATCCTTATTTTTGTTTAATCCACCCTTCTACATAGCATATTCTTAAGAATATTACTTAAGTAAGCCTCACTCTCTATATAGTTAGCCTTTTCATTATTAAATAGCTGGTTCCTTTCTCATGAGATGTCACAAGCTTACAGATTAGGTAGGGACTTCCTGTGAGTGATCAGTTTTAAAAATGATATAGTTGAGCTGGGCTGGGTGGGCACGCCTTTATCCCAGCACTCAGGAGGCAGAGGCAGGCAGATCTCTGACAGTCTGAGGCCAACCTGGTCTACAGAGTGAGTTCCAGGACAGCCAAGGCTTCAGAGAAACCTTGTCTTGAGAAACAAAACAAAATGATATAGTTGAGCTGGACATGGTTCATATGCCTATACACTCAGCATTTATGAGGTAGAGGCAAGAGGGTCAGGAGTTCAAGACTGACCTCAGGTACATAGTAAGTTCAAAGTCTTGAAACTCTATCTATCAAAACCAACCCAAACCCTGACAGAATGATTAAAATACCAAATGACTTTTCAAACAGTGTGACTCAGAGTATAAACTAATCACAGCTTTCTGAATACCTGGACTGCAGGTGTGGGCCATCATGAATTCAGGGCTTCAGAAATTAGAGGCAACCATTCTACTGACTGAGCTACAACATACAATACGTTTTTTAATATTCATTTTCCCTATACATTTGAAGATTTCCATCCATACTGTGTTAATATTTATTCTGTAACTTTTCTAGCTCCATTATTAAAATAATGTTTTGATAATAAATTCTGATAGCTAAAATTCTGTCCAAAAAAGTAGGTGGTGTGAGCATTCGTATGTGTTCAGCTCATTCGGGAATAATCTGGATATGGCCCTTCCCTGGAATGTCTTTTATAGTCCCGTTCTAGCTTTCCATTAACACTTCCTGCAGAGAACCCTTTTATGGCTGATCCCTGCGCAGCTCCGGCTGTGTGCTCTACTTTATGTCCCAGTTCATGCTATGTGCATACTCTTAACTACCAGGATATAGAGGCTCCTGTGTGTGAACTGTAGAGGCTGTATATCACAAAGACCTGATCTTAGCAAGTTAGTGTAGTTACTCCAATGTATACATAAAGTGCATTTTCCCCAGCAAAATGTGCTGTAATTCTCACATACAGAGTAGTGCTATTCTTCCTTCAAAATTACTATTTAAACTTTGCTTACTTTTTATTTTAACTCCTTCAGTGAATCTATCTATAATGTTCACAAAGTGCTACTGTCGGGACATTTATGTGATACAATCTTTGTGAGTAAAAAGATAACTCTCTTTTGAAATTATTTGACTTTTGGAAACAGTCAGAAGTCACGGGGGTGGGTCTGGAGAGATGGCTCAGCAGTTAAGGGCACTTGCTGCTCTTGCAGAGGACCCTAGCACCCATGTGGTGGTTCACAACTACCTGTAACTCCAGATCCAGGGGATCCAGATTTTTAAAAAATCATTGGAAGCCAATATAGGGAGTAAAGAGAGAATTAATTTGATTGTTTGGGTTTTAGCTGTAATTACTTGTGTAGAGCCATAAAGCACAAAAAAAGAAAAAAGTACTTCCCATTTTTAAAAATATAATACATCCTGAGGCTAGAAAGATAATTCAGTGATTGAGAGCACTTGCTGTTCTTACAGAGGACTGGGGTCCAGTTCCCAGCATCCACATCAGACAGCTCACAACTGCGAAGGTTCTGCATTCTACAAGCACATAGAGACAGACAGGCACACATACATATTCATATGTTTTAATTTATTATAGAGCTAGAGAGATGACTCAGACAAACAAATTTTAAAACAAACAAAAACGATTCATCCCTCCCTCCCCGAGGGAAGAGCTATTGACAGTTAATGGTTGCTGGGTGAGGGGGAGTCATTGTTCCTTAGGGATGTAGCTGCTGGTAGTTGCCCAGGCTCCAGTAAATTCCTCCCTGCGCACACTTATGTAAGTCTCCCTGACCAAATTCAGTGGGCAAAAAACAAACAAAAAATAAAACATATGAGAATAGGAAAGGGGACTTATTGGGAAGAAGGAAGTCTCAGTGTGAGTGAGGGGTGAGAGAGGGTAAGGCAATCGTGTGAGAATGACCAGAGGACATTATATGCACACATGAAATTGTCAGAGAATAAAGAAGTAAATTTAAAATGTCATGCGGAACGCTCTGATGAAGTCTCATGTACCCATCCTCTCAGGCGAGATTTCTACAAGATCTTGGGGGTGCCTCGAAGCGCCTCCATAAAGGACATCAAAAAGGCCTACAGGAAACTGGCCCTGCAGCTTCATCCTGACCGGAACCCTGATGATCCCCAAGCCCAGGAGAAATTCCAGGATCTGGGTGCTGCTTATGAGGTGAGCCGTGAAAACCAAAGAGGAGCAAAACCTGTGGGTAGGAGAACACCAGAGTACAGAGAGCCCTCCCTCATTCGTCTCTGTGTGAAAACAGACAGTGCGGTCATTATCAATAGATCCCATTTCCCGCCTTTTTAAGGGCTTGTTTTATTTATGTGTATATGTGCTAGGTGTGTGTGAGTATCCACAGAGGCTAGAAGAGGGATCAGATCTCCTGGACCTGGAGTCACAGGTGATTGTGAGCTGCCTAATGTGGGTGCCAGGAACCAAACTCAGGTCTTCTGCAAGAGCAGCAAGGGTTCTTAATGGCTGAACCATCTTGCCAGCCCCTGCCGGGCGGTGGTGGCATATGCCTTTAATCCCAGCACTCGGGAGGCAGAGGCAGGCGGATCTCTGTGAGTTCGAGACCAGCCTGGTCTACAAAGCTAGTTCCAGGACAGGCTCCAAAGCCACAGAGAAACCCTGTCTCTAAAAAAAAAAAAAAAAAAAAAAGTCCTAACCTGGGCCCATGTGTACGTCTGAGGGCTGGTGGCCCCTAAAATGACACATACCATTTTGTTTCTTGTGAGATAATAGACTTCACATTTCCACTGTTTCCTAGGAATAGTGTTATGATTCGCTAGGAACCCAGTACTCAAAATACTTCCATCAAAAGCCAGGTTTACACTTTTTTATTGTTGTTGTTCAGTGCTTTCCTGTGTGTGTGTGTGTGTGTGTGTGTGTGTGTGAGAGAGAGAGAGAGAGAGAGAGAGAGAGAGAGAGAGAGAGAGAAAGAGAAGGTATCACACTATGTAGCTCTGGCTATCCTGGAACTAACTGTGTAGACCAGGCTGGCCTCACGATGCCTGGCTTTATGTTCTGCTCTTGATAATGAATCTGCAGTTCTCTTTATCCATAACTGAGCGGGCTATACATATCTCACTTATGAAATTGAGGTTTATTTGACCCTAACTACCTTTGTAGTATTGTTGCAGATTTTCTTTTTTTCTTTGTGTCATTCAAACCTTTTTTCCTTTCTCCCAGGTAAATTATCGTGCACAGATCAGAACATTCACACAGTTCAAAGACTCTTTAGCAAATAAAAGGGTTCTTTTTTTTTTCTTTTGCTCTGCTGAGATAAGATTGATTATTGTATTTTAGCTAGTTGAGAGTCTGTATAGCAGTTGGCTAGTCATCTACTCTCCTTCACCCCACCTCTAAAGTAGACTGTGGATAGTGGAAAGCACCCGTGACTCTAGCTACCTGCAAACTGAGCTAAATGCATCGCTTGAGCTCTGGGATTAAACCTGGACTGAGCAACATAGTGAGGAGTTTACACACGTCCAAAGGAAGATTGAAAGCTCTTAAATTTCAAAAGTATGTATGTATGTTTATGCTTCATGTTTCTAAAATAAAAGAACTTTTCTATATTTTATTTTCAACAGTTATTATTTATACATGTATGCATGTGTATGAGTACAGGACATACTCACAGAGGTCGGAGGCTTCAGATGCCCTGGAGCTGTGGTTACAGTGGTTGTGAGCCACCCAGCATGGCTGCTAGGAATCAAACTTGGGTCCTCTGCAAGAGCAGCGTGTGCTCTTAACCACTAAGCCATCTGTCTATTCAGCACTCCCCTCGTTTTTATTTTTTAAATTAATAAGCTTTTAAAGAGAAAATTATGTGGGTGAATGTACCTGCTTGTCTGTAGGTATACTTTGTGCATACCTGTTGTCCATGGAAATCAGAAGAGGGCATTGAATCCCCTGGAACTGGAGTCATGGATGGGTGTGAGCCACCATGTGGGTGCTGGGAACTAAATCTAGGTCCTCTATAAGAGCATCAAATGCTATTAACTGCTGAGCCATCTTTTGAGCCCTCTTTAAAACTGACATACAAAGTAATTGATTTCATATATAAATATTTTTATACTTAGTTTTTAATCAATCTCCTATATACATTTTTTTCTTCTTGCATGTTGAAAGCAAATTTTTACATGCTTAGAAACAAATTTTTTCTTACATTCTTTAGATCACACAAACATTAAGCAGGCAGTGAAATTTACTCTAAAAACATAGAGTAATGTTCATTAATATTTTCTCAACAATGTATTTCTTAACAAATATTTTCTTGAACTGAAGATGTCACAAAGTTACATGCTTGCACGTGTGCGCACGTGCGTGCACACACACACACACACTTAAAGCAGACAACATTCTTTTACGAATGGATTTGTATGCATACCAAAGTATGAAAAACAGAAGTATGAAAATGTAGCTATGGATTTTACTTCAGGGCCCATGAGCCTTTTTTCTTGGCACGCCCGTCTTGTAATGTGTGGTGTGTGTTACAGGGGTGGGTGGTGTTTTTAAAACTACTAATTTAGTGCACCTATCAGTCATGATAATCTGCCATAGTTATATTCTAGCTTACAGTTTAGTGAGAGAATTATTAGCCTTGGAATTGAATTGCCTAGAAAATTAACCTGCATAGTAATTTCCTCTTTCGTGGTGCCTTCTCAACCTTCACAGTCACATTTCCTAAATACCATTCTTAAAATGCTAAATCAGCTTCAATAACTTGAAGGTAAAAGCATGAACTGGGCAATGTGGAATAGATAGGGCATTAAGAGTTCAGTCTGTTAAAACAGCCTGTCAGTCGTGGTGCTGTATGTGTAGGATTCTACTCAGGAGGCTAAGGCAGGTTGAGCATGAGTTTGAGGCCACCCAGAGCTATATTTGGAAGTCTAGGCCAGCCCGAGCCATGTAGGAAGACCTTATCTCAAAACTCTAACACAAACACAAGGTAATAACTTTAAATATGCCTTAATACCATATGATAAAAATCACACTCTCAGGAAGGATTGAGAAGCTCAGGGTCAGGATGGAAGCCAGCTGTAGACATGAGTGTATCTTAACTGACTGACGGAGTATGACACTTTCCCCACTCTGTGTATCCCAGGTTCTGTCAGACAGTGAGAAACGGAAACAGTACGATACTTACGGGGAAGAAGGCTTGAAAGACGGTCATCAGAGCTCCCATGGGGACATCTTCTCACAGTAAGTTGTTTGCCCGTTTGCGAGTATTACATCCTGAGACATCCATTTAGGCACTAAATGAATTATTCTCAGAAGCAGAGGGCAGAGTTGCCTCTGTTTCATCCTGTGGACAACAAAGGGGTAGCTGTGATAGTCCCCATCAGAGAAGGAAGTCATAGGGTCTCTTTACCTCCTATCGCACTTGGCTTGCTGGTAACTGAGGATGCAGAAATGCTAACACACACTTCTCACTCTGAACCCTCCTTGTTGACACTTGACTCCATACATCATGACGTTTTATACCAGGAGATCTAAGCCAGAGTTCACTCTGTGATTATAAACAGAAAGATGCTTGCATCTGCACTTGTGTGGTGTGAACCTTCATTTCTTCAGATTCCCAAAGGCTTCTGTGGACCTGTGCCTCAAGTAAGATTAGGGTTATCTGTTGAGCCTGTCAGGAAAGTGCCTCTTCCCCCACCACTGAAGCGATGTTGGAGACGTCAGAAGGAGAAACTCCCCTCCTCTACATGGCCCTTTCTCTTCAGCTGAAGGGTTCAGAGTGCAGGCATCTGACAACTCCAGCTGGGAGTCCTTTCATTACCTCATACACTGATTCTGACCTTGTATAGGCCAGGACTTCCTTTCACTATGGATTACAGTGTCCCGAGGCTTTGCTTCCAACTTGAAACAAGTGCCCAAGGCTTTTGTACAGAGTGGTAGCTTCTTTGTCCAAGTCAATCTCTCAAAAGCACATGTAGTGAACACACGCAATATGTTCAGATGTCTTAGGATCACATTAAAGAATTCCTTAAATTGGGCCTGGTGATGGTGCACACCTTTAATCCCAGGTAGAAGCAGGTGGATCTCTGAGTTTGAAGCCAGCCTGGTCCACAAAGCAAGTTCCAGGATGTTCAGGACTACACAGAGAACCACCCCCCCCCCAAAAAACCCCAAAAAACAAAACTTTAATTAACCAGAAAGTTTAAATTGCATAGGATTATCTATATTAGACCCTTTTTTATTAGGTCTGTCATGTCTGGATTTCCTCAGTATTGAAATGGATTATTTCATTGATTGAGCCAATATTGAATCCATTGATATGCTGTGTGTTCCTGTATTGCTGTTGTGTATGAATCATATTGTGTTTTTATAGTGGGAGGCAACCTGATACTATGTAAATTTAAATTTGACTCCAGTACATTAAAAATGTCTGTTTATATAGTGTGCTGGTAGGAAGCAGTATTTTATCAGTGTGAAGAAAATAACTAATTGTGAGACATAGGATTTGAGTTCTTTTCCTGATGAATTTGCTGTCTATCTACAGCTTCTTTGGAGATTTTGGCTTCATGTTTGGAGGAACCCCTCGTCAGCAGGACAGAAACATCCCAAGAGGAAGTGACATCATCGTCGATCTCGAAGTTACTTTAGAAGAAGTGTACGCCGGAAACTTTGTGGAAGTAAGTTCACAATACACCTGCTCACACTGATGCACAGAACTTGCTCTTTTGACCAAAAATCAGAGATTTTAATGTCCTTTTTGTCTTTTAGAGGACAAGAGGGAGTGACTGACACACAATTGAATTAATCCTAATCCTAATTCCTAACACTCACAACTGAGCTCATTACCTAGCCCAAGAACTCAGTGAAGCAGCACCGTGCCTTTCCTGCTGTGTGCTGCTCCGCCTCTCATCCCCTACGTCACCGCAGAGATAACTTTACCACTGCTATTCTGCTTTATTACACGTACATGAACCTAAGTGTGTTTTTGTTGTCTTTGAGTCTGTAAAGATGGCATATCATCATTTTTGAGACAGACTTGTTCCTATAAGTCATGCTTGCAGCTGTTAGTCTGCTGAATAAAATCCCATGGTGACCATCAGTAGGGTTGTTTGGTTTTGTTTGGTCTTTAGCGCCGAAAGAGTCCTATATGTGAACATTCCTGTATGTATTCTAGTTACACGTAAGCAAGGATGTCTCTGACATGGATAAGTGTAAGAGTAGAATAGCTGGATCGTGTTAGCACATGTTCATACTTCATGAGAAAACGCCATAGGATGTTTGAAATTGTCTGTGTCAACACTCAGCATGCCATGGCAATTTATGAGGCTCAGTAGATTTGCTCCCCTGCCCCCAGTACTGGAGCTGTGGGAATTGAACCTAAGGCTTCACACATGTTGGCAGGCACTCTACCCGTATGGGATGCTACCTCATTGTGGTCTTGGTTTGTGCTTCCTAATTACGAGCTAGGATAAGTCTCTTTTATTGGCGCTGTTTGTTTCCTCTTGTGAAATGCTCCTTTGCCGTGTGCCCTGTTTGTCTTTCTCTTGTTGACTTAAGACCACTTCATTCTTGCTACTGTTTTTGTTAGCCGTAAGACAGATATATCTACCCATTTATAATATGACTTGTCTTTACACGATATTTAAGATTTATTTTACTTAATACAAGTACTCATTTTAATGTGAAAAATTCTGGTCTTTGTTAATTTTTGAGTCTTTTCTTTTAGAAATCTGCTATGAAGTGAGAAAGTTGTCCTAGTTCTCTAGTAAAAGTTTGCATTCTTTAACCTGAGGTTGTTTTCCTTAAAGTTTGGAGTGGACTTTGCAGCTAGACTGAATACTTTCAAACCCTGCCATTTACTTATTTACTTAAGCATATGGCTGCAGTTCCTCACTGTTCATGAGAAGAATGAGAGCTGCCTGTAGACCTGTGGTTAGATGAGTGTGTGCACGCCTAGAGGTGTCTGAGCTCTTGGGGGGGGGGGGGGAGTCTTCTCCAAACGTTTGTGTTGCTTTGCTGCATGAACACAATGCCATGCAGTCACACAAATACAAGAATGCGGAGCTTTTGTAAAGTTTTTTATTTTTAATTTTGTGTATGTCTGTGTGGGGTGATGTACACACAAGTATAGATGTGCAAGGCATCAGATATAGATGCTGGAAATCCAATTCAATCCTCTACAAAAGCAGTATGTGCTTTTAGCCACTGAACCATCTCTCTAGTCCCAAAATATGTTCTTGGGTTTTTGAGTTTTTTTGGGGGGGTCGGGGGCAAAGTATTACACAGTCCAGGCTGGCCACAAGACCACAAGCTCACTAGGTAATTGAGGAGATACAGATATGCTATATATCATTATATCTACATAGATAATAGATATATCTTTTCATTTCTTGTTTTTGTTTGTACTGAGAGGGATTGATGTTTGAAAACAGTCATCTACACAGAGATGATTGTTTTTTTTTTTTCGTATATGTTGGTATCTGAGTGGTGACAGCACTGGGGATCAGTCTTGGACTCGGTTGCCTAAAACAGAAAGGTGGTTTGGAGAGATGAGTTGTAGAGCGGGTAGTAGCCACACAGCAGATTTTGAATGCTGTGATTGTTCTTTGTGGGATTATGTTTTACAAAACTCAGATTTCTTAATAACAGTAATTTTATGATCTCTTTAATTCAGTAGCCCTAGGTGTGTCGTGGAAATGCTGGTACTTCACCTTGTTTTGGAGTCATCCCCTATCTCTACTCCTACAGCTTTGGGTTGAGCTTAGAGTCGTTTAAGTGTGTGTTTGTGTTCTTGTGTGTCAGTCTCTGTGAGGGGTGGCTTGTAGAAAAGGCAGATGTGCAGAGCATTGCTCCACTGAGGCAACTAAAGGCCGTTTTCTGCATCCTTAGGTAGTTAGAAACAAGCCTGTAGCCAGGCAGGCTCCTGGCAAACGGAAATGCAACTGTCGGCAGGAGATGCGAACCACACAGCTGGGGCCGGGGCGCTTCCAGATGACCCAGGAGGTGGTTTGTGATGAGTGCCCTAATGTCAAGTAAGTGAAAGGCCCTCTGTGGGTCTCTTGACACATGAATGTTCTGATTGTCTGTACCTGGCTGTCCCCTCCCCCACCACGTTCTACAAGGAGATCAGTGCTGTCTCTAAGCTATGAGGCAGTACCTTTCAGTTCTGAGCGACATGTGGCAGAGTTTGTTTCTCCCCCGCTCTGACTGAGAGCAGACCCTGATGTTCGTGTGATGCAGAGTCTCTCTGCCCTGAGTGTTGGCATCTGGAAGCCCTAAACAGGCCCAGATAGCTTTGGCAAACAACATAGTGTGACTGTCCAGGAAAAGGCTCCCAGACAGTGGTGAATCTGATTATATCTGGGGTCTTGTTACTATTTCCTTCTCCCTTTTTAATTCCCTTTGTCTCAGACTAGTGAATGAAGAGCGAACACTAGAAGTAGAAATAGAACCTGGCGTGAGAGATGGCATGGAGTACCCCTTTATTGGAGAAGGTGAGATAACCAGTATTTATTATCTTAACTCACTTCTGCCTTGTCCCATACCTTAATGGCTACCCAGTATGTGGGAGGAGTGGAGCCATTGCCTTCCCAAACAGACTTGATAGAGCCATTGCCTGAGGTAGTGGATTTAGAAGTTACTCGAAGTGCCACATAAATACGTGTTTGGCTTGTGTAACTTTTGGTCTTCTTTGAACTGTTCTGACCAGGTGAGCCTCATGTGGATGGAGAACCTGGAGACTTACGGTTCCGAATCAAAGTTGTCAAGTAGGTATCAGCTGGGAGAGGTGTCTCTCAACCCTGCTTCTCGCTTGAGTGATTATGGAGTTGATGCTTCTACACTTTTTCTTCTGTTTTAGGCCTGTTATACCATCAGTAATGGTGAGGTCCTGACCTTGAGCCCCAGTTATTTTCTTAGGACTTAAAAAGTCAAAAGATGCTGGAAGGAAAGACTCAGTAAGAATTGAAAAGAGCTGGGCATTGGGAGAGTACTTGCCTAGCATGCACAGAACCCTGGGTTTGGGCCCTGGCACTTTATAAACCAGGCTCGGTGGTACATATAATGCCAGTGTTCAGGTGATAGAAACAAGCAGATCAGGAGGTCAAAGTCATCCAGTCTGGGGTAAACAAACAACAACAAAGCAAGAAATAAAAAGAGCTGAAAATGAGAGGCAGTCTGCAATAGGAACCAAGGAGCTCTGTAATAGTTTTCCATAAAAAAGGCCTTCCAGTCATTTAATATCCAGCTTTTATAGGTTTCTTCTTTCTAGTGTGGAGTGCCGCTTAAACACTCCCAGGATTTTTGCCCAGGATTTGGGCTTTCTTATTTATTATTCTCATGTATTATAGTTGGAAACCAGCGATAGGTCTGGGTTTAAGGCTTGACTAAAATATTGTTCCCACTAGGTTATACAGAAATGGTCCCCCTTCCCTAGTTACCCTCTCTGCACTCTATGCTGGGTGATCTTTCCTGTGACTTCTTGCATACCTTGTCCCTTCACAACTTCCCTGAGAAACTAGAGCCTAACATCTTTGGCAAGGTATGGGTGATGCACTTGAGAGATAAGATGTCAGTCTGTCACCCAGGCTGGCTTTGAACTTAGTGATCTCTCTGTCCTCTTACTCACCTTATCTGCTGGACTGCATGGGAAATTCAGCCAAGCATTGTCTTTCTTTTCTGTAACCTAATGGTTGGCGGTTTCCTTACCTTTGTGTCCCTTCTGCTGATTGTGCACGCCTTAGAAATTGAGCTCAGCGTGACTTACGTGACTCTAATTTCAGATAAGGCTGTACGCAAGGCATGCCTAAGGCTCACTGTTTGGAGGAAACAGCTCATCTTTTCCCAAGGCTCTTCTAGCACTTTAAACTCAAGTGGTTTCTGCCTTTTTCTATTTCAGGCACCGTATATTTGAGAGGAGAGGCGATGATTTGTACACAAATGTGACAGTCTCACTAGTTGAGGCTCTGGTGGGCTTCGAGATGGACATAACTCACTTGGATGGTCACAAGGTAAGCAGCCAGGCTTCCAGTTTTGTGGTCATGTGGTGGGTTTAGGTCATCTGGAACCAGGCTCCTTTCTGGTCCTCTGCCGCTGTCTCTCCTCTTTCTGAACATCCAGCAGCAGCGTCTCTCTGTGCCTGCCAGCCTAGGGTTCTCCTTGCCCTCTGCCCTCCCTTCTCTGTTGAGCTGTGGCATCAGCTTTGTCACCAGTGCGCGGGAGAAGTTGTGAGCCAGACTTAGGGTGAGCCAATCCGACTCCACTTGGTTCACTTTTCCTTTCCAGGTACATATTTCCCGGGACAAGATTACCAGGCCAGGAGCCAAGCTATGGAAGAAAGGGGAAGGGCTTCCTAACTTTGACAACAATAACATCAAGGGCTCTTTGATAATCACTTTTGATGTAGATTTTCCAAAAGAACAGCTGACAGAGGAAGCAAAAGAAGGTACTGTGTGTGTGTGTGTGTGTGTGTGTTAGTGTCTGTCTGTGTGTTTGTTCACACATATTTGCACACATGAGTGTGGGTTGAATATATGAAAACAATAGCAAAACCCTTTGGAGGCATGAGACATGGTTGTAGGCCTTTCTGTGTACAGGCAATAAGAAATCCTGCTGTCACTGCTCACTAAAGGCTGTGTACTTCAGTGAAAAAGCTAGACCAAACCAAAAGGGAGGGTGAGATATAGGAGAATTGGGGCGGGTGGGGGCGAACTTCTCTGTGCTAATTGAAAGCAGTAGCTGGTGTAAGCGTTTAAAATAGTAAGAGAACAGGTAAAGGGGTGAAACTGGTGAAAGAGCAAGGGAGAAGGAACAGAAGATCAGCTGAAGTGACTCTGCTCCCTTGTTTTGCCTGTTCTTCTTTCCTGGAGCTTCATGGGATTTGGGGTGGGCCTTGAGAGAAAGAAACAAGTGATCACCTGTGTGTATGTTTTGACATCCACATGTGATCAGGTGTGTATATTGGAGATGTGTACATGTGAAGTTGAAA
Organism: Microtus oregoni; assembly: GCF_018167655.1. Lineage (NCBI taxonomy): Eukaryota > Metazoa > Chordata > Mammalia > Rodentia > Cricetidae > Microtus > Microtus oregoni. The sequence continues at coordinate 25,249,744 of NW_024543088.1, forward strand.
ACGGGGGTTGCCATCCAGCCATTGGGCCTCTCCATGACACCTCCTGCAAACCCTGGGCAAGTCACATCTTTGTTAATGTGGTCACTCGTTCTTTCTGCAGGCATCAAGCAGCTGCTCAAACAAGGATCAGTGCAGAAGGTATACAATGGACTGCAAGGCTATTAGGAGTAAAAGAAATTGGACTTTGGTTGAAATAGGTGGATCGGCGATATTTATTATCTGCAGGGGTTTTTTGTGTGTGTTTCATTATTTTCAATATGCAAGTTTGGCGTAATCTTTTTTTCCCTGATGATCGTCATGAATAAGAGGTTCAAGAATCTGTCTATTGTGTTCAGACAAGAATGACCAGCAGAAGGTTAACTAATACCTCTCCCTCTGGGGATATCATGTCTGGTGCTGCCGCTTGAGGTTCAAGGAGTAACGTCTCAGAGGACGCCAGAGCAGAGGAAACCAGATGAGGGGTTAGAGATAATTGTTAGCCATTTCAAGATGCCAACTGGAGAAGACTGTTTTTAAATACATCTTGTTGTTATTTTTTTCCTTGACTCCTGTTTCTTTTTCCTATGAGTGGATTGATTTTCTTCCCATCAAGCAAGATGGACACACACAGCATGCAAAAGAACGATGAAGGTCCAGCCCTCAGACCCCACTAAACACATATGGTGTCTCATAGCAACGAGCTTGAAGAAACCTAATAGATCAGAGACTGAGCTACATGAATTAAAATTACACAAAGACCTCATTGTCTCTGAGAGAACACATTTTCTCGTTTTCTTTGATAATAATAAAATCTTATGTGAATATTTTACTGTTTAGAAAGTACTTTCTGTGTATCTATCCCAGTTGGCCTTATAATCAGAAACCTGTTTAGGAATGAAGATGGCCAGCTCTAGGAAATAAATATTAGAAGGACGGCAGGTGGTTTTTCTCCCCGTAGCACCAGCTTCAGATGCTATCTGACTGCAGCATACTAGACTTTTGAGTCTCCTTTGTTTCTCCAGTCCTTAGGACTTCTTGCCCAGCCAGTCAGTGTTTCAGTACAGTTGGGCAGTTGCTGTTGCAATCTGTGGAAGCTGCTTTTGAACCACGGTGTAGTTCCGTCTCCCTGCCCTCAGCTGTGCAGCAGCCGGTGCTGTTTAAGACTCTCAGAAACCCAGCAAACCGCAGAGATAGACATGAATCCATCGGACTTTCTGTACATCATATACATGTACTCCGGTTCAGTATGCTTTTTCCACTTTTGTAAACACATGTTCAGGTCAGCCGACTTTCACAGTTTATACACATACACACGTTCGGTGGGGTATTTTTACAGTTTCTGTCGAAGGCTGCCTATGGTAACCCAGGAGTACCCTGGTCATTATTTATAGTTGCTAACGCACTTTTCCAGACTCAGTCCACCCAGAGCCTTGGCTGCTGGTTTCAGCTTGAAGATCCAACACAACTCATGCTCTCACTGTGAAGAAATGTCACTGGGGTCTTTGTCACTTTTTATTCATTGCCTAGACTTGTGATTTAGGGAGTTCCTTCCATCATTGGGCTCTGAGCTTTAGCTCACTCTGAGTGCATTGGGAAGGTTGTGTCAAAGATCCATAGACCTTACGTTAAACTGCAGAGGCATGTCATGGTGGGAACGGCGGAAAAGATCATAAGCCAGGCTCCAAAGCTCATGAGTTTTGCACAAACAAGTGCCCTCCAAAGGCATTGTGGTCTCTGAGACAGCAAAGCATGACCACGTGCTGGAGAGGCACATCTCAAGATTCTGCAAGGGCTTCTAGGCCTAGGAGACTAGTACTGAAGGGACCTGAGTTCTATCCCTGACATCCACGCTGTGAAAGGAGAGGACCAGTCCTTCCAAGTTGTCCGCTGACCACAAGAGAGCCTTGTATATACCCTTCCCCACAACAGATGGAATACTTCTGCATAGGCAGATACCCCTGTTAAAGCAGCCTGCCTAAGAATGATGTGACTGTCAGACAGTCTCCCTGGAGGCCTGAGTCATGTGGTTCAAGAGGTGCTACGAGAAGTACAAAATATGCACTGATTTTTTTTTTGTTCCTTTTCGAGACGGTCACAGGTAGCCCAGATGGCATCAAACTCACTGTGTAGCCCAGGCTGGCCTTGAACAAGAACCTAGGGTTTCTACCTCCCAAGTGTGAGGATTGCAAGCAGGTTCCCCCATGCTCAGATGATGGGTGCCGGAAGTCAGCGTTGGGGCTTTGTCCATGCTAGGCAACACTGCCAGCTGCACTAGAGCCCAGAGCTTCTGGGAGCTGGGTTTTGAAATTTTTACTGTAAAATGTAAATCATCTCAATTTTATATTACGATTCTACTACAATAATACTATTTTGAGTATATTAGGTAAAGTAAAATACTGTCTGCAAAAACATTTACTATTAACATTCATCTAAGATTCTTTCAAAACCTTTCAAAATATGACTCTTAAAACTGTTAAAATACATTTGTAGATCACTCTATTTCTGTACCCAGGCTGTCCAGATCCACGTGGGAGGAAAGAATTGTATGCAGGCATCTCTCATTCTGTGAAACTGTGTTGGGGTCCTCCAGCTGGGCAATCCATTATTTTGCCTCTGCCTCTTCACTGTTAATCTGAATATTTGCTGAGGCAGAGATTTTCATCCAAAACCAAACAAATTGCCACCAAAGAGCAGACACCAACTCGTGGACTTTGCTAGCGAAATTCTGCAGACTGGCAAGCACTAAAATGTTTCCACGAAAATAAGTCCTTTCCATCCAGCGGTTTTCGGTCATGCCTCCAATAGTGTGTGGAGAAGCTCACTTTGATCCAGTTACCACGAGTCTATCAGGAGATGAGCCTGGCTGGGCTTCTTACTCTCCAGGAGCTTGTGTTAGGCCTTGGGGTCAGAACTTCACAGTTTATGGTGATGAGGAGAGATGGGCCATCTGCAGACTTTAAAGCCTCTCTTCACGAAGGTCTTCAAGCCCCGACATGTTTGGCAACCTTCTCGACATGCTTTGTTGACAGCCATTGTGCCCTGAACATAACTGATCCGATCCGAAGACATGGTTTTCTTCCACGTGTTACGGCTGTCTTGTCAATCGCTGCTTCCCCGAGAACCTCCTTTTTCTCCCTCCCTGCTGGTGTTCCTTCTGTCCAGGGTGTTTCTAACACTGTTTGTTTTGACAGAAAAGGGAAGTGAAACGGGAAGTATTCGTGCCCTAGTGGGAAAGTATGTATCTAGACTCACATTCACTGGGCTCACATTCCAGTTTTATCACAAACTATCCCGACTTTTCCACTGTAGAGTGCTGGTTTTAACAATACCTATTTCATAGAACTAGTGCACACTTAGTCACAAATGGGACACCTTTCTTGGGACAGACAAGCAAACAGAAGAAAGTCGGTACCTCTGTTTATCCAAGGGTTGGAAGGATTAATTTGCTTTTTTTGTCCCCCCCCCCCCCCCCGTTTCTTCCACTGCAATAAGCAATGTCTGTCACCAGATGGCGCTAAAAGTCCCCAGATGGTGGCATGAACTCTGTAAAATCAGCCCTGGGGCAATATATTTTTTTTAAAGTCGTTTTCTGGTGATTGCCAATGAAGATCAAGTTATTCATTAGAGCAAATAGCAACCTAAATTCAAATTCAAATAGATAAATGTGTCCTGGCTGTGCCTGCCCTCCCCTTAGCCTCCCTTAATACTGATGAAGAGAAGGGAGATTCCACGTGGGTTTTTTTGTTGTCGTTATATTTATGTATACATTTTTCTGTGTGTGCATGCGGTGTGCATATGTGGGTGCCACCGTGTATGTAGGGAGGTCAGAGGACCGCTGTGGGAGTCTGCTCTCTCCTTCCACAGCGTGGGCCCTAGACATCAAGTAGGTCGGCAGCTCGGCAGCAAGCACCTTCCTCACACTGAGTCACCTTGCTGGCCCAACATGGCCTGGGTTTGTATTTGGAGCTTGCCTCTGCCCAATATAAAAACTACAGTATTAAAAGCAAAGGGGACGTCTGAGAACAGATGAATGACAGCCCCGGGGACCACTGCCCAGGCCTGGAGTGTGTCATCAAGAACAGAGAACTAGTTGAAGCTTTGGGCTCCCCTTTGAGCTCGCTCACTAAACTGGGAGAACAGGGACTGTAGGCAACAGACAAGTTTTCTGTAAAGTGTGTGGAGATCCGTCTTGGGGCATTCCTGGGGAGGCCTATCATTGGAGTCCTATCTTGCTAAGTGCAGTAGCACCTGCTGTAATAAGCGACTGGCTCAGCCAACACAGAAGGAAGGCAGAGATCTGTCGGCACAAGGGGCCGTGTTCTGAGCCGCTCAATACTTTTATTGGCGCTGAGTATCTCAGCGAGAGAGCACAAATGCCAAACGCCTACTGTGCACGCCGGCTGTGGAGTCCTTACAGCTCTTGCCAGAACAAAGAGCTCAGGGAAAGACAGAGCCCATTAACACCAACCCGGTAAGCTTGACAAGCTGACGGGCGTTCACTTGGTGGGCTGTGTGCTGACACCATTACAGGTGAGCTTGTCCTGCATATGTGGGCAGAGTAACTCACAAATGAGCCAAAGGAATAAAGGGTCTAACCCCAGGGGGTACAAGAATGACTTCACATTATAATAAACCACATCCCCTCCCCACCCCTGGGTTTTGTAGTTTCGTAAGGGAATGTTGACTGCTCAAAGCAGAGGACTTCCCCTATGTCTGCTTGGCAGCTGCAGTAGAAGAAAGGCCAGGGTCGCTCAGGGCCGCAGGGACACGCAGATGAGACTATAAGGGTTGTGTCCCATGGCTATGACCATGGATGCAATTACTCAACACAGTGGCTCAAAATAGCAACTTTCTCCATCTCAAACCCACGTTCTAGCTGGGCTTGATGAAGACTGCTTTGCTCCACTTGGCGTCAGGGTGGCAGCTCAGGGCCAAGAGGCTGGAATCATTTAAAGGCCCTCTTCTCATATTCTGACAGTTGATACTCTAGGACAGCACTCCTGTGAACCAGTCTCAAGACAGACGCCCCCAAAGGAAGAGAGACCAGGGTGGAGGCTTTGTTCCTGCCCACAATCGACCTTCACAGCCCCACAGCGCCTCCTCTGCTTTGTTCTGTCCACAGAGGCCACCGTTGGCCTCATCCACGGGAGAGAAGTTTGACGCGATCTTTTGACAAAAACAAAACAAAAACCTTTTCATCTTGAAAGAGTACGTAAAGTTGCAGCGTTCCTGTGGTCATGGGTGGAAAGAAAACTAATCCCAGGCACGCACAGGAGGTGAGCTTGCGAGCAGAGGCGGCTGTAGGACTTTGCAGCAGCAATGGGAAAGCCACACATTTCATAGCATAGCAAAAGGAGCTGAGACTCTGGAAGTGGGAAGCATCTCCTAGGCCATGAAGACCAATTTCTGGAGAGCAAGGGATGTCTATGGCAGGGTAAGGAGACAGGGGCTAACATACTCTATCAAATACAGTCACAGAGAGAAACTTTCCTGTCTGTGTTTGAGTTCATTCCCGTGTTTATTAAGTCAGTTCTGCTAGCCTGGTCTGTGTGTGCCTGCCTTCCTCTTTTTTCTTTGTTATTTTTCTTTTTCTTTCTTTTTTATTATTACTTAAAAAATACCACCCCAAATTCCCACTCCCTCCCCTTCTTCTAGTCCCCTCCCTCTCCCTCCACAGACCTTCCCCCTGACCTCTCCATCCCTAAGGAAGTGCCACGCACCCCATTCTGTGGAAAGTCCAAGACCCTCCCTACTACATCTAGGTTGAGCAAGGTTTACATCCAAAGAGAACAGGATCCCATGAAGCTGGTATATGCAGTAGAGACACATCCCAGTGTCACTATCAGCAGCCCCTCAGTCTGCCCCAGCTGTCAACCCCCTTCAGAGGGGCTTGGTTGTTCCCATGCTCTTTCACTCCCAGTCCAGTTGGGGTTGGTGAGCTCCCATTAGCTCAGGCAAACTGTCTCAGTGGATGAACCCCTCATGGTCTTGACTTCCTTGCTCATACTCTCACTCCCTCCACTCTTCAACTGGATCTTGGGGGCTCAGTCCAGCGCTCTGAAGTGGGTCGTTGCTTCTGTTCCAATCTGTTGTTGGGTGAAGGTTCTATGGTGATATTTAAGATAGTCATCAGTCTGACTACAGGGTAAGGTCAGTTCAGGCACCCTCTTCTCTATTACTTAGGATCTTAGCTGGGGTCATCCCTCTTGACTTGGGTAGGAGTTCTCTGTGTTCTTTCTAGCCCATGGTCTCAGGCAGAGAGAGGGAGAGAGGGAGGAAGGGAGAGAGAGACTCTCTTGCATGGCCGCCTTAAGAACTTTAGTATGACAAGCTGAGAACGTCTTTCTCAATGGGGAAACTGACATGAAAGCATTATACTCTAGTGGTCCATGGAGCACTTTGAAGCTGCTGCTGGGTGAATCACCGGGGAACCAAGGATGTCCAGATCCCAGCCAGTGAGCAGTGGAGGGCAGCCTTACTCCACCACACCCTTCACAAACGGTCTCCGGATTCCTTCCCAGTGCACAGCTCATGAAGTTGCGTGAGGGCTTTCCAATCCATGAGACCTTGTGGCCCAGTTCTTGCTGAAGATGGCTCTGGGCCTCCTGTCCTCGTGTTGGGTCCCTTGTTAGGTTGTTTGCTTCCCCCCGAAGTCTGCCTTCTATCATTTTCTCCCTCCTCTCCTTCTTCGTCTTCCACACACGTTCTTCTCTGGCAGTGTCACCAGCACCTCCCCTGGGTATATATAGCCCTGAGCCAGATCCTGGCTCCTTCCTTCAGGACAGGAAAAGCAGGTCCTGTGCCAGCTGGGCTGCTACAGCATGTCACATGAGCTCCGAGAGGTTATCACTCCCACCTCCCTTTAGTTGTTTATCACAAGAGAAAGCATAAGAATGGAATCAGCTATTAAACATGCTTATTAAATTGGTTAACAAATGCCTTTTCTTGAAGAAAAAAAAGTAGTGAAAAATTCAGGTCCAATAACCAACATTGGTCTTGTGTGTGTGTGTGTGTGTGTGCGCGCGCGCGCGCGCGCGTGCGCGTGTGCATGTGCTTGTAGGGACAGGGCCACTTAGAATGACTGAATCTAGACAGACCTTGACAAATCTGTATGTTTGGTTCTGTGGTTCTGGGCTTGGCATCTGGTCTTCATTAGGGCATAACAAAGTGGTTTTGCCCATTTCCAGGGAATCAGGTTTCCTGGTGCTATTCTTCTGTATCCCAAGATGGTCCTCCCCATAAAGAAAAAGCATGTGGGAGCCTAAGAAGAGGGGCATTCTCTCCCCAGTGAGTATAGATATTCTTAGTGTGGAGGGAGACTCAGAACTCATCTGACACCGGCGGAGGAGAGCATAGGCTTGGAGACACTGCTGGGCTATCTCCCCCTGACAAGGTGCAGGGCACGAAAATGGGCTAACAGCTGTGGTGAAGTGACCTTACATGTTGGATGGAGAAAACATTACTTGCTCACAGTAAAGGAAGAGAGCGCTGACCTCTCCCCGCCCACTCGGAGTCCCCTGTTCCCCTCCCTTCCTGCTGAGGTTCCCTTGCCAATAGCTTTTCCCTGGGCTTGTGTTTGAGGACACAAGAATAACAAGCTGACTGTGGGCGTGCATTCCATTGCATCACAAAGTAAATTAGCCTTGAACTGTTAGTTTGGACTGTCTACAAAAGATAATGCAGCTCTCCCCTTGCTACGTGTAGTTTCTGGGTTTCAATGTCCTCAGGAACCATTTCCTGTCTCTTCTGAAATGTGATGTCCCCAGACGTCTTTAGTTAAATGTCCTATAATCTGCTCAGTTCTCAAAGTGTGCTCTGGAGTAGCTGCTATTCATGAGTACACGTTACTTAAGAGTCATCTAGTCTGATTATCTTAAATATCACCATAGAACCTTCGTCCAACAACAGATGGAAATAGAGGCAGAGACCCACATCGGAGCACTGGACTGAGCTCCCCAGGTCCAGTTGAAGAGTGGAAGGAGTAAGAGTATGAGCAAGGAATTCAAGACCATGAAGGGTTCATCCACTCAGACAGTTTGCTTACACTAATGGGAGCCCACCAACTCCAATTGGCCTGGGAATGAATAAATACGGGATCAAACTAGTCCCTCTGAATGTGATTGACAGTTGGGGCAGACTGAGGGGCCACTGGCAGTGGCAATGGGATTTGTCTCTACTACAAAATTGGGATCCTATTCTCTTTGGATGTATATCTTGCTCAGCCTAGATGTAGTGGGGATGGCCTTGGACTTTCCACAAGGCAAGGTGCCTTACCCTTTCTTAGGATTAGAGGAGGGTAGGGTGGGAGGGTGTGTGGAGGGAATGGGAGGAGGGGAGGGAGTGGGAATTTGGATTGGTATTTTTTAAAGTAATAAGAAATGTATAAGAAAACAAAGAATGACCTAGTCACACAGGGACAGTGTGAGTACCATGCCCTTCTTCAAGGAATCTTTCTCTGTCTCTGGCCACCACGGCTTGTTGCTGAGCATAGCTACCTGTCCCTGCAGAGAATTGCGCACCTCTCAGCTCTGGGCCCTTCTTTGAAACACTTCTGTTTAAGTATGGAGACTTCTGCCTCTTCGTGAATATCGCCGCTCATCTCAGGACACTTCTCAGTCCCTTCTGTACCCAGGCACTGCTGTCTGATGTGTCAGTGACTGCTGCCTGGCTTTAGGGACTACTCCTTTCTATAGGGGACCAAAGCATCCCCCTGGCCACCACTGCCTGATACTTGACACTTGGCTTCCCCTGGGACCCTGTTTCTTCTCTTTAAAGTACTTCGGTCTACCTTCCGGCATTGCTGCCATCTCTTGGCCATTATTGCCTGCCATGAATACCGCTTTCTCTTGAGGGAACACATTCTGCTTGAGTTCTGCTGCCTGCCATAACCACCATCGCTTGGCTGTGGGCACTGTTGGCTGTAACGAGGCTCTTTCCCACTCCATGGCACAGCTGCCTGCCTCTGGACACCACTGCCTCTCTCTGAACCGTCCACTGCATGTAGCTGGGTATGCTGCCGGGCATGCTGCCTACCCTGAGCCCTGCAGGCCTTTGCCCTAGGCACTATCCTGAAGCTTTGTCTCCTCCCATTCCAGCTCAGGTCTTGAACCCAAGAGCTTTGTAAAAGGTTTTAAGATAATGCCTCTTTGTTTTCCTTTGTCCCTAGATGGGCAATGAGCACTGAAACAAAGGTGTTGGGACTTCTGAAGCCCTCTGAGACAGTGTCCCTTCAGTTCTTAGAACAGAACTCAAGGATTTATGTTAGGAGACAAATCTGAGCGGCAGGCACTGCTGTACTTCCCCAGGTGTTCACAGAGGCTCCAGGACAAAGCCAAACTTGTTAGTCCAAGGAGACATGTTCTCCTCAAGAAGGGAGCCTCCTGGAGGAGGAACTAAGAATTCTACATCCGGATCCAAGGCAACAGGGAGAGAGAGAGAGAGAGAGACAGAGACCGAGACAGAGAGAGACAGAGAGAGACAGAGACACACAGAGAGACACACAGAGAGAGACACAGAGAGAGAGAGAAACCTCAAAGCCCACCCCCAGTGACACACTTCCTCCAACAAGGCCATACCTACTCCACAAGCCCATACCTTCCAATCCCTCCCAAGTAGTATTATTCCCTGGTAACCAAACATTCAAACATATGAGCCTATGGGGACTATTCTCATTCAAACCACCACAGCTGACCCCTTCCGTTAGGTGGTCTGTCCCATCAGTCCCCAGAAAATCATCCATAGCATATACTAGATTGGTAAATGGTCGCATATTGTTTGATCTCTCTGAAAAGCTGGCTCTGGGAACAGGGCTGCACTCCCTCTGCCACTGCAAACCCAGGGATATTTCTCTCAAAATGTCCTTCGACACCCCTTATCTGAAGGTAGGCTGGAAAGGGAGCAGGTTATAGCCCGGATGTTCTAGAGCCCAATGCAGAGAGCTGGCATTGAGTATGTGTACCTGCAGCGGGAGAAAACGTGAGAGCCCCGGTGAGGTTTGAAATCAGGCCGGTGGAAAGGAAAAGCTCCCTCACAACTGGAGTGAGGAAACAAGAGAAAGTGTTGCCAGAGAGGAGAGTAAGTTCCTGCATCTGGACATTCTCCAGCAGACTCCAGACACCAGGGGGAATTCCTGGGTGGGAGGCTTTTCTGTCCCTCTGTGCCGGGTATGAGGCCTGCTGTGTGGTTACAAGGCTGACTGAGAGGGAGAACTCTACCCACTCCAGGGCTGTGTTCTTCTGGGTTACAGGCCGAGGGCAGGTACCTGTTCTCTATGTCCTCGCTATATGCAACAGAGAGCCATGCTGTCAAGCATGTGGCAAAGGAACACAAGTAGAAAGGGATCACACTTTCCAGCTGTGTTTCCTTGGCACACAGCACAGACAAGTGCAAGAAAAAGCTCTGAAGTTAGTGTGTGTCCAGAGACTGTCCCCTACAGCGAGCAGAATCTTGTGTCAACTCAATGATGAAGAGACCCGCGGCAACCTCAACTGTCCACAGGATGGATTGTCGAATGTCCAAACTCAACAAGGTGTCATGAGCTACTTGGTGTCGGTGGCCCCAGATAACCTTGAGGGGCAAGGCCATGGATCTTCTGGAAGTCTTTATGTCCAACCCCCAGCAAGCACATTGCACGGCTCATTCACACCTCTCCCTGGTAAAGAGTGACAATCACCTTGAAGATGGCAAAGGGTGATGAAGAAGCCAACAGGGGAGGTGGGTGTGATGCTCTTCACTGACTAGAAAGTTTTCCCTGGAAAACGTGTAACTAGAAACAGTGTAATCATTTACCTCTTGTTTACCTTCTCACCCACAGTTGAGACAATGTCAATGCCACCCAAGTCATCACTGAAGTTTGTAGAGGCTGGTTTTTTTTTTTCCAGAAAAAAAAATGTTCCTAAGAATTGTTTAACTAACTCAAATTATTCAGGCAAACTCAACCTCTTTTCCAATGTTAACCAAACTTCTTACACTTTTATAGTCCTGTAGCCTCACCCTAGCCCAAAAGTCAAGCTAAGAAGTTGCTAGCTGATCCCTAGTGACCAAGAGTCAAGTTCTAGCTTCTGTTGGGATCTCCAGGCTTCTGGCTAGGGGTTACTAGAGAAGCAACATGAGTGGACTAAATCCAGGTTCTGCTGTCCTGATGTGTTGGCAAGATCAGGTTCTAAAACCTCCTTGAGTCTTTGCTTCCTCCACTGTAAAGAAGAGAGGGTGGGAACAGTGCAGCCCTCCTGCTGTAGAGAAAGGAGGATGAAGAAAGTATGGAATATATACATATTAGAGTACTACTCAGCGGGAAAAAAAACAATGACTTCTTGAATTTTGCATGCAAATGGATGGAAATAGAAAACACTATCCTGAATGAGGTAACCCAGACCCAAAAGGAGGAACATGGGATGTACTCACTCATAATTGGTTTTTAGCCATAAATATAGGACATTGAGCCTATAATTCGCGATCCTAGAGAAGCTAAATGAGAAGGTGAACCCAAAGAAAAACATACAGATATCCTCCTGGATATTGGAAGTAGACAAGATTGCTGGGCAAAAATTGGGAACTGGGGGGTGGGGTGGGACTGGGGAAAGGGGAGATGGGGAGAGACAAGTGAGAAGGGGAGATAGGGACAGCTTGGGGGAATGGGATGGTTGGATAATGGAAGGATGGATATGGGAGCAGAGAGGTATATGGTGGACAATGAGGGCTGCTGAGAAGCCAAGGACAATAGCACTGAGTTTTGACCCTACTGCATGTACTGGCTTTGTGGGAGCCTAGCCGTTTTGGGTGCTCACCTTCCTAGACCTGGATAAAGGGGGGAGGACCTTGGACTGCCCACAGGGCAGGGAACCCTGACTGCTCTTTGGACTGGAGAGGGAGGGGAATAGGAATGGGGAGGGGGGAGGGGGAGGGAAAAGGAGGCGGGGAGGAGGTGGAAATTTTTAATAAAAAAATTTTAATTATGAGTGAGTACATCCCATGTTCCTCTTTTTGGGTCTGGCTTACCTCACTCAGGATAGTGTTTCTTATTTCCGTCCATTTGCATGCAAAATTCAAGAAGTCATTGTTTTTTCTGCTGAGTAGTACTCTAATATGTATATATTCCATACTTTCTTCATCCATTCTTCCATTGAAGGGCATCTAGGTTGTTTCCAGGTTCTGGCTATTACAAACAATGCTGCTATGAACATAGTTGAGCATATACTTTTGTTGTATGATAGAGCATCTCTTGAGTATATTCCCAAGAGTGGTATTGTTGGGTCCAGGGGTAGGTTGATCCCGAATTTCCTGAGAAACCGCCACACTGCTTTCCAAAGTGGTTGCACAAGTTTGCATTCCCACCAGCAATGGATGAGTGTACCCCTTTCTCTACAACCTCTCCAGCAAAGGCTATCATTGGTGTTCATTGAGCCTATAATTCGTGATCCTAGAGAAGCTAAATAAGAAGGTGAACCCAAAGAAAAACATGTAGTCATCCTCCTGGATATTAACCTTAATCAGGCAATGAAAGGAGACAGAGACAGAGTCCCACACTGGAGCACCGGACTGAAACCCCAAGGTCCAAATCAGGAACAGAAGGACAGAGAGCACGAGCAAGGAACTCAGGACCGCGAGAGGTGCACCCACACACTGAAACAATGGGGATATTCTATCGGGAACTCACCAAGGCCAGCTGGCCTGGGTCTGAAAAAGCATGGGATAAAACCAGACTCACTGAACATAGCGGACAATGAGGACTGCTGAGAAGTCAAGAACAATGGCACTGGGTTGATGGAGGAAGGTCATTGGTTAAAAAATAAAGAAACTGCTTGGCCCTCATAGGTTAAAACATAGGTGGGTGGAATAAGCAGAACACAATGCTGGGAGGAAGAGGAAGTGAGCTCAGAGGCCATGCTCCCCTCTCCCGGGCACACCCAATGAAGCTCCGACCCAGGATGGACGTAGGCTAGAATCTTCCCAGTAAGCGCACCTTGGGGTACTACACACATTATTAGAAATGGGCTAGTTTAGGTGCGAGAGTTAGCCGAGAAGAGGCTAGATATCATGGGCCAAGCAGTGTTTAAAAGAATACAGTTTGTGTGTTGTTATTTCTGGTGTAAAGCTAGCCGTGCGGGAGCCGGGCAGGATGAAAAGCAGGCCCGCAGCTCCTACAACACTGGGTTTTGATCCTACTGCACGTACTGGCTTTGTGGGAGCCTAGGCAGTTTGGATGTTCACCTTACTAGACCTAGAAGGAAGTGGGAGGTCCTTGGACTCCCCACAGGGCAGGGAACCCTGCCTGCTCTTAGGGTTGAAGAGTGAGGGGGAGTTGATTGGGGGAGGGGGAGGGAACTGGGAGGCGGTGGAGGGGAGGAGACAGAAATCTTTAATAAATAAATAAATAATATAAAAAAATAAGTTAAGACTTTTGCCCCCCCCCCCCCAAAAAAAAGAAAAGAAAACAGGCTGGGACGGTGGGGAGGTAGCCCAGCAGGTAGAGGCAGACGCCTCCAAGCCTCACAACCTGAGTTTGATTCCTGGGACCCACATGACGGAAGGAGAGAACCAGCCCCTGCAAGCTGTCCCCCGATCTCCACATCCACATTGTGACACTCGCATTCCCCTCTCTGCACAAGAAATAAATAAAATGTAATGAAAAAAAATTTTAATAAAAAAAACAAAAGAAAGAAAAAAGGGTAAGAACAGTGCAGCTCTCCTGCATCTCCTAGACAAGGAATGCGAGGATGCTGGCTCCCTGTGGAGGTGAGATTGCAGCCTCAGCAGCCACACACCTCATTTCTTTGACTCTAAACTGGTTTTCGATTTTTGTGGGACAGCGCATGTAATCGGCATCAAGGCCACACTGAGGAGCAGCCCATAGTGGAAGGCCTTCCTCTGGGCCACACTGAGGAGCAGCCCATAGTGGAAGGCCTTCCTCTGGGCGAAAGAGAACGGAAGATTTCCGTCATTTTTCTGGGGTCACATACAACCAATAGCATGAATCATGGTGTTCCTGCGGCTCGGCTCAGCAGCTCAAATGATAAAGACAGCAGCAGTGGTGGCGGCAGTGACAATGTCCCTTGAAACAGAAGAAAGAAGAGAGATCTGTTGAGATCCAAAGAATTCTCTTGCTGTTCTGTGTGTATATCCTGCCTCTTCACTAAGGCCACTCAGAGAGAAAGAGCCTATCGCTCAGAACTGAATGGGGAGCAACCTCAGGGGTAGCACCTCCTTAAATCTGGCACCTTCATGTCTTCCTTACCTCACCTCAGTCTGGCCCTTCTCTTTCCTTGCATGTCCTCATGGAACCTTCTTTTGGATGGAGAGCTCCAGAACCAGTGTGATCACTAGGACCGGGTCACTGCCTTTCATCTTTCTGCCTCTATGGTCAGGCCCATGCCTTCCATCTGTGGTGCCCTGGCACTGAGCGTAAAGGGTTCTTCAGATAAGTGGGCAGTGTCTTATAGGGCAACTGGTGCAGAATTAGCTTCCCAAGATAGCTGATGCACCCTGGGAGAAAGGCTGACTGGCATCCTGTTGGTTGATGTTTTCTGCCGGAGAATTAAAACCCACTCTCACTCCACAGACTAACAGCGCTAACAGCATGATGGCTTTGTGCCATCGTCTACGGTTTCTAGGAGTCCAGTGCGATGAGAGAGAGCCTTCAGGACACGTGATGTCTTCTCCTCCCTCTGTGTCCTGGCACCTAACTTCACAGATAGTAGAAACCCGCCCCCACCAAATGTTTGGTCTTTGAACATAGGAGAGAAGGAACAGCAGGATTATCAGAAGTTAGGTGCCTGGTTTCACGGGGCTTTGGCCTCTTAGGAACCAGAAAGGGCAGAGTCAAGTGGCTGAGCTGTTACTAACCCAACACTGAAGCTTCTTCTTTTCCATGGCAGCCAGTCAGTCTTCTGGCTTTTGCTGGTGTGCACACATTCATGCTCTGGTTTGTGAGGAGCTGTAATTCTAAGAATCACCCAGCCCCCCCCCCCCACCATTCTCTCTCTCTCTCTCTCTCTCTCTCTCTCTCTCTCTCTCTGCTACTACCCTACTGCCACTTTAGGAATTTCGATCCTGAGACTTGGACCCGTTTCCCTCAGCAAACTTTACTACACCGCATTGTATTTACTGTGCACACAGAGCATCGTTGCCCCATGGAGACAGGAGTGCTCAGGGGGGGAATTGTACAGGCGTCATTAAAATACCACAGTCACACAACATGCTCGCATGTCTTCCTTTCCAGCATGCTTTTAAGTCTCTTTAACAGCGTGGAGCAACATTCATCGTTGATGGCGTGGAGCAATATTCATGTCACAATGCTAAATGGAAGAAATGAACGGCCACATATTCTAATTGATCTAGGAAAAGAGGCATGTGGTTAAGAACGACTTCCGCCTCCTTTCACTGAATCTCTGGGCCACAGGGAGTCAACTGTTATTTTAAGCTATCAACAGTGTTACTTTTGGGTACATGGCCACCTTGTCTTATTTTTTCATGCAAAATCTTCTTCTGATAGGACTTAGACCTCTTCCCAGGCATTAGGTGCAGCGCTGGTAGATGCCCCTGTGAGGCTGGCACCAGAACATTGGAGGGACTGTGACTTCGGGGGTGTCCAGACAGATGGGCACCAACGCTGTTAGTGAGAACTCCCCATTCCCCATACGGACACAGCAGCCTCATTCCTCCAGGTTTAAATGGGGAATTGAGAGAAAACCCGAAAGACTCTCATGGCTGGGATAGGGAGCCCTAGCAAGTTGCAGCTGACAGGAGGGCTGTCTTGCTGTGGGTCAAAGCAGAGATAAAGAGCGTACTGCTCACAGGTAGAGACTCCAGGCTAATGATGGTGCAGATTACCTGGCAAAGGGTTCCAAAATAGGTGCTTCCAGAGCAAGCAGAGGTGTACATCCCTTTCCACCTTTGATTTACGAGGCACTTCCGTACATTGTCCCCTTTCCACTTTAGGCTTATTCTAACCCCAGTGGGGAACAAGTGCCCCTAACCAAAATGGGTTTCTATCCACAGGTCTGAAAATCGTCTCTGAGAGTTAGGACCCCTCCCCAAGAGAAGCCGCAGTCCCCATTCAGTTCTGCACCTGGGTGCACAGCCTGAAGCAAATGTAAAAGGAGCCATCGCAGCCACCGTCGCTGCCCTGTTACCCTCCCTCACTGCCCAATCTGTCCCCTACAAGTTGATGCCATTAGGATTTCCTTTGGGAGTTTTCTCTTTCTCTTCTTTTATAAAAAGTACTTTCCTCCTGCTTGAAGCCACATTAAATCACAGGACAAATCCAGCCCAACACGATGATGAAATGGTCTCCGTGGGATAGCTTCTTTGCTCTGGGTCCTTGCACAACACTTCTGAAACGTGTCACTGCCCTGCCCACACTCCCTAAAGGTCATGTCTGGGCTGTCAAAAGCCTTAGATACACTATCATCGCGCTGCAGCTGCAAAGAACGTAGAGCAGACGAGTGTGTTCATAACTGTCCTTTCCTGGGACCCTGGAAGGCTGGGTGGTGAGGTCTGCAGGAAGAAGTGGGGGAGGGGAATCCATACAGCATGTTGGTCATATCCCTCCCTGTCGTAAGAACTCTTTCCTCTCACCCTCATGCTTCTTACCAAAGACCCTGTCATCTCCCACGGCTCCCCGTATCTTTGCTGCATATGTGGACCTTATTCTCCCTCCAGGATGCTTCTCGCAGGGGACCAATCGCCACCACTATAAGACTTATCAGATTGTTACAGGTTGTCCTCTCCCTCCTGGGTGTCACAGCATTCTCATATTAGGGTAGAGGCCCCTCCCTCTGCTGCCACCCCAGCTGCACCCTGGGCCAGCCATGTCCATTTCACCCCTCAGCTGTCTCCTGTCTCTGCTGTTATCTCTGTGCTCCAGTCAGACTTTGGACCATCTTCCCCCACAGCAGCATTGACTTTGGCAGACTTACTGGGGATGGCTGATGTCCTAACCTATTTGCTTTTCCAGAGCAAACTTGCAGGGATTTGGAATCAGAACAAAATTCGTCCCACGCCCTTATGCAATTCCTTCGGCAGGCTCTATCAGATAAATAAAGCCACCTGCCCCCTCCATTGGTCTAGCTCTCCGAGCTGATTATTTGGGCTAGTCCTGATATCTACCCATCTTCTAGAGCCTCTCTGGGGCAGCCATGAAGTCCTTGGTCCTGCTCCTTTGTTTAGCTCAGCTCTGGGGCTGTCAATCAGCTCCACATGCTATGGGACTGGGCTTTAGAGAAGTGGCCTGTGATGACCCAGATGCAGAGCAAGCAGCTTTGACGGCTGTGGACTACCTCAATCAACATCTTCAACACGGGTTCAAGCACACCTTGAATCAGGTTGACAAAGTCAAGGTGTGGCCTCGGGTAAGTGAGCCTTTCGCCACTGGGCTGAAAGAATCTGTTTGGGCTACAACCCAGTGCCTCAAAGGCTAGCATCTCCCAGACAGATAAAAGTGTCACAGAGACTGGTCTCTTCCCAGAAGCAGGACAGGGGAAGGGGAGAGCAGGAGAGGCCACTTCGGTACTGTAGTCATGAATCTCACAGAGGTTGCTCCACGTGGGAAGAAGAAGGGACTCAATGGTAGTTCACAGACCACAGGTGGAAGGTGGGACTTGCTGGGAAAACTTGGGCTCCTATTTGCCAACCTGGAAATCAGTTGTCTCTCTTGGCTTCTGTTTGTCTCTGGTGAAAACTGGAAGTGGCATTTGGCCAGTGCTTAAGTGTGACAGCCATTTGAACATAGATCATTTCATTAAAACACCCCCTTTCCCCCACTCCAGCCTGTGTGGTAGCCACGCTGTTGTACAACACATGTCAGATGCTATGGGCACTAGTGGGTTGAAATCATAAACTCTCCAATATTTGGCTGCTTTTGACAAAGTTGGAAATTCCATATGGTTCAGCTTAACATAAAAATGGGAAAGACATGTTTGTGTCACAAGAGACTTGGGATTTAGGAGGGAAAATAACCATCAGAATACCCAGATGGAAGAACAATATCCAGTATGACCAAAGAGCAGCTGATTTGAGACTAGGGTTTTTGCGAGAGAACTTTAAGGACACTGCATAATTTTAAGAACACACAGGCGTAATGACCAGATAATTAGTATTATGATTAACACACAGTATACATATTGGAGGGAAAGCCACAAGAGAGCATGGTGCACTAAATACAGAGGTTGAGGGCTGCTTTCTTTGGGACTCCCAAGTAGAGCAGGAAGCTCTATGTCATCAGGGAATTGTTTGAGCTATCCCTGCATATCAAGCTCAGTGCTTCTACTCCTTGTGGTGCCGAGGTCTCAGGTGGAGCTGAAGTAAGAGGTCAGCCAAGCCAGGTTGAGATTGTATAAAATTTGGTACATTTCAAGATGTGAAAAGAGGGATAGATAGATGAACAGACAGAGTAACTGAACAACCTCATGGGGTCGTGCAGGTTTCCCAGATTGTTTCCACACTAGCGATGACAGCTTCCTGGCCTCAGAATAAGAAGTAGGAAGCAGGAACTCACTATACATCCAAGGCCTGATGAGCTAGACAATAGGAAAAGCCAAGAGAATCCTCTAAGGAAAAGAAAACTGAAAGGAGAAGAGGAAGAGCGTGGACATCTAAAGAGAAGAAGGAATGAGGCAGAATGAGGGCTAGAAAAGACATAGCAAGATAATAAACTGTTCAAAATAAAAAGGAGGCCCCAGCGCCTCTGTAAAAGAGAGCTCCGAATAAGAACGGGAGCTTGCATAGCCATCCAAGCCCCCCACCTTCTGGCCCCCATTTCACACCTGCTCCATCTGTGAAAGACAAAAACCAAAGACACAGTGCAGAGACAGAGGGGTTGAGACCGGTGGGTCCTCTTCTCACTACCCCCAAAGTTCACCCTCCCCCAAGCTCTACCAGGGCTTCACACAGGCTGACACACTGGATGGTCCGGAAGTCGCTCACCTCTTCCTTCCGTCTTCACAGCGGCCCTTCGGGGAAGTGTTTGAGTTGGAATTAGACACGCTGGAGACCACCTGCCACGTCCTGGACCCCACTCCCCTGGCCAATTGTTCTGTGAGGCAGCTGGTCGATCATGTGAGTGCCAGTTTATGGGTCCTACCTTATGGTGGGTGGGTGGGGCCTGGTCACCACGGTCCAGCAACGAGCAGCTGGGCCTTATCCAACTCATGGCAGCTATCTTGGTGAGCCAGAGTGCAATTTTTTCCCTTTTATTAAATGAAGAAATTTTTTAAATACAATCTTTTCTCATTTTACATAGCTATCCCCATTCCCACTCCCTCCCCTTCTCCCTCTCTACCTTCCCCCATCCCATCCCCTACCCACGCTTGTTGGAGAGGGTAAGGCTTCCCATGGGGAGTCAACAAAGTCTGACACTTCACTTCCAGCAAGGCAAGACCAAGGCCCTCCCCCCTGTATCTAGACTGAGCAAGGTATCCCTCCAAAGAGAATGGGCTCCAAGATGCCAGTTCAAGCAGTAGGGATAAACCCTGGTCCCACTTCCAGTGCTCACTGACTCTGGACTGGCAGCAGGGGAACCTTCATAGGATCAAACTAGGCTCACTGAATGTGGGGAACACTTGTGAGACTTCTGTGGTGTGTGAGGACAGAACACAGTTTCTAAAGCTGCTCTTGGGTGGCACCTGCCCTGAGGCCAATTTTCACAACCCTTGAGCTGTCTTTTTGAAGCCCTCCCTGAAAGCAGTTTATCATTATAAGATCCCTGGAGGTGACCTTGGGCGGGTTACCTCCCACAGCCCTGCCAGGATGCTACCTAGGTGAGCAGCCAAGACATAAGGCTCCTGGGCATCAGCACGGGTTTCTTTTCTAGGCGGTGGAGGGAGACTGTGACTTCCACGTTCTGAAACAAGATGGCCAGTTCACTGTGATGCACGCCCAGTGCCACTCCAATCCAGGTCAGATGATTCTCCTGCTTATTTTTATCTTGTGGAACGAGAAAGGAGCCAATAATTTCATACTCAAGTAGGCCTCACTTCATTGGCGAGGATTTCCGGTCTTGAAGTTTTAACACGGTTTTTACTGACGGAGCTCGTTCCCATGGGTGGACGTCATCCCTCCTGGCAATGACTTGGTGAAGCTTCACGCAGCGGCTCTAAGGTTTAGGGAAAAGGTGGATTGCAGTCAGAGCAGGAGTAGCTCTCTCTAAATAAGCCAACAGTGGTGTGTGCCTTGGACAATGACGGTTGACCCCATTCATCTTTCTGCCCAGACTCTGCAGAGGACGTGCGAAAGGTGTGCCCAAATTGTGCACTGCTGACTTCGTTCAATGACTCCAGCGTGGTGAACATTGTCAAAGCTGCCCTGAATGCCTTCAATGCACAGAATAACGGAAGCTATTTTAAACTGGTGGAGGTTTCCCGGGCTCAAAATACGGTAAAACCCTAAGACTCTTTTGATAGACTTGAGCAATTTGGTGACCCTTGGGGAGTGTTTGGGGGTGAAAAACCAGAAGACAAGGGGATACTGGTTAAAAGGCTGTCAAGGGGTCTCCTAGGCCTGTGCAGAACCCTTAGGGCTCAGCAACACTGTCCCAGAGAGCCACTTCAACCTCAGTCAGACACAAAGTAGCAGTTAGGCAGCAACCTGGTGTCCCCGCCTGTGCTTAACACCAGGGCTCTGGGTTCAGACATAGTAAATTCACTGGATGCTACACACTCACCACCCCACCAGTAACATCGCTGTAGACTGGAAATCAACACAGGAAACTGTATGGGCCTACTCATACTGACAGGCAGATAATGGGAGGTTCTCAGTCTACCCTTCAAGGCCAGAGATGTGGGGCTGGGAGGGGACCAGCCAGTTGTGCAACAAAGGTTAACTATTTGCATGCAACAGAATTGTGGTGTTTAAGAAACCTGGCAATTCGTTAGCAAGCCAGGATATACTTGCAAACACATTAATGTAGGTGGGAATTCGGTAATTCCTGGAAAATACCCGTCCCATACTACATCACGGAACAGATGTGCTGTGCTTGCAAGGCTCCAAGCAGTACGAGGAAGGAAGCCACGAGCAATGCCTTCCATTCCTCCATCTGGTTTGCTTCTCCCTTGATCCTGGTGTATGAAATTGGGGTGGGGCCATTTCTTTATTTCCCCCCTCCAGTCAGGAACGATGCAAACACTGGGTTCAGATGGTTGAGGGACTAAATAAGAGATGCTGGGTTCCCATCCCTGCCTGTCTAAAGTTGGCCCTTTGGCTTCCTGTTTCCTCTCTAAAACTTTACCTCTGCCCTGAACGATGGACAATGAAGCCTTGGCAATCCTTTGAGAAGACTCAACTCCTTTCTCCACAGCCCAAACTCCTCAACTGCCCGGGGCCACATACATGGTCTGTGTGCTTTGTGTTCTTTCAAGCTACACCAGAGCATGGTCTCCCTCCCCCTCCTCTCCCTCCCTCCTGCCAACCTCTCCTTGCCCCTCTCAATTCCTGATTATCTAACCTCACACGCCTCTGCATTTTCATTCGCAGCCTCCCCCAGTTTCTACTTTTGTGGAGTTTGTGGTAGCTGCTACCGACTGCACCGCTCAAGGGGCCACAGATCCAGACAAGTGTAACCTGCTGCCAGAAAAGGTGAGTGGGTCATACCCTGGGGCTCTTGCCACCTGGCCAGAACAAAGCATCACTTTGCAGTTTACATCTTGTAGCTGAAGGAAGAAAGTTGTTTTTTTTTTTTTTTAAAGTGCAACAATGTCCACTTGTAAAACTGGAGAAATGGCAGATAAAGCACGCACTTCTGTTTATCTAGAAAACCCAAGGTCAATTCCCAGCATTCACGGCAGGTGGCTCACTTTTAGTCCCAGCTTTGACCTGTCTGGCCTTTGCAGGCACCTGCACACATGCAAACACTCACAAACACGTATGCGTACGTGCATGCACACACACACACAATACACATAATTAAAATTGATCAAATCAAATCCTAATTTTTAAAAAAACGTCCACTTACTCACTTGTTATAGAACTGGACCATGCCAGGTCTTTCTCTGGGGCCTCACCTCCCCTCTTAAGTGTAGTCAGCAAACTATCTCACGTACGAGAAGCGCATGAAGTATGATGGGAGACAGTGGTCAGTTCCCAAGGCTGTCTGGTGAGTGTGGCTGCTGGGTGTACAGATGCTGGCAGCCTGAGTCGCAGATTTCCTAGATGCGCCTCTGACGCTTGAAAGTCTTGAGGGTTTGAGTCTCCATCTGTGGGGATTTAGTGCAAAGAGAGTGTCAGAAGTGTTTGACCAAATTACACCTGTAAAGATGATGTGTCGTCAATAACTAATGGTGGGACACAGAGATGGGACCCCAGTGTTCGGTGAGAGCCACTGAAGAAGGTGGGGCACATAGGTGAACTGTGACGGATATGGACAGATGTGAGAAAAACATCTGTAGAGTAATTGGAAGACACAGGGCACCAAAGTCAGGTGCAAAATGACTTCACGTCATAGTTGAAGTTGTATTTGGCAGAATTTATTTCAAAATAAAACACCACATCTGCATTAGCAGAGGCTCTCCGTGTGTCAGCATGGCCTCAAGGATTACAGGCACATGTTCTCGCTCGCGTAGCATTTCTGTATATTCAATGCTAGCTGGAGGATTGCATACCGTATGTTTTATAAGCAGAGACCAGAAGTGTCATTTGAAGCAAAGGTAGGGTTTATTAAGGGAGATATGAGGTTTTTAAAGAAACCGATAGCTTAGATTTAAGTGAATATGTATATGGGGGGGGGGGGGAGAAAGAGAGAGAGAGAGAGAGGGAGAGAAGGAAGGAGAGAGAGAGAGAGAGAGAGAGAGAGAGAGAGAGAGAGAACTAACTGGCTTTCATTACTTAGGACATGGGTGTGGCTTCTCAAGAGAGAGTTGCCCAGAAATTATAAACTTCAAAGGGGCAAATTTAGAAGAAAAGAATTAGAAACTTAAGTTCCTTCGCTTCAAAATGTTATACCATAATTGAAACTGGGAGAGAACCATTTCTATATCACTTAAAATAACTCCTTTCTTTCTGGGGATAGCAATATGGCTTCTGCAAGGCAAGTCTTGTCAAAAAGCTTGTTGATGAAGAGCTTTCAGTGGCCTGCAAAGTTTTCCAAAAACAGGTAACTTCATGGATCCCCTTAAGGCTTCTGCCGTGGATTAGGAGGAATGGGACCCTAGTTGCCCTGTCCTAAGCCTCAAAGTGGGAGGGCTCATTGACGGGGGAAGCATGTTCCGGTTGGGTCCTTCTGTCTCACCCTCTGGTGGCTACAGGGGAGAAGAGTCCTCATGTGTAGCTGGCAAAGCCACCTTGTTATGTGTAAAAGGTGGAAATGCTTTTCCTATTTCCAGAGACCAAGTGGGCTGCTCTGCCTGGCAGCTCCTGGGTGCTCCCGGGAAAGGGTGAAGGTTCTCTGTGGGTGGGGTACGTGTAAATGGGACTGTGTTTGTTGAAGTCTACGGGGACTGCAGTAATACTAGAGAGACTGGAGCCCCATAGGCCAGTTACCTCTTCCCGTGAGGATCCTCAGTATTTTACCAGTTCTCTTTAATTATTTTCTCCCAAACTCATGATCATTACTGGAAGGAAATAGAGAGGGGCGCATCCCAGACTCATGGGGAGACCTGCCTGGGAGGAGGAAACAATCTTACCTAAGAAAATGGTCCTCTCTCTCCTCGTGTCCCTGCAGCCACAGCCAGCCAGTCCTGCACCCGCAGTGGACCAAGCTGCACCCCCAGCTCCACCAGATAACCCACCAGCATCTCTGGTGGTGGCGGTTCCTCCAGGCCCTCCAGCCCACCGAACCCACCATGACCTGCGCCATGCCTTCTCACCTGTGGCCTCCGTGGAGTCGGCCTCGGGAGAGGTTGTTAACCTGCCTAAGGTGGTCCACTCTGGCCCCGCAGGTGCTGCTGACCCAGCAGTCCGCCTGTGCCCAGGCAGGGTGAGACACTTCCGTATCTAGGCTAGGCTCAGTGAAGTAAGGTTTCGGTAGAGAGGACATAGCCGCTATTTTGTCCAAGGCTGGACACGAGGCTGGGAGCTTGTCCCCTGACAAAACAAGTGCCACCTCACAGCTTGAATCCCAGTGCTCTTCATTCCTCAGAGAACAGGGGCAGAGAGGGGATGGCCATGGTTGATGAAAGGCTCAAAACCGGCAGCAGCATGGTCACTGTTGTGACGACAAATGTCTGCCACTGTTTCTCTGCCTTCTCACTGACCTCATAGAAAATGGTTGCAACTGTGACTTGGAAAGGTGCTCTTGCCAATCTTATATACACCCATGAATAAAAGTGCCCGAAGGACCTTTCTTAAATAGGAAGGTTCTGAGGCAAACCGTGGTCTTGATCGTTGTCTACCTCCTTCCAGTACTCTTGGGTGTGGTGTCAGGCCAACAAGTGTTGCTTTACCAAGTCTACATGAGAACAGACACAGAAGAGAAGCAGGAGAAAAAGCTGCTGGGTTGCGATAATTAGGAAGTTTGAGACCAAGGTGTGCTTGAGGCCTATAGGAGATGACCATTTCCTCATGAGAAAACAATTCTGTTCACTGTCGGAGGACCAAAAACATTCTTAAAGGTGGGCCCAGTGCCTCCACTTTGGAAAGACTGAGTTGACTTTTTCTAGCTCTCAGGTAAGGAGAGATTGATTGGTGATTAACACAGGAACCTCACTTTCATTGGATTTGTTCATTAGGCTTGGGCTGACGAGACGGCGATTGTTGTGTGAGTCCAGCAACTTGGCTCCAACCCCCTGGAAACCACAGGAAGGTGGAAAAGAGACCCACTCGACAAAGACCTGCTGTGTGTACCGCCTGTTGTGTATACTGCGTGCTGTGTGTGTATTGCCTGCTGTGTGTACCGCCTGTTGTGTATACTGCGTGCTGTGTGTGTACTGCGTGCTGTGTGTGTACTGCATGCTGTGTATACTGCAGACTGTGTGTACTGCGTGCTGTGTGTGTACTGCGTGTGTGTGTGTATTGCCTGCTGTGTGTGTATTGCCCGCTGTGTGTGCTGCCTGCTCTGTGTGTACTGCATGCTGTGTGTACTGCATGCTGTGTGTGTTCTGCGTGCTGTGTGTACTGCATGCTGTGTGTGTACTGCATGCTGTGTGTACTGCATGCTGTGTGTGTACTGCATGCTGTGTGTACTGCAGACTGTGTGTGTACTGCATGCTGTGTGTGTACTGCCTGCTGTGTGTGTACTGCCTGCTGTGTGTACTGTGTGCTGTGTGTACTGCCTGCTGTGTGTGTACTGCATGTGTGTGTGTACTGCATGCTGTGTATACTGCAGACTGTGTATACTGCGTGCTGTGTGTGTACTGCGTGTGTGTGTGTATTGCCTGCTGTGTGTGTATTGCCCGCTGTGTGTGCTGCCTGCTGTGTGTACTGCGTGCTGTGTGTGTACTGTGTGCTGTGTGTACTGAAGACTGTGTGTGTACTGCATGCTGTGTGTGTACTGCGTGCTGTGTGTGTACTGAGTGCTGTGAATA
Source organism: Microtus oregoni (assembly GCF_018167655.1). NCBI lineage: Eukaryota > Metazoa > Chordata > Mammalia > Rodentia > Cricetidae > Microtus > Microtus oregoni. The sequence goes on from NW_024543088.1 coordinate 25,275,171, forward strand.
CTACATGTACTTCATCATATGTTGGGGGGGGGGGGGGGTTGGTCTCTCTAGTTCACCTGCTTTAAGACCAGAGTAAAAGCACTGCTGTCAGAACAGTTCTAGAAGGGGAGTCTGGGAAGATGACCTGTAAACGTCTGTAGGCATTCTTAGGTACAGATGGCGTGATGGAATAAGGAGTTCCTGTGTAGGGTGAGTCCTAGGCAGTGTCGGGTTTTGCTTGCGTTGAGTCATTCCGATACCTCACCCCTGGGCCCTTTCAGACAGGGTTTTACTATGTAGGACCAGTTGAGTGGCTACAGTGAACCAAGACGACTGGGTCAGGCATTGGTACTTACTACATCACCTGCCTCAAAGTTTTGTCAACATTACAGAGAAAGAAGCACTGTCCAGGAAAGCAAGGAAATCCCAGGGGTCACAGCATCCCGATAAAAAGAAAAGGACACAGGCTGCTGTGCTGGGGACTGTAGGATGAGCCACCAGCATAAAACCTGAGAAAAGCCACTGTTTAGTTGGTGACTGACAGGTTACGGTCACCATTGCCTGGTGTGGTTGCACTAGGAGGGGTAACTTGAATGTCCAAGGCTGCCCAGTGGGACATGGTGAGGAAATAGAGGGCAGACAAGGTCCCCATGATCAAACAGATTATGAGGCTTACAAGAGACCAAATATTGTGTAAAAGAGCAACCCATGGGAAGAAGGGGTTCTCTCTTGAGAAAAATGGTTCCGAGCATCATCAGGGAACCAGAGGAAGAAATGGGGACCTGAACAATGAAGGCGGGTGTGAGCAGGTGGGAATTCTCGTCTTCCTTTGAGGAAGCTTGTCAGGGGACCCCTGAGGCACTTTTCACATAGGACTGCGGATGATTTACCCACTTTCCCCTCTTGCTACACACAGGTGTGGCTATGAGAGCGTGTGTTGAGCATTAGAGGTTCCCCAGCTCAGGTAGCCAGTGCACAACCCAAATTAAGGAATAAGGAGAATGATATGCATTGAGTTGCCTTTGCCTGAGAAACGGACGGATCCAGGATTTCAAAAGATGTCACCAAGTCTCACCCTACCTGTAAGCCATGCCCCCCACCCCGTGCCTTCACTCCCTTAAACACGGGTGCCAACAGTCTTGCGTTGGCAAGACCCATCTCTTGTGGTTAAAAGACCTTCCAAGACATGAAAGGAAGGAGCATTCTGGGACAGAACAGCAGGCTCGCGGGCTCTGTGGCCAGCCACAGATTAGTGTGGTTAAGGATGAGAGAGAGGATGGATATGAAGAAGAGAGAGAAGGGGCTGGAAGTGACAAGAGCCAGGCCACGAGCAGCCCCGATATCCTCAGAAGGAACTGAGACATTATTACAGAGGAAACACTAATGGTTTTAAACAGGGTTGGTGATGTAGTCTGTTTTGCATTAAATAATTGGGGGTATCTGAAGAGATGGTTTAGCAGTTAGGGACATTTGCTGTTCTTGGAAAGAAAGGACCTAGGTTCAGTTCCCAGCACTGGTGGGCTACTCCAGCCAGTTCCAAGAGACCCAACACCTGGCTTCTGTGGGTACCATGCACACATATGGCATTCGTGTATTTAAGCAGGAAAAACACTTATACATATAAAATATAAATAAATTCAAAATAAAGATTCACTTATACACCATGCCTCGTAGCCTGGGGATGAGATGGAAGACAGCCAAACAGAACCACACCCCTAAGCGTCACTTGGAAGTGGGGGCATTTCCTTGGAAGGCCATTGACGTTTAGAGGTCAGATGCCAATGCCTGCAAACATTCTCTAACATGCAAAGCAACTCTAACAATGATTAATCGATGTCTGGTTATTAACTGAATGCCAATAGTACCTACAAAATTGCTTGAAGGGAAGTAGGTTGAGAACACATGACCAGACCCTTCTAGGGGAAAGATGGATGTGACCGGTCTGAAGTGGCAGGCAGCAGACGTGATACAAACTTTGAGGTCAAAGCCCCAGATCCTGCTTTTGGATTTGAGGTGGTGGGACGAAAAAAATGACAAGGCATGGAACTGTGCCTTTGCAAGCTAGGGTGGGTAGTGGGACCCACGGCTGTGGTAGGAAACGCTGGTTCATTCCATTTGACTTAGTTCAAACTCTCTCTTCCTTAAAGTTTTACTGTCTAGCTGACCCATATAACTACCTCCTGAGTTTTGAGGAGGCGTAACGAGCAGACCAATCTGCAGGAACTGGTCATACAGCTCGCCTTTCTTCTCCTAGTGCCCTCATATAAACAGGTGTGTCAAAGTGTGAGGACAAGGGGATGCCTCAGATGTAAACATGGAAACTTCCTGACGCCCTCTAGGTTTGCAGAACACACACACTCTCTCTCCCTCTTTCCCTCCTTCCCTCTTTTTCTTTGCTTTGAATTTGGTGGCTTCAGAAGGTTGAGTTCTCGATGTTCTCTTAAATCTATGTCGTCCATTTGGCAAGTCCGTCCTCTCTTATGACCATCCGTCATACACAGATAAATTCCACTGCTTTGCTCCAGCTCAGATGTCTTCCTGAATCCAGCATGGCATCTCCAGTGCCTCCAGAACATCCTCACTTGAATCCAGCAAGAAAGGTTTCCATTACTTTCTATAAATAATGCTTGCTGGAGGCTTAGCATCATTGGAAATGTATTTTAGTATAACTTCGTCCTAATTACAAACACACAATAGGGGGATGAATTAGGAAACTATTAAAGCCACCACCCTCACAGTGTCTTTGCATACAGAAGGGCACATAGACGCTGCCCCTCACTTGCTAAATGTTGTTGTTTGAGGCACCATGTAGCCTTGGCTGACCTGAAACTCATGATGAAGCTCAGGCCTGGATTCAAATTCTCCATCCTCCTGCCCCAGCCTCCCAAGTTCTGGCTTTATAGGCATGCGCCACTCACTGAGTTTATATTTTCTTGACACTGTCTTTAGTGTTTTGCAGAATGCTCCTTCCTTAATTAAAATATTATGTGTATCCCATTCACTTGCCTCCGCGAGGCCTTGCAGTCACGACTATTCTCCACAGGGTATCCGACGCATTTCTAGGTACTGGCGCCACCACTACCGACCACCTACATTTAAAATATGTCATCATTTGCGTTCTATATCTGTGCTACAACACTATGACCAAAAGCAACTTGGAACTGAATGGTTTATTTGGTTTACAAGTCCTGATCACAGTGATTGAGGGAAACCAGGGCAGGAACTGGACCAGCGGTCATGGAGAAACGCTGCTAGTAAGTAAGGCTTGCTCCTTGTGGCTTGCTCAGTTTGCTTCCTGTACAGCTAAGGACCATCTGCCCAGAGGTGATGCCACTCACAGTGGGCTGGTTCCTCCCACATCAATCAGAAATGCAGGAAAAGACTCACTTATTTGTTTGGGGATTCAAATTTTAGTAATCACAAGTAAGTTGTATTTTGAAAACTTTACTATTTAAAAAGGAATAGGAATATTCAACCTATGTGACATACCACTTTTAAAATCTTTTTTTTTTTTTGAGGCAAGGTCCTGCTTCATAAACCAGCCTCGGTTGCCAAGTGCTGGGATCACAACCACACAACCCTCTATGCCTGACTTAAATCATCAGTTCTCTAACATATTATGCTGAGATATGCTATTTTTCCCACTTCTAGCTCTACTTCCCATACCTGGACCCAAGAACCACTAGGGATAGGTGACATATTGTACTGGGTCGTAAAGATTACTATAATGCTTAGTATATGTGTGTGTGCATGCGTGTATAATATTCAGTCAGGCATTGATGACTCCAGCCTTTTCATGTGACCTGCTAAAACTAAGAATGTCTGCAATCTTCATTATAGTATTATGTCAACGAGCAGAAATTACAAACAATAGAAACTATTTATGACTTCTTTATATGTTATCTAGCTAACTAATGTATCAGTTCCACAGAATACTTTGTAGAAATTTAAAAGCAAGCCATAACAAGTGACAAAAGAGCACACTGGCCACTCCTCCAGAGGTCCCCTATCGAGTTCCCAGCATCTACAAGGCTGGCAATTATCTGGGACTCCAGTCCCAGGGGATCCAATGCCCTCTGGTGGCCTCTGCAGACACAAACACACAGGCATGTGACCATGGAGGCAAACCTCCCAGACACCTAAAATAAAGATAAACAAAGCTTAAAATTTAAAAAGTACAAATGTATCCAGGAAGATATTTATAATGTATTGAGATGAAAGGGACGATTTTAAAATAGCGAGATCCTGATTTTCTAAAACTAACTTGTACAAAGGTGAAGGTATCAAAAATGACTAGGTAACAGAAAAGGAAGCTTAAACTGTTGGCAGAGATCACGTCCGGAGTATGGAATATGAGGATTTTGCTTTATTCAATTAGTATTTACTTCTGTTTGCTACACTTTCACTAATCTCGTGCATTGCTATCTGAACTTTGCGTGTGCAGTGCCAATATCGAGGTCTGGGTCTAGAACATCTTTGGCAAGCACTGCATCGCTGTGCTACGTTTCCACCCCCATGTACTACTTCTGAAGAAGAACGCTTTTACTTCATTTTGTGTGTCTAAAGCTGGGGTCAGCAGGTTTGTTTTTGAAAAGGGCTAGCCAGTAATACTTCCAGGCCACGGGCCACTCGGTCTCTAACCTCAGCTATTTAGCTGGGTCTTGTTGAGCTGGAGGCAGCCTGGACAGTGTGTAATTTATGTGTGGCTGGTTCCAATAAGATTTGTGTTTTAAAAAACTTAGTACAGAGTTGGAGCTGGCCTTTGAGCACTGTTTCAAAATGGCCCCAAATCATAGAAGGGGGGGTGGGGTTAGGAGAAAGATGGGCGAGCATAGGCTAGGGCAGTCTTGTGTCAAGTTGGGTGCTCGCTTCTGGAGCCCAGATGATCTACTGTGGCAGACCTCTCGACCGGCGAGAAAGAATAACCACCACATCAGGATTCCACTCAGATCACGCTTTCCTGGAGTGCCCTTGATTGATGGGGAGCATGAAACAAGAGGGGCAGGGAGCGAAGGGGCAGGGAGCTAAGGGGAGAGACAGCATGAAGCAAAGGGGCAAAGGGCACTTAGGCAGCTGCTTAAATAGGGAATTGGCACACGGGTCACCCTGTGATTGGCTGCCACCAACAGCTGACACCAGACCGCATCGGGATAGGCTCAAGGATCCTCATCCACCGCGCATGCGGGAAGCAGGGACGCGCAGCTCTCAAAGCCATAGCCAAATATGGAGTTGTTTATAACCAACAAGACAGGATGTCGGCGCCATCTTGTAATGGCGATCCTGTCCGGCTCACAACAATCTCCAAGGCAAAAGTGAGGGTGTGCTACATGGGGTGGGACGTGCACATGAACAAAGGCAGTGTGGGGTTCAGGGCAGGTGGACAAGCTAGGTGCTAAGGACTGTCAGTAGAGAGTCAGACGACAGCAGTGACACGGGGGGGGGGGGGAGATGGTCCCAACCCTCCTAATGCTGTGACCCTTTAATACAGTCCCTCATGCTGTGGTGTGAAATGTTTATCTAATTATTCCCTATCAGTAAAAACTGGGGGTCAGATATCGGGGTAAGAACCTGATGGATCAGAGAAGCAACCAGTGACCTCCTCTCTCTCTCCTTCCTCAATCCAAAAGGGCTGAGCAACTCTCTAAGCCCCTCCCTACTACTACCTGTGTCTCAATATATCCTGGGTCCTCCGAAACCTCTGTGGACAATTTGGCCAGCTAGTAGCCAAGCCTGCCCTCTGATTCAAGGCAAACTTTTATCGGCACTCTCAGAAATGACAGAGTGTGATCAAAATCTCCCATGACAGTGGTGACCCCAATCATCAAACTATTTCCATTGCTACTTCATAACAGTGATTTTGCTACTGTTATAAATAGTAACATAAATATCTGTTTTCTGATGGTCTTAGGCAGTCCCTATCAAAGTGTCATTTGATCTTCAAAAAGATTGTCACCCACAGGGTGGGAACTGCTGCCCTAGATGCCACTGTCTGCTAATAGCAGTACCAGCTGGTGATCTGGCCTTTACACATACCTTTGAGAGACACCAGGACCAAGATATAACAGCAAATAAATTATTGAAAAGCAAGTATACAATTAAGTTATAGTTATACATATACTAACAATGTGAATTAAAGTACTTTAGGGCTATGGATATAGCACAGAAGAAGAAACCAGCTTGAGTGAAGCCCTGAGTTCTAGCCTCAGTGCTGCAAAACAATAATTATTGATGACTACATAATTGGCAACTTTCAATGTATGAATAAAGTCTGTGCTCCTGATCCCATCATTCTTGTCCTCACAGAATCTGCTCCATTCCCCATTTCCAGAACATTCTGTGCTTTAATACAATTCAGCTGGGTGAGTCCCCTGAACACATCCCAAGACATGGTCTCCATGCAACTTCTGCCCTGTCCACGCTCCTGCCCCACCCATCAACAGCATCTGCTTAAATGCCAATGGTTCTCAACCTGTGGGTTGAGACTCCTTGGGGGGTGGAATGCCTTTTCACAAGGGTTACATATCAAATACCCTGCATATCAGATATTTGCATTATGATTCATAACAGCAGCAAAATTATAGCTATCAAGTAGCAAGGAAAATAATCTCATGGTTGGGGTCACCACAATACGAGGAACTGTGTTAAAGGATCACAGCAGTAGGAAGGCTGAGAACCACTGTCCTGGACCATCTTACATACTCCCTCTTCAGAAAGCCTTACCTTTTTCTGGACTTGTTCGATGGCACAGAGTGTAGATGCAACAGCTGGTCCGGTCCATTTTAATTCATCTTTCTATTATTTTTTTGTTCTTGTTCTTCAAAGATATGGTCTTATATTTAGAAAGGCTCTGTGTTTTTAATCGTCAAAAGAAGCCCCAGTAAAATAACACTCCTCTCCTTCCACCTTGTGAAACAGCTTACATTCTCGCCGAGCTTTGGAGGGGTATGCAGGAAAATTTCTCCCATGCTGACGTGAGACTGCTGTGGTGGTTTGGAAGAAAATGGCCCCAAAGGGAATGGCACTATTAGGAGGTGTGCCCTTGTTGGAGGAAGTGTGTCACTGTGGGGCCAGGCTTTGATGTTTCCTTTGCTCAAGCTTCCCTCTGCGCGACTTCCAGTCGACTTCCTGTTGCCTGAAAGAGGTAGGACTCTCAACTACTCCAGCACCGCATCTGCCTGCGCTCCACCATGCTCTCAGTGATAATGGACTGCACCTCCGAAACTGTAAGCCAGTTACTCCGCTTAAACAGTCTCTTTATAAGAGTTGCCATGGTCATGGTGTCTCTTTACAGCAATAGAAACCCTAATTAAGACCACTGCTATTCACATCCTCAACATCAATGACTTTGACCCTTGGGTCCTCTTCCATGATGGCCAGAAGCCTTGGCCACTCTCTTTCCGTACCCAGCCACCTGCAGTGCCCTGCCCGCAATCTCGCATGCCATCTTGTCTATTCTACCTCTGCTTTATTCTGCCATCCTCTGTTCCCAGTCACACCCTCATGGAGCAGATGTCCTCATCCTGGTAACAAGGGTTGCCCCACCTGCTCTGTCTTCGCTTCTCTTTCTTTTTTTTCCCCACCTACCTTGTGTCCATCTCTCATTCATTTTGATCAGCTCCATTTGTTTTTTGGCCTCACTGTGAGTGCCAGTCCCCCGTCCCCACATTATCCAATCTATTGAGCACCTCCTGGTTTCACTTCCTTGTCTATGGGCTCCAGTTCCCATCACTTACTTAATGACACTTATTTGACGATTCTCAATCTTTCCTGTACTTTCTCTCCTCCCTGCTTCCAGCCTGAGGATCTCACTGAAGGGTGTTCCTCCCTCTGTTTCTGATGCACTCACACAGGTGGCTCGGGTCCTCAGATGGGACCACAGGAAGGCCTCCAGCATTCTCTTCATCTCTTTGTGACTCTCCCTCAGTCCCTCCAATGGTGAATCTGTGTTTGCCCCTGTCAAGTTCCTGATCACATGCCTGTATCTCAGTCCTCAACCGATGAATAGCTCAGTTGACAAATGGAGTGTTACCCACTAAGAACTCCCTCTGCTTTATCTGCAAGCCACCCAGTCTATTTCTTTGCAGCTCTGAGTCTTAGCTGCCTCAGCTTACACCCTCCACCTGTGCCTTCCTGAATTAGAGTTGTGGACCCTCTAGCAGCAGTAATAGTTCTGAGGAGAACAACATCAGAGCCTGACTTCTTCTTCCCTCCCTCCCTCTCTCCCTCCCTTCTTTCCCTTCCCTTCCCTTCCCCCCTCTCTCCCTCCCTCTCTCTCTCCCTCCCTTTCCCTCTCTCCCTTCCTTCCTTCCCTCCCTCATTTCTTCCCTCTTTTGCAGTTTTGGAGCTGTATCTGACACTCATTGGTTCTCATCTGCATTCATGGTCTGTAGTTTTCTGATATGGTGATGGAGATATAGCTTATAAAGTGTTTTAGGGTTTCTATTTCTGAGATAAAGTGAATCTCTGTGAGTTCAAGGCCAGTGTGGTCTGCAGAGCTAGTTCCAGGACAGCCAAGGCTACACAAAGAGACCCTGGCGCTCTCTCAATCTCTCTCTCTCTCTCTCTCTCTCTCTCTCTCTCCCTCCCTCCCTCCCTCTCTCTCTTTCTCAAAAAAAAATTAAAAAAAAACTTTAAACCACCATGACCAAAAGCAACATAAGAAGGAAAAGGTTTATTTTGTCTACACTTCTACATCACAGTCCCTGAAGTCAGGGCAGTAACTCAACAGGGCAGGCACCTGGGGTGGAACTGATGCAGAGGGCATGGAGGGGCTACTGTGTATCTGCCGGCTCCCCATGGCTTGCTTGGCCTGCTTTCTTATAGCTCCTGGGACCACCAGTCCAGGGCTGGCTGTGCCCAAGGTGAGCCTGACTCTTCCTGTTAATCACTATTAAAATGCACTGCAGGCTTGCCCACAAGCCACAATGGTGGGGATATTTTCTCAACTGAGATTCCCTCTACCCAAATGACTCTAACTCATGTCGAGTTGACATAAAACTAGCCAGCACACGAAATATAGTGCTTGTTCATTAAGTCTGTAACCTCATTATATTTCCTGACAAACATATATGGGTAAAACATGGAACATGTTCAGATACTTGGTTGAAATTGGTACCAGTGCACACATCTGAAGTTCCCAGTTTCTTAATGGCAAATTTCCAGCTCTCTTGAGACAGGGTCTCCCTATGTAGCCCTGGCTTCCCTGTAACTCACTAGGTAGACCAGATGGTGTAGGCAAAACATGTAAATCCACAAGCACCCCAATAAAAAGATATCAAAAGTTTATTAGGAAACACTTACAAATAACAAGGTAAAGAAACTCTAGGATCTTCCATTCTGCCCTGGGGTAAATGGAAGCAGCAATCTGATCTCTGACCACTGAGACAGAGAGAGAGAGAGAGAGAGAGAGAGAGAGAGAGAGAGAGAGAGAGAGACTGCCCTCTTCCTTTTAAAGGAGAGTTATGTCAACAGGCAAAAAACTCTGCCTCTATCAGGCCAGATAGTCATGGGTAGGGCAAATACCCACAACAAGCTGGCCTTGAACTCACAGAGATCTGCTTGCCTCCCTAGAGCTGGATTAAAGGTCAGGCTAGGGAACTATTTCTTTGAAGAAATATACAGAGCACTTGTGAATGCTGGGAGTGTTTTCTTGGGTTACCCCCTCCTGGGTGACAAAAAGGGCCCTTCTTTGTACACCTCTTCCCCTGCTTCTTTCTCAGCCTCCCTTCTCCTATTAGCCTCACTCTGGGTTCCGACTACAGCCGCCTTCAGACAGTCCTTGAGAGTCACTCTTTCCTCGACCCTGCATTGCCCTCAGGGCACTTCCCTTACTCCTCCCCACCCCTTTAGAGAACAAAGTCTTTTTCAAAAATATTTTTTTATGACTGCTACTGTGCTGATGTGTTTTCTGTCAATTCAGCACAGCTCAAGTCACCAAAGAGGAGGGAGCCTCCATTGGGAAAATGCCTCCATGAGATCGGGCTGACAGCAAGCCTGTGGGGCACTTTTAGTGATTAATGGAGGAGGGCCCAGCTCATTATGGGTGAGGTCACCCCTGGGTTGGAGATCCTGGATTCTATAAGAAAGTGGAGTGATGGTGATGGTGCACACCTTTAATCCTAGCACTCAGTAGGCAGAGGCAGGGAGATTGCTGTGGGTTCGAGGCCAGTCTGGTCTATAAGAGCTAGTTCCAGGACAGACTCCAAAACTGCAGAGAAACCCTGTCTCGAAAAAGAAAGAAAGAAAGAAAGAAAGAAAGAAAGAGAGAAAGAGACAGAGAAAGGAAAGAAAGAAAGAAAGAAAGAAAGAAAGAAAGAAAGAAAGAAAGCCAACGGAGCAAGTCATGTGGAGCAAGCTGGTGGGCAGCACTCCTCCATGGCCTCTGCATCAGCTCCTGCCTCCAGGTTCCTGCCCAGTGCGAGTTCCTGTCCTGACTTCCTTCGTGATGAACATGATGTTGAAGTGTCCGCCAAATAAACCTTCTGCTCCCCAAGTTGCTTTTGGTCGTGGGGCTTCATCATAGCACTTGTCATCCTAACGAGGACATTTACATTCTTGGTTTTTTTTTTAAGTATAGAGAACATGGGCTGGAGAGATAGCACGGCAGTGAAGAGCGCTTACTGCCCTATTCAGATCAGAGTTCAAATCCCAGCACTCACATTAGGTGTCTCACAACTGCCTGTGATTCTAGTTCCAAAGAACCTGCATGAGCGCACGCGCGTGTGTGCGCGTGCACACACACACAATTTAAAACCTTTTAAGATTATAGTTTAATTATAACACTTCTCCCTTCCAGTCATCCCCTCAAGCCCTCCCCACTCTCTTTCAAATTCATGGTCTCACCTATTCACAGACAGGATCCAGAGACAGGGAAAGGAACCGGGTATGCTCTTCAAATGCACACCCAACTTCTGAAGCTTCCACAGCCTCCCAGAACTGTGTCAGCTGCTTGGGGCCACGTGCTCCACATATGAGCCCTGGGCACAGCAATGTGTAAATGTGCACACGTCTCTTCCTAGTGTTGGAGCCTTTTGTCAGCCTCATGTTCCCTCTCTAGTGTGTTGTTCTCCTTACAGTCAGGCTTAAAGACCCTGTCTGCCCGTGGCCTGTCCAATGCCTGACCTCCCATTCACCCACCACTCGGCTACAATCTGGTCTTTGTCCTCTCTGCTCCTCAGGAGATTCTCTGAGGTCTGTCTCCAGGTGCCTCCTGGGTGCTGAAAGCAATACCTACATCTTCACTCCTGCTTTTGGCCTAGTTCTCTACGGCATCTCACCCTCAAACCATCCCTTTTCTCTATGGATCCAATCTCTCAATGCCTGTGGGTCCAGGCTTTCTTCTGTGGGTCTTTCATCCCAACAGGCTTTCAGTGTCTCATCTTCCTCTGCAACACAAACTTTCCCAGAGTCCCCTCTCTGCTGCTGCAGAGAGAGCCCATGTCCTAGCCCCCATCTGTCGCTGCTGCAGAGGGAGCCCATGTCCTAGCCCCTATCTGTCGCTGCTGCAGAGGGAGCCCATGTCCTAGTTCCTATCTGTTGCTGGTGCAGAGGGAGCCCATGTCCCTATCTGTTGTTGCTGCAGAGGGAGCCCATGTCCCTATCTGTCGCTGCTGCAGAGGGAGCCCATGTCCTAGTTCCTATCTGTCGCTGCTGCAGAGGGAGCCCATGTCCTAGCCCCTATCTGTCATTGCTGCAGAGGGAGCCCATGCCCCTATCTGTTGCTGCTGCTGCTGTTGTGCATCCTCTTTAAACTTCAGGTCCACACTGGACGTGGTGACACACACCTATAATCCCAGCTCTCTGTAGGTAGGAACTAGAAGATTAGGGGTTACGGGTCATCTTCAGCTATATGGTGAATTCCAGGCCAGCCTGGGATATATGATATCCCACCAGAAACAAACCAAACAAGGCTTCAGGTCCATAAAGCCAGCATCAATTATAAATCTCCATATGGGTCATTTAGGCATTCCTTAGGCTCTTTACACTTAAGCCTAAAACTCCAATCTTGTCCCTCTCCCTCTCAAGTCTGCTCAGCTCCTGAGGTAGGCAAGCATAGGAGCAGCTTAGCATCCTAGGACTTCAATTGGCTTGAGCAATAGATATAATCTCTTCCTAGCAATGCACATAACAACCTGTTTGCAACTTGAGCCCTCACCTGTGTCAGGCTGTGCGCATACTTACTTAAACAGCGGATAAATTTACTCCTCTAGTAATCCCTTGATAACTCCCTAACTTCCTGTTTCTATTTAGACATGTCCTGGCTCACATCCTGAAACCATGTGAGAGATGGGCCAGCAAGGTCAGTAATGCTGTTTGGGGTGAACTGTCCTCGAAATAAACTTGTAGGGTGAATCTATTCATTATCTTATGCCTATGATTATACATCGGTATATATGTGATTAAAACCACATGCATCATGGGAAAGGGACGTGCTCAGTAGAACTGCTTATGTAATCCAAGTCTTTCAGCTAGAATAATAGAGAACCACCCTGGCTACACCCTTAGCAAGCAGGTCTTCTTAGACATCATTAAGTACCCAAAAGGTAATCTGGAGCCTTTGAGTTCTCTAACCCAGGGAGCCTCCTGCCACTTGCAGAATAATATCTGATCCACACTATCGCTTTGTTTAATCTAAATGTTCTTTGCCACTCTCCAGTCTGTGTGTGCACTATGGATTTCCCTCGCTCGTGACTGTGTCAGTCAGGGTTCAATCAGATTTTAGAAAACCCAGTGAGAGGCATTATAAGGAACTGCCTTGTTCAACTGTGGAGCCTAGAAGGATGGTCGCTGGAAAGTTGACTCCATGCTGTATGGGGGAGTCTGCAGTCCAGAATGGCCATTCAGGGGGAGAGATGTACATGAAACCGAGGGACTGAGAGCAGGCTGGGAGTTGTGAGTGTAGGCTGAAGTTCACAGGCTAGACAGCTGCCTGTGCCTATTTCATTGACCATGACCTTGGTGAAAAGGGTATCCTACAGACCCTGGACCCTTTAAGTCTAGTGGGCCTGTGTAAATCATTACAGTCCAGAAGGCCCTCTGGTTCCTGCCTGTTGATCAATTTTGCTATTGATGTAGTTCAGTGGTAGAACACCAGCTTAACATGTACAAGGTCCCGGATTAAATTCCCAGCTCTACAAAAACAATATAAAACGTGCAATTGGATCTTGGAGAGCGTATGGCTTAGGGTGAGAGCATTTGCCTAGTATGTACCAGGCTCTGAGTTCTAGCCCCAGTAACAAAACAAAAAATTACTTATACTATTAGGCACCTGATTATCTATCTATCTATCTATCTATCTATCTATCTATCTATCTATCTTTTTTCCAAATGTAGATATCTTAATTACAAAAGAACACTTTAAAAATTATGTTGCTACTTGCTGAACATACAAAAGGCTAAGGACTGCCACAGTTGTGCATACAAGCCAGTTACCTCCAATACAAGCGGTTTCATTACTAAGAGCATTAGCCTGTTCTCACAATGTAGGCCGTCTTCTCTCCCATCCCTGACTGGTCATTTGTACTCCTGTAGTATCTGTGATGCTCCACAAGCCACAGGAGCAAGTGACTTTAGTTCTTACCATGGAATGGGTTGCTATTCAAGCATTCATTTAGAAGGATGTGTGTGTGTATGTGTGTGTTGTATATGAGAGTATGTGCATACGTATGTGTTTATGTGCATGTGTGTGTTATATGTATATGTGTGTGCATGTGTACATGTGTGCATGGATATGTAGGTGCCCATGCCTGTATGCATGCATGCAGAGGGAGCCAGAAGAAAGTGTGTATCTGCCTCTATTGCTCTGAACCTTATTCCCTAGAGACAGGCTCTCACTGAACCAGACATTTTTTTTTTTTTTTTTTGGCTGACTGGCCAATGAGCTTCCAGGATCCTTCTGTCTTCCCAGCCCTACCCACAACACCCATTACAGGGGCATGTGAAGTCATGTCCTGTTTCTTACAAGAGTGCTGAGGATTTGAACTCAGGTCCTCATGCTTACAAAGTAAGCTATTAGAGCCATCTACCTGGATGAAGTTTTGGTTTGGATTCCTAGACTTCTGGTTATAGTTCTCCTGGTCTATAACACTTGTTCTTGCTTTGAGGTCGTGAACATGTGATCTGCCTGAACTCCCTGGCCCCTTGTGTAACTAACTCCTATTCATTCTTCAAAGCCTTGTCTTCCAGGAATCATTGCTAACCCCTGCTACTCTCCAGGTCTGAATCAGGGCCTAAAATTTAGATTTTCTTTTGTGGTTAGACTAAAAAAAAAATCATAATTTCTGCTTCTTTTTTTAAGACATGGTTTTGTCTGAGTAGCCCTGGCTATCCTAGAACTTGCTTTGTAGACCAGGCTGGCCTCGAACTCGGAGATCTTGCCTCTGGAGTATTGGGATGAAAGGCATGCCTCCACCATCAGGCCTAAAGCTTAAACAAAACTAAACAAAACAAAGCAAAGCAGACCAGGGCACATGGAGGCCAGAGGGCGACTTTCAGTATCAGCTCTCTCTGCCCCCTTTGTGTGTGTTCTTTGGGCTCATGCAGCAGACGCTCGGCTGGATAGGTTTTAGTTCTTCATCTTCAGCACCTAGCACAGCACCTGCCATGAAGCCGTTGATTTTCTTAACTGGAGAACTTGGGGCATTACTCACGTTGGGGAACGTCCTTCTTGTCCCTCAGAATCTCAATCCACTGCCCGAGGAAGATCCCTGAACATAAAGCTTCCCAGCCCTCCCTGCCCTTTCACGAGAAAGGTTTCTGTCTATTGTGCTTACAGCATCCCCACAAAGCTCCTTGCTGGTGATTCACTCACTGCTTTTGTGGCTTCTGTCACTGCAATGTCCGTGGGAGCAATCACATTAAAAAGCGCTCACATATGAGATTGCCTTTGGCCCAGTGGCTTCCCTTTGAGTCATTTATACTAAGAGAATAATGAAGATAATGAAATAATAATCAAACAGATTTTCCCACATGAATATTAACTGAAGCCATGTTTACCATAGTTAAAGAAACAATCTAAATGTCTTACAAAGAGAATATTCTGGTTTGGATAATTGCATTAACTGTCCAAAAGCTTCCGTGTAGTAATTAAAAGTTATACTGTAGAAATAGGTTTATTTATATGTTAGTTATTAATAATCTACTATTGGCTTTTATAATCGAGCTACAATACAGAATCATAGTATTGTATTACTTTTATCTAAAATGGGTGTGGTGTGTGTATAGAAGGAAATCCCAGATACTAAACAACTATTTCCTAAGCAGTGCAATGGACCAGGCTTGTTTTCCAACTGCTCACAGGTTTTCTGGGTTTTCTGGTAGCACATGAATCACCCTGGTAACAATCTTCTAAAGACAAGAAAAGTTTGAATAGCTTGGAGTAGATTTTATTCAAGCCCTCTAGGCCCAGCTCCATTCACAGGCATATATATTTTTGAGCAGAGGAACAAAAAAGAAAACAATCACTTATTAAATCTCACTATTTCCCTAGGCGTGTACTCTCTGCATGGTTCTGTGTAAATAGGAATGTATCGTCTGTATTTTTTAACTTTTTTTTCTTAAATTACAATTTTACTTCTTTGTTTGATATGCATGAATGCCTGGGGTGGGAGGGGATGTGCGCATGACTGGGTGTGGTGGCCAGAGGGCAGTATGGGGCAGACAGTTCTTTCTGTGGTAGAATCTGGAGACTAGACTCAGGCGGTGAGGCTTGGCAGCATCACCTTAACCCACTGGGCTATCGCACCAGCCTCTACATTTTCACTGATAAGAAAACTGATATCACGGGGGAGAAACACCTGTACCTGAAGTCACACATTTAGTCATAAATTCCATCCCATCTGTAAATCCGGCTCTGTCCGTCCCAGCAGGAGCATCCCTCCAGCTACCCTCCTCCCACCTGGGAGCCTCCAGTCTAGCCAGCACCAGCACTGATAAGGGTGAAAACAAGCCAGTCCCTGAGCTCATCGTCTTCTAATGTGAGCCCACCAGAGGTCAGTGATCCTTGCATCCAGGGAATCAGATCAAAGCCTTGGGGAGTTTGCCCTGGAGTTAAAGAATAATTGTGTATTTGTCTGGGGATTGACCCAACAGGGCCCTTGATGACCAAGAACAACAAACACCGTGTACCGGCTGGGAGGCACACAAGGTTGGGAATTTGGGGGTTCACTGAGTCTGTGGCTGGATATGGACTCTTAGATGTCTAAATCCTCAGGACTTTGGCTATGTCGTTTCAAAAAAGCAAATTGTGGTCTACAGCCTCTCTGAGGGGTTCTCAATCTCTAACCAATGTGGACCATATTACAGGTATGAAGTCAGAAGGCTGGGTGCATACATTTCTAGTGTCCCAAGGGCCTCCTGCCACCAGCCTTCAGAGGGATGGAGATGTTCTTAAACCCAAGAGGAGGAAACTGGTTCTCAGAAAGAACTAATTTCTCAGACTAGTTCTCAGATAATGCAACGAGCTCACCCACTCTGTCTAGGTCTGCAGTAGGAATCTCCTACTTTGCCTCTTCTCTGTCAACCCACCCTAGGTTGTCACCTCTTTACCTTATGTCTTCCCATCCACACTTACTCTTGTCTCTCCTCTATGCTCTTGTAGCATAGCTCAAACATGCACATACATACACATACACACACACACACACACACACACACACACAATTTGAACACTCGGTTCCCCCATTAAAGTTAAGAAGCAATCTATGTGTCAGCAGTTAAGAGCAAGTAATGCAGAGAACCAGAGTTCCATTCCTAGCACCTGCTTCCATTCCTAGCACCTGATCGCAACTCCATCTAGGAGGTCTGATGTCCTCTTCTGGCCTCCATGGGTACTCCATTCACACACACACACAGACTCTACAAAACCCAAAAAGAGTTATCTATGAATCTATGAGGAGATACTGTAGGGAACCTGTCCTACAGCAAGCTTTTGCTTACTGTGTTTGCACACACTGATGATTCTTGCCTGTTTGGCTATTACAATAGTGGCTGCAAAATGATGACTTTAAATGTCATTGACTACATAAGGATCAATGGGTCACTATTTTTTCAGTTCACTATCAGAGATTACTGTCATTATTTATTTTTATGCTCAGCTTCTCTAAGAGTTGACCATGGCTTCCCTGCAAGTGCTTTCTTTTACAGAAAGTTACTCTTTGAGTTCCTCCCTTCTTTCTGTGCAAAGTCAGCTTCCACTCTTCATTCCCCTGGAATCAACCATGTCAAAGAGCCCGGGTATCTAATAAAGACTGGGATTGAGCTGGGCATGGTGATGCACGCCTTTAATCCCAGCACAGGGGAGGCAGAGGCAGCCAAGTCTCTGTGAGTTCAAGGTCAGCCTGGTCTACAGAGCGAGTTCTACCACAGCCAAGGCTGTGCAGAGAAACCTTATCTCAAAAAAAAAAAAAAAAAAAGACTAGAATTAAAAACCAGGTTCGGGTCTGGATGGACTTGATGGAATGAAGTCTCCTTGCTTGTGAGCCTTTTCAGCTGACATAGTAGGGAAGATTAATCATTTCAGAATGATCTGGGTCAATATCTGAATTTACTAGATGCTTCTAGTGCCAAGCCAAAGTCCCAGCATTTCTTTGTCTCCTGTCACATTCTTGGTCCCCAGCGCAGTTTTTCAGTATCACAACACATGAAATAGTTTTCAGAATTGCTATACCATTCTATTTCATGCTTACTTTTCAAAGGCTACATTCAAAAAGAACTACATTCAAAAAGAGCTGGGTCAGTAGGGAGAGTTGTCTTTTTCCTTCTGCTCTGTCCAGTATTCATCTGAAGAACAAGCTCACTAGTTTTCATTTGGATTAAATTTTCTTATCGTTCCCCCACTGCACTTTGTTTATTAATTTTACAGTTCTTGATATGGAAAACAATATCAGTGTCCTAAAATTCAAAACTGTGCAAAAAGGAATACTCTGAAAATATGGATATTTTAAGGGACTGGTTTTGTTTATTTGTGCTTTGAGTTTTCTTTGAGTCCCTGCTGGGAACACCCTGCTCCAGTGGGATTTGCTGGGATTTCCACAGTCATACCTTCCCATTGCTTTACTTGACTCTTACCGTACACCTGCATTCCTTTATTCCCCAAAGAAGCAAGTGAGCTGAGCTTCCACCGGAAGCGTGCCAGAGCCGGAGTCTTCCGTGGGAACTGGGGCTGAAGTCAGGCCTTGCCTCTGCTGCCTTCCCAGCTGTTGTCATATGTATTAGAAAGGACACCTGCTATGTGGTGACACAGCCATCAAATGGGATCACGAGACCTTCGACACGCCTGACTCCTGGCCGTTCCATGTGAGTACCTGCTCTTACCCGTGCCTGGCACGCAGACGCTAGGCTTTCTGGGTCAGTGTTTGTACAGTACTGGTAATAGTGTATTTCGGCAATAAAGCCTCCTCCTGAGTGAGAGCTATGGGAACCAGCTTCTCTGAGGGTGGAGAAGGACATCTGTGAAGCAGCCACACCCTCTGGATGAGGCACACTGGGAAAATCCCTGGTGGGAACAAAGGGCTGGGTGGCTCCTTAGAAAGACACGAAACCTAATTAGGACCTATTCTCTCTAAGACCTTGCCTCTAATTCGCATTCAGGGTGTATGCCAGCCCTGAAACCCAGCTGAGCAGTGGATTGTTCCCTGGCTTCTGAAGCCATGGCCGCGCTCCGTTCGCAGGATATAAAAAGGCAATCAGTAAGAGAACCTGTCAGCAGCTCTCCAGCTCGATTGGGAACACCAGGAGAGGATCCCTCAGCTCATAAACAGGCTTCCAGTTTATACATCAGCTGCTTGGGTGAGTTGGTGTCCTGGCTTAAGTGATACCCTCACCCCAGTCCTCAGGAAAGTCTGGCTGTGGGAGCTCCAAGGCTAAGCCCCCTTCCAGTGCGGCATCCCCTGTGAAGACATCAGATCAGGCGGACTGTGAGTACCTGATGTGGGTGGGCAGACGTCCTCCCTGCCCTTTCCTTCTCGTTTAGAGTCTTTTCGGTAAAGTTCAGAGGTCAAGCCCATAGCCAAGCTCTGTTTTTCATTGGTCCTCACACCCAGCTTAGGTGGTGTGGAGAACGCTTTCTGGGTTCCCATTGGCAAGCAAAGAACTGTAAACCTGCGCCTGTTTGAACCTCTCTATGCTGTTGGCCTCTCCACAACAAGGATTTTGACAGGAAATGTCACTTGCCACGCAGCAGGAAGGCTTCCCCTGAGAACGTTGTCGATGGGAAAATGTGCTTTAGACAGCCTAGACTTTTCCATAGACTGCTTCAACGTGATTAGAGTTAGAGAGAGACAGGTTCTAGGAAGAGGGACCTGAGACAGAGTGGCCAGAGGGGGCCTTGAACCGGGTCAGTTGGGAGCAATAAATAGCGTGTAGTTTCTAGAAAGCAGATTGAGACGGATGGGGAAAAGTGCAGCAAATACACCCATGCGCACGACTTTAAATCTCGATTCCACATTGAAATGAAAACATGTTGTGTTTGTCTTTCTGGGTCTCACTTGGTTTGCTTCTCATGCTGATTTCCATTTGGATCCGTCTTCCTGCAGATACCGTGATCCATTTCTTTCTTAAATTTCCCACATGTGGCCATTCCTGGGTAGATATCAGCAGATATATTTTTACCCCAGATAGCGTATCAAGGATAGACCAAAGAAACTATTTTACCCGAGTCTGTCTTGGTGAGCCGTGAACTCAGTATGCATGGGTGGGGGAGTCACTCACTAAAGCATGGCCGGCTGGAAGGCAGCTGCAGCCCTGGAAAGTGTACCCCAACCTGAGTGACTGTCACTGGCAGTGGCCACCCTGTTTCTTGCAGTAGCCTGAGGAGTTGCCCTGATCCTTTAGACGTCAAGTTCCCCTTGAATCCAGTAGAACCTGATCCTTGGCTTTGAGGCAGAAAAGAATTTCAGAGTAAGCCGGCGTGAAGCAGGCAGGATTTGATAGAGATATTTAATATGATTTTTAAAGACAAAGGTTAATCGGAAAGGCTCAAGAAGAAAGCAAGACACGCCTCAGAGAGCGAGGGCTTCGCTGTTTTAGCAAAAGTCTTACATACGGCTGTGTCGATAGAGAGGCTACTGTCTTCACGGGGTCACTAATGAGCCACCGTGAGGTCAAGGGGCAGTTCCTGGGGGACACTGGACAGGATGACCGCTGGTAAAGTAAAATTCTGGGTGACAGCTGAAGGAAGGAGAGAAGTTATTACTGTAAATAACATTAAACTTCCAGAGTAGGCCAACCCAACCTCCCGTGCATTGCTATTTTGACAGGAAACCTCAATATATGAAAGAAATATTCTGACCTGTGGGAAGTCCAAGGACCACCCCCTTCCATCCAGGTCTAGTAAGGTGAGCATCCAAACTGCCTAGGCTCCCACAAAGCCTGTACGTGCAGTAGGATCAAAACCCCATTGCCATTGTTCTTGAGTTTTCAGTAGTCCTCATTGTCCGCTATGTTCAGCAAGTCTGGTTTTATCCCATGCTTTTTCAGACCCAGGCCAGCTGGTCTTGGTGAGTTCCCGATAGAACATCCCCATTGTCTCAGTGTGTGGGTGCACCCCTCACGGTCCTGAGTTCCTTGCTCATGCTCTCTCTCCTTCTGCTCCTGATTTGGACCTTGAGATTTCAGTCCTTGATTGCTCTTCGGGCTGATGAGGGAGGGGGACTTGATGGGGGAGGGGGAGGGAAATGGGAGGCAGTGGCGGGGAGGAGGCAGAAATCTTTAATAAATAAATTAATTAATAAAAAAGAAAGAAAATAAATAAATTTTGAATAAATAAATAAATAATCTTTTAGTGAGAAAAAAAAGAAAGAAATATTCTCTGTGTCAGTAATCTTCACAGCAAGTGTTAATTATGTTGAAATTCTTGCTTCCTGGCTGGTGAGAGGCTTCAGCCAGACACCAGCCTGAGGGCTCCCTTTCTTCCCTGTGGCCCTATCACTTGTCCTTCCTAATCTGGGTCACAAAAGTTGTATCATTTCACCTCAGAAACTGAACAAATGTCATTCCAGAGTCTCCTCTGACCTTAGCAATTACTTATGAGTCTTGTAACTTTGGGAACTTCCTAAGCCTCTCTTAAGTTTCCTGGGCCTTCCAAGCCTCTCTTCAAATTCCAGCAGAGAAGGTTTACAGTGTAAGGAAATGGTAACACAACACCGCCCTGCCCCATCTCTGGAGCATCCTCCCGGCGCATCCTCCCACTTGGCCCATCAGGCACACTCTGGACTGTGCTTCCATCTCTGGCCGAATGCTGCTCTTGTGGAAGGTCTTCCGGGAGCTTTTCTAGTATCTACTTCTTAAGAGCAGGAACTCAGATGTT
The DNA here is from genome assembly GCF_018167655.1 of Microtus oregoni. Taxonomy (NCBI): domain Eukaryota; kingdom Metazoa; phylum Chordata; class Mammalia; order Rodentia; family Cricetidae; genus Microtus; species Microtus oregoni. Next base: position 25,296,454 of record NW_024543088.1, read on the forward strand.
ATAATCCCACTGTAAGCCATGGGCAGGCTTTCTAACCTTTCCTATACAATAGGAACCATTGTACTATCTAAATCCTTGCATCAGAAGAAACACAGTATTTAGCGCGGGGCTGGGCGTATTGTAAGAACCCATCAACATTATTTTTATCCAGCCCTGGCCCTTCACCCACAGGTGGAGGAGCTGTCCGTTCAGTGTTTGTGGAAGGAAGGAATGATAAGGTGGGAAGGAGAGAGAAAGAAGATCAATGAGCTCCGGAGACCACCTTGCTAGGGCAACTAGTCTGGTGTCTTCCCACTCCTCCCAGGGCTCCTGTAAGCTGGAAAGAGGTCAGGCTCAGGTGTACTGGAACCTACAGCCCAGGTGGTGGTAAACAAGCTCCTTCCTGATGACTGTGAGCAGCAGCTGCTGAGGAGGAATGGGCCTTCAGTGCAGAGAGAGGCCGGACGCCATCCCATTGGAGCTAAAGGCCCTTAGCAATTGCATGGTTCGAAGCCCTGTATAGATAAGGAAACTGAGCTTTAAAAAGATTATATCACTGGCCTAGCGCACACGGACAAGGACTGAAGCAGGGTCTTCATCAAAGTCCAGTTTACCTTGTGGTTTAGGAGCTTTTAATCATGTTTGCATCTGCCTTTCGCTAAAGCTATACCAGGGGCCTCTACCGGAGTGCATTGAGTACCTGTCCTCAGGCCTCAGACACACTAGCAGAGAGAACCCCACAAATGTGTGTTCACTGCTGGCTGAAACTGAATCTCTGTTGAACCTCGGAATTTGAATATCTGATTTTTGAATTGATAAAAGAAAACTTCAGCACATCTAAACTTTAATTTATTGATTTATAAATCCAGGATTGTGAGAGGGTAAACTTGTAAAATGTAGTTTGAAGCAAAATGAAAATATTTTTTTTGTCTATACGACATATCCTATCCATTTTATTTGTTGATGAGCATCCAGGTTATTCATTGGTTACATATGCAAAATGAATTTTTATTGGCTAGAGTAGAAAGTTCCTGCCTAGGGTCAGCTTCTAGTTGGTTTCTAGTCTCAGAGTTTACCCTTGGCTTCGCTTGGCATTAGTTTTGTTTTGTAGGGGTTTAAAGCCCAGGGCCTCTCCAGTCTAATAGTCTCCCAATTTGTGCTGCTTTTTTAAAAAGTAGCTATTTCTGGTTTCAATGCCCATTTTCTCAAGTTATTCCCATTTGAAAGCACAATGCAGAGCCCATTTCTGAAGAACTATAATCTCCGGATTTGGCTCTGTCAATCCATCTTTACTAACAACTTGTTTACTTAAAAAAAAAGAATTGGTGGGCTCTGCATTGTGTTATCATGGTCCATCCTGCGCTGCTGTCCCAGAATCCCGCTCACCGTCCATTGGGGACAACCTTCTTGCTGTGTCACGCTGCAGCGGAAGGCAAGAGGACTCAGCATAACAAACTCACCCGACATGGACATTTTCCTCTCATGGGGACAGAGCCCTGGGGACTTAATCTCTTCTGTAAAGGTACACCTCTCCGCTGGTTCAAATAGGTGATCACTTTACCACCCTCTGAGCCTTGGGGACCTGCTCAAGCCACGCCAGTCTTTCCCTCTTGATGCCAAACAGCCTAACTCAATTCCCGGCATTGTGCGGTTGCACAATAGGAACCTGTGAGTTACGGGTAGCAGCATTATGCAACGTCTAGCCACGTGCCAGCCCCTGTTCTCGCCTTCTGCACCAATGCTTTCTGATGCAGGGCCATGATTAGCACATTTGACAGCTCCGGCAGCCTGGCTTCCAGCAGGTAAGTCGCTCCCCACCTCAGTTGGTTAGAGTTCGGTCAGGGCTCTAATCAACAGTGTGATGAAAAGAATATTTTTACACTCGTTTGAGTGTTTGTGTGCCTGGGGGTGATGCATGCGCCACATGCACTCTCTCTCGTGTAGGTCAGAGGACAACCTTTAGAAGTCAGTTCTGGCCTTTCACCAAGAGGGTCCCGGGAATTGAACCCAGGTCACTGGGCTTGGCAGAAAGCACCATTACTTGCTAAGCCATCTCACCAGACCTGATGGGGAAAAAAAAAGGCTAAAAGAGAAGGTTTCTAGGCCGGTTATTGTCTTGATTCAGTCAGGATTTTTACCCTTTCGGAACCCAGGTTTTCTCACCAGGTTGGACTTGTGAAGTTGTCTTGAGAGTTTCCAGTGAGTGTTTGTCCATACCACGACTGAATTAAGTAACCAAATGCTGTCACCTGGTTGGCTGTGAGTGGCTATCAAAACTTTTTCTGCTCAACTATGATACAATTAAATTTATCACAGTAAATATAAGTTACTTAGTAATTTATCATAAAATTAATTTTTTCTAAGTAGCAATAATGTTGGTTAAAAGCATGTCAGTATATGATATTTAGGTTCTGTATGAAATCAAAGTTTTAGGTGAGTTTGGATACTGTAGCAGCCTTCACAGCCTTCTTTTGCTTAGTTCACTATCGTCAGCCACAGCGTACCACATGCTGGATTCCCATCCAGACTAGAGGGACTTTTCTCCCATCTACTTGGAAGATCTCGCTCCCAGTTAAAATCTGTGGTCCCTCTCACCAGGTTCCCATGAGAAAGCTTCCCAGACTGGCAATCTTTATTTATGAACACAAGACATTCCCAAAACATGTTTGTGGATTAGAAGTGAGTACTACTCAGAAAAGCTCTTGCATGCTCTAGAAGCTGTAGAGAGCCGTGTTTGAAATAGTGCTGGCCCCAAGCTTTGGAGTCTTTGAGATACTCTGTGTATTGAGGGTCTGCCACGTAGGCGCTAGTGGGGGCAGCAGTACCTCTACCTGTCTGAACACAGAAAGCCTGGGCAGGGGTGGAGGTGGAGGTAGGGGCTGAGGGGTGGCTCATCTTAGGGAAGGCTTTCAGAGGCAGCTTAATCTGCAGGCTCCCTTCCTGACTCAGGCCTTTGCTTTCATGGTAACTTCTGCTGGTGTGTGTGTGTGTGTGTGTGTGTGTGTGTGTGTGTGTGTGTGCGTGAAATAGAAACTTGTTTAAAACGTGGCCCATCGATGTAGCTCAGTAGCAGGATGCATGTCTGATATGAGTGAGACCCTGGGTTTGACTCTTGGCACCACACACTCATACAATGTATGTGTCATGGATGGTGGTGGATACCTGTAATCCCAGAAACTTGAGGAGCTGAAGCAGCAGGGCTAAATTCCAAGCCAGACTGGGGACTTTGAGAGGCTCTGTCTGTCTCAAAACAAAAATCTCTGGGATGGAGCTCAATGAAAGAGCAATTTTCCAGCATATGCGAGGCCTAGTTCTATAAGAAAAGTCTTGGGGAAAAAAACCTTGCTTTGGTAGCTAAGAATAGGAATGGTGGTATGCACCTTTAATCCCAGCACTTGGAAGGTAGATGCAGGAGAATTACAAATTCAAGGTCATCTTCAGCTGTATAGCAGGTTCTAGGCCCTGCCAATAAATAAATAAATTTTCATTAGTCCTAATAAGCAAAACCTTCCTGGGCTCTAAATAAAAGCTAAAAACGAGAGGCGAGAATCATGGTCTGCCAGTGCTCAGGAGGCAGAGGCAGGCGGATCTCTTTGAGTTTGAGGCCAGCCTGATCTACAAAGTGCGTTCCAGGACAGCCAGAGCTGTTATGTAGAGAAATCCCTTCTCCAAAAACCAAAACAACAAGAACAAAAAAGAATCACAGTCAGTCTCGACAGACGTGTTTATCTTTCTCTTAACAGAATAAGGGTTTGGTCTATTGATGAATGAACTTGTCAGTGTGCAAAAGGAAGACTAGGCCTCCAGTGTGAGGGGGAAACTTTGAGCACCGCTTTAGCTTTTTCCCCTTAAATACAATTTTGAAACGAAGCACAATGTTTTCCTGACAGATACGTGTACTCAAAAGAGAAATTTGTGGTTGTGAGCCCAGCCTATAATGGTTGAGCCACCTCTTCAGCTCATGAGATTAAGATATTTCATTAACATTTTGACTATACAGCATAGTTTAATCACCAAATCAAGACTCGAGTTTACATCTTAAAGTCTAGCTATGCTGGCTAGATTGGACCCTTTCCGTTTTCTTTGCCCTGTCCCAATAATCAAATGCCCCCCCCCCCCAATAAAGAAAGGGAAAGTTCGAGTCATGCTTGTTTTCAATTCCAGCTGGATTAGGACTCTCATCTGGACAGGTGGTGGGAGGTCAGCAGGTAAGGTTGAAGCCTCTGTGGTCCTGCCCAGGTGAAAGATGGATGAGGGATGGTGGAAAGGCCCCCAGTGTTTCAAATAGAGACCAGGACAGAAGCCAGGTCTCCCGTGCCTTGATCAAACATTTGCTGTGATTACTGGGAAAAGGTTAGGAAACTTAGGGCTGTTTACATGCACATGAGTGGCATGATCCAGGTCTAAGGGTCAGACATTGACAAATGCTAGCCAAAATATTGACTCAGAAAATGCCATGTTTGGATCAAGGTGATGTTAGGACACAGTGTTTCAAGTTACGTTCAGCCATTCTGACTGCTCAAGTCCATCTTGAAGCCCCACATGGGGCCCATTCTGTCATCTCTACACACCGACCCCATCCTGGACCTTGGTTCCCCACAGAATGGCTCTGCTCCGACTTCTGGTGTTCTGCGCCCTGGCTGCATGCTGCGTGGCTCGTTCTGTTCCCCAGCCACCTCTCCCGAAGCCTCCCCGCTCCTATCTTCTGCGTCCCCGGAACTGTAACGACTCTGACGTGCTGGCAGTTGCGGGCTTCGCCATGCAGAACATCAACACAGACCAAAAGGATGGCTATGTGTTGAGTCTCTCGCGAGTGCATGATGCTCGGGAGCACTTCCAGGCAAGTGACAGCTTGGGGCAGCCTAGGGACAGGCAGCGGAGACCAGCCAGGGGGTGGCCAACAGGTGCTTTCCAGTTTGGAAGCACAGTGCTCTGCGCTGTCAGCAGGTGTGCTATGACACTCTTGCTGGCCCTAGGACACTCTGTGTCACATCTAGGTTTCAGCAATGTAGAAGGCATTGTTAAACACACACGCGCGCACACACACACACACACACACACACACACACACACTTTGGCTCACTCAGGGAGAAGGTATTTGTCCAGTTGTCCTGAGATTGTTTCATGTGGGGTATTTCTTCAACTCTACCATATAGGAGGACATGGGCTCCCTGTTCTACCTCACATTGGATGTCTTAGAAACTGGCTGCCACGTGCTCAGCAAGAAGTCATGGAAAGACTGTAGTCCAAGGATTCTGCACGAGTCTGTAAGTCCTTGTGACCAGGTGCCTGCTCTGTGTCTGCCATCTGTTCATTTCTTTCTTACCTGCCAGGCAAAGGGCCCGTGTGCTTATTCGAATACGAGAGACAGGACCAAGTTTGGTCAGGAAGGGAGGCTCCTGTGATGTCCTACTGTGGTCTTATTGACTAGACCTCAAAAGGTCCCCCCAAATTGTTTTCTACCCTAAGATCCTTTGGCAGTCACTGAACCAATGTTTGTATTCTGAGAGAGAGAGAGAGAGAGAGAGAGAGAGAGAGAGAGAGAGAGATTGATTCTGGTGTGTGAATAAGGCAGAAAACAGCAGTGATGACCAATAGCTTGTTTTGTTTTGCTTGGTTTTATTTTAATGAATAAAATGTGAGGTTTTCAGGTAGGAAAGGGGGTGACTTGAAGTGTGAGGATCACCAGGGGTTCCCCCTGGGAAAGCTTCCTGAAGCATGGAACTAAGGGTCTCAGAACTCATTCTTTCTTGTTTTTAAAATAATGTTTTTATTCTTCTGTGTATAAGGGTTCCTTACCGTGTGTGTGTGTGTGTGTGTGTGTGTATACCACACCCATGCAGTACCTACAGTGACCATAAGGTGGTGTAAAATCCTCCTTCCCCCAGATCTGGTGTTTCAGATGGTTATAAGCCACCCAATGTGGGTGCTGTGAACCAAACTCCGGTTCTCTAGAAGAGTAGCAAATGTCTTAACCACTTTCTCTCTGGCCTTGAGCTCAACTTTTCAAAGACAGCATTGACAAGACTTAAAACCAATGAAGTCAGGAGTTTTCGCCTGGCTCTCTGATTCTGGGATCTTTTCCATGCACTCATGCAGACAACCATGGAAAGCAAGACGGGCTCTTCAGTAGTGTGAATAAACTTTTGATCAAAATTGCCTTTCCTCATTATTTGACCAAACATGCAACCTGCACCTGATTTTGAAGAACAAATAATTTGTACTTCCTCTTGTTAGAGTTGGTTTAGTAATACGAGACACCCACAGAGAAATGTGTGCTCACTCAGGAGCACACAGGTTAGGAGTTTGTTTCTTGTGTAATTTTGAAACTTAAATTTCCAGGAGATTTTATTGTGTAACTTCAAACTTGAAGCTCCTGGCCAGAGGATTTTTTTCTGGGTGTGATTTGGAGGCTCCCACTGCCTCCTATGCTTGTCTCTGACCTTGCCACCTCCATCCTGTGGCTCCCTAGTCCTCATGCTCACTGGATCAGCCTATCGAAAGACAGAGGATGGAGGGAAAGCAAACGTGCCGACGTGGCAGTGGAGCGCGGCAATAGAAAGCTGTTTCTGCTCCGTTCCTGCAGTTAGAATTTGAATTTGACGGTCTGTGCCTAAATGTGAGCAGGCTGAGACGGCGGCTGTGTCTCAGGAAAAGGCAGCGGTCTGCTGATAAAGAGCAGTTTTTTCCACCGTCAAACCACAGAACTGGATTTTAAGCTCCGTGTTCCATTAAAATGGAATTCTACTGGGTTTGATGGGGTAGGGTGGTGTCAGCCTCATGGTTCTCTGCATCAGGCCATCAAGTGTATTTGGGTTTTTTTTTCCAGGTTTATGGCCAATGCAAAGCAATGTTTCACATGAACAAGCCAAGAAGAGTTCTCTATTTACTTGCCTATAACTGTACTCTTCGCCCAGGTAAGGGACGGGAGGGTTTGGTACATTTTAATAAAAGATAGAAAAGAGCCTTTAACTAAGCCTTTGTTGAGCTGGCATGCAGTTTCTCCTCCCTTACTCTGTCTCCCCCATGGCACCCGCTGCTCAGTACTCCTGGCTGATATTCACCACGTGCTCATCCTCCCCAGGGAAATCTCCCTAAATTGCCATCAAGAGCTAGAACCCCTTCAAATCCTCAATTTTCAATCTCCTGTGAGTGGTACAGCGGCAACAGCTGGTCCCAGGTTCCTTTCTGTCTATGCCACTGTCCTGCTGTCTCCCTTCCAACTGGTATATCTGAACACACATCACACGTTCCCATCTCCGCACTTGCTAGAACCTCTCTCTCCACCGGTTCTGCTGACCTCTGTCCTGGAGCTCAGACCTCTTTAAGGAATGCCCCCAACGCTGCTTTCATGATGCTCTCTACTCAAGAAAGGAACGTTGTTTTCCTAGTGCACATTTTTTTTTCCACTTTGGCTAAAAACTCGGAGTACAGAACATTCACGACCTTGATTTATAGTCTTGTATCATCTAGCATATGGGTGCGCATCCCTCTCCCCCGGGTAAAGATTTCCTAGCATATATCACATTTCAGAAGTCGTTACTATTGCTGAATAACAGGCAAGAATTAGGCCGGAAGGAATGGACAGCTGGAGTAAGTGGGTGCGTTCCTTCTGGACCCTGCTTTGTACAAGAGAAGGTGGTTGAAAAGCAGGAGTCCGTTGAGCGGGAGGTGGGAAGTGTCCACATAACAGACTATGTGTGTGTACCCTCCCTGGGAATCTTGTCGAAGTGCAGATTCGGAGTCAGGGCCCTAGAGCCTGACTTTGTAACAAGCTCCAGATGACCAAATGCTGCTGCTGCTTCCTTGGAGTGAAAAAGCACCAGAGCAAACACTGCACAAGCCTCAGCTTATAGTGTGAACGCAGGACCAGTCTGGAGTAACTCAAAGGGGATGAGGCACCAGTGGCAAGCTGTGGACCCGGCTCTCCCAATGTCTTCCTCCAATCCCAAATGTCTGTTAATTAAGACAGTGGAGTTCCTTTGAAAATACTTCAAGGCGAATGCTCTGGCTTGATGAGCGCCCATCTGCCATCTCCAGCGCCTCCCAAAGAGCCTGTAACTGTGCCGATGGTGTCGCCATTCTCTGTAGCCTCACGGTGGTGTTAATTTTCTGACTCATTTGCGTTTTCTAACCAAAGGTGGTATGTTCCCGCCATCATGACATCATCTACTGATGTGTTAGATTTTATTCTTGGTGTTATGGACCACAGAGAAATAAGTCATGGCAATGATGAAACACCAACCTTTCAAAAGCCCCTGTCTACAGGAGCAGCCCTCAGGAAGGGCATTGAATTAGGGAGGAAACTGAAGTGTTCACTGTTTTGGCACTGAAATACAATGTTGTCGTGCACAAAGAACCTAAGCACTGTGTAACTGAGCTGCAAAAAAATTTTTCATGATGTTTTAAGTATATTTAAAATTTTGTGTTGGGCCACATCCATTGCTCTCTCTGACTCTATGCAGCCCACAGACTGTTGTTTGGGCAAGTCCTGTGTGCTTCTGAACAAAATCCCAATAACGAACAAGTCCATTAGAGGTGAAGAGTATCTCACTTGGATGTATTTTTGATTACAAAAGTAATAATGTGCAGAGCCCAGGCATTAGCTCAGGTGGTGGAGGGTTGAGCTTGCATGAAGCCCTGCTTTGATCCTAGCACCATAGAAGTCAAGCAGGAGGGCCCATGTCTGCAAGCCTTGCCCCCGGCAAGAAGATCAGGAGGTAAAGGGCCCCTTTTGATTACACAGGACAACCTGGGATACAGGAGACCTGTTTCAAAAAGGAAGAGCGGGAGGGAAGTGGGAGAGAGGAAAGGAAAGAGGAAGGGAGAGAGGCAGGTAGATAGGCAGATAGGCAGAGAAAAAGAAAAAGTACTACTACCGCTAACAATCATACTGCCAACTAAACGCTTTCTCAGAAAAATGTCTTTCTCTCTGCAGCCTTGCCAACAACCCTGGGTATTATCGCTTTAGTTCAGTCTTTGCTTATGGCAGAGTTGTGTGGTTATGACTCTTATTAGGACTGAAAATTAATACTGTTTAAAAAACTGTTCTCATCAATAGTTTCTCGAAGTGAGATTAATGCCATGTGTCCTGACTGCCCGGGCCCCATTGGCTTGTCGAACTCCGACGTTATGGAAGCTGCCACAGAGTCACTTGCAAAATTCAACAGTGAGAACCCCTCAAAACAGTACTCAGTCGTCAAAGTCACCAGGGTTACTAGCCAGGTAAAACTCAAATGCCCAGGTCAGCTACACGGACTGTAGCTGCAGGTCTTAGGTCAGGAGGAGGCCGTGTAGGCCTCCTGTCTGCTTAGACCCTGAGATCCTCTCTCTCCAGCCCCACATCTAATAGATCTGCTGTGCACCATTCATGGCACAGCTTCTGTTTCTCCTCGGAAGTTCTACGAGTATCAGGTGACTTGGTTCTATTTTTCCAACAAAGCAAGAAGAACAGATTCATGGTCTCGTGTGATTTCTTTGGGGGGGAGTGTATGAGTACACTGAGTTCTGACTGATTATGGACCATTTTAGCAAGACAACTTTTATGAGTTATGGACTAGGAGGCTCATTTATATTTCAATTGTGTTATTTCTCTTATATAAATAAATATATAAATGTAAGACAAAAAGAAAATAAGCTAACTGGAGAAAATGTTTAGGACACCTTCTACATCCATAACAGGCACTGACGTATGTTCTCCAAATCGCAGAATTGCTGACATGGTTTGGTGTCCGTGGGGACTTTTAGGATCAGTGGGTTTATGTATTACAGTGCCTTGGTTTGTGTGTTCTATAGAAGAACATTTGCCAAACATTCGTTGTTTTTTTTTTTTTTCTGGGGTAAGGTTTGTAATGTCTTAACTCTTCTTTCATGGCAGTGGGTGGTCGGCCCTTCTTACTTTGTGGATTATTTGATCAAAGAGTCACCATGTACTGAATCCCAGGCCAGTTGTTCACTCCAGCCCTCTGACTCTGAGGTAAGTGCTTCCAATTGTGCTCTCGGTGGTCTGTATAATCTGTCTGTGCTCACAGATTGGTCACAGATTACCCTGCAGGCGTCACAGAACGTGGGGTGCTTCTCCAACCCTCAGGTCATTAGAAACAGGGCTGATGGGATTTATTTGATTCTAAGAGTGATTTTCATCATCAGCGTAATACAATTGCAAAAGAAAGAAAGGAAGGAGGAAGGAAGGAAAGAAGGAAGGAAGGAAGGAAGGAAGGGAGGGAGGGAGGAAAGGAGGGAGGAAGGAAGGAAAAGAGGAAGGAAGGAAAGAAGGAAAGGAGGAAGAAAAGGAAGGGAGGAAGGAAGGAAAAGAGGAAGGAAGGAAAGAAGGAAAGGAGGAAGAAAAGGAAGGAAGGAAGGAAGGAAGGAAAGAAGGAAGGAAGGAAGGAAGGAAGTCACAAGAGGACATGAAATACGGCATGGTGTTCCATGTTCCGTTCTTTGGACCACTCTTCACAAAGGAAGGAAAGACTAAGTGAGGAGGCACCCCAAAACTATCAGAAATATACTGGGAATGTAAATCAGTGTGGTGCGTTGGAGCACAACTGGGCAAAGCTCTCTTGAGTTCTCTATTAAGATGAGGTTCATGCACCGTAGATTTACCCTTGTAAGGCAGATAATTCCATTTTGTAGTATATTCACAGACCTGTGCCACCATAGCCCCTTCATAATTTTTAAATAATTTTATTAGCTCTCAGAAGAAACCCCATCTCCTTTAAGTCAGTCCCCATTGCTGCCCTTGGAAGGCCCTGAAAACTGTGAATCTGACTTTTGTCTCAATAGCTTTGTTCATTTAGAGAGTGCATACAAAGGGAAACATGAAGCCTGAAGAGAGGGGTGTGGGTAGAGAGATTTGTTTTAAAACGAACCTGAAACGATTAACTCCATCAGACTAGCCAGCGTGGGTTGACACCAAAGTGCAGGCACTGTGGTCCCCTCCACTGCGGTGCAGCACTAGGAATCCCACGCATTTTGATAAGTTAGAAAATTCTAGTAGCATGGAGTAACCAGCTGTTCTTGCCACAAGCATCTGCAGTTTCTCTAGAATGTTCTCTGAGCCGTGGGGATGAAGAGCAGAAGGGAAAGCTGGGGTACAGTGCTGCATTAATGATTTTTCACCTTGAAGAATTTCTGATCTTTCCTTCATGTGACCCAGAGAAGGATATAGAGTATGTTCAGACAACCTGTTCAGATGTATTTTGGTAAATTTTATGTGGATATGCTTAAGAGTTTTTCTTTGGGATTTGAGGCACCATTTTATTGCAATAGTTCACTTTTCCTTGAAAATGTTCCTACACTCTGACCTTAGAATAATTCTTCTAGGGTGTCTTGGTTACGTTGCAATTGCTGTAATAAGACACCATAACTGAGGAAATGTATAGAAGGTAGAATTTATTTGGGGTTTACAATTTCAGAGGATTAACATCCATGGCTGTCATGGCGGGGAACAGGGTAACGAGGAGGTAAGCATTGTGCTGGAGCAGTAGCTGAGAGCTTACATCTTGATCCACAAGTAGGAGGCAGAGAGAAGTGGAAATGGTGACACACCTACCCCAGTGACACACCTCCTCCAACAAGGCCACACCTCCTAATCCTTCTCAAACAGTTCCACCAACTGGGGACCAAGCATTCAAATATATGAGCCCACAAGAGACATTTTCATTCATACCACCACAGAAGGATTTACTTTAAGGAAGAGACTAGAGATATATGAAAAGATAGTTTCAATATTTTTTTAAAAAATAGATTCAATCTAGTTGTTTGACAAGACACTTTATTAAATAGAAAGAAATACTAGCTAGCCCTAGCCATTATAAAGATAACCCTCGAAACAAATAACAACAAAGAAAAATAGAAGACTATCCAATGCCATATAATATTTTTACTATATATTGTTTAGTGGTAAAATAGTTCTAAATATCATATGCAATATGATCTTAGTGCTTTAAAAGAAAATCCATATGCACAGGGAAAGGATTGGAAGAAAAGGATCAAAGGATTATAGGTAATGAGAACCATTCATGGAGTTACAGGTCATGTTTCATTTTATTTATGTAGTTGTAAATAATAATTCATTCCAGTCACAATTTTGGAAAAGTAATTTTACTTTCAAATAGACAGAAAGGTAAGGAGCTGAGAGTGGTTTTGCCTCAGAAGACAACAAAACTTCATTCAGAAAACAACAAGGGCTGCTGTAGAGAAGAAACCAACCTTCCTAACTGAAACAAGGGCAGACCCAGGGCCAGGCAGTGGGCAGTGTGTAAGGGCAGACCCAGGGCCAGGCAGTGGGCAGTGTGTAAGGGCAGACCCAGGGCCAGGCAGTGTAAGGGCAGACCCAGGGCCAGGCTGTGTAAGGGCAGACCCAGGGCCAGGTTGTGTAAGGGCAGACCCAGGGCCAGGCAGTGAACACTGTATAAGGGCAGACCCAGGGCCAGGCAGTGGGCAGTGTGTAAGGGCAGACCCAGGGCCAGGCTGTGTAAGGGCAGACCCAGGGCCAGGCTGTCTAAGGGCAGACCCAGGGCCAGGCAGTGAACACTGTATAAGGGCAGACCCAGGGCCAGGCAGTGGGCAGTGTGTAGACACAGGATGGACTTCCTAAAATTGTTCCCGTTGCCAGAAGCAAGCTGGAGTTGGTTGTTTTTCCAGAATTCAGAGGAAACTCACTTGGAGCATGCTCTCTCTATAGGCAGGAGTAGAAAGCACGGAGCAGCTGTGTGTCTACACAAGCAGAAAGCGAGAGCGCTGCTCACCGGTAACTTTAATACTCATGTGACGTATTTCTTTCTTTTAGCCCGTCGGTCTTTGCCACGGTTCTCTGGTCAAAGCTCCCGAAGGAAAGATTGTCTCTGTGAATTGTGAGTTTTTCGAATCTAAGGTATTTATCTCTTTTTAAAATCTTATTGTTATTGTGTGGTTGCACAATATAAGTGCATGAACACATGTACCACGGCACATATGTAGAGTCAGGGGACAACTTGGTGCAGTTTATTCTCTCGTTCACCTTTATGTGGGTTCTGGGGACCCGAACTTGGGCCGCTGAGTGTGCAGGAGCGTGCCTTTCCCTCACTGAGCCCTATTATTCTAACCCCATGTGTTTTTCAAAGGAACAGATGATCCATCTCTAGGCGCCTGTGCCCCACCCCGTTTCTGTTTTCCCAAGATCCAGGGTCACGTTACTCTGGCTATCTGAGCCCATCTAGAAAGGAGAGAAAGTTATCCTGCTGTCTTAGTCACCGTGTGGTCCTGTGGGATAAGGGAGAACACTCAGGATCAGGGAATTGCAAACTTACAGAGCTTCAGTCTTCAAGGTGCTAAATTCAGTATCAGAGAGACCTCTCTCATCTCAGGGAGACTCACTTCCACAAAAAATGTCCAATCCCTCTCCACAATACTAAGTATTTATTATGGGGTAGCCCGATCCAGTCCAACAGGCTGCCTGGGTTTCATCCATGCTCTGCCCCTATAAACTGGCACCTACCTACCCTGTCTAGGTCTTGCTACCCTCATCGCTTGCCTGTTCTGACCCCTAAGAGGGATCGATGAGAGGACTTGGATGGAGGGCACTGTATCAGGCCTGGCACAAACAAACAAGAGGCCACCTGCAGCTACTCCTGGGAGCAAAGGCAACTTGCTTGGGACTGAACAAATCTTTAAGGCCCTCTGAACCACTGCTCTAAAAGGCAAGGCCTGCTGACCAATTTCTGCAGGCCTTGGTTCCACTTGGCCCCTCCTTGCTTTGTTTTGAAACTTTGCAGCAGGAGACCCAGCCCTGTAGCTCAGCAATTCTCAATCTGTGGGTCAAGACCCCTTTGGGGGAATTGAATGACCCTTTCACAATGGTGGTCTAAAACCATAGACAAACACGGTACTTGCATTATTCATAACAGTAACAAAATTACAGTTATGAAGTAGCAATGAAAGTCATTTTATGGTTGGGAGTCACCACAACCTGCGGAACTGTATTCAGGGTTTGCAGCATTAGGAATGTTGAGAACCTCTGCTGTAGCTGGGTTCTGTTAGCATTTAGAAGTCTGTCATCCCAGCAGTCAGAAGACTTGAGGCAGGCGAGAAGGAATTTGAGTCTTGGCTATTCAAGACCATGATACAAGTGCACAGTCGCAAAAATTGCTTTGCCTGGTGCTGAATGTGGCAGAGCATTTCTGTAGAATTCTGCATTTAAAAGCATTGTTATTTCAGGCACAGGGCTCGGGAGGTGAGAACCCTGCTGTTAGCCAGGAGTCCAAGAAACTTCCTCAGAAAAACACAGACCCCTCCAGCTCCCCCTCTGTAACTGCGCCAAGAGGATCTGTCCAGCACCTCCCTGACCTGAATGATGAGAAGCCCGGAGACACCAAGGACATAAAAGGCACCAAGAGTCCCGTAGAAGCCTTCCCCGTGCAGCTGGATCTAACCACGAATCCCCAGGGGGACACCGTGGATGTTTCCTTCCTCTACTTGGAGCCTGAGGAGAAGAAACTAGAGGTGCTGCCTTTTCCTGGGGAGCAAGGGCGCTCTGCTGAGTGCCCAGGGCCTGCAGAGGGGACCAACTCTCTGATCCTCCCACCCTGAGAGTCACATACAGGGCCCCCCATGGGGATGTGGTCCCTGCACCAGATGAGAGGTGGTGGGAATGAGGAGACAGATGATCATATGTTGAAATGCTAATAAAATGCATCTTCTGAGAATCACATACAGGGCCACCCATTGTGATGTGGTCCCTGCACCAGATGAGAGGTGGTGGGAATGAGGAGACAGATGATCATATGTTGAAATGCTAATAAAATGCATCTTTTTATTGCTTCTTGATCACAATGTGTTGGCTGGAAATGAAATGAGATCCCCACTCTGGGCCACATTGGTCGGGTTCTATGTGCTAGGTGATACCCTGTACAAATTGTTCAGACTCCAACTACCTTTTTGTTTCTCTCGCTCTCTTTCCTTTAACCTTTTAAACAACTTTACTCGTGCAGAACTGACATGATACACATAAACCAGAATAGCTATAACACCACTAGATGGTTTAATCTGATAGGTCTATTGTGACATATAGAGCCTACTGTTCTCCCAAATGCTCTTTGTCTAGCTTGTGACTATGACTTCTGTCTCTGGTGACTTTTCATCTGGATTTTTAAATTTTATTTTTGATTATAAAAGAGCAATGTTGTTAGATGAAATACTATAGATGCCCTCCAGCTTTTTTTAAAAAATTATTTTAAAATATTTTATAGAGTATATTTTAATCATATTGCTTCCATTCCCGAACTCCTCCCTACTTTATGTTCTTTCTTGCTCTTGAAAAAGCAGGGGCACGCACGCACACACACACACAAAGTCAATCTTCCCCTCAAAGGCTCAAAACAAACAAACAAACAAAAACAGCAAAGAAAACCATGTCCATTTTGTGTCTGTTAACCACCCCTGAGCATGAGATCTGTCCTAGAGTGTGGTCAACATACCCAGTGTCACTCTGTTGAAGAAACGTATTTCCCTCTCTAAGTAGCTACCATCAGCTGCAAATAGCTTCTTGGTGAGGGGTGTCCACTTCCCCTTCTCCACGCTAGAATCGTATTTGGCTTGAATTTATCCCGTCCTTCTGTATGCAGTCACAGTCCCCATGAGATCAAATATGCATGATCCTTGTTGAATCTGGAAAATGCTGTTTCCTTGCAGTTATCCATCACCTCTGGCTCTTACAGTCTTTCCACCTCCTATTCCACGTAGATCCCTGAGCCTTAAGTTTGATAAAGTCATCCTATTAGGGGCTTTGTCTGAGGGTTTCTACTGCTGTGAAGAGAAAACACGGCCACAGCAACTCTTACAAAGGAGAACATTTAATTGAGGGGGCAGCTTACAGTTTCAGAGATTTAGTCCATTATCATCATGGCAGGGAACATGGTGGCTGGAAGTGTGGTGGGGTGCGGGCAGACATGGTGCCAGAGAAGGAGCTGAGGATTCTGCATCTTCATTTAAAGGCAGTAGAAAGTGAACTAAGAACTGGTGTGGCTTGAGCATATATGAGTGTCGAGGGCCCTGAGAGTATACAGCAGGTGATAACTAGTATATCCACCAAATGAATGGCGCTTTTGATGGGAAGACCCACCTGGAAAGGCCATGAGGTCACTGACTGTAAATGATCGGTTGCTCCTTGTCTGTATTGCTCTCATGTATCACTTCTTTTCTTCCCTAAGAACTGCATTCCTTCCTTAATAACAGCTATAATATCTTCCCACTGCCATGCATCTTCATGTAATGTATAATGGTAATCTCACAATTCTATCTCAATCTTATGGACACATATATTTGTGGATGGTCAGGAAGATAATCTCTGTTATTTCTGGAATATAGAACAAGCTCTCATAGTCCAGTCTTTATCCCATATTATGGTGAGAAAAATTGAAGCCTGTTCTCTATCAATAGCCAGACTGACAGAGCTACTTGGCCAAACAAGTGTCCTTGTGGATAGATAACAAACAGAACTTCCACCAATTTTACTCATTGTATAGAATTGCAGGTGCCTGGCCTTGTTAGATAGAAGTCATTCAAAGACTTATGGCGAACAAGAATGCTAGTGAAGGACTTGTTATCATAGCCCTTCAAGAAATCAATAGCACCTATGTTGGCCTAAGCTTCCTTCACTGGCACCTCCCTCCTCTGACTCAAAATAGCAATTAACCCTTTGTACCAGTTTTTGATGCAAGGATCAGTAGACTAATTGATTTTGTTTAGGTCCTGAGTTTCAGGTGATAATAGGAAGCTGTTAATCGACTAACCATGTCTGGATATTATTAATCACACTTAAGAAATGTAAAATAGTACATGTATATTTTGCCTTTTTTCTTAGCTCTCTCAATGGTTTAGTTTCCTCCCTTTGTAACCTATAGCTGTCCCTTTAAGAGTTAGGCCAGAACTTTTACAACCTACAACTGTTGTCAGTAACCAATTAAGCTGACCAAGTCTTTGGCATGTGTGACTCTTATCATATCTACAAAGAACACTGGTCCTTGAGAACTTGCCCTATAGTTTTTTTTTATTACTAACAAGTTGCTAATGAATGTGTATACATATATATCCTTGGGGTTTTGCAAAGGCAAGAGGATAGGATAATGAGAATGTAGAAAAAAGATAAAGAATGTAGAAGGAACAAGAAGAAGAACATAGAATGTAAAACAAATAAGAGTGTAAAATAATTGGAGCTAAGAAATTAGACAGGATAAAAGAATTAGAATTAAAATAAAAGAAAGTGACCCTCAGATCATGTGTGAAGTTTTTATAGAAATCATCCATCTTTTCCCTGCTCCTAGGAAGAATTTCTCCTTTGGAACTCTGGGTAGGGGCTGGGAGCAAGTCCCTGGTCTTTACATATGAATCCTCAAAGCTCACCTCCACAGTGACATACTTCCTCCAGCAAGTCCAACGAGGCTATGCCTGCTGACAGTCCTAATCCTTTGGGGGCTAATAGTGTAAATCCATTTGTTTTTAAACCACTACAGGTACAGGCTGCAAAGTTTCTTACTTACTACTGTGTTAACCACCATCTACTGCTAAAATAAGCTTCTCTGATGAAGGCTGAGCAATACTCTGATCTGTGGGCACAGTAATATGTCATTTGGAGTCATTTTATTGCTATGTTAATTTAGCAGAATAATAGTAATAATTTTGCCCTGGAGTCCATGACCTATGTAGTCTTAGGTTCTTAGCACTACTAACATGTTGGGTATGGGTTCATTCCATCTCGAAGAGGAGGACTTTGAATCACCCAAGAAGGAGGTAGTTACTCCTAACCTGTGTCATAATTGCACTAGTGGGTATATCTTGCAGGCAAGTTGCTATTTTAGGTCCCAGGGTTTGTAGCTGTAAGAGAGTCATGATTACGTTTCTTCTCCAGCACTGTGCAAAGTATAGAGAGTACACAAAGTATACCTTCTAGCACCATGAATTCTAGTCAGTAGGAATAAAGCTTCTAGCTGACACCAGCTCAATTTCTCCATGCTTGATAACATAGTTACTCTTTTGTTTCTTAGTTTGATGTGGGATTCCGCTCTGTATGCTGTGAATACCATTGGTGAATAAAGAAATTGCTTTGAGCCTATAGGAGAGCAGAGCAGAACAGAGGTAGGCGAGGAATACTAAACTGAATGCTGGGAGAAAGGAGGCAGAGTCAGAGAGAAGCCATGGAGGGGCCACAGGAGACAGACATGACAAAACTTTGCTAGTAGGTCACGACCTCGTGGTGATGCACGATTAATGGAGATGGGTTAAATTAAGATGTAAGAGTTAGCCAATGAGAAGCTAGAGCTAATGGGCCAAATGGTTTCTGTGTGATTATTTCAGGTCTGAGCTGCCAGGTGGCCAGGAAACAAACTAATGGCCTTCATACAACATTAGTTCATTGAATTATTTCTTTACATTTCTCTTTTATCAAGATTTATTTATTTATTACGTATACAGAGTTCTGTGTGCATGTATCCCTGCAGGTGAGAAGAGGGCACTAGATCTCATTACAGATGGTTGTGAGCCACCATGTGGTTGCTGGGAATTGAACTCAGGTCCTCTGGAAGAGCGGCAAGTGCTCTTAACTGCTGAGCTATCGCTCCAGCCCCTACATTTCTCTTAAAGCAATTATTTTGAACTCTTTGTCCAGAAACTCATAGCTCTACATTTTTTTTATGGTAGATTTCTGGTGCTTTCTCTCCAAATGAAAAAAAGAAGAAAAAGGAAAGAAAATGACACGACTGTTCCTAGGTAAGGTGGAGGAGAAAATTTAATGTAGATATGTGGGAGAGCATAGTCAGAGGCAAGGTTATTTGGGAAAGTCCAGAGTGGACATGATCAGACTGAGCTGGGCCATCTGGGAGATGGGGAGAAGGGGAAAGGAGAGAGAGGGACCAGGTGCAGCAGTCAGGAGGTCAAAGATCCAAAAGGGGGCAGGTAACCAAAATGTCTGGATTACATAGGGAAAAGTCTCTGGAGGAAGGGCAGCCCAGCTCCTGGGCTGGAAATCAGGGTAGAAGGAGAGGTTTGCGAGCCATACTGTAACAGGTAGAGACCAGAGAAGCTCAGAGGGCCTGGTGGTCCAGCTTTGATGTGTTAAATAGGCACCTCAGCTGTTTGTCCCCACTTTCCATGACTGCATTTGAACAATGTGACATCAGTTAGTGCCTGTATGTTTGAAGAACTGAGGACTCGTCTTAGGCACTGTAGTCACAACATCTATAGTTTATTGGCAGGCCACCTGATTTGATCCTCAAATGGACTCTCGGCTAGAGTTGTTGAACAGTTGGCCTGTTACTGGAACATGATGGTCCCGTGGAAGTATTTCCATGGATAAATGATGTTCACACTGGTGTTTAGGTACATGGGGGAACAGCCACATCACCACCAAGTCCTACCTCATCACAGACGGGAACCTCAGGAGTGCTGTATCATGGACTCACCCTACCCCACCTTTCTGGTTTTGACCTCTCATTTATCATGTGTATATGCTCAGCTTTACAGATGAAATCTGTGCCCAAATAAACACGCCTTCCTAATCCCCTCCTTTCCTCTCCTATTCTTCCTTCCTTCTTTCTTTCTTTTTTTAAAATCCTTTCTCATTTTACATTTTACATCAATCCCAGTTCTTCCCTCCTCCGGCTCCCTTCACCTTCCCCACCAACCCATCCCCTATCCACTCCTTAGAGAGGGTAAGACTTCTCATGGGGAGTCAACAAAGTCTAGCACATAGCTTTGAAGCAGGACCTCCCCACTATACGTTGGTTGAGCAAGGTATCCCTCCAAAGAGAATGTGCTCCAAATCCAGCTCAAGCAGTAGGGATAAATCCTGGTCCCACTGACAGTGGCCACACAGACTGCCCCAGTCATGCAACTGTCACCCACATTCAGAGGGCCTATTTTGGTCCTAGGTTGGGTCCCCTACTGTTAGTCTGGAGTCAGTGAGCTCCCATTAGCTCAGGTCAGCTGTTTCTATGGTGTCCTCATCATGATCTTGACCACTTTGCTCATATTATTGCTCCTCCCTCTCTTCAACTAGACTTTGGGAGCTCAGCCCAGTGCTTCACTGTGAATCACTGCATCTCCTTCCATTAGTTACTGTATGAATGTTCCATGGTGACAATTAAGGTAGTCATCAATCTGATTACAGGGGAAGGCCAGTTCAGGCACCCTCTCCTCTGTTGTTTAGGGTCTTAGCTAGCCTTCCCCATTGCTAAAGGATTATCTTGGGTTGCCTGAACTATTTCCAAGGTCTGGAGTCTTTACAGTGGTCCTCCTCACTGAGACAGGGACACAGGAAGAGAACTCCTCCCCCTCTCATCTCTGTTTCTCTGTGTCTCTGTCTCTCAGTGAATGTGTATGTATTTATCATGTGCCATCCATTGGGAACACCATATATGCTACTCTCCATTGATATATAAACCCTCAGAGCAAACACTGATGGAACGTAAGAGCCCATCATGACATTCAGTTGTGGTCTTCTCTATATTTAAGATATGATGGGAAATTTTCCTTTCAGTTGGATGCACACATGCACACACACAAGATCAGTCAGCATCTGACAAGAACGGCACTCAACCCAGCTAAAAAGGCATTGGTGGGTGAGGGTCTGTAATAAACCCTTTTAGGCTGGGGAAGGGAAGGGCAAAATATGTTGAGGTACCTAAAGAACAGCCACAATAGGAAGCCTTTAGAACTCCAGGCCAAGAAAGCAGGAAGAGACGTGGCAGGCTACCCAAGCCGGCTGTGAGCTGAGCTGTGGATCAGAGGCTGCCTTGCAGGAGCAGCCTTGGTGATAGGCTAGAGAACCTGAGACTCACCAACTGGATAAGCACGTTGCCTTCTTCCTTCTTCCTTCCTAGCTTCACTACACCTCAACTCTTTGAACCCAAGAGCGAATCAGCCTACAGGAAAGCTAGCATTACCTAATCCCTGGGAATCCTGGGACATAGGGCCAGACAAAGAAAATCAAACAGAGGTAGACCTGGGGGCAAACATTTAAAAGACCATCACCAGCCCCAGCAGAGACTTTTCATAAGGGTAGTCTCTAAGCCACACACACGGAAAGAACATTAAGGAAGGGCCTTGGGATCTGTGACCCCTCTGCTTTGACCTCCTCGTTTTCTTGACTAAGTTCCAGAAGAAGTAAGCTGTTCCGATGCTCACCTCTCCCCTCAGCCACCACTCTTTCTTTTCCACAGTCTACTAATGGATGCTAAGTACATCCTTAGGCTAAAATCCAAACAGAGTGTTTGTTTACACTTCCACACTTTGAGTTACAGCAAGGCCGGCTTGTCTACTCTTCAAGCTTCCTCAAGCAGACATTGTCTCACATCTCTGTGCCTCTCCTGCTTTGTGGACAACACCCTCTGAGACCCACACTCAAGTTCCTCTTCTCCGGCTCACCTCTTAAATGCAATTTATCTAGTTTTTAGTTCTCAATCTTTTTTTTTTCTTAGTCTGCAAATTCCATATGAGCAAGCCAACCAATATCAACCTCGTCAAATAATCAGTGGTTTGCAGGTTGCTAATGTTCATAGCTCTGGAACCACAGGAGTTGAGCACTTACGGTGGTGTAGTTCTATAGTCGTTGCTGGGCTGGTTAGGTAGTGAAAGGTGATTGCTACCAAGCCTCATAATTTGAATCTGATCTCCAAGACCCACAAGGTAGAGAGAGCCAACCCCTGAAAGTTATTCTCGGACCTCATTGCTCTTCCTGTGATTCTGAGTCAGTGTTGGGTTTTCACAAGCCAAGGATAGTGATTCTAAAAGTTCAGTCTTGGATACTGTTCTAAATGTGCTCCTTATCCTTCTAGATAAAAGCCTTGGCCTTTGGTGATCAATGTCATTTTGAACACATTATAATACCAAGAGTCATCGGTAATGCAACAGTGTACATTAAGGACAGAAATCAAAATATTTCCTCTTGGTGTCATTCAACCAAGAGCGAGCCCAGATTTGAATACTCAGCTTTCCCTTTTTCTGTGGTGTGGGTCTGAGTCTAGGACTGCCTGAAGGCCGTCTTGTCCATCTGTCTGCCCCCATCTTTCTGTGTGTCTCTAGAAAAGAGCTTCTGCTTTGTATTTATTGAAGGGCACACATGGGGAAGAAATGAGGAACATTTTACAGAATTTTTTAACAGAATTTTATAAGGTATTAAGTCACTGCCTCCACCTGATCCCAACTCATACAAACAATATTACTGACATCACTGTTTCTCAAACAGTATCCATACACTGTATCCAATACTTGTAGTGAATTATTTGTGGGGCTACTTACAAGGACACATGCATTATTCATGGATAAGAGGCATGGAAGTCTATATGTGTTAAAATTACAGCTGTAGCCTTTGGGGCATAGTGCCTCCCTGCCCAGCCTGCTAGGACGCTGGGACCGAATCCGAACCGGGAGGACAAAGGGGTGGCCGGTAGCTCCTTTGTTCCCATAGCCTGCCCGCAGCGAGCGGGGTGGGCCCTTTGTTCGCGAGCTAACCAAGCAGCGCGGAGTTTCTATCTGGGCACCGAGTGAAACATCATTGTGGTGAGTGAGTGTTGCGGCAGCTGGGAACATACCTCAGCCCGCCCACACTTCCTGGCCATCCTACAGGGGCTATACTGCCCAAACCGCCTCTCTCTTCCTATCCCATTCAGCCTACATCCAGATCCCCACACCCCCTGTCTCCCTCCCTCCCTCCCTCCTTTGGGGCATAGCGCCTCCCTGCCCAGCCTGCTAGGGCGCTGGGACCGAATCCGAACCGGGAGGACAAAGGGGTGGCCAGTAGCTCCTTTGTTCCCATAGCCTGCCCGCAGCGAGCGGGGTGGGCCCTTTGTTCGCGAGCTAACCAAGCAGCGCGGAGTTTCGATCTGGGCACCGAGTTAAACATCATTGTGGAGAAACATCTCTGGGGAGTGACATCACTGGGAAGGTACATCAGTGGGCAAGAAGACCTGATCCTGTAAAAGAAGATCCAAAGGGGAATATTGGGAGGAAGAGATGGGCAGACGCCAATGCAGGAATTCTCCCAACAATCTGAAAAACAACATGAAACCACCAGAAGCCAGTGACCCCACAACAGGAGGACATGAACACCTTAATCAAGAGGAAGTAGAAAAAACTGACTTCATGAAAGTGATTGACACCCTTAAACAGCATATAAAAAACGCCCTTATAGAAATGGATGAGAAGTATAATAGAAAGTTCGAGGAATTGAGTAAATCAGTGAATGATACCCTAGGAAACCAAGGAAAAACAATCAAGCAGATAAAGGAAACAGTTCATGACTTGAAAACTGAAATGGAGGCAAAGAAGAAAACACAAACAGAGGGCCGGCTGGACATGGAAAATCTAGGTAAACGAATAAAGACTACAGAATCAAGTATAACCAGCAGAATACAAGAGATAGAAGAAAGAATCTCAGATTCTGAGGATAACATAGAGAAAATAAACACTCTGATCAAAGAAAACAGCAAGTCCAACAAACTCTCATCACAAAACATCCAGGAAATATGGGACACAATAAAAAGACCAAACCTAAGAATAATTGGAGTAGAAGAAGGAGAAGAAGTGCAGCTCAACGGTTCAGAAAATATACTTAATAAAATTATAGAAGAAAACTTTCCCAACCTGAAGACAGATGTACCTATGAAGGTTCAAGAAGCATACAGAACACCAAATAGGCTGGATCAAAAGAAAACATCCCCTCGCCATATAATAATCAAAACACAAAATATACAGAATAAAGAAAGAATATTAAGAGCCGCAAAGGAAAAAGGCCAAGTTACTTATAAAGGTAAACCTATCAGACTTACACCTGACTTCTCTATGGAAACCATGAAAGCCAGAAGGTCCTGGATAGATGTTCTCCAAAAACTAAGAGACCACGGATGCAAGCCCAGACTACTATATCCAGCCAAACTTTCATTCACTATAAATGGAGAAAACAAAATTTTCCAGGATAAAAACAAACTTAAACAATATGTAGCCACAAATCCAGCCTTACAGAAAATAATAGAGGGAAAATCACTAACCAAGGAGTCCAACAATGACCACAATAACTCAGACATCTAGAGACTCTTCACCAGCGCAAATCAAAGAAGGAAAACACAGAAACCCTACTACTAAAAAAGTGACCGGAGTTAACAACCACTGGTCATTAATATCACTTAATATCAATGGGCTCAACTCACCTATAAAAAGGCACAGGCTAAGAGACTGGATAAGAAAACAGGATCCAACATTCTGCTGTCTACAAGAAACACACCTCAACCACAAAGACAGGCACCTACTCAGAGTAAAGGGCTGGGAAAAGGCTTATCAAGCAAATGGACCTAAGAAACAAGCAGGTGTGGCCATACTAATTTCTAACAAAGTTGACTTCAAACTTAAATCAAGCAGAAGAGATGGAGAGGGACATTTTATACTCATAACAGGAACAATTCATCAGGAAGAAGTCTCAATCCTGAATATCTATGCCCCTAATATAAAAGCACCCACGTACGTAAAAGAATCATTACTAAAATTCAAGGCAGCCATCAAACCACACACACTAATAGTAGGAGACTTCAACACTCCTCTCTCACCAATGGACAGGTCAATCAGACAGAAACCTAACAGAGAAATTAGAGAATTAATGGAGGTAATGAAGCAAATGGACTTAACAGACATCTATAGATTATTCCACCCAAAGAGGAAAGAATATACCTTCTTCTCTGCAGCTCATGGAACCTTCTCGAAAATTGACCACATACTTGGTAACAAAGCTAACTTACACAGTTACAAAAAAAATTAGTAACCACCTGTGTCTTATCAGATCACCATGGATTAAAGTTAGAATTCAACAACAATGCTACCCCCAGAAAGCCGACAAACTCATGGAAACTGAACAGTCAACTTCTGAACCATACCTGTATTAAGGAAGAAATAAAGAAAGAAATTAAAGTCTTCCTTGAATTCAATGAAAATAAAGAAACAACATACTCGAACTTATGGGACACTATGAAAGCAGTCCTGAGAGGAAAGTTCATAGCACTAAGTGCCCACCTAAAGAAAACAGAGAAAGCACATATTGGAGACTTAACAGCCCACTTGAAAGCTCTAGAAAAAAAAAGAAGCAGACTCACCTAGGAGGAGTAGAAGACTGGAAATAATCAAATTGAGGGCTGAAATCAACAAAATAGAAACACAGAAAACAATCCAAAGAATCAATGAAACAAAAAGCTGGTTCCTGGAGAAAATCAACAAGATTGATAAACCCCTATCCAAACTAATCAAACGACAGAGAGAGAACACGCAAATTAATAAGATCAGAAATGAAAAGGGGGACATAACCACAGACACAGAGGAAATTCAGAGAGTCATTAGATCTTACTACAAAAGCCTGTATGCCACAAAACTGGAAAATGTAAAAGAAATGGATGCTTTTTTAGATAAATACCATTTACCAAAACTAAACCAGGACCAGGTGAACAATCTAAACAGACCTGTAAGTCGCGAAGAATTAGAAGCTGTTATCAAAAACCTCCCTACCAAAAAAAGCCCGGGACCAGATGGTTTCAATGCAGAATTCTACCAGAACTTCCAAGAAGACCTAATACCTATACTCCTTAATGTATTCCACAATATAGAAACAGAAGGGTCATTACCAAATTCCTTTTATGAAGCCACAATTACTCTGATACCAAAACCACTCAAAGACTCAACCAGGAAAGAGAACTACAGGCCAATCTCACTCATGAATATCGACGCAAAAATCCTCAACAAAATACTGGCAAATCGAATCCAAGAACACATCCGAAAAATTATCCATTATGATCAAGTAGGCTTCATTCCTCAGATGCAGGGCTGGTTCAACATACGAAAATCTATCAATGTAATCCAGCATATAAATAAACTGAAAGAAAAAAACCATATGATCATTTCATTAGATGCTGAAAAAGCATTTGACAAAATTCAACATCCATTTATGTTAAAAGTCTTGGAGAGATTAGGGATACAAGGGTCATACCTAAATATAATAAAAGCTATATACAGCAAGCCGACAGCTAACATCAAATTAAACGGAGAGAAACTCAAAGCCATCCCACTTAACTCAGGAACACGGCAAGGCTGTCCACTCTCGCCATACCTCTTCAATATAGTGCTTGAAGTTCTAGCAATAGCAATAAGACAACATAATGGGATCAAGGGGATTCGAATTGGAAAGGAAGAAGTTAAACTTTCGTTATTTGCAGATGATATGATAGTGTACATAAGCGACCCCCAAAACTCCACCAAAGAACTTATACAGCTGATAAACAGCTTTAGTAATGTGGCAGGATACAAGATCAACTCCAAAAAATCAGTCGCCCTCTTATACACAAAGGATAGGGAAGCAGAGAGGGAAATCAGAGAAGCTTCACCATTCACGATAGCCACAAACAGCATAAAATATCTTGGGGTAAATCTAACCAAGGAAGTGAAAGATCTATTTGACAAGAACTTTAAGGCATTGAAGAAAGAAATTGAAGAGGACACCAAAAAATGGATGGACCTCCCTTGCTCTTGGATTGGGAGGATCAACATAGTAAAAATGGCAATTCTACCAAAGGCAATTTATAGATTCAATGCAATCCCCATCAAGATCCCATCAAAATTCTTCACAGATCTGGAGAAGACAATAATCAACTTTATATGGAAAAACAAAAAACCCAGGATAGCCAAAACAATCCTATACAATAAAGGATCTTCTGGAGGCATTACCATCCCTGACTTCAAACTCTATTACAGAGCTACAGTAATGAAAACAGTGTGGTACTGGCATAAAAACAGAGAAGTCGACCAATGGAATCGTATAGAAGACCTGGATTTTATCCCACAAACCTATGAACACCTCATTTTCGATAAAGGAGCTAAAAGTATACAATGGAAGAAAGAAAGCATCTTCAACAAATGGTGCTGGCACAACTGGATGTCAACCTGTAGAAGAATGAAAATAGACCCATATCTCTCACCGTGCACAAAACTCAAGTCCAAATGGATTAAAGACCTCAATATCAGCCCGAACACACTGAACCTGATAGAAGAGAAAGTGGGAAATACCCTACAACAGATGGGCACAGGAGATCGCTTCCTATGTATAACCCCAGAAGCACAGACATTAAGGGCAACATTGAATAAATGGGACCTACTTAAACTGAGAAGCTTCTGTAAAGCAAAGGACATGGTCACTAAGACACAAAGGCAACCTACTGACTGGGAGAAGATCTTCACCAACCCCGCAACAGACAAAGGTCTGATCTCCGAAATATATAGAGAACTCAAGAAACTAGACTTTAAAATGCTAATTAACCCAATTAAAAAATGGAGCACTGAACTGAACAGAGAATTCTCAACAGAAGAAGTTCAAATGGCCAAAAGACACTTAAGGTCGTGCTCAACTTCCTTAGCAATCAGGGAAATGCAAATCAAAACAACTTTGAGATATCATCTTACACCTGTCAGAATGGCTAAAGTCAAAAACACCAAGGATAACCTTTGCTGGAGAGGCTGTGGAGGAACGGGTACCCTCATCCATTGCTGGTGGGAATGCAATCTTGTGCAACCACTGTGGAAGTCAGTGTTTCGGTTTCTCAGGAAATTCGGGATCAACTTACCCCTGGACCCAGCAATACCACTCTTGGGAATATACCCAAGAGATGCTCTATCAAATGACAAAAGCATTTGTTCAACTATGTTCATAGCAGTATTATTTGTAATAGCCAGAACCTGGAAACAACCTAGATGCCCTTCAATGGAAGAATGGATGAAGAAAGTATGGAATATATACACGCTAGAGTACTACGCTGCGGTAAAAAACAATGACTTCTCGAATTTTGCATGCAAATGGATGGAAATAGAAAACACTATCCTGAGTGAGGTGTCCCAGACCCAAAAAGATGAATATGGGATGTACTCACTCATAATTGGTTTCTAGCCATAAATAAGGACCACGGAGTCTACAATAGGTGAACCTAAAGAAGCTAAGTAAGAAGGTGAACCCAAGGAAAAACATATAGTTGTCCTCTTGGCTATGAATCTTCATCTGGTGATGGATAGAGATAGAGACAGAGACCCACACAGGAGCACTGGACTGAGCTCCCAAGGTCCCAAGGAGGAGCAGAAGGAGGGAGAACATGAGCAAAGAATTCGGGACCACGAGGCGTGCATCCACCCACTGAGACAGTGGAGCTGATCTACGGGGAGCTCACCAAGGCCAGCTGGACTGTGACCGAAAAAGCATGGGATAAAACCGGACTCTCTGAACATGGCGAACAATGAGGGCTGATGAGACACCAAGGACAATGGCAGGGGGTTTTGATCCTACTTAATGTGCTGGCTTTGTGGGAGCCTAGCCAGTTTGGATGTTCACCTTCCTAGATATGGACGGAGGGGGGAGGACCTAGGACTTACCACAGGGCAGGGAACCCGGACTGCTCTGTGGACTGGAGAGGGAGGGGGAGAGGAGTGGGGGGAGGGGGAGAAGGGTGGGAGGAGGGGGAGAAGAGTGGGAGGAGGGGGAGAAGGGTGGGAGGAGGGGGAGAAGGGTGGGAGGAGGGGAAGGGAAATGGGAGGCTGGGAGGAGGTGGAAACTTGTTTTTTGTTTATGTTTTTTTTTCTTCTTTTCGCAATAAAAAAAAATTACAGCTGTACATTAGTATAGGTTGTAAAGTTGATTTCTTCAGGGCA
Source organism: Microtus oregoni (assembly GCF_018167655.1). Classification (NCBI taxonomy): domain Eukaryota; kingdom Metazoa; phylum Chordata; class Mammalia; order Rodentia; family Cricetidae; genus Microtus; species Microtus oregoni. The sequence goes on from NW_024543088.1 coordinate 25,325,128, forward strand.
GTGGTGGTGCATGCCTTTAATCCCAAGACTTGATCTCTGAGTTAGAGGTCAGCCTGGTCTACAGAGTGAGTTCCAGGACAGCTACGGCTGTACAGAGAAACCTTATCTCAAAAAACAAACAAATAAACAAAACAAAACAAACAAAAAAGTTGATTTCACAGGAAGTTCAAAGCAAATAAGTTAAACGGCCACGCTGTTCTCTTAAGAGTACATTAAATAAACAGGCTGAGTACTCAATAGGAGAGCAGTCTTAGGTCTTGAGTGACCCCAAAGTTTATTATTAACTCTGGCTGCGAGGCCCAGCAGGAGTTCCGGGGTCTTAGCATGAAGAGATATTCTCATAGTATTGCATCAGCACATAGGGACTCCATCAATGTGTCTCTGTCTTAATTACTTTTGCATCTTCAGTACAGAGGCCCAGTCCTTCTCAGTCTTGACAACACTTTGGGGTTGTCTGGGAATTTGAAAACAGCCAGTGTCCAGGCGCACCCCTAAAGACACTGATTCGACCTAAAGTGAACTGGATGCACATACTGATATTTTCCTTGTGCTGGACAGAGACCCAGGCCTTTGCACGTGCTCCACAAGACTCTACCACCCAGGAGTATCCCCGGCTCCAAACCAGGACTTTTCTTACCGTTCCTTGAGTGTGCCTACCCTGAAGGCAAGGTTAGTCACCAGTACTGCAGATCCTCGTTGTAGACACGCTCAGGAAGAGGTGACACACTGTAGAGATACTACATGCAGCACCGAGAAGGAAGCCTAGGCAGGTTCTCTTGGGTTCCTTCTGAAGCTGCAGCCGCTGCAAGCGTGGAGGTTCCACACTTTGGAAAGGTTGGGGCTGCTGTATTCATGCCTGTTCCCAGTGCTGAGGTCTTCCCCAAATGGGATTGTCACCCAGTTTCTCAACCCCTGTCCACGTCATCACTGTCTTCTTTCATGAGATTTGCTTTAAGAGCCACACGAACCTGGGATGGCACAGCAGGGCCCTTGGTTCCAACACAAACACTAGTAAGTGGCATTAGTAACTCAGCACTGAACTGTGCTCTCAGTGACTTACACATGGCTTCCTCTTGTTTGTTTGTTTATTTTTCAAGACAGGGTTTCTCAATAGCTATGGGGCCAGTCCTGGAACTCGCTCTATAGACCAGGCTGGCCTCAAACTCACAGAAATCCACTTGCCTCTGCCTCCCGAGTGTTGGGATTAAAGGCGTGCGCCACCACTGCCTGGCCTACACATGGCTTCTTATTCATTACACAATCTTGCCAAGCACTATCAGTTCACAGTTTATAGATGAAGAAACTAAGAGTCAAAAGACACGGTGGTTTAAATAATAATGCCCAACCCCAGGCAGAATTTTTTTTTATCAACTTGATATAAACTAAAGTCATCCGAGAAAGAAAATTAAGAAAATGCCTCCAAGTTGAGCAGTGGTGATGCGTGCCCTTAATCCCAGCACTCGGGAGGCAGAGGCAGGCGGATCTCTGTGAGTTCAATGACAGACTGACCTACAAAGGTAGTTTCAGGACAGCCAGGGCTACACGGAGAAACCCTGTCTCAAAACAAAATAAAAATAAATAAATAAATAAAATAAAAGAAGGAAGAAATGAAGAGAAGGATATGCTTCCATAAGATCAGACTGTAAGGAAGCCTAGAAGACATTTTCTTAATTAGTGATTGATGAGGGCCGGCCCAACCATTGTTGGTGGAGCCACCCTGGACTGGTAGTCCTGGGTTCTATGAGAAAGCAGGCTGAGCAAGCCACAGGGAGCAAGCAGCACTCCTCTGTGGCTTCTGCATCAGCTTTTGCCTCCAGTTTTCCTGCCCTGTTTGAGTTCCTGTCCTGGCTTTCTTCAGTGATGAACAGGAATACGGAAGTATATAAGCCAAATAAACTCTTCCCACCTCAAGCTGCTTTTGACCATAGAATTTCATCACAGAAGTAATAACTTTACTAAATACCCCCATAGGAAAATATATATATTAGGGAGTGGCACTTCTTGATTCCAAAACCCAAGCCAGGCCCAGTGGTTCTCTATTCCTGCTGCCTGCAGATCCAGATGTAGAACTTTCTTTCAGCCAGTTCTCCAACACCATGTCTACCTTCAAGCCTCTGAGCTCCCCACCATGATGACAATGGACTAAACCTCTGAAACTGTAAGCAAGCCCCAATTAAATGTTTTCCTTTATAATAGTTGCCGTGGTCATGGTGTCTCTTCACAGCTACAGAACAGTGACAAAGACAGAGGGGTTCTATAGCCTTACACAGTAAGAAAGTAACAGAGTCAGGGCTAGAAATTCCCATCTGATTCCACAGCCACAGCAGAAGGCCATGCCACACATGAGGCAGGCTGTTGGGTATGTTATTCACTCAGACAATGTGGCTGGGCTCCACTGAGGAATTTTAATGCCATAATCCAAAGAGGCACCCAAGGATAAAGATTTTCAACTGATACAGATAGAAGAAAAATTACTTCCAGTTCCATCCCCACATCCACACAGTAAGTGCTTAGGGCCAAGCACACTTTGTATCCGTTGCCCACCGGATATAACCAAGGTTGTGTGGGCGATGAACTAACCCACGCAGCAATGTTATGTCTCAACTTTCTCTACTCTAATCATTTACAGACTGTTGACAGATATTTGATCCTGGGGTCAAGGTGAACATCTACAGTTATATAACAAAACTCTATAAAACCTTTATCAATTGAGTGCGTGCCACTATCGAGTCGTCTGCTATGGTGGACCACAGCCTAGGATGGTTTAGCACAATGAAGGTGCTCGCCGTAGCACTGCTTCTAGTCACCCTGCAGTATTCCCATGCCCTGAGTCCCACCAGCTGTGATGCTTCTGAGCCTTCGGCTGAGAAAGTTCTAGATCTGATCAATAAAGGGCGGAGGAACGGCTATGCTTTCCAGTTGCTGCGAGTCTCAGACGCTCACTTGGACACAGTGGTGAGAATGGCCAATGAGGCACTGAGCTGGGAGGTCATGTGTGAAGGGGAAAAGGGACTGGAGTCCCTGAGCAGACTGCTTTGCAGAATTAATGACTCTCATCCGGCTTTCCTGTTTAGTTCCTGAGGCTTGCTCGAAATTGTTGGGTTTGCCTCTAAATTAATGTTTGCCATTGGCGTGTCATTAGTGATGCATCAGTCTGTAAGGAGCTAGAAGTACTGTGCTGAGCCCATGGACTACTGGGCACTTTGAAAACTAGAATAGCTGCGTATCTCAAGGAAACAAGAATCTGCTAAGTGCACAGAGGCCAACTGGGTAAAATGGGACGTATTTTGTGACCATGTGTCTGCCGAAGATATTGGAGCAATTTAATAACAGATTTCTTAATACCAAAAGGGAAAGATGCTGGTGGGTTTTGGAGGGTGGACGGGGTTTGAATGGTCTACCCTAGCACATTGTCACCTCTAGGAGAGTGGGGAATCAGAAAGAGGTGTGTTGCGAAGTAACTGAGGAAGCAGGGAAGGAGTTACCGAAGTTCAGTGAGGTTCTGAAAAGGGAGGGATTCCGTGTGAAGCTGGAAAAGAGTAGGGCTTATCTTGAAGCCATGCAAACTCGTTGCCTTCATTTAGATTATATGGCTGTTTAGAATGGATTTGATAGGCCAGTAGGGACTATAGAGAGATGCTGATTCTTCCCATTGCAGCAATAACAGTAACAACAACAATAGCCTCCATCTTCTCTGGTGAAATGTCTGGAAGCAGGAAGCCAGACCATGGACAACTGCAGACAACACATAAAGCAATTTATACTCTCTACAGCACAGGAGACACGGAAGGACGGCAAAATGCAGAAGATGGGAACACAGGAACTTAAGACAAGCCCTTTAATGACCGTCTCTACCACTTTAAGCTCTTTGCCACATGTGCTGGACACAGGACGAAAGAGCAAGGCGCTATTTCTGAATGACAGTTCAGAGAGGTGGGAGGAGGGGACACAATGAGGTCGAGGAGACAGAGGCAGGTAATGGGGACATGAACTAAGAAGCTGTTCCTGTATTCAGGAGTTTGAAACTGAGGACTAGACTGAGGTGGCAGCAAAGAAAAGGAAGAGATAGGACACAAGAGACATGTCATTGAAAAGCCGTTCAACCTGCTTGGTGATTGGCCAAAGCAAAGAAACTGATCAAAACAAGATCCATTCATCTTTTTCCTTGTTTGTTTATTTTGGCTGCTCCTGTTGTTATTTTTAGCTCAGGCTGGTCTTGAACTCCTGATCCTCCTGAGCTTTGGGGGTCCTAGGTATGAGCCCTGATCGTATGCAATTTACATTTGTAGAGTCAGAACCCAAGTAAAGAATTAAGGAAGCCACTGAGGAGGATGAGGAAGTCCAGGGAGATGGAGCGAAAGTGAACAAGTTTAGCTCCAGACAAGATTAAGGAGAGAAAGCCAGTTCAGGAACAGAGGACAGGACCACAAATACAGACCAAAGAAGGCAGGGGCTGCTGTCACTTTGAACTCCAGGCTTGCATTTCCAATACCTCTACTTAAGCCAACAGGGCCATTTAGTGACAGCTTTATAAAGGTGAAAGAAGAAGCTTCCTGATCCTTAAGGAGAGGATTTAGAAATCGCTATTTGAAGCTGTTTATTCAAATACATAGATTAGAGGACATAAGAGAATATCTGCAGAGGTTGGATATGCCAAGAAATTTTGTTTAAGAAAGGCTATTGCTGCCGGGCATAGTGATGCACGCCTGTGACCTCAGCACTTGGGAGTGGGAAGCAGGACGCTCAATTCCAAGCCAGCCTGGGTTTTCACATCCTAGGATCTGTTCTTAAAAAAGAAAGAAAAGGAGCAAGGGACAGAAAGAGGAAAGGGGAAGGGAATAGAGAGGAATGGAGGGGAGGGGAGGAAAATGGAGGGGAGGGGAACAGATGGGAGGGAAACGGAGGGGACTGAGGGGAAGGGAATGGAGGGGAGGGGAATGGAAGGGAGGAGAATGGAGGGTAATAGAGGGGAGGTAAAGGGAGAGAAAGGAAGGAAATGGAAAGGAAGAAATTCCTATCATTAAAAACAAAAGCAAACCAAAACAATAAATCTCTGGATTCTCACATCCTACTGACCCGGTCCTTCCTTGTCATCCTCAGGGAAATGCCACCATCTACTACTTTGTCCTAGACGTGAAAGAATCTGACTGTTGGGTCCTATCCACAAAATCTGAGAATGACTGTCTTGAAGCTTCACGGCCAACTGAAATCGTAAGTAACTAGGACCGCTGCTCTTCTATCTTCTATCCAATCCGCTCACTCAGTGGAGCTACACTGAAGCTAGAAAAAGCTGCTTATGCATGAAGATGACGTCAGCCTTAAATAGTACTCCCTTAAGAACCATTCTCGGGAACCCCGTTGAAGTAAGTTGATAGGGTTTGAGGAGTACCCAGGATAACATCAGCAGCTAAGAGCCTTGGCAAATCCCCAATCACCTTAGACTTAAGTCTCCTCAACTGGAACGCCCATGTCATTTCCAGAACCACAGTCTATACATTTATGAACTGGGAACTATGTGCCTTGAAGAGTGATCGGTCCTTCTGTTAGCAGTGACAGCCATGGTTGCAGCAAGGAACACGGCCTTGCTGTGCATGCTGGCCCTGGTTACTGAGGCCAGTCTCCCTGTCACAGAAGACAGCACAAGGGATCAGCAGACATGGGATGTCAGGGCCAGAAGAGTTTTGCACACCGAGGGGACACACTAGTTCTGTCCCCTTTGATAATGTTTGGGAAGTGGTCACGACCCATTTAAACAGTTGCTCTCACCAGGGTTTGGTGTGCCAAAGGTGTGCAGCACACAGAGCAGGCTGAAAAGGCCACTCTGGGACAAGACTGATGGACGAATCCCCAAATACACATTACATGAGATGGTGTACCACGGCCTTGGTATTCTGTCATAGGCCGTCTGTGCACATGGTTCCGTAAGGGCTTAAAATTGTCTTGCTTTTGCAGGTGATTGGACAATGTAAGGTCATAGCTACAAGATACTCTAACGAGTCTCAAGACTTTAGAGTGAACAACTATAACTGCACCACGAGCTCTGGTAAGGTCGTCTGCCGAATTGCTCACTCCAGATTAACATAGAACTCAATCATATGGTGGTGTTCGTAATGGAACACACGGTAGCCATCAGAGAGGGCCGCTGCCCTTCCCTTCTCCATTCGCACTCCCTCTGCTGAATAGACAACACCCCCACCCCGGCAAACGTCATTTAAAGAGATTTAGTATGTACTCATAGAGACTTAAAGAGGCAGTACACACACCACTAAAGAGATGTAGCTCTGAGTTTCGGCCGGCCTGAGCTTAAGTTCAAGCTTCCTTATTTGCCAGTTGCCTCAGAGTCAACACTGTTGGAATGGAATCGTGTCTCCATTGTGTCTAGATTTTGTTTTCAAGGTCATGAACTTCTGCCAGCCCAGGTATGTTATCTCCAAATAATTGTGGCTTGGGGAGCAGGTCATGTAACCTTTAGGTTTTTCTCATTTAGGATTCTTGTTGGAATCAAATAGAATGTGTCATCTTCACAGAATCCTTAACACTTGGCAAGAACTGGCTTCGACAGACAGTCTATATCACCCCACAGTGTACAGAGTGGTTACATATTGTGTTATGTCATGCACTGGTCGTTTTGTTTAACCTCACATAAGACTATGAAGTAACCATTGCCAAACTTTCTATTTTAGAGATAAAACTAACTGGATCTGGCAAAGATTCCAATGTGTGTTCTCAGAAGCAATGGAGACATGATAGAAATGACTCTAGCTACATCTCTACAGCGTTGGTTCCAGAGTCCAGACTCCTACTTATTTTTCTGAAAGACTTAGTTTCAGAAGGAGAGATTACAGCATGATTGAACGTAGGCAACAAGCCAGCAGCTTCTATAGGAAGTTGTTTAAAGAAAGAAAGAAGCAAGGCACAATGGTACAGGCCTACCCTCCAGCAGTCAGGAGGCCAAGGTGTGAATTTGAGGCCAGCTACAGAGTGATACCTTGTGGTTGGAAAGACAGGAGAGACCTGGGCAGTAGTGGGGCACACCTTTATTTTTTATTTATTTATTTTTTTTATTTTTTGGTTTTTCGAGACAGGGTTTCTCTGTGGCTTTGGAGCCTGTCCTGGAACTAGCTCTGTAGACCAGGCTGGTCTCAAACTCACAGAGATCCTCCTGCCTCTGCCTCCCAAGTGCTGGGATTAAAGGCGTGCGCCACACCGAGTCTGAGGCCAGCTTGGTCTACAGAGTGAGTTACAGGTAGCCAGGGCTACACAGAGAAATCCTATCTTGAAAACCAAAAAAAAAAAAAAAAGAAAAGAAAAAAGGAAGAAGAAAAAGGAGAGAGGGAGACAGAGAAAGAGAAAGAGAGAGAGACTGCTGGATCCTTTTCTGTACCTTTAATTTAAAGCTCGCTCCTTGACAAAGATAGGAAGTTGTGAAGTCTGGAGTGGACAAGGCATCATGGGTAGAGGTCCCAACAAGTACCAGCAGGCAGAGACAGCCTGGTGTCTGTGCAGCCTGATTGACTGATCCTGACATGTTTCTTTAAGCATTATCAGTTCTTCTCTCTTTAATACAGAAGCTAGTGTCCCCTGCGCACTGCGCTTACATGAGCTGTATTCAGACCTGGTCCTCTGACCCTGTGGTCTCACCCTCTTTCTTCTTCCTCAGTCTCTTCAGCCCTGAGCAACACCAAAGACAGCCCTGTGCTCCTGGAATACCTTGGAGAGTCTGAGGTTCACAGACAACAAGCCCATAATGCCCTGGAAAAGTACAAAGGGGAGAACGATGGCTTTGACTCTTTCCGAGTGGACCGAGTAGAGAGGGTTATAAAAGCGGTGAGTTTTCCCTGCTCCGACCTGGCGCGGGGAGCTGAGGGCCACACACCGTCTACTGCCTCACCTGGCCAGCTTCCTTTCTGACAGTCACAGCCTTCGATGCTCAGCCACCAGTATGGCCAATGCACAGCTTTTCTACAACTTCTTTTGCTTGAGAGAGAGTAGAATGAGGAAAACACTGAACATCTGAAAGGAAAAAGAAAAGAACCCAAAGGAAAGGCAAGAGCATGATGGAGTTATCTGAGCATTGAAAAACCATCCAAATTCAGCCTTCTTATATTATGGTTAGAACACTGAGGCTCAAAAAAACAAAAACAAAAACAAAATCCTCACCACGACCAGCATTGTCGCTGATGCTGCCTCACAGACCACGAATTCTATTGCCTCCCACACAGAACTGTCTGGTAGAACAGCTGGTTGATGTTTGGCCTTTGCTTTCCATATTTTAAAGATTTTTTATTTGCATGTGTGTGTGTGTGTGTGTGTGTGTGTGTGTGTGTTTGCTTGCGTATATGTATGGGCACTTTGCATGTGCTCTGCCCCCAGAGGCCGGCAGAGAGCACTGGATCTCCTGCTGTGGGTACTGGGAATTGAACTCATGTCCTTTGAAAGAGCAGCAGGTACTCTTAACAACCGCAGTATTTCTCTAGCCCTGCCAAGTGTTTTGGAAAGGGAAACTCGAATAGGTCATGGTGTTTTATGCAGTAGGATACATATAATGCGGTTTGCTATGAAGAGTGTTCTGGACTCACGTGTATTGGCAAGAGAGGTAAAGCAGGTTGCAGACCGCTACTGAGCTTATGAGCCCATGCAAATGAAATATTTAAATATCTAAATATCCCCACATGTGGAAAAGCCCAGAAGAAGAAACGCATCAAAGCAGTGGCAATGGGGTTGAGGAGATTGTTCACGTGTTGAGAGCACTGACCACTCTTCTAGAGGACCTAGGTTGGCTTCCCAGAATCCACATGGTGGCTCACAGATCTGTAACTCTTATTCCATAGGATCTGATACCCTCTTCTGAACTCCTTGGACACTGCATGTACACGGAGCACAGTCACACATGAAGGAAAAACACCCCACACATAAAAGCATAAATAAAATGGAAAAAGAAAACAGTAGCACTGACATCTCCCAAGAATGAGGGTCTGGGCTCAGGGAGGGTGTTTTTTCCCTGCTGTACTTCCACTTGTATATTAGAGTTTCTGCAAAATGGCGATCTCTTATCACGGATGTCATATATTTTTTAAAAGCAGAAGCCATAGAAAAAATAGCATGCATTTGTCATTTTAATTCCCACAGTGCTTTGCGAGATATTGAATAATAAGCATCTATTGCTTTTCCTCTTAATGTTTTCTGCTCCTGAAACTCTGCTGATTCCTCTGTTCTAGAGAGGAGGGGAAAGAACCAATTACTATGTGGACTTCTCTATGCGGAACTGTTCTACACAGTATTTCCACAGAAGGCCTTCAGTAAGTATGACACACACCTGGGAAACATGTCACTTAGTGCACAGTACTCGAAGCGGCTCCTTCCTGTCAAATGTTCCACAGATGAGTTCCCTTACCAACACTCACACCACCACTGCAGAAGGTAAGCGCTCATGCTTTCTCTGGTTTGCAGATGGGAAAATAGTGTTACCATATACATGATGTTATATACATACACCTGAAATTGAGTTTTCAATTCATCAAGACCAAAGGTTTAGTGAACTAATAACCAGTAGATACTAGGGTCATCAACAACCATGAATCAAACCCCATGATGGCAAATGACAAGAGAAGAAGTGACCCTGGTTCCTGCCCCGGTTCACAGCCGAGCTTGGGTTAGAATCCAGGTCTGTCCAGCAGGACTTCATCCCTGATCAAACTGACCCACTATCTGCCGGAAGATCTTACCAGAAATACTGGGTATCTCTGCCCCTTAGGCATTTCTTAGCAGGTATTTGGTCACAGTGATGAGAGAGGGACTAACACATTACAGCTCCTCTCCACCTACTGTCTACAGCCCCTCTCCACCTACTGTCTACAGCCCCTCTCCACCTACTGTCTACAGCCCCTCTCCACCTACTGTCCACAGCCCCTCTCCACCTACTGTCTGTCTACAGCCCCTCTCCACCTACTGTCTACAGCCCCTCTCCACCTACTGTCTACAGCCCCTCTCCACCTACTGTCTACAGCCCCTCTCCACCTACTGTCCACAGCCCCTCTCCACCTACTGTCTACAGCCCCTCTCCACCTACTGTCTACAGCCCCTCTCCACCTACTGTCTACAGCCCCTCTCCACCTACTGTCTACAGCCCCTCTCCACCTACTGTCTACAGCCCCTCTCCACCTACTGTCTACAGCCCCTCTCCACCTACTGAACTTCCCCACAATTCCGCTGAAGCCATGAAAGTGTCTGGCTCCGCTACCCCGGAATAAAGAGGCCTGAAATCTCTTTTTGTTTTGGTGGTTTGTTTGTTTGTTTTTGTTTTCTAGACAGTTTTCTTTGTGTATCCCTGGCTGTCCTGGAATTTACGTTCTGGTACAGTGTGGCCTCGAACTCAGAGAGAGTGAAGTGCTGGGATTGAAGGGGTGCTCCACCACCCACCTAGAGAGGCCTGGAATCTAAACCATTTGCCTGTACACTCTTAGCCAGGAAGTGTCAGGAAATGGGAACTCTGTTCTGACCTCAACTCCAGGGCTTGTCCAAAAGGAAGACACAGACCTGGTCCCTTTCCTCGATCTTCACTCCCCTGTACTCAGACACACACACACATACATATGTGCACATTCACTGTACACGCACTGACATACACTAACAGGCATCTTTTTTCACAGGTCTTTGGATTCTGCAGAGCAGTTTTGTCCTACAACGTAGATGCCACCGACCTGGAAACCCCAGAAAACATTGACATAAACTGTGAAGTCTTCGACTTTGAGGTAGGCTGGCTGAGCATCCTTTGTCATGAGCAGGACCAAGCTAAGTGATCATTTCAGATACATTGTACATTTGACTCATTTGGCTGTTATGACGTGTGTGTGTGTGTGTGTGTGTGAGAGAGAGAGAGAGAGAGAGAGAGAGAGAGAGAGAGACAGAGAGACAGAGAAAGAGAGATAGAGACAGAGTAGGTTTTTGTCATCAAGAACATGGCTCTATAGGTTTTATTTGTTTTTATTTTATTTCATATCTTTGGTTTTTTCTTTTTGTTTATTTGTTTTTCTTCTTTTGAGACAAGTCCACACTTCGTAGCATTGATTGGTCTGGAACTCAGTATGGAAACCAAGCTGACCTCAAATTCCTAGAGATCTGCCTACCTCTGACTCCCAAATGCTAGGATTAGAGGTGTGCACTATCACACCCAGCCATATGTAACACTACCATGCCCAACCATATATTTATTTCTAAGTTAAAGTCTGTTGGTGTAAAACTGTGATTCCAACATGTGGGAAGCTGAGATAGAAGAATAGCCAAGTTCAATGCCAGCCTGAGTTACAGAGAAAGACTCTGGGTTTTTTTGTTTGTTTGTTTGGTTGGTTGGTTTTTTTTTTTTAAAGAACTCAAGTTCAGGGTTTGGAGACTATTGTCTGTCCTCTGAAAGAGTGGCTATATTCTGGAAGAGTGTCTTTGAAAAACAAAACAAAAAAAAAAAACAAGCAAGCAAACAAAAAAAAAAAGGTGGACAATGTGGCACACACCTGTAATTCCAGCACTTGGGAGGCAGAGGTGAGCAGATCTCTGTGAGTTCAAGATCTACAGAGTGAGCCAAGGTTACACAGAGAAACCTTGTCTTGAAAAACAAAACAACAACAACAACAAAAGGTGTGCCTGTCTGTCCTCCAGAAGAGTGTCTTGGGACTGAGCTGGGAATGTCATATCCATCATAAGATGCTAGTTTAATAGACAGGTACCATTCCTTGATAGAGTTTCATCACTTTTCATTGAAATGAGAAAAACAAGACAGGGATTTTCTGTGTTTAGCCCTGGTTGTCCTATAACTTGCTCTGTAGACCAGGCTGGTCTCAAAATCGCTAAGATCTGCCTGTCTCTGCCTTCTTAGTGCTGGGATCAAAGGCATGCACCACCATTGCCTGGCAAGAATAATATAATTTTTTTTAACGAAACAGCATCCAAAGGACCACCGTTACTTTAGAGATTATCTTTCTAACTTGTCAAAATAGTATTCCTTTTGGGAAATAATCATGCTATTCAGTAACAGTTTTTCTTTGTATTTTAAATGTAATCTGGCTAGAAAAATATTTAAGAACTGGGCTGGTAAGACTGGCTTGACAGTTAAGAGTAGTAGCTGCTCTTACAGAGGATCAGGGTTCAATTCCTAGCCCTTCCCATAGTAGCTCACAGCTGTTTGTACCTCCAGTTCCAGGGGGATCTGATGCCCTCTTCTGGCAGCCACTGGCACTGCACACACACAGAGCACACAAACATAGATGCAGGCAAAACCCCACACACATAAAATAATAAATTCTTAAAAGTTCGAAGAGTTTCTTTTGGTATCCTACTTCTTCCACTGATTTGTGAAAACTTTGAAAGCCTCTGGTCTAAGTCAAGCCTAACATCTAACTTCTTACATAATTATATTCACTTTGCTGTGTCTTTTAGCAGGCTAGAAACGCGAGTGACATAAAACCCCACTGGGGCCGTGAGCATTCTCCTTTTGGCAAACACCCACGTGGTCCTCATGGTCATGAGCATCATGGACCCCCTCCTCACGGACACCCTCCACATGGACACCCTCCACATGGACACCCTCCACATGGACCTCCTCCACATGGACACCCTCCTCATGGACCCCCTCCACATGGACACCCTCCTCATGGACCTCCTCCACATGGACACCCTCCTCCCAGACACAATTTCCATGACTATGGACCCTGTGATCCACCCTCCAATGATCAAGAACACAACGGGCCACCGCATCATCGGGGCCATGGTCCACCACACCATCGGGGCCATGGTCCACCACATCATCGGGGCCATGGTCCACCACACCATCGGGGCCATGGTCCACCACATGGCCACTCAGGGAAAAGGGGTAAAGGGTTCCCTCCTTTCCACCATCCACAAGTCAGAAGTATCTACCGACTCCCTCCACTAAATGCAGGTGAAGTTCTGGCTATGCCTGAAGCCAATTTCCCCAGCAACTCAATGTCGAATTGCAAGAATCCCCTACAACCAGAGATCCAACCCTTCCCCGAGGTAGCCTCGGAGTCATGTCCAGGGAAATTCAAGAGTGAATTTCCACAAATTTCTAAGTTTTTTGCAAATATGCCTCCAAAATAAAACCTGATATCTTGGTGTGGGGGAAAGAGACAAGTTCTGAATAAATAAAAATGTGAACAGTAAGAAACGAAGAGTGTGGTTATTCTAACTTTATTTTCCTACTTAGCGAAGTGTAGGAAAGAAGCCGGCACAGGACAGACAGATGGAATGAGATGAAGGACATCAGTGCTATGAGCCAGGGTTGCATTCTGTCACTGGACGCTGCATGAGATGGGGCAGATCTCTAACACTCGGAATTCCTCTTTTTCTCGGGTTAGCTCCCTAATCCTAGAGTCTCTGCTCACACTTATGCGATAGCTGGGTGTGTTAGCTACACTGCGGTTACAGCGATACAATACCACGACCAAGGGATCTTACAGAAGCATTTGTTTTGTCTCCTGGTTCCAGGGAGATGAGAGTCCATCGTGATGGGGAAGCCTGGCAGCAAATGACAGGCATGGCAGGTGACAGGAACTGGAAGCTGAGAGCTCATATCACAAGCACAAAGCAGAAAGAACTAGAAGCAGCATGGGGCTTTTAATCTCAAAGGTCACTGACCAGCCCCCTCAGGCAAGGCATACCCCCTAAAAGAATCTCCAGAAAAAAACCACAAACTGGGGACCCAATGGTCAAGTATCAGCCTATGGGGACATTCTCAATCAAACCAGACATACCAAGAAAGAATACATTTTTTAAAACGACTGCTATAAAGGTCACTCACAATGTCTTCCAGTGAATGTTATCAAATTCCATTATAAAGCACTTAATAAAACTGGCTATAAGCTGCAAAGAAAGTTTTAACATAATCAGGAACAAAATTTCAGATGTTCAAGAAATGGCTTTCATGTTCCACCTGATTCCCACTTCACAAGGCACTCTCTAGGACTAAGGGGACACTAAACCTGGTCCTCCCTGCAGTCCCCGACTCTCCCCAGATTTGTACCACAGAGTGCTCTGCTTGGGTGGACACAGAGGACCATCGGCCTGTGCTCATCTCTCTTTGAGGCTATTCAATGGCCACTTCTATATCCAATTAAAGATAAAGGATCCGTGGAAGATCACCAGGGAACAGGAGCGCCTAGATACACCATATGGTTATACCAAGATGCCTCACGTGGCTGTGCCAAGATGCCCCACGAAGCTGTGCCTAGATGCCCCATGTAGCTATGCCGAGATGCACCACAGGGATCTTGCCTAGACTGTGTCCTCAGAAGGCAGAACGGAAGACTGTCCCCCAGAAGGGAGAACGAAGCTCTGCATCTCAGGAACTCTTGACGTTACTCTCACTGTCCTTTTCATCTCTTTCCCACAGTCTGAGATGAGTTTGCCTTCTTCATTTTTGGTGCTAAACAACTCTTTTTCTTCCACTTCAATACCCTTCTCTCCTTTGTTCTCAATCTGAACTCACACCCCTGGAGCCAGATTAATCAGTTCTAGATTTTCTCTGCCTCCCAGCCACAATGGTCATTACTCCTCTAAACACCAAATAACCAGCATGGCACAGGCTCTGGCCAGTTCTAGCAATCATTTAGGACATTTGGCAACCAGAAATAACCACTGTGACCACTCTATGGGGGCCAGCTAAGTGTTGCCCTAGGGAACGTTGTTCTTTTCCAGAAGCATGAACCCAGAGTCAGCTGCCTGAGAAAAGAGCTGAGAAGGGGGTTACCAGGAAGCCAAGAACAAATAAACTCAAATAAACAAATAAACAACCCAAAATATTATTTACCACAGATTTGTTTTGTTTTTTATTTTGTTCTTTCTTTCTTTCTTTCTTTCTTTCTTTCTTTCTTTTCTTTCTTTGTTTTTTGAGGTGGGGTTTCTATGTAGCCCTGGCTGTCCTGGCACTCACTCTGTAGACCATGCTGGCCTAGAACTCACAGAGATCTATTCGTGTCTGCCTCTGGAGTGCTGGGATAAAAGGCATGCACTACCATACCCGGCTTGTTCTTTAATTTATAAAGCTGGTTGACAAATATTTCTTGAGTTTTTGAAAATACATCTTGAAAAGCACAGATATTAGAAGCCCTGATTATTTTAATAGATATCCTATTGAAGTTTCCACAGATAAACAATACAGCAATAAACACAGGAAACAAGCTGGGCACCATGGTACACACCTTGAAGGTCCAGAACACAGGAAGCAGAGGCAGGAGGATCCTTGTGAGTTTGAAACCAGCCTGGTCTACATAATGAGTTCCAGGACAGTCAGAGGTGTGTAATAGGAAGAGCTTGTCTCAAAAATTAAACAAAAAACAAAAGAATCAGCCCTGCAAGGAGTGTCTTTACATTCAACAGGGCCACACCTACTCCAGCAAGTCCACACCTACTCCAGCAAGTCCACACCTACTCCAACAGGCCACACCTACTCCAACAGGCCACACCTACTCCAACATGACTGCACCTACTCCAACAGGGCCACGTCTACTCCAACAAGGTCACATCTACAAGACCCACACCCACTCCAACAAGGACACATCTATTTCCAACAGGGCCACAGCCACTCAAACAAGGCTATACCTACTCCAACAGACCACGCCCACTTCAACAAGGCCACACCTCCTAATAGTGCCACTCACTGTGGTCCTATGGAATCCATTTTCTTTCAAACCACAAAGTCAGTAACTTTTAGAACTTAGGTTAGAGCTCTGAGCAGCCTCCTCCAAAGCCATATCCTTTACCCTGCTGGCTGTTCTGGTTCTGAGTCTCCACTGAAAACGTCCACAGTGATCCGATTCCTTCAGGACAACGTACCTTACTCACTTCCTCACCCTCCCATCTGCTAGCTCCTCTTTTCCTTCTGCTCAACCTGGAAACTTATCTATGGTGAAGAAATACGAAGGCATCTTTATACTCTAAGAGCCTGGAACATTTGCGGGGTCTCACAGCCAGAGTTAATGATACACCTTGAAATCTCTTAAGTCCTAAGACTGCTGTCCTCCTGTGCACTCAGGGTGTTTGTTCGGTTTGCCTTCTTGAGTACAGTCAGCAACCGACCTTACTTGCCTTAGATTTCCCATGTAAGATTTTACAACCTAAGCTAACACAAAACTGTAATCTTAAATTATGTACTCTTCCATGTCCCTGATACAATGTAATACATGTGTGTGTGTGTGCATGTGTGTTATGATAATCATTTGCTGAAAACAGCGAATAGGCTGAAAGGAGCTTAATAAAATGAGAATCAAGCATAAATGTTGAAGGTAACACGGATATTGCTCGATAGCGTGTGTTGCTAGTTGTCTGGGTCATTTTGATGTAGGAGAAGCTTGAAGGAGAAACATTGATGCTGTAAAGGATTTACAAATAAACATTCTTCAGGAAATATTAAGTTCCAGGAAGTAGAATTGAGTTGAAGGAGCGCTGCCTCTGATATGACATCAAGGTTAGTGTACTGACCACACTTGTTAGAAACACAAAAGAAATTTTTGTGCCATAATTGAAATGGTAGTGTGTGCTGTCGTTGTAGGGAAACCTACACGTGTGGAGGGTTTGACTAGTTTAACCGTGCACTGATACAGAGGACGTGAAATAGCAATGTAATTAATGTAACAGTAATTGTACCTATTGCATAGCAGGTGAAGGGCTGGCTCCAACAAGGAGCAAGCAAGTGTTACCTCGCTAATGCTCAAACTTTCTTTGCTTCCCCATAATCACAGCTTTGTATGCTACTCTTATTTAATGGAACCTCTGCTGAATTGATTATGTCTGTGTTTTCCTTCGGGGTTTTGTAAGCCAGATGATTTGGCCACAGGTTGGAAGACAAGTCACATGATTGAGACACCACAGGTTGGAAGACAAGTCACATGATTGAGACATGCACAGAAAGGCTGCAAAAGATTTGAATAACTGCTTAGACTTGACGGCCTTAAACCTGCTGTCCTAGCTTTAACAAGATCCTCTTACCTAGGAGATATCCTCCGGCTCCATTGTGACTTGTGTGACTCCAGTGTTTCCCAGCCCTTGCTGAAGCTAGCTCTTCCTCAGGTGTACAGTCGTACAACAGTCCTCTTTGTTGGAGACATGAATGGATGGACATGCACACTGGCTACTTCATTCCCCTTTGTGCTTCTGTAGAAGTGCAGTGGATTTGTGTAACCTTTTACAATACCTGTATTTATTTTCCCATTAGAAATTGATAACGTACCAACCAGGAGCACATGTCTTCCAACACAATGTGCCCATAATTGCTGCTTCTGTAGAATAGTCTATGTTCTTGAACTAATTAGGGCCCATGCTAGACTCTTTTCTCATGCAACTAAAGAACTGAACTTTTCTTTTGGTTATTAATATCCATGGCTTTTGCTAGCCTTGCACAACTATGATATGACACTAGGCTTATCTTTAGTTCTGTGCAGACCATCTCATTCTGACGTCCACAAAAATCACAATACATATAATTTATATGAACCTTTTAACTGTAGAAACTTTTTGCTTCAACGCTCAACTTCGGGGAAACTAAAGTCAAAGACCTGCCCTCTCTGCCTTAGTTTCTTTTCAACTTCCACCTCCTCATTTCTTTGTTTCTGTAACCTGTGGTGCTGGGCTGTTTCATTTATGAAAGATTACGTGTCTCTGCTTTTACTTTCAAAATTTGCTTAAATAAAAGAATTTCTAGGGAATAAAAACAAAAACAACCCCATTAAGATATTTTGGGGGGGGGGGGGAGCTGGAGAGATGGCTCAGAGGTTAAGAGCACTGGCTGCTCTTCCAGAGGTCCTGAGTTCAATTCCCCACAACCACATGGTTGCTCAAGCAATGATCTGTAATGAGATATTGAGATCTGGTGCCCTCTTCTGGCCCGCAGGCAGAACACTGTAGTAAACTAAAAATTTCTTTAAAAAAAAAAAAAAATTCTTAGTCAGCTCTCCAGTGCCAGAAACAGATTTAAAAGTAAAAGAGAGAGATGGCTCAGAGGTTAACAACACTGTTTGCTCTTTCAGAGGTACTGAGTTCAATTGCTGGCAACCACATGGTGGCTCACAACCATCTATAATGAGATCTAGTGCCCTCTTCTGGGAAGCAGGCATACACACAAACAGAACAAAGCATACATAATAAATAAATAAATCTTAAAAAAAAAAGAAAAGAGAAAAGATATTATTATTTTTAGGCAGGCACTGGTGGAAGATGCCTTTAATCCCAGGAGAGGCAGGCACACTGCTGTGAGTTTGCGGCTAGCCTGGTCTACAGAGCGAGTTCCAGGACAGCCAAGGATATGCAGAGAAACCATGTCAAAAACACAAAACAAATAAACAAAAAAGATACCATGAGTTCCACATTTTTCAGGTGGAGAAACTGAGATGGGAAGGTTATGAGAGTCTGACTCACAAACACACATGGGCATACATGGAAACTCACACTCATTCACACCTAGGCACATAACCAGGCAAGCATGAAACACACACACACACACACTGACATGCATGCACTTGCCTGTACAGACACAGTCACATAGACGTTCAGGAGAAGAGCCAGACTGACACCCATCTCGGACCTCTAACCAAGTGCCTATTCCTGCCATGCTCCTGTAAAGTCAGCACTCACCCCATATTGAGGACAGCACCCCGCCTCGGGCTTCTCAGGCAGGCTCCATCACAAGCTAGAGATTCCCATGGAACACACAGAGTTCAATCTTTGGGGCTTTTATTTTTTCATCCTCTCTTCTTCCTTTCTTCCCTCCCTCTATCCTTTCTTTCATTTCTTCTTTGCTTTTATTACTGTCTGTGTTTATGAGCGAGAATAAGAAGGTGTGGGTGCGGGCACAAAGGCCACAGCCCACATGTGGAGGTCAGAGAAAGATCAGGACTATGCGACTACCACCTCGGAAAGAAGGATCTTCCTGTTTCTCCTGCTGTCATACTCCAGGGCTGTGCGCTTCCTGGTGACTCTCACATCCCCCACCTCCTGGTTCACAGGATCCTAAATGTGTGTCACCATCCAGAGGTTTTTTCTGACTTCCTGGCATCAAACTCAAGTTGTCAGCATGAGGATCCTGGGGCAGGCACTTTTACCTGCTGGGCTCTTGCTGGCCACTCCCTCCCTTTTTTGCTTGAATTAATAGAATTGAGCAGAGAGGCTGGTTTTGCAGATGTGCCAGTGCCCTGGGTGGAGCTCCCAGCACTCGGCTGATGTTCCTGGGCTTGCACTTTGCAGGATGCAGCAGATCTGACAGAAGTCTGCCTCTATACACACATATCCCATTTATCGCGTTAGCTGCTTCTATACACACCGACATCCCATTAGCCTGCTTCTATACACACTGGCATTCCATAAGTAATGCTGTGTGGGAGGTTTGTACATTGTTCTCATGTTTACACATGGAGAAACCTTTGTAATTGGCCCAGTAACGTTGCAAGAGGCTAAGAGAATTGGTTGTTGCTTTTAGCTCCTCTTTTATTGGTTTCTGCTCTAATTCACTGTATACTGTTGTGCAATGTTTTGGAAATGGGCTCTGCCTTCCCACATTCTTTCCAAAGTCAAAGACGAAGGTCAACAACCCCTGTGTTGCAATGTTCCAGCCTGAAACCTGCTTGGACAGCTAACCAAGTCCTATTTGTTCTCTGGGAAGAGGGCAAACAGCTTGTGACGGCAGGAATCCAAATAGGGTCCCAGTGGTCAGGCAGGGAGAAAGGAGGACTGGACAGAACAGACAGGCTGCTAAGAGCAGCTGCTGAGTTGGCTTCCAGTTCTCATCAAAACCACCCCTCTGACTCTAGAGGGAAACTTGAATCATGAAGCTAGTTACTATACTGTTCCTCTGCTCCAGGCTGCTCCTAAGTTTAGCACAGGAAGAAAGCACCGAGGAAATAGACTGCAATGATGAGGATGTGTTTCAGGCTGTGGATGCTGCTCTGAAGAAGTACAATGCTAGAAACCAAACTGGCTACCAGTTTGTGTTGTACCGAGTGACGGAGGGCACTAAAATGGTGAGTGACTGCTTAACCTTGAGATCACTTGTAATTTGTGCTCTCTGGCATGGGAGGAGAGGACGGGAGGTGGCCAGTCCTTAGGTAAGCAAAAGAGGCTTCCTGGGTGACCCTAAAAGCCGTTTCCTGGGAAGAGAGAAACAGCAGCAGGTGGAGATGTTTGAAAGGGACAAGGCACAGAGCAATCCAGCAACTTAATCAGCCTTGGGTCTGTGAACTCAATGGCCTCCCAGTCTTAAGTGAGAGTTCTGCATGGGCTGAATAAAGGGAAGAGGAGAAGAGCTGTCACCATTGCCTTGGACCAAGTAAATACCACCGAGTGTGTGTCGCTGACTCTTCGAGGTTTATAACAATGTGTCCATTAGTTTTCTTCAGTCTGGGGGATACAGGGAGGTTGGGGCAGGGTGTCAGGCAACCTCAGACTGACCCCGAGCTTTCTCTGGTGCTGATGATAAATGCAAACTTTTCATCTTCCCGCCTGCGTCTCCCTAGTGTTTTGATTACAGGCATGTGCCTCCATGCGAGGTTTATGTGGTGCCAGAGATTCAAACCCAGGTCATGCTAGGTAGGCAAGGGCTTTACCAGCTACCCCGCCTCCCCAGTCCGTTTCAGCTGGATTTGACTATGCTTTCATTTCTGCCTTAGTCCACTCAGTCAGGAGGCAAATGCAGGCAGGATTCATAAATCAGAGAAAAGCAAAATCATTAAGAGTTTTAAAAATAGCTGGGTGAAAGCTGGGCAGTGGTGTACACATAGATAGATAGAAAGATAAAAAGATAGATAGATAGATAGATAGATAGATAGATAGACAGACAGATAGACGGACGGACAGACAGACAGAAAGACAGACAGACAGACAGATAGATAGACAGACAGATAGAGTTCACAGACTAGAGAGGTTCGGGCACTGACTAATCTAGAAGAAGACCTGGGTTCAGCACCCATGGTCATTCAGAACCATCTATAACTCGGGATCTGGTACCTCTTTTGGCTACAATAAGTACCAGGAACACATGTAGTATATGTATGTATATTCAGGGAAATACTCACACACATTTAAAACTTTTTAAAAATGTAGAAGTTTTTAAAAATAAATAGTATCATAAATTTCAGTTTTAAAGACTCTTTCTTTGTATTGGTCAAGTTATTTCAGCAAAAGAAAAATCCAATAACGACATGAGAATAAAAAGAAAAACCTAGTGGACGTAGACTTGTTTGTTTTCTGAAGGTAAAATGAAGCCTTTTGTTTTTCACTACAGCACAGCTTGCATTCTCCCCATAGACACTCTGGGCCACTGTGCACTGCTGTCTCCACTGGATGATGGATGGGTACACGGGAGTTTGTTCTACGATGTCCCTATAGTCGGCTTCCCCTCCCGGACACTGGAGATCCAGCCCAGGGCACATGTCACCCAAACTCTAAGCTGGACCCTGGCCTTTGGGGTTTTTGAGGCAGGGCCTCCTTACTTAGCTCTGCTGGCCTTGAAGCCAAGGCCCTCCTGTCTCAGCTCCCCAAGTGTGGTACCCGGATTACAGGCTTCGCACTATTCCCATCTTCAACCAGACGTTTAAAGACCCAGATATGTACATGTGAACTAGGTTTCACAGAAAGAGGGCAGGGCTAATACTATGGGTGCTGCTTTGGAACTGCTAAGAAAATAAGTATATTATGAGCATTCTTCCAAGGAGTATTTATGCAAATGTAAACGTTTATATTTTAAGAAACACACCGCTCCTTGAGTCTGAGAAGGACAGGTATTTGTAATGCATCAACTCCCACATATTTCCGCTGGGTCCACTGAATGACGCCATGTGTTACCCTTGCTTTCCTCAGGTGGGTTCTGACACATTTTACTCCTTCAAGTATCAAATCAAGGAGGGCAACTGCCCTGTTCAGAGTGGCCTCAGCTGGCAGGACTGTAACTACAAGGACGCCGAGGAAGCCGTAAGTCTGCTCTTCATCCCAAAGTCCCCGGCCTGCTGCGTGGAACCCTCGGGGCTCTGTAACATTTAAATAAGAGTGTCAGACATAAAACTTGTACACATGATGGGTACGTCTGAGGATTTGACCGCCATGGGCTTGTTTAAAGCTGGGGTACCTGTCTCCTCAGGCAGCCGTCAGTCCTTTACGGTGACAAAATTCAAAGTCTTTCCAGCTATTCTGTAAGAACAATATAAAATCCTTGTCTGTATTCGCTCAGTATTCTTGCCAGCCCTGTCCTCCTGCAGCCTCCAATGTTCCGCTCCTAGTTTCTGTGACATCATCTTTGCTGGCCTTGCTGGCCTGTGCCTGATGCTTTCACCAACCTGCTGGTTCCAGTCCCTTCTGCGCTGCAAGGGACGAGATTTAATTCTTTAGAATTCTTCCTTTATGTATACACACCAACTTCCTTGCCCATTATCATCGACAGACTTTCTAAATTAAAAGGGCATGCTTTCTATTATTGACTTTGTTTATGAAGGATGCACATAAACCTCCTATTATATAGAAAATTTAGCCTCATTCTGTCTTAATTTGAGAAGACAGAAAAACCTGGAATATGCCAACCATTAAACAATCTTGTTGCCTTCTCATGAGAAAATGGTCCTAATAACCAACCAAAGCTTGTGTGTCAGACACCACAGAGATAGCAGATAGGCATTTGGGCTGAGTTCAAGGTCTAGTGAAAAAAAAAAATATGGGAACTTCAACTATATTGGGCCTAACTAAGTACAAATCTTGACTTTGCCTCCTAGTGGTAGGAAGCCACTTGGCCTTCCTCAGTAGGTGCTGTAACCTATTAAAATGAGACAACCTTGGTCTCCCTGGCTGGAGGAGGCTGAAACGAGATCAACTAAATAAGATCTCATTGACAATAGGCATCTTAAAGAAACTCCAGATCTAGCAGCGGATGGATGCCCTGCACGGGTGAGACGGGTTGGCGGGCAGTCATCTGCCTGAGAAGCAGATAATTCTCATAAGCTTGGACTGCACTTTTATATGGGATGTCAGCATCCTCCCGAGTGTGCTCACACTGTGGTCCTCCATGGATGTAAAAGAGCACACTGCACTCCAAATTAGGAGACCAGGATTGCCGCGCAGGCTCTGCCCCTCACTGAGCCTGTCTGGCAGCTATGCCCTGCAGAATCTCTTAGAGCTGCAGGGAGGCATCAGGGTGAGTTCTAGCTTCACATGATAGCTCCTGACACCCAGTACAGTGGATAAGACTGAACAAGAAGACAAAAGGCACAGTTCAGCACCATGCGTGGACAGCCACCATGAAGACCAACTGTGTGCTGCTTTACTGGGCTCTTTCTGAGTGTTAGCACGTTTACTCCTCGCAATGATCTGTTACATGCATGTAGTGTATCTCTACAAGATGGGAAAACAGAGCCATTGAGAGGCACCAGGGCAGAGGGAGCGGGCACGCAGCAGAACGGAAGTGGGATATTCTAAGAGGTTTAACTAAAAATTATGCAGAGAACATGAACCCACTGACACTAAAAGGGACATCAAGGAGGAGGCTTAGCCTGTTTTCCTGAGGCACAGTGTCCGTCCTGGAGACAGAGAAGCCTCTCTAGGACTCCACATTGAGGCTCAAGTTCAGAAGCCTTACTCTGCCTCTCCCTGACCCTTGAAGATCAGTGGCCTGTGGGAGCAGTCACTCAATATTCATTCTCATTTCTCTAAATTTTGTTAGAGGACTGGACAGATGGCTCAGGGGTTAAGAGCTCTTCCAGAAGACCTGGGTTGGGATCCTAATGCCCAGATGGATTCCATAAACATATGTAACTCTAGTTCCATGGATCTGACGCTCTCCTCTGGCCTCTACAGGCAGCAGGATACATACAGGCAAAACATTCATGTACATAAAATCAAATAAATCTTTAAGAAAAAACTATTAGAGGGGCTGGAGAGATGGCTCAGAGGTTAAGAGCATTGCCTGCTCTTCCAAAGGTCCTGAGTTCAATTCCCAGCAACCACATGGTGGCTCACAACCATCTGTAATGGGGTCTGGTGCCCTCTTCTGGCCTGCACAGACAGAATATTGTATACATAATAAGTAAATAAATAAATATTTAAAAAAAAAAGAAAAAACTATTAGAAAACAAAACGTTAAATCACAATTAGCAACAATACTAGCTAGATGCATACATGAGAAAGAAAGATTTGACCAAATAACCTCTTTCTTTTCTTTTAGGCCACTGGAGAATGTACAGCGACAGTGGGGAAGAGGGGAGCTAAGAAATTCTCTGTAGCTACCCAGACTTGCAATATTACTCCAGGTGGGTGATACATCAGGGGGCCTTCACTAGTGGTGGCAGCAGGTAGGAGCCTGGAGGGAGGGTGAGCAGTGGGCATTAATTATTCGTATGTACCAGGAACACAACCCAGACCAGACTACTTTACCTTTGCAGATGGTGACAATGGCAATGCCAGCTACAGTGTTAGCACTGTGGCAGATTGTGGACAGAGTAGCCTGACCCAGGTTTTTGGACTGGGTCAGGCTGTGTCAATCATCCCCCTCAGACCTATCCTAAGTCCTCCTGTGGTGTATCAGCAGGGACTGGTGTGGGTGGAGGCTGACAGAGGATGAGGAGACTTGGACTTGCCTCCAGTCCCACAGCGCCCCCTACAGGGAGGAGGCTTGGACTCACCTCCAGTGCCACAGCGGATCCTACAGGGAGGAGGCTTGGACTCACCTCCAGTCCCACAGCGCCCCCTAAAGGGAGGAGGCTTGGACTCACCTCCAGTCCCACAGCGCCCCCTACAGGGAGGAGACTGTGGGCTTTGGGGTCTGCTCTGACCTGAAATCAGTCCAGGTTTTTATCATCTTCACTTCTCCTTTTCATTGTCTCAGAAGGGAGAGAGTAGGACTGCACACTTCACAGGACTGGTGTGCTAGAAGTTGAGATGATGAAAGATGCAGTGTCTGGGCATCATCAGACGTAGACAGCAGATGCCAGCCCAGAGCTCACACTCACCAAGCATTTAGGTGTTGCCGTGGGTCTAGGGACTTTACATGTATTAATTACCTCACATGGATCATGTGTTACCTCATTCGACCATTACAGCTCCCCCGCCCCCACAGAGCATACCGACACCTCTTTCCAGCTTCTTCCTTCCAGCTCAGGCGTCTTCAACATTTTCATAGACGTCCTCCCTGATCTCATTTTATCCTTCTGGTTTTCCTAGCTCCTGCCAAGCTCCATGAAATGCTATCTACACTCTTTCTGTTCTACCTGGTTGTCATTCCTTCATGGAAGTGATACTTAATGTGTCCCTACACCCTACTTCAGCACCTGGCGTGTGATAGCAGGGGCAGATGGACTTCAAGGAAAGGCTCCTCTTGAGCTGACTAACAAGAAAACCTCTGGCCTTTTATGCTGGTTGTCTTAGTTAGAGTTTCTATTGCTGTGATGAGACACCATGACCATGACAATTCTTATACAGGAAACCATTTAGTTTGTGCAGGTTCACTTACAGTTTAGTGGTTCAGTCCATTATCATTATGGCCGGGAGCATGCAGTGTGCAGACAGACATGGTGCTGGCTACATCTTGAGCAGAAGGCAGCAGAGAACAGACTGTGACACTGGAGGGTATCATGAGCTTAGAAACCTCAAATCCTGTCCCCACAGTGACACACCTACTCCAACAAGGCCACACCTACTCCAACAGAGCCAAAACTCCTTAGAGTGTCACTCTCTGAGATTGTGGGGACTATTTACATCCAAACTACCACACTAATCATAGGAACACAGAGAAGAGTGCCGTCCTGTCAGCTCACAGCCTTTCACTTTCTACCTGCCAATGATTTGTTTTTTGATGATGTATAACATAAAAAAATGGAAAGAAAAATCTGTTTGGGAGGGTTTTTCTCCAAGAGTTAAAGATCAGGTCGACTTTGTCGGGATTAATAACAGGAAATAAACAGAGGTAGGCAAAAAGGAGCTTAATTAACACACAAATTTATGATATATCTGTAATGTTTCCCTTTCATAAAGTGGTGAGTTGATATATTACTGTGATCATTAAAATAAAGGCCTAATGATGTAGCTCAGCTAGTGTCACCGTCCTGGAGGCGGTGGGACCTGTGAGCATGGAGTTGTTAAGTGAGGCAGTCTAAAGTCTTCTACAATAACCAACTTCATTCAGAGCCTCAGATGAATTATACCCTGAGGGTTAAGAAAGGTCACATGAGGGCTTTGAGACATGGCTCAGATGTTCAGAGCCCTGGCTGCTCTTCCAGATTCCTATGTTCAACCCTCAGCTCACAGTCATCTGCAATGAGATCTCATGTCCTCTTCTGGGCATACATGCAGCCAGAACATGGTATGCATTATATTTATTTAAGTAAATCTTTTCTGAAAAAAAATCATGGAAAAGAGAAAGGCCGCATCAGTAAAGTTCCCATGAGCACATGCTGTATATAGTCACAAGGAAAAGCCACACTGTGGCATACATAGAGTCATACCAAGGAGAGTTTCAAAATTTAATTGGCTAACAAGAACAAGCAGTAAATTCGCTGGTATTCGCTACCCCTGGGAGGGGCCCAAAACAGATTCCAAGAACAATTCTGTGTTTTGAAGCAACTGAGGTCACAAGACCCTTGTCTTGTTTCTTGGAGTGTTCGTATTGACTCTCAGCATTCTCTTCGCATGACTCCATTCTTGGGCCTTTTTCTGACAAGCCAGTTTATGCCTGAATGCCTGGGTTCGATCCCCATCACCTCATAAGTCAGACACAGAGGCCTGCAGAGAAAAGTAGAGGAAGGAGGATCAGAATTCCCAGGCCATCCTAAGCTATACAGATAGTTTCAGACCAAGACTGGGGTATATGAGACCCATGTCTAAAAAAATGAAATAAATATAGCATAAAAAAAAACTATTCTTAGTACTCTCCACTTTCCCTCTGACTACACAGGAGACCTAGACTCTCATCATGTCTAACTCATATGAGAGTTATTGGAAAGTCAGTTATCAGGAATTTCTAAATGGTTTGGGTTTGGAACAGTGTAAATGAGAGATGTTTTCAGTTGTTAACGCTGTCTCTTTGTCTGCTCTTTGTCAAGGTAATGGACCCGCATTGACAGCCCAGTACACCTGTTTGGGCTGTGTACACCCCATACCGCCTGACAGCCCTGAACTGGAGCCTGTCCTGAAACACGCAGTTGAGCATTTCAATAACAACACCAAGCACTCCCACCTCTTTGCTCTTGAAGAAGTAAAAGCAGCCCAGAGACAGGTTTGTTTTTTCAGTGTTTCATGACATGATATGGTTAAAAATTTGTTAGATTAGCATCTTGTCACATAAAATAAACCTGTGTGGTTCCTGCTGTTCCCCCTGCCAGGAGGAACCTGTTTGGCCTCATGATTTATGGTACTGGAGTATCCCTCTGCGCTTTCACAAGAATAGCTCTTAAAGCAAGGGGCTTTCTCTAGGGCCCAAGTGAGCAGAGTGACCCATACAAAGGGATGGGTGACTCACATCTTCTTCTCTTGGGTTTGTATGTAACAAATAGTTTAGCATTTCATGAAATTGTCATTCTGGTTTTAGGATTTTAACAAATCTGTATTACTATCTTGTTGTTATTAATTAAATACTGCCTCAAAGTATTAAATTGGTCCTAAAAAGATGGACATGACTTCCTGGGTACACCCTAAATTATACTTGACACTCGCTCATGGTGGTGAGGTGGAAAAGTTGTCTATTCCACAGTCCTCTGATTATCTAGCTATCTATGTATTTGAATTTTTGTTTGTTTGTTTGTTTGTTTGAGGCAGGGTGTCTCTACAAAGCCCTGACTGTCATGGAGCTCACTATGTAAACAGGGCTGGCCTCAAAATCACAGAGATCTGCTTCTCTACCTTCAGTTTAACTTGACACTGCGGGAGATTTGTATTTTACATCTGTGTTCATGTTCAGAGGTCAACATGAGGGCAGTAGGTGGTCAGTATTGAGAAGGTGGTCAGAATGGAGTTTGTGGTCAGCATAGGGAGGGTGGGTGGTCAGGATGGAGTTTGTGGTCAGCATAGGGAGGGTGGGTGGTCAGCATGGAGTTTGTGGTCAGCATAGGGAAGGTGGTTGGTCAGCCTGGAGAAGGGGGGTGGTCATCATGGGGAAGGGAGGTGGTCAGCATGGGGATGATGTGTACTCAACATGGAGTTGGCGGTCAGTGTGGGGCCTGTCAAGAACAAAGCAGGAGAATTTCACTAGCTGGTGGCCTGAGACCCATCAACTCACCGGGAAAGGTCATTCCTATTTCTCACTCCTCCTGCATAGACAAACATAGTGTTTCACAAAGCTGGGGGAAATATGCCCTCTTGACAACCTGGAAAAGGAAAAATTGTGGGGCTTTTATTTCAAGAAATATAATGTATTTATGTATATATATACAATTTACAATTACATTAAAGTGTTTGTGTGTAATTTGCAGTTACATGGGAGTGTGTGTGTGTGTTGTGTGTGCGCACACATGTGTGAAGATACTCAATTTTTACTCAGTGATCCCTTTGCCTGGTAGCAATGATGCTGTGTTTTCCCTGAGCACTTACTCAATCCAATTCAAAGTTTAAAGATGTTTATAACTTTTGCTCACTGTGATTAATGTTCATGCTGAACTTCAAGTTCTCACTCAATCTAAAATCATTTCAGGTGGTGGCTGGAATGAATCTTGAAATCACCTACTCAATTGTGCAAACGAATTGTTCAAAGGAGCAGTTTCAGGTCTTATCTCCAGAGTGCAAATCCGTTGCTGATGGAGTAAGTAGGCAAAAGTTGAATGATCGTCTTTAACATTTTGTTAACAGCATGACGGGACTGTCAACCCTGTGGGAAGACTGTCCCTAAAACTGAGATATGGTTTTGTAGTTCGCATCCATGGTCACGAAGGATCTCTGGGCCCCACACTGCTGGGCAGAGACACTGCATACGTCACACTGAGTATTTACCTTTACCAGGGATGAGGCCAAGGGCTTGGGCTGCCATCCTCTCCTAGTCTCCTCTGACGTCATGTGTGCTCAGTGTTCCACAGGCTCCTCTAGACCCTGGCTCCTTACATCAGCTCTTCCCTTCCTGGTTCTTCATCTTCTCAATTCTACTTTCATGTTAGTTAACACACTCTGGGATTCTAGCCCTCTGTGGATGACATCTTGGTACTCACTGGTCCTAGCTAAATAGGAGAGCTCCAGGGTCAGTGAGAGACTCCATCTCAACCAATAAGGTAGAGAGAAACTAAGAAAGGCCTCTGACATCAACCTGTGGATTCCGAATTTGTGTGCAAACACGTGCACGTGCATTCATACAGATGAAGGTATGCACACCTAATATACAAACAAATAAATCAAGCTACACTAAGCAGAAAATTAGTAGATGTCCTTGCAACTACACTTCTAGATGTCTCCCCAAAGGAACTCAAAAGGAAGCTCAAACAGAGAAAGTCGTGTTCCCAGCAGCACTACTCAGACAACCCAAAAGTATAAATGACCCACGTGCCCATCAACAGGGGTCTTTCTCAGTTCTGTTGCTGTGATAAAATACTGACCAAAAACAACTTGGGAAAGTAAGGCTTTATTTTATCACAAGTCACAGTCTCTCGCTGAAGGAAACCAAGGCAAGAACTCAAACAGCAGCCCAGAGGAATGAACTGAAGCAAAATCACAGAGCTGCTCACTGGTTTGCTGACCAGGCTGATCCTTGTTCCTCTGAGGAGCGTCTTCCCAGGGGGTAGGACCATCCACAGTGCGCTGGGACCAGTTATGTCAATCATTAATCAAGAAAATGCGGGGACTGGAAAAATGGCTCAGCACTTTAGAGCGTTTATTGTTTTCCTGAGAACACAGTTTGCATTCTCGGCTGAGCCAAAACCTTCTGGAACTTCAGTTCCAGGGTTTCTGATTTCCTCTCAAGGCCTTAGTGGGCACCAGGCACATGGTGGACATGCACATGTAGGCAAAACACTTGCACATATAAAATAAAATTTAAAAAAGAAGAAAAAACCATTCCACAGACTTGAAACAAGCTAATCTGATGGAGGGATTTCCCAGTTGAGGCTCCCTCTTCCCACGTGATTCTCGTTTGCGTCTAGCTAATAAAAAAACTAACCAGGACAGCAGGTGAATGGATGAATAACACACTGTGTACATACACCAAAGGATGATGCACCTACAACATGTGTGAACCCTGAAGTGTGGGATAAATGAAGTGAGTCAGACACGGAAGTATAAATATTGTATGAAGCCATTTATATGTAATATATAAGGTAAGCAAATTCATAAAGACAGGAAGTAGATGAACATTCAGAGGGGCCAAAAAAGGGTAGGATTCTTGTCTATTGCTTACTGGACTTAGAATTTCTGTTGGGGTAAAATTATTTTTTAATGCAGCAGTGAAGATTGTATAGCATGGTGAATTTTAATCAACAACAGCTAATTCTACAACTTTCAATGTTTTATTTTTTGTACTTTATTACTTAAAAATTACCAATAAATTCCCACTCCTTCCCCTCCTACCACTTCCCTCCCACTCCCTCCACAGACCCTCTCACCCCACCCCCCTCCAATCCTAAGAGAGGGCAATGCACCCTGCCCTGTGGAAAGTCCAAGGCCCTCCCTACTACATCTAGGTTGAGTAAGGTATACATTCAAAGATAATAAGATCCCAAGAAGCCAGTACATGCAGTAGAGACACATCCCAGTGTCACTGTCAGTGCCCCTTCATCTGCCCCAGCTGTCAACCACATTTAGAAGGACTAGTTTGATCCCATGCTTGTTCACTCCCAGTCCAGTTGGAGTTGGTGAGCTCCCATTAGCTCAGGCAAACTGTCTCAGTGGGTGAACCCCTCATGGTCTTGACCTCCTTGCTCATACTCTCACTCCTTCCACTCTTCAACTGGATCTGAGGAGCTCAGTCCAGAGCTCCAATGTGTGTCATTGCCTCTGTTCCCAACTGTTGTTGGACGAAAGTTCTATGATGATATTTAAGATAAACATCAGTCTGACTACAGGGTAAGGTCAGTTCAGACACCCTCTCCTCTATTGCTTAGGGTCTTAGCTGGGGTCATCCCTGTGGATTCCTGGGCAGTTTTCTAGAGCCAGGTTTCTTGATAACCACATAATGGCTTTCTCAATCAAGATA
Source organism: Microtus oregoni (assembly GCF_018167655.1). Lineage (NCBI taxonomy): Eukaryota > Metazoa > Chordata > Mammalia > Rodentia > Cricetidae > Microtus > Microtus oregoni. The sequence goes on from NW_024543088.1 coordinate 25,356,263, forward strand.
TCTCTTTCCTTGCTCTCATATCTGTCCTTCCTCCATCTGGACTATCCCAATGCCTCAAGTTCTCCTCAACCACCCCTTCTCCTCTTCCTTCTACCCCCTGCCCCCATGCTCCCAAATTTTTGTCTGTTTCCAATTCCCAGGTGGGTCTATATATATTTTTCTTTGAGTTCACCTTCTTACTTAGTTCCTCTGGGATCATGAACTATAGGCTTGATGTTTTTTGTTTATGACTAGTATCTGCTTATGGGTGAGTACATACCATATTCGGTTTGGGGGGGGGGTCTGGATTACCTCACTCAGGATAGTGTTTTCTAATTCCATCCATTTGATTGCAAAGTTCAAGATGTCATTGCTTGCTTTTTTTTTCCTGCTGAGTAGTACTCTAATGTGTAGATGTGCCATACTTTCTTTATCCATTCTTCAGTTGAGGGGCATCTAGGTTGTTTCCAGGTTCTGGCTATTACAAATAAATGGGACATGCTGAAACTGAGAAGATTCTGTAAAGCAAAGGACACAGTCAATAAAACAAAAAGGCAGCTTACTGAATGGGAAAAAAATGTTCACCCACCCCATTTTGGACAAAGGACTGATCTCCAAAATATATAAAGAACTCAAGAAATTAGATACTAAAATTCTAAATAACCCAATTAAAGAGTGGTATAGTGAACTAAACAGAGAATTCTCAACAGAAGAATTTCAAATGGCCAAAAGATACTTAAAGACATGTTCAGTTTCCTTAGCTATCAGGGAAATGCATATCAAAACAACTCTGAGATACCATCTTACACCTGTCAGAATGGCTAAAATCAAAAACACCAATGATAGCTTATGCTGGAGAGGATGTCCGTTGCTGATGGGAATGCAAACTTGTGCAACCACTTTGGAAATCAGTGTGGTGGTTTCTCAGAAACCTGGGACTCAACATACCTCAGGATCCAGCAATACCACTCTTAGGAATATAACCAGAAGATGCTCAATCATACTAACAGGAGCATTTGTTCAACTATGTTCATGGCGGCATTACTTTCAATGTTTTAAATGGAAAATTTTGCATTTTATATCTAGACATCCTATCTATCTTTATATCTGATTTCATATACACATAATATTTATTACCCCAGGCTCAGCGAGAGACCCTTCTCATAAGCTAAGGTGCAGAGTCTGGAGAGGGGGCTCAATGATTATAAGGAAGCCCTATCTTATAGAGGACCTGAGTTTGGTTCCCAGCACCCCCATCTCACATCAGGAAGTTTACAAACTTCTTTAACTCCAGTGTCAAGAGATTCATCATCCTGCACTTGTGAACACACACACACACACACACGGAGACAGAGAGAGAGAAACCCACTCACTGATATGTTCACCATGTAGTGAACATTCTTATTTCATACCCCTCTGTTTATTTGTAGACATAGATACTCTCACGTGCTTCTGGTTTTCGTTTGCTTTCAGCTTCTATTTCTTTTTCTCCCCTTTTCCCTATGCAAGAATTTGTTAAGCAAGCATACTCTCTTTGATTTTTATTAGTTGTTTGTTTTCAAAATTGATTTTAACTTCTGACTTTGAACCACCAGGATTTTGGGGAGTGTAGAGATAACGCCTTTGTGGATATCAAACAAAACGTTGCTGACTTTACCCAGGACTGCAACATCTATCCAGGTGAGAAAGCACATAGGGGGCCATGGGGAAACAATGGGGCCTGCCTTCTGACCCAGCTGCAGCGTGTCTGTAAATGGCCAAGTCAACCCAGGACAGAAGGAACAGTGTGTGCTCTCTGGACCAAGGCCATCTTCAGGGGCAATGCCAGCTGGCTTTCTTTTCCTTTTCTACAAATTGTTCTTAAATGTGGGGTTTTGAGTTGGAGAGGACTCATTTTAAGCCATACAGAATGGAATCCCTCCAGATAAAGATGGATTTCCCAGCATGTTAGGATGGGAAGTTGTCTGTGAAAAGCTTATGGCTAAATTGGCATTTCTCAAAGGAGAGCTGACTTCTCTCACAGTCATAAACAGTTCTGCACATGTCATAGCTGGAGGCAGCACTGTGCACAGGCCATGATGAGAAGCACCAAGACATCGCTGTCCGTGCAGCCGCGCTGGAGGCTCATTCATTCATTCCTTTACGGTCACCTCTGCCTTTCTCTAAGTTACACATTTCTCCCAAGTTTGCACTGAAGATGCAAAATTTTAAGCTGGATGCGGTGGCACACCCTGTAATCACATCACTCGGGAAACTGAAGCAGGGGAGCAGAAGTTCTAGGCCAACTTTTGTTCCACATGGACTTCAAGGCTGGGTTGGGATGACGAAATCTCTTTCACTCTAACCTCACGTTGGGCACCAAAGGTAGTTGGTTGTTTCTTACTCTTTGATTCTTTTGGCTCTTTGCGGTGCCTGCCACCTAGCCCCAAATAAATCACACACAGAGTCTTATTCTTCCTTATAAATGCCTGGCCTTAGCTTGGCTTGCTTCTAGCCAGCTTTCCTTAACTTAAATGATCCCATCTATCTTTTCCTGCTAGGCTTTTCTTCTTTTCTTACTTCTGTATCTTACTTTCACTCTTCCTCCATGGCTGGCTGGGTGGCTGGTCCTTTGCTTCCTCACTTTTTGATCTCTCCTGCTCCTTCGTCTCTCCTTCCAGATTTTTCTTCCCTTTTGTTCACTCTGCCTGCCAGTCCTGCCTATCCTTCCTCCTGCCTTGCGAATGGCCATTCAGCTCTTTACGAGAGCATCACGTGTTTTAGACAGGCAAAGGGTAAGAGCTTTGCAGAGTTGCATACATGCAACGTAAAAGACTGCAACACATCTTTGCATCACAGCATAAACAAATGTAACACATCTTAAATTAATATTCCCAACATTGGGACACATCAGAATCTGTCTGGGGGAGTGGATCAAAAGAAGTAGGACATATGGCTCAACATGGTCAAAGGCATGCTTCCCTAAGCATCTGGGCTGCAAGGAGGACAGAGAAAGAGAGAGAGGAAGAAAGTGAGTGGCTCATGGACCGCCATTCCTTAACTCTGCTCTGCTCACTTCCCACCTTGTGAAAATGAGGATGCTGGGCCTCTGTGTGACAGGAGCCAGGGTAGACTACTCTTTGGGTATACCTACTGACTTTAAATCTGTTTGTTTTTTCAGGAGAGGATTTGACACAACCACTTCCCGACGGCTGCTTTGGATGCCCCAAGAGCATACCTGTAGATAGCCCAGTGTTGACAGAACCTCTCGGTCATGCCATCAAAAAGCTTAACACAGAGAATAACCATTCTTTCTATTTCAAGATCGACACAGTGAAAAAAGCTTCATCCCAGGTCTGTAAACAGCCACAAAAATCGGAGGGTGTAATCCGATACGAGCAGATTGCTTGCTAATTTGATTGCTGGTCTTCACTGTGGTTGGGGAAACTATACTTGGTAACAGGATTTTGTGGTTTAAATTTCAACTCCCAACTCCGCTGTGTGCCTGAGTGTCTCAGACAAGTATCTTTAAAGTTCTGTTTGCCAGAAGGTGATATCAAACGCCTTTAATCCCAGCACTCAGGAGGTAGAGGTAGGCATATCTCTGAGTTTGAGGCCAGCCTTATCTACAGAGCTAATTCCAGGATAGATAGGGCTACACAAAGAAACCCTGTCTTGAGAAACAAAAAGCAAAACAAAACAAAGCAAAAGCTCTGTTTTCTACCTGAAAATGTCTGGGATGAAGCTCAAATTAGGCAAAGTGTGACAAATGAATGTCAGACTCCAGAAAATGGTACAAACCCTGGAAATCACTATAGAGTTAGCAAGGTTCTGGGGAGGAAGAGCAAGGCTTTTACTATACAAACCCTGGAAACCACTGTAGAGTTAGCAAGGTCCTGGGGAGGAAGAGCAAGGCTTTTACTATACAAACCCTGGAAATCACTGTAGAGTTAGCAAGGTCCTGGGGAGGAAGAGCAAGGCTTTTACTATACAAACCCTGGAAACCACTGTAGAGTTAGCAAGGTCTTGGGGAGGAAGAGCAAGGCTTTTACTTTCAGCCTTTGCAGGCTCTTCTCTCACAAGAACATTAGTGTAAGGTGTTGTGGTGCACACCCATTGTCCAAGCTCTCAGAAGCTGAAGCAGGGGGATTGCTGCAAGTTCTATGTCAGCTTGGACTACATAGCAAGGTCTGATTTATTTCACACACATACACATGCACACATGTACACGTGCACATACACACACACTGATGGGGAATGGAGACATGAGGTGGGGGAAAATGCTAAACCCCTTAGACTCAGCCACATCGATAGTCAGTCATTAAAAGCCCTACACTCTCACATGGCCTTGTTCTTTCTCCCTCCTCTCCCTTTGTCATAGATGCCCTCATGTCTATTTCTCTAGAGCCTCAGCTCCACTTTCTCACCCAATCATAAAAGCTAGTTACCTTCATCTGGGATCAGAAGATTAGCTATAAAACAGCCTCTATCCTTGGTGACTCTATGTTGTTATGAAAATCTCAGCCTTTGTGGCACCATCTGTAAAATGAGTAGCTGGATTCAAAAAAGCCAGACCCTCTAACAGCGCTGGTAGTCTATAATCGTATTGTGCAAGGACAGATTCCTACTCTAGAGACTCAAGCTGCCTTCCTTAGATACAAGGTAAGAAAAGTAAACAAGCTAGACCCAAACTGTTAAAGTAGCCAAAATAATCTTTGCAATCTAGTAAGAAAATGCCCATCGTTTGGCTTAATAGTTGGATTTCTAGGCATCTGAGGCAAGAGGCTTCATATATAGCCATAGTCACTTTCGTTGCGGTTATAGGAGCAAAAGATGTGGTAAAATGTCACACTCTCCAGGTGAGTGTGGTGGCTCAGATGGCAAAGGCACTTTCTATACCCACCCAACAGACAGCCTGAATCCCATCCCTGGAATTCACATGGGTGCAAGGAGAGAATCGATTCCTCGGAGTTGTCCTCTGTCTTCCACACACAGGCCATGGCATGCACACACCCACCCCACCCCATTGAAAATAACAGAACCAACAATATGGGAATGATTAGGCAGAGACTTAAAGGCATCTCTGTAAAAAGTGTTCACTAGAGAAGGGTCTTGTGATTAGTAGCCAACAAAAAGCAGACTGTAAAAAGGAATCCATGAGTTTGGGTGGTGGTGGTGCTTGTCTTTAATCCCAGCACTCAGAAGGCAGAGCAAGTGGATCTCTGTGAGTTCATGGCCAGTCTGGTCTACAAAGTGAGCTCCAGGACAGCCAGGGCAGTTAAAGAGAAACCCTGTCTGAAAGAAAGAAAGGAAGGAAGGAAGGAAGGAAGGAAGGAAGGAAGAAAGAAAGAAAGAAAGAGGATGCACGTGATGCCACAGCTGCGCCTACAGAAAGCAACACTGAAAAGAGATGAGTAGGTGGAGTGCTGTGTGCCTCGGTTGTCCACAATGGTGAATTTAGAATGTGGGACAAGGGTCTACTTATTCTCATCTTTCTAATTTCCTCCATTTTATCGCCAAAAAGAATAGACAAACATTATTCAAATAAATCTCAACTTGACCTCTGTGTGATGCTCACAGCATTGAGACTCACTGATGTCACGGGCCAGCTCCCTCAAAGGGGCTGCTGCTTTATACTGTTCCTCTTTGTGCTTTCTTTATTCTTGTTTGATGGTTCTGCTGTCCTATGAAATTTCTTTATTCTTAGCAATGTCAGGATTGCGGGTGGCCATGTACTGCACATCCAAGGCTTGGGTCTAGGAGCCCTTCATTCATCCCCCTTCTTCTACCTCACCCTTGTATGTGCATGTTTGGATGAGTGTTGTGTGTGTGTGTGTGTGTGTGTGTGTGTGTATGTGTGTGTGTGTGTGAAGAATGCCAAGGGAGCACATTGAGATAATACTGAGAGCAGGAAACAGACAACTGATTACCCTCTGTATGCTGTAACATGTTTTATTACCATTGGTTAATAAAGAAGCCGCTTTGGCCTATAACCGTGCAGAATAGAGCTAGACAGGAAAACTAAACTCAATGCTGGTAGAAGAAGACAGAGCCATGCAGATGCCATGCACCTGCCAAAGGAGAAAGACAATGGAAACTTACCAGTAAGCCACAGCCTCATGGTGGTACATAGATTAATAAGAATGGGTCAATTTAAGATGGAAGAGCTAGCTAGGGATACGCCAGAGTCATTGCCCAAACAGTGTTGTATTTAAAAGAGTTTTGTGTGACTATTCAGCTGGAAAACAAAAAAGCAGTCTCTGTTACAGACAAATGTTTAGTTAGCTGCAAAATCTACTAGAATATAGTACGAATTTCATTTGAAAGCCTCTATTTGACTCCTTAAACTGGTCACTCAAAGCAGCCTTTAAAGTAGCAATTTACAGGGACTCAATTAGCTGTTAGGAACTTGTTCTGATGCAGACTCTTGGCCAAGAACTTGCTAAGTTGCTAAAGATATTTTATATAGTTGTAACCTTGCCTTGGCTTTATCTATTTAGTCCTATTAGAGTGTGGATCCACTCCAAACTAAATTGATAGTTGGGACTCTGAATCCAAATCTTCCATGAGTGAGGTTTCTGCTGCTTCTTGTCCATTGTTCCTGCCCCACAGCTGCTGGCCCTGGGGCTGTGGATGGGGATTCTCTGGGGCTGTGGATGATGTCCCCTGGGGCTGTGGAAATTGTCCCTGTCTCTGCACAGATGAACAAATGCTGACAATCTATGTGCAGTTTTGAGAATGTTCTTTTAACAGAAGTCCTAAGAAGAAATGTAAAAAAAAAAAATTGTAGATATCTGATTTTGAGGGATTTGTTTATGTGTTCATGTGGTGCTGTGGACCAAACCCAAAGCCTAGGGCTTGCAATTCAGTTTGCATATACCTGTGACTTTTGAAGCAAACTGTCATAGTAGTGTTATGGAAACAAAACGGAGAGGTAGGTAGATTCAAGAAAAGAACTAAGGTGAGTGGTGGTGGCACGCATCCTTAATCCCAGCACTCAAGATGTAGGTGGATCTCTAGGAGTTTGAGGCCAGCCTGGTCTACAGCATGAGTTCCAGGACAGGAAGGGCTATGCAGAGGAACTCTGTCTCAAAAACCAAGTATAAAGAAAGGAAGAAATGAAGAGAAATAGAGGGGGGAAGAGAGAAAGAAAAAACGAGAGTGAGAGAGAGTGACAAGAAGGGGAGAGAGAGAAAGAAAGAGAAAGAGAGGGAGAGAGAGAGTAGAGGTTTATTTTTAATTGTCATTTAAAAATGAACTTTGTGCTTGGAGAGAGGACCTCATGACATAGGACCTAGGATCCAGTCCTTGAGGCAGGAGACCACTAAAACGGATGTAGTCTTGATTCTTCTCCTCCCATCATGGACCAAGTGTGCACTTGCTCAACAACGGTGTCTGCCTGTCCTCATCCTCGCTGGTCTGGAAAACTGAGAATAATGTTGCTCTCCTTTCTCAAAGCACCCCTCTTTGCTTATTAGCAACATTAATCCTTTTAATGACTGGTACACATCATTTCTTTTCTCAGATACTCAGCCCAATGTCCATTTTTCAAAGTCGGGCTTTATGTTCATGGCAAACTTTATCCTGCACCTCAGTTTTACCTGTTTGCCTTTTCACTTTGTTTATTGTGATATCTTATTTATCATTTTTAATAAACTTGAATAAACAATAAAAACATCACACAGCAAAATTAACCATACCCAAAGTCCTTAATGAACTTATGCTAATATAATTGGCATCGAAAGAGAGGCTGTGAAGCGTCATGTTATTTTATAATTTCAGTATCAAATTTTATGTACTTATTCAACACCAAATTCAAAAAGTCCATGACAGAATTAGCATTAAAAAATTAGCTTTATATCATATTACTTGTTCTCTTTTCTTCATCTTTACTATATCCACATATATGCTGATTTATGTATATTGTGGGCCAGGTTTCTCATCTGAAAATATGTGATATATTTCTTTCTCAGATTATGTGACCACAATTAATATTTATTACACAGTTTAAGTTGCATTTTCCTGAAAATTTTTAATTTTACTTTTTTTCTGAGCTGAGTAATAGTTCAATGTACATACATAGGTACTAAATTTTCATTGTCCATTCGTTCAATGACAACTAGACTGATGTCAATTCTTTACTATAAGTAATAAACAGTCATAAACATGGGGTATAATTATCTGTGGTAGGGTGTGGAGTTCTCTGTACATATGCACAGAGTGAAATAGATAGGTCATATAGTAGTTCTACTTTTTTATAAGGAACGTTCAAACTGATTTTCTTAATGGCTGTATTAATTTGCATCCCCACCAGCAGTGAATAAAGGTTCATTTCTCTCCATGTTCTCTCCAGCTTTTTGTTGTTTGAATGGTAGCCAGTTCTGAGTGGGAGGAGGAGTTATCTCCAAGTAGCTGTAACTTGTATTTCCCTTAGTGTATGAGGATACCGAATACATTTTACAATAGTTATTGGTCATTTGTGTGTCCTTTTTAAAAAACTGCCTATTGGTTCATTAGCCTGCTTGTCGAGTGACAGTTTTATTCCCTTGGCATTGAATGTCTGCAGTTCTTTGTAAATTCTGGATATTAGCTCCTTGTCTGACGTGTAGCTGGAGGAGCGCACCCCATGCTGTGGGCTGTGTGTTCTGTGCTGGTTGTTTCCTTAGCCATGCAGGCCATTCTCATCCAGTCTCTTCTGTTGAGACTTGCGGCTGGTTCCTGAGCTGTTGGTCTCCCTGTCTGCTTCTGTGCCAGTTGTAGGCTGTCGCTAACACTATGGGTATATACTATACAGATTTGAGGTCAAGTATTACAACACTTTCAGCATTGTTCTTACCCCTTAGGATTGCTTTGGCTGTTCTCTCTTTGTGGTTACATATGAATTCTTGAATTATTTTTTCTAAGCCTGTGAAATATTACATGATATTTTCATAACTATTGTATCACTTCTGTATATTAATCTTGGTAGTGTAGATATTTCACAATATTAATTTTGTCTATCCAAGAATATTGACATTTTTTCTCTTGTCTAGTACCTTCTGCAGTTTCCTTTTCCAATATCTTGAGAATTTCATTGTGGAGGTCTTTGACTTCTTTGGTTAGATATCTTTCTAAATACTTTTATATTTATTTTTTTTGAGACAGGATCTCATTATATAGTTCAGGCTGTCCTGGATCTTGCTGTGTAGACATTACTGGCCTCAAACTCACAGAGATCTATTAGGTTCTCTTCCTAAGTGCTGGGATTAAAGCATGGCCCGCTGTGCTATGTCACTTACTGATTTTTGTTTCATTGTAATGTGTTGTGTTTTATTTTATTTTAATATATTATATTTTATTTATTTTTATTCCTTAGAAGCCTGTTTGTATCCTGTTTTCCATAGACAGGATTTCTCTGTATAACAGCCCTGGCTGTCCTGGACCTAGCTCTTGTAGGCCAGGCTGTCCTTGAACTCACTGACGCCCTCCTGCCTCTGCCTCCCAAGTGCTGGGATTAAAGGCATGTGCCACCACGACCCTACCTTGCTCTAATTTCTGAGGAATGATTTACATCATTGTCTAGCACTGTAAAGATTTTCCTTTTACTTTAGGCTTCCTCCCACTATGTTTCCCCTCCATTATTTGACTTTCAAGTACAGTTGGAATTTATATTGACATACAGCATTCTCTACAAGGATAACAAAGTAGATGATAGATAGACAGATGATAGATAGATAGAGAGATAGATAGATGATAGATAGATAGATAGATAGATAGATAGATAGATAAAATTTGGCACAGTGGCTTCAGACTTTGTACGGTGCAAACCTTGATCAGAACACTGGTGGTGGTGGCAGGGTGGATGCAGTCTTGAACCCCTACTAGCTGTGTTGCATTCCCCCCCCCCAAGCTCTGAATTAAGTTAAGCTGTCAGCACCAGGAAGCCAGAATGGCAACTCACACCTGTAATTCTAGTACTTGGAAGGTTGAGGCAGGAGGTTTGTGATTTTGACAGCCACTATCTACAGACCACTCTGAGTTACATAATAAGATTATTTCCCAAATAAAAAAATAAAAATTTAAAGCGTTGAGGATAAAACTCAGTAGTAGGTCCCTGGTGAATCCTAGCACCCCTCCTAGTACAACAAAGATAAAACCATAAAAGCATAAAGAGCTATAAAAGGTTTCAGATTCTGTTCTTCTGGATCAATATGTACAGATGAATTCTTTGCACCAGCTGTGTTATACTCTAGACGTGCACATATACAGTTCAATCCTACAGTATATAAATGGATCACAAAATTGGGTTACTGTTTATAGACAAGATTGTGTAGTGTTTAAAACTGTTAGCAAAGACAATGAGGAGGACCCTAAGAGGGACAAACATGGATCTACACAGGAGGAGAAAAAGACAAGATCTCCTGAGTAAATTAAGTACATGGGATCACAGGACATGGTAGAAAGGAAAAGGGGGGGAAATAAATGGAGCAGAGAAAATGTTTAGCTCAATAAAGTTTTAAAAAACTGTTACTAAATACTTAACTGGAAGGGCTGCTGAGACGGCGCAGTGGTTTAGAGGACTGGCTGCTCTTATGTAGGCTAAAGTTCAATTCTCTTGACCAACATGGTGGCCCTCAACCGTTGTAACTCCAGATGTTCTTCTGAGCTATGAGGACACTACTTCACCAGCGTGTTGTACAGATGTTGGTGCAAGAACACCTGGACAGCGAAGTGGTGGTGGTGCATGCTTTTAATGCCAACACTTGGTAGAGGCAGAGGCAGTTGGATCTCTCTGAGTGTGAGGCCAACCTGGTCTACAAACTGAGTCCCAGAATGGCCAGAACAGTTTCACAAAGAAACTCTGTCTTGAAAAACCAAATTAATAGTAATAATAATAATAATAATAATAATAATAATGAGAAGCAATAGATAATCTAAATATTTTCCTAATTTCATATCACTCTACATAAGAATTTACTGATTTAGTATTTGGCAGCAAGACAACAAAAAATGTGTGAAGAAAATATTTTTAGGTTGCTCTTCCATACCTCGGATTGTATTGTAACTTAAGAACTGAATCTCTGGTGAACATAGTTTGCAGCTCTTGAGCCTTAAAATTGATATATGTGGATGAAAGTAAACACTGTATCCAGCTTTTCTTGCACATAGTAAAGGACTCTACCCAACTAATATCAAGAAATCCTAGATGTGCATACAACCCTAAAGTCTGTATCAGATATTGGTAGCTTGGGGAGTATGACTACTAAAATGATCAGTGCATAATCAAAATGTCAATGTTCTAACTTTAAACTTATCAGAGTAAAAAAGTATAATTTGTTACATTAATCCTTATTAAAAACTTATCTTGGTTTTAACCTGTAAAGATTTGTTTCTTGTAACGGCTTAATAAAGTGCTGATTGGCCAGTAGCCAGGCAGGAAGGAAGTATAGGCACAATGATCAGGCAGGAAGCAGAGGCGGGGCAACAAGAACAGGAGAAATCTGGGAAGAGGAAAGCTCAGTCTGCAGTTGTCACCCAGACGCAGAGGACACAGATGAGAGTGCCTTGCTGATGAAAGGTACCAAGCCATGTGGCTAACACAGACAAGAATTGTGGGTTAAGATGTAAGAATTAAGTAATAAGAAGTTTGAGCTAATAGGACAACCAGTTTATGATTAATGTAGACTTCTGTGTATTTCTTTGGGAATGAATGGCTGTGGGACTGGGTGGGACAGAAACCTCTGTCAACATTGTTCTAATTAACTTTACAGGTGGTAGGTGGAATGAGGTATTTTATTGAGTTCATTGCCAGAGAAACCAAATGTTCAAAGGCGAATAACATGGAACTGGGACCAGATTGTGAAGTCAAGTCCTCTGGTGTGAGTATCAGGGGGCCTGGGTGATGCTTTAAAATTCATTGCTCACGGGCCTCATGACTAACGATTTTCCTCTTGGCTTCTGCTTTCCTCATCAGCAAAGTCTCAGCTGCAGTGCTAATGTGTACATGAGACCTTGGGAGAACAAAGTCGAACCGACCGTCAAGTGCCAAGTATTAGAAGTGGTAGGAGCTCAATTGCGGTCAGCTTGGGGTCAATTCTGACTATAATTCCAAAAAGTCATATCTGGGTATTCAAAATGAATCATTTCTGAAAATAAACTGGAGGGAGGGGGTATCTCTTTTAAAATAGTAAGAAGTTATCCTTTTCTATGCTGATCTGCCCTGTGTTTTAATAGGTCTTCAAGGGCTCACACACATGGTTCATGTCTGTAAGGCATGACTCTACATCATCTTTTCAAGTCTTTACAGAGAATAGTGCTTTGTGAGTTGTCAAAGATGGGACACTAAGATTTGAAAGGCCAGTCAGGTCATGGTGGCTCATGCCTTTAATCCCAGCACTCAAGAATCAGACATATCTGTGAATTTGAGGCCAGCCTTGTCTCCAAAGTGAGTTCCAGGACAGCCAGAGCTGTTACACAGAGAAACCCTGTCTCTAAAAACAACAACAACAACAAAAACAACAACAGGACAAAGAAAAAGATTTGAAAAGCTGTGAGGCTCCAGAGTGAATTACATCACTATATCCCTTGTCCCAGGCTCTGCAAAGCAAACGCCATGCACATTCTCACCAGTCTCTAGGACCCTGGGAGGAGTGCTGCTATTTTTCTTTTACAGAAAAGTGAAGGTAGCTTGTACAGCATCGAGAGCAGGTCCAATCAGAGCTTACCCTTTCCATCCTGATCCTCACAGCTAGAAGATCAGGCTTGAACGCTGGCTTCACCTGTCTCCTCTCACAGGTGGTGAAAATGGAGGTGGATCGTATTCACGAAACCATGCTTTCGTGCAAGTTGCCGCCTCTCTCTCTCTAGTTTAGGTCCTTGTCGTTTGTATACTGTCTGTAAATGATTGTAAAAAGCCTTGTGATCAAGCTTGCGAGTAAGCTCCAGAGTGGTTCAGCCAAAAAAGTGAAACTGTGACGCTGTTCAGGCCTTTAAGGATAAAACCAGTAATAACTGTTGCAGAAATGATATCAGGCCGTGCTGTGGTGGCACACGCCTTTAATCGCAGCATTTGGGAATCAGGGACAGGCAGATCTCTGTGAGTTTGAAGCCAGCCTGGTTTACAGAGCGAGGGCCAAAAAAAACTCCAAAGCTACAGAGAAACTCTGTCTCAAAAAAACAAAACAAAACAAAAAACAAGAAAGAAAGAAATTAAATCAGTTAACAAACAGTGTACTGTTACATAGTTCAACCATCCAGTTTTTTCAAATGAAGAAAAACTCTTAGTCTTGGAGTATTATTAAGAACAATAGGCAGGCAAGGTTGGGGATGTATCAGTGGTTGAGGCCAACAGGTATAAGGTCTGGAGTTCAGTCTCCAGTGCCACAAAGTCCATAAATCTTAAGAACAATTAAAAGAGAAGAAACTTTGTTAATTCATTCTTTCTAGAAAATTAATACTGTATTTAAAATCTGGCAAAAATCACCCCATTGTAAGCCAAAATGATATCACCAGAGTCTTAATCTCTGCTTCCCTCATTGACAACCTGATTCTAACAACGCATTCATCTTAATATTTCCTTTCTAGATGATGAGGAGACCTCCAGGCTTTTCACCTTTCCGGTCAGTCCAAGTCCAAGAAGCAAAAGAAGGAACAACTGTAAGTCCACCCTATACTGCCATGGTGCAAGAAGAGCAGGATGCAGAACATGAGCGAAGACCCGCTGAGGGGCATGAGAAACAGAAAAAGCATAAGATTGACCATGGTCATAAGCATGGGCATGACCAAGGCCATCGGCCCCCAAAGACACATGGCCTTGGCCATGTTCATCAGAAGCAACATGGCCTTGGCCATGGACATCAGAAGCAACATGGCCTTGGCCATGGACATCAGAAGCAACATGGCCTTGGCCATGGACATCAGCTTAAATTGGATTATCTTAAACCCCAAAGGGAAGACAATTTTGACCATGAACATAGAGAGGAACGTGCTCATAAGCATGGTCATGGCCATAGTAAACACAAAAATCATAACAGAAACAATGGCAAGCAAACTGAGGAGAGAACAGAGCCTTTGGTAGGCACTTCTGAAGACAGCTCTACATCCTCCATACAGACACAGGGCTGGACCACCCCTAGCCCTCCCCTAGCTCAGCCCAGTGTCGCGGTTACCCCTTCTGACTTTCAGAACTCAGATTTAATTGATGGTGAGGTGGGTACCACACCACCATATGCCACGGAGACCTATGATGAGTTGATCCCTGAAATCCGGGTGCAACCAGATAGCCTTTCATTTAAGCTGATATCTGACTTTCCAGAAGCAATGTCCCCCAAATGTCCTGGACGCCCATGGAAGCCAGTTAGTAGAAAGGATCCAGCCACAGAAATGGGAGAATTTTCTGATTTTGATCTCACTGATGCTCTTTCTTAACTTATACAGCCTGCTAGCTCAGAGAGAAAGCATCCAACTGACCTTCCTCTTCCACTGTTGTCCCAGAAGCCTCTTCTTGTCTCAAATAAGTCCTCTCCAACTCAATGTCTGTCTCCTCTGTTGCTTCTGAGTCTCTCTATCCATCCTCCTGACTTCCTCTTACTTTCTACATTTTTTCCTAATAATTTATGTTCACTTTCTGTCAGCTGTTTGCTTGCTCTGACTCTTGACCTGATTGTATTTAATCCTGTTTATGATACTCAGGCAGAAAGCTCTCAAATTAAAGGTGTGTGCTAGGGATGAGCCACACCAAAACCAGAAACTGTTTTTTTTTCTCCAGTAAATAGTGAAATCTTGGAGTTCATAGTGTGTCAAATATCCTGCAAAACTAAAACTTTTTGTTCCCATTGGTGAGTCCACCAGGCTCTATTAGACAATTCCATATCCATGGACACTAAGACACTCTAGTGGTCACTAAAAAATCAAGCAAGATAAATGGACCTGTAGGGAGGAGGGGGGCACTATCAGGTATGGGAGGGAGAAAAGAGAGAGTGGGGATAAGAATAATCAGAACTCGCCAAGTGGTGGGGCACATACATTAATGCCAGCACTAGGGAGGCAGAGGCAGGCAGATCTCTGGGAGTTCAAGGCCAGCCTGATCTGAGGACGGAGTTCCAGGATAGGCTCTAAAAGCTACACAGAGAAAAACCTGTCTTGAAAAACCAAAGAAAAAGTATAATCAGAAATACAAATGTGAAATTGTCAAAGAACAACATATATGTGTACATATATAAATATATATGTATGTGTAAATGAATATATGTATACATGTAAAATTGTCAAAGAAAAATTTAGCTTGGTAAAAATATTATTGACAATAAACAACCAATATATATATATATATATATATATATATATATATATATATATATATATATGAAAACTTTGACAATACTGTAAGGATTAATGGGACTGGGACAGAAGAGATGGCTCAGCAGTTACGAGCACTCAATGGCTGCTCTTCCAGAGGTCCTGAGCTCAATTACTAGCAACCACATAGTGACTCATGGTGGTAAAAAGATATGGTGCCCTCCTCTGACATAAGTCATACATGCAGAATCAGCAGTCATATACATTATAAATAAATCTTTAAAAGAAAGAATCCCGAAATGTGAAAGACAGGAAGGGATTCCCACACCACGGAACAAATGGTATCAAGGGATTCCCATACTGCAGAGTTGCTATAAACCTTGGATTTAGAAAAAGCAAAATATCTACAGACAGGAATAAAGTCAAGAGCAGGAAGGGAAAGTAAAGATGCGATTTCACAACCACGCCATGCTGTGAATGCACTCATTGCTGCTGCTGGGGTTTACTGGAAGCTGTGAGCTCTGAGTGTTTCTTTCATTTCAATATTGTCTACATTTTAAAATAAAGAACCAGTGACACCAGGAAACATTCTCACCTTGTCAAGCAGTTCATCCTTTTGCAAATATCGAGCATGAACATCAAATTAACAGAGTTTTGCTATACTTACAGAGGCTTGCAAAAACCTGCGAATACAAGGGCAGACGCTCAGGGCCAGGGGCAGAGTCAGCGCCTGGAAGTGAGGCAAAATCTTCACTCTTGGCACAATAGCCCCAGCATGAACCCAAGTGGACAGAACAGAAGAATCATGGGATACATGTAACATGGAAGAATGTCCCTTCATCATTCAGCCTCTAGGTGAAATAAAATTCAGACTTGATGAGTTCACAGTGGTCTCCTTTAAGCCACATCTGCACTGTAGCAAACTGAAGCCGTCACCAAAGCTTTAGTCTGGCCACAAAAGCTTACAACCCCACTCTGGAACATTCCCTCTAAATTAGACAGCAATCCTTAGATGGACCTCCTTCTCACTGAGACTCCATGCGTGCTATGTGAAGGGTTAGGGAGTCCCATTCTGCCAGTATCCAAAGCTTAGCTCTTTGTTCTTCACCCTGCTCCTGCTCCCCAAGTCCATGCTAGTGATGATTAGACTTGCTCAGTAATAATTCTAAATCTGGGTGTTACCCAGATGGAAGATAATCTATGTCAATTCAATATCTACTAGCTTCTCATTATTAGAAACTGTCCAGTGACCATGATGGCATATACTTATAATACCAGTACTGGGGAGACTGGGAAAAAGGATTGCTGGGAATTTGAGGTCAGCCTGGGATCCATAAAAAGATCCTGCCCATCCCCTGCCCAAAGAAAAGAATCTAAGCTCAGTTGTGTGACTTTCCCATAATCCCAGAAACTGGGAGAGAGAGGCAGGTGGATCAAGGCTAGCCTGATCTACAGAAAGTTCTAGGATAGTCAGAGCTATACTAGAAACCCTACCTGCCATCTGAGGACCTACTTGAAGAAATCACTCTCTCCACAAATAGAGCACCCCATTTCCCCCTTGCACGTGAACCCCACCATTGGAGGACCTACCTGAAACACCTGCTCCTTTCACAGATAAAGCCCTCACACCAGCTACCTCTGGTGCTTCAACCCAAGCCCAGCACAGCAATAGCCAAAATCCCTTAAAACAAAAGCCCTATAGAGAGACAGACATGATAGTACATGCCTTTAATCTAGCACTCAGGGGGCTCTCTCTGAGTTAAAGCCATCCTGGAAGTCTGCAAAGCAAGTTCCAGGCCATCCAGAGCTACATAGTGAGATCCTGTTTCAAAAATCAAACAAACAAAAAACAGCTCTAGAAAGAATATATCTCACTGCAATAAATGCCACATATGACAAACCCAGGGCCAGGATCATACTAAATGGAGATAAACTTGAAGCAATAATTCTTGCTTGGTAATAGTTTTTTATATGTAATTTTACTATGTTAAAGTTAAAATCTTCCTTTTTATTTACGCAGACAAAGGGGGGTGATATGGGATTCCCCTCTATATGCTGTAAATATCTTTTGTTACCATTGGTTAATAAGGAATCTGATTTGGGCCTATTGCAGTGCAGAATAGAGCAAGGCAGGAATTCAAGCAGAGATAAAGGATAAAAGAAGGCAGAGTCAGATAGACGCCGTGTAGCTGCCAATGGAACAGAAGCACCCCAAAACCGTGCCAATAAACCATGAGCCTCATGGTAATACACAGAATAATAGAAATGGGTTAATTTAAGATATAAGAGCTAGCTAGAAATACTCTTAAGCTATTGGCCAAACAATATGTAATTGATACAATCTCTGTGTGATTATTTCCAGTCTGGGCAGCTGGGAACAAATGAGCAGCCTCCGCCTACATACAGCCATTTGATTTTTATTAAAGATGCCAAGGTACACACTGGAGGAAAGATACTGTCTTCAACAAAGGGTGTGGAGAGACTGAATATCCACATAAAAAAAGACTAAAATGATATTTTTATCTCTCACTATAAACAAAATTCAGCTCCAGATGCCTCAAAGTTCTCAATGTAAAACCTGGAACTTCAAAAAGAAAAAGAAGGGCATACACAACAAGACACAGGCATGGGGAAGGGCTTTCTGAGTAGGAATAATGATGCTCAGAAAAGAAGGTGAATGGGACAAAAGGGGACTTCAGCTTCTGTAAAAAAAAGTAAACACTCATGTGAAGAAGCAGCCTTAGGATGAGAAGTTACACATCAAACAGAGGGTGAACATGGTGGCATGCAGGCAGACATGATGTTGGAGAGATACCTGACAGTTCTATATGTTGCACAGGCAACAGGAAGCAAACTGTATCATTGGATATGGCTTGTGCGTATATGAGACTTCAAAGCCAGCCTCCACAGTGACACACACAAGGTCACACCTACTGCAAAAAAAAGAACCTCCTAATTGTGACAATACCTTCGGGAGCCATTTCTTTCAAACCTTCACATATTCTATCACCCAGTTATATCTACCACTCCCGGCATACAGTCAAAGGACCCTGTATCCTAGATAGAGATCTGTATAACCAACCATGTTCATTGCTGCCCTGTTGACAATATCTAGGAAATGGAACCAGCCTTGATGTCATCCAACAGATGAATGGCTGATGAAAATATGGCATAATTACACAATGGAATTCTATTCCGCACTAAAAAAAATTGCAGGAAAGTGAGTAAAACTGGAAAATATTGTACCAAGTACAGTAAGCAAGGCCTGGAAAGACATGCTGTAGGACTTTCTCATATGTGAGTCTTAGATTCAAAGTTTAAACTTCTGTGTTTAAATAGGAGTGAATATTATAGAGGCCAGGAGTCAAGAAAGCAACCATGATGTGGGAGTGTCATATATCAATCTGTTGATTTCATTGGTTAAGTAATAAACAAACTGCTTGGGCTCATAGCTTAGAACATAGGTGGGTGGAGTAAACAGAACAGAATGCTGGGAGGAAGAGGAAGTGAGGTAAGACGCCTCAGAGAGAGACGCCATGCCCCGCTCCCGGGCAGACACACGCGATGAAGCTCCGACCCAGGATGGACGTAAGCTAGAATCTTCCTGGTAAGCGCACCCAGCTGTGCTACATAGAATATTAGAAATGGGCTAGTCCAGGTGCGAGAGTTAGCCTAGAAGAGGCTAGATAGAAATGGGCCAAGCAGTGATTAAAAGAATACAGTGTCCGTGTAATTATTCCGGGGCATAAGCTAGCCAGGCGGCTGGGGTGCTGGGAACGCAGCCCCGCCGCTCATATTACTATACAACCATAAGGTAGAGGTGGTGGCAGTGTAGGAAGAAAACTAAAATAGGAGAAGAGTAAAATGTGTGTCACAAAGAAATAGAGGGAAAACAGTGTGGCGGCCCTTGGAAGGCAGCCTGGTCTGCAAGGCAAGTTTCAGGACAGCCAGGGTTGCTACACAGAGAAACTTTTCTCAAAACCCAAAAAGGAAGAGAGAGAGAGAGAGAGAGAGAGAGAGAGAGAGAGAGAGGAGAGAGAGCGCCTAGTTGGATAGGGCTGGAGACCCACATGAAGCCCGGTTTGTGTTGGTGGCTAAAATGCCTCAGGCAAATGGCTTTTTCATGATTTTTTAACCAAAAAAGTTGGGCATCAAATGTAGTATTAATATTAAAAAAAAAAAAAAACAACAGAGAAAGATTTTGGGATTCAATCCAAAAGGCAGAAAGGCAAAGCAGCCAAGTCACTAGAGAAGTCTTACCTCTCCCAAGGCTGGGCAACCACAGACTAAACAGACTAAGCAGCCTAAGCCTTTCTCTCCCCTCATTTTATATTCCCTCCAGTGCTGGAATTAAGGTATGACTCCCTAGTACTCGGATTAAAGGTGTGAGCCACCACCACCTGAATTTGGTCCAGCATTGATCTTGTGTGGCTCAAGGTGGTCTTGAAATCACAAAGATCCATCTGCCTCTGTCTTGAAATCACAAAGATCCATCTTCCAAATCCTGGAATGAAAGGTGTGTGCTACTGCTGTGGGTCAGTGGCCTTGTGCCCTGTAAAGATTTGTTACTTGTATTTTAGTAAACTACAGATTGACCAGTAGCCAGGCAGGAAGTATAGGTGGGGACACCAAGCAGGAAGTATAGGTGGGGACACCAAGCAGGAAGTATAGGTGGGGACACCAAGCAGGAAATAGAGGCGAATTCTGGAAGGAGGAAAGGTTCAGTCTACAGTTGTCACCCAGACACAGAGAAACCAAGTTGAGAAGGCCTCACTGATAAAAAGGTACCAAGCCACGTGGCTAACACAGACAAGAATTGTGGGCTCATTTAAGATGTAAGAAAGAATTAATAAGAAGCCTGAGCTAATAGGCCAACCAGTATATTATTAATGTAGGTCTCTGTGTATTTCTTTGGAACTGAACGACTGAGGGACCAGGCAGGACAGAAACCTCCCTTGACATGCCACCACCACCTGACCTCTAGTGACTTAGCTTTGCCCTTCTGATTTTTAGGCAAGCTTTATTTATGAAAACATAAGTAAAATATCATTACACACACATACACACACAAAAAAGTGGGAGAAAAGTGTTTGCTTGATGGACAGTGGCAAAAATATTTAGTCTCTCTAACAAAGACTGGACATAGAAATATGATACTTCCTGTTGTTGAGTGAAGCACTGAGGGGTCATCCTTCTATTGCATCTAACAGTTTAGAGACACTCCCTGGCTCCAGGCCCTTGTCATTCAATTTCATGTGTTCCACCCCCCCCCCCCCACCAATCATCATAATAAGCAGTCTTAAGCACTTGGGCACACCAAGATCTGTAATAGGGACCTCCTGCCTACTCTACTCCAGCTCATATCCTGGCCTTCTGTCTCCCACATTGGTTCCCAGCCTTCTCCAACATCCTCCTACTTTATTGATCAGGTCTGTTCACTGATCAAAAACAACCATAGATTGATTGAGTCTCTGTTCCATATGCTTTGAAGCAATTAATGTTCTATTTATTTGTTTATTTTGTGTAGATATGCACATGCCACAGTCATGTATAGAGGTGAGAGGATAAAGTGGGAGTATGAAGACAGGAAAATGCTCCCATGAAGTTGCAGCTCCTCCATTGAAGACATAAGTCATAAAACAATCCCACACCAGTTTGGAATTATGATTAATAAAAGGTTATTTATTTAAAGGAAAAACTTACAGATCACCGTCCTAGACAACAGCCCTCTATGCGACCATGAAAGGAATTTAGAAGCCGGAAGCGGAGCCCAAAGCAAGAGAGCAAGTACATGGCTACTGTTGCTTTTTAAAGCAAAGGAGACCATGCCCTAGTGGGCTGGTATCTTAAAGGCTATTGGCTGAAGGAGTGGAAGGAGCTCCCACAGCACCTCCATAAAGTTTCTAGGGCTTGACTTCAGGTTGTTGGTTTGACCACAGGTACCTTTCCATACAGCACCATCTCGCTAGCCACCCCCATGCCTTTGTCTTGACATTTCAATGAAATTGAAAGCCCTTTCTGGGAAAGAATTATGTCTTCTAAAATTCATCTTTCAGGACCTAATCTACTCAATTATAGTTTGCTCTACTACTGAGAATAGAGTCAGCCAGAGATATTTAACAGTTTTTGGTAGAAATAATGATCATCTCGGAGTCATAAATTATGTTGGTATGTCTTTTAAAAACATCATTGTTTTATGTGTATGGGGTTTTTGTTGCACATGTATATGTGCATCATGTGTGTACAGTGCCTGATGAGGCCAGAAGAGGCATCAGGTTCCCTGAGACCTGATTTACAGACAGTTGTGAGGCGCCATGTGGGTCCTGGGAATACAATGTGTGTTCTCTGGAAGAGCAGTCCCTGCTCTTTCCAACGACATAGTGTGTCTTTTGTAATAATAACCTTGAAGAAAGTCTCAAGGTGGATCAGTATATTGGAATTTAAAGGTCTGAATTGGAGTACCAGCTCTATCATTGATTAGCGTTTGGAATTGGTCCCTTGACCTCTTCAACATCCTCTTTTATCTCATTGGCCAAGGTACTGATAATAAAAGTTTCCTCAATGGAAAAGAAACTGGAGCACAAGAACTCAGGGCATTTGTAAGAATTAAGTGACCTGTGTGTGTCACTGTGGAGGCTGGCTTTGAAGTCTCATATATGCACAACCCATGTCCAACGATACAGTTTGCTTCCTGTTGCCTGTGCAACATATAGAACTGTCAGGTATCTCTCCAACATCATGTCTGCCTGCATGCCACCATGTTCACCCTCTGTTTGATGTGTAACTTCTCATCCTAAGGCTGCTTCTTCACATGAGTGTTTACCTTTTTTTACGGAAGCTGAAGTCCCCTTTGTCCCATTTGCCTTCTTTGCTGAGCACCACGGGTGCTACTCAGAGAGCCCTTCCCCATGCCTGTGTCTTGTTGTGTATGCCCTTCTTTTTCTTCTTGAAATTTCAGGTTTTACACTGAGATCTTTGAGGCATCTGGAGCTGATTTTTGTGTAGAATGAGAAATAAAAATATCACTTTTGTTTTTTGGTGTGGAAATTCCATTTCTCCACACCATTTTTGAAGATAATATCTTTACTCCAGTGTGTAAAGTTGACATCTTTAAAAATAAAAATCAAATGGCTTTATGTAGGAGGAGGCTGCTCATTTGTTCTCAGCTGCCTGGATCCAAAATAATCACACAGATATAATATTAATTATAATACTGTTTGGCCAATAAGTTAGGAATATATCTAGCTAGCTCTTATATCTTAAATTAACCCATTTCTATTATTCTGTGTATTACCATGAGGCTCGTGGTTTACTGGCACGGTTTCAGGGTACTGTTCCCTTTGGCAGCTACATGGTGTCTATCTGACTCTGCCTTCTTTATCCTTTATCTCTGCTTGGAATTCCTGCCTTGTTTTATTCTGCACTGCAATAGGCTCAAATCAGAATCCTTATTAACCAATGGAAACAAAGATATTTACAGCATACAGAGGGGAATCCCATATCACCTCCCCTTGTCTGCCTAAATAAAAAGGAAAATATTAACTTTAACATAGTAAAATTATATGAACAAAACAGTTACGAAGCAAGAATTATTGCTTCAAGTTTATCTCCATTTAGTATGATCCTGGCCCTGGGTTTGTCATATGTGGCCTTTATTACATTGAGATATATTCTTTCCAGAGCTGTTTTTTGTTTGTTTGATTTTTGAGACAGGATCTCACTATGTAGCTCTGGATGGCCTGGAACTTGCTTTGTGGAACTTGCTTTGCAGACTTCCAGGATGGCTTTAACTCAGAGAGAGCCCCCCGAGTGCTCGATTAAAGGCATGTATTATCATGTCTGTCTCTCTATAGGGCTTTTGTTTTAAGAGATATTGGCTATTGCTGTGTTGGGCTCAGGTTGAAACACCAGATGGAGCTGGGGCGGGGACTTTATCTGTGGAAGGAGCAGGTGTTTCAGGTAGGTCCTGCAAGGGTGGGGTTCATGTGTAAGGAGAAAGTGGTATGCTCTATTTGTGGAGAGAGTGGGTTGTTCAAGTAGGTCCTCAGATGGCAGGTAGGGTTTCTAGTGTAGCCCCGACTGTCCTAGAACTCTGTAGATCAGGTTAGCCTTGAACTCAGAGATCCACCTGCCTCTTTCTCCCAGTTTCTGGGATTATGGGAAAGTTGCACAACTGGGCTAGTTTTTATTTCTTTGGTGGAGGAGTGGCAGGACCATGTGTCTCTACATATCTCAGGCTGGTTTACACTATGTAACCCAGACTGACCTCAAGTTTTCAGCAATTCTCTTTCCCAGTCTCCCCAGTGCTCCTGGAATTACAAGGATATGCCATCATGGTCACTGGACATTTGATGATTATGAGAAGCTAGTAGATATCAAATTGACATAGATTATTTTCTATCTGGGAAACTCCCAGATTTAGAATTATTACTGAGCAAGTCTAATCATTTCTAGCATGGGCTTGGGGAGCAGGAGCAGGGTGAAGAACAAAGAGCTAAGCTTTGGATACTGACAGAATGGGACTCTCTAACCCTTCACTTATCACCAATGGCTGTCTAATTTAGAGGGAATGTTCCAGAGTGGGGTTGTAAGCTTTTGTGGCCGGACTCAAGCTTTGGTGATGGATTCAGTTTGCTACAGTGCAGATGTGGCTTAAAGGAGACCACTGTGAACTCATCAAGTCTGAATTTTATTTCACCCAGAGGCAGAGTGATGAAGGGACATCCTTCCATGTTACATGTATCCCATGATTCTTCTGTTCTGTCCACTTAGGGTCGTGCTGGGGCTACTGTGCCAAGAGTGAAGATTCCGCCTCTCTCCCAGGCGCTGGCTCTGCCGCTGAGCGTCTGCCCTTGTATTCGCAGGTGTTTGTAAGCCTCTGTAAGTATAGCAAAACTCTGTTAATATGATGTCCATGCTCGATATTTGCAAAAGGATGAACTGCTTGACAAGGTGAGAATGTTCCCTGGTGTCACTGGTTCTTTATTTTAAAATGTAGACAATATTGAAATGAAAGAAACACTCAGAGCTCAAAGCTTCCAGTAAACCCCAGCAGCAGCAATGAGTGCATTCACCGCATGGCGTGGTTGTGAAATCGCATCTTTACTTTCCCTTCCTGCTCTTGACTTTATTCCTGTCTGTAGACATTTTGCTTTTTCTAAATCCAAGGTTTACAGCAGCTCTGCAGTACGGGAATCCCTTGATACCATTTGTTCCGTGGTGTGGGAATCCCTTCCTGTCATTCACATTTTGGGGATTCTTTCTTTTAAAGAAGAGAGGTGGCGACTTGAACGAAAGCATGGTTTCATGAATACAATCCACCTGTGAGAGGAGACAGGTGAAGCCAGCGTTCAAGCCTGATCTTCTAGCTGTAAGGATCAGGATGGAAAGGGTAAGCTCTGATTGGACCTGCTCTCGATGCTGTACAAACTACCTTCACTTTTCTGTAAAATTAAAATAGCAGCACTGCCTCCCAGAGCCATAAAGACTGGTGAGAATGTGCATGGCATTTGCTTTGCAGAGCCTGGGACAAGGGATATAGTGATGTAATTCACTCTGGAGCCTCACAGCTTTTCAAATCTTTTTCTTTGTCCTGTTGTTGTTTTTGTTGTTGTTGTTGTTTTTAGAGACAGGGTTTCTCTGTGTAACAGCTCTGGCTGTCCTGGAACTCACTTTGGAGACCAGGCTGGCCTCAAATTCACAGATATGTCTGATTCTTGAGTGCTGGGATTAAAGGCATGAGCCACCATGGCCTGGCTGGCCTTTCAAATCTTAGTGTCCCATCTTTGACAACTCACAAAGCACTATTCTCTGTAAAGACTTGAAAGGATGATGTAGAGTCATGCCTTACAGACATGAACCATGTGTGTGAGCCCTTGAAGACCTATTAAAACACAGGGCAGATCAGCATAGAAAAGGATAACTTCTTACTATTTTAAAAGAGATACCCCCTCCCTCCAGTTTATTTTCAGTAATGATTCATTTTGAATACCCAGATATGACTTTTTGGAATTATAGTCAGAATTGACCCCAAGCTGACCGCAATTGAGCTCCTACCACTTCTAATACTTGGCACTTGACAGTCGGTTCGACTTTGTTCTCCCAAGGTCTCATGTATACATCAGCATTACAGCTGAGACTTTGCTGATGAGGAAAGCAGAAGCCAAGAGGAAAATCGTTAGTCATGAGGGCTGTGAGCAATGAATTTTAAAGCATCACCCAGGCCCCCTGATACTCACACCAGAGGACTTGACTTCACAATCTGGTCCCAGTTCCATGTTATTCGCCTTTGAACATTTGGTTTCTCTGGCTATGAAGTCAATAAAATACCTCATTCCAGCTACCACCTGTAAAGTTAATTAGAACAATGTTGACAGAGGTTTCTGTCCCACTCAGTCGCCCAGACATTCAGTCCTAAAGTTCTACATTAATCATAAACTGGTTGTCCTATTAGCTCAGACTTCTTATTACTTAATCCTTACATCTTAACCCACAATTCTTGTCTGTGTTAGCCACGTGGCTTGGTACCTTTCATCAGCAAGGCACTCTCATCTGTGTCCTCTGCGTCTGGGTGACGACTGCAGACTGAGCTTTCCTCTTCCCAGATTTCTCCTGTTCTTGTTGCCCCACCTCTGCTTCCTGCCTGATCATTCTGCCTATACTTCCTTCCTGCCTGGCTACTGGCCAATCAGCACTTTATTAAGCCGTTACAAGAAACAAATCTTTACAGGTTAAAACCAAGATAAGTTTTTTAATAAGGATTAATGTAACAAATTATACTTTTTTACTCTGATAAGTTTAAAGTTAGAACATTGACATTTTGATTATGCACTGATCATTTTAGTAGTCATACTCCCCAAGCTACCAATATCTGATACAGACTTTAGGGTTGTATGCATATCTAGGATTTCTTGATATTAGTTGGGTAGAGTCCTTTACTATGTGCAAGAAAAGCTGGATACAGTATTTACTTTCATTCACATATATCAATTTTAAGGCTCAAGAGCTGCAAACTATGTTCACCAGAGATTCAGTTCTTAAGTTACAATACAATCCGAGGTATGGAAGAGCAACCTAAAAATATTTTCTTCACACATTTTTTGTTGTCTTGCTGCCAAATACTAAATCAGTAAATTCTTATGTAGAGTGATAGGAAATTAGGAGAATATTTAGATTATCTATTGCTTCTCATTATTATTATTATTATTATTATTATTACTATTAATTTGGTTTTTCAAGACAGAGTTTCTTTGTGAAACTGTTCTGGCCATTCTGGGACTCAGTTTGTAGATCAGGTTGGCCTCACACTCAGAGAGATCCAACTGCCTCTGCCTCTACCAAGTGTTGGCATTAAAAGCATGCACCACCACCACTTGGCTGTCCGGGTGTTCTTGCACCAACATCTGTACAACACGCTGGTGAAGTAGTGTCCTCATAGCTCAGAAGAACATCTGGAGTTACAACGGTTGAGGGCCACCATGTTGGTCAAGAGAATTGAACTTTAGCCTACATAAGAGCAGCCAGTCCTCTAAACCACTGCGCCGTCTCAGCAGCCCTTCCAGTTAAGTATTTAGTAACAGTTTTTTAAAACTTTATTGAGCTAAACATTTTCTCTGCTCCATTTATTTCCTCCCCTTTTCCTTTCTACCCTGTCCTGTGATCCCACGTACATAATTTACTCAGGAGATCTTGTCTTTTTCTCCTCCTGTGTAGATCCATGTTTGTCCCTCTTAGGGTCCTCCTCATTGTCTTTGCTAACAGTTTTAAACACTACACAATCTTGTCTATAAACAGTAACCCAATTTTGTGATCCATTTATATACTGTAGGATTGAACTGTATATGTGCTCGTCTAGAGTATTACAAGCTAGTGCAAAGAATTCATCTGTACATATTGATCCAGAAGAACAGAATCTGAAACCTTTTATAGCTCTTTATGCTTTTATCTTTGTTGTACTAGAGAGGGGTGCTAGCATTTACCAGGGACCTACTACTGAGTTTTATCCTCAACGTTTTAAATTTTTATTTTTTTATTTGGGAAATAATCTTATTATGAAACTCAGAGTGGTCTGTAGATAGTGGCTGTCAAAATCACAAACCTCCTGCCTCAACCTTCCAAGAACTAGAATTACAGGTGTGAGTTGCATTTCTGGCTTCCTGGTGCTGACAGCTCAACTTAATTCAGAGCTTGGAGGGGGGGAATGCAACACAGCTGCAACACAGCTAGTAGGGGTTCAAGACTGCATCCACCCTGCCACCACCAGCAGTGTTCTGATCAAGGTTTGCACCCCACAAAGTCTAAAGCCACTGTGCCAAATTTTATCTATCTATCTATCTATCTATCTATCTATTATCTATCTATTTATCATCTACTTTGTTTTCCTTGTAGAGAATGCTGTATGTCAATATAAATTCCAACTGTACTTGAAAGTCAAATAATGGAGGGGAAACATAGTGGGAGGAAGCCTAAAGTAAAAGGAAAATCTTTACAGTGCTAGACAATGATGTAAATCATTCCTCAGAAATTAGAGCAAGGTAGGGTCGTGGTGGCACATGCCTTTAATCCCAGCACTTGGGAGGCAGAGGCAGAAGGTTATCTGTGAGTTCGAGTACAGCCTGGCCTACAAGAGCTAGTTCCAGGACAGCCAGGGCTGTTACACAGAAAAACCCTGTCTCTGGAAAACAGGAAACCAACAGGCTTCTAAGGAATAAAAGGAAATAAAATATACTATATTAAGATAGAACAAAACATAACACATTACAATGGGACAAAAATCAGAGTAAATGACATAGCACAGCAGGCGATGCTTTAATCCCAGCACTTAGGAAGAGAACCTAATAGATCTCTGTGAGTTTGAGGCCAGTAATGTCTACACAGCAAGATCCAGGACAGCCTGAACTATATAATGAGATCCTGTCTCAAAAATAAAATGAATATAAAAGTATTTAGGAAGATATCTAGCGAAAAAAGTCAAAGACCTCCACAATGAAATTCTCAAGATATTGGAAAAGGAAACTGCAGAAGGTACTAGACAAGAGAAAAATGTCAATATTCTTGGATAGGCAAAATTAATATTGTGAAAATGTCTACACTACCAAGATTAATATACAGAAGTGATACAATAGATATGAAAATATCATGTCATATTTCACAGGCTTAGAAAAAATAATTCAAGAATTCATATGTAACCACAAAGAGAGAACAGCCAAAGCAATCCTAAGGGGTAAGAACAATGCTGAAAGTGTTGTAATACTTGACCTCAAATCTGTATAGTATATACCCATAGTGTTAGCGACAGCCTACAACTGGCACAGAAGCAGACAGGGAGACCAACAGCTCAGGAACCAGCCACAAGTCTCAACAGAAGAGACTGGATGAGAATGGCCTGCACGGCTAAGGAAACAACCAGCACAGAACACACAGCCCACAGCATGGGGTGCGCTCCTCCAGCTACACGTCAGACAAGGAGCTAATATCCAGAATTTACAAAGAACTGCAGACATTCAATGCCAAGGGAATAAAACTGTCACTCGACAAGCAGGCTAATGAACCAATAGGCAGTTTTTTAAAAAGGACACACAAATGACCAATAACTATTGTAAAATGTATTCGGTATCCACATACACTAAGGGAAATACAAGTTACAGCTACTTGGAGATAACTCCTCCCCCCACTCAGAATTGGCTACCATTCAAACAACAAAAAGCTGGAGAGAATATGGAGAGAAATGAACCTTTATTCATTGCTGGTGGGGATGCAAATTAATACAGCCATTAAGAAAATCAGTTTGAACGTTCCTTAAAAAAAAAGTAGAACTACTATATGACCTATCTATTTCACTCTGTGCATATGTACAGAGAACTCCACACCCTACCACAGATAATTATACCCCATGTTTATGACTGTTTATTACTTATAGTAAAGAATTAACATCAGTCTAGTTGTCATTGAACGAATGGACAATGAAAATTTAGTACTTATGTATGTACATTGAACTATTACTCAGCTCAGAAAAAAAGTAAAATTAAAAATTTTCAGGAAAATGCAACTTAAACTGTGTAATAAATATTAATTGTGGTCACATAATCTGAGAAAGAAATATATCACATGTTTTCAGATGAGAAACCTGGCCCATAATATACATAAATCAATATCTATGTGGGCATAGTATAAGATGAAATAAAGAGAACAATAAGATATAAAGCTAATTTTTTAATCTATTTCTATCATGCTATTTCTATCATGGACTTTTTGAATTTGGTGTTGAATAAGTACATTAAATACTTTTTTTTTATTTTTATTTTTATTTTTATTTTTTTTTTGGTTTTTCGAGACAGGGTTTCTCTGTGGCTTTGGAGCCTGTCCTGGAACTAGCTCTGTGGACCAGGCTGGTCTCGAACTCACAGAGATCCGCCTGCCTCTGCCTCCCGAGTGCTGGGATTAAAGGCGTGCGCCACCACCGCCCGGCACATTAAATACTTTTGATGCTGAAAATATAAAATGACATGAAGCTTCACAGCCTCTCTTTCCATGCCAAGTATATTAGCATAAGTTCATTAAGGACTTTGGGTGTGGTTAATTTTGCTGTGTGATGTTTTATTGTTTATTCAAGTTTATTAAAAATGATAAATAAGATAGCACAATAAACAAAGTGAAAAGGCAAATGGGTAAAACTGAAATGCAGGATAAAGTTTGTCATGAGCATAAAGCCTGACGTTGAAAATTGGACATTGTGCTGAGTATCTGAGAAAAGAAATTACAATGTGTACCAGTCATTAAAAAGGTTTAATGTTGCTAATAAGCAAAGTGGGGTGCTTTGAGAAAGGAGAGCAACATCATTCTCAGTTTTCCAGACAAGCAAGAATGAGGACAGGCAGACACCGCTGCCGAGCAAGTGCACATTTGGTCCATGCTGGGAGGAGAAGAATCAAGCCTACATCATTTATAGTGGTATCCTGCCTCAAAGTCTGGATCCTAGCTCTCATGTCATGAGGTCCTCTCTCCAAGCACAAAGTTCATTTCTAAATGGCAATTTAAAAAGCCCTCCTCTCTCTCTCTCTCTCTCTCTCTCTCTCTCTCTCTCTTTCCCTCCATCCATCCTTTTCTCCCTCCATCTCTCCTTCCCTCTCTCTCTGTCTTTCTCTCACTCTCTCTCTCACTCTCCTTTTTTCTTTCTCACTCCCTCTTTCTCCTTCTTCCTTTTTTGCTTGATTTTTTTGAGACAGAGTTCCTCTGCGTAGCCCTGGCTGTCCTAAAACTCAAGCTGTAGACTAGGCTGGCCTCAAACTAACAGAGATCCGCCTGCATCTTGAGTGCTTGGATTAAGGATGTGTGCCACCACCACTCACCTCAGGTCTTTTCTTGAACCTACCTACCTCTCCATTTTGTTTCCACAACACTACTATGACAGTTTGCTTCAAAAGTGACAGGTATATGCAAACTGAATTGAGGGTTTAGTTCAGTGCAGCAAGCCCTAGGCCTTGGGTTTGGTCCCCAGACCACAAATGAACACATAAACAAATCCCTCAAAATCAAATGTCTACATTTTTTTTTTTTACATTTCTTCTTAGGACTTCTGTTAAAAGAACATTCTCAAAACTGTGCACATAGATTGTCAGCATTTGTTCATCTGTGCAGAGACAGGGACAATTTCCACAGCCCCAGGGGACATCATCCACAGCCCCAGAGAATCCCCAGCCCCAGCCCCAGGGCCAGCAGCTGTGGGGCAGGAACAATTGACAAGAAGCAGCAGAAACCTCACTCATGGAAGATTTGGATTCAGAGCTTGGTGTCCCAACTATCAATCCAGTTTGGAGTGAATCCACACTCTAATAGGACTAAATAGATAAAGCCAAGCCAAGGTTACAACTATATACAATATCTTTAGCAACTTAGCAAGATCTTGGCCAAGAGTCTGCATCAGAACAAGTTCCTAACAGCTAATTGAGTCCCTGTAAATTGCTACTTCAAAGGCTGCTTTGAGTGACCAGTTTAAGGAGTCAAACAGAGGCTTTCAAAGGAAATTCATACTATGTTCTAGTAGATTTGGCAGCTAACTGAAGGTTTGTCTGTAACAGAGACTGCTTTTTGGTTTTCAGCTGAATAGTCACACAAAACTCTACCAATTACAACACTGTTTGGCCATGACTCTGGTGTATCCCTAGCTAGCTCTTCCATCTTAAATTAACCCATTCTATGTACCACCATGAGGCTGTGACTTACTGGTAAGTTTCCATTGTCTTTCTCCTTTGCCAGGTGCATGACATCTACATGGCTCTGTCTTCTTTCTTCCAGCATTGAGTTTAGTTTTCCTGCCTAGCTCTATTCTGAGCAGCTATAGGCCAAAGCGGCTTCTTTATTAACCAATGGTAATAAAACATGTTTACAGCATACAGAGGGTAATAAGTTGTCTGCTTCCTGCTCTCAGTATTATCTCAATGTGCTCCCTTGGCATTCTTGACATACACACACATGCACACACACATACACATACACTCATACACATGCACTCATACACATACACATGCACACACACACAAACACTCATATACACATGCACACACACAAACACTCATACACACATGCACATACATACACATATGCACATACAAGGGTGAGGTAGAAGAAGGGGGATGAATGAAGGGCTCCTAGACCCAAGCCTTGGATGTGCAGTTATATGGCCACCAGCAATTCTGATATCGCAAAGAATAAAGAAATTTCATAGGACAGCAGAACTATCAAACAAGAATAAAGAAAGCACAAAGAGGAACAGTATAAAGCAGCAGCCCCTTTGAGGGAGCTGGCCTGTGACATCAGTGAGTCTCAATGCTGTGAGCATCACGCAGAGGTCAAATGTCAGTTTAGATTCATTTTAATAAAGTTTGTCTACTCTTTTTGGTGAAAAAAACTGAGGAAACTAGAAAGATGAGAATAAGTAGACCCTTGTCCCACATTCTAAAATCACCACTGTGGACAACCGAGGCACACAGCACTCCACCTTCTCATCTCTTTTCAGTGTTGCTTTCTGTAGGCGCAGCTGTGGCATCACGTGCATTCTTTTCCTTCCCTGCTTCCTTCCTTCATTCCTTCCTTCCTTCCCTCCTTCCTTCCTTCCTTCCTTCCTCCCTCCATCCCTTCCTTCCTTCCTTCTTTTCTTTGTTTCATGCTTTCTTTTTTATTTCTTTTTTAAAAGAAAGAAAGGAAGGAAGGAAGGAATAAAGAAAGAAAGAAGAAAGTGCCGTTGACATCTGAGCCACCACACTCACCTGGAGAGTGTGACATTTTACCACATCTTTTGCTCTTATAATGGAAACGAAAGTGGCTATGGCTATGTATGAAGCCTCTTGCTTCAGATGCCTAGGAAATTCAACTACTAAGCCAAAAAAATGGGCATTTTCTTACTAGATTACAAAGGTCTCATCGGCTTCTTTAACAGTTTGGCTCTACTTTGATTACCTTGTATCTAGGGGAGGCAGCTCGAGTCTCTAGAGTAGGAATCTGTCCTTGCACAATACGATTATAGACTACCAGCGCTGTTAGAGGGTCTGGCTTTTTTAGTCCAGCTACTCATTTTACAGATGGTGCCACAAAGGCTGAGATTTTCATAACCACACAGAGTCAACAAGAATAGAGGCTGTTTTATAGCTGATCCCAGATGATAAGGTGTGAAAGTGGAGCTGAGGCTCTAGAGATATAGACATGAGGGCATTCATGGCAAAGGGAGAGGAGAGAGAAAGAACAAGGCCATGTGAGAGTGTAGGGCTTTTAATGACTGACTATCACTGTGGCTGAATCTAAGGGGTTTAGCATTTTCCCCCACCTCGTCTCCATCCCCCATCAGTGAGTGTGTATGTGCACGTGTACATGTGTGCATGTGTATGTGTGTGTATTAAATGAGATATTGCTATGTAGTCCAAGCTGACCTAGAACTTGCAGCAATCCCCCTGCTTCAGCTTCTGAGAGCTTGGATAATGGGTGTGCACCACAACACCTTACACTAATGTTCTTGTGAGAGAAGAGCCTGCTAAGGCTGAAAATAAAAGCCTTGCTCTTCCTCCCCAAGACCTTGCTAACTCTACAGTGATTTCCAGGGTTTGTATAGTAAAAGCCTTGCTCTTCCTCCCCAGAACCTTGCTAACTCTATAGTGATTTCCAGGGTTTGTATAGTAAAAGCCTTGTTCTTCCTCCCCAGAACCTTGCTAACTCTATAGTGATTTCCAGGGTTTGTACCGTTTTCTGGAGTCTGACATTCATTTGTCACACTTTGCCTAATTTGAGCTTCATCCCAGACATTTTCAGGTAGAAAACAGAGCTTTTGCTTAGTTTTGTTTTGTTTTTTTGTTTTTCAAGACAGAATTTTTTTTTGTGTAGGCCTCACTGTCCTGGAATTAGCTCTGGAGACCAGGCTGGCCTCAAACTCAGAGATATGCCTACCTCTACCTCCTGAGTGCTGGGATTAAAGAGATGCGTTATCACCTTCTGGCAAACAGAGAACTTAAAAAATGCTTGTCTGAGACCCTCAAGCACAGAGCAGAGTTGGGAGTTGAAATTTAAACCATAAAATCCTATTACAAAGTACAGTTTCCCCAACCACAGTGAAGACCAAGAATCAAATTAGCAAGCAATCTGCACATAGACCCTCCCATCCTTGTGTCCGTTTACAGACCTGGGATGTTGCTTTTTTCACTGTGTGGATCTTGAAATAGGAAATATGGTTAATCTCTGAGTTAAGCTTTTTGATGGCATGACCGAGAGGCTCCGTCAACACTGGGCTATCTACAGGTAAGGTACTGGGGCATCCAGGGCAGGTCGCAGGAAATGGGTGGTTCAAATACTTTCCTGAAAAAGAAAACAAATTTATAGTAAGTAGGTATACCCAAAAAAAACAGTCTATCCTGACTCCTGTCACACAGAGGCCCAGCATCCTCATGTTCACAAGGTGGGAAGTGAGCAGAGCAGAGTTAAGGGCTGGTGGTCCATGGGCCACTCACTTTCTTCCTCTCTCTCTTTCTCTGTCCTCCTTGCAGCTCAGATGCTTAGGGAAGCATGCCTTTGACCATGTTGAGCCATATGTCCTACTTCTTTTGATCCACTCCCCCAGACAGATTCTGATGTGTCCCAATGTTGGGAATATTAATTTAAGATGTGTTACATTTGTTTATGCTGTGATGCAAAGATGTGTTGCAGTCTTTTATGTTGCATGTATGCAACTCTGCAAAGCTCTTACCCTTTGCCTGTCTAAAACACGTGATGCTCTCATAAGGAGCTGAATGGCCATTCACAAGGCAGGAGGAAGGATAGGCAGGACTGGCAGGTAGAGTGAACAAAAGGGAAGAAAAATCTGGGAGGAGAGAAGAAGGAGCAGGAGAGATCAAAAAGTGAGGAAACAAAGGACCAGCCACCCAGCCAGCCATGGAGGAAGAGTGAAAGTAAGATACAGAAGTAAGAAAAGAAAAAAAGCCTAGCAGGAAAAGATAGATGGGATCATTTAAGTTAAGGAAAGCTGGCTAGAAGCAAGCCAAGCTAAGGCCAGGCATTTATAAGGAAGAATAAGACTCTGTGTGTGATTTATTTGGGGCTAGGTGGCAGGCACCGCAAAGAGCCAAAAGAATCAAAGAGTAAGAAACAACCAACTACCTTTGGTGCCCACGTGAGGTTAGGGTGAAAGAGATTTCGTCATCCTAAACCAGCCTTGAAGTCCATGTGGAACAAAAGTTGGCCTAGAACTTCTGCTCCCCTGCTTCAGTTTCCCGAGTGATGTGATTACAGGGGTGCCCCACCGCATCCAGCTTAAAATTTTGCATCTTCAGTGCAAACTTGGGAGAAATGTGTAACTTAGAGGAAGGCAGTGGTGACCGTAAAGGAATGAATGAATGAGCCTCCAGCGCGGCTGCAGTGGACAGCGATGTCTTGGTGCTTCTCATCATGGCCTGTGCACAGTGCTGCCTCCGGCTATGACATGTGCAGAACTGTTTTTGACTGTGAGAGAAGTCAGCTCTCCTTTGAGAAATGCCAATTTAGCCATAAGCTTTTCACAGACAACCTCCCATTCTAACATGCTGGGAAATCCATCTTTATCTGGAGGGATTCCATTCTGTATGGCTTAAAATGAGTCCTCTCCAACTCAAAACCCCACATTTAAGAACAATTTGTAGAAAAGGAAAAGAAAGCCAGCTGGCATTGCCCCTGAAGATGGCCTTGGTCCAGAGAGCACACACTGTTCCTTCTGTCCTGGGTTGACTTGGCCATTTACAGACACGCTGTAGCTGGGTCAGAAGGCAGGCCCCATTGTTTCCCCATGGCCCCCTATGTGCTTTCTCACCTGAATAGATGTTACAGTCCTGGGAAAAGTCAGCAATCTTTTCATCGATATCCACAAAGGCGTTATCTCTACACTTCCAAACATCCTGGTGGTTCAAAGTCAGAAATTAAAATCAATTTTGAAAACAAACAACTAATAAAAATCAAAGAGAGTATGCTTGCTTAACAAATTCTTGCATAGGGAAAAAGGGAAAAAGGGAATAGAGGCTGAAAGCAAAAGAAAACCAAAAGCTCATGAGAGTATCTATATCTACAAATAAACACAGAGGGACATGAAATAAGAATGTTCACTACATGGTGAACATATAAGTGAGTGGGTTTCTCTCTCTCTCTCTCTCTCTCCCTCTCTCTCTCTCTCTCTCTCTCTGTGTGTGTGTGTGTGTGTGTGTGTGTGTGTGTGTGTGTGTGTATTTCTGTGTGTTCACACGTGCGGGATGATGAATCTCTTGACACTGGAGTTAAAGAAGTTTGTAAACTTCCTGATGTGAGATGGGGGTGCTGGGAACCAAACTCAGGTCCTCTATAAGATAGGGCTTCCTTATAATCATTGAGCCCCCTCTCCAGACTCTGCACCTTAGCTTGTGAGAAGGGTCTCTCGCTGAGCCTGGGGTAATAAATATTATGTGCATATGAAATCAGATATAAAGATAGATAGGATGTCTAGATATAAAATGTAAATTTTTCCATTTAAAACATTGAAGGTTGTTGATTAACATCTGATAAAACATTAGCTGTTGCTGATTAAAATTCATGGTATAAAATCTTCACTGCTGCATTGAAAATTAATTTTACCCCAACAGAAATTCTAAGTAAAGTAAACAATAGACAAGAATCCTACCCTTTTTGGCCCCTCTGAATGTTCATCTACTTTCTGTCTTTATGAATTTGCTTACCTTATATATTACAAATAAATGGCTTCATACAATATTTATACTTCCGTGTCTGACTCACTTCATTTATCCCACACTTTAGGGTTCACACATGTTGTATGTGCATCATCCTTTGGTGTATGTACACAGTGTGTTATTCATCCATTCACCTGCTGTCCTGGTTAGTTTTTTTATTTGCTAGACGCAAACGAGAATCACGTGGGAAGAGGGAGCCTCAACTGGGAAATGCCTCCATCAGATTAGCTTGTTTCAAGTCTGTGGAATGGTTTTTTCTTCTTTTTTAAATTTTATTTTATATGTGCAAGTGTTTTGCCTACATGTGCATGTCCACCATGTGCCTGGTGCCCACTAAGGCCTTGAGAGGAAATCAGAAACCCTGGAACTGAAGTTCCAGAAGGTTTTGGCTCAGCCGAGAATGCAAACTGTGTTCTCAGGAAAACAATAAACGCTCTAAAGTGCTGAGCCATTTTTCCAGTCCCCGCATTTTCTTGATTAATGATTGACATAACTGGTCCCAGCGCACTGTGGATGGTCCTACCCCCTGGGAAGACGCTCCTCAGGAACAAGAATCAGCCTGGTCAGCAAACCAGTGAGCAGCTCTGTGATTTTGCTTCAGTTCATTCCTCTGGGCTGCTGTTTGAGTTCTTGCCTTGGCTTCCTTCAGCGAGAGACTGTGACTTGTGATAAAATAAAACCCTACTTTCCCAAGTTGTTTTTGGTCAGTATTTTATCACAGCAACAGAACTGAGAAAGACCCCTGTTGATGGGCATGTGGGTCATTTATACTTTTGGGTTGTCTGAGTAGTGCTGCTGGGAACACGACTTTCTCTGTTTGAGCTTCCTTTTGAGTTCCTTTGGGGAGACATCTAGAAGTGTAGTTGCAAGGACATCTACTAATTTTCTGCTTAGTGTAGCTTGATTTATTTGTTTGTATATTAGGTGTGCATACCTTCATCTGTGTGCATGCACGTGCACGTGTTTGCACACAAATTCAGAATCCAAAGGTTGATGTCAGAGGCCTTTCTTAGTTTCTCTCTACCTTATTGGTTGAGATGGAGTCTCTCACTGACCCTGGAGCTCTCCTATTTAGCTAGGACCAGTGAGTGCCAAGATGTCATCCAGAGAGGGCTAGAATCCCAGAATGAAAGTAGAATTGAGAAGATGAAGAACCAGGAAGGGAAGAGCTGATGTAAGGAGCCAGGGTCTAGAGGAGCCTGTGGAACACTGAGCACACATGACGTCAGAGGAGACAAGGAGAGGATGGCAGCCCAAGCCCTTGGCCTCATCCCTGGTGAAGGTAAATACTCAGTGTGACGTATGCAGTGTCTCTGCCCAGCAGTGTGGGGCCCAGAGATCCTTCGTGACCATGGATGCGAACTACAAAACCATTTCTTAGTTTTAGGGACAGTCTTCCCGCAGTGTTGACAGTCCCATCATGCTGTTAACAAAATGTTAAAGACGATCATTCAACTTTTGCCTACTTACTCCATCCTCAAGGGATTTGCACTCTGGAGATAAGAATAGAAACTGCTCCTTTGAACAATTAGTTTGCACAATTGAGTAGGTGATTTCATATTTCAGTCCAGCCACCACCTGAAATGATTTTAGGTTGAGTGAGAACTTGAAGTTCAGCATGAACATTAATCACAGTGAGCAAAAGTTATAAACATCTTTAAACATTGAATTGGTTTGAGTAAGTGCTCAGGGAATATACACCATCATTGCTACCAGGCAAAGCGATCACTGAGTAAAAATTAAGTATCTTTGCACATGTGTGCGCACACACAACACACACACACACACACTCACACACTTCCATGTAACTGCAAAATACAAACACTCCAATGTAATTGTAAATTATATATATATATATATACATATATATAAGCACACACCTATATATACATATATACATTATATTTCTTGAAATAAAAGCCCCACAATCTTTCCTTTTCCAGGTTGCCAGAAGGGCACGGTTCCCCCAGCTTTGTTAAACAATAGGATTGTCTATGCAGGAGGAATGAGAAATGGGAATGACCTTTCCTGGTGAGTCTACTGGTCTCTGATCACCAGGTAGTGAAATTCTCCTGCTTTGTTCTTGACAGGCCCCACACTGACCGCCAACTACATGCTGAATACACACAATCCCCATGGTGAGCACCTCCCCATGCTGACCACCCACCCTCCCTATGCTGACCACAAGCTCCATGCTGACCACCCCTCTTCCCCATGCTGACTACCCCCTTCCCTATCCTGACCACTCCTCATCCCCATCCTGACCACCCCTCTTCCACATCCTGACCACACACCTTCCCCATCCTGACCACCCCTTTTCCCCATCCTGACCACCCACCTTCCTCATCCTGACCACCCACCCTACCTATGCTGACCACAAGCTCCATGCTGACCACCTTCTCAATACTGACCACATACCACCCTCATGCTGACATCTGTCCATGGACACAGATGGGTAAAATACAAATCTCTTGCCGTGGCAAGTTAAACTGAAGGTAGAGAATGATACATAGGCAGAGGTGGCAGATCTCTGTGATTTTGAGGCCAGCCCTGTTTACATAGTGAGCTCCATGACAATCAGAGCTTTGCAGAGACACTCTGCCTCAAATAAACAAACAAACAAAAACCCAAATACATAGATAGATAGATAATCAGATGACTGTGGAATAGACAGCTATTTCCACCTCACCACCATGAGCGAGTGTCAAGTATAATTTAGGGTGTACCCAGGAAGTCATGTCCATCTTTTTAGGACCAATTTAATACTTTGAGGCAGTGTTTAATTAATAACAACAAGATAGTAATACAGATTTTTAAAATCCTAATACCAGAATGACAATTTCATGAAATGCTGAACTATT
Organism: Microtus oregoni; assembly: GCF_018167655.1. NCBI lineage: Eukaryota > Metazoa > Chordata > Mammalia > Rodentia > Cricetidae > Microtus > Microtus oregoni. The sequence continues at coordinate 25,395,582 of NW_024543088.1, forward strand.
TGTTACAAGCAAGCTCCAAGGGAAGAAGATGTGAGTCACCCATCCCTTTGTATGGGTCACTCTGCTCATTTGGGCCCTAGAGAAAGTCCCTTGCTTTAAGAGCTATTCTCGTGAAAATGCAGAGGGACACTCCAGTATATTAAGCATGAGACCAAACAGGTTTCTGGCAGGGGGAACAGCAGGAACCACACAGGTTTATTTTATGTGACAAGATGCTAATCTAACACATTTTTAACCATATCATGTCATGAAACACTGAAAAAACAAACCTGTCTCTGGGCTGCTTTTACTTCTTTAAGAGCAAAGAGGTGGGAGCGCCTGGTGTCGATGTTGAAATAATTCACTGCGTGTTTCAGGACAGGCTCCAGTTCAGGGCTGTCAGGCGGTATGGGGTGTACACAGCCCAAACAGGTGTACTGGGCTGTCAATACGGGTCCATTACCTTGACAAAGAGCAGACAAAGAGACAGCATTAACAACTGAAAACATCTCTCATATACAGCATTCCAAACCCAAACCATTTAGAAGTTCCTGATAACTGACTTTCCAGTTACTCCCATAGGAGTTAAACATGATGAACATCTAGGACTCCTGTGTAGTCAAAGGAAAAGTGGAGAGTACTAATAATAGTTTTTATGTTATATTTTTTATTTAACTTCTTAGAGATGGGTCTCATATGCCCATGTCTAAGAAGTGTTGGTCTGGAACTATGTGTAGCTAAGGATGGCCTTGGAAGTCTAATCCTCCTTCCTCTCCTCTCTGCAAGCCTCTCTATTGTCTGAGTTTCTGTCCTGCCCAGTTTCTGCAATTGTTAAGTTCCAAAGAAATGGCACAGAGATCTACATTAATTATAAAGGGATTGGCCCATTAGCTCAGGTATCTTATTAACTCTTGCAACTTATATTAGCCCATTATTCTTTTCTATGTTAGCCACATGGCTTGATAATTTTTCAGCAAGGCAGTCATATGTTGCCTCTTCTGTGGCAGGCTCACAACTGCAGAAAAAGCTTCCTTCTTCCCAGAATAGTCCTATTCTCATTGACGCACCTCTACTTCCTGCGTGGTTGTCCCACCTATACTTCCTGCCTGGCTACTGACCAATCAGCGTTTATTTAAAATATAGTTGACAGTACACAATTGTTCCACACTACTTCCCCCTCTTTTTTTAAATAAAGGAAGATATCCATAGTCCATTTTTGGGAATATCGGCATAATTTTCCAGGCTACTTCCTGCTGGTTGGGGGCACTGATAATCTTATAGGGACCTAAAGAAAATTTAGAATTATGATCAAGTCCTGACTGGAGTATCCTGTGAAGCTTGATCATCTCAGGCAGCATCTTGAATCTGTTCTGGATGTAGAACTCTGACATCTGGGCCATCTGTTCCTATCAGAAATTTCTCAAGTGCTCTTCCTTGATCGAACCTGATTTTTCTTAACTCAGAATGAATCCATAGCCTCTCATTTCCTGTGGAAACAAAAGCAAAATCTCTTCTCCAAAGTAACATACCTTTTGACTTCAATTTTGAAGTCAAGGTATTTTCAAAATGCCTATCTTGGGTTAATTCAGCAGCATTTATAAACAAATATCTTTTAGCAGCAGTTGCTCCTTCCTCAGCATTCAAACAACTCAATGAGAATATAATATCATACAGTATCCAGACTCTATGTGTATTTTTCATCTTTATGTGGCTTTATTTTAACCTCGATTTCTTTTATTTTCATTTTTAATATTTGGCTATTTGACACAGAATTTCTCTGTGTCAAAATTTGTCTGGGAGTTTGCTCTGTCGAACAGGCTGTCCTTAAACACACACAGATCTGTCTGCCTCCCAAGTGCTGGGATTAAAGGTGTGTGCCACCACACCTTCAATTCACAGAGATCAGTCTGCCTCTGCCTCCCAAGCATTGGGATTAAAGGCGTGTGCCACTATGCCTTGAATTCGCAGAGGTCTGCCTGCCTCTGTCTTCCAAGTGTTGGGACTAAAGGTGTGTGCCACCATACCCAACTACTTCCTTTTTTTATTTTAAGGTCTTTAGCCTTTTTTATTTACCCTCCCAAGCTTGCAAATATTTTTAATATGCTGCAAAACATTTAGAGATTTTCTTTGTCTTTGAATCTCTCTTTACTGTATCTCTCTCTCTTTTTCTGACCACATGAATCTTTAATTTGCTAAACAATATGGAGAGGATTAAAGCCATGGCTTTGACAGCTGGATCTAGCTCATTCCTTAGCTTTCTGAGATTCCAGCCTTATGGTAGATATACCAGCTGTAGCCATGTATATTGCCCCAAATCTATGACGTTTCAAGGTCCCTGCCACCAAGCAAGCTGCTATAGTGCTCACAAACCACACTCAAATGCTCTGTAGCAGACCTCCTGCCTGAAAGAGTCAGTGTTGTGCAGGCAGAACGGCCCAGAAAGCTGCATTTTAAAATGGTGTGGCTTTTTTCCTGCTACGGCTAAAATCCAAAAAGCGTGCAGTCAGCTTTTCATCAACACCATTTAAGTGTTTTGTGGCCTCTTAAAAGAGCTGCAAGGTTTTGCAACTAAATCAGAGTCAGGAAGCCTCTCTTAAATGAGAGCACTTGCCTCTAGCTAGCAGAGCCCCCCTGGGAAAATGCTGTTTCAGTGAGCCGTGCTTAACTCTATTCTTTGCTGTCTAAAATTACTTCCCAAGCTCTGTCAGGCTTTATGTGGATGCAGTTGCCCTACATTGGGCGTCATTTATTGTCTGAGTTTTTTGTCCTGCCCAGTTCCTACAGTCGTTAAGTCCCAAAGAAATCACACAGAGTTCTACATTAGTTATAAATGGATTGGCCCATTAGCTCATGCTTCTTATTAACTCTTGTAACTTATATTAACCGATTATTCTTATCTATGCTAGCCACATGGCTTGATAACATTTTCAGCAAGGCAGTCATATCTTGCTTCTTCTTGGCAGGCTCACAACTACAGAAAAAAGCTTCCTTCTTCTCAGAATACTCCTGTTCTCATTGACCTGCCTCTACTTCCTGTGTGGTTGTCCCACCTATGCTTTCTGCCTGGCTATTAACCAATCAGCATTTATTTAAAATATAATTGACAGAATACAATTATTCCATCTCTCATATACACCATCCCAAACTCAAAACATTTAGATGCTCCTGATAACTGACTTTCAAATTACTCTCATATGAGTTAAACATGATGAGAGTCTAGGAATCCTATGTAGTCAGATGGAAAGTGAAGAATATTAAGAATAGTTTTTTATGTTATATTTTTTTATTTAGCTTCTTAGACATGGGTCTCATATACCCCAATCTTGGTCTGGAACTATCTGTGTAGCTAAGGATGGCCTGGTAAGTCTGATCCTCCTTCCTCTACTTTTCTCTGCAGGCCTCTGTGTCTGACTTATGAGGTGATGAGAATTGAACCCAGGCATTCAGGCATACATACAGGCTTTTCAGAAAAAGGTTCAGGAACAGAGTTATGTGAGGAGAATTCTGAGTGTCAATGAGAACACTCCAAGAAACAAGACAAGGGTCTTGTGACCTCAGTTGCTTCAAAACACAGAATTGTTCTTGCAATGGGTTTTGGGCCCCCGTAGTGAATATGAGCAAATTTACTGATTGTTCTTGTTAGTCAATTAAATATTGAAATTCTCCTTGGTATGTCTCTATGGAGAAACACATGAGTGCCACAGTGTGGCTTGTCTTTGTGACTGTATTCAGCATGTGCTCATGGGAACTTTACTGGTGCGGCCTTTCTCTTGTCTATGGATTTAAAAAAAATTTACTTATTTATTATGCATGCAGTGTTCTGGCTGCATGTATGCCTGCGTGCCAGAAGAGGGCACCAGATCTCATTGCAGATGACTGTGAGCTGAGGGTTGAACATAGGAATCTGGAAGAGCAGCCAGGGCTCTGAACATCTGAGCCATGTCTCAAGGCCCTCATGTGACCTTTCTTAACCCTTAGGGTATACGTCCTCGGAGGCTCTGAATGAAGTTGGTTATTGCAGAAGACTTTAGTCTGCCTCACTTAACAACTCCATGCTCACAGGTCCCACCGCCTCCAGGACGGTGACACTAGCTGAGCTACATCATTAGGCCTTTATTTTAATGATCACAGTAATATATCAACTCACCACTTTATGAAAGGGAAACATTACAGATATATCATAAATTTGTGTGTTAATTAAGCTCCTTTTTGCCTACCTCTGTTTATTTCCTGTTATTAATCCCGACAAAGTCGACCTGATCTTTAACTCTTGGAGAAAAACCCTCCCAAACAGATTTTTCTTTCCATTTTTTTATGTTATACATCATCAAAAAGCAAATCATTGGCAGGTAGAAAGTGAAAGGCTGTGAGCTGACAGGACGGCACTCTTCTCTGTGTTCCTATGATTAGTGTGGTAGTTTGGATGTAAATAGTCCCCACAATCTCAGAGAGTGACACTCTAAGGAGTTTTGGCTCTGTTGGAGTAGGTGTGGCCTTGTTGGAGTAGGTGTGTCACTGTGGGGACAGGATTTGAGGTTTCTAAGTTCATGATACCCTCCAGTGTCACAGTCCGTTCTCTGCTGCCTTCTGCTCAAGATGTAGCCAGCACCGTGTCTGTCTGCACACTGCATGCTCCTGGCCATAATGATAATGGACTGAACCACTAAACTGTAAGTGAACCTGCACAAACTAAATGGTTTCCTGTATAAGAATTGTCATGGTCATGGTGTCTCATCACAGCAACAGAAACTCTAACTAAGACAACCAGCATAAAATGCCAGAGGTTTTCTTGTTAGTCAGCTCAAGAGGAGCCTTTCCTTGAAGTCCATCTGCCCCTGCTATCACACGCCAGGTGCTGAAGTAGGGTGTAGGGACACATTAAGTATCACTTCCATGAAGGAATGACAACCAGGTAGAACAGAAAGAGTGTAGATAGCATTTCATGGAGGTTGGCAGGAGCTAGGAAAACCAGAAGAATAAAATGAGATCAGGGAGGATGTCTATGAAAATGTTGAAGACGCCTGAGCTGGAAGGAAGAAGCTGGCAAGAGGTGTCGGTATGCTCTGTGGGGGCGGGGGAGCTGTAATGGTCTCGAATGAGGTAACACATGATCCATGTGAGGTAATTAATACATGTAAAGTCCCTAGACCCACGGCAGCACCTAAGTGCTTGCTGAGTGTGAGTGTGAGCTCTGGCTGGCATCTGCTGTCTACGTCTGATGATGCCCAGACACTGCATCTTTCATCATCTCATTTTCTAGCACACCAGTCCTGTGAAGTGTGCAGTCCTGCTCTCTCCAGTAGGAGACAAGGAAAACAGGAAGTGCAGATGATAAAAAACCTGAACTGATTTCAGGTCAGAGCGGACTTCAAAGCCCACAGTCTCCTCCTTGTAGGGGGCCCTGTGGGACTGGAGGCGAGTCCAACCCACCTCCCTGTAGGGGGCACTGTGGGACTGGAGGCGAGTCCAAGACTCCTCCCTGTAGGGGGCGCTGTGGGACTGGAGGTGAGTCCAAGCCTCCTCCCTGTAGGGGGCGCTGTGGGACTGGAGGTGAGTCCAAGCCTCCTCCCTGTAGGATCCGCTGTGGCACTGAAGGTGAGTCCAAGCCTCCTCCCTGTAGGGGGCGCTGTGGGACAGGAGGCAAGTCCAAGTCTCCTCATCCTCTGACAGCCTCCACCCACACCAGTCCCTGCTGATACAACACAGGAGGACTTAGGATAGGTCTGAGGGGATGATTGACACAGCCTGACCCAATCCAAAAACCTGGGTAGGGCTACTGTGCCCACACATCTGCCACAGTGCTAACACTGCAGCTGGCATTGCCATTGTCACCATCTGCAAAGGTAAAGTAGTCTGGTCTGGGTTGTGTTCCTGGTACATACGAATAATTAATGCTCACTGCAGGCTCCTACCCGCTGTCACCACTAGGGAAGTCCCCCTGATGTATCACCCACCTGGAGTAATATTGCAAGTCTGGGTAACTACATAGAATTTCTCAGTTTTACTCTTCTCCACTGTTGCTGAACATTCTCCAGTGGCCTAAAAGAAAAGAAAGAGGTTATTTGGTCGAGTCGTTCTTTCTCATGAGTGCATCTAGCTAGTACTGTTGCTAATTGTGATTTAACGTTTTGTTTTCTAATAGTTTTTTCTTTAAGATTTATTTGATTTTATGTACATGAATGTTTTGCCTGTATGTATCCTGCTGCCTGTAGAGGCCAGAGGAGAGCGTCAGATCCATGGAACTAGAGTTACAGATGTTTATGGAATCCATCTGGGCGTTAGGATCCCAACCCAGGTCTTCTGGAAGAGCTCTTAACCCCTGAGCCATCTGTCCAGTCCTCTAACAAAGTTTAGAGACATGAGAATGAATATTGAGTGACTGCTCCCACAGGCCACTGATCTTCAAGGGTCAGGGAGAGGCAGAGTAAGGCTTCTGAACTTGAGCCTTGATGTGGAGTCCTAGAGAGGCTTCTCTGTCGCCAGGACGGACACTGTGCCTCAGGAAAACAGGCTAAGCCTCCTCCTTGATGTCCCTTTTACTGTCAGTGGGTTCATGTTCTCTGCATAATTTTTACTTAAAACTCTTAGCCGGGCGATGGTGGCGCACGCCTTTAATCCCAGCACTCGGGAGGCAGAGGCAGGCGGATCTCTGTGAGTTCGAGCCCAGCCTGGTCTACAGAGCTAGTTCCAGGACAGGCTCCAAAGCCACAGAGAAACCCTGTCTCGAAAAACCAAAAAAAAAAAAAAAAAAAAAAAAAAAAAAAAAAAAAAAAAACTCTTAAAATATCCCACTTCCTTTCTGCTGTGTGCCCGCTCCCTCTGCCCTGGTGCCTCTCAATGGCTCTGTTTTCCCATCTTGTAGAGATACACTACATGCATGTAACAGGTCATTGCGAGGAGTAAACGTGCTAACAAGAAGAAAGAGCCCAGTGAAGCAGCACACAGTTGGTCTTCATGGTGGCTGTCCACGCATGGTGCTGAACTGTGCTTTTTGTCTTCTTGTTCAGTCTTATCCACTGTACTGGGTGTCAGGAGCTATCATGTGAGGCTAGAACTCACCCTGATGCCTCCCTGCAGCTCTGAGAGATTCTGCAGGGCATAGCTGCCAGACAGGCTCAGTGAGGGGCAGAGCCTGCACGGCAATCCTGGTCTCCTAATCTGGAGTGCAGTGTGCTCTTTTACATCCATGGAGGACCACAGTGTGAGCACCCTCGGGAGGATGCTGACATCCCATATAAAAGTGCAATCCAAGCTTATGAGAATTATCTGCTTCTCAGGCAGATGACTTCCCGCCATCCCGTCTCACCCGTGCAAGGTGCTAGATGAGGAGTTTCTTTAAGATGCCCATTGTCAACAAGATGCTTTGTTTAGTTGATCTCGTTTCAGCCTCCTCCAGCCAGGGAGACCAAGGTTGTCTCATTTTAATAGGTTACAGCACCTACTGAGGAAGGCCAAGTGGCTTCCTACCACTAGGAGGCAAAGTCAAAGTTTGTACTTAGGCCCAGTATAGTTGAAGTTCCCATATTTTTCTTCACTAGACCTTGGACTCAGCCCAAATGCCTATCTGCTATCTCTGTGGTGTCTAACACACAAGCTTTGGTTGGTTATTAGGACCATTTTCTCATGAGAAGACAACAAGATTGTTTAATGGTTGGCATATTCCTGGGTTTTCTGTCCTCTCAAATTAAGACAGAATGAGGCTAAATTTTCTATATAGTAGGAGGTTTATGTGCATCCTTCATAAACAAACTCAATAATAGAAAGCATGCCCTTGTAATTAAGAAAGTCTGTCGATGATAATGGGCAAGGAAGTTGATGTGTATACATAAAGGAAGAATTCTAAAGAATTAAATCTCGTCCCTTGCAGCACGGAAGGGACTGGAACCAGCAGGTTGGTGAAAGCATCAGGCACAGGCCAGCAAGGCCAGCAAAGGTGATGTCACAGAAGCTAGGAGCGGAACATTGGAGGCTGCAGGAGGACAGGGCTGGCAAGAATACTGAGCGAATACAGACAAGGATTTTATATTGTTCTTGCAGAACGGCTAAAAGGATTTTAAATTTGGTCACCGTAAAGGACTGACGGCTGCCTGAGGAGACAGGTACCCCAGCTTTAAACAAGTCCATGGCGGTCAAATCCTCAGACGTACCCATCATGTGTACAAGTTTTATGTCTGACACTCTTATTTAAATGTTACAGAGCCCCGAGGGTTCCACGCAGCAGGCCGGGGACTTTGGAATGAAGAGCAGACTTACGGCTTCCTCGGCGTCCTTGTAGTTACAGTCCTGCCAGCTGAGGCCACTCTGAACAGGGCAGTTGCCCTCCTTGATTTGATACTTGAAGGAGTAAAATGTGTCAGAACTCACCTGAGGAAAGCAAGGGTAACACATGGCGTCATTCAGTGGACCCAGCAGAAATATGTGGGAGTTGATGCATTACAAATACCTGTCCTTCTCAGACTCAAGGAGCGGTGTGTTTCTTAAAATATAAACGTTTACATTTGCATAAATACTCCTTGGAAGAATGCTCATAATATACTTATTTTCTTAGCAGTTCCAAAGCAGCACCCATAGTATTAGCCCTGCCCTCTTTCTGTGAAACCTAGTTCACATGTACATATCTGGGTCTTTAAACGTCTGGTTGAAGGTGGGAATAGTGCGAAGCCTGTAATCCTGGTACCACACTTGGGGAGCTGAGACAGGAGGGCCTTGGCTTCAAGGCCAGCAGAGCTACGTAAGGAGGCCCTGCCTCAAAAACCCCAAAGGCCAGGGTCCAGCTTAGAGTTTGGGTGACATGTGCCCTGGGCTGGATCTCCAGTGTCCGGGAGGGGAAGCCGACTATAGGGACATCGTAGAACAAACTCCCGTGTACCCATCCATCATCCAGTGGAGACAGCAGTGCACAGTGGCCCAGAGCGTTATGGGGAGAATGCAAGCTGTGCTGTAGTGAAAAACAAAAGGCTTCATTTTACCTTCAGAAAACAAACAAACAAGTCTATGTCCATTATGGTTTTCTTTTTATTCTCATGTCGTTATTGGATTTTTGTTTTGCTGAAATAACTTGCCCAATCCAAAGAAAGAGTCTTTAAAAGTAAAATTAATTGTATTATATATTTTAAAAAACTTCTACATTTTTAAAAAGGTTTAAATGTGTGTGAGTATTTCCCTGAATATACATACATATACTACATGTGTTCCTGGTACTTATTGTGGCCAAAAGAGGTGCCAGATCCCGAGTTATAGATGGTTCTGAATGACCATGGGTGCTGAACCCAGGTCTTCTTCTAGATTAGTCAGTGCCCGAACCTCTCTAGTCTGTGAACACTATCTGTCTGTCTATCTATCTGTCTGTCTGTCTATCTATCTGTCTGTCTGTCTACCTGTCTGTCTGTCTGTCTGTCTGTCTATCTATCTGCCCAGCTTTCACCCAGCTATTTTTAAAACTCTTAATGATTTTGCTTTTCTCTGATTTATGAATCCTGCCTGCATTTGCCTCCTGCCTGAGTGGACTAAGGCAGAAATGAAAGCATAGTCAAATCCAGCTAAAATGGACTGGGGGGGGGGGTAGCTGGTAAAGCCCTTGCCTACCTAGCATGACCTGGGTTTGAATCTCTGGCACTACATTAACCTCGCATGGAGGCACATGCCTGTAATCAAAGCACTAGGGAGATGCAGGCGGGAAGATGAAAAGTTTATGTTTATCATCAGCACCATAGTAAGCTCGTGGTCAGTCTAAGGCTACCTGACACCCTGCCCCAACCTCCCTGTATCCCCCAGACTGAAGAAAACTAATGGACACATTGTTATAAACCTCAAAGAATCAGCTACACACACTCGGTGGTATTCACTTGGTCCAAGGCAATAAGACAGCTCTCTTCCTGTTCCCTTTATTCAGCCCATGCAGAATTCTCACTTAAGACTGGGAGGCCATTGAGTTCACAGACCCAAGGCTGATTAAGTTGCTGGATTGCTCTGTGCCTTGTCCCTTTCAAACATCTCCACCTGCTGCTGTTTCTCTCTTCCCAGGAAACGGCTTTTAGGGTCACCCAGGAAGCCTCTCTTGCTTACCTAAGGACTGGCCACCTCCTGTCCTCTCCTCCCATGTCAGAGAGCACGAATTACAAGTGATCTCAGGGTTAAGCAGTCACTCACCATTTTAGTGCCCTCCGTCACTCGGTACAACACAAACTGGTAGCCAGTTTGGTTCCTAGCATTGTACTTCTTCAGAGCAGCGTCCACAGCATGAAACACATCCTCATCATTGCAGTCGATTTTCTGGGTGGTTTCTTCCTCTGCTAAACTTAGGAGCAGCCTGGAGCAGAGGAACAGTATAGTAACTAGCTTCATGATTCGAGTTTCCCTCTAGAATCGGAGGGGTCGTTTTGACGAGAACTGGAAGCCAACTCAGCAGATGCTCTTAGCAGCCTGTCTGTTCTGTCCAGTCCTCCTTTCTCCCTGCCTGACCACTGGGACCCTATTTAAATTCCTGCCGTCGCAAGCTGTTTGCCCTCTTCCCAAAGAACAAATAGGACTTGGTTAGCTGTCCAAGCAGGTTTCAGCTGGAACATTGCAACACAGGGGTTGTTGACCAGCGTCTTTGAAAAGAATTTTGGGAAGGCAGAGCCCATTTCCAAAACATTGCACAATGTTAATGAATTAGAGCAGAAACAAATAAAAGAGGAGCTAAAAGCAACAACCAATTCTGTTAGCCTCCGGCAATGTAACTGTGCCAATTACAATGGTTTCTATGTTTGTGAACATGAGGACAATGTACAAACCTCCCACACAGCATTACTTATGAAATGCCAGTGTGTTCAGAAGCAGGTTAACGGGATGTCGGTGTGTTCAGAAGCAGGTTAACGGGAATTGATGTGTACAGAAGCATACTAACAGGATGTCGGCAGGTTCAGATGCAGCCTAGGTTGAGCGTGAAAGCAAAGATTCTACAGTTAGAAGGTTTTTTATAAATTATATGTATTGTAATTTTTGTGGACATCAGAATGAGATGGTCTGCACAGAGCTAAAGATAAGCCTAAGTGTCAAGTCATAATTGTACAAGACCAGCAAAAGCCATGGATATTAATAACCAAAAGAAAAGTTCAGTTCTTTAGCTGCATGAGAAAAGAGTCCAGCATGGGCCCTAATTAGTTCAAGAACGTAGACTATTCTACAAAAGCAGCAATTATGGGCAGATTGTGTAGGAAGACATGTGCTGCTGGTTGGTACGTTATCAATTTCTAATGGGAAAATAAATACAGGTATTGTAAAAGGTTACACAAATCCACTGCACTTCTACAGAAGCACAAAGGGGAATGAAGTAGCCAGTGTGCATGTCCATCCATTCATGTCTCCAACAAAGAGGACTGTTGTACGGCTGTACACCTGAGGAAGAGCTAGCTTCAGCAAGGACTAGGAAACACTGGAGTCACACAAGTCACAATGGAGCCGGAGGATATCTCCTAGGTAAGAGGATCTTGTTAAAGCTAGGACAGCAGGTTTAAGGCCGTCAAGTCTAAGCAGTTATTCAAATCTTTTGCAGCCTTTCTGTGCATGTCTCAATCATGTGACTTGTCTTCCAACCTGTGGTGTCTCAATCATGTGACTTGTCTTCCAACCTGTGGCCAAATCATCTGGCTTTCAAAACCCCGAAGGAAAACACAGACATAATCAATTCAGCAGAGGTTCTATTAAATAAGAGTAGCATACAAAGCTGTGATTATGGGGAAGCAAAGAAAGTTTGAGCATTAGCGAGGTAACACTTGCTTGCTCCTTGTTGGAGCCAGCCCTTCACCTGCTATGCAATAGGTACAATTACTGTTACATTAATTACATTGCTATTTCACGTCCTCTGTATCAGTGCACGGTTAAACTAGTCAAACCCTCCACACGTGTAGGTTTCCCTACAACGACAGCACACACTACCATTTCAATTATGGCACAAAGATTTCTTTTGTGTTTCTAACAAGTGTGGTCAGTACACTAACCTTGCGGTTGTATCAGAGGCAGCGCTCCTTCAACTCAATTCTACTTCCTGGAACTTAATATTTCCTGAAGAATGTTTATTTGTAAATCCTTTACAGCATCAATGTTTCTCCTTCAAACTTCTCCTACATCAAAATGACCCAGATAACAAACAACACACGCCACCAAGCAATATCTGTGTTACCTTCAACATTTATGCTTGATACTCATTTTATTAAGCCCCTTTCAACCTATTTGCTCTTTTTTTTTCTGTGTTAGTCAGGGTTTTAATTTCTTTTTTTATTAAAAATTTTCACCTCCTCCCATTTCCCTTTTCCTCCCCCTCCCCTCTCCCCCTCCCTCTCCATTCCAAAGAGCAGTCAGGGTTCCCTGCCCTGTGGGAAGTCCAAGGTCCATCCCCCTCCATCCAGGTCTAGTAAGGTGAGCATCCAAACAGACTAGGCTCCCCCAAAGCCAGTACATACAGTAGAATCAAAACCCAGTGCCATTGTCCTTGGCTTCTCAGTCAGCCCTTGTCATTAGCCATGTTCAGAGAGTCCAGTTTGATCACATGCTCCATCAGTCCCATTCCAGCTGGCCTTGGTGAGCTCCCATTAGATCAGCCCCACCATCTCAGTGGGTGGACGCACCCCTCGCGGTCCTGACTTCCTTGTTCATGTTCTCCCTCCTTCTGCTCTTCATTTGGACCTTGGGAGCTAAGTCTAGTGCTCCAATGTGGACTCTATCTCCATCCATCACCAGATGAAGGTTCTGTGTTGATATGCAAGATATTCATCAGTGTGGGTATAGGATAGGGCCAGTTCAGGTGCCCTCTCCTCAGCTGCCCAAGGAACAACCTGGGGACATCTCCATGTAAACCTGGGAACCCCTCTAGAGTCAAGTCTCTTGCCAACCCTGAGATGGCTCCCTTAATTAAGATATATACTTCCCTGCTCCCATATCCTCCCTTCCTCCATCCCAACCGTCCCATTCCCCTAAGATCTCCCTGTCCTCCCCTCTTACTTCTCTCTCCCCATCTCCCCTAACTCCCACCCCACCCCCACCCCAAGATCCCAATTTTTGTCTAGCAATCTTGTCTACTTCCAATATTCAGGAGGATAACAATATGTTTTTCTTTGGGTTCACCTTATTTAGCTTCTCTAGGATCACTAATTATAGGCTCAATGTCCTTTATTTATGGCTAGAATCCATTTATGAGTAAGTACATACCATATTCATCTTTTTGTGTCTGTGTTACCTCACTCAGGATAGTGTTTTCTATTTCCATCTATTTGCATGCAAAATTCAAGATGTCGTTTTTTACCACTGAGTAGTACTCTAATGGGTATATATTCCACACTTTCTTTATCCATTCTTCCATTGAGGGGCATCTAGGTTGTTTCTAGGTTCTGGCTGTTACAAATAATGCTGCTATGAACATAGTTGAACAAATGTTTTTATAGTATGATAGGGCATCTCTTGGGTATATTTCCAAGAGTGGTATTGCTGGATCCTGGGGTAGGTTGATCCCGAATTTTCTGAGAAACCGCCACACTGATTTCCAAAGTGGTTGCACAAGTTTGCATTCCCACCAGCAATGGATGAGTGTTCCCCTTACTCCACATCCTCTCCAGCATAGGCTATCATTGGTGTTTTTGATTTTAGCCATTCTGACAGGTATAAGATGATATCTCAAAGTTGTTTTGATTTGCATTTCCCTGATCGCTAAGGAGGTTGAGCATGACCTTAAGTGTCTTTTGGCCATTTGAACTTCTTCTATTGAGAATTATCTGTTCAGTTCAGTGCCCCATTTTTTAATTGGGCTATTTAGCATTTTAAAGTCTAGTTTCTTGAGTTCTCTATATATTTTGGAGATTGGACCTTTGTCTGTTGCGGGGTTGGTGAAGATCTTCTCCCAATCAGTAGGTGGCCTCTTTGTCTTAATGACAGTGTCCTTTGCTTTACAGAAGCTTCTCAGTTTTAGAAGGTCCCATTTTTTCAATGTTGCCCTTATTGTCTATGCTACTGGGGTTATACGTAGGAAATGGTCTCCTGTGCCCATGTGTTGTAGACTACTTATTACTTTCTCTTCTATCAGGTTCAGTGTGTTCAGGTTAATATTGAGGTCTTTAATCCATTTGGACTTGAGTTTTGTGCATGGTGATAGATATGGACCTATTTTCATTCTTTTACAGGTTGACATCCACTTATGCCAGTACCATTTGTTGAAGATGCTTTCTTTCTTCCATTGTATACTTTTAGCGCCTTTGTCGAAAATCAGGTGTTCATAGATTTGTGGGTTAAAATCCGGGTCTTCTATCCGATTCCATGACCAACATCTCTGTTTTTGTGCCAATACCAAGCTGTTTTCATTACTGTAGCTCTGTAATAGAGTTTGAAGTCAGGGATGGTAATGCCTCCAGAAGTTATTTTATTGTATAAGATTGTTTTGGCTATCCTGGGTTTTTCTTTTGTTTTTCCATATAAAGTTGATTATTGTTCTCTCAAGGTCTGTGAAGAATTTTGTTGGAATTTTAATGGGGATTGCATTGAATTTATAGATTGCCTTTGGTAGAGTTGCCATTTTTACTATGTTGATCCTACCCATCCAAGAGCATGGGAGAGCTTTCCATTTTCTGGTGTCCTCTTCAATTTCTTTCTTCAATGCCTTAAATTTCTTTTCAAATAGATCTTTCACTTCCTTGGTTAGAGTTACCCCCAGATACTTTATGTTATTTGTGGCTATCATAAAATGTAAAGTTTCTCTGATTTCCCTCTCTGATTCTCTATCCTTTGTGTATAGGAAGGCTACTGATTTTTTTGAGTTGATCATGTAACCTGCCACATCACTGAAGGTATTTATCAGCTGTAGGAGTTCTTTGGTAGAGTTTTTGGGGTCACTAATGTACACTATCATATCATCTGCAAATAACAAATGTTTGATTTCTTCCATTCCGATTCGAATCCCCTTGATCTCCTTATGTTGTCTTATTGCTATTGCTAGAACTTTGAGAACTATGTTGAAGAGATATGGTGAGAGTGGAGAGCCTTGTCTTGTTCATGATTTTAGTGGGATGGCTTTGAGTTTCTCTCTATTTAATTTGATATTAGTTGTTGGCTTGCTATATATTGCTTTTATTATATTTAGGTATGATCCTTGTATCCCTAACCTTTCCAAAACCTTTATCATAAAGAGGTGTTGAATTTTGTCAAATGCTTTTTCCACATCTAATGAAATGATCACATGGTTTTTTTCTTTCAGTTTATTTATACGATGGATCACATTGATAGATTTTCTTATGTTGGACCAGCCCTGCATCTCTGGGATGAAGCCTACTTGATTGTAATGGATAATTTTTTTAATGTGTTCTTGGATTCTGTTTGCCAGAATTTTATTGAGAATTTTTGCACTGATGTTCATGAGTGAGATTGGTCTGTAATTCTCTTTCTTGGTTGGGTCTTTGTGTGGTTTTGGAATCAGGGTAACTGTAGCTTCATAGAAAGAGTTTGGCAATGACTCTTCTGATTCTATTATGTGAAACACATTAAAGAGTATAGGTATAAGCTCTTCTTGGAAGTTCTGATAAAATTCGGCATTAAAACCATCAGGTCCTGGGCTTTTTTTTTTTGGTTGGGACGTTTTTTATGACAACTTCTATTTCCTCACGACTTATAGGTCTATTTAAATTATTCACCTGGTCTTGATTTAATTTGGGTAAATGGTACTTATCAAAAATAAGTCCATTTCTATTACATTTTTCAACTTTGTGGCACATAAGCTTTTGTAGTAAGACCTAATGATTTGCTGAATTTCCTCAGTGTCTGTTGTTATGTTCCCCTTTTCATTTCTGATCTTGTTAATTTGCATGTTCTCTCTCTGGTTAGTGTGGGTAAAGGTTTGTCGATCTTGTTGACTTTCTCAAAGAACCAGCTCTTTGTTTCATTGATTCTTTGGATTGTTTTCTGTGTTTCTATTTTGTTAATTTCAGACCTCAGTTTGATTATTTCAGTCTTCTACTCCTCCTGAGTGAGTCTGCTTCTTTTTTTTCTAGAGCTTTAAGCTGTTCTGTTAAGTCTCCAATGTGTGCTTTCTCTGTTTTTTTAATGTGGGAACTTAGAGCCATGAACTTTCCTCTTAGCACTGCTTTTACAGTGTCCCATAGGTTTGAGTATGTTGTGTCTTTATTTTCGTTGAATTCAAAGAAGACTTTTATTTATTTATTTATTTATTTATTCCCTGATCCAGGGGTTGTTTAGTAGTTGACTGTTCAGCTTCCATGAATTTGTAGGCTTTCTGGGGAACTTGTGTCTGGAACATTTGACAAGAAAGAGCCCCTTTGAGTAGTGTGTACTGTCTAAACGACATGTTTCACAGGTGTGTGTTATACTTACTGGAGGCCTTCTGTGGAAATGCTGTGTAGAACAGTTCCACATAGAGAAGTCCACATAGTAATTTGGTCTTTCCCCTCCTCTCTAGAACAGAGGAATCAGCAGAGTTTCGGGAGCAGAAAACGATAAGAGGAAAAGCAATAGATACCTATTATGCAATATCTCGCAAAGCACTGTGGGAATTAAAATGACAAATGCATGCTATTTTTCTATGGCTTCTGCTTTTAAAAAATATATGACATCGGTGATAAGAGATCGCCATTTTGCAGAAACTCTAATATACAAGTGGAAATACAGCAGGGAAAAAACACACTCCCTGAGTCCAGACCCTCATTCTTGGGAGATGTCAGTGCTACTGTTTTCTTTTTCCATTTTATTTATGCTTTTATGTGTGGGGTGTTTTTCCTTCATGTGTGACTGTGCTCCGTGTACATGCAGTGTCCAAGGAGTTCAGAAGAGGGTATCAGATCCTATGGAATAAGAGTTACAGATGGCTGTGAGCCACCATGTGGATTCTGGGAAGCCAACCTAGGTCCTCTAGAAGAGCAGTCAGTGCTCTCAACACGTGAACAATCTCCTCAACCCCATTGCCACTGCTTTGATGTGTTTCTTCTTCTGGGCTTTTCCACATGTGGGGATATTTAGATATTTAAATATTTCATTTGCATGGGCTCATAAGCTCAGTAGCGGTCTACAACCTGCTTTTTCTCTCTTGCCAATACACGTGAGTCCAGAACACTCTTCATAGCAAACCACATTATATGTATCCTACTGCATAAAACATGACATATTTAAGTTTCCCTTTCCAAAACACTTGGCAGGGCTAGAGAAATACTGTGGTTGTTAAGAGTACCTTCTACTCTTTCAAAGGACATGAGTTCAATTCCCAGTACCCACAGCAGGAGATCCAGTGCTCTCTGCTGGCCTCTGGGGGCAGAGCACATGCAAAGTGCCCATACATATACGCAAGCAAACACACACACACACACACACACACACACACACACACACACACACACATGCAAATAAAAAATCTTTAAAATAGGGGCTGGAGAGATGGCTCAGTGGTTAAGAGCATTGCCTGCTCTTCCAAAGGTCCTGAGTTCAATTCCCAGCAACCACATGGTGGCTCACAACCATCTCTAAAGAGGTCTGGCGCCCTCTTCTGGCCTTCAGGCATACAGACAGAATATTATATAAATAAATAAATAAATATATTTTAAAAAAATCTTTAAAATATGAAAAGCAAAGGCCAACCATCAACCAGCTGTCCTACCAGACAGTTCTGTGTGGGAGGCTCTAGAATTCGTGGTCTGTGAGGCAGCATCAGCGACAATGCTGGTCATGGTGAGGATTTTGTTTTTGTTTTTGTTTTTTTGAGCCTCAGTATTCCAACCATAATATAAGAAGGCTAAATTTGGATGGTTTTTCAATGCTCAGATAACCCCATCATGCTCTTGCCTTTCCTTTGGGTTCTTTTCTTTTTCCTTTCAGATGTTCAGTGTTT
The DNA here is from genome assembly GCF_018167655.1 of Microtus oregoni. Classification (NCBI taxonomy): domain Eukaryota; kingdom Metazoa; phylum Chordata; class Mammalia; order Rodentia; family Cricetidae; genus Microtus; species Microtus oregoni. The sequence goes on from NW_024543088.1 coordinate 25,413,415, forward strand.
CCTCGTTCTACTCTCTCTCAAGCAAAAGAAGTTGTAGAAAAGCTGTGCATTGGCCATACTGGTGGCCGAGCATCGAAGGCTGTGACTGTCAGAAAGGAAGCTGGCCAGGTGAGGCAGTAGACAGTGTGTGGCCCTCAGCTCCCCGCACCAGGTCGGAGCAGGGAAAACTCACCGCTTTTATAACCCTCTCTACTCGGTCCACTCGGAAAGAGTCAAAGCCATCGTTCTCCCCTTTGTACTTTTCCAGGGCGTTATGGGCTTGTTGTCTGTGAACCTCGGACTCTCCAAGGTATTCCAGGAGCACAGGGCTGTCTTTGGTGTTGCTCAGGGCTGAGGATACTGAGGAAGAAGAAAGAGGGTGAGACCACAGGGTCAGAGGACCAGGTCTGAATACAGCTCATGTAAGCGCAGTGCGCAGGGGACACTAGCTTCTGTATTAAAAAGAGAAGAACTGATAATGCTTAAAGTAACGTGTCAGGATCAGTCAGTCAGGCTACACAGACACCAGGCTGTCCCTGCCTGCTGGTACTTGTTGGGACCTCTACCCATGATGCCTTGTCCACTCCAGACTTCACAACTTCCTATCTTTGTCAAGGAGCAAGCTTTTAAGTTAAAGGTACAGAAAAGGATCCAGCAGTCTCTCTCTCTTTCTCTTTCTCTGTCTCCCTCTCTCCTTTTTCTTCTTTCTTTTTTCTTTTCTTTTTTTTTTTTTTTTTTTGGTTTTCAAGATAGGATTTCTCCGTGTAGCCCTGGCTACCTGTAACTCACTCTGTAGACCAAGCTGGCCTCAGACTCGGTGTGGCGCATGCCTTTAATCCCAGCACTTGGGAGGCAGAGGCAGGAGGATCTCTGTGAGTTCGAGACCAGCCTGGTCTACAGAGCTAGTTCCAGGACAGGCTCCAAAGCCACAGAGAAACCCTGTCTCGAAAAACCAAAAAATAAAAAAAATAAATAAATAAAAAATAAAGGTGTGCCCCACTACTGCCCAGCTCTCTTCTGTCTTTCCAACCACAAGGTATCACTCTGTAGCTGGCCTCAAATTCACACCTTGGCCTCCTGACTGCTGGGAGGGCAGGCCTGTACTATTGTGCCTTGCTTCTTTCTTTCTTTAAAAAACTTCCTATAGAAGCTGCTGGCTTGTTGCCTACGTTCAATCATGCTGTAATCTCTCCTTCTGAAACTAATTCTTTCAGAAAAATAAATAGGAGTCTGGACTCTGGAACCAACGCTGTAGAGATGTAGCTAGAGTCATTTCTGTCATGTCTCCATTGCTTCTGAGAACACACATTGGAATCTTTGCCAGATCCAGTTAGTTTTATCTCTAAAATAGAAAGTTCGGCAATGGTTACTTCATAGTCTTATGTGAGGCTAAACAAAACGACCAGTGCATGACACAACACAATATGTAACCACTCTGTACACTGTGGGGTGATATAGACCGTCTAACTGTCGAAGCCAGTTCTCGCCAAGTGTTAAGAATCTGTGAAGATGACACATTCTATTTGATTCCAACAAGAATCCTAAATGAGAAAAACCTGAAGAGGTTACACGACCTGCTCCCCAAGCCACAATTATTTGGAGATAACATACCTGGGCTGGCAGAAGTTCATGACCTTGAAAACAAAATCTAGACACAATGGAGACACGATTCCATTCCAACAGTGTTGACTCTGAGGCAACTGGCAAATAAGGAAGCTTGAACTTAAGCTCAGGCCGGCCGAAACTCAGAGCTACATCTCTTTAGTGGTGTGTGTACTGCCTCTTTAAGTCTCTATGAGTACATACTAAATCTCTTTAAATGACGTTTGCCGGGGTGGTGATGTCGTCTATTTCAGCAGAGGGAGTGCGAATGGAGAAGGGAAGGGCAGCGGCCCTCTCTGATGGCTACCGTGTGTTCCATTATGAACACCACCATATGATCGAGTTCTATGTTAATCTGGAGTGAGCAATTCGGCAGACGACCTTACCAGAGCTCGTGGTGCAGTTATAGTTGTTCACTCTAAAGTCTTGAGACTCGTTAGAGTATCTTGCAGCTATGACCTTACATTGTCCAATCACCTGCAAAAGCAAGACAATTTTAAGCCCTTACGGAACCATGTGCACAGACGGCCTATGACAGAATACCAAGGCCGTGGTACACCATCTCATGTAATGTGTATTTGGGGATTCGTCCACCTGTCTTGTCCCAGAGCGGCCTTTTCAGCCTGCTCTGTGTGCTGCACACCTTTGGCACACCAAACCCTGGTGAGAGCAACTGTTTAAATGGGTCGTGACCACTTCCCAAACATTATCAAAGGGGACATAACTAGTGTGTCCCCTCGGTGTGCAAAACTCTTCTGGCCCTGACATCCCATGTCTGCTGATCCCTTGTGCTGTCTTCTGTGAAAGGGAGACTGGCCTCAGTAACCAGGGCCAGCATGCACAGCAAGGCCGTGTTCCTTGCTGCAACCCTGGCTGTCAACAGAAGGACCGATCACTCTTCAAGGCACACAGTTCCCAGTTCATACATTCATAGACTGTGGTTCTGGAAATGACATGGGCGTTCCAGTTGAGGAGACTTAAGTCTAAGATGATTGGGGATTTGCCCAAGGCTCACAGCAGCTGATGTTATCCTGGGGACGCCACAAACCCTAACAACTTACTTCAACGGGGTTCCCGAGAATGGTTCTTAAGGGAGTACTATTTAAGGCTGACGTCATCTTCATGCATAAGCAGCTTTTTCTAGCTTCCATGTGGCTCCACTGAGTGAGCGGATTGGATAGAAGATAGAAGAGCAGCGGTCCTAGTTACTTACGATTTCAGTTGGCCATGAAGCTTCAAGACAGTCATTTTCGGATTTTGTGGATAGGACCCAACAGTCAGATTCTTTCACGTCTAGGACAAAGTAGTAGATGATGGCGTCTCCCTGAGGATGACAAGGAAGGATGGTGTCAGTAGGATGTGGGAACCCAAAGATTTCTCGTTTTGGTTTGTTATTGTTTTTTATTTTTAATGATAGAAATTTCTTCCTTTCCCTTTCCTTCCTTTTTCTCCCTTTACCTCCCTACCATTCCCCTCCCATCCATTCTCCTCCAGTTTATTCTCCTCCCCTCCATCCTCCTGCCCTCCATTCCCCTCCCCTTCATTCTCCTCCCCTTTATTCTCCTCCCCTCCATTCTCCTCTCCTTCCTTGCCCTCCCCTGCGTTCCTCTCCCCCTCCTTTCTCCTACCCTCCATTCCCCTCCCCTTTCCTTTTTCTGTCCCTTGCTCCTTCCCTTTCCTGTTTAAGAACAGATCCTAGGATGTGAAAACCCAGGCTGGCTTGGAACTGAGGGTCCTGCTTCACACCCCCAAGTGCTGAGGTCATAGGCGTGCATCACTATGCCCATCAGCAATCACCTTTCTTAAATCAAAAAAAATTTTTTTTTGATTTTTCGAGACAGGGTTTCTCTGTAACTTTTTTGGTTCCTGTCCTGGAACTAGCTCTTCTAGACCAGGCTGGGCTTAAATTCACAGAGATCCGCCTGCCTCTGCCTCCTGAGTGCTGGGATTAAAGGCGTGCGTCATCACCGCCCGGCTCAAATTTTTTGGCATACCCAAATTTCTGCAGATATTCTTTCTGGTGTTTGGGTATCAGGGTAATTGTAGCCTCATAAAAAGAGTTTGGCAATGTTCCCTCTGTTTCTTTTGTGTGGAATAATTTGAGGAATATTGGTATTAGTTCTTCTTTAAAAATCTTGTAGAATTCTGAGCTGAAACCATCTGGTCCTGGACTTTTTTGGTTGGGAGACTTTTGATGACTGTTTCTATTTCTTCAGCAGTTATAGGTCTGTTTAATTTGTTTATCTGGTCTTGATTTAATTTTGGTAAGTGATATTTATCCAGAAAATTGTCCATTTCATTTAAGTTTTCCAAATTTGTGGAGTACAGGTTTTCAAAACATGACCTGATGATCCTCTGTATTTCCTCTGTCTGTTGTTATATCCCCCTTTTCATTTCTGATTTTGTTAATTTGGATATTCTCTGTGTGCCTTTTGGTTAGTTTGGGTATAGGTTTGTGTATTTTGTTGATTTTCTCAAAGAACCAATTCTTTGTCTCATTGATTCATTGTATTGTTTTTATTTTGTTTATTTCAGCTCTCAGTTTGATTATTTCCTGCCATCTAGTTCTCTTAGGTGAGTTTGCTTCTTTTTGTTCTAAAGTTTTCAAATGTTCTGTTAATTCACTAGTGTGGTATTTTTCCAGCTTCTTTATGTAGGTGTTTAGTGCTATGAACTTGCCTCTTAACACTGCTTTCATTGTGTCCTATAAATTTGGGTGTGTTGTGTGGTCATTTTCATTGAATTTTAGGAAGTCTTTAATTTCCCCCTTTATTTCTTCCTTTACCCATTGATGATTCAGGTGAGCATTGTTTAATTTCCATGTGTTTGTGGGTTTTCTAGAATTAGTATTGCTGTTGACTTCTAGTTTTAAAGCATGGTAATCTGATAATGTACGTTGGGTTATTCCAATTTTTTTTGTATTTGTTGAGGTTTGTTTTGTTGAGTATGTGGTCAGTTTTTGAGAAGGTTCCATGAGGTGCTGAGAAGAAGGTATATTCTTTTCTGTTTGAATGGAATATTCTATAGATGTCTGTTAAGTCCACTTGGGTCATGACATCTGTTAGTTCTCTTATTTCTCTGTTCATTTTTTGTCTGATTGACCTGTCCAGTGGTAAGAGGGGAGTGTTGAAGTCTCCCACTATTAGTGTGTGGGGTTTAATATATTATTTAAGGCCGGGCGGTGGTGGCACACACCTTTAATCCCAGCACTCGGGAGGCAGAGGCAGGCGGATCTCTGTGAGTTCGAGGCCAACCTGGTCTACAAGAGCTAGTTCCAGGACAGGCTCCAAAACCACAGAGAAACCCTGTCTCGAAAAACAAAAAAAGCCGGGCGGTGGTGGCGCACGCCTTTAATCCCAGCACTCGGGAGGCAGAGACAGGTGGATCTCTGTGAGTTCAAGGCCAGCCTGGTCTACAAGAGCTAGTTCCAGGACAGGAACCAAAAGCTACGGAGAAACCCTGTCTCGAAAAATCAAAAAAAAAAAAAAAAAGAAAAACAAATATATATATATATATATATATATATATATATATATATATTATTTAAGCTTTAGAAGTATTTCTTTGACATATGAGGGTGCCCTTGTATTTGGGGCATAGGTGTTCAGTATTGAAATTTCCTCTTGATGGATTTTTCCTGTGACTAATATGAAATGACCTTCTTTGTCTCTTTTGACTGATTTTAGCTTGAAGTCTATTTTGTTAGATATTAGGATATCTATACCCGCTTGTTTCTTAGGTCCATTTGATTGGTATTTTTTTCCCAACCCTTTACTCTGAGATGATGTCTGTCTTTGAGTTTGAGATATGTTTCTTGTATGCAGAAGAAGGATGGATTTTGTTTTCGTATCCAATATGTTAGCCTCTGCCTTTTTATAGGTGAGTTGAGTCCATTTACATTAAGGGATATTAATGACCAGTGGTTACTGTCTAATGTTAATTTAGTTTTCATCATTGGTGATGTTAATTTGTGCATTTTTTTTCTTCTTTGGGATTTGCTGTAATGAGATCATCAATTGTCTGTGTTTTTGTTGGTGTAGCCATCTTCCTTGGGTTGGAGTTTTCCTTCTAGTAATTTGTGTAGGGCTGGATTTGTGGCTAGGTATTGGTGAAATCTAGATTTGTCATGGACTATCTTGTTTCATCCTTCTATGGTGATCGACAGTTTTTCTGGGTATAGTAAGTAGTCTGGGCTGGCATCCGTGGTCTCTTAATGTCTGGATAATGCTTGACCATGACCTTCTGGCTTTCATTGTCTCCAATGAGAAGTCAGGTGTAATTCTGATAGGTCTTTCTTTAAATGTTTCTTGACCTTCTTCCTTTGCAGCTCTTAATATTCTTTCTTTACTCTCTATGTTTAGTGTTTTTTTTTTAAATGTTTATTTATTTATTATGTATACAATATTGTGTCTGTGTGTGTGTGTGTGCAGGCCAGAAGAGGGCACCAGACCTCACCACAGATGGTTGTGAGCCACCATGTGGTTGCCGGGAATTGAACTCAGGACCTTTGGAAGAGCAGGCAATGCTCTTAACCACTGAGCCATCTCTCCAGCCCCCTATGTTTAGTGTTTTGATTATTATGTGGCAAGAGGACTATTTTTGGATCCAGTCTACTTGGTGTTCTGTAAGCTTCTTGTATCTTCATAGGCATATCTTTCTTTAGTTAGGGAAAGTTTTCTTCTATGATTTTGTTAAGTAGATTTCCTGTGCCTTTGAGTTGAACTTCTCCTTCTTCTATACCTGTTATTCTAAGATTTGGCCTTTTCATGGTGTCCCATATTTCATGGATATTTTGGGTTAAGCTTTTGTTTGATTTAATGTTTTCTTTAACTGGTGAGTCTATTTCCTCTATTGTATCTTCAGCGCTTGAGAGTCTCTCTTCCATTTCTTGTATTCTGCTATTCATGCTTGCATTTGTGGTTTCTGATCTTTTTCTCATAATTTCTGTTTCTATAATTCCTTCGGCTTGTGTTTTCTTTGTTTCTATTTCAGTTTTCAAGTCCTGGATAGTTTCTTTTATATGTTTGATTTCTTTTTCTTGGTTTTCTTTAAGTGATTTGCTGATATCTTCCAATTTTTTTTGTTTGTTTGTTTCCTCCATTTCTTTAAGGGAATTTCTCATTTTATTTTCAAGAATCAAACATTCTCTTGAGGTTATTTTTTAGATCATTTTCTTCTGGTTCATCCATATTTAGTTGTTCAGGTCTTGCTGTTGTAAGGTTTTTAGGTTTTACTGGTATGGTATTGTGTTGCTCTTTGTGGTGTAACATGTGTTCTTACCTTTTCTACTCATCCTTTCCTCTAATAAGTGTGATTGGGGCTGTCTGAGATTCTGTTGAATAATCTTCTATGTGCCAGTGAATCTAAAGCTCAGATGGTTGTTCCTCATGGTACAGTCAGTGTCACAATTCTAGTTACCATGTTGGTTACTCGGGTGTTCCTGAAGATCACTCAGCACTCCTGTGCTTTGCTCTGCTCCCTTGGAGTTTGCTGTCTCAGATCTTTGCCTACGTTGCTGGTTTTGATATGTTTCTATAAATCTTGGTCTGGATCTCCTCCTGCAGAAGTCCCTGGCTTGGAGTAGGACCTGTTCTGGTGGAGATGGCTGACTCTGGATCTGGTTTCTGGCTCAGTCCTGATCTGCCAGTGTTCCGGGGCTGGGTTGGCTCCCAGGACTGGATTTGCTCCTGGCTTCTGCTCCCAGCAGAGCTTGTTTCCCCAGGCCCTCTCTGTCCTAAGTGTCTAGTTCAGTTCCATTCTTGTGGAATTTGTTGCCAGGGTGGAGATCCTGGCCTCCAGACAACTTTGACCTGTATCTGTAAATTCTGGTCTGGATTCCCTCCTGCAGAAGTCTCTGGGTTGAAGTTGGACTTTGAAAGGTTTCTGGTTCCGGTCTACAGCCTTGGAGGTCCCAGGCTCAGGTGCACCTGAACCTGCAGACCTGCAAGGGTTCCAGGGTTCCCTTTGATGTCCCAGACCAATGCCCAGACCCACAAAGGTCCTGGCTCAGGCCCACTCTCTCTGAGGTCTCAGACTCACGCCTCGTCCCACCGAGATCTCTGGTTCTTGCCTATTCCCTCAGAAAACCCAGGTTCACTCAAGTCCAGACTCGCAGAGGTCCTGGCTCAGGCCTAGTTCCTGGGAGGTCCTAGACTCTCGCCCAGACCCACTGGGGTGTTGGCTTAGGTCTACTCCATTGAAGGTCCCAGATTCATGTCCCCAGCAGCCTCTGGCTCTGGCTCACTTGCTCAGCGGTTACTCCCCTGTACCTGTTCCAATTGAGATCGCTGACTCTGGATCTAATCACTGGCTCAATCCAGATCCACCCATGTCCCAGGACTAGGTTTGCTCCTGGCTTCTGCTCCTGTGTCCTAGGTAGCTGGTTCAGTCCCACTCCGGTTCCTGTGAAGATCAAAGACTCTGAGTCATGTCCTTGGCTCAATCCTGGTCTGCCAGTGTCCCAGGACTGGGTTGGCTCCTAGGACTGGATTTGCTCCTGGCTTCTGCTCCTAGTGGAGCTTGTTTTCTCAGGCCCTCTCTGTCCTAGGTGTTGGTCTAATATTTTAAATTAATCCATTTATATTAATCTACATTTGCCTCTTGCCTGAACTGGCTTTCCTTCCTTAATATTGACTGGAGCTACATTGCATGTAGGCAATGTTTCCCAGAGTCATTTAGAAGGGAGCGTTCACTGCCCTGTTCTTCGCAATAGCTTCTAAGCATTGTGTGACAACTAAATGGCCCGATGGGTAAAGGGGCTTGTGCCAAACCTGCTGACCTGAATTTGATCTCCCCATGCAGCCCAGGGGGAACCTGAACTAGTGATCATCCTGATTCAGCCTCCTGTGTACCAGGATTGCAGGTTTTTACCATTATAACTATACATCCTTAAAACAATGATATTGTGTGTGAGCCATGCATATGATAGATGCATTTCAGAGGTTGAAGCTGTAATTATCGCCTCACCTTTTTAATGGTAAAAAAATTAATATTCGCCAGGCGGTGATGGCGCACGCCTTTAATCCCAGCACTCGGGAGGCAGAGGCAGGCGGATCTCTGTGAGTTCGAGGCCAGCCTGGTCTACAAGAGCTAGTTCCAGGACAGGAACCAAAAGCTACGGAGAAACCCTGTCTCGAAAATAAAAAAAAAAGAGTAAAAAATTAATATTCATATGTTTTTTATTCTCTTACTGCCCACCCCTAAAAAAACTAACCATTTTTTGAATTTTATATTTATAACCTCTTTCTTAGTTGGAGTTTCTATTGTCCAAAGAGACATCATGATCATGGCAACTCTTACAAAGGAAAATATTTAATTTGGGCTGGCTTATAGTTCAGAGGTTTAGTCCATTATCATCACGGTAGCCACTCTGCTATCCGGCCAGCTGTGGAGTAAAAGTGAAAGTAAGATATACAGAAGTAAGAAAAGGAAAGGGTCCAGAGGCAGAGAGTAATTGGGATAATTTAGGTTAAGAAAAGCTGACAAGAAATAAACCAAGTTAAGGCCGGTTCCTGATACCTGAGCCCAATGTCCAGGGAACACATGGTAGGAAAGAACCGACTCCTGCACGTTGTTCTGTCTCCGTGTGCACAGATCTGTACTGCCCTGGGGAACGGGGGGGGGGGGGGGATGTGAGATGCCTGCCACAGCCAACTGCACGGTTTCTCTCATCTACAACCATATATGCAATAAGAAATGGATTCAATCACTTAAATTCTAAACTTTAAAGTTTTATTTTTATTATGAATACGGGTGTTTTGCATGCCTATCTGTGTCTCAGGTCCCCTGGAACTGGAGATACAGTTGTGAACTGTTCCATGGGAACTCAGAATCAAGTCTGGGTCCTTTGGAAGAACAGCTAACACTCTTAAACACCCAGCTCTCCTGCCCTCTAGATAAACTTCCATAGATTTGATTTAAAATGACCTAGCTCAGCCGGGCATGGTGGTTTATGCTTTTAATCCCAGGACAAAGGAGGGAGAGAAGGTGGATCTCTTTGTGTAAAGAACAAGTTACAGGAGACCCAGGGCTACTCAGAGAAACCCTTTCTTGAAAATCAAAACCAAAACCAGAGATGACACGTGTCTTTAATCCCAACACTGGGGAGGCTGAGGCGGGCAGATCTTTGTGAGTTTGAGGCCAGCCTGGTCTACAAGAGCTAGTTATAGGACAAGCTACAAAGCTACAAAGCAAACCCTGTCTCAAAAAAAAAAAAAAACAAAAAAAAAAAACAAGTAACCCCAAAAAACAAAACAAAACAAAAATGAAAAATAACCCACTCACGAAAACAAAACAAAACCTAACTCTTGATTCACGGCACTTTATTGCTGCTATTTTTCAACACAGCATTTCCTTGTGTAGTTCTGGCTGTGCTCTGTAGACCAGGCTGACCCCAAACTCACAGAGATCCGCCTGCCTCTGCCTCCCAAGTGCTAGGATTAAAGGTGTGCGCCACCACCGCCCTGCTTACCAAATTTTATTATTCATTTACTTTGATTGTATGTATGTGTGTGTATGTGTGGTTCCCAAGTGTGTTTCAGCCTCTCCTGAAGAGAAGAAATTAGCTGTCGTAGCATTTTCTGTCTATACCCTTTGGTGGCTTCTCAGGTGACATCTCAGAAGATTGCTAAGAAGCCCTTCTCCCCTCTCTTCCCCTTCACATAAGAGAGATGAGTGAGCTGGCTCTAGAGAACCCGGATGGAATGATCCAGAAGCCACTGCATATGGAAATGGGGCGATTCCTAGAAAATTGCAGGTTCGTAACTGGAAGGGGAGAAGACCTCAAGCAGTTGGTAACTTCTGAAATTCTTCCTACTTTTTCCTCTCCCTCCCTTCCTCTGTGATATTTTTTGCTTGTTTTGCTGTTAAAAGCTCTATTCATGTGTGTAATTTACCTCAATTAAATGCTCCCCACCACCTTCCCCAAGATAGCCCCCCACCAACACTTCCATCTCCCACCTTCATGTCTTTTTCTTTCTCAGGCCAATTAGTGCTGATAAAATGCACTGAGGCCTGGGGACACCCCCTGACATTGGACAATGCGGTGTTTAAATAGGTATGGCCCCCATAGACTCCTATGTTTGAATGCTTGGCCCACAGAAGTGGTATGGCCTTGCTGGAGTACGCGTGGCCATATTAGAGGAAGTGTGTCACTATGGCAGTGGGCTTCAAGGTCTCCTATGCTTAAGCTATGCCCAATGTGGCCCACAGTCTTCTTTTGTTGCCTCTGGATCAAGATACAGGACTCTCAGCCCCTTCTCTAGCACCATGTCTACCTGCATCCCACTTTGTCCTACCATGATGATAATGGACTGAACCTCTGAACCAATTAAATGTTTTCCTTTCTAAGAGTTGCCATGGTCATGGTTTTCTTCACACCAATAGGAATCCTCACTAACACAGAAACTTCCCAATTGTGCTGGAAAATTTGCTATGATGCTGGTAAGTGTATACAGAGTTGTTCTTCAGGATCACCAGCTCCTCAGTAAATCACATGCAGACTTATGGTTAATTACAAATGATCAGCTGATAGATTAGGCTTGTTATAACTAGCTTTTCAACTTAAATAAGCCCCTATTTCTTATCTATGCTCCACCATGTAGTGGTATCTTTTTTCAGCATGGCATGTTTATTTCCTGCTTCCTCTATATCTGGCTGGTGAGTGACTCCACCCCATTTCTTCCCAGAGTTCTCAGTCAAGCTCTTTCACCTAAGCTCTTTTTGCCTACCTACTGGCCAGTTGGCTCTTTATTAAACCAATGAGAACAATGCATCTTCACAGTGTACAAAAGGATTATACCACAGCAGGTAAGTAACTTCAACTAGATGTGGAGGTGAGGAGCCTCTCCCTTCTCTTTCATGCTCCCCTCCCCCAATTTTTGTCCTTATCCATCCTGGCGGCTGGACTGGAATTTGAGGCACATCTTCAAGGGTAAGCTTCACATACGCAGCTTCTAGGCACTGTGTTCATTGGGTTGTTATGGAAAAGGAGAAGAAAGATAACAAGAAACCATCACATCCTGTGAGGGTAGAGGGATGTGTGGGGGTGGGAGACAGCTCAACAGATAAAAGCACTTGTCAGGCCTGTGTTCTATCCAAGAGCCCACATCATGTTCCAAGGAAAGAGCCAAGTGCACAAACTTATTCTCTGATCTCCACACATATTTCATGGCACACGAAGACTCACACTCACGTATACAATAACAATAAAGTGTATTGATTTATCTTTAAGAAAAGCAGACCACAAAACAGTGTCCTTAAGTATATCTGGCAGACCTGGTTGCCAAGAACGAGTTTCTTTTTCATTTTCTCATCCACTGGGCTGTGGACAAGGCAGTGTTGTGACAAACTCAGTAGGTGAACTCCCTACAGGAGATGGAAACGTGAAATCTCAGCACCCATATAGGGGATGCTAGAAGCTCTCAGTCCAGTTGCTCTAAAGTACAGCATGGGGCTGGAGAGATGGCTCAGAGGTTAAGAGCATTGTCTGCTCTTCCAAAGGTCCTGAGTTCAATTCCCAACAACCACATGATGGCTCACAACCATCTGTAATGGGGTCTGGTGCCCTCTCCTGGCCTGTAGGCATACACACAGACAGAATATTGTATACATAATAAATAAATAAATATTTAAAATAAAAAAAATAATAAAAAATAAAGTACAGCATGGCTACAGACTAGAGATGTCAGGCTCACCAAGTCAGAAAGCTAGAAGCAATGCCTGACCTTTGTCCTCTGATCATCACACACACGATATGGTTTTCTCTGCCTCTCTCTCTTCTCCTTCCTCTCTCTCTCTTATCCCCCCCGCCAGCACACATAAATACGTAAGTGAACCTGTCTAAGTACAGTGCTATCCTGACTTTTAGCAGATGACACATCTCCTAGGATCTGCTGTGGGAGCTCTTTCCACTCCTTCAGCAAATAGCCTTTAATATACCAGCCCACTTAGGCATGGTCTCTTTTGCTTTAAAAAGCAGCATTAGCCCTGCGCTCGCTCTCTCTCTCTCTCTTGAAGCTCTCTCTTGAAGCTCTCTCTCTCTCTTGAAGCTCTCTTTCTCTCTTGAAGCTCTCTTGAAGCTCGCTCTCTCTCTCTCTCTTGAAGCTCTCTCTTGAAGCTCTGGCTTCCAGGTGCTAGGCTTTGTTCCTGGTCGTGCCGAGGGCTGTTTTCTAGGACAGTGATCTGTTTTTTCCCTTAAATAAATAACCCTTTTATTAATCATAATTCCAAACTGGTATGGGATTGTTTTATAACTTATGCCTTCATTCTGGCACCCAACATTTGGTTTTAGAACCTCCCAGCTCGGCTGACTGCCGCCAGCTCGGACTTCGCCCAGCTTGGCACGAGCCCTCCCTCAGTGGCTGTGACCTTTATATTTTCTCTTTACATGCCTCGGATTGGTGTCAAATCCCCATGCACCTTATCATTTGTCCCCCGCCAGGGTGCACTGCAGAAATCTGGGTGAGACGCGGCTTCTCTTGTCTGAGCCAGCTGTTCCACGGCTTTCTAATGATTCATTTGCATTTGCCTATTCCACTGCTCTACAGACATCTGCAGAGCGCACAGTCCATGATTTATCTGTCAGCATTTTTCTCTAAAATCAGATTTCAGACCGGCCACATGAACTCACGTGCACCCCGCCGGATTAGTTTTATAGGTGGCCCATGACACCTACTGGCAGGTAACAGTTATTGCACCTAATCCAGCTAATTAAACCACAGGTAAGATTTAATATCCTAAACATAGACTATAAATTGCTAATTCAAAAGGACAATAGGTTAGACAACCTAACCATCCAAGGTTTAATTAGCCTCTTTACCTACAGCATGTGTGAGGTTTTATAAGACTTACATGATGTTCCTTCTCCATCATTAATCTTAATTTTGGGGTTTAGTTTTTTCCCTCAATATTTTTTTCTTAAGATAATGGTTTGACAATAGGCTAAGAATGAGGCAATTTCAGAAATGGTGCAGTCTTTACAGACTGAAACCACGTTTCTCAAAAAGGAGTTCGGAAATCTGAAGAAGTATACAACTTCATTTAACTAAAGATTCAGCACTCTGGAGAAGGAAACAGATGATTTGGCACATAAAATCCAATCGATGACAGTGGGTGCTGAAACATTATTTGAGAGAATTTGCACTGTTGGTGTATTAATTGGACTCTGTCAAAGGGGTATGACAGATTGACTGGTAGAATGTCTCTACAGGAAGGTAATATGTACGCTCTGAAGATTATGCCCAAGGATGAGACATTATCTCTGCTGGACAGACTTCATACCTTGGAATCCTCAATGAGGGCATTAGAGCAGAACACTGGACAGGAAATCCAGACATTACAAAAGGCAATAGTAGATGGATCTGAAAAAACTGAGGAAATTATCGAATTTGATGACCAGGAACAAAAGGTACAAAGGCAAAATTTAACCTCGTTGGTTCGTAAAAATATCCAGGATAGCTTCCCCGGGGTTCTGCCTGCCTTTCCAGTAATAACAACAGAAAAAGTATCTGGCTCCAAGTATCCTAAGTATGTCAAAGAATATACATGGGAGCCCATACATATGACTGATCTAAAGGAAATTAAACAAGCAATTGTAGCTTACAACTATATTCATCCTTTGTTAGGGAGATGCTCAAAACTTAGGTTGAGGTAGGAAGATCACTTGAGTCCAGGAGTTTAGCAAAATACTTAGGTAATTGTCTTGAAACAGAGAAAAAGTAACTGCTCTGGACTTATTCAGGGTTTTCCCGACATATATATGCTTGTAGTTTTCTTTCTTTGAGACAGGGTTTCTCTGTGTAGCCCTGGCTCTTCTGGAACTCACTCTGTAGACGAGGTTGGCCTTGACTCACAGAGATCTGCCTGTCACTATCTGAGTGCTAGGATTAAAGGCAAGCACCAACACTACATAGCTTGGTTCTTCTTAATTAAGCTACAAAAGGATTGTGCTAACAAGTCTTATGTCAATTTGGCATACAAACTAGAGCTATCTGAAAAGTGGGAACTTTAATTGAGAAAATGCCCCCAGAAGAATAAGGTATTTTGCCAGGCGGTGGTGGCGCATGCCTTTAATCCCAGCACTAGGGAGGCAGAGGCAGTGGATCTCTGTGAGTTCGAGACCAGCCTGGTCTACAGAGCTAGTTCCAGGACAGGCTCCAAAGCTACAGAGAAACCGTGTCCTGAAAAACAAAAAATAAATAAATAATAAAATAAAAATGTACACAGTTGTTGATGCCCCACCTTGGCACCTCTGGCTTTCAAAATATTTTTAAGCAAATGTACAAACAGTTGTTTACAACTTTCTTGACCCAGAATTATGTTTACACTTAAACTGAAGTTACTTCTTTTTCCTGCTGCCCAGCTAACCTCTTTCATTTACACCACACACTCACTTTGATCTGGACACTATGCAGGCTCCTGAATGCAATTCTACTTTCTCCGAGTGTACTCTTTTAACCCACGATGGCCTTGTGAAAGCCCCTGTATCCAGCCCCGTGCTTGGCGCCACTTGTCAGAGCCTGCTCCAACAGTCAGCTGGGGTGCCTGCGAGAGGGCGCTGAGGCTGAAGAGACTGAGAGAAATCCAGACAGAAAACACAGGATAGATTCAGGGGACTGCCAGCTTAGGCTGCACAGCCTCGAGTTTATTTCTCAGGAAGCGTATATACTAGTTACAGGCAAAAGCTGATCAAAGAGCAGCAGAATCAGGTAACCACGCCCGCACTGTCCTTGACAGAAAGAAGCAAGTAGCCTTATTACCTATCTCGAGAGTCCTGCTGGCAGCCAACACTTGTTATAGTTTTTAACTGGACGTGCCTTTGGCTGGCATTCAGCAGCCTGATTCTTAATAGGGAATGTGTTCTTTCCCATGGGCAGAAGTTTTCTTTCCCAGAACTTTCTCGCAGCCCTCAAGGATACTGGAGCGAGCAGAGCAGCCAAGTTTGAACTCAAATGACGATTGAGCCAGGATGGACTCCAGGTGGAAATGGAGTCTCGTGTGTACTACAACAATCTCTGAGCTCTTCCAGGTGTAGGAGTTGGGATGCAGATGTATCCATCGCAGCTTAACTCCGTAGATCTCTGCATCATGACCAGTCATGGTTTTCTGCAATGATCTTGTTTGCTGCAAACAGAACTTTCTTGGATGAGGGGTAAGAACTACATTTACCTGTGGGTATAAGGCTGTCTTAGACTGTAGTTAGAAATCACGCTGGCTTAGTAAAGCGGTTGTAGTGGGTTAAGAGACACAATGCGGGGGCGGGGGAATGGTTAGTTTACGGTTTTTCAATACAGTGTTTCTCTGTGCTGGGATTAAAGGTGTGCTTCACCACCGCCCAGCTAAGAGACACAGTTTTAAAGATTAGCACAGTGGTGACACACACCTTTAATCCCAACACTTAGAAAGCAGAGGCAGGCACATCGCTGTGAGTTCGAGGCCAGCCTGGCCTACAGAGCTAGTTACAGGATCGCCAGTGCTACACAAAGAAAACCCTGTTTGGAAAAACAAAACAAAACACATTATCAGAAGGAATGAAACTTCACGCCAGAGTGAAAAAAACTCAAGAGGGAAGAGAACAGCAGTGTTCTGCCACCTAGTGCCCATGGGGGGAAATTGCATCCTGAAACTTACCAAAATTTCTCGGGGAAGTTTATGTCTCCCAAGACTGAAACCTGAAAGGTCTCCTCTACCAGAAGCAAACAGATGGTGTCTTTGCTTCTAGATGGAAGAACCTCAGTCAAGACATCAGTTAAAACTGTAATTCATCATAATAAAATTTACAAATATAAATTACATTCTGAAGAGAGCTAAATTATTAACAAGAAGTAAACTATTAGATTTTCTAATACGCACACACTCAAAAGTAGTCATTAGACTGAGAAAAACAGAATTTCCATTTCTGTGCTCACTTTGGCGGCACATATAGTAAAACTGGACCAATACAGGGAAAATTTGCATGGTTGCCGGGGCCTAGCGGTGGTGGGCAAAATGGCTTTAATCCCAGCGCTTACTCAAGAGGCAGAGGCTATGAGATCTCTGAGTTCAAGGCCAGCCTGCTCTACAGAGTGAGTTTCAGGACAGCCAGGGCTACGCAGAGAAATCCGGGTAGGGAGAGTTCTATGTGGTGACACACCCCTAGAATTCAAGCATCGTGGGGATGGGCAGTGGCAAGGGAACTAACTACATTCTAGACAGGGCTACAGAAACAATTAATGGGTTCCAGGACAGGGCTACACAGAGAAAACACATCTTGAAAAATCAAAAAACAACCAGACCAATAAAAAAGAATCCAGTTAATGGTGCCAGTCACATGGCTGAGGAGGTAAAGCCACCAGTTGCCAATCCCGAAGATCAGGCTTGATCCCCAGGACCCACATGGTAGAAGCAGAGAAACAATTCTCGTATACTGTCCCCTGACTGACACACAAGTTGCTATAGTACTTGTACACCCAAATACGTAAACACCCAAAGTAAATACGCACAAAATAAACTGGAGGCTGGAGCCCTGACTCAGCAGGGAAGAGAGCTTACTACTCTTGCAGAGGATGGCTTTGGGGTTCCCAGCACCCACAGGATGGCTTACAATTCCAGCTCCAAGGAGTCTGATGCCTCACTGGCCTCTGCAAGAACCTACGTGCATACACTGCCTCCCCCACATATCATTAAAATAAGTCTTAAAGGAGACTAATAAATCAAATGTAATTCATAATAGCCAATCAATCAGTACAGTTTCTGAAGATGCCAGTTACGGCAGGCCACACTGTGTATCAGCATTCAAGAGGCGGAGGCAGAAGGATCTTAGTCCAAAGCAAGGATGCTCTGAATAATGGCACCCTCTTTCAAACAAACACACAAGAAAAAAAACCCTGAAAACCATGAGGAAGAATATAAATTCCCCAACCAAAGTGAGTTGGTATCCCAATGAGGTCGACAGTGCTCGGCATCTAGCTATCGGTGGAGACTGGCTGGCTTGTGTGCCTGGGACTGGATTAGAAAGGTTGCTGCTGCAGCTGCTCTGCTCTGTGAGCTAGACTAGGAAACCAGGGAGTTCCTAACGATCTTTAAAGATTTAGTATTTTATTTATTTCATGTGCATGCGTGTGTGCCTGCATGTATCTTTACCATGTGCATGCCCGACGCCTGCAGAAGTCAGGAGAGAGTGCCAGAGCTCCCAAAACTAGTTACAGATGGTTGTGAGCCTTCTGTCGGCTGGGAGCCAAGCCCTGGTCCTCTGGAAGAGCAACCGGTGCTCTTAATAAATGAACTTGTGAGACCAAAACAAGAAAAATACACCATTCAGGATAAGGGTTCTGTTGGCAACTAAGACTATTAAGAATGGGTCCTTGCTTGTCCTGTGTGGATTAAGCTTTCTGTTTGCAGTTAAAGAATAGGCTTCTGTTTGTCCCACGTTAAGACCTTGCAAGTTAAGGTTGCCTTTTGCAGTTAATAATAAGTTCCTATTTCTTTTTTAAAAAATATTTATTTATTTATTATGTGTACAATATTCTGTCTGTGTGTATGTCTGCAGGCCAGAAGAGGGCACCAGACCCCATTACAGATGGTTGTGAGCCACCATGTGGTTGCTGGGAATTGAACTCATGACCTTTGGAAGAGCAGGCAATGCTCTTAACCTCTGAGCCATCTCTCCAGCCCAAGTTCTTATTTCTTACATCTAATGTATGTAAACCGCAAACATATTTTTCAACCTGCAATAAACTCACAACCCAATTCTGTAGATCCTTACCCTTATTCATTATATTTTTCTAACAATGTGTGATGGCCACACACATACATACACACACACACACACACACACAGTGAAAGGATTATCACTCCTATAAGAAGGTTGGCTGGTGCTGCTCTCTCAAATCCTGACTTAGGGTAAGACAGCTGGCTGGCCAGCGCTGAGTGCACCCCCAAATAGCTGACTCAACTAGACAGTTGTGGACATGGTCTTTACACCTTGCAATTCTGAGGTTTAACATTCTCCAGGTATAAAACCTCCCTCCCTCACCTCCCCCCCCCTCTCTCTCTCTCTCTCTCTCTCTCTCTCTCTCTCTCTCGTGCGCGCGCACACGCGCGCACGTGCACACCTAGACTGACCTTGAACTCACAGATCCACCTACCTACCTGAGTGTTGCGAGTAAAGGTTTGCACCTCAGCCGGGCGGTGGTGGCGCACGCCTTTAATCCCAGCACTCTGGGAGGCAGAGGTAGGCGGATCTCTGGGAGTTCGAGGCCAGCCTGGTCTACAGAGCTAGTTCCAGGACAGGCTCCAAAGCCACAGAGAAACCCTGTCTCGAAAAACCAAAAAAAAAAAAAAAAAAAAAAAAAAAGGTTTGCACCTCTACCAGGCTCCTAAAACCTTTTCAATGTGTACCTCCCCCAATCAGCAGGAGTGGCATTATAAGATTATAAGAAAGATGTTGGAAATGCAAGATGGCTCAGCGGTTAAGAGCACTGTCTACTCTTTTTTTTTTTTTCCGAGACAGGGTTTCTCTGTTGGTTTTTTTTTGGAGCCTGTCCTGGAACTAGCTCTTGTAGACCAGGCTGGTCTCGAACTCACAGAGATCTGCCTGCCTCTGCCTCCCAAGTGCTGGGATTAAAGGCATGCGCCACCACCGCCCGGCTGTCTACTCTCTCCAAGGTCCTGAGTTCAACTCTCAGCAACCACATGGCAGCTCACAACTGTCTAACTCCAGCTCCAGGATATCTGACCCTCTCATACAGACCTACACGTAGGCAAAACACCAATGCACATAAAATAAAAAATTAATCATTTAAATAAAGAAATCCAAATTCCCCTGAAATCCATGTTCGTCAGAATTTGGGGGCAGGGTGAAGGTTAAAAATCTTTTAAATTGCCAGTGTGGTGCCATATTAGGTGAGCCTGGTTTACAAGACACGTTCCTGGAGAGGAGAGGCACAGGCTACAATATAATGAATATATAGGGATTCTGTCTCAAAATATGAACACAAAAAGAAGGGAAGGAAGGAAGGAAGGAAGGAAGGAAGGAAGGAAGGAAGTTGATGAGAAATAAGAGAAGGATTGAAGGAGAAAGACTGGGTGTAGCTGAGAGGCAGAGAGCTGGCCTCTGGGCCATAGTGCTTCCCCTCCTCCCCTGGGAACCAAGGACCTAACAGCTACACTCGCACGTACTCAGTTCCTGAACAATTACCCATATACGTATGTTTTGGTTCGGTCCCCTGGGAAACGGGGTCAAAATGACCTCTTACCTCATCTGATCTGGCAACAGCTCTCCAGTCAATTATTGGTAATAGCCCTTTCTTTTTTTTTATTTAAATGCAAAGAGCCTTTATTGTTACACAAGTTTGCAAACTTGGTCACCCTGTGTCCAAGGTATTGGAGTGATCTGAGAGCCCAGAGTTCAGTTGGGGTTGGGTTTTTGTAGTACCAAAGGTGGGGGTGAGGGATTTCTAAGGTTCAGGAGCCATGATTGGCTGACATTTGTCTAGGAGTGTCCTGTTGAAAAGCCATGGGTGTGTGCTAGCAGGTGATCCTATCTGTAATGATTAGAATGTTAAGAATTTCCTTTGGATGGTCTGTTCCTGGGTGGTGCCTGTGTAGTCTCAGTTTGTGGTCTTTCTTGGAACCAGGGTAAACTACTGAGACTCCGCCTCTAGTGAGCATGTCATGTCCTACCTAAGCAAACAGGTAATAGCCCTTTCGAATAAGCCAATCAGAATAGTCAAAGAACAACCCCCCCTTGCTTCTGTGGCCCCTTTAAAAGTAGACTGTACCAGCTATTCCACGTCTCCTGGCTTCCCAAATGCTGGGGGACCCTGTCATGACAGAATTAATAAAATTCTCATGCTTTTGCATCGGCTGTGGTGTGTGAGGTGGTCTCTAGGGGAGACTCCTTCTCGGTATTTGGACGCTAGAGTCCAACATCTGCAAGAGAAGGGAAAATAGGAGGAAACAGGGACTAGAGAGAGCATAGTGAGAAGAGCAGGGGCAGCGGAAACCCTGTGCTTATAAAGAGAACAAATGGATATCTGGGAGGAGGGAAGCCTAGGGAGGGTAGTATGGACTTTAGAAAGTATAACAAGTACTTGTGAATAGGAACTGAGGGAGCTTGGTGGCCTGCATGGGCCATAGGGGTATTATCAATGAAGCTATATATCCCTTTCGCCAAAGTGATGGGGAAAGCCTTGTTAACCAACAATCTTTAAGAGGTGGAACCTACTGTAGGCATGGCTTTCTGGGATAGGGAGATAAAAACCTATGCACCACCGAGGTGCGCTCTCTGTGTAGCTTCCCCTGTGGTCGAGCGGAGCTTGGATCTTCTGTTCCTGTGGCCTGAGTTTTCCCCTTATAATAAATAAAATATATTTTCTATCTTTAAACTAGCCTGGTTATTTCTATATCTAGATAAATTCAACACCAAGGTAAGGAAATGACTCTTTGTCAAATAACTGGTTTCACAAGTTCCTGAGCAACTTTTATCTAACTTCCACAAATCCTTCTACAGTTGAAATGGGTTCAGACTCAATTGTGTACTTAGACAGCGAGTCTTGCATTTTGGGGAGTGAGGAATGGCCTTTTGACCTGGCAGTGAGCAACTATAGTCTATAATTTTAGCTATAGACTTAGTTGAGGTAGGAGGATCACTTGAGTTCAGGAGTTCAGTAGAGGACTTAGGTAATTGTCTTGAAACAGAGAAAAAGTAACTGCTCTGGACATATTCAGGGTTTTCCTGATATATATATGCCTGTAGTTTTCTTTCGTTGAGACAGGGTTTCTCTGTGTAGCCCTGGCTCTTCTGGAACTCACTCTGTAGACGAGGCTGGCCTTGACTCACAGAGATCTGCCTGTCACTATCTGTAGTAATAAGAGCGGCCGGGCTGCGTCCCTGGCACCTGGCCGCCCCCACAGCTAGCTTTACCCAAAATAATTACACGGAAACTGTATTCTTTTAAACACTGCTTGGCCCTTTAGCTCTAGCCCTTACTGGCTAATTCTGATATCCCGATCAACCCATCTCTAATAATCTGTGAGAACCGGACTTACCGGGAAGATTCTAGCCTAGTCCATCCTGGGTGGGAGCTTCATGGCATGTGTCTGCCAGGGAGCGGGGCATGGCATCTCTCTGAGGCATCTGCTCCCGAGAGGAGAGCTGTGGAGTCTGTGCTCACTTCCTCTTCCTCCCAGCGTTCTGTTCTGTTTACTCCTCCCACCTATCTTCTAACCAATAAAATGGGCCAAGGCAGTTCCTTTATTAGCCAATGACCTTCCTCCATCAACTATCTGAGTGCTAGTGTAAGACTTTAAGACAATCCTGAAGCCATTTTTGACAATTCTGAATCCTCTCAGCCTCTGTGCCATAGTGCTTCTCCTCCTCCCCTGGGAACCAAGGACCTAACAGCTACACTCGCACATACTCAGTTCCTGAACAATTACCCATATACGTATGTTTTGGTTCGGTCCCCTGGAAAACGGGGTCAAAATGACCTCTTACCTCATCTGATCTGGCAACAGCTCTCCAGTCAATTATTGGTAATAGCCCTTTTGAATAAGCCAATCAGAATAGTCAAAGAACAACCCTCCTTGCTTCTGTGGCCCTTTTAAAAGTTGACTGTACCAGCTATTCAAGGTCCCTCGGCTTCTCGAATGCTGGGGGACCCTGTCATGACAGATTAATAAAATCCTCATGCTTTTACATCGGCTGTGTGTATGAGATGGTCTCTGGGGGCGACTCCTTCTCCGTGTTTGGACGCTAGAGTCCAACACTAGGATTAAAGGCCTTATCATACAACAAAAGTATATGCTCTACTATGTTCATAGCAACATTGTTTGTAATAGCCAGAACCTGGAAACAACCTAGATGCCCTTCAATGGAAGAATGGATGAAGAAAGTATGGAATATATACATATTAGAGTACTACTCAGCAGGAAAAAACAAGGACTTGTTGAATTTTGCATGCAAATGGATGGAAATAGAAAACACTATCCTGAGTGAGGTAAGCCAGACCCAAAAAGAGGAGCATGGGATGTACTCACTCATATTTGGTTTCTAGCCATAAACAAAGGACATTGAGCCTATAATTAGTGATCCTAGAGAAGCTAAATAAGGAGAACCAAAAAAAAACCATATAGGCATCCTCCTGAATATTAACCTTCATCAGGCGATGAAAGGAGACAGAGACAGAGACCCACATTGGAGCACCGGACAGAAATCTCAAGGTCCAAATCAGGAGCAGAAGGAGAGAGATCATGAGCAAGGAACTCAGGACCGCAAGGGGTGCACCCACACACTGAGACAATGGGGATGTTCTATTGGGAACTCACCAAGGCCAGCTGGCCTGGGTCTGAAAAAGCCTGGGATAAAACCGGACTCGCTGAACATAGCAGACAATGAGGACTACTGAGAACTCAAGAACAATGGCAATGGGTTTCTGATCCTACTGCACGTACTGGCTTTGTGGGAGCCTAGGCAGTTTGGATGCGCACCTTATTAGACCTGGATGGAGGTGGGGGTTCCTTGGACTTCCCACAGGGCAGGGAATCCTGATTGCTCTTTGGGCTGATGAGGGAGGGGGACTTGATTAGGGGAGGGGGAAGGAAATGGGAGGCGGGAGCGGGGAAGAGACAGAAATCTTTAACACATACATAAATTTATAAAAAAAAAAATAAAGGCAAGCACCAGCACTGCATAGCTTGGTTCTTCTTAATTAAGCTACAAAAGGATTGTGCTAACAAGTCTTATGTCAATTTGACATACAAACTAGAGCTATCTGAAAAGTGGGAACTTTAATTGAGAAAATGCCCCCATAAGAATAAGGTATTTTGCTAGGCGGTGGTGGCGCACGCCTTTAATCCCAGCACTAGGGAGGCAGAAGCAGGCTGATCTCTGTGAGTTCAAGGCCAGCCTGGTCTACAAGAGCTAGTTCCAGGACAGGAACCAAAAGCTACAGAGAAACCCTGTCTCTAAAATCCAAAAAAAAAAGAATAAGGTATTTCCACCAGGTGGTGGTGGCATACACCTTTAATCCCAACACTTGGGAGGCAAAGGCAGGCGAATCTCTGTGAGTTTGAGGCCAGTCCGGTCTACAAGAGCTAGTTCCAGGACAGGCTTCAAAGCTACAGAAAAGCCCTGTCTCAAGAAACCAAAAAAAGAAAAAGAAAAAAAAAAGAAAAGAAAGAAAGAAAAGCAAACAAAAAAAAAAGAGTAAGGTATTTCCTAAATCAGTGATTGATGGTAGAACACCCAGCCTATGGGTACGTGGTGCCATCCCTGGGCTGGTGGTCCTGGATTCTATAAGAAAGCAGGTCAAGGGGCTGAAGAGATGGTCAGTGGTTAAGAGCACTAACTACTCTTCCAGAGGACCCAGGTTCAGTTCCCAGTACCCACATGGCAGCTCACAACTGTCTGTAACTACAGGGGACCCAGAACCCATGGCAAAACACTAATGCACATAAAATTTTAAAAAAATCTTTAAAAAAAAAAGAAAGCAGGTCAAGTTGGGCAGTGGTGGCACATACCTTTAATCCCAGCACTCAGGAAGCAGAGGCAGGTGAATCTCTATGAGTTCAAGGCCAGCCTGGTCTACAAGAGCTAGTTCCAGGACAGGCTCCAAAACTACAGAGAAATCCTGTCTTGAAAAACCAAAAAGAAAAAAAAGAACAAGAAGAAAAAAGCAAGCAGGTCAGGAGGCTGGAGAGATGGTTTAAAGGCTGAGAACATTGGCTGCTCTTCTAGAGGTCCTGAGATCAATTTCCAGCAACCACATGGTGATTCATAACCATCTGTAATAAGATCTGGATCCTCTTCTGGCCTGCAGGAATACATGCAGATGGAACACTCTATACAAAATAAATAATCTTTTAAAAAAATAAGAAAGTAGGTCGAGCAAGACAGTAAGCAGCATGACCTCTGCATCAGCTCCTGCCTGCATGTTCCTGGCCTGCCTGAATTCCTGTCCTGGCTTCTAATGATAGACTATGATCTGAAAATGCAAGCCAAATAAACCCTTTCCTCTCCAACTTGCTTTTAGTCGTGGTGTTTCGTCACAGCAATAGAAACCTTAACTAAGACAGGGACTTTGCCCTTCTCACACATTCATAGAAATGTAAAAAGAAAAATCAAACAAAAAAGAAGAGGGAAACAGGTGGCGAGGCACTCTCCCCACCCACCTGACTTCCGCATTCTTCTTTGGGGCAGAGTATCTTAGCATGTCGTTCTTTTCTTAGGGTTCCAATTCTTTTATGCTTTTGTTATTGTGAAATTTACTCCTTTGTTGTTTCTTGTAGACTCTTCTATTTTCTGAAGTTTATAGACATCAAATCCTATTGTTCCAGGACTTCCTTTGTCCTGATAGAATCCGCTATATCTTGGGTGGAAATTTAGAAAAAAGATCCTAGCAGATGTATCATCTGCTAAAAGTCGGGATAGCACTGTGCTTAGACATATCCATATGTGTGTATGTGTGTGTGTGGGGGGGGGGAGAGACAAAGAACACCACATCGTGTGTGTGGAGATCAGAGGACAATGGTCAGGCATTGATCCTACTTTCTGACTTGGTGAGCCTGACGTCTCTAGTCTGTAGCCATGCTGTACTTTAGAGCAACTGGACTGAGAGCTTCCAGCATCCCCCATATGGGTGCTGAGATTTCACGTTTCCATCTCCTGTAGGGAGTTCACCTACTGAGTTTGTCACAACACTGCCTTGTCCACAGCCCAGTGGATGAGAAAATGAAAAAGAAACTCGTTCTTGGCAACCAGGTCTGCCAGATATACTTAAGGACACTGTTTTGTGGTCTGCTTTTCTTAAAGATAAATCAATACACTTTATTGTTATTGTATACGTGAGTGTGAGTCTTCGTGTGCCATGAAATATGTGTGGAGATCAGAGAATAAGTTTGTGCATTTGGCTCTCTCCTTGGAACATGATGTGGGCTCTTGGATAGAACACAGGCCTGACAAGTGCTTTTATCTGTTGAGCTGTCTCCCACCCCCACACATCCCTCTACCCTCACAGGATGTGATGGTTTCTTGTTATCTTTCTTCTCCTTTTCCATAACAACCCAATGAACACAGTGCCTAGAAGCTGCGTATGTGAAGGGCTTCATAGACCCTTGAAAATGTGTCTCAAATTCTAGTCCAGCCGCCAGGATGGAGAAGAACAAAAATTGAAGGAGGGGAGCATGAAAGAGAAGGGAGAGGCTCCTTACTTCCACATCTAGTTGAAGTTACTTACCTGCTGTGGTATAATCCTTTTGTACACTGTGAAGATGCATTGTTCTCATTGGTTTAATAAAGAGCCAACTGGCCAAAAGGTAGGCAAAAAGAGCTTAGGTGAAAGAGCTTGACTGAGAACTCTGGGAAGAAATGGGGTGGAGTCACTCACCAGCCAGATATAGAGGAAGCAGAAGATGAACATGCCATGCTGAAAAAAGAAACCATCACATGGTAGAGCATAGATAAGAAATATGGGTTAATTTAAGTTGAAAAGCTAGTTATAACAAGCCTAATCTATCAGCTGAGCATTTGTAATTAACCATAAGTCTGCATGTGATTTACTGAGGAGCTGGTGATCCTAAAGAACAACTCTGCTACACTTACCAGCATCATAGCAAATTTTCCAGCACAATTGGGAAGTTTCTGTCCTAATGAGGGTTCCTATTGCTGTGAAGAACACATGACCATAGCAACTCTTAGAAAGGAAAACATTTAATTGGTTCAGAGGTTCAGTCCATTATCATCATGGCAGGACAAGGTGGGATACAGGCAGACATGGTGCTAGAGAAGGGGCTGAGAGTCCTGTATCTTGATCCAGAGGCAGCAAAAGGAGACTGTGGGCCACACTGGGCATAGCTTAAGCATAGGAGACCTTGAAGCCCACTGCCATAGTGACACACTTCCTCTAATATGGCCACGCGTACTCCAGCAAGGCCATACCACTTCTATGGGCCAAGCATTCAAACATAGGAGTCTATGGGGGCCATACCTATTTAAACACCGCATTGTCCAATGTCAGGGGGTGTCCCCAGGCCTCAGTGCATTTGATCAGCACTAATTGGCCTGAGAAAAAGACATGAAGGTGGGAGATGGAAGTGTTGGTGGGGGGCTATCTTGGGGAAGGTGGTGGGGAGCATTTAATCAAGTACATACACGAACAGAGCTTTCAATAGCAAAACAAGCAAAAGATATCACAAAGGAAGGGAGGGAGAGGAGAAAGGAAGGAGAATTCCAGAAGTTACCAACTGCTTGAGGTCTTCTCCCCTTCCAGTCACGAACCTGACACACTTGGGAACCACACACACACACACACACACACACACACACACACATACATACGTACAATAAAAATAAATAAATAATAAAAGTTGGGAAACAGGGCAGTGGTGATGCACACCTTTAATCCTAGCACTTGGGAGGCAGAGGCAGGCGGATCTCTGTGAGTTTGGGGTCAGCCTGGTCTACAGAGTACAGCCAGAACTATACAAGGAAATGCTGTGTTGAAAAATAGCAGCAATAAAGTGCCGTGAATCAAGAGTTAGGTTTTGTTTTGTTTTCGTGGGTGGGTTTTGTTTTGATTTTTTTGCTTCTTTTTTTGGGTTTATTTGTTTTGTTTTTTCGAGACAGGGTTTGCTTTGAAGCTTTGTAGCTTGTCCTATAACTAGCTCTTGTAGACCAGGCTGGCCTCAAACTCACAAAGATCTGCCCGCCTCAGCCTCCCCAGTGTTGGGATTAAAGACCCGTGTCACCTCTGGCTTTGGTTTTGATTTTCAAGAAAGGGTTTCTCTGAGTAGCCCTGGGTCTCCTGTAACTTGTTCTTTACACAAAGAGATCCACCTTCTCTGCCTCCTGAGTCCTAGGATTAAAAGCATACACCACCATGCCCAGCTGAGCTAGGTCATTTTAAATCAAATCTATAGAAGTTTATCTAGAGGGCAGGAGAGCTGACTCAGTGTTTAAGACCATTGTCTGTTCTTCCAAAGGACCCAGACTTGATTCTGAGTTCCCATGGAACAGTTCACAACTGTATCTCCAGATAGCCATGCAAAACACCCGTATTCATAATAAAAATAAAACTTTAAAGTTTAGAATTTAAGTGATTGAATCCATTTCTTATTGCATATATGGTTGTAGATGAGAGAAACCGTGCAGTTGGCTGTGGTGGGCATCTCACATCCCTCCCCGTTCCTCAGGGCAGTACAGATCTGTGCACACGGAGACAGAGAACAACTTGCAGGAGTCAGTTCTTTCCTACCATGTGTGCCCTGGACATTGGGCTCAGGTATCAGGAACCGGCCTTAACTTGGTTTGTTTCTTGTCAGCTTTTCTTAACGTAAATTACCATCTCTGGACTTTTTCCTTTTCTTACATATATATATATGTAAGAAAAGGAAAAAAAAAATATATATATATATATTTGGTTTTTCAAGACAGGGTTTCTCCACTAGCTCTTGTAGCCCAGGCTGGCCCTGAACTCACAGAGATCTGCCTGCCTCTGCCTCTCAAATGCTGGGATTAAAGGTGTGCACCATCACTGCCGGGCTTACTTCTGTATATCTTACTTTCACTTTCACTCCGCGGCTGGCCCTAGAGTCTTCCTCTTGTCTAGCTCCTCTTCCTCTCCTCAGTTTGCCTTGGTTCGCCTTCTATTTATACTCCCTGCCTGCCAACCCATGTCTATCCTTGCTCCTTCCTCCTAGCCAGTCAACTCTTTATTAGGACCATCAGGTGTGTTGTAGTCAGGCAAAGAATGACAGCGTCTCAAAGTTAAACAAAAGCAGCATAAACAAAAGTCACATACCTTAAAATAATAGTCCCCAACAGACCCTAAAGTGCCATTTTCCAACTATGGGTGGAAGTAGTAACAATTGGATGATCTCTAAAACTAAATGAAGAGTTTTGACACTCTAGATTGCTGGAGGAAACAGACTCTGGCCATGTATTTTGCTGCCCTCCTTGTCGTTCCTACTCAGTTGTAAAGCTTTCCTGAAGTGATTGTGTACAAAGTACTGGAGAGCTGACAAAGAATCTGTTGGTCCATTTGACCTAGGAATAAAAGATGCAAAATGTCGTTTCTAAACTTTTGGATCACGTCTCACAGTTCCAAAAACCCTTAGCATCGCTGCTTTTGTCTACTTTTCACGTTAACGGCCTTTGCTCGTGTTTTTATTTTATTTTTTTATTTTATTTATGTAAACTGCTTTTGGGTGGGCTACTCAGTCTAGGGGTTGTAACCCACCCTGCAGTTCAGTTATTCCAGGGTCCCGGAGAGGCACTATCTGTAAGATATGGGCTGAGAGAGAGGAAGGAGGCCATGCTAGGTTTGTCAGAGCGTCCGTTTATTAGAGATGGGGTACAGCTTATATAGGGTAAGGAGTTGGGGGGTGGGCACAGGGGCCTGGGCTCTTGCCGCGTGGTTCACGTTGGTCACGTGGTCCAGGAGGTTACCTTTGGTCAGGTCACGTAGGCCAGGAAGTCACAACTAGGAGTTGACACACCTAGTTCTCTAGATAGTTTGGAATGTGGGGCCGGTTCCGCTAACAGATAGCTCTCCATTAACAGCCAATTTGGGTGTGGGGTAGGCTCTGTCAATAGAACGGTTCCTAACACGATTATGGGTGTGGGGTTCTCTGCAGACTCCCCAGGGTGATGGTTCCTATAATGATTTTAGGAGGACGCGGCTCCTGACATATTTATTTATTTTGGTTTTGTCGAGACAGGGTTTCTCTGTGGCTTTGGAGCCTGTCCTGGAACTAGCTCTGTAGACCAGGCTGGTCTCGCTCGAACTTACAGAGATCCGCCTGCCTCTGCCTCCCGAGTGCAGGATTAAAGGCATGCACCACCATCGCCCGGCTGCTCGTGTTTTTAGAATTCCTTTGAAAGACCCCCACAGTATAGACAAACAGCTAAGCAGCAGCAATGCCAGGCTTAAACTTTGGAGCAACGCAAGTAATTAGAGCAGGGAAGTTCGACTTGAGAACAAGGGCGGAGAAGCCAGGCGAGATATCTGCGGTCAGCCGGTCAGCCATCTGGCCCCAAGCGATAAGGAACCCGCAGCTGGCCTGCTCTAATGAGAACCTCCCGTTTGCTTAAGGAAACAGGATGCCTATAGTCAGCACATGTGCCCAACTTAGAATATCAGTAATTCACAGAAGAGACAACTCCCCCTATGAAAGATCCCAGCTTGGCTGCTGTAACGTCATTTCACAAAGCTTTTGATGAACGACTGTAAGTGCAGAGTAAGGTCAGGGTCCCTGGCTGCAAAACAGGATATTTATATCCATAGATTCGGGCAGGACATCAATTAACAGGATATCTGTTCCCATACATCTGTGCTGGGAGGGGAAAAACCACCTGTGCCCCTTGCCCCATTCCAACTGACCATTAACGATGCATTTGCTTCTGTAATCTGCTCTGCTGCCCTCTTTCCTATAAAAAGACCTTCCCCCAGTCTGCAGGCGCGCTTTGTCTTTCGAGAGACTAAGTCGCCCCAGGTACCTGTGTACTGAATAAAGCCTCTTGCTGTTTGCATC
Source organism: Microtus oregoni (assembly GCF_018167655.1). Taxonomy (NCBI): domain Eukaryota; kingdom Metazoa; phylum Chordata; class Mammalia; order Rodentia; family Cricetidae; genus Microtus; species Microtus oregoni. Next base: position 25,443,505 of record NW_024543088.1, read on the forward strand.
CGAAGAGTGATCTCGCTGTTCCTTGGGAGGGTCTCCTTAGCCTGAAAGACTGCCCACCACTGGGGTCTTTCACCTTTTCTATTGATTTATTCAGGGCTCTCTATGTATTTTAGATACTAGTACAGCTGGTTTGCAAATCTTTACTCCTGTGTAGTTTGTCTTTCTAGATTTACTTTACCAGAATCTTTCAAAGGCAAGGCGTCTCCACACCCGCGGCTGCGCTGCAGCAGTACACTGGGCTGCGGATCTTTGCAGGCTCTAGGGAGGGTCGTGCTTGCTTAGCAGCCACGTGCCGGTGGGGGGGGGGGGGGGGGCTGGGGAGCATTGGTGGAAGGAAGGGCTGACGGAAGCAGGAGGTGGATCCAATGGTAGAGGAAGAACAGAAAAAAAGGCGGCGGGAGGGAAGTTACGACCAGAGGACGCCAGGGGCAAATTCTGAAGCTGAGCTGCTTCCCCCCCCCCCCCCCCCCCCCCCCCCCCCCCCCCCGCAGCTAAGAAAGTGAAGCTTGCTGCAGGCGGCTTCTAGGGGAGCCCACCTCTGTACCCCAGGAGCGCGGGAGGCACCAGCCCAGGGCACTCTGAACTGGTGACCTAGCCACACAGATGTTCCCACCCCAAGACTTCTTCATTGGCTTTCTTTGTAGGGAGCAGTGCGCCCTGTGGGGATCCTGGTGCTGCTTAGACCCCCATCTTGCTGTGGGCCATGTGGCCAGCCTCTAATCCGAGTCAAAGTTCATAGCAGTTGAGTGTGTCTCTGCTGGCTACAGCATAATACTCTCCTTTGGGCCCCTTTCCAGCAAGACGGACCCTTCTAGCCTGGGTGTGCCCCACCTTTGAAAGATAGATGGGAGATAGGAAACAGAAAGCTGCCTTCTTGGGTGTTTTCGGGCCCCAGGCTCAGTTCCCAGTCCCGCTAGCCCCAACTCTTTGCCTTCTTCCAGCTTCCACGCAAACGCAAAGGGCAGGAGAGTTGGAGCACTGGACACATCGGGAAGCATAGCCCCTAGCGCTGCTTTATCTGCCCGGACCAGCACCTTGGGACCATCAGCTATTCTCAGTCTCATTCCTCCACAGCACGTACCACAGTTGTGAGTTCTACTCTGTGTGACCCGAGTTGTACAGTCTTCCTACCTTTGGGGGGGAGGGGGAGGGGAAGAGGGGAGCGAGACAAGCGAAGTTTTAACTTTGAGGATCTGCCCAGGTTATCCCCCCCCCCAACCAACAAACATACAGGCCAATACACACACCCATACACACACCCATCGCCAACACACACACACACACACACACACACACACACTAGCTCAAACTGGTTTTGAATCCTTAGTCCTCCTGCCTCTGTTTCTCTAGGGCTGGGATTACAGGAGACTGACTCAGAACTACATATCAAGTGGAAACTTTGCTCTAATACATAAGAAACTCAGAAAAGGGGGCTGGAGAGATGGCTCAGAGGTTAAGAGCACTGACTGCTCTTCCAGAGGTCCTGAGTTCAATTCCCAGCAACCACATGGTGGCTTACAGCCACCTATAATGAGACCTGGCGCCCCCTTCTGGCTTGCAGGCACACGTGGAAGGAATGCTATACACATAATATAATAAATAAATAAATATTTAAAAAAAAGAAACTCAGAAAAACAAAACAAAAAACCAAAAACATTTTCTTTTCATTATTACTATTTTTTTTTTTTTAGTAGACAAAAATCTCTTCATGTATAACAGTTTGAGGCTATTCCAACTCACTGCGAGTCTGGCCCCTTAAGCAGATGGGAGATCTACACAGCATACGGAATATATTGTCAGAATCATTTAAAATACACCAGGGTTTTTGTTTGTTTTGTTTTGTTTTGTTTTGTTTTGTTTTTCTCTGTGTAGCCCTACCGTCCTGGAACTCGCTTTGTAGACCAGACTGGCCTCGAACTCAGTGATAACAGCTACCTTTGGCTCTGTAGTGCTGGGATTAAAGGGGTGGACCACTAACGCCCAGCTTAGTTTTCTTTCTTTTTCTTTTTGTTTTTAAAGATTTATTTAGGGAGGGAAATGGGAGGAGGGAAGGAGGTGGAAATTTTTAATAAAAGAAAAAGATTTCTTTATTTACTATGTATACAGTGTTCTGTCTGCACGTGTGCCTGCAGGCCAGAAGAGGGCACCAGATCTCATTATGGATGGTTGTGAGCCACCATGTGGTTGCTGGGAATTGAACTCAGGACCTCTGGAGGAGCAGCCAGTGCTCTTAACCACTGAATCATCTCTCCAGCCCTTGTTTTTTTTTTTTTTTTTAAATAGTTGTTGCTGGGGTCACCTTACACACCTGGCTGGCAGAATTGCATTTTCCTTATAGGAGAGACTTGATGATGGTTGCAACCCTGCTTTGCTGCCCTTGAGTTGGTGGTTTGTCTTTAGTATGCAAACCAGGGCTACGATTTTTTTTTTTTTTTTTGGTTTTTCGAGACAGGGTTTCTCTGTAGCTTTGGAGCCTGTCCTGGAACTCCCTTTGTAGACCAGGCTGGCCTCGAACTCCCAGAGATCCACCTGCCTCTGCCTCCCAAGTGCTGGGATTACAGGTGTGTGTCACCACCGCGCGGCAAGGGCTACGTATTTTTTTGTCAAGGGAATGGAATCGAAAGGCTGGTCAACCTTGGTGAAGGGACATTTACACCCTAGCATCTAAATTTCCTTTATCTTTAGCAGGTCTGGTTGGCATACTACTTACCTTGGGGTGTTTCCGAGGCTTTGTCCCTTTACCTAAATCCCACCTGTGTAACTTGCTGATACCTAACCAAATCTAGTAATAAGTTCTATCATATTACTCTTGTTACTTTTGAGTTTTTCTATATCAACATGGTCTATGTAGCCTAGACTAGCCTTGAACATCAGGCCCTCCTGCCTTAGCCTCCTGGCCCCGGAATTCTAGGTGTGTGTCCTTGACTTCTGTGTGATACTTGATTGAATCCCAGTTTCAAAAATGGAGACTGTAGGGCTGGAGAGATGGCTCAGTGGTTAAGAGCATTGCCTGCTCTTCCAAAGGTCCTGAGTTCAATTCCCAGCAACCACATGGTGGCTCACAACCATCTGTAATGAGGTCTGGTGCCCTCTTCTGGCCTGCAGGCATACGTGTAGACAGACTATTGTATACATAATAAATAAATAAAATATTAAAAAAAAATGGAGACTGTATAAAAAAGAATCTATTTTCAATAAAAAGGAAAAACACCTGAACTCAGATTCAAGGTTAATGTGCACCATGAAGTGCCGTGTTTTACTGTTCTTATAGAGAGATAATGGTTTAATCAAGAAAAGTAGTGGTTTGTTTTTGTTTGGTTTTATCTCTCTCTCTCTCTCTCTCTCTCTCTCTTCTTTATTTTTTTCAAGACAGGGTTTCATTATGTAGCCTTGGCTGTTCTGGAACTCACTCTGTCTCACTCTGTATATCAGGCTGTCCTCAAATGCATTGAGATCCACCTTCCTCTGCCTCCTGAGTAAGGGGATTAAAACTGCGCACCAGTCAGGCAGTGGTGGTACAGGTCATTCACCTCACCACTTGGGAGGCAGAGGCTGGCAGATCTTTTTGAGTTCAAGGCCAGCTGGTCTATAGGTGGAGTTCTGGACAGCCAAGGTCACACAGAGAAGCCCTATCTCGAAAAACAAACAACAACAGCAGCAACAACAACAAATGTGTGTTACCATGGCCCAGCATGAAAAAGGCTTCTAATATTTTCCTACCATCATGTTTCAACATGGAAATAACAAACTAATTTCTTTGTCATATTGTGTTAAAGTTCTTGACTTTAAAAATTGCTGGTTGAGGCCGGGCGGTGGTGGCGCACGCCTTTAATCCCAGCACTCGGGAGGCAGAGGCAGGCAGATCTCTGTGAGTTCGAGGCCAGACTGGTCTACAAGAGCTAGTTCCAGGACAGGAACCAAAAGCTACAGAGAAACCCTGTCTCGAAAATCAAAAATAAATAAATAAATAAATAAATAAATAAAAAATTACTGGTTGAGTTCCTAACTCAAGTTTCTTAATACTCATGCAATGGATTTTGCCTTAGTTTTAGAAAAGAATTTCTAACAGTTTCTTAAATGACCCTAAAGATATTCCTGTCATTTTATACTATATATTTATACAAAACAAACTATCAGAAATGATTCTATGGGCTGGAGAGATGGTTCAGTGCTTAAGAGCACTGACTGCTCTTCCAGATGGAACCGGGTTCAATTCCCAGCACCCACATGGCAGCTCACAACAGTCTGAAGATCCAGTTGCAGGGGATCTGACACCATCACACCAATGCACATAAAATAAAGTTAAATAAACCATAAAAAATTTAGAAAAAATGATTCTAAAATCAAATACTGATTAACTATGAAATTTCTGTTAAGCTGTGTCCTGTAATATCAAAAATTCAGTCAAGATTTCTATATGTAAAAAAAAAATAAGTCCATCCATTTTTTATTTTATTAATTCGTTTGTTTATTTCAAGTCAAAGTTTCTCTGTGTAGCTCTGGCTGTTCTAGAACTTGTTCTCTAGACCAGACTGACCTCAAACACAGAGACCCACCTGCTTGTGACTCTAGAGTGCAGGGATGAAAGGCATGCAATGCCACCACCTGACTTTAACTATCTTTATCTTTGACAAAGAAATAAACAAAATTCTTGGTTTGTCGTTTCCGCTTCAGTTAATTTCAAGTGCTATTTTTTGCTTTTTTGAAAGATCGCAAACACTATAAATAGAAGCGAAACAAAATCTTTCCCCAAAATTTAGCCATAATGTTTTTTCTTCTCCCTTTTTGTTTTTATTTCTTTCCTCTTTTTTCCTTTCCTTCCTTCTTTTTTAAGCCAGGGTCTCACTTTGTAGCTAGCCTGGAACTGGCTGTGTAGACCAGACTGATTTTGAAAACAGAGATCTTTATATCTTCATTTCCTGAGCGCTGGGTTAAAGACGGGCACCCACCACCACACCTGGTTTTGCTTTCTTTCTATGTAACATTTTAGATAGTCAATTAAGGGATAGAAGGCCATGCAGGTGAAGATTCCTGGAGTCAAACCTGCGGACCTGAGTTCAATACCCAGAATCCATGTGGAAGGAAGAGAGCACCAACTCCTATAAGTTTTCCTCTGACCTCTACATGTGGGTGTGATGTGACCTGTGGTCTCTTCCTCCTCCTTCATATAGATAAATGTTAAAAATGTAATCTGTTTTATCTACTTAGTTAAAACACTTTAAAATGTTCGTGTGTGTGTGTGTGTGTGTGTGTGTGTGGTGTGCTGTGTGTGGTGTGCTGTGTTGGGGTGCAATGTGTGTGGTGTGTGGTGTGGGATGTAGCGTGTGTGGTGTATGTATGTGGGGTGTGTGGAGTGTGTGTGGTATGTTGTGTTGGGGTACAGTGTGTGTGTGTGGTGTGTGTGGTGTGCTATGTGTGACGTGTATGTTTGTAGTATAGTGTATGTGTGGTGTGTGTGTGGTGTGGTGTGTATAGCGTGTGTGTCATATGGGGGTGTAACATGTGGGGTGTATGTATGTGGGGTGTGTGGAGTGTGTGTGGTATGTATGTTTGTGGTATGTATATGTGTGGTGTGAGTGTGGGGTGTGTGGTGTGTGTTGGTGTAGAGTGTGTATGGTGTATGTATGTGTGGTCTGTCTGTGGCATGTGTGTAGTGTGTGTGTGAAGATGGGCATGGGTGTGGAGGCCAGAGAGAGCTTTCAGGAGACTGTCTGTGCCTTCCACCTTGCTGTGGCCAGGTTTCCTTGTTTCTGCCTGGCTGTGCACTCCAGCAGAGCTGGCTGGTGGGTTGTTTCTGACAATTCTCCTGTCTCAGGAAGTAGAACTGCTGGGATTACAGATGCAAATCACCACATCCAATTTTTAAAGTGGCTTCTGGCAATCAGAACTCAGGTCACCAGGCTTGTGCTGCCAGCTGAGCCAGCTGGGCCCCAGTAGCTTCATCATTAACAATAACACTGAATTGCTGGTAGGTCAGTCTCTTCGATCCTCCTGAGACCTAAAATTCTAACTATGTGAGAAAAGCATCTTATCTCCCAACGTTTACAACTGTTATGTGATTTAGCTACATTGGTAAAGCAGCTGTGGTAGTTTGAATGTAATTGGCCACCATAAGCCCACAGGAAATGGCACTGCAGAAGTGTGGCCTTGTTGGAGTAGTGAGGCCTTGTTGGAGGATATGTGCCACTGTGGGGGTGGGCCTTGAAGTTTCCTATGCTCAAGACACTGCCCAGTGTCTTGGACCACTTCTTGTGGCCTGAAAGAGGTAGGACTCTCAGCTCCTTCTCCAGCACCATGTCTGCCTGCATGCCTCCACATCCTACCATGATGATGACGGACTAAATCTCTGAACTATAAGCCAACCCCAATTGAATATTTTCCTTTGTAAGAGTTGCTGTGATCATGGTGTTTCTTTGGACAATAGAAACTCTAAGAGAGCAGTTATAAACATGAAATTCGAAAGGTGGTTAGTTATTTTAGGGGTGGGCAGTAAGAGAATGGAGAATAACAAATGAGTAATAATTTTTTTTTACCGTTAAAAAAGGGGAGGGGATAATTACAGCTTCAACCTCTGAAATACATCTGTCCTATGCACGGCTCACACGCAATATCATTGTTTTAAGGATGTATGGGTTATAATGGTAAAAAACCTGCAATCCTGATACACAGGAGGCTGATCACTAGTTCAGGTTCACCCTGGGCTGCATGGGGAGATGAAATTCAGGTCATCAGGTTTGGCACAAGCCCCTTTACCCATTGGGCCATTTAGTTGTCACACTATGCTTAGAAGCTATTGCGAAGAACAGGCCAGTGGAGGCTCCCTTCTAAATGACTCTGGGAAACATTGCCTACATGCAAGCAGAATCTGTCCTCTAATCTACTCCAGCAACTGAATGATTAAAAGCAGTAGGTAGGCAGTAGCAGCCGCCATTCTCGTCCAGCATGGGTCTTCCCAGACAAATTACAGATTAAGACAGCTGCAGGTACTGGGCTGTCAGCATACTGAACAGTAAATTTTCGTTAAGTAGTAACTAGGTCTTCAAATATGCATGAATACTATTTTGTGAATCAATTGATTACCAAAATGCTGTTTTATTTTTGCTTGCTTTTTATTTTATGTGTGTGGCTGGCCTGGCACTTGCTATTGTAGGCCAGGCTGGCTTCCAGCTCACAGAGATCTACATGCCTCTGCCTCCTGAGTGCTGGGATTAAGGGTATATGCTATGCAGGGCTCTATTAAATGATGCTTGTTTTCTTTTTAAACAGTGTTTTATTTAGCTCAGGGTGGCCCTGACTCACATTCTAGACCAGGTGGACCTTAAACTTGTGATTCTCCTGGCACAGCCCCCTGAATGAGTGAGATCATGGGCCTGCGGCCTGGGTAACAATCTGTTGTTGTTTTTTTCTGGGATACCTGCTGTGTGAAAAAAAAAATCTGTTTTTTGTTTTGTTTTGTTTTTTGTTTGTTTCTTGAGTCAGACAGGGTTTCTCTGTGTATCTCTGGCTATCCTGAAACTCAGTCTGTAGACCAGGCTGACCTTGAACTCAGAGATTTGCCTGCCTTGGCCTCTCTGGGTGCTGGGAATAAAGGCAGGCACCACCACCACCCAGCTGTTTCTTTTCTTTTTTCTTTTTTAATCATTTGTAGTATTAGTGGTTTCACAAACTCCAAGATTGCTAAGGAGCATTTATAACCAATTTTGAGAAGGCTAATTTTAGACTGTAAGTAGAGACACCTTAAACTGAAAAGGTAAGCATCTTTAATGCAGATTTGCAAAACATTAAAACATATACGTTATTTTCAGCTCACATGTTACTTGATACTATTTATATGGTGAGAATAGAACAAAGCACAGTATTTATTGGAAATACATTACAAGATAGTGATACTTTTATTATCCGTTTATTATTTATATCATTTTATTTAATTAATTAATTAATTTATTTATTTATTTATGGAGACAGGGTTTCTCTGTAGCTTTGGAGCCTGCCCAGGAACTCTCACTTGGTAGATCAGGCTGGTCTTGAACTCATGGAGATCCACCTGTCTCTGCCTGCTGAGTGCTGGAATTAAAGGTGTGTGCCACCACCACCGGTCTGTTTATTTGTATTTTTGAGATTGTGTCTCACTCTTTAGTTTTGGCTGTCCTGGAACTCATTACACAGACCAGGCTGGCCTCAAATTCATTGCGATCCACCTGCCTCTGCCTCCCAAGTGCTGGAATTAAAGGCATGGACCACACCTGATTATGCTTTTTAAATACGAAATTCCTTCCACAGTTGTGTTCTAAAGGCTAACCCCAAGGAAAACATTCAACAGGAAGGTGTGTCGACCTATCCCATCCTCAGTGAAAGTGAGCCTAGACAGTAAGCAATCACATTTCTGATTTAGTGCTTTGAGTTTCTGAGATCAGGCAATTTCCTCCCCCAGCCCGAACTTTCTTTGACTGAGATCATCTACAAGAAGGCCAGTCCATTTCGTCTCTCCCACATACCTCTTCCCTTGAGGCTAGGTCCCTTTATGTGCAGCCCTTGCTGGCCGGGAACCTCCAAGTAACACTTGGAGGGATCCACAAGCCTCTGCGTCCCTAGTCCTGGGTTAAAGGCCTGAGCCACCACACCCGGCCTCTATTTTGTCATCTTGATTGTGTTACAGCTTCTGACTCAATACTTCCACATAAGTAAGCAATTTGTTTTTGAATAAGGAGAGTATCTAGGGCTGGCAAGGTGGATCTGTGGGTAAAGGTACTGGCCTTAGGGCCTGATGACCTGGATTCCATCACCCACTTGTGGGATCCACGTGGTAGAAGAACCAACTCACAAGGGATGTCCTCTGACTTTCACAGGCGCTGAGGTGCATGCAATAAGTAAATAAACAAATGCAATGTAATCATTAAAAAGAATGGTTTTTAGAACCAAATATCTGTAAAGTAGAAAACTGAGCTTCTCCCCACCCCTGTACCTCTGGTAAATCAGCATTTGGTGTTGGTCTTCTGAATTAATGATAAAAAAATTTGAGCTTTCACAATACCGTCTTGAATAGAGAACAGAGCTGTGTTTTAAAACTCAATGATTAAATATCTTCCTATATATATATATTTTTTTTTAGCAAGGGGTGGGAGCTGGAAACCTCTTGGCTTAAGGAGCCACGCAAGTTTATTACGGGCAAAAAGAACTGCATTGCTCTCCATTTCCGTAAAGCGACGTTAGGCGATTAAAATCGGTTTTTGTTTTGTTTTACCAGTAGGAAGGGAATTAACTTTTTAAGTGCTAGGGCTGAACCTGCCGGAAGCACCCTACGTTTCAGTACAAAGAATGACAGGTCCTTTGCAAAAGTTGGTGATGATTTCATCAAACGTTTCTCACATCTGTTAGGTTTAAATTATTAGCATTATTATTATTTTTTTTAACTGAAGCTAAAGGCAACCAGAAGGACCTGAAAATAGAACCGCCACCCAACGGACATCAGTTAAATGACATTACAGGTCTAACTGCGAACTGGATTTCCTAGGACGTGCTGGGCGGCCGACATTTTCCGGGGCAGATCTGGGTGGCTAGGAAAAGGCTGGGCGGAATGCCAGGTAGCCCTTTACCGACCCATTAAACGGCAGTGAGCACGGGCGGAGTAACCGGCATCCGCTCCGGCGCGGAACGTGGCGTCCCGGCCCAGCGGCACGCTGACGCGCAGGCAGCCCGGAGCTGCGTCCTGGAGACGCCGCCCGCCAGCGAACAGCGCCACCGGCTTCCGCCCGGGGCGTCCCCAGCTCCGCCGGTCTCTGCGGCAGGGCCGCGGAAACCCCGTAGGAGCAGGGCGGCCGAGGAGCGCGGCGCGCGGTGGCACTGCTGCAATATTCTTCCGCCGATCGCAAAGAGTCCCAGCCCCGCTCCTGATTCATGGATCTCCGGGAACGCTGTAATACCAAGTAATAATGAAATGTGGATTTTGTCATCGACTCCCTTAGGATTTCAACTGCGGGAAGAAAGCCGAGGACAATTTTTGCAGCTTCTGAAGACAGCTAAGAAAATTCCTCCGCGAGAAAACGGGTTCCGGCCGCGAGCCTATAAAAAACGGGCGGCACCGCGCGGCTGTCTTTTTAGTCGGGCGCTGAGTGGGTTTTCGGATCATGTCTGGTGGCTCCGCGGATTACAACAGGTACGGTGCTCCCGGGGCGGCCGGTGGCCGGTAGTGAAGGTCACTAGCACCCGCAGTTGACGTGGGTGTCTGGTGGCCACACTGCAGCCATGCGGGCTTTTTCTGAGGGACACACACAGTCCCCTGTGTCCTTCGAGAAGCTTCCATCATGGTAGGGTTTCAGATGGTGGGGAGACAGGACGGGTGGGAGAACGGTGTGTTACGGATGCCTTTTCTTAGGAGACATTGTGACATGTTGGCCGGCGCTGCCCCTCCCTATGCGGGACATGGCAAGCGGAGCCGTGGCGCAGTCAGCTGAGGACAGGGTGACCGTGTCCCGGCTTTATTTGCGGCCGGTGGCGCGAGCCGGGGGTTCCAAGGGTTCTGTCAAGGTGGGAGATGGGACGGCTAGAGGACGATGACACCGGGCCGTAAACGGGGTGCCGACGAGCCGTTGGCATGGTCCTGGCTGGGCCTTCACGGCGTCAATCACGCCGGCTTGCGCAGAGTTAGGGGCGGAGCTCGGCGCGCGCAGCACTCGCGAGAGCTGCTTTTCCCAAACGGGAGGGCCTGGTCCTAGGGCAGTAGTGAAGGGGCTTTTTACACATTTTACTAACATTCCCAGCCAGTGGGGAAAGAGAATGGTGCTTAGCCGCAGTGTCACCTTGCTTGGGCATTTTCAGAGTACGCATGCGTGGAGGGTACTGAGGCACAGGGTGGAAATGGAAAGGGCCTTCCGTCTAGATGTCCGTTCGTGGCTTGGAAGGGGTGAGTTGTCTAACTGCAGTGTTCTTGTCAGCAGAGAACATGGCGGCCCAGAGGGAATGGACCCCGATGGTGTCATCGAGGTAAGAAATGGGTGTTGGATGCTAAAGGTTTGAGATGGTAAACTTTTTACATCTTACTCATAGTTTAATCATTAACTTACAGAGCAACTGGAATGAAATCGTTGATAACTTTGATGATATGAACTTAAAGGAGTCGCTTCTACGAGGCATCTATGCTTATGGTTTTGAGAAGCCTTCAGCTATTCAGCAGAGAGCTATAATTCCTTGTATTAAAGGTAAAACTCACTGACACACTAAAAGTTGCTGCATATATATGGACCATAAGTGGGAAAGTAACTTTTGGGGGAAATAACTAGCACCTGTCTGTATTCCTTAAAGTGAAATGATGGCAATCATCTTTCGGGACTGACCTGAAATGAAGAGATTCTCTTGCTGATCACTTTCTTGGGCATAATTTATGTTCCAACTGGAATACATGGTGTTTAGTAGACATGACGATTTGATGTGGGATCGGTAAATGTGTATCCTACTTTTTTTAGGCTATGATGTGATTGCTCAAGCTCAGTCAGGTACTGGCAAGACAGCCACATTTGCTATTTCCATCCTGCAACAGTTGGAGATTGAGTTCAAGGAGACCCAAGCACTAGTATTGGCCCCCACCAGAGAACTGGCTCAACAGGTATTGATAGTGTAGTTCAAAAAACTGCTTGCGTGTTGCATAGGTTTCAGGTTTCACAACTGTGAAGAATTTAAAATTAAAACGTATGGATCGTCCTAGTAATGGCAGCCCCCATTTTAATTATACATGCATGCAGGAAGTTTTTGTTGAAAGCTAAGAAGGAACTGGGTATTGTAGGTTTGTAGGATTGTACCTCAACAGTTGAACCTATAGGTTTACTCAAAGGGTGGAGATTGTATCTGTACCCATTTGAAAACTTGGAATCCAGTTGTGCAACATGAAAACTGCAGTGACATGTTAAACATTTGACTGTCTCAGTAGTTTGTGATGCATCTGTTGCATGCCCTGTTTCAAAGCACTGCTATATTGGCTTTGAAGTAATGCTAATAAAGCTGGAAGTTTTATCCAGGCCAAGGTTGTAAGGCACAGTACACTGGGAGAAAAATGACCAACATTTGCCCTTACAGAATATATTTCACTCTGACCCTACACAGTGGAGAAAGTGCAAATTTTTTTCCTTAGTCCCCAGTTGGTGTTTGAGGTGACAGGATCCCCAGTTTTAACAAGAGGAGGGAACAATAAGTAAAGAGAATTGTAAGCTTGGAATTATAAGTTTTGTGCTATGCATGCATAAAGGCTATTGGCAGAAAAAAATAGTGCGATTATGCCTTGGAGCTTAAGTCTTAAAACTTAACGTTTTCATAGAATGATAATTAAGCTTTTTGGCTTTTAGATCCAAAAGGTAATTTTGGCTCTTGGGGATTATATGGGAGCAACTTGTCATGCCTGCATTGGAGGAACGAATGTCCGAAATGAAATGCAGAAGTTGCAGGCTGAAGCCCCTCATATTGTTGTTGGTACACCAGGGAGAGTGTTTGATATGCTCAACAGAAGATACCTTTGTAAGTATTCTATAGGTTTTTTTTTATTACTAAAAATGGCTAAAGGAATCTTGAAATACAGTATGACTTTTTTGATTAACAGCTCCAAAATGGATCAAAATGTTTGTTTTGGATGAAGCAGATGAAATGTTGAGTCGAGGGTTTAAGGATCAAATCTATGAGATTTTCCAGAAATTAAATACAAGCATTCAGGTAAGGTTTATTTTGTACTCCTACTGGTTTGGGTTTGGTTTCATGCAGGAAAAGTTACAATATAACTGAAGTGTTTTATTGTCGTTCCCCCTGCTGAAAGTATTTGATACTTTACTATCTCTGCTTAGCTCTACCATAGTCAGGCAGAGATGCTTGGTTTCAAACATTTCTTTCCTGTATTATTAACTGAAAGTTCAACAAATACACAGGTAAAACAACCGCTTTCTCTCTTACAGGTTGTGTTGCTTTCTGCCACAATGCCAACTGATGTGTTAGAAGTGACCAAAAAATTCATGAGAGATCCAATTCGAATTCTGGTGAAGAAGGAAGAATTGACCCTTGAAGGAATCAAACAGTTTTATATTAATGTTGAAAGAGAGGTAATTTGTCTCATTTTGAGTATAAAAGTTTTTCCTCACCTTCTTGTATAAGCACTGTGCTAAAATTGCAGAAACTAGGATTGTATCTTAGTTTTTGTAATGATGCTAGCAGAGTACACACAAGAAGAAAAGTAACTGACTGCACTGGATCCCACAGACAGGGGTGGACCTCTTTCTTAATGTCCAGTGTCCTTTGTCTTAAGATTTGGTGCAATAAGTCTATAGAAACAGCAGTTTTCAACATGTTGTTTGCATAAGATTACATCAGAATGCTACGTGCCATACATATATCTTATGATTCATAAGAGCAGCAAATAGGGAATTGCTGGATTCTGGATGCACTTTTTCGTTATTTTTTGGGTGGAATTTTTGGACAGGAAGAGAAAACTAATGTAAATTGGTATTTTATTTAATGATTGTTAAATTGAAGAACAGCTTCTATAAAGTAGCTGGGTTTTTTATTTTTTACTTGATTTGCGCTTCCATTTTTGACAACACTTCAATTTTGGCTTTTTGTTTTAGAAATAAATTTCAAGGAGCATTGTATCTGTTTTAAGCTGCATTTATTTTCTTAAAAGAAAAACAGCAAAATAAAGTAGCAACAATATGGTTGGGTAAGCTCTCAACATGAGCTGTCTTACAGAATCACAGCCTTAAGAAAGTTGAGTACCACTGAACAACAGTCTTCTTAAAATGGAAAATTTAATTGACATAACTTTGTTTAACCTACATTAGGAGTGGAAGTTGGACACTCTTTGTGACTTGTATGAGACATTGACCATCACACAAGCGGTTATTTTTCTCAATACAAGGCGCAAGGTGGACTGGCTCACAGAGAAAATGCATGCCAGGGACTTCACCGTTTCTGCTCTGGTAAGAGTTGGATTTAGTAATGCTAATCAAATTACATTCATTAAGCAGGATTTAACTACAATATGGCTGTTGAGTGCTATGTTGTCGTTCCCCCTGCTCAAAACAATATTGTTTCTTAACTATACCTGTCTGCTATACACTCAGTAGCAGCCAGGGACGCTTGGTCTCATACATGAAATTAAATGTGTACCTTACTAGAGATACTTGATTAAAAGGTTGTTAACATTTGCAGCATGGTGACATGGACCAGAAGGAAAGAGATGTCATCATGAGGGAGTTCCGATCAGGGTCAAGTCGTGTTCTGATCACTACTGACTTGTTGGTAAGTGTGCCCCCTTTTTTAAAAAGTACCAAAAAGCTAGATTTGTGGGGAAGGTATTTTAAATAACCTTAACCAACTTAAGCTATTTGGCAGAATAAGTTAGACCACACTCCACAGTGGACTATACCATTTAGTATGGTTCATTACTATCTTGTGGCCTACAATAATCATAGGAATGTCTAGTTTGTTGAATTTTTAGGATATTGAAAAGCCTTGTTTCTATTTCAGGCTCGTGGGATTGATGTGCAACAAGTGTCCTTGGTTATAAACTATGATCTACCTACCAATCGTGAAAACTATATTCACAGGTGAGGAGAAAGCATCTTCTCCACTTGTATTGGAGAAGGAATTTCGAACGTTTTCCTACAATGTTTTATACACAAGGTAATGGCAATTCAGGGAATAGATTCCAGTAAATAGGCATAATTTACCAAGGTCTAAGTAAAATTGGATTTGGGAATATTGATCAGAACAAAGTGGGAAAACTTGTAAATGTGGCCAAGGTTGTGTACATACATGCAGATTAGGTTGCTTTAGTTTTTTTTGGTCTTAGCTTATGTTTGAGCCTTACTAGTGATTTTTCTTGAGTTCATGTGCTTTCTTGGTGATTGATTCTATATAGTTGGGATTTTCTTGGTGTTGCTGGTAGCATTTTGAGTTGATTCCCTGGTTTAGTTATAGTGGCTTTTATCCCTAAATAAATTGAATTGTACTTTGTTATATGATGTAAAAAAAGACTTTTTAAAAAATACAGGAGTCGATAGCGGCAGTTGATGACGAGATGGCGCTCAGAAACGGCGTTGACGTAATTTAGGACGTGGAATCATAAGCGAAACAGCACACTGTTTGAATAAAGAGCGAGTCGGTATTTATATTTGATTTTCTTTTGTCATGATTATTTGATATTTTAAGTTGTTCCAGCCAAAGGCATTTTGTTATGTTAGCATTTATGATAGGGAGCGTTAGGTGGTCTGTACTGTCTGGTACTTGGTAGGAAGGTAGAGCTGTTTTGGAGGTAACACGTTTGAGTAATCTTGAGTATAACGTGTGAAAAGCTGAGCAAAAAGCAGTGATAAGTTTGGGTTACCATACCAAATATTTGTTTTCCCACTGGAAAAAAAAGTAAGTTTTAGGAAATAGTTAACCTTGCAGCATTTGTATTTACAGTTTACAGTTCCAGAAGTGCGTCGAAATGGATTTTATAACTGTTTTCTTTTATCCCTGGTGTTTACATCTGTCCCAGGCTGACATCTGCTCCTGGCTGGCCCACTTTGGTATGGGCTTTAATTCACCCCAAACACAATACTGTCATCTGCTTTTATTATAATGCTCAAGGCGCCTATCTCATTTTGCAGCCAGACAAGCCTTGAAATCTTTTGGCACTAACTGCAGAGGAAGATGGTTCCTCCCACCTCTGGATATATTGGTTTTTAGCGGCTAGTGCTCCACTTAGAAGCACGAACTATAACCATAAGTAAACAGCAGCTGATGGTTAACAAGTGGATCGTCATATTCAGTAGTATGAAGTAATACTAAAGCAACATCCTGACTGCTGGTTTCTTTTTTCTTACACAGAATTGGCAGAGGGGGTCGATTTGGGAGGAAAGGTGTGGCTATAAACTTTGTTACTGAAGAAGACAAGAGGATTCTTCGTGACATTGAGACTTTCTACAATACTACAGTGGAGGAAATGCCCATGAATGTGGCTGACCTTATTTAATTCCTGGGATGAGATAGTTTGAATGCAGTGCTCGCTGTTGCTGAATAGGCGATCACAACGTGCATTGTGCTTCTTTGAGAATATTTGAATCTTGTCTCAATGCTCATAACGGATCACAAATACAGATTCTGATAGCAAAGCGACTTTAGTCCTGAGCTCTTGTGAGGAAAGGCATTGGCTTTATCCTCTTTAGAGTTAGACTGTTGGGGTGGGTATAAAAAGATGGGGTCTGTAAAATCTTTTTTTCTTAGAAATTCATTTACTAGTTATGTAGAAATGGTTGTATTAGATGTTCTCTATCATTTAATAATATACTTGTGGACTAAAAGATATAAGTGCTGTATAAAATCAGCCAATTATGTTAAACTAGCATATCTGCCTTTATTGTATTTGTCATTAGCCTGATTAGAAAAGGCCTTTAAAAGTGATTTTTCTTTTTTTAGAAAACATTTGAATGCATTTTGTTTGGTATTGTATTTATTCAATAAAGTATTTAATTAGTGCTAAGCGTGAACTGGACCCTGTTGCTAAGCCTCAGCAAGCAATCATCCTAGGTAGGGTTAAACCCACAGTAAAATTGCCATATTGCACATGTCTTAATGAAGTTTGAATGTTAAATAAATTGTATATTCACTTTATAGGGTTTTTGTCGTTTATTTATTAGCTAAAAAGATCATCACACAAGTTGGTCTTCAGAAGTTCTGAGTTAGTTGCTGCATCACAGTTGCACAGAGGCTCATTAACTGCAGGTGTTCATCTGCACCATCCGCCAGACATTTATCCACTTCCTGCAAAGGGAATAAGCAAAGTTTAAGTCAGGCACCCAGGGGGCAGAGAGACATACAGTTCTGCACAGCCTCAATACTTACAGCAAGTTTTTCTGTAATAATGGACTTCTGCTTATCAGAAAGCTCTTCATCTTCTACAACTGCATCATGAAGTTGATTAACAAGCTGAATAGCTGCATGTCCTTCATCAATTAGGTCCTGCAACAGAAATAGTTTATTTTATCAAATAATAAAAGAACTGCTTTGAAAATCTTATTTTTAACTAATAATTACCTTTACCACAGCTTCTAGTTTGTCAAAAGAGCCACTGTGACATGCAGTGAATACTCCACTAATGGTTGTAGCTGGTATTACCTGAAAGAATAGACATTTAAAAGTCAGGGCAAGGTCTCCAACTTGAGTACTGGAATAATAAAAAGAGCTAGGAGTTGCCAAGTGCTCACGCCAGCAATGTCTGTGATGATATCTTCCATGACTTCCTTTCCGCCTGTTAGTCGAGTAGCACTTTGAAGAAATGTAATGGCTTTCCGTAGATCTCCTTCTGATATTTTAACAAGATAAGCTATTCCCTGAAAAAGAGTTAGGAAAATTGGTCTGGCCAGATGCTTACCAGGTGCTTGCCACACAAAGACAACTAAATTCCCATAATGCTGGAGAGAATCCTGTTTAGAGTCTTAGTTTTTAGACAGGGTTTCTCAGTCTTGCAGGTGGGTTGAGATAGCATCTGTGCAAAGGCAGACCTTTGCTTTAGAAAGGAATCAAATGTGAAGAGGCCATTTAAAAAGTGGTAGGGCATGCCTTTAATCCCAGTACTGGGGGAAGCAGAGGTTTCTATAGAGTACACAGAAACCGTCTCAGGAAAAAAAAAAAGTATATGTGGAATCATGAGTTTCAATTGTGCTCAATTATAACTTTCAGGACCTCTTTAAGATGTACATTCATAAAAAGAATTAATATATAATCTTAATTAGTATTTACCTCATTGCTGATTTTAACATTTTCCTTCTCAGCAATATCCAGTAATCGCTCCTGCTGAATTTTATCTGACAGAGGCTTGAAGCGGAACTTTGAACATCTAGAAGTGAGGGGTTCAATTATTCTGGAAAAGATTGAAAACCAACCATGATGGTGCACTTCAAATTAACATAGAATAAGGAATGTTGTCACTACAAATCCAAAGTGAAAGATGAATCAGTTACTTTGATCCAACTGTTACACATGTATGAATGTATAGACACGTCACCTGGCATACCAATGTTAGCTTTAAAAAGGCGGTTTAGCATGTTGCTTCAGGGTGTATACATACCGACTGACATAGTTACAGATGAGGCAGAATCTGGTTGTTTTAGACTCTTTTTCCATGGTACGTCTTAAAGCTGCTTGAGCAGCTGAGGTCATAGAATCTGCTTCATCCAGAATTATAATCTTAAAGGGAGGACATGGCTTCCCACTAAATCAGAAACACAGGAGTTAAAAACCGGTAAGTATCTTTGCTGAGATAAAATACACAGTTCACCCACTTGTATCTTAGTATGTGGTAACCTATAACTTGTAAATAACTCAGCTTATTAGGGTGTGTGTATAATGTGTATGGGTAGGTGCATGCTTCCCATAGTACTCCTGTAAGAAAATAGGGTACCTGGAGTGGGTTCTTTCCACCTTAACAAGGGTTCTGGAGAACAAACTCAGGTTTTCAGGCTTGCATGGTAAATACTTTTTTCCCTCTGAATCATCTCAACCTATATTGTTTACAAAATGATACAGATAAAGGAAATTCAACATATTACTGTTCTTTGTGCTATAGGGTAATTTTAACCTCCTTTCATACTCCAGCAATAGTTCAGAGTGGGCATCCCAGACAAACTTATGTCCCAGACTGGTCAAAATGACACTGTCTCTAAGCTACTCAGAATGGTGGGTGTGCAATTTAAACCAACTATTTCTGAAGTTCTCCATTAGTTGTTTTCAGACCATAGTTAACCACAGGTAACTGACAGTATAGACAGTTTGGGGAACCTACAGTAAAGCCGTCAACAAATCTAACTTTAGACTTTTCCCTGAAAAAGCAGCTGTTGTCAAGACCCCAGCTCCACTTGTCTACTGCCTGTATGAAGGTATGATCTATAGCTCGGTTTTTTCACTTAACCATATGGTAGTGGGTGCCAATACTTAACTTCTTTATAACCAAATAGGCAGATGGGTATTTCACATTTTGTTTACCCACTAATCATTTGGATATTTTGGTGTTTTGTCTAATAGGAATAATTACATCTGTACACATTTTAGGCATTCATCAACTTTAATCTTCTATGCAAGAATACAAGGGATGGAATTTTTGGGTCATGTGGTTTAATTTTTTTCCTTTTAAAAATATAGTTTGTTTGTTCATTGATGTTTTGCCTGTGTGTTTGCGTATATAAGGGTGTTGGATCTTCCAGAACTGTAGACAGTTGTGAGCCACCATGTGGGTGCTGGGAATTGTGCCCGGGTCATCTGGAAGAGCCATCTTAACTTCTAAGCCATTGCTCCAGCACCCACGTGGTAATTCTTAATCTTAAAGAAAAGAAAAAAGAAAAAGAAAGAAAGTGTGGCCGGGCAGTGGTGGCGCACGTCTTTAATCCCAGCACTGGGGAGGCAGAGGCAGGTGGATCTCTGGGAGTTCGAGGCCAGCCTGGTCTACAAGAGCTAGTTCCGGGATGGGCACCAAAGCTACAGAGAAACCCTGTCTCGAAAAACCAAAAAAAAAAAAAAGTGTGTGTGTGTACAGCATTCAAGTGAGGTCAGAGGACAACCTTTTGGACAACCAGTCTTCTCCATTGCATGGATTCCAGGACTGGACTCAGGAGCTGGTCCTTCACTGTTGGCTATCTCACTCAAGCGCAATTCTACTTAATCGTTAGAGGAGCTGACAAACTATTTTCTAAGACACTGTACTACTTTATAATCCATCAATAGGTGAAATTTACAGTGTTTCTCCTTAACAAGTGCTGGTTGTTTTCTGTGTTTTTTTTTTTTTTTTAATTTCAGCCATGGTATTGGTTGAGAAATGTCTATGATCTTTGCCCATTTTGTAGTTGTATTTTTAATTGAATTCTTTATATATTCTGGATATAAGTCCTTTTCTAGATATGACTTGTAAACATTTCCATTTTGTGGGTTATTTTCTGTACACTGATTTCGCTTCATTTTTATTTTCTATAGCATTTTTATTTAATGAAGATGAATCTTGTTTTTGGCTTTTACTGTTCATTTAGTTGGCCCAGGATAGTTTTATGATATTCAGGAAACTACTAGAAGCATTCTAAGGCTTTTTAGCCTTCATGTTGCCAGGCTATTAGTGACTGACACCAATGCCTTTCATGTAACAACAGAGGGAGGGAGGAGGCATGCCCCTGCTACCCACCCCAGGGAGGAGAGACAGAACAGCTGCAGAATTAGGACAGTGTAGGCTCTCATAGCAAGACCACATGCTGAGGGAGAACCAGACGCAATAGCAACAGGACCTTGCAGGGCCTGGCTGCATCAAGAGCAGGAACCTAAGTTGCTGCCTATTCGTCGACTTCTCACTCTCTGTCCACTCTAGGTGTAAGCACTTTCCACTGTGAACTCAGATTGATTTTAGGCTAGTCTGTGTTGTTATAACATGGTATCTGAGACTGAGCGGCTGGGACAGTTTATCTGTTGAGGATTTCTTTTTTTTTTTTTTTTTTGTTAAAACTATTGAATAATTGTGCTAAACAGGGTCTACCATTTTCTTATAAAGACACGAGGGGACTTAGTTTCATAACTACCAATTATCTCACCCAAATGCTACACTGGAGGCCAAATTTAAACCACAGTCTACATTTAAAGCAAATAGAAGGAGCTGTATTACAGAGAGGGGAGGCAAGTTACTTACTCCGAACGACTTCCTGACACAGTTAACTGAGCAAAATTCTTCACTTTCTCACGGACTACTTGTATTCCACGTTCATCAGATGCATTTAGCTCAAGAACCCTTTGTCGAAAGAGTTCAGGCCTATTTCAAAATGAAAAGCATTATGAAACATAACAGCACTAAGTAACCCAGGTGCTGATGCTGTTTTAACTCGGGAGTTAGAACACACCTGGTGAGCAAAACCAAAAGGCGGCACAATTACACACATGGTCTTTCTTTGTGGAGCTATGCATCTAACATTTTGGCTAAAACCTAGAGCCCAGGCACGGTGGCCAACTTTAATCTCAGCACTTGGGAGGCAGAGGCAATCAGATCTGGGGATCTCTGAGTTTAAGGCCAGCCTCGTTTACATACAGTGAGACCACGTCTTCAAATAAATATTTAATTTCTCAGTTTTGTGTAATAAGCATCCACTTTCTACTAAAACCAGTAACATTCATTCCATTGTTAGATATCTATTGGGTTTTAAATGTTATAATTTAGCACATTGAATTATTCCCATAAAATAACTTGCTAAAAGGTAAATTTCTGGATTAAAACATGAATGAGTAAGGTTGTATGTGGCAAGGGTCAGACTCAGGGCATATACCTCAAGCCTAAATAGAACTTAATTTTTTGTTAAAGATTTTATTATGTATACAGTATTCTGCTTGCACATATGCCTGCAGGCCAGAAGAAAGCACCAGATCTCATTACAGATAGCTGTGAGCCCCATGTGGTTGCTGGGAATTGAACTCAGGTTCTCTGGAAGAGCAGCCAGTGAGTGCTCTTAACCTCTGAGCCATCTCTCTCCAGCCCCCAAATATGAACGTTTTAAAAGATGTTTTCTCCAACATAATATTTCTATTGATTATTTGGAAATTTCACACAATGTACCCCATCACACTTGCTTCCCAGTCTTTCCAGGTCCCCCCACAACCCCCACAAAGAGAAAAATACACCAGGTATAATTTGTGCTGTTCATATACTCACTGGAACATGATAAAAATGAGCGAGCCCTCCCCCACTAGAAGCCATCAACTGTGAAAAACTGTCTTCAGTATCTTCCTGTCTAGACTGCTGGAGTGAGCACTGGGAGAGAGGCTCTTACAGAAGCCTTCAGGGTCTCTCACTGACTGAGACTGCAGTCATTGATACCGCTGCAAAATAAGCTTTCCTGTCCATAAGAGATGGATGCTCATAGCCAGGCTACATTAGAGCTATGTAACTCAGGGTGGCTCAGCTTTCAGTTCTATTTCCACTTTTCAGTATAGGATTTATAGGCATGTACCATCGCACCTGGCATATAAACCTTTTGTTGTCACTGTTGTTTTTGGAGGCAGGATTTCTCTGTTTTATCTCTGGCTATCCTAGAATCATAGACAGGCTGGCCTTGAACTCACAGAGATCCCTCTGCCTCCTGAGTGCTAGATCAAAGGCGTGCATCACCACTCCTAACTGGTATAGAAACATTTTTTACTTAAAGTAGTATATGCTACTATAGAGATCTGAGAAATAAAATAAAATTATCCCCTAGAAAACCACTGTTTTCCAAATTCTCTACACAGACAAAATGTGCACATATACTTTTTCTTTTTGGAAACAGGGTTCTGCTGTGAAGCCCAAACTGGCCTCAAATTTGAGATTATTTCACTAGGATTATAGGCGTGTTGTATCATGTCTAGCGCATGTGTGTGTGTGTCTGTGCCCAGCGGCTAGAGGGTGTATTAGATCCCTTAGAGCTGATATAAGCTACCTGATCTGAACTCTGGTTCTTTGCTACCTTTGATAAAGCTAAACCATCTCTCTAAGCCAAGTGGTTTAGGTTATTCTTCATTTTTCCAAATTAGTATGAGATCCTAAATATTCTAAGGCATAAACATTTAGAGAACTCAGTGCATGTACTTTGAAAAGTCACATGTACAACTAAGTATGGCATTTACAAGTACATTCTTTAAGACAATTATAAACATTATTTTGGAAACTGTTCTTGTCATGTAGCCTTAGACTCATGAGGCCCCTGCCTTAGCCTCTTAAGTGTTACAAGTATGCACAATGAGTGACTATGAACATCCCCCCCCCCCCCCCAGATGGGGCTTTTCTATGTAGTCCTGGTTGTCTATCTGTACTGGAACTCACTCTGTAGACCAGGCTGTTCTCAAACCCAGAGATCTGCCTGCCCTTGCCTCCCAAGTGTTAGGATTAAAGATGTGCTGCCCCACCACCCACAGCTGTCTGGAGATGTCAGGGAATGATCCTTAAGTCTTTTAAAAATATTTTTAATTATATGTGCTTTGTGTGTGTGTCCAGAATGCAGGTGCCCATGGAGGAAACAGGTATAGGATGAGCCAGACTTAAAGCATGGTTGGTCAGCATGGGTGCTGGGAGGGAACTTAGGTTCTCTGAAGATCAGAAAAACCGAAGTCATCTCTTCAATTCATAGTGAATAGTCTTAACCACTGAGTCACCTCTCAAAACCTTTTCTTTTTTACTTAAGATTTTTACTTAGCATGTTTCTATGTGAGTAAATGCCATGTGTGTTTGGATACCTGAAAACAAAAAGGTGTCTGTTCCCCCGGAGCTGGAGTTAACAGGCATTTGTGACTCACCAGATGTGGATGCTAGGAACCAAATTCTGGTTCTATGGGAAGATCAGAAAGTTCTCCAAACACTTAAGCCATCTCTTTAGTCCCTGGTGTATAGTCTTTAAAAAGAAACTGACCAGCTGTGGTGGTTTGGATATGAATGACCCCAAAGCCTCATTTATTTGAAAGTATAGCCATCAAAACGTGGCACTATTAGAGAAGAATTTGTGGCCTTGTTGGAGCATGTGTGCCATTAGGGTGGGCTCTGAGGTTCCAAAAGCCCATGCCAGACCTAGGCTCTCTCTGTCACCGCCTGTAGATCAGGATGTAGTTCTCAGCTCCTTCTTCAGCATCATGCCTGCCTGTGAGCCACCACGCTCCCTACCATGACCATAATGGACTAAACCTCTGAAAACCAGTGCGCAAACCCCAATTCAATGCTTTCTTTTATATTTGTCATCTTGGTCATGGTGTCTCTTAACATCAATAGAAAAGTGACTAAGACATCAACCAATGTCAACTTACCCAAAGAGTTCTCTAGCTGCTGCCAAAATTGTGGATGTTTTGCCAGTTCCGGGTGGCCCATAGAATAAGAGATTAGGAAGCTGCAAAAATTAAATTTTAATTTTTGTAGATTATATTCTGTCACAAATAGATGAAACCGACAAAACCCAACGGTCTGTGAAATGGTATGATGACTTTCCTGATGGACTACATTTAAATGCTGTCGCAGTGTTTAAAGTTCTAAATATGCCTTTGACCTTGCTATGTAATTATAGATGACCTTGAACTCCTGACCCTCCTGCCTCCACTTAGAATTCCAGTCTACTATACCTTGATAATGCATTAAGCTCTAACTCAGGTAGAATTCTGAAGATAAGTAGGTAGTAGTTTGACTTTTACCAGATGTTGCCCCTCTTGTCCATTCATGCTTTACCCAAACACCCAGGTACTGCCCTGAGTGCCACTTAAAAGCCTTCGTCGGCTTCCTACTCCACTCAGAAAACAGCAACAAAACCTCAAGCACTTATAATGACTTGCAGTAAGAAAGAACTTTCTCCTCTGAATGTATGTAATTCTCAATCTGGACTCTGACACCATTCTGCTTGCCATGTCAAGGCTATGCACTTCAAGTTGGATTCTATATTTGCTGCACTTTTTAAAATCTGCATTTATTAATTGTTTAACAGTTGAATTTAATTATAAAATACCCGCCAACCTCACTAGATAGCTCACTTAAAAAGGTGAAAAACTTTTACTGCTGGGTGTAGTGGTGCATGCCTTTAATCCTAATACTCAGGAGGCAGAATCCAGCAGATCTCTGAGTTTGAGGCCAGCCTAGTCCATAGAGTGAGTTCCAGGACAGCCAGGGCTACACAGAGAAATCCTACCCTAAAATAGAAAAAAGAGAAAGAGGGGGCTGGGGAGATGGTTCAGTGGTTAAGAGCATTGCCTGCTCTTCCAAAGGTTCTGAGTTCAATTCCCAGCAACCACATGGTGGCTCACAACCATCTGTAATGAGGTCTGGTGCCCTCTTCTGGCCTGCAGACATACATGCAGACAGAATATTGTATACATAATAAATAAATAAATAAATAAGAAAAAGAAAAAAAAAAGAGAAAGAAAAAAATTGGGGCTGGAGAGATGGTTCAGCAGTTAAGAGCACTGACTGCTCTTCCACAGGACCCAGGTTCAATTCCCAACAACCACATGGCAGCTCACAACTGTCATTAACTCCAAGACCTGACACCTTACAGACAGACATGTAGGCAAAACACCAATGCACATAAAATTATTTTAAAAGAAGACTACCACATTAACAACACATAGTTTAGATAAAGCTATGAGACCCTATTTTTCAAAAAAAAAAAGTCAAAATATCCTATATGATGATTTATATTAACAGATCCTGGGTTCACAAACCCTTGGGTATGTCCTTGAGAAATATCTCTAGGAATATTCTAGGGTCAGCCCAGAAGCCACACAGGTCTATGAAACAGTAGTTCAGACAGACCAAGCTACATGTTGAACTGGAAGCAGAACTCAGTACCCTCACCTACATGGCACTAGTTTTACAGATATGAACAATTTAAGAATACAGTCATAGGCCGGGCGGTGGTGGCGCACGCCTTTAATCCCAGCACTCGGGAGGCAGAGGCAGGCGGATCTCTGTGAGTTCGAGACCAGCCTGGTCTACAAGAGCTAGTTCCAGGACAGGCTCCAAAACCACAGAGAAACCCTGTCTCGAAAAAAAAACAAAAACAAAAACAAAAACAAAAAAAAAAAAAAAAAAAAAAGAATACAGTCATAGTGGAGAGAGGCCGCTGAGGTTACTGTGAGAGTGAGGCAGAAGTTGCACTGGAGACCCCGGGATGTGGAGACGTAAGATAGTGGGATGTCTACTGAGGAGCTGGTCCAAGATAGAAATCATGTGTGCTGGAGGTGGCCAAGCTGGAGGGATGAGGCTACCTAAGTCCTTTGTTCTAGAACCTCATGTTTGTCCAGCTGGTTTAAGATATGCTTTGATCTATTCTTCCCTTGCTATGTGCCCTTCCTCCCTTTTGGGATAGGGATGTTCACTTTGCAATTGTATATTAAAATTATGTAACTTGGCTTGGATTGTAAGGGACTCACAGCTTACAGAGGGAGTCTCAGAAGTCTCTGCTCTTTAAGACAGAGAATTTTTGAAATTGTGTTGAATACATTTTGTATTATGAGCCAGCCATCAGCCTATGGGGATGAGGGTCAGAACAGCATAGCTTAAAAGTTGTATGTTTGGAGCCATTTCATGGTGGTGGCACATGTCTTTAATCCCAGCCCTCGGGAGGAAGAGACAAGTGGATCCCTGTGAGTTTGAGGCCAGCCTGTTCTATAAAGTGAGTTCCTGGACAGGCTCTAAAGCTACAGAGAAACCCTGACTCGAAAAACCAAAAGACCAAAACAAAAAAAGTCGTGTGTTTGGATGTCAAGTTGACAAGAGACTTGGGATGTAGGACTGATTGTAAACGTGACATGTTCTAGAGTCACTGAGGAAATAAGCCTCAGAGCATCAAAAGGAGTCAGGGAGTCAGGACTAGCGTTCATCTCTATGCTTCTTGGTCATAAATGCAGTATGACCAGCCAACAAAAGTCCCATGCCTTCCCTGCGCTGAGAGACTGCCTAAATCCTAAGCTGTTTGTGTCAGGGATGGTATCACTGCAATGTGCAAATGAATTAGCATACCCTCTCAGGTTCATATTTTTTAAGGTGATAATTACTTTGATATGTATATGGCTCTATTTGTAATGATTAATCAAGGTAACTAAAACACACCTCAGTTCTTTAAGCCAAGAGTAAAATTATTATTTTGGTTTTTTGAGACAGGGTTTTTCTGTGTATCTCCAGCTGTCCTGGAACTCACTCTGTAGCCCAGGCTGGTCTTGAACTCATGAGATCCTCCTGCCTCTGCCTCCCTGAGTGCTGGGATTAAAGGCATGTACCAACATTGCACAGTTGAGTAAAATTATTTTAAAATGTCTTTAGTTAACATTTATTAGTTATACATTAAATAATTGTGTGTGTGTGTATCATGTTTTTACCCCCATTACCCTTTCTCTCTTTTTCGTTTTTCCAGACAGGGTTTCTCTGTGTTAGTCCTGGCTGTCCTGGAACTCACTCTGCAGACCAGGTTAGTCTCAAACTCAGAGATCTGTTTGCCTCCCAAGTGCTAGGATTAAGGCGTGTATCGCCACTGCCTGGCTACCTTCTCTTAAGAATATTAATTTTTATACTATATAAACTGATCTCAGAAAAAAAAAAACTATTGTAGTTCAATTTTAAAATATTTGAAAGAAAGGACTTTTAACTCTTTAAAGTAAAACAAAAATCACTTTATTAATTTCTTCAGAAATGAAGTGTAAAATATTAAATAAGACCTCCTTTTCTGTACCACTGGAGATCAAACATATTATTTAAAAATTTACCAGTAAACATCCCCACCCTTTTTTTGACTTTATATTTTGAGGCAGGATTGGCTAACTTGGCCTGACTGGCCTTGAGTTTACAGTCTTCGGGCCTCAATCCCTGAGTAGCTAAGAGTATACCTGCACTTGCAGGCCCAGATAAAAAAGAGGTTAACCAATGTTATATTAGGTGACAGTCTTACATTTGTCTAGAAATGTTAATAATTACTTTGTAATCTGTTAGTAGCCAATGAACATTGTATACTATTATAGCATTAAAAGACAAATGGTATTTGGATCAAATCAAAATGAATACTGGAAAGGATTTTAAAATTTAACTAGGTGTTTTCTCATTGTGTAGTATAACACAGGCTGAGAATCCCTCATTGGAATCCCAAATCCAGACTGTTTTAAATATTAGTGTGCTGCCACACACATGGTTCCTCTGAAGACATTTTTTTTTTTTCATCGTACTACAAGGGAACGTTTGATGTACCACTAAAAGTACTAATTCACTGATATGTGAATGTAGAAAACAGTAACTTATTGTTCCAGGACAGTCAGAGCTACAAAGAGAAACTGTCAGAAAAAGGCAAATAAACAAAAGAAGTGGGAAAAAAAGTCAGCAATGATGTGATACCAATCCACAACTGCCTACATGGGTGGGTAAGATATTTACAGCTTTGTTTTTGATTGTATGAAAACCTCAATTCACAAAATGCCACTGTATAAAATTCAGGGCATGGGTATGAAACATTAATGAATTCTGTGTTGACTTGCGGGTCTCATCTCAAATACATTTAATTTGGATTTATGTAAGTGTTAATGCTTAGGTTTTAAGTGTTTCCAAAAGGCCCATAGGCAGAGGCAGGAGGATCTCTGTGAGTTCGAGACCAGCCTGGTCTACAAGAGCTAGTTCCAGGACAGGCTCCAAAACCACAGAGAAACCCTGTCTCGAAAAAAACCAAAAAAAAAAAGGCCCATATGCTAAGGCTTTGTCATCAGCCTGTAGTGCAAAACGTAATGAAACTTCTGAACTGTAAGCCAAAACAAACTTCCCTTTTAAGTTGTTTATATCAGATATTTTGTTAAAAAGATGCAAAGTTGCCTAACCCACAAACATTCCAAAATCTAATAAAAAACAAAACAAAACAAAACAAACACAATCAAAAATCCAAAACATATTTGGTTCCAATCACTCTGGAAAAGTGACACTCCTTAACCTGTGCCGTAACTTCAGAAATGAATAATGGAAGGGCAAACCAAGTCTCTAAAGGCAGTCAGGTTTAGGAGACAGAACTTAAGAATAAAGCAAAAACTACGTCCTATGCTCACCTCTGATTCCCTTTCTGTACTGAGCTCATAAGACATGGGGACACCTCTTCATATATAATTTAAAACTGCTTACTCAGCCAGGTGTCCTAGTATACACCTGCAATGACATCATTTGGGAAGTAGAACCAGGAGGTTCTAAAATATGAGATTATCTTCAGCTACACTGGGAATTCAAGGCTAGTTTAGAGTACCTAAAACCCAGTCTCAAAAACTAAACCAAACAAACCTGCTAACTCTTCAAATGGGCTTATGTTGACTATAATAATTTAAAAGCAAGTTATCAAGGATATTTTGTCCTATCCATGACAGGAAATGCAGTGTTCTAAGAATTAAATGCTCTATTTTTTAATAAAACTAGGTTAAAAAAATATGTACCTACACATACACATGTTTCAGACAGGGTCTCACTGTGACTGTTCTGGAATTTACTATGTACAACAGAGCAGCCTATTCTTCTGAAGTGTTAGAATTAAAGGCACATGCCACGACACCCAGCCAACTATATCTATTTTAAAATCGGCTCTTTTCTGTAACAAGTATTTGTAATTACTTGTAACATGCTTATATCTAACTTGATTTACTTCTTTATTCTCTTTCCTCTCCAAAATATAAGCTCATGGAGAAAGGGTCCCAATGTATCTTACTCACCGTACTTTGTCGTTGCTTTTCCAGATAGAGCTTCTCTTGTAGCTCTGGCTTTCCTGGAACTCATTCTATGCCAGGCTGGCCTGAAACTCAGAGATCCACCTGCCTCTGCCTCCTGAGTGCTGGGATTAAAAGCATGCACTACCACCACCACCAGGCTGTATTCAGTGATCTTGAACACCACATAAGAATGCCACACAGAAGATGATAATTGTAGCATCAAAGACTTATAGCATATATTTAAGGTTATATTTATGGATAAAAGGTTAAAATAAAGGAAGAGGTGAATAAATGCTAACTTCCCAATGCCCATCAAACACCATCTACTTACATCAGCTCCTTCTAAAGACTTTTTAAGTACCGCAACCACTTCTTCCTGGAAAGCAACTTCATCCACACACTTTGGACGACTGAAGGATGGAGGGAAGGGAGGTTATTTTAGCATATGTGGTAGCCACAGAAGTTTCAAGTGTTCCTTCTGCTAAAATACCAATCAATGATAGCTTCTCAGTTATAAAATTGAAAGTAGGCAGTCTTCATTTGTATTTACCATAAGAAAATACACAGTAGTGGAATGAAATGATTTTTGTTTCTACCTATACTGCACACATAAATTATTAAGCAGAGGAATTTAATTTACAGTGAACTGGGTATGGAGGCCCACCTCTTTAATCCTAGCAAGGATCTCTGAGTTTGAAGCCAACTTGGTCTACATAGTGTATTCCAGGACAGTCAGGATCCTGTCTTTAAAAAAAAAAAAAAAAAAAGGGAAGGAAGGAAGAAAAAGAGAGAGGAGAAAAAAGAGAGAAAGAAAGAAAAAAGAGAAAAAGGAAAAGAAAAGAAAGAAAAGAAAAATGCGAACACCTGTCTGGTCTGTAAAATAATATATCTAACGTCTGCGTAAACACACACACACTTTCTGTCTCTACTAATACATTATATGGTTAGTACCATTTTTTCTAACAACTAACTACGCCAAAATAAAGGAGACCTTTTTTGTTTTGTTTGAGACGGTTTTTATCTGGTTAGTTCTGGCTGTCCTGGAACTCATTCTGTAGATCAGGGTAGCCTTGACCTCAGAAATCTGCCTGCCTCTGCCACCTGAGTGCTTGGATTAAAGGCGTGCATCACCACACCCAGATAATAACTTTTATTGTAAGTAATTTATTAGTAATTTTTATACTTTGAGACAAAGTCTCACTATGTAGCTCTGGCTAGCTTAGAACTTGCTACCTGGACCACAGAGATCCGCCTGCTTCTGCCTTTCCAGTGCTGTGACTAAAGGTGTGAGCACCACCTCCAGCCATTAGTCAGTAATTACTATGACAAAGTTGCTCTCCCAGGTTGTACAACTCAAGTTTCTGCTTAATAAACTAACAAAACATCCTTTTATTTTAAGAAAGTTATGGGGGCTACAGAGATGTCTCAGTGCTTAAGATCAACTGTTGCTCTTCCACAGGGCCCGGGTTCAATTCCCAGTGCCCATATGGCAGCTCACAACCATCTAGAACTATAGCCCTATGGGCTCTGATACCCTTTTCTGGCCTCTATGGGCACATGGTACACAGGCATACATGCAGGCCAAACACTCACACATGTAAACTAAAATAAACACAATTCAAAACTTTTTAGTGTTATGTGTGTGTGTGTACACACTTTCAGGAGTCACTTCTCTCCTTCCACTGTGGTGTTCAGGGATCACACTTATGTTGTCAGGTTTACACAGCCAAGGGTCTTTCCCACTGAGCCTTTTCACCGGCCCCAAAATTCTCTGACTCACACTTTTATAATTAATCAGGTTAATACTGGGCAAGAATCATTGTGTGCTGTAAGTCAAACTCTCATCCAAATACCTGCAAGGATTAGACAGATATCAATGAAAACGATGAACAGCAGCTATATGGTGATGTAAAGCCTCTCCAAAGGAGAAGCAGCATACAGTCTGATGTCATGCAAGAACGTATCCAGACTGATTGGGGAAGCTGAAAATCTAGATTTCTCCCTTCCCCACATATTTTTTTAAATTTATTATGTGTGTATGTGTGTGTGTGTGTGTGTGTGTGTGTGTGTGTGCATGTGTATATATAGTGTTCTAGGCACCAGATCTCATTATAGATGGGTATGAGCGATCATGTGGTTGCTGGGAATTGAACTCAGGACCTCTGGAACAGCAGTCAGTTCTTTTAACCTCTGAGCCATCTCTCCAGCCCCCCCCCATATTTTTTTTTTAATTCAAAAAATAATCTAGTTTTGGAGCCGGTAAGATAAGAGGCAAAAGCACTTAACTCCTGCAAGTTGTCCTGTCTTCCACGTGAGTCAAGGCATGCTTTCTAAGGCATGCACCCTCCTTCCCCAGCAATAAAACTTAGAAATGCAAAGAAACATAGAATTCTGAGCTCGAGTACAGTTCATTGGTAGAGTGCTTACCTACCATGTAGAAAAGCCAGTGAATTAATGCAAAGTAAATTAAAAATCTAGATTAGAGTCAGGAAGATGGCGCAACAGGTGAGTGCTAGCCTTTACAGCCTGAGGCTCTGAATCAGATCCACGGAACCTGGGTAGACACGTTAGCTGTATTAATACCAGCACTCCTACAGGGAGACTAGAGGCAGAACTGCCTGGGAGCTCAGGAGCCAGCTAGCCTGGAGAAGGCCGCACAGTAGGAGAAACAAGAGATCCTGCTTCAGCGGGGTGGAAGCTGAGAACTGATTACCACAAGTTGTCCTTGGACCGCCATGCACAGGCTGTGGCACACAGGCACCTTTACTCTCCAGAATACACAATAAATAAAATTAAAACAACAACAAAATCTAGATTGCTATAAGCACTGACTTTGGGGACACGAACATGCAATGAATTGGGGGTAGAGAGGGGTGGGAATGATGTGCATGTACTTATTTCTCAAAAATGATTAAAACAACAAAAATAACATAAAGGCCTTGTTTAGTTTGTAAATAACCTGAAAATCCTTGGTAACGACAGAGGCTAGTTAATGATTATACCGAGTATCACCTAGCTGATGACAACTTAGTGCTACTTCAAACCTTTTTTCTTATGCTAAAAAACAAAACCCCCAAAATTTCCAGCATATTATAATAAATGGGGACAGAATTGAGATTTCAGTAGAACTACTATTTATAGCCAGCTCACAGAGAGGTTGTTTATTTCTGTACCTAAGACTCTAAAACTGTACCCTTTATAAAAATTTTAGCTCACTTATAAAATAAAATTACAGAATTAAACTCAGCACTATATCAGTCCAAGGACTTATACTTATATAACTGGGTGATTTCCTTCCCACAAAGTTAGCATCTATATACGGCAAATCCCCTGTAGTGATATTGTGCGTTTTAACAAATAAAGCTTGCCTGAAGATCAGAGTGCAGAGCTAAGCCACTAGAGGCCAGGCATTGATGGCACACACCTTTAATCCCAGGATTCAGAAGACAGAGGCAGGTGACCTGTTAGTTTAAGGCTACCCCGAGCTACACAAAATTGATATAGTCTAAAAGAGAGAGCTCACACAAAGGTGACCCTAGCCCTTGGGATCTCAGGCCTTTAATCCCAGCCCCTGGGAAGAGACAGGAGTGATGTGGCTGGGAGGAGATAGGAGCTCATTGCAGTCTGAGGGTTCATAGGGACAGGATTGTTCCTTCAACTGGAGGATTCAGTAGAGGTGAAAGGTCTCTCTAGTGGCTCTGTGGCTCTGCTTCTCTGATCCTTCAGCTTTCACCCCTAATACCTCACTCCAGGTTTTTATTAATAACAATAAGAATTTGTGCTACATCTGATGTCCAAGCATATCCACCTTACATTAAAAAAAAATGGACTAGAACTGATGAAAGAGGAAACTTATTAGTTATTCCAACAACAAAAGAATGATTAATTCTTACTATTTTTCCACCCAAGGAACTGGTTTGACTTTCTTGGTTTCTCCACTGCTTCCTGCAGTGGCAGACACTGCCCGGTCCTTGGTGAACTGTGGTTTAGTACCGGCAGATGTGCCTTTTAGAAATGCCTGCATGGTTTCCTTTCCTGGGTATAAGGCAAAAGAAAAAGAAAGAAAGCATTAGGGGCAAGTTCCCTGTGAAAGGACGCCTAACCTTGTGCAAAGACATTCAGCAATTACTTAATAAGTACTGACTTAGAATGTTCTGAATGCACTCAGGGTCACAGGGTCATAAGAGGGAACAAAGTCCTTACAATTGAACAATATCATCTCTCCTTTGGGCCTTGAGAGCAGCTTTTCTAGCAAAGCCAATGCTGGCCTTCAAAGACTTGGGGGCGGGGAGGGGAGGGTGGAATCTTGCTCTAAGGGCAGGAGTTACTGTGATAGACTCAAAATAAGAAATCAAAATGAGAAAAGTGTTAAGATTTATACCAAACCCAACTACTAATACATAAGCACATTTACAGGCTATTTTCAGGGGCTCCAAAACCACCACCCCTCCGCTATCCCCGGCTTCTCTGGTAACTCCCAGCATCGATGGCAATGTGTTTTGTTTTTGTTTTCTTTTCCCCACTGCTACAGTCGGTGCTTAAACGTGACTAGCTTCATGACATTTGGAGAAGCTTTGCCAAAGGAAATGTGAAAACGGGGCTAACGACGACTCAAAAGTAAACGACAGCAAGCCGGGCGGTGGTGGCGCACGCCTTTAATCCCAGCACTCGGGAGGCAGAGGCAGGCGGATCTCTGGGAGTTCGAGGCCAGCCTAGTCTACAAGAGCCAGTTCCAGGACAGGCTCCAAAGCTACAGAGAAACCCTGTCTCAGAAACCAAAAAAAAAAAAAGAAAAGAAAAGAAAAGAAAAAAAGTCAACAACTGCAAAAACGGAGCTGAGCTTGGCCCACGAGTTAATTAATGCTCGACAAAACACAGTACGCGGTCACTGTCTGGTCTAAGGCCTGCCACCTCGCGGGGCTGCTGCCTCCTGCCGCCCGAGCCGCGGTAGGCAGTGACCACCGCAGAGGTGGAGGACTCAGCCCTGTCCCCGCCAGCCCGGACCCAGGCCGAGAATACGCAGTACTGACACTTACAGTCGCCACCGTCCCTCTTGAGCCGCGGTTCCCGCCACAGGACAGCGGCGAAAGGCACGGCGGGAGTGCGCGTTATGCTAACGTCACTTCCGGCGCGCGGGTCTGGGTGGCGCGCGAATGTTTGACTAGGTTTGGAGAGGTGCAGGTATCGGCTCCGGCTGCCGGGTTCCGCCGAGGTAATTCTGTGAGGACCCCGCGGACAGACTCGGGGACGTTCCGGTCACTGTGGAGTGCAGCGGGGATGAAGCGGACCCGGCATGCTCCTCCGGGAAGGCCCCGGCCTAGCTGAGGTCCGCCCGCCCTAGGAGCCGCTTTTTAAAAAAAATATTTATTTATTTATTAATTATGTATACAATATTCTGTGTGTATGCCTGAAGGCCAGAAGAGGGCGCCAGACCTCTTTACAGATGTTTGTGAGCCACCATGTGGTTGCTGGGAATTGAACTCAGGACCTTTGGAGGAGCAGGGAATGCTCTTAACCACTGAGCCATCTCTCCAGCCCCCTAGGAGCCGCTTTAAGCAAGTTTGCTGCCACCGTCACCCCAAAGGTCGGCCGGGACGCTCTCTCTCGGCCTTTCCCCGGAAGGGGGCACCCGGCGGAGTCCTGCCCTCATCCCCGATCCTGAGTGGCCACAGGGCAAACTGCGTTCACAAATGCGGCGTCTGAAGCTAGAGCGATGGTTCTGCAGTTAATAGCATTGGCTGCCCTCGCGGGGAGGACCATGGCTCATCTGGCGGCTCACAACTGCTAACAGCAGTTTAGGGGCTCTAACGCCCCCTTCGGGTCCCAGCAGTTTCTATATGTATGTGGTGTACATACATGCACTCGGGCAGACTCACACACACACACACACCCACAGGCAGTCACGGCTAGAGAGATGGCTCAGAGAGTATATACAAGCAAAATACCAGTGCACATGAAATAAATGAACCTTTGCCACTCGGTGAAAGGAATGTCATTGTTTCTACCAGAAATGTGTCTAGGTTTGGCGAAGCGTGCTCATTTTTCTGGAGCCAGAGTTCTCAAAGGCTCCTGGGGTTGCACCAGAAGCACTCGAGGGGTTTGTAAGAAGTACTTTTCCAGTCCTTACACAGACCCACAGGGCCAGAATCTCTGTGGTGTCTTGGAATATGTATTTGTCGTGTAAGGTTCTTGGTTAGTATCTCCTCTAAAACTTAGGTGGAAAACCCCAATGTAATCAACCCCCTAGTGTCGTCCTCTGTAATCCCAGGATTCCTGACGAAATAAAAGACTTTGTTTTCCCCCTTGAGATGACTCACCAGATAGCGGCACCGTAAGCTTAAATTTCCCAGGTTCCAGAACTAAGTGTCCATTCCTTATAAATTACTCAGCACAGGACGGGCTAGGTTTCTTTTCACTACACTGTGGATATCCTAACTAATTTCTTGCAGAAAATAGCCCAGTTGCTGTGCATGGGGATGAGAATACAAACTATACAGGAATATCCAAACTGCAAAAACTCTTTGTTTATTGCTCTAAAGTCGGTGGAACCTGGGAGAATGAGGCCTCAAAATGAGGCGGACTAGAGTCTCAAGTAACAACCAGCTTTATCCAAAGCCTCAGACAGTGTGTACTCTGAGAACAGTCACGTGAGTGAAGTGTAGCCTCACAAGGACAAGCCACGCGTGGCATATAAACAAACTCCCTCCCTGTAATCTGAAGCAAACTCCCTCCTCCCTCTACGCCCGGGAGGGGCACCGAAGCACATTCCAAGAGCAATTCTGTGTTTTGAAGAAACTGAGGTTACAAAATTTGTCTTGGGAGTTTTCTCACAAACATTCATTTATTCTAGGACCGTTTTCTGACACCATGTCAGCAGGAAAAACCCACTACTTGGGAACAAACACATGTACAAGGGACCCATGTCAGCCTGGCCTTATGCACTAGGAGAGTAGTTCTCAACCTTCCAAATGCTGCGACCCTTTAACACAGTTCTTCATGTTGTGATCCCAACCACAAAATTATTTCATTGCTACTTCATAACTGTAATCTTGCTATTGTTATGAATCACAGTGTAAATACCTGATATCCGGGATATGTGACTCTCAAGGGGTTCGAGACCCACAGGATGTAAACCATCACTCTAGTCTCTGATGGAAATGAGAATCATGAAGGTTAGCTGTAAGGGAAGACATACATTTATAAAATGTTAGAACCAAAGGGATGTGCCAGCCCCTTCCTTTTGCAGATCTTCCTGTCTGCCTATCTATGCAGGGGTCATTTCCACACTTGGCAGCTCCATCCAGTTGGGAAACATCACCAGGAGCAATGCAAACAGGACAGTTAGAATCTGGAGAGGGTCACATGATGAATGGCAGTAGCCAAGTCTGGCCCCTGTGATGAGATGAGACTCATGGGGGAGAACGTGGACTCCATGGCATCCAGGGAACAGAGAGATGGTGATTCCCAAGGTGTTGTCATCAAGAATATCAGGAATAGCAACGCCCTAAATCTCTCTAGCACTTTATGAAGCTCTAATACACTGGCATCCCTCAGTTCATTCTTAGACCACCTTGACTGCTTTCCAGCTGCAGGGATTGTTGGCGTAATTACTCTATACTGGGTATGTCCTATATAAAGTCCTCAGGCTCATAGGTAAGAAGGACAGTAGAAAGGACCAGTGAGATGGCAGGTGAGTTCAATCTCTGGTACCCATGTGAAGGTGGAAGAAGGAACCTTACTCAATAAAGTTGTTCTCTAAAGTCCATGTGTGCACCATGGCACATGCATCCTCTCCAACATCAAATACGTGCATGTGTGCACACAAAAACACAAACTCTGTCTATCTATCTATCTATCTATCTATCTATCTATCTATATTAATTAATTAAGTTTAAAAAGGAACAGAGCCTCCAAGAAACAGCCCAGGAGAAGAAAGCATTGTACTCAGAGATAGGCTGCTGGGATTTGGGCACAGGGGAACTGACGGTAGGGATACAGTGTGCAAGAGTCGAGGAGGATGGTGGGCACTGTAGTTTAGGACAGACTCTTCATTCACGACATGATCATGTACCAATTGCATGGATAATCAGACGGTTCCAGGAACCTGGAGATCACCGAGCTGCCTTCAGGTAAGCACAAGTGATAACTATGAAGCTGCCTTGAACCAGCTCTACAGACCACAGGATATATGTGATGGCGTTGCAGCAACATCCTGACTGACAGTACTAAAGTAAACACAGAGATGGGGCCTCTCCAATCAGGAAAAACGTAATACCTTTTATTTCATTTTATCGTTCTTTATTTCTGTTAATTTTTTTTAACTTTTTTATTTTAAAGTAGCTTACAAAGTAACAGGGTTCCGTATGGGTTTTTTGAATATTTTAAATTTATTCTTTGACAATTTCATACATGTTTACCAAGTATCTCTATCATATCTAACTCAAATCCCCCCTTACACCCCAGACCCTTCCAATCCTTGCTCCTCCCACTTCCATTGTCTCCTTTTTTTTTTTTTATAAGTCATCCAGTCTAATTAGTGCTACTTACATACGCGTGGGTGTGGGGTCATCCCCTGATCATGGGCAACCTATGAACATACGGTGACCTTTAGGACCACACTGAAACAAGATGAATTCCCCATCAACAGCACTTTGTGAACTTCCTTTCAATGCTGGAATGCCGGCTGGTTTGACCTTGTTCAGGTCTTCTGCAGGCAACCCCAGCTGCTATGAATTCCTGAGTGCAATGACGTGTCATATCCCGAAGGCATTTCACAGTACTCTTCCTCCCCACCTATTTTATGCTTTCTGTTTCCTCTTCTACAATATTCCCTGAACTTAGGTCTGTGTGGGGTTTTGCTCTGTTGTTCCATTTAGGGCTGAACACTCAGCAGTTACTTATTCTCAGTATTTTGACCAATTCCAAGTCTGCAAAAAAAGGCTTCTCTGACCAAGGTTGAGAGTAGCACTGGTCTATGGATATTCACTATCTGGAAGAAAGTTTGAAAACACGATCATTTAGCAGCAGCAGCAACAACAAAACAGTAGTAGGTTCCCATGTAGGGCCTATAAACTCCTGAACCACGTGCTTTGTACTGTGTTTACAATACTGGGCATGTATTTCCTCCTCTGGATCCCGCCTCAAATCCAAGCAGAAAGTGACTAGCTATCTCCGGGACAGTCATGCCATAATTGCATGAGCAAGTATATCTTATCTGGCAGGTTAGCATTCATAGTCTGCTGCTGGGTGAATTCATTGATTATGTGAAAGCTAGTCATCAGGAAGGAAGAAGTTTCCATGTCACCTCCTGATTGCTTTCTCTATGACCTGCACCCAATGTGTGTTGTGTCTTCAGCAATAAGGTCTTAACATGTAGCTATGTTGGGCAGCCAAGAGCAATGACAATAGTTTGTGTTGTTTGGGGGAACCTCCACAAACTTCCTAGTCAATAACTCACAGAGGGGTAGTTTTTGCCAGGCTCTGGGATTTTCATTTAATAATTCACTTTTTCTGGGGAAAGTATTGCCTGCCCATTAAGGGAATCTGTGTTCAAACTCCTTATTTTTTAATTACATTTTAGAAATATTTTCTTTTAATAAAGATTTATTTATTGCCGGGCGGTGGTGGCGCACGCCTTTAATCCCAGCACTCGGGAGGCAGAGGTAGGCGGATCTCTGTGAGTTCGAGACCAGCCTGGTCTACAGAGCTAGTTCCAGGAGAGGCTCCAAAGCCACAGAGAAACCCTGTCTCGAAAAAACAAAACAAAAAAAAAGATTTATTTATTATGTATAGTATTCTGTGATAGTATATAGTATTCTGTGCATTATGTCTGCAATCCAGAAGAGGGCATTATATCCCATTACAGATGGTTGTGAGTCACCATGTAGTTATTGGGAATTGAACTCAAGACCTCTAGAAGAATAGACAGTGCTCTTAACCACTGAACCATCGCTCCAGCCTCCTGAAATTATTTTCTGTTCATTTAAAACAAGATTTTTCTTTTTATATGCCTATAACTTGTAGGTTTGGTTTCATAAGAGTGTCATGTGTAGCTTAGAACTCCTGCTGGTATCTTCTTAATGTTCTATCCTTGTCCTTGCTTGACTACTCCAGTTGCTTTTCCTCATCTTCAAGCTAGAAAGTCCCTCTTCCTGACACAGTCTGTTGGTGAAATGTCCCACAGAGGGTTTTTATTTGACATATTGAGGATTTTTTTAGTCTTGCTTTTCTTCAGTATTTCTATATCTTGTTGAATTTCTTTCACTTATTATGTGATCTTCATTCTTTCATTCAGCTGCTTATGTGTTCTTCATCGAGAGCTTATTTCCTTCTTTCATTCTTTGAACATTACTTATAGTCATTCTTTGAATTCTCTGTCTGGGATTTCATTTTACTCCCTCTCTCGATGCCATTATTATAGTCTTAGTAATTCTTGGAGGAGTTACGTTTTCTTGTCTTTTGTATTACTGAACTTACTGCATTGGGACTTATTATACAACTAGGATTATTTCTTTCCTTGAGATTTCAAAAACCAGTTATATTTGTAATGTCCAATTGGAGTTGGATGAGGTGAAGTTGAGGTGTATAGTTCAGAAAATAGTTCTTTAACCTAGTAGTTAAGGGCGCTTGGTGTGGGATCTATACTTCCTGAGTAGAGTACTAACTTTGAGAACAACTGTAATTTCTGGATATCACCCTAATTCTAGTGTTATGCTAGGCATGTGGCAGGATGAGAGGATAGATGGTAGAGTGGGTGTGTGAGTCAGGAACTTCTAAATAGGAGACAGAAAAAAGGGGATCAGAGAGAGAACTCAAATATATACCTTTAATTACATGGCTATAGTATTTCATCTGTGTGGTGACCAGGTTCATTTAATACTGTTGATGTGTATATATGTGTAAAATAAATTAAAATTGGCTTCAAAGATGAAAGATGCCTCTTCATTTCTATGTAAAATAAACTGTATGAAACATGCAAAATTGCTGACTTGATTAAACATTATTGTTTTATCTAAATGAAATAGCAAAATATTTACTTTGTTTTATTATTTTGCCTGCACATATGTGTATGCATCATTTGTGTGCCTGTTGCCTGTGGAGGCCAGGAGAGGGCTTTGAATCCCCTGGCACTAGAGTTACAGACAGCTGTGAGCTGCCATGTAGGTCCAGGGAATCAAACCCAAGTCCTCTAGGAGAGAAGTCAGTGTTCTTAACCTCTGAGCTCTCACTCCAGCAAATGCCTTAAATATTCATGTCAATAACTGATTTTTTTCCCCCTGGGTGGCTTCAAGCCACCAGGACACAGACCCCTCCCAGACCTTTCATTGCTTCTTCAGTTTTTCCGCTGAAGAATTTGGCCTTCAAGAGGCTGCTTAGGGAGCTTCCCATCTCCAGAACTTTGTAGCACCCCAATCTCACATCAATGACGGGAACATCTCCAGTGTTCTTTCTTCTGTAGCACTGACCCGTGTCTGCTCACTGACCAGTGCCCACAGTTTATCCATGTTGCCAGCCTGGCAGGAGCTTTGGTTCCCATTTGAGTGGTAATGCTCATACCAGCTCTCCCATAGTCACTTGGGTGACATT
Organism: Microtus oregoni; assembly: GCF_018167655.1. NCBI lineage: Eukaryota > Metazoa > Chordata > Mammalia > Rodentia > Cricetidae > Microtus > Microtus oregoni. The sequence goes on from NW_024543088.1 coordinate 25,484,290, forward strand.
TGTCAGTGTAGATCCTGTGGTGATGCTTGACTCCAGCGTTCCCAGGGCTTCCTGGATACTTCTGGTGTTTACCAATGCTGTCATGGCTCACGTGGCCCTGGAGTTTCTGGGTCTTCCTCAGTCTGGATGGCATGGTGGTGACAGAAAGGAAAGAGGGAGGCACCTCCAAGTTTCAGAGGTAGCAGGCTGATAATTGATTTTCTTATCTCATTATACAGTTATTTCTTTTTCTCTTTATTTACTTATTTTTTTGAGACAAGGTCTCTTTATGAAACCCTGGCTGTCCTGGAGCTCACTATCTAGATAGGCTAGCCTTGAATCCACAGAGATCCTCCTGCCTCTGCCTCTTGAGTACTGGAATGAAAGGCAAGTGCTACCATGCCTGGCTACAAAATATTTTTAATTTTTATGATAAGTATACCAAACTCCTCCTAGTGACTATTTGTAACTAGGTGTAGTAATTAGGGGCAGCGGGGCTGCGTCCCTGGCACCCCAGCCGCCTGCTCGGCTAGCTTATGTCCCGAAATAATTACACGGACACTGTATTCTTTTAAACACTGCTTGGCCCTTTAGCTCTAGCCCTTACTGGCTAATTCTGATATCCCGATCAACCCATTTCTAATAAACTGTAGCACCGGTCTTACCGGGAAGATTCTAGCCTATGTCCATCCTGGGTCGGATGGTGTGCGTCTGCCAGGGAGCAGGGCATGGCATCTCTCTGAGGCGTCTGCTCCCGAGAGGAGAGCTGTGGAGTCTGTGCTCACTTCCTCTTCCTCCCAGCGTCCTGTTCTGCCTACTCCTCCCACCTATCTTCCAACCAATAAAATGGGCCAAGGCAGTTCCTTTATTAGCCAATGACCTTCCTCCATCAACTAGGATTTACATACTTCAAAATATGTGCAGGTTTAAAGTTTTGGCTCACAAACAAAACTTTGAAAATATAAGGTTTCTAGTTTAGGAATGTAGATTATTCCAAGGTTCCTAGGCCAAAAGTGGGAGATGGAGAAAGTAGTAGCAGCATCAATAAAGAGAAAGCAGGCAAGGTCTTGCACCTCTGGGTTCAACTCAGATCTCTTTTTGGGTAAGCTATTTTAATGCACTGTGCTTTAAACTAGCCCTCTTCCCCTTCTCCTCCTTCCCTTCTCCTCTCTGTCCTCCTCTTCTCCCTCTTTCTTTGTGTGTGGGAGACTTAATCAGGGCCTCATACATACTAAGTACCTGCTCATCACTGTTCTATATCCTAAGCCCTGAGTTCTAAATTTGTAATTGCCTTAGAACACGAAGGCAAAAGTATGTGATCTCCGTGTAGAGATGAAGTGGCCGGAGCTGTGAGCATAGCACCTTACTCAAAGGGAGTTTCACCTGAGTGGGGTCGTATGATAGCTCCATCAATTTGCCAACAAAAGCTAAAGCCTGTACTGAAGCTGCAGATAGGACTGGGAAGGTGGTGGGGTCTTTTTAGACATGGTCTGTCTATGCATTTGAAGCTGCTTAGGCCAGGCTAGTGTTGTGATATTCATCCTCCTTCCTCAGACTCCTAAAAGCTGTGGTTATAGGTGCATGCTACCATGAGAAGGGTCTTTAAGGCAGCTCCAGTATTCCAGTCAATACGTCTCATTTATATACTAGAAAACTGTATTTGTATGTACGACCTTTACTTTTCTTTCCCCCTAGATAAAAGGAACCAAACAAAAATATAGTTTGACATGTTAAAACTTGGGAGACTATTGTGGCTTAATTCTGCCATCTAGTGGGCAAGACAAAAAAATAAAAGAAAAAAGAAAAACCAGACCAAAGCAAAAATTATTTTATTATGATTTTGCTGTCATTGTCATTTACCAAGTGTTTTCTGATTAGCATAGCATGATGGCTATTCTTGGTTGTCACCTTGACTATATCTGGAATAAATTCCAATCCAGAAATGGAGGCCGTGATTGTGATCAGGATCGTGAGGCAGGAAGACAACATGCCTTTGATCTGGACCTTAAGTCTGGGAGGCACAGGCTTTTGATCTGGATCTTGAAGCTGGAAGGCGCACCTTTAAGCTGGGCCACACCTCCTTCTGGAAACCTATATAAGGACAGTGGAAGAAGGAAGGTGTTGATGGAGGCTGCTCATTGGTTCCTGGCCGCTCAGGCCCGAAATAATCACACAGAAACTGTATTATTCGCAACACTGTTTGGCCAATAGCTTAAGCATATTTCTAGCTAGCTATTATATCCTAAACTAACCCATCTCCATTAATCTGTGCATCACCACAAGGTCATAGCCTCCCCACAAAGGTCCAGCAGGCTCGGGTGGGGGCATCTGTCTCCTGTGGAGGTGGTGGCTACATGGTTTCTCATTGACTCCACCTACTCTCTCCTCTTCTATCTGTTTGGAACTCCCTCCTTGCCCTATTTTGCTAAGCCACTGGCCAAAACAGCTTTATTCATTAACCAATAGAGGCAACAGATAGACAGAAGGTCTTCTCACACCAGGAAGGGATTGTTCATTACTCGCCTGCTTCCCCTCGTCTTAGCACATCCATTCCTTCACTGGTGTTGGAGCCTATGTCTTTGGGGTTCCAGCATATACAGAAGACCAGTTGGGACACCCCACCTGGTGGACATTCCATCATTCACAGCTAGCCATTGTTGGGCTGTAACTCAGTCCAATAAAGTCACATATATATATTCATTCTGTAAGTTCTATGACTCTAGAGAACCCTAATACATGTAGTTTAAACCTTTACCAAGACTACTGATGAGCTGACTAGCTGAAATATATAGAGAAGAACAATTCAATATTCTAAACCCTAGGCTCCCAAGCCAAGTTTTCCAAGATGTTTGTACTTAGGAGCTACAAAGATAAAGACTGAAGAGGAAGCGATTCCAGTTCTCATCACCTGCACCCTCCTGAGGTGTCTTCTTCTACCTGGTCTTCCCCCTTCCTTCAAATGTGAAGGTCTCATGGCGGGGGAGTCACAGTGGCAGGAGTGTAAGGCAGATTGGTCAGATTGTATCCATAGTTGTGAGAAACGGAGAGAGAGGGGACACTCTAGTGAACCTCTTCCCTCGACATTCTTCACAGTTACATTAGTACCAAGACTAGAAATAGTCTGAATCTCTCGAGGATCATGTCTTCCCCAATACACAGAGCAAAACCATAAAGAAAACTATTCCACTTAAAAAATTACAAACCCTTAAAATGTTGGTGTTTGCATGTGGCTCATGTTTTGATTTCTAAGAGCGTTCCCTTAGTGTCAGTGAGAATGTCTGTGCTTCCGAGGATGGAGACAGTGGTAGCCAAGTCTCCTTCTAACGGCAGGAGAAGCAGCATACTTAGTGTCTAGTGATGCCTGGGGGATGACTCAGGCTCTTACTATTGTTAACAACACTGGCAAGTGCTCACCTCCCCCAGCTTCTGTGATGTGTCAGACACTGTCGCATGCGCTTTGCGATCTTCCAACTGTCCAAACAGAGTTGTTTTCACCTTTTGGGTAAGGTCTCTGTCGTGCGCATGCCTGCATGGTGAACTTCACTCGTTGGCGGCTGCATTCTCCGGAGTCAGATTCCTTTCCTGTCAAATAGTTTTCCACCATTTTGTGGACACCGGGAAAGAGAGAGCATCTGTGGAAGCCAAGATTGGGGAAGTTGGGGTGGGGGGAGAAGAGCTGGTGGGCCTGTTGGGACCTTAGGATTTGAGCTTCGGCTCTTTGAACCCAGGATCTTGAAATGCGTCGTGATTCCTATCCAATGGACTGTAAGGTTTTATGAGGACTAGCTTTGAACTGCATAGAAACTCTGTGCAGGCTGACTTGAGGTAGCACTCTTGCTGACAGGCTTGGCAGGTCAGGTAAGGAGGAGGCAAACCTTCTCTATCGGTAAAATGCCCTGCCAATAGTCAGTCCTTGAGTGCACAGATGTGCACTGTAGTTTAAAGGCTACGATTAGGTTGTGGTTTATCTCCTCCTGAGGAAGTGTTTCTACATATTATATAATGGCAAAAGTTATTCCCATAACAATAGGCTCCTTGTTTAGATTAAAGAAGGCACAAAGCCCTTGAAATAATTTGTAACAAAGTTGTTAGTTTCTGTAACTATTTCCAAATATTATGAGAACCTAGCTTGGATTGTGATTTGAGTATTATAAAAGAGCACTGGCTATGCAATAAAGTATGCAGTTGTATCTCCTACTCTGCATCCCCTGTGTCCTGATTTCTGTGGCACTACCGAGGGTCATCCATCCATAACTGAGGTAGTTGGGGAAGGGTCCCCAACATAGTTTATGTAGCTAATCTTGAAAACAATGGGAACAAGACTGCGTTGGAATGGGCTTTTGGCTTTTATGGACCACTCCGAAGTGTGTGGATTGCTCGAAACCTTCCTGGCTTTGCTTTCCTTGAGTTTGAGGATCCCCGAGATGCTGCTGATGCTGTCTGCAAGCTAGATGGAAGAACACTACGTGGAACTGTCCAGTGATTGAAAAGAGATGTCAAAATCGTGGCCTGCCTCCCTCTTGGGTCGTCCCCCTTGAGATGACTACCTAGGAGGAGTCTGCCAGCTCGGCGCAATTCTCCATGGAGAAGCGTTTCTGGAAGCCCGAGCAGTTCAGTTTCTAGAGACAGGAGAAGAGAAAGCTCTCTGTCTCTTGAGAGAACTCACAAGCCATCTCTATCCTTCTCTAGGTCTCAGAGACCATCTAGGTTAAAAGAAAAGAAGAAGAAGACCAGTTGGTTAAAGACGTGGTGTACAGGAAACAGTTTTATTTGACAGGAGTATGTACAGGAAATTAAAGTTTCGTGTGAGACTTTTCCCACGAGCTTGGTGCATTTTAAAAGATGTCTTAGCTGTTTCAGATTTGTTTTGTCTCTTGGGACAGTGACACACATAACGATGTGCTTTCCCATGCTCTCAAATGGATCGGATGAGGCGTGTAATATCAAGAATTGTTACTTTACAATGTGCCCTTAAGCAAGATCGAATTTGCTTTGAACTTTAGTTTTCTCATAGACTTAAACAAACCTAGATCCTGCCCAGTCGAAGTATGACGTGCTGATGATATAGAAAGAGCTGGCAGACATAGAATAAAGCCGTGGATTATCCAGTAGGTAGGATATGGTATGGAGTTGTGGGCCAAATGCTAAATATGATCCCAGTAGCATAGATGATGCGAGAAACAATTAATAAATGGGATCTCCTGAAACTGAAAACCTTCTGTAAAGCAAAGGACATGGTCAACAAGACAAAACGACAGTCCACAGAATTGGAAAATACTTCACTAACCCCATATCAGACAGAGGTCTCATCTCCAAAATATACAAAGAACTCAAGAAATTGGTCACTAAAAGAACACATAATCCAATAAAAAAATGGAGTACATACCTAAACAGAGAACTCTCAACAGAGGAATCTAAAATGGCTAAAAGACACTTCAGGAAATGTTCAACATCCTTGGTCAGTCATCAGAGAAATGCAAATCAAAACAACTCTGAAATTCCATTCTTACACTTGTAAGAATGGCCAAGATCAAAAACACTCATGACAACTTATGCTGGAGAGGTTGTGGGGAAAAGGGAACACTCCTGCATTGCTGCTGGGAATGCAAACTGTTACAGACCCTTTTGATGTCAGTGTGGCTATTTCTCAGAAAATTAGGAAACAACCTTCCTCAAGACTCAATAATACCACTTTTGGGTATATATCCAAAGGATGCTCAATCGTGCCACATGGACATGTGCTCAACTATGTTCATAGCAGCTATGTTAGTCATAGCCAGAACCTGGAAACAGCCCCTCGGCTGAAGAATGGATAAGGAAAATGTGGTACATTTACACAATGGAGTACTACACAGCAGAAAAAAAAATAACGACAGCTTGAATTTTGCAGGAAAATAGATGGAGCTAGAAAACATCATTTTGAGTGAGGTAACCCAGACACAGAAAGACAATTATCACATGTATTCACTCATAGGTGATTTTTAAACATGAAGCAAAGAAAACAAGCCTACAAACCACAGTCCCAGAGAAGTTAGACAACAATGAGGACACTTAGAGAGACTTATATGGATCTAATCTACATGGGAAGTAGAAAAAGGCAAGATCTCCTGAGTAAATTGGGAGCATGGGGACCTTGGGGGAGGGTTGAAGGAGGGAAGGGAGAGGTAGAGAGGGGAGCAGAGAAAAATGTAGAGCTCAATAATTTTTTTTTAAAAAAAAACTATTAATGAAGGTATATTTACCCTAAAGATTTAAAGTAGGACTTATTGATTCTCTTTCAGATATAAAAATTTAGGTTTGTGGTTTCCTTAAGATTCCTTATAAGATTATCTTTCAAGGTAAGTAATAAAGTAATTGGTCCTTTCTTTCTACTTTTTTTTTATTTTTCAAACTTATTTTATTCATTTATTTATTTTTTTAATTTTTTTTTAATGCGAAAAGAAGAAAAAAAAACATAAACAAAAAAACAAGTTTCCACCTCCTCCCAGCCTCCCATTTCCCTTCCCCTCCTCCCACCCTTCTCCCCCTCCTCCCACCCTTCTCCCCCTCCCCCCACTCCTCTCCCCCCCTCCCTCTCCAGTCCACAGAACAGTCCAGGTTCCCTGCCCTGTGGTAAGTCCTAGGTCCTCTCCCCTCCGTCCATATCTAGGAAGGTGAACATCCAAACTGGCTAGGCTCCCACAAAGCCAGCACATTAAGTAGGATCAAAACCCCCTGCCATTGTCCTTGGTGTCTCATCAGCCCTCATTGTTCGCCATGTTCAGAGAGTCCGGTTTTATCCCATGCTTTTTCGGTCACAGTCCAGCTGGCCTTGGTGAGCTCCCCGTAGATCAGCTCCTCTGTCTCAGTGGGTGGATGCACGCCTCGTGGTCCCGAATTCTTTGCTCATGTTCTCCCTCCTTCTGCTCCTCCTTGGGACCTTGGGAGCTCAGTCCAGTGCTCCTGTGTGGGTCTCTGTCTCTATCTCTATCCATCACCAGATGAAGATTCTATGATGATATGCAAGATATTCGTCAGTATTGCTCTAGGATAGGGTCATTTCAGGTTCCCAATCCTCAGCTGCCCAAGGAACTAACTGGGAACCTCATCTTGGGCACTAGGGAGCCCCTCTAGGGTCAAGTCTCTTGCCCACCCTAAACTGGCTCCCTTAACTAAGAATTGTGGTTCCGTGCTCCCCTATCCACCTTTCCTTTATCCCAATTCTCCTGTTTCCCAAGTCCCCCCTCCTTCCCTTCTACCTTTTCTCTCCCCATCTCCCTTTACCCCCATCCCACCCCATCCCCAAGATCCCATTTTCTCCCCAGAAATTTGGTCTACTTCCCTTAGCCAAGAGGACAACTATATGTTTTTCCTTGGGTTCACCTTCTTACTTAGCTTCTTTAGGTTCACCTCTTGTAGACTCCGTGGTCCTTATTTATGGCTAGAAACCAATTATGAGTGAGTACATCCCATGTTCATCTTTTTGGGTCTGGGACACCTCACTCAGGATAGTGTTTTCTATTTCCATCCATTTGCATGCAAAATTCGAGAAGTCATTGTTTTTTACCGCAGCGTAGTACTCTAGCGTGTATATATTCCATACTTTCTTCATCCATTCTTCCATTGAAGGGCATCTAGGTTGTTTCCAGGTTCTGGCTATTACAAATAATACTGCTATGAACATAGTTGAACAAATGCTTTTGTCATTTGATAAAGCATCTCTTGGGTATATTCCCAAGAGTGGTATTGCTGGGTCCAGGGGTAAGTTGATCCCGAATTTCCTGAGAAACCGAAACACTGACTTCCACAGTGGTTGCACAAGATTGCATTCCCACCAGCAATGGATGAGGGTACCCGTTCCTCCACAGCCTCTCCAGCAAAGGTTATCCTTGGTGTTTTTGACTTTAGCCATTCTGACAGGTGTAAGATGATATCTCAAAGTTGTTTTGATTTGCATTTCCCTGATTGCTAAGGAAGTTGAACACGACCTTAAGTGTCTTTTGGCCATTTGAACTTCTTCTGTTGAGAATTCTCTGTTCAGTTCAGTGCCCCATTTTTTAATTGGGTTACTTAGCATTTTAAAGTCTAGTTTCTTGAGTTCTCTATATATTTTGGAGATCAGACCTTTGTCTGTTGTGGGGTTGGTGAAAATCTTCTCCCAGTCAGTAGGTTGCCTTTGTGTCTTAGTGACCATGTCCTTTGCTTTACAGAAGCTTCTCAGTTTAAGTAGGTCCCATTTATTCAATGTTGCCCTTAATGTCTGTGCTTCTGGGGTTATACATAGGAAGCGATCTCCTGTGCCCATCTGTTGTAGGGTATTTCCCACTTTCTCTTCTATCAGGTTCAGTGTGTTCGGGCTGATATTGAGGTCTTTAATCCATTTGGACTTGAGTTTTGTGCACGGTGAGAGATATGGGTCTATTTTCATTCTTCTACAGGTTGACATCCAGTTGTGTCAGCACCATTTGTTGAAGACGCTTTCTTTCTTCCATTGTATACTTTTAGCTCCTTTATCGAAAATGAGGTGTTCATAGGTTTGTGGGATAAAATCCGGGTCTTCTATACGATTCCATTGTTCGACTTCTCTGTTTTTATGCCAGTACCACACTGTTTTCATTACTGTAGCTCTGTAATAGAGTTTGAAGTCAGGGATGGTAATGCCTCCAGAAGATCCTTTATTGTATAGGATTGTTTTGGCTATCCTGGGTTTTTTGTTTTTCCATATAAAGTTGATTATTGTCTTCTCCAGATCTGTGAAGAATTTTGATGGGATCTTGATGGGGATTGCATTGAATCTATAAATTGCCTTAGGTAGAATTGCCATTTTTACTATGTTGATCCTCCCAATCCAAGAGCAAGGGAGGTCCATCCATTTTTTGGTATCCTCTTCAATTTCTTTCTTCAATGCCTTAAAGTTCTTGTCAAATAAATCTTTCACTTCCTTGGTTAGATTTACCCCAAGATATTTTATGCTGTTTGTGGCTATCGTGAATGGTGAAGCTTCTCTGATTTCCCTCTCTGCTTCCATATCCTTTGTGTATAAGAGGGCGACTGATTTTTTGGAGTTGATCTTGTATCCTGCCACATTACTAAAGCTGTTTATCAGCTGTATAAGTTCTTTGGTGGAGTTTTGGGGGTCGCTTATGTACACTATCATATCATCTGCAAATAACGAAAGTTTAACTTCTTCCTTTCCAATTCGAATCCCCTTGATCCCATTATGTTGTCTTATTGCTATTGCTAGAACTTCAAGCACTATATTGAAGAGGTATGGCGAGAGTGGACAGCCTTGCCGTGTTCCTGAGTTAAGTGGGATGGCTTTGAGTTTCTCTCCGTTTAATTTGATGTTAGCTGTCGGCTTGCTGTATATAGCTTTTATTATATTTAGGTATGACCCTTGTATCCCTAATCTCTCCAAGACTTTTAACATAAATGGATGTTGAATTTTGTCAAATGCTTTTTCAGCATCTAATGAAATGATCATATGGTTTTTTTCTTTCAGTTTATTTATATGCTGGATTACATTGATAGATTTTCGTATGTTGAACCAGCCCTGCATCTGAGGAATGAAGCCTACTTGATCATAATGGATAATTTTTCGGATGTATTCTTGGATTCGATTTGCCAGTATTTTGTTGAGGATTTTTGCGTCGATATTCATGAGTGAGATTGGCCTGTAGTTCTCTTTCCTGGTTGAGTCTTTGAGTGGTTTTGGTATCAGAGTAATTGTGGCTTCATAAAAGGAATTTGGTAATGACCCTTCTGTTTCTATATTGTGGAATACATTAAGGAGTATAGGTATTAGGTCTTCTTGGAAGTTCTGGTAGAATTCTGCATTGAAACCATCTGGTCCTGGGCTTTTTTTGGTAGGGAGGTTTTTGATAACAGCTTCTAATTCTTCGCGACTTACAGGTCTGTTTAGATTGTTCACCTGGTCCTGGTTTAGTTTTGGTAGATGGTATTTGTCTAAAAAAGCGTCCATTTCTTTTACATTTTCCAGTTTTGTGGCATACAGGCTTTTGTAGTAAGATCTAATGACTCTCTGAATTTCCTCTGTGTCTGTGGTTATGTCCCCCTTTTCATTTCTGATCTTATTAATTTGCAAATTCTCTCTCTGTCGTTTGATTAGTTTGGATAGGGCTTTATCAATCTTGTTGATTTTCTCCAGGAACCAGCTTTTTGTTTCATTGATTCTTTGGATTGTTTTCTGTGTTTCTATTTTGTTGATTTCAGCCCTCAATTTGATTATTTCCAGTCTTCTACTCCTCCTAGGTGAGTCTGCTTCTTTTTTTTCTAGAGCTTTCAAGTGGGCTGTTAAGTCTCCAGTATGTGCTTTCTCTGTTTTCTTTAGGTGGGCACTTAGTGCTATGAACTTTCCCTCAGGACTGCTTTCATAGTGTCCCATAAGTTCGAGTATGTTGTTTCTTTATTTTCATTGAATTCAAGGAAGACTTTAATTTCTTTCTTTATTTCTTCCTTAATCCAGGTATGGTTCAGTAGTTGACTGTTCAGTTTCCATGAGTTTGTAGGCTTTCTGGGGGTAGCATTGTTGTTGAATTCTAACTTTAATCCATGGTGATCTGATAAGACACAGGTGGTTACTAATATTTTTTTGTAATTGTGTAAGTTAGCTTTGTTACCAAGTATATGGTCAATTTTCGAGAAGGTTCCATGAGCTGCAGAGAAGAAGGTATATTCTTTCCTCTTTGGGTGAAATAATCTATAGATGTCTGTTAAGTCCATTTGCTTCATTACCTCCATTAATTCTCTAATTTCTCTGTTAGGTTTCTGTCTGATTGACCTGTCCATTGGTGAGAGAGGAGTGTTGAAGTCTCCTACTATTAGTGTGTGCGATTTGATGTCTGCCTTGAGTTTTAGTAATGTTTCTTTTACGTACGTGGGTGCTTTTATATTAGGGGCATAGATATTCAGGATTGAGACTTCTTCCTGATGAATTGTTCCTGTTATGAGTATAAAATGTCCCTCTCCATCTCTTCTGATTGATTTAAGTTTGAAGTCAACTTTGTTAGAAATTAGTATGGCCACACCTGCTTGTTTCTTAGGTCCATTTGCTTGATAAGCCTTTTCCCAGCCCTTTACTCTGAGTAGGTGCCTGTCTTTGTGGTTGAGGTGTGTTTCTTGTAGACAGCAGAATGTTGGATCCTGTTTTCTTATCCAATCTCTTAGCCTGTGCCTTTTTTTGGAGAGTTGAGCCCATTGATATTAAGTGATATTAATGACCAGTGGTTGTTAACTCTGGTCACTTTTTTAGTAGTAGGGTTTGTGTGTTTTCCTTCTTTGATTTGCACTGGTGAAGAGTCTCTAGATGTCTGAGTTATTGTGGTCATTGTTGGACTCCTTGGTTAGTGATTTTCCTTCTATTATTTTCTGTAAGGCTGGATTTGTGGCTACGTATTGTTTAAATTTGTTTTTATCCTGGAAAATTTTGTTTTCTCCATTTATAGTGAATGAAAGTTTGGCTGGATATAGTAATCTGGGCTTGCATCCGTGGTCTCTTAGTTTTTGGAGAACATCTATCCAGGACCTTCTGGCTTTCATGGTTTCCATAGAGAAGTCAGGTTTAAGTCTGATAGGTTTACCTTTATAAGTAACTTGGCCTTTTTCCTTTGCGGCTCTTAATATTCTTTCTTTATTCTGTATATTTTGTTTTGATTATTATATGGCGAGGGGATGTTTTCTTTTGATCCAGCCTATTTGGTGTTCTGTATGCTTCTTGAACCTTCATAGGTACATCTGTCTTCAGTTTGGGAAAGTTTTCTTCTATAATTTTATTAAGTATATTTTCTGTACCGTTGAGCTGCACTTCTTCTCCTTCTTCTACTCCAATTATTCTTAGGTTTGGTCTTTTTATTGTGTCCCATATTTCCTGAATGTTTTGTGATGAGAGTTTGTTGGACTTGCTGTTTTCTTTGATCAGAGTGTTTATTTTCTCTATGTTATCCTCAGAATCTGAGATTCTTTCTTCTATCTCTTGTATTCTGCTGGTTATACTTGATTCTGTAGTCTCTATTCGTTTACCTAGATTTTCCATGTCCAGCCGGCCCTCTGTTTGTGTTTTCTTCTTTGCCTCCATTTCAGTTTTCAAGTCATGAACTGTTTCCTTTATCTGCTTGATTGTTTTTCCTTGGTTTCCTAGGGTATCATTCACTGATTTACTCAATTCCTCGAACTTTCTATTATACTTCTCATCCATTTCCATAAGGGCGTTTTTTATATGCTGTTTAAGGGTGTCAATCACTTTCATGAAGTCAGTTTTTTCTACTTCTTCTTGATTAAGGTGTTCATGTCCTCCTGTTGTGGGGTCACTGGCTTTTGGTGGTTTCGTGTTGTTTTTCAGATTGTTGGGAGAATTCCTGCATTGGCGTCTGCCCATCTCTTCCTCCCAATACTCCCTTTTGGATCTTCTTTTACAGGATCAGGTCTTCTTGCCCACTGATGTACCTTCCCAGTGATGTCACTCCCCAGATATGTTTCTCCACAATGATGTTTCACTCGGTGCTCAGATCGAAACTCCACGCTGCTTGGTTAGCTCGCTAACAAAGGGCCCACCCTGCTCGCTGCGGGCAGGCTATGGGAACAAAGGAGCTACCGGCCACCCCTTTGTCCTCCCGGTTCGGTCCCAGCGCCCTAGCAGGCTGGGCAGGGAGGCGCTATGCCCCAAAGGAGGGAGAGAGGGAGGGAGACAGGGGGTGTGGGGATCTGGATGTAAGCTGAATGGGATAGAAATAGAGAGGCGGTTTGGGCAGTATAGCCCCTGTAGGATGGCCTGGAAGTGTGGGCGGGCTGAGGTATGTTCCCAGCTGCCGCAGCACTCACTCACCACAATGATGTTTCACTCAGTGCCCAGATCGAAACTCCGCGCTGCCTGGTTAGCTCGCGAACAAAGGGCCCACCCCGCTCGCTGCCGGCAGGCTATGGGAACAAAGGAGCTACTGGCCACCCCTTTGTCCTCCCGGTTCGGTCCGGTCCTTTCTTTCTAACTGCAAAATGCAACCTGCCAGTAAAAGACCTGAGAAGTACCCCCTTGCTCGCCACACGGTTAATTCCTTCCAGCTTTTTCCTTCTTTTACCTGCAGGTCCACTTGCCCTCTTCATCTTTTCATCCCTGTTTATCACACATCCGTAGAATGTAGACAGAGGAAGGCTGAGAGCAGTCTCCTGGGAGGTAAATACCAACTGACAGGCCCACAGAGGGGGGAGGGGCGGCTCGAGTTGCTCTGAGGACCTATGGGATGTGTGGAATGCTGACCTGAACCACACATGAGCTCCTCGAGCTCCATTAAGGAAATTTTGAAGGCCTGAGGTGTGGGGGTGTGCCATCCTCGAAAAGAATTCATCTGAATCAGAAGGGTAAAAGACTTAAAAGAGCCCCCTTTTCCTTCCTGGTGTACACCTCCCTTTATACGCTCATAGCCTCTGCTTCAACAGAGAGACTGTGGCATTTCAGCTCTGATTAAAAGAACAGTTCTATTTCCAGAGGTGCTGTCTTTCCTTTATTTCCATCTCACCTCCATCAATCCCAATCTAACCGGATCCAACCCAGCCTGAGAATTCAACAGCTTAGGAAAACAGGCAGAGTGCTTTGGTGTGTTAACACAGACAAGTCTGTCAAGTCAGAAGAGTGTAGTCCACACAATTGATGAGGTCATATTTTCACACTTTTAATAACATATACTCATACTATCTGTCTTAATTGTGTGTATGCCTGTGTGCGTGTGTCTGAGAGGGGGGGAGAGGAGAAAGAGAGGAGACAGGGGGATAGAGAAGGAGAGAGAGAGGGATAGAGAGAGAGGGAGGGAAGGAGAGAGAGAGAGAGGAGGAGGAGATTGCCCACTGAGTACATTAAGATTTTTGCAGCATGCTTTGGCTTTGTTATGCCCTGAATGTCAGTAGTCCTCCAACATCCATAGGCTGAAGCTGTGACAGGTATGGTGGGCATTAGGATGGTGACAGTGCCCACGCAGATGGCCAAGAGACTCCTTTGCACCTTCCATTATGTGCGAATGCGTCAGGAAGTTGTCACTTACAATCTAGAAAGCAGTCCCTTGCTAGATCCATGACCTTTGACTGCCTAGTCCTCAGGACCATAATGCAATTTGGTGTTTTGCAAGCTACTCAGTTTACAGTGTTTTGTTGCAACAGCCTAAACAAGATAAGATGACCGTGTGCTTACCCTGTTGGCTATGATATAGCCATTTTTATGTGAATATGTCACAGCTTCAGCTGGCATATTATGGGTTAATAGAAAAAACCTTCAGAACTTTGAATACTTGCTTCAGGAAATGCTCCGTGGATCACTTGGTTCGATCACTGAATAAATCGTTTCTTACTACATGGTACAGAATATTCCAAACCTGAGCCTTTTCCTGGATCCATGAAAGTGTCTGTGTTTGATGATACTTGCAGAGGGCGTAGCGCCCGGACCAACCAAGAGGACCGTCTCTGATGATCACATGGCACAGGTGTGTGACCAGAGGAGCCTTCCCGCACCAGTCATTGAATGATGTTCCCAGGTATTTCATCAAGTGCTCCGGGACACACCCACGCTGGTCCATAGGACATTGTGTCTTCTCCAGGGTCTTGAGCATGGTAGCCATATAGAAAACAGCTGTCTGCTGGGCTGTTGCTGTGGTAACGTTATTAAAGCAGTTTGGAAGTAAGATGAAAAGATGACCCTCTGAGTAAAATGTTTGCCATGTTTTTCTGTTTGTTTAAATGAAAAGTAAGACAGGAAAGTGAGATGAAAGTCTCTTAAAACCTTTGAAAGAATTGTTCTGTGGTGGGTTAGCCACCAGAGAAGACTGCTCAGACTTGGGTTCAAGGCAATAGGAAGTCTTTATTAGCTGGCCAGTAGCTACACTGGGTGTTCATGAACCGAGTTCAGTTCTGAGCCTTTATCGGGGTGAGCTTTTAGCACAACAATCATGTCCTGGATTGACACACCTCGGTTAGCAAGAACAGTTAACAGAAGCAGAACGGGAGAAGCCAACAAGCAAGGTTAGTACATGTAGGAACTTTTTCAGAACTACGGATGTGATGGATTAGGTTTTGCTCTTGTTTTGGCAGGTGTTACTGTCTATCTGCTGGATTAAAGGCCTGAATGGTACTTCCGTCAGGGCGTCAGTTGTACTGTGGGCTTGTTACGATTCAGACCTGCTACGGCTTTTTAAATTTGCCTCCTTGTTCCCAATAGGAAGTAGAGAACATGAGTAAGGCCCCCAATTCTGTTCAGTTTGGTGCTCTGAATGTAAGTGCTGTGTTTTATGTGCTGTTTAAAGAAAAACCAATCAAATTAACATTTCTAGAACTTTTCAGGACTAGCCTGAAAACTCAAGAGGTTAGTGATTCTCCTATATTTTCCTAAGGAAAAGACACACCTTTCCACACTGACACCCACACATCACACCACACAAAACAACAACCAAACAAAAAACTATCCAGGCTCATAGAAATTTTCTACTCTTCTTTTCCCTCCCTCCCTCCCTCCCTCCCTCCCTCTCTCTCTCTCTTCTTTTCTTCCTTCTTTCCTTCCTTCCTTTTTCCTTCCTTCCTTTCTTCCTTCCTTACTTCCTTCCTTCCTTTCTTCCTTCCTTCTCTGCAGTTTTCTGTTTTTTTATCCTCTCCCCAGGTAAGGGTCTAGCTCAAGCCTTGCATATAGTAGGCAAGAGCTCAACCACTGAGTTCACCAGAACCCTTTCACCTTAAAAATTCCTATTATTTATCTAACTCTTGGAATGCAAAATTATTTCTTTTGTACAAAGTCATGTGCCATGTATTACTAGTCTGCTATAACAAAGAAAAAAATGATGGGATGACGATTGCTGGGATTAAAGGTGTGCACCATCACCACTCAGCTATCAGCCTCTTACACCGTCCTTGAGCACTTGTCTAGAGATAACTCCGCCCACATGGGCTAAGTGTTCCCGTCGCAATCATCAAGAAAAAAAAAAATGCCGCACAGGCTTGACTACAGTGCCATCTGGTGGGAGCATTTCCTCAGCTGAGGCGCTCTTCCCAAATCAGAAATGCAAATCAAAACCTTGTGATTCTTTGGGTTCACATTCTTATTTAGCTTCTTTAGGATATCAAATTATAGACTCACTGACCTTTATTTATGGCTAGAAACCAATTATGAGTGAGTACATCCCATGTTCATCTTTTTGGGTCTGGGTTACCTCACTCAAGATAGTATTTTCTATTTCCATCCATTTGCATACAAAATTTGAGAAGTCATTGTTTTTTACCGCTGAGTAGTACTCTAATGTGTATATATTCCACACTTTCTTCATCCATTCTTCCATTGAAGGACATCTAGGTTGTTTCCAGGTTCTGGCTATTACAAATAATCCTCCTGGGTAGGGGAAGTAGACAAGATTGCCAAGCAAAAAATCGGGATCTTAAGGGTGGAGTGGGAGGGGTGTAAGGGGAGATGGGGAGAGAAAAGTGAGAAGGGTAGGATGGGGAGAACTTGGGGCAACGGGATGATTGGGATAAAGGAAGGTTGGATAGGGGAGCAGGGAAGCACATATCTTAATTAAGGGAGCCATCTTAGGGTTGGGAAGAGACTTGGACCTAGAGGGGCTTCCAGGTGCCCAAGGCGAGGTCCCCAGTTAGTTCCTGGGGCAGCTGAAGATAGGGAACCTGAAATGATCCTATACTATAGCCATACTGATGAATATTTTGCATATCACCATAGAACCTGGCGATGGATGGAGATAGAGACAGAGACCCACACTGGAGCACTGGACTGAGCTCCCAAAGTCCCAATGAGGAACAGAAGGAGGGAGAAGATGAGCAAGGAAATCAGGACCAAGAGGGGTGCACCCATCGACGGAGACAGTGGGGCTGATCTATTGGGAGCTCACCAAGGCCAGCTGGACTGTGACTGAAAAAGCAGGGGATAAAACCGGACGCTCTGAACATGGCGAACAATGAGGGCTGCTGAGAAGCCAAGGACAATGGCACTGGGTTTTGATCCTACTACATGTTCTGGCTTTGTGGGAGCCTAGCCAGTTTGGATGTTCACCTTCCTAGACCAGGACGGAGGGGGGAGGACTTTGGACTTTCCACAGGGCAGGGAACCCTGACTGCTCTTCAGACTTGAGAGGGAGGGGGAGAGGAGTGGGGGGAGGGGGGAGGAGTGGGAGGCTGGGAGGAGGCGGAAAATTTTTTTTTCTCAATAAAAAATAAAATAAAATAAAAAATACAAAATAAAAAAAAAACACCCCAAACTAAAAAATCGTAGCATATACACAGAGAACCTGGTGCAAAACCTTGAGGATTCTTTTTGGAGCAATTATTTTATGAGTTCAGGGCTGCACATGGGCTGTTTATGTACTGAGTGAAGAGTCATAATTACAGTGTACAATCAACTTTTGAAGGACTACTTATTGAAACTCAAATAAAGGAAAAAAGTACATACAAAAAAAAAATATCCCCGCCTGTCACGCGGGAGACCGGGGTTCGATTCCCCGATGGGGAGAGCATTGTCAGCTTTTTATAAAACCTTGTGATTCCATCTTACCCAAGCCAGAATGGCTTTGGTAGGAAAACGGATAAGGATGAATTCTGTCAAGGACTATAGACAAGATAGGAAGGTTTACACACTGTGGTAGGAATGAAAACTAGTCTAGCCCCTACGAAAATCAGTCTTGGGGATTCTCACAAAAAGAAAACTGGGTCTACCACACAAAGCCTGGATCTGCCGCTGCTCACTGTTAACCCAGGCCAGCCCCTTGCAGAGGCTGCGCGCTCATGCTTACGGCAGCTCCAATCTAGCGAACCAATTTAGGTGTCCAACATAGAAACTGCTTAAAGAAAATGGTGGCATGTGCTCAGGGGAATTTTTCCTTTATTTTTTTATTTTATTTTATTTTATTTTTGCTTTTTCGAGACAGGGTTTCTCTGTGGCTTTGGAGCCTACCCTGGAACTAGCTCTGTAGACCAGGCTGGTCTCGAACTCACAGAGATCCGCCTGCCTCTGCCTCCCGAGTGCTGGGATTAAAGGCATGCGCCACCATCGCCCGGCTTTTTATTTTTTATTTTATTTTATTTTATTTTTTTGGAATTTTTCCTTTAGCTGTAAAGAAGGATCAGGTTCTGTCATGCGTGGAGAAACGTGTGCAGCTGAAGACAGCTGTAGCCCGGGAATGGAGCCAGTCTGAGAAGGGCAGATTGCGTGTGTGTTCCCTCATCTGCGGTCCTGGGTTTTATAGACGTACACAAGATCCTCTATGTCCAATGAAAACACAAGTGAGAATGTCTAGGGGACAAAGAGCACAGTGGGGGGGGGCAAGAAAAGGAAGAATGTGCTCCAAGTGGACTATACCCTTGTATGAAAACTTAAAAAGCAAAATGCAAAAGAGGACATGGAGTTTCAACACATGAGTCTAAGGTTGCCCGTCCAAGCTATGCAGGCCCGAGGCAGCAGCAGTCTGTCAGTAAAGGCAATGTTGGCTCTGGCACTGATGCCACAGGCACCTCAGTGCCCATCAGACCTGCTTTGGATGACCACGGATCTGTCTTTGTATAGCACATAGGCTGGTATTTTGCTTTATTTTCTTTCCTGGTACCAAGGATAGAGAACAGGAGTCAGCGTACCACTTTACCACTGAGTTATTCTTCTAAGGCAAAGACATATTTCTTTCTTGAATATCTAGGGATTCAGGGTGCTGCAGGAGAGACTCACTCTTCCGCAGAATTATGTCTCAAAATACAATTTTATGTTATTTCAGTGAGAAATTTTAAAAGTCATGATTAAGCAATAATATACATCCAAATTTAGCCACACTTATGGAAACTCGGGCATCTGGCCTTTTACTTTAGTGTCTCACTTCACACTGAGACAAAGGCTTGAACTGTGGACAGAGCTCCCAAAGGAAATGACCAAATTTCTGTGGCTATTTCGTTCTGGCCAGTAACACAGCTATCCTCAGAAAAACTAGGCCCAAGACATGTGTGGTTTAATGTTTTTCCCTTCTAGTCTCTTAGTGAGCATTTGTTTCCACATCATGCCCTCTGTGGTGGGAGGTGGATTCTCCTGAGGCTTCATACAATGACAGGCTTTCACAATGCAGCTGGCTGACTCCCAGACCCAGCAAAGTATTGGTGTAGTTTTGGGGTGAAAGTCACGCTGTCTTGTGCAATCGTTAGAATCTGCTGAAATCAGCAGGGTGCCAATATGGAAGGCGGGGACAGATGATCAAAACTACCATAAGGTGTATAAATGAGGAGAGGTGAAGGCCATGAGGCATTAGTAAGCATATGCCCTTTGCAGTTAGAGAGATCCAGCTTCATGCCCCGGGTATGTTTCTCTTACTCTTAAACATCTGTGTATTAATAGGAAGACACAGTGTAAGGGTATACTTGGACTTTCCTTTCTCGGTGGGCTTGACAATGTTGTCCCATTCACCAGTAGAAGCAAGACTTTTAGGCTCTGTGTGGCCAGGCAAGCTTGTAGTTGGCAGCAGCAGACACTTGCCCAGCCTGTGCCTGGAACATTCTATTTCTGAAGGACTTACTGAAGCTACTTCTGGCATCCAGAGCTCCGTCTGGAAGCATGATTCAGTTCTTCAAATCTGTGCTCCTGAGCACCAACTCTGGGCTTTCAAATACAAGACATGGGTTCGCACTGGTTTTCCAACCTCAAGCCTTCTAGGAAAAGCTTAGCGGGTTCCTAGAACCCAAACCTGGTATTCCCAATAGATGGAGGAGGTGTATACTGAGGGGACTGGGAAAACAAGGCTTATCTATACATAGAAAATTAGTTTTCAAAACTTTATCTTGACATTTGGAACCAGGAAATCTTAAAAGACAGTGCTCTGATGCCAATGCAAGTTTTCTGTGATACTGGGCTTGAATTATGTAAGGACCGTGGATTTTGGAATTCGGAACTGCTAAAGGCCTTGAACTTGTCCCACACCGCAGCAGGAACTTCCCCTGTACCTTAGTTGTCAGAGGTCATACACATCAGCATTTCTCAACCTGTAGATCACAGTCCCTTTGGGGGTCGAAGGACGCTTTCACAGGGATTGCTTAAGACCATAGGAAACATCAGATATTTACATTGTGATTCATAACAATAGCAAAATTACAGCTATGAAATATCAATGAAAATAATGTTATGGTTGGGGTCACCACAACATGAGGAACTGCACTGAAGGGCTGCAGCATTAGGAAGGTTGAGAATCACTGGTACACATGGTCTTTCCCGGTCAGAGAGGGGAGGATCCCTTCTACTTTTTCTCCTAGGGCGGTCCCTCATCATTCTTGCTGAAATATTGAACCCCACAGCCTCACCTTTAGTTCCACACAATAAGCAGGAGTACAATGCAAGAGTTAGTGTTGTCGACTTACCAAGGCAAACTTATGGGAGAGGGAGGTCTCCTGATCCCAGAGCAATTCGTTTTACTTGAGGATGTTTCTCGTTACATCTGGAGACATCTTGTTTTTATTGTTGTCTTTACCCTTGCCCCATCTGCTCTGGAAGAGCACGGCCAGAGCCTGGGCGCATGAGAGTTTGACTGAAGCTCTACTTGGCTTCCCAAACCCAAGCGGGATTAAACCAGGTTCCCTGGGGTGGAGACTCAAGGCAGCTGCCAGGGGCAAGGGGCGCTGCTCACTGGCTGCTGTCCCTCACTGGGCTGGCCAATAGTGAAATGGGGACTGCCTGTCCCCATGAGTACCGGTCTCACTCATAAGACCAGGCCATTTTCTCCTCATTTTTGTCTGTACGGTAGCCAGTAGATCTGACTACACCAGAAGGTAAGAATAGTTCTACTAAATTCCTGGTTGTGTGCATATAAATGCCAATTCTGGCTGGGCTGTGTTTAGATTTTGCTCTCCACAGGAGTGTAAGGATGGATGTAGAGGAAACTCAGACCAAGGAAACACCAACTGGGCTAGATAGGCACTGGGCTCTTCATCTATTGTTCAGAGTTCTAAGAGAATTATCTCTTTTGGTCCAAATGCTTGAGGCTATGCTGAACTTTGCTCAGTACATTTGATAGCAAGGTGCTCACTGAGAAAAAACAAAAAAACAAAACAAAACTTGGAGTTAGTGAAGTGGGAGGCTTCATCCACAGATGCAATTCCGATGGAAAAAGGGATATCTCGCCTCGCCGCTTTATGAGTTAAGATGATAAAGAAGCAGGCAGAGAGACAACTTGGGGAAGCCACGTTGAGTTCTGAAGTCGGACGAGTTTAGAATCCATTTCTACTGCTTAGCTCTACTCAGCAGATATGAGCAGAGTAGATGCCATAGAACAGTCAGGACTGAGGGGAAGAAATGGGTGTGGTCTTGCTGTTGTCCGAAGAGCTGTCAGCATGAGCCATTGAGGATGCTTGAGGGGACTGGGTGACACTAAGAGGTCTGGAATATAGTGGCAATCTGGACAGAAAGCCATATTTTGAAAGATGTTTTCTGACAGAAACTTTGGGCCTGCTTGGTCTTTGCCAAACCCAATTCTTGTCCCAGTGAACATGGCATCAGGACCCTGGTGGTAGACGGGTAAAGTGGGGAGGGTTGGGAAGTTCAGGGAGCCTCTTTTGTGTGTCATGAGATGTAAGTCCTCTTATCTGGAGAATTTGTTTTAAGACAAGGGCACAACCATCTCACTCCTTGTGACTCCGTTAAAAATGAGGGCAGATAATTTGGTCAGATGGATTTTGTGAGCAAGAGGGCTAGTGGAAGAGGTCGAGTGTAGCTTGGTTCTTGGAGCACTTTGGTTCCCAAAACTTAACAAGAGATCCTCGATGCCTCCATCCCCATGTCTTGAGGAATCCTGAGAGACACGGCTTGCTTCTTGTCTTGTGCACATGAACATGTGTGCAATTGCACATGGAAGCCAGAGGCATCTTTCTTAACTTCCACTTTAATTTTTAACAGGAGAGACAAGGTCTCTTACTGAACCTGGAGCTTGATGAAGAAGGCCAAACTCATTGGTCATGGAGCTCCAGGGAGGCTCCTGTCTCTGACAGGCTTTGACATGGGTTCTGGGGATGGAAACTTAGGTTGTCATGGTTACACAGAAAGTACTCTATCAACTTCATCTCCTAAGATCTCAGAATCTTATTTGTGTATTTGTGTGTATGCGTGCGTGTGTGTGTGTGTTGCCTGTGTACCGGTACTCTCATTCTGTGCCAGGCATGTGATGGTCAGGGGACAACATTTGGGAGTCAGTTCTCTGCTCCGATCTTGTTTGAGGCAGTTCTCTCTTGCTGATCCTCCCACTCTGTGTTTTCCAGGCTGCAAGGTCCATGAGCTTTGGGATGATTCTCCTGTCTTCACTCCCCTTCAGCCGTAGGAGTGCTGTGGTTACAGAGGCAGGCCACTGCATCTTGCTTTTCATGTGGGCTCCAGGGATTGGACACAGGCTGTCATCCTTGCCCAGGAGTGCTTATACTGAGCCATTTCCCTTCACCCTCATTTTTGTCTTTTTAAAAAAGGTTTCGGAGACAAATGTTCCCTTTGCTTGTCCACCCAGAAGACCAGCAGCTCCATGTGCTCTGCTGAAGTTAGGGGACCAATACATTTGGTTTTTTTTTCTTTTGTTTTTTGTTTTTTGTTTTTTGAGACAGGGTTTCTCTGTGGCTTTGGAGCCTGTCCTGGAACTAACTCTGTAGACCAGGCTGATCTCGAACTCACAGAGATCTATCTGCCTCTGCCTCCCGAGTGCTGGGATTAAAGGCGTGCGCCACCACTGCCCGGACCGATACATTTGGGAAACAAGAGGTTCAATCAGGAGCTCATCCTAAAGACTTCATGAAGGGATGCTCTGCTTTTCCAGTTTCTTGAGAACGTGTTTGTTTGTGTGTGTGAGTGTGTGTATGTGTGTGTGTCTGTATGTGTGTGCGCATGTGTGTTTGAATGTGTGCATGTATGTAAGGACATGAGAATGTAAACAGCTCTTCTAAGGCCGAGTGAAAGCTTCCAGATAATTGTCTTAGGAACTAAACAGGTGAACTAGACAACTCCTGGTCCTGTTATTTATGATTGGGTTGTACTATTGTGAAATTGACAATATTAACCCGTCTTATGTTTTTATTTATTCTTTTGTGGTACTGAGGATGGAATTTAGGGTTTCACAGAGGCTAAATGAGGGTTTACCATTGATCTCAAGCCTCGGTTACCACTATTGATCTTTAAGAAGAATGGCTATTTCATGTCATTCAACCCAAAGACTGCATGATCTTTTTGTTGTTTTTGTTTTTTGAGACAGGATTTCTCCGTGTAGCCCTGGTGTCCTGGAACTCACTCTGTAGGCCAGGTTGGCCTCAAACTCAGAGATCCTCCTGCCCTTGTCTCCTGAGTGCTGGGATTAAAGCCACGTGCCACCACCACCCGGCTAAGACTGCATGTTCTTAAGGTAACATCTTGGCTTTTTCAAGTCTCAGGTTCTCCTGTTTAGCACAGTAAGAAGCAAGTACTGGTATAGGAGGGTTAAATGAGATAAAGTCTAAAAGTACTTTGTAGTGGTTGTGGTGGAGCACACCTTTAAACCCAACATTAAGGAGGCAGAGGCAGGGGGATTTCTATGAGTTCAAGGCCAGTTTGGTCTCCATTGAGAGTTTCAGGACAACCAGGGCAACATAGGAGACCCCTGTTTCATAAAACAAAAAGAAGTACCTTATGTAAACTCTACCTCACAGACTTGTCACCAGTATCAAAGTGTACTCGGGCTCCTCATCTCACAGGAGTCCACTGAGCAGGTTAGGACACTGGGCCCAAGACCTGTGGGTCATTTTAGAGGCGGTGCTGCAATCCATGATGGTTTCTAAGTCGGAAATCTCTCAAGGCTCATCTTCCTACTTTCTCAACTTCCCCTATTTTGTGCAGTTATGTTCCTTTCTTCTTTCATGAAGGTGAAAATAACCAACATGTCCAACCTTCTAGCATGGAGCCGTCCCAACCGGACGTACGAGGTGCACCCCCAGCCTTTCAGTTTCTAAAACCAACGGTGGGAGGACTCTTGGGGTTCCTCTTGGCTCTGGCATTTCTCGTGGCCTTTGTTGGCTGGCATTGAAATCATATTTAGTGACCTCTTCTCTCAATGTAGCCATCTCTGTTAGTCCCATAGGAAAGCCCAACTTTGCGTTTCACAAGATTCTTCCGTTGTTACTGAAATGCTAGTGGGTCAAAGTGGGATTTCACATCTGTTTCACTATTGTGTGGTCCTTTAGGGTCCCTGGAACACGGAAACCATCCTTTTGCATGACTCCCATGGAGTTTGCCGGTGAGGCAACTATAGGGAAGGCCAGTATGGTGATCTGGTTCTACTTTGTTTGTTTCTTATGATTAGGCAGAAATGACTGAACCTTTCTGGCCCCCAGATGTTTCACATGGAGCCCTCCCCCCTGGTGCTGTGTGGGTGAAATAAAATGCCAGCCTTCCAGAGCAGGTCATCCATAAACACTGGTCTGCTTCCATTGTCTCATTTATGAGTATAGCAGATCATAAGGTTATAAAACACTCCCTACTTTCTGCCTGCTGGGTCTCATGATCATATGTCTAGGCAAAGAGCTTATAGCCAGGGAGGGAGACATGGGCAGAACAAGGAGGGGGCTAGCTGAGAAGCCAGCTTATTTGATTTGCAATCTTCTGTCTCTAACCCACCACCGTGGGGGAGTGATGCTAAAAGGCAGGGTACTTGACTTTAGTACTCTCTTGACTGTGTCGGAGAGTGTGTTACTAGGTCAGGGCTTGACTTCCAGCTCTCCTGTGTTTAGCTCTAGCATCTTGGACATCACCCAAGCACTCAGAAGTCCCCTCTCCTCACCCCTAAATCAGTGCAGACATATCTGACAGCCATTGCTCACCAGCTTACTCCAGATGCTCCGGGATGCATGGTCTGTCAGTTGTCATTTAGTCTTCCAACAAAAACGTAAAGGGTGAGAACTGGTTATTTGCTTGTTGTCTGTACCTGAGTGCATGGCTCCCCGACGACCCCGTATTGTCTCCCAAATGGTCGTGATGGTTAAATGAGATGACAGGACCGAGACTTTCCAAATGTAAAGCATTATACACGATCCTCGCCATCTAGCTTCATGGCCTACCCCAAACTCATGACCTATCCAAAACATTTTTTTTTCAGTATCATGCTCTAACCATAGATGATGTACAGTACTCAGTTCCAGGCAATAGTGTTCCCCCCCATAGAAATAGAAATCTTTCAAAATCAAAGTGTAACAATTGCTTTGTTTATGTAAAGAACCGAAATAATTTCAAATTAAAAAACTGGATAACCTTCAGTGGTTATCCAGAGCTGACTTTCTACCCAGAATCAGGTGGAAATGAAGCCTTCTTCAATTAGGAGCTGTCCTTAGCAAATGTTTAGGGACTTGAGAGAGAGCCCAGCAGTTAATGCGGGCAGAGACATCTTGCAAAGGACCTGGTTCACAGCTGTCGGTAACTCCAGCTCCAGGCGATCCAAGCCTTCAGCCCTCCAAGTGCGCCCGGACACAGATGTACGCCCCCAGGCATATTCAAATTTAAAAAAACAATAATAAATCTTAGAAAAAGAAACATCCGAGGATATGTGCCGTTTGGCACCTCTGCCCCTTGCCACTCTCGTGGATCCCGGAACAGCTGCACCTGTGAGTAGAGAAAGGTGCTGGGTACACAGAGGCCTTGGGGGAAGAATGTGTTCTTTTAGGTGAGAAAGGATGATGATTTCTTCAGCAGAAAGGGAGAACCAGAAAACTCTAGGGGTCTGTCTTTGCCTCCCTTCCCAACATTTAGGTAAGTCCTGGACTACCCTTTATCCAGAGGGTTCTCCTTAACTGCCGGCATTAGTCCACACGAATTCTGGATTCTTTCTTGTTTCCCGCTGGAAAGATTGGCACGTCATAGACTCTTACTTCTTCGCATCTAGGGGGAAGAGCAGAGTTAAACTTCTCAGGAGTGTGGTTGCTGAGGCTGTAAGAAGAAAGGGCAGAGACAAAGCAAGATAGACGACATCTGTAAAGCTTCAAAGCAAGGGCTAGTGAGATCGCTCAGTGGGTAAAGGTGCCTAACCTAATGACTCCAGTTCATTCCCCAGGACCCAATTGGGGGAAGGAGGGAGCTGACCCGCGCAAGGTGCTCTCTGACTTCCGTGGGTACATACCCACAGGCACGCGCGCAGGAACACACACACACACACACACACACACACACACACACACACACACACCTACTGACCAACCTGCCTAGCTAGCTGACTGACGGTAATAAAAAAGTTTCAGGACAAGCATTCTCTCTAAATACAAGAGGGACATCTGGGGACTTTCCTCTGGTTTTCTCTAACTTGTCTCTTTTGCTCTCGGGACTAGTCAGACCTAAAGTGCTTCATTTTCATTTCCCTGTAGCCATTGAGACTATGCTTCTGAGCCCTCCAGATTCAGTAGATGGCGACAAAGGCCCACAGAGACGCCGCGAGGCAGTCTTGGGGCCCGCTGGTGCACTCTGGGAGCGGCACTTGATTCAGGCAGTTGTCTCTGGCCCTCTCCTACTACAGTAGGTTTGGAGCTAGGCTGGGTTACATGAAACACTTTCTCGAGACAGTATCCTCCACAACAAAACCAAAAAAGTTCAAATAAACAAAAATGCAGAAGAAACACATTGTGATGCTGGTAAGTAACCAACAGAGAACACTCACAGAGATACTTAGTGAGGGGTTTAAGAGATAGCCATTTAATAAATTATACAGTTTATTAGTGACTGGAGAATGGAAACCATTTATTCTGCTCACTGAACAACATCTTTTGGTATTACTGTTGAGACAGAATCTCACTCTGTAGCTCCTACTGGACTGGCAATGCAGATATTTTAGATGATGATTATAAACACAAGAAATGACAAAACCGAAACAGTGTTTCAGGTGAAGAATGATTGTTGCTATTCTTTAAGAATAAACATATCCTTTAGAGTTAGTTACTTTCTTTCTGTAGTCTCCAATGAGTGTGTGTGTGAGTGTGTGTGTGGGTATTTGTGTTTGTACACACAAGTGCTCACAAGTGTACATGTGTATATGAAAATGAGGGGGAAAAGAAGAACCAGGGAGTGAGAAACTGTCTAGAGTTGAATGGAACAACCAGAAAAACCCAGGACAGGATCTCAGAAAGCTCCCTGTGCCTGGGCCTGTGTTCAGGACGAGGAGACTAGAAGCAGATCATTCCTGCTGCCTGTGAATGTACAATCTGGCAGCTAACCGGGTTTATGTGCAGGCGATTATGCTATGCAGTGCAAATTTCAGAGAAGGAATCTAAGTGAAGGCCTTCTGGGGGAGTAGGGACAGAGATAGTCACTGAAGGCCTTCCAGGACAGGTGAGGACTGGGGTAGCCATTGAAGAACTTCTGGGAGAGGTGAAGACTGAGGTAGCCACTGAAGGCCTTCTGGGGAGGTAAGTATTAAAGGTGCAGATCTTTGGAATAGACTCCACTCAGGGATGGAATGATGCAGGCTGATTAGCTGTAGTACTGTGTGCATCTGCCCTTCCCATGGCTATACACTTGTTGATTCTAGGGCTCAGGATGCTGCTCCAAACTGTCCTGCTGCTCTTAGTTCTGCACTGTCATGCTGAGGTTACCACAGCTGAAGAACCAGGAGTCCCGCTCCCTCCTCCCAAGGGGACTTGTGAAGGTTGGATGGCAGGCATCCCAGGACATCCTGGCCACAATGGAACACCAGGCCGTGATGGCAGAGATGGTACTCCTGGTGAGAAGGGCGAAAAAGGAGATGCAGGTATGATCCTGGGCAGACTGGGGCTTTGCAGAGTGTAGGTAGAGACTGCTCGTTTGTTCCTGGCTGTCCAGACCTGAAATAATCACAGAGAAACTGTATTAATTACAACACTGCTATGCCTATTAGCTCAGGATTCTCATAAAGTAACTCTTAAATCTTAAATTAGCCAATTTCTATTATTTTATATTTCACCACAAGGCTCATGGTTTGTCTCCTTTGGTGGCTACATGGCATCTCTTTGACTCCGCCTACTCTATTTCTGTATCTTTTTCAGTCTAGCTATATTCTGCCCTGCTATAGGTCAAAGCAGCTTTATTCATTAACTAAAAGAACAACACATATACAGAAGGACATCCCACATCAGCAGGATAAATGATACCAGTTACTAAGGCCCAGACACAGGCAAGAAGCAAAACCTTTCTTATCTGGTTCATAAGCATCCCGGAGCTTGAGTTGTCCTCTTTGAGTGAGATGAGGTGGTATCTACTGAGGTATCTACAACTTCCCTCCATCTGCCTCTCCCCCCTGCCTACCCATGTCCACATTCCCAATGAATTCTTCTTCTTCTTACCTCCTAATTCTTGCTCTATCTACTGTCAGCCATCTGTCCTTTCTGAACACTCCTGTAGCACCTGGCAGCTTTTAGAGAATGCTTGGTTTAGTCAGGAAGACAAGTCTAATGTACAAGACTCTGGGTAGTGGTTACGAGGACAAAGTGTCTTCCAACACGCCAATCAGAATGTGTGCAAAGACTGAAGGTATGGAATACAGAAGAAGAGCACCAGAGAGGATGCAGATTCATGATCAGGCTGTACTGAGGAGACTGGACTTGAGCCATCCCTCGAAGGACGACTCCAGAGATTAGAGGAGGGAGGACATTTGGACGGAGGGGTTAGAAGGCAGCACATGGTTGGTTAGCCAGTGCACAAAGGACGGGTTGGGCAAGTTAACTGTGATGGATACTTACAGGAGATGAATTTCTGGAGGGGTGGTCGGTATGGAAAGGTATGAGATGAAGGAATGAATGGACGAATGAGTAGATGAATACATCATGATCAGAACATCTTCTGACCCCAAGTGACTACTACTAACTCAACTACCAGGCCCAATCAAGCAAAGAACAATAAGCCAGGATGAACTATCTAGCGAGAAAGTTCTCTATATTAATCAGTTTGCTCATCTATCTTTTAATTCATTCATAACTTTAAAAATCATGGTTGGAGATGAACTTGTGGGAACCCACCGGGGTGTGTGAAGTGGAGATGACATCTTTCCTTGTCCTGCCACATGGATGGTGGGTGGAGGCCCTGGAAACCGTCTGGGCATCTCTGTTCCCAGCAGTCACAGAGTTCTTCTCCCTTTCTAGGTCTTCTTGGTCCTAAGGGTGAGACAGGAGATGTTGGGGGGACTGGAGCTGAAGGGCCCCGAGGCTTTCCCGGAATCCCCGGCAGGAAAGGCGAGCCTGGAGAAGGCGCTTACGTGTATCGCTCAGCATTCAGCGTGGGGCTGGAGACTGGAGTCACGGTGCCCAATGTCCCCATCCGCTTTACTAAGATCTTCTACAACCAACAGAACCACTACGACGGCAGCACTGGGAAATTCTACTGCAACATCCCCGGGCTCTACTACTTCTCCTACCACATCACAGTGTACCTGAAGGACGTGAAGGTGGGCCTCTTCAAAAAGGACAAGGCTGTTCTCTTCACCTACGACCAGTACCAGGAAAAGAATGTGGACCAGGCTTCTGGCTCTGTGCTCCTCCACCTGGAGGTGGGCGACCAAGTCTGGCTCCAGGTGTACGGGGATGGGGATCATAACGGACTCTATGCAGATAATGTCAATGACTGTACCTTCACTGGCTTCCTCCTGTACCATGATACCAACTAACTCAGAGCTCCCAATGGCCTAAGTACCCCCAAGAATCAAGGAACAGTCAGCAGGCTTCCAGCATAGTTTGAAAGATTGATTTTATTGTTGAGTTTGAGGGTTCTGAATATTATCCGCATGTGTACTCATTCATTCATGAAATGGCTTTATTAAAAAAATCATTTCTGTGTTCTTAGTCCAGAAAAAGAAGCATTCCCTGGTCTCTGCAAGTCTTACATAGTAGCAATAATAGAATAAAAATAACATTTAGGGGGAAGCTTCACAATACTCTCACTAATGCTATTTTGTGTTCACTGTTTCTCTTGATGGTCACACAAATCCTGTGTATACTGTATATATATGAAATACAGTATTTCCTCTTTTTACAGTTGGGGTCTTTAGGCTGAGTTTATGAATGTCTAAAGTCTTAAATGTATCAAAATGGCAGAGCTAAAAGTGGAGGCCAGAGCAGGGTCTGTTTCCACTGGAAGTGTAGGTTAAAAGGGCCAGTTCCTGTGAATGTTGTTAGTTCTCTGCCTGGCTCCACTCTGGCAAAAGAAGATCATCACCCAAACCTCACTCAAGAGATTTATTGGGAGGGAAGAATCCAGGAGCCGGAGGGGAGCAGAGAGAACACTTTCGCTGGGGAAACCTTCCCCTAGCGGAGCAGAGTTGTTACACTCTGGGGGACCTGAGCAGAATTGTTTCACTGGGGAAACCTTTCCCTGCTACGTTTACAGTGACTGAGGTATTCCTTGGCTCCCAACTGCCAGGGTACCTTTCTATCCAAGTTGCACGGCTTACTGGAAAGTACCATTTTTCAAAACCACATGGTTGTTTGGAGTGTTGGTAGAGGTCTCTTGACCACCTCATTTGAGGGTCCATCAAGACTTCTCCTCAGTAGAGCTTTTTCAGAGAAGATACAGGTCCTATTCCAGCTGGATAGACACTCATTGAGTCCTTCCCCACTCTGCCATCTGCTTCTCTGCATCTGTGCTCATGCCCTTCCTTCCAGCTAGGGAAATCCCTTCCACCTCCACCTGTGAGTTATTTCCTGTCCCTCCAGGCTGCCGGGATAGGAGATTTTCTGATGTGTCTCCTTCCACTCTGTTCTGTGTTTTTCCACAGATGAAAATCTCTGTGTGAGATGTGTTCTCCTTAGCCTAAAAGCAATTACCTGTTAAA
The DNA here is from genome assembly GCF_018167655.1 of Microtus oregoni. Taxonomy (NCBI): domain Eukaryota; kingdom Metazoa; phylum Chordata; class Mammalia; order Rodentia; family Cricetidae; genus Microtus; species Microtus oregoni. The sequence continues at coordinate 25,515,042 of NW_024543088.1, forward strand.
GCTGACCTCCCCAAGCTGGGCAGTGGTGGTGGTGGTGGTTCATGCCTTTAATCCTAGCACTCAGGAGGGCCAACCTGTGAGTTCGGGCCAACCTGTGAGTTTGAGCCAACCTAATCTACAAGAGCTAGTTCCAGGACAGGCTCCAAAACTACAGAGAAACCCTGTCTTGAAAAACCAAACCAAACCAAACCAAACAAAACAACAACAACAAAAAAAGCTGAGCTTCCCACCACCGAATCCTCCGAAGGTCCTTGATGATTGCTTAAAAACAAGCAGTCTCCTGAATACCAATTGCTGTAAGTGGAGACTGCACTTTTGGTTCCCCGCCACCCAGACTTGAATAATCACACAAAACTATATTATTTACAACACTCTTTGACTGATAGCTCAGGCATATTCCTACCTAGCTCTTATGTTTTAAATTGACCCATTTCTATTAATCTGTGTATCACCACAAGGCTGTGACTTACCTACAGTAAAGTTCTGGCATCTTTCTCCTTTGGCAGCTACATGGCATCTCCCTGACTCCACTTTCTTTCCTTGCTATCTCTGCTTGGATTTCCTGCCTTGCTAAACTCTGTCCTGTCATAGACCAAAGTAGCTTCTTTATTAACCAATGACAATAAAACATTCACAGCTTACAGAGGGAAATCCCGTATCACATTGCTATCCGTAATTTATTTCAGTTCAGTTTCTACAGTACTCATTCTTACCCAGAGAGCTATCTCATTCAGAAACACTGTGATTTTAAGACCCCAGCCCCTGTTCAAATGGACAGCTTCATCCTTTCCCGCTGAGGCTAAAGATGCCTGTGCTTTCTAAACACCCACAGAATTCTCCATCAAAAAAGTCATTTCAGCCAGAAACACAAAGCACAGAAGAATTTGCCTCACCCTTTCCCTGAGCACTGACAGGGTGGAGGAAGAATTTGCACTCCTGAATATTAATTCTTACTTTCCAAGACTTACAGGTGGGAGGGCTGGAGAGATGGCTTTGTGTTTACAAGCATTTGCTGATCTCATAGAGGACCCGGGTTCTGATGTCAGCAGCCATACTGGACAGCTCATAATTTCAGTTCCAGGGGATCCTATTACCTTTTCTCGTTTCTGCAGACACTTCATGCTCATGGTGCTCTTGAATATATTCAGGCACACATATATACACATAAAATAAACAAATAAGCCTTAAAATACAGGTGGTTCTCTATAAGAGGCAAAGTCCTTTGCTAACTCTGCCTTAGGAGCTGTTAAATACACTTGGCCCAAGATCTTAGTTAGTGCTGGCCTTTGAAGGAGCACCTTGACACACTGCCTGGCTCTCAGTGTGTGTTGAGGATATGAATAGGCCTCCTTGGCTTCCCTGTTTTATAGTTCTATAGCCCTTTGTTCCTTCTATCTATAAGCAGTGGGCATACGCAGCCCCTGGGCAGCCACGTGTTACTGAACTAACCCAGAGCTCCCACACGCTAGTCAAGTGCTCACCATTGAGCTGTAGCTCAAGCCCTGGATTTGGATATTTTAAAACTGATCCTTAAAACCAAGAGATGTTTGGAATTGAAAAAAAAAAAACCAACAAAAAACAAAATGATGACTTCAAATGATTTTGTTTTTACGCTCATTAGTAAAATCTCTTGTATAAATTACAAAAGGCGCTACAAATGGCTCACAGTGGTAGACTTTCCCTTAGGAGGAAACTGCTTGAATGGAACACTCTAAAGGCTTAGGGTAAGAATAAATAGCTCTGCAAATGTGGCTTTGTTTTCAAGTTTAAGTTCTGGATGATTCCCTTTGGTAAGGACGCTGGAGGCTTGGTCTTTTAAAGTGCTCGCTTATGGTTGTTTTCTACAAGTAAAGATCCTTTCCAAAGTTACAAATAAAACTATATGCTGTGCACCACTTCTGTGTTTATTCTGGGGGTTGAGAGAAGGATAAGCATTATGTTTCAAGTGGCTGAATACTCAATCTCAAACAAGGCCGGCAAAAATTAATGTGGCACTTGCCCAGGACCCAGCAAGACTATTTCTGTGCTCCTTCCCTTCCCCCATGCTGGTCTCTCTAGAATAGTTAGACCTGTTTTCCTCAGTCCCTCCTTCTAGCTCACCACAGTTGCCCAGAGCGAGCACGCCCCTAGTTCGGTCTCTGCCTTTCTTCATAGAGCTGGACCCCAAATCTTCCCCCATCTGCTAGTCCAACACCCACGCAACCGACCCACTGCATCAATCTAGGACTAATTGGACATGAACCTAGAGATCCAACAAGTACTTCTGATCTAGGATTAGTGACAGTCTGAAGCCTAAAATTCAGAATGATCCAAAACCAAGCATCATTCTGGTCCAAACCTATCAGATTGAGGCAAGAGCAACCAAAGAACCAAACATCCACCCAACAAAAGTAAGATAAGATATCTACACCAAGAAATACCATGGATGCAGATGGTTGGATGCCCATTCCTAGTGCAAAGGCAAAAATGTGAACAATCAAGACAGTATGCCTTCTCCAAAAGCCCACAACTCCATGGTGATATTCCCTGAGAAAACCAATTTATTCAAATCACAAAACAGTGATTTCAAAATAGCAATTATAAATTTGTTCAAGGACTTAAAAGATGTGAATAAATTCCCTACTGAAGGCTATAAGTGTACAAACAGTTGAATTAAATGAGGAAAATCATTTAAGAAATAAAAGCAGAATTTAGCAAAAAAAAAAAAATAGAATCACTAAATAAAAACCAAACTGAAATTTTAAAAAAAATGGAAACCTCAGGTGTAAGCTTCAAAAACAAATTAGAAGACATAGAAGAGAGCATTTCAGGTTTTGAGGATAGAGCAGAAAAAATAGATCAGTAAGACAAAATGCTAAATCTAAAATAAATTCCAGGCACAAAACATCCAGGAAAGGGCTGGAGAGATGGCTCAGTGGTTAAGAGCATTGCCTGCTCTTCCAAAGGTCCTGAGTTCAATTCCCAGCAACCACATGGTGGCTCACAACCATCTGTAATGAGGTCTGGCGCCCTCTTCTGGCCTGTAGGCATACAGACAGAATATTGTATACTAAATAAATAAATAAATAAATAAATATTTAAAAAAAAAACATCCAGGAAATCTGGGACACTATGAAAAGACAAAACCTACAAATTAGTTATAGAGGATGGAGAAGAAAATCAGATCAAAGATATAAAAATATTTCAAATAAAATCATAGAATTTTTTTTTTTTTTTGCCAATCTAAAGAAAGAAATGTTCAGCAAGGGGCAAGAGGCACACAGAACACCAAATAGACAAGACCAGACAAGAAAGTCCTCAATCCTCAAGACACATACTAAGCAAAACAATGTGCAGAACAAAGAAAGGATATTAAAAGCTGCAAGAGTAAAAGACTAACTCACATAAAAAGAAGGCCCATTAGAATAACACCTGCCTTTTCAGTGGAGTCTCTAAAAGCCCAAAAGGCCTGCATGGATGTTCTACAGCTCTGAAAGGCCATAGATACCAACCAAGACTATTATACCCAGAAAAACTATCAATCACAACCAAGGGAGAAATAAAAAACATCTCATGATAGAAACAAATTTAAACAATTTTTTAAATCAACCCAGTTCTACAGAAGAAACTAGAAGGAAAATATTAGTATGAAGAGAGGTTAAACACACCCAAGAGGACACAGGGATAAACAATCCCAGGGCAGTTAATTGACAGATAAAAGAAAAAATACTACCATAACAAAATAGTAAGAATTAATAAACCCCGCTGAATAATAACTAGCAATGTTGATGGCATCTATTACCCCCCAAAGACACAAACTAGCCTTCTGAACTAGAAAACAGAATTCATCTTTCTGTTGCATTCAAGAAACACACCTCACAAATAGGGACAACCTTACCTTAGAATAAAACGATGGAAAAGGGTGTTCTAAGAAAATAGAACCAAGAAGCAAGCAGGTGTAGCTGTTGTAGTACCTACTAGAGTAGTCTCCAAACAAAAACCAACCAGGAGAGATGGGGAAGGACCATATGTATTCCTTGAAAAAAAATCCACCAAGATATTATACTTTTAAACATTCATGTGCCAACACAAGGGCATTTAAGTTAAAAAAAGATTACATATTAACCCTAACAAGTGATATTGATTTCAGTATCCCACTTTTGCCAATGGACAGGGAATCCAGACAAAAACTAGACAGAGAAATGATGCAGTTAAATAACATAATAAATTAAACGGACCGAACAGACATTTACAGAACATTCCACCCAAAGCTAAAGAATACATTTTATTCTCAGCAGACCATAGAACTTTCTCCAAAATTGACCATGTATTGGTGAACAAAACAAGACTTCACAGACAGAGGAAAACTAAAGCAGCACCCTGCATCTTCTCTGACTAGCAGAGGTCAAAGGTGGACACCAGCAACAGAAACTGCAGTAAGCTCATGAACTCGTGTAAACTAAAGAACTCACTACTAGAAGAAAACTGAGTCAAGGTAGAAATAAGGAAATTAAAAACTTTTTTAGAATTGAATGAAAAAAACATATCTAACACAATGGGGCATATGGAGGCAGTTCTAAAAGAAAAATTCATAGCACTAAGTGCCTACATCAAAAAATTGGAGACATAGTATAACTTATCATAAAATAATAACACACTTGAAGGCTCTAGAAAAGTAAGAAGAAATAATACCTCAAAAAGAGTAGACAGGGGCTGGAGAGATGGCTCAGTGGTTAAGAGCACTGCCTGCTCTTCCAAAGGTCCTGAGTTCAATTCCCAGCAACCACATGGTGGCTCACAACCATCTGCAATGAGATCTGGTGCCCTCTTCTGGCCTGAAGGCATACCTTCAGACAGAATACTGAGAATACTGTATACATAATAAATAAATAAAATCTTTAAAAAAAAAGAGTAGACAGGAAGAAATCAATTTAGGGCTGAAGTCAATGAATATAAACAAGCCAACAAAATCACAAAGAATCAACGAAGAGCTGGGTTTTTTTTTTTTTGAGAAAATCAACAAGATTTCCAAGCCTTTAGTCAAATTAGCAAAAAATATATAGAGAAGATACAAATTAACAAAATTAGAGATAGAAAGAGAGACATTACAGCAGCTATCAAAAAATTTCAGAGACCCATAAAGGCATACTTTAAAAACCTGTATTATACCAAACTGGAAAATAAAAAAGAAATGGATAAATTTCTTGATATGTGACCTAAAAAGCTAAACCAAGAGAAAACAAACAATTAAAATAGGCCCATAATCCCGAGTGAAATAGAAGAAGTTATTAAAATCTCCCTCCTCACAAAAGGCCCAGGGCCGGATGGATTCCTCCCAGAATTCTCCAGACTTTCAAATAACTGATACTAACATGCCTCAGATTATTCCACAAAATAGAAACTGAAAAATTATCCTGGTACCCAAGCCACACAAAGACTTGGCAAAAGATTATCCAATATCTCTTATGAATATAGATGCAAAAAAATTCTCAATAAAATCCTTGCAAACTAAATTCAAGAACACATAAAAAAATCAACCATGATAAAGTTGGCTTCATGCCAGAGATGCAGGGATGGTTCATTTATTGATGTAAATCAATAAATATAATTGACTGCGCAAACAGACTAAAAGACAAAACCCCCATGATCATCTCATTAGATGCAGAAAAAACCTTTGACAAAATCCAACACCCTTTCATGATAAAAGTTCCTGGAAATCCTAGGAATATAAGGGTCATACTTCAACATAATAAAGACAATTTACACCATGCCCACAGCCAGTATCATCTTAAATAGAGAGAAATTCAAAACATTTCTGTTAATTAGGAACTATACAAGGGAGTCCACTCTCTCTATACCTATGCAATACAATACTTACAATACAATACAAGTCCTAGCTTGAGCAATAAGACAACTGAAGCAGATCACGGGAATACAAATAGGAAAAGAAGTCAAAGTATTCTTACTTGCAGATGACATGATTTTATACATAAATAACCCTAAAAACTCCACCGGGGAAACTTTAACAACTGATAAATACTTTCAGCAAACTAGCAGGATATAAAACTAACACACAAAAATCAGTAGTCTTCCTTTATACAAATGGCAAACAGATGGAGAAAGATTGGGGGAAAATACCTTTCACAATAGCCTAAAATAAAAAGAAAACAAAATTTAACTCTAACCAAGCAAGAGAAAGTCTTGTAGACTAAAATCCGAGAAATTTAAGATGATAAGATATGAAGATCTCCCATGATCATAGATTAGTAGGATTAGTGTTGCAAAAATGGCCATCCTACCAAAAGCAATCTACAAAGTTAGTGCAATCCCTTCCAAAATCAAAAATTTTCACAGAAATTGAAAAAATTAAACTCTGTATAGAAATGCAAAACATCCAAGATAGGGCTGGAGAGATGGCTCAGCAGTTAAGAGCATCGACAGATTTTCCAGAGGATCTGGGTTCAGTTCCCAGCACCCATATTATGGCAGGTCACAGCTGTCTGTGACTCCAGTTCTAAGAGACCCAACACCCATGGCAAAACACCAACGGGCATAAAAAATAAATAAATAAATAATTTAAAGAAGGAAAAAAACACCCAAGATAGCTTTTTAAAATTCTGAACAATAGAGGAATTGCTGGAGGTACCACAATCCCAGATTTTAAGTGGTCTTGCAGAGCTATGGCAATAAAAGCATCATAGCATTGTCTTAAACACAGACACATTGCTCAATGGAATAGAATCAAAGACCTGGAGATGATTCTACATACCCACAGAGAGCCGAGTTTTGACAAAGAAGCCAAAAATATACACTGGAGAAAAGGCAACATCTTCAATAAATGGTGCTGGTCAAACTTTATGACTACATGTAGAAGAATACAAAAAGATCCATATTCATTTCCCTGCATAAATATTACCCTTCAATTCCAAATGGATTAAGGACCTTAACATAAGACCAGGTACTCAGAATCTGATAGAAGAGAAAGCGGAGAATAGCGTTAAACTCACTGGCACAGGAAAGATTTTCTGAAACTGACAGCACAGACACTGAGATCAACAATTAATGAATGAGAACTGTGAACGGTGAACTGTGAACTCTGTGAACTATAAAAGTGACAGGTGTGGCAAGATACGAAGTAGTGGTACAATAGTGGCATGGATGTCCTGGGAGTTATCAATAGATTTCTGATTGGAAGAGACTCATGCCTGGTGCTGTAAATCTAACCAAGAGTAAATAGTGGGGAGCTCACAGGCCCCAGGGATGAACATACCACTGCTATTCTACTAAATGGTCATAGTGTCAAAAATGAAATGAGTGAAATTTATGCTCTGGCAATGCTGAAGTATTCATGGGCAGCCTGTATATGGTGGTACTTTTGAATTTGTCCATGTTGGGTTTCATGGTCTAAGTTGATGAGGACAACTGATCAGGTCTTGTCCTCAAGAGGATACCAGATCTCATTATAGATGGTTGCGAGCCACCACGTGGTTGCTGGGAATTGAACTCAGCACTTTAGGAAGAGTATACACTGCTCTTAACTGCTGAGCCATCTCTGCAGCCTGCCCTCTAAATTCATGTCTCTAAATCCATAGATTAGTACAGCTCTCAGACCTAAGGAGAGAAGTTTCACTGTATGGTGGATAGTGATTAACACAGAAACTCATAGCTGGTCAAAATGCAGACAACATATGCCAGGGAGTACTCACCCAGAGGTGGTATATCTCTATCACCCTGCACTGAGTCTTAGGGGCCTTTACAGAAGAGGAGGTGGAAGAATTATAACAGGCAGAGGTTGGGGAGGACCAGATTGAAACAGATCCAGAAAGGACAAGATCTCAACACTTTACACACAGCAGCTGCGGTTACCTGCAAAAACCTTCACAAATTCAGTTCTGTGAACATTCCAGCTCATAGTGAGAGGGACTCAGGAGTCCCTTCTGCTGAGGAGCTATGGACAGTTGATGGCTTCTATGGGAGAAAGAGTCAGTTTTCTTTAAAGGTGTGACTCGTTTTATGTTGAATTCGTTCTACTGGATGGCCCCACACTTGTGAGTACATTGGCAGCACAATCTGGGCTTAAGCAGAGAGAGAGAGAGAGAGAGAGAGAGAGAGAGAGAGAGAGAGAGAGAGAGAGAAATATCAAGAAGCATGAAGTTGAGAGGAGTTAGGGAGGGGAGGATCTAGGAAGAGTTAAGGGAGGGGTGGACTATGATCAAAATACATTGTAAGAAATTCTCAAAGATTTAATAAGAGTATTAGTATTATATTAAAAATGACTGATTTGAAGATTGTCTATTTATTTTTTATTCTGATAACTTTTGCTTGATATTCTGAATCTCTGTCATTAGGGTCAGACACAATATGTTGTCTTCTTGAAGAATTCACTCTTTCATCCCTGCAAGGGGCCTCAGAGTTGGCACGGAAGATACCCAGATACCAAATTCTCAACACAGTGGAGACTTTCATTCCCTGTACAATGTCCCGGTTTTTAAAATTAATTAACTATTTCATTTTATGAGCATTGGTGTTTTGCCTGCATGGATGTCTGTGTCAGTGTATAGGATTCCCTGGAATTAGAGTTACAGATTGTTGTGAGCTGGCATGTGGATGCTGAGAATTGAACTTGGGTCCTCTGGAAGAGTAGTTAGTGCTCTTAACTGCTAAGTCATCTCTCCAGCCCCATAGTGTCCTATTTTAAAGATTAAAAACCATTCATTTATTTATTTTATACATATTGTGTGCACTACAGCACGTGTGTGGAGGTCAGAGGACAACCTGCTGGAGTCAGTGCTCCCCTCCATCTGTGGGTCCTGAGTGAACCCCAGGAGTAGTGCTCCCCTCCTTCTGTGGGTCCTGAGTGAACCCCAGGGATTTCACTGCCCCACCAGCCATCTCACTGCCCCAGAATGCCCTTCTTTAGCTCTGGTAATTTTTATTGCTATGAAGTTGTTTCTTCACTAATTGTGTGTGTGTGTGTGTGTGTGTGTGTGTGTGTGTGTGCGCGCACGCGCATGTGTGTGTGCACGGATGCTCGTGTGCATGTGTCTTAGTTAGGGTTCCTATTGCTGTGAAAAGACAACTTGACCTCATCAACTCTTATAAGAAAAACATTTAATTGAGAGGGCTCGCTTGTAGTTTCAGAGGTTTAGTCCATTATCGGCAGGGACCATGGCAACATGCAGGTAGATGTGGTACTGGAAGAACAGCAGAGTCTTACATCTTTCAGGCAACAGGAAGTTGACTGAGACACTGGGTGGTATCCTAAAGCATAGAAATCTTCAAAGACTGCCCTCTAAGTGACATACTTCCTCCAACAAGGTCACACCTAGTCCAACAAAGCCACACCTCCTAATAGTGCCGCTCCGTATGAGATTATGGAGGCTTAATAGGATTTACCATTGTGTCTTAGGTTTTCTATTGCTGTGAAGAGACACTATGACCATGGCAACTCTTTTTTTCCCTGAATTCAATGCCTTTATTTTTATTTGATGATGTACAGACAAGATTAACACACCTAGCAACTCCAGGAACTTTTGCTCATACAACTGAGAAGCAAGGCTTAGCCCTCTCTCTGGGGCCTTGCCTCAGCACAGTGGCCCTGTTCTTTAGAGCTACAGGACACCAACACCTGTGCAGCCACCTGCCCCAGCTGAGATGGAAGCCTTGTGTTGTCCCAGTTGGGGACAGAACTTTAAAAACACATCTCAGAAGATGCCATCGTGCCTGGTTCTGGGCGAGTCCTTGTCAAACCACATACAGACAACACTAGCCCTCACCCTCACATGGGGCAGAGTGTCTTTACTTTCCAGAGTTGCAAATCTTAAATTAACAACACAGGACTCCATCAGAACACCAAACACCCCCTAGGTGGAGACTAAATTCGAACAAACACAAACCTGGATACGATTATTAGAATCCTAAGGATGGGCAGTGGGAAGTCACCCTACACCTCTACCCTAGCACAGCTCAGGACTCCCTGCGAGGGGGTAGGAAGGAAGGAGGAGAAACAGCATGCTTTGCACAACTTGACAATACTGTGGAGGTCCCCAGGACCGCTGGCCTCCACGGCGCCTCTATTTCCCAGAGGGCTGCTCATACAGCTTGGGCACGTAGTCATCCCACTCTGCCTGGTAACATGTGCCCGCCACCGGGGCTCCCAGGTGATACTTCTTGCGGAAGGCTGCCACCTTGAACTTGCCGCGATGATCTCCTGACCTGTTGCTGAGGATGAGTTCGTCACAGTTCAGTGGCTTGTCCTGTTCGTACACCAGCCAGACGTAGTGGTGGAGGCCTGTGGCACTGGGAGGCCCAGAGCCCACGTAATCGGAGAGGACCTTGCCACTGCTGATGTCATTGCCCTTCATGTTGACCACCAGAAAATGGTGCCACTCCCTGAATTTGGGGTCTTTCCTGCTGGGAGCATCCGGGTTGGTGAGGACCAGGGTGTAGAGTTTTCCTGGGTCAAGGCCATCCCATGAAATGCTGCTGGGCCTATTCTGAACCTGGGTGGGCGTCAACACTTTGCCCAGCTCGTCCACCTCCACCTCAGCGTAGGCGACCCGCAGCGCGTGCTGAGGGCGTTCGTCCACTTCCTGCAGGCTCAGTGGCCCGGACCACTGGCTGATGTCGGCGGGCATGGCGACAATGAGGACGAGGACTCCATGGCAACTCTTATAAAGGAGAACATTTCACTGGGGCTGGCTTGCAGTTCAGAGGTTTAGTCCATTATCGTCATGGCAGGAAGCATGGTGGACCACAGGCTGAAACGGTGCTGGAGAGGGACTGAGAGTTCTACATCTGGATCCTCAGGTAGCACGAAGAGAGAGTGAGGCACTGGGCCTGTCTTGAGCATCCGAGACCTCAAAGTCCACTCCCAATGATACACCTCCTCCAATCAGGCCATACCTCTGCCACGCTCCCTGCCGTGATGATAATGGACTGAACCTCTGATACTAGAAGCGAGCCCTCTCAATTAAATGTTTTTCTTATAAGAGTTGCTGTGGTCCTAATAGTGCGACTCCCTAGGAGCCTATGAGGGCCATTTTCTTTCAAACCACCACACATCAGGCTGTGGAAAGTAAGCAACAGCTTTGGCAATATAGACTGTGATGTTTTGGTTTTTCCATGGGGCTTTGTCGGGTAATGACTCAACTAGATGTAACCCATTCTTGGCAATGGAGGTTTTACTTGATGTTGTAAGCTATATAGTTGAATCATTGTCTCCTCTATTTGGTGACTCCATTTAGATTTCCTTCATATATGCATATATTTTAGAAAGCATCTGCAGTAGTCGGCTTCCATATTGTTTCTGTATGGCTTTTATTGTTGCCCCTCTCTGTATTTCCTTCTTAAACCTTCTCTTCCGGCCCCCTCCCTAGTAAATCCTCCTATTCTAGCTTTCCTCCTGTCTCTCTATAATAATATTTTCTATTTCCTCCTCCTTGGGATATCCTCTCCTCACCCCTAGTCCTTTACTAGGTACCTAACCTTTATGGTTATATGTATTGTAGCACACATATCAAAGGCTTAAATGCTAACATCCACATATAAGAGAAAACAAGCAATGAGTTTGGGTTGCCTCATTCAGGACGATTGTTTCCAGATCTTTTCACTTACTTGTGCATTTCATAATTTCATTTTTCTTAATAGCCGAGTAATATTCCATCGTGTAAATGTACCACATTTTTGTCATCCATTTATTAGCTGATGGGCATCTAGGCTGTTTCCAGTTTCTGGCTATTATGAATTAAGTATCAGTGAGCACAGATGAACAAGATGTAAAGTCCTACGGGGACATACCCGAGGGTCATAAAGCCAGATCTTGAAGTAAATCTATTCCCAGCTTCTTGAGGAACAGCGGCTACACCAATTTCCATAGTGACTGTATAAACTGGCATTCCCACCAAGAATGAATAAGTGTTCCTTCCTCTCTCCTCGAATCCTTGCCAGTGCATGCTGTCATTTGTATTAGTGATCTTGGCCTGCCTGGCTGGTGTAAGACATTTCAGAGTAGTTTTAGCTTTCATTGCCCTGATGGCTAAGGATGTTGAAACCTCAGCCATTTGGGTTTCATCTTTTGAGAACTCTCTGTTTAGTTCGCTATCCCATTTTTTTTTTAATTGAGTTGTTTATTTTCTTGATGTTCAGTTGTTTGAGTCTTTATATATTTTGGGCACTAATCTTCATTCAGATACGTACTTCACACAGATCTTTCTGCATTCTGCAGGCTGCTGTTTTACATAAGCAATGGTGCCTGTATAACTTTTCTATAGAGAAGTATTTTTTAGAGTTCTCATTTATTATTTGCTGATCTCAGTGTTTGCGCTAGCCATTTCTTGTTCAGAAAGTCCTTTACTGTGCCAGTGAGTTCACGGCTATTCTTCACGTTCTCGTCTATCAGGTTCAGTGTACCTGGTCTTATGTTGAGGTCCTTAATCCATTTGGAATTGGAGTTTGTGCAGGGTGAATATGGATCTATCGGTATTCTTCTACATGTAGTCATAAAGTTTGACCAGGAAAATTTATTAAAGATGTTACCTTTTCTCCAGTGTCTAATTTTGGCTTCTTGGTCAAAACTCAGCTCTCTGTGGGTATGTAGAATCATATCCAGGTCTTTGACTCTATTGCATTGATCAATGTATCTGTGTTTATACCACTATTATGCTGTTTTTATTACTATATCTCTGTAATACAGATTGAAACCTGGGATGTTGATACCTTTAGCAGTTCTTTTATTTAGGTTTTGTTTTGTTTGTTTATTTTGCTATCCTGGGTGTTTTCTGTTTCTATACAAAGTTTAATGTTTTTTTTCAATTTCTATGAAAAATTGTGCTGAAATTTTGAAAGCAATTGTATTGAATCAGTAGGTTGCTTTTGGTAGGGTAGCCATTTTCACAAGATTAATTCTACCAATCCTTGACATGGGAGATCATTACATCTTCTGATATCTTATTCTCTCTTCAATAATTTAAAGTTTTTATTATATTGGTTTTTCACTCGATTGGTTAGAGTTGTTTCAGGTTTTTATATTTATCTATTAAGCCTATTGTGAAAGCTCCTGCTGCTCCTATTTTTTCTGTCTGTTATTTATATATAGAAAGGCGACAGATTCTCATGTGTTAAGTTTGTATCCTGCTGCTTTGCTGAAAATGCTCATCCACCGCAGATGTTTCCCAGTGCTCATCCACTGCAGATGTTTCCTAGTGTTCATCCACTGCAGATGTTTCCTAGTGTTCATCCACTGCAGATGTTTCCTAGTGTCCATCCACTGCAGATGTTTCATAGTGTCCATCCACTGCAGATGTTTCCTAGTGTCCATCACTGCAGATGTTTCCTAGTGTCCATCCACTGCAGATGTTTCCTAGTGTCCATCACCGCAGATGTTCCTAGTGTCCATCACCGCAGATGTTTCCTAGTGTTCATCCACTGCAGATGTTTCCTAGTGTCCATCACCGCAGATGTTTCCTAGTGTCCATCCACTGCAGATGTTTCCTAGTGTCCATCCACTGCAGATGTTTCCTAGTGTCCATCCACTGCAGATGTTTCCTAGTGTTCATCACCGCAGATGTTTCCTAGTGTCCATCACCGCAGATGTTTCCTAGTGTCCATCCACTGCAGATGTTTCCTAGTGTCCATCACCGCAGATGTTTCCTAGTGTCCATCCACTGCAGATGTTTCCTAGTGTCCATCACCGCAGATGTTTCCTAGTGTCCATCCACTGCAGATGTTTCCTAGTGTCCATCACCGCAGATGTTTCCTAGTGTCCATCCACTGCAGATGTTTCCTAGTGTCCATCCACTGCAGATGTTTCCTAGTGTCCATCCACCGCAGATGTTTCCTAGTGTCCATCCACCGCAGATGTTTCCTAGTGTCCGTCCACCGCAGATGTTTCCTAGTGTCCATCCACCGCAGATGTTTCCTAGTGTCCATCCACTGCAGATGTTTCCTAGTGTCCATCCACTGCAGATGTTTCCTAGTGTCCATCCACTGCAGATGTTTCCTAGTGTCCATCCACTGCAGATGTTTCCTAGTGTCCATCCACTGCAGATGTTTCCTAGTGTCCATCCACTGCAGATGTTTCCTAGTGTCCATCCACTGCAGATGTTTCCTAGTGTTCATCCACTGCAGATGTTTCCTAGTGCTCATCCACTGCAGATGATGTTTCCTAGTGTTCATCCACTGCAGATGTTTCCCAGGCTCTTAGAGCATTAAATGATGATTTTTTTTTCTAGTTTTGTTTTGTTTTTCTTTAAGGGAAGGTCTCCTTGGGTTGCCCAACTTGGCATTTGACTGCCACGGTCCTTGCATAGGCCTCCCACCACTGGACCAACTTGGAATTTTGTATTGGATCTAGCACATTTGGGCATTGTAAAGCCAAATTCTGGGTCCTGTTAAAATCCTCTCGTAAATGTTGATGTTTGTGTGAACTGTTAACTGGCTTAGGTACAGATTTCAGTGTCTCATCCACCATGGGTGTGGTTCCTCCCCGGGAGGTCAGGCTCCGAGCCCTGGAAGTTAACACTTTCCATTCCGTGTGTTCCCGTGTGGCATTTACTCTGGGACTTGACAGTTGGGTCTGTCCCCTTGGATCTATTCCATGTTGTGCAGGCCGAAATTGAGCTTGGGAATTATGTAGGGACCTTTACAGAGTAAGAAGGAGCTTTTTTCAGTATCCTCTCTGGCACTTCCTGGCATCCTCCAGCTTCCAGGATCCTCCCATACCTGGTTCTTCTGGACAGGAGTCTGGGGGCCTCTAACAGCTGTAATCCCTGCGATCCAGTGCTGCTTTGTGTGACTAGGGCCAGTTTAGAGTAAAGCAGTAAAACAGAAGAAAAAGCAGCAGTGGGTTTTCTTGAACTGTTTGAAAGGTGACACCCTCCCTCCTACTTCTCTCTGGCCCAGGGCAAGCTTGCTTCGGTTGCTGTTGCTACTTCCTGTCAATGCTGCTGCTGAGGCATGGGAGCCCTGGCAGCATCACCGCTGGGAGGCTGGAAAGGGCATCCAGAAAGCCAGCAGTTTCAGTTACTGTTTCCGGTACAGAGGCTACTTTTCTTGGCCTGTTGGTTTGCAAAGGTGATTTCTGGAGTTTTCCTGATAGTCCTGAACACACACTTCTAGAACCTGACCTGCCTTTGCCTTAAGTCGAGGAGGCAAAGAAGACAAATGCATTCGGGATGCTCGACTAGGTTGTCGTTTCTTTGGCTTCTGCGCCTGCACCTGTTCACCTTTCAGGCTCCTTCAGGGTTTGCCTTTTGCCCTTTGTTCAAAGCATTATTTGTAATCAGTGGGGGAAGATAAACTGTAGCTGGCTAGCTTCGGCTTGGCTGGCACAGGACAGTCCACCTGTACTAACACTCCTGTGAAAAGAAAAAAAAAAGGAGTTTGGGAATGGCGGGTACCCCCAAGAGTGCATGTGATTTTGCTAAACTTGATAAAAGTCTAAGAAAATAAATCTAATCTTGAATTAGTCTCCTACTGAGGAGAAAATGTTGAAGGTTCCAAATAGGGTCCATGATGGAGGGAGGCTGGAGCAGAGAAAATTCTGGAAGGTGATCCAGCCCCTGCTGTGTTGCTGAGGCAGGTGTGGTTGGGGAGAACGCAGATGTGGTTCCAGATACTAACAAGTTACCCCAAAGCAGGAACCAAAGTGGAAGTATTTACCTCTGGACTCAAATCGTTTCAAGAAGTGCTTTCCTTAAGAAGATTGGGCCATAGGTTTTAAGACTATTTACTATTTTTTTTAAGTTATGAGTTTCTACCCCCCCCCTTGAGAATTTTCCTGTAAATAAACATGTTTTTGAACAGAGTTTATTGCATAAAACAACAAATTATTTTTCACGATAAGTGGAGTAATAAAAGCACAGAGACCTCTTCAGTTTATTTATTTATTTTGTTTTTTCAAGACAGGCTTGACCGTTCTAAAGCTCACTCTGTAGACCAGGCTGGTCTCAAACTCTCAAAGATCTGCCTCTGCCTCTGCCTCTGCCTCCTGAGTCGGGGGACTAAAGGCGCGCACCAGCCACGCCCAGCCCTCATCACCGTATTAACTGACTTTCTTTACAATAAGGCCTTGGGTAGAATGAAAGGTTTATCTGCAGTGGGTGGGCAGAGACTCAAGAACTTCCACCCTTAGCTGAGATACAGCTGGCAACTGGTGTGGACATCCATTTTCTTCAGAGATGTGGTCCGTGAGAGACTCCCATGCTCCTGTGGTCCCACACTCGCGTACATCCAGGAAGCACTAAGTGGACAGTGCGGTGAATGTGGGAGGAGGCAAAAATGGGACTGGACTTAGGGGAGGAGTGAGAGGGTAGAAGGGATCAAAACACGTTGTATGCATTTATGAGATTCTAATAAAAGCATCATAAAAGGTTCATCTGTGGTTCAGTTTATGGTGAGAGTCAGGGCTCTGATGTTTGTGCACCTGCTGGATCTTTTGGATGCTCTCTTATCTGTCCCTCAGCAGTGGGCAGCTTCCTGGTACAGCTCTTCTGGCCCCCTTGAATGCAATATGATTTTCTTCTTCTAAAGACCTTTGAATGGCCTTGAGTGGGCACAGGAAGCAGCCCGGGGGGGGGGCTGTTGGAATGAGCTCTTTAAGCTCCTGTTGAGATTTTAGTTGCCATTGTTAAGAATATTAGGGGACACAGTCTGCAACAGGTGACTGGGTCACAAGGGCTCCGTTTTAAAGGAAGGATTAACACGCTCACGCTGGGAGTCCATTCTGCCTTTTGTTTTTGTTTTGTTCTGTTTTGCCTTTTTGCCACGTGACAGCTTCTGCTATGGGCTACTGGCAGCAGGAAGGACTTGGCCACACACCTACATTTTAGATTACCCACGCTCCAGAAATTTGAACTAATAAAGAATGTTTCTGAAGCAGTTTGCTGTATAACCTTGGTTGGCCTCCACCTTGAGATCTTCCTGCCTAAGCTTCCAAAGTATTGGGATTACAGATGTGTGCCATTATAAATAGCTAATTTCTGTCTCATGAATTACCCGGGCTGTAGAATCCTGTTATAACCTCTCCAGACAGACTATTATACCAGGTCAGCCAGATTCCTTCATCAGTGCGGATTAGGACAAACACTATGCAGACTTAAAAGTCAGGGGTAGCTGTCTTCTACCATGCAGTGCAAGAAAGGAAGCCGGGCTGCAGAGAAATAAGTGGGGGGAGGAGGGACAGATGGGGAAGGAAGGGGGGATTAAGGGAAGGAAGGAGAGAGAGGATGAGAGAGAGAGAGAGAGAGAGAGAGAGAGAGAGAAAGAGAGAGAGAGAGAGGAGATATCTCCTTGGTTTCTGAAGGGTTTCCTATGTTTTTACTCAGGGGTCCTTGAGACAACAGTTTCTAGAGTTTTACACAATTTCTCTTTCAAGCTTGGCTTGAGTTCTTTTATGTGTATCCAAAGGTAGAGGGCCAGGAATTATTCCGTGACTGTGTCCAGGGACCAGGCTGAGGTCTAGTCATGCAAATGATCAGTTAATAGAGCAATAAAGGCACTATTATTAGACCCTCACAGGACCAAAATAGAGAACTGCCATTTCCCATTTGTTCATTAGCATTAAATCACCCCACTTAGAATCCCCAGTGAAATGCTCCATTTCAACACTGGAGTCTTTACAGAAACCCTCCATTCACTCAGCAGATATCTATTCAGCAGCTCCTTTGTCCAGACATAGTACAATGAGAAAAATATCAAGAATATTATTGAAACTCCTAAATGGTATTGCATTATTTAATCCTCATGACACTTTATAAATTAAATATCGTCAACCAACTTGATGGGTAAGAAAGCTGTGGATCAGAGAAGCTAACTAATTGCTTCAAAGCCACAGCTAGCTCTTAGACGGTCTAACAAGGACTCCCACCCAGAGCCCATATGGTAGAGGGGAAGAATCCTGGTGGCCAGTTTCCTGCTAGGGCTGAGACATTTGGGGCACGGGTTGTTCATAGGAGCCTTTGCTTGAATAGTCACGGTGTTGTGGAAAATCTCACCTTGGAAAGTGAGTCACTGAGTTTGGTATATGACAGAGAGTCTGGCTCTTAGGAAAGATGAGGGAACGTCTGAGCCGTCGTTCAGACAGATGAGCTCTGAAGCAATGGGGTTCTTTGTAGTGTGACGCGAGGAACACGAGGGGCATGTCCCTTGCCCGAGGAGTTTGTTTATACCACTGGAATGAGGCTGGGTCAATGTCAAGGATTCTTTATTTCAAACACTAATAAAATGCTTTTTAAATTACACATTAAATGTAAATTTAAAAAATAAGAATTAAAAATTAAAATACGGTTTCCTTAACATTATGAAGAATGAAGAATCTGGAGCAGTGTGAAGCAAGCGAAAGTGTGTCCCATTGAAGTTGGTCCAAGGTAAGGGCGCTGCTGATCTCCATCTGGGTTCCAGGTTAGCCAGGGCTACAGAGTGAGAGATCTTCTAAAAAAAAAAAAGAAAGAAAGAAAAAGAAAAAAGAAAAGAAAGGAAGGAAGGAACAGTGTTTCATGGGTGGGATAGTGAGACAAACAGCTGACTTTGCTTGGATATAGAACCACAATAAACCAGGTGACTCACTCCTGTCCTAAGATTAGGTAGGCAGGCTATAGCAGATTTATTACAATTATAGGTTTGTAAATGAAGCTTATATCTTCCACTTATTTAGAGTCTTGTCTTAAGAAACACCTGGGCAACCTTGCAAATTGATCAGGAAAGTAATTTACAGTAGGCCTGGGAATGTAGCTTGCCTACCGCACAGGAAGTCCCAGTACCCACAGACTGAGCACGGGAAAGCTCAGCAGTCGTGATGTGGAGACAGGAGGCACAGAAGTTAAGGGTTGTCCCCAAACATAGCAAATTTAAATTCTGGGCCAACCTGAGCTACACCACACTCTGTCTCAAAAATATTTGCTATGTGTCATCGTATACAACACCTTTACACCTAGCATTCAGTAGGCAGAGGCAGGAGGATCTCTGTGAGTTCTAGGTCAGCTTAGTCTACTTAGGTACAGGGCAAGACCTTGCGGGGGGGGGGGACGAGGGGAGGATTCAATAAAAAAAAAATCCTTCAAAGAGTTAAATAAAACCAATTCCAGAATCTCTGGGTCAGAGAAGAAAATGTGTAAAAGACTGCAGGGCTGTGGCTCTCAACCTTCCTGAAGCTGCGACCCTTTAACACAGTTCCTCATGCTGTGCTGACCCCAACCGTAACATTATTTTCATTGCTGCTTCATAACCGCAACTTTGCTACTGTGATGAATCATAATGTAAATATCTGATAAGCAGGATGGCTGATACATGACCCCTGCTCACAGGATGAGAACCTCTACTGTAGAAGAAAAGATAGAGAGATACGGCTACTAATGAGAAACGTAGCTTCACTGCCTTTAAAAGGCTCTAACTGGGCTCAGTAGGCCATATATCTATCATTCTCATCCCCCCCCCCCCCCCGTGTGTGTGTGTAAAAAGAGAGACTATAATCATAGAAGACGAGGTCATGAACTTGAGAGGCAGTAAGGAGGACCCCTGAGGAGTCGGAGGGGTAGAAGGAGCAGACATATGTTAATATACCAGTCAGTGATGGTTCACATCTTTAATACCAGCACTCAGGAGGCAGAGGCAGACCAGTCTCTGAGTCTGAGGCCAGCCTGGTCTACAAAGTGAGTTTCAAGACAGCCAGGGTTACACAAAGAAAACCTTTCTCTTAACCCATCCCAACTCTCCCCCACACCTCAATACCACTCATACCACTCACGCATGAAATTGTCAAAAAAAAAAAAAACCCTAAAAACTGTTTAAAATTATAAGGCAACCAGTAAACTTGGAGTTATTTGCAATAAGTGTGCCAAGTTAATGTCCATAAAATACCAAGAGGCCAAACACAGGATAATAAACCAACTCATGGGCAAGCGGATGAGGAGGCAAGTCACACAGATAGGCCAGGAAGTAAATTGAGCATTTAGCAAATACATCTTTCATAAGATTGAAACAACAAGGCACATATTTTACTTTTACCATTGTCCACTATGCAATTAAAGATCCTGATCTTCATTTAATGTAGGCATGAGACATGAATTTGGATTCTTCATATGGCTAATTTATTACTTTACCACTCTTTGAAAGTAAATTAGTCAACATTTTATCAGACATTGAAACGATTGTATGTTTTTGTCTAATAATTAAACTCTTGAGATTGTACAGTAAGAGAAGAATCCTAACTGTAAGGAGACCATCTTGGTATTTACTAGTATACTTTATAATAGACAGATGCTGAAAATGAACTAAATACTTAAGAATGGAATTATAACATCATTACAGGACAGCACAAGATACTGCATATTCACGAACAGTGAGGTCCACAAGGAGGCTTTAATTACTCGTGATTTAATGTTTAAAGAATTATGTTAAGTAAAAGTACAGAATTGTGGTATATAATTATAAGTATAAATATATATGTATAAATTAGGCATAGAAAAAGATGAATGAGCCTGGTGAGCCTAGCATCCAGGAATTAGCGGGAAAATACTGTGCTGACTTTCTGTTACCGTAGCTAACACTGGAGATCTCCCGTGTAAAGAGCAAAGAGTAAAGCTTCACTTTGACATTCAGTTTTGGAAGCCAGTTAACTTGGTTGGCTTGTGACAAGGCAACACACCGTGGTGGCAGTATGTGACAGAGAAAGCCATTCCACAGTCTCTGGAAGCAAGCCAGAGCACAGGCTAAGTCCCAGCACTCCTTTGAGCCCATCAGCACAAGGACATTTTCTGCATTCCTCTTCCTAAGGATTTCACAGTCTACCAATAGTGCTGTGGGCAGGGCACCGAGTCTTGCACACTTGGCCTGGCAGGGACATTCAAGATCTGTACATCTGTAAGTCCCAATGCTTAGGAGGAAGAAGCAGGCAGAGTTCTATGAGTTTGAGACCAGCCTGGTTTACATAACGAGTTCCAGAACAGACTACATACAGAGTTCCAAGACTACATACAGAGATACTGTCTCAAAAAACATCTAAACTTGCCGGGTGGTAGTGGTGCACGCCTTTAATCCCAGCACTCAGGAGGCAGAGGCAGGGAGATCTACAGAGTTCAGAGTTCTACAGAGTGAGTTCCAGTATAGCCAGAGCTGTAACACAGAGAAACCCTATCTTGAGAACTCAAACAACAAACAATATCTAAACTTAGCATCAGATACTAAAAGGACACAGTTGTCTTTTGGTGGATACTTACTTTTCATTGTATTATTCATTTACTTCATTTTTGGTTTTTGAGGCAGGATCTTCTGTATGACCCATGCTGGCCTCAAACTCTCTGTACTCAGGATCCTCCTGTTTCAACTTCAGGCCTGGCTGGGTGGAAAAATTAACACTTCATTTTTCCTTTTATAATTTTTTGATTGTTAATATTCTTTTGCAAATGACACAAACCCAACTAGCTTGCCCAGAAATCACAATTCTATCATCCCAGCTCTGCTTTTCTCTATCTATCTATCTATCTATCTATCTATCTATCTATCTATCTATGTCTATATATATATATATCTATATATATCACATCAGGTGACTTCTTTTTTAACTTTTTAGATTTATTTATATTCTGCATATGACTGTTTGGTCTGCAAGCACATGTCTCTGTGTGCACCACTTGGGAGCCTGGTGGCTGTGGAGGCCAGACAGGGGTGTTAGATCCCTGGGAACTGGAGTTGCATATGGTTATGAGCCATGTGGGTGTTGGGAGTTGAACTTAGGTCCTTTGCAAAAACAAGTGCTTTTGCCAGGCGGTGGTGGCGCATGCCTTTAATCCCAGCACTCGGGAGGCAGAGGCAGGCGGATCTCTGTGAGTTCGAGACCAGCCTGGTCTACAAGAGCTAGTTCCAGGACAGGCTCCAAAACCACAGAGAAACCCTGTCTTGAAAAACCAACCAACCAACCAACCAACCAACCAACCAACCAAACAAACAAACAAAAAAAAACAAGTGCTTTTAACTCTATCTCTCTACTCTCTATTTCTCTAGTACTGTCTCT
Source organism: Microtus oregoni (assembly GCF_018167655.1). Classification (NCBI taxonomy): domain Eukaryota; kingdom Metazoa; phylum Chordata; class Mammalia; order Rodentia; family Cricetidae; genus Microtus; species Microtus oregoni. Next base: position 25,537,027 of record NW_024543088.1, read on the forward strand.
CTAGTCTCTTTAGGTGACTTCTTTTGTGAGACCAGAGGAAAAAGGCTGTGAAACTATATCAGTTTCTATGTATTATTCTTTTTTTTAAAAAAATATTCTTTTGTAATTTCACACATGTGTACAATGAAATGTGTTATATCTACTACTCATTTCCCCTCTCAGCTGCCCCATGCCCTCCCCAACCAGCCATCCTCCCAACTTTATGTGATTTGTTTCCTGATAAGTCCAATATATATATATATATATATATATATATATATATATATATATACTGCCTGTATATATGTGTGTTTGGGGGGGACCTTTTATTGGAGTGGAAATCCTGTCCGTGGCCACACCTCCAAAGAGGAGCGATTCTCACTCCTGCAGTCAATGCTGTCTCAGCAAGGGATGGGGACTGGAGAGCCATTACCCAGTCTGCGCTGGAATTCTGGCTAGCTTGATCCCGTATAGGTTTTATGCAGGCAACTACAGCTGCAGTGAGTTCGTGTTCAGAAGACAGCATTTCACAGCATGATTTCCCATCTTCTGGCTCTTACCTCCTTCCTGCCTCCTCTTCTGCTAAATTCCCTGCGCCTCGGCAGTGTTGGGTTGACCTAGGTGTCCACTTAGGGCTGAGCACCCAGCTGGTCACTTTCAGCCCTCTGACCAGTGACGCATCTCTCCATTGACTGCCGACTGTGCAGAAAGAAGCTCAACTGGCCAAGGCTGGGAGCAGCCCAGGTCCATGCGTACAAACACAAATATTTAGAAGACAACTTGACAGCAAGATCATTTAGCAAAGTATCAACAGCAGGTTCTACTGCAGTATCTCTGATTTCCTCAGCCACGGGCTTTTGTCCTGCATGACAGTACCAGGCATGAATTTCCTTCCTGTGAAGCAAGCTTCAAACAAGAAATATGTCAGTTATCCTGATAACTGCTGTGCCACTGTTGCTCCAGTGGGCACGTCTTGCCTGGTAGGTTGGTATTGGAACATACAGGATCCAGTGCTGGGTAAAGTCTCTTTCCAAGCAGCCTGTAGAGAATCTTCCAGCATCAGGAACGCTAACCAACAGGGAGGAAGCTTCCAGGTTAGTTTGAGATTGATTTCTCTAGGTCTTGCAGTCCAAGTGTGTGGTATCTTCAACAATGAGATCTTACCATGTAGTTATGGCGGGTAACCAAGGGCACGGACAGTAGAGAGCACTGTTTTGTGCTGTGGGAGAATGCTTCTGTACACTGTAAGATTTGTCACTCATATTGGTTTAATAAAGCACTGATTGGCCAGTGACCAGACAGGAAGTACAGGCGGGACAACCAAATGAGGAGAAGTCTGAAAAGAGGAAATGCAGAGACACAGTCATAAGTCAGATGACAAGGCAGCAAGATGAGAATGCCTCATGGAAAAATGGTACCAAGCCATGAGGCTAAACATAGATGAGAATTATGGGTTAATTTAAGTTGTAAGAGCTAGTTAATAATAAACCTGAGCTAATAGGCCAAACAGATTATAATTAATATAAGCCTCTGTGTGTTTCTTTGGGATTAAACAGCTGCGGGGATCAGGCAGGACAGAAGCTACAGTTTTGGAGACCTCTGGGGCTTCTCTGACCAAAAGCTCGTGAAGGAAGGTATTGCATACCTGTACTGTGATTTTTGTTTAATAATCTGTGTTGGTTAGATTTTTGTCAATGACAAAACTAGGATTATCTGTGAAGACAAAGAGTCAAATGAGAAAATGCCTCCATCAGATTGGCCTGTAGGCAAGTTTTTGGGGGCATTTTCTTGATTGATGATTGTTGTGGGAGGGCCCTGCCCCCTATGGGTGGTGTCACCCTCAGGCAGGTGATTTTGAGACATCTAAGAAAGGTAGCCAAACAAGCCAGGTGGAGCAAGCCAGGCAGAGTCAGCCAGTGTTAGGGTTCCTCTGTGGTCTCTGCTTCAGTTCCTCCCTCCACATTCCTTACTGCCCTGACTTCCCTTCATGACAGACTATAAGCTGTAAGAAGAAACAACCCCTTTCCTCACCAAGTTGTTTTTGACCATGGTCCTTATCACAGCAATAGAAAACAAATGAAGAAAATGATTTAACAACTCTTGTGACCTTTAGGTAGGTTCTTTGGAATGTATGAGTCCACCTTGAATTTCCACCTATCAAAGGGATAAGATATTTTTTTTTAGCATCTAAGATCTATAGCAGAATTTTTCCTGCTCTGTTATAGTGTGCCTACTGAATTCATCCATCAGTATATTTGAAAAGTGTGTTATTCAAGTCCAAAAAGACCTCAATATAAAGCCAGCCACACTGGGCCTTATAGAAAAGAAAGTGGGAAATATACTTGAACACATTGGCACAGGAAACCACTTCCTAAATATAATCCCAGTAGCATAGATGCTGAGAGAAACAATTAATAAATGTGATCTCCTGAAATTGAAAACCTTCTGTAAAGCAAAGGACACAGTCATCAAGACAAACCGACAGCCTACAGAATGGGAAAAGGTCTTCACTAACCCCACATTAGACAGAGGTCTGATCTCCAAAATATACAAAGAACTCAAGAAATTAGACACCAAAAGATCACATAATCCAATAAAAAAAAATGGAGTATAGACCTAAACAGAGAACTCTCAACAGAGGAATCTAAAATGGCTGAAAGACACTTCAGGAAATGTTCAATATCCTTAGTCATCAGAGAAATGCAAATCAAAACGACTCTGAGATTCTATCTTATACCTGTAAGAATGGCCAAGATCAAAAACACTGATGACAATTTATGCTGAAGAAGATGTGGAGTAAAGGGAACACTTTTGCATTGCTGGTGGGTGTGCAAGGTGGTACAGCCCCTTTGGATGTCAGTGTGGTGATTTCTCAGAAAATTAGAAGACAACCTTCCTCAAGACCCAGTAATATCACTTTTGGGTATATATCCAAAGGATGCTCAATCGTACCACAAGGACATGTGCTCAACTATGTTCATAGCAGCATCGTTTGTCATAGCCAGAACCTGGAAACAACCTAAATGCCCCTCAACAGAAGAATGGATAAGGAAAATGTGGTACATTTACACAATGGAGTACTACACAGCAGAAAAAAATAACGACAGCTTGAATTTTGCAGGAAAATGGATGGAGCTAGAAAAGATTATTTTGAGTGAGGTAACCCAGACACAGAAAGACAATTATCACATGCACTCACTCATAAATGGTTTTTAAACATAAAGGAAAGAAAATCAGCCACAAACCACAAGCCCAGAGAACTTAGACAACAATGTGGACACTAAGAGAGATTTACATAGAGCTAATCTACATGGGAAGTAGAAAAAGGCAAGATCTCCTGAGTAAATTGGGAGTATGGGGACCTTGGGGGAGGGTTGAAGGGGGGAAGCAGAGAAAATGTAGCGCTCAATAAAAATTAAAAAAAAATGAAAAAAAGAAGTGTATTATTATATAACTTTCTTTGTTCTGTTACTGTAAAAAGTTCATGAAATAGCTACATCATTGAGGCGTGTCATTTGGGGAATTAATCTATGTCCCTGGACCATGGTTGCTCGTATCTAGCTCCAGGAAAAACCATCTCTTTTCTTCCTTCATGGTATGAGCTGTTTTTTCATGAAAGTGCTTAGATTTTTGAGTTCTTAACCTGCATGCACGGACAGAATCTCTCCCATTCCGCAGGCTGCCCTCACATGGTGTCCCTTGCTTCTTTTGCCTTGTGATTTGTTAACCACTGGTCAGCTTGTGCTCTTACTCTTGAGCCCCTGCAGGTCTCCTTCAGGGAGTCCCCGTGTGTTGTTCTGTGTTTTGCTCTGCTTGTTTCAGAGTTTCAGGTCTTACAATATGGTCGCCAGTCACCTTTGAGCTGATTTAAGCATATTCTGAAAGACTGGTATATAGCTTGATTTCCCAGTATCACTTGTTGAAGAGGCTCTTCTTCTCAAGTTTATTGTCACTTTTAGCGAGATCCAGATGGCTGGCTGTGGTGGGGTCTTCCACTACACTCCCTTGGTCTGGTTTTGATTCAGCACCATGCCCTTTTGTTACTATAGTTCAATAGTTAGAAGTCAGGTGCTGCCATACTTCCAAATCTGGCTTTTGCTCAGGATTGCTTTGGCTATTTGGGGTCTTGTGTTACCGGATGAACCTCAGTGTTGGGGGCCAGACCAAACATAAACCATTTCTTGTACCAGAGTGGAGGTGAGGGAATAAATGAGGCACACTTCACACGACAATATCAGGAGGGAGTGTCAGGGTTCATTCAAATCCTGAAGATCACCCGTGTTTATTATTCAAACAGCTTCTATATCAAAACATGAGGGGGAAATTCATTAGCATTCTGTTTCCTATGTAGCTGGGGTGGGGGGACTTAGGTCACATCCATAGCTATGCCTGTTTGTTACATAGACTGAAAAACACCTCTTCCCCAGGCAACCTCCTAAATTGCAATAGAAAGAGCAGAACGACATTAGCATATCCTGACCACTTGCTCAGGCTGTTTCACTATCAAAAGGCTAAGCAACCAACCTGCTGTGTGGCAGGTGCAAACTGTGCTTTGTAGGTCGCTCAGAATTCTGACTGCCAGTTTGTATGCTCACCTTACTAGACCTGGATGGAGGTGGGTGGTCCTTGGACTTCCCACAGGGCAGGGAACCCTGATTGCTCTTTGGGCTGACGAGGGAGGGGGACTTGATTGGGGGAGGGGGAGGGAAATGGGAGGCGGTGGAGGGGAAGAGACAGAAATCTTTAATAAATAAATAAATAAATAAATAAATAATTCTGACTGCCATACAATGTAGGAATCCTGCCCTTATACCTCAGGATTAAACTTTTCTATTTCTTTTTATTTTTTTTTCCAAGACAGGATTTCTCTGCATAGCTTTGGAACCTGTCCTGGAACTCACTTTGTGGACCAAGGCTGGCCTTGAACTAAAAGAGATCTGCCTGCCTCTGCCACCTGAGTGTGTTGGGATTAAAGGTGTGTGCCACCTCAACCTGGCAATTTTTTTCTATTTCTATGATGAATGGCATTATTTTTGGTGGGAATTACATTAAGTTTATAGATTGCCTTGAGTAATACGGGCATTTTAACAGTATACTTGTATTTATCAATGAACATGAGAGAACTGTCTTTCGGTGTTTTATCATTATTGTTACTATTATTAGTATTATGTGTGGTGCAAGCATGTGTATGTGTTCATGTGTGTGTACTTGACCTCAGTTTTGAGACAAGGTCTCTCACTGACCCTGGAGCTAGACTGGTTAGCCAGACTTATTGAACAGCCTAAGAGAAGGGTTCCTTCTTGCAAGAAGGCCACGTGGCTATTAGTATTTTACAACTGTTTCCATAAAATGTATAAGATAAGATTTCCATTAGGCAAGGAGTTGTAGGCCCCTACCACAGGTCAGTCAGGAAGTCTTTGCATTGGAGATACTGCTGGAAGGAGGTGCTGAGTAAACTGAGGCCAGCAGAAAGGACAGCCACTCACAGCAGACAACAGTTGAAGAGCAGAGATAGGCTGATAAAGCAAAAGGAGAAGCCCAGGGTGGCCAAAGGAAAACATGATAGAGAAAAGGCCACACAGAAAGGCAACTGGCAAGGAAAATTTCAGATGGAAAGATAAAGACCTTTCAAATAAGAGAATAATATAAGCAGATAGGCCAAGCAGTAATCGAATGAATACAGTTTCTGTGTGCTTGTTTCAGGGCTGAGCAGCCGGGAACAAGCAAGTGGCCTCCTGCAACAAGCAGAGGTAATTGAGTTCAAGTGGAAAGACCCAGGTCCAGAGATACAGCTGTTTTAGAATAGGAGATTACAGACTCAACTTCGCTGTTTCATCAGTGAGACTGCTGTTCTTAGTCAAGTGAAAGGAGGGGGTGAGGGTGTGCTGGGTGGAGTGAGGGATCCAGCCTCCACTACAGAGAAACAGACATAGCATTTGGCCTCTTCTCCAGCCCGTCATGGGAGCGCTGTGCTCTTGAGAAAGTGGTGTAGCTGTGAGGACAGTCAGGAAAATACTGCGTGACCTCCTTGCCAGTTGGACAATTGGAGACAGAAGCAGCCTAAGTCCTCTAGAAAGTACAAAAACGGTCTTTGCAAGTTGCCTTTGCATTGGGGGCACTGCCTTTAATAACTGACACCTCTAATTTCCATGCGGTATCTTAATCTAGGACTGTCTACATGCTGAAGGATATTATTAGGAAGGGTTGGGATGAGGTTTTTAGAATTGTGTAACTTTGAGTCTTATGAAAACATCGTCTAAGGTTGAAAGAGGTCTGTCGATGAAGAACTTTTAGGAGTTGATGCCAACCAATGAGCCTTTTCCCACAATTATGATTATTCTTATCCACATTTTATGTTTGAGTTAGTTACTGTTTTCAAGAACGAGTCAGGAAGTGTGCATGGCAACGGCAGTTGGCCAGATAAACCAGGGGTACCATTCCCCTTTGTCCGCTGGCCACAGACTCAGGCTTCCTCCTTGGTTGGGTAAACATCCTTTCCTTATCCCTGTTTTTCCTCTGAGTCAGCACTTCCCTAATGATTTCCTGTCCTGGCCCCAAGTCTTCCAGCAGTCAAATGTCAAGTCGAGCAGGAGATTTGGTAAGGACGGCTATGGTGAGGGAACTGGAATTCAAAGAAGTGTTGGTGTGCCTCAGGTCCCCAGCTGACTAGCTCTCTCTCCCTGTAGGGCCTTCTGTGGGGACAGGACACCAGTGAACAGAAGACTCTCCATGAAAGTAGCCTCCTACAGTCATGTGGAAAGAGCAGCATTCTTCTCAAGTGGAAAAAAAATTAGGACCAGAAATACATGCTTCTTATCTAAGAACGCTTCTAATTAGCAAGCTGCTTGTCTCCAAAAGGAAAGGTTAAAGCCACTGCCTTTTCTTTGCAGTATTCTCCCTGGAGGGTCTACTGTCAAGGTCCTGACATCCTTCTGAGGTGAAGAGTGGTCCTAAAGTTGATATATGTCTTCGTTTATTTTGTTATGCTCCCATAGAATACCTGAGACTGGTTAATTTATAGAGACGGAAATTTATTTTTTTTTTTAGCAGTTCTGGTATCTGGGGAATCTGAGACTAATATGTCAATATCTCATCAGGTTTGGCCACTGAACCCAGCACAGTGCTTTGAATACCGTGTTCTCTAGATGGGAGGGATTCTGTGTGTCATCGGGGCACCTAGCAGAACAAACCTCTTGCAGCTTTTCCTATAATGTCATGAATCTGTTCATGAGTGTGGAATCCTCCAGACCCAAGGATCTCTCATTAGGCCCCACCTCCAGACACTGCTGCATTAGGACTCAACATAGCAATTTTGGGGAATCGTGCAGATTGTAGCATTAGCTTAGTTTTTGAGATGTTAAATGCTGTTTGTTTTCTCCTTTAGATCAAATATTGGGTCTCCCAAAGATCAAAGGATGTGATATATTAGTAGAAACCCGGTTGTACAGACCGATGGGTAAGAATAGAGGGGCTAGGATACAGCTCAGTGATGGCATGTTTGCCTAGCGTGCAAAGGTCCCTAGGTCCGAGCCCTAGCGCTGATGAGAAACAAACAGGTCCCACTTCTAAAACAGTTTTGGGCCAGTGAGTTGACTCAGCAGGTAAAGGCACTTGTTGCCGTGTCTGAGGATCTGAGTTTAATCCCTGGGACCCATGGGTTGGAAAGAGAACTGACTTCCCCAAGTTGTCTTCTAACTACACAAGAGTAGGCATTGTATTGTGTTGTGTTGTGTTGTATTATATTGTATTGCATGCCCACCTCCCCCCAAATAAATAACTAAAAATTAAAAATAGAAAGCGCAGACTTAGACTTACACATTAGAATACTAGTAGCTCAATTAAGATAAGACGAAATGTTATTAAAAAGAGGTAAAATGTCAAAAAGCTTCACGAATATCCACAAAATCATGAAAACCATCCATCATCAGAAATATTTTAGTTAAAAGTCATAGTACTACTTTCTAGGCACTAAAGTAGTTCTTTAGCCTTTAGAAGTCTGACAGGGCGACATTGTAGTCACTGTAATAACACTACAGAAAAGCAGTGTGGTTGTTACATGTAAAGTTAGGTGTGTATTAACCACACAACCCAGGGAAAGGAAAGCACCTGTGTAGAAGAGGAGCTGCCGATCAATATTCACGTAGGCTTAACTGTAAACTGGAGTAGCTCTGGGTTGAAAACCTAAAAGCTTGCCCACATGTAAATGGATAAACAAATCATTGAATGTTTACTGATGCAAGACACTGACATTCAGCAATCAAAAGGAACAAACTTCCGTAATCAATGGAGAAAATGTGGAGTGAAACAAAGCTAGATTCGGAACCCAGACACTGTGCGACTCCATTGATGTGAAAGTGTTAAAGAGAATGGATCTACACTGAGGGACGCGCGCGCAGTGATCTACAGTGAGGGACGCATGCGCAGTGATCTACAGTGCCGGTCCTGTGCTGGGTGATGGCTGTCTGAGATGATAGTGAGCCGTACTGCCTGAGCTCGGACAGGATGGAAATCGGCATTGTAATGCAGGGCAGTCACTGTGTTGCCCAGCGGAATTTTATGTATTTATAGCATATAGATTCTATCTCAATTAACTTGATAAAAACACAGTTAGATGTACAGTAATACGCATGTATTTAATGCCACTGAATTCTCTCTGTCTCTCTTTGTCTCTGTTTCTCTCCCTGTCTGTCTGTCTGTCTGTCTGTCTCTCTCTCTTTCTCTTCTTCTCTCCTAGTAGTTTTTTGAGACAGGGTCTCACAATGTAGCCTTTGCTGACATGGAACTTGCTATGTATTTTTGGCTGACTTTGAACTCATAAGAATTTGGCTGTCTCTGGCTGCCGAGCGTTGGGATTAAAGGTGAGTGGCATCATGCCCAGTACCAGCGAATTCTTGAAGTGATTGAAATGGTAATGCTTATGCAATATATAATGTACTATAAAAATCATAGTGATGTCACTTACACACATTATATTTGACTGAAAGTTCCAAATATAAAAGTTGTAAAGGATAATCCAATTCTTTCCTTTGACTCTATTATAAATTTTCTAAATTTAGCATTTATTAAATCAAATATGGAACAATATAGAATGGAGTTAATAAAGTGTTTAATTATATTTATTATACTTACCATGTTTATTAATATTTATTATATGTATTATAGCTGAGTGAATTAATAACTAATTTTTGATTTTTGATTTTTTCCTTTGTATAGCCTTGGTTATCCTGGAACTTACTCTGTAAACCAGGCTGACCTTGAACTCAGAGATCTGCCTGCCTCTGTCTCTGCCTTCTAAGCACTGGCATCAAAGGCATGCAGCCAGATCTCTATGAGCTCAAAGTCAGACAAGAATATATAGCAAGTTCCATGTGAGCAAAGACTACATAGTGAGATCCTGTTTCAAAAAACTATTAAGAGAAAGAGAAAGAGAAAGAGAGAGAACTCAGTGGCATGCAGTACAACACCAAACTTCGAAATTTTCTTTTTTTTATTGTTTTAATTGAACTATGTATTTTTCTCTGCTCCCCTCCCTACCTCTCCCCTCCCCTTCTACCCTCTCCATGGTCCGCATGCTCCCAATTTACTCAGGACATCTTGTCTTTTTCTACATATCACGTAATTTAGATCCATGTATGTCTCTCTTAGGGTCCTCATTGTTATCTAGGTTCTCTGGGATTGTGAATTGTTGGCTGGTTTTTCTTTGCTTTATGTCTAAAAGCCACTTATAAGTGAGCACATATTGTTGACCAAGTTTTCTGTCCCACTTGGTCGTCCCACAGCTGTCCAGCCCTAAAGATACACAGAGGTCTATATTAATTATAAACTGATTGGCCTATTAGCTCAGGCTTCTTCTTAACTCTTATAACTTATATTAGCCCATAATTCTTGTCTGTGTTAGCCATATGGCTTAGTACCTTTTTCAGTGACACATCACATCACGTCACATCTTGCTTGCTGTGTCTGGCTTCCTCTGTGTCTGGGTGACCACTGCAAGCTGACTCTTTCCTCTTCCCAAAATTCTCTTCTTCTCCTGACCCCACCTCTACTTCTTGACTCTTTTCCCCGCCTATACTTCCTGCCTGGCTACTGGTCAATTAGTGTTTATTTAAAATACAAGTGACAGGGTACATACTATTGTCCCACAGCAACATATGATATTTGTCTTTCTGGACCTGGGTTACCTCACTCAGTATGATATTTTCTAGATCCATCCATTTGACCACAAATTTCAAGATGTCACTTTTTTTCTGCTGTGTAGTACTCCATTGTGTACATGTACCACATTTTCCTTATCCATTCTTTGGTCAAGGGGCATTCAGGTTGTTTTCAGACTCTGGCTATGACAAACAATGCTGCTATGAACATAGTTGAGCACATGTTCTTGTGGTAGGATTGAATATCCTTTCGGTATATACCCAAAAGTGGTATTGCTGGGTCTTGAGGAAGATTATTTCTTGATTTTCTGAGAAATCACCATACTGGTATCCAAAGGAACTGTACCAGTTTGCACTCCCACCAGCAATGGAGGAGTGTTCCCTTATCCCACATCCTCTCCAGCATAAGTTGTCATCAGTGTTTTTGATTTGGCCATTCTTGTAGGTGTAAGATGGAATCTCAGAGTTGTTTGGATTTGCATTTCTTTGATGACTAAGAATGTTAACATTTCCTGAAGTGTCTTACAGCCATTTTAGATTCCTCTGTTGAGAGTTCTCTGCTTAGGTCTGTGCCCCATTTTTTTGATTGGATTATTTGTTATTTTGATGATCAGTTTCTTGAACTATTTGTAAATTTTGGAGATCAGCCCTCTGTTGGATGTAGGGTTGAAACACTGTGATGGTCTGGATTATGGCCACCCCTTGAACACCTCTGGTACCTGCTTTGTGTTGCTGGGAGGTGTTAGCAACTGTCTTGCAGTGGCTCGCTGCCTCCCCACAGGTCCAAAGCAATGTGGAAAATCCACTGCAGACGAAAGCCTCTAAAACTGGGAGTTCTGATCAATGTGTTCTCATAATAAGGGGATTATTTATCACAGTCACAGAAAAGAGACTAATACTGGTGCCTTTCTCCCACATGATACAAGCTTTCTAAGTCAGCAGGCAAATTGGAGTGCCTCATATTCTGGATTGAACTGCTTTTTCTATTGCTGCTTATAAAGTCACTTTGTCTCCTTTCTTTCTTATGATGTGGAAATTTTACAGAGGGAGGGCTTGATTGGCAACTTAAAATGTCAGGCAAGAATTGTTCCTAGGTAAGTTGATGGTGTTCATATCATTATGTGATACCATATTGTACCACCAAGTCATATCATGTTATATAATACCATCAAATCATGTATTATCATATCATCACATACATATCATTATATCATACCACACCAGACCATCATATCATATTATATCATACATATCACATCATATCATCTTATCATTACATTTCATATCATCACTCATAATATCATATCATTATATCAATAGCATATTATACCATACCACATCATCATATCTCGTCATGTCATGTCATGCCATGTCATATCATGGAGATTGTAATGTCTGGCATTACAGACATAATGCCCATAATCAATGATGTCAAATCTAGTTGGTGAGCTAATGTGGTGAGGCCTGTGTCTTTCTACAGTAAGCATACCTTTCTTTCTTCCCAATTCATAAGCCATGGTTTCCGCTTCTATTGATGATCTGTGCCAGAGTCACTTGTGTTGGAAATCAGGCACTCTACCGGCCTGCCCTCAGGGACTTAGCACCAGTGCCACCAAATACGACACATTCTCCCCATGGCTATGAGCTGCATTTTTGCCCTATATGACACCAGTACCCTTTAAAAGGTCCCTCTGGATATCACACCCTCTCTTGTTCATTCTCTCTTTCTCTCGGTCCCTCTTTCTGTCTCTGCATCTGTCTCTCTCTCATGTCCCCACTCCGAGAAGGCCTTTTATCCCACTCTCAAATAAACCTCTCTGTTAGATCTACTGCATGCTGTGACTTCTGCTCAGACCGCCAAGGTCCTGATGCATGAACCCTAACATTGGTTCTGCCACTAAATCCTAACAGCTTGTTTCCTTGGGGTGGAGACACCGTTTTAAATCCTCTAGATTGTCATAAATTTTAAACCCTGATAGTACTAGAACATTAAAAGAAGTATAAAGCTGTACTATCCCTTACCCACTGCTGGTGTTACGAATAGTTTAATGCCACTGGAAATTTTACATTTACCTTGTTATTTGTAGCACCGAAGGAAGTACATTTTACAACCCCCTCTTTCTCCTTCTTAAGAGAAACTCACAGAGAGCTTTACACAGGGTGACAGATGGAAGAATATTCATAGAGATACTGATTTTTAGTAAAATTTGGATGAATCCAACATGTGCATAAATTGGGTAAAATGTTATGGGAATAGAATGCACAGACAAATGATGTAATACTATAGAATAGCGAGTTTTGGATGACCTAAAGCCATAAGTACAGATTTGGTGAATCTCAGAGTCATTAGATAGTCTACATATTTTAGGAAAAACGTGCACACACTTGGACTAAACATGGCAGGAAGAATGCACATACTTATTCTGCTCTTCCTACGGACGTCAGGAAAACAACAGCACTTTGAATAAGGGCACACATTTTGCACAAAGACATGAAAGAGTACACAATTGGGATGAAAAGAAGGATGCAGACTTCGCCGCTGCGCCAGTAGCATACACCTGTAATCCACATACCTGTGAAACTCTTAGAGAGGAAGACTTCCTCGAGTGTGAAGTCAGCCTGGGTTGCATAGCAAAATCCTGTTGACAAAACTAGGAACTGATCAGGCTGACAAAGTCATTTTTGACCAGGTAAAGTGAATGAGAATAAGCTACAGATTTTCTAAAGCATTCAAGGGGTCGGAAAAAAAAAAAAAAGAACAGTTAGTTTCATTTCTCTCTCAATCCCTAAGTGGGAAGGCAGCCTCTCTATATCCTGGCAGAAGACAGAGTGAAACAAAGGTCAGGTGTTGGAGTAGAACAGTGGGAATAAAACTCTCACTTAGCAAACACCGTGGTCCCATAGTCAGCAACGAGGATGCCCCTGAAGGTCTAGATGGGGAAAAGATCAACCTACCAGAATCTAGAGAGGAAAAACTGGTTGAGTGGGTGTTGGGGGGTGGAGGGGTCTGAGTTGCAGGTATGAAAGGAGATTTCTTTCAGAGTTGAAGCCTGAGGTGAAAATCATGCCCATTTCTCTTCAAGGATGCCCTGCTGAGAAAGAAGCATTCTCCAGGAATCGGGCTCCAAAGCAGTGGTCCTTAGCCCTCTCAATGCTGCAGCTCTTTAATACAGTTCCTTGGGTGGTGGTGACCCCCAACCATAGAATTATTTTGTTGCTACTTCACAACTGCAATTTTGCTGCTTTTAAGAATTGTAAAGTGATATCTGATATGCGCCCCCTGAGAAAGAATTGTTTAACCCCCTGAATGGGTTATTGTTCACAGGTCAAGAACCACTGCTCTAAAGCATTCGGGTTAGGAGTAACGGCATTCACTGTTTCCCCCTATTTTCAGGGAGGACCCATAGAGAAAAGTAGGTCAAGAAAGAATGTTCTTGAATGTAATGAAAGGTGGGACAAACAAAACTGCAAGAGTTGTTCTTGCTGTAAGGAGCAACAAGGGTGTGAGATGGAGCCTTGAGCCGCAGGACAGAGCTGGGGCATGGTGGCGCACACCTGTGATTCCAGCACCGGAGAGGCTGAGGCACAGGGATCTGGAGTTCAAAGCCAGCCTCGATTACCCAGGGAGAAACTATCTTACAAGTGATAAAACAAAACAAGAGCATGCAGAAAAGGCCTTGCTCTACCTGGCTACCTGTGACAGCTATTCTTGGAATCTTGGCCAGCAAGCCTGCCTGATGCAAGGCCTTAATTTCACCAAAATCTGGAGGACTACTCCTCCAACCTCTTCCTTCTCCTCTTCCTTCCCCTCACCTCTCTTCCTCATTTTCTTCCTATGTTCCTCCTCCTTCTTCTTGTTCCTTTTCTGTTTCTCTTCTTTTCTTTTAGAGGAAAAGAAATTACTTTTTGAGATTATAATATAATTTTACCACATCCCTTTTCATTTCCTCCCTTCAAACCCTCTCATATATTCTTCCTTGCTCTCTTTCAAATTCATGGCCTCTTTTTCTCACTATGTATATGGAAATGTATAGTCCTAAATACAACCTGCTCAGTTTATATAGTGTTACTTGTATGTATATTTTCTTGGTTGACTATTTGGTACTGAATGACCCTTTTGTGTGTTCTTCCATGGGGAAGACTATTCCTCCTATGTCCAGCATTCCTTCCTTGTCTGTAGTTCTTTGTCTAGGGTTGAGGCATCATGGACTTTCCCCATCCAAGTTAGCATGTCTGTTGTGGTTTTCTGTAACTGTCTCCATTTGTTGCAAAGACAACATTCCTTGATTGGGAGTAAGGACGGTACTTACCTGTGGGTATAAGGACAAATATTTAGAAGGTAGTTAGGGATTGCACTGGTTTAGTAAAGAGGTGGTTGTAGATTTTCCTTCAGGATCCATGGTGTCACCTGCCCTAGGTTTCCAATCCCAGGCCTGATTTCCCTCTTGTTGAGTGGGTCTTAAGTACAATTAGAAAACTCTTGGCTGGCACCATGGTATGCATGCTGTTACTGCACTTGGAGGGTTATCATGCCAGGCTGCTCATTGTTGTGTATAGGCATCACACTGTTGATTGCTTCCCTTTACCTTCTGGTACCCATGAAACGTAGTCCCTCAGTGAGGTGACTTTAAAATTAATTCCAGTTCAGAGGCCTCTCGGCCCTCTGAAGTATATGGTGTTTGTGACAGAAGGGACCTCTCTTTCACCCCTCTGGGGCAACTAGGAGCAACCGCAATAGTCTGTAATGTTTGGGAAGTCTCTCAGACAACCTAACCAACAACTTAAAAAGAGGTTTCTTTTTTCATGCTTGGTTTTGGGGATTTTATTAGATGGTCTTTGACTCTTGGAGGGAGTGTTGTCAGCTCAGATGGGAAGTTTTCATCTAAACTGTATTTGTATATTCATTCGTAGACATATTCTTCTAGGTAGATTGTTAGCAGTATGACTTTCCCAGACATCTTTCTTGTTACTTTATCCCCCTCTCTCCATATCTCCCTCTGCCATCCCTAATTAGTGCCTTCCTTTTTACCCATTTCCTCAAGCATATAACATGCACCCCGATACTCCCCTCTCTATTGTACCCCCTATATCTCCCACTCCAACAAGGCCCCATTTACTTTTCTGATCTCTGCAGTTGTTCCAGGATGTATACTCACATCTGAAGACTTGGGACCCCACATGAGAGAGAAAACCACAAACAGATATCATCAAGCTATATCCACATGCTGCTTTTAACATTTATAGGGTATTTTATTTGTTTGCTTTGAACCTCTTGGATGCTTTTAGCAAATGATTACCACAATATACACATACATTACTCTGGGTCAGGGGCATGGAAGACTACATCACTTAAGATTGAAGCTATGCATTTAGCTTAGTTTGTAAAAGTAAGATTACATGGGAAATCCAAGACAGTAAGGTTGGGCACGTTGTTCTATTCTAGGCAAGCTAAACACAGATAGGTTGAGTAGACAGCCGGACAGCTGATTGAATACATTGTCTTAAATGATCTCAAGGCATATTATTAACTTGGCTGCGAAGGGTTGTCTTAGTTCGGATTTGTATTGCTTCAATAAAGCACCATAGCCAGAAGGAATTTGGGAATAAAGGGTTTATTTTAGTCTAAAATTCCTGAAGGCAGTGCGGGTAGCTAAGGTAAGAACCTAAAGGCAGGAACGGAGGCAGAAGTCATGGATGGGTGCTGCTTACTGACTTGTTCCTGACATCTTGCTCAGCCTGTTTTCTTATGTAATCCAAGACCACTTACAGAGGAGTGGCACTGCCCACAGTGAGCTGGGTCCTTCACCATCAATTGTTAATAATATTTTTTTTTAAAAAAAGAACACTTTAGACTTGCCTACAGACAGATTTAATAGAAGCATTTTTTTTTTTCTCAACTGAGAGTCCCTTTTCCCAAATGACTCTAGCTTGTGTCAAGTTGACAAGAACTAACCAGGACAACTGATCCTTTGCCAACTTAACACACAAAAACATTAATGATAATCATAACTTTTTTTCTTGTTCATCCAAAAGATCTTATAGAAATATGAATATAATATAAATATAAGACAGAAATAACTTTAAGAAGTTCTAGTCTTTAAAAATTCAAACATTTAAAATTTCAGACTCTTTAAAAAGTCTGTCTCTGCAAACTTGTGAAGTTTCTCTAGAATATGTAAAGCCCCTCTAAAATGCCAAAGTCTCTTGACTCTGAGTTCCTAAACAATTAAAAATAAGTTAGGCACTTTCTTCCTTCAAGAGGGAAGAACAGTTACAATAAAATCAGAGTTCAAATGTATAAAAATGTCAGTGCTTGATGTCTGAGATCCACTCATGATTCCGCTGAGATCCCTACCGTAGCTCCATTCCTCCAGCTCCGCCATCTGCAGCGTGTCCAGCTTGACTCTTAGGTGTTGTAATATGAGAGGCGGGGCTGCGTCCCCAGCACTCCGGCCGCCTGGCTAGCTTATGCCCCAAAATAACAACACACAAATTGTATTCATTTAAACACTGCTTGGCCCATTATATTTAGCCTCTTCTTGGCTAACTCTCGCACCTGGACTAGCCCATTTCTAATAAGGTATGTAGCACCCCAAGGTGCGCTTACCAGGAAGATTCTAGCCTATGTCCATCCTGGGTCGGAACTGAATCGTGCATCTGCCAGGTGAGGGGAGCATGGCGTCTCTCTGAGACGTCTGCTCCTGAGAGGAGAGCTGTCGAGTCTGAGCTCACTTCCTCTTCCTCCCAGCATTCTGTTCTGTTTACTCCTCCCACCTATGTTTTAACCTATGAGGGCCAAACAGTTTCTTTATTGCTTAACCAATGAAATCAACAGATTGATATATGACACTCCCACATCACTTAGGCATAGATCAGGTCTCCTCCACAGCTGCTGTCCTTGCTGGTCATCCCACGGTACTGACATCCCAAAATGCTGGGGCCTCTACTGCAACTTCACCAGTTGTCACTTCTGGCCTGTCTTCAGGGACTCTGATCCTGACATGCGGTACCACGCCTCAACATTTCCCATAACTCCTCAATTCTAGAGACTCTCCTTCAACTGAGGCTGTCTATTCACTAATGGCCGCTCCTGGCATCTTGCAGCTTCGAGCCTCAGCCAGTTTCCATGACTCCTCATACCTTTAACTACAGTCTCACCTGGGAAACTCCTGCACATTATTAAACTGTCAGTGCCACAAAACAATCCATAACATTATTATTCCTTAAAGATCAGATTAAATCAAATAAAACCTTCGAGAACATACCACTTCACACTCACAATGATGGTTATCACTTACAACCCAGGCATTAGCAAATTTTGGTGGAGGTATCATGAAATTCAAACTCCCACATAGTGTTGCCAGGAAAGTACTGGTATAATCACTTTGGAAAATGATGCAATATTTATTTGAAAGGATAAACACAGTTATCACTCCTAGATACATAATCAAGAGAATGGAAAATACGGGTAAACATAAAACTTGTACACAAATGATCATGGTAGCAATATTGACAATGGACAAAACAGTGAAAAAAATACAGTGTCCTTCAATTAATGAATAGGGGAACAAAATTTAAGATGTTCACATAATAGAGGATTAACTAATCAAAAGGAATGTGGCAGTTGTCAATATTGTAACATGCATAAATCTTCAAAGCAGGAAATTAAGTAAAAGAAGCTGGTCACAAAATATCTCTGTGCAACGTCACAAGAAATGTCCAGGCCAACTTGATCCAGAGAAGCAGAAAGTAGATGAGTAGTAGCCTTGGAGGGAGGGACTGGGAGGAAACAAGGAGTGACTGTTTATGGGAATCCACTTTCCTCCCAGAGGTGATAAAAATGTTCTGAAAGGTACTTATCTTAGTTGGGGCTTCTGGTGCTGCTACAAAACGCCATGACCAAAAAGCAAGTTGGGGAGGAAAGCGTTTGTTTAGCTTACACTTCCATAGCGCTGTACATCCCTGAGGGAAGTGAGGATAGGAACTCAAGCAGGGCAGGGTCCTGAAGGCAGGAGCTGATACAGATGCCTTGGAGTGGTGCTGCTTACTGGTTTGCTTCTGGCTTGCTCAGCCTGCTCTCTTACAGAACCCAGGACCACCAGTTCAGGAATGGCACCACCCACCATGGGCTGGGCCTTCCCGCATTGATCACTAAAGGAGAAAATGCCTTACAGTTAGATCTCATGGAGGCATTTCGTCAACTGAGGCGCCTTCCATTGATGACTCTAACTTGTGTCAAGTTGACACACAAAACCAGACAGCACAGTACTGTAGTGGTTCTACACCTTGTGAATACATTAAAAACCAAAGAAAAAGGAGGACCAGGTTAGATGCCTGAATTGTATGATGCTACAATTCAGTGAAGCTCTTGCAAAAGAAACAGCGATGATAATATGATCCGTGGTTCGGGAGAGCACAACCCCAACCTTTTAATCTTCTATGTTGCTATAAATTTTTTGGATGACTTTAGCTTCTTTATGAAAAGTTCAGTGAACAGCAGAGGACACAGGAGATCAACCGACACACATGAGAAAAACAGGAAGCATGCAAAACAAAGGCATTTCACCAAGGCTCTGCTGAGCAGAGACAAGAGATTAGCAGCAGCTCTGCATCCGCTCACGTGTGATTGCACGTGGTTAAACAGGCTCCAACTGACAGCTCTAGAAATTCCACCCAAGTTGGGGATTCTCAAGCTAGGGCTGTGCATTTCCCTTGTGGACTTCTTACCACAGATGACTGGTTTTTCCTCTCTAACAGGATCTAGTTTAATAGGTTTGGGGTGGTACCTGAGTTTCCTGTATTTCTAAAGTCTCTGATGGTGCAAGCCATCATCTAGGTCTTTGAGGATGTGGGTTCGATTTTTCTCAACTCCTCTTTCTCTGATTAGATTAAAGAAGTTGTCTAAAAAAGAGAAAGAAGGGGACTGGAGACATGGCTCAAAGTGTAAGAGCACTGACTGTTCTTCCAAAAGACCCTGGTTCAATTCCTAGCACCCATATGGGGGCTCACAACCATCTGTAACCCTAGTTCTAAGGGACCCAACACCCTCCCACAGACATGTGCAAGCAAAACACCAATGCACATGAAATAAAAATAAGCAATTTTTTTTTTTAAGAAAAGAAGAGAAGATATCCATTGAAACAGCTGACTTGAGCTAAGGAGAGCTCACTGACTCTGGGCTGATAGTGGGGCCTACATAGGAACAAATTAGGCCCTCTGAATATGGGTGACAGTTGTGTGTGGCTCGGACCACTGGCAGTGGGACCAGGATTTATACCTAGTGCCTGAACTAGTGTTTTGAAGCACATTCTTTTTGGAAAGATACCTTGCTCAGCCTGGAAATAGTGGGGGGGGGGGTGGGTCTTAGTTGCCATGGATCGGCTCAGAGGAGCCACTCAGACCATGGGAGAAGCAGGGTCTTGGTAACAGGAAGGCACAAGTTCGGTGAATGACAGACAGACACAACACACAAGAGAGTGGTTGGAATCTGCTGCGATTTTACTGAATTCATGTTTTCATTATATAGCATTCAAACAAAGAACAAATCAGAAGGTCATGTATCATTGGTTGGCACAGTATGAAAGCTTCTTTTAGTCACATCAGCGATATTTAAGAAAAGTATATTATCAGGAACAGGTGTTAGACATAAAGCATCCTTAGAAGAGGAAATCTTGTCCTTGGGACTGCAAACCTCAGGCAAGTGGTTTCATCTTATGAATATAAAGTTTCTGTCTCATTATTGCTATCATGGCCCTTCCTCTTCCTAACCCTTTATTTCATCTAGTGACCAAATATACCTAATCAGTTCTCTGCACCTGTTGAAATATACTTTTTAGTACCTTCTTATGCAGCAGACATCATGGGGGTTGGGATCTAGCAAGCCTATCCATAAAGTTCAATGTATAATATTACACTCTTTGTCCATCTACATTAACCCATCTATTCCCTTGCTCATCATACACCCCATGTATGACAAGGGTTCTGCTGTAGTCTTATACATTCCCATACTGTGCTTCCCTATCCCAGAGCTGTTCCTGAAGAGATAATCCTTGTCCTGTAGATATATAGAATATCATAATTATGAAAGAGATTGTGCAAAGCCCATATCTTGCAAAGCCAGCTAATCGAGAAACCTGTCTATACCTCAAGGGCGGCTAATGCCAGGCTGTCTGCCATTGACCTCCAGGAAGCCTAGTCCCATGGGACACATAACTCCCATCCAGCATAAAGACATATGCTATGTCACACAGACAGCAATGGAATTGGTATGGCACATAGTCCTGCCTCAAAGTGATGTATCAGACTTTGTTGACTCCACTTGGGAAGCCTTACCCTCTCTGAGGAGTGGATGGGGGCCTAGGGTGGAGGGAAGGTGGAGAGAGTGGGAGGAGGGGAGGGAATGGGAACTGGGATAGGTATGTAAAATAAGAAAAGATTGTTTTAAAAAATAAATTTAAAGAAAGAAAGAAAAAGAGAGAGAGAAAGAAATAAGGCAGGAAGGAAGAGAAAGAAGAAGGGGAGGTGGGAGGGAAGAGAAAAAGAACTGTCCAAAGGGTGGGGGAGGGGAGTTGAGGTTAGTAAAGTGACTTCTCTTGTAAAATTCTGTTAAAGACTTCTGTAAAGAATTTCCCATCTTTTCCCATACTGTGTTTTCTGAGCTGTTAAATAAATGCAGAGCAAAGCCCATTGATAGGGATCAGCACAGACAGACAGCACAAGAGACACAGACAGACAGATACAGAACAGATAAGGACACACACACACAGGCAACAGGGACAGACAGATCAGATACGAGTGGGAGGCAGACAAGTTACAGACCAGCAAGCCCAAACTCCAGATAAATGGAAAACATAGGAGAATTGGCCTGGATGCAACTCTTGGCCAAATTCCTACAAGGGGAAGTTGCTTTATTTTCATTCCTAAATGCATTTATTGGTGCAGGTATGTATATGTTTTTTAGGGCTGGCCATTTGGTGTTAGTTAGATAACCAACTGGGGACTCATTCCTGGAGAATTGCTGACTCAACAGTCATGAAATTTACCCTTTCATATTCTTCTAAGAGTTTTTACTAGTTTCAGTTGTACTGTTTAGGCTTCATTCTGTTTTCATTTTTGTATGTTGTAAGATGAGTCTGTGAATGAAAATTCGTGGAAAGAAGCTCTCTCTGGCTGTTGATGAAGAATTTCTGGAAAGAGTTTGTGTCTTCAGAGACGAATGGATGGAAAGAAATTTCAGTTCTGTGGAGAGATTGGGATTTTGCAGATTCAGAAGCTAATTACTTTATCTCGGGCTAGTTTTGGCCTTCTGGCATAAGCAACTCTATATCTGAATTAACATCTCATGATAATAATAAAAACTTCTTAGACGTTTTAGTAACTTAACAAAACACAGCTTCCACCAATTCAAGATCTAAGAATGTCATCAGATAGCATCTTAGGACTAGACGGTAGCTCCTCCATCTTATTGTACCTGCCTCTCTTGTGCACCTGCCTACTTTCTTTGTTCTGTAAAACTATGCATGCTCCATGAAACTACTTCCACATTGGAACAAGGAATTTTGTAATTTTATAAGCTAAATCTTTATTCTCAGACCATGGTCAGTCAAAATGCTTCCAGAATAAGCTATTTCTTATTTCTTTTAAAATGAAAGCTGTGGTTTTTGCTTCAATAGTTATGATGCCCAATTTGGGGCCTGAGCTGGACTACTTTTCATTGGAGGAATCTCCTAAATAGAAGCCAGGACCTATGGAGTCTGTACCATCTGGTGTTATTCCCTAAGGTGAATTGTTGGTGAGTTCTTTCTGGGGCTTCAGACCTTTCTTGGTTTGGTTTTTGGTCTATTATGCCTAATAGTTAATTAAGTTGTGCTGCTTAAGAAGGACCCTACTTTGATATCTTTTTTTTTATCTGCTTTCTTAGTATTTGGTTTAAGGCATCTAATTTGTTTGCCTTGAAAGAATTTTGGTCTAGATGTTTGGCTTTGTTTGCTGGCTTGCTTTAGATCTCCAAGGGCATTGTAGATTCTGGTTGTTAAACTATTTTTCAATATTTTGTTTACTTTTGTAACTTTGAGGACATTTTGGTTTTTGTTTTGTTTGTCTTGTTTTTTGTTGTCTTTGAAGTGTTTTGATTTATTATTGGTTGACCTTTGCCTCCTGACATTCCTCCACAAATGCATAATCTCATGCTTTCTTGCTGCTTCCCCTGTGATTTTTTTCAAGTCTTTAGCTTAGTCTTATGAGCACCCAGTGATAAAGACACTGAAGAAAGGAGACACTTGTTCCCTCGCACTCAAAACTATGGAGATGTCAGAGGGACAGCCCTACAATGTGTGTTGGTCTCATAAAGAAACCCCCAAAACAGACCCCATTCCTTGATAAGAAGGAACTGTACTGGCTAGCTTGGGGAGGGACATATAAAGTCACACTCAGTGTTTTGAGTCCTCCGGTGGTGTTATAAGCATACAGGATAACCCGGAGAGCCAGTATGGATAGATGAAGAAAGTTGATCCCCAAAACAGCTGACCTAAAACTAACCCAAAACATATTCCCAAGATAGCATAAACAGGCAACTTTTCAGGAGGAAAGGAAAACATTATATCTATAGGAAACTACATATCTATGCACATACATATATATATATATATGCATACAGACATATACATATATTCATATACATATATCTATGCACACATACACACTTCGATGCACATATGTATTCACATACCCACATATATGCACATAATACATATATACACACATATACATACATACAACAAGTATGTGTGTGCATATACAAGTTTTCCAAAAGGAGGAGATGTTTTGAGATAAACCATGATCAGGTACTCCAGTTGGCTTTATGTGTGATAATCATTAACTTGCAAGTATTTGAAAAGGAAAGGGGACATCTCCAAACTTGTTTATCTTTTGCACTTAACAGAGTCCTAGGCAATAAAATTTGATTTTTCTTTTAAATAACTAACAGGCAGCCTGCTTTAATTAGAATGTATTATATCTACTAACAATAACAAAAACCCTGATAAAATTGGTAATGCATAAAAATTAAGATCAAAGAAAACAGCAAAACCAACAAATTCTCATCACAAAACATTCAGGAAATCTGGGACATAATAAAAAGACCAAACCTAAGAATAATAGGGGTAGAAGAAGGAGAAGAAGTACAGCTCAACGGTCCAGAAAATATATTTAATAAAATTATAGAAGAAAACTTTCCCAACCTAAAGAAAGATATTCCTTTGAAGGTTCAAGAAGCATACAGAACACTGAATAGACTGAACCAAAAAAAAAAAATCTCCTCGCCATATAATAATCAAAACACAAAACATACAGAATAAAGAAAGAATATTAAGAGCTGCAAAGGAAAAAGGTCAAGTTACTTATAAAGGTAAACCTATCAGACTTACACCTGACTTCTCTATGGAAACGATGAAAGCCAGAAGGTCCTGGATAGAGATACTGCAAAAACTAAGAGACCATGGATGCAAGCCCAGACTACTATACCCAGCCAAGCTTTCGTTCACTATAAATGGGAAATAGAAAATCTTCCAGGATAAAAACAAATTTAAACAATACGTAGCCACAAATCCAGCCTTACAGAAAGTAATAGAAGGAAAATCACAACCCAAGGAGTCCAACAATGCCCACAATAACTCAGACATCTAATGACCTTTCACCAGCACAACTTGAAGAAGAGAAACACACAAACTCTAATACCAAAAAAAAAAATGACCAGAGTTAACAACCACTGGTCATTAATATCGCTTAATATCAATGGACTCAACTCACCTATAAAGAGGCACAGGCTAAGAGATTGGATAAGAAAACAGGATCCAACATTCTGCTGTTTACAAGAAACACACCTCAACCGCAAAGACAGACATCTGCTCAGAGTAAAGGGCTGGGAAAAGGTTTATCAAGCAAATGGACCTAAGAAACAAGCAGGTGTGGCCATACTAATTTCTAACAAAGTTGACTTCAAACTAAAATCAATCAGAAGAGATGGAGACGGACATTTTTTACACATAACAGGAACAATTCATCAGGACAAAGTCTCAATCCTGAACGTCTATGCCCCTAATATAAAAGCACCCACTTACATAAAAGAAACATTACTAAAACTCAAGGCAGTCATCACCACACACACTAGTAGTAGGAGATTTCAACACTCCTCTCTCACCAATGGACAGGTCAATCAGACAGAAACCTAACAGAGAAATAAGAGGATTAAGGGAGGTAATGAATCAAATGGACTTAACAGACATCTACAGATCATTCCACCCAAAGAGGAAAGAATATACCTTCTTCTCTGCAGCTCATGGAACCTTCTCGAAAATTGACCACATACTCGGTAACAAAGCAAACTCCACAGTTACAAAAAAAAATATTAGTAGTCACCTGTGTCTTATCGGATCACCATGGATTAAAGTTAGAATTCAACAACAATGCTACCCCCAGAAAGCCGACATACTCCTGGAAACTGGACAGTCAACTACTGAACCACACCTGGATCAAGGAAGAAATAAAGAAAGAAATTAAAGTCTTCCTTGAATTCAATGAAAATAAAGAAACAACCTACTCAAACTTATGGGACACTATGAAAGCAGTCCTAAGAGGAAAGTTCATAGCACTAAGTGCCCACTTAAAGAAAACAGAGAAAGCACACATTGGAGACCTAACAGCCCACCTGAAAGCTCTAGAAAAAAAAGAAGCAGACTCACCTAGGAGGAGTAGAAGACTGGAAATAATCAAACTAAGGGCTGAAATAAAAAAAAATAGAAACACAGAAAACAATCCAAAGAATCAATGAAACAAAAAGCTGATTCTTGGAGAAAATCAACAAGATTGATAAACCCCTATCCAAACTAATCAAACGGCAGAGAGAGAATATGTAAATTAACAAGATCAGAAATGAAAAGGGGGACATAACCACAGACACAGAGAAAATTCAGAAAATCATTAGATCTTACTACAAAAGCCTATATGCCACGAAATTGGAAAATGTTAAAGAAATGGACACCTAAGGGTGGGCCTATCAAATGGGCCAAGCAGTTTCTTTATTGCTTAACCAATGAAATCAACAGATTGATATATGACACTCCCCCATCACTTTCCCTTTTTCCGTTCAAACAAAAAAAGGAAGGCTTTAACTTTAACATAGCAAAATTACATATAGCAAAACAGTTATCAAGCAAGAATTACAGTTACAATATTCATATCTATTTTATCTTTTATCATAACTAAGGAAAACTATAACTATCTATTCATTCTTAAACTCCATCAAAGACTCCAGAAGGATATAATACTACCTAAGTAAACAAGAAATCCAAACTGTAGAAATGACAGAGACATCTCGCTGCCTGGACAGTCACCCAAAGTTCCTCTGCACTGTTGGGGCATCCATCTTCAGCCTTCAGGCCCATAGTATCCAGCAGACATTTCCATGAAGCAGGAAATTTCAAAGACAGTCACTATCTGCTGTGTCCTGCAGAATGTCTCGCAGACTCTGTCATGAGTCAGGAACCCCGAAAGACCATCTCACCTTTAGGCAAGTTCAGCAGTCCTCTCTCTGCAGGTTCTCTTTGTCCAGTTTATGCAACAGTCCAGGCAAGAACAGTTTCTTGCCCAAATGGCTATCAAACTCCATAAGGATCCTCTTCAATGCCCATCTTCCTCTCGAAGTAGATTGGTGCCGCCAGGAGCAGACATGTCTCATTGTCATGAAAAACCCTAAGTTATTAAAATATTTTAAATGCCATATCCTGCAGCCTTTGAGAAATATGAAGAATGCCTATCTGAAATATATCTCTATATATCTAGAAAATCTAACTAACATGACTACAAGCTTGACTATTATTGATGATTATCCATTAGCAAACTATATTTCCTAATTATACATTACATTTTTCAATGAACTACACAATCACAATACCTTAATCAAGAGCACAAATACATATACATATAGCAAAATTGACCTTAAAATCCACACCAATGCAGATTATTCATATCTATATCATTTCCCCCTTTAAATGTAAAAGAACATTTATAAACAATATTTTGGGAACATGGGTGCAGTTTTTTCTCTCCAAACTGCTTCCTGCTGAATGGGGGCGCTGTTAATCAGATCATTCAGGGTGTAACCTGTGTGCCAGGTTTATCTCAGTTGGCAGTTGAGTGAAGTATTTTTTTTGAGGGTGTTCACAGGAACTTTTCGGGAGGTCGTGGTCTATCATACCATATCGGGATAGATGCAATCCACAGGGTCTGGTCCTCTGTGAAGACAAAAGAAGACCCTTTCCAAAGCATCATATCTGTAGACCCAAATTCTGAAGTCATACTCTCATGATATCCATTCTGGTTCCACATGGCAGCCCATATAATGAAATGTCTCTCTGTACTTAGCTCCTTCATAGTCAAAAATTTTAAAGAAAACACAATGTACATAATCCAGACTCTCTGTGAATTTTCCATTTTTACGTGGCTTATTTTCTTTTATTTCTTTTAATCTCTTAACTATCTGTACTCTGTCTCTTTTATTTTATTTTATTTTTTTTTCGAGACAGGGTTTCTCTGTGGCTTTGGAGCCTGTCCTGGAACTAGCTCTTGTAGACCAGGCTGGTCTCGAACTCACAGAGATCCACCTGCCTCTGCCTTCCGAGTGCTGGGATTAAAGGCGTGCGCCACCATCGCCCGGCTGTACTCTGTCTCTTTAAAGACTTTACCCCCCTTTTTTTTAAACCATTAACTTTATTCTCTATATTCTTTTTCTTCTCTCTCTCAAGCCTACGTACATTCATCGAACAGTGTGTTCTTTTATGTCTGAATCTGTTTTATTGTGAATCTGTAACATTTTTTTTTTTTTACTATCCAGGAGCATTTCTTAAAATGTTAAGCAGTTCTTAAAAACTTAAGTTGCACCATGTACAGGTAATACGATACCGTCTGTGTCCTGCCCAGTTGAAACCTTAACTGCGCTGTTATTACAGTAATTACAGTAGTTCCTGCTGACCAGCACAGTTCATCATGGCAGAGCCGAGCAGCTCCTGCCTCAGAGCCATTTGGTGCCCCTGAGCCACACACAGTTCCAGGCACACAGCAGTCCACATTGCCATCAACCAAGCTGTAGCACATTACTCCAAATGCTCCATTCAAAAGCTCTGTCTCCCACCAGAGCCAGACAGAGATCGTGATGGTGGCACAGCCCAGAAAGCTGGCACTTTAAAACAGCCAGTTTTTTCCTGCTGCTGAGTCAGGAAAATTTCAAAATGGAGGATGTACCATTTTGTGCTAGCTCTGGGGCCGCCAGGTAGGAGTGGCACTCAGCACTTTAATTCTGAGACTGAGCGTACAGCACAGAAATTCTTTTCATCCGAGTTACAGCCAAATCTGATATGCAGAGCACAACACGTCTCTGTATGTAGGCAGGAATCCGCCATGCTCTTCCATCTGCCTAAGCCTGATTCAGGCGGGGAGCGCTGAGCCATCAGCACGGTCTCAGAGCACTCTCCTTCCGATCCCAAGCGGGAATACAAACATAAAGCCAGAGTTTGCACTGGCAGCACAGCCTCAAGAAGCTGCGCTTTAAAATGACACAGCGTTTTTTCTGCTGCTGTTGCTGAATCAGGAAATCTCTCTACAGCACGCCATCAACAAACAGCAAAAATCTGTGTTAAACTCTGTTTCTTTCACTGTTTAAAATTAAGCTCTCTCAGGTTTTTAAGTGGATTTAGCCCATCACATCTGGGCGCCACTCTGTTGAATTTCCTTTTCGTTTAAACAGAAAAAGGGGAAGTGATGGGGGAGTGTCATATATCAATCTTTTGATTTCATTGGCTAAGCAATAAAGAAACTGCTTGGCCCTCATAGGTTAAAACATAGGTGGGAGGAGTAAACCGAACAGAATGCTGGGAGAAAGAAGCTGAGTCAGAGAGTTGCCATGATTCTCCCACTCCAGGCAGACGCAGGTTAAGATCATTCCTGGTAAGCCAGCTCGTGGGCTACACAGATTATAAGAAATGGGCTAGTCCAGGTGCAAGAGTTAGCCGAGAAAAGGCTAGATATAATGGGCCAAGCGGTGTTTTAAAGAATACAGTTTCCGTGTAATTATTTCGGGTAAAGCTAGCCGTGGGGGCGGCCGGGTGCCGGGGACGCAGCCCACCGCTCCTAATTCCACACCAGCAGGTGGCTAGCCTACTGAGGACCAGCCAGTCAGACATAGAGGAATCAGGAAAGCAGGATGGGTGGTATGTAGATGAGGTAAATGAGCCTTCGGGCAACACATAGATTAATAGAAATAATTTAATTTAAGTTAAAGAAAAAAAGCTAGCTAGAAACAATCCTAAGCTAAAGTTGAGTATTCACAATTAATAATAAGGTTCCATGATATGATTGGGGGCTAGTGGTCTAAGAAAGCCTGCTACATTTGGTGTACAATGTGAGGCACAAATTTCTAAGTAAGATCTGAGAAAGCTAGGGACAAAAAAGGAGAAAAAAAACCTACCCAGCTTCTAGTAGCTCTGCTGTGCAGTGAGCCCTTGAGTAGCCAGTATGGTAAGCAGAACAAGCAAACTAAGTAAAAACACCTGCAACAGTACCCACACATACTTCTTGAGCTGGGGTAGTTAAATGCAGCTCCTGGTTAAACGTAGCTATTGGCCAGGCCCTCTGGACATAAAGCTAGGCTCTCACGAACCCAAGCAGAGTGGAGCCCCTGCAAAGTTATGCCGGCAAATTTAAACTGCTACAGGGGCACAGTAAAGCAGATCCAGACCTATAAAAAAGTAAAAACCTCTAGACAGATTACAATATACTTAAATGTGCATAGGTACTTTAAGAAAAAAAATAAAAATGGGTATAGTTAGTAACAGGAAAAAATAGTGTAAAAATAATAAAGGCTTTAAAAAGACAACTATTAACCTCAAAGATTTTACTTTGGTATACATTTTGGTACATTGATACAAATTTAAAGTTACTTTTGTTATATTGTATGTGTGTTTCTACTCTTGCTTGGGGTATTGTGCTTATACAGCTCATTTAAAAGTGTAATGTATAATTAAAAAAGTGCAGGTTAGTAGTTAGTCACCTATAATAGTCAAACATATAGTTATGTTGCAGAATATTACTTTCACTGTTTAAAGCTGTGTCATTGTTGCTTATGCTTCATTTGTTTAATTATTTAATTAATTAAGGTGTGTTGCATTTGTTTCACCTTGCCTGCCTAAGGCACTTGATTGGTCTAATAAAAAGCGGACCGGCCAATAGCTAGGTTGGAAAGAACTAGGCAGGGCTTCTGGTAAGAAAGAGTAAATAGGAGGAGAAATCTCGGTTCGAGAAAAGAGAGGAACAAAATGAAGAAAGGAAGAACAAGGGACACACCCAGGGCAAGAAGCCAGGGAGTCACCACCAGTCAGACAGACACGAGAAGCAGTGAAAGTAAGGCATACAGAAAGAAAGAAAGAAAGAAAGAAAGAAGCCTTAAGAAAAGGTAGATAAAGAGAAAGAGGTTAATTTACTTTAAAAGAGCTGGCCAGAAATGAGCCTAAGCTAGGCCTACTGTTCATAATTAATAAGTCTTCATGTCATGATTTGGGAGCTGGTTGGTGCCTGGGACATTTTGGCACCCAATATGGGCCCATATTTCAGCTTAGTGCCTGATAATGCTGAGAAGAAAAAAAAAAGGTTAAAAAAAAGGACATGGCTCCTTTAAGAGTCTTTGCCCTACAGTGAGCTCTTGAGTAGCCAGTAAGCTAAGTAGAAAGAAAAAGCTATATAAAAAATGCCTTCTGCAGTTTGGGTGCCAGCATTCCAGAGCTGGGAGTAATGAAAACAGTTCATGGACACACCTCTGGACTGGGCCTGCAAGGTTAAGGCCCCACTTTCACAGGCCAGAAAAGGGGGCACAACCAGCTTCCAAAGCCTAGGCAGAGGGCCCAGCAGGAACTTAGTAGTTTGTTTTGCTCTAGTGGCAAGAAAAGATTAGAGATAAGCAGTAAAGATAGATCCAGACAAGAAAAAGCCTCTAAACAGGTTACAGTGTGTTTTTAAATGTGCATACTTTTAAAGAAAGAAAGAAAAAAGAAAATGAATATAGACAGTCATATAAAAAGAATAGTTTATAAATAATTTAAAAAAGAAAAAGCCTTATACAGAGATGGGAAATACACAGGTATTCTAGATCCTGTATAGAATTGTATTGACTTAGAAGTTTTTGAGCTTTCCTCTGCTGCCGCCAAGGTGCTCGGTCCTTCCGAGGAAGCAAAGGCCACGTTGGGGTGAGGCCCTCACTTCATCCGGCGACTAGCACCGTGCCGGCAGTCCGCAACATGGCCTCCGTCTCTGAGCTCGCCTGCATCTACTCCGCCCTCATCCTCCACGATGACGAGGTGATGGTCTCCGAGGATGAGATCAATGCCCTCATTAAAGCAGCTGGTGTCAATGTTGAACCTTTCTGGCCTGGCTTGTTTGCGAAGGCCCTGGCCAATGTCAACATTGGGAGCCTCATCTGCAATGTAGGGGCTGGTGGGCCTGCTCCAGCAGCTGGAGTCGCACCAGCAGGGGGTCCTGCCCCCTCCACTGCTGCTGCCCCAGCTGAGGAGAAGAAAGTGGAAGCAAAGAAGGAAGAATCCGAGGAGTCTGATGACGACATGGGCTTTGGTCGTTTTGACTAGGCGTTTTAATACCATGGCTAATAAAAGGATGAATCTGTAAAAAAAAAAAAAAAAAACAAACAAACAAAAAAAAAAACAAGTTTTTGAATGTTGATGAGCTAACAGCAGCTACTGAGAGACATGGGATTGGAACAAGGACTGCTGAATTAAACCAACCTAGATATTTTAAGAATGCCTTAACTTTAAAATGGAAGTAAAAAAGAAAATGTATTATTTGGGGGAAGAATATGTTTTTGTTTCCAGAGGAGATGAAAGAGTGTGAATTCATTTAAGGCTAATAGCATTCAGGTTTTTTTTGGAAAGACCCCCTTAAAATCCTGGTTACAGACATAAAGAAATAAACCTGGAATAATTACAAAACAGGTGATGTATATTTTACCTGCTCAAAAATAAAACAAACAAAAAAAATAATCTTTGGCTGGCTTGTGTACAAAGCACTGTCCATACTTGTGTTAATGCAGATTAATTAGTTATGTTATTAACACAAGTTATGTTAACACTTGTTATTAACACTTGTGTTAATAACATAATATGTATGTTACCTTTGAAAGTTTGCTGTCCTGGAATGCACTCTGTAGACCAGGCTGACCTTGAACTCAAAGATTGTCCTGCTCTGTCTCCCAAGTGCTGGGATTAAAGGTGTGTGCCACTACTACCTGACTAAATATATATTCTTATTAGACAAAGCCTTTTTATTTTTTTAAATGGTCATTGATTTAAGGACAAAATTAATTTTGAGAATGATGCTGTGGTGGTTTGAAAGAAAATGGCCCCCAAAGGGAGTGATGTTATTTTATTAATGGTGTAGCTTTGTTGGAATAGGTGTGGCATTGTTGGAGGAAGTGTGTCATTGTGAGGGTGGACTTAGAGCTCTCTTTTGCTCAAGTTTCTCTCCCTGTGACTCTCAGTTCACTTCCTGTTGCCTGCAAGATGTCGAACTTTCAGGTACTGCTCCAGCACCATGTCTGCCTGTATGCTAGCATGTCCTACCATGATGATAATGAACTGAACCTCCGAAACTGTATACCACCTCAGTTAAATGTGTTTCTTTTGTAAGATTTGTCACAGTCATGATGTCTCTTCACAGCAATAAAACTGCAGACTAAGACAGAAGTTGGTTAGAGAGACTAGGGTATTACTGTGAAAGTCCTGACTATGCTTTTGTTTTGAGAAATATGGACTTTGGTACTTTGGCTTAGGAAAGCAGTGGGATGCTTTGAGCACTACTAGTGGGATCATGGAAGACAAAGGTGCTAAGAATTATTGAACTGTGGGGGGCTGGATCAAGAGGTTTCAGGGGTGACGAATTTTAGTATGCTGCCGAGAGATGGTTCTTGTGATATTTTGGTGAAGAAAGTAGTTGCTTTTTTTTGCCCTTCTCTGTAAAGTTTGCCTGAGGCTAAAGGAACAGTTTTGGATTAATTCTGTTGGCAGAGTAAATCTCAACAGTATTGACTTTGTTGTGTGGTTATTAGTGGTAACTCTAATGAAGATTTATAATGAAAAGGAGCAAACGGAGCAGGTTACATTACAAAATGTAAGATTTAAGGAGAAGAGGAGCACCAAAAAGTGGAATGGAGCTAAGTCCTGTGTTCAAGAACATAAGAACATTTAAAAAGGGAATAAAGGGATTGGTAGCTTCAGGGCAAGATCTGACCCAGTTAAGTTTCCAACTTGTGAAAAGGAATTAAAGAAAATCTTAAAGCTGGGTGTACACCTTTAATTACAGCACTTGAAAGGTGGAAGTTAGTAGATCTCTGAGTTTCAGTCCAGCAAATTCTAGAACAGCTAAATTTAGACAGTGAAGAACAGAAGGCTGGTGAAGATGTAATTTAATGAGGGGCCCATGTCTCAGTTCCTGCAAGCAGCAGAACCTGACAGCTTTGGCCATGTACTTCTAGGTTTAGAGTCAACACTATAAGAAAGGCGTTATGGAACCTTTCTTCACAACTACGGAAAGCCACTGAGGCCAGGCTGTGTCAGAAATCTCCCTGAATGGAGGCCTAGAGAGGCCTTGTGTGAAGGTGAAGCCTCAATTGCCTTGGACCCCGAGATATTGGAGATAGCAGAGTCATAAGATGTCTGACAAGGAAAGGAAAGCTGCTAACAGGGAATGTGGACAGCCTGTTAAAAAAAAGAAGAATGTTGCAGTCAACAAAGATAAAAAAGGAGTTGGAGATCTGAAGAGCACTTTGACATCAGACATGGATGTTCAGGGTTTAGTCTACTATTTCCTCACTATGCTTCCTTCCCTACATTTTGGTATGCTAATTTATATCCTATGTTGGCAGTATGTGATCTGCTTTTTGATTTTGATTTTACAGGGGATTATAGTCAAGAGATTGCATGAATCTCAGAAGAGACTTTGAACTTTATCCTTTTAAATAAGTTTGAGACTGTTACAGACTATGAGGTCTTTTGAAGTTGGACTGAATGCATTTTTGCATTATAATATGGCTGCAAGATTTTGGGGCTAAGGTGTGGAATATGGCGGTTTGAAAGAAAGGAGTTCCCCTATTAGGAGGTATGGCCTTGTTGAAGTAGGCGTGGCCTTGTTGAGGAAGTGAGTGCCTGTGGTAGGGGCTTTGAGGTTTCTTTTGCTGAAGCTTTACACAGTGTCTCTGTCCACTTTCTGTTGTCCGCAAGATGTAGAATTCTCAGCTGCAGCTCTGTGTATTGCCATGATCCACCATGATGATAATGGATTGAACCTCTAAAACTTTATACCAGCCCCAATGAAATGTTTTTCCTTTATAAGAGTTGCCATGGTCATGGTGTCTCTTCACAACAATAGAAACCCTAAAATAGATGCCTACTTAAAATATTCCTACTAAATTACATAGTTATTATAAATTTTGTTCTACTGGACAAATGTTTAAATCTGTTTATAAAATTTGGTGTATCAGATGAGCAAAATACACATAGTATTGTAAGAGACTTTTAACTGTGATAATTGAAGTTTAAAAATAGTTACAGCATCTTCTTCAAAGGATAAAATCAGATAATTTTCCCAGCTAAAAGATAAAAGGACATCCTACAAGAGATTCTATTTTGATGTAAATATCAGGACTGCTTCCAGGTACTTATACCTCATCCTGGAAGGCAGTAAACTTTTTTGCATCAGCTGAGAGCACTTACACATAAACTTCAGCTCTTACTTTCTTCCTGTCTCCTCTTCTACAAGACTTCCTGAACCTTCACACGATTGATGTAAGATATTCCATACAGGGAAAAGTATAGTGATATTTTGTTTATACTCTAATAAATAAAACTTGCTTGAAGATCAGAGTGCAAAACTAGCCACACTAGTCAACATATAGGCCAAGCAGTAGTTGGCACACACCTTTAATACCAGCAGCCACATTAGTTAGCCATAGAGGCTGGGCGGTGGTAGTACTTGCATGTAACCCCAGCACTAGAGAGGAATATAAGGCAGGATGAGACAGGAACTTACTCTCTTTTCAGTCTGAAGATTCCAAAGAGGTAAGAGTTCTCTAGTAGTTGGCTGCTTAGCTTCTCTGACCTTTCTGCTTGAACTCCAATATTTGTTTCTGAATTTTTTTTATTCATTATACATCTGGAACCCACCTTTTAGGATACAAATTCATGAAAATGTCATTTGCCTGTGGCTTTATGGCCACTGACATAAGTCAGAGCTACATGCAGCTGGAATCACTGTACTACCTGCTAGGTTTTCTTTCCTACTCTCCCGGTGGGCTTTCCCTGAGCCCCCTTCTTGGGCTGCTACCAAATCAGGTAGCTGCCTTGAAATCCAATGGGCTTTTATTGTTCTACACAGCAACAATAAGTCTCACAACTTTATCATCATTGGTGGCAGATTTGAAGAGAAAATTTGGAATTCTTTAAGGAAGGAATTAGTTAAAAAGGAGATTTTTTTTCCATGGGTTTTGATCCTACTGCACATACTGGCTTTGTGGGAGCCTAGACCTGAAAGGAGGTGGGAGGTCCTTGGACTTCCCACAGGGCAGGGAACCCAGTCTTCTCTTCAGGCTGATGAGAGAGGGGGAGTTGATTGGGGGAGGGGGAGGGATATGGGAGGTGGGGGTGGGGAAGAGACAGAAATCTTAAATAAATAAATAAATAAATAAATAAATAAATAAATAAATGGAAGACACAATTACAATAGGCAAAGTTAGGTCTCTGTAAGATTATATAATGCATGATTTAAAATTAGAACAACTAAATTAAGGGATAATCAATTTAACTGGGATTGATATACTGTTAATTATCATTTTGATAATCCTTGTTGTCATTTTGATAATTCTTGATTTATCTCTTAAGATATTGTTTGGATTGACAGGCAGGATACAGGTCTTAGAAAAACTTAATAAAACAGAACATAGAAATATTTAGTTTCAGACAGAGGAATTTAATGAAGAGCCAATTTCACCATTGCATTATAAGGTTAAAGAGGAACAGCTTAAGATTTTCAAACAACCAACCTTAATATACCGAGCAATCTTACAGGAACAACTGCCAAATGATAGCTATACCCAAAGCTGTGTAAGAGTTAAATGATCTCCTGTGGAAATGTTGGATTTAAAGAGAGTCAAGGAAGCGATAGTCTCCTATGACATGCATTCACCTTTTGTGAAGCAAATGTTAAACTTGTGTTTAGTTTGTAATAGAATTATTCCTAAAGACTGGATAGACTTGGTTAAGGCTGTTTTAGAGCCTGTTTTGCTGCAGCACAATGGTCTTCAAGATTTGTTGCTTGTATTGCTTTAATTAAATGCTGATTGGCCAGTAGCTAGGCAGGAAGTATAGGTGGGGCAACCAGAACAGGAGAATTCTGGGAAGAGAAAAGGCTGAGTCTGCAGTCGTAACCCACACAGAGGAAGTAAGATGAGAATGCTTTGCTGATAAAAGGTTCCAAGCCACGTGGTTGACACAGACAAGAATTATGGGTTAATGTAGGATGTAAAAGTTAATAAGAAGCCTGAGCTAATAGTCCAACCAGTTTATGATTAATGTAGAGCTCTATGTGTTTCTTTGGGACTGAATGGCTGTGGGACTGGGTGGGAGAGAAATCTCTGTCAACACTGGTTCACAATTACAGTATAGTACCTGGCTCACAGAAAAGGCTAGGACTATTGAACAATGGAGTAAAGTTAGAGGTATGGAAATCTCCCAAGTTCAACTTCTTGGATAATGAGATCATGCTACTGTAGAAAGATAATCTTTATATGATGACCACATTCTTGCTTTATGCCACACAGCAGCTTTGAATGCTTGGGACAGAATTGGAGAAGAAGGAAGGAAAATTGAGTATTTACTAAAGTTATAAAGGGCCCAAAGGAAGTCTCCATGGATTTCTTACAAAGATTGACTTTTGCAGTAAATAGGATAAAACCAAATTCAGAACCTAGACAAATAATAATTGAATCTCTGGTTTTTGAAAATGCTAATTCTCAAAGTAAAAGGATAATTAGGCCTTAAAGGCAAGGTCAGCACCTTTGGAGGAAAGGATCTGAGTTACAATCAATATTGACTCTCACGACCATGGTATTGCTTAGAGAGTAGAGGTGATTTCCAGAGGTTGGAGGAAAAATGGACATTGTCAAGTGTTATAATTGTGGCAAACAAGGTCACCTTAAAAGAGACTGTAAACAGGGTATTCCAAAAAACAATATTTTTTTCTAAGGATAATCCAAACAGAACATTCCTCTCTTCTGGATTATGTAGAAGGTGTGGCAAAGGCAGGCACTGAACTAATAACTATAGATCAAAAAGGGATATTCAAAGTAACCCTTTGCTGTTGGTAAACTCCTTAAGGGGCCTCTCAAAGCCTCCTATGCCAAATCCAGTTTAGTTGTTTCCTGCCATGCGGAAATTCCTTCCCAGAACAATTAAGAAACCTAATGCCTATTGTAAGAAACCATACCCCTCTGGATAATAGAATAAAAGAGAGAACAAAAAATTCAGGAGAAACCATAATGTGAGTGTTTTGACAAACTTCTATAAATAAACAAAATTAAAGACCAAAATTAAAAATGCAAAATAAATGACATCATTAAAGGTATGCTAGACATAGGTGTACATGTAACAACAATTTCACCAGAATCTTGGCATCCAAATGGGCCTCTTCAGGAGGTAAGTGTTCAGCTTTTAGGGACTGGAACTTTATTTCAGATAAAACAGAGCATGTGATGGGTTGAATTATAGGGCTGGAAGGACAGAATGAAAAATTAAAGCCAAATATGGCTAACATAGCAATGAATTTATAGGGACATTATTGGTTATAGCAATAGAATACTCAGATTAATATTCCCCCAATCTTAGAAACAAACTATAAATTAACATATGTTTCTGGGGAAAATGTTAGAAGGCATTATAAAAAACAGTCACCAACCATTCAGGTTATATAAGAACAGGACACAATAACTGCTGATCTTCCAAGGCACCAACAGCACTACCTTTAAAATGGTAGACAGACAAACCTGTATGGGGTGTGCAGTGGTCTTTAACAACAGAGACACTGTAGGCTTTAGAACAGCTGGTACAGGAGCAACTAAATGCTCAGCATAATGAAAAATCAACCAGCCCTTGGAATTCTCCAGTATTTGTTATTAAAAAGAAATCTGGAAATTGGATAATGGTAACAGATTTAAGACCTCTTAATAAGGTAATTCATCCCCATTGGGAAAGAAAATGCTTTGCCTTGACTGAAGACAGTGTGCTATTCTACTTGGACAAGCAGAACACAAAAGAGAGTGACTGCTAAACCTTATCAAGACAAGGTGGGACAGTCTTTCAAAAATCCTGCTTCATAGAAAAATCTTTCAAATATTCTAGGTCTTTAGGCTGAAGGATATGAATGGCCCAATGTTGCAGAAGAACTGTGGGTGACTGTTCAGGCAGTCAACTGTTTCTGTAATTTCTCATTTTTTTTTGGAAGTTGCTTGCTTGTACTTTCTGCTTACTCAGTTAATATTATTTCCTTCTGGAGTCTCTGAGGTATTGAAGACTAGATAGTTATAGTTTTCCTTGTTTATGAGACTCAGAAAACAATTCACTAAAGAAGTTTAAAGTGTATAAGGTTGGGAGCTATCAAAAGATAGTTTTGGGTGGTAATGCAAGTTATGATAGAAAGTAAATTGGATATAAGACTTTGAACTCATCAAGAAAGGATAGATAATGGAATATTTTCTCTGAATTTGACAAATGCGAATGGATTAGACATTGTTGTACTTATTGCCCTTATATGTTATATATAGTTATTGTACTTATCATATATAGTTTCTCTTATATTAGATATAACCTTCTTTTTTATATTACATGAAAGAGGAAATATAGTGATATTTTGTTTATGATCTAACAAATAAAGATTTTGTAAAGATCAGAGTGCAAAGTTAGCCACACTAGTCAGCTATATAGGCCAGGCAATGGTGGCACAGACCTTTAATGCCAGCAGCCACACTAGTTAGCCATAAAGGCCAGGTGGTGGTAGTGCATGCCTTCAATCCCAACACTAGAGAAGACTATAAAGTGGGATGAGACAGGAACTTGCTGTCTTTTCAGTCTGAAGGTTTTGTAGAGGTAAGACCTCTCTAGTGGTTGGCTACTTTGCTTGTCTGATCTTTTGGTTTGAACCTCAGTATCTGTCTCTGAGTTTTTATTATTCATGCTGCAGATAAGTATTTAACAGTCACTTGCTCTTAGCACTTTGATCACTTATAAATCTCTGCACAGACTGCTGCCCAGTGCAACAAAGAAGCTTTTTTGACTTCTTCTGAGAGCAGCTCTAGTCTATGAGTGTAAGCATAAATATTTAGAAAGCAGTTTGATAACATGTCCTTTAGTACATACAACAGTACATTCCCTGCTATGACCTTTCAACTCTCAAACCATGGGCTTTTGGCTGAGTATATAACAAAAATCATGAATTTCCTCCCATAAAGCAGGCCTCAAACACAGCCAGAAAGTGGTTTGTTACCTCAGTAACAACATACTACTATTTTATCAGTAGGCAACATCTTGCTTGGCAGGTGTTATTCTAACATGTTGGGTCCATCATGGAGTAAGACCATTGATGAGTTTTTTCCTCTAGAGGCTTGCATAGCCCCCTCTAGCACTATGAAAGCCTCTTGTACCAGTTTCTGCTTTTCTTGTTTTAAATGAAGTTTTTGATTTATTTTGAATTGATTTCTTTTTCAGGTAAGAGATGTGGATCTAATTGTTCTACAGATGGATGTCCAGTTTTGCCTTCAGCATCGGCTCAATTGGCTCTCTTTCATTCTTTTGTATGTTTTTGACACCTTTGTCAAATATTAGATGGAAATGGCTCTATATATTTATTTATGGGTCCTCTATTGTATTCCATTGATAAACATGTCTATTTTGGGGCCAGTACCATGTTGTCTTTAGCATTATAGCTCTGTAGTATAATTAAAAATCAGGTATTATGATATCCCTAGCATTTATCTTTCTGTTTAGAATAACTTTGGCTAGTCACTGTCTTTTGTACTTCCATATCAAGTTTAGGATATTTTTTCCTAATCTGTAAAGAAAGTCTTTGGCATTTGATACAGATTTTATTAAATCTATAGATTACTTTTATTAGTAGTTATTTTCACAATACTAATTATGCCAATTCAGCATCATGGATTATCTTTCTTCCATCCAATATCATCTTTAATTTTTTCAGTGTCTTTTCATTTTAAAGGTCTTTCACTTCCTTAGTTAGCTTTACTTTCAGGTACTCTGCTGATTGATCTCCTGTGAATGGTATTCTTTTCCTATTTTTTTCCCCCAGTAAGTTTGTTGAGTATATAGAAAAACTATTATTTATTTATTTATTTGTTATATAAGGAGTGGGGCCCCTTGTTTGTCCCAGCTGCCCAGCTAGCTTACACCTGAAATAACCACCCAGAAACTGTATTAATTAAAACACTGTTTGGCCATTAGCTCTAACTTCTTATTAGCTAACTCTTACATCTTGATTTAGCTCATTTCTATTAATCTATGTATCGCCATGTGGCTGTGGCTTACCGGTAAGATTCTGACCAGCATCTGTCTGAGGCAGAGGATCCATGGCTTCTCTGACTCTTCCCTTCTTCCTCCCAGCATTCAGTTCTGTCTTCTCTGCCTAGCTAAATTCTACCTTATCAGGCCCAAAGCAGTTTCTTTATTCATTAACCAATGAAAGCAACACATGAACAGAAGAACCTCCTACACCATTTGCTTGTGTGTTTTGCCTATGCATGTGTACCACAGGTGTGCCTGGTGCCTACAGAGTCCAGGAGAGGGTGTTGCATCCCCTGGAATTGGAGTGGGCCTCCATGTGAGTGCTAGGACCTGAGCCTGGGTTCTCTGCAAAAACAAGTGCTCTTAACTCTTGAGCCATCCCTAGCTCCTATTCCTTTCTGTGTGTTGATTTTGGGTATTTGCAACTTTACTGAAAGATTAACCGAGCTAAAAGATTTCTAGAGGAGTCCATAGGGTTTTTTTTTTTTATATATGGAGTATGTCATTTACAAATAAAGATACTATTTGTGTCCCTTTCATTTATTTTGTTTCTCTTATTGATTGAACTCAGACTTTAAACATTATATTGTAAGAGTAGAAAGAGTAGGTACCTTCCTCTCATTACAGATGTTAATGTTTTCAGTTTTGCTCACATTAAATATAATATTGGAATATATTTGTCATATATTGTCTTTATTATTTCAGATATGTTCAACCCATCCTTAATCTCTTTTAGGATTTTATCATGAAGACATGTGGAACTTTATCAAATACCTTTTCTACATCTATCAAGATGATGATGTAAGTTTTGTTAAGTTTATTTCTGTATAATTGATTTGCATATGTTGAATGAGTCTTCCATTACTATGATGAAACTAACCTGGTTTGGTGTGTGATTTTGATTGTTCTTGAGTTCAGTTTGCAAGGATTTTTTTTGAAAATGTATGCATCTATTTGAACTTTGCATTTTAAAAAATTATTTATTTTCATTTTATGTACATTGGTGTTTTGCTGGCATGTTTGTCTGTGTGAGGGAGTCTGATCCCCTGGAATAGGAATTCTAGACAGTTGAAAGCTGCCATGTTATGACTGGGCATGGAGTTTGGGTCCTCTGGAAGAGCAGAGGTGCTCTTAACCACTGAGCCATCTCTCCAGTCTCCAATTTTACTTTTATTAATAATCAGTGCTTTGTTGAGAAAATTTAAAAATCGACAGAATCAATTAAAGTACAATTTTCATTTAACATATAGAAAGATACCAAGTAAATAACCTATAAATATATATCAAGGTCTTAGAAAATTAAAAAAAAAAGCCAAACCCAGAGCCATAGGAATCAGGAAGCAGTAGAGACCAGAGTAGACATGACTGAAATAGAGAGACTAAAAGGCTAATTCAGGGTTTCCGGTGCTGTGGTGCATTTGGTGCTGCAGGGAGATGACGAATTGAGAGCTTTGGCGAGCTGGAGAACCACAACATGGTATCAGATCCCATGGAACTAGATTTACAGGTAGTTGTGAGCTGCCATGTGGGTGCTGGTAAGTGAACACAGGTCCCCTCAAAGAGAAGTCAATACTCTTAACCACTAAGACATCTCTCCAGCCCAAAGCTATTCTTCTTAAGAAGCTTACTTGACATGAGACATAGTGTGCACAAGACTCCCCAAACCAGTTTTTTATCTACTCTACCTTATACTTTTCCTATCCTTTTCATCCCTTGGAACCTCCATCTTTTAATTCTTGATAGAAATGTACCAAAAGCAGGGCCAGCAACTCATTTAAGAGGGCAATTAAAAGTTTTTCAAAGTGGAAGAAGGCTTCTGCATTTAAAGGTTCTTGGTTCTAAGCAGCGACAGTGGTACTTCCAAGAGTCTTGAAATGCCAGCTAAAAGGTCACTGACATTGGGTGATCTGTTGGAGGAAAATACGTAAAACACTGCAGCGGCACTAAAAACATTAGAGGTGTAATCAGCAATTTAGAGCACCATTATTCACCTTGTCTTAGAGTGCAGCTGCGATCATGGATCACATCTTTTCCATCGCACAGAAAGTGCAACTCTGGATTTAACAATCTACCTCAGTCATAATAATAAAAACAGCACGGTACCAACACACACACAAAAACTTCCCAGATATATGGCCAAATCAAACGACCCAGGGAAACACCTCACATTGCTATAGCCACTGTGTATTGTCACATTGCTGTGATAAACTAAACTTGAGAAAAGCGACTTAAGGAAGGGTTCCTTTGGTTTAGAGCTTGAGGGTATAGACCACCAAGGCACGAAAGCCGTGGTAGCAGGCACGGGAAATGATGCTTAAACTGTGTCTGCAGTCAGTAAGCAACGAGAGACAAATACTGATGCTTACCCTGCCTTCTCAGGGATGAAAGAAGCAACTAATACAGGACATTCGTCCCAAGAGAGGGTTTGTTGCTCTGGTAAACCTGACCGTGTGGGTTCTTAGCCTCGGGAACTGGTTTGTGGAAAGAACAGGAAGAGTTTGGAACTATGGCCCAGAGAACCGCTAGAATGCGGAGTGTATATCTCTTAAGGGAACATTCAGGTGCGAGAGTTTTGAAGGCCAGACTGCCGAGAGAAATGTGGACAGTGAAAGCAGGAGCAGAAAGTTCCAGAAAGGAACAGGGAACTTAGTTTCAAGCCATTCTTAAGCATTTCGGTGGAGAATCTGGTTGTATTTTGCCCCGTGCGAGGTTTAAAAGTCATGAGCTAAATCGTTCAGCACGGGCAAGACAGCTTGGCGCCCATGGGCATCGCTCACTGTATTTTGTGAGATCTGCAGTGGGCACTCAAAGCAGAAAGATGGAAAAACTGGGGGTTCACAAAGAAAAGAGTGTGAAGGAGGGCCAAGTGTCAAGACAGGATGGAAGAGGGTGTGGACAAAGTAGCTCTAATTATTGTGATTACCAGAATTAAGCAGAAACCAGTACACTTTGCACTAGGACAACAGGAAAGCCCAGGACCCTACCGACTGCCAACCACTAAAAATTCCCAGGTGTAACCATGCCAACATCCTTAAAAAAAGTTCTCACCTGGAAAAGGTGAGAAAACAAAGA
Organism: Microtus oregoni; assembly: GCF_018167655.1. NCBI lineage: Eukaryota > Metazoa > Chordata > Mammalia > Rodentia > Cricetidae > Microtus > Microtus oregoni. The sequence goes on from NW_024543088.1 coordinate 25,579,904, forward strand.
TAGCCTTCAGGGCACGCTGAACCAGCAGACCTGCATCAGGAAATATGTTTTCCAGGTACAGGCTGTCCCATTACCTAACTAATTAAACCCCACTAGGTTCTCTCTCTCTCTCCATTCAAAGTTTATTTGGTGTTTTTGTCGGCACGACACTTGGGTAGTTGGTTGCATCATCCGTATTCAGAACTTACTTTTTACATAGTAATGCAATGTACATTCCAGACACAAATAACACACACAGTAACATCCTTTAGGATAGCCAAGCACAGGATATGCATACTGGAATTAGACACCGGAGCCAGGGTATGACTAGTAGGGAACTCGTTGGCCTAGGTGCACAGAACAGCGCCCCAGCAGGCTCCCAGTCTAACTGAAGCCTGCACACAATTGGCAGTGTGTCTCCGGGATAGTGGGACTGTTACATTCACCAGGTTACCACCACATAAGTACCACTTCGCGTCAGGGTAGAGCTGTGGGAACTGAGGTTTTCTCTAGGCCACCTTAACACAGCACCATTAACTACCGCTCAGACGAGGAGACAGAGCGTGTTCTCCAGAGAAGCCCTGCTGCAGCCTGGACAGGGACGTTGATGTTCTAGGACGTCTGAGGACCCCAGAACTGCAGATCTTGCTGGATTCCCCAGTGTGTGTCTGTTCTTTTCTTCAAGCCTGTCTCCTTCACTCCCTTCACTGCATCTGAGATTCTATTTTGTCGCAGGACACCAGGAACACTGAGGAATCCTTCTTGACTCCATAGAGACCCTTTATCATGGTGGAAATGGGATGAAGCTGCCTAAGATTCTCCATTATGCTCTTGGCCAAGTCTCCCATGGAAAGGCCAATGGCCCAAGGCTATACAACCTTTCAGTCATGTCATGGGTCCTGTCAACCATCGCCTCGTGAACCTCTTTCCACTGCTCCTGTCTGCATCAGTTCCCAGGTCTGGGTTGAGAATCTTCAGGAAGATGCTGGCAACCCTCATGCCACCCCACATGGGCACAGTGGCATCTCCATGCTCCTTTAGGACCCATCCATGTTAGTGTATCCCATGAACGCCCAGCCTTTCTCTCATCAGGTAACAGGACTGAGCTGACTCCAGGTTGGAATCAGATAACTTGGTGTTGGGGAAAGGCCCTTCTTTTCCAAGTCACAAAGATCAAGATACCCACTGGGTTAGAAACAATAAGCAGCTTGTGATCTGAACCTGTACTTCACAACACAGAGAAGGATGAACTTGAAGATGCTCACATTTCGCTGGCCCAAACTGAGTCAGCTTTCTCCCTGTTGCTGACAGGACCCTGCTGTGATGATGACCAGCTTGGAGTCTGCAGGCATGCTACAGTCTTCATCAGAGACAATTTTGGGCATTCTAAGGAAAAGGCTACCATGCTGAAAATGGATCATCTCTCCCTTCAATTTGTCTCCCGTGATATCGACAGGAGCAAGCTCATCTTGCCAAGTCCTTCATTAAGATACAGATAGCACCGCCCGACCATACTGGCGTGCGCCATTAATCCCAGCACTTGGGAGGCAGAGGCCTGTGCGTCTCTGGGAGTTCAAGGGTAGCTTGGTGTGCAGAGTGAGTTTCAGGAGAGCCAGAGCTACACAGAGAAAGCCTGCCTTGAGAAACAACAAACAAACAAACCAAAGAAACAAACAAATGATATGGATGGTATAAGCCAGGCCAACAGCATCAACCCCAACGATAGTAATCTTGTTTTGTGCGTTGTCTGAAATTACTGAGGAATGCACTTGAGCCATATCCGTACCTACTGGGCTCACTATTAGGCACTGTCTCATGCTGAGAGTGGCGTCTTCGGTGGCTGGCTGCCATCAGTACCTTTAAATATAGTTTCCACTTTGAGCTCTCCCCCGCTCTTTCCCATAGACATGGACATGCAATATTTGTTCCTGAGTCTGCTAACCAAGCTTGACTGTGAGTGTCCTAGTGACGTCTATGGAGTGCTGATTTCGACTGTGGAGCAGGCAGGAAAAGCACCCTGTTACGTTAAGGAATGGGAAATTCCACTGGCAATGGGAGCATAAAGTGTCAAACAGCTAACACCAGCCTAGTGCTCTGCTCCCTAGATGTCTACACAGAATAAAGGGAAAATGCTTTTCCCAATCTCAGTCTTCAAGTTACATAGTGATCTGAACTGAGACATCATCACTCAAGCATACCCACAAGGAGTTTGAGATACTATCTTTCTTTCTTTCCTTCTTTCCTCCTTTCTCCCTCCCTCCCTCCTTTCTTTCTCTTTCTCTCTCTCTCTTTCCCTTCTTCTTCCTTCTTCTTCTTCTTCTTCTTCTTCTTCTTCTTCTTCTTCTTCTTCTTCTTCCTCTCTCTCTCTCTCTCTCTCTCTCTCTCTCTCTCTCTCTCTCCCAAGACAGGGTTTCTCTGTGTAGCCCTGGCTGTCCTGGAACTCAGTCTGCAGACCAGGCTGGTCTCTGTTGGGAGCTGTGAACCCCCAGATCCTGAATTTCTGGTAAACAACTTGTAATGCTTACATCTGCTCTGAGCACGAGACCCTCAGGAGTTCCTGGTGGCAGGGGAGTGGTTTCTGCTGGGTTTGGCTGGGGTGTGGCTGTCAGTTAAGGATCTCTATATAAACGGCTCTGGTACACAATAGGGGGGCATTCTTGTTTCAAGGATGACCTGTGTCTCTGTCTGTGAGTCTTCATGTGTTTCAATCTGCAGCCCCTTGCCCGGTTCGCAGACTGTGTGGTAGCGCATAGAATGCAGACGGGCGTGATGCGCAGCAGATCTCGAACTCAGAAGGCTCCCCGCTGAGTGCTGGGATTAAAGGTGTGCACCACCACTGCCCAGCTGTGCCACCATCACCCAGCTATTATTCATCTATGATATTAGAAGAAATCAAAAAGTTTTATGGCACAATACTTTTTGTAATGTTAAGGAGAGACGGAGCATTTACTGATGGGAGATAGATAATGCAATACTTTCAGAAAGCAACTTGAGAGTGTCTGTCAAAATCTGAGCCTAAAGGTAGTGGTGCATGCTTTTAATCCCAGTTCTTGGGAGGCAGAGGCAGGCAGATTCTGAGTTCAAGGCCTGCTGTTCATATAGTGAGTACCAGGACAGCCAGGGCTATTACACAGAGAAACCCTGTCTCAAAGAAACCAAAAAAAAAAAAAAAAAAAAAAAAAAAAAAAAAAAAAAAAAAAACTAGTTACTTTCGGCCAGTCAGTCACTGTTTATCAGGCTAACACAGGCGTGAAGTGAAGTGCAGGTAGATTTACCCTTCATAAGATTTTTTAGTGTTTTGAGATCTTATTTATCTTTTATTTTATGTTTGAGCATTTTGCCTGTATGCATACTGTGTGCACCATGTGTGTACAGTGCCCGTGGAACTCAGAAGAGGGTGTTGGCTCCTCTGGGACTGGAGTTACAGATTGTTGTAAGCTACCATGTGGGTGCAGAGAATTGAACCTGGGACCTCTAGCATGGCAGCGAGTGTTCTTGAGGGCTGTGCCAGCTCTCCAGCCCCATTAGAGAGTTAAAAAATCAATTGTTGTTATGATACATGTGTGTGCATGGTGTGTGTGTGTGTGTGTGTGTGTGTGTGTGCAGGGTGCAGACAACTTTGTGTAGTCTATTCCTGCTTTCCACCTTTAGATATGTTTCAGGAACCAAACTCAGGTTGCCAGGCTTGCCACCCTCACTGTTTCTTTTGGAAACAACTTGAAATCAACTAGTAAAGAAAGGATTAAATAAACTGTCAAGTGTCCATGCAATGAAAAACCTTGTGGATTTTCAAAAAAAATGAAGCAGTTCCATGTATACTGACTTGGAATGTTGACTAAGCCGCAGCTTTAAACAGCAGTGATCACCCAACAAGTGAAGTACTTCGCAGGACCATCATCTAGAAAAGTTGTGAATGAAAAGGACTCTTTGCCTGTTTCCCATCCATTTATGACTTATGTATATGTGCAATGTGTTCTAGCTTGTTGCTAGGGCAGCTGAAGTCCTCAGAATTTCCTACAGACCGTGTGATTTAATGACAGAAATATTTCTCATCAATCTGAATTCTAGAACTTCAAGATCATGGTGTCCCTCGGGGAATTTTTTTCTTCTGAACTCTTTCTCTTTCTTGGCTTGTCAATGGTCTCCCCCACTGTCTTCACAAAGTCTTCTCTCTGTGTATCTGTCCTAATTACATAAGGATAACACATGCCTGAGGTCCTGCCCCAGTGACAGCTCTTCACCCGAATCTCTTCTTTAAAGAAATTATTTCCAGATGTATCTAGTCCCATTCTACAGTATGAGAAGCTTGGATTTCCACGAGTGGGTCTGAGCCAAGGAAGGGGATACAGCTAGCTCACAACAAGAAGGGATTCCTTTCTGTGCCTCAGGGAAGTTGGACAAGCAGCTATGACCCTGCTGGTCCTGGCAGAGGGGAGCTGTTGAGTCCGTCAACAGGTGAAGAGAGAAGTTATGTCTGCCTTTGAAGGTTATGCCTTATGTAAGTGACACAGATTCTTGAAACTCAATTGGTGTAACAGGACCCAAGACATCAGTAGGCCCCCAGACCTTAGCACAACTAACTCCTCAATGGGAAGGGTACCATTTGGGCCATAAGATTCAACACATAAATAGCACCACCAGCCAAATGAAAACAAAGACCTAATTCATCAAAGTCCGTGATTCTGGGAAAGTTTCTAAATGGATTAACTTCGCTTTTTGCCTTCTGTCATTCTACATCTGGCTAAGTGCTCCTGTTAATAACTGAAGTGTGTCAACAAAGAGTAAGGTTTATGATGCATACAAGTTTGCCCTGAGGAAGGCTCTGTGCTACACCACTAAACATGTGGTGCAACTGCCGGCTGGCTAGCAAAGACTTTCTGTTGGCTTGAGCCCACGACCAAGCAGTCTTCTCTGGTAGAGACCTCACAATAATGACCTATAAAAATAAGAAGAAAACAGAAAAACTTTGTTTTTTCTCCACATTGTGAATGTTCCTTCTTAACCTTTGCCACAGTTCAATATCATGGGCATTAGAATTAGCCAGAGAGATCTAGATTGGTCTCCTTTTGAGTGTGTGTGCCTGTGTGTGTGCGTGCGCGCGTGCGTGCGTGCGTGCGTGCATGCGTATGTATATGACCTCTGAGCAACCTTCTGAGACTTGTCTCGGAAAAAATTACACAGTCCATCCTGGGACAGATTCCTCTACGTCAGCCACACGGAACGGTGCTGAGAATTTTTCTGAGAAATGTCCCCATCGCTGAGACTGGTCTGGGCTCCAGGGCTTCTGGTTCACTCAAATTAATTCCTCTGCCTCTCTGGAGGTGGGGTGCAGGAGGAAGGGCATGGAGAAGGCCTGAGAGCCATTCTAGGGGGAGGCTGCCCTCCGGAGGTATCAAGGGCCCTCAGTCTCTATATTTGGCTCTGTCTTGCTTCAGGGATACCTACCGACCTTAGCACCTACATTGATGATGACAATCTGTGGGCAGCTCTTCAGACACTCTCTCAGTCCTGGATCCCGTTCTATGCACCCCCTCTGCACTTCCTTTACTTCTCCCCAACTCCCTACCCCCATAGCACTTAACACTTTTGAACACACAACAATTCCCAGGAATTGTTGCCTATGTTGTTTATAGATGATCAGGCAGCTGGGTCCATGCCTGGCCCATATAGATACTTGGTAGCTATCAGTTGATTAACAGGCAGAGCACATGACCGTCTGCTGACCATGTCCTTTTCCTTTCTGGACCGTGAATTCATGTGTCCCCTTTCAACATGCTGATCTCCACTTCTCACGGCTGAGGGCAACTAAGGCACCTGGCCTCTTATGTCTTCCAGTTTTGTGCTATCTTGTGATTAAGGCAGCAGGAATGTACTTATTTTTAGAAATGAAGGCTTACAAAAGATAAGGAACCTGGTTAGCGATTAAGATTCCCAGGCTCATCTTCACCTAAGTTTTATGCAATTTGTGACTTGGGATGATCAACTGTGGTCAGAACTCACCCTTCAGGAAGTTAAGTCTGCCTCCGCCTCATTCTCTTCCTCGCTACACATAGCCTTTTTGTTCACCTTCCTAGAAATTCAAGTCTGCTTCTTCGTCTTTAGAGAAATTTTACGAGTGAGGGTAGGTGGTTAACTGTGGAAGCTTGTTCTGGCTTGTTTTATATCAGCTTGCCACAAGCTAGAGCCCTTTGGGAAGAGGGACTCTCAGTTGAGAAGATGCCTCCATAAGACGGGGCTGTAGGCAAGCCTGTGAGGCATCTTTTAAATTAGTGATTAATGGGGGAAGGCCATCCCTGGGCAAGTTATCCTTGAGTGTATAAGAAAGCAGGCAAGGCAAGCTATGGTGAGCAAGCCAGTAAGCAGCATCCCTCCATGGCCTCTGCATCAGTTCCTGACTCCTGGCTCCTGTTTGAATTCTGGGCATGATTTCTTGCCATGATAGCCAGTTAACTGGACATTTAAAATAAAATAAACCCTTTTCTCTGTATATTGCTCTTGGTAATGGTGTTTTATCACAGCAATAGAAACCAGCTAAGACAGTAATTATGGCAGATTCAGGTCTGCACAGCAGCTTTGTTCAACAAACATTAAAGGAACACCTCCTGGGCCCCTGGCTTGGGACAGACTGCAGATTCTGCACAGCACCCCAAGAGGACTTCAGATAACCGTTATCATTTGTTTCCTAACCCACATATGAGCTTTTCTGAGACAAGCGAGCCCTTGTGAGTGCGAGGCCCAAATCTAGGTGGAGAGGGCATGCCCACATCTCACCAAGCCTTTCTTTCTTCTTGATTGAACATGCTCGATTTTAGGTGACTTCATGCAGAAGTGGGAACCGAATATTGTTTGGCACAGCAGAAAACCCCTAATACATCCTTCGGCAAGGAAGGCATTATACAATTGTCTTGGAAGTAAATTGCCTTCTTAATTATGGATGCCTGTGGCTACAATTACAGATAAGTAGCTTTTCCCACGTCTAAACTTCTTCCAGCTGACTTCTCTGAGGCCATGCTGGCAAGCCTCCCTGGATTTTCTGTTTGATTCTCAGAGGTGGTGAGGGAGATGGAAAGAGCTGGCCTGGCCAGAAGCTCAAAGGGGTCAGGGGTGGGTAGGTGAAATGATGCTGAAGAAACATCGTTTGGAACTGGCCCTGAGAGAAGGTTTGCTGCCCTGCAGCCTGGCTGGACTTCTAGATGGTCTTACCGCAGAGTGGCTTCCCAGGTACCCCTGCCCTTCCTGGGGTCCTGCATTGAGTGACTCATGAAGGGAGGACACGAAACTGATGTGAGCCATGCCACACAGGTATCACCCCAGAGCTCCGGAGCGGGTGCCCAAACTTTGTCAGGCCTGTATCTTAGACTTCCGTGTCCTAGGGCCAGATCCCATGTTTACCCTCATGGGCTCAGAAGTGTTGGTTCCTATTAAACACAGAACATTATTGTTTTCTGGAAAAGCCAGCCTGCAGCCAGAAGGTCAGGAGGGCAGGTAGGAGACCTGCTGAGGATCCTGACAACACAGGAGCGGACAACTTCAGCTCGTCATGATTCCGGGCCTTTGTTTGAGGAAGAGGGGGTTTCAGCGGTTTCCAAAGCAGAACAGTAGTACACAAAGGTGCCAGCTCCAGGCTCTAAAAGCCAGCCAAACGCAAGCCTGTATCTTTATCAAGCAAAGGCTATTCTTTCCATTGTGTCCGACGCAGGTTCTCACCATTTCTCTCCTCAGGCATTTTTGTGGCTTTTGCTACCTTTTGCCTTCCATTTGAAACCCGGATATAATTTTTTTTCCCAGTCTTGTACTTTATTGCCCTTCCATTAGGCCTTGACCGCATACTTGCGTAGCGGATACAGCCTCTCCTTCCGCTGCTGCTTCTTTGTCTTCAGCTTCTCCTCGTGATTGGTGAGCCCGCGGCGCACGACTCTAGCTTTCTTAGGTCGCAGGTCCAGAGGCTTGTACTTCTTGCCCTTGTAGAATTTCCTGAGGTTTTCCTTTTGAGTCTGGTTAATGACGGTGAGAACACAGGTGATGGATTTGCGGACAACTCGTATCTTGGAGAGCTTGGACACGCGCCGCCTGCCACCTTGGCGATGCGAAGCTGGGGTAGCTCCACCTTCAAATTGTCCAGTTGTTTTAGCAGCTCCTCCTTCTTCTTGCTGCGCAGGTCCCGAGCCTTAATCTTGGCCATGGCTGCGTTGCTCACCGCTGAGGCTGCCTGGTCAGAAAGAGCCGGATATAATTTTCTTACATAAAGCCCTTTGAAGAACCCTGTCAGCTGACTTGAGATACGGCTTGGTTTTTTCTCTCTAAGCTTAGGCCTCATGGCCCTGGTGGCTCATGACCTCTCCGGCTCCTCACCTAGAAGGCTGAGAGGGTTTTCCCTGTTGCCTTGGCTAGCTGGGCCAGCAATCAAGACAGTCGGCCGAGGTACTGTCCTTTCTAAAGGAGCTGCCAGCTTTCTGGGGTTTATTAAGATGTGGCCAAACCGATGCTGCTGTTCCCATCCCCAGCGCACCCTGCTCTCCCCTCTGCAGCCCACCAAGTCTGGGCAGAAGAGGGAAGCATGAAGAGACGGTGGTGAGGGGTTGTGAGGGCAAACAATGGAGGGGCCTGTGGGCAAGGGCGAGGCTTGGGTGGCCATGCTTGCCTCACCTCACACAGCAGGGCTCTGAGAATCACATCTCACCATTCAGCCAGAAAATGATTATTTGTGAGTGCAGTTATGTGTGTTTCCAAGCGAATCTGCATATTAGGATGATAAGTGGATTTAAAAAACTTAAAACTTAAAACTGTTTTCTGGATTCTGTTGTTTAAAGGAAACTGATCAACCAAATATATTATTAATTAAATTGTATATTAAAAAAATGGCTAAGACAATAAAGGTATGCCTTTAACCCTAGCACTCAGTAAGCAGAGTAGGAACTATCTACATAGAGAATTCTAGGTTAGCAAAGGCTAAATAGTGAAACCCTGACTTAAAGAAAAAAAAAATAAAATGGCAAATTTTATGTTAGATATGTATTACCACAATAAAGAAATTATTATAAAGTTATATTTATATGCTTGCTGTAGACAACTTGGAAAATTAAGATTTAAAGAGTCACTTATGTCTCTTCTTCCCTCATAGAATTTTTAAACTTGAGTCTTTTCGGGACTTGGCTACAAGATGACCAAAAAAAGGAGAAACAACGGTCGTGCCAAAAAGGGCCGCGGCCATGTGCAGCCAATTCGCTGCACTAACTGCGCCCGCTGTGTGCCCAAGGACAAGGCCATTAAGAAGTTCGTCATTCGGAACATCGTAGAGGCGGCTGCCGCCAGGGATATATCCGAAGCAAGTGTCTTCGACGCCTATGTGCTCCCCAAACTCCCTGTCAAGCTGCATTACTGTGTGAGCTGTGCTATCCATAGCAAGGTAGTCAGGAATCGATCTCGGGAAGCTCGGAAGGACCGAACACCCCCACCACGATTTAGACCTGCTGGTGCTGCACCGCGACCTCCACCAAAACCCATGTAAAGTGGCTTCATAAAGATAGAAGAAAACACCTTGGAAAAATCAAATGGAACTTAAACTTTTTAAAAAAAAAGAATTTTTAAACTTGAGATGGCACTATTTATATTGCATTGTTAAAAAATATTTTAATGGATACATGTATTTTAGAGATTTACAAAACTGTGTTTAATAGCTCAGTGTTTGAGGCAGTTCCCAACAATAATTATGCTGACACATTAAAAAAAACAGCTTTAACCAAAAGCAATTTACAGATTCAATGCAATGCCCAGCAAAATTCTTACACCTGTAAGAATGGCCAAGATCAAAAACACTGATGACAACTTATGCTGGAGAGGTTGTGGGGAAAAGGGAACACTTCTGCATTGCAAGCTGGTATAGCCCCTTTGGATGTCAGTGTGGTGATTTCTCAGAAAATTAGGAAACAACCTTCCTCAAGACCCAATAATACCACTTTTGGGTATATATTCAAAGGATGCTCAATTGTACCACAAGGACATGTGCACAACTATGTTCATAGCAGCTTTGTTTGTCATAGCCAGAACCTGGAAACAACCTAAATACCCTTTGACTTAAGAATGGATAAGGAAAATGTGGAACATTTACACAAGGGAGTACTGCACAGCAGAAAAACCTGGCATTTTGAATTTTGCAGGAAAATTGATGGAGCTAGAAAACATCATTTTGAGTGAGGAAACTCAGACCCAGAAAAACAAATATCACATGTACTCACTCATAAATGGTTTTTAAACATAAAACAAAGAAAACCAGCCTACAGTTCACAGTCCTAGAGAACCTAGACAACAATGAGGACCCTAAGAGAGACATACATGAATCTAATCTACATGGGAAGTAGAAAAAGACAAGATCTCCTGAGGGGGGAAAAAAAAAGATCTCCTGAGTAAATTGGGAGCATGGGGACCATGGGAGACGATTGAAGGGGGGGGGAGGCAGGGAGGGGAGCAGAGAAAAATGTAGAGATCAATAAAAAAGAACCAGCTTTAATGTGTCTATCAAAGAGAGATTCTGAGAATGGACGCATTTGTCTTTGCGTTTGTTCTGAATCCTACAGTAACTTAGGTATGAAGGAAAGCTTCGCTGAACACTCTAGCCTGCAGGAATCTTTTCTTCCTGTGACCCCAAGAACAGTCACTAAAATATGCCTGTATGAATGTATATGTTTGTCAAATATCAGTTTATTCTCTAATAGTTTTGTCTAGTATAGTAACCAAGGCCAAGTCTCATAAGTACTTCCTAAAGATCATCTCAGTTTATCTTCCCAGTACCATCCATTTTACCTACAGAAACCTGAAGCACAGTCCCGGCCTCCGTGGCTCCAGAGTCACACTGCACTGATGGTTATACCTGCTGCCTCTGCCAGGCTGTTCCAGGGATGACGAAGTGGTCGACGCAATGGCAATCTTGATAGCACTTTGGCTAGATGAACTGTATCTACTGGGGTGGTGCCCTCAGACTATGACAGGCTACTGACACCACAGCTGTTGTAACTGTGTACCAGGATACAGTCCTCAAATGTCTGTGGTGACCCTGAGGTAAGCAAAGACATTTCACTGCTAACTGTGTCCAAGCACAGCAGATGCAATTCTACATTATGTGTAACACTTGATAACAACAGCAAAGGGCTGTAACCAGCTTTTACCCTTGCTGTATTATGCCCTGTGTGATTGCTGACTGCTCCCTTCTGTGGATTCAAAGAGCCTGGAACAGTAGCATCCTCATATACCTTGTTACAGTGTCCCTTGATTGTGTTAAGGGGTCACATCCAGTGATAGATGTACACTATCCAGGTTTATACATCCTCTGATGTTCACAGTGACAAACATGGTCCTCCAGCAAGATGTAGCTTGCTGTTGACAGACTCTTGGCTGAATACTTGTCTCTTGGAGGTTGCTTACAGTCTGTGCTGTCCACTTAGTGTTTGTATTTATTACCAGTATTCCCCACTTAGCTCTGCAGTTCTGAAGTATCTTTGTGGCTGTCAGGAAGCAACTTTGTTTCTCCATTCAGTCTGCTTTTGGAAGTCCGAGCTTTAGCCTTTGTCTTCTTCCATCTCCAAGCCACATGTAACCAGTTCCTAGGTGGTACTCAGCAAGACCTTAGCAGTTTCTAGAAGGCAGCAGAAAGAGAGCTGGAACATGGAGCCCAGGCTTTGCTTGTTGAGTAACTGTTAAACACAGGGTGGTTTCTTGACCACTCTGGGGTCAGCTTCTTCGCAAGGGAGACAAAATCATCTTTGGCATTCTACAAGTGTGGGGCAATCACCCACTATTATCAGTTTTAACAAAAATGTTTCTTTTTATTTTTAAGTTTTGTGTGTGTGTGTGTGTGTGTGTGTGTGTGTGTGTGTGTGTGTATTGTGCACATGCATGCAGTATATGCAAAGGCCAGCAGAGGGCATCACATTCACATGGACCTGGAATTATAGGTAGTTAAAAGCTGCTGATGTGGATGCCGGGAATTAAATTCCAGTCCTCTGCAAGAGCAGTACACACCCTCCACTGCTGAGCTGCCTCTTTAGTCTGGTTACTTAGTTTTAAAAATGTAGTTTTTGACTTTTCCATACATATGTACAATGTTTCTGATCATAGCCACTTTCATTACCTCTTCTCTTTCTTTTTCTTTCTCTCTCTCTCCCTTCCATCCTTTTCCTTCCTTCCTTCCTTCCTTCCTTCCTTCCTTCCTTCCTGTACACCATATACATGCCTGATTCCCATGTTGGCCAGAAGAGGGTGTCAGATCCCTTGGAGCCAAGTTATTGATGGTCGTCAACTGCCAAATAGGTGCTGGGAATTGAACACTGGTCCTCTAAAAGAACAGCAAATGCTCTTATCCACTAGACCATCTCTCTGACCCCACATTTGATGTGGGAGGTCCTTCTGTCTGTGTGTTGCTTTTATTGATTAATGAATAAAGAACTGCTTTGAGCCTATGGCAAGGAAAAACAGAACTAGGTGGGGAAAACTAAGCTGAATGCTGGGAGAAAGAAGGTCAAAGTCAGAGAGATGCCATGGAGCCACCGCCAGAGTTAGACATGCCAAAACTTTGCTGGTAAGCCACTGTTACATGGCAATACACAGATTAATGGAAATGGGTTAAATTAATATGTAAGAGTTAGCCAATAAGAAGCTAGAGCTAATGGGCCAAGCAATGATTTAATTAATATGTTTTCTGTGTGATTATTTTGGGTCTCAGCTAGCTGGGCACCTGGGAACCAACAAGTGGCTCTCTCCTCCTACACATATTACTACCTTCTTCTATTCTCCACCCACTTCCTCTGAACATCTGTTTCTTCCCAACAAGTTCACCTCCTGCTTTCATGTCTTTCTTTTTTTTTGCTTTGTGACCCACTGAGTTTTATTAAGGTTGCCCCCATGAGCATGGTTAGGAATGGTTATTTATTAGATCATGGGCCACTAGCCAGTGGTTACACTACTGAAAAAAAAAAAAAAGACTCTCATTCCCCTCACCCCCATCCAAAGTGGAGTACCGAAGGATCCAATCTCATGCAGTACTGTTGTGTGATGTTTTACTCCTCGGGGCCAGAGAGATTGTGTTTTTCTCAAAAACACTGTACAGTGCTAGTAAAAAGCAAACCTGGATTTAAACTGTGTTCTGGTTGCCGCCATGACTCTGAGTTACTAACTGCCTGATTATTAGGGAATAAGCTGTGCCACCAGCCCAGTGGAACAGCATCAAGGAGGAAATACTGGCTAAGAGGAACAAATCTGCTTTCTGGCCATGGCTGAAGCCAGGAGCAGTGTCCTTCTTCCTTATCCGTGGGCGCTGGCCAAGAACGAAGAGATGCTCTGCAGTCCCTTATCCAGGGGGGCGTGGCTGAGATAGGAGCCATGCTTCTGTTCTGAGTGAGTTCACGTCTCTAAACCTGACAAATAAAAATTTATCATGATTTGTGTTATATTTTTAAATGAAGCAAAGTGGGTTTTATGGCACACTTCGTATTCACTTTATGTGTTCACTTAAAAGCCCATAAAATCCAAATTTCATAGTTATATGTTGAATGAATAATTTATTATTTTTCTTTTATTGAAAATAGTTTTATTTCATATAATATACCCTGGTTATTGTTTCTTCTCCCTCTGCTCTTCCCAGTTTCTCCCCACCTTTCTTCCCATCTGGGTCCAACCCTTTTCTGTCTCTCATAAGAACAAACAGGCTTCTAAGGAAATATAACATAATATATAAAATATTATGATAAAAAACTAACACATAAGAATAGGACAAAACAAACAGAAGGAAAATATTCCGAAAAAAGGCACAAGAAACAAATATATCTGCAGAGACCTATTCATTTACACACGCAGGAATCCTATAAAACAGAAAACCAGAAGTATAACATATATGCAAAGGACGGTAGTATTAAAAAAAGAGAAAATAAAAGAAATAAAAGTAGAAGTTATAAAACTAAAAAAAGGAAAGAAAGCAGCCCTGACATGGAATCATGAGACAAGGAACAAAGAGGCCGTTGTGTTTATTTTCTGCTGCACATCTGCTTGCTGGGGATGGGGCCTACCCTTAAGAGTTGTTTCCCCTTGGAAAAAAAACTACTCCTTCATCTGCAAGTGGTTGTCAATTGGAAATAGCCTCTGGGTGGGGACATGTGACTGCTTCTTTCAGCTGTAGGACCCCATCAGGTAAAGACCTCTGCAGGCCCTGCTTAAGCTGCCTCAGTCTCTGAGAGTTCGTGTGTTCATGTCCTGCTGTATCTAGAAGGTCTTGTTTCCTTGTTTCTCCCCCATCCCCTCTGGCTCTCACATTCTTCCTGCCTCCTCTTTTGCAGGGTTCCCTGAATGAAGAATTTAAAGGAACAATAATTGAAAGGTCATGGTTTCGGGAAATTCTGCGCATGCTGAATACTTTGCTGAAGGTATGAAGAGCTGCGGATCTGAGGTTCCCAGAGAATTCAGAGATGAACCAGGCCTTGGGAAATGGGCTGTACTCGTGAGAGCTAAGAGGGATGAGGTGAGTCAGAGGGACGGAAAAGTCTAAGAACGTTTCAATGGCAAAGACACATCTTTGCATACAAGGATGCGAGGATAAACCTGAAGGGCGTGGTGGGTAAAGCACAGCTTTGCAGTCACACAGCGCTGGCAATTACAAGCCTTTGGCAGTTGCTCTAATTCCTTAAACCTTAGTTATCTAATTCCCAATGATGTATAGCTCGGTTATTGGCTTAGTAATTTGAGGACGTCATTATCGTCTCTCTGATCATTCTGGAGATCCCAGATTCTAATTTGACTATGCTCTATTTCCCTTCAGGACCCCAAAATTGAAGACTTGTATCTTAGCTGATGAGAACCACAGAGTTGTAAAGTACTTTATCCTCCACGGGGAGAACAGGGTGAGAGGAATGGGCTGTTGTAGGCCCGGTGCCACATAAATGTTTCCCGACGAGAGGCTCCCATCTTCTGGCCCCCTCATCTCCTTCAGACCTTTCTGCACCTGCCCTGCAGTCTCCAGCTATCACTTTATGCCCCTTTCCCATCACTGTGAAGTGGTGGGCTCCAGACCTTCCTCCTGACCCCTGGGCACTAGGGCAAGTCGGAAAGCTGGGAGTAGGTTCTCTTTTCTCTTGGAGGTGCCCTTATGGAAGATCCTCAGAAGTTCCTGGTGTTTCTCCCCTTCAGCTCTACAGGTATTTGGGGGGATCTGCCCTTCTGGCTCCTTATTAGTATCTTGAACAGGGCCAGAAGGTATGGGTACTTGGCCAAACTCTGCCACTTATTACCCAGGTGACCTTCGTCAAGCTATTGTAGGCTTTGGACATCAGATGGTTTATCTGTAGGATATAGATAAACGTGAAGATGTCTGTAGGAGTGTCTTTGGAATCCTTCAAATGGATAATGAACATCAAAACAAGTGGATGACAGGCATGGGGGGGTGGGGAGGGATGGGGGAAGGAGGTGGAGAGGGGAGGCAGGGGACTTTGCGTTCATGTCTCTTTAGCCAAGCATTGATGGGCTCAGGGTTCATCATCAAACCTCTCCTCAGTAACTCACTCCGAATGTAGGTCGTGACTATTGAAATCTATTCTGAGCAAGGCAAAAATTTCAGTATCCCTCATCCCTAAGAGTCTGAAAAACGTCTCACCAAGTAACTGACTGAAGGTGTCCGACAGATGGTGTTCCTTGCTTTCTGGGATGACAGTCACCTACTAGGATCCCACAGAGATGCTGTGTGGGCCTTTAAGCATGGCTGAGTAGATTTAATACATGCTCCTGCATCTGCATCTTCCAGCACAAAGCTCAGAAACCGTCAGCATCTGTGGTCATGTTGGGAAGCTTGTTCCTTTCAGATAGAAGCCTTCGGGTCATGACCTGTAGTGCTCCGAGACCATCAGGTTGCTGTTATCCTTATGAGCTATCAGCTTGCTAATTGAACCAGACAGTTGAATGTCACATGACATCACCAAGCAGGGCTGTAATGGATAATGCTACATCCTGCAGGGGCTGTTTCCGGCAGTGAGGCCTGCCAGTGATTCCCAAATGCATATCTGACGTTCCACACGCTTAGACTTTCACTGAGTTGGTTGTGGATTAATTCAAATCGTGAAACTTTCATCAGTCCCTGCCAGGCATGGCTGTAACGTGCAGGGATCTAATTAGAAGCTGTCAAAGGTTTATGTTAAGACCTATACAAGACAGATAGAAAACAGATGTGGTCTCCCAGGAAATATGGAAACTTTAGGGGAGAGTCCAGGGATGCAGAAATATGCCTTTTCTTCCTGAAATTTACTGGACTAGTGATACGGTTCAGTGTATAAAAGCACTGGCTGCAGAAGCAAGCCTGGTGACCCGAGTTCCATTCCTGGAATGTAGGCAGAAGGAAAAAAAAAACAATACTGAAAAATTATCCTCTGACTTCCTCATAAACCCCATGGCACACACGTGTGTGCACACACATCACACACTCACACACATAAATAATTAAAAAGTAAGGTTTATTGCCCTGCTGTTTGTGCCCAGTTAATTTGGGTGATGGTTGTGATGAAGAATGGGACTGAGGCTTTAGCCCTGCCTCTTGTTTCAATAGCCTGAACAAGTAGTGGCAGAGTCCTTCAAGGACAGCAGCGCAGAGCTCTGTTTCTTACTGAGCTCCTCTGTCCTCAGGCATTGGGACCGACTTTTCTCTGTGTGGAGGAACTTCTCTGAGAGGAGTCAGAAGGAGGGAACCATCACCAACTTGGTCACCTTCTCACTGGGGGAAGCATACCACCCACAGACAACACTGGATCGGGAGGAGGAGGGGAATGCAATTCTTGCTGGTCAGCCAAGCTCAGAAACAACAGACTACCTGCCTTTATTTCATTAAAGTAGAAAACTGAGACCCAGGAGGGAATATCTTGGCAGGGTGGGTCGTGAGAACCAGGGGTAGAATGTCACACACTTTTCTCCTTCCCTTCCACCATGTAAGGTGTGGCTTTTGTGAAATAGTGGCTCTTCCTTGAGGGAGAGATGTATAAAATTCATGAGGATAAGCGAGGACCTGTAAGGCCGCCAACCACCTCTGATCGTCAGCTTACTATAATTGGTTTCATGTCTTGGTTACAAATCCAACGCCAACACTTCTGTGTGGCCCCGGTGATGTTGCTTACCTCCCAGTTACTTCAGCTATAAACTATGACTAATAGCATTGATAGCACTCATCTCGTATGGTTCAAGTGATGGTGTTTGCAAAGGGCTCAGCAAAGTGCTTGGATCATGGCTGCTGTTGGGCTTAGAGGACTCATGTGGTAAAGCATATGCTCCTGTGTACTTTATGGACAACGTCCCTGGTGTCCACAACAGTCCTATCAAATGGCATTGCTAATGGAGTTTTCCTTAGGAGAGAGTGGGAAGAATCAATGTTATTGTACCTACGGTTGGTCACAATTGGGCATTTTTGTGGTCTCTGTCCACATGAGTGACCTTAGAAATAATCTCACCAGATCAAAGACCTCAACATAAAGCCAGCCACACTGAACCTCATAGAAGAGAAAGTGGGAAGTATGATTGAACACAGGAGACCACTTCCTATTTGTAACCCCAGCAGCACAGACACTGAGAGAAACAATGAATGGGACCTCCTGAAACTGAAAAGCTTCTGTAAAGCAAAGGACACGGTCAATAAGACAAAAGGACAGCCTACAGAATGGGAAAAGATCTTCACTAACTCCACATCAGACAGAGGTCTGATCTGCAAAATATACAAAGAACTCAAGAAATTGGACACCAAAAGATCACATAATCCAATAAAAAAAAATAGAGTACAGATCTAAACAGTATTCTCAACAGAGGAATCTAAAATGGCTGAAAGATACTTAAGGAAATGTTCAACATCTTTACTCATCAGAGAAATGCAAATCAAAATAACTCTAAGATTTCATCTTATACCTGTAAGAATGGCCAAGATCAAAAACACTGATAACGACATCTTGAAATTTGCAGGCAAATGGATGGATCTAGAAAATATCATATTGAGTGAGGTAACCCAGACCCAGAAAGACAAATATCTTATGTGCTCACACATAAAACAAAGCCAGCCTACAATTCACAGTCCCAGAGAACCTAGACAACAAAGAGGACCCTAAGAGAGACATACATGAATCTAATCTACATGGAAAGTAGAAAAAGACAAGATCTCTTGAGTAAATTGGGAGCATGGAGACCATAGGAAAGGGCAGAAGAGGAGGGGAAAGGGAAGGAGGGGAGCAGAAAAAGATGTATAGCTCAATAAAATCAATTAAAAAGATTGAATGAGGTTGAGAAAAAAAAATTTAAAAAGATACATATCCATGGTAAGTCTCAAGAATGCATGAAGAGGACAGAGTAAAATTTGGCCACTGGTTAAAAAAGAAAGAAAGAAAGAAAGGCTAAAGAAAGAAAGAAAGAAAGAAAGAAAGAAAAGAAATGCAAGCTGGAGCCGGGTGCACACCTTTAATCCCAGCATTCAGAAGGCAAAGGGAGGAGAATTTCTGTGAGTTTGAGGCCAGCCTGATCTACAGTTAAATGTAGGACAACTAGGGCTACACAAAGAAACTCTAGTTGTAAAAACAAAAACAAAACTAGGAAGAAAAGAAGAAACAAGGGAGAGGGGGAAGAAGGGAGGGAGGGGGAGAGGGAGATACACACACTTATATGAGAAAAGGGGGGAGGACGGGAGGGAGGGAAGGAGAGAGGGAGGGGGAAGAAGGAAGGAAGGAAGGAAGGGAGGGAAGAAAAGAAAGAAAGAAAGAAAGAAAGAAAGAAAGAAAGAAAAAAAGAGAAAAGCAGAGTATGTGTTCAAAAGGAAAACTCTATGGACAGAAACTCATGTAACCCAAACTAGCTGAAAACTTAGTATGTAGCCAAGGCTAGCCTTGAACTTCTGATCTCCTGCCTCCACCTCACAAGTGCTGGGGGTTACAGAGTTAAGTCAACATACCCTACTCAAAACTTTGTTTCTTGTCAGGATTTCTGTCTTAGCTAAGGTTTCTTTTTAATTTAATTAACTTTTTTTTCCATTTATTTTACATGCTGACCATAGTTTCACCTCCCTCCTCTCTTCCTGTTCCCCCCTACACCTCCCATCTACCTCCCTCCCCTTCCACTTTTCCTTCTCCCTTCAGAAAGGGGCAGACCTCCCATAAGCTTGAACAAAGCAGGACACACCAAGGTGGGGTAGGGCCAAGCTCCTCCTCCTGCATCAAGGCTGGACTAGGCAATGCAGCATGGGTAACAGGTTTCCCAAAGCCAGCTAAGCACCAGGGACAGGTCCTGCTCTCACTGCTAGCAGTCTTACAGACAAAGCTACACAACTGTCATACACATGCAGAGGGCCTAGGTCAGTCCCATGTAGGCTCCCTAGCTGTCGGTCCAGAGTCCATGAGTCAGTTAGGGTTTCTATAGCTGTGAAGAGACATCATAACCATAGGAAAACATTTAACTGGGGTGGCAGCTTATAGTTCAGAGGTTTAGTCAAGTATGGTCCTTTTGGGAAGCAAGGCAACATTGAGGCAGACATGATGCTGGAACTGAGAGTCTTTACATTTTGATCCAAAGGCAACAGAAAGTGAATTGTCTCACTGGGCGTGGCTTGAACATATATGAGACTTCAAAGCACACCTCCACAGTGACATACTTCCTCCAACAAGGCCACACCTCCTAATAGTACCAATCCTTTTGGAGTCCATTTTCTTTCAAACTACCACAGTAATATTTATACAGTTGACATCTACTAAACTCAGTAGGCCCAGAAGGATCTAGGCTAGGTTAAGGGACCAAAAGACAATGAGAAACAGGCCCCAATCTTAAGGAACTTTAATCAAGTTTACAAAAATGTCACCATTATTTATTGCCTCTAGGAAGACATTTTTATGGTGAGATTATTTCTTTTTTGTTTATTGATATTTATTGAACTCTACATTTTTCTCTGCTCCCCTCCCTGCCTCTCCCCTTCCCCCTTTAATCCTCCCCACGGTCCTCATGCTCCCAATTTACTCAGGAGATCTTGTCTTTTTATACTTTCTACTTCCCATGTAGATTAGATCTATGTAAGTCTCTCTTAGTGTCCGTATTGTTGTCTAAGTTCTCTGGGATTGTGGTTTGTAGGCTGGCTTTCTTTGCTTTCTGTTTAAAACCTACCTATGAGTGAGTAAATGTGATATTTGTCTTTCTGAATCTGGGTTACCTCACTAAATGTTTTCTAGTTCCATCCATTTTCCTGCAAAATTCAGGCTGTCGTTAATTTTTTCTGCTGTGTAGAAAAAATGTGTAAATGTACCACATTTTTCTTATCCATTCTTCGATGGAGGGGCATTTAGGTTGTTTTCAGGTTCTGGATATGACAAACAAAGCTGCTATGAACATGGTTGATTTGAACACATGTCCTTGAGGCATGATTGAGCAGCCTTTGGATATATAGCCAAGAGTGGTATTACTGGGTCTTGAGGAAGGTTGTTTCCTAATTTTCTGAGAAATCACCACACTGATATCCAAAGGGGTTTGTGCCAGCTTGCATCTCCACCAGCAATGCAGAAGTGTTCCCTTTTCCCCACAACCTCAGCAAATAGTGAGATTTGACTTCTTTTCTGATTTGTATCCCCTTGATCTTCTTTTGTAGTCTTATCCCTCTAGTTAGAACCTCAAGAACCATATTGAATATATATGGAGAGAGTGGACAACCTTGAGCTTACATTTCTTAATCACATCTTGATGTCTGGTCCTTTCCCAATAAGACATAAGTTCATCTTTCTTCCCCTCGTGCATTTGGCAAAAGACTTACTGCAAATCATTTAGACTAGCTGGAGTTTTGTAAACAACCTTGGTGTGCAGCTGTCGGAGAGGGCTGGTTAGAACGATGCTCCAGTAGCTACATCCTCACTCACTTGATGCTACCTATGCCAGGCATTGCTGTAAGCACTGCTCTTCCAATCAACTCCCGTAGTCTCTAGAATAGCCTCATGAAGTGGGCACTACCATCCTCATCTTACTGCCAGGAGAAAGAGCCAGAAGAGGGTAAGTAATGTTTTTCCCCAAGGTTACAAAGCAGAGCCAAGCTTCAAATTCAAACAGCCCCATACAGAATCAGGATACTTCACCACTAAGCTCAATCCTGCAGCTGAAGGCCAGATCGATAACCACAAAAAATTTGCCTGACGACATTGTTTTGCATCTAGTAAAGGCTAAAATGGATTTAAAAAAAATATCTGCTCTCGAGTTCACACCAGAAATACTGATGGCGTGCTCTCAAGGAGGGGAAATGCAAGGTATTGCTATACACACACTGTAATCTTAGCTACAGAAAGCCCAAGAAACTCGCACAGGAAATAGCTGGATGGAGCAAGGCCAAAAGGTTAGCTTTGCTTGTGGCTGATAGACTGATGATTTTCCTCTCTGTTTTGTATATTCACTGGACCTTTTTAAAATTTCCTAAAGTGCATGTTACTGGGAAAATCAGAAAAAGGAAAAAAAAGTTATTTCAAAGTTTATTTTTAAAATGCCCCCCTTTTCCCCATTAAAAACTTGGAAATAAAGAACATCTTGCACTGAAATGAACCAGACCCAATGTCTAGACATGTCAGTGAGCAAAGGTTTCAGCGAAACGTAAGTATAAATGAATAAAAAAAACCCATAATAACACGAGGTCTCATGCAAGGAAGGAAGTTTGAAACAAATGATCAACAGGCACAAAGTATTGTTCCATTTCTCCCCTAAAGCATTAGTTAGCTTCAAAGAAGTTTCTAGAACTCAAGTAGTCTCTTACGCAAAGCCTGAACTACCCTGCCAGTTTTTCTGACAGTGGCTCTCAGAACAAAGAGTAGACAGCAGATTGTATTCACTGCAGAAGTCCCCCAAGGAAGGCGATTTTCCAGCTTTTTATAAGAGAATTTATTAGAAATTCCTTTGCTTCCTTGAATGACCTGAGTTGCCTTTATTTCCTGGAATCACTGATGAGTTTGGTAGCCTGGGCAGTTTATGAGGCTGGCTCCAGGGCAGCAGCACAGCAGTTCTGGCAGCTATAGATCGTGAGGTGTCTCTGCCTTCCAGCCCTCTACCTTTTCCGGAGACAGGATTTCTCTGTGTAGCCCTGGCTGTCCTGGAATTCACTCTGTGGACCAGGCTGGCCTTGAACAACAGGGTTTCTCTGTGTAACTGTCCTGACTGTCCTGGAAATCTCTCTGTAGGCCAGGCTGGCCTTGAAGTAACAGATATCCACCAGCCTCTGCCTCCAGAGTGCTGGGATCAAAGGTGAGCATCACCACAGGGACTGGTCCTTTGGCAGGCAGGGGCCAGAGGTAGCATGAAAGAAAAAGACCTTGGGGCCAAGATCCAGCTTAATACTCACTGGTGGACTTCAGATGCTCACTTGCATCTGCCTTTGAGTCTGCTTTTTGCCTGTATGCACAGACAACTGAGTCTGAAGGGAGGTCATGAGCAGGGAAAAAAAAGATGTATTTATATATATGCAAATATGTAAATACACAAAGTATGTAAACACACACACACATATAAACCCTTTGCGAATGTAAAGATACAAATTCATGTGAATTGTCCTTTTGGTAGTTTCCTACTTCCATTTTAAATAAGATTTGTTTTTATATATGTGTATGAGTGCTCCTGTATAGATTTGTTATTATGTATGTGTGTGAGTGCTCCCATATAGATTTGTTATTATGTATGTGAGTGCTCCCATATATTTGTCTTTATGTATGTGTATGAATGCTCCCATATAGATTTGTTATTATGTATGTGTATGAATGCTCCCAGATAGATTTGTTATTATGTATGTGTATGGATGCTTCCATATAGATTTGTTATTATGTATGTGTATGAATGCTTCCATATAGATTTGTTTTTATGTGTACGAGTGCTCCCATATAGATTTGTTTTTATGGATGTGTGTGAGTGCTCCTATATAGATTTGTTTTTATGGATGTGTGTGAGTGCTCCCGTATAGATTTGATTTATGGATGTGTACAAGTGCTCCCATGCATGCATGCACCATTTGTGTGCCAGTGCCCATGGAGGCCAGAAGAGGGCATTGGATCCTCTGGAACTGGAGTTAGAGATGTTTGTGGGTGCTGAGAACTAAGCTAGCATCCTCTGCAAGAGCAGTAAGTGCTCTTGATCTCAGCCATTTCTCCAGCTCCAACTTCCCTTGTCTTTCTTTCCTTCTTCCTTTGTTTTTCCCTTCCTTCCTTCCTTCCTTCCTTCCTTCCTTCCTTCCCTTCTCAGAGATGTCAAGGAAAGCTGGTATTTTCTAGAAGAATACAATTAACAGAGCCGTCCAGATGAGAATATCTGTGTAGATGAATGTTGAGGGTGGAGGCATGAGAATGTAGGAGGTTGACCAGGCTGCCTAGAGAAATTTCTTTATTGCTGGCTGATTGATTGATTTTTTTTTTCAAGACAGGGTTTCTCTGTGTAACAGCCCTGGCTATACTGAAACTCACTCTGTTGACCAGGCTACCCTGGAATTTATAAAGATCCATCTGCCTCTGCCTCTCAAGTGCTGGGATTAAAGGCATGCGCCACCACCACTGGCAACCTAGAGAATCTTAAAGTTTCGCTATCAGTGAATACCTGGGAGTCTTGCCCTGTGATGTCAAAACATGACTTCATTTTACCTTCTTAAGAACACATATTTTCTGTAATAATACCATCTCCAATCCAAGAGAGCCACAACACCTTGTTTGGAATTAAAATTTTTTGAATGTTTATGGAGACTCAGCAGTTAGGAACAGATATTGATTTTGTAGAGGACCCGAGTTCAGTTCCCAGAACCCATGATGAGTGACTGTCAGTTATCTGTAACTCCAGCTCTAGGGAACCCGATGCTCTCTCCTGGTCTCTGAGGTGTATTTATGTGCACAAGCCTACAGACCCCCTCCCTTACACATAATTAAAAATAAAATAATTCTTAAAAAACATTTTGAAGTCAGATCTGTAGTTATCTCCCCACCCACCAGTATGAATATCATACTAAAATTGACTTCAGGCAAAACTAGGGAAAGCATCAATGGATGCTGGGAGAATTCTGGACTTCTAAGGACAACCCTCACAAAGAGAGGGCTAGTGAGAATACTTACACAAACTGCCTTGCATCCAAATGCTGAACGCTTGTGTGCTTAGAGACATTGTTATTTTTGTTATTTTATTCCTGTCTTCTTGCTTGGCCATTATATTCTCCCCTGTGTGTGTGAGCTTCATCTTCAAGCTTGGCAGCACTGAGGGTCAACATGGGCAGCCCAGGCATATCACAGTTCACTGGGTCCCAGAGTCAACCTCATATTGGACAATGTGTGCTGAGGTGCTCAGAGAAGAACCATGAAAATCTATTCCAGGTCTTCGTGAGCATCTACAGGGGGGTTGGATAAAAGTATTTCGGAGGAAAGTTCTAATCGCTTGCCATATCCTTTGTCCCCAGGATATTTCTCAAGAGTGTCAAGGAAATACTGTTTGCAAGTGGCTTGTTGTAACTGACCATTACAGAGAAGGACCTCATTTATATTCATTAATAAAACTGCCTGAAGAGATGACTGGGAAGGGCATGACCCAAGACGCTGAGGGGTGTCTTAGTTTATTAAGGCCGCAGCAAACAAATATACAAATTAGGTTGTTTGAAGCACTAGAGATCTATTTTTCACTGTTCTGGAGTCTAGTAGGTTCAAGGTCTAGGTGACCACAGCTTTAATGACTAGTGAGGACAGATGTCCAGAATGTAGCTGGTGTCTTTTAGCTACATCTAAACATGGTAGAAGGACATGCCAGTGTCTCCTTGGTAAAGACATCAGTCTCCTTCAAGATGGCTTTGCCCTCATGACGTCTCTGCTTCTGCAAGGCCTTGTCTCCTATTGCTATTGCTGGAGGCAGGCTTGAGATTTCCACATATGAATGGAGGAGGGTACATTCAGATGGTGAAGCCTAAGTTGCTGGATGTGTGCTTCTAAGGAAAGCAACCAGTCAAGGCACAGACTACACAATAGCCTCCGAGTTAGTGTTTCATCTCGTCTCTCACTTGTAGGTCAGGAGACCCTGCTGTTGAGAGAGCCACCTTGGGAAAGCCACCAGATGGTTATCCCATTTTGCTCAGAACACCCCTTTGCATCAGCTCGTCTGTCCCAGAGCCCCAGAACTTCTTTTTAGGCTTGCCACGGTGTGTGGTTATTTTCAGTCCGGCAAGCTCAAAATTCCAAGAGAGCCCCTTCCCTTATTTTCTCCATTAATTGGCCAAAGATCTAGAAAATAGAACTCAAGACTAGGGACTGTATCACATTTTAAAAGGGTTGCTCTCTTATTGCTTGATCCTCAGTTCCTAAGTTGAGTTGAACCAAGGAGGTTGATAAAACGGATTGAGGCTTTCAGTGAATGTAGGAAATTCTGCCTTCTGAGGGGCCGTGGGTGGCCTAATTTCCTCATTCATGAACGGGCTTAGCACCTACTGTCTCTTAGCACAAGAGACACTGTCACAAGCTTTGTACCTCTGGTAGCTATGTTTAGATGCCCTTTCTTAATTTCCCCAGTTAGTGTCACTGCTGAGGTTCTTCTTAGATCTCCGCTGATGTCCATTTCTAAATCAGTCCTCTCACCCACATGCCTTGTTTCTGCCTCCATCTTCCAGCATGGCAGCGGGAGAATCAGTGCAAAACACAAAGATGTACTGCATGCAATCGGTAATCAATACAAAACACAAAGATGTACTGCATGCAATCGGTAATCAATACAAAACACAAAGATGTACTGCTTGCAATCGGTAATCAATACAAAACACAAAGATGTACTGCATGCAATCGGTAATCAATACAAAACACAAAGATGTACTGCATGCAATCGGTAATCAATACAAAACACAAAGATGTACTGCTTGCAATCGGTAATCAATACAAAACACAAAGATGTACTGCATGCAATCGGTAATCAATACAAAACACAAAGATGTACTGCATGCAATCGGTAATCAATACAAAACACAAAGATGTACTGCATGCAATCGGTAATATCGTTTTAAGGCTTCTTACTGTAGCAGAAGAAAATTGTCAGCACCCTTTCAAATAAAATATCTGAGTGGTGTGGGAGGTCCTTTTGTCTATGTATTGCTTTTATTGGTTAATGAATAAAGAACTGATTTGGTCTATAGAATGGGAGGAGGAAGGCGGGGTCAGAAAGAGCTGCCATGGAGCCCCTGCCAGAGTCAGACATGCTGAAACTTTGCTGGTAAGCCACTGCCATGTGGTGCTATACAGATGAATAGAAATAGGTTAAATTAATATAATAGCCAATAAGAGGCTAGAGCTAATGGGCCAAGCAGTGATTTAATGAATACAGTTTCTGTGTGGCTATTTCGGGGCTGAGCAGCCAGGAATGAAACAAGCCACCTCCTTCCAACATCCGAGTTTGTGTGCCACTGTTTAGTCACATTCTAGAATGTGCTGTTCTGAACATGCTCAATATGTTGACTCGAAGTGACTCGATTCATACAAGTCATTTCAAATAATCATGAGAACAGTACTGTGCCCTAGATCTCCGCGTTGCAGAAGAGGAAAGACTGGCCCAGGGAGACTATGGAACTCACCCAAGAACAAATAGCTGCTTGGCCCCAGACCTGAATTCACTGTCTGGCACTTTCTGATTCAGGTCTCTGGATTAAGCCACTGCCTCCATAGCGGCTGGGGGAGGGACAGCAACAGAGCGAGTTGGAATCAAGGGATGGAGGAAGCGCAGCCTGAAAGAAGGATGCTGGGGAGGAGGATGCAGTCTTTCCTTTCCCAGGTGGGTGGTGGGAGGTGGCTACCTGGAATTGAAGAGACCCGCTCTGGTGCTGTGGTTCAAGAAGTCTTCCCAAGGAGACATTTTGCTTCCCAGAATCCTCAGCCCAGCAGTCGTCCGCTTCCCTTGTGCTCCATTTTATCCCCCTCTCAACAGAGGCGGATATTAAGCAGGTATCTGGGATGGGATTACCGCCTCTGGAAGGCGCCTCTCTTCTCTGGTATACATGAAGAACTGAAGGAGTAGCCTGACGCCTGCTTCCAGGCCTCTTATAAATCATTTTCAGTCTTTCGGAAGTGGCCACTGGGTAATCAGATATGGTCAGCCTGCCAGGCTGCTTCTTGAACAAGATGTTTCCTCCTGACTTCTCCAGTAGTCTTATCCTAACCCTAGTGGAAGGAAGCCTGCCTTTACCATTTTAGTGGAGGCTTGCCTGCTTGCATACCTGCAGAGAAAAGTTCTTGGTCGCGGGTTCCAGAATATTTTTCCTTTCAAAAAAAAAATTAAAAAAGAATGTTTGAGGATGCTGTGTACTAGCTACGTTTGATGTTGGGAAATTTTCGTTAAACTCTAAATTTTAGAGTCTAAAATGTATGTGTTCTACACAAAAAATTCAGAGGGGTTAAACTGACTTCCCCGATCAGGGTCATTACGTGGGGCCAGCATATGCACCCTTGTTAAGAGCGTTTTTTCCCAGACCACACCGAATCCAAAACTTCGGGACATGCAGAGGTGGTGGGGTAGGGGTGGAGACAGCATTTGGGCTTCCTTGCCTGACGCATTGCTCCGCCCCACTAGCCTTGCTCTTTGTAGGGGGCCTGCAAGATTCCCTGCTTTACGGGGAGTCCTAAGCTGGCATCTTTAACCTTGAGCCTGCTCGCTGGCGACCCCCAGAGGGCCAGTATGGTTTGGGGACCGCTGTGAATAAGGACTCTAGTTCTAGTTTTAACGACTCTATTTGCATAACGGAGACTGAGCTTCCTCCCGCCGGTCTGCAGTGCTTTTCTTCCCTCCTTCTCCGATCCCCTGCTACTACATCCTCCCCCCCAGTCCCTCACTGCTCCCCCAAGGCCCCCTTCTCAGCGGACTCACTCGGAGCTTGAGTGCCGGACTCTTCTTCCCCGGCCTGGTGAGGTTCGGAGGCACCTGGAGGTGTGGAGTCCAGGACCAAGCCGGGCTAGGGAGCCGCCCTGGCACTGCCTGACCCTAACAAAGGGAAGAGAGCTCCCGGCCGGCTCGAGCGCGCGGTGGGCACAGCGGCTGCCGCCTTCTCGGCTGAGAGTGCTGCCAGTGAGTAGGGGCGAGGCGGCCGGCACTGGCCGGGAGGAGGGGTGCAGGGGTGAGCTGAGGGGCAGCCTCCGATGCCTGGGCAAGAGCCGCCGCCCGGGGCTGGGGGTGTCCGTCTTTGGCCCAGGGGAGGGACAGGCACCCTGGCCTCCCGCTGCTCGCCAGTCTGCGCACCCACAACAAATCCACGTGTGTGGGGCCCGTAGGAGCCCGCAACGCTGCATCTGTATTGTGTAAGCCGTTGCGTTGCAGAACGCGGGTCCCTTCCGATCTTGCCCACTGGGGTAACAGAGACTGAGGCTGGTGGAAGGAGAGGGAGCGCATGCACCACAACAAACGCACGTGTGCCCCGCTAGGGATCTGGGGGGTGCAGCTAGCCCTGCTCAACAGCACTGCTGAGCCTCCTGCAGGCAGAGGTTATTGTCCCAGCCAAACCCGTGGGTGCGGTGCTTGGAGACGACACTCACTGCTGGAGGGCGAGAGTTATTTCGAAAAGGTGTTCTGTGAGCGGTCGGACTAACCCTGTAGATTTTAAAATGAAAAACAAGCAAGAAAGAAACTACCAAAGCCCCCACCCTCACTTGTGTGTTCTACCCTTCGGCACGTGCCTTGAGGTGACAAGCCCTCACCTCTTCCCCCGAGGTTTCCTAGAGATGCGGGTTGAACCAAGAGTCTGTAGTTATCCTTTAAAACAGACACGTTCCGACACACCATTGTCCCCGTGCTCTGGCGACTGCCTCTGTTGGGGAATCTCGAGCGCCTCCCTAGCCTACCAAAAGAATAGTCCAATTTAAACCAAATCCACCAGTGAGGTCTTGGGTTTCGCTTGCACTTCGCCTCGGAGGTCCCTGTGCCTAGACCCTCCAGGTGTCACTGGCTCCTCCTCTTCACGCAAGGCCACCCAGGTCCTCTTGTCGTTTCCGAGGCTCACGGAGGTAGGTCGGTTTTTTGGGTGCTTTCGCTTTACTTTCTCTTGTCTACTCACGCAGCCAGATTTTACTTAGTGAGATCTGGGCTTGGCAGCTCTGAGGATGGGGTGGGGGTGGGGTGAACGGATCCTGGACGACCTGTGCAGTAGTGACAGCACCCCGCCTAATTGATGCGTCACTTCGGATAGTTCCTCTAGAGGCTGAGCGGTCTCTGAGGAGAGCTGGACAGCCTCCAGCCATGGACCATTGTTACTGCAAGGGTCCAGGCGACAACTAGAGAACCTTGTATTTTACAGGCAGGAAGCTGAGGTCTGAAAGTTCAGCCTCCTGAGTGTGGGTCTTCCAGCTGCTCTGCCTTCATCCGAAGGATTCTGCGGTTAGCTTAAAAGGCAGTCGCCTTCGGCAGAGCAGTTGAGAGTTAAACAAAGAAAATAATTCAAATTGGGATCTGCACCCTTCCATTACGGCTTTCAAGAGTTCCCTGTGCAGCGGAGAAGAGAGATTTAGAAATTCCCCGCTCACCAGCCTATCCTGCTTCCATGACTTTGTTCTGCTCTCCTGGCTGCCCCCTTGTTCTCAAGTTGAACTAGGGCCAACTATAGAGCCTTAGATGTTTTGCCTCATATCCCGGCGCTAAGAGGCCTTTGTTTGGGCAGAAGCAGGGGCTGTTGACATCAGTCCCATTGGGAGGAAAGTGTCTCTTGTAATCCGCTGCTCCTGAGCCCCTCGCTGGAGAACAAAACATTGTTTTCATTGATTTTATTTAATTAATTTATCTATTATTTATAAGTCCCATGGAAGTAACTGTGCTTTTCGTGTTTGGCAGAGGAGAAGCAGGCAAAGGAAAGAACTCTGAGGCCAGTTTCCCAAAGCTAACTATGCTCTGTGGCCCCCTCCTTTCATCCCTCACCTCCTAGGTGTCTTTACCTTCCCCTTGCTTTCCACATGGTTTAACTTTGTAATGCCAGCGTAAAAACCACAGCTCTCAACTTACGGAGAAGGGATAGTTTATTCTGGAGCCACTTTGAGCAGCCGTGGCCAGGGAACACAGATTTAGGTGACCCCCAAATTCCATGTTCCAGCGTGGAAGAGGTTACAGGGAGCCTGTCTAGCTTTACAGAACAGAGGAAGTCATAAATTAAGTCAAGCTTAAAATACGTTGGTGGGTCCATCAGAGAGGCAGGTATAGAGAAATGCTACAGAAAAAACGCTGGAAGCTTTTCTGTAGACTCAAGATGCTATCTGGTGGCATTCCTAGCTTTTAGTCTCCTGCTAAGTTAATAGATTCTAAAAGGCTTTTTATCTTGAGTTCCAAGATGTTAATTTCGGCATGAGGGGTGGTGAGGGTGGGGCAAAGAATGGGCGAGATGGGGGTGGGGTGGGTACAAGGAATGGCTTTCCCAGAGGACCAGAACTTCGTCCAGGATAAAGTAATTAGCCTCTGGACCTGCAAAATTCCAATCTTCACAGCACTGAAATTCTAATCAACCAATTGGTCCTTGCAGACGATTCACAGCTAGGTGCCTGTGTCTCCTCAGAATGCTACCCCTACAATGAACTTGAGGCTCTTCAACCCTTTTGCTTCTCACATGGGAAAATTAAGGACCCAAGAAGAGAAATGACTTGCTTCCCAGTACACAGAAACACTGCCAACCGACTTTTAGTGTCTCTTTTTTTTTGCGTCAAAGGGAAGGTGTTGCATCAAACAAACTGCTGTTGGTACCCCAGAGTAAAACCAAAGTTATTATGGTTGCTATAACAACACTCTTTAAAGTAAAGCGAAGAGTTCCTTAAGGATTTAAATGGGTTTGGCTGGTAAGCAGAGGAATGGATGCTGGTCCAGTGTAGATTGTTGCAGTTAACACTGAGGTTCAGTTTCCTTTGACTTGCTGAGTGTGGTTCACTTTGCGCTTGTCCCTGGGAGCTGCTTTGCAGATATTTGCAAAGCAAAGGACAGCGGGAAGTCAGAAGACCAGAGACTCCTTAGCTTCTGGGCTGGGCTCTGTTCTTCTCTTTCCTGGTGGATCTGCCCGAGTCTGCCCTGGCTCTCCTGGGAAGTAGGTGCTGCTGGAGGCCTTAGAGCCTGAGGAGGGTGTGCACGTATTGTTCATGGCTCCTACCTGGCATCAGTGTGTGATGTTTGTGGATAAGAAGAACTTAGTTAGGGAAACAGGTTTTTTTTTTGTTGCATATTTAGTGCAATAACTTTTTTGTTGTTTGTTTGTTTATTTATTTATGTTTTTATATCTTGACCCAAGTTTGCCCTCTGAGTTTCTCCCCTCCAACTGCCTTTATCCAATCCTTCTCCATTTCTATTCAAAAAGGGCCACATCTCCCACGAATATCAACCAAACATGGCATATCAAGTTGCAGTAGACCAAGCACTTCCCCTTGTATTAAGGCTGGGCAAGGCTAATCCAGTAGCAAAGAAGGGTCCCAAAAGCTAGCAACCAAACCACACACCTGTAACATATATGCAGAGGGCCTCGATCAGTCCCATGCCAGCCATCTGGCTGTTGGTTCAGTCTCTGTGAGTCCCTTTGAGCCTACGTTAGTTGACTAAGCTGACTAAGCGGATTTTCTTACGATGTCCTTGACCCCTCTGGCTCCTACAATCCTTCCTATTATCCCTTTTCCACAGGATTTCCGGCATGCCCCCTGGCATCTGCATGTTTCCCTTAGTTGCTGGATGAAGCCTCTCTGTTGACAGTTGGGCGCCGATCTACGAACATAGCAGAATGTCACTAGGAATCATTTCACTGACATTTATTTTATTTTATTTTTTGACAGTCGTGTCTGGTTCTATCCTAGGACTCTGGGTCTTGGCCCTCGTAGGTTGCTGTGCGTTTCCATTGCACTAGGTTTCTAGCTTGTCTCGGAGATGCTCCCGGATTCCAGTTGTCTCTCTCGGTACCCTCTTCCTCCATCCTACTCCTACCTGACCCCTCCCGGTCACATCCCCACCCTAGCCTTCTTGGGAAGCATGTTTGTTTGGTTGTTTGTCTCACTTCATGGTAGCCCTCTGACTTCCTTAGATGGGCCTTTATAAGCCCATGCGCAGCACTAACAGACTTTGCAATGGTGTCGTTCCGTGTTACATACTAGGGATGCTTTTCCTAAGTCATTACTAGGAAGGTCATGTCAGCTTTCTGAATTGAAGTGTTCTGGTTATAAAAATAAGACATTCCCGTTGAAGAACATGCCAAAAAGGATTGAGAAACAGGGAAAAAAAAATCCACTGTCCCAAATATCCTTGTACTATCTGGCAATTTTGTTTCTGTATTTCATAAACAAACATAAACCAAGCAGAAAAAAAAAACCTTGATTTTTTTTCAAAATAATTGAGAATAATTGTATGTATAGTTACAGTTCTTTTATTTCAGTTTACGTTAAAGTTTTGACGATGACCACATCAGTTGCTAGCACCTTTAAGTTCCCATGGACCTATGAGACCTGGCCAGCTCAGTGTTTATTTCAGTGAGGGCATGCCGAGGAAGAAGCTTCCACCTCCCTCTCCTATCCCATCCCTGCCTAACCTCTTCAAACATCAGCCACAGTTTTTCTTTAAGAAATTCGGAAGCACTGGCAATACAATAGACATGAATGGACCCTGTGCATGGCCTTGAACTATGGTCTTGCTCTTGTGACCTCCAGAATCTTAATAGCAAAGTTTCTGTAAATGCCCAGTGAACAACTCCAGGGCCATTCACTACCTCATTTGACATACCGAGTAAAAGCCACCTAATCCAAAGGAGGAGAGAGACCCGAGTGACAAGAGACCATTGCCCGATGCTGCTGATCACAGAGGAGAGAACCTGTGGTGACGGGGAGAGCAGTAGACACGGCTGTGGAGGCTACTCCTGCAGTCAGTTTTACCTGTTTCAACTGATATTGTAACTAACATGCTAACAGACTGGTTCCAGTTTTCTTTCCTGGGTCTCCATAGGCTAGAGTCCCAACCTTTGGATTATCGGGTCATGCTGTAAAAGGCATGGCTGTTGAAGAAACCCTGGACCCTGCCTTGACCTCATTACTCTGAAGCATGTCCCAGATATCTTATTAGCCAAGCCATAAATATTTCACTCAGCCTGATAATGCAGATTGAGTTGTGTTGGCTTCGGGCCTTTCTCTTCTCTTGCCTTTATGGGAACCGTTCAAGCTTTTGGGGAGCAGGCCAAGGAGGAGAGGGTACAGTAATCCTGGGAACTGTTTAAGCTTTGCTTCTCAAATATGGAGGTCATGCCATGTCCCCAAAAGTCAAAGACAGATAATACAGGACACAGAACTTAGAAGAAGCAGGAGACCCGATTTAAGCAAGACTCCAACTCTTATCCTTTTTTTTTTTTGTTGTTTTGTTTTTTGTTTTTCGAGACAGGGTTTCTCTGTGGCTTTGGTTCCTGTCCTGGAACTAGCTCTGTAGACCAGGCTAGTCTCGAACTCACAGAGATCTGCCTGCCTCTGCCTCCCGCGTGCTGGGATTAAAGGTGTGCGCCACCACCGCCCGGCTTTCACCTCTTATCTTAACTAGTTGTCTGCTTTTGGCAAAAGACTTGGATTTTTTAAAAATATTTATTTATTTATTTACTTTTACAGCACATTTACAAAAATTTGGTGACTACTGACCAAGGTAACCTCAGATGGTCAGTATCAGGTCTAAATCATGCTCAAGCCTGGCCTTCCTTTCTGAGAGGCAGGGTTTCCTGAGGTGAGAGTTGGGGGGAAGGCCCCACCCTCCCTGTCACGCTCTACTGTGGTGTGCCTAAGGTGTGGTTGCTCTGACGCACAGCTGACCTCCAGTGACTCTGCTTGTCACTCTTCCTTCTGTCCCCTCCCAGATTGCCAGCCCTCTCCCCACTTCTGCCCTGCTTCACGGATGGGGACAGAGACAGTCTTGGTTCTGCCATTCATTCCTTGAGTGACATGTCCTTCTGAAGCCCCTCTTTATTAAGAGAAGGGGCAAGAGTTCATGCCTATCTATCTCTGACTTCAGTGAGTCTTGGTTTCTTCTGGTAGGAGGAAGAGAGAGGGTCTGATGTGGTAATCAGTAAGGTCTCGTTTTACTGGCATTCTCATTATTCCTGAGCTTAGCCTGGGACTTGTGGTCTCTGTATAGCTTGGGGTGTGCCAGGCACTCAACAGTTGATCTTCTCCCCTGTCCCCATTCCAGCTCTGACAGCAAGTCAAAGATGTATGCCAGTTTGAGAGGCTTTTTCAGAAAAACAATAAGGGAAATCATTTTATAAGATTCAGATAATAAGGGATCAACCAACTTCCCATATGCTGTTCCTCCCATGCTCCGTCTGTTTGTTTGCCTGCAGCCCTGGAGATCAAACCCAGTTGCATGCATCCGAGGCAAGGGATCCCTGAGCCCTGGCCTCAGCCCATCCACTTCCCTAAAGTGATTTCTCCTTACAGTGATTCCCTTCCAGCCCTTTCTGCCCCAAGTATTTATGGTCCTATGCAAATGCGTTTTTTTGTTTACTTGCTTGTTTGTTTCTGGAAACAGGATCTCACTGAGTTGCCCTGACTGGCCTTCACCTCACAGAGATTCACCTGCCTCTACCTCCCCAGTGCTGGGCTAAAGTTGTGGGCCACCATGCCTGCCTGGCTCAGATGTACTTTACAAACCCAGTTGATGGAAGACATCATGACTGCCACTTTACACACGAGTCTTTTCAGTTGTGTGGAAGGGAACGCTTTCTATATCTGTGTGCACTTACTATTTTTTTTTCAGGTCTGCATCACAAGTCTATTTTTTGAGTATACTTACTTAACTTATCTTCTGCTGGCAGATATATATTTGTCTGTTTTCATAAAACATATTTCCAGTGTTTACACGTGGAGTTGCTTGTAAATGTCAGTGAGTTACAAGAAGCCGGTTCATCAGACTCTGGGGAGGGTGGCAAGAGCAGGAACCCAGGGACACAGGGACACTGAGGACCACCCTGAAACACTGGGCTAGAGGCTACGCACATTGCTAGCAAGAGACTGTATTTGGATGAAGAGATATTTTTGGAACTAGCCTGACCTGGTTGGGTGCCCTCAGCCGCAAGTGCAAAATCTGAGCTGCATCATCACCTTCCTCCCCACTCCATGGAGCCAACTTCGCCTGTTTCTGCTCTCAGGGTCAGGTCTGAGGATCTTAGGGAGAGTAAGGGGGCGGGGCGAGAAGTGAGAAAAGGTGACGTGTGTTCCCAGGCTCTGAGGGAGGGGGTTTTCTGCTCCATCTTGCTTTTAGGTCCTTTAGAAGGCCCTGCCTCCTGAGTCCCTCACACTGAGGCAGGGCTATGGCAAGGTGAGTGCTAATGACACACTGGTGACGGATTCCACGTGCGAACCGGAGCTTTTCATCCGCTCGGCTTCTCTTGCGGAGAGTCTCGCTGAGTGATTGGTGTGGAAAGGAGAACTGTGATGAGGAACCACGGGCTGGGGGGAGGGGGGGTGGCCGTAGGTGAAGGAAACAGAACTGCCCAGCTGGCTGGGGAGGGAGCAAGGCTGCAAGGTGGAGAACCCCTTTTCAGGGAGACGCCTCAGAACCGGATAGAAGCAGAAGGCAAGGAAGTCCTTGGCTGTGTAGGAAGGAGCGAAAGATAAATACTAGAATTGAAGCCATGGGATGAGGCGAGGACAGAAATGCCCGTTTTCATCTCCTCCGCAGTGTGGAATGATGTGGAGGCCTTCAAAGAGGCCTGCCTGACTGTAGTTTCCCCTCGCGCTTGGCAACCCTCCACTGCTCTGTCCTTGACTTCAGCTTGGCCTGACCTCATATTCATAAATTATGTTCACATGAATAAATATACCACATACACTTGAGAGGACCAGGAAACCTGGCAACTGGGAGAGAACTCTGTGTCCTAGGAGGATCACTGTAGAGTTCTCCGCATTATAGCCTTTCTAAATCCGCTTCTCTCTCTCTCTTCCACCTTGTAGAGTTTTAGGGCTCTGATGCTACTGCTTCATTTATTTATTTATTTTAAATTGCATGGCTGGGAATCAGACCTGGGGCCTCGTGCACGTAAAGCAAGTACTCTACCAGCTAAGCTGCACAGCCAGCCCCTCAAGAAGCTTTAAAATCTGGATCTTGTATCCTCTTGATGGCCTTCTGGGCTGGAGCAGAGAGTCCTGCCATGTCATTTCGCTTAAGCTTCAGTTTAGTCTGATGAGGGAAACATGGCTGTTGTCGTGAAGGCCGCTTGTTTGTTTCCTGGCTGTTTGGCAGCTCAGACCCTAAATAATCACACAGAAACTGTATTAATTAAATCACTTCTTGGCCCATTAGCTCTAGCTTCTTATTGGTTAGCTCTTACATATTAATTTAACCCATTCTATTAATCTGTGTATCACCATGTGACTGGCTAAAGTTCCAGTGTCTGTCTTTGCTGGGGCTACATGGGTTCTCTCTGACTCTGCCTTCCTTCTCCCAGCATTCAGTTTAGTTTTCCCAACCTATCTAAGTTCTGCCCTATTAACAGGGAAAGACAGTTTCTTTATTAGTAAGTGATATTCACAGCATACAGAGGGGAATCCCACATCACTTGGCACAGGTTTTGCTGTGTTCTTGGTTCTCTTTAGTCATTGTGTGTGTGGTTTTTTTTTGGCACTAGTAGCTCCATTTTGCAGATGAGAAAATCAAGCTCCAGAGTTGGCCAGAGACTTGCCCACAGTCCTGCTGCTGGTGGGGTGCAGTCTAGAGAGGAGGTGGCTCTTTCTCTACAGTCAGCTACAATTGATTTCACTGCCAGCATGCCAGCTTTCTCCAGTCCTTTGGGGTCTGAGAAATGCTTGGTTTTGTTGTTTGGGGGGGTGCCTCTAATTGAGCGTGAAGGACAGTCTTCCCTCACTCCCCGTGTGCCATACACCGTTATTCCCTGTTTCGTGGGCGAGGAAACAAAAACCGAAAGCGACCTGGTGACATGTCCAAAGGCGGGCCACTCAGTGGACTGAGCTGCTTGGACTTGAGTGAGCACATCCTGCTCTCCGGTCAGACTTTTGGCCTCCACTCCAGGGCCTGCAAGGGCAGGCTGAGCCCCGACTTGCTGGCTGAGATACCATTCCTTTTCTTTCTGTCTTTCAAGGGGCACATCCCCCCAAAACCTTCATCCTTCCACCTGTGTGTGCTGGTATTAACCCACCTCCGCTTCACCGAGACCGGTTGCCTGACGTAGACCCTCCCCATGGCCTGGTCCTCGGTGCCCTCCTATCTGTTTAGCCAACCAGTAGATCAGAAATCTCCAAAGAAGCCTTTATGTGACAAAGGGGAAGAAGACTGTTACTTTTCTTAAAATGTTCCAGATTCATACAGGAGATCAAGCCTTACCTGTGAAACCTATGGGATTGGGATGGGATGGGATGAGGGGGTGAGGGTGGAGGTGGGGGCGGGAGTGGGGGCGGGGCTGGGGGGGGGACATGATAGGTAGGAGGGATTTGGAAAGGAACAAAGCTCACTTTAAAACAAAACTGCTGTCTTACCCAAAGGTGAATGGGCTCTGCTGCTGTTGTCTTCATCTCCCAAGATCGTTTCTGGTTTCTGGTTTGCTGTTGGTTTTGGGCTGGGGGAGGAACTGTAGGGTCGTTGTTCAAAGTAAAGTTTACTGCAAATTAAAGTGAGACCTCAGAGACAGAATGACGAAATTGGGGACTGAAATAAGGTTATAGAATTACAAGAGAAATAATGGAGGAAAACTCAGACGATAGAGCTGCGAGTATAACAGCAGCTCAGCGGCAGAGCGCTTCCCAGCTGAGTAAAACTCCCGGCTCAACCCCAGCAACACATGCACCTTGTGAAGGGAACTGCACCGGATCCGTTAAAAACCAAATTGGTGGCAGAGAAGGGAAACCACGCGCTGAGGACCAAACAAAGACACGCCTGCCGTCTGAAGGCCGTACAAAGGCGAGCCTTTAGAGTGACAACAGGGGAGTTTTTAAAAAATTATCTTTACATAATGCGGGGTTCCATAAAACCGCTTCCATGCAATCCTCTAGTGTGCTCTGGGCACATTCCCTTCCAACCCTCATGTTCCAGCGTTGGAGAATTCATGCAGGCATATACGTCACTCTTGTTCGTGTTCTTGTTGTCCAAAATTTGGTCACGTGGCCACGCGTGGCTGCAAAGATGTCTAACAAGTCTCCGGCTGGGTGTTGTGTATCTCATAAGCTGCTGGAGAAAAGGCCTCACAGAGGAGATAGTTTGGCTGGGTGCTGAAGCTGAGTTCTGAGGTTAGGCTTTGGGAAAAGAACATTCCTGACCCAGGGTGGTAGTGAAAACACTGTGGGGGAGTGGAAGCCTGGGTCATGGTGAGTAACTTGTTGTGGCTGGGAAGACAAAAATAAAAGAACAGCTACTGTTCATTCTGAAGCCTCAGCCTGCCAGAAGACAAGCACATGGATGTGTAAGCCGAGGCTTTCGGCACCAGATGTTAAGCTGAGGACGTGACCGCTTCCGAGGTATGGTTGAGGGGAAGGTTTTACTGTAGATGCGAGGCATCTGAAAGACTCCAGAGCAGAGAGAGAGAAAGTAGTAGATTGAACATGGCCACCAGACTGGACTTGGCCATGAGAGGAGAGAGAAACGGTGAGAGGGAGCGAGGTGAAGAGAGAGTGTGGACAAAGGAGACCAAGAGAGAGGGCACCTAGAGAGAAGACAAAAGAGAGAAGGTACAGCCCCAAACGGTAGGTTTTTATAGGAATGAGAAGCTGGGGGATGGAAGCCCATGAGCTGGAGAAGTTTAGGGCAGCGGGCAGGGTGAGAAGAACCAGAAAGTCTGCATAGACGTGATAACAGGTACTTGTGCTATCGAGTGAACCTGGAGACCAGCACTGCTTTGGTAGGCTAGTAGGCACCACAGATAGCCATTTGCCCCCTTTGACAGGGATTAGGAAATGGCTCCTTTGGGAGAAGGGATCAGGAGCCAGATTTTGGTGGACCTGACAGTGTCTGAAAGCCCAGCAGCCCTGTGGAATA
Organism: Microtus oregoni; assembly: GCF_018167655.1. Taxonomy (NCBI): domain Eukaryota; kingdom Metazoa; phylum Chordata; class Mammalia; order Rodentia; family Cricetidae; genus Microtus; species Microtus oregoni. Next base: position 25,618,826 of record NW_024543088.1, read on the forward strand.
CATTGTTGTTTCTCCTGTGCAGAGGAGGACACTGAAGTTGAAAGTGGTTTACCAAAAATCATGCCATGTGAAGTTGTGATTTGTACCTCATGGGCTCTCTGAATGCCAAAGGCTGTGGTTTCCTCTTGTGCTATGATTTACAAAGAGACCTGATTGCTATCTTAATGAAACAAACAAACAAACAAAAAATACGCAAGGCAAATGTGAAATAAGTATTTCTCAGGTTGCATTTTATCAATAAATGTGTTACGTTTTGTAGGTAAATATTTTATGTGCTTGCCTAATTATGTTTACCTATAAAATAAAGTAGACTTTAGCTGTGTCTTAGATACTGTTCCATTCCTGTGAAGAGACACTATGTGCAAGGTAACCGAGGTAAAGGAAGCATTTCATTGGAGGCTGGCTTACAGTTTCAGAGGGTGAATCCAATGACGATGGGAAGCCGACAGGCATGGTGCTGGACCAGTAGCTGATACCTTTACATCCTGATCTGCCAGCAGCAGATATATACACAGAGTGATGCTAGACTTGGTGTGGCTGTTTGAAACTCAAAGAAATTCACATCTCCTCCCCCCAGGCCATACCTCCTAATCCTTCCTTCCAATCTTTCTCAAATGGGTGCTACCCCCTGGTGACTAAGCATATAAACATGTGAGCCTATAGGGACTGTTCTTATTCAAACCACCACAAGCTATACATTGGATAGCTAAATCTTTAGCTCTGATAACTATTTATGGTCCAGACTCTGGCATCAGGCCACTTAATGACATCCCTAACTTCTTTGTTCCTAAAAGGGGTGAGAATTGTGCCCCTGCCTAGTCTCAGGAGGTTTTATGTTTAAATTAGGTTGCAGCTGTCACGGGACAAACGAGGCTTATTGTAGACGTGGGCTTTGCTTTCCTAAAAGTATACAATGGCTAAAGCCCCGGCAGTTGCCTGAGGGGATGCTCACAGCCAGGGACAGGGTCTCTGAGGCATTGAAACAAGCAACTTGGTCAAGAGGCATGGCACTGTGCCATCCTGACTCAGATAAGTTGCCCCGGGCTGCTCTCTGGGAGGCAGCAGAGAAGGCTGAGCTGGCACGGGTGCTGCCCTGGCCTGGTGAAAGACTGTTCCTCCAGCCTTTCCGGTTGCTGGGAAATGCTTGGGCTAGGGAGTTGGTCTGGATGACTGTCAACAGCTTGGCGAGGGTAGAGGAGACTGTCCAGACGTGCCAGGCCATGAGGAATGTGAGAGCTGCCAGGCGAGCAATCCCCTGGCACATCTGGGCGAGGCTGGTGGCTGGGAAAGAGACAAGATGGGGTTGTCAGGAACTGTGGGGACAGTCCTCATTCTGCAGAGGTACCTGTGAGGACAGAGTGGGCCTGGGAAAACTAAATCTAGGTGAAAGGGCATCGAGATCTCACCGCTGATGTAGTGTGGCCTGGAGCACCCATCTTACTTCTACTCTCGAAAGAACAGGATCATTCTAGGTCTGGAGACGGTTCTGTCATGGTCTGGAGGTCCAAAATCCTTAGAGTAGGAGAATGTGTGCCCACATGTATGGGCGTGGTTCACAGATGTAAGTATCCAGTACACTCCATACAGTTGAAGGAGTCTACCTTTCTGTATCTCCTCGTGAGAGCCAGGCCATATGTCTCTATACTCAATGGCAGACAGCCTTAACCTTAGTTCAAATGAAGCCCCCGAAGCCCACGGAGAAGAGAGTACTTTCATCTCTTGGACTATGGAGTTTTCTGTTAGACTGTGATTTCTTGGGCAGTAGGTATTGTGCACAGCCCCTGACCCAACAGAGGACAGAACTCCGGGCCATCTCAAGGAATGAGCTCAGCTCGCCTGGTGCTCATAGGCCACGCTTGGCCATACCGCGTGAACAGCAGCTCTGCAGGGAAGGCCAAGAGAGCTGGTAGGGGGAGCTGTAGCAGCCAGGGCAAGCGGCACCTTGCATCTGTGCGCAGAGTCAAGCCAGGTAGTATCAGTCAAGCAAGCAGAAATGGGAGAGAGGGCATGTCTGGTATGGCTTACGGCTATGAACTCTGGTGGGGATCCAGGCTTGGAGCCATGTTGGTTCGAGCCTCTTAGGAACCAACGCCATAGGAGTTTGTTCCAGGTGAGCGAGGGAGGAAAGCAGCCAGCCTGGCACGCTGGCAAAAACCGTGGGGGCTGAGTCATTCATCTGTGGGCTGTCTTTGTCAGGTAGTGTGCTGTGGGGCTGGAGGATGCTGGCCCAGGGCCTGAGCTGGAGGAGGAGGCTAATGACAGCGTGAGGAGTACGTTTCCCTGAGATGCTTCCTGCTAGAGGGCATGTGGCGGCTTCTCTTTTCATCTTCACAATGAGCATCTTATCCTGAGCTGGTTTAAAGGAGGGAGGAGACCATGCAAGGAGGAGCCCCAAAGCCTCGCCCAGGGCAGCACTCCTGTACCCGAAGAGTTCTTGGGTCTCCGCAGACAGTCTTGGTGACTCACAAGGTGAGGGGAGCAGCTTGCTGCCATCCAGTTACCTTTGCAGTCTCACTTCCTCAGAAAGCCCTTAGCATTTGAGGGTCAGGGGTGGGGTGGGGTGGGGTGGGGAGCACGTGATTTCCAGCTAGATGGACTTGGGTTTAAATTCCAGATTTAAGCTGTGTAAATTTAAGTGCTGTTTGTTCACGCCATGAACTCAGCTCCTCATTTCACATCGTGACTGGCATTAGTTATTCCTACATTATAGCATTGACATGCGTGCTCAAACTAGAGCTGAACACGTGACCATGGTCAACAAATGGCTGTTTTAAAGACCACAGCCCAGTACCCAGAATTTACAAAGTGCTGCCAAAGACAAAGCCGGGGAGACGACTGCCAATGAGCAATAGATTAACGCAATGGATAGGCAGTTCTCAAAAGAAGAGACACAAATGGTCAGTAAACATTTTAAAACCTGGTCAACATCCATAGTTATTAGGGAAATGCTTTTTGATATATTATCCTAATCAGAATGGCTGTCACCAATAAATGTGATAACTAACGTCAGAGAGGAAGGGGAAACCCTTATTCGTTGCTAGTTTGGAGTGCAAATTATACAGTCAAATCAGTATGGCACAAGTTATTATGGGGGTCCCTCAAAAAATGAAAAACAGAATTTCCACATGACACCGCCATTCTACTCTTGGGCATATACCTAGAGACTCCATACCCTCCAACAGAGATGCTTGCATATGCGTCCATGTTCATTGCTGCTCCTTTGACAATAGCAAGGAAGTGGAACCAACCTAGATGGTCGTCAACAGATGAATGGATCATGAAAATGTACTTAGACATATTTGTCCTCATATTTGGATTTTAGCCTATAACATATGCATGCGTGTATGTAAATAGGCGTAAGAGTGGTGTCTTAGGGTTTCTATTGCTGTGAAGAGACATCATGACCACAGCAATTCTTTTTTTTTTATTGAGAAAAGGAAAAAAAAAAACAAAAACAAAAACAAGTTTCCACCTCCTCCCAGCCTCCCATTTCCCTCCCCCTCCTCCCACCCTTTTCCCCCTCATCCCACCTTTCTCCCCCTCCACCCACTCCTCTCCCCCTCCCTCTCCAGTCCAAAGAGCAGTCCGGGTTCCCTGCCCTGGACCACAGCAATTCTTATAAAGAAAAACATTTAATTGGGGCTAGCTCACAGTTTCAGAGGTTCAGCCCTTTATCATCACGACAGGACATGGGTGCATGCAGGCAGCCATGGTGCTGGAGAAGGAGCTGAGGGCTCTGCATCTTGATCCGCAGGCAGCAGAAGAAAACCGAGTGCCACGCTGGGCATTGCTTGAGCATAGGAAGTCAGGAGAAGGCATCCCATTTTCTAGAAGTAGAGGTAAGGATGGTTGTGCCTGCCATGTGGGTGCTGGGAGTCAAACCCTGGTCCTCTGTGAGAGCAGCAAGTGCTCTTAGATGCTGGGCCATCTCCCTCGTCCTGAAAACGTGACTTCAAAGGTATTCTGGGAGAGGGGTTTTGAAACCTGATATTTTCTCCTTTTTTTCCTTTGTTTATACTATATCAAATATCTATTACTATATTATTTAACTTGAAAATCATATTTCTATAGATAAAGTGTGACTTTAATTTCAAAATTAAGTATAGTAGCTCTTTTTAATGGTTATTTTCAGTTACTGCTTACCTAATGGGCCAGATTCTGCTAGGCACTGCACACGCAAAGGCGGATGAGAAACAGTTTCTCCCTGGTGGAGCTTCGGTCTGTGAGGAGAGGGAGCCATGTGCAGTGAGGCACAAGAGCTGGACCAGTTGCTGATGGACGGAGAGGAAGGACAGGCCAGAGAATCGATGGGAACCCCGTCCCACCCACAAGACTATCAGGAAGAAAGAGCAGTTTTCCAGGCTTTTGCAGTAGGAGGACCAGACAGAAGCCGCACTGTTGGAATTTGGCCATAGACTTCCTCACAAGGAAGGCAGGAGCTGCTGGTAGAGGCTCCCTTGGCAAGCAAACCTGTGGGGCTTCGGCTCCTGCTGGCATTTGAGCCCACTCAGGTCGGGCTAGGGCAAGGTCGGTAGTCAGGTGGGTGGACATGGGCAGGGAACCCGGCCAAGCCTGACTATAAGAGGGTGTTAATGGGCTACTTGTCATTACAGAGTTCTTCCCAGGCTCAGGGTTCAGGTCATACGTGGGCCTCTCTCAAGCCATGAGACTCATCACTTGACTGGGATCTGTGAATGCAGAGAGCAGGGTCCAAGGAGCGTGGGCAGGAAGGGCCTCACGGCCCAGGAGCCCTGAAATGCTGATTGCAAGTTAGGAAAGAGTTCAGTGGACAGAGCGACTTCTGCAGTTGCTGGGAACTCGGGCAACCTCGTGCGCAGCATTTACGTAAAAAAAGAGCCAGGGGTGCCCTTGGTATTCAGATTCTCAGTAATCTACAGACAAACGTAAAGCCATGTGATAGACATTTGGTGAGTCATTTGGATGAGATAAGAACAGACGCTTAGTCTGCTGGGCTGTTGGGTGCCATTTAACTGATAACAGAAGCAGACGTAGCAAGTTTCCTTTGCTGGGCTCTGCACTGTTCCTGCAGACGGTATGAACTTCACGTTTCTCTCCTTCAATCCCCATTAAATCCAGTACTCAGAACCACACCTGCTTCACAAATGGGAATGTGGCGTGAGAGGTGGTGACTCACCCCATCTTGCTGGTCTCACTAGCTCAGATGCGGTCCCCTTGGTCCTGTGTTCTCACCTCTGCCTACCGTTAGTGTACCTGAATGTAGCCCTAGTTCTGCCCCAAGCTAACGAAATTAAAGTCTTTGTCAGATGACTCTGGGCAGTATCCTTTTCTTAAAGCTCTGCAGGTAATCCCCAGGCAGCCATGGCTAGGAACTGTTGTCTTGTCGTCTGCAGAGGTGTTTCACACTGTCTTCCTTTTCTTCACAAGGCTCATCCCACCTTCTTGATAGCTGGGGTTTCACATTTGCCTGAGTAATGGTGTGGATGAAGAGAACGTTCGCATTGTTTGTCTTAGCCGGTTCAGGTCACTCTAACAGTTAGTAACAGTTGAGATCGAGAAGCCCACAATCAAGGCATTGGCAAAATCACTTCTTAGTTCCCAGCTGGTATATTGCAAGGGGCTGCTGTGTCTCTGAGGTCTCTTCTATAAGAGCACTAATGCCATTTACGATGGCAGAGCCTTCCAGACCTCATGAGGTCCAGCTTCTAATACCACTGTGCTGAAAGTTAGGAATTCAAAGTACAAGCTTTTGGGGATGCAGATATTGAGACTTTAACACATCTCCATCATCAGATTTGTGCCCATATGGTCTCCTTTCTGCCTGCTGGCATGGGGGCACCCGTGTCTTAGCCCCTGTTCTATTGCTATGAAGAGACCCCTATGACCAAGGCAACTCATAAAAGGAGCATTTAATTGGGGACTGGCTTACAGCTTCAGAGGTATAGTCTGTTCTCATCATGGTAGGGGCATGGCAGCATGCAGGCAGATGTAGTGCTGGAGAAGTAGTTGAGAGCTACATCCTGATCTGTAGGCCAAGAGAGAAATGACATTGGGCCTGGCTCGGGTATTTAAAACCTCTAAGCCTCCCACTTCTTCTACTCCTTCTAATCCTTCCAATCCCATCAAAGAGTTCTACTCCATAGTAACTAAACATTAAAATATATGAGCCCGTGGGGACCATTCAAACCTCCACACTCCCAGTTGCTCATTTGTGAATCTGTCTTACTTTACCTTAATTAAAGGTGTGGCTCTGGCAACTCTTCCCTCTCCAATATTATTTTTCTCCTGTAACATTCCACTTGTTCCCATCTCTCTACTTTATCTACCTAGTTGTCCATCTATTGATCAACCTATCGCTGAATGGCCACGTTGTCTCTCCGCTGTCCATTTGTGAATGTCTGCACATTTCCTCCAATTTCTTACGCGTTCTAGTAATTGCCCTATTTTTCTGCTCCTGAAAATAATTTTCTGTTTCTTTCCTGCGGTTTATCTTTTCTCACTCCCATTTAAGTCTGGTCTGAGCATCATTTTTTTTTCTTCTTGCTCCCCAAGCCTCTACCCATAAGGCACATCAATAATCTGCCAAAAGCAATGGCCACATCTCAAGCCTTGTCTTGGCTTCTCTGTAGGAGCTTGTATAACAGGTTGTCCCACCTCCTCCCGGCTTTTGGAACTCTCTCCTTGCTCTCTTCTTAGCCATCTTCCCTCACTTTCTGTGGTTGGCTCATCATCACCTGATTCATCACTTTGGCCTCTTCTCTGGACCTCAGTCCCTACCCATCTCCTTCATTCTGTTATACTGAAAAGCCTCTCTTTGTATCACACTCCAGACCTTTCCCCGGAACCCCATGCTCATATGTTCAACCATCCACCAAACAGGCTTTCTCAGTCATGTAGCAGATACCCCAGTTACAACAAGCCTGAAAGTGAGCTGCTGTTCTTCTCTGAAGTCACTACCCTACTCCGGCAGACGAGAGTCAGAACTTAGGACACCCGAGTCCTTCTAGATGTTTCTTCCATGCCACGCTCACGAGCACAAACCACGCTGGTTGTACCTTTGTAGTAAATCAAGTAACAAATTGGTTATTTGGTTCACCAAATTCCTGCTGGCTCAGGACAGGTTCATCTCTATTTTGAATCTTTAGGATAATTTTCTGCCTGGGCCTGCTTATATTTTTGTTTCTATGCTGGTTTTCAAAAACCACCAGATTGATCATTTCAAAAGTTGCAGTAATACATGATTTATTTTTCTTTTTTTAATTTAAAAATTAATTAATTAATTCATTATGTGTACAGGCCCTCAGGCCGGAAGAGGGATCCATATCTCATTATGGATGGTTGTAAGCCACCACGTGGTTGCTGGGAATTGAACTCAGGACCTCTGGAAAAGCAGCCAGTGTTCTTAACCGCTGAGCCATCTCTCCAGCCCTGTAACACATAATTTCTTTGCTTTCTGAAAATATCATAGCTTGCTAGAACAGAGCTATGACTGAGATCTTCTCAGTGTCCACTTCGTCATCGTCGTCTACCATCTTTCTGGCAAGTTTGCTTCCCTAGCATTCACTTCCTTAAGAGACCCCAGTTTTCAGCACCATGCTGTGGGCAAGAGGCCCCTGCAGAATAACAAGATCCCTGCAAACAATGTTTTGAATGTGACTGGAGGTATCGGAAGCTGAAATTGGATGCCATGTATGTAATTTCTATGCAGAAATCAAGTTATATTGTTAACTCATTTGGTGGAACTGAGGTGAGGGCCTATATAAAGCTGAAAGACCCTCAGAGAGGACCTTTCCTCTCTGGTGAAGACCCAGAACCAGGACACTCTGAGACCAGGCCACAGGATGCAATTAGCAAGAGGTTTATTGAGTAAACACAGGTACCTGCGGGCAGCAAGTCTTTCGGAGGACTTGCACACCTGCAGACTCGGGGGAGGTCTTTTTATAGGGGAGAGCAAAAGCAAGCTTACAGAAGCAAAAGCGTGGTTATCGGTCGACCGGAATGAGGCGGGGGCATGAATGGTTTCCTCTCTCAGCATGGATGCCTGGCAACAGTCATCCTGTTCCTATCTTATAGCTAACCTGCTTTGTTGATATCCTATCTTATTGACATCTTGCCTTGCAGTCTTCCTATCTCTATCTCCTGCTCTCTCAGGCACATGGGATGTTCTTACAGGAGCAGGCTGGCTGCTGATCTGGAGAATTTTTTTTAAAGCAAACAGGACGTTCCCCCGGGAGCATGCTAGCTGCGGGTTTTGAGGAGGGGGTCTTTAGGGTCTTTCAAAGCTATGCAAATTTTTGTAACATTATTTTCCTTAAAGCTCTTTTCAGGAATGTTATCAAGCTTTCAGAGCTGACGAAGATCTCTCACAGGGGCCTAGAGAGATGACTGTGTGGTCAAGAGCATTTGTTCTTGCAGAGGACCCGGGTTCTCTACCTACCTGGTGGCTCAGAACCATCCATAACTCCAGCTCCAGGGGATTTGATGCTCTCCCTTTTACCTCCGTGGGCATCAGGCATACGTGCAAGCAAAGCATTCACACACAGACAATTAAAAAGAAATCGATCCTTTTTATTAAAAACAAAATCTATCACAGAAGGCCAAGATAAGAGGGGGTATGTGTGACATACTGTTCTGCCCCAGAGGCAAGGAGTAGGTGGGAGCCTGCTAGGTCCTCACTGAGACAGGCCAACCACCTACACTGGCTAGACAGGGTGATGCTCTGTTTGTTGGCAGTCGTGTGATGAGTGGAGAATAGGCCTACACAGGCCTACAGATGCTTAGATTAGGAGTTCCCCAATAAAATGTATAGAGTGATCTCAGCATCTCTGGGCTACAGCCTGCCAGCTCAGAGCCCATGCCTCCACACGGTTTCCATGCTTCACATTTGAATGTAATAGGATATCTAAGGAGCTTAAGCTATCTGAGGAGAACTGAGATATGAAAGACAGAAACCAAGAGGCAACAACAGCAACAGCACCAAGCAATGCAGGCGATATAGAGAGTGGTGGAAAACTTCAGAGCTGGGGTGTGGTTCAGTGGTACAGTACAGGAAATGAACAGCCGACCAACCAACTCCCCTAAACCGTGAGGCTAGACTCAGAAATAAGGTTTGGTGTGGGTACATGTAGCAAGGAGAGCTCAGAAAAAGAGAATGAAGTCCTGGAATAAAAAGCAGAAGGAAATAGCTACAGGGTTTGGATGAGAAAGTTGCAACAAATAAAGAAGGCAGAGGAATGGAAAATGATTGGGTTATTCTTTAAAAGCCCAATATCTGAATTAGCAAGATGTACAGAAGAAGGGAATAGGGATCCTGAAGGAGGAAGCGTCCTAGAAATAACAAGAAAAACATATTGGGGCTGAGGAGGCAGCTGAATTGGGAAACCGCTTACCTAGCACGCAGGAGGTCCTGGGTTCTCACCTTAGCAGGCACAGCAGGACACGCCTTTAATCTCAACACTTGGAAGGTTGGAGATGCAAAGATAAGAAAATCAGGGTCATCCATGGCTACTTAGCAAGCTTGAAGTCAGCCTGGTTACATGAGAGCCTGTCTCAAAAAAGAAATAAGCGAATAACTAAATACAGAGAAGAATTTTTTCCTCTGTTTTATTATTATTCTTTAGATGACTGTTTTTTTTTTTCTATGAAGAGACAGAAAGGGTGTGAATTCCCAAATAAGAGAGGAGGTTGGGAAGATCTTGGAGGAGGTGGGGGAGGGGAAACCATGATCAGAATACACTTTATGAAAAAAATCTAATTTCAACAAAAGAAAACCAGAAACATACAAATAGAGAGAGAACTGCAGTGTTGAAACTATTTGACGGAGTACTTGGAACAAAGCGCTACAAATGGAAACAAAAAAAAGACGCATGCAGATGGAAGCCTCTAGACAGTGATGGGGTGTGACCCAGTGGAAGAACGGGGCACAAGCAGCCTGTGCATGCAAATCAATAGGTGAGATGTGAAACTCCGGAGTCTGAGTGGATTCTGCGTGAGAACAGAAGGATGGCAACGCTGGCTAGAAGACACTGAATCCAGACCTTTGAAAGGAGAGCTCTCAGAGCGGAGCCGTTCAGCAGACAAACGTGCTTGCCACCAGCTGGGCAGTGGTGGCACACACCTTTAATCCCAGCACGCAGGAGGCAGAGGCAGACGGATCTCTGTGAGTTCAAGGCCAACCTGGTCTGCAGAGCTCGTTCCAGGACACGCTTCAAAGCTACAGAGAAACCCTGTCTCCAAAAACTGGGGGTGCAAAAGTGCTTGCCACCAAGGCTGATAGCCCAAGTTCAATCCCCAGGACCCCCAAACCAACTCCTTCATCTTGCCCTCAGAAGTAATACACAAGGGCTATGGCATCCTTGCGTGTGCACCTGCACACTAAATAAATACGCAAATGTATTTACATATTAAACATTTCCAGAGGAGATGACTTCTGAGAAACTGCCAGCGAAAACGAGTGGGTGGCAGGATGGTGCTGTCTGATGTGCCCGTTTCCTGCCTCCCACAGAGGCTTTCTGAGAAGCTACGGCTGCCGTCTGTTCTACCAACTAGGGAGTAAACCAGAAAGAATAAGCGGGATTGCCTATTAAGCCCTGAAGCCATCTAGTTTGGGTTTGGTGTAGGAGGAGAGGAATTTCCAGAAGGGAGAACTTCAAGAAATTAAAAACAAACAAAACAAAAGAACCGTATTGGTTACATAACAGTTTGGGGCTGTACTTTGAGTCGTATAGTTTTGCGAGAAAAATAAGGCTGAATCTGTGAGCGATCATTATGTAGAAAATTAGGCGTTCTCACAGGAGACAGTTGTGGACTCCAGAAATGACAGCTAAGCGGTGTGTGTGACAGGCGTGAGCCATGACACCCCACATGGTTCTACTGTGAGCATAGCCTCACGGTCATCATAACGAGAAGCTCTGAGGTTGACTGAATAGGAACGGTGTAACTTCGTTAGAAGTATGTGGGCTCAAAGAGAACTAAATCTTTTATTTTGGGTAATAGGAAGTCCATGACTAACAACACCTAGTGCTCAAAACAAGAGCCAGTAAGTGTGTGGTTTTCAGAAACTGCAGTAGAATAGACATAGCCAAGAGATGAAAGTTGTTGTGTTTGGGCCACAGAAACCAAGGCAATGGAGATCTGGGAAGGGGCTGCTGCTGCTACTGTGAGCCTGGCGGGATGCCTCGACAGGAAGGGTCATGGATGTGTTTTGCTTTGATTGAAAAGCGGGCTCAGTATTTCCAGTATCTGGATGGGTGTTGAAATCAGGACAGTGACGGCTGTAGACACCACGTTCACGGCATGGTCACGTAGATTCTCCTTGTGGGTATTTCCTCTATGGTGGTGTCAGAGAAGCTTAGCTCTGGAAAGGAACTCCTAAGTTTTTTCTTTCTGTTATGAGAAACCACTCCTGGATTTTGTATTCAGCTCAGATTTAATGTCAGCTCTCGACTTGGAGTGAGCCATGGCTTTTGGGAGGCAGGTTTGTGAGTGAAATTCTTAAGCTCTGTGCCTAGGCTCTTTACTAAAACACCCGTCACCTCATCAGCAGATGGGTGGACTGCTCCTTGCCTCTTAGGACCATGTGAGGGATAAAGAGGTCCATGAGAACACAGAGTGTCTTGCATGGCAGCTGATACCTTAGTGAGAAGAAAACCCATAGGGAACAGCTGCAGCTAATCCTTGGTCTGAGATAGGAATCCCATTAAAGCTGGGCTGGAGCCTTACAGAGGAACCTTTGAGGGGGAGCATGGGTCCTGGGAGGGGCTTGAGGGGGTAGAGCGGGTAGAGGAGGTAGGGGCTGTACCATAAGTCATCGAACTCAGCAGATGTTCTTATTGAATTTCCAGTACAGTGTTTTCTCATAGGAGCCCGGCAGATTCACAGGGCTCAGATCTTAGGTTGTCTTCTGTGTAAGAATCTATAAAAGCACTTAGCTAATTTATGTTCATGGCCAAATGTTACCTGGAAAACGACCTACACCCCAAATAGTGGAGAACAATGACTCCAGGGTCAGCAGCTACTCCTTTACCCTAGGCTTCAAGTGCCTGGTGGTGGCTGCCCATGGATGCCAAGGGCCTGGACTATGCTCCAGTCCTGTGACAGGCTATGGCACCCTGACTGGAAAAAGGACTTGTTAGCATTGCTCTGCTTCACAAGCCGAGACCATGAAATTATCAGTGTACGTTCTTGCTCAGTTTGTGGGCTTCTTGGGCAAGAGGCACTGCCAGCAGTTGAAGTCTTGGTTGTGGTCTGCGGTCAGTACCTCATGCAGCATTACTGTGGGGGTTGGGAAGCACTCCCGAAGGCTCACATCCCCGAGGCGGGCCCCTTCCTTACACTCCCCTTTTGCCATCTGGATGGAAGAAAGAGGGAGTTGCTACCAGAGTAACGAGATAGGGGGCCATCCAGTGAGGTGGGAAGACTCAGAAAGACCAGACCCGGAAGAAGGCCTTGGCCGCTAGGGCCCAGGAGAATAATTGGAAACCAATTCAGATGTCAAACTCAGTGAGTGACCCTGAGGATCTGAGGGTGGCCGGAGGAGAGAGAGCTGCTGGGAGAAGCCGGTGGAGCTGAGAGTATAGACTGAACGACAGCTGCGTGCAAGCTGCCAGGATGTACATGGCGGGCGTCTTAGTTAGGGTTTCTATCACTGTGAAGGGACATCATGATCACGGCAACTCTTATAAGGAAAGACATTGAATTGAGGCGCTGGTTTACAGTTTCAGAGGTTAAGTCCATTATCATCGTGACAGGGAGCATGGTGGCGTGCAGGCTGACATCTTGATATGCAGGCAACAGAGAGTGAACTGTGACCCTTGAGCATAGAAGACCTCAAAGCCCATCCCCACAGTGACACACTTCTTCCAACAAAGCCACAGCTTCTAATATTGCCACTCCCTTTGGGGGCCATTTTCTTTCAAGCAATCACCATGGCGGGGGGAAAAGGGGGTTATGGAAGGAATAAGGAGCTATGCAAGTGGACCAGTGACCTCCCCAGTGTGGGTAGAAAAATATTGGCAAACTCACCTTTAGCATCTTTAGTACTTAGCAACCCAGTTGGTTCACAGGTCCAGACTTAGAGCCTGGGAGAGATTGTGGGGTATTTAACTCACCCAAATTCCATCAACCCAAAAGTGGAGTTGCTGGGTCTTGAGGTAGGTTGTTTTCTAATTTTCAGAGAAATCTCCATACTGATTTCCAAAGTGACTGTACCAGTTTGTACTCCCACCAGCAATGGAGGAATGTTCCCTTTACCCCACATCCTCTCCAGCATAAGCTGTCATCAGTGTTTTTGATCTTGACCATTCTGACAGGCGTAAGATGGAATCTCAGAGTTGTTTTGATTTGCATTTCTCTGATGAAAGATAAAGGATGAACAAAATAAAAGCAGAGTTCACTGCTACTGTGGCCACCAAGCAAGCATGTGCTATCTGTCCAGGGTCTGATGGTTTCTTGTCTGCGTCTTCCAGCCTTTGCCTGGGTCACTGCATGCCAGCTTCATCCTACCGCAGGTCCCTACTGTTCTTGCCTTAATCTTGTGTGTGTCATCTGCTTATCTCAGGTTCTGCAACTTTACCTTAGCAGGGTCTATCAACAATATCTACTTTCTCTCTTTAATTGACCTTAAAGTTCTTTCCTTTATCTTCCGGGGTAGGCCTGGGAGTGTGGGTGACTTACTATTAATGTTGGAAACCTGCAAGGTATTTACTTAAGAAGTTCGAAGAAAATAAAAAACACCCAGAGAGCCCACAAACCTCTCAGGGGTCTGCCACAGTGCAGAGTATACAGGGATAGTCAACTAGGAAAGGCCAGGAGAAGGGCTCCCCATTGCCTGGAACACCAGGGTCTCAGAAATCCAGCCATTTGTGTGACCAGATTGGCTGGTGAATTACTATCTATCTTTCACTAAATAAAGGTGGCCTAGAATAAAGAAGGCAAGCAGGTTGACTCCAGAGAAAATATGTGTGTGGGGTGTGGAGTATAGGTTGGGGGGGGCTTTCCCACTAAGGATGCTGGTGAGCCATCTGCCCAAGGCTCTCCCATTGCTGGAAAGCCCCTTCTGGCAGGCCTGCAGCTGATCTCTGGCTAGCTGTGAGCATGCACCACTGGCAGCCTGCCTTCACCACAGTGCCTCTGGCTGGCTTCTGGTGTTTTGTTGACATTAATTAGACCTGTATCACCTGTTGCCTTTGCTGTTCACCAGCGCTGCAAATAGCAAGGTCGGTTTCAATTTTCTTAGTTTCTGTTCACCTCTGACCTCTCTCTCAAAAGCATGGCCTTTGCTTCCCTTTGTCTGTAAGACTTTTGTCCCCCAACCTGAACACTTGTCAGAACACTTGTCTTTGTGATCTGACTACCCTTTCCCTGCGCTTTATGGCTTCCTCACTTCTCCCTGCCTGTTCTTACTTAGGCACCCCCCCCCCCCCCCCCCCGATCTAGCATCAAGGATCTGCTCTGAGATGGAAGCTGAGCTTTTGTGAGCACAAGAAAGGATAATCCAGACTCCTGGTACCCCATCCTCATTTCCACTAGTGTGGTTGTGATGTGTGGGAGAAAGCACCATGGAAGAGATGCCACTCCTCTCTGGCACAGTGGCCTTGGAGGTTGCTGTTTCCATTACGCAAACCCCTGGGAAGTCTTTGACCCAGCAATTTGATCTGCCAGACTGCTACTTAAGGAATTGATTATGGGTTTATTCCAATACACACACACACAATTGCAAGAAAAAGAAACAATACCTTGCACTAAAATTAAACAGGCGTGAAGTCTGAACATCTCAGTGAGCTTCTGTACAATTAGAATATCAGAACCTGTGGAGCTTCACATTAGATTTTAAGCTTTCAGTATCAAATATATTTTATGCACATATCCTCCACCCCCCCCCAAAAAAAAACCCTGAAAAATGCACAACAGAGTTGAAGCTATAAAAGCGATTAGCTTTGTATCTTCTTTCATGGCTTGTGGCTCTTGCACACATTCAGTCCTTCCTTCTTACCTAACTGTTACCTTTCCCTGTTCTTCTGTCTGCACGCCATACTGTGCCCACAAGTACATTTGTTTACATATGAACATATATTGTTGGCTAGGCTCCAGATTTGAAGAACATATCGGGTTTTTTTTTCTTTTCTTTCTGAGATTGTGTGAGCTTATTAATGTTTTTTTCTTCTAAGCATTCCAAGTTCTTCCGCTTTTATAAAAATTTTGTGGGTTCGTACACACACACACACACCAAATTTTCATTATCTGTTCATCTGTTAATAGGCAAATTGGTTCCAATCGCTTCCTAGAGTGAGCAAAACAGCAATGAAATGATGTGCAAATATCTCTATGGTAAGGCAAGGAGTTCTCTGGGTATTTGCCCAGGAGTGAAACAGCTGGGTCATGTGCTAGTTCTATATCTACTTTTTTTAATATTCAAACTGATTTCCACAGCGGCTGTATTAATTTGCCTTCCCACCAACAGGGTACAAGGATTCCTTCCTGTCCACGTCCTCTTCAACATTTGTTGTCAGGTCTGTTCTTGATAGCCTTCCTGACTGGGATGACGTAGTATCTGAAAGTAGTTTCACCATTTCCCCGATTGCTGGGATATTGAAGCCATTTAAACATATTTATCGGCCATTTGTGCTTCTTTCTTATTTTCTTTTCCTGTACTGGAAGCCATCTATTCAGTTTGTTGGCCCATTTGTTAATTGGCAGTTTTGTTCGTGTGAATTTTAGTTCATGCGATTCTTTGTAATTCAGGCTCTCAGCCCCTTGTCTGCCGTGTGACTGGCCAAGATTTTCTCCACTCTGTGGGCTGTGTGTGTGCCCTGCTGGTTATTTGCTTTGCTTTGCAGAAACTTTCTGTGTTCGTGTTGTCCAACTGTTCTTGCCCGCCCCCATGAAGAGCATTCCCTGGGCTTCCTTCTCGAAATCAAGGAGTTTCAGGTTTTAAATGAAGACCTTTGATCCACTTTGAAGGGATTTTTTTATAAGGTGGAGATGCGGATCTAATTTTATCTTCTGCAGGCAGAAATCCAGTTTTGTCATCAGTTTGTTTAGCAGGCTGTCTTCACCCCCCACCCTCACCCCCGAACGGCGTGTTTATTTTAACCTCCGCTGTCAAAACTTAGTCATAGCTTGTCGTTTATTTATGTGTCCTCTGTCCTATTCCGTCGGTCTCCCTGTGTATTTTGATGCCACTATCACGCTGTATTTCCCATTACTGTGCGGTAGTGTAGAATCTGAGGCCAGGTATAGCGATACCTCCAGCTACGCTCTACTCCTAAGGATTGCCTTAGCTATTCATGGTCTTTTGTGTCTTTATATGAACTTTTGAATGGCTTTTATTTTCTAAACTTGTCAAATATGGCATCGGAATTTTGATAGGTATTGTATTGGATCTGTTTTATTGTAGAAGTCTTTTGCTATATATTTCTAAATATTTATTTTTTTGGGGGGGTAGAGTTTCAAATACTATATGTAATTATCACAAAAAGAATTTGTGGGGACTTAAATGCCAAGCCTTTGAAAGTCATGTAGAATTTATAGTTCAACTATGTAGGGCACCACACGTGGATTCTAGGGGACCCGGGGCACATGCATATTATGTAGCCCTTAAATGACACTACAGAACACTGGGAGGGCTCACATTAAGCCACACCTCATCCCTTCCCATCTTTATAAAAAAAATCTGGCTAACAGGAAAGACCCCCCCCCATCAGAAAATATAGGCCTATCATGGGTAGTTTTCTTTTCTTTTTGGCTTTTTGAGACAGGGTTTCTGTGTGTAGCTTTGGAGCCTGTCCTGGAACTTGTTCTGTAGACCAGGCTGGCCTCAAACTCAGCCATCCACTCTCCCAAGTGCTGGGAATAAAAGTTTGTGCCACCACCACCTGGCTATTTTTTTTTTTCTTCTTTTAAATGTATAAATGGAACCTGGATTTCTTTGGCCCAAGGTAAAATGCAGTTAATTCAATCTATGCAGATGCAGCCTCTGGACTGAAAATGCAGACCCAGTTAGAAGTGCTTACAGAGTGAGCGAGAAGTTTCATATTTGTAAGAGCAGAAACAGTGTGTTCTGGGTTGGGATACTGAGCAGGTTTGATGAGAGCAACAAAACTGCAGGCTTTGTCTGCACACAGGACTCGGGCTGGGTGGGAAGATGTCTTACCTCGCCTTTCTCTGGGTAACTGGGTGGCATCAGGATTCGCTGGCTCCAGTGATGTTTGCTTTCCTTAGTTTGTTCCTCAGACTGGGTGAGAACAGGTGGATTTGGGCGAGCAACCAGCCAGCTCAGGTCATTTGGGAAGAGGCTAGCTTCCTCCTGGGGGTGATGTGCCCTGAAAGGGACTCTGAATGGGGAGCTCCTGGGGCAGGGAGGTGGTGGCAGGGGTGGGAGGGGAAGGGCGCTTCCTCTCACTGTTTGTATTTACACCTGTGTTTCTGAGCTCAGCTTGCATCTCACTTTTCCCTGCAGGCAGGGCTAGAGCCAACTGTGCCAAACTCAGCAGCCAGCGGCCCAGAGGGAAGCAATCAATGCCACAGAAGCCAACTGAAATGAACTGGCCCCTTTGAGCCTCTCCCAAATACCTGGCACCCCACTTTCCGTCCGAATGCTGAGGTAAGAACTCTTAAATCCAGCTCGTGGGAGACAGCAGAATGCCTCTTTGGGGAAAGCCAGGGCAATTCTCTAAGGCTCAGGGAAGAAGGAGCAGTTGTTTTTAGTTCCAAGCATCTGCTTCCATCCCAGTTCACGTGGAGGAGGCAAAGTCACTGGAGGCCAAAGAGTCTTTGTTAGTGCAGAACTTCCAGAATCTTTCATTTTCTCCATTGCTAAGGAAACTTGAGCCCTAAAGAGGATTAACTAGACCAGATTCAGATGGATGCATCTGTGCTCTGTTCTGCCCAGGAAAGCCAGCTTGCTTACACACACACACACACACACACACACACACATACACACACACACACACCAAATCCAAGACACATACACAGATGACAAAAATTATGCAGGGCGGTTATGGCAAAGCGTTCCAGTAGGTTTACCAAAAATGATTTTAATAAACTTAGATGTGTTCTGATTATAGAAGTTCACGTCGAACATCTGGAATAAAATAAAGCAGAGTCTGAAAACAGCCCTCTGTTAGAGCTCCCCCTTGGCTCCCATGCGATACCCATGCCTTCTGCTTGGAGGTGGAGGGACGACTCGAGGGGGAGGAGAGCTTTCACCCAGTCTAGAATGTCTCCAGAGTTGGTTCTAAGCATCGCGGAATTTTACAAACCAGTTGTTAAAAAGCGGTAGTGCACACCTTTAATCCCAGCACAGACACAGGTGGATCTTTTGAGTTCAAGACCAGCCTGGTCTATAGAGCGAGTTCTAGAACAGCCAGGGCTGCACAAACAGATCCTGTCTCAAAAAAACAAAACAAACAAAAAACAAAACAAAGCACTATACTCCCCTCTCCACCAAGTCAGCCAAGAACTACAGAAAAAAACAAAAGACAAATCAGTATAAAACAGTTGGCAGCTTAAAATTGACCATTGTGGGAAAGTGACATATTGCCATGGAAAATGGAGAAGCTACAAAGGCTTCCTAGGACTTTTTTCTTTTGGTGGTGCTGGGGATCAAACCTAGGGCCTTGAGCATGTGAGGCAAGGGCTGGACCACTGACTCTGAGTCTCCTACTCATGGATAGTAGGTGGTCAGTCCATGGGATCCGGGAGAATAAGAGGGCATGGTCTGTGGTCTGTGCGCAGTCTCTCACGGATAGCTATGATGGTGGCTATTATGATAGCTACGTAATGGCAATGAGAATGACACGGGGGAGGCTCCTTGACCTCTGCAGGGAGGGGGATAGGCTTCCAGGAAACCTTTGGTTTATTGATGGAGAGAAACTGGTTGCATTTCTCTCTCTGATGGACATCTTGGTGGGGGGGGGGGTTCTGAATTATTGATACTCTTTCATAAAGGCAGATGAAAGCCCTCCATTTACTTACCAACATCTGGGGTGCGTTTTCTTCCTGGAAAAGTTGAGGAGCTGGCCAGGGGAGTGTGGAAAGAAAGCCTTAGCAACATTAGATGTGAAAGCCAGGACCCAGTCAGAGCTTTTGACTCTTCATCTCTGAGGGAGGGTGACTGTGACTTCCTGCCAAACATGAGGCTTCAACAAAAGCCTCTTTCTTCAAGGCCCCTCACCCCCACCCCTCTGTCAGCAGATTAGACTTAATTAAATTGGCATAATGGAGTCCTGGCCTCTGCCCTTCTTTCTGAGTCTTCTGGCTCCGACTTTGCACTTTTTGCACTTCCTAAAAGAGGGTATAGGGACAGGGTGAGCCTTCGGTGACATTCCAGTTTCCTTTGTGGTTCAGAAAATGAGAAAGGTGGGGAAGGGTCACAGCAGGCACCAGGGCCCTCACCCTCATCTGAAAAATCCAGGCCACCTAGCAGCTGGTGGTGGTGAAACTATGGGATCCTAGAGTGGTGTGGGATTTCCCCTTTGTATGCTGTGAATATGATTGGTTAATTAATAAAGAAAAATGGTTTGGCCTGATAGGGCAAAAGAATAGAGGTAGGCAGGGAAAACTAAATGGAATGCTGGGAGAAAGGAGGTGGAGTCAGAAAGGAGCCATGTAGCCCTGCAGGAGCTAGACAGAATATTAGCCCGTAAGCCACAGCCACATGATGATGCACAGATTAATAGAAATGGGTTAAATTAATATGTAAGAGTTAGCTAATAAGAAGCTAGAGCTAATGGGCCAGGCAGTGATTTGATTAATACAGTTTCTGTGTGATTATTTTGGGACTAAATGGCCCAGAACCAACAAGTGGCCTCTTTTCCTCCTACAAATTGGCATGCCAATGTGGTGGACTAAATGTATGTAAAACCTGAGAGAACTTGAAAAGGAACTCTATACACTAAAAAACAAAGTTTTGCGGCATTTATTTTCCCTAATGGGCTTTGCTTGCTGGGGTCACACTGTGGCTCCTTTAAGAGAGGTTATCCTGATTCAGCGGTAGGGGAAAAAAAGCTATGCTTTTGAAATGCCAGCTTTCTGTGCTGTGCTGTGCTGTCAGCATGAACTCCCATTCTTTCTGGAGGTCCATCTATGGAGCACTTGAATGGGGTTTGTGGGCCTGGGTGCTTGTATGCCCACTTGGGAAAGTAGCTGAGACCATGCCCGCAGCTCAGCGCCCCTGCCTGGGCAGGCGGTAGGATCAGGACTGCTAGGAGTGCACAGGCAGGAGAACATGGCAGATTCCTGCTGCCATACAAATAGATATTTCCAGGCTGCACAATGCTCTGCATGGCATATCTAGCTATTGCTCAGATAAAAAGGGTTTATGTGCTGCATGCTCATTCTCAGAGTTAAAGTGCTGAGCATGGCTCCTACCTGGCAGTCCCAGAGTAGGAGTATTGGTACCTCTACCATTTTAAAATTGGAGAGAGGTGGAGACAGCATCCAGAGGCACTCCAACCAAGCTGCTTACCATTTTAAAAGCTGTTCAAGACAGTAAAGAATTACAGATACATAATAGGACAGACTCAGACATAAAATACCTCTAAATCGGTCACAGTGTTGGATAAATGTACATAGGCTTGGGAGAGAGAAGAAAAAGAGTATAGAGAGTTGGAAAAGAAGTAAATGGTTTAAAAAAATAAAACAAAGTCTTTAAAGAGTCAGAGTACAGATGGTCATAGATTAAAGAATTAATCGTAAAGATGGAAAATTCACAGAGAGTCTGTACTATGTATATTATTGTGTTATCTTTGAATTTTTTTGACTGCAAAAAATATTTTTGACAGCAGAGAGACCTTTGATTCTGGGGATTGCTAAGCTAAGCCAACATATATATTTCAAAGGAATCTTAAATTCAAAATTTGAGTCTAAGGATATGTTGCTTTGGAAAAGAGGTTCTTCTTTTGTTTCCACAGAGGATGATGAGAACCTGTGTATTGCTTCCAGACTAATATAGTTTGGTGGACCAAGACCTCCTGAAAGGTTGCCTTGAATACCCTCAAAAATTACTTCACCCAATAAACAGCAGGAAGTACTTTGGAGAGTACTACAACCAAATTCCCAAATATTGTTTATAAATGTTTCTTTATATTTAAAGGGGGATATGCTAGAAGACTTGCATTGGTATGGATCTTGGTTTATTGATACAAATTTAAGGTCAATCTTATTATATGTATATTTCTGCTCTTGATTAAGGTATCGTGTGATTGTGTAGTTCATTTAAAAATGTAATGTAAAATTAAGAAATATAGGTTAATAGTCATCTGTAATAGTCAAGCTTGTAGTCAGTTAGGTTTTATAGATATAGAAATATATTTTAGTTAGTTATTCTTAAAATCTTTCAAAGACCTTCAGAATATGGCATTTAAAATGTTTTAAGAGCTTAGGACTTTTTAATGACAATGAGATACATCTGCTCCTGGCAGCACCAATTACTTCAAGAGGAAGACAGGCATTGAAGAGGCTACTTATGGAGTTGGTTAGCCATTTGGGCAAGAAACTACTCTTGCCTGGACTGCAGGACAAGCAGAAAATGACTGCTGAACTTGCCTAAAGGTGAGAAAGGATCTTCGGGGTTCCTGTTTCATGAAAGAGTCTGCAAGACATTCTGCAGGACACAGAAGAAAGTGACTGACAAACTGCCAATATAGGTGGAATTGTCTTTGAAATTTTCTGTTTTGTGGAAAAGTCTTCTGGATACTATGGGCCTGTAGGCTGAAGATGGATGCCCCAATAGTACAGAAGAACTTTGAGTGACTGCCCAGGCAGCAAGGTGTCTCTGTCATTTCTAGAGTTTTGGAAGTTGCTTACAATGCACTTCCTGTTTACTTAGGTAATATTATATCCTTCTGCGATCTTTGATGGAGTTCAAGAATTGATAGTTATAGTTTTCCTTAGTTATGATAAAAGATAAAGTAGATATAAATATTATAACTGTAACTCTTGCTTGATACCCGTTTTGTATATGCAACTTTACTATGTTAAAATTAAAACATTACTTTTTATTTAAACAGAAAAGAGGAAGTGATGTTAGATTTTCCTTTGTACGCTGTGAATATGATTGGTTAATTAATAAAGAAAACTTGCTTGATCTGATAGGGCAAAAGAATAGAGGTAGGCAGGGAAAACTAAATGGAATGCTGGAGAAAGGAGGTGGAGTCAGAGAGAAGCCATGTAGCCTTGCGGGAGCCAGATGGAACATTAGCCGGTAAATCACAGCCACGTGGCGATACACAGATTAATAGAAATGGGTTAAATTAATATGTAAGAGTTAACCAGTAAGAAGCTAGAGCTAATGGGCTCAGCAATGATGCAGTGATTTAATTAATACAGTTTCTGTGTGATTATTTCGGGGCTAAGCGGCCAGGAACCAACAAGTGGCCTCTCTCCCTCCCCAGGAGAGGAAGAGGTAGGCTGGGGCAGGCTTGGTCCCTGAGGCTGCCTGCCCCCTGAGCTGTTGTTGTATGTAACCAACAAGTGGCCATGGCTGATGTTTCTGGTTGCTAGTCCTGCCCTTGCCCTTCCCAGGCCTTTCTCTACATAGTGGCCAAAGTTCTAGTACCCTTCAGAAGCAGTCTGAAGTGTTCTTGGATATATGCCTCCTTCCTCTTCAAGGGCTTGGTTTCCCTTCTCAAAGATGATGCAGGAGAAGAAGGCCTTACTCTAAAGACTATGAGGAATCTTTGTGAGGTAAGAAAGAGTAGGTCGTAGATGGAGCCCCCCCCCCCCCCCCCCCCGTGTCACCTTGCTCTGTGTTTTGTCTCCAGCAGCATGTGTCTGCACCTATGCCTCAGATATGGAAACTGAAGTGCTGATATAGTTAAGGTCTGTTCAGAGTCACTTAGTGCCCTTCGCAGCAAGTGGTCTTCCAGGTTGGGGGTTTGCATCCTAGCTTCACCGGGCCTTTCCTAGGGAGTATGGTGTCACCTTGGAACAGCTGCAGTGGAGTTTGCAACTCTCTGAGCTGATCTGCTAAATCCCAGGACTCTTTCTTGTAGGGTGAGAGACCATCAATCAGATGAGGAAGCCTGCCCTTCCTGCAGCTTCCACTTGATGCCCCAGGTGGTGAGCCTGCTGTAACTGTCCCAGCCCTCCCTACTGGCTAGAAATGGGGTTTCTGACCCCTGAGTTCTCAGATGTCTTTACAAGGGGCAGAGTATGATGGATAGACTTAATTTTCCTCTGTGGTTGGGGGTGGGGTCTGGCTCAGCACAGTGATTTCCAGTTCTGCCCATTTTTCTGCATGTGCCATGATTTCATTTTTCCTTATGGTTGTATAAAATTCTACTGTGTAGACAGACTTGTCTTTATCTTTTCCCCAGTTAATGGGAGTCTACCTGGTTCCTTCTTCTTGCTATGATGAATGGTGTAGCTATAAACATAGATACATAAGGCATTGTTCTCCAATGTGTTGACTGAACCCTTTAGGAATATGCCCAAGAGCAGCATAGTTGCATGTCAATTTGCTGAGAAACCTCCATATGGGTTCAACAATGACTGTTTTAGTTTACATTGAATAATGTAATGAATAATGGGTCCTTTGCCCCATGTCTTCACCATAATTTATTGTTGTTTGTTTTCTCGACTGTGGTGAGATTTGTGGTTTTAATTTACATTTCCCTGGTGGCTAAGGGCATTGGACAATACTAGAATGCAGGTCTCGACTGTCTGTGTTTGTTGTGTGGACTGCCTGTTCAGTTCACTGACACATTCACCAACTCTGTGTGTTTAGTCTTCACCATCCTTTCTCTTTCCTGGATACTACATCCCTTGCCTGAGGTGTACTTGGCAAAGAGTTCTTCCTGTTCTGTAGGCTGCCCATTCATTCCAGTGTTTGCTCTCTTTGTTGTATGGAAGCTTCTTGATTTCATGTCATCCCTCAGAGGATTATTTCTTGTGCTATTGAAGTCCTGTTTAGCAAAAAAAAAAAAAATCCCAGGCAAGAAGACTTTGATGTAGTTTCGTAGATATTTACTGAGTGTCCACTCCATGGCAGCCAAATAGCCCAGTTTGCTTGCACCACACAGATCTGACAAAGACAAGGGGAGGAACTTCCTTGAAACAAGACCTTATAGGACATAGGCTCTCCTTTCTGCTGGAGCAATGCACCTTCAGCTTGTCTTCCAAGGACTCCAAAGGCAGAACCAAATCTGAAGCCACTGTGCATCCCAGGGCACTGGGCCCGTTACTCTTTGAAATGTTCAGTCTGTGACTAGCACACAAAGCAACACATGAAGGGCTCGCCTGTCGGGGCCAGACTCGACAAAAATACCTTTCTTCCAGAGTGGAGGCATGGGAGTTTAGAAATATAGTAAGGAATACAAAGACACAAACAAAAATTATAAAATGCAGAAACACATAGGATAGCATTGGGAAGGAATTTTAGTGAGTACTGAAAATTCGTCCATGTTTAATTTCCAACATCTTAAGATACCCCTGACTTAAAAAGGTAGAAGTAGAACAAAAGGACTGCATTAACATAGAAATTGAAAGTCATGGGGCACATTCATCGCTCACGCCCTAGACCAGTCTGTAGGCAAACCACTCTCTGGGTAGAATCCCAAGTTATTTCCATAAAGGGAACTAGAATTTGGCTGGACCCTTAGACTTTTGTTTTAGGTAGGAACCAACTACTTCCCTATTTCAGGAGCGCGAGGTCTGGCAACTAGCCACACTTGTTTACAATAGCCTTGAGAGAGTGGAACTCTGATTTACCTCTAGGTGGGACCTTTGAGTTAGAAGCACAATAATCTCAACTAAAAACAGTCCCCAAACTCTCTGACCTTTGGCCTCTTTGGACCTCCACAAACGACACAAGTTAGAGTCGCTTAGAAGAGGGAACATCTCTATCCAGGTCTCCTAAGGTGAGCATCCAAACTGCCTAGGCTCCCACAAAGCCAGTACGTGCAGTAGGATCAAAAACCCACTGCAATTGTTCTTGAATTCTCAGTATTCCTCATTGTCCGCTATGTTCAGCTAGTCCGGATTTATCCCATGCTTTTTCAGACCTAGGCCAGCTGGCCTTGGTGAGATCCCAATAGAACATCCCCATTGTCTTAGTGTGTGGGTGCACCCCTCGTGGTCCTGAGTTCCTTGCTCGTGCTCCGTCTCCTTCTGCTCCTGATTTGGACCTTGAGATTTCTGTCCGGTGCTCCCGTGTGGGTCTCTGTCTCTGTCTCCTTTCATCGCCTGATGAAGGTTAATATTCATGAGGATGCCTATGTGTTTGTCTTTGGATTCACCTTCTTATTTAGCTTCTCTAGGAACATGAATTATAAGCTTGGGCTTCCCACAGGTCAGGGAACCCTGATTGCTCTTCGAGCAGATGAGGGAGGGGGACTTGATCGGGGGAGGGGGAGGGAAATGGGAAGCGGTGGCGGGGACGAGGCAGAAATTCTTAATAAATAAATAAATTAAAAAAAAAAAGAAGAGGGAACATCAAGTGAGAGGATACCCCTGCTAGACTGGCTTATGGGTATGCCTGGCATGCATTTTCTTGATAGATGGTTGATCTGGGAGGGCCTGGCTCACTGAGGGTGGTACCATCTCTGGGCCGTTAGTCTTGGGTTCTATAACAAAGCAGGCTGAGCAGGCAATGGGGAGCAAGCCAGTCAGCAGCTCTCCTCCATGGTCTCTGCATCAGCTCCAGTTCCTGCTTTGAGATCTGCTCTGGTTCCTCTGATAAACTATAAAAGTGCAAGTGAAATCAACCCTTTCCTCCTCAAGGTGCTTTCGGCTGTGGTGTTTCACCACAGCAACAGAAACCCTGACTGGGACACAGGGACAGTGGGACCACTGAGGGAGGAGGCAGAGTGGCCAGCGGCTGCCTAGAAAGTCACTGTCAGATGGAGAAGGGTACTCTGCTCCAAGCTTGGACTGGTAGAGTCAGGGGGCCAGTTTCGCAGAGAATCAAGACTCCCTATGACTGTGGCACCCCTGCACCTTGGGAAGGAGGAAAAGCGAGGTCCTGCAGGGCACCTAGAGAACATAAAAATAGGATTAAATGAGTTCCTTAACCTCCTCCCTTGGAAGAAGTAGAGGCCCAGAAAGGGGAAGGCCCTGTCCACTGCTCAAGTGGAACTGGGATCTGGTCTCTTGACTGACTAGGGTCATCAAACTTTCTGGTCAAAAAGAAGGCTGTTCTGGAGGCCTTCACGCCACCTTCCTGTCTCAGTCTGCAGAGGGCTTTGCCGCTAGAGGCATCTGTAGCAAAGACAAGCCGGGATGGGGAGCTGGTGCCTTAGTTAGCAGAGGTCTCTGCCTCTCCGCTCCTCCCTTCCCCACCCCTCCACCCCACTGTCTCCTTTAGTGTGTGTTTTTTGCGGTTGGGGAACCTTGCCATTGAACGCTCACATAGAAGTGCTCAGTTTTGCAAGGTTTGATGCTAGACTCTAACCTGAGGACAGCTGCAGTCTCCCCAGGCCCTGGAGGCCCTCTGACCAGCTTCCTCCAGTATCAGATAGCTTGAACAATTTCTACCATGAATGAAGATTAATAGTAATTTGCATAAGGCTTTTCTCTTGAAAGGAGGTGCCTATTAAATGTTGCCATTATTATGCTTCATCTGCCTTTACCTAAGATTGATTAATAGACAACAACCTTGTCTGTGTTTAAATTACTCAACCTGAGGAGTTTCGGCATCTGTCTACACACCTGGGGACCGCGTTAATGTTCACAGCCGATTGCTGCCTCTCCACATTTCTTTCTGTGCTGTATTTGTCCCTCCTGCTCCTTTCTGTCACCTTTCCACCTCAGCAACAGCCAGATCTGCTTCCTGTCACTCCAGCGTGTGCGTTTCCTGGGCCTCATGAGGGTGGAGTTCTGTAACACGGACCCTTCAGATCCCTCAGCAACTTTATAATGTTGATTTCTGTTATGCGAATCAGTCATTTCTTCCTTTGTTGCTGAAAGGGTGTGGATGTCCCACAGTTTAACCACCGACCTTTAGGCAAATATTTGGATTGCTTTCAATTCTCAACTATTAAATTGAAGTATTCATCAGGAATTTGTGCGTGGGGGGATCTTTATATAGCCGTGGACATAGATTTCTCTTGTGAAAACCCATGGTCAAGCAGTTGGTGTGCGTTTGCTGTTTAGGAAGCTGCACACTGTCTTCTAGAATAGCTCTGCAGCTGCTCCACTGCCTTGCCAGGGTCTGTAGCCAGGTGCTTTTAGCTTCAGCCACTTTCCCTGGGTCGTCTTTCCTGTGGTCCTCCGGTCTGTATTTCCCTCCAGGTTAATGTTGTTCAGCCGCTTTTCATGTATGCGTCTACTAGCTACATATTTCCTTATATGAAGTTTCAGCTTACGTCTCTGGGCGTTTATTAAAAAGATTATTTACATGGGACTGGAATGATAGCTCAGAGTTCAGGAGCATTGACTTCCCTTCCAGAGGTCCTGAGTTCAATTCTCAGCAACCACATGGTGGCTCACAGCCATCTATAATGAGATCTGATGCCCTCTTCTGGCATGCAAGCATACATGCAGAGAGAACACAGTATACATAATAAATAAAATAAATCTTAAAACAAATGTTTGTATTAAAATTACATTGACTCTCTTTTTACAGTTTGATTGGAAGAATGGCTTATATATTCTCCCATCAAGGCTTTATTAGCTAGGTTTTGTAAATACTTCCTCAAATTCTGTGCTGTGTATGGAGCTGGAGATACAAATAACCTAATAATTATAGCTGAGTTGAGTAAGTATGATGTCCGTTCTGGTAAGAGGGACCAGCGGTCCTGACATGAGAAGTGTCCTGGGGGAGAACGGATGGTTTCACAGGCATGAAGAGAGCTGTGTGTGGAGGTGAAGCAGAGGCCGTGGCTTGACAGAGTTAAGGGTGCTTTGATCTGCTTGAGCAGTAGGGTTTGGAGGCGATGGAGGCGGTCTGTCATCCGAGCTCTCTGATTACACTCCTCTTTTCCAGTCCTTTTCGCTTTGAAATAATTACAGAATTCACCAAAAACTGCACAGGTGGTTCAGAGCTGGGTAGGACCGAGCTGTGGTTTCCCCAGTTGCCCCGTCTTGTGTAATTACAGAACACTGGGAAGGGTGGGTTCCCAAAGCACTGTGCTGAACGGCTCTGCGCAGACCAGTGCAGCCACCACTGCAATCGGGATTCAGAAGTGGTCCGTAACCACAGAGACCTCCATACTGCTCTGCTTTTGACATCGCACTGGCTCCTCCCACTTCTGCATCCGGATGGATGTCTCACACAATATGGAATCTTCAGAGATACACTTTAGATGCCCCTCAAGCCCACTGACATTGTTGACTGTTGCTTGTTTTCTCTCTTTTCATGGCTGAGTACTATTCCATGGTATGGATGTAAGATATCCTAACCTGTGTATTCGTTACTTTTCTATAGCTGCAACAGAACACCTTGGCCAGAAGCAAGTCAAGGAAGAAGGTCTATTTTAGTTTATGATTCCAGAGGGATTAGAGTTTATAACGGTAGGGATGGCATGGCAACAAGGAACAGGCATGCTGGCAGGAACAGGTGAAGCACGACCAATGAAAACTCAGAGAGAGAAATTGGGGTTCAGCCTGAAGACGAGAAAAGAAAAGCAGTCAGCCACTAGCTCTTACCTAGACCTCAGTCCCAAATGGCGATCCTGCCTCCAGGAATCAGAATGAGACCGTGTCTGAGAGCTGTCTCCTCCCATTTTATAACCCTCTCTCGGGCTGGGATTAAAGGCATGCACTGCCCGGTTTTCTAAGGCAGCTAGTGTGGCTACCAGGAATAAAGGTGTGTGTCACCACTGCCTGGTCTGTAAGTGTTATGAGCTGGGGGACTTCAGCTCCAGGTTCTTTTCGAGTAATATCTATGAGGACTCTGTGGCCTTCTCCCCAGAGAGCGATGAGTAACCAGACCAAGCAAGAGAATTGTTTTTATAATGATTCTTTACTAGCAACTTCAATATCCAATTCATCAATGGGGGTTACAATCTCAATCGGCATGGGGGATTGATAATGGGCAACACACAGGCAATTCAATATCACAATTATTAATCCTACTAAGCCTAATACATAAAACCAATTCATAACCTTAATCTAACTTATCACTTATTCATAAAACACTTCTTAACCTTAACTTATCCATTAACATTTCCTAATCTTATCAATTATCCATAAATATCTCTTAACATGTCACACACTAAACGTATGTATTAACACGTCTATGCTCTTCTCTTAACATCTCATACACACATGAAATAGCATCATACAACCTGGTATTCCCTGGCTTAAAAAGGGCTTTTTGAATTTCTTCAGGCTGGGCTCTTGTCTGCACTGGGGGCTGGGTAGCGAAGATCGACTCTTGACCCCGTAGTCTGCGCTCGGGAGATAAGGTTCCGATATCAGAATGTAGGGCCTTGGACTCAGCTTTTTTGGTGACCGAGTCTACTCTTGAAGATGAAGCTTTGCTCTCGGGATGGCAAAGCGTTCTGTCTGCTCAGAAGACGAAGGGGATGGCAAAGCGTTCTGAAAGGCAGAGTATCTTGTCTGTTCTCGGGAGACAGGCCTTCAGTGTCCACTCTCAGGGAATGAGGCTTTGCATTCGGACATGCAAGGCGTTAAATGTCTGTTTTCCGGAGACGAAGCTCTGTACTCGGGAGACAGAGCATTAAATGTTTAGGCAAGGCATTTAATATTTCTGCTTTTCAGGAGGCAGGCTTGGAGGATCTCTCTTTCCATGGAGGCCTGATGCCAGAGCCATTGTGAGAAGTAGGATAACCGTCCTCCTTCAGCCTCCTCTTTTAAGTCAGTTCGAAACTGCCCCTCGTTTGATACTTCCGATAACCAGATTCCTAGGTTATCAAGTATCGAATGGCCACAGAAGGGTAGGGGTCCCTCTAGTGTGGCAAGATTATTTTGTTACCACGGTTGCTGGGTGCAGCCCCCACATCTGGCAGGGCCAGATGGGTGTGGCAGCCTTCAAGGGCAAATGTTCTCTTAATATTTCACCTTAGTAATTTTCCACACCACACACAAGAAGAAATGCTTTTACATTACACCAAGTTACATTCATTCTTATTCTATAAATTTCCTGCTCTATCTTCACTACAGATTCCCCTTTATTCATTCAGAGGAATCTGTTTCCATGCTCATTACAGAAAGGCTGACCAGTGGGGCTGTTTGACTTTCTGATCTTCAGGCAAGCTTTATTTATTAAAATACAAATGAAACGCCACTACAAACAGGACACAGAGAGCTCACATCTCAGCCACATCAAGGAAGCAAAGAGTGAACTCTCAACCTTCCCTTAACAAAATACCTTACTTCACTCAGGCCGCTCCTCCAAATGGTTCCACAACCTCCCCAAACGGGGCCACCACCCAGGACCAAGTGTTCAAATACTCTAGCCTGTGGGGAACAAATTTCTCATTCACTACAGCCCTTTACCCATTGAAGGCTATTTTAGACTTGGGACTGATTTGATATCTGTAGCTTTTGTATGAACATAAAGTTTCTTTTTTTTGGGGGGGGGCAAGTGTCCAGGACTAGAAACAGCGGATTCTATGGCATACATGTTGTTTAATTTTTTGAGACTGCCAGAATGTTTTGTAGCATGACAACCTAACGGCCTTCCTGCCCCCCCCCCCTCGTCTCCCTGCTTATGCCGGGTGATACAGGGTGTGTCTTCTTCAACTGCTCCAGTCACTGCAAGGGAAGCTTTTGTGCCTGACTGCCTGTTTTCCTGACTGAGAGTGACTTGCCACTCTCGGATCTGCCTGCTTGAACTCAGACCTGTCTGCAGTTACAGCCTACAGCCTAGCGTGCCCTCTGATGGGTTCCCTCTTTCACCATTTCCAGAACCTCTTTGACCCAGTCATTGTTCTGGGTGGCTAAGGAAGGAGATATTTCATAGAGCCATTTATTTTTTCCAGGGAGGACAGGTTTTTTTGTTTTGTTTTGTTTTTGTCCTTTTTCTTCAAAGTTGAGCAAACAACCTCCAAGTGGGTTTTTTTTTTTTTTGCTGTGGTCCCACCCTGCCCCTCCCTGGCACCAGTGTCCCACTGTCTGTCCCCCTGGAACTGGCCTGGGGGAATGTTTTCTCAGGGTGTTTTGGTGGGATGGTGCTGAGAGCAGCGACTCGTCTTCAGGCCCACCTCAGCCCCAGGGTCTTCTACTCTTCCTTCCTCTAGGCACAGAGGGGGTTTCTGCACACTGCAGACAGAATATAGGCACCTGACAATGATAACACGCTCACATCCTGGGCCCCAAGTGTTGTTCCCAGTTAGTTCATTTATCTTCACCATAAACGTAAGAAGGGCATAGTTTAAATCTTTGAACACAGAGAAGCAGGCATGCAGAAAGGTTTTACAGCAAATCACTAGGTAGCCATTGTGACCCCAGCAAGGTGACAGCTGCCTCCTTCCTGCCGCCAGCCCTGAACACTACGGGAGTCTGTGAGGACACCTGCTGTGGTGAGCTCACAGCTGTGTGCCTACAAGGTCATGGTCACAGGTCTCCCCTTAGGGACTCACCCAGAGAAGTGTATTTGCTGCCAGTGTTTGCTGGAGCTGGAGCAATTTGGGGTATCCCGACAGAAAAGGAACTTGGTTGAAGGCAGTGAATGCATTTCCCTGGAGGACGGGAATGTCCTTGGAGAGCTGGTGGGACTCCACTCTGTGTTGGTGTCAGAGGAGCTTAGGTTTCAAGTACCACACCCACCTGGGGGGCAGGAGATGCAACTCTCTCTGAAGCAGCTGTGTGCTCAGGGCCCATTCGTATAAACTCTAGGGAAAGGCTGAAGGAGGTAGTACAGGTCCCTGACCTGGGGAGATAGATAGGGTGTGACCTTACTACTGCTAAGATTCTCAACTAGGCGCCCAGGCAGAGGTAACCTTGAGAGGGAACTGTAGAGCCTGCTACCACCACCACCTAATCCCCCCCCCCCCTCCCCCTAATCGTTTCTACCTATCAGGAATGGCTGGGAGAGAGTCAGCAGACTATTCTGAGGAGTCTGGGCTCCAGTAGACTTCCTTCTAATTAAGACAGGATTAATGGCTGCTTTCTGAGCAGAGAGGAGAAGAGATTGGGGTGGTGGGGGTGCATGGCCCCTGGGGAGTGTTAGATCTGGCTGCCTGTCCTTCAGGTGTCCCCTGCATGAACACAAAACTGAATGTGAGCCTCCCCTGGCCATGTGAGGAAGCATGCCATCTACTTACTTCGTGGTACATCTGTTGGTATATCTTATATCATGGTTATCACATGGTTCCATGTGAGCACATGAGTCCAGTCCTCATCCCCACACAGGTTGCCTGGAGAGAGAGAGAGAGAGAGAGAGAGAGAGAGAGAGAGAGAGAGAGAGATTAACTCCTACAAATGTGAAGTTACAGATTCTAGGTGGGGAACTCTGGAGCTGTGTGAGTGAACAGTCTGAGAGACAGGACACTTCACCACAAAGTGATCCTGACGTGGGGCTTTCGACCTTAGCTTTGGCCACAGGCAGAGGAGTCCTTGTGTGATATTCAGGAAGGTATTTGGTGCCTGGCTCAATGCTTGGCCATGCAGGACCTTCCGCCTCAACACAGACCACTCTACAAGGTTACAGATGTCCAGCCTTTTACCTGCTAATGTACCCATGGGTATGAGGGGCGTCTCCAAGACTATGCCCCAAGGGGTAGCTGTCTTTTTCTGTTGTAGAGTGTGTTTATGAATCTGTTCGGCAAATCTAGAGGGCCACCATGATGGCTTAGAGAGTAATAGAGTTTTGAAACAGATTTGTGGGGTGTAATCAACAGTCCATGAAGATGACCCAGACTAGAAGAATGATTCAGAGATGGCCCAGTGGGAAAACACTTTTCCTACCAAGGCTGATGACCCAAGTTCCATCCCCGAATTCACATAGGAAAAGAAGACCAGACAGGTTGTCCTTTGAGGTACCTCCACAAGTGCTGTGGTGCATACACCCACGGTCCACTCACAAAGTAAGTGCATAAGAAAAAAATGTGTGAGAGAGGAAGCGGGGGGGGGGGGGGGGGGGGGGGGGGGGAGAGGAGGAGAGGAAAAACTCTGACTTTTTTCTTTTTAATGTAAATTACTGTGTCGCTACATTCTGTTATGCAACTTTATATGCGTTGGGTCATCTTTCTAAACAATAGACAAGAATATTTTTATTTTTCATATGATCGGGACTGTGCTTCCAGCATGAAGATCCCGTTCATTAATTAATTCAATTATTTACTGAGAGCCTGCTAAAGACCACAGTTGGGCTAGGTGCAAAAAGGGAATAAAGAGATAAACGGATGCCGGTGGCTGTTTTTCTGCCGCTTGCTGGGACTTCTTGCTAAAGACTTTAACCTTGACCTGGCCCACTTGCTAAAGACAAGTTTAACCCTGATCTGGCTCTCTGGTGTGGGGGTGGTGTTTGCTTTCTGCTCCACGATTCTAGCAAGTAGAGACCTTGCTTTTGCAACCCCATGTCGTGTACTTGTTCAGTCCCTGAAGACAGTGGTAACTGGGAGGGTGCTGACGATCATGACAAAGTCTTGGCCTGCTAAGCACTCATGTCTTAGAGCTGAGCTGCTTTAGGAGGCTTCCAAAGTCCAGATCACAGATTAGATCCAACTAATAGCAAGACCCCAGGAGCTACAGCCAAGTGTTTTGTAGCCCGTTCAGCTCCCTACAGTCATGTGCACGCACCCCCCCAACTGATGCTAGATGCTATTGGGGTCTGTTCTGTATCTGAAGCAGAGAAGTTCATCATGGGGTGCCTGGCTGTTTCTGTGCATCACTTCAGGGCAACGCATGATGTTCTACATCACATTTGTAAAAGAACTTTTAAACTTGTGTGATGCCATCCCATTTTCCTGATGAGGAAGCTGAGGCTGAGAGCAAGGGAAGAGCTGGTTTCAGTGTGTGTCACTACTGCCGTGGACACAAAGCTAGGGTTTTCTTCCCCGCGCACCACATCCTACTTCAGTTACTGGTACTCGCTGAGTGCCTTACCATCTTGGGTGCAGAGACCTTATGGACAAAAGGCATGCCAGTCCTGTTGTCCGTTACCCTGGGGTGCTCTCCTGTACCAGGCTTTCTTTGGGGCCACCAACCGACTCCCAAATCATGACACAGAGACGTCTTATTAATCGTGAATGCTCAGCCTTAGCTCGGGCTCATTTCTTGCTAGCTCTTATAACTTAACCTGTATTTCTCCACCTACGTTTTGCCCGGGGCTTTTCCCTTTCTTTTCCTTTCTTTCTTTCATCCTACTTTCCCGCTTCTCATCTGGCTGGCAGCTGCCTGGTTTCTGGCCCAGGACGTACCCCTATCTTTCTTCCCCTTTCTCTGCTCCCCCCCCCCTCCTTGTTTTATTTATCTCTCTTCCCACCAGCCCTTGC
Source organism: Microtus oregoni (assembly GCF_018167655.1). Classification (NCBI taxonomy): domain Eukaryota; kingdom Metazoa; phylum Chordata; class Mammalia; order Rodentia; family Cricetidae; genus Microtus; species Microtus oregoni. The sequence goes on from NW_024543088.1 coordinate 25,653,151, forward strand.
CATTCCCTCTCCTGCCTAGCTATTGGCCAGTCAGCTTTTAACTACACCAATCAGGTGGCTTAGGCCACAAAGTGAAACAACACACTCTGACATAATTAAAGGCAGCGTAAACAAATGGAACACACCTTTACACAGGTATGTTCTGCAACCTAAACAAATGTAGCACATGTTCACACAGTTAGGAAGGTTCCACAACACTCCCTATGTCTCCTGTCTCAGGCAACTGTGCTGCTGTAGTCTGCTATGCTAAGAGGAAACCCACTGTTCTGGTCACCACTGGGACCCTAAGTCACAGGGCTGTATCCTCTTGTTTATGGCTTTTTCCCTCCACTTGCTAACAGTATAGTTTTATTTTTTTTTTAATTTTTTTCAAAATTTTTTTGATGTTTATTGAGCTTTACATTTTTCTCTGCTCCCCTCCCTGCCTCTCCCCTCCCCTTCAACCCTCCCCCGCAAGGTTCCCTTGCTCCCAATTTACTCGGGAGATCTTGTCTTTTTCTACTTCCCACATAGATTAGATCTCTGCCCATCTCTCTTAGTGTCCGCATTGTTGTCTAGGTTCTCTGGGATTGTGATTTGCGGTTGCTTCTGGCTTCTATAGCATTCCCTGGAAAGCTCTCCTAGTGGGCCCCTCCCTCTGAGCCCTCGCCATTTCCTTTAGCCTCGCCCTGATAACTAAGTTCCTCCTGATAAAGGTGAGTTCCTCCGGCCACCCTGCCCTGCGTCCCAGGGAGAATTTGGACACAGTGTTTTCACTTGTCATTTCAGACGGTTTGCCAGAGTTTGCGGAAAAAGGCCTGTATTATTAATGCCCTCACTGGGAACAGCTGCGCCTGCCAGACTGTCATGTGAGACCCAGAACGCTCCTGAACCCACCAGGTCAGGGGGAAACTTGATCCTGCCGAGGTGGAGAGCAGCATGGGAGGCAGAAAGCATTTGGAAGCATTCTTCTGTCTCCCATAGAGACCTAGCAGGGCTATGCCTCTGGGCAACTGACTCCACCTGCTCCCTGTGGGGCCCTTTGAAGCCTCAGCAAGATAAAAACAAAGATATTAGTAATTAGTTAGACAACCAAGAGGCACTGCAGCTTACAGCACCCACTTTGAAAGAAATTAGCTTTAGTGCTCAGAACTAGGCTATGGGGGCCCAGCAAGCGCGTGCATGTATGTGTGTATTTGTGTTCCTTTCAAAAATGAGAAGACAGGTTTTGGTGGGGTTTTTTGTTTTGTTTTTTGAGACAGGGTTTCTCTGTGTAACAGCCCTGGCTGTTTTGGAACTCAATTTGTAGACCAGGCTGGCCTCAAACTCACTGAGATCCACCTGCCTTTGCCTCCCAAGTGCTGGGATTACAGGCGTGTGCTACGACTGCCCAGGAAGAAGACAGTTTCTTATTCAAGCTTGTGCGGGTAGTAAAGAGCAGCCGAGGGATGCAAACCAGGTGTGGGTTGTTCAGGTTTCTCTCAGGACTTCGTGCCTCGTGACATAACAGTGTTTCTCAGGTTGTCCCCACTGTTGGTCCTGTTACTGAGGTTTTGGGCGAGCTCCTGAACCCCAACAGCCTGGGAAAAGAGACAAAGGTCCAGTGGCTTCTTCTCCCCCAGTTCATCTTTGGGACTGAAGATGCCACTAAGGCTTAAAACAGGTGTCAAGCAGTGTGTGTACTAAGCAGTCCTGGACAAGATGTGAATTCCACCTACTGTTTCCTTAGCCCCAAATGTTCTTTTCCTCCTTCCTCTCAGGGCAGTTACAGTGTCCTTTGTAGCTTACCTCTGTCCTTGTGACTAAACCTTAGCGTTCATGTGTGGACCCGACTGAGTTCCACACCAGCTGGTCAGGATGACTGAGGTGCTGGTGGGAGTTGATGGGACACACCTCGCCTGCCCTCTGTTGGATTGCTATGTCCTTGGCTCTTAACATTCCACCAAAGCTCATCCCAGCTTAGAGCGGGTGATTCTCAGCCTTCCTAATGCTGCGGTCCTTTAATGCAGTTCCTCCTGTTGTGCTGACCTCCCCCCACCATAAAATGATTTTCGTTGCTACTTCATAACTGTAATTTTGTTACCGTTATGAATTGTAATGTGTGTGTGTGTGTGTGTGTGTGTGTGTGTGTATATATATATATATATATATATATATATATATATATATATATATGGAAATAGAGGGTTGCTGAAGGGGTCTCGACCCACAACTTGAGAACCGCTGATTTCAAGGAAAGACATATATATCATGATGTCCCCGGCTTGGAGTGGAGCCAGCCCTTCAGTCCTCACTGACGCCTCCTGGTACTGATCATGGAGCTTCCTATTCTCCCGCCTTCCCCAGCCCTGAGCACAACAGGCCCATTTCATGACCCAGTTTGGCCTTGCTGTCCTCAGCTGGGCTTTGCCTTGCTCTTTCTGGTAAATACTTATTCATCCTTTAAGACGGGATGAACCGTCCCTCTTCTGACTTCCTCTAACAATGCTGACAGCACCCCACCCCAGCCTTCAGTTCTTAATGCTTCATACAGTTTCTCAACCATCAGGTCTTTTTCTTCCCCGAAGGCCTAAGCAGCAGAAGGTGAATTCTGTTTGTTCCTGAGTCACCTGGTCTGGGACACATCTGTGTGCAAAAAGATTGATTAATAAGTTACATACCCATGGGTGGATCACAAGTGAACTACTTTTTATCAAAATCTTAGAGGCTGAATAGTTGAGAGACAAAAGAAATAATGGGTTTGGTTGATCTGAAGGCCAAGGAGAGTACCAAAAGCATCCTTTCATCCATAACCCCCGTCTCCCACCCCTGCCCTATTAAGGGACTGTGCAGAGTGAGACTCCCAGCCTCGGGCCAGTCTTGTCTTCCAAGAGGGGGGCCTCATGAGGCAGGGCTGAGTACAGCTTTGGGGGAAGAGTGGGAGTTCTGACTATACCCCCAAGGGAGTTGGGGGGAAGCCGTGCAGGGTGGGGATAAAAGCAGTGGCTGGAGGAAGCCTAAGGCCGGCCTCCCTTCCTCCCTGTGGTGATTAGGGGCACCTTGCTGGCTGCTGCCACTCCCTAAGAACAGCTCCCAAGGAAGCAACACGAACGGTGTCCAAGTCTCCACTTGGAGCCAAGACTGCTCATGTGGGCCGTTCTAGCTGACTGGCACGTTGCCCATCTACATCCGCCTACTTCTGAGGCAGATGGGAAGTTCCCGGTGTCAGTCAGTGCTTTGTCTTCTGCACATGGCCAGATCCAAGTTTGAGGTCTGGACATAGACACTCTATTGGCTCATTGTGCTGCTTTGAGAAGGGTGTAGAAACCTTATTTGCTAAGGCCCCAGGCTGCTGCTGGTTCTAAGGAGAGTTTTTCTGAGCTGGCCATTGTGCAGGGTGTTGCATGTGACCATTGCCTTCTTGATGCCTCTGGATCCCCCAAAAGACACAGCTGGTGACACTGCGACATCATAAATGCACATCTAAACTTCAGCACAGTTAAGCTGCCCAAAGTAATATGAGCAAATGATGGTTGCTATGCCGTGGACCAGGTGTGCATCTCCTTAACTACGATGTCCTTGCTTGTCAAGCCTAAGTGACCCTAAGACTCCCTGGGTCTCCTGTTAAAAATGAGCCCAGCTAGGAATGATGGCACCCCGGTAATCACAGGATCCCAAGTTTTAGAAACGCGGTATGGTAACTTCTTGCCTGTTAAAGTATGGCTCGTGGTGGGCCTTCTTGTCAGCTAGTGTGTTATGATTGAAAAGAAACTTGACTGTGAACAGGTATTCATCTTTTAAAAAAATTCATTAGTCCTAGGACTTGATCTTAAAAAGGATATAGACTCTGGCTTAGTGAGTAGCCAGCCACTCTAAAAGTCTAAACCCTTCACCATGTGTGAGTAGAACCAGCTACCTTCCATTGACTCTTTCGCTTGCCATTGGGCTACCTGGATCTGGGGGCGACGATCGGGGGAGGCTAATATGCAGTGTATGCAAAGTTGGCCTTTCCCCCCATGGATGCTCCGGATGCAACTGCACTCCAGGGGTGGAGCAGTGTGCTAAGTAAGGGCTAATGGCATGTCGACAAGAGAAAGAGTGTCAGACAGTCAAAACAAAATGAACGTAATAGCAACTGGGCAGCACTGGAGCCAGAGAAGGCCGGTGGGGTTTCGTGGACTGCCCAGGAGTGAGCCAGCCAAGCAAAGCTGAAAGGTCGGGGCAGAGGACCCTTTGTGAAGGCCAGCAGGAGGCGTGCGATTGGTGACATCTCTGCAGTCCAGCGTTGGCACTGAGCTGGCTTTTGGTTTGCTTACACAAGAGCTCCAGTTACAGAAATAATAGCAGGCTTCTGGCCTCTTGGCGTTGACAGAAGTATGGCAGAGGCTGCAGTGAGTAGATCACATCCTGCTGTCGCCTATTGCTTCAGGTCCTCGGAGCCTGCCCTGACGGGTATAGATTCTGAACCTCTGGAGGTAAAGCAAGCACTGTGTTCTTCTCAGTGACTCTGATGGATGGTGCCTCTCTTATCCACCTTTGTTTTACATTCTCAAGGCCCATCTTAGTGTTATTAACTACAGAAGATAGTCAGGGGAGTTTCCCCATCAGAGTCCCGCGAAAGGTTCTATCTCTTATCCGAGACCACTTTCTGTTTCCAACAGCATACAAAACAACTCAGCAAAGGCTTCCTATAGGATAGGAATGCCCTGAAAGGTGCTGTTATAGAGGAAAGGAACCCCAGGGAAAGAACATCCTCAGATATTTCCATCCCAAAGAGCCAGGGTTACCTAGGAGTTAGGGTCCAGGGAGTTAGGACTACTGCTTTGATGGTGGCCTGGGCTCTTTCTCATTTTTTCCTTACACTAACTCTCTAATCCTGATGGTAGGATTACTGTTTTACAAACAAGGAAGCTGGGACCCACAGACTGACCTTGGTTGCCCTAGGTAACAGTGCCACGAATGGCGCTGGACTTTACACTGAGGCCACTGTGGCTCACAGGCGAGATTGTCATCTGCCTGTGTCATTTACTGGAATACGTCATGTCTTGTTCCCTTGAGTAAGGAGGAAACTGGGGGATTAGTTGCTCTGATTCATATGTGAGAGTGAAGATCCGAACAGACGGCATTTGGGTGGGGGTTCCATCTTCACACTGGAAGTCATTCCTGCATTTGAACTGTGGATGTGATGCTTGTGGCAGAGATGGAATGCTGGCATCTGGTTCTCAGGAGCCTCCATTAATGTCAATAATGATGCCTGTGGTGGTTTGAATAAGAACTGCCCCCATAGGCCCATATGTTTGAATGCTTGGGCAATAGTTAGTGGAACTGTTTGGGAAGGGTTAGGAGGTGTCGCCTTGGAGGAGGTTTGTCACTGGGGTGCGTGGACTTTGAACTTTCAAAAACCCACTCCAGGCCAAGTCTTGCATTCTCTCTCTCTTTCTCTGCCTGCTGCCTGTGGATCAGATGTGAGCTCTCAGCTACTGCTTCAGCACCATGCCTGCCGGGTGGCTGCCATGCCTGCCGGGCAGCTGCCATGCCTACTGGGCTGCTGCCAAACCTACTGGGCTGCTGCCATGCCTGCATGCTCCTCACCCAGATGACTGTGGATTCACCCTCTGAAACTGTAAGAACCTCCCACTTAAATGCTTCCTTCTTGAAGATGCCTTGGCCACGGTGTCTCCTCACGGCAAGAGAACAGTAACTTAGACAGTGTCCAGCTATTGAGGAACGTGTGCCTGCCACTGGGCTCTGTAGTAAAGATAAAGAGGACTAAGGTGTGGACTGCCCTTCAGGAGTGGTGACAGCTGAGAGGAGGAAGGAGAATGGACCAGTTTGTCTGGGAACCAAAGTCACGGTTCTCAGGACCTCATCTGAGTGCCCATCTCTGTTTACACAAACTCAAGGCATCTAGTGTATAGATCCTGCTGCAGCTGTGAAAGGAGTCCGCTTGTGGGTGTACTTCATGAGTCTGAGACAGGCTCACTAAACCTCGCAGCGCAGGGAATCCTTGAGTTGCCGAGTAACTCCCTCCTCGCTTTCTGAGTACCTGGGGTTGTAAGCATATGCACGTGGCCCTTCGAGGTTCCCATTCTAGTTAAAGTGATGTGCATATGATTAGGATAGTTGAGTTTGGGCTTGGTGGCACACCCTTGAAATCCCAGTTCAGGAGACTAGTTCAAGAAGGTAATGAGTTCAAGGCCAGCCTGGGTTACACAGTTAGACCCTGTATGTGTGTGTGTGTGTGTGTGTGTGTGTGTGTGTGTGATTTAAGCAATATGTCAGTAATGAGAAAAGAAAGACATGGTAGGCAAATTTCCAAAATATGTTTAGATCAGAAATAATACTTTCTGATCCATTGCTATGGACTCCACACCTTTTCTGGGTTTCCTGTAAAATCATTAAATATTGAAATGGCCACTGTAAGCTAGGAGCACTGTGGGTCAGGATGACCAGGAGCACTGGATCAGGATGACCAGGAGCACTGTAGGTCAGGATGACTGGGAGCACTATGGGTCAGGATGATCAGGAGCACTGTGGGTCAGGATGACCAGCAGCACTGTGGGTCAGGATGACCGACAGCACTGTGGGTCAGGATGACCAGGAGCACTGGATCAGGATGACCAGGAGCACTGTAGGTCAGGATGACTGGGAGCACTATGGGTCAGGATGATCAGGAGCACTGTGGGTCAGAATGACCAGGAGCACTGTAGGTCAGGATGACCGGGAGCACTGCGGGTCAGGATGACCAGGAGCACTGTAGGTCAGGATGACCAGGAGCACTCTGAGTCAGGATGACTGGGAGCACTGTGGGTCAGGATGATCAGGAGCACTCTGGGTCAGGATGACCTGGAGCACTGTAGGTCAGGATGATCAGGAGCACTGTAGGTCAGGATGACTTGAATACAAGGTCAAAAAGAAGAGTTTAGATCCCATGTTTGGCAAAATATATTGAGGGGTGAGGAGAGAGAGAGAGAGGAGGGTTAATCACGTGCTCATTCTAGTGTGCAGGGTGTCAAATGCAAAGGGCTTCGGTCTTTTCACCATTGCCCTAGGAAGTGGGTGCACTTACATTTTCAGGAGTTGTTGAGCACCCCCAAGACCGCATAACTATTAAGTAGTAACCTCGGTTTAAACTCAGGAAATCAGAGAAACACTTGTATAGCCTGTGGAGAAAAACAGCCACCTGGTCAAGAATTCCCCAAGGGCCTTTATATCACCAACACAGGCATCCCCCCTTCCCCCCAAGACTTCCAGGACTTCAGTCTGCCTGCTCTGTTTGATAGACTGACCTGGGCCTGGAAATTTCCCAAGTTGAACTTCCAGTGGATGGCCCAGAGCTGCTTTCTCTGGCCCCTCATTTTCCACTGAAAGCGGGGCCACCCTTATCATTGGGGAGTCCCGATCTTGAAGTCATTTTGACTGTCTAGTTTGTGACCACATGCTTTCAAAGCACATCTAATGTACATCCACTCCTTACCAGCTGCACCGTAGACAGCCTAGTCTAAGCCACGAGTGCTGTTGTGCATCTTCCTGTCCCTGCCACAGAGTGACTTACTTGAGTCGTTCTGGTGGCATTAGGTCAGAGAGGGCTCCGCCTGTGCTTACCACCCTGCTATGACCACAGGATGCCCTCGATATTCTGCTCCTTGTCCTCACCATTGAGTGGGCACTTCCCGACTCCTCTGGCTTTCCTCTGGCTTTGTGTTCTCCATCACCTTCCATCCCTTTTACCAGACACACCTCTCGGGGCTTTACACACGCCTTTCCTCTCTGTTTCAGGTGCTCTGCTTCAGACAATCTATGTCTTTCCCTGCGTCAGCTATCCCTTTTGCATCGAGGCACTTCTGACTTGTTTTGTGTCTCCCACTACTGAACTACAACGTTGTCAGGGCAGTGGCTGTCATATTATTTATTCTGTGTTCTAGTCTAAGCACTAAGAATCGTGCCTAGCACATAGTAAGTAGTTAATATGTATAAAGTGTGTGTGTGTGTGTGTGTGGTGTGCATATGTGTGTGTATGTGTATGTAGTATGTATGCTAGTATTGTGTATGTCTCTGTGTGTGGTATGTATGTGTGGCATGTGGTGTGTGTGTATGTGTGTGCACTCGTGTGTTTTGTGTATATGCATGTAATGTGGGTGTGGTATGTGTGCGAAAATGTGTATGTATGTGTGTTTAAAAATGAGTAAATATAGAACATAACATTTCTGTATGGGTTTCCAGTTTGGACATTTTTAGAGGTCTCTGTGGGCAATGCCAGAACTCTGAATATAGGAATCTTCATGAAAGAGGTAGAGTGAAGTAAGCATTTTTGGGTCAACAGGTTGCTGGTCAGCATGGATACAGTGGTGGAGGAAGAGCTGGTCAGCGTGGATGCAGTGGTGGGCGGGAGCTGGTCAGCGTGGATGCAGTGGTGGAGGAAGAGCTGGTCAGCGTGGATGCAGTGGTGGGCGGGAACTGGTCAGCGTGGATGCAGTGGTGGGCGAGAGCTGGTCAGTGTGGATGCAGTGGTAGGCGGGAACTGGTCAGCGTGGATGCAGTGGTGGGTGGGAGCTGGTCAGCATGGATGCAGTGGTGGGTGGGAGCTGGTCAGCGTGGATGCAGTGGTAGAAAGGAGCTGGTCAGCATGGATGCAGTGGTAGGCGGGAGCTGGTCAGCGTGGATGCAGTGGTAGGCGGGAGCTGGTCAGCGTGGATGCAGTGGTGGCAGGGAGCTGGTCAGCGTGGACGCAGTGGTGGGTGGGAGCTGGTCAGCGTGGATGCAGTGGTGGGCGGGAGCTGGTCAGCGTGGATGCAGTGGTGGGCGGGAGCTGGTCAGCATGGAGACAGTGGCAGGGAAGGGAAATGTGGAGGATGCTCCAAAATAATTGGAAGGAGTCGGAAGATGGCCCATCAAGGCTTGACTGAAGTAAGACATGGAAGGGGGTGGTCTCTAGATTTTGCTATTAGGGAAGTAATCTCAGTGGAACGATATGAGTTAACTTCAATTATTTGTGGGAAATGGGGAAGTGTGAACAATTTAGGACACCCTGCCACAGAAAAGACATCTTTTCTTTAGCTTTGAGGAAGTCAGTGGGGAGGAGCATCCCATAAACAGATGACATGTTGACTGACTTCTGCAATATCGGCCAATTGTGCCTGGAAATTTGCTCCACGTTGAATGGTTGCTGCTCTGGTCAAGGCCGCATCACCGTGCTTGTCATAAGGTAAGTCCGCAAGGAAAGGTGTTGAGTCCACTAAACACTGTAGATGTAGAAGCAGGCCACTGTATGAGCACTAACCAAACGTGTCTAATGGGAGGAATGGCTCTAGGTGTTTTAGCATCGTACCTCTTGACGCCTTGAGTATCCATATGTGACTTTGTTAGCTTCCTTTGTACTGCACAGTGGTTATGATTTTCACAGATAAATCTCCAGGCAGCTCACTTGCATGACTAGAATAATGTTTTATCCTTCATGAATGCGCAAGAATGTTACAGTCGATGTGGAGAAGCCAAGGGGATGAGAGTTTCCCAAACGTGGCGGGGTGACCTCGGGACTCAGGTCAGAGGCTGGCATCAAACCAGCTCCATCTTGCAACAAGTTGAGCCACTCCTCTGAAAGGTAGACTTGAATGATCTCAGGTTATTTGTTTGTGGTTTGATGAAAAGAATAGTGGGAGGGAAGGACGGGGGTGGGGGTGGGGAATTGAAAGAAACCATGACTTGCAAAACACATGAGACTCTCAGCCCCCTGCCCCTTTAAGGAAGCAACGTGCTGAGGATGCAGGATCTAGTTCCCCATTGGGAGCAGATGATGCAGCTTTGGCAGACATCCTGCAGGAAAGCAGAACTGTTCAGCTTCTCTTTGAATCCCGTCGTCTCTGAAAAGAGACACATTATCAGACTGCATGAGAAAGAGTGAGAGAAAGGAAAGATCGGAACCAAACCACAGGGTGATTATGTGTCTTGTGTCTCCAGACCTGGGCTAGGCACATGCGCAGCTTACAGCCATCCTTGCGTGGGGGGGGGGGGGGGCGTTAGGGTGTCAGTGTTCGCAGCGGCCTCCTCAAGGTACGTGACAAATAGTAGGGACATGCCATGAGGAAAGAAGATGGAAGAGCAAATCTAAGAGACGTAGGTGCTAAAAGCCAGCTGATTCCCTAGCAGCTAGCACAATGCCTCATCCTTAAGAGAATCTTGAGAAATAGTTATTGATTGAAGGGATTATCAGGTCCTGGAGAAAACTGCTCGGATTTTATTATTTGTTCATTTATTTTTGCTGAAGTATAGTGGAAGTACTCCGGGTCTTGTGGAGAGTGGAAGAATAAGAGGGAGAAGAGGATACATTTTTCAAAAGAAAACTATAAACGAGTAATATCAAGCAGAGAGTTAAGAGGATCTATGTCTAGTGCACAGCATGTGGCAGTATCCAATACCAATCAGTATCACCAATACTGATAACTCTGAGGTTTACATAAATGTATGCCCACTGACTTTCCTCGCAGCCGGACGGGATACTGAGAGTTGAGCGATGGGAAGTGCTACAGCTTTTCTCTGGTTAAAAATATCTTTTTATAGGTCCGGGGTGGTGGCACAAACCTTTAATCCCAGCACTCGGCAGGTAGAGGCAGGCAGATCTCTGTGAGTTCTAGGTCACTCTCATCTACATGGTGAGTTCCAGGGCAGCCAGGGTTATGTAGAAAGACCCTGTCTCAAAAAGAAAACAAACAAACAAAAATAACAACAAAACCATGAACCTCAGAGAAATTTGCATGAAGTCCCATAACCTATTCTTCACAGATAATGCCAGCTATCCCAAACCACTTTTTTACTCCCCACTCCTCCCCCCAACAGGGTTTCTCTGAGTAGCCCAAGTTGTCCTAGAACTCACTTTGTAGACCAGGCTGGCCTCAAACTCAGAGATTCGCTTGCCTCTGCCTCAGGAGTGCTGAAATTAAAGGCGTGCACCACCACCTCCCATCTCCCACCAACCCAACCACTTTTTAAACACAGAAACCTAGAGAAACTTTATGTTTCAAGATGGTGCTGACTTGGAATATATTTCAGTGTTAGGGATTGTAGGTTGACTTGCTAGGCAACCACTCTACCACTGAGCTAACCTTGGGTTCCTTATGTAGCCCAGACTGGTTTGGTACCCAAGATCTTCCTGACTCAGCCTCCTGAGTGCTATAATTACAGGTATGTGACATCATGCTTTGCGTTTAAAAGGTTCTTCTGTGAGACACTATCGTCTCTGTGTAGTAACTCAAGGCACACTTTTTTGTTTTGTTTTGTTTTGGTTTTTTGAGACAGGGTTTCTTTGTGTAGCAGTCCTGGCTGTCCCGGGACTTGCTTTGTAGACCAGGTTGGCCTTGAACTCACTGAGAACTGCCTGCCTCTGCCTTCTGAGTGCTGGGGTTAAAGGCGTGCGCCACCACTGCGTGGCTCACGGCACATTTTTACCTACAAGATGGAAGATGTGGACTGGGAGATGGTTTTTTTTGTTTCTAAATGTAGCCCATGAGTAGCTTAAAGGGTACACATGAAGATACTGCATTCCCTCACCTTTAACCAGTGACTTCGATGAATGTATTGGAGGTGTCTTAATCACATTCCGGGTGATGCAAAGCCGGGAGGACTTAGCACATGCTATGTATGGCGGGGTCCACATTCTCTGTATACATAGGCGGGAAGAACTATGGGAAGAAAGGAGACACTGAGGTGGATGCGAGGGTCTGTCTGTGGGCTCAGTGAGTCACCTTTCTCTTGCTCTCATCAAACACTGTGGCCGAAGGAACTTACACAAGGGAGGGTTTATTTGACTTACAGCTCCAAAGGTGTCCAAGTCCGTCATGGCAGCTAGTGACAGGCATGGCAACAGAAACAGGATGTTGAGAGCTCTCGGTTTGAATGGCAAACATGAAGCAGGACGAGCACGTTGGAGATGATGTTGGAGCCTTTAAACTCTCAAAACCACCTCTAGTGATATACTTCCTCCAACAAAGCCACACTACCTAAACCTCTCCAAACATGAGACGGGGGGGGGGGGGGGGGGGGGGGAAGGGAGGGTGGTGTTTCTCATTCAAAGCACCACAGGCTCCAGCCACCAATAGCCAAGAGAGACAAAGGGGGCGATTTGGCTGAAGAGCAGGTCTTGGAAGAAAAACCAGTGAGTCTGAGATACTGAAATGAGATTCCTTCAAGTGAACCCAATGAAAACTTGTCAGAAACTTAACAATTGGCAGGAAAGGTGCCAGCATCCTTTCTGTACTCCATCACACCTGGGGACCGTGTTTGGTCCTTAAAGACAGGTGTAGACCAATGGGACAAGGCCAGAGGAGATCAAAGAGTTCAGAAACTATGAGGAACACTGCCTTAAGAAGCATTCATTTCCATCCGGAGGGCAGAGTTAGAACCAACATTGGGAGCTGAAGTCTCCTTTCTTCCCATAGTTCTTCCAGCCTAAGTATACAGAGGATGTGGACCCAGCATACATAGCATGTGCTAAGTCCTCCCGGCTTTCCATTGCCCGGAATGTGATCAAGACGCCTCCTATACATTCATCTAAGTCACCAGGGAGGACTTCAGACTCGTGCCAGTAAAATGCGTTTCATAAGTGGATGTGGTTTAGAGGCTGTCATTATTCTAGGCATTAAGTTGGAGTAAGCTGCCCCCTTCCTTCCTTCCTTCCTTCCTTCCTTCCTTCCTTCTCTCTTTCCCTCCCTTCCTTCCTTCTCTCCCTCCCTCCCTCCCTCCCTCCCTTCCTCCCTCCCTCCCTTCCTTCTTTCCTTTCTTCTTCTTTTTTTCCAGTTGAATGGAACTGTGTTTACTGCTTGAACGATGGCCAGACTGTCTTCTATAGTCTTTTCTAACCACTGTTGTAATAATGCCCTCTCTCAGAGTGTCCATGGTCTCAGCTGCTGCGTGCAATCCAGGAAGGGACTGCTGGCAGGCAGGGTGGTGGTGGTTTAGTGGTGGGGAAAAGGGAGGGAGGAGGAGGGAGGAGTCATGACATAGTGCAGAAGGTGTGAGATGAAGAACTACTGATCCAAATCTACACGCATTGGCCTTGCTTTCAGCATAGTCTAGCACACCACACTTTCAGCATAGAGAATCGACTGATTTGAGTATAGCAAAGCACTCATGAGTTAGTTTTTAGTATTTGAAAACACCAGCTAACTCTTGGGCATTTGCCTTTGAGTGTCTCCTCCCAGGGAACCTCAGGGATGCTCAGCACCTTCTGGGTGTCTGTCGGTCAGCACTATTTTAGCCATGTCCAGGCCCAGTCTCCACTATATCATAGGAAACCATTGTAGGAATGGCCTGTCTTCAGTGTGCTCTAGGTACAGGGCTGGGTCTCAGTTATGCATTAATTGCATGGTCTTAAGGGATTAAAGAGTCTAACTTCTATTTATAAAAAACTCCACAGCCTTTGTTTTTACCCTGTAGGTTCTGTAAGATAGAAAGAGATCGACGCCTTGGAAGAATAGCAAGGACATGTTCACCAATCAGTGGCAGTGATGGTTGACTGACATCAGACCTTACTTCCAGCATGTAGCTACCTGCTGGGGATGAGTTCCCTGTGTTGAGCATTGCTGGAGATGAGTTGAGGTTTGACAGAAGGGTCTTGTTTTTCAAACCATTACAACCCTTTCCATACGATATCTCTCCTGATTTCCTCTTTAAAAGAAAATGTGGACAATCATAACATGTTCCCCTGTATCTGGAGGGTTGTCAGCCATGGATTCAATCAACTCTGGACAGAGAATATTTGGAATAAAATTTCTGTCTGTATTGACAGTATGCAGTCTGATGACTATTTATACTGCACATACACCATGTTAGGTATTATTAACCATCACCTAGCCATAACTTTATAGTATGTGGGAAGATGTGTATGATGGTATGTAAGTACGTCGTTGTGTATAAGGGACTGAGTATCTGTAAGTTTTGGTGTCGGAGGGTGCTGGGACCTAATCCTCTAAGGATGTCCCCCAAGGGATGACTGTATGAGCCAGATTCTGGCCTTATTCCGAAGCAGCTAGCTTTGATATTTGTTCCAGTGATATTTGTTCACAGAACAGGCATGAGTCACCTCCTTTGTTATTGTTAGTAACTAAGCTATTGGAGTAGTCAGGACCTCGCATTGAAGCTTTCCATTTCTAACAGGGAAGAAGCAGATGGTGTCTGCCCACTGCCACTTCCTGTCCTTGCCGTGATTGGGTTCTTCAGCGAGGCCTGGATTTTAGGAAGTGTGGTTGATTTGCTGGTGGGCAACTCACTTGTTAACATTCATTCCAGGTGTGCAGAAGCCACATCATGAGATGCAGCCTGGGCTGAGAAGTGCGCTAAGTGCCTGAGCCTCTAAGAAGGCTCAGGAGATTCCTCCTTTCTGAAAATCCACGCTTGGTCAAGTAGATGAACAGAGAGACTGTGGGAGAAGTGCGCATCCTGGCTTAACCCAGGATGTGTGAGGATACAGACCAGGGCCTCCTCATCCAGGATGTGTGAGGATACAGACCAGGGCCTCCTCATCCAGGATGTGTGAGGATACAGACCAGGGCCTCCTCATCCAGGATGTGTGAGCAAACAGGGCATGGGCTCCTCACCCAGGATGTGTGAGCAAACAGGGCAGGGGCTCCTCACCCAGGATGTGTGAGGATACAGACCAGGGCCTCCTCATCCAGGATGTGTGAGCATACACACCAGGGGCTCCTCACCCAGGATGTGTGAGCAAACAGGGCAGGGGCTCCTCACCCAAGATGTGTGAGCAAACAGGGCAGGGGCTCCTCACCCAGGATGTGTGAGCAAACAGGGCAGGGCCTCCTCACCCAGGATGTGTGAGGATACAGACCAGAGGCTCCTCACCCAGGATGTGTGAGGATACAGACCAGGGGCTCCTCACCCAGGATGTGTGAGGATACAGAGCAGGGGCTCCTCACACAGGATGTGTGAGGATACAGAGCAGGGGCTCCTCATACAGGGAATGGTCTCTAAATTTCCCCATATGCAACAAACTATAAGCAAAGACCCACTGATTCTTTTCACATAACAAGTCAAAAGGCACTTACAGCTCTGTGTGTGTGTGTGTGTGTGTGTGTGTGTGTGTGTTTGTGTGGGGTCTATATAGTCTTTCAGTTTCTTCATCAAAGGGATCATTTCCTTCATCTTTCAGGACTCATGGATAAATATAATCTGTAATTTTTGAAGCTTCGCCCCATACTGAGCATGGATGTCATCTGTTCCCGACATCCCGTGATGGTCCTTATCCAGTCATCATGCTTCCTTTGCGCCCATAACGCCTGTGCTGTATCTGGAGCTATCAGACGTGTAGACATTCGGGAGCACACTTGACTCTGCTTGCCTTCTTTCATAGTTATTTTTATGTTCCTCTGATAAAATATCCTGTCCAAAAAATGCTTAAGGGAGGATGTGTGTATTTTAGCTTAAAGTTCCAAAGGGGATGTGCTCCATCCTGGTGGGGAAGGCATAGCAGCAGGGTCATCTGACCCACCCATCAGGTGGCGTTGGCAGTCCTGAGAGGGAGAGAGGGATAGAGAGAAGAAGGAGGGAGGGGGACAGGGAATGAACACATAGACAGTAGGATCTGGCTGGAAAACCTCAAAGCCTATGCCCATTGCCATACTTCTTCCAACCAGACTCCAGCCTCTCAAGGTCCCACAACATCCCAAACATCACTATCAGCTGGGGACCATCGAGCCTATGCCCATTGCCATACTTCTTCCAGCCAAGCTCTAGCCTCTCAAGGTCCCACAACATCCCATATAGCACCAACTGGGGACCAACTGTTCTAGCCCAAAGGCCGATGGGGGACATCTCACGTAGAAACCATAATAGTATCCTATAACAGCAGCTGGAGTAGGCTTTCTCTCTCGGTCCTTCTCAAAGGTAACAGGACTGCAGTCCTTGGGGATGCCCATGCTTTAGGTGATTTGAGAGCTTCTGGGTACCATCCCAGCATTTCCCATCTCCAGCACTTCCCAACTTATACGCATGATGTTGTGGGTCCTACTTCCCCATCACTCCACCCCTCAGAAAAGAGTCAAACTGAATCTTCAAACTGCCGTGGCACCTGAGACTAGTTTCAGTATTTGACTAAAAATGTCTTTAAAAGTTCTAAACATAGGACATGACCATAGTTAAAATAAGCTGTTAGCAATTTGGGGGGGGGGACTCTTTAGGGGACTACCAAGGCACAGTGGATATGGTCCCCTTGACACTCAGAAGCTAGTGTCATGGCTCCCACAAATCTGTTCCTGCCCCCGACTGTAGCCCATCTTCTTGGGTCTTCCTGGGGTAACAGTGCTGCATCCTCACAGAGAGGATAGCATCCCCGGGTTCTGAGAGCTGGACCTCACTGTGAGCTGGCTCTCTCACTTGAGACGGATGCCCCACTGTCCAGCTGGGGTAGAGGTTGCCTTCACAGGCACTTGATCTTCCTTAGGGAAGACTCCCAGGAACAGTTCACAAAGGAATCGGCAGCTCGGATGCCTTGGAAATTCTGTGGTCCCCGACTGGGCTTTGGTTGGAACACATCTTTTGTGGATCTCTTTTGTGAACAGCCAAGCTGATTCAATTACAAAGAGGTCATAATAATCCATAATAATGGGATTGAAATTTAAAGAAATTTTTATTTTTTTTACTCCCCCTCCCACTTTTAATCCTAGCTCTGTTACCTGTACTTTTTTCAGTCTAAATGGAGTCTAAATTTTCTGCCTTCTCAAGCATATCAGCAGAACTGAAGGGAAGGCCTTCAACAGACTGTGAGAACAGCGGCAGCACAGTTTTACAAAATTACAGACCCCATTTTGTGGGTACCACAGACTGGGGATGGTCTATGCATCTTAGACAGCTCAACTGGGTGTGTGGGATGGAGGAAGGGTGGATATGGGAGCAGGGAAGTAGATATCATAATTAAGGGAGCCATTTTAGGGTTGGCAAGAGACTTGACTCTAGAGGGGTTCCCAGGTCCGAGGAGATGTCCCCAGCTTGTTCCTTGGGCAGCAGAGGAGAGGGTGCCTGAACTGGCCTTGTCCCATAGCCACACTGATGAATATCTTGTATCTCACCATAGAATCTTCATCTGGTGATGGATGGAGATAGAGACAGAGACCCACACTGGAGCACTGGACTGAGCTCCCAAGGTCCAAATGAGGAGCAGAAGGAGGGAGAACATGAGCAAGGAAGTCAGGACCACAAGGGGTGCATCCACCCACTGAGATCGTGGGACTGATCTATTGGGAGCTCACCAAGGCCAGCTCGACTGGGACTGAAAAAGCATGGGATAAAACCTGACTCTCTGAATGTAGCAGACAATGAGGGCTGACTGAGAAGCCAAGGACAATGGCACTGGGTTTTTTTTGTTTTTTTGTTTTTTGTTTTTTTTTGGTTTTTCGAGACAGGGTTTCTCTGTAGCTTTGGTGCCCATCCTGGAACTAGCTCTTGTAGACCAGGCTGGCCTCGAACTCCCAGAGATCCGCCTGCCTCTGCCTCCCGAGTGCTGGGATTAAAGGCGTGCGCCACCACTGCCCGGCGGCACTGGGTTTTGATTCTACTGCATGGGCTGGCTTTGTGGGAGCCTGGTTTGTTTAGATGCTCACCTTCCTAGACCTGGATGGAGGGGGGAGGAACTTGGACTTTCTACGGGGCAGAGAACCCTGACTGCTCTTAGGACTGGAGAGGGAAGGGGAGGGGAAGTTGGGGGAGGGGGAAGGAATTGGGAGGTGGGAGGAGGTGGAAGTTTTTAATAAATAAATAAATAAACAAGAAGAGAGAGAGAAAAAAGAAGATAAAGGACGTCTGAGCTACCTCAAAGGCCCGCTCTTCACCTTGTAGCATGCCAAGGAGAGGGCTAGGGTTGAGAATGAGAAGTGACTCTTCTGCCATTCTCCTGCCTGGCCTTTGGGGAATCACTCACTGTCTGTGAGCTTCTGTTTCCTCAGAGGTAGAATAATTTGCCTGTAGGTTTCTAATAAAGTGCCCAGCAGAGTCCTTTGTGTAAATGCTCCCTGCAACAATGGTAATGGTCCCATAATGCTAAGGACATAACGATCGTGGCTGATCCTCTGCTCCCATGGGTAGACCGAGCTGTGTCACCAAAGCCCGTCGGCATGCCTCTTCTCATCTGCATCTTTCTATGTGGTCCTCTGTGACTGTCCCCACTCACTCTTGACTCTAATTCTAGAGGCTGAGGGTAGCTGCCCCACCCCAACCTCTACCTAT
Organism: Microtus oregoni; assembly: GCF_018167655.1. NCBI lineage: Eukaryota > Metazoa > Chordata > Mammalia > Rodentia > Cricetidae > Microtus > Microtus oregoni. The sequence goes on from NW_024543088.1 coordinate 25,671,331, forward strand.
TTTTAGTTTAGCTTTTTTTTTTTTTTTTTTTTAATTTTCTTCTATTTTGAAACAGGGTTTTGCTGTGCAGCCCAGGCTGGCTTTGAAATAAACCCGTTGCCCCAGCAATGAGTAGCTTAGGTGTTGGGGGGGAGGGGGTTCCAGGTGGCACCACACCTGGCAGGAACAGGATGTTTTGAGACAGGCCCTCCTACACTCACCAGTTTCTCTGTGAAAATAGCCAAGATTTACACAGATGTCACAGGTGGCTTTCAAGCTTACCACATACATCCCTGAGTGGGGTGTGGGGTGAGCTGGGGGAGGCCGGAGCAGCACAGGCAGAGAAGCCATAGCTTCCCATCCACAGAGAGGACCTGCGGCCAGACGCCGCTCACCATACGATTCCCACCGAGCAGCCACTGTATGTATCCCCACACGCTGGGCAAATGCTGTGGATTCTGGGCTTGCTCAGACCTTTGCATCGTCTCGTTTGTCTGAGGGTGTGGCCTAGAGTCCTCCGTGTTGTCCGGTTGTCGCCCTCCTCAATCCTTTGGGCTGACCACTCCGTCACAAGCACTACCTACCAATACTGCCATTTTGCTGTGAGGCTGTTTCTCCTGGAGCTCCTTCAGGCCTGCCTCCTCAGGAACTGTGTCAGGGTTCGAAGGGCTTCTGCTTGCAGCACCGACTGTGTTGTGGGGAGGGCAGGCAGGAAGGAGGAGACATATTCCTGAGGAAATTCGTTTCTGGAGGATGCAAAGCATCGAAAGTAGTGTGATCCCGCAAGCGACACTTCTTAATCCTGCCCAGAGTCCTTTGCGGTTTACCATGTACCGCGTGTATAGTCCCGCATTCAAAGAATAAAGGCTCATGACCCTTGGTTTCGTTGATGACAGGGCTGTGCCTCGAACACAGCATTAGGTTGAAAGTTGGTAACCGCGGTAGAGAGCTGGGGCATTGCCGTCTGAGTTTTGCTGTAATTTTCTTTCTGTTTTCCTTCTTGGCTCTCTTAGTGGTAGCCTGGTGCACAGGCTGGTTTTGTGTGCCAACTTGACACACATTAGAGAGGAGGAAGCCTCAGTTGAAGAAAGAAATGTCTTCATGAGATGCAGCTGTAAGGCATTCTCTCAAATAGTGACCAACAGTGTGGGGGGGGTGGCAGGGGGAGGGTTGGGGGGACAGTCCATGGCGGGTGGTGGCATCCCTGGACTGGTGGTCCTGGGTTCTATAAGAAAGCAGGCTAGGCCGGGCGGTGGTGGCGCACGCCTTTAATCCCAGCACTCGGGAGGCAGAGGCAGGAGGATCTCTGTGAGTTCGAGACCAGCTTGGTCTACAGAGCTAGTTCCAGGATAGGCTCCAAAGCCACAGAGAAACCCTGTCTCGAAAAAAACAAACAAACAAACAAACAAACAAACAAAAAAAAGAAAGCAGGCTGAGCAAGTCACGGGAGCAAGCCAGAAGCAGCACTCCTCCATGGCCTCTGCATCAGCTCCTGCCTCCAGGATCCTACCCTGCTTGGGTTCCTATCCTGCCTGCCTCCAAAGATGGACTGTAATTTGGAAGTGTCAGCTAGACAAACCCTTTCCTCCTCAACTTGCTTTTTGGTCATGATGTGTGGTCGCAGCAAGGGAAACTTGAAGTAGGACACCTGGGTCTGGAAAGGAGAACCCCTCACCCCGTGCTGCCTGCCGTGGTGACAAAGGCCTGCAGGTGTGCCGAAAATGCCGAGCTGGTCATGTGGCCGACAAGCAGGAGGGAGAAACAGAGAGGGAGCTCACACCGAGGCTGTCACTCTCTCCCAACCAGTGCTATCTGATGGCAACAGCAAGCCACAGATGTCAGCTCTTCCTTGTTTCTAAAATTGGAAGAGCATCATAAAAAGTAAGAAACGGCCGGAAAAAGTAACGTAGGTGATGTTTTACTCAAACATGTTCGGAATATTACTCTATCAAGCGATCAGTGTAAATATCTGCTGGGCATTTTAGATTTTTTTCTTTCCACGTGAAATGCAGGAATTCGGGTGAGAAAATTTCCCCCGCTAGCATGTCTGTTTGAATAGCCACATGGGGCCAGGACTACAGCACTGTAAGTTCTCCGCATTTGACATGGATTATTGCATATACCTCAGCACCATGTGCAGAACCGAATTACCTAGGCGGGACAGGGGAAGTGAGCAGAGGCCATGGTGTCACCATACTGTCTCTGAGGGCTAAAGTTGCTGGTGATCCTATAGTGTACAAGAGGGAGGAGGCCCATTGGTGAAGCAGGGGTAGCCAGCTCCCCAGCTGCCCTTCAACCTATTGTTGGCAGGGCAGAAGACACAAGGGGAGCCATTGCCGTCAAGGTCAGGTGACAATGATAAAGGAGACCTTTGACTAGTCATGACTCCTCTCTAAGGGACCTGGGCCCTCAGGACAGCTTTCCTTTTAGATGACCTGCAAGGCCGTAACAGTTCAGCCGGGCCAGGCCAGGCTGTTGCTGGTGCTGAATTCCCATTGCAGCCTGTGAGTTCTGACTACGGACCCTCCAGAAGAGGCCCACAGAGTCCTTTCAAGGAAGATCACATCAGGTTTGTCGAGAGACAGATTAGGAGGGCACATGCCATTCTGTGGGTGACCACTGTGGTTCTGCTTTGGTTCCTAAACATTTCAATGCTAAATTGTAAGGCAAAGGTAGACTTTGGAATCCTGACACCCCCATGCACTGTTGTCAAGTCGTTATAGTGTTCCCCTGCCCCCACTGACCACTGGCAGAAACGCATCTAATGACATTATATTTTACTCTTGATGAAAAGTTCATTTTGTTGTTTCTTCATTAGTCATAAACTTTTCCCAGTCATGTAGTGCCTGTAATAATAGGCTAGCAACTTCCTAGGATGACTTTGAATTCTGTATTATAGTTTGCTTCTTTCTGTAGATAAATTTTAAGGGTGCTTCGGTATTTGATAGCACATTCGATGGTGTGGTAGGCAACCACCCACTCAACATCCCCTTTGACCTTCAAACCGTATATTATAATTAACACACAGCCTTTGTATTTAGCACCTCGAGAGTGCTCAGTGTTTTTAGGCGTTAGTGGGGTGTATCTTATGCTTTCTACTTCCGTGTGACGCTCAGGGGCCCCAGTTTTGCTAGTTTTATTCCGAGTTATGTTCAGTTTTGGTGAAGATATATGTTTTGCCTTTGGGTGTCCTTTCCCACAAGCCTCGTACAGAGTCACTTGACTAGCTGAAAGCTGGGACAGCTGAGGCCACAACCAGCTGGGGAATTACCTTTTCACTAGAACACTGATTAGACACCCTCGCTCTGCAGACTGGCCTAAGGGTCTTCGGGCCGGCAATAGCATGTGTCTAAGGGCTGCCCAGAAAGAGGGAGGAGCTTCATTCCTAATGGTATATAGCTGTAGGAAAGGGGTGACCTGCCTATTTCTGTAGCCCTGTTGCATAAGGCTGTGACTCAGGCTCTGGAGGCAGAGATGCATGTCCTTGGATAGGTTATTTACTCTGTTTTTTATCTCATCCCCCCTCCCAAATAGGGAAAAAAGCAGGTATGGTAGCTCACGCCTCTGATGCTAGAACTTGGACGCTGAGGCGTTAAATTTGAGGTCAGTCTGGAATGTATGAGAAGATCGTGTCTCAAAATAAACTAGAGATGACAGCCGTGGCTCTGTATACAGTCTTGCTGTGAGGATTATACTGTTATAAGGAAAGCTAGCCTAGAGCAGTGTTCAGTACTCGCGGGTACAGGTTTGCCTCTCCTCTGACACTTTGCGGAGACTGCCCTTGGACTGCCTTCTGCAAGTGAAATTGTGGTACTCGTGTTCTAGGAGGTGTGTGAGTGACGTCACATACTCAGAGCTCCTCATGCCACATCCTGCATGTCCAGGCATGCAGGTGCAACACCGAAAGAGCACTCATTCTCGGTTTTATGTTGTTCTTTATAAAAAGATGTTCCCACCTTACACAGTGTAAGTGGCGATCTTGTTGATTTTGGTGGTGTTTGTTTCTGTAGACTTTTTTTTTTGAGTCCACATTGTAGGTGTATTCCACAAATCAAAATGGGTAGCAGATCAAGATTTTTTCTTTTTTATCTTTTAACCAAGTCTCATTGAGGTAACCAATGCAAAATTTCATAGACAGAGCATTTTACTTGCTATGTTCCTTAGTTTAGTGACTTTCTCTGCAAGCAGCTTCCAAAGGAACTCTCAGGCTTATGGAAAAGCTCAGGAACACTTATCAAAGATGTCTACAGGAGAAGGGAAAAGTCATATTCTCAAAGAAGCATAGAGAAATGACTGAAGAGGCTTCTATGCCTTCCCCATCTGCCCGGCAGCCCCTTTTTTACATCTGGGCTGAGCTGTGCATCCCAAGAGCATTCCCAAGAACATCTAGACCTGGTTGTAGCCCCTCCAAATGTAGACCACGTTGCAGTGGTAAGTTTATCCCTCTTTGCTCTTCTCCCCTGGGAGCTGAGCCACTGGGGGATACTGTAATGTTTGGGGTAGGCGCTTGGTCATGAGTGTTTGTTGGCTTTGCTGATGAACTTGGAAGTATCTGTTTGAGATGCTGGAAGTGGGGTAATCGTGACAAGTGGCTCTGCAAAGGAAGGTTAGGTCTAGGTAAGTAGCAATATCCGTTCACACTATGAAAAAGTAAAAGCAGTAATTATGCCCAGAAATGCCAAGGACTTTCCCCTTGCCCAGATGGCCTTGTCCTCTGTGAATCATTAGCTAATCATTATTCCAGCTCATTCACAAGCTTGAATAGCTCCTTGCTCTCAGCACCCACCTCAGCCACCTCTCTGTACAAGTATCCTTTGCCAGGGAAAGTTCTGGGTGGGTCTGTCTCTGTTTTGTGGCTCAAAGCTGATTTGGGACATTTCATAAAAGGTAAGACCGTTTCCTTCTTTGGCCTTCATGCTATGCAGAGCCTAGACAGGCTGTGCAGATCAAGACAGTTCTCTCTTGTAGCCGGCACCAGGTAGCACAGGCATGTGATGGCTAATCTTGATGGTCAGTTGGGTTGGATGAAGACACACCTAGGGATTTGTGAAGTGCTTGTCTGGGGTTTCTCTGTTCCAGAGACTGACCAAGAGGGCTCAGTCTGACCAGTAAGTTCATCCCTTGATGGATTCATAAATGACGGCATTGGAGGGAGGTGGTGAAAGATACAGACAGGTAGAGCCTGGTTGGAGGAAGTACTTGACCATGGCTATGTCCTTGGAGCTATTTCTTGCCCTGGTCCCTACCCATACTTCCCCTCTGTTTTCTACTCTTCTTAGACATGAAAAGCAACCTCTGCCATATATCCTGCCACCATGGCTTTCTGACCACATGGGGCCATGTGATCATGGGCTGAAACCTTGAGCCAAAGGAAATCCTCCTTCTTGAGTTGTTTCTCTTAGGGATCTGGTCACAGCAAAGAGAAAAGGGACCAACTCTGGAGCCACCTCACATTTGTGTTCTGTTTATACATCAGTTGGTAATAATCTGTTTCTGTTTAGCTGTCTAGACTTACCAAAACTATTTTTATTTATTTTTCAGAACTATTTATTAAGAAGTCTTTATTTCTTTCTCCATGGCACTCCATTGGTTCCTGTAAATGAATATAGGTGTGAGGTCCTCTTTCTAGATCTGTTTTTTTTTTTAATTTATTTAATTTTTTTTGGCTTTTAAAGACAGGGTTTCTCTGTGTAGCTCTAGAGCCTGTCCTGGAACTCACTCTGCAGACCAGGCTGGCCTCAAACTCATATAAATTCACCTGCCCCTGCCTCCCAAGTGCAGGGAGAAGGGCGTGCTCCACTACACCCAACAAAAGCTTTGTTTTTAAAGACATACACAGTAAAAGTATCTGTGAATGGAATAACTCATGAGATTTGTTTAAAAATACTCTAGCCGGGTGGTGGTGGCGCATGCCTTTAATCCCAGCACTTGGGAGGCAGAGGCAGGCGGATCTCTGTGAGTTCGAGGCCAGCCTGGACTACAAGAGCTAGTTCCAGGACAGGAACCAAAAAGCTATGGAGAAACCCTGTCTCAAAAATAAAAAAAAAATACTCTAGATGACTCAGAAGTAGACAGGACTGCAAACAAGAATGGCTATAAGTTGCTCATTGACTGTGGTCCATGGGAGTTCTCTAAGGATCATCCATACATCGCCATCGTTTTCATTATCTACTGGAGACAAAGTTCCATGAAACACTGCTTGTCCTTACATCTGATGAATTCTGATATTTAATCATATAGCTTCTTTTTTAAAAAAAAATAAAACCGGTTATTATACTACAACTTCGACTCTGAGATCAGGTGTATCAGGATGGTGTGGCCATGTACTCCAGCTTAACTTTCAAACAGTAAAACGATACCTGTTTTGGAAAATGCTAGTGTAGGCATAGAGACAAAAGTTCATGGACCAGGCAATTCCATCCACTGTAAAGTGACCATGGGCTGTGTACCGTGGGCTGTACAGAACCACCCACACTGTAAAGTGACCATGGGCTGTGTACCGTGGGCTGTACAGAACCACCCATACTGTAAAGTGACTGTGGGCTGTGTACCATGGGCTGTACAGAACCACCCACACTGTAAAGTGATCGTGGACTGTGTACCGAGGGCTGTACAGAACCACCCACACTGTAAAGTGATCGTGGGCTGTGTACCGTGGGCTGTTCAGAACCACCCACACTGTAAAGTGACCGAGGGCTGTACAGAACCACCCACACTGTAAAGTGACCCTGGGCTGTGTACCGTGGGCTGTACAGAACCACCCACACTGTAAAGTGACTATGGGTTGTGTAACGTGGGCTGTACAGAACCACCCACACTGTAAAGTGACCGTGGACTGTATACTGTGGGCTGTACAGAACCACCCACACTGTAAAGTGATTGTGGGCTGTGGAAGTATTGGGGCAGGAGGGTCACAGCAAAGAGAAAAGGGACCAACTCTGGAGCCACCTCACATTTGTGTTCTGTTTATACATCAGTTGGTGATAATCTGTTTCTGGGAAAGTCTTAGGAGCGCCCTGCCAGGAAGGGAGACGCATGAAAAGCTGATGAGAAGATAGCCATTTGAGCTCAGTGAGGAGGGAAGCAGGTAGCTTGACCTTAGTTTAGCACGGTGGAAAGCGAGGGTTAAGAGAGTGACCTTAGGGAATGATGGCACAAACAAAAGGAGCAAAAGTCCCGTTAAGTCCATGAGACAAATTAAAGATTTAGATGTGTTTTTCCCTCTCTGTTTAGGGTTTTAGGGTAATGGAGAAATGAGCCTGCCCCACTGGACTTTAAAGGTCAGTTATGTGTATATAGAGTGCGCTGTCTGTGTGTCAGCTTTGAGCAGACAGCTCAGACCCCAAGGAGGACCATGCCAAACCACAGATCTCTTGATCTGCCTTATATAATTGCCCTCCTTCCCTCTGCCATGGGGACTTTTCAGAAGATCCACACAGATAAACAATGTGGGCTTTTTCAAAACAAAAGTCACTTTCACTTTCAGCAAACTGGAGGAAGTGAGAATGAAGGACTCTGCCTGCTCTTGCCCCTTTGTCTACACAAGGCTCCCTCTTTTGCAGGGTCAACTGTGGCGACCTCTGAGACCCTGAGGATATATACCCGGGGTACTTTTCTAGGTCCTTTCTGATGATTAGACAATAACTTATCTAATATTCCCCCCTAGAAACTCTGGGAAGTATTACTACCATCCTTATTTGTAGTTTATAGAAACTAAACTTTGTAGAAGTAGTTGCCTTGCCTGAGGTCACAGATTTTCCAGTTAGCAGAGCTGGGATTCAGGTAGCCTAACTCCGCAGTCTCTTCCCCACTGGTACGCGTCTTCACTAGATGCCTAGTCCGTAAGTATAAAGGTGGTTAAGAAAGTTGAGGGAGCTGATGCTCTCCTCAGGCCGACAGCTGTGAATTAAGGGACACTTCCCTGGCGTCTGTGGTAGAACTGCTCGTGTTGGCTGCAGGGTGATCTGCACAGCAATTCGATGATGAAAAAGACAAGAAGAAACTGGGAGCTTTGGCTTTCTGCCATAGCTTCTAAGAAATCAGTCACATGAGAAACGCCGGAAACGACAGACAGAATGGGGTCCTGGAGTCAGAACGTGAACTGATGACAACCCCATCTCCAAGAATCACACCATGGGAGGCTGGACTTCAGTGACACCATCACTGTCATTTTAGCTCTGGGGACCTGGAAAAGAAGCCCCTAGAAACCAGCAAGTGTTGAGGACAGCCTGAGAAGAGAGACGGTGAAGAAAGCTTGCTAACATAACCTCTGCATGGAGTCAGAGAGGTCCTCGGCACTCTGGGGACGGGCATGGAGTCAGAGAGGTCCTTGGCACTCTAGAGACAGGCATGGAGTCAGAGAGGTCCTGGGCACTCTAGAGATGGGCATGGAGTCAGAGAGGTCCTAGGCACTCTAGGGATGGGCATGGAGGCAGAGAGGTCCTTGGCACTCTAGGGATGGGCATGGAGGCAGAGAGGTCCTCGGCACTCTGGGGACGGGCATGGAGTCAGAGAGGTCCTTGGCACTCTGGAGACAGGCATGGAGTCAGAGAGGTCCTGGGCACTCTAGAGATGGGCATGGAGTCAGAGAGGTCCTAGGCACTCTAGGGATGGGCATGGAGGCAGAGAGGTCCTTGGCACTCTAGGGATGGGCATGGAGGCAGAGAGGTCCTTGGCACTCTGGAGACAGGCATGGAGTCAGAGAGGTCCTGGGCACTCTGGGGACAAAAATGGAGTCAGAGAGGTCCTGGGCACTCTGGGGACGGGCATGGAGTCAGCGAGATCCTGGGCACTCTAGGGATGTGCCTTCTTGGAGCAGATCTAAAGTTGGCCTGAGGAAGTTTTGACAATACAATTGTGGTATTCACCACTACCAAGTCCTAGGCAGCTTCCTGAGTGGCACCCATGATATGCAAATATGAACAGTGTAGCCAAGGTTTTGACATCTGAACTGATGTCAGCTGCCACTTATAAAAGGGGAAGGGGCAGTATCAACAGCTTCATTGCCTGCCAAAACAGACAGAACCCACATTTCTCAGGGGATTTCAACAGGACCCAGCATCTCATAATACAGTGTTTAAGTGTCCAGGTTACAATTCAGCTTGCGTTTACTCAATATTAAAAAAAAAAATCTCAGACAAAGTCCAACTGTATTGAAAGAAAAGATAATAAAGCAAATCCGACTCCGGGATGACTCAGACCGGGTTGGGGCAGTCCTTGTATCCATTCTCCGGTCTTAAGATGAATGAAAAAACCACCCAATTTCTCAGCAGAGAAACAAAACCAGTGCAGAACAACTAGATGGGCATTTTAAACCAAAATAATGACCTCGGAAGCAACTCATTCACTGGGTCGGCTTAGCTGCAGAATGAAGATGACAGATAAAGGAATCAGTGAGCTGGAAGGCAGATGGATAGAAATCTTACCCTATGGAGGACAGGAAAAATAAAGTTGGAAAAAAAACAGTATTTCACAGAAACAATATTGGAGAAACAGAATTTCATAAGATAATATCAAGAGGTTGGAAATTTGTGTTGTTGGAGTCCCTTATGGACGTCGAATATAAAGATATTGGTGTAGGGAAAGTACTTGAAGAAGGGCTAAAAATGTCCCAAGTGCAGAGAAAAAAATTTACAAACTATAGACTCTGTCAGTAATTTCAAAGAGGGCGAAGTCAATGAGCTACTTTATAATTAAGGCTGCTCCTTGGCTTCTGCTTCTTCCAGGCGGCTGGCCTGGCCTGGGGTTCTTCTTTGCCACTTGGCTCCTACAAAGAGAGTGACTCTTCAGCAGTCTGTATTGTTTACTCTTGGGAGGGAAGAGCCTAGGAAATCTGGTCAGTTTCAGGAACTTCCTGAGCCCGTTCTAAGTTGTTTACCTTCTGTCCAAAGGTGCTTCTGTGAAGAATGGAATGCTTCAGTCTTCCAAATTCATAGAAACTGCTACCCAGTTCCAAGGCTCTGTTGTCAGTCTGCCTGCTCCTAACTGAATTCTAAAAGTTTTTTAGTACAAAGGGGAGTGCTGGGAAGTTTGAACTCATGGAACAAAAAGGGAAATGTAACTGATATGTTCCCTAGTAAACACATATTAAAATAAGCAAAATGCCCGTGACCTTATGTACACAATGACGACAGAGAAGTGCCAGTATTTCTGGGTGCATTTCAATTCATTTTTCTCAATGAGTAGACACGTCTGTCTGTCTCTTGGGTATTTGATCCATTCATTTCTTTCTTCCTCTATTCCTCCTCTGCTTTCTTCCCCTTCCTCTCACTATTTCTTCCCTTTAAAAATCAATCAATCTATGTATCTATGTATCTATCTATGTATCTATCTATCTATCTATCTATCTATCTATCTATATGCTTGCCTATCTGTGCAGAACATGTGTGCAATGCCAGCAGAGGCCAAAGGCAGCATGGCAACCACTGGAGCTATGAACAGGTAGTTATGAACCACCTGATATAGGTAGGAGCTGAAACCAGGTCATCTGCAATGGCAGTCAGTGCTTTTAGCTGAGGATCCACCTTCCTGATCCCTTTCTTCCATTTTTTATTTCCTTTAAAGTAAGATTATAGGGGTTTGTGAGTTTATTTCATTAATTTACATTATATTCTGGGCATTTTCTTGTTTTGTAAAACAACAAACAACAACAAAAAACAAAACAAAAGTTATTAATGCATTAAAACTTTTAAGCTTGAGGATGGCACTCTATTATATGTTTAAAGGAGGCCCTCTGACATTTGTGGGTGTGATGACACTGTGCCAGGATCGTCTCGGCTTGCCTGGGGTGGGCAGTGCTGAGGGACAAGGGTAGCCATGAGCAGTTGCCAGCAGGCTTCTGCTTTATGCATGTGGCCTTGTCATTAAAGGAAACTTGAAGGATTCTTCATAAATGTGGCTCCTAATTATTTGATTATATTCCACCTGTGGATATTCCACCTGTTCAATGATTCTTCTTCGGTTGGGTCAGGGTTGTTGCAGGTTTTAAATGAACTGAGGTGAAATTCAAGGCTTGGAGATTCTCTCACTTCATTCCTCCATTGTACAGCAGAATTCTATACGATTTTATGGGGTGTAAGCCTGGTGGCCAGTGAGCAGAATGGAAAAGGTAGCTGTATTATCCTTGCTGCTGGTGCCTCAGGGTAAACAATGCCGACACACCATTGCTGCCTGAGTACTGGTCCCCCTCTTGCAGGGAAGGCTCCTGCAGGAATCACTAATGGCATTCGGAGCACTGCCTCTTCGCCTCTCTTTCTTCACCACCTGGTAGTCCTAGGTCCTTCATTTCCCCTGGGCATGGAGGTGGGGAAATCCATCTTGGTCAATTAGATGGTCTGGGAACTTATTCTGATCACTGATGGCTCTTACAATTAGTGGGAACACCCTTCACGGTGATTGGTGTGGAGGAGTGCAGGATTTCAGGTCAGTTTGTGAGACAGCACCTTGCCTTATATACTAGAGCAAGGTTCAGCCCTGGAGCATGGTCTTTGCAGGACAACACCGCCAAGCTAACGCCCTTACTTCAGTTGATGAGCTTCCTCCCACCTTGCTCTTCTGTGCCCAGATTTGGTGTTTCAGAGGTGAACATGCTTTTGTTAAAGGTACACACGAATACCGGAAACAAAATGGGGCTGCCGCTAATTTGCCTGCTTGCAGACCAAGAGAGGCCTCTTGGTGGGGATTTGGGCATCACTAGGGGTAATAAATATCATTGAGATTATCTGGACGGAGAATGAATGCTGGGGCCAACAACCTTACTTTTCTGAACTGTCCTGGAATCAGGACTGAGAGGCCTTGGGCTTCTTGGTTTCTCTCTGGGTCAGCTCACTGATGCCTGGTGTCTTCCTGGACACATTCCTGGGCAGGAGCTTGAAGGAAGTGGGGATGGTGGAGGTGTGGCTGTTCTGATTTCTAAGCTAAGGAGAAATCCAGAGTTAGTTGATTGGTTCTGCTCTGAGGAGTTGGGTACACAATATTTTTCTGTTGTGAGTGGGCCATACCCTCTGTTCCATGCCGTGATGTGAGCACACAAACAGGGTGAAAGAGGTTGCACTCTTATGGTGAGTGACTCCTATGGTAGAGAAGTGACTCTGCCAGCAGTGTTGGCCCCAGTTCACAATTACCCAGTGTGTTAATTAACGCAAGGAGCCCTCCAGTGCTCTGTCTCCTGCATGGACCAGTTTGAAACTTTACAGAACTTTGTCTATGTTTTGTTGTCTGTGGCTTCATGGAAAGGATAAAGTTATAGCACTGACTGGAAAAATTTAAAGTAAGACAACTTTCATATGTCAATCTGATATACTCTTATGTCTATTATTTCCTTTGTGTCTCATTCGATTCTGTGAATAGGGAGTATTATTACTATTTTGGTTTTATGCATGTGTGTGCGCGCATGCACGTGAGACAAAGAATGAGGGAGAGAGAGAGAACAGAGAGACGGAGACTCACTACATAAGCCAGAGGTGGCTTTGAACTCATGACTCTCTTACCTAGTTCCATAGTGCTGAAATTACAGGCCTAAGGTGTGGGTCTCAGTTTGTGGCAGGCTTGCCTTGAGTTCCTGGGCTTCAGGAACTCAGCTTCCTGAGTACTGCTCTTAGCTGTGAGAGAGGGTCTTTTTCATCTTTCCAAGTAGACACAGAAGGTGGGTGACTTCTAAGGAGCATGTGGAGACTATGATTTGATTCAGGAGCAAACACAGCCTACGTATGTGTCTAGTTTGGGGGTTTTTCTATTGTTCAGTTTTCTTGGCTTCAATGTCATCTACTCTGCCTCTGGTTCCCCTAAGGGTTCTGTTCTGTTTCCTCTGTCACAGGGAAGTTTTTGAAACAGGAGAAATTTAAAGGGGGGGGGGGCAAATATTGGTTTTGTTGAGATGAACACTTAGATCCTGGGTTAACCAAAGGCAAATATTGACTCACGACACTCCCAGAAATGCCATCTCATCTCAGAAAGGAAGACTTCCCACCCCACAGCAGCTGAGCCAGGTTCTGGGCTCCTGTCACTCCTGCCTACTTGCTGGGGCTCCACAAGTATAGATCTTACAACAGAGAAAATAAATCCTGGCGTGTTCTGATGTGGGAGGTGATGTATGTTGTGAATATGTTTTATTGTCATTGGTTAATTGTACCGTCCATACTACTACGTGTATTATGGTACTACGCCGGTAGTGCGGTCACTTGCACTACAGGACCATTCACAAGTTGGGCAAGGGCCTGGAGATTTAAACACACAAAGACATACAAACTGAGACACTGGTCATCCTTGAAACAAGAGTGCCCCTTTATTGTGTACCAGAGCTCTTATATAGAGATCCTAAACTGATAGCCACACCCCAGCCAAACCCACCAGAAACCACTCCCCTACCATCAGGAACTCCTGAGAGTCTCATGCTCAAAGTAGCTACAAACACAGGAAAACAAGTTGTTTTTTCTCAGAGCGGCTACAAGCATAACAAGTTGTTTACAGGAAATTTAGGGTCTGGGCCCACAGTCCCCAACAGTTAATAAAGAAGCTGCTTTCAGCTAGTGGCTTAACAGAATATAGCCAGGCTGGAAAAGATATATATATATATATATATATATATATATATATATATATAGAGAGAGAGAGAGAGAGAGAGAGAGAGAGAGAGTAGGTGGGGGTCAAAGATAAGCCATGTAGACCCTCCAGCGACAGACACCGGGATGCCTGACAGAACTTTACCCAGTAAGCCACAGCCACATGGCAATACACAGATTAATGGAGATGGGTTAGTCTAGGATATACGAGCTAACTAAAAATACACTTAAGCTATTGACCACATGGTATTTCAAAGGATATAATTTCTGAGAGATTGTTTTAGGTCTGAAACAAAACAAAACAAAAGCCAAAAATGAATGAGCAGCCTCCCCCAACAGAATGGCGCCCAACGTGGGGCTGACCATGTCCACATAAAAAAGCCTGAGAGAGCTTATAAAGAAATTTTAGACACACACACACACACACACACACACACACAACAGAGTTTAGCACAACTTTTCGGTAGCAACAACTTCTCTGATGGGCTCTGTTTCATAGAAGCAAGCAGAGATGAGATTCTTTAGAGAGAAGGCTTCCTAACTCAGTGGTGGCAGCAAAAACTGCATGGTTCCTTTAAGAAGGCTTCCTGGTTCTTGATAGTTGTACGAACAACTCTGGTTCCTCCAGGAGGCCAAACACTTAAATGGGGTCTGTGAGCAACCTGTTACAAACTGCTTAATGGTGACACAGATCCACTGTGACCCTGGATCTGGGGCAGAGAGAGTGGCTCTCAGAGGCAGCAAACATGCCTCTGCCATGTTGGACTGGGTGGAGTTAGCAGGCAGGACTGCAGAGTTGGTCCTAGCCATGCCCACTTAACATTTAAAAAAAAAAAACAACAAACTTCTCAGGTCAGGCTCACCTGATGACCGTGATGTCTGCTATGTAGAGCCTTTGGTGAGCTGTTCCAGCTGCCAGATGACAAGTCCTGCACACGGCTCTCTAGCACCTCACGTCTTTCTATGCAGTCAGGTCTACCTGAACACCTACACGACTCTTCTCCCTCACAGAGTCTATAAATGCAGGCTTATAGGAATGTCTCTATCTGTTGAATGAGATTCATCCCCCAAGTACAAAAATCGTGAGCACACTCTAGCTGTTGGGTGTCCTTGGGAGTCATGGGTTACAAGCAGTGACTTTTCACTTCTGGCTGCACTGAGGTTATGGAGAACTTGAAAAACTGGGTCCTGGTCTGACAGTGTGAACTCCCTATGCGCTGAGCTGGGGCTTTGTACTGGCTAGCTAGTTTTTAATGTCAGCTTAACACAAGCCAGAGTTATTTTGGAAGAGGGAATATTAACTGAGAAAATGCCCCCATAAGATCTGCCAGTAGCTGAGTCTGCAGTACGTTTTCTTGATTAGTGATTGATGTGGGAGGGTCTAGCCCATGGTGAGTGATGCCACCAGTGAATGGTGGTCCTGGGTTCTATAAGAAAGTAGGCTGAGTAAACCAGGAGGAGCAAGCCAGAAAGCAGTGCTCCTCCATTGTCTCTGCATCAGTTCCTGCCTCGAGTTCCTGCCCTGACTTCCCTCAGTGATGGGGTGTGACCTAAGAGTTGAAGCTGAAATAAATCCTTTCCTCCCCTAACTGGTCATGGTGCTTCATTTTAGCAAAAGACAGAAACTAGTACCAGGTCTTGAGGAATTCTGACAGACCTGACTACGTGTTTGGGGAGGACTGTAGTTTCATTGAAACTTTGGGTGGGAAAAGCTAGAGTCCGTTGAGCTTAGCGGGCAGTTTTGTGGAAGTCAGAAAGGTAAGTGTGCTGAGACACATGCAGAGGATGGGACCTGGCTCTCTGTGGGAAGTTTGGGAGTCCCTTAAAGACGATCTATCCAGACCATTGCTACTTTGGATTAAATATCTGTGGTTCAGATCAACTGGCACTGAAGAAATGGCTGTGTTAACAAGAGACCAGTGAAACTGAAATCTTTGCATCGTTGGGACAATGGATGCTGGTCAGCTGGGGCTGAGCAATCCGCTACAGTAGAAAATAGACCAGCATCCCTGAGGTGAAGCCTGGGAAATACTTCCTCATTCAGCACACAGAAATCATGTCCAGAGGCGGCCAAGGTTGTACCTCATGCTGACAGCCAAACTTGGTAGTGCAAGAGTCACCCAGGTGGTACCAGTTTTGACAGCGGGAAGGAGTCCTAGAGAGCAGCTGAGGCTTGACACTGTGTGGCCGGGCTGGAGTCCCTGAGGAGAGGCCATTGGTGAAGTTGTAATCTCAGGTGTAGTCGAAGCCCCAGGTTGGAAGGTGTCTTGGAGAGATGTTGAGTTTGGCACTGTGTGGCAGGGTCAGAATTCTTGAAAAGAGCCCAGGAGAAGCTATTGGAGTATTTTGAAGATGCCCAAACCATTAGATGACTGCCAAGGACAGCCAGCCTGAGTCTACGAGACAAACTGTGTGTGCTGTGGACGGCAGAGCCAGAGATGTCTGGCTTGCTTTGGAACCCAGAAGGTTGTGAGTGACTCTCATACACTGGACACTGAGTTATTCACCCGTACAGTTTGGTTTTGCTTTGTTTGTACTGTAACTGTACCCTGGCTCTTCCTTCTCGGGGCAAAATTATTTAATTTAGTTTTGATTTTACAGAAGTCCTCAGTTAAGAGACTGGGGGATTTTTTAGACTAGATATTTTAGAGAGAATTTGCATGGTTGAGACTGAGCTGTTAAAGTGTTTGAAGTAAAACTGTTAGGTGCCCCCCCACTCAATCAAGAAAGGAGCTAATGAATTGAATAGGTAGTTCTCAAAAGAAGAAATAAGAGTGAGTGACCAATAATAGCTATTGTCAAGAAAACAATCAACCGAAGCTGGCAAGGATGTGGGAAAGGAGCCCTTCTTCACTGCTGGTGGGAATGTACTTTGGTTCAGACACTACAGAAATGAATATGGCGGTTCCTGAAAAGGCCACAAATAGAAATCCCATATGACTCAGCTGGGCCACATCTGGGTACAGAGCCAGCGAATGAAGTCAGCACGCTGCAGCAGCTCCAGCACGTCTGTGCATAGTCCTGCACTGTTTGTTGTAGCAAGACATGGAACCGGCGTAAACGTCCGTCAGCCGATGAGTGGACAAAGAAAATGAGATACCTAGATGCTGTGGACTTTGATTCGGCTCTAAAGAATTGTGACAGGACAGCAAAGTGGAACCAACGGTCCCTGGTCACTGTGCTGAAAGAAATAAGCCAGACTCAGACAAACTTCATTTTTCTTTTATATATAGGTTCTGAGTGTGTGTGTGTGTGTGTGTGTGTGTGTGTGTGTGTGTGTGTGTCAGATGAAAGTAGGAAGGGACAGGGCAGTGTGGTGCATGCTTTTAATCCCAGCACTCGGAAGGCAGAGGCAGGTAGATCTCTGTGAGTTCGAGGTGAACCTGGTCTACAGATCTATCTAGTTCCAGGATAGCTAGGGCTGTTACACAGAGAAGCTCTGTCTCAAAAAACTGAAGAAAGAAAGAAATAAGGAAGGAAGGAAGGAAGGAAGGAAGGAAGGAAAGGAGCCAAGAGAGCAGAAGAGGAAGAGATCTAAATGGGGCTTAAAAAAAAAAGAGAGAAGGCAATGGGATTTATGTATCATGGAAGGTGGGGTGAGGGGCAAATTTATTAATATGCCAACTTCCCAGATCATACAAAGAACAAATATAAAATGCTAAATTAAATAAAACAACTTTACAAAAATAGTATTAAATTATTGAATGAATTTGAAAGAAATTCATGTGACTCAAAGTCACCTGAAAATGGCAGTTAATAAAATAGTTCAATATGAGAACAAATACACACACAGAGTAGAGGCTTTGAGTTCAGAAGATCCTGGGTTCAAGAGTTGGCTCCGCCCTTTACCAGCAGTAGCCCTTCAAGGACCTTCTGACCCGTGAAACAGGCTGGAAAGACCAACTTTGCAGTCCTGTGGTGAGGACGGAGTGCAGATTTTGAAGCAGCAGCCCCTATTGTGTCTGGATGCCCTGAGTCAATGACACGAAGTCCAGAGAGCTGAACTGTTACGTGGATCCGGCAGGAAAGCCTTTGGAAGAGTCTGTAGTAATTAGGTGCCTGGCCAGGGATTTACTCAGCCCAGGGCTAAGCTGGTATTGCTCTTGCTCCTGTTCCTCTTGGGAAAGGTGTGGCCTCATCCCATCTGTGAAGGGCACACTATTGTAATCTGTAACCTGTAGGTTCCGATCAGTTCAGTCAGAATCCATTGAGAGTAATGTTGGGCACCAGTGTTAACACTGCTGCCAGGATACTGTGAGCAGACTTGAGCAAGCCTTTCCTCCTCCAGCTTACTTCCCCTTTCTCCATGCATGGTGCTCTGTGTGGGCTTAGCCTGGTCCTAGGGAAGATATTAGTTTACCAAGACGAGCGCTCAAAGCACTTCTTAGGCTGGTAACCGTAAGGGGAGGTTAACTGTATTCAGTGACTGTGGCATCTAGGAAATGTCCACTGGAGGGGTGGTTTTGAGGTTAAAGCCATGGATTCCTCTTCCAGACGACCCTGGGCTCCATTTCTGACATCCACAACTCAAAACTGCCTATAACGCTAGTCCCAAGGGATCCATAGCCTTCTAGATGCCCACTTTTGACCACTGGAGGAACCATGCCCATGGTTCTCAGATATACATGCAGTCAAAACACCCATACACATGAAATAATTTAACACAAGACCAGGGGATTCTGGCCCTGATTTCCTTTTGCACAGATGGGCAAGGACATAATAGAAGGCAAGAACAGCCCTTGACATGACCCCTGCACGTGGACGTTCTGGGTGAAATGATGCTGAAGACAACACTTCCAGGGTGAACGTTCTCACAAAAGACACGGTTAAACTCAGGTTCCAACAGAGAAATTTATGGCCTTAGGTTTAGGAGAAAACTCTGGTTCTGAGACAGGGCCTTGCTCTGTGGTACGCAGGGTGGCATTGACCTCACCCTGCGGCCCTGGCTGGCTTCTCACTCTCCTCCTCTTACCGCTGCCTCTTTCTGCCTCTGGGATTGTTTTGTATACTGTCACACATGTCCAAGATTGAAGAGAAAATTCTTGATGTCTGACTTCCTTCCTTCTCTCTCTCTCCTTTTTTTTTTTTTTTAACTTTGCAGCCATCTGGCCCTCTTGCGATTTAGCATATGGGTCTTGTAGGCAGCCCATTCCCCTGCTTGTTATAACTACACTGCTGACTGTCCACAGCGGAGGCCTCTCAGATCCAAAGGGCATCCTCTCCCCAGTAAAAGACAGACCCACCAACGTATCCAAAATAGAATCTCGACCCAGCTCAACCTGAGCTATATAGGAGGATTCCTGGCGGTTAAATAATTTCTCAAGAACTAGTGAAGCTGTTTGCCATTTGCCAAAAGGAGTCCGTTCCCCTACTTCTGGCAAAAGGGATACATGGCTCTCAAAATATCACATAGCTGTGACCCCTATCAGTATGTCGAAGTCCATGCTGACCTCCAAACCCCCTACTCACAAGTACTTGTTCTACATTTCAAAGCCCATTCTAGCATCCTGGTCCTTCTCATCTCCTTCTTTAGCCTAAACTCCCCCAGGCTCAGGGGCTTCCCTTCCTGCAGCTACTCAACCTTCTTATAACCTGGCTATTCTTTTCACACTGTTCTTGGCCCCTGCCTTTCTCACCGTGCTCTCTCTGTTCTCTCCCGCTGCTTCTCTCCACTCCTGCAGGTAGCCCTGACTGTGTCCAGTCCGCTGCCGTGTTCAGCCTACTTCGTTCTCTCTCTGCTCTGAACTCTCCCAGATGCCTCTGGCTGTTTTCTCCCCCTTATCTACAGTAAAAACCTTCCCCTTAACCAGTCCTGTTGGCAATGTCTTTACCGCAACCCCCTTTGCATAGATCTGGTGCTGAAACCCTCCCACACAAGGCCTCTTTTTGGTATAGGTGCTCCTTGCAAGGCATTTGCCCGCTGAGTGCTGAGCTGGGGAGGGAGGCTCACGTCTGGTCAGGCAGTCACTAAAATCCTGGTTTTAACTTGATGCTCTGATTTCTAAGCACTCATCTGTTTCTTCTGGATAAACTTAGAATGGATTAGCCCTGCCAAGTGAGGGGCAGTTGGGGGTATTTAAGTGCCTGCTGACCATTGATCCAACTATGGAAACCTGCTCTCTGGGAGGTGTGCTGATGTCCACTGCGGGGGCTGGAAATTATCATTACATAAGGCAAAACTGGGTGCATTCAAGGTGCTGTGGTCCTAGATAAGAGAGTGGTGATAAACTTCCAGTGAGCTATGAAAACCACGATTCCTTGCACAAGGTCTCCTGGGAACCAGTATCGCCAGAAACGTGGTGGGGCCTGGATTCCACAGTAAATCTGCATAGCAAGGAAGCTGGGTTTCTGTGTGTGGCGCTGAACTTTTATTTGCAATTTGTTAACGATGATCGTCTCCTTGGCAGACCTCTTACGGGAGCGATGTCTGCTTATGTAACAGCATCCAAGAACTGAGATTCCTAGTTAACAACAGCTGTCAAAATCTAGCGATTATGTCAGGCTAAAACGAGATGCAAAAGGTACTTGGCGTGAATTGGTTTAGGAGTCATTGGCTCTGTCTAATGCCTTGTTAGTTTGTGGTTCTAGTGAGATGCTGTGTGCAAGGCAGAAGGATGAAGAGTCAATCAGTAGTTGAACAGTTCATCAGGTTCTTATGTGAGTAGCAACAAACCACAAACCTCCAGGCAGTTTCTGCTGGGTGGCTCTCAGGGTAATGCTTGTTGCTATAAGCTAACAAGACAACATGGTCTGTACAACAGATTTCTAAATCACCTTGATCCAGAAGTGACCAGTTTTGTTGTATAACACTTGATGATAACTAGTGAAATGATCAAGAAGACAAATCAGGACCAGGCGGTAGCCAGCAGCAGTCATGACTTGGTCGCCTAATGACAGGCATGCATGGGAACACAGCCAGTTTGTCTGTTAGAATAATGTGGTTTACTTCATTTGGACTACTATAGTGTTGTATGAGAGACTTTTCGGGTTTGTTTTTGTTTGTTTGTTTGAGACAGGGTTTCTCTGTGTAGCCCTGACTGTCCTGGAACTCTTTCTGTAGACCAGGCTGGCCTTGAACTCACAGATATCAATCTGCCTCAGCCTCTAGAATGTTGGGATTAAAGGCCTGCACCACCACCACCTGGCGAGAGAGAGAGAGAGAGAGAGAGAGAGAGAGAGAGAGAGAACGAGCTTTTTTCTGGAGAGGCATAGTGCACACGAATCTATTCACTCCAGAAAGAGAGCCCACAACAGACCAAAGGGATGCTTGCACCAAAGTCCAACTTTAGAGTTTTTATTAGGATTACTAACTGGAGATTGGGGGAGGGGCTGCTTACAGGAGCAAGGATGACTCACATGTAGCTGTGTCATTGCAAGGCCAGCCTGGCAACTCAAGATGCTCCCATTGTCAGCTCAAGACCTCCCACTGGTAGTTCAAGTGGTTGTTGTGTAGTCCTGGGGAATGGGACATCTCAGATATGTTTATCTTCTGAGCCTCCCCCTTCTTCCTGGGGTTGGAGTGGTGGGGGAGTTGATAATGTTCCAATTTGGAGGAAACAGCTATATAATATACAAAGACATCTTAAAATGATGGTGTAAACTCTGAACCTCATTTCTTCACTAAAGAAAACCCTGACCTTTTGTCAATACCCTTGCTCCTAGGCTGATAAGATCAATTTTGATAACATAAAAAGCTAACACACAGTAGGACCTCAGTAAAGAAGTCTATGTGTCTTCTTTGAGCTACAGTGTATGAGCTGCAATGGTAGCTCCTCCTCCCCCTCCCCACCCTCATCTTTAACACCACAACCACCACCACCACCACTACCATCATAACCACCAAAACCTCCATCACCACTAATACCATCATCACCACCACCTCCACCACCACCATCATCACCACCACCTCCATCGTCACCACTACAACCTCCATCACCACTACCACCATTGCCACCACCATCACCACCACCTCCACCACCACCATCATCACCACCACCTCAATCGTCACCACTACAACCTCCATCACCACTAACACCATCATCACCACTACCACCATTGCCACCACCATCACCACCACCTCCGTCGTCACCACGACAACCTCCATCACCATTAACACCATCATCACCACTACCACCATTGCCACCACAATCACCACCACCTCCACCACCACCATCATCACCACCACCTCCATCGTCACCACTACAGCCTCCATCACCACTAACACCATCATCACCACCACCTCCACCACCACCATCATCACCACCACCACCATCGTCACCACCTCCATTACCACCTTCTTTGTTTTGTTTTTTGAAAGAGGATCTCACACTATTTTCCAGGCTGGACTTAAGCTTTCATGCCCCTGCCTCAGCTTTTACATTGAGAGTTGAGGTTGTGGGAATGAATCACTAGACTTCTTGGGATGCCTTCCTTTTGTACCTTCTCTGGTCTGTTGTCTACTGTAGCGGATTCTCAGTACCATAGCTGGAATGAGCCTTCTCAAACATGTCAACCAGGGAAAGCAAAAAGTCTTATGTCAGTTTAAAGCCCCACAGGCTCTGACGGCTCTCAGGACCCAGCTCTCTGATCCAGGCCTTGCATTGTTGTGGAAGTATGACAGCCTTGTTCCTATCTGCGAATCCTTCCTTCCGTGTAGAACCCTCTTGTCTGAGAAGACTGCATGGCCCCCTCCTTGCACCTCCTGCCAGTCTGAAGATGCCCTTTTGTCGGCGGGGGGAGCTTTTACACACCCAGTTTATTGTCCACTCAGCTAATTTTCGTCTCTTTGCCCACTCCAATTGCCTGCAGAAAAGCGTATCTCGTCCCAAAGTTCTGCCTGCATATGTATTTGCTTGTTTTTTTTTTTTTTTTTTTTTTTATTTCCCCCTAACTACAGGGCGAATGTTAGGCATGGGAATCTCTGGCTTTTAGGATTTCCCTCCTCTCCATCTTTCTTGGTTGAACGTGCCCACTGTGAGCCTGGGCATATGTTTCCTCCACACTTTGGGACTACGACAAAGTAGAAGAAGCTGCCCCACTCCCTACTTCTGTGCTCCTAGATGGTAGGACTTAAGTATTTTTAGATGTAAAACCAGAGCAACAATGAGAAAAACCACAAGAACTGCTGAACTTAAAATAATTGGGTATTATTTCAAGGTCTGAAATCTGGCACTCGGTTTTGAGGATTCAGAGCAGAAAGAATGTGAGGAGTGCCAGGGAGAGCCATCTTTAAGAAGTTAATAGTTCTAGATCTCTGTTATAATATGACCTTACATATTATAAACAAAGAATGTTTAGGGCTATTTGGACTTAGTCTCCTCATAAAACACAGCCAAGAAAAGCTGTAGGGTTGGGGAACTGATATGAAACCTTAAGGCACTTGAGAAGAAGAAATATATATACATACATTCATGCACACACACACACACACACATACAGACAGTGGGGGCAGTAAAGATTAGAAGGAAGTGAAACAGTTCCTCTTCCTGGTGCGAAGACAGACCGGAATTTTCTACTTTCCTGCAGCAGCTTAGGGGTGTGGTGTGGTGTAGGGGAGGAGTGGAGAGAAAGAAGTGGATGTGTTAGCAGTATGGTGTTTGCTCAGTCCTCTTTATTGTCTCTTTCTGTGCCGCCCTCCTCTGCTTATCCCTTTGATTATGGAGCGGAATGCAGCTTGGTCTTTGGTGTGGTAAGACTGGGGGAGATGCCCTCTGGGGGGGTATGGCATCTACTACTGGCCCTGGGGAGTGGGTGATATGCCTTCTGTAGAAGGAGGGCTAATGGGGCGCGAAGGGCAGCTTTTCATCAAGAACCTGTGCAACAGACTGGCAAACATTTGCCTGCAGGGTATGAGGCTGAAGACAGCAAATGGCCAGGAGGTGTTTTATCAGTTCAGATTAACTGGCTTTGGTCAGGAACTACAGGTACGAGGTCAGTGCCCTTCTCCCACGAGTTCTGTTTGCTAGGCTGTCAGACAATCTCTGTGGGAATAGGTCCCGGTGTTTCTGAAGACTCTGGCATCTTTTCTGTCTTTGTCCGCCAGGCTAGAGAAACATCAGATCTCTGGTAAGAGAACCCTTTAGAAGCCTGAACCTTTTAGAAAGCTCCTTTTTTTTTTTTCTCAAAGTTTTGATCTTGGCAGGATTTGCCCACCCCTACCCCCACTTGGCTTTTTTATGCTTGGCTTTGGGTAAACATTACAAAGGCTGCTGCCCCTCCAATTGCAAATGGCTCAGAACTAAACTCATTTTTCAGATTCCCCAGCTATCACACACTTTCTTGCTGCTTATCATGTGCCTTTGCTAGCAAAATAGTGACTTGTTCGAAGTGTTCCAGAGGAAGGTCTTAATCTTGACCCACGCGGGCTTCCACTTCAGGAGAAGTTTTAATCTTGACCCATGTGGGTTTCTAACTTTAGGAGCTCGGGTGTTGGAATCGGACAGCCGAAGTATGTTCCCAGGTGCTGATTGTATTCCCTCAGGCACTCCTGTGGTTGCGGTCCTATCGTGAGCCCCACCACATCGCAGGCACACAGAGTGCACACAGACAGCATTCAAGTATTGTTGTCTGGAGAATATGAGGCAGTGTGGTAAAAACATGTCATTGAACAGTTACCGTACCTGGTACAGGTGACTCTGAAGTATAACTTGTGTCTTGCAGAGGAAGTGCAAGGATTACCGAACTCGGTTCCCCAAATGGACAGGTAGAAAACTCAGCATTTAAGTCTGCAGTTTTGAGACCTTAGCTCCAGCTAATGCTTTCTCCAAAGTCAGGCATCTCTATCTATTTGTGATAAAGTACTATTAGCACCCCCATTTCTCATGTATCATAGTTTTTTTTAATTAAAAACATAGCTTATAGAGTAAATATACAAAGAAAGGATATTCAGAATATTAGTCCCATTTTTCAAAGTCTTATTGTATAAGTCAGATATAAAATGGTTTTTATTAAATTACTTGTTTTCTTGTTTGTTTTTGTTAAAACATTGTTGCTTCTTGTGCTTTTTTTCCTTCCTGGGGTTTGGAAGCCTTCCCAGGCTGTTGCTTTTCTTCACGCCTCTCTTTGACTAGTGTTGCCCTAGCAGCTTCCTTCTCAGAGCCTGGGCATAGACCCACCAGCTGCGTCCTTGTGTAGTATAGGTCGGTGGCAGGGGCAGGAGGCCCTGGGTTTGAGTCTCAGGACACAAAGCAACAAAAGAGCACCCACGGTGCTTCTTAAACACACGCTTCTCATCCCCAGCACGGACTCTTTAGATCCCAATGATCACGAGAGAAGGTAGGAGGCTCCATTTTGACAGGACGTTTTGCGATCTTCCCGGAAACTCCTAGTTCTCTGCGGTATTGCGTCCGTGGGTAATGGATGAAAGGGTCAAGAGAAGCTGCTGCCACATTTGGTTCCTGCTCCTCTGTTGCCACCCCACACTCTTTATTTTCATACCCCTCTCCACCTCTCTCCACCAGAACCTGCTTTGATGTATTTTAGTGAACATGTTTGGGGCGCCAACTGCCTTTTGGGTAGTGGGAGATCAGACTGTGAGATGCTTAGAGCAAGTGGAGACTGCCTACATAACCTAGGGCATTTCAGAATGTAGAGATGGGGGAGATGAGGAGGAGCCAGCTACAGACTGCTGGTTGGGAGGCAGAGTGGGGGGGACCAGTAAGGTGGAGAAAACCCAGGGGGGTGAAGGCTGTGTGTCAAGAAGGAGGATATACAGATGCACAGAGCATTGTTGATAGGTGAGTGAAAGGAAGACGGAGTGCAGACTGCCTGGTTGGCAACGTGGAAGCCATGGTGCCGCTAACAAAAGCAGGTTCATGAAGTCGGGGGATGAAGCGAGAATGGGAAGATGGGATTTGGGGAACAGAGAGTTTGACTAGAGGATAAGAGAGCCAGGGTTAGGAAGTGCAATGGGGTTGAGAGGTAGAGGGAGAGGGGCCATACACTAAATTTATTTAGAACCATATGGTGGCCTTTTATGAAAAAGTTGTATCTGACCTTACAGTGAGTTCCTTCAGAGTAATAACCTTCCAGTTTTTACTCTTTCCACTCCCAAATCATAGCCATTAGTCAAGAGTTTATGGACCAGTCTTGTTCCTTATATAACGTAATGCAAGTACATTTGAAAAATATTTTCCCCATGTATGCTTTATCCATGGTTTGGTTTTGTCTGAAGCATTTTAAAGTAAAAAAAAAAAAACAAAAAAAAAACCACCCACTACATATGCATATACATTTACAAATAATCCCATTTCTCCTCAATTTTTTTTGTTCAAATTAAAGTTCAAACACAGTCTAATTGTATATTATTATATCTTTAAGGATATTTAGTTTTCATATGTTTATTGATTGGCTGATAAAACCAGTTCGGTTGTCATATAGAAATCTTATTTTCTGAATTAGGAAATAAGAAATGTCTGTGAACTTCCCTATTTACTACTTTAAGGTCCCCCCCCCCCACTACAATTTCCTAATAACTGGAATTGCATTTGAAGCCCTGACAATATAGATTAAACATCTGTGGTCAGGGTGTTCATAGGTGGTGAATGTTCTCTGTGTTGTCTTATACTGGGGGCAAATGAGGTCTATTTGCCCTACTCTTAGTGACGTCAAGACTCCACAGTTCACGGGGGCTTCCTGAATCACGCATGAGAGATGACTTGTGTTTAGTTTATGATTTTTTTTGATAGGAGAATAATAGTGCACTTATCTAAAGATGGGGTCACCTTTGAGAAAGGGACACTTAGTAGTGCGGAAGAAAAGGGGAGGACTTCATGAAACCCTTTCCTTAAATAGGCAAGAGTATATAGTATAAGCATTACAGCTCAAATGGAAAGGTATCCTGGCAGCTGGGAGCCAAGGAATACCACAAAGTCATAACACACAACAAACTTCACACAAGAGATTCATTGGGACGGTGAAAAACTAAGAGGGTGGTTGCCTCTTCTTGGGCTAGAAACAGCAGCAAATTGAACAGAATACAAGACTTATGCAGAATTTCTTGGGAAGGGGGTAGAACTTTCCACCATGGAGCTTTCCAGGAAGGAGGGAATTTCATGTCCAGAGATTGAACTTTTTACTATGTATGGTAGAGGCAGAGTCCAGAAGTTAGGGCAGTTAGAGTCATCTGTGGGTAGTATAGAGGAAAAGGGGCCGCCAAAAAACACAAACTGATCTTGAGACTAGAGACAATTCACTGACCCTGAAACCAGAGCCAAGAAACTCTGCCCTTGACCAACTCAGCACAAAAAGCAGCCAATCCCTGAGCAGAAAAACCAACCAATCCCTGAACCCCAAACCAACCAATCCCTGAGCATGAAATCCAGCTAATTTCTGAGGTTGTCCAAACTCAACTGAAATCTGGCCAATCCCTACCCTGAAAAATCTTCACTCTGGAAAAACTCCACCTCATATAAGCCCTGTGCCTGTTCAATTGTTGGGCTGCCCTTTTCAATGCTGGCAGAGACAGTCACCCTCCTGGATTCTTCCCTCCCAATAAATCTCTTGAATGAGGTTTGGGCGAGACCTTTTTTTCCTCTGAAGCTGAGCAGAGAAGTAACAATTTTCACCAGAGCCAGGAGCGGAGCAGATCTGTAGGTAACCCGTTTGGTGGGGAAACCTTCCCTTGCGGAACAGAGTTACTACACTGGGATTCTCTGGAGCAGGGCTGTAAGCTGCTGTGCTAATAATCCAAGATGCAATGCTTACAGGTGGAACCTGGTAGTTAGAGGTTCTCAGGGGAGGGGTCTGGCCACTTGTGTGGCTTGAGGGGTTTAAATATAGAATCTAGTGGATAAGTCATCGTCACTGTAAATGTCAGACCGGGCCAGTTCATTTGAAATAACAAGAGGAATGTGGGTGAAGTCAGATAATGTGGGCTGTGACTGCAGGGAACAAGTTTTGTACTGGAACATTCTGCTTTTTTAACAAATAAGCAGCAAGTTCATCTGAGTGGAGTGAGACTAGCAAGGGTGATCAGGCAGAACTCTACCAGAGTGGGAGATGAGTATATTGGGAAAAGACTATCATTGCCTGACAGCCTCAAGTACAGACTGGCTGTCAGTAAGCAATAACGTGAAATGAAATCAGTAAATGAATCTCTCTCTCTCTCTCTCTCTCTCTCTCTCTCTCTCTCTCTCTCTGTGTGTGTGTGTGTGTGTGTGTGTGTGTATGTGTGTGTGTCCATATGTCTGTGTGTGTATGTTTCTCATCAGTTCAGCTGCATGACTGCTGGGGTGGACTAGGAGAGTTTGATTTAGCCAGGATTGGAATTTAACAAACTGTGTGTAATGAAAGTCAGTAGGAAAGACATCCTAGGATTGACCCTAGAATTTCAGGTGGCCAGGAGGACATGAGAACTTGAAGGGAGAGGGAGGGCATCCAGAGAATATCACTGGGGTTGAGGTGATCATTAGAGTAAGCTCCAAAGACTGGAGTGATGATTGGAAGGAGAATGTCTTAAACTGAGGTTATTGGTTGGGTAGATTTCTTTGGAAATAATGAGACCAGAGTTTTGTCCTTGAGTGGGAGTGGCTGAGATCTCAATCAACTCTAGTAGAGTAGACTGAAGAACTGTGAGGCCTGGGGACTAGAATACGTTCAGATAGCGAAGAATATTACTGAGCATCGAGACAGGCGAAGCGTTGGAGAAAGTGACAGTGAGTCAGTAGAAACATCTTTTTCTGGATTAGAGAGGAGATGCCAACAGTAATCAGGATGCAGAAATCAATGGCACAGACCATGCAGAGTCTTTGCTGCAAGGATGCTATGAAAAGGTTCTTCCCACAGCCTTCAGGTCCATGTGCTGAGCAGGTGTCAGTGGCTGTCATTCTGAGCCCACATGACTCAGAGAGCAGAGCTTAAGCCACTGGGTGTATTTTTACCGGGAAGGTGATTTTTCTTTCATGTTCAAGTCTTTCTGCTTGCACAGCCATGTGCCACTAGAGGTGGAAATCTTCCTGTCGTCTCGAATAACCCACAGACAAAAAGCACATCTGCAAAATGCTTGAAAGGAAATTTTAGCAATCTAGATAATTCTGATCTAAAGAGTCTGTGCGGCAGATGAGCAGTATGCATTTAAGAAGCACTGCGGGTGCTCTTTTGTTGCTTTGTGTCCTGAGACTCAAACCCAGGGCCTCCTGCCCCTGCCACCGACCTATACTACACAAGGATGCAGCTGGTCGGTCTATGCCCAGGCTCTGAGAAAGAAGCTGCTAGGGCAACACTAGTCAAAGAGAGGCGTGGAGAGAAGCAACAGCCTGGGAAGGGTTGATGGGGCGGTGCAATTTATTCTTTCATTAAAAATGACTGAGTCTTTCATAGTTATGGACAAGATGAAGGGAGGCAGAGATGTCTGAAAGAAAGAATTCTCTATGTGGCTGCAACAGATCTGCAATCAGGGAGCTGTCCCATAGTTTGAAGAGGACTGGAATAGGCACATTAGAGTCATTGGTCTCTATGAGAATGAGGAGCCGGGTGGTGGTGGTGCACGCTTTTAATTCTAGCACTCAGGAGGTAGAAGCAGGTGGATCTCTATGAATTCAAGGCCAGCCTGGTCTTCAGAGCAAGTTTGAGGACAGCCGAGGCTACCCAGAGAAACCCTGACTCAAAAAGAAACAAACAAAACCGAGAACAAGGAAAACTTAAAAGATAGGAGTTGGTGTTAGAAGGTGAAGTGGGCATAGCCCACATAAAAGACGGTCCACACAGAAAAAAAGTTAAAGGTCAAAGGGGCCTGGAACATTGAGAGCTCTTCTTGAGTTCTCTAGATTTGTTATTATTATTATTATTATTATTATTATTATTATTATTATTTTGTCTGTTTCCCTGTTTGTAACACTGGGATAGTATTGGCCTCTACAGAGTAGGGGCTGGTGACGTCAGTGAACTGATGTGCACACACTTATTATTGTGGCTGTTGCAGTCCCTTGGGGGCCTCTCATTTTACTTGGTTTTTAAAATAAGCCTGGGATATAGGGTCAGTCACCAGCCTCACTTTACCGCGTGCTAGCCAAGTCTTGGGGCTTGAGTCAACCAAGATCACCGGACTGGTGAGAGGCAGAGCATGGGCTCTTCCCCCAGATCAGACCGATAACAAGGAATGTGCTCTGAACTGTAAACTCGGGTCAGTGCTCAGCATGTACCCCATGCTAAATGAATCGTCACTGTCCTTTATCACAGTGGTTGGTTTGTCGTTCAGAGCCAAGGGTCCTGGACTCACTTTTGCAGTTGGCTAAAGATCACCAGACTCTAGCCATCTCATCAGTGGCAGTGAATCTTTTGGAAGCCCCTTCTTGACCCATGATAGATCTGGACAGACGTCCTCAACTGGTTTACTTTTTGGGATCAAGTTAGGCTTGGCTTTCAATCATTTTAGGAAGCAAGGCTTTCTGGGGAAATGCAGTTGACATGGCGAAGGAAGAACTGGGGTAGGTGGCTACTTCTGATGTCTGAGGGTGTTACCCAATCAGAAATCACATGTCCCAAGAGATTGGCAGGGAACTTTCATCTGCAGGCAAGAGGTTCATCCAAGGGTCAGTGCTCTCTGAGGGGGTTATGAAAGAGCCTCTTCCGTCCACAATGCCTGGAGTAAGCAAACCTGTTTGAAGACCTGCTTCATCCAGCAGACACTTGCTGAACTCCTACTATGTGCTCAATGCTCCCCAAGGGTCTGGAGTTACTCACTGATAACTATTATATTATATATTATATTATATTTATTATATTAAAATATTATGATAACTGATAACTATTATGGCATTAAGAAGGCCAACAAGGTCTCTTATAACTGTAGTGGAAAGAAGAAGCCATCAATGAATATGAATGAACATACAGTGGTAAATACTGACACCACAAAGGAGCTTATGAATGGAGGGGGAACTGTCAGAGACATTGTCTGATTCTTCCAGGAGACTGCTCCAAATTCAGTTATTCTCTGAATTGGTAAAGAAAGCCCTGAACGTTTTTTTCCTCCCCCTGAGCTGAGGACTGAACCCAGGGCTTTGGACTTCCTAAGCAAGCACTCTACCACGGAGCTAAATAAATCCTCAACCCCCGTCCTGAACTCTTTTGTGATGATATTTTGTTTGTGCTTTAACAAATATGGATTTCTTGAAGATCAGAGTGTGGAGCTAGCCATGCTAGTTAGCCATAGAAGCCAGGCATTGGTGGCACACATTTTTAATCCCAGCACTTGGGAAAACGACAGAGGTAGATGGATCTCTGTGAGTTCAAGGTCACCCTGGGCTGCACAAGTTTGAATCAGTTTAAAAGAGAAACAGAGTCAAGTGGTGGTGGCTCACACTTTTAATCCCAGATGGGGAGGTGGAGACAGGAAGTGATATGGCTGGGCAGAGAGGGGAACATGAGGTGGGAGGAGACAGGAACTCAGGCTTCAGTCTGAGGATTTGTAGAGACAGGATACCCTATTCAGTCTGAGGATTTCGTAGAGGTAAGAACTAATGGCTGGCAGCTCTGCTTCTCTGATCTTCAGGCAAGCTTTATTTGTTAAAGCACAACTAAAATCCCACCACACTCTTTGGTAAAGGACAAAATGGCTCCTTCCACATGTGTTCCTGCCATGCCTAGTGCCTGCCTTCTGTCTTGCTCCTGCCCATGACAGTAACATCTTCTTACAGCCAGAGCCCGTGGTCTTCAACGGAGCATCTTCTCCATTTTGCTGGCAACGCTGGTTGTTAAGGGTACCAAGGTTAACCCTGTGGGTGTGGCTAATCCTCTGTGATAGGATCTCTTCGGGGTTCCATTTTACAGGAAAACTAGCTAACTCTTAGGAGACTCCTTGGCCCAAGGTCATAGTCTACAACTCTAGATCTCCTGAAATAGGCTTCTAGGCCAGCTCAGAATTATGCAGCCAACTGAAGCACAGGATGAAATGTCCCCAAGAGTTCACCTTAGTTACCCAACAAACAGAGCCAGAAGAAGAAAGAATGCCAGCTCTTCACCAACTTTCCAGGCCTGACCCTTGAACATGCATGGCCTGGAACTGAGGTCATGTGTGTACGGATGGCATGTTCTGTGTGTTTCCGTTAAAATATTTTAAGTGTTTTCTTCTCTATAGTTACAAAACGAGGGTGTAACTTTAAGGGGTGTTTAGAAGTTAAGTCAATAGGTTTTCACCGTTATAAAGAGGTTTGAGATTAAAACCCTCTTCTTTTTATACACTTACAGCTTTACAGAGTTCACATTCTTTCCTCATTAATCCTCTTTTAATCTCCACTGGGGTAGGAGGTAGGGACTCGTTTTACATTTGAGGAGACTGAAAAGCATATTTCCTCTTTTCTGTTTTTTGTTTTTTGTTTTTTTTTCAGCCCTAGATTTGTGGCAGTTTGATCAATAGTCACTAGATCTTAAAGCCTGAGTACTTTTCTAGAAGGGTTAAGCTGCATACTCCTCCTTCAGTGGCCTGACAACTTTACTGTGGCTTGCCCAGGAGTGCATAAGACTGTTTTCAAGACCACCAAGTGTTGTCAAGTCTATAAACTATTATGTTAACGCTCCTTCTAGGGCTTGCTTAAGAACAACCTTAAATATCATATGCTTCTCAACTGTTGTTTTTAATTTATGATTTATCTCTCCTACTTGCTCTCCTCTTCCTTTTGAGAGGCTTTTTTTTACCTTATTAAAAATATAGGCCTCTTTATTTTTTAAATTTTCTTACAATTAAATTCATTTAGATTTTCCGTTGCTATCTATCTGTCTATCTATCATCTATCTATCTATCTATCTATCTATTTATCATCAAAATGAGAAAGACTCAATAAATATAGGGTGAGTTCTGTTTTTAACTTTAAAAATGTTATATATATTATGCTAACCATATAAAACTTGGATTTTATCTTTTGATGCACCGGGGATCAAGCCCAGGGCTGTAAGTTTATCATACAGATACTCTACCATTTAGCTTTATTCCTTGGCTCATTCTTTTTCTTAAAGAGTAATTCATCTCTATTTTAGATATTTGTGCATGCACACAAACGTCAAAGATGGAGAACTCCCTTATTCCACAGTCCTAGGCACTACTCTTCCCTGGTGCTTGTTTTTTGTTTTTAAAGTATTATTTCTGAACTTGAATAGTATTTCACAGTTCCATAACCCATGTTACAAATACATGAATTGAACTTCCCCATATCATTAAATATTCTGTACAAATAAATAATTTTTAAAAAATCTATCTGAAGTATTTTGGCAGGGGGTGAACCATTTTGCTATTTATTCTTGAGGAGGTATTAATCACAGGCTTCTCTCCCGATGGCTTTGTAGTGTCCACTTTATCTTTCTAAAGCATCCCTGTCTGGCACGATTTGTTTTCTAGGTTCTCTGCACCGTCCACGGATATCAAGTGTTGCCTCTGTAATCTATCTTTACCTTTCCTGCGTGCTCTGCTTCCTGGAATATGCCGTACCCCACAGCTACAGAAGTGCCCATCCATCCTGTTAATATTTAACACCACCCTGCTAGAAAAATCACTCTAACCTCCCCCTTTTTGTTTGCATTTAAGATGGTTTTTGATCATCCTGAGAAAAATGAGCCCTGGCCTCCAGACCTAATCAAGTAAACCTCTTTCCAATGGAGAATAGTGCTGGCTCCTGAGGACCTGGAAGGCCTGCAGCCCCAGAGGGATTAGCCAGAAGCAGGTAAGACGCTCCCAGAAGTTTGAGAAAGTAGAGGGTGGTTTTTCTGAGTGGAACAATGTGGGCCCTGCTATGCTGGCAAGCGACTCGGGTCTTCCTTGTCCCACCAAGCTTCACCGCTTTCCCTCTGTTTCTTCCTAGTCTCCTAAGCACTTGTTCAGTGAGGATCAAGAAGGTAGCCATACAGGCTTGCCCAGTTCCAGAAGCTACAGTTATAAAGTCTGTATTGTTTTATAATCGACAGCCTTTTATGAGAGCGTTTATAGACCAAGCACTGCATATGACATTAAATATGCTTTAAGAAGTAGATGGGGCAGAAGTCTCTGCTTACAGAGCTTGTCTTTAGTGTTTATATTGGTCTCTGTCGGTGCTGATGTGTATGGCTGCAGTATTCTCTTTTCTAGAAGCCTCCTGTGGGTATAAGGGTTCATTGGACTTAGCTTTGTCAGCTCACTAATCCCTCACTGAACATGACTCTATTCTGTTGACTGGGGTTTCTGTCCTGCCCGGTCCCGCAGTCATTCAGCCCCAAAGAAACACACAGAGGTCTAGATTAATTATAAACTGGTTGGCTTATTAGCTCAGGCTTCTTATAACTCTTATAACTTCCATTAGCCCATAATTCTTGTCTGTGTTAGCCATGTGGCTTGGTACCGTTTTTGGCAAGGCAGTAACATCTTGCTTCTTCTCTGTCTGAATGACGGCAGCAGACTGACTCGTTCCTCTTCCCAGAATTCTCCTGTTCTCATTGGTCACTCCACCTCTACTTCCTCCCTGACTGCTGGCCAATCAGCATTTTATTAAACAAGTACGAGAAACAAATGCTTACAGGGTAAAACCATTGTCCCACAGGGCTGTTCCAGGGTCAGTTCTGGGGTCAATTATTCAGACCCAATACCAGGAAGCATTCTCCTCTGAATAAGAGCTATCAACACCCAAGCTTTGTAGACATGACTTCCTAACAAGTAGAAATTGTGCTGAAAATCAAAGGCAGAGAACTGATTGGCTGCAAAGCCTGGCAGCTTCCAGGATAAGTCTGGGGATAGAAAAAAAAATCAAGGCATATACTGGTTTTCAAAACTTTTTGGGAGAAAAGCTCAGTCACCTCTCTTTTCTCTGAGGTAGGTGTTAGGCGAGGCCTTCTTCTGTGTCTGTCTTGCTCAAAGAACTAGGCAAGTGAGAATGGACCCTTTAGCTCGAAGTGGCCATACTGGAAACCCCGGCTGGCCTTAGATGAAGACAATATAGAGAGACCACCAAACACTGATGGGAGGTTCCAGATGAGTGTGGTAAGGCCATGAAAGCCCAGGCCAGGTGAGGGCTCCGAGACGGCCATCTGTGGAAACTCCTTTTTTTCTAAGCACCCCGGAAAAGGGAATGGCAGCCTCCATTGAGCCTCCCCCCTTAGAACAGTGAAGTGGGGCCCTCTCCGCCTTCACCCCTTGCTTAGGATTGTAAGTCACATTCCAGCTCACCATTCCTACGCCATTCACACGAGTTCAGAATCGCTCACCCAGCCTACACATGGAGCCCATTGGAGCACCACCCTGAATAGTATAACACTTAATTCATATGAAAGAGCCCACCAATGGTGCCTGATGCAGGACGCTTTGCTCTGAGAGTTTCATCCTTGGGCACTCTAGCTTCTGAGTTTGATGGTCAACACTTACTGTTTACTGATCCTGACTGAAGATTTTTGTTCTTCAGTGTAAAGACATCATCCAGCGGTTCTCAGTCTTTCAAAAGCTGTGACCCTTTAATACAGTTCCTCGTGTTGTGGTGATCCCCCAACCATAAAATGATTTTGTTGCTACTTCATAACTGTGAATTTGCTAGTGTTATGAATCCTAATGTAAACAGCTGATACTCAGCGTATCTGATATGTGACTCCCAAAGGGTTTTCCACCCACAGGTTGAGAACCGCTGCTATTCACCATTAGAAACAGACTGGCCTGAATTGGAATCCCTGTTCTAGCAGTGTGGTGAGCTGATGGCACTGGAGAAGACTATTAAAGTCTTCATTCACCCAGAGTCGGAAAAATTTACTTTGTAGTGTCTGTTTGGTGAGACGTTGCAGATACAGTGTCTGAGTAATAGGGTTTCTTCCTTCCTTCCTTTCTTCTTTCTTCCTTCCTTCCTTTCTTTTATTATTTATTATTTATTTTATTTCAATACAGGGTTTCTCTGTGTAGCCCTGGCTGTCTTGGAACTCACTCTGTAGACCAGGCTGGCCTCGAACTCAGAGATCCACCTGCCTCCGCCTCCCTTTTTCTGGGACTAAAGACGTGAGCCACCACTCACGGCCAAGCTGTAGTAGGGTTTCTTAAATGCTATCTCCCCTCTAGTGACTCTTGAGCTGTCATATGGTCACGTGGTTAGCGTTAGTGCATGTCTGGAAAAATTTAATTTTTTTTCAAAAGTGGAACAAGCCTTTCGTCTCTTCCGTCATGAGGTTGCGTCTGAAGTCTTCTCCCTCTAAGCACATTCTAGTAGCTTCTAAAATAACCCCCACTCTGCCTCTTACTCAGCCCGTTGCTGCCCACCTGCCAGTGGGCTGGCACACCCTTTAACACTGCCCACACACCACAGGGGAGATGGGCAGACAGGACTCTTCTATAGATGCTCCGGGGCAGAGGTGTTGATGTGGTCAAGGTCCCTAAGAAAGGAATCGAGACTTCAGGTTTCAAGAATTTCCCGTCTAGTAGTTCTGCTGCTTTATCTCAAGCATCCTTAGGAACAAGCTTGGTGGGAAAGGACATCAGACTGCCAGTACCAGCAAAGCCCCTGGGGCAATGGCTTTGACTCAGCACAGGGCCTAAACTCGGGAGAAGAAAGAATTTAGTGTTTTCCAAAGGATACAGACCTTGTTTGAGTTCAAAGTGCTCCCTCTTCCATTTAGTTACACAGTGGATTTTGAGAAAACAAAGTAACCCTTTACCCAGATAGAAAGGGGACTCTCTTCTATCTTACCTAGATTTCCTATCCTCTGCAATAAAAATGATCTAGCTACTCGGGTACACGGATTGTTGGACTGAGAGGCTAACTCTTGTCTAGACGTCTCAGATCGTAGGTCTTCCAGGAGTGTATCGCAAGTGCATGGGGGATTTCTCTGGCTCTTTTAACTGATGTAGGACTTCCCAGAGGCTGGGTCTTGTGTACAGTCTGCTCTCCTGTCACTGCGGCTGTCAAGCATTCGCGTCTTTGTTTCATAGAGAGCATGGGCTGTAGGAGTGGAATGATACGAGAGTCTGCTTTAAGCTTTTGGAGAGAGCTAGAGCAGAATACCAGAACTCCAGAGTCGCGGTGCACAGACTAAATGGGGCGGGGGAAGGTGCATAAATGCTCAGGGCTCAGGGAGGAGTTCAGAGGAACGCTGTCTACTGTCTACATTCAGAGCCCCTCCCCCCAGCTTGCTCAAGGATGCATCATTGGTGGGAGGCCATCGGAGCTGGGCTTCAAGTCCGTTTATGCTAGATCCTTTGCTTGGCTCATCACCCCCCTGCATGCTGCTTTGGATATCCTCTCTATCATTGTTCTTCCCTTTGTTCTACTTTCTTAGGCTTGGCTCCTGCTCAGAACGGTGGCCTTCCTGGCTCTATCTTCCATTATGATTCACACCAACCTGAAGAAAAAATTCAGCTACTTCGTCCTGGTGTTTCTCCTGTTTGCAGTCATCTGTGTGTGGAAGAAAGGGAGCTATGAGGCTCTTAGACTGCAAGCCAAGGAATTTCAGGTGTCGAGACTGGCCGTGGGATCTGGTTTCCAGTCTATGTCTACAAGCAGCAAACAAGACCCTAAGCAGGACAGTCACATCCTCCGTCATCTCAGGGGCACGGCCAACGTCAAATCACCATCTTCCTCTTACCAGGTGTGGGACAAGGACTCCTCAGCCAAAAACCTGAACCCCAGGCTGCAAAAGATCCTGAAGAATTATCTGAACATGAACAAGTATAAAGTGTCGTACAAGGGGCCAGGGCCGGGAGTCAAGCTCAGTGCAGAGGCCCTGCGCTGCCACCTTCGAGACCACGTGAACGTATCCATGGTAGAGGCCACAGATTTTCCCTTCAACACCAGTGAATGGAAGGGTTACCTGCCCAAAGAGAACATTCGGACCAAGGCTGGGCCGTGGCACAGGTGTGCCGTGGTCTCCTCCGCGGGATCGCTGAAGTCCTCCCAGCTGGGCAAAGAGATTGGTATGTTGAGCGTCCTCTGAGTGCCTGATGCTCTGGGACTGCTTAGGAGATTTCAAAGCGCTAGAGCAAGAACCTGTGCCTAGCTCAGAGGACCGGCAGAGTTGTCCCAGGATAGAGTTTTCAGCGGTCTTTCTTCGAGTGAAAAAACGTCCCCAAAGATCTATCAGAAAAGAAAGGGACCAAGGCTTAAGCATTGTTTCTTTTAATATAATTTTAAGAATCGCTTCTTTGAGAATTTCCCACATGTACGCAGTATATTTCTTTTAACTATATTCAGTCCACTCCCTCCTTCTCCCTTTCCCTAGACTCCCCACCACATCCCCTTCCCACCTCTGTGTTCCCTTTCTCCCCCTTTTCTGTTATAACCTGAGTCAGATGAGTGTTGTCCATAGGCACATGGGTGTGGTCCTCCGTTATAGCCTGAGCAACCTCCCAGCTCCCCTACCGCTGAAGAACACCGAGTCCTTCACCCCGAAGCTATCAGCTACTGCTACTTCCCCACCCAGGGGTGGGCTCTCAGGTGTCCCTCCCCCACCCATGCTGACTTGAGGTTACTGAGCTTACATAGGTCTTCCGTAGGCAACCGCGGCCGCCATGAGCAGACAGTGCAATGATTCTGTCATATCTGGAAGCTACTGTCTTGCCCCAGTCCTCCCTGGCCTCTGCGCTTACAGTCTTTCTAACCCCTCTTCCCTGACATCACTTGAAGGTCTCCTGTATCTTTCTCCATTAGAATATATTTTTTTTATCTGTTTCAAATACTGGTGCTCTATGGAGTATTCCATTAAAAAAAAAAAAGAGTTGTAGTGTGGCCAAAAAGCAAGAGTCCTATAGCTGACTCCCCAAAATACTTTAGGCATACAACTCAACTTTGGTTTCAGTATTTAAGCTCATGTCTGTCTCTTTAAAATCCTGTGGAGAGTGGGCAGCCATGTACCACAGATGTCAGCCTCAGGCATTGGCCGTCCCCTTCCACCTTGTTTCAGACAGGGTCTTTCTGTGGTTTGCCACTGCTGGGTATCCCAGGGTAGCTGGCCTGTGAGCTACTGGAGATTCTCCTGTCTCTGTGTCTGACTTCAGGTGGGTCCCGAGAGTTTGGCCTCATGTCTGCATGCTTGCATTTTACCCCCTGAGCTGTCTGAGTCACGAGTCTGCTGTGTGGTAAATTCCTTTTAAGTCTCACCTGGCTAATTTTCACCTTTTCTCTTAAAAAGAAAAAAGGGAAAATATATATTAACTCAGCAGCAATTCGTGTGTGTGTGTGTGTGCGTGTACACGCATATGCACACACATGTGTGTCTATACTGGGTGTGAGTATGGAGGTCAGGAGACAACCTCGTGGAGTTAGTTCTCTCCTGTCACCTTGATGTGTGTTCTGCAGGTCAGACTCAGGTTCCCAGACTTGGGCAGTGAGTGACTTTCGCTGATGAGTCTTTGTAGACCTTCCAGCAGGAACTCCTAAAGCGAGGTGGGGGTGAGGGTTATAGACTAGCACCAGATGTTTCATGATTCTTGAAAGTTGCCTGCAAAGCTACCCAGCGGTTAGGTGTTTGCACTCCTGCCTGCCTTCTCCTAATCCTGTGCCTGATTCTCAGAGGGCTCTGTGATGGAAAGAGACCCCAGGTCAAAATAAACTGGTTTGCTCTTCATGAACCCCTAGCAGCTAATAATAAAGAGACAAAGTCTGTTCATATTGGCAGACCCACAACTGAGAGCTAACCAATTTGGGCAAAGCCATTTATTTCTGTTATTCTGAGAGAACTCTGGCTATAGAGAAAGTCTCACCATCAGGCTGGGGTCCTGGAGAAGGTGAGGTCATTTACTCCTTTTAATTTCCTTTTGGTGACTGCCAGAAAGAATGGCCTGAAGCCAGGCATAAACTTGCAAAGAAGGAATGCAGACCCAAACTGGTATATCTAGAGCAGGAGGTGAAATCACATTTTCTCCCAGTCTGTAGTGGTTCTAATGAGGTCCCTAAAATGGCCAGCCCCACCCCAACTTTTGTTTTTGCCCTTTTAGTTTCTTAGGACTTCTTTCTAGAAACAAAACGTGATTGATTTCTGTCATGTTGTAACCCCCAGCAGCGTCACATATCAGTTATCCTGCAGATGAGATATTTACATTATAATTCATAATAGTAGCAAAATTACAGTTATGAAGTAGTAATGAAAATAATTTTATGATTGGGGTCATCACATCATGAGCTTTTGTGGCTCTCTTTTCATCCATGACAAAATTGTTCACTAGAGAGACTCCTCAATGCCTTGGACTCCAGTACTTCCACAAATCAGACTATGGTGGCTCCATAATCATTGGATCCTTTAATTATTATTATTAATTGTTATTATTTATTGATAGTGTACTAATGTGTATAAGCTATGTAGGTAAGTTGAGAATTTTATTTCAAATAATAGCATATTTTTTAACATACTATCACCAATAGAAATAATACATTGTGTACTCACTATGTGCTTGGCATACCTGCTTTTATCTTCTTTTTAAATTAGTTTTGTGTCTGGGTGTTTAGCCCACATGTATGTCTATGTACTATGTACATGACTAGTGCCCATGGAGCCTATCAGATCCCCGGAACTGAAGTTACATACATAGTGGTGGACTGCCATGTGGATGCTGGAAACAGTACCTGGATCCTCTGGAAGGGCATTCAGTGTTCTTCACTGCTGGGCCGTCTCTCCAACCGCTCAGTTTCAAAAATATATTTCTGTTCATGCTTTGAGAATTTCGTACATGCACATAGTTTATTTTGAACATATTCACACCCTGCCCTCCCCTGCTAGATCCATCCCTGGCTCCTCCTAACTTCTAGTGCTCTTCTTGTTTTAATAACTCGCTGCGTTCCAGTTTGTATTGCTCACATGCTCCTGGGTGTGGGACCGGCCATCCACTGCAGCTTTTACCCACTAGGGGCTACACCCTTAAAGAAAACTGACTCATTCTCCTCTAGAAGCTATGAGCTCTTCACGGGTTTTCAGCTAGGGACACCCCCCACCCGCATCCCCACGAGCTGGGCTGTCAACTGGCTATGCCTTGTGCAGTACCTGCTGGCTTAGAACCCTAGTGGTTCCTGGGAGTTAACTGTGGAGGCTGAGAGATTTGTACAACTTGCTTGTCAACAGAGTAGGGGTTGAAAGTGGTCACATGACCCAAAGATAACTTTGGGTCTTCTTCTCTTATGTTTCATAATGATATTGGCCTCAAGTGAATTTGGCTGGGTTAGTCTCTTCTTGCTTCCCTAGTGGAAAGAAAAACAACGGCCTGAGGCAAAATCAAGAAATGAAAGCTGCAGGGAGAACATAGAGCCTGCTGGATTGTGAGGGCCAGGGGGTGGAGAAGGGGGAGGGGTTGAACCAGAAAGAGCTCCAGGAATCACAGGAATCAGTGGTGAGAAGTGACAGACTAAATAAGGACTTTGGAACTTTGGATTTTAGTCTTTTTTTTTTTTTTTTTTTTTTTAATCTAGATTTTATGCCCCTGTCCTGTTCTGTTCTGTGCTGACCTGCGCATCTTTTTTTTCTTCTCTTCATTTCCCTGTCCCCAGCCCAGTGGTTCTCAACCTATGAGTCGCCACCCCATTGGCGGGCGGGGGAGGGAATGACCCTTTTCACAGAGGTCGCCTAAGACCATCAGAAAACACAAATATTTACAGTATGATTCATAGCAGCAGCAAAACTACAGTTATAAAGTAGCCACGAAAGTAATACCAGTTGTAATTTTGAACTGTGTCAGTGGCTTGTCTGGAACCAGCTCAAGGGAGCACTGGCTTGTATCTGGGAAAGAGGAAGGTGGGACTCAGCTCAGGGTCACTTAGTGCCCCCACAATGACTTCTGGCTGTTGTTTTCTGGAATCAGAAAGTCTCAGCTCCTGTCAGATGGGACTTTCCAACTGCGCTTTTGATTTCATTTCCCTCCAGTCCTGTGAGATCAGGGGATGAAGCAGAGGAGAGGAGATGATTCCCAAAGTGGCTGGATGTTAGCAGAAGGGTGCTCTTCTCCCGCAGGGTACAACTGGTGACAGTGATCTTCCTCAGCTCCTCCTGCTGTGGTATCCCTTGGGGTAGAAACAGCTGCAGGCAGCTCTGGGTGTTAGTTTGGTTTCCTCTAACTCTGTCTTGTAAACAGCACTTGCCTTCCTCCCGGGAACTGACTGGGAAAGCTGTGCAGTTTCTCACAGGTCTGCTTTTCTTGCGGGTTCTACTGCTTACTTTTGACCCCGTGCCTGGTTCTGAAGAACCTATCTGGACTGTGTTGTGTAAGGTGCACCTGCGCCCTCCCGGCAGAGCACTGCCTGGAAGCTGATAAGATTTGGACTATGTTCATCCTGTATCATTTCCAGACCATTCCAAAGGCATGTTGTCTAGGAACCCAGTTCTGCTGTTCCCGTGAATAAGGTGTCTGGATTCCTGAGGGTTAGAAAAAAATAGAGGAATTGCAATAAAGATAAGGACTTGTGTTGCTTAATTCTGGAGACGTTCTCCTTCACAGGTCATTTCCGATAGAACTGAATGCCTTTTGTTCTTCTCATCTGACCTGTGTAAATATTGAGCAGCCCTAACCAAATACTCAAACAATGGATGGTCTCCAGTCTGGTGCAGGTTTTACTAACAAACCCCAAACCTGTTTGAGAAGTGAGGTTGGAGTGAGCTCTCTTAGGATCGCAGAGGCTAGGGATGGGGACGGTACCTAAAAACCATCGCTTGTCAC
Organism: Microtus oregoni; assembly: GCF_018167655.1. Lineage (NCBI taxonomy): Eukaryota > Metazoa > Chordata > Mammalia > Rodentia > Cricetidae > Microtus > Microtus oregoni. The sequence goes on from NW_024543088.1 coordinate 25,713,430, forward strand.
CTCCATCAGATGAGTCAAATGTTAGATTCAGAGACTTGCGTAAACATGGCAAATCATGCTTAAAGAAGGCAGGGACCAGGGAGTAACTGTGTGTTTTTGAGATGGTCTGTCTGACCTTGACTAGAATTAATGAAGTATTTGATTTCTAACAAAGCATTTAATTAAAGAGCAAAGCACAACCCTGCAGTTTGGGAATTTAAGTGGCACTATGACCTGTCCCATTTTCACCACACCAGACTTGTGGGCCTCAGGTTCCTAAACGGAACAGGTACTTCAGGGTTGTCTTGGATGACGTAATGAATCCCTTGTAGGTGCTAAGCGTTGTATACTTTTCAGAGTGCGAGGATTACCTCGCACATACGATACAGAATCAACATAATCCGGCAGGACTAGAAACACAATCTACTGGTGATGCTGAGGGTGTGTGTAGTCTGGTCCTTTGGCAATTGAGAAAGGAGTCTGGGATGAGTATAGCACGTTGGCCTTGTTCATTTTTCTGCCGTGTCCCAGCACACTGGTGCTACTGAAAGATCTTCATAATCAGTGGCCGGACATTGTTGCTCCTGCAGTGGCTTGCAGTCAGGTACCGCACTCACGATTCCGACCTCCTCTGTACATCATGAGATAGACGGCGTATATTTTGATCTCCCCTATGCCTCCCTTCCCCTTCTTCTGTCTTCCTACATATTGCCAGCACTCACCCCCCTTTTTCCGTTTCCTGTGGTTTACAGACAATCATGATGCAGTGCTGCGGTTTAATGGGGCACCTATAGCCAATTTCCAACAGGATGTGGGCACGAAAACCACCATTCGCCTGATGAATTCTCAGGTAAGAGTTCTTTTCCGCAGATAGTGCACCTCAGGTAAGAGTTCTTTCCTCCAGATAGTGCACCAGACGAAAACGGCTACAGAGTGGGCCCCAGTGCCGAGGGCATTCACATCAAAGCTGCCGGCTTGATTAAGTTTCTAGACTTCCTGGGTCGCAGATATGTCACCAAAGACGGGACCATGATCCCATGACCAGCCTTGTGATGTGTCCTTAAGATAGTCTCCACTCTGATAGTGTGCCTTGATGGAGTTGTCTAGGATCTAGGGAAATGGGGTTCGTGTTTCTCTTGCAACTAGGCAATCATGCCTGTAGTTTTGGACAAGAGACAGAGGAGCACAGGCTGTCTAGGGGAGAAGGAAGGAGACGGAAAAAGATTGTGAAAAGTAAGCAGGGATACACTCTGAGCTCGAGCTGGGCTATAAAACGCGGCTCAGCATAGGACACAGCCCCAGTGCCCCAGGAGTCTTTAGGGTGTGCACCAGAATCCATACATTACTTCATAAGTTGACTCAGTCCTTCCCCAAAGTATTTCTGAATAGTAGACATGCTGCGTTCTCAACGCCAGCAGGAACTTTAGACATGCTCTTGCCAAAAGTTCTGTTACTAAATATAGTGACAAAAGCCGAATTCTACACAGCCTGTAGCCAGGCACAGCGCTATGCGCATGTGGTCCCAGCCTTGGTCCCAGCCACCCAGGAGATTTGAGACAGGATTAAGACGCCATCTCCAAATAAATAAATTTTGTGCTGGGACCTCTCCAGTCTTGGCAGTGAGGTTTGCTCTTTCCTGAGCAAACGCTGGGCCCTTAGCTGTTTCTCTGTACGTGTGTAATCTCTGTTTGCCTCTTAGCACTCCAGGGCCTGGATAGCATCAGAAAAGCCTCTCTGGCACTTTGCTGGTGTGGAACTTGCTTTCTTTCCTGCAGCAGGGCCCCAGTGCTGAGTGTGTCCACATCAAAACTGCCAGCTTGATCAGTTTCTTGATCTCCTGGGTCCCAGATACGTCACTGAAGTAGGGACAGCGATCCCTTGGCCAGCCCTGTGATGTGTCCGTAGCAAAGGAAAGAAGCGTACCTCTTTCTCTTCGCTTTCTGACTTGCAGGACCATCCAGCTGGCCCGGTACTGCTTCCTGTGTAGCGTTCCTTCTATTTGAGGCCCACAGTTGAAAGAAGGTGGCGGGGGGCAAGGAACAGAACTGCTGTTCATGCAAACTTATTTTTTGTTTCTTTGTTTTTCCCTGTAAAATTATTTCGGGGAACAGTATCTTGCTATACTGTCCAGCCTAACCTTGAACTCTCAATTCTCCTCTCTCTAGTGCTGAGAGTTATCTGCTTGAATCACAATGCCTAGTTTTAACCCTTTGTGTTATTATCTTTTTAATTTCTGTTCTGGCAGCTGTCTCCAGTGTCCTGGTACTTTCAATGTCTCTGTTGTTCTACCTAGGGGTTTTTCTTTTATTTTTCTGAGACGGATCTTTCACAGGGACCCAGGGCTGCAAACTAACTGCACTTGTTGACCACAAACCCCAGGGTTCTCTCTATGCCTCCCCTGCACTGAAGTTACAAGAGCAAGCTCTTGTCTTTTCTTGTGGGTGCTAGAAATGAACCGTATGTCTTTGGGCACACCCAGGGAGCACTTTACTATCTCCCTAGCCTTACATTTTGGGGTTTTTATATCACTTTTTTTAAACAATGAAAGAGATAAATGTTAAAGAAATGGTTTTGTTAACAAGATTCTCTGAACTTGACTCCAAAAGGGGCTGGATTTGGAAAAATATCAACAGGGAGGCCTGCCTGACGGAGGGATTGACAGGGAAGAGATACACAGGAAGTGAGAGATTCTTCCGAGCTTGGACTGGCCTGAAGGAAGAGGGTGACAGGTTTCTTATTGCCTGGTGGTGGTGGGGTGAGCTTGGGCTTCCCAGCTACTCAGATTAACACATCTGGAAATTCTGATATGGAGTTAGGGTCCCCTTATGTTTGTTTTCCTGCCTTGAGCTGGAAGCACCTTAAGGAGCACTGATATCTGTCCTCTGCTTCCATGTGAGATGGACTAAAAACTATGCATACATGCATCCATCCATCCAGCACGCGATGCAGGCGTGCATCCATTCACCCAGCATGCGATGCAGGTGTGCATCTGTTCATTCACCATGTGATGCAGGTGTGCATCCATTCATCCAGCATGTGATGCAGACGTGCATCCGTTCACCCAGCATGCAACGCAGGCATGCATCTTTTCATCTAGCACGCGATGCAGGCATGCATCCATTCACCCAGCATGCGGCGCAGGCATGCATCTGTTCATCCAGCATGTGATGCAGGTGTGCATCCATTCATTCAGCACATGATGCAGTCGTGCATCTGTTCACCCAGCATGCAATGCAGGCATGCATCTGTTCACCCAGCATGTGATGCAGGTGTGCATCCTTTCTTTTAGCGAGTGTTTAGAGTATTAGGTATTGGTAGCAGTCAGTCCTTGGCCTCTGCAGTTAACTTGCCTGAGGGCTGAGGACAGCTCTATATTTTACTAGCAGAATCGTCATCCCTGAGTTCTCTCTAAGAAAAGAATAACAGCATTTTCCTTGTAAAGTCATTGAGAAATACAGATGAAAAAAAGTGGGAGGTAGTGTGAGGTTTTTGCTGCAAAAGAGTACACTATGCAACAGATCTCACGTGAGAGAGGGGCATGCATGAAAGGCTGCCTCTGAGCTGGGGAGGGGAGGACCACAAGAGACAGAGAGAGGGCCATGATGGCATGGACTGATGGCGACAGAGGAAATGTGTTGCATTTGGTGGCTGCTGGTGCTGGGTCACTGCAGGCAGGCTGAGGGGGAGCCTCACCTGGCTCTGGAGTGTGGGCAGTTCCTAACACTTCCGACTGTACTTGTCATGTAGGTCTCGAGTTGTCAGCTGCTTTTACTATTTGTGTCTGCGGACGTGAGCTGGAGTGGAGAGTGCAGTCCTGCGCAGAAGCCTCCCCCTCTCTTCTCTGACTACCTATAAAACCAAGTACTCACACCAAGAAGAGAACTTCAGAAGTGTGGGGGAGGGACTGAGGGAGGGAGGAGCATGGAGCTAGGAGAGCGCTGCCTAGGGGGTCCCTGCACTCCGGATAAGTCTGGAACGCTACCTGGGGGAGGTGTACTCAGGGGTGTATTCAGGGGAGGAGTAAATAATGATGCGATGGATGTGGAAACAGCTTGCGTGAAATCCTGTATGAGAGCCTGCTGAGGACATGGGAGGACTTGGGAAGAGTCCCGTGGCAGTAGGTTGTGGGAGAGACTACCGAACAGTTCTGCCATGGTTCCATGTGCAGTTTTAACTCACGGTTGTCCATCTGGTCACCCCGAGGGACACAGTGAGGAGGGTCCTGGTGCCTGTAAAAGGGTTTGCACTAGAGTAGAATGCATTCCAGAGCTGCTGCAGGGATCTGGGTGGTTCAGTAGATTCAAGAATTCTTTTAAGTACAACAGTATGAGATGTGGGATTCCCCTCTGTATGCTGGAAATATGTTTTGTTACCATTGGTTAGTAAAAAAGCTGCTTCGGCCTATAGCCGAATAAATAAACCCAGGTGGGAAATCTGAACAGAGATATATATAGAGAGAGTAAGTAGAGTCAAGCAGACACCCGTGTAGCTGCCAGAGGAGAAGGACGCTGGAACCTTATTGGTTGGCCACACCCTCATGGTGATACACAGATGAATAGAAATGGGTTAATTTAAGATGTAAGAGCTAACTAGGAATCTGCCTAAGCCATTGGCCAAACAGTGTTGTAATTAATATAGTTTCTGTGTGTTTATTTGGATCTGGGCAGCCGGGAAACGAATGAGCAGTCTCTGTTTACACAGCGTTATTTCTTTCACATAGGCCACTCAGGGTCATCTTGCCTTCCTGGCAGAATTTTGTTTTTCTCAAGAAGAGAACTGCTCCCTTGAGCTGCCTGTTAGAGGCGTGGCCTTTGGTACGAGGACAGGCCTAATGGGCGCGGTTGTTCAGTCAGTGCCGCGTCGGATGGTCGGTCAAGCCTGGTAAACAGCATTCACATCTTTGCATCCTAAATTTTGCTCTGACAGTCTTCTTTAGCATCCTGCTTATACTGGCTGTATCTTGGAGGTGGTGCTCCCTTAGCTGAATTCTACTTTGTGTGTGTCTTAGTTGGGGTTTCTGTTGCTGTGAAGGGACACGATGACCCCAGCAACATTAAGCCTGGCTCACAGTTCAGAGGTTTAGTCCATTATCGTCACAGGGGGAAGCATGGTGGCACACAGGCAGACATGGTGCTGGAGAAGGAGTGGAGAGTTAGTTCTACATCTTGATTTGCAGGGAGCGGAAAAAGAACTTTGTGTCTCTGAACCTGGACTTGAGCATCTAAGACCTCAGATCCTAGGCTGTGTCTTCAGTAATTCTTTCTGCAAGTTTTTGTAACTGATTTTTTTCTTTAATTAAATTGCCACTGTCATATGCACACAGCACATTTCTCTAGCTTCTCGACATCATTGTTGGTGCATTAGCAATAGGGAATTAATAGCAGCCCTGTTAATTAGTATAGCCTGTTCCTGTACTTTTTGTTCTGTGGGAGTATAGTTTAAGCCATTAGCTGTTTGACAGGTTGCCCAGTTGTTGTATACATCCTTGTTATTGTAGACAGCCACACTGGGGAGACCTCTTGCAGAGAGGGTGATGGCCACAGTCTCAGGTTTTGAGACAAGAACTATTTTATTAATAGTATCCAGCCAGGAGCTCTCTCTATCTCTGACATCAGGCTGTTTTTTTTTTTCTGGACGGCTGGAAAAATAATAGTCTCCTTAAATATCAGTGGGCATTGTGAGACAAGTTAACAGGAATAGAGTTATAGGTGGATTGTTCACAAGTGAAAAGGCATCCTCCAGGCAAAGAAATATGTCTGGCCCATAGAGGATGGCCTTGGCGTGGGAACAATTTTATTTGTCTCTTGGGGATGTGTAACATTTTTGGGTTCAGTTTTATATTTTAGCACACATGCCGTTTGGATGTCCTGTAACACAGGGAGTATGGGGTTCTACTGTGTCTAGTGTTTGCCATTAGAAACTCTTCCCCAGTTGTAAGAATCTTTATAATGGGACAGGCTTTGGGATACCTGTTGAAGAGTTAACCTGGTTAGGTTAGCAATATCCTGACAGGTTTACAAATGGGTAAAAGACAAATGCCTCACATACGTTCAGCCTTTAACTTCTCTTTTAGACAGAAGTCAGTAGCACTTACACTGTGAGCTGATTTTACCCAGGTGGTATAATGGAAATGCTGTCCTAGCTACAGGTTTTATTTCTATTTCTTTCTGCCCTAGAATTGGGCAGTCAAGGCAGAGAGACGTAGTGGAAAGGAGAGCCGGGTTTGATAATACTCAGGGGGTTTTGTGTCTTACATGGACCTAGTGGACTGGGCTCCACCTCTGGGAGCCGGGTGAATTTCACCTTGAAAGGATATTCTCAACGAATCACAGTCCACTTGCTGGCCAGGAATGTCTGCTGCTCCCTTGAGCTACGTGCGGTGAATCCAGGAGTAACCCAGCAACACTGACAACCGTGGCTGTGGTGAGAACCGAGAACCACGGGGTATGGTCCCCTCCAGCGAGGCTCAAGGGTCTTTGGATGGTGGTGTCTTTTAACCCAGACAGTGCCACCAGCATGGTAAAGTGGGGTATCAGGTCCCAGTCTTTTTCTCCCGCAGTTTTGCAGATATGCTAAAGAATCTATTGCAGAGCCTGGAGGGACTAGAGAAGGGAATGGTTAGAAACTCCAGCTGAGTTTGCATCCTGCAGTATAGGTAGGAGAGAAGGAAGTCTGCCAAAAGAAATTTCAGAGAAAATCCCTCCTATAAGAAATGTACTTGCCTGTAAGCCAGTAAATGGAAAGAAATAATTTTAGCAATTAGAGTTTTTTTTTTCTTAGAGTACTTTCATGAATGGTATAGTTGTAGTTCAGTAGCCTACTACAGTGGCTTTGCACAATGTCAGGATTTATTGAATAACAGTTCATAAACCATTGTGGTGTCAGGGACAACAGTTTACCAACGCTTCTGCTTTCCTTGGCAGCCCTCGCCTTCAAAGCAAACATGGCTCTTTTATTCCCATCTTAGTTACTGACATTAACTCTCAGATTACACATTTCACTTCATACAGTAAATCTGTCCATCTACACACACACACACACACACGCACATGCACGCGCGCGCGCAGGTTGCAGAGTGACAGACAGGGCTAAGAGGTGGCTCCGGTGAACTTCAGCAGGTCTATGAAGCCTTAAGAGGGGAAGCTGACAGAAATGCAGGGAATGAGATAACTAAACAAACCCAAGCCGGAGAAACTACCAGTGTTAGGCTTCGGGACCAGAGCTGAGCTATAGCGTTTAGTGGAGCTGTTCAGGCAAAAGGGCAGGACCAGCTCGAGATGAAGGAACAGATGGATGGATGGATGGCAGTTCCAGGTGGGCGAACGGGAGGAGGGTGTGGAGATGGCAGTTCCGGTAGACCGCATCCAAAGCAGGACTGAGTCAAGCTATGGCTTCTGGAGCAGCGGGGAGTTCTCTGCCACTTGCTTACTTGGCATGTATATTAGGTGGCCAGCTGACAGGTTTGTGGGGGTTACTGCCATTGTAATGTTAGGTTTCCCAAATTATGGTCTGGTTTGTCACCTGATGTGACCTTCATCTGCCCGTGTGCATCATTCTCCATTCACCCCGATAAATTGACAGGGCGGCACCCTTTCTGTTCCCAGGAATGAATCAGTTATTAATTCTGTGCCGTGTGAATGACACTGGGCATATCCACACTGATCAGAGCCATCCTCCCCCTTTAAGATGGGTACCAAAAATTATTGCAAATGGCTTCTCTCGGTGCAGTGTCCAGTGTGATAAACCACCGTTTTATACAATACAGAATAACTTGGAGCAGGGCACAGCCATTTTTCCTCTTCCCATGTTGTAGATGGGATGGAGCTGAGTAAGTCTGAAAGCCAGTGTAGGTTTGGAAGGGAAGTTTTTTTGGAGGTGCACAGGAGGAACCCCCAAACCTGCCCCCCACCCCAGATCACCACTGTGTTCACTGTAGAAGCCCACTATTTTGGGTCTTGCCAGTCTAGGGTGACTTAGAGATTCAGGGAAAGGTTTGGATGGTAAGATGCAGTTGAGTTAGGCCAGTCACTACTGTTAGCATTTAGAAGCACCCACCTCCCATTCTTAAGCCCCAGGACAGGCAGCTGTGTACACAGTCCTAGATTAGCCTAGATAGAGATCCAGTCTTGCTAATTGTGGTTTCTTATCACAGAGATACAGGTACTGGGCGATGGCCATCATCATTATACTTCCTCTTCATTGTTAAAAGCAGCTTCCACCAGGGAGATTTTAAAGTCCACATCTCCCCCTTTACCCTTTCAGGAGACAGTTATTGACAACTAGTCCTTTCAAAACAATTTAGGGAACATTTTGAGTAGTTTTTATTACTACTGCAAATACAGTAATTAGAGAACACTTCTGTGTTAGAGGCATTCTTGTTTTCTAGGCAGGAGGGGAAACTTAGGCTTTATTCTCTGGAGGCTGTGAGAGGTGGATTGTGACTCCTGGGGGCCTCCATGAATTTCTTTAGTTCACAAAAAGAGATAACGTCTTTTAGATGTTAGCATTATTTTTGTTTGCAATCTGTACTGAAATCCACATTGTAGAAAAGCAGCTAATGGTGCCGTGAAGCGGCAGGAGTCCACTCACGCCTAGCAGCAAAAGCTAGGACTCGGGGTTAAAAAGCATGAACATTCTTCTGTCCAGAGGGCTGGATAGATAGATTGGACAGAGATGCTTTTAGCCCAATGAACAGCGCCTCTAAGTTTATACTTAGTAGACAACCAAAGAAAATTTGAGGTCTTGAACTTGTGACTGAAAATAGCATAGCGTCAGTGCTGTACCAGCTTATCAGAACCCCATTGATCAATGTTAAAGCTCCGACCTTTTGACATCCTAGTATAATAATAGCATAGTGGAAAGGAAAGAAATCTGAAGCTCTTCTCATTTTTCACATCCCTTAGATGACTTCCTTAGACCTGTAGAACTTACTACTTAAGCTTCCACATCCTCAGAAATCCCCTTCTTAGACCCTTGCAACTTTAAACCCCTCTCTTTTCATCTAATCATTTACCAGGTCCACGAGTAGCTATGGCTGGAGCTGTCACTGCAAAGCAGGCTCTTTTGTGTGTGTAAGAAGTTTAGTGGGCAACAATGAGGACACTAAGAGAGACATACATAGATCTAATCTACACGGGAAGTAGAAAAAGACAAGATCTCCTGAGTAAATTGGGAGCATGGGGACCTTGGGAGAGGGTTGAAGGAGAGGGGAGCAGAAAAAAATGTAGAGGTCAATAAAAATCAATAAAAGAAAGTTTATTGGAGGAGTGGGGGAGGAAGAGTGAAAAAAAAATGAGAGGCCATCTCAGAATGGGGGCACGAGAGAGGCAGGCAGGCAGGCAGACAGAACGAACAGGCAAGGAGGGACACAAGAGACAAGAGAGAGAGAGAGCGCGCTGTGCCTGGCAGACACTTTTAAGGGGTGCACATGGCAACAGGTGATGATGTAACTCACTGCCTCAGCGGCTGAGGCAGGTGGCTGCCATGGAGTAGGAACTCGTGTGTGTGTGTGTGTGTGTGTGTGTGTGTGTGTGTGTGTAGGAGGGGGTGGGGGGCAGGGATGACGACTTACCTCATCTAGGTAAAGAGGCACAGCCGACTCCCCGGTGTCCTCTTTGTTCACAGTCTGGACAGGGTCTTGGCAGCAGTTGAGGTGAAAGGCAGTTTTGTGGGGGGCTTTTTGTTTTGTTTTGGCTCAGTGGCCAGCTTTGCCACATTTACAGCAAGCTCCAGGTGGAGGTTCTTCTGCGCCTATCATCTTCTTTTGAAGAGATAGGTGTGCTGCCAGGAGCTGGCATGTCTCTCATGAAAGGCTTCTTTTTAGTAAACATTATAAATGCCGAATTCTCAGATCTCTGCAGCGTTTGAGGACCATTGTCTGTTACGTATATCTAAACTAGACAGACATGGCTTGTTTCTAGTTACTTATTTCAAGCTTAACTTTGAAAACATATATAAGACGCTAACTCTGGACGTGTCAAAGCATTGGATCCTTTATGAGGTGACCGACTGTTCACTTGTGTTCCTTGATAGTCGACAACAAGCAGCTTTTTAAAGACTGGGACTGTACATTCCATCCTGTTCAAGGTGACTGACCATTAACTTGCATTTTAAAAAATCATCCTTAACAGATTACAGTGAGTTCGTAGCTTTTATAAGAATAGGACTTTACACTCCATTTTCCATCTCTGTTAGATTTAGCTTTAAAAAAAATCAAATTTTGAATTGAAGATTTTTTTTTAGTATCAAAATAAAACTTTTAATCATAGATAATAGGCTCAGTAAAGAAACCACAATAGCTGTTCTGTGGGTGAAAACAAGTTTGTTCCAAACTGCCAAGGGTGTCTCCTGAGAATGCAAGAAAAAGCGACATGGTAAAGACCCCCGGCACCGAATGGGAACTGGAGAAGAAGTGCCTGTGAGGTGGGGTGGGGCCCATGAGCAGGGACTAAGGAAACCCAGAGACTAGCGCCACCCATGACAAGCCAGCAGGCACCACAGTTGCATGCCAGATAAGGAGAGTGACTCCTCTCCTAGCAACAGGAACTTTCCTCAAGCACCTGAGGGAATGGGGGCCCCTGTCCAAATGACCAACCCTGGGAAAAGGACCCCCTTGGGGACCAAACACTTCATTATAGTTTGCATTTTTTGCATTACAGATTTTGCATTATATTGCAGTTTTTTTACATTGCTCAGTTTATCCAAACAGCTAAAGCTTAGAGTGAGCAAAGACAAAGCTAGACAGATGTTACTGTGGACCTGCGTGGACCTTAGGAGGCCACAGATCTTATTTATCGATACATTATTTATCAGAATATGCTGGCACTTGTCTAAGTTCTCCAGAAGCTTGGTGTGGAGCATTTGGCAGAGACATAAGTACTTGGGTGTAAAGCTCTAACCAGCTTTGGTTAATCTGAACAGACCTTTATAACCTTACATTTATATCGCCATATGGAGTATATTCTAAACCACATATGCAATATGCTGTAGCAAACATAACCTTACATTTCTATCATTATATGGAAGTCCATACCGATCCAAAGTATTTGAGATTTGTGCTTCCTTAGTCTAAAAGGAGATGCGATGAACAGCGAGCTCAGTAGGAATAAGAAGCGTTGTATGATGTGTGCTCTATAACCACAGTAAAGATGGCTGCCACCTGTATCCTGATGAGGTCGCCATTCAAGATGGCATTTTACTGAGGACTTTGGAACAGTCCATGAGATATACTGATCTAGCTTTCATTCATTCTGATGTCGTTGCTGATTGTACTATGAGGGAAATGTTCACAGAATTGGTTAGAGTCTTTCTTCCTCTTCATTCTTTGGGGAAAACTTTTGAAAAATAATGCAGTTAGCACTTTAATATTCAGTGCTATAAAGCCATGGGGTCCTGGACTTTGTCTAGAATTAAAAACTACTTATTCAGTTTTGTTACTAGTTTTAAGTATGTTTCATTATTTTTTTAAGTATGTTTCATTATGGTTTAGTTTTCTTAGGTTTTGTTTCTAGAAATTTGTTTATTTCATCTAGGCTGTGCTATTGATTGCTGTAACTGTTCATAGTATAGTCTTTTATAATCTTTTTAAAAAGTTTCTGCAGAATTGTAGTAATGACTCCATTATAATTTCTGGTTTTAATAGTGGAATGCTTCCTTCTTTTTACCTTTGTTCCTTGAGCTAAGATTTATCAGTATTGTTGAATTTTGCAAAGAACCAACTTCTGGGTCCTTGTTTTCCTTTTCTTCTCTCTCTCTCTCTCTCTCTCTCTCATTTTTATTATTTCCTTCCTTCTGCTAGCTTCATATTTAGCTTGTATCTCTTCTTATGTTATAAAGTTATGTTAATTTGCGGTCTTTTCAGCTTTTAATGTAAGAAAGCAGAGGTAAAAATTTCCCTTTACTGGTACTTTAACTGAATCTTGTACATTTTATATACTTCATTGTGTTTTAAATCATTTCTAAGTATCCTCTGATCTCCCTTGTTATGGGCTACTGAACTATAGTTATGCCATTTCATAAAAGAATTCCTAAGAATACTTTATATGCTAAGTAAATCTTGGTAAAACTGGTCTTGGGACTAGCCCTAAATTCCTATGCAATATGACCCTGAGCTAAAGATTACCTACTGTCTCTCCACTTCAGTAAACAAAGTTTGCTTGCTGTAGATGTCCATTCTGTATATGTCGCAATTGTGTGTTTTTTCAAAACTTTGAGCCAAATGGAGGTTAAGGCTGTGTCCCACTAACCTGTTTGGGAAAGTCCCACCAATGGTTAAGACTCTGTTGAACTCGGCAGTTTTTCTCTGCAGGTACCCCACAACACTTTTGCTATTTCTTTTATCCATTAGAGTGGGCTGTGTGGTTTCCAGAGCTGTAAAGGACAGAACACAGAGGAGATGAGGACATGTGGAGAATCACACAGTAAGCTAGCTAGATCTAATAGGCATGTAGAGATGTTCTCCAACCAAGATATGTACATCTTCTCAAGGGCAAATGGGATGTTTTCCCAGATAGATTGCAAGTTGTGTGACCTACTGGGAGGGCTGATGTGTTATGTTTTAAGTTTAAATTCCTATGCTTAAGAGATCTATAGAACACAAATGCCTCTAACCTGTAAGTCCTACTTGCCCATGGACAGATAACTTCCTGGGATGCTGGAAGTTGCTGTTCATGGAAGGTTACAAGTCATGTGACTTTGCTTCTGTATAAACGCTTGATTGCTGCAACTGCACAAGACTTTCTTGATCACATGTACACAGGAGGTACATAAGCAGGAAGTATGTCAAGATGTGTGCTTGCCCCTAATTGGATGATGGGGGAGAGAAGTACATAGCCTTGTGGGTTGTGTGGGTTTTGCCTTTATAAGCCTCAGACTAATTGGCAGCCAAATACTGGGAACCTCAGGTGTGGACCTGGTTAGTGTCAATAGTCCTGGCCATTTAATAAAGCTTCACATCTGGCTAAGAGGGAACTGCGGTACTGAGAAAGAGATGGAGGAGAGTCACGTGGTCACTATTTAAAACATGTTTTTTTAAACAAGAGTTGAACCAAATATATACTAGTTGTAGCAAATATAATTTAAAATTTTTAACATCAGACAAAAGTCCATCCTAATCCAAAATGACTTGGAGACCTGTTGTTATCTCTTCGGTAGGCTCATTCCACCTGGTCACCTTTAATCAAGATGGTGGTGAAGTCACAGGATGTCTGTCTTCTCCAGCCCTAGCAAAGATGGCGCCAGCCCTGTGGTTGTCTAATGATGTCGGCAAGCCATGTGTTGCTTATATCCTGAAATGGAATCATGCCACATGGTTCCTTTAAATTATCTATGCATACATTTTTCACTATCAACGCCCTGTGTTGCAAGTTTTAAATTGAGCTTTTTGTTACAGATTTTTACAGATTTTTAACCAAAAACATGTGGTGGCTACCACCACTCATACATTCAACTGAGCCTGATCAAGTTCTGTCTAGGTTTCCATGTTTGCATACCAGAAAACACATACCCACCTGCCTATGCAAAACAGACAGACAAAGCTTTGTGACATTTAACTGGGCCTAACCAATTTCTGTCCTGGTTTCCAGTATCCAAACCATTAGAACCAAGGGAGAGGGACAACGTCTTGCTTTTTTTGCCCTGGGCCGGAGGATGTTGGGTCCCATCAAACTCCTCCTCATCCCAGACTGGAATTCCAGCAGAACCAGATGTCACAGAAAATGACTATGACTTCTCATGGGAAGTAGACACTTGCTATTTTTCCAGCCCAGCAGTTCACTCTTAGTCTGCAGAACTGAAAGCAAGCCTTGAAGCCTTAGACTGTCTCAAGGTGCGCATCTCCCAAGGTGGCCCTTCAGCTCCAGAGTCCCAGAGAGATGGCCTGACTTTAGTTTTGGGTTGATGGTCTGATCTTACTGAAGGCTGCCAGAAAATGTTAATCCCATTGGGTGAGAAGAAGACCTCTGCCACAATTTTTGAGCCAAATTTGATGCAAGCTTTATTAAATGGCCGAGACTATGGATTACAGCCATGACTAAGTGGAATTTGCTTCTGGAATGCAAGGATGGTTTGACATAAAATGTTGATAACATAATGTGCTGAATGAATAGGATGAGGGGAAAATAATCATTTTAACTGGACAAAAGTGTCTGATAAAATTCAGTTCTTTTTCATGATTAGAAATGCTCACTAAACTATAAGTAGAAGGCAACCACTTACCATAAGAAGTGCCATTTATGTAAAACAGGCAAACACCACACTCAATGATGAAAGACCAAAAGTCTTCCATTAAAACCAAGAACAAGACAAGGATACCTGTTTGTGCTTGTTGTATTTAAATATCACTGCAAGACCTGACCAGAAGAATTAAGGGAAGAAAAATGAAAAATGGATCTAAGTTGGAAAGCAAGAAGTAAATTCAAATATTTATTTTATACATTAAAAGCTCTATATTTTACCCAGCCCTCCCACAAAGTTCCGTTAGAACTAACAACTAGTTTGGTAAAATTCTACACATAGAAAACAGCTGAACTTTTATACAACATACGCCAACAATGAGTGTGGCTTGTTTTATGTCAAGTTGAGACTAGCTAGAGCTATCTGAAGGGAGGGAATCTCAATTGAGAAATAACCTCCAGAAGATCTGGCTACAGTATATTTTCTTAATTACTGATTACTGGGGGAGGATGCGGGTGGGTGGGGCCACCTCTGGGCTGGTGGTCCTGGATTCTATAAGAAAGCAGGCTGAGCAAACCATGAGGAGCAATCCAGTAAGCAGCACCCCTCCACGGCCTCTGCATCAGCTCCTGCCTCCAGGTTGCTGCCCTACTTGAGTTCCTGTTCTGACTTCCTTCATTGATAGACCATGCTGTGGAAGTGTCAGCCAAACAAGCCCCTTTCTCCCCAGTTTGCTTTTATTCATGGTATTTCATCCCAGCAATAGTAACCCCGACTAAGACAATGAGCAAATCCAATCCGGCCCTCCATGAAACTCACATCCTTTCAAAAAGCATCAAAATTTAAAGCTGTGTAAGATTTGTTTTTCAACCATGCAGTGTCTTTTTGGTACATCTAACACACTATCACGTGTGCCTTTCGTAGCCCTGTTCTGCTGGTATTTGTAATAGCCACTGACCTTGGTGGTACAGAATGGGGTTGGAAATTGGCATTTAACTCTAAAGAGGGCTATTCTTGAATAGTTCCTTTCTGTATGGGGCCAGTACTTTTCTTCAGTTGTCTCTGATGCAGCTTGTATGACAAAAATTGTTCTGTTACCTGAACATCACCTTGAAATTGCAAAGCAAACAAATAAGCAAAATCTTAAGCAGCAGCGCCTCCAAAAACAAACCCAAAAGCTTAATGCAGCTTCTCTGTTGACATTCTGAATGTTTCTAGATAAATTTAAAATAAATTTAAAAAAGGAAAGGAAAGAAAGGAAACACTTGAAAAGGAAGAGGTGGGCTTGGTGGCATAACCCTAGCAGCCAATCGGAGAGCTCTCCAGCTTGAGAGGAAGGCAAGTTTGAGGCCACCCTGGGTCTTCAAAAAATGAAACAAAGCATTAAAAAAAAATTGAGAAAAGATGTGAGTGGAGGAGACGGCCGCAGTAGGATCCCTACTGGTGTGGTTGCACTTAGCAGAGCAGATGTAGCGGTCACTGGTGAACCTGCTAAGTAGCAGGGAAGGAGTGGGACTTACTGGTGAATGGGTACTGTGTTTCAGTTCACAAAGAGTAAACAGTTCTGGAGGTGGATTGTTTTAATAAGTGCACAAAAACATGATTGTTATTGAGCTTGGGACTTTAAAAGATGGCCCAAATGCCACTGGGCTCGGTATTTCAAAAATGGCTAACATGAGGTTATGCTATGCATATTTTCATCAAGTAAAAAGTGTTTTGTTTCATTTTTCTCATTGGAGGAGAAACTATCTAATGGGGGAGATATGGAATATACTGGGAAAAGGAGCAGACAAATGAGTACTGAGACAGAGACAGCTCGCCCAGGGGAGGACCACTAGCAGCAGGAGGTGTTCCTAGGGAACCTGAGGGGAAGATGCTGGGACCTGAGAACAAGAAGGCATCAGAATAGAAGGCTGGGGAAAGGTCCAACAGCATCAGTGTGGAGGGTGGGGAACTGGGGATCTGGCAACTGTGAGAAACAGGGCGGCGTTCGCAGGCCATGTGGGGGCAGTTCTCTTTAAAGCTGGGCCTGTGGTTTGTTCGAGCTTCCTCCAGCCCCGCATCTTTGTGGCAGAGGCTAGCACTGGACACAGCTGGGTTGTGACGAAGCCACAGGAAACAAACTGGGGCCTTTCTCATTAATAAAGTGACTTTTTCTAGAAAAGAGTGTCATATTTCAAAGTTTTGGTTCAGCTGACACATTTTTGCCTTGTGCCAGATGTGGTAAGATTCAGCAGGAAAGTGGTCTATTAAATTTGGGTCCATACCTTGACCCAGTTTTAACTCTCAGTTTACCATGGTTTCTGTGAAACTCAGCTGTGCACCTGTTGTGCACAGGGGACCTGAAAGAGGAGATGCCAGGACAAGAGAATATAGTGGCTTCTTTAGAAACATCTGGAGCCCTGGAGAGAGAGCGTCGTTCCTGTGGTGAGGCACAAATGTGCTCACAGCTTCATCCAGGTCATCCCCAGATAATTATCAGGGCTGAGCCTAAATAATAGCCCCATTTACTAAACATCACCTGAGGTGCTCCACGTCTTGGCTCACCTGATTTTTACGACATATGAAGCTTGGTCATTGTGTTACCCAAGGTCGTTTAGGCTCAAGCTCTAAGAGTTACTCTGAGAGGCTCAGCAAGTGAGCAGGAGGGAGCAGAGGTGGGGTTGGATGTGGTCTGTTTCCTGGCGCTACCTGAAACCCCAAAAGCAGCTTTTGTGTTTTTGTTTACTAGTTAGTTTTACAGCATTGGGAGCAGATCTGAGGTTTCTTCCTGTGCCAGAAGGTGCCTATCGCAGCCATCTCCCAGCCTCTGTGGCATTCCTTAACTGCCAGCTTTCTTTCCCAAGGTGTGGGTAGACAGGTGTTGGTGGGGGCAGTGTGTGCATTTCCATCGTGTATGATCAGAGCTGAGGTGAACAGAAGGTGAGTGAGCTCTCGTTTCGCTTACTGTTGACATTTTTAGTTTTTCATTTATTTTACAAGGTAGCAGGTTTCCTTATGGGAGTTTTGTTATGTTGAGCCCTTCCCCACTCCTGCCCCTTCCCATGTCTCCACTTCCCACCCCTCCTTAAGCCCTTCTATCCCTGGCATTTCTTCTTCTCTTTCATGCCCTGTGTATTCTGTTACCTTTCCCACCCTTCCCTTTAAAAAGTCGGGTGTCTCCCTCTTGTTAGCTCCTTTCTGGTTTCCCAGGCTCAGCACGTACTCACTCCCACAGAAATACACAGCGGGAAACATGACACGCTAGGATCACAGATGAGAGAATGTGCATTTGTCTTTCTGAGCTGGGCCACCTCACTTAATACAACATTTTCCAGTTCCATCCACTTTCCTATAAATTTCACATTTTTGCATCTGAATAAAGTTCCATGGTGTACAAATATCACACTTCATTGTCTGTTTATCCATAGACAGACATGTAGACTGAATAGGAACAGAAAGTGGATTCTTGTCTTGTTCCTGATTTTAGTTCTAACTCATTGAGTTTTTCCCATTTTTTTATGATGTTGGTGTGGATGTACGATGTGTAGCCTTGATTATGTTGCGAGATACATTCCTTCTGTGCTTGGTCAATGCAAGGAACACTGCTTTCACCTCAAATGGAACAATACATAAGTTTTTTTTCTGGAACCAATATGAGGTGACCATGGTCCAGAAACAAATTTTCTACCCCAATGTGGGAACAGTTTCATGACGTCTGTATAGTAATAGAGCAAAGAAAGTCATAAACCAGCATGACTTTCAACACATTGCTGTAATACCGGGTAGGCAGGTCACAACAAGAAACAGAAAATTCTGCTATATGGTTCAGATGCCATCTGATGGTGGGTACGAGGGTCCATTCATAAATTCTGAAAGATCCACCCAATTGTCTCAAGGATGTTGCTTCATACTCAAAGAGGGACAGTGGAGGCCGAGGAAACCCAAGATTATTTGTAATTAGGCCCTGGATCTGCAACATCAAGTCCCCACAATCACCGAAGTTCTGGAATGTTCAACACAGACATTTTCTCTTTCTGAGAACTTTAGTTCACACCTTTATCCTGAGGAGATATTGACTGATGCCTGTAATGTAGTTTTTGGCCTTATGATTTGGAAGTTAAGCCGTTTGAGTACTGTGACTTCTGGGGCTTCTTGATTCTGACCATCAGGTACATTCTGTGTCACTGCTGAGCCGAAGAGGGTCATGACTTGAAAGTGAATTCAATCACTTACTTACTCAAAAGCCCCAGCTAGAAGTTTGGCCAGCTCTGTGTCCCCTCTCCCCTGCATTGTCTGTCTGATGTGCAGCTAGCAGCCCCAGAATCTGTTCGGTCAGCTGAAGTCCTCTGCCAAGGTTGAAGAAGAACACAATACAGTTTCTTCCCTATGGATTCTAGTAAAAGAAGAAAGCGCTCCCCCATCGCATACATACACAAAGCCTGTAGAACGTATACACAAAACACAGTTTATCTGCGGAGCCAGGTACCCCTGATCCGTTATGTTAGACAAGGGAACAGCAGTTTGGGGCTCAGAGTTCTTTTTGTGAGGGCAATATTGAATCCAAGGTGATAATAAAAGCCTATAAATTAGAAGCTATCTCCTCTTATCTAACTCATGTTTCTTTTCAACTCAAACTCCACCATAACTAGTACTTCTATTAGAATCTCATCTAACCCTAGAACATTTCCACTAAGGGCAGTTTTCTAGGAAGTGTTGCCTCTGTGTCTATGTGGCATATAGGATCATGGGTTGCCTTCTCATAACATCTTTGTCTGGCATTTGGTGACGGAGTAAGGGCCATTCACAGAGGGGGGTGGGCCATGGTCTTCAATTTCCTGGAGAGCTTTGTGTAGAATTAAGTATTATTTTTTGTGGGAGTTTTATTGAGAGAAAGGGAGTGGGGGAGGAAAGAGAGGAAGAAGAGGAAGAAGAGGCAAGGACCAGCCTGCCTCTTTAGAAGAACAGTGGGAAAAGAGAAAATGTTTTTGTTGGTGGTGGTGTTTTTTTTGGGGGGGTGGGTGGTTATGAGTTTCAAGACAGGGTTTCTCTGTAGCTTTGGATCCTGTCCTGGAACTTGCTCTGTAGACGAGGCTTGCCTTGAACTTAGAGATCCGCCTGCCTCTGTCTCCTGAGTGGTGATATTAAAGGCATGCACCCCCCCCCCCAAGTATTATTTTGTTCTTTGTAGAAAGCTTTTCAGCAATAAAGTCGGTTTCTTTGATATGTGGCACATCTTGTCTGAGCATTCGTAGTTTGTATCTTTTAAGGAGTTTGCATATTTCTTCCAAATTAGCTAACTTATTGGCGTGAAGTTGTTCCTCATATTTCCTCACTGTCGTAAGTGCTCATGAAGTCTCTAGAGATGGCAGTTCCTTTGAGGCAAGTCAAATGGTTATTGGAAATCACAGCTTTAAAAGACAGAGAAGGTAGAAAGCAGTTTCTTCATTTCAGAAGTTGCTATGGACCGCTTTCTCTGAGGCAGGTTGTGAGGGGCACTGAAGCTCAGCGGCAAACGGCAGTCAGACAGAAATAGCAGCTCTCTATCCAGGCTCTTACCCAACCATTTCACTGTACAAATGAGGACCAGAAGGAAGGGGGCCGGGAATGTGTTGAAAGGAGAGCGGGGGTCCCTTGTTCCGGCTGCCCGGCTAGCTTAACCCCCGAAATAACCACACAGAAACTGTATTCATTTAAACACTGCCTGGCCCATTAGCTCTAATTTCTTATTGACTAATTCTAACATCTTAATTTAACCCATTTCCATTAATCTGTGTATTGCCACCTGACTGTGGCTTACTGGGCAAGATTCTAACTGGTGTCTGTCCTTGGCAGGAGATCCATGGTGTCTGCCTGTCTGTCCTTCTTCCCAGCATTCAGTTCTGTTTACCCCGCCTACCTAAGTTCTGCCCTATCAGGCCAAGCAGTTTCTTTATTAACCAAGGAAAGCAACACAAATACAGAAGGACCTCCTACATCAGGAGTGGGGGTAGGTGACCTGCCCAGATTGCATCGAAAGGAGTAGCAAAGTCTGCATAGGACATAACCCTCTGACAGATAGCTGGTTCAAGGCACTCCCCTGCTTTTCTAAAGACATCCTCAAGTCCTTTTCTCTCATTCTTTACTTTGTTTACCCATTTTCCTTACTTCTTCCCTCTTCTGCTATAAGGTAAGATCTGTGAGAATGATAATCTGTCATTTTGTTCACTGCAATATCAAAGTGTCGAGAATAACATCAGTTAGCCAGTCGGTGTGGGAAACACCAGTCGAGGTTGTATTTGTTTCTGTTGTTCACATCACTATACTAGAAGGCAACTTAAAATGAAAGAGTTAATTTTGGCTTGCAGTTCAGAGGAACATAGTCTGTCACCACAGGGAAAGGATGGTGTCACGAATGGCGTGGTCTGTGGCAGTGGCCCAGAACCAAGGCGGGGAGGTGCCAGTCCCCAGACGCCTTTTTCCATTCCCTCCTTTTAATTCAGTCTGGCTCTCATGACTCATGACAGCCCCATTTAGAGTGAGCTTCCTCTTAAGTTAAATATGTCCGGAAACCCCCTCACTGACAAAGGAAACCATGTACCTCTTTATTGCCCTGTTACTTTCCAAGCCAAGTTATGGCGTTCACTACCACAGGAGTACTAGCTGCTAGATAGCCTTCTGTGATTGACGCTAAATTTCTTTTGCTTATTTTAACACTTTATCTGGAAATACTTCAAACCTTTCAAATATTACAAGACCATATCAGACAAAGATTGTGTATGCTGTTATCCAGACTCAGTTATAAATAGCCTTTTATGATATTTGCTAGATGGTCTGCTCCTTTATATGTTTATTGAGGGATTGATGGATTCGATTTGATATTTTTTTTCTTTCTCTGAGACAGAATCTTCCTATGTGCATAGCCCCAGCTAGCCTCAAGCTCACCTTTCTGCCACAGGCTTTTCTGAGTACTGTGATTATCAACATGCTATACGTTTGATAGATACCAGTCCTTAAGTACATTGGTGTGTGATGTCCCCAATTACCAGCCAGCCACTGCCCCAGCAAGGACCCCCCAAAACTGGTTTTGTTCTCCCTGTTTGTGAAAGCCAGGTGTGGCTGCCCTGAGCCCTCTTAATGGGCTTCTTAATTAGGCTCCACACACTCATATGGAAATAAGCCATTGGGAGTGAAGTTCACAAGCCTCTCTTGAAATGTAAAGACCGAGGAAAACCCGACCTCAGTCTTCTGGCCGCAGAGGGCTCCCCTAGATATGTACTGTGGGCTGTGACATTTGGCCTCACGGGGACCAGTCAGGAAATGTACTGTCTGGAGAAGAGCAGAGCCCTGAATTCAGAAAACAGCTAAAGATTTGATTCTCACATGAAGGACTGGTGAAGAAGGGGCTTTTTTCCCCGAGTACTGAAATTCAGAAAGCTTTCTTTCCCTCTCTTGTCTTGGTTGCAGAGGGACTTCTGCTTTCTTCTAAGGCTCTTTTAACCTCACAGATCCTCTTTATTGAAAAATGGTTCTGGTAACCCAGCTCTGACCCTGGTGTGCTGACTCCTGATGGAGTAGTCTTGATTCTCCATGCTTGTGCAGGTAGAAACACACACACACACACACACACACACACACACGTGTGTATATATATATATATATATACACACACACACACACATATACATCACATACATTATATACACATATACACGTGTTCATATATACATGTGTTTTATATACACACAGATATATAGTATTGCATGTTTATACATGTTCATATATACACATGTGTTTTATATACATGAAAATATATAGTATATGCATATTTGCATGTGTTCACATATATACACATAGGTGTGTGTATATACATCTGCATACACATGCTTGCCTTTATCTTTGAAAGCTTCAAGCACTTAGATTCCTTCTATGAAGTTCAGATATATTTTTATATCTCACAATGCATACTTATAAGGACACACACATGCTCATGTGTGCTGAGGGCCGGCTTCTTGCTGTGTCCTCCCTTCACCTTTCTTCTAGTGCATGCACAGAGACTCTGGTGCCTCTTTCTAGCAAGGTTGTCACACTTAGTGGATGAGAGCTCCACCCTATGGCCTCAGTTCCTCCCTAAAGGCCCTGTCTCTAAATGCAGGCACACCGTGAGTCAGATTTTCATCATTTGAATGGGGCACAGCCCTACGTGGAGAGAAAGTGGTCTGGAAAGACAAAAGTCACAGATAGAACTAGTCAGAAGTAAGGTCTGAGCAGCGGAATCATGTGTAATCATAGATGAGAACCCCTTGCATGCATGCGTGCATGTGTGTGTGTTCCACACTTATTTTCTTTTTTTTAAATTTTTATTTTAAAAATATTTTACTTCTTAACAAGTTTCCACCTCCTCCCAGCCTCCCATTTCCCTCCCCCTCCTCCCCCCCTACGCCCCCTCCTCCCACCCTTCTCCCCCTCCCCCCACTCCTTTCCCCCTCCCTCTCCAGTCCAAAGAGCAGTCAGGGTTTTCTGCCCTGTGGTAAGACCTAGGACTGTGACTGAAAAAGCATGGGATAAAACTGGACTCTCTGAACATGGCGAACTATGAGGGCTGATGAGACGCAAAGGACAATGGCACGGGGGTTTGATCCTACGTAATGTGATGGCTTTGTGGGAGCCCAGCCAGTTTGGATGTTCACCTTCCTAGATATGGACGGAGGTGGGAGGTCCACACTTATTTTCTATACATTAGTATTTGTTACTTTGTGGTTGGGAAGGTTGCTTTTGAGCAGCAATGCCTATCTCCCCGAAGTAGCCTTTTCTTGCTAGCTGTTTTTCTAAGCTCTGTTGCTATAGGATGATTGAGTCTCTTCATGATCTCACCGCTCTCCCATCAGGATCCTTTGACAGTTCATACTGCCTTGTCACATAAGTACAGGAGCTTTGCTCTTTCCAGTATAGGCTGGTACCTTAGGCACGGCCTCATAGGATGTGGTGTGTATGAACAAAACATTTAGACCTAAATCTACCAGGACCACAGAGAGGTAGCATGAAGGAGGAGGGAACAGGGCAGGAATTCACACTTCCTGCCCTCCATAGGTCTCAAAGAATCTTTTTTGAGGTGATGTTTAAATGTCACCCAATAGAAACAGATGTGGATAAGTTCAGAACCAAACAGACACCTTCCATATATAATAGAAAATAGGTTTGGCTGTAGTAACAGGAACCACCTCACCACCTCCCCCCTCCCTCCCCAGACTTTCTTAATTAGGCCAAGATTAGGGAAGATGGGTACAGCGATGCTTTATGACTTTCCCTTTTCCCTCCAGCAGAGCCCAGCCCTGGCCACTTTCTGCTCTCCTCTGCCTAAATGTGCCATTTATCGCCTCTCTCCGGTTTCTTGAAATGCCTTTCTGTTCATCTCAGGCAACTCAGAGGACCATGCAGTTGCCGTGTGTACAAGGGGATGTGCTTTATATAAATTCCTGGGGGGCTGTAAGAGTGCCCCCCGCTGGAGCAGGAGGAAGACTGGGGGTAGCCTGCCATTAAGCTCCTGTTCTATCTCTGCCTTCAGCTCACAACCTCTGACAGTGCTGCCTCTTCCCTGGACTTCACTTTACTCATCTATAAAATGGTGCTTTTTAATCAATCCTTCTGGAATCTTCCAGGTACGGCATGCTAACCTCAGACAGGAATCAGTATTTTCATGATATACGTTCAAGCTTCTCCCCTTAGACATCTCTCTCCAAGAGCCTGGAACCCATGTTGCGTGTGTGAGTCACTTTAGGGTTTGGTTAGAAGTCTGTCCTCTCGAGACAAGTAGGAGACTCATGGTCTGACTCAAACTAATAACTTGCGTGACTTGGGCAAGTTCCTTGACATCCTGAGTTTGGTACAACTTTTATGAACATATCAATGCCTCCTAGGACCATTGTGAATATTTTTACGATAACGTATAAACACACTATTATCATTTACAATAAAGGTGAAAGTTTGGCTTCTCTCTTGGGGTTTCTGAGGACAGTAAAGCCACAGATGCAGAGAAAGTTTACAGAAGCCAAAAGAGGCTGGCAGTAGCCTCTTTCCTTACACATGAAGGAAACCGCTAGATTGGGGCATATGTACTTAGGAAGACTACCAGAAGCTGGCTCACCTTTGGGATACAGATGAAAAGGACCTACCACTTGGCTCCTGTCCACATCCCTCTGTCTCTGTATTCTAACCACACTGAAAACTTTATAGTTCCCAAACAGACACCTTCCATATATAATAGAAAATAGGTTTGGCTGTAGTAACAGAAACCACCTCACCACCTCCCCTCTCCCGCCCCAGACTTTCTTAATTAGGCCAAATGTATTCACTCTTCTGTCTTACAAAAGTTCAGGGTAGACATTTCTGACTTTCACATTATCTGCTGTGACAAGGTTCCAGGTCCTTCTACTTTTTATTTCACTGTTGTTGTCAGCCTATGACATCATGATGGCCACTCAAGCTGCAGAGGTCACATCCACATTTCAGGCAGCCAAAGGGGAAGGACCACCTCCTGGAAGCCATGCTCTTTACCTGTTATTGGTTAAAATTAGTTACTTGGCCGTTTAGCTGCAAGAGAAGCTGACAAGTATTTATTTCGGATAGCCTCTTCTAGGTTGTCACTCGGGAAAATAAATATGAGGTTACTGAGGAAGGAAGAAAGAAGAGGCTTGTGTTGACAGTTCTCCATTTTCTAGCATCAGGGATCTGCACTTGTTCTCTGTGTTTGGAACATTCTTGCTCCCTTGACCCCCATGGTGTGGCATGTTCATATTTACCATGCCCTAATGATTAAACATCCCATTGTCATCCTTACCTTGTCTCTGGTATGATACTATTGTATATTTAGCCATTGTTTCGTTGTTGACCTTCTCTATCAGGCTGTGACCACCTGAAGGTCTGTGCAACCCTTGGCTCTTTAGCAACTGATCTAACGATACAAATCCTGGCCAACATGAGCTCATCACCATAACACTTGTCTCACAGAAGAGCATGCTCGGCAGAAGATGATATCTACAGGCTTCCAGGGGTCCTCCAACTGTAGGAAGGGATGGGAAGTTCCTAACATTGCTGTTCTTTGTACCACACATAAATCTCCCTTAGTGTCACTGCCAGACACTGTAGTGATTCTGTGGGGTCTCTGCCCTAACACTGGTGACCGAGGTAAGAAGGGATTGTTGTAATTTTGTTCCTCTCATTTTCAGTCCCTTCTCAGTCTGGTTTTTACCACATGCACCGCTCACTTTTAACCCAGGAACCTCATGCCTGAGCTATTCTTTACAATGAGTGTTTGATAGATATCTCATATTACGTGTGCATATGAATGCATGCATGTGTGTGTGTGTGCACTCGCGCGCATACGCACGCGCATGTGCGTCTTTTAAAAGGATGTAGCTCTCCTCATTATTAAGCCTTTAGGGCTAATCTTTCCTGTCTACTTATATCCCACATTTGATTTTTAAAACAGTTCCTCTTTTGTGTTTATTTTTGAGGTTATAATCTAATTACGACATTTCTCCCTTCCCTCCCTTTGAACCCTCTCATATACTCCTACTCGCTCTCCTTCAAATTCATGATCTTTTTCTTCACTGTCTGTTATTGTATGTGTCTATGTATTTGTGTATTCACATATATTCCTCAATATCCAGTCGGTCCACATAATGTTACTTGTATGCGTGTTTTCAGAGCTTCTGTTTGGTGCTGGGCAACCAGCTGGAGTACTCTTCCCTGCTCCCAGCTTTCTTCCATTACCTCTAGTTCTTCTAGTAGGGCTGAAGCCTCCTGAGCTTGTCCCTGTCCAGGCTGACAAGTCTGTTGGTGTCTTCCTTGTTCAGCTCATGTTTGGGCAGTCATTTTGGTGAGATGTCACAGGTGGAGCTTCTGATGTTACTAGGAGACACACACTCACAGTAGGTGGCAGATGAATACCTCTCAATCTGCTGAGAACCTGCATCTGAAGTGCACTTATTTTATTTTATTTTTTAAGTATACTTGGTCCCTTCACGTGAGCTGCTGACTTCTATTGTTCAGCCAAGTGACCTTGTCTTGGTAACAGAGAAACTATGATCTGTATTGGCCAATATGAAAGATGATGTAATCAGACTAGACTAGACTTTGTGGGTGGTTCAAAAAATTTTCGTGGCTCCTCAATTACATTTAATAAGGACTTAAAATTCACTCTGACTTCTCCTGTGAGGCACAAGGACCCTCGCTTCAGAAGATGAGCATTGGAGACCCAGGGTGGCCAAAGCAAGTCAGTGATTTTGCAAGGCCAGGCATCAGCCCAGAGTGACTGGCACACTGACTGAGTTCAGAGAACAGACTTAGAGCTCAGAGAGCCTGATTCTTCCTCCCTTTCCTCACTCGCTGGATCCAGAGTGAGTGTCCACATCAGCTGGCTTGTCTTTCCCTCTGCTACTTCTGTTTGTCTATTTCTTACCAAAGATAGTGGGTAGGTTCACTGTTAAATTTGTTGACATTTGTCGAGTGTTTATTTAAAACTTATCAAGCGTTTGACCTTGTCATGTCCCTGGTGCTTAGGCAAACTTGGCTGTTAGTAATTTGTCCTGGGACTGTAGCTGGACTGGCAGAGGCTAGCTGGAACCCAGTATTCTCAGTCTATCTGTAACTGGGCCCAAGCTTGCCTGTGGCATCTTTGAAAATGGGCCATTATTTTTCTGTTTCTCTACTCCTGGCACTGTCTAGCTGTAGGACAAGAGTGCTGTACCATTTTCACTGTGACCCTCTAGATTCAGGGTCCGAGCAGAACCCTTTCGACTCCATGCCTAACAGCTTGCTGTAAACACAGTTCTCGCGCGCATGTTCCTGTCTTTCCATTGAAGGGAAGCGCTAAACCAGCTTAGGTCTCAGGCGGTACCAACTTGGTGATGTATCAGTTGTTATTATGAGCCAAATATTTACACACAGGCGCTTATGTCACATCCTGTCTCTTTCTCCCTGCAGTTAATCACCACAGAAAAGCAGTTCCTGAAGAACAGCTTGTACCATGAAGGAATCCTCATCGTGTGGGACCCATCTCTGTACCATGCTGATATCCCAAGTGTAAGTGGACCGCTCATCTGCCTTTTGATTTGTTTTTATGTTTTTAAGTCATACCTGACTGAGCCATTCCTGGCTGTTTGGGTTTTAGGCAGCCCTCTACACGGTTGTGGGGGTGGGAGCTAGCAAACTCAGAATCCCCCCCCCCCCAACCAGCCCCTCTGGGTGCCTTCCCTGGAAGGCCATTTGCATATTTTCTGGAGAAGATGCATAGTGAGAGTGTTGGGGACTGAGCCAGTGGTAACCCAGAGTAAGATCTGTTTATGAGTGCTTACTTACTGTGTTCATCAAGGCCACTTACTCCTGATGAATCCTGGTGAGGAAAGAACAATTACTGTTACTCCTATCAGTAATGTCACATTTCTGCTCCTCACTTCCGGCGTCTAGAAGTCTTCTCGTTTCACTCTTGTAACCCTATCAAGAAGTAGGTGGAAGTGTGATGGCTCCCATTTTACAGATGGGAAAGCTAAGCATAGAAAGGCAAAATCCGTGCCAGGACCTGATTTCCCAACTCAGTGGCACAGATCTGCATTGTCCATTGTTTTAGGGTAGAAGATCGGAGCCACGGGCCTGCTGGCTTCTTAGGCTTTCTGTCCCCTCATTTTGTGTTATAGATGTAGGTTAGCCCCTCTTGTCATAGGCTGTTGTGGCCTCAGGTGAATGGCTTTCCAGAAGCAGGACAGAAAGCACTTCTCCTGGCGCACCAAATCCTTAAATGCCCACTGACGGCTAGTCAGCTGTGATAGTCACCTTTGCTTCTCAAGTCTCCAATTTTCTAGTGATCTCGGTTATAACCAAGTCTGCCTGGTCGGGCGAAGGATGATTCTTGAACCCACAAATGCAACAACTTGGGCCCCAATTTTCTCTCCTTCAATAATAAGTGTACCTTAGTATACTGGTCCTAGCTACCAGGGAAGCTGAGGCAGGAGGATCACTTGAGACCAGGAGCTCAGGACAGCCTTTTTGCAAAAATAGCGAGAGTGGTTCAAAAACGAACAGACAAACAGCAAATAAAAGCTAGTTTCGACGGTGCAGAGACCCCCTTTCAGCTGATACCATCCCCAGCTTGGTGGCTCTGAAACCTGAGGCCACCAGTCCAACAGTGCTGTGAGCATAGACTACATCCTGGTCCCTACCCCACTACCCACGAATGCTGTGATTTGGGGAAGTTTGTGATCTGCTGCAAGACAAGGCTGATGCTCTGGAAAGAGTGTTTATGCAAGAAGCACATTTCTTCACTGACCCAACCACTTCCTTTTTTTCCCCCCAGTGGTATAAGAAACCAGACTACAATTTCTTCGAAACATATAAGAATTATCGCAAGCTGTACCCCAACCAGCCCTTTTATATGCTCAGGCCTCAGATGCCATGGGAACTGTGGGACATCATGCAGGAAATCTCTCCAGATTGGATTCAGCCAAACCCCCCATCCTCCGGCATGCTGGGTGAGTCCGGGCCTGCAGAAGTCCTACGTTGTTTTCTAGAAGAAGCTCACTCTACTTGGGTTTCATTCCTTCACCAGAACAGTTGTTCAGCTTGTACACTGTACTAAGTTCTGTCTCAAGTAAGATGTAATTTTTCTTCTTCGGATGTCTGATGGGGGAGAGTCTTCTGTTTTGTTTTAATTTCATTGGTTAAATAAAGAGACTTCCTTGGCCCTTTAATAGGACAGAAAATTAGGTGGTTGGAGAGATGGCTCAGCCGTTAAAGGCTAGGCTCACAACCAAAAATATAGGAGTTCGGGAAGGGAAAGCAAGCCGGGAGCGCGCTGTGAAAGCTAGCGGGCTAAGCGCGAGCCCAGTCGCGCTTCCTGAGCACGCTTCCACGCAGGGAGGCAAAGAGCCCCACGTTAGAGCGCCAAAATGTAGCGGCGTAAATGAAGGCAGACAGAAATTATAATAATATATTCAGCTTTAATTGGCTAAAGACTTACAGAACCCTAGGTTCCAGCAGAGAACAGGAAAGCAGAAGGGGCGGGGAAGAGCACACCAGCAATATTTATTAGTAAAAAATATCCTCAGGTGACCCCACCCTACAAGTAAGGTGATTGGCTGGGGCTACCCCTACAGATGTCTGCCAAGGGAGTTCAGTCAGGCATCTCAGGCCACACTGAGGAGTGGCCTTGCTGTTGTCGGAGAGAAGAACCCCGCTAGCTAGACAGTCAGAGATAGTTCTGTGGAGGAGGAAGGAGGGCTTAACATGGAGCAATAGTGTAAGGAGAGTCACAAGCCAGGAGAAAGTGAGAGAGTGGGGCCTTGGATGAAGTGAGACCCTGGGCTTAGGTTTACAATTTAGAGAGGATGCCAAAACTATGAATCAAGTAATATGATTAATCTTATAGTAAAACTATTAATCAAGATATTCAGTATCTTCAAAATTCACAGTGCTAAAAAGTACAAAGAACAAAATGTTACACACTTAAATATCGACAAAAATAGAAACACCACTCAGTAGAATGATGTTTGGAAACTGAATCAGTTGTATCTCTCTTGCTTTGTGGATGCCTTCCTCACAACCCTAAGAGAAGATGGGCAAGCTTGCCTGTGTGGGGTTGTATAGGAAGTGGGGAACTGACGGGGGATGGCCTGGGCATCAGGGTCCTGAACTCTTGTCAAAGGCTCTCTTCTTGAGCTCTTCCCATGCCTTCAGTTCTTACCACCCATCTCTCTTTCCCTCCCTTTCTCTTTGGGCGGACCACTGGGACATTTCCATGAGTGTACAGGCTCTCTGGGCAGAGGGATGGACACTCTTTCCATGGGTACCTGTAGTGGAACACTTTGAGGCAGATGGTTCCAGGGACCCACCCCTGGTGCAATTTATCTGTCTGCTTCCCATACTGGGGCACTAACTGTGTTTTACTTATCCTTGTGGGATTGGCATTGGTAAATATTCCTAGGGTAAATGAATAACTTTTCTATTCGGGGCAGAAATGAAAAAAAATTAGGGCCCTTGCAGTATGGCATCCCCTCTCTAACCTCTGCTTCAGCTGTTATGTAGGTGCATCTATGTTCTCCCTGGAGCCTTTAGAGCAGCTACAGTTGACATGCCGAAGAACACACTTCCTGTTACCCCCTTACCCTGTCCCAGCTGTGACTGTTCTTCCTCCTATATATGCTGCCCCTTCACCCCACCCCAGTGCTCTCAGGCCTTGCTGAGGAGAAGTGTTCCTTCCTGACATTTCTAGGGGTGCTCTCTCAGGCCTTGCTGAGGAGAAGTGTTCCTTCCTGACATTTCTAGGGGTGCTTCTGTAGTGCCTACATCTGTCACAGAGCTAACTTTTCTTCCTCATTGAGCCAGGAGCCATTGGCAATCAGAAGTGTTTTTTCCAGCACATGATTCTTCTAGAACAGGCCACAATCTGTAGCTTCACTCCTGATTTGAGAGCTGCTCCATTTTAAAGATACCCTCTATTATTAGTGACTGAAAAGGGCTCCTTCCGTTGCGGTCTTTCTGAACCCTAACAGTAACCTACATAGTAGAAGCATTGCATAGGCCTCCTTCTCAGAGCAGATATGAGACACATAGAGACGTGGTTTCCGGCACAAGACAACTCAGCCAGTCGGGATCAAGTCTGGGTGGCCATGAGTCCCCTGTGCCTGGATGAGCTTGCATTCCACTGCGCCGCCTCCCTGGACAGCACCAGTGTGGGCCGTGCTTTGGTTCTGTTTTCCTCTGGTCTCATACTAATGAAGGGGAGAAGTGTTCTGTCCTCAGAACTATGTCCTATGGGTGAGTTAGTCTTCTTAACTGCTCTCCGTGAGGCTTTGGCCGGGTGTAGTAACTCTTGGAAGTGCTAAGTACAAGTGTCGCCATTGTTTTATGACTGTCTCCTATCCATTGGCATACTATAGCTTACTCCATCCAAAACTTCACCGGGGGAGCCCTTTAATCCTATAGAATGGCGGAAGATTTACACGTACCAGACTGTCACCTTGGTGCTGGGGACACAGCGCTAGGAAATGGATCAGTCTGTTGGTCTTGACTTATCCAAAAAACAAAACAAATCAAAACAAAACAAAACAAAAAAAAACCCACAACAACAAGAACAACAAAAAACCCAGGCTAAAAATCATAGGAATAGCTAGAACACTGGGTGGCTGCTCACCAAATTCAGGTACTGGACAGAGTTCTGGGTTGCTTCCGGTTACTGGACATGACTTGCCTCTGCTTCCTTCTCTAGGTATCATCATCATGATGACGCTCTGCGACCAGGTAGATATTTATGAGTTCCTTCCATCCAAGCGCAAGACCGACATGTGCTACTACCACCAGAGCTTCTTCGACAGTGCCTGCACAATGGGTGCCTACCACCCTCTCCTCTTCGAGAAGAACTTGGTGAAGCATCTCAACGAGGGGACAGATGAAGACATTTATTTGTTTGGGAAAGCCACGTTGTCCGGCTTCCGGAGCATTAAGTGTTGAGCACATGTCTCTAACTGGACTCTCCGATTCTTCTCCTTGGGTTGTTTATATGGCTGGTCTCCTGGTTACCCCTGCTTGGAGGAGCGGTTTGTTTGTTTGTTTTCCCCAACAGGCCCAAGCCTGCTTCTTGTACTCTAGGGAATTTTGTTGGCAAGAACTCCTGGGCTTCCATAGCCTGATGGCAAAAGAGGCAGACCCAGCCTTCCCTGCAGCCACAGAGGATAGGAGCTCAGATTCCTGCCACACACATTCCTCCTAGATAGCACCCTCCGAAAGAGCTGCATTTCTCATCAGGCTTGTTAAAACCAGACTTTGTTTTTCCCAACTGAATGATGTCACCCTCACAAACCAGCACCCACCCCCCCCCCCGCCCCCGGACCCCACCCCCTCCCCCACCCCCTACATAGATATCACTATCTCTACATAGATAGTGATTTCACATCTCCAAGAAACTCTCCCGGTCTTGGTTTGTGCCAGATGCAGGGTGGCTTGGGGAAGTGAAAGCAAATCGTTGGTAGCTCAGTTAGTCCAAAGCAAAATCATCCTCAAGGGCACTTCCCTGGGGACAGTGTCCTCTTGTCACCCTGTCTGGCTAGGCCGATCCTTAAGCCGGGGTACTTCGGAGCAAAGGCTCTTGAGTGGCCCCTCTTCCCATTGTGGAGACCAAAGGAACAGAGACCTCCTATCTCTGTCCTCAACCCGGTGAACAGAAGAGATGACACCCAACAGGAAGCTAGAATGCAAACATTCCCTGTGCTCAGGGGCACTGGGCTTTAGAGAGGAGGGGCCTGCTGTCCGTATGCCCAGGAGGAACCAGTGCTGCCATGTTCTCATAGAGTCGTGACATTGGGAAAGGGACACATGCCAAACAGAACGATGTCACCCGAGTCAGAAGAGCTGTGTTGTTCTTTCTCCCGTTCTCATTCTCTAAGGCCTGTTAGGACATGGGAGCTAAGATATTTTTGTTAGGAAGCCCCTACCCACTTTGGCAGCGAGTGCTGCCCCACAGAGGACACCGGGGGAGTCAGATAGACTGGGATTCTTTTTATATTTCATTTTTTTAAAAAATGTCAACTCTCTGACCTTCTACCATTCCTCTCCTGTAAAGCAGTATCCCCCTCCCGGATTACTTTGGATCATTTTTCTGTTTAACAATTATCCTGACCCCCAACTTCTTTGACCTCATGGGCCCTCCATGGAAGGTCTCTCAGGGCGTGGGGACTACATTTTCCAGGACTTTAAGTTAGCATCTTAATCATACCTGATTCTCACTAGGCGTGAGGTGTGTGGTTGCTGATCGTCCTGCGCTCCACCAGCTCCCAGCAAGGGAGTGGCCTTGGTTTCTGGGCAGGAAGTTTGGCAAGCATACTCTTGCAGGAATTTTCTGAGACCTGTCTACCTGGTGGGGAACCACAATGGCCCACTCAGGCCCCGGTGTGGAGCGGCTCAGTGACTTGTTTATGGTCAATGAAATAAAATGAATGTGAACGAAGCAAGGTCACTAAGAGAGTTCGCTAGCCTCCCAAGCCTGGCCCTGTGTTCTCACAGGGCTCCGGTGTTTGAACTTCAGACCCACGGTCCTTGATCTCAGACGCCTGTTTACTGCTGACCCCTTGCCTTACACAAGCAGACAGTAGGAAGCCTGAGGTGGAAAGCCGTGGGTTTTCAGGTTGACCCCCACTGACTCACTGTGCCATGTCACACAAAGTCTCTTCCTCGGGCCTTTGTTTCCATATCTGTACAATGGGGGTGACAATCCTACCTCACAGGGCCGTGTGGGGACCACAGGAAGGCTTGTGGCTGGACTCTGTCCACGGTGCATAGGAAGTAGGTACCCTGCTGTCCCTTGCTGCAAGGGAGCAGGGCGGTGAAGAGGAACATGAAGTCCATTTTATTGTGAGGCCACTGCCTCATTCGCAACACCCAGGAGCCTGCCCCTCCTTGCTGCCCGCACCTCAGGTCTGTTTCTGCTCCAGGGTGCACCAGAGTGTTGGGCTGCTTGGTGGCTGTGTGGGGTGAGGCAAGGGCATCCCTGGCTTCCTTCGAGTTCTGCTCTCATATGCCCGTTCTAACTCATCAGGACTGGGGTGGAGTGCCAACGAGGCTGCTATCCTGTCGGCAGGTGGTACATGGCGACGTAGGGATGGGGACAACACTGGGTAGATTCTAGTTTTTTAACTATTCTTAATGTGAGGGAATAAATTAATTTAAGTATAATATGATTCTGGCATCTGTAAAACTTTCTCTGTGCTCCATAAGTGTGGAGGCCTGAGTAAAGTAGACCGTGGCTTGGATGTAGGTGGTGGTGTTAGTTTGCTGATATGTTTAATATTTGAGACAGGCAGTTTCAAAATGTGTGATTTTGAAAGCCTCTGTCTACCTGGGCATTGACTTTAGTAGTCATCTGTGCATCCTAAGTCATAGGACCCTTCTGCCAATCAGATCTGCTGTTGCTCTTGGTTCGGGGTATGAGAGAGTATCAGAGACTTTAACAGCATACCTGTTGATTCTAAATTATCCAAAGACCGTATACATTTTAAAATAAATCATGTTTTTTTTTGAAAAATCTGCCTCCTCTCTTCATACCTGCTAAAGGGGATGAGCAGTCATCCACGCTTGTGTCCCAAGAAGACCCATCTGAAATGCCAAGCCCCTGGATTCCTCCAGCAGTCTCTGGCCTAAATCTCCCTTTCAACACTCCAGGAAAAGGTGTACAGGTTATGTATTTATTGCGAAGGGTGGAATCTTGGAAATGTTGATGGTTTATTGATTCTTCTCCTGTTCACTCTTGCTAGGCACAGGTAATGATGCATTCACTCCCCCTTCACCTTAGGACAGAGGATGGCTTGGAATGGGAGGAGAAACCCCTGCTCTGGGTTCTAGAACCTTTCCATCCTTAGGAAGCGCCAAGAGAGCCCAGAGAAAAATATTGAAGAGGAGCCGTGGTTTTGGCGGGGGTTTCTTTTTCCCTGAACCGCCCGCTTACAAGAGAAGGGCGTCTCCTCAAAGCCTTCATATTGAATTCCTAACCCCGGGACTTAGAATGGACCTCTGTGGAAACGGATCAAGGCGGATTTAATTATTTAAGATGAGGTCATGCTGCAGCAGGGTGGGCCCCTCCTCCAGTCTGATTAGTGTCCTCATAAAAAGGAGAAATCTAGAATCAGGCGCACACAGAAAAAACACCATGTAATGATGAAGGCTGAGGTCGGGGTGATGTATAAGCCATGGAATGCCGAAGACTGCCAGAAACCCGGCAGAAGCTGGGGAAGCCGCCTGGAACAGATTTCTGCCCCACAGTCCTCAGAGGGACTCCCCTCGAGCTGGGAGTTCTGGCTTCTAGAAGTTTGAGACAATACACTTGTATTGTCAAAGCCACACACTTTGAGGTGCTTTACACATTATAGCCCTTAACAAATCAAGCCTAATGCCTCTTCCCTCCACACCCCCGCCTTTATAACTCCCAGCTGCGGCTTCCTGGGCTGGGATGGGAAAGGAACCACAGGCCATCGTTCGAGGGTGGTGCCTGCTATCCAGTCAGGACTCTGGGGAATACAGCCGTAGATGCTGAGGCAGTGGGTCTTCTCCTTCAGGAAGACAGGCCCCCTCAGCAGCCACCCAAGTCCTCCTGGTCGGCCAGAGAACCCTGAAGTGTATCTCTGACACTGCATCCAGTGATTTGGCTTTATCAGCTCCTTGGCCTCATTCTCCGTAATGATAGGGAAGCATTGTTTGGATGGGAGTTGGAAGCAGAAGTTACAGAAAAATATTTCTCTCTGGCCCAGTGTCCAGTGGCCGTGTGCCTGAGGACCATCCCGCTGGGCTGCTGAGCTGGCGGGTGGGTCTCCCTCTGTCTGGAGGCTGCTTTCTCTTCTTCCTCACTCTCGGATCCCATTTTTCTATTTTTCAGATATACATGTTAGTGATGGGGGTGTGTGTGGACGTTCCGGCCTCAGTTCCTTAGTTAACTGTAGGAAGGAAGAAGCATGCCTCCATGAGAGAGAGGCTCACCTGAACCTCCGTGCCCACTCCACCATAGGACTCTCTTCACTGACAGCCCAGCGCTCAGCGTCTCAGAGAATGTTCTCCTCTGCCATCTCATAAACTGTTAGTGCCCTGAACTCACACCGAAATCTGGCCCCGAGCCAAATTCCAGGAATCGGGGGAAGGGCTTGCCAGGTCCCAGGGACTGTCACTACCTTATTCTTAGCTCCTTGTCCTCCGTGAGGTGTGTGGCTCTCAGCACAGAGTCTAGCATGTGCTGCCATGCGCAGTACGGCTCTAGGCTGGGTGTTCCCTCTCTTGGGAGACAAGAGTCCCATAGGCTGGAGCTTGGCATCAGTTTAGGAGAGGGGAAAGGATGCTCACATGCTCATATTCGGTCTTCCTCGGGATTACCTGGCAAACAAATTTTTGTTGCTGTTGTTTTTCGAGACAGGGTTTCTCTGTGTAGCCCTGGCTGTCCTGGAACCCAATCTGTAGACCAGGCTGGCCTCGAACTTAGAGATTCCCCATGCCTCTGCCTCCCAAGTGCTGGTATTAACGGCGTGAGCCATCACTGCCCAGGGAGAAGCAAGTTTCAATGGACAGAGAAATGCAGTTCAGTCTAGTGAGCTCATGGGCACCCCGTGTGTGCCTGGCACGGGCAGATAAGGCTGTGTCTCATGGCTTCTGCCCTCCGAGGAGCAGAAGTCTGGAAAGACAGGCCTGCCTGGCCAGGGTATAGCTATTTTCAGCAATGATAGCCTGGACAACAGTGCTGTGCTCTTGAGCGCACATTCATAACTGCCCCAGAGAAAACACATGCGCACGCCAAGCGCAGTGCAAACATGGCAGCACAGGTGAAGTTCCTAGAGGAGGCTGGAGAGCAGAGGGGCTCTCGTCAGTGGACATACGGAAGCCCTGGTGGACGCCGGCTTTAAAACACAGCAGGATTTCTCCTTTCTTTTTTCCTTCTTCTTTCTCTTTTCTCTTTCTTTCTCTCTGGTCTTCGTCTTTTCCTCCAGTTTCTCTCTCCCTCGTTTTCTTCCCCCTCCACTGGTGGGCCACTGGAATTACAGGTGTGATCATTCCTTCCTCCCATTGCCTATCTTCAGGGAGGCAGGAACTGTCTTGTGCACAGGCCACGTGCACCAGGCTAGCCGGCCCAGGAACTTCCCATCCCGCTATAGGAATTCTGAGGCTACAGATATGTATGTATGATGTGAATTTCTGACATTGAACACTGTAAGTTGGGCTTAGACAGCTAGCTCTTTCCCCACAAAGTCATCTCCCAGCACTCTTTGTGCATATCTGAATGTATAATTTCAAATATTCTATCTTTACATCTACGGATACTTTTTCTACTTGACTAGTCTGTGGCTGATGTTTTCTACTAAAATATTTAGCTCAGTTATTGTATTCAGTATTTCTAGGGGATCTAATTTCCTTATCTCTGTCACTTTAATTTTATATTTCTAGTGAATTAAAAATATGTTATCCTTTTATTAGATGTGGATAAAATGTTTTTTAAAAATAAATAATTTTTCATTATGAAAACTTTCAACAAGTTAGATACAGAAAACTGCATCCCACGTAATAAAGGCTTTTTCAGAAAAAAGCCTACAGCTAACACTTTTCTCAGTGGCAGATAGTTAAAGTCTTTCCATCAAGACTCAGAATCAGAAGAAAATAGGATGGCTGGCACTTCTTTTCAGCACAGAGTTGGACATCTTTGGCCAAAATGGAAATACTAGGCCATTCAATAACAATTCAGTATCCTTACGTGATTAAAAAATTTCAACAAATCAGCTATTCCAAATTCATTCTTGGTCATTTCATGCATTTCCATTTCTTCAGACTTTATTTTTTAGAACTTAGTTATTTCTTTCTGCCGTGTTCTATTTCCTGTCTTTCGTGTTCTGTCAGAAGCACCCGTGCACTGAAACAAACAGCGACCCCTTCCAGCCTCCACTGTGCCCTTTGGTCCTGGTAGGCCTTCACTGTTTGGTCTCGCCTGCGGTTTCTGCTGTGCTAGTTGGTGGCCCACAACCTAGCTACTGCGGACTTCACTACTGCATTCTCCCAGCTGAGCTGGGCTGTAACCTACAGTATGAGGCTGACTTCAACTACAGGCTATGCTCTGTAATCTGGTGAGGCTCCCTTTGTGAATAAAGATCAGCTTGGCCCCAGCTTGGCCCTATCTATCCCTGGCCTGGGAGGTTCCAAGGTGAGCATTAAGGTTACATGTGAAGCCAGGCAGGTGTGAGCCAAGGCCAGGGAGACCACTGACGACTTCTTCTTCTTCTTCTTCTTCTTCTTCTTCTTCTTCTTCTTCTTCTTCTTCTTCTTCTTCCTCTTCCTCTTCTTCTTCTTCTTCAAAAATATTTTTATGATTTATTTAACTTTTATTTTATGTGCATTGGTGTGAATGTGTCAGATCCCTGCAACTGGATCTTCAGACAGTTGTGAGCTGCCATGTGGGTGCTGGGAATTGAACCTGGGTCCTCTGGAAGAGCAGTCAGTGCTCTTAACCACTGAGCCATATCTCCAGCCCCCACTGACTGCTTCTTAAAGTGTGCTGCTCCTGCTGCTGCTGCTCCTGCTGCTGCTGCTCCTGCTGCTGCTGCTCCTGCTGCTGCTGCTGCTCCTGCTGTTGCTGCTGCTCCTGCTGCTGCTGCTGCTCCTGCTGCTGCTCCTGCTTGCTCCTGCTGCTGCTGCTGCTCCTGCTGCTGCTGCTGCTCCTGCTGCTGCTGCTGCTCCTGCTGCTGCTCCTGCTGCTGCTGCTCCTGCTGCTGCTGCTGCTCCTGCTGCTGCTGCTGCTGCTCCTGCTGCTGCTGCTGCTGCTGCTCCTGCTGCTGCTGCTGCTCCTGCTTGCTCCTGCTGCTGCTGCTGGCTAGTCTCCCTGCTGAAACGAATGCAAAACAGCTGCCAAGATTGGCATGCTGGTTTCCATGAGCCCACCCTATTCTTTGTCTCCAGCTGAGCCTTGGCATCCATGAGGCCAGACCATGCCACTCAGAAATGGTCCAAGAATGGTAGAGAACCAACATGATGGACTAAACCCACTTAAAAAACCTGAGAAGACTTAAAAATAAGGGAGCGAGAGTTTAACACAGATTTTTGCTGTTTGTTGGTGGCGTGCTGTAGAGAGATTTCCTGATTCGGCAACAGTAGCAGAAAAAACGCTGTGTCATTTTAAAGCGCGACATCCTGGGGCTGTGCCGCCATTGCGATCTCTGTCTGGCTCCTGCGGGAGACAGAGCTTTTGAATAGAGCATTTGGAGTAAAGTGCTACGATTTGTTTGATGGCAACTAGACTCACTGTGTTCTCGGGTCTGCTCTGCTTGTTAGAGGCAAGCATGTGCTTTCATCTAAGAGAGGCTTCCTGACTCAGCGTTAGCTGCAAAGCCTGCAGCTCATTAAGAGGTCCTGCCACGAAACACTTAAACGGTGTTGACGAAAAGCTGAACGCATGCTTTTCAGTTTTCAGCCATAGCAGGAAAAAAGCTGCACCGTTTAAAAATGCCGGCTTTCTTACCGCAGCGTAGTACTCTAGCGTGTATACATTCCATACTTTCTTCATCCATTCTTCCATTGAAGGGCATCTAGGTTGTTTCCAGGTTCTGGCTATTACAAATAATACTGCTATGAACATAGTTGAACACAGACCCAAAAAGATGAATATGGGATGTACTCACTCATAATTGGTTTCTAGCTATAAATAAGGACCACGGAGTCTACAATAGGTGAACCTAAAGAAGCTAAGTAAGAAGGTGAACCCAAGGAAAAACATATAGTTGTCCTCTTGGCTAAGGGAAGTAGACCAAATTTCCGGGGAGAAAATGGGATCTTGGGGGTGGGGTGGGATGGGGGTAAGGGGAGATGGGGAGAGAAAAGGTAGAAGGGAAGGAGGGGGGACCTGGGAAACAGGAGAATTGGGATAAAGGAAAGGTGGATAGGGGAGCACGGAACCACAATTCTTAGTTAAGGGAGCCACTTTAGGGTGGGCAAGAGACTTGACCCTAGAGGGGCTCCCTAGTGCCCAAGATGAGGTTCCCAGTTAGTTCTTTGGGCAGCTGAGGATTGGGAACCTGAAATGACCCTATCCTAGAGCAATACTGATGAATATCTTGCATATCATCATAGAATCTTCATCTGGTGATGGATAGAGATAGAGACAGAGACCCACACAGGAGCACTGGACTGAGCTCCCAAGGTCCCAAGGAGGAGCAGAAGGAGGGAGAACATGAGCAAAGAATTCGGGACCACGAGGCGTGCATCCACCCACTGAGACAGTGGAGCTGATCTACGGGGAGCTCACCAAGGCCAGCTGGACTGTGACCGAAAAAGCATGGGATAAAACCGGACTCTCTGAACATGGCGAACAATGAGGGCTGATGAGACACCAAGGACAATGGCAGGGGGTTTTGATCCTACTTAATGTGCTGGCTTTGTGGGAGCCTAGCCAGTTTGGATGTTCACCTTCCTAGATATGGACGGAGGGGGAAGGACCTAGGACTTAACACAGGGCAGGGAACCTGGACTGCTCTGTGGACTGGAGAGGGAGGGGGAGAGGTGTGGGGGGAGGGGGAGAAGGGTGGGAGGAGGGGGAGAAGGGTGGGAGGAGGGGAAGGGAAATGGGAGGCTGGGAGGAGGTGGAAACTTGTTTTTTGTTTATGTTTTTTTTTCTTCTTTTCGCAATAAAAAAAAATAAATAAAAATAAAAAAAAATGCCGGCTTTCTGGGCTGTCCTGCCAGGACAAACTCTGACTCTTTTACGCAGGCGGTTTGTGCGGTTTGCTAGCACAGGCTGCTGAAGCTCGCTTGCTGGCTACAGCCAGTACCTCAGCCAAGAGGCTGGAAACCTAAGGAATGGGCTGGATCCAGCTGGCAAAGCCACGCCTTTAAACCTACTGAGATTGCTTGGTAAATTAAAGATTCATGTGGTCAGAAAAAGAGAGATATACAGTAAAGAGAGATTCAAAGACAGAGAAAATTTCTGAATGGTTTAAAGTGTGTTAAAAATATATGCAGACTAAAAGTTGAAGTTCTTAAAGTAAAAAACAAAAAAATAAAAGGAAGAGAGTTGTTGTGTGTGGTAGCACTGCCTTTAATCCCAGTGCCTAGAAGGCAGAGACAAACAGATCTCTGTGAGTTCAAGGTGTAGTAGCTTACACCTTTAATCCCAATGCCTGGGAGGCAGAGACAGGCGGATCTCTGAGAGTTCAAAGACAGCCTGGTCTACAGAGTTACTTCAGCTCAAAGATACAGAGAACCTGTCTCAAAAAGCAAAGAGTTAAAAGTAAAAATAAACAAAATAGAGGTTAAAACAAAGCTGTACAAAGATGGAAAATACACAGAGAATCTTGATACTGTATGCTATTATGCTCTCTTTGAATTGTTTAAATGCTGAGGAAGGAGCAACAGCTGCTAAAAGATATTTATAAATACTGCTGAACTAATCCAACATGGATATTTTGAATTTGGATCTAAGGATATGATACTTTGGAAAGAAGTTTCTTATTTTGTTTTCACAGAGGATGAGACGCTGTTCATTTCTTCTATTCCGATTTGGTATGATGGACCACGCCCTCCTGAAGGATTGTTGTGAACATCTTCAGAAAATTGCTTCGCTCAACTGCCAACTGAGATGAAACTAACACACAGGTTATACCATGAAAGACCTAATTAACGATGCCCCCATTCAGTAGGAAGCAGTTTGGAGAGAAATAACTGCGCCCATATTCCCAAATATGGTTTATAAACATTCTTTTACATTTAAAGGGGGCTATGATAGAGATATGAATAATTTACATTGATATGGATTTTGTTTTAGTGATTTAAGGTCAATTTTGTTATATGTATATGTGTTTCTGATCTTGATTAAGGAACTGTGATTGTGTAGTTCATTTAAAAATGTAATGTATAATTAGAAATATAGATTGTTAATATATAATCATAATAGTCAAGTTTGTAGTCATGTTAGTTAAGATTTTCTAGATGTACATAGATATATTTTAGATAGGCATTCTTCATATTTTTCAAAGATTATAGAATATGGCATTTTAAATGTTTTAATAATTTAGGACTTTTCATGACAATGAGACACTCTGCTCCTGGCAGCACCAATCTACTTCAAGAGGAAGATGGGCATCGAAGAGGCACCTTATGGAGTTTGATAGCCATTTGGGCAAGAAACTGCTCTTGCCTGGACTATTGCATAAACTGGACACAGAGAACCCGCAGAGAGAGGACTACTGAACTTGCCTAAGGTGAGATGATCTTTCGGGGTTCCTGATTCATGAAAGAGTCTGCGAGACATTCTGCAGGACACAACAGATAGTGACTGAACTGACTTTGAATTTTCCTGCTTTATGTAAATGTCTGCTGGATAGCATGGGCCTGAAGGCTGAAGATGGATGCCCCAACGGTACAGAAGAACTTTGGGTGACTGTCCAGGCAGCGAGATGTCTTTGTCATTTCTAGAGTTGAAGTTTCTTAGTTCTTGTTTACTTAGGTAATATTATATCTTTCTGGAGTCTTTGATGGAGTTAAGAATAGTTAGTTATAGTTATAGTTTTCCTTAGTTATGATAAAGATTATTGTAACTTTTACTTGATAACTGTTTTGTTATATGTAATTTTGCTATGTTAAAGCCTTTTTTTTTTGTTTAAACCGAAAAAGGGGAAATGATGGAGGAAGGTCATTGGCTAATAAAGGAACTGCCCTGGCCCATTTTATTGGTTAGGACATAGGTAGGTGGAGTAAACAGATCAGAACGCTGGGAGGAAGAGGAAGTGAGGTCAGAGACTCGACAGCTCTCCTCTCGGGGCAGACGCCTGAGAGAGACGCCATGCCGTGCTCCGGGATGAAGCTCCGACCCAGGATGGACATA
Organism: Microtus oregoni; assembly: GCF_018167655.1. Lineage (NCBI taxonomy): Eukaryota > Metazoa > Chordata > Mammalia > Rodentia > Cricetidae > Microtus > Microtus oregoni. The sequence continues at coordinate 25,755,917 of NW_024543088.1, forward strand.
GGCTAGAATCTTCCCGGTAAGCGCACCTTGGGGTGCTACACACAGATGATTAGAAATGGGCTAAATTAATATGTGAGAATTAGCCTAGAAGAGAATGGGCCAAGCAGTGTTTAAAAGAATACAGTGTCTGTGTAATTATTTCGGGTAAAGCTAGCTGAGCAGGCAGATGGGGTGCCGGGGAGGCAGCCCCATCGCGCCCCCTATTACTACACCTGCTTGCTCCTGCTGCTGCTGCTGGCTAGTCTCCCTGCTGATACGAATGCAAAACAGCTGCCAAGATTGGCATGCTGGTTTCCATGAGCCCACCCTATTCTTTGTCTCCAGCTGAGCCTTGGCATCCATGAGGCCAGACCATGCCACTCAGAAACGGTCCAAGAATGGTAGAGAACCAATGTCTACCTCTAATTTTCTCCTCCCCCTGTAATAACCGAGGTACCCAGGAACTGTTTGTGTGTGGTAGTGTTACCAGCTTGGAGAGAGGCAACCCAGTAAAAATGGTACGTACGGCCCCTTTTATCCTTTGTTTGCGGATATTTTAATCTTTGAGTCAAAGCAAGAATTTTTGCCTTGTTTGGGGGTTTTGGCTATTATCTTCCATGGTGGTTTGAAGGAGAATGGCCCTCGTAGACTCCTATGTTTGAATATTTGGTCCCGAGGTGCTGGTCCTGTTTGGGATTAGGCGGTGAGGCCTGTCTGGAGGAGGACTGTCATTGGGGTTTCAGGAGGAGGACTGTCATTGGGGTTTCAAAAGACTTAACACGAGTCCCTTTATGTCTCCTCCCCGCCTTTCTCTCTCTTGTCTCCTGCTTGTGGGTCAAATGTGAGCTCTCAGCTGTTCCTGCTGCCATGCCTATAGTGTTCCATCATGGACTCTAATCCTCTGAAATGGTGAGCTTAGATTAAATCCATTCCTTTATATGTTACCTCTGCCATGGTGTCTTAGCACAGCAATTGAAAAGTAACCAAACATTTCCTCAAAGATGTTCTAGTTTTCTGTTCCCCTTGTGGGACAATTATATGCACATCACCTCCGGGCTCTCCCATCACCCAATCATTCTTTCTGCTTTCAGTTATCTTTCCTTCCTTTTCCCATGGGGTCGTTTGTAGAATCTGTGTCGTTCGTCTTTTTCACCCCCACAGTGTCAAATATACCATTAGTCCTAGGCTGAGTACTTTTCATTTGGGCCACTGAGGATTTCATCTTTTCTTTGGCTTCTTGAATATTTAAAACATAGTTTTAGCAACTTAAAAGAAAAAACCATTTTTGACTGCAGGTTTTATCAAGTGTGTCTTTTCTAGTCAACTTAAAGTGAGTTTCCTCCTTGCTGTGGAAAATATTTTTCTGGTTTCTCAGCATATGTGTTAAATTCTAACTTCCAGAAACTTCCATAGTCTGTGTTCATGGTGTGTGGTGCTGTGCTATAGAAGGATATTTTCTTATAGGTGTATATTTATTACATATCTCCACCTCCTTCCTGTCTCCCCCACCCCCGCCTCCCCGTCAGTTCCTTTGTCCCCTAGATGGTCTTACATCTACACTCAGGTCACAGATACATACATGCATGACTTTATGTATCTATATGAAATCTAAGAACCAAGAATGAGAGCAAAAGCTCACGATTTTTCTTTCTGAAATTGGTTTAATTCACTTACGGTAAACCGTCTCCAGCTGTATTCTCTTTCCTGGAAAGAGCATAGCTTTATTCTTTGTGTGTCTGCCTGGTAGGTTTTGACTGGATGCCAGTCATTGTAAATGTTTTCTCTTTGCCTACTATGTACTTTTGGATTCTGATAAATGTCTTCAACTTTGCTCTAGGATTACAGCTAAGCCTCTCGGCAATCATTTGCTGTCTCTAGAAACTGATTCCAGGCTTATGGCCTTCCGGTTCTCAAAGATCATTGTTGTTTTACTACCTGGCTTTGGGTGTCTGACCAGGGTGTTTCACTCAGGAGAAGAATCCAATCTCCTTCCGCAGAGTCAGGCCTCTGAATGTCTTCATTTGAAACAGAGGAGCATAATTTCGCTACAGGCGGTGTTCTTCAGTGGAATTGGTTCTTTCAGCCATTTGGATCTGTAGCAGAGACAGGAAGGAGGGATCTTGGGCATCTGTTTGCATTATCGGTAGGGAACTTCCTAGCCATTTGCCCAGAAGGGGCCTGCAAAGCTGAGTCAAGCCCACCTGGCTCAATTTCAAGAGACTATAGAATGGGAGGGGGGACGGCAGTAGTTGTATTGGGTCTCCCCATCCTGAGAATAGAGCAAACAGAAGATCTGTAAATTCTAATTCTTCAGACTGGTGGGATTTGAAATTCAAGCATAGCATGACCAGTTTAGCAGCACCAATAACAGAATATGGTAGCATGGAGAAGAAACAAAAATGTCTGGTGTCTAGCATTAGTGTTAACAAAACAAACAAACAAACAAACAAAAACCGAGGAACACAATGGCTGCCATGATGGCAAAGCCTCCTCTGAGCCTTGCTCTTGGCCACATTGGAGTCAAAATTTGAGAGGACTGGATTTCTAGCCATAGGAGCAAGACCTTGGGGAGTAAAAATGGCTCCTCACGGAGAAGTGCATAGAGTTTTCTTGTGTTTGCACGCAAATAGGTCACACAGGATGGGGACAGGATGCAGGGTGGGCGCTGGGCCACAAGTTGGTATGGTTGGATTGAATAAGTGAATTTTAAGTCTTTAGTTCTTCCTGGATGTTATGTCTAAGCTGTTTCTCTGTGGTGATGAGGGCTTGTTTTGTTTCTAGCCATATTTTGGCTCTGAGGAAAGCCACAACTCGACGGAATAAATTGGGACCAGGAGTAAAAGCCTAAGGCCTGGCATTGCCAGAGGCTCTCAATGGTGCCTCCTCAGAGGTCCCTTTTAAACTTTTGCCAAAGGAGGATCGTGAAAGCCTTAAAGCAGGTGGGGAAAGGCTACATGAAATTCTTCAGGAAGCTTTGAAAAGCACTTGGCTACGCTGCCTGTGGCGTCCTGGTTACAGGATGGGAAAGAAGCAGTCTTCATGCATGGGCATACGGTTTGGAAGATGGCAGGAAATCGGTTAACCCCAAGAGTCCAGGCTACGAGAAAGGCTATGGCAACTTTGTGACTCTGTTGAAGGAGGTCAACAGAAAAACACCTTTAAAGCTGTGTTGAGGACCCCATTGCCAGCGTGAAGTTCCTGACTCCTGGAACATACTGCCCAGGAGAAGCGATGTTCTATAGTGACATTCAACAGGAGTCCCAGCGAAAACAGCCCCCAGGGAACCCCTGCGCAGACCCTTTTATAATGAGATAATCCAGCCAAGCTTGGATGCAGCACCCCAAGCAATGCCTAAGAAAAGCAAGTTGCAGGCTTTGGGAACCACTCTGACCCCAGTAGAAATACTTCGTTTATCAGATCATGATAAATGCCATCAGAAGCCACACTGCTTGCTCAGTTTCACATGTACCAGCTAAAAGAACAACAGCCCTGCTTCCCAAGAGCTATCTGGCTTTCCAAATCTGCCCTCACATGGGAACCTTTACTGTTGCCTACCTCAGTGACTTACAACCCTAATTAAAGTTGTAAGTGCATCTTAAATTCTTATAATGGCATCTGCATCTGCCAGATGCCTTCCCATCCTTTTCCTTTAGAGCTTTAAAGCTTGTGTAATTGATTAGTATTGATGGATTGTGCATATCAATGGGGATCAATTCCGTATTTCAGTACATGCATACAGTACACATGGAACTAATCTAATCCCCTCCCTTCCTGGCCTCTAGCTAAGACTAATCTTATATTCGGGCCAATTTTCTTTATCTCCCATGGGTGGGAAATAAACACAGCACTTGTCTCTTTGGGTCTGGACTATTTCAGTTAATATTGTGTTTTCCTGTTCCATCTATGTGGCTGCAAATAAGAGTGCATTCTTTCTTATAAATACGCAGTATTCCAGTGTGTGTATATATACCACTTTTTTTTTATTCTTTGGAAATGTCATACATGTCAACAATGTTTATAGATAATATCCAGCACCATGTCTCTTGCTCTAATTCTTCCTGAACCACCCACTCAATGTCTTAAATAAATATTAACAAAATTGGGGGCTGGAGAGATGATTCAATGGTTAAGCAAACTGGATGCTCTTCCAGAGGACCCGGGTTCGATTCCCAGTACTCACATGGCAGCTCACACCTGTCTCCAAATCCAGCTTCAGGTGATCCCAATGCCCTCCTTTGACCTCAGTGGGCCCTGTATGCACGAGGTACACAGACATATATTCGGGCAAAATACCCATACACATGAAATAATAAAATAAAACTTATTTTAAAAATAATTAAAAACAAATGATTAACTTTTACAACCCTCTGAGTCTGATTAGTGCTTCCCATATCTGTGTAGGTGTAGGACCGTTTCACTGAAGCATGATCAATTTATCAATGGCCTTACCCCTCAGGAAACAGACTTCCCCCACCCTACAGCCATCTGCCAAGATCTCTTCAGCTAAAGGTGGAGCCTCCTATGTCCCTCCACCACCCTGCCGGAATGCTGACTGGCTTGGCCTGCAGCATCCTGCAGGAGGTAGTTCTGGAAACCTAAGTGGGGTTACATGGGACTGGAGACATGACAGACGCTGACAGACAGACATACAGAACAGCTGGCAGCGGGTGAGCTGCACGCTGATGGAAGCCACCTACTATATACTAAACGTGTACTCAGCGCATTTCTTAGGTATAGCCCGAGGAGGAGGGGCTAGCTAGTCCTGGTGCAAGGTCTCTGTCAGGAAAAGTCTTGGGCTGTCAGCATCTGTAAGGAGGATGCCGGGGGAATAAGCTTTCTGTACATGCGGTCTGCATTTGTTCTTGGACCAGGGGAAGGCTTTGGCGTTCCCAAGGCTCTGAAGCATGGGGACCTTGACATGGCCATGCTTGTATCAATGACACACTCACTCACTCAGGACTTCCTCTACTCCCTACAATGATCGCGTGCAGGGAGGGAGACAGCTGCTGTGAGCTCCTAAGTGCATCAGCCCTGCGGTGTCTGGAGGACCCTTTTCCCAGCAGTTCTCCACTCCCTCTGGCTCTAACAGCCTTGCTGCCCTTCTTCCTCAATGCCTCCTGAGCTGTGTGGGAAGGGAGGGTGATATAGATGTCTCATTTAGGAATGAGGAAGCCAGTTGTGATTCTCCGTTATCCATCACTTACTACAGAAAGAAGCGTCTCTGATGGGGAAAGCTGCAATAACCTTCGGGCATCAGGGTGAGTATTTAGAAGGTGCCCTGATACTGTGTCCTTTTAACAGGATGGTAGTCATAGTTTCTCCTCTAGGGTCTGTGATCTCCCCAACCACAGGCTTTTGGTCAAGTTTGAAGTACCAGGGATGACTTCTCACCAGTGCAGCAGGCCTTATATCCGTTTAGAAAGCCGATGGCTGTCCATTAATATTCAGACCTCTATTATGCCAATGAGTGTCTCTTGCTGGCTCATCATTATATGTCGCCGGATTTGCGGCTGGATGAGCCAGCCAATGACTTATCTTCCACGGTAGCCTACATAACACCTCCCAGCCCTCTGAAATCTAGCTAGAAAGAGGGATGCTTCCAGGTCAGCAGCAGCTTGATTTCTCTACTTTCTGTGATCCGAATATGTGATAGTCTTACCATTAAGTCCTGGTGGCCCATAAAGAACAATGTTGGTGGCTTCCATTGTATTGGGGATTTCTGCTCCATTGACCAGCAAGGCAAAGGAGCTATCCCACACATGACACTGGGTCTTTTGTTTAAGAACGTATAGTTATAGCTTCTAGGAGGACCATCATCCCACCATATATCATATTTTACTTATCTACTCATTTTTCAATGGCCATCTAGAAGGACTCCACAGTTTTCTATTATGAAACATGGACGTGAAGCTAGCTCTTTGGCATGGAACATTTTTCAGTATTAAATGTGTTCACCTATTCATCCATCCAACCGTGCATCTTTCTGTCTATTCATTTATTCAACCAGCAAATATTAGTCTACATATATTCTGCTCAGACCTGGTACCCCAAGATATAGTTGCAAAAGTATCAGTGGCAACATTCATGACAGGATCTTGGATGGGACTTGCTAGCAACTATTGAGAAGTTGGTGAGCTTATCATAAGTTATTAAACTCCGTGAGAGGACACTGTCATCACTGGGCAAACAAAAAGACCGATTAGTTAGACATCAAAGGCATTCACAGAATAGTCAGATGCCCAACACCATGTACAATAAGGTTCACACAGTCAGGTTCTAGTATCAACCCAAACCTGAAAAATGAATGACATAGGATGATTTCAAGTGGAGCAAAGGAATATGTTTTAGGTGCTTTCAAAAGTCAATGCTAAGGAGCTGGGTGGTTGCAGTTGATTGAAGAAGTACCCTCCAAAATAGCTTGTCCAACCTGCAGCCTGTTGGACTGTACCTGTCCCAGGAAAGTTACTAATGTGTCCCAGTACATTTGTAGATTAGAATGTTATGCCTCAAGGCAAAAAGGTTGGACACCTATGTAAAGGGATCAATAAGAATTGGGTGCATGCTGGGTGTGGTGGTGTATGCCTTTACTCCCAGCACTTGTAGGCAGATCTCTGTGAGTTCTAGGCCAGCCTGGACTACAGAGTGAGTTCCAGAATAGCTAGCACTGTTACACAGAGAAACCCTATCTCAGAAAAACAAAACAAAACAAAACAAAAAATGCTCTCCAAACCCTCCCCCCACCAACAGCAAAGGAATTGGATGCCTGATAGAGACCTAAAGTGCCAGCAAAGGGGCACGCTCAGATGAGATTCCAGTCTTAACCTGAGCCTAAGGAGAATACAGGAGTGGAAATTGTACCTTAACCTATCTGGAAGCAAGGAAACTGAGGTTTTGAATCCCTATCAGTAACTGGCACAAGGACCCTTGTGTTTGTGGAGGTGGGAAATCCCCAGGTACTTTGGGTATGACAGTCGAGTGATGGGACAGGCCTACAATGCTCTGTGTTTGTCAGGGCTGTCTAGAGAAACAGGATCAATACGTTACAGGGGCGATTATTGGGCTGGCTTACATAATGTGGACTGGGCAGTCCAACAGTGGCTGGCAGTGTTCTGGAGAGACTGAGAATCCAGGAGCTGCTCAATTTACAGGCTGGCGACCTTAGCGGTCCCAGTCTGGCACTGAAGGCCTGGAGGATTCCTAGAGAGATGCTAGTCTTCAGTCAATTCTGGCAAGCAAAAGATGCCAGCGGAGGACGGCAGCTACGGTAGAAAGGACTCGCTCACTAGGACAAAGTGAAGGCAAATAAGCAGGCGACGTCACTTTCCTATCTGATCTCTTTATACCTGGACCACCGCACTGCCCACTCTGGGTAGGGGTCTGCCCCCTTGAGTTGATCCTTTACAGAGTAACCTTCACAGATCCTCCCAGAAGCCCATCTCCTAGTTGTCTCCAGATCCAATCAACTTGACCACCAAGATCAACCATCACAAGTTCCTATGCCTGCAGATCAATCCTGTTACTATCTTAAGTCAGACATGCAGAGTTGTGATGGAAGAAGGTCATTGGTTAATTATAATAAAGAAACTGCCTTGGCCCATTTCATAGGTTAGAACATAGGTGGGTGGAGTAAACAGAACAGAACGCTGGGAGGAAGAGGAAGTGAGCTCAGACTCGACAGCTCTCCTCTCGGGAGCAGACGCCTGAGAGAGACGCCATGCCCTGCTCCCGGGCAGACACACGCCATGAAGCTCCGACCCAGGATGGACTAGGCTAGAATCTTCCCGGTAAGACCGGTTCTCACAGATTATTAGAGATGGGTTGATCAGGATGTGAGAATTAGCCTGTAAGTGCTAGAGCTAAAGGGCCAAGCAGTGTTTAAAAGAATACAGTGTCTGTGTAATTATTTTGGGTAAAGCTAGCCGTGGGGGCGGCCGGGTGCCGGGGATGCAGCCCCGCCGCCCTTATTACTACAGAGTTGCAGCATGGGTACCCAGAACTGAAGACAATAGCATGAGGGTCTGGAGACACACCAAGGGTCCTGCAGTGGTTCGCTGGTTTGTCTTGTGTCTCCCACGCAAGCTGGTTTCTCCCCATCCTCAGTTCATTCTACCTTTGCACAGCTTTCCAAAATTCCAGTTGGGTAAAGATTGAGGGGAGACACTTACAAGGATTACGTTAATAGTGTAAGCCATGGACCTCACCATTACAGCTGATCTTTGATTGGTATTTAACTGTCATTTCCTCCTCTGTTACCCCCCCACACACACACACCCCGTGCCTATTTCAGACTTCTCCTGTCCTTAGCTACTAGTGATGGATCCGATGGTGTTAGACCTTAGAACTGGGAGTTCCGACTCCATGGCTGCTGTAGTCACCTCTTTATACTTGATGTTAGCCATGAGAAGTTCCCAGCAAACTCTCTGAACCCTCAACTTACTTCTCCCCACTTTCATTATGCAGCACAGTTCTACACTATGATGCTGAGAGTCACCGACTGTTAGGAAGGTTGTCTGCATCTTTTGGTCTACAGGTAGTAACCAGTTAACTACCAAGCTTGATGTTTACTGTGATTCTTGATGCATCTTCAGATGGAATTATTATATCTTCTAGAAAATAGGGCTTTAGACCCACCGAGCATGAGTTTGAGGGGTAAGAAGTACACATTCTGCAAGTTGGAAATGACAGTAGCTTTTTTGTTGAATAATTGTATTCTTTGACCATTTCATACCTTATATAATGTATTCCAGTCACCTTTCCCCTGGCTTCTTCTCTCCCTCCCATCCCTACCAATATCCTCTACAAAGTCTATTGTTTGAGTAGTGATTTTGACCACAGTGGATTGGAGCTTTGCATGATTCAGTATTTCCCAGATTTAGATTCACATAGAGGATAACGTCCAAAACATAATCATTACAAATCACTGTTCTTCGCCGTGTTGACAGAAGAGGGCACCACTAATCCAAGAATACTGTAACTCATCCCAGCGCCACAAAGAATTGGGTAGAAAAAAGTCCTTGCAAGACCATTTAAATAGAAGGAACGGGTAACTCAATGCACCCCAAGCAAGGAACAGAGACAAAATAAGTAAATGAAGCCAGGAAAGCAAACAAGGCTTGAATCAAGTAACTTCAAACACATATTTGGAAATACAGGAAGCTACTTTTAATCAGAAATTAAATGATAAATGGTTTAGGGGAAATAGAGTGAAATTAAGAATGCTGCTTGAAGTCAAGATGAAAATAAAAAAGAAAAACCTTCTAAAATTAAAAACTAAATTAAAAGAACAACCCTCCCCCCATCTCTAAGCCTCTTTTCAATAATTGCAACGCAGTGGTGCCAGAGGGGCTCAGGATGGAGTTGTGATCCAAAAGATAAGACTAGGAGCCACTGGGGCACACCAAGGGTTGGGACATGTCCTTTTGCTCTCAGTGGGTTTTCAGGTGAGATTCCTGAAACACTGCAGGTCTACAGCTGGGTAAAAAGAAGGAACTTAAGCCCGTGTTGTTGTGTTGGGGTTCTTTATTCTCAGCCGTGGAAGGTTCCTTTTCCTTCTCACATCCCCGTGATTTTTTCTTCTTTTCCATCCTGCCTCAATGTCCACCTCTGTGACTTTGATCTCTTAATCTTCAGGGTTTATGAAGCTGAAAATACATCTCCTGTCACTTATTTGGTACCTATCCAGGGACTGAAAGTCTTCCTTAATGGAATTTAAAGGGAGCATGAGAAGAGCTGAGTTTGCAGATTATGTTGGCATCATTCAATAGAAACCCGGAAGAGAATATTGTTATTCAAGATGTCAAACTAATAAGTAACGAATCTGTCTTCGAGTTTCTATTGCTATAAGACAGTTGGACCAGCCGGGCAGTGGTGGCGCAGGCCTTTAATCCCAGCACTCGGGAGGGAGAGACAGGCGGATCTCTGTGAGTTCAACACCAGCCTGGCCTACAAGAGCTAGTTCCAGGACAGGCACAACTACACAGAGAAACCCTGTCTCTAAAGACAAACAAAACAAAAACAACAATAAAAATATCCAAACCAAAAGCAACCAGAGGAGAAAAGGGTTAATTTTATCTTACATTTCTAGGTCATATTCCATCATAAAGGAAAGTCAGGGCAGAAACTCATGGCAGGAAGTTGGAGGCCAGACTGAAGGAGAGGTCATTGAGGAACATTGCTTACTGACTTGCCTCTCATGGCTTCCTCAGCCTACCTTTTTATCCCATCCAGGAACTGTAGTCCAGGGATGGTACCACCCACAGTGGGTGGAGCATTTCCACATCAATCATCAATCAAGAAAATGCCCTACAGTCTTGCGTACAATCCAATTTTCTCTGGCTATAGGCATTTTCACAGTTAAAATTTCTTCTTCCCAGGTATGTCTAGATTTCTGTCAACTTCATAAACACACACACACACACACACACACGCACACACAGACATAAGCATTGTTACACCTAGATGGGGCACCAGAAACAGTAGGGCCTCTTCATTTCCAGATACCTGGTAACTAAGATCATTAAAGTTTACGGCAGAATGTGGCAGAAGTTTAATCTGGCTGTGTAAATCTTTGAGGATTGAGAACATATCGTTTCACTTGTGAGATGTGCCGCTCAGCAGTGGCACAAATCCTCCTCAAGGGCTGTTAGAAGAAAAAGCATTAGGTCTTGTAAGATGGCTGAGCTTATATTTGACTTGCAGGTTTAGGAGCGAGAGCCCACAGACTATTAAAGAACTTCTGACAGTTATATGCTAATACTGTGGCCAAACATAAAAGCACAAATTTAGAAAGGAATCGGAAAGGAAAATACTGTGTGATTGTAATTGTGGGTACATATACACCTGCAGTGTAAAAAGGAACATAAAAAAAGGGTGACGAGAGGGCTCAGTCAGAGAAGTGCTTGCCATGGAAGCGCAGGAACCAGATCAGACCCATGTCTAAGAAGCTGTGATAGTGGCACATGCTTGTAATCATGCAAATAGGATTAACTGAAATTTTAAACTCTTCTGAATAGCAAAAGGAACCATTAGCAGAGTGAACAGAAAGACCCTGTCTCAAACACTAATGGTCTTCACACACACACATAAACACACACAGTCATGTACATACACTAAAATAACACACAATAAATTCAAAAAAATAAGGAAATGAAATGTGGTATGGCTACTGAATTTTATTTTTATTTATTTATTGTTATTTTTAATGTGCACAGCTTACTCTTCATTTTTGAAATAGTATTCAAAGTAGCAAGTTTCCTTTTGGCATTTTTCTATATGCCCAGTTTTGGTCAGTGTCTCACACCTGCTCCTGCCCCCTGTCTCCCAGGGGACATCTCCATCCAGACGGTTTCCCCTCCCACGTTCATATATCGTGTATTAGTACAATCCTCAACCTTCTCTCTTAGAGCCACTTCCCCCTTCCAGTTTCCTGACCTCTGTCCACATCCACCTCATACACGCACATATGAAAATTATATATTATATGTGACAAAATTATATGTGAGAGTTAATGGAGGCAATGGTCCTTCTGAACCTAAATTTTCTTTCAATACAATGTTTTTCCAGTTTCACCTACTTTCTTGAAAATTTATTAATCTCATTTTTTATGACAGAATAGATTTCTATTGTGTGTGTGTGTGTGTGTGTGTGTGTGTGTGTGCACCAGAGTTTCATAACCCACTAATCTGTTAATGGACATCTAGGCTGGTTCCAGTTCCTTAAGGTTGTGAATAGAACAGCAATAAACATGGTGCACAAACAAGTACCTCTGAGGCAGGATGTAGAGCTCTTTGGGTGCACGTCCTGGATGGATATAGCAGGATGATGTAGCTGAGTTCTGTTTTTAGTGTTCGGAGAAACTTCCATACTGAGTTCCAAAGCGGCTGCACCAGTTTACAGTCCCATCAGCAGTGAGGATTCCTCTTTCTCCACGTTGGCACGGGTGTTCGCCGTTGTGGGTTTTCTTGATGATCGCCTTCTTGACTTGAGTGAGGTATGGTCTCAAAGTTAGTTTTTATTCTCATTTTCCTGTGACAAAAGGATGTTGATCAGTTCTTAAATTTTTTATTGGGCATTTGTATTTCTTCTTAGGAGAATTATTGGCCCATTTATTGGTAGGTGGTTTTAGGGTGTTTGGTGTTTAATTTTTGCAATTCTTCATATATTCTAGATAATAATCTTTTTGGCTGAAGTATAGCAAACAAAGATTTTCTTCCATTCAGTAGGCTGTCTGCTCATACCGCTGAGAGCTTCTTCTGCTATTTGGAAGATTTTTAAAGAAATTAATTATATTTGCAGGGATATTTTCTGTGTTGTTGGGATTCTAGTTAGATGCTCTTCCCAATATTTACATTCTGGAGTGTTTATTTCCCTATCTGCTCCTTTCCTAGCCATTTGTTCCTCTATTTTTTTTGTGAGCTCCTACTGTTGGAATTTGGGCTTACCAAGATCACCTAGGGTAGTGATCTCACCTTCCTAATGCTGAGACCCTTTAATATAGTTCCTCATGCTGTGATGACCCCCAACCATAAAATTATTTTCATTGCTACTTCATAACTGTAATTTTGCTACTATTTTGAATTATAATGTAAATGTCTGATATCCAGATGGTCTTAGGAGACCCCTGTGAAAGGGTCATTTGACCCCCAAAGAGGTTGCAACCCATAGATCGAGAATCACTGACCTAGGGTAATCTTATTTCAAGACCTACAAAATGGGTCCTGTTCATAGATTTGTTAATCTATGGAGTGGGAAGTGTGTCACCATGGGGGCGGGGCTTTGAGGTTTCCTATACTGAGGATACCAACAAGTGTCTCAGTCAACTTCCTGTTGCCTGTAAGATGTAGGCTTCTCAGTTATTCCAGCATCATGTCTTCCTGCACACTGCCATTGACGTAGGATTTCCCTCTGTGTGCTGTGATTACCATTAATGAATGAAGAAAACTGCCTTGGCCTGCTGATAGGACAGAATAGAGCTAGGCGGGGGGGAGAGGGGACACGGGGGGACGACACACAGGACGGACTAAGCTGAATGCTGGGAAGAAGAAGGGCAGAGTCAGAGAAACTAAGGAACCACGAGAGACAGATGTGCTGAAGCTTTGCTGGTAGGCTACGACCTTGTGGTGATGAACAGATTACTAGAAATGGGTTAAATTAAGATGTAGAAGTTAGCCAATAAGAAGTTAGAGCGAATGGGCTAAGCAGTATTTTAATTAATACAGGTTCTGTGTGGTTATTTCAGGGCTGAGCAGCTGGGAACAAATCAAGTGGCTTCCTGCAACATGCCATGCTCCCTGCCATAATGATAATGGACCCCAACCTCTGAAATTCTAAGCAAGCCACCCCAGTGAAATGTATTCTTTGTAAGAGTTGCTGTGGTCATGGTGTCTCTTCTCAGCAATGAAAGCCCAGAGTAAGACAACACATCTGTAGCAGGAGTTCTTGAAAGAACTCTACAAACAATGTGAATTGTTTGTTCTCTGTTCTTTTCTTGATGAAGCCATTGTGACGAGGGTGAGTTGGTATCGAGTTAGTTTGCAGCACCCTGGTGGCTAATGAGAGTGGACATGTTTTTCATGTTTGTTGGCCATTTGTATTTATTTATTTTTTTTACAAGTATCTGTTCAGATCAAGTCCACATTGTAAAATTATATAACTACTTCTTAGGAAATCTTTTGAGGTCTCTGTGTATCTGAATTTAATCCTTTGTGAGATGATCGCTGGCAGACATTTCTTCCCACTGTGTTGGTTTGCTTTGCAGAAACTGTTTGGTTTGATGTAATCCCATTGTCAATTTTTTTTCTTTTGTTTTCTGTGCCCTTAAGATGCTAGGAAGACTATTACTGACCTCAGTGTTTCTCAAAGTATATGGCAGCCTCCTACTTTTATAACCTTCATAACCCAGAAACAATGGAAAGCCTGTCCCTTAGGGACTCATATAAAATTGCAGAGAGGATCTGGCATGATTAATACCTGTCTCCCATCCAATCGCTGCACTGGAAAAATGGACTGCCATGATTATACAGGCTTCAATTATGAGATAGGTGTGTGTGTGTGTGTGTGTGTGTGTGTGTGTGTGTGTGTGTGTTTTACTGGGGATAGGACCCAGAACCTCACATGTTAGGCTAGTGTTTCCACTGAACTACATCCTTAGACCCAAGATACTCTAATAAGAAGTACCTAGAATTACAGACGGGACAAACAGCAGTTTCCCTGAGGAAAATAAATATTACTGTAAGGAAGAGATTAATATTGGAGAGGTGGCAGTTTTTCATCATATTACAGGTTCATATTTCCTAACCTTCCTGTTGGTCTCTCATTCTGAGCTCTTAGCTGGCTGGCAAAGGGGGATTATGTGATACAGTTCTGGCAGGGGTTTTCAGCGTCTTTAATCTACCCTTCCATGTAGGCTTTAGGGATGAGGAATGCAGGGAAAAGGATACTCATGGTGTTTAGTACAAACTTAAAGACATTATTCATGAGCGTGGTGTTTTATCACATCAATAGAAACCCCCAAAAAGTCAGGAATTGGCACTAGGTTGTGGGGTACAGCTGTGGCAGAGCTGGCCATGTGTTTTGGAGAGCCCTTTGGGCTGGAAAATCCAGAGAGGGCTTTAGAGTTCAGGGGGCCATTCTGTGGGAGCTCAGGAAGTAAGTCTGCAAATCCAGAGAGGGCTTAGAGTTCGGGGGGCCGTTCTGTGGGAGCTCGGGAAGTAAGTCTGCCTAGAGCAAGGCAGATGGTGGAGGCCTGGCTTGTAAAGTTTCAGAGAGAAGTTTTGAGAGTCCCTTTAACACACTATCAGGGTCATTAAATATTTTGAATTAAGACTCTGTGGCTCTGGTCATCTGGGACCGATGACTTAGCTGTGATAACAAGAAGCCAGAACCACTAAAACGAAACCTTTGCTTTGCTGGGACAATTAGTGTCAGTTAGCTGGAGCTGAGAAATTAAAGCTGGCTAAGGAGAAACCAGCTCCGCGGAGAGGAAATCTTCTGGGAGAATGTTTTCCCAGAAACTCTGCTCCAGAGGAGACCGTGATGACAGCTGAACCTGGGAATGAATAAGAGTCTCCCAGGTGGTACTTGTTTTGTAGGCACAAAAGAGTCATGGAGAACAGCCGAGGCTTGGCACTGTGAGAGGCCAGGAGAGACCACTGGCGAAAGTCAAAACTCAGTAGCAGTGAAACCCTCAGGATTGGAAGGGGCCATGGAGAGAAGCTGAGGCCTGACACCATGTGACAGGTTCAGAGTCCTTAAGAGAGACCAGGAGAGGCTCTTGGTCAGGTGCAGCTCAATGGAGACACCAACATTTTGGAGATGCCAGTGCTTTGGGATGACCACCAGGGACAGCAGCCGCTGTGGAGTTGGGCTGGCTGGAGCCTAGGAGACAAGATACAGGTGCTCTGAATAGCAGAGAGAAAAATGCAACTGTCCAAACCTATGGGGCCCGTTGGATGCTGAGTTATTTACACAGTTGGAGTTTGGTTTTAGTGATTGTGTCTGTGTTCTGGTTCTTTCTTCTTGAAATAAGAAAGTAACTTTTTTTTTTTTAAAAAAAAAACAGGAGCACAGTTAAGATACTTTGGAAATTTATAGAGTCAGGATGTGTCAGAGAAATTGGATATTTTATAGAAACTTTAAAGAGACTTTGGATGTTTTATGAGATTGAACGTTTAAAAGTATTTGAAGTTGTAGACTGTGGAACTTTTAAAAGTTGGAATATTTTATATTGTGACATTAATATTGACAAAGGAAAGGACAAGAAAGGAAAGGTTCTAGCTGAACAGTGATGTGTGTGTTAAAGAGGGGTCAGCTGTGCTGACGGGTTGTGGGTCAATTGTTCTGACGGGTTGTGTGTCAATTTGATTCAAACTGAAATCATTTGAAAGGGAGAAACCTTGGTTAAGAAAGTGCCCCCATCTGATTGGCCTGCGGGTAAACCTGTGACTTAGATTCTTCATTAATGGTTGATGTGCGAGCGCTCAGCTTACTGTGGGAAGTGGCATTCCCTGGGCTGTTGGGTGCTGTGGTACTTGGAATGAAAATGGCCCCATAGACACATAGGAAGCAGTGTTAACTGAAATGGTTAGGACACGTGGTCTTGTTGGATTAGGTGTGGCCTTGTTGAAGGAAGTATGTCACCGAGACTGGGCTTTGGGGTTTTAAATGTCCAAGCCAGGCCCAGTGGCTCCTTCTTTTCTTGCTGCTGCCAATCCAGATATGGAACTCTCAGCTCCTTCTTTAGAGCTGTCTCCCCCCACACCGCCATGCTTCTTACCATGATGACAGTAAGCTAAACCTGTGAGGCAGCCCCAATGATGTTTTCCTTGTAAGAGCTGCTGTGGTCATGGCGTCTCTCACAGCAATGGAAACTGTAAGGCAGTGCCTGTTCTATCCGTGTTCCGTCTGGAAGACTTTTCTGTGTCAGAGTTCAAGACCATCTCCCTCTTCTCTCTGCTGTTGGCTTCAGGGTGTTTCTCTGGCCTTATGTTGAAGTCTTGATCCATCTGGAGTTGAGGTTTTTGGAGGGTGGTAAATATGGATCTATCTGGATTTTTCTAGACGCAGCCATCCGGTTTGACCAGCTCCATTTCTTAAAGATACTTTCTTTTTTTCCTATTTATTTCTGGTCCTTTTTAAAATTAAAAGTCAGATGTCCATAGATGTGTGAACTTTTAATTTGATTACACTAATCAATATATCTGTTTTATGCCAATACCATGCTGTTTGTATTATAGTTCTGAAATACAGTTTGAGATTGGGAATGGTGATACCTCCAGCAGTTTTTTTTAATTATTCAGGATTGTTTGAATTATTATGTTTTTGTTTGTTTGCTTGTTGTGCTTGTTTGTTGTTTGTTTGTTTCCATATGAATCTGAAAATTGTTCTTTCAATTTCCATGAAGAATTGTGTTGAAATTTTGATGAGGATTACATTGAATCTTAGATTGCTTTTGGTAGCATGGCCATTTTTACTTTATTGATCCATCCGATCCATGAGCATGGGAATTTTTTTTTTATCTTCTGGGAGCTTCAATTTCTTTCTTTAATGTCATACAGTTTTCTATTATACAAATCTTTCACACACACACACACACACACACACACACACACACACACACACCAGTTTTGTATCCTGCTATTTTGAAGAAAGTTTTTATTTGCTATAAAAGTTTCCTGATAGAGTTTCACTTATGTATATGATCATATCATCTGCATATAAAGATCTTTGACTTCTTCCTTTCCTATTTGAATCCTCTTTTGTTTGTCTACTGCTCTAGCTAAGTCTTCAAATACTATATCTAATAGGTATGGAGAGAGGACAACTTTACCTTGCTGCCGATTGTACTAGAAATGCTTTGTGTTTCTCTCCATCTAGGTTGACGCTGGCTAATGATGATGGACTTGCTGCATATCCCCAGTATTTTGTTGAGGTATGTCTCTTGTATCCCTAGTCTCTCCAGAACTTTTATCATGAAGAGGTATAGATTTTGTCAAAGGCTTTTTTTTTTTTTGCATCTAATAAAAACAGTCTTTTGGCCTGTTTACATGGTGGGTTACATTTATTGATTTATAAATGGTGAACCATCCTTGCAACTCTGGGATGAAGCCTACTTGATCACAGTGGATAATCTATTTGCTCTGTTCTTGTGTTCAGTTTGGAAGCGTTTTATTGAGAATTTAAAAACAAAATCTATGTTCATAAGGGAAATTAGCTTGTAATTTTCTTTCTCTTCCTTCCTTCCTTCCTTCTTTCCTTCCTTCCTTCCTTCCTTCCTTCTTTCCTTCCTTCCTTCCTTTCTTCGTTACAGTATTAGGATAACTGTGATCTTTTAAAAAGAATGAAGCAGTGTTCCTCCTGTTTCTATTTTGTGGAATAATATGAGGAGTATTGGTGTTGATTCTTCTGGTAGAATTTTGCACTGAATTCCCTATAGAGGGCAAAAGGATCCTTGTGTACACAGATAAGTACTGGAGGAGCCAGGAAAAGTTAAACACACAGCTGATTTCTCCAAAGGGAGAGGATATTTTGCTGTTCACCCAGAATTCTAGGGGGAAGTGTAGTTTACAACCTGATAATCCTTTGCTACCTGTTGAACCAGGCTCTGCCCGTATGCCCAGAATACTGTGTTTGTTCATTCCAGACCATTTCCCCTTAAAATCTTGAGAGTACTTCTAGGCCATAAAACTCATCCCTGTGAGAGACGTCATTTGGATTTTACAATAGTCTAAGTGGCTTCTATGCTATCTCAGGGCCAGGCACTGTGTTTATCTCAGTTATCCTCCCTAAACCCTCATTTTAAGCATTGTTTCTAAGTCAACAAGAGCCCATCTATTGTACGAAGACATACGTGTTTTGTAAAGAGCATCAGTGTAAACATGCCTTAAGCTTTACTGTACTCATGGGGCTGAGTTGATATCAGAAAAATTTGTTTTTAAAATTGTGCTATGCTTAAATATGGCAAAAATAAAGGAATTGATGTTAGACTTCAAGAAGTCTTGGCCCAGTACTGACTACATAAACTGGGCTGATCCAAGTATCATCCTTACTGCACCTGATCCTTTCCTTGTGGGCTGTAAAGCCTGCAGGGACCTTTCCTCAGGTTCTGGGCTTTTTTAGTCCAGAGATTTTTAATTACTCCTTCTATTTCACTAGGGGCTCTTGGCTTGTTTAAAGTGCTTATCTGATCTTGATTTAACTTTGGTGTTATGTTTTAAGAAATTTATTTATTTGTTTATTTATTTATTTACTTTTGGTGGGGTACAGGTTTTTAAAGTATGTCCTTGTGGATTTCTTTGGTGGCTGTTGATATGCCCCCATTTCATCTATAATTTTAATTTGAACCACCTTTCTCTGTCCTTTAGATAATTTGGATAAGGGAGGGTCAATCTTATTTATTTTCTCAAAGAACCAACTCTGTTTCATTGATTCTTAGTGTAATTCTTTTGTTTGTTTCTATTTTATTGCTTTCAGTCTCAATTTTGATTATTTTCTGCTGTGTACTCTTTTTGGGGAGTTCTTTCTTCCTTTTGTTCTAGAGTTTTCAGGTGTGATGTTAAGTTATTAATATGAGACTTCTCCATTTTTTTAATATAGGTTCAACAAGTGCTATGAAGTTGCTTCTTGGAGCCACCTTGTGTCCCATAAGTTTTGGTATGTTGTGTTTTCATTTTCATTCAGTTCTAGAAAGTAATTTCTTTCCTAATTTCTGTCTTGACTCATTTTTCACTCAACAGTGCGTTTTTCAGTTTCCATGAGTTTGTAGGCTTTTTGTTCTTTCTATTGTTGATATCCAGCTGTAATCTGTGGTAGACTGACACGCTGCAGGGTGTCATTTAAGTCTTACATTTTCTGAGTATGTGATCAGTTTTAGAGAAAGTTCCATGTGGCATTGAGAACAAGGTATATCCTTTTGTGTTTGATTGAAATGTTCTATAAATATCTGCTAGGTCCATTTGGGTTTTGATGTCAGTTAGCTATTGGTTTATGTCCATTTGGTGCATGATGTTAGTCTATCATTTCTCTGTTTCTTTCTCATCTGGGTGACTTGTCTATTGGCGAGATCAGGTATTGAAGTCTCTCACTAGCCCTCTGTGAAGGTCAATATGTGACTTTAGGACAGGTCCCTGTAAATGGTTTCCTACAGGGCTATGCATGAGACCTGGGAACGAACTGGCAGTGAAGGACGTGAAGGAGCATGAAGGAGCGCGAAGTCGCCTACTTGATTTCTAGCCCAATGTGGCTCCTGGGTTCCCAGGCAGACAGTGTTTCTAGCTATTGGTGGTTGATACAAAGGAGCCAGAATGGGCTCACAGCAGGGGAGGGGATACCCTCTTGCTAGGACTGCTAAGGACACAGGCTGTGACTCTAACTCTGGCAATACCCTCCTCCTCTGCTAAGCCATCTCAGTCATGAGAGGTCATCCATAGAAGCAGGCCGAGGCACAACCTACCTGTCAGAATAAGAAAGAAGGAATTCGGAGTAACGTCGGCCGGCATAGTGCTCGCTGAAGGAAAGGCTCTAGAGGGCAAAGTGACAGCAGCATGGTTGCCCAGATGGAGGTCAGGGGAGGTTTCAACAGAGTCTAAAAATGTGTCAAGTGGAAATGTTAGAATCAGAAAACATGGTGGCAAGCAAACAGATCTACAGAAGTGATTCTTAACTGGGACAGTTTTGAGTCTGGGTGGGGGGACATTTGCCAGTGTCTGAAAACATTCTGGTTGTCACTGTGATGGGGATGGCAGTAGGAATTGGGGTGTAGAGTTTCCCATGTTTAGTCATAATGCCAACAGGACTGGGTAAGGCATAGGTAAACCCTGTGCACAAAGAAATTCCCAGTCCCAAAAGCTAAAGTTGCGAGGCGTCCACCAGAGAAGACTGCTCTGACGTGGGGTCAAGCCAGTAGAAAATCTTTATTGGCCACCAGCAACCACACTGGGTATTTAAGACCTGAAAGCAGACCCGAGCCTTTCTCAAGGTGAGCTTTTAAGCCCAAAACCACATCTTGGGTTGACACACCTCAGTTAGACAGAAGCAGAACTTTGGAAGCCAAAAACAAAGTTAGCACATTTAGAAACTTTAACAGAACCACAGACTTTGATGGATTAGGTCTCTGTTCTCATGTTGGCCTGCGTTGTTGCCTGTGTGCTGATTTCCAAGGCCTGAATGGTACTTCCATCATGGTGTCAGTTGTGCTAAGGTCTGGGGCCCTGTTACATTAGTAGTGTCAATTGGTAAAATTGAAAATGACCAGTGTCTGGAACGAGAAGAGACAAAAGAGGCGTCAAGACATAAACAAGTCAGGACAACATCAGAAACCAGTTTCCTTGACCACCAGCTGCCAGACAGTCAGAGGATGCAAGCCCTTCTGGGGCCACATCTGTGTGCCTCACTCAGTACCAGTGTGCTGGAAACGCCAGGAAGTCCAAGATCCAGGATGTTTCCAATGCCTAGTTGCACGCTCCTCTTGCTCTTCGTGCCTCCAGGGGTTCCCACATAGTTCACACTCTTCCACGCAGGCATCTCTGTTCCAAGTGCTAACTTGATCAGAGTAGAAAGTCCTTGAATACGCTGCTTTTGGTTGTGGGCTTTTACTCAAGAGTTTGTATATGTGTCCCTGAGTAAGGTTGTATGGGCATACGACTTCCCTCTTTCTCTCTCTCTTTCTTCCTTTCGTTTTCCCCTTACTTCCCTGCCTCCGTTTCATCCACCTTCCCACCCTCTTTCCAGCTCTCCTCTGTCTTTTGCTGAAGGCAGTGGTTCCAAAATGGAGGTTCTTGGATCACCTGTTTATTATAGATTCAGAAACAGTCTCATGTGAAACTGTTTTGAAATAGCATTTTTGGGGGGAAGACAGGCCTTTGTAAGGTCTTAAATAAGTTTGCGGTAACAACTGATCTATTTCGACCAATTTTGGCTGAGTTATATTTCAATAAAATTAGCTTTACTGGAAAATTACTTATTTCATCACCGTTTTCAAATTTAGTTGCCTGGGTTTGCAAAAGCATCTCGTGTGGTTCTGTCTGCAATGATTTCCTCTGTTGCAGTTCTGTTTATGTAACTGCTTTTTTAATTTTATGAAGTTAGGCCAACAGCAGACCAACTTGACAGCTTTCTTTATGGATCTCCGAAGAGCAAGCATTCGGGCTTTAAAATGCATACCAGCTTTTACAATATTTAAATTCATAACAGCCCAGCATTTTCTTTTGAATTCTTTCCACTCACTTTCTATTTATTTCTTTTTCCTGATCTGAAAAGGTAGCTGCTTCAGTTCTGGCGGTCTCTCTTGCTGGCTTCTGCATGCATTCCTTTCATTTTCTCCGAAAACTGTGGTTATAGCCCTGGGTTCTGGGTATAATAATTGGATAATTATTATTTGCTCTTCTATGTTCTATAATTTGAGTTTTAAAAATTGATTCAAGAATTGTTGTAAAGTTGAAAAGCTGAGATTTCCAAGTGATAAGGGAATCTTACTTAAAATTTAGTATAAATGCCATAGTTGTATTATTTATGATAAAGAAAGTAGCCCAAATAGGGTTTTCTCCATTTAAAAAAAGTATTACTTGTCGGACAATGGTGGCACACACCTTTAATCCCAGACCTCAGGAGGCGGAGGCTGGTGAATTTCTGAGTTCAAGGATAGCTTGGACTACATATTGAGCTCCAGGACAACCTGATCTTCACAGGGACCCTGTCTTGAAAAACAAAACACAAACAAACAAAGACAAATAAGAATTTACTATTTTCTTACAGACTGATATGTGATTGGCTCTCATGATTGTCCATTTGTGGCTTCTAGTAAAGAAGGCAAGGACCCTTCGTAGGTGATCTGATTTTTAAAAAAAAAGGATTGTGTTTTCTTGTTTTTCAGTGACTTGCTATATCTATCATCAGAGGCTTTTATATCTTTATTCATTTTTATTCACTTGGGATTTCTTGGCACGGAAGCGATAAAACATCTTTATCCATTTCTCCTTGCAATATCTAACATTTTTGCTCATGAATATAGATATTATATTGTTTGGTGCATAGATTCTCGCAATTAGTATTCTGTATCTGGATGCGTTATTACTATGATGCAGTCTTTAAAACAACTCACTTAATACTGTTTTCTACTCCCACCTACCTCTGCCCCAGAACCCGCAAGCCACCATCATCATCAAACATTCAACTTCCATGTTGTGAAAGGATCGCCCCATAGACAGCCCCAAGTTGGTTTGGCTTTGCAGTCCAATGTAAAACCTCTCTCCTTATCTGAATTCTATTTATTGCTGTGACTATTGCTGTGTCGAAAGCAGACCATAACTCATAAGAGATTAAAAAATGAAGTGTCTAGTTCTTCTCAAATTGACATCAGCAATATCAGATCAGCAGCTTGATACTGGCCACGGCAGAAGTCTGTACACCTGGGGCAACAGCAAAGACGGCAGCTCAGGCATTTGTTCAGTCCCCTAGTGCTCACTGTTTGGTAAGCAAGGCCAGTGTCAGGACCTCTCAACTTGGCTTAGTTCTGTCAGATTATTCATGGTTTTGTGTTGTATATACCATGAAATATTTTGGTAGTTTTTTTTAATGTGTATGCTTTCTTAATAAGTTGGAGTATTGTTTTTAGTATAAAGACTACTATTATACCCATGATTTCAGTTGACATTTTTTTAACCTTTTCGTAGACTACTGACTCTATACCTTGAATATTCTCAAATTAGCCCATTTCCTTTTTCTTCCTTTTTATTCTTCTACCCAATGCAGTGCTCTACTTTCTGAGCAGTTACCTTTGTCTTCCAAATAACTTTTCAATTATCTTGCTTGAGTTAGCATCTTCTAACGGTGCCATTTAGCTCCGTTCTATATGGGATTCAGCATGCATGCCTAGGAGTTATTCTGCCAAGTATTTTCACAAGGTTTTGTTCTTCCCTGTTACTATGGCCCCTGAATTCCTCTAAGCCTTGGCATATCATCAAGTAGATTCAGTATCAATGTGAGTTCCGCAGCTTTTTCGTCAGTCCCTTAGCTGACTGAAGTTTGTTCGTGTTTTCTGTCAGAAGTGGGTTCCTCACATAGCCAAAGTGGGTGTGTCTTAGCGCTGTCTACCCGAGGACTTTGAGCCATTTCTGCACCATTTTCTGGATTGAAGTTTTACTCTGGGGAAATCTGAGGACAGCCTTACTTTTTTTTCCTCCTTTTAAGTGACAACATTTTTTCCATAGTCCCCCAAAGAGTTCTTTCTCTTTGAAGACTGCAGCTTTAATTATAGTATGCCTCTTTGTTCCTTTTCCTTGGGACATTGCATGTCATTTCCATTTTTAATCAAATCTCTTATTTTTGCAAACTACATCTGCACACCCTTTTGCTTGCCCGTCTCACGTTTGACCATGGAGATACCAATGCATACTGAGTTTTGTGTAGTGTCCTTACACAGTTTCTCCATCATCCCTCTGACCTTCATTTCTATTTAATTTGGGTCCATTTCCTCATTTGTCTCTGTGTCCATTAGTGACTTTCACAGTTTGTCCTTTCCTTGTGCTGTTCCCATGATAATTTTTTTTTCTTTCTGTGATGGTTCCATTTTTGTTTGTTCCCAGGCCCCTGTGAACTGTTCCAGGCTGTATAGTTCCTTGTGCATGCATGCGTGTGTGTATTCACACATGTTAAAATTTAATGACAAAATATTTAGCTGTTTCAGAATGGCCAAGTACACACTTTCTCCCTGAGAAGTTCTATTCATTTGCTTCTCCTTTTTCTCATTGTTTTTATAATCGGCACACACTTTTTTCTGGTTCCTTTTCGATGACCCCAGTCTTAAAGAAAGTCAATTTTGGTTCTGCCGGACATTTACAGAGTTGCGTGTGTAGTTTGAGATACAGATTTTTATTTTTAAATTCTGAGATTTACTTATACCTTCATTCCCTATAATAGAAGATGGCAACTATGGGTCTCTTCTGCCAACAAGCCTCTCTTCTGCTTCCACAAAGGTGAATACGATCTTAAGGTAGGTGTGTGTGTCTATGCATTCAACTTTCCACCTTAACTTTTCATATCACAGCTCCCAATGGTTTTACACTGTCTTCCAAATACTTCTCTATCTTCATGCTCATAGATCCATGCAGCCCTCGATCCTCCTCAGAGAAGTTCCCCTTCACAGTGGACTGTGGTTAATGAGACTCACCAGTCATCAAAGGACAGAGAATAAGGCTGTGAGATGCTCAGACCTATTTGGAACATGTATATCACTTCCTCCAAGGTTCAGAGCGAGGCAGAGTTTACGGTGAGGTTACTGCTAGAAAACAGTGTCTACTGGACATGGCCCAAGAGATGCACTCATGAACTCACTGCCTGTGGTGGTTTGAATGTAACTGGCTCCCATAAGTTCATAGGGAGTGGCACTATCGGGAGGTGTGGCTTTGTAGGAGTAGGTGTGGCCTTATTGAAGGAAGTGTGCCACTGTGGGGGTGGGCTTTGAGGTCTCATATATGCTCAAGCCATGCCTAGTATCTCAGTTTACTTCCTGTTGCCTGCCAGTCAAGAGGTAGGACTCTTAGTTACTGCACCATGTCTGCCTGCACGCTGCCATGTCCCACCATGATAATAATGGACTAAACTTCTGAAAGTGTAAATTACTCTATTAAGTGCTTTCTTTTATGAGAGTTGCCTTCATCATCGTGTCTCTTCAGAGAAACAGAAACCCTAACTAAGACATGGCTGCTGTGGTTACTTGCACGAGACTGTTCCATCAGCATTTCAGCCTGAAATGGAGGAGGGCTCATGAGGCCCATTCTTTTCTGAGGAACTATTTACTGTCATGGTGCTTAGAAGAAAGATGGTCACTTTCTTTAGTAGTGTAACCACTGTTAAGTTGCCCATGTTTCAGAAAATAACACCCTATGAATGCTAATGCATGCAAACGTAAACTCAAAGGATCAAATACATTAAAGGCACGTAGATAGAAAGGAACTTGCTGGGAGGAAGGCTTCAATAGAAGGAGGGGGATGAGAGTGCAAAAGGGGTGACAAGCACTAAAATTCATCATCTATTCATGCAAAACTGTCAAAGAATAAAAATTAGACACAGCAAACAAAGGCAAACCATGTCCAGGGAACCTGCCATTGCCTATTCACTGTGTTCTCTCAGTTATAAGTGAAAGATTTCGTAACTCTGAGGGTTTTAGCCATAGAAAGCTTTATGCACTTTGTCAGGCCAGTTGCCGGGGCACCCCAAACCCCACTCTCTCCTAGATTGTTCAAAGACATCTACTGCTTTTTCTATCCCCTTCCTATGCCCTTGAGTTTCAGCAATCTCCTACTTTCTTTGAAGAAAGAATTCATATTATGCTGGGTGCTCTTAGTCTCCAGGAAGAGGATGAAATGGAAATGCTCTTGGGAGAAAATGAAGTCATTGCTGTTTCCAATTGGTTGTCGTTGGGTCCCTCTGAAGATACTTTTACCACGTGGGGACCTGATAAATTCACACGATACATTTCTAGTGTGTATTCAGACTTTTGTAAAAAAAAAATGCAGTAGTTTGGGAAGTTTATAAACAAGAGAAATTTGTTTCTCATGCTTCTGGAAGCTGAAAAGTTCCAGGTCAAGACCTTAACAGATTCAGCGTGTGGTGAGGACCACTTCTTGGTTCACTGATAGCAGAAAGGGTAAGTGACCTCACTGGGCTCTTTTTTCTAAGAACACTGTATTAGCTACTCTCCTCACTGTTGTGGCAAAACACCCGACAGGACCAGCTTAATGCATTGCTTTTGACTCTTGGTTTCAGGGGTATCGATCAGTCATCGAGGGAACGCTGTGGTAGTTGAGCAGCTCTGTCCATGGTATCAGGAGCCTACAGCATGGTGTGATCATGTCTAGGTGATCCAGGAAGCAGAGAATGGGCCTAGAAGTAGGGCCAGGGAATAATCCTTAAGGCCTGCATTCCTCCCACCCCACTGGCCAGTTAGTTCTCATGTGCAAATGTTCCAGAGCCTGCCAGCACAGCACCCCAAGTTGGGAAGCAAGTGTCCAAATATGTGAGCCTGTAGGGAAGAGTTCACATACAACACATAACAAGAATCCATTCAAGGGTGCCATATCCTACTAGCCTCACAGAGGATTACATGCTAACATGAGTTATGTGGCATGGGCCACAACAGTCATAATGAGATATTCCTCTTACGGGTCATCTCCTTTGAGTGTCTGTCATAGCGTTATGATTCATCACTGACCATCGTCCTCGTAATGACCCTTCTCTGCAGGTCAGTGTTTCTGTTCCCTGTGAGATGATGCATTTGTTGTCTCGTTGCTTTCCATCACCCTGGGGACCACCTAAGAGCTCCCAGACGCACTCTCACGTACTATAGGTCTATTTCCAAAAGTGGACTTAAGTATTTCCTCTCTCCAGGAGACGTCTGAAGCAAAACCAGGAAAGGACACTTTGGAAGGTGACCCTGGCAACAAATCCACAGACTCCCTGGCATGACACAATCTCTTCACTGGGGGTATCATTTGCTGTGTTTTTAAAAAGACGAAACAAAACAAAACAAAAACAAAAATAACCCCACTTTTTTTTTCCATTTAAAAATTTTGCTTTGTACTAAACAAAAACCTCTTCAAGGAGTGTTCAAGAGTCTTTGATCGTCCTGAATACTGTGACTCATAATAAGCTCTATCTGTTGAGCATGAGTAGGCAGCAGAACTCCTGGGAGAGCGTCTCCCCATCTTCTAGAACATTTCAACACATTTTCAGAACTCCTGTAGGACTCCAAAAACTACAAGTTGAAAATGCCCCTCTGTGCCATGGCTTGTTCTTAGCCACTGGGTTCCTTGGGTAATCAAGAGCACTGAGAGGCTGAGTTTGGAAAACAGTCCAGTGGGAAGAAAAGGACCCCTTATGACCATCACACATCAAGCGTGAACCTTTAATCAAACAGTAACCAAGCAGAACCCCCTTCCCAAAGAGTCTCCCGAGGTCAGCATGATAAATTGTGTCAGCTAAAAAAGGGATCAAAGGAACTGTGCTCTGATCGGACCACACTTTTTATATCACAGGGAAACTGAACACATCACTCGGAGCCGTCATCTCAGTAGTTAAGCAAGGGAAGCTTTCCCAACAGCTTCCTTCTGATTGGGCCTCTGGACCTTGTGGGAATTACATGAGAGGAAGAATTCTGTGTTGTGAAAGATGGGAGTCTCTGTCAGATCAGTTCAGGAAGCTTCTTGGAGCTGTGTGGGCTTGGCAAAGTCTCCCTGAGTCTTTTATTCTTCAGCCTTTAGATCCGAGTTCTCAACCTGTGGGTCACAACCCCTTTGAGGTTCAACAACCCTTTCACAGGGGTCACCCAAGACTGAAAACATAGATATTTACATTACGATTCCTAACCGTAGCAAAATTACAGTTATGAAGTAGCAACAAAAATAATGTATTGTTGAGGTCACGATGGCACGAGGAACTATATTTAAAGGATCACAGCATCAGGAAGGTTGAGAACCCTTGCTTTAGATGGTTATAACTATGTACTCACCACATAGGTATTATATCAGAATTCAATACTATAATAAGATAAATAAAAATTCAATACTATAATAAATAAAATAAAAATTATAAATAAATAATAAAAGAAATAAAGGCATGGGAGTCATTTAGCGGAATGCCTGCAGCAGCCACCCACAGGCCACATCTGGTGTGATGCCTCTAGACTTCTGAACATCTGGCCTCACCACTCACCTCTCAAGAATGAGTTCCTAGCAGAGCCTGCAGTGATGGCTTTGCCATGCAACACTGTTATCTTCCTATCCCATCATCTGATTAGCTATCCCTTGGCTGTCTTTGGCCTGCCCTGACTCCTTTGCTCAGCTTTGGTGGCTCCCTGAGGTTCTAATGTGGTCTTATTCAGTTGTCTTTTCTCTCAGGCTCTCTCTTCACACGTAATGCATCCCGCCCATGTCATTTCCCCCACAGAATGTCTTCACGTTCTTGCTCAACTGATACCCTTTGCTGTAGGTGTTGCAAATGATCGCTCAATTAAAAAGACAACTATGGTTATTGTGTATGCAGTGTGTGTGTGTGTGTGTGTGTGTGCAGTGTGTGTGCAGCGTTTTTGTGGCAGGGGCGGTGTGCCATGGCGAGCATGTGGAGGACAGAAGATACCTTTGCAGAGTCAATTCTCTCCTACCTTTTTGAACCCATGGTTCAGGTCTGGAAATCATCTTTATTTATTCACCAAGCCTTCTTGCGGGCCTTGCCACTCAATTTTTATAAAAATTGTTTAGTTATTTATAGCGTCAGGGCCTTTCACTTGCAAGGCAAACATCCTACCCCAGAATGGAATCCTCAGTCGTCTGCGCTCGATATTTGCACCTTTAAAAAGTGCCTTTGTGAAGTCTACACAGAAGAGGAGTTGAAACCATGGCATTCAAAGCACATCTTGACAAGGACCCAGAAGGGGCAGTGAGACGTGCGCTGCTGAAGACTGAAGTGGAAGCTCGCCTCGAGGCGGGGAAGCACACGCTCTCTGGCTGCCCTATCCTGGGGCTCCAAAGAGCACAGCCTTCCTTCCTTCCTTCCTTCCTTCCTGCCTTCCTGCCTTCCTTCCTCCCAGTTAGTCCTTGCATGATTCAGCCCAAGCTCTGAGTTTTAGCTAGATTATTATAGTCCACGGAAAGAAAAGCCCCCTAAGATCAGTCCTCCAGGCTTGCTTTTGCTACAGTCTCTGTCTGAAGGAGGTACTGTTTGAATAGAGGAAAAAGGTAGAGCTGGTGAAAAAGAAAATGATAGCCTGTTTAGGACCCGAACTCCTGGCAACACTTAGGGCAGATGAGGTAGTAGGCCTGGATGTGGTACCCAGGACCAGAGGAGGCCATCGACATGCCCTTGCTTCACAGATTAGCACAACTGTTAGCATCACAGTTCGGAATCAACCTGTTTCTCTGAGCAGAGGGATGGAGAACGCCCTAGCATAGTTAACTGCTTTCCCAACATAGAGACCACGGCTGTCTCCGTCAATCCAGGGCCCCCGACAAGTACATCTGTATGCAGATGGGAGAGAGTCAGGCAAAGAGTGCACATAAGGTGAGTTTTATCTAAAAGTCTCCAAAAGGATGAAGGAAGAGTTGTGTCATCTTGAGTCTCTCATGTCTTGTGAGGGATGGGTCACCAGCGTACTTTGGCCCAGTTCCTGCCTGGTCTGTGTATAGCAGATCCTCTGCCATTGAAGGGCTCAGAGCATCTTGGCTTCTAACTCTGTGGCACTTTTGCTTTCTAGTTAAAAACCTCACTGTAAGATTGAATCTCTCTAGAGCTCAGGTCTCTGCAAACTGGCCTAACATGTCCAAAGCAACTCCCATGGTTCTTTCCTTTCCTAGATTCCTCTCATCTCTCTTCACCTGTTATGCTATCAGGCCCATATCTAATTCTGTAAAACCTCAGTCACCAGCCCAGCCAGCCTGCTCCCAGCTGATAACCCGATAGAGTCTCACCAAGACAGCAGCCTCGTCAGGGGCACCAGTCTCCACCAACAGGATGGGAGGCACAGCGAGGTGTGATTCTGTGATCGCAGAGTGGATTCAAACGGGGTCCCCCGGTACTGCTGTGGGGGAAGATGCTATTTGGGTGCTGCCCTGGCCCTGGCCCCTGGGGCTCCAACCAGGAGGAGCTCAACACTCTGCTTATCTGCTGCCTCTGTGGCCACTACTGCTGCATCCTTCCCTCTGCTTTGCTTTGGGGGGACTGGTGGGCCGGAAACCTGCAGCCCCTACCCCACTTTCTGATCTCTGATTCCCTTGAAAATGATTGATCCACTCCAATCGGTCAAACCTGACTTTACAAGTGTCCTGCTACAAGAAGAGAAAGAGGAACGGTTTTGTTCAAGATGAAAT
The DNA here is from genome assembly GCF_018167655.1 of Microtus oregoni. Classification (NCBI taxonomy): domain Eukaryota; kingdom Metazoa; phylum Chordata; class Mammalia; order Rodentia; family Cricetidae; genus Microtus; species Microtus oregoni. The sequence goes on from NW_024543088.1 coordinate 25,786,249, forward strand.
CAGGTCTGTCAGGGGCCTCAGTTGCCATCTTGAACAGTGTGGTATGGGCTTGGTCCCTTAGCTGAGGGACTTTAGCACAAAGGGCTGAGCTTCTGACACTAACCAGAAGGGCAAAGTCATCATTGTGTGTATGGCCAGTAGGTAAACATCTTCACGGGACCCTGTATAGCCAGGGGTTGTGTGTGTGTGTGGGGGGGGGGTGTCCTCACCTCAGCCAGAAAAGAAAACCAAATCCAGGAACAGAATTCCTGGCCGTACCAGAGGCCATCTGGCTGACAAGGGAGGTAGCCATTACCACTGCAGAGGATTCCAAAAGAGAAATCTCTAGAGATCAAGAGGACAGGCCCGCAGACTTGGCCACTCAGAGGTGACTCTAGAACAGGGCAGCCTCCCCAGATCTTGGTTACCTTGACTGAACCTTCTCCAGAGCCCAAGCTATGCACAAAGAAACTAAGTAGACAAAGAGGGAAGACACCAAAAAGAGGCAAATAGGTAGTGGTTCTTGCCAGATGAGAGACCCATGCTCACTGGTGTTAGCAGAAGATAAATGGGGGCCAAACTCCACTAGGCCACCCATCTGGAGGAGGGGGGAATAAAACTGCCGTGGTACTTGGGTCCGGATATTACAATAAATTTGGGTTACCCCTTTTCCACAGTCTGACAGTGGCCCGGCATTCACAGCCAAAATTTCACTACATCTTGCAAAGGTCCTAAATGTTGATTGGAAACTACATTGTGCTTAGAAGCTACAAGCTCAGAACAGGTAAACTGAATACATTGGTGAGACCGGTAAAATATTGGGCCAAACTCCCACCCTTTGCCCCAGTAAGGGCCAGGTGCACCCCATATACAGAAGTTCATAAGACAGAAATTACTAACCATTCCTTCCTCAAGTCCTTACAGGCCCTGCCACGGATTCAGAGGGCTAGTTACCAGATGGTCTGAGAGGCTGCACCCTTGCCCGTGTTTGAACCTGCCCACAAATTGCAGTTTGTCAACCTTGTATGAGTAAAAAGAATTCAATCCAGAGCCTGAAACCAACGTGGAAAGGCCCATTCCCTGTGGTCCTCACTTCCTCTCCAGCAGTGAAGGTCACCAGGGTCACCCTGAGGACACACGACATCTAGCTGAAGGAGGCTACAGAAGAAAAGATAGATGGGTCATCACTAGGTCTTATGATCCCCTAAAGATAATACTGACATGGGGCCTATAACTGCTATCCTATTATTTTTTCTGATTCCCCATGGGAAAGGCCCCAAACCCTCATTAGCCAGGACCTTGGGTATGAAAATTAAGAAAGACTGGAACTGAAGAGTTCATAGAAACTCCACTGTAAATGGGACCAACCTACGCTTACCCCTGGGAATAGCCAAGGGAAGGGAGCCCTGTTAATGTCAACAAGATACCCTTAGATAGCTCCCCCATGCAGATTCCAGAAGATTAATCTCAGGAATGGCAGTCAAGTGTATTTCTAAGCCCTATAGACTAGCTGGTTTGATCGCACTATGGCGTAACCACGTGTGCATCTTCTGAATTGTTCACACTGGAGGAGAGCCCACCCCTTTGCGTCCTCATGCATGCTATACCGCAGGTGTTCGTCTGTAATGGAGGAGAGGGCAGGGCCCCTCTAATCTAGATTCTGGGCTCCCCCATGCAGGGCAAACCATCCCACTCTCATCCCCTGTTGGGGTGGGGGCAGCATCACCGGCTCCACTGCAGTTGGGACTTCTGCCCTAGGATTGAGGGATGGAAACTTTAAGGACCTCGGTGCTCAAGTAGACACAGGCCTGAGCCATCTAGAAAATTCTACTTCTTGTCTGGAAGCCCAGTTAGACTCATTAGCCAAGGTTGTTCTTCAGAATGAAAGAGAACTCGACCTCCTCTTTAGGAGACAAGGAGCTCTCTGTAGGATACTGGGGGAAACTCGTTGTTTCTCTGTCAATCAGTCAGGGAGAATTAGAGAAGGTTTATAACCTCCAGGACAGGGAAAGGAGATGTCAAGAATCCAACGACTGGTGCCAACCTCTGTTCTCCTGGTCCCCTTGGTTGGACACTCTACTTTCGGCCATGGCTGGACCATTAATCCTTTGGCTCCTACCCCTCACTCTCCCCGCTTGCTCCACCCCCTACATAGCTATGTAAAACAGAGAATAATTTACATTAAATTACTAGTGCTAAGGAGACAACCTAACCCTCTGCCCCCAGATGAGTCCACAATTTGACTTAAGGTTACAGAACTACTGGGGAATATAACAGGCTTCAGACCTTAACACAGCTGACGCCATGATGGAAGAACCACGCAGGCCTTGGAACTCAGCACATAGGCAGAAGCACCAGTCAAAATGAAAACAAAGGCCTAATCCATCGAAGTCCATGGTTCTGGAAAGGGACCTAGATGTACTAACCTTGCTTTTTTGGCTTCTGCAGTTCTGCTTCTGGCTGATCGTTCTTGCTAACTGAGGTCCATCATTCCAGGATGTGGTTTTTGAGCTGAAAAGCTCACCCCAAGAAAGGCTCAGGCCTGTACTCGGTCCCAAACACTCAGGGAACTTTCTATTGTCTTGCAGCTGTGTCTGAGCGCCTTTCTCTACAACAGTATGGTGTAACCCAGGCTAGCCTTGATCTTAGCAGTAGCCAAGGCTGGCCTTGACCTCGTAATCCTTCTGCTTCTACTTCTCACAGGCTGTGATTACAGTGTGTGCTGTCAGATCTCAGCCCCCCAAATGATAACTGGGGTTCGGCTGAGGCTGGTCTCCGAAACACTGAGCATTTCTGAGTAATCTTGTAAAGGGGGTTTATGTGTGCCAGGAAAAGCCAATACTTTCTCACCTGCTCTTACAGCCCCCCATCTCCCAGAGCCAGCATCTAGTTCTGTAATAACTCAAACAAGCCTCTAATAGATCGGAGTCCCACACCAATTCCTGGGCTGTTGCAGCTGACCTTCCCCCTCCCACTACAGCACAGCCCCTTATAACTGGCAGGACCCTCTCACTATTTTTGCCATCTCTCTGCTCTCATAGCCCTGGCAATTGCCAATTTGCCGCTTTCCCCACTTTCTTTCTCTCTCCTCCTTGCTCTGTCTCTAAGGTAGCCACTGCAGACTCTCCCTGATGCCTCTGGGTATTCTCTCTCTCTCTCTCTCTCTCTCTCTCTCTCTCTCTCTCTCTCCACAGCTTTCTCTGTAGTTTTGGAGCCTGGCCTGGAACTAGTTCTAGTAGACAAGGCTGGCCTTGAACTCACAGAGATCCACTTGCTTCTGCCTCCCAAGTTCTGGGATGTGCACCACCACCACCCAGCCTTATTCTCTCATCTACAATAAAACCTTCCCCCTAATAACAAAGCAGTCATGTTGGCATTTATTTATTGCAACCCCTTGAATACATATGCCACCGCCCACGAGTGCTTTCTTCATTTCTGTAACCTCTTATTTCCTTTTCCTGTTCTTGCATGGAAGCAAGTCATTGCAGCCCATGAAGCTGCTGCATTGGAAAAAAAAAAGATTAGAAAACAGTGATGAAGACGCACAGAGGCGGAGCGGCGGCGGCCAGACGCACAGAGGCGGAGCGGCGGCGGCCAGACGCACAGAGGCGGAGCGGCGGCGGCCAGACGCACAGAGGCGGAGCGGCGGCGGCCAGACGCACAGAGGCGGAGCGGCGGCGGCCAGACGCACAGAGGCGGAGCGGCGGCGGCCAGACGCACAGAGGCGGAGCGGCGGCGGCCAGACGCACAGAGGCGGAGCGGCGGCGGCCAGACGCACAGAGGCGGAGCGGCGGCGGCCAGACGCACAGAGGCGGAGCGGCGGCGGCCAGACGCACAGAGGCGGAGCGGCGGCGGCCAGACGCACAGAGGCGGAGCGGCGGCGGCCAGACGCACAGAGGCGGAGCGGCGGCGGCCAGACGCACAGAGGCGGAGCGGCGGCGGCCAGACGCACAGAGGCGGAGCGGCGGCGGCCAGACGCACAGAGGCGGAGCGGCGGCGGCCAGACGCACAGAGGCGGAGCGGCGGCGGCCAGACGCACAGAGGCGGAGCGGCGGCGGCCAGACGCACAGAGGCGGAGCGGCGGCGGCCAGACGCACAGAGGCGGAGCGGCGGCGGCCAGACGCACAGAGGCGGAGCGGCGGCGGCCAGACGCACAGAGGCGGAGCGGCGGCGGCCAGACGCGGCGGAGCGGCGGCGGCCAGACGCGGCGGAGCGGCGGCGGCCAGACGCGGCGGAGCGGCGGCGGCCAGACGCGGCGGAGCGGCGGCGGCCAGACGCGGCGGAGCGGCGGCGGCCAGACGCGGCGGAGCGGCGGCGGCCAGACGCGGCGGAGCAACACCTCATACAGGAAGAGGCTTTCGGGGACCAGCGCAGAGGCAGACCCAAGCGGCGGGAACAGGCGTGCAATAAGGAGAGCAGATCGCCCTACTACAATCGAATCAAAGAGGTAGGCCTTTGGTTGGCCAGGTCACTGGCACAAGGGGAGCCTGGTCCTGTCCTGAAGATCCTTCAGAGGGGTGAGAGGGTTCTTGGCCTGCAGCAGGAACCAGGAAAGAGAGTGAGGGCATTTTGTAAGCGGAGCCCTTGGCCAGCAGGGAAACCTGATCCGGTTTTTAAAGGACCCATTGGATAGGATCAATAGGAGGAGATGGGCAGGCGCCAAGGCAAGAATTCTCCCAATAATCCGAAAAACAACATGAAAACATCAGAACCCAATGATCTTACAACAGAAGTATTTGAACAACCTAACACAGAAGAAATGGAAAAAATCGACTTTATGAAGATAATAGAGTCCCTTAAACAACATGTAAAAAATGCCCTTATAGAAATGGATGAGAAGTATAACAAAAAGTTTGAAGAAATGAGTAAATACGTACATGATACCCTGGGAAACCAAGAAAAAACCATCAAACAGGTAATGGAAACAGTTCAAGAATTGAAAACTGAAATGAAGGCAAAGAAGAAAATACAAACTGAGGACCAGCTGGATATGGAAAATCTAGGCCAACGAGCAGAGTCTACAGAAACAAGCATAATCAATAGAGTACAAGAGCTAGAAGAAAGACTCTCAGATGCTGAGGACACCATAGAGAAAATAAACGAACAGATCAAAGAAAACAGCAAAGCCAACAAATTCTCAACACAAAACATTCAGGAACTATGGGACACAATAAAAAAACCAAACCTAAGAATAATAGGAATAGAAGAAGGAGAAGAGTCACAGCTCAAAGGCCCAGAAAATATTTTCAACAAAATTATGGAAGAAAACTTTCCCAACTTAAAGAAAGATATTCACTTAAATATTCAAGAAGCATACAGAACACCAAACAGACTGGATCAAAGAAAAACATCTCCTCGCCATATAATAATCAAAACACAAAATATACAGGTTAAAGAAAAAATATTAAGAGCTGCAAAAGAAAAAGGGCAAGTAACTTATAAAGGTAAACCGATCAGACTTACACCTGACTTCTCGATGGAAACTATGAAAGCCAGAAGGTCCTGGATAGAGGTTCTGCAGAAGCTAAGAGACCATGGATGCAAACCCAAACTACTATACCCAGCCAAGCTATCATTCATTATCAATGGAGAAAACAAAACATTCCAGGATAAGAACAAATTTAAACAATACGTAGCCACAAATCCAGCCCTACAGAAAGTAATAGAAGGAAAATCGCAACCCAAGGAATCCAACACTGCCAACACTGCCTACAATAACCCAGGCATCTAATGACCCTTCACGAGCACATCTCAAAGAAGGGAGACAATCTCTACTACCAAAAGCAATAAGAATAACCGGAGTAAACAACCACTGGTCATTAATATCACTTAATATTAATGGGCTCAATTCACCTATAAAAAGGCACAGGCTAAAAGATTGGATACGAAAACAGGATCCAACATTCTGCTGTTTGCAAGAAACACATCTCAACCACAAAGACAGGCACCTACTCAGAGTAAAGGGTTGGGAAAAGGTGTTTCAAGCAAATGGTCCTAAGAAAAAAGCAGGTGTGGCCATACTAATTTCTAACAAAACTGACTTCAAACTAAAATCAATCAGAAGAGACCGAGACGGTCACTTTATACTCATAACAGGAACAATTCATCAGGAGGAGGTCTCAATCCTGAATATATACGCCCCCAATATAAAAGCACCTACTTATGTAAAAGAAATATTACTAGAACTCAAGGCAGACATCAAACCACACACACTAGTAGTAGGAGACTTCAACACACCTCTCTCTCCAAGGGACAGGTCAATCAGACAGAAACCTAATAGAGAATTAAGAGAATTATTGGAGGTAATGAAGCAAATGGACTTAACAGACATCTATAGAACATTCCACCCAAATAGGAAAGAATATACCTTCTTCTCTGCAGCTCATGGAACCTTCTCAAAAATTGACCACATACTCGGAAACAAAGGAAACCTCCACAGATACAAAAAAATATCAGTGTCCACCTGTGTCTTATCAGATCATCACGGATTAAAATTAGAAGGCAACAACCACGCTGCCCCCAAAAAACCGACAAACTCATGGAAACTGAACAGTCAACTACTGAACCACACCTGGGTCAAGGAAGAAATCAAGAAAGAAATTAAAGTCTTCCTTGAATTTAATGAAAATAAAGGGACAACATACTCAAACCTATGGGACACAATGAAAGCAGTGCTAAGAGGAAAGTTCATAGCACTAAGTGCCCACTTAAAGAAAACGGAGAATGCATACATTGGGGAATTAACAACACACCTGAAAGCTCTAGAAAAAAAAGAAGCAGACGCGCCAGGAGAAGTAGAAGACTGGAAATAATAAAACTGAGGGCTGAAATCAACAAAATAGAAACACAGAAAACAGTCCAAAGAATCAATGAAACAAAAAGCTGGTTCTTGGAGAAAATCAACAAGATCGACAAACCCCTATCCAAACTAATTAAACGACAGAGAGAGAACACGCAAATAAATAAGATCAGAAATGAAAAGGGGGACATAACCACAGACACAGAGGAAATTCAGAGAATCATTAGATCTTACTACAAAAGCCTGTATGCCACAAAACTGGAAAATACAAAAGAAATGGACATTTTTTTAAATAAGTACCACATACCAAAGCTAAACCAAGACCAGGTGAATGATCTAAATAGACCGGTTTCTCGCGAAGAATTAGAAATGGTTATCAAAAATCTCCCTTCGAAAAAAAGCCCAGGACCAGATGGTTTCAATGCAGAATTCTACCAGAACTTCCAAGAAGAACTAATACCTATACTCCTTAATGTATTTCACAATATAGAATCAGAAGAGTCATTGCCAAATTCCTTTTATGAAGCTACAGTTACCCTGATACCAAAACCACAAAAAGACCCAACCAAGAAAGAGAATTACAGACCGATCTCACTCATGAACATCGACGCAAAAATTTTCAATAAAATACTGGCAAACCGAATCCAAGAACACATAAGAAAAATTATCCATTATGATCAAGTAGGCTTCATCCCAGAGATGCAGGGCTGGTTCAACATACGCAAATCTATCAATGTAATCCACCATATAAATAAACTGAAAGAAAAAAACCATATGATCATCTCACTAGATGCTGAAAAAGCATTCGACAAAATTCAACACCCCTTTATGATAAAGGTCTTGGAGAGAATAGGGATACAAGGGTCCTACCTAAATATAATAAAAGCTATTTACAGCAAGCCAACAGCTAACATTAAATTAAACGGAGAAAAACTCAAAGCCATCCCACTTAAATCAGGAACACGACAAGGATGTCCACTCTCTCCATACCTCTTCAATATAGTGCTTGAAATTCTAGCAATAGCAATAAGACAACATAAGGAGATCAAGGGGATTCGTATTGGAAAGGAAGAAGTTAAGCTTTCGTTATTTGCAGATGATATGATAGTGTACATAAGCGACCCCAAAAATTCTACCAAAGAACTCCTACAGCTGATAAACAGCTTTAGTAATGTGGCAGGATACAAGATCAACTCCAAAAAATCAGTTGCCTTCCTATACACTAAGGATAAGGAAGCAGAGAGGGAAATCAGAGAAGCATCACCTTTCACGATAGCCACAAAGAGCATAAAATACCTTGGGGTAACCCTGACCAAGGAAGTGAAAGATCTACTTGACAAGAACTATAAGTCTTTGAAGAAAGAAATTGAAGAAGACACCAGAAAATGGAAAGACCTCCCTTGCTCTTGGATTGGGAGGATCAACATAGTAAAAATGGCAATTCTACCAAAAGCAATCTATAGATTCAATGCAATCCCCATCAAAATCCCATCAAAATTCTTCACAGATCTGGAGAAGACAATAATCAACTTTATATGGAAAAACAAAAAACCCAGGATAGCCAAAACAATCTTATACAATAAAGGATTGTCTGGAGGCATTACCAACCCTGACTTCAAACTCTATTACAGAGCTACAGTATTGAAAACAGCTTGGTATTGGCATAAAAACAGAGAAGTCGACCAATGGAATCGAATAGAAGACCCTGACATTAACCCACAAACCTATGAACACCTGATCTTCGATAAAGGAGCTAAAAGTATACAATGGAAAAAAGAGAGCATCTTCAACAAATGGTGCTGGCAAAACTGGATGTCAATCTGTACAAGAATGAAAATAGATCCATATCTATCACCATGCACAAAACTCAAATCCAAATGGATTAAAGACCTCAATATCAGTCCGAACACACTGAACCTGATAGAAGAGAAAGTGGGAAGTACTCTACAGCACATGGGCACAGGAGACCACTTCCTATGTATAACCCCAGCAGCACAGACACTAAGGGCATCATTGAATAAATGGGACTCCCTGAGGCTGAGAAGCTTCTGTAAAGCAAAGGACACTGTCACTAAGACAAAAAGACAACCCACTGACTGGGAGAAGATCTTCACCAACCCTGCTACTGACAAAGGTTTGATCTCCAAAATATATAAAGAACTCAAGAAACTAGACCGTAAAAGGCTAATCAACCCAATTATAAAGTGGGGCACTGATCTGAACAGAGAATTCTCAACAGAAGAACTTCAAATGGCCAAAAGACACTTAAGGTCATGCTCAACTTCCTTAGCGATCAGGGAAATGCAAATCAAGACAACTTTAAGATACCACCTTACACCTGTCAGAATGGCGAAAATAAAAAACACCAATGATAGCCTTTGCTGGAGAGGTTGTGGAGAAAGGGGTACACTCACCCATTGCTGGTGGGAATGCAAACTTGTGCAACCACTCTGGAAAGCAGTGTTTCGGTTTCTCAGGAAATTCGGGATCAACCTACCCCTGGATCCAGCAATACCACTCTTGGGAATATACCCAAGAGAGGCCCTATCATACAACAAAAGTATGTGCTCAACTGTGTTCATGGCAGCATTGTTTGTAATAGCCAGAACCTGGAAACAACCTAGATGCCCTTCAACGGAAGAATGGATGAAGAAAGTATGGAATATATACATATTAGAGTATTACTCAGCAGTAAAAAACAAGGACTTCTTGAATTTTGCATACAAATGGATGGAAATAGAAAACACTATCCTGAGTGAGGTAAGCCAGACCCAAAAAGAGGAACATGGGATGTACTCACTCATATTTGGTTTCTAGCCATAAATAAAGGACATTGAGCTTATAATTCATGTTCCTAGAGAAGCTAAATAAGAAGGTGAATCCAAAGACAAACACATAGGCATCCTCAGGAATATTAACCTTCATCAGGCGATGAAAGGAGACAGAGACAGAGACCCACACGGGAGCACCGGACAGAAATCTCAAGGTCCAAATCAGGAGCAGAAGGAGACGGAGCACGAGCAAGGAACTCAGGACCACGAGGGGTGCACCCACACACTAAGACAATGGGGATGTTCTATTGGGATCTCACCATGGCCAGCTGGCCTAGGCCTGAAAAAACATGGGATAAATCCGGACTAGCTGAACATAGCGGACAATGAGGAGTACTGAGAACTCAAGAACAATTGCAGTGGGTTTTTGATCCTACTGCACGTACTGGCTTTGTGGGAGCCTAGGCAGTTTGGATGCTCACCTTACGAGACCTGGATGGAGGTGGGCAGTCCTTGGGCTTCCCACAGGTCAGGGAACCCTGATTGCTCTTCGAGCAGATGAGGGGGGGGGAGTTGGTCGGGGGAGGGGGAGGGAGATGGGAGGCGGTTGTGGGGACGAGGCAGAAATCCTTAATAAATAAATAAATTTAAAAAAAAAAAAAAAAAAAAAAGAAAACAGTGATGAAGAAAGATGGATTTATTTGCAGTGTTGCCAAGTGTGAGTGTGAGTGTGTGTGTGTGGGGGGGGGGGGGCTAGCTCTTCCCCTCCCTTTCTGTAGGGTTATAGCAGCACTGGAGACCCATTAAAGAACAATATAATGGAATCTGCCTCTGGGTGGAGACATCTTACTGTCTCCCAGACTAAGAGTTAATCCAGGTGGGCAGGTCAGTCACCTGACTAAGAGTTAATCCAGGTGGGCAGGTCAGTCACCTGACTAAGAGTTAATCCAGGTGGGCAGGTCAATCACCTGACTAAGAGTTAATCCAGGTGGGCAGGTCAATCACCTGACTAAGAGTTAATCCAGGTGGGCAGGTCAGTCACCTGACTAAGAGTTAATCCAGGTGGGCAGGTCAGTCACCTGACTAAGAGTTAATCCAGGTGGCTGCCTGACTTCCCCGTGGCTGCCTGACTTCCCCGTGGCTGCCTGACGTCCCCGTGGCTGCCTGACTTCCCCGTGGTTGCCTGACGTCCCCGTGGCTGCCTGACTTCCCCGTGGCTGCCTGACTTCCCCGTGGCTGCCTGACTTCCCCGTGGCTGCCTGACTTCCCCGTGGCTGCCTGACTTCCCCGTGGCTGCCTGACTTCCCCGTGGCTGCCTGACTTCCCCGTGGCTGCCTGACGTCCCTGTGGCTGCCTGACTTCCCCGTGGCTGCCTGACGTCCCTGTGGCTGCCTGACGTCCCCGTGGCTGCCTGACTTCCCCGTGGCTGCCTGACGTCCCTGTGGCTGCCTGACTTCCCCGTGGCTGCCTGACGTCCCTGTGGCTACCTGACGTCCCTGTGGCTGCCTGACTTCCCCGTGGCTGCCTGACGTCCCTGTGGCTACCTGACGTCCCTGTGGCTGCCTGACTTCCCCGTGGCTGCCTCACCTTTCCTGTGGCTGCCTGACTTCCCTGTGGCTGCCTGACTTCCCCGTGGCTGCCTGACCTTTCCTGTGGCTGCATGACTTCCCTGTGGCTGCCTGACTTCCCTGTGGTTGATTTCCTCCACGCCTGTTTAATTCAAACTGCATGGCTGCTGTCCCCTGCTTCATTCTCCTCTGGACAAGAGTTACAGCTTGCCACCTTGGGGGCTTCCTTTTAAAGTCTAATAAAATTGTCCGGGCACTTCTATCTGACTGTTTTAAAATTCTTTTATGAAAGAGAATAAGACCCCCCCCCAAAGGGGATCCCAATTTCCCTTGTATTTGTAGGCAATGTTACATCTTTATGGAAAAGATGAAAGAAGAAAAGAGGAAGGAAGGAAGGAAAGAAGGAAGGAAGGAAGAAAGAAAAAAAGAAAGAAAGAAAGAAAAAAAGAAAGAAAGAAAGGAAACATAGGCAAGCCCCAGAAAATACACACGTTAAGTTGTAAAACCTGTGTGAACCCTCTAGAATGGAAATCACTCCCCTGACTAGCTTTAGCCCCTTCCCCGAGCGTGGGATTTCTGGGGAATTTTAATTCTTTGGATTCTTTGTTTCAATAGGGCGATGGCCAAAGGAAGGGCCAGGGTGTCTCTCCTTTGACAAGCTCCCCTGCTGCTGGGATGGTTACAAAACGATTGGTGTGAAGTTTAACTAATTTGTATCAGCTGGGAACTTGTGTGCCTTCTGCCAAGGTGAAGGGATTGAACACAGCAGGTCCCATTCACCAGCTGTGTCCCCTCCTGACCCTGGGTACCCCCACTGTGGCAAGCGCACAGTGGAGACTCATTCCTTGCTATTCCTCAGTTTTACTGTCTATGAGTATATCCTAGATAAGAGAGTTTAGTTTGGCCTATTTCTGAATATCATGTACACACACACACACACACACACACACACACACTTTGTGTCTGGCAGTGTGTTGTGAGAGTCTCTCATGTTGCTGCTTACAGCTGTAGTTCCTATTTTACCTTTGGCTAATACGGTGTGATTTAGATAATTCATTCAACACCTAATTTTGGTTGTCAAAGTTTCTGTTTCAGATGTTTAAAGCAAGAGTGGAAAGTGCTGCCCCCTTGTGTTTCCTGGTGGGCATAACAACCCTTGGTACGATTCCTTTCTCAACTTTTCAGAGGCAATCAACTGTCCCCCAAGGTAGCTAGAGTTTCAGAGTGCCTGCTTGCTCAAATTGCACCTGGAAGGTTAAAAGGCCACTTGATTCCATTGCAAGGAACTCTCCTGTGAAACGGTTTTTATTTCCAGGAGGAAGCTCAGCTCTCCCTACCTGCTGAGGTTTCTGTTATCCGGTCAGAAAGGGATTTGGCACAAGTAGATCTGCAGACATGCAGTGGGCAGGCAGTGCTCAGGCGCTCACCAGGGTGATCGCGGAGAAACTTAACCATGTGGTTAAGTCGTGTCTACTATGAACTCAGAATAGAGACGGTCATCATGCATGCATGTTTGCATGCTCGCGTCTGTGGGCACACATGCATGTGCGGGTATGTGGGTACGTGTGCTCATGGTTGTGAGCTCTAGAGGTTGATGCTGGGTGTCTTACTTCTCCATTTTATCAATTAAGGCGGTGTCTCAATTGACCCTGAGCTCAGTGGATCTAGCTCGCCAGCTTGCCCAGGAATTCCATCTTCTACTCTTGAGCACTGTAGTTGCAGGCAGTCTTCTCTACCCACCTGGCATTTATGTGACTGCCAGGAATCTGAACTCAGGTCTTCCTGCTTGTCCAGGAGGACTTCATCTACTGAGCCCTCTCTCTAGCCTGTCACGTTCATTTTACTGGGTCTTTCATTCTTGAATTTACCTGGTATTACTGAGTGCCAAAAGTTTCTGGCATAAGAATATAAAATTAGACAAATACAATAAATACCTAGCAAACAACCACTGGAATCTACTTCTTTTTTATCTATTTTTATTATTTTTTTCTTTTCTTCAAAATATAATTTTTTTTCACACAGTACATTCTGATTACAGCTTCCCTTGTCCCCACACCTCCCACTTCCTCCCACTTCCCTTTTCCCATCTGGATTGACATAGCTTTCTAAGAAATAATGTTACAATACAATAGAGTATAATACAATAATATAAAACAAAAACAAACCACAACATACTTCTGAGCATACAAGAATGATTTGTGGAAAATGTCTCAAAGACAATGACACTAGAAAGACAAGTGAAATAGTGGAATAACAATACAAGTGGAGGGAAGGCCCTCAGGAGCATACAGCACAGGGCTTGAACTGGAAAGGGGCTGTGATGTTCTTAAAATGATGGAAAGCTACTCAAGGATCAGTAGGATTAGTAAAGCAAAAGAGGCCATCCTACCGAAAGCAGTCTAAGGATTCAATGCAATCCCTACTAAAATTACAACACAGTTCTTCCCAGAAATGGAGAGGACAATTTTTAGTTTATTAAGGAAACACAAAAAACCCAGGAGGGCTAAACCATCGTGAATAATGAAAGAACTGCTGTAGGTATCGCCACTTCTATTGCTGTGAAGAACGGTGCAGTTCCCCAGGGGCGGCAGTGGGGCAGCTGGTCCCATCACCTGAGGCCTCTGCGCCTCCCCAGCAGGTGAGAGACCTCAGAGGGTGGGCAGAGCAGTCCAACAAGGAGCCTTGGCTGGTGAGAGATGGATAGGCATGCCATGCATGGTAAGTATATGCTTATATGCAGATATTAGCTGTTAAATCAATGATAAAAAATTAGAATCCATGGAAGCACAGAGGTTAGGTATAGAGTAAGGGACTAGGTGGGGACAGATAGATCTCCCTAGGAAAAAGAAATAATAGATAGTTATGGATAGATGAGAGGATTGAGTGGGAGGATCAAGTGGGGAGGAGGAAGAAGATGGAGATGAGAGAAGAGGGGGATAGGGAGGGAATAGGAGAAAGACAGCTAAAATTAAGGGTCATTTTAGGGGTCATATGAAAATCCAATACAGTGGAAGCTTCCTAAAATATATACATATATGAAGGCAATACAAATGAAATTGCCAAAATCTTTTCACCAAATGAAGCTTCCATTATTGGGATTATGCTACATTTGACTGAGTTGTTAGGGTACCCCAACATGGAAACCCCCAAATAATCTATGTTGTTGTGAAGGACTTTAGATTGCTCTCCACAAACTGACAGCAAGGCCCTACTGCTGAAGACAATACCTACACAACTCATAGAGAAAGTTGAGCTGGTGCCCACATAGAGTTTTTACCCCTACATTCTAGTGCCTTTGGTACAGGAAGGTACTCAGCATGCTACAAACACCAACCTAGCCACAAACTGTTTGAGCTACATTGGTGTCTTGTCTGCAATAAAATGACTTCTAATGACATTCTGCTACACTCATAGATAATTATTGTGTTGCTCAACCATCTTCAGAGATGCTTCCTCCTGTAACAGATGGGAACAAACACAGAGACCCACATTCAGACATTATGCAGAGTGAGAGACCTTGGAACACTTAGCCTTAAATGGGATGTCTCCACCAAGTTCCTCCTCTCGGGGCTCAGGGAACTGTGTGAAAGAAGAGCAGGAAGAGAGTAAGAGCCAGAGGGGATGACAACACCAAGGAATCAAGACCTTCTAGACACAACAAGGCTAGTGCACACATGAACTCAAAGAGACAGAGGAAGCATGCACAGGGCCTGCATGGCTCTGCACCAGATGGGGTCCTAAAGTTGAAAGAAATGGACATACACACCATCCCTAACCCAGACGCTATCTCCAATTGATAACTACTTGTAAATGAAAAGGTCATTTTTTTTCTCCATGGGAGTCTCATAGGGGAAACAAACTACTCTTAAGGGCAGGTCACATGTCCAGCGATAGATGATTAACAGAAAATGAACTCAATGACAAAATGGCATCTTTGAAAGTTGTAGACAGAAGTTTCTGTACTGCCTGGTTCCACAGTCATTCAGTCCCAAATAAACACACAAAGGCTTTTATTAATTATAAACTCTTTAGTGGATTAGCTCAGGGTTATTATTAGCTAGCTCTTACAACTTAAATTAACTCATAATTCTTATCTATGTTTAACCACATAGCTGTGCTACCTTTTCTCATTGAGACATTCTCATCTTTCTTTCTCTGCATCTGTCTGGTGACTGACTCTCTGCCTTTCCTCTTCCCAGATTTTCCTTAGTCTGGTCATTCTGCCTATATTTCCTGCCTGGCTTGGTCAATCAGCACTTTTATTAAACTAATACATTTGGCAAATCTGATGTGGGAGTCCCCTCTGTGTGCTGTGATTACCATAAATGAATAAAGAAACTGCCTTGGCCTGTTAATAAGGTAGAACTTAGGTGGGCAGGGAAGGTAGAATTGAATGCTGGGAGGACAGAGTCAGGGAGAAGCCATGGATCCTCTGCCAGAGATGGACACTGGCATAACATGAGGGCCTGCAGTCGAGGGTTTCTGTCCTGCCCAGTTCCCACAGCCATTTAGCTCTAAAAGAATCACACAGAGAGTCTGCATTACTTATAAACTGATTGGCCCATTAGCTCAGGCTTCTTATTAGCTCTTGTAGCTTATATTAACCCATTATTCTTATCTATGTTAGTCACATGGCTCAGTACCTTTTTCAGCGGGGTAGGTCACATTCTGCTTCTTCTGTGATCTGGGCAGGACTCGGAAGAATGGGCTTCCTCCTTCCTAGAATTCTCCTGTTCTCATTGCCCTGCCTCTACTTCCTGTCTAGTTGACTCGCCTATACTTCCTGCCTGGCCAATCAGCGTTTATTTAAAACATGATTGACAGAGTACAGACAATTATCCTGGACCACACCAGTTAGAATCTTTCTGGTAAGATACAGCCACGTGGCAATACACAGATTAATGAAGATGGGTTAAATCATGTGTAAGAGTTAGCCAATGAGAAGTTAGAGCTAATAGGCCAAGCAGTGACTTAATTAATACAGTATCTTTGTGATTATTTCAGGTGTAAGCTAGCCAGGCAGCCGGGAAGAGCAAGAGGCTTACTTCCTTGTTACACAAATCTTTACAGTGTACAAGAGCATTATCCCACAGCAGACAGTTCCTTGTCTCATTATGTGTCAGGTCTTTTTTGTTGTTATTGTTTTGGTTTTCCAGACAGGATTTATCTGTGTAGCCCTGGCTGTCCTGGAACTTGCTCTGCAGACCAGCCTGGCCTCAAACTCACAGAAATCTGCCTGCTTCTGCCTCCCAACAGCTGGGATTAAAGGTCTGTGCTATCACCATGCCTTTTAAAAAAATTATCTTACTTTAAATAAGTATATATTTTTTGTTATCATGTTTTTTTCTACAGGTCCTTTGCATTTATTATTATTTCTATTTTTTATTGGATTCCTGAGTGTGTGAATGAGTCGGTATCTGACTTTATATCTGTTTGTGTGTGTGTGATTTCTTGGGTCTTCTTTCTTCTGTTTGTTTTGTTCTAGTCCAATGTGTTAATTTTTGTTTTATCTTACTTTATTTTATTATTATCCCATAGAAACCTGTTTGTTTTCTCATGAGAGACAGGAAGGGAGTGAATCCATTTGGGAAGGGAAGGACTGGAAGGAGTAGATAGCGAGGAAAATGTAATCAGGAAATATTATGTGAGAAAAATCTATTTTCAATAAAAGAAAAAAATAGTTTTATGTTTAAAAAAAGGAAAAACAGCGTGGAGGGTTATCAAAGGAAAGCTAGGAGCAGCAGGTTGAGACCATGATTCACAGCGGGATCATACAGCATGGGAACAGCAAAAGTCTATGGGTGGAATAGGCCAGGCTTCTTTAATGGGACTTAAGCCCATGAGGAAAAGGGAGCCGGTGTTGATCAAAGAGCTGATCGGGCTCCAAAGGCTTCAGCAGCTCTTGTTTCTCTAGAGTGTGTTGAGGCTGGGTAAGTTTTCAATGAACAGCTATGGTTTCAAAATGTGTTTGCCTTGTGTCTACAAGTATCCCGGCTTTGAAGTTCATAGGCCAGTGGGTGGTTTACTTAACCCAGGAATGGCTGAGTTATTCACACAGCTGTTAGTGGCATCTTGCTTAAACACTCTGGCCTATAGTCTGGCCTGGCCTTATCATAGGGCTAGGGACTTGGGGGTGCATGAGCTACAGAGAGGGTTCAAGGGCAAGGCACAAGAAACCCACCCTGCTGGTAACCGACTAGGCCACTTTGCCCTCTATTAGTCTTGGCCACAGCATTTTTGAAATATGATTCCCATGAAAAGCAGGGAAGGTTCTAAGGGTTAAGGCTTAAGACTGCAAAGGAAAGAGGCACAGCATAAAAATAGAGGTGAGTCTTTTAGCTCATTGTGTTTGGATCCTCATCAGCAATCTGTAGGTGAAAATGAAGAGTTAGTGTTTTAGCAAAAGCAGCTTTTATGTTTCCCGAAGTAACCTTAGCAACTGTTAATCATAGGCCAAAGGTCAGAGGCATGATCCATTACAGACCTAGAGGTTAGCTGACAGTTCACTGCCCAGTGCTATGACCTCCAAAATTAGTGACTTATAGGGTAAGTAGTGGCAGATGAGGTCCAATGCCTCCTTTAGATCTTCCCATGGTGGCCCTGATAACTCACATCAGGAAAGAAGAGTTCCCTATGAAGGGACTGTGCTGGACAGTCTGATATCTAAAGTGATTTGGGAAGGTTCTGCCTTCTTAACCATTCCCACCAAGCCTTATTTGTCTTGAGGGTCTTGGGTTGTTTCTGTGGGCCTCTTGAGCCTTGTTCCTACTAGCCATTCCAGCTCCAAGGGAGTCCCATGCTCTAAACACTTGGACTTTGTGGCCCGCTTCTGTGTTTTACAGCAAAGCTGTTGAGGGAATATGAGGATGAGGGGAAGGAAGCACACATTGTTCTTTAAATAGTAGCTACTAAGACCCAGAAACTCCTTACGATGATCTCTTTCCCAGAAAGATGGGTGGGGCCTTGTAGATGTGTTTGATTCAAAAGTTAGATTTCTGTTGTGAGCAATAGGAACCCATTGGAAAGTTTGAGAAGGAGTGTGGTATGGTGTAGTTCAAGCCTTAAAGCTGCCTTTGTGGCCGCTAGCATATGTAGTGGCAGAAACAAGTGGTTTTGTTTGTTTGTTTGGTCTGATGGGAAATCATAGAGCTCAGAACTGGTTAAATGGTAGCATGGTGCAGAGTTATTTCAGAATGTATTTTGAAGCAGTGTGGATAAGGAATAGAAGGATGGGGAAAGAGGCAAACACTTCAGGATGACCTTTGTATTTGGTGTTGAGTTCATGGGGGTCACGCAAAGATGGGGACAGACCACCAAAGTCTAGTGGAAACCAGAAACGAACTTTATTCCAGGAAAAAATAAAAAATAAATCTCTATGAGGCACAAAAAGCTTATCTGGTAGCTGAGACCAGAGTCAGAGATGGACGTTTAATGCTGTGGCAAAGGACGGTTTCCAAATTCCCCCTTTTATAGCAAGGAGAAACAAGCATTAGGCAATAACAAAGAAATTTTTACAATCTTGAGGTGAAACATAGACACAAATTGCCCTTTTTTATAATTTCCATTTACAGAGTTTTTCAGTTAAACTAGTGTTTGTATTTAGTCCTGGAGCTCCCTGATGGTGTTTACCAAAGCTTTGTATGCTGCCTAATGCTGTTGGTTTCACAGAGCAGGGACAATGCATAACCAAAATGTCACGTGCATCCCACGCTCTAAAGGTTAGCTCAGCTCATATCCGTTGTTAGTCACTGGTGGTCAGGGTGTCATTTTAGCGCTACCTCTCAGTTGCACAGGGCTGCAGTCTGTAAACAGAGCATCCAGGTGTAAAATGAAATAACCTACCACTGATAATAGATCCTTAAGCAGCTGAGAAAATAACCCACCTTAGATAATTGATCCTTAAGCTGCTGAGAAGGTTGTTGGTAGTTTGTTTAGGTTTACAACTTTATGTGTCTTTCTTTCTACATTCTAATTTCTGGTACCTATATTTCTATATTTTCTATATTCTTATTCTAGTTTCTAGACCGTTCATTTGGTTTCACTTTGTCCTGAGAATTTGAATTAAGCCCCTTGATATCCTTGCAGAGATTGATGTTGTTCTCTTGTGACATGTTTTATCTTTACACAATGGTGTAGTTTTATGAACAGCAGCATTTCCCAAAAGACTCTGATCTCTCTGTGTGCAAAAGCACATTAGTCACAAAACATGCTTGTTGCTCAGTGCATGTGCTGAGATAGAGTTCAGCCAACATCTTTACAGTCTTGAAGGGACAGGCCTTTTGGTTCTTAGTTTGGTCATCAGGGTTGGTGTAGACACTTGAAACATTTGGTAAATCAAGTTAAGAAGGGGGCACCCTGGGTTTGTTTTGAGTATGTTTGGTGATGGTTCCTTCCAGTAGCTCTTTAATGAGTACCCAGGGGAGAGGTTGTGCTCAGGCCTCAGCATTGGAATGGCACTGTACTTGAAGATCTATTTCTTTTCCTGTATAGGCACTGGGATCCTTCTTACTATTCCTATTTCCTTTTTCATGTTGGTGGCTCCACAGATCCAATATGGCTATGCCCACAACGGATATTGTGATGTATACATCTTGGGATGTATAGAACTAATTTGTGCAACAAAACTCCTGTTCTGGATTAATAAGCCAAGGCTTATATCACCACTGACCATAAGGCCTTTTACATTAAAGAATATGAGCTACAAGTTAAACAGGTACAAGCTTCCCATCCTAATTACAGAAATGAAAAACTCAGACAGGATTTTTCCCAGGTTCACTCCCAATCCTAAGGGCCACTGCTTGCTCCCCAGTGCCAAAAACCCAATGGGAACCTGGGGACCCCATGTAGGTTGAGCAGTGGCCTCTACCTTTTTTTAAGTTACAACAGCTTGATGCCCTGGTTAAGCAAAAACTGTTACTGGGACATATCCAGAATTTCCCTGTTTTTGTTATAAGAAAGGATAATAGCTCCTGGAGGCTCTTACATGACTTAAATAAAACCAATGAGAGGATGATCCTGTTTGGGACCTATGAAGTAATAATAGGGGCGGCGGGGCTGCGTCCCCAGCACCCCAGCCGCCCGCACGGCTAGCTTATGCCCCGAAATAATTACACGGACACTGTATTCCTCCAAACACTGCCTGGCCCATTCTCTTCTAGGCTAATTCTCACATATTAATTTAGCCCATTCCTAATCATCTGTATGTAGCACCCCAAGGTGCGCTTACCGGGGAGATTCCAGCCTAGTCCATCCTGGGTCGGAGCTTCATCCCGGGAGCGGGGCATGGCGTCTCTCTCAGGCGTCTGCTCCCGCGAGGAAAGCGGTCGAGTCTCCGAGCTCACTTCCTCTTCCTCCCAGCATTTTGTTCTGTTTACTCCTCCCACCTATCCTCTAACCAATAAAATGGGCCAGGGCAGTGCCTTTATTAGCCAATGACCTTCCTCCATCATTTCCCCTTTTTCGGTTTAAACAAAAAAAAAAAAAAGGCTTTAACATAGCAAAATTACATATAACAAAACAGTTATCAAGTAAAAGTTACAATAATCTTTATCATAACTAAGGAAAACTACAACTAACTATTCTTAACTCCATCAAAGACTCCAGAAAGATACAATACTACCTAAGCAAACAAGAAAAAAGCAACTTTTAAAACTCTAGAAATGACAGAGACATCTCGCTGCCTGGACAGTCACCCAAAGTTCCTCTGTATCGTTGGGGCATCCATCTTCAGCCTTCAGGCCCATGGTATCCAGCAGACATTTCCATAAAGCAGGAAAATTCAAAGTCAGTTCAGTCACTATCTCTTGTGTCCTGCAGAATGTCTCGCAGACTCTTTCATGAATCAGGAACCCCGAAAGATCATCTCACCTTACGCAAGTTCAGTAGTCCTCTCTCTGCGGGTTCTCTGTTTCCAGTTTATGCAATAGTCCAGGCAAGAGCAGTTTCTTGCCCAAATGGCTATCAAACTCCATAAGGTGCCTCTTCGATGCCCATCTTCCTCTTGAAGTACATTGGTGCTGCCAGGAGCAGAGTGTCTCATTGTCATGAAAAGTCCTCAGTTATTAAAACATTAAATGTCCTATTCTGTAATCTTTGAAAGACATGAAGAATGTCTATCTAAAATATATCTCTATATATCTAGAAAATCTAACTAACATGACTACAAGCTTTACTATTATCGATGATTATCCATTAACAACCTATATATATTACATTTTTAAATAAACTACACAATCACAACACCTTAATCAATATCAGAAATACATATACATATAACAAAATTGACCTTAAATCTCTATCAATAAAGCAAAATCTATACTAATGCAAATTATTCATACCTATATCATATCCCCCTTAAAATGTAAAAGAACGTTTATAAACCATATTTGGGAACATGGGCGCAGTTTTTTCTCTCCAAACTGCTTCCTGCTGAATGGGGGCGTCGTTAATTAGGTCTTTTATGGTATAAACTGTGTGCTAGTTTCATCTCAGTTGGCAGTTGAGTGAAGCAATTTTTTGAAGGCGTTCACAGGAACCATTCAGGAGGACGTGGTCCATCATACCAAATCGGAATAGAAGAAGTGAACAGCGTCTCATCCTCTGTGAAAACAAAATAAGAAACTCTTTTCCAAAGTATCATATCCTTAGATACAAATTCAAAATATCTATGTTGGATTAGTTCAGCAGCATTTATAAACAAATATCTTTTAGCAGCTGTTGCTCCTTCCTCAGCATTCAAATAATTCAAAGAGAGCATAATAGCATACAGTGTCAAAATTCTCTGTCTATTTTCCATCTTTGTTCGTTTTATTTTAACCTCTATTTTGTTTATTTTTACTTTTAACTTTTTGCTTTTTGAGATAGGTTCTCTGTGTCTTTGACCTGAAGTAACTTTGTAGACCAGGCTGTCTTTGAACTCTCAGAGATCCGCCTGTCTCTGCCTCCCAGGCATTTGGGATTAAAGGTATACACTACTACACCTTGAACTCACAGAGATCTGTTTGTCTCTGCCTTCTAGGCAGTGGGATTAAAGGCGTGTGCTACCACACACAACAACTCTCTTCCTTTTTTTTTGTTACTATAAGAACTTTAAATTTTAGTCTGCATATATTTTTAACACACTTTAAACCATTCAGAAATTTTCTCTGTCTTTGAATCGCTCTTTACTGTATATCTCTCTGTTTTTCTGACCACATGAGTCTTTAATTTACCAAGCAATCTCAGTAGGATTAAAGGCGTGGCTTTGCCAGCTAGATCCAGTCCATTCCTTAGCTTTCCAGCCTCATGGCGGATATACAGGCTGTAGCCATGTTCACTGCAACAACTGTATGGCATTTCAAGGTCCCTGCCAGCAAGCGAGCTTCAGCAGCCTGTGATTGCAAACCGCACGAACTGCCTGCCCTGTGTAAAAGAGTCAGAGTTTGCCGTGGCAGGGCAGCCCAGAAAGCTGGCATTTTTAAACGGCGCAGCTTTTTTCCTGCTATGGTTGAAAACCGAAAAGCATGCATTCAGCTTTTCGTCAACACCGTTTAAGTGTTTCGTGGCAGGACCTCTTAATGAGCTGTAGGCTTTGCAGCTAAAGCTGAGTCAGGAAGCTTCTCTTAGAAGAGGCGCTTGTTTGCCTCTGGCAAGCAGAGTAGAACCGAGAAATTGCTGCTACCAAGAAACCAGGCACAATGCTTTCATTTTGTTCTAGAATTACTTCCCAAGCTGTCTCAGGCTTTATGTGGAAGCAGTTGTCCACGTGGGCGCCATATGAAGTAATAAGAGCGGCAGGGCTGCGTCCCCAGCACCCCGGCTGCCTGCTCAGCTAGCTTATGCCCCGAAATAATTACACGGACACTGTATTCCTCTAAACACTGCCTGGCCCATTCTCTTCTAGGCTAATTCTCACATATTAATTTAGCCCACCTCTAATCATCTGTATGTAGCACCCCAAGGTGCGCTTACCGGGGAGATTCCAGCCTAGTCCATCCTGGGTCGGAGCTTCATCCCGGGAGCGGGGCATGGTGTCTCTCTCTGAGGCGTCTGCTCCCGAGAGAGCTGTGGAGTCTCTGCGCTCACTTCCTCTTCCTCCCAGCATTTTGTTCTGTTTACTCCTCCCACCTATCCTCTAACCAATAAAATGGGCCAGGGCAGTGCCTTTATTAGCCAATGACCTTCCTCCATCAGGGACCCTGGTGTCTGAGGTTTCTTTTCTGCCCAGTTCCCACAATCGTTAAGTCCCAAAGAAATCACACAGAGGTCTACATTAGCTATAAAATGATTGGACCATTAGCTCAGGCTTCTGATTAACTCTTATAACTTATATTAACCCATTATTCTTTTCTATGTTAGCCACATAGCTTGGTACCTTTTTAAGCGGGGCAATCACATTTTCCTTCTTCTGTGGTTGGGACAGGACTGGGGAGGAATGGGCTTCCTCCTTTCCAAAATTGTCCTGTTCTCATTGACCTGCCTCTACTTCCTTTCTGGTTGTTCCACCTATACGTCCTGCCTGGCTACTGGCCAGTCAGCATTTATTTAAAACATAATTGACAAAATATAGACAATTATTCCACACCACTTTCCTCTCTTTTTCTTTTAAAACAAGAACATCCATAGTCCATTTTTTGGGAATGTGGGCATAGTTTTCCAGACTACTTCCTGCTGGTTGGGGAGCTGATAATCTTATTGGACCTAAAGAAAATTTAGAATTATGATTAAGTCCTGACTGGAGTATCCTGTGAGGCTTGATCATCTCAGGCAGCAGTCTTGAATCTGTTTTGGATGTAGAACTCAGACATTCAGGCCATCTGTTCCTACTGGAGATTTCTCAGGTGGTCTTCCTTGATCAAACCTGATTTTTCTTAACTCAGAATGAATCCACAGCCTCTCACTTCCTGTGAAAACAAAAGCAAATCCTCTTCTCTAAAGTAACACACCTTTTGACTTCAATTTTGAAGTCAAAATACTTTCAAAATACCTATCCTGGATTAATTCAGCAGCATGTATAAGCAAATATCTTTTAGCAGCTGTTGCTCCTTCCTCAGCATTCAAACAATTCAGAGAGAGCATAATAACATACAGTATCCAGATTTTCTGTGTATTTTCCATCTTTATGTTGATTTACTTTAACCTCTATTTCTTTTATTTTTACTTTTACTTTTTGAGACAGGTTCTCTGTATATCTTTGGCTATCCTGGAACTCCCTCTGTAGACCAGGCTGTCTTTGAACTCACAGAGATCGACCTTCCTCTGCCTCCCAAGTGCTGAGATTAAAGGCATGTGCCACCATGTCTTGAACTCACAGAGGTCTGTCTGCCTCTGCCTCTGCCTCCCAAGCATTGGGATTAAAGGCATGTGCCACCATGCTTGAACTCACAGAGGTCTGCCTGCCTCTGTCTACCAAGTGTTGGGATTAAAGGTGTGTACCACCACACCCAACTACTCTCTTTCTTTCTTTTTTTATTTTAAGCACTTTAACCTTTAGACTGCATATATTTTTAACACACTGTAAACCATTTAGAGGTTTTCTTCATCTTTGACTCTCTCTTTACTGTATATCTCTCTTTTTTCCTGACCACATGAGTCTTTAATTTTCTAAACAATATGGAGAGGATTAAAGCCATGGCTTTGATGGCTGAATACAGCCCATTCCTTAGCTTTCTGAAATTCCAGGCTCATGGCGGAGGTACAACTCTATGCCACAACTCTATGGTGTTTCAAGGTCCTTGCCAGCAAGCAAGCTGCAACAGTGTGTCCACAAACAACACTCAAATGCTCTCTCTGTAGCCAGACCTCCTGCCTCAAAGAGTCAGAGTTTGCACTTGCAGGATGACCCAGAATGCCAACATTTTAAAATGGTGCAGCTTTTTTTCCTGCTATTGCTGAAATCCAAAACGCATTCAGTCAGCTTTTATCAACACCATTTAAGTGTTTCATGGCAAGACCTCTTCAAGAGCTGCGGGGTTTTGCAGCTAAAGCTAAGTCAGGAAGCCTCTCTTAGATGAGAGCACTTCCTTGCCTCTAGCAAGCAGAGCAGATCCAAGAAATTGCTGCTACCAAGAAGCCATGCTTTACTCTATTCTTTCCTGTCTAGAATTACTTCCCAAGCTCTCTTAGGTTTTATGTGGATGCAGTTGTCCATGTGGGCACCATTTGTTGGACCCCGCCCCCCAGTGGGGACTCCCCTGGATACCTGCCATTCATAACACTTATTACCAAATCATCATTGATATTAAAGATTGCTTCCTCTCCATCCCATTACATCCAGATGGCACGGAGAAGTTTGCATTCTCACTGCCCTCAACTAACTTCCGGGGCCCAGATCAGAGGTTTAAATGGACTATGTTACCTCGGGATGGCTAACAACCTCCCCCATGTGCCAGTATTACATGTCACACATATTTTCCTCCTTAATGGAATGTCCTGATATTTTGTTCTACATTTATATGAATGACATTATTCTGGGAAGTCCCACTCTATCTGGCCTTCGTGACCTTACAACTAATTGCCTTACCATTCTAAAGGATAATAACTTCATGGTGGCGCCTGATAAAACTCAGTCTATCCCTCCCTTTAAAATGTTGGGCTCCATCTTGTCCCTTGATTCTGTTTCCCCAGTCAAATCCCAATTACACATTCAGGATTTCTATACCCTACCTCAGCTTCAAAAGGTCCTAGGAAAAATATATTGGTTGTGGCCATGGATATCTGTTTCCATGGAACAGTTGATTCCATTGTTTGAGCTCTTTTTTAAATTTTTATTATTATTTATTTATTTATTAAAGATTTCTGTCTCCTCCCCGCCACCGCCTCTCATTTCCTTCCCCCTTCCCTAATCAACTCCCCCTCTCTCATCAGCCTGAAGAGCAGTCAGGGTTCCCTGCCCTGTGGGGAGTCCAAGGACCTCCCATCTCCTTCCAGGTCTAGTAAGGTGAATATCCAACCAGCCCAGGCTCCCACAAAGCCAGTACGTGCAGTAGGATCAAAACCCAGTGCCATTGTTCTTGACTTCTCAGCAGAGCTCTTAAAGGGCCTCGACTTCTCATCCCAAATTATTTGTTCTTTCACCATTGACAGATCTTATACCAGGTCCAACAGGGTACTGATGCAGTGGTTCTGAGGAACTTTGATCCTGACCTGCCTGTCTTCCTATATATTTTTCCTGGGGAAACTTTGTGTACCATACTATTATCACGGGAGGGGGAACCCATTCATTGGGTTCACCTCTTTGTGGGTGGAGTTCCCAGGGTCTATTCCATGACCATCAGATAGCCAATTGCATCATCAAAGGCAGGGATATTTCAGTCAGGACATTTAGCACAGAGCCTCATTCTCTTATTGTTCCATTTAAACTCACTGATCTCACCTGGCTTCAGAGAAATAACAGTAGAATTGCCATAGCCCTTGGTGGATTCCCAGGAAAAATTGATTGCCATTATGCAAATCAATTGCCTTCACAAATGGATGAGCTCCTTTTCTCTACTGAAGTGGAAGTTCCCTAAGCTTTTTCTATCTCAACCCAACCCCGATTTTCTTACAGTGTTTATCAACAGGAGGGAGACATCTGGGGGCCTCCCTTGTTGTATTCCCACCTCTCCTATGGGGAGAAGAGCCAATACTATAAAGTCAATTTCTCATGAGGTGAAGGGATCTGCACAATTTAAAGAATTATTTGTCATCTTTATGGCACTGGATTTCATACCAGAGCAGTTCGATCTATTCTCTGGGAGACAAATCACTCATACATATAAAAATATGTCTTTTAACAAAGCAGGGTTAAGAATGATTCTATGAGACTGGAGAGATGGCTGAACTGCTAAGAGCATGCCCTCGTCTTCTAGAGGACCTGAGTTTCCTCCCTAGCCACCACATTGGGTGGCTCACAAATGCCTGTGACTGCAGCTCCAGGGGACCCTACGTGTTTGATTTTTAAAGTCATCTGTACCCATGTGTGTGTATCCACATGGAGACACGGGCACACACATAATTAAAAATCAAATCAAATCTTCCAAAAGAGGGACTGATTTTATGGTGCACAGTCACCGAGGGCAGCTAGAGGCCTGGAGGGGTCACATGGTAATAATGGAGGTAGCTAGTAAGCTTCTGCCAGATGCGTGAGTTAGGAAGTGAGGGAGAAAAACAGAAACGTGAGGCCTGTAGTTGTGAGTCTGAGCCACCTTTGTCCTTTTTGGGAAAAACTGTACATCAATTATTCTCCAATTGCTTTTCGGGTGGCTCTTGTATTACATATGAATCTTAAGGGCAGTGTTATGTAGAGACTAATCTATGTGGACTGTAGCTTCAATAGGACATTCAAATCTTCAAAAGGAAACACTCTAGAGTTCATGGGTACTGCACTGAGATCTATGTTGTCTGTCGGTGGAGATAGGTTATGCATAAATTAACACTATGTTTGAATGTCTATACTCACTGAAGAAATCCACGTTCCTACACTGGAGGTTCACTTCCTTTAACTATAAGCAAGACCTACAAGGCAAGGCTGAGTCTCACCGGATGTCCACGTACATGCTAACGCTTGATTCCAGGTCTCAGCAGACACAATTACAACCATTGACAAACGCCCTGGAAAAGAAACAAAGTGTAGGGATGGAAATTAAAAAGCCACTTTGAGCGCAGCCATTCATTCACCAAGCAGAATAGCCCTGGGAAATCTAGCCGTGGTCAGACCGCAGCTTTAGTGGGAGGAGCCTGAGCTCTCCTGACCATGGCCCCAAGGGCTGATGGGAACTCTGCTCCCTGAAGGGAGGCCGCTGTGAGCCGTTTGGTCCCTGTCAGGAGCCTATCAGGAAGAACGGCTTACCGCATTCTGGGATGTTGTTACCACTCGGTGTCTCCAGAGCTGTTTTCCTCTGGTCAAGCTCCATGGAGGAACCCAGCTGCTGCCCAGCAGAACAGAGTTTGAGTTCCAGGTTATCGGGCTGATATTTATCCCCAGACAATGCCCTCCTTTTCTGCTCACCACTCTGGGTTCAGTTCCAACTTCTAAAAGTCAGTGTGAAATATCCATGCATTTATTACTCACATCTTCTTAAGAACCAGGAGGTAGCAAAGAGTGGGAGACTGCCCACCCTGCCACCCTTGAGCCACAATAGGAAAGGGCTTTAGAGGACACAAACATCTCTAAAGTTACAGTCCTAGCAAGTGGCCAGCCGTGCCTGTCACACTCCAAAGTACGAGTTATGAACCACTGCGCTTCCTGCCAAGTCGTCCCTGGGGAGGATAGCTGTTGACTTCAGAGGGCCGCTCCGTTGTCTCTCCTCATTCAGAGCTACCCTTCAGGCTGCCAACCAGCTGCCCTCATTAAAACATGGCTGTCAAGCTACTCAGGCTGGCCACCAAATGCATAAAACCACACAAAACACCACGGCCACAGCACTGGGATTTAAGAATGGGAAATTTCTCCACCAATGAGATGTGGAGGGGCTTGCTATTGGCCAACACTCATCCTGACCAGCCAAACAGCACATCAGAGCCGCCTGTGGTGACCTATGAAAGTGATTGGCACACTCCTCATCCATCCTCCCTGCCTCTTCCTCCCCGCTGGACACGGTGGTGTCCTTAGTGGGAGGAAACTGAGGTTGAGTCAAAGTTAGTTTTAGCCTGGAACATGATGTATAAACAGCCCAGCAGATAGTAGAGTTCAGAGGTGGTGAGGTCAGGGAGTTGGGTTTATGAGCAAAAACTGCCCGCCCTCCAAGTCCCTGTGCCAACAGAAACAGGCATAGAAAGAATTAGAAGGATCAAGGAATATTACAAAATGACCATTGAGTCATTCAGGAAATCACTAAAATAAATAAATAAATAAAAATAAATAGTTCCAGGGAAGCCCAGGGAAGAGGATGAGCTAATAGGTGTTACTGAGAGAAAGTACCCATGCGAACTCGTGAGCCGGTGAGCCAGGAAGAAATTGGGATATTGGCTGGAATTTTAGAAAAGGAAAACAGATTTCAGAGAGACAGATGTCACGTAAGAAATGCTAGGTGAGAGGGAAGCTTATGCCTGAGACATCAATAATGC
Source organism: Microtus oregoni (assembly GCF_018167655.1). Lineage (NCBI taxonomy): Eukaryota > Metazoa > Chordata > Mammalia > Rodentia > Cricetidae > Microtus > Microtus oregoni. The sequence goes on from NW_024543088.1 coordinate 25,815,390, forward strand.
TATCAATTATTCTTTACTTCCTCTGTGGATTGTGACTTTACCATAGTTGGTGCAGTGAAGAGCCCTAACCCCTTTCCACAGTCATCCCCACAGCAGGTTCCTTCTTGGTCTGAGTGAGCGGCTTTCTCTCTCTCTCTCTCTCTCTCTCTCTCTCTCTCTCTCTCTCTCTCCTCACCCCCACCCCCGTGGGTCTCACTTGCCCCCTTTCCCCTGTTCTCCCTGTCAATGCATATAGCCCTATTAAGGTCAGACAAGGTGCAGTGCTTGCCAGGAACTCCTCTTGTTTTGCATTCTGTGCTATGACAGAAGCGATAGGGTCTGAAGCTGTAGGCCCTGCTAGTCCGCCAGCCTCCTAGGGGAAGCTTCTCCCAGCGGTGCTTCTCTTGCAGCGTGTGTGCTCACATCTTACATCAGCATCCCCTTGGTCCTGTGCTCACTTGTTGGAGCTTGTTAAGGAAAGCGAGATGCACCAGGTGCATGGCAGTGAGTGTGCTCTGTACGGTCTAAATGTGCTACCACAGGGTTTCCTGGAAGCAGCCCCTGAGATGAGGATGCCAGCGTGCTGCGAAGTGCTCTGGAGACCTTTTCCCTGTGATGAAGGCAGGGATGGCTGCTGAGAGCTGAAATGCTGTACAATGCAGTTCAGTCTCAGCTCACACAGCAGGAAGCAGGGAGCTAGCACTTCAGGGCTCCCCTTAGTGGAGCAGAAGGAACAGGCCTTACATGCTCCAGCTGGCCACTGGCTTTGGGGGGCTTTGTGAGGGGCAGTTCCCAGTGAACCATCAGGGACAGGGACAGCTCCTGATGGGAGAGTTGTGGTGGGGTCTGGAGGATCTTGCCTCCAGCTGCCCAGTGGAGGTGAATGCCAGCATAACCTGTCTTCTATAGCCGTAGGGCTTCCGGAGTCTGGAATCTGAGGTTCTAGCTTGCCATCAGACCAAAGGAAAACCAGCACATGGGTATAGTGGAACAAGTGTGTTTGCAGTTTGGGCCAGAGCTTGGGAGATAATGTTCCAGTTTTTCTTAATCTTTCCAGGAGCAGAATGGAACATTTAAAAGCCAGGAAATAAGTACACGTGACTTTAGACTTAGGCTGCATCATCAGGGTGGTGTGTGGTGCTCCTCGCCATCTAGTCCCCAACTCCAGTCTTTTCTCTCTCTGAGCATAGGGCCCTGGAGAATTTTTTTTTATGGTTCCTGTTCCAGTAATGGTGATGAATGAGTTATAGGTTCCTCAGACATGCACAGCACAAAGAGATAACAATCAATTTAGTAAAGGAACAAGAAGACAGAGAAAAGGAGAGATTCTTGGCACAAAACCTGGGCAAGTCCCTGGGGTATTGTGTGACAAAAGTATTTTCAGGGAGACACAACATACATGCCTACTCAACCAAGATAGGGATCACAAGACAGACCCAATCATAGATACCACCAAAGTCCAACCTGTTGACAATGAGTTTTATTGAGTTTACTTACAGGAATAGGGGTGATGGGATACAGGAACAGAAATGACTCAAAGACAGCTGCATCACCAAAGCTGAACCCAGCATGAGTGACAGCTCATAAAACTGGGAATCTGGAGCTCATTGCACAGCCTACAACAAGGTGGAGAGTGTCCTTTCCAAGCGACTGGTCTAAACCTCTTCCTAGAGGCTGATTTCTGTTTCTTTCAGGCAGATCGCCTGGTTTCACAGTCTTTGCAGCTCAAACTTCCTCTCATCTCAGGAACGCAGAGCTTTTATTGTTTAGTCTGGGAGGGAGGGGCCTAGTGAATCTGGTCAGTTTCAGGGACTTCCTTAAGCTATTTTGAGTTGTTTACCTTCTTGGTTAAGGAGCTCCCCTGAAGGATGGAACTTTTCAATCTGGGAGGAAACTCCTACACAACGCAAGGCGCAAGGCGTAATAACTTTGGATTTAGCCTGAGGAGCAGTTTTCCAAGGGTGTGGATGAGAGGTGAGTTGAGAGTGCAGACAGAGGTAGGTGTTTGAAGTTCTCTGAAGTTTGTATAGATCTTGGAAGAGACAGAACACTGTGAAGAGAAAAACCCTACTCTCTTTTAACAGATCGGGGTAAAGCATAGAGTGAGTAAGAGCAAGGTGGGTGGAAGAGAAGTGTCCCCTGAAGGTGTGCTCCTGGGTTAGTATGATCAACATGGCAGGAGGCTGCAGGTGTTCCCTCCACACCTTCTGTGCTGGGTAGCTTTATGTCAGCTGGACACAAGCTGAAGTTGTCTGAGAGGGAGGAACTGCAATTAAGAAAATGCCCCCAAGCCAGGCAGTGTGGGGGCATGTCATTAATCCTAGCACTCAGGAGGCAGGGCAGGTGGATCTCAGAGTTTGAAGCCAGGCTGGTCTACAGAGCAAGTTCCAGGACAGCCAGTGCTGTATAGTGAGATCCTGTCTCAACCCTGCCCCTGCCGGCAAAGAAACCACCTCCATATAAGACTGGACTGTAGGCAAGCCTGTAAAACATTTTCTTAGTTAGTGACCGATGGAGGAGGGCCCAGCCCATTTTGGGTGGTACCCTGCCTGGATTGGTGGTCCTGCGTTCTATTAGAAAGCAGGCCTAGCAAGCTGTTGGAAGCAAGCCAGTAAGCAGCATCCCTCCATGGCCTCTGCATCAGATCTTGCCCCCAGGTTTCTGCCCCATGTGAGTTCCTGGGCTGAGTTTGTTGGATGATGAGCATTGATGTGGACGTGAATAAGCCAAATAAACCCTTTCTTCCCCAAGTTACATTGGTCATGGTGTCTCATCACAACAGTAGCACCCCTGACTAACACCTTCCTCTCAGATGTCCTTTGGTCGCTAGCATTCCATGTTTAGTGGGATTTAGTCACAGAGCCATTTTCTGATCCCGGTTTGAGACGAGGACCAGGAAAGCTCTGACGATCTTGACAGCTCCTGCCCTTGAACACCAGAAGCTCATGAAGCAGAGGAGGAAAGTAGTAACTGTAAGTCTGACTGGTCCGGAAGGCAAATCGGGGTCACTCTATGGATGAAACAGCAAAACAAATGGCGGGACTCCTTGAAAGAATTCAATGAAAGGCAGCATCGTGCCCAGCTCTGGCAGCTTGTGACGTCATAGGTTGCCGAAGCTGCCTACAGCCGAGGTCACTGAGGGCTCACAGCGATCAGAGTTGGCCTAGAGATCTTTGAAGCTCATTCTAGCTCAGAAGAAATGTGGTAAGGACTCACGTTTCCTTCATTTGTCGTGTTAAGTCAGACTTGATCCTGTGTGTAGTCAGGGCAGTTTAAAGAACTGTGTTTCCTATAAGCAGATCCACGGGGTGCTGTGACTTGCTGGCTTTGTAAGTAGGAAACCACGGCAGAGGGTGATGATCTACTACTGTGATAAACACCATGACCGAAAGCAGCTTGGAGAGGAAAGGGTTTATTTCATCATGAGAAAAGTCAGGGCAGGAACTTCCAGCAGGAACGGAAGCAGAGACCATCGAGGAACACTGTTTACTGGCTTGCTCCCATGTCTTGCACAACCTGAACATTTATATAACCCAAGACTACCTGTGAAGGGTGGAACTGCCCGTAGTGGGCTGAGCCCTCCCAGACCAACGTTAATGAAGAAAATGCCCCTCAGATTTGCTTACAGGCCAGTCGGATGGAGGCATTTTTTTTAGCTGCAGCTCTGTCGTTGCAGATGACCATAGCATACATCAAGCTGACAAAAAAACTCACCAGCCCAGAAATCAAGTCAGCCGGTTGTCACACAGCCAATAAAAGGTAAAAACAAGACTTTAATACAGACAGGCAGATTCCAAAGCCTTCATCTTCCATGACAGGTCGGAAACAGAGAGCGAACACAGAGCAGGAAGCAACGATAGTTCTGTCGGCCGGTTTCCCATCTGCTTGGTGAGATGCTTAGCTCAGTAATCTATGAAGTGTCTACAAATACTACCACCCGGGGGACACTTCACTGCCTATTATCTCAGAGGAGAGGGATAATCAGGCCCTTGGCAGTCCATCTCCAGGCAGCCGATTCCTTCGCACGTGCAGAATGTGTGCTGATGTCTTTCTTTGCGTCTCTTGTGAGGAGAGCTGTGGACATGTGATTCAGTTCTGCGATCTGATGGGGGAGGGCGTCAGCAGGGAGGAAGTGTAGTTGTGTTTCTGAGGGTCCACCAGGTCCCTTTGTGGCTCCTTCAAATGACCCTGGGTTCATCTTCAAGAGTACTGAGATCACATGGTCCTGGTGTTAGCTCTGTGAATTATTATTTTGTGTGTGTGTGTGTGTGTGTGTCGTTCATACACACAGTAACCTTGGGTTAGAAGAGAGAAAGCAGGTTCCCGAGGGGCAGACTTATAACTCATTTATTCAGTGCCAACCTCCTTTGTATCTGTTATTAAGATCATATAGAAACAGTCCTTAGTGAGTTTACCTTTTCTTGGGAAAGACAATAGTTAATCCTGCCATTACACATCCCAGTACTTAAGAAAGTGGCTGCCACTACCAGAATGCCGAGGTTCAAATCCCTCCAGTCATAACATGGTCAGATCACCCAAGGCAAGTTATGTATGTCATTTCAAGACATATGTGAGTCTCTCGTGAAATGAGGAGAAACAAATGGAAGAAAAATAAACGCCAAATCCATAGGGTTGGTGTGTGGAGAAAGAATAAATCTAGACAAGTGACAGCCAGGCTCATAGACAGTGTTCAGTGAGTACTGGAATGCTTTCCAAATGCTGCATGCGTAAAATGCTACAGAAAGACATAGGCGTTCACCCATGCCTCCCCACCTAGTATAGCAGCGTATTCCGATCAGCATGGAAGACTGGAGGGTCTGCGGAGATGGGAATGGGTGGATGAACAAAGGCATACAGATGGGATTCCAGGTCCTTTCTGGGGCAACGAAAGCATCAGTGTGGTGCTATGAATGGGCATGGCTCCTACAGGTGCCTAGGTTTAAATACATAGTTCCCCAGTTGCTGGACGGATTAAGAGGTGTGGCCTTCTTGGAGGAGGTGTGCCATTGGGGGTACACTTAGAGGTTTCAAAAGACTCTTGCCTCTCTCTCTCTCTCCCCTCCCTTTCTCTGTGCCTTCTGCTACGGCTAAAGTGAAGGCTCTCAGTTATTCATGTTGCTATGCCTTTGTGTTTCTTTCATGTTTGGATGGAATGTTCTATAGATGTATGTAAAGTCCATTTGAGTAATAACATCTGTTAGTTCTCTTATTTCTCTGTTAACATTTTGTCTGACAGTTATGTCCAGTAGTGAGAGTGGAGTGTTGAAGTTTCCCACTATTAGTGCATGGGGTTTGATGTGTGATTTAAGCTTTAGAAGTGTTTCTTTTACATATGAGGGTGCCCTTGTATTTAAGGCATAGATGTTCAGTATTGAGATTTCCTCTTTTTTAATTTTTCTTTTTTTAAATTGATTTTATTAAGCTATACATTGAGATTTCCTGTGGATTTTTTCTGTGAGTAATATGAAATGTCCTTCTTTGTCTCTTTTGAAGTCTATTTTGTTATATATTAGGATAGCTAGACCAGGATGTTTCTTAGGTCCATTTGATTAAAAAAAAAATTCCCCAACCCTTTACTCTGAGACGATGTCTGTCTTTGAGGTTGAGGTGTGTTTCTTGTATGCAGAAGAAGAATGGATTCTGTCTTCACATCCAATCTGTTAGCCTGTGTCTTTTTATAGGTGAGTTGAGTCCATTTATATTAAGGGATATAAATGACCAGTGATTGCTATCTCCTGTGAATTTAGTTTTCATTGTTGGTGATGTTAATTTGTGTGTTTTTCCCTTCTTTGGGATTTGCTGCTGTGAGATCATAAATTGTCTGTGTTTTTGTTAATGTAGCCAACTTCCTTGGGTTGGAGTTTTCCTTCTAGTAATTTGTGTAGGGCTGGGTTTGTGGCTAGGTATTGGTTAAATCTGGTTTTGTCATGGAATATCTTGTTTTGTCCTTCTATAGTGATTGAAAGTTTTGCTGGGTATTGTAGTCTGGGCTGCCCTCTGTGGTCTCTAAATGTCTGCATAATGCTTGACCAGGACCTTCTGGCTTTCAATGTTTCCATTGAGAAGTCAGGTGTAATTCTGATAGGTCTGTTTTTCTTGTTACTTGGCCTTTTTCCTTTGCTGCTCTTAATTTTCTTTCTTCATTCTGTATGCTTAGTGTTTTGATTATTATGTGGTAAGGGAACTTTTTTGGGGGATCCATTCTATGTGGTGTTCTGTAAGCTTCTTGGGTCTTCATAGGCATATCTTTCTTTAGGATGGGAAATTTTCTTCTATGATTTTGTTAAATAAATTTTCTATGCCTTTGAGGTGAACTTCTCCTTCTTCTATACCTATTATTTTTAGGTTTGGTCTTTTCATGGTGTCCCATATTTCCTGGATATTTTGTGTTAAACTTTTGTTAGATTTAGTGTTTTCTCTGACTGATGAGTCTATTTTTTCTTCAGTGCTTGAGATGCTTTCTTCCATGGCTTGTATTCTGCTGTTTATGCTTGCATTTGTGGTTCCTGATTGTTTTCTCATGATTTCTGTTTCTACAAATTCTCTTGGCTTGTGTTTTCTTTATTGTCTCTGTTTCAATTTCCAAGTTGAATAGTTTCTTTCATATGTTTGATTTCTTTTTCATGGTTTTCTCTGAGGAATTTGTTAATGTCTTCCAATTTTTTGTTTGTCTTTTCCTTCATTTCTTTGAAGAACTTTTTCATTTTCTTTTTAAGGGCCTCAAATATTCTCTTAAAGTTATTTTTTTGGTCATTTTCTTCTGTTTCATCTATATTTGGTTGTTTGAGTCTTGCTGTTGTAGGGTCACTAGTTTTTACTAGTGTCGTGTTACCTTTTGTGGTGTTGCGTGTGTCTACCTTGTCTACCCATGTTTATCTGATTGGTGTAGTTGGGGCTGTCTGTGGCTCTGGTGATCAATCTTAAAGGTGCCAGTGGATCCAAGGCTCAGATAGTTGCTCCTTGTGGTGCGGTCAGGGTCACGATTTCCGTCACCTTGTTGGTCAACCCATATTCCTGGAGGTTGCTTGGAGCTCCGTCTGTTTTCTCTGCAGTACCAGGGGTTGTCCAGGCCTGCTCCCACAGAGACTTCTTGTTTGGGGCTCTTTCTGTGAGGTTGCTGCCTTGGGCCTTCTCCGACAGAGGTCCTGGCTCAGGCCTACTCCCTCGGTGGTCCCAGACTCACTCCTGGACCCGCAGTGGCCTCTGGTTCCTGCCTACTCTCTCAGAGGTCACAGACTCATGCCTCTGGTTTTCATGCTTAGGTCACTCTTTGCAGACCCTACTGGGTTTCCATAGAACCAGGACAAAGTTAGGGGAGGGGTGCTTTGATCAGATAAAGACATAGCCAAGAATTGTGTTATTAAGGTGGCTATTTTTATTACATTATTTATTTAAGAATTTGAAGCTGTTTCTGGACAATTCTCCTTTTAATTTGGAAAATACCAGGTAAGGGGAAAACGAATGATCTGATATGTCCTGTTTAGCTTTAATTGTCATTTTGACCCAGCCTAGAGTCACCTGGAAATCAGAGCAGATTGACTGACCTGTAGACATGCGTGCAGGGAATCGAATGTTAGCTGTTGTAGGAGGACCAGCTACTGGGGATTCCCCATGAGAAGGCCTGGGCTGTATGAGGAAGATAACCAAGGAGAACCTGCGTATGAGCCAGCAAGCAGAGCTCCTCCATGGTTTCCACTTCAAGTTCTTGCTTGAATCCCTGTCATGACTTCCCTCAATGATCCACTGTAACCTGGAAACAGAAGCAACCCCTTTCCTTCTTTTGTTGCTTGAGGTTGGGGTGTTTTAGCATCAGAGAAGAAATTTGAATGCAATGGCCCGTGGAGAAGACAAGCATCCCGTGCACATAGGCATTTCTGAATGCCGGGGTGGGTCTGGAGAGGCAAGCCTTCTTTCACCTAAGCTGGAGAGGATTGCCATTCATTGCAGCCCACCCACTGGTACAGCAGGGACAAGAATTCAAGGTCGCAGGGTCCAGTCCAGGGGACATTAAAATATTGGGGGAGTGAAGCTGTTCTCTGGGTTACACTGCCAACCACACAAGAATGACAGAATGAAGGGCCCCATTTCTCCCTTTCTGTTCTTTACACAGGCGTCTTGTTGATACAATCTCTTTTGTAGTTTGCGTTTGTAGGTGAGTTTTAGCTGAGTATCATGTTTGCACCTAAACTAATCCTGCAGAAATGCAGGACTGAACGGCTCCACTCTGTCATACCAGTCTCCAGCTGCTTTCAAAAGCGTAGGTCTTGGATGTCTAAAATGTAATTCTGCCAAACAATGGAAAATAGCCAAGGAAAATAGTAAAGGTGCAGTCTAAATGGAAAAGGCTCTGGGTGCCAAAGCTTTCAGACATAGCCTCCTGTTGACGATCCTGTAAGATGACACCAGTGTCAGTGATTAATGGGTTCGCTGTAGTGCACACTTGGCTAATTTCCCCTGCAACACTTTTTTGATTGGGCCTTGAGAACTTGTTTGCGTGTTTATACAGATAGAAGGCTGCAGATGCCTTGGCCTTGGATCTGGGCAGAAAGCATCTTCCTCCCTCCCTTCCTGCAGAGTTCAGGGCACCATAGGCTCCCCAAAGGGAAGCAACATCGTATTGTCTCGGCTATAGCCTTCAGCTGTCAGCAAGACTGGTTTTGCTGTTCTGTTTCCTGCTAACTCTACCATGTCTCTTCAGGGGTCTTTCCAGTACTATCCTAAGCTCTGGGTGGGTCTGGGCCATACCCCTCTTGAAGGAAGAGCCTCACTCAGCAAGGGCAGATGGGAGTTCTCTCTCTCTGGAACTTCTGTCTTTCATACCGGAGTCAATTTGAACCAGGGATTGGGTTGTAGGGAAAATGATCTCTGCTTTGGTCCCTCAAGAGCAGGGTCAGAACGTGAAGATTCTTGCTACTACTGAATAGTCTCTTCTGAATAACATTCACTAAAGAATTGACTCAGATCTTTGGAAGATCAACATTGGTTTCCATATTTTTTTTTTCAAGTGCTTGTTTTAGTTTAATCAATTTGGCACCAGATGTGACCAGTGTTGAAGGACATACTTGGTAGTTTTGCTACCTCATGCCCTGTTTACATATTGCACATAACTCTTAACTTTTTTTGTGGCCTATATCAAATATAACAAGCTCTAAATTATATTCATAGTTCCAAAGTCTTGAACCAAAGCTGTCAAAAGCAGAATCCTCTAGAAGGAGGGGGATGGTACTGCTGTAGAGGAGGGACCACTTCCAACATGGCACAGTATTGTGATAGTGTTGGCCACAGTTATTTGCTCAGAATCACTAGCAGAGAGGAATTGGAATGTTACCAATATTACATAAATGTCTGAACTGATAGATATGCAGATTATCCTGATATATTGGGCTTCATAATTTGTGTTATTAATATATGTAAACCAGGAAGAAAAACATTCCAAAAGGGAAAAAAACCAAACTCAAGCATGACCATGAATGTGAGGATAAATCCTTATTTTTTTCACTGAGTTCAGAAGTTATCTCTCATTAACAAGCTCATTATTGAGAAGCTGGGATTCAAAGGTGTTATCTAGCAAGGTAGTAACTATCTTGAAGCCTCTGAAAGTATTGGGAAGTATTGCTTCTGTTGAGTTCATTTAAGGATACTTTCAAGTGAGTTTGCATGGGCATCCAGTCTTTTTGAAGATCTTATAACCTTGAGACACCATGACGTGATATTGTTACCTACAAAGTTTGCACATTAGAACTGAGCAATTGAATTACAAAAAAAAAAAAAGCCAAAATATCCTTCATATTTTAAATGAGTTTGTGACTTTTGGGGGAAGCACATTCATTGGTGTCCTGGGGTGCACACAGCCTGAGGGCTGTAGATGCGGTGCTAGAGCCAGAGCCAGAACAAAATGGCAAAGGGAGATTCGCTCTCCTCCTTGAGGCTTTGGGATGGGACATCTGTCACTATGGTCTTCACGTCACTGATGCCAGTAGTCGTCCAGCTTTTGGACATGGAGTGAAACCATGCCACCGGCTTTTGTGAGTCTCCACCTTGCAGACTTTTCAGTTCCCATCATCACATGGGCCAATGTTTGTCAGCATGGTAATGAATGAGTCTCCCACAGGAAGTGGTCATTATCGGTAACAAGGGGGTCTATTCACTGACCAAAAGGCCTTGAAAGTAGAGGGGGAAATTGGAAAAGGAGACAATAGGAGAATGGGGAAAAAAAGGGAAAGTTGGAGACACACCTTCTCTAGGAGTATTCAACAGACTCATTGGAGGCTGGGTAAAAAATGTAACTTTCTTTTCTTTGCTGTCCTCTTAACTGTGAGACTGATGTTGGACCACAGCAAGACATCTGACAATGTGCTTTTCCTCCTGCTTAGACATTCCACAAGACAAATCCTGACAGTGAGTTAGCTGTCTGTGCCCCTAAAACCGCCTTAGGGGAAGCTAATCTCCATAAGAAACTCATCTAAAGCTTGCAGGGTCATTTATAGAAGCCAATTCCTACAAAGTCAGCTAGAGTTCCTGCATCGGGGGTCGTTAAGGCTGAGGAAATATCAGATGAAAGGAACTGAGACAGAAAATACAGCATAGAATTGGGAGGTCTGTTTGATCATACCGAAACAGCCAAATAGCCCAGAGTTTATTTCAGAACTTGCTTATATACAAAAGCAGAACAAAGCATGGCACTGACAGCCGGTTAGTGTCTAACCACAGACTATTCCTGTCCTTGAGTGAGCAGTCTCCTCTCTAACATGTGCTTGCTGCTCAGAAGCAGCCTTACTTTCCATCTTGACGTTCCTGAGGTTTGGCGTCAACAGTGTACCTTCTACAAGATAAAGTGTTTTTTTTTTTCTTTTCCTCACAGACAAAGTTTATAGGAAAAAGCAGAGCAGGCAAGCTTGAACTCCAATGACTTATAAGTCAGAATGGACTCCAGATGGAAACTGAGTCACACGTGGGCTCCCATAGCCATTGGCCTTCAGCCCTGGTTGGGAGGCTCCAGCAGATGAGCGCAGCTGCCTCTATAACACTGACTGAAGAACACCGCGTTTCTAGTGAGGAAGGCTGACGTCTTTAACTGGAACAAGCAGCTTTAGGAGGGAGATACATGGAGTAGTGGGGCAGGAAGGAGACACCTGCCTACCCACCAGATCTGCCAAATCAACTTGGTGATCAGTGGGGTGGCGGGTGTCATAGTCAGAGAGCTTCACAGCTGAACTCGCTGGTTTTACAATATCGACCCTCATCCTGAAGCATCCGGCCTGAGCTTACACTGGACCTGTCTTTGGGAGGCTTATTTATGGAGACAGCTGGGTGAAAGTCTCTTGCCAGGCTCCAGTGGTGTTCTCAGAGGTGTGCTGCATGCTCTGAATGAATAATGAAGATACAGTGTTGTTGTTTTTTATTTTTCCTGTCTAGTCCCAAATGATTAAGGGTTGGAAAGGGCAGATAAAGGCGCCCTCGAAGCTAGTCCCAGCAGTATGCTAGGAATGCATTTCCTGGGCTGGTGTAGAGGGCTTGACTCCCAGGGAAGGGCTGTTTCTACTCAGGAAGAAGCATGGTGATTCCTTAGAACTGAAAATCGCGAGCGGTAACTACATCTTCATCGTTAAGTCAATGAAGGGCTTACTGCTGCGACTCCACACCCGTGGGGCTCTGGGGAGGAAAGATTCTTTGCTGTAGGATATCAAGCAAGTTTAGATATTTGATCCCTGGCCGCTGGGAGCCAGGAGAATATTTTGGTCTTTGGTACAGCTCCCCCAAACTCACCTTTATCTCCACAGATGCCACATAGGGATGGGAAACTGCTCCAGGTTGGAATTGCTCTTCATGAGCATGCTGTGTTGAGATGGACAATACTTATTTTCATAGGATCTTGATGAACAATGGCAGCGTAATAATGAGTTGAATATTATATTTCCTGTCAGGCCAAATACGTCAGAGGCCGTTTTCTTTCTTTTCTTTTAATCACCGTGTTTTCTAGTAGGGATTTAGTTTTAAGCCCCTTGTGAGCTTAAAATATTATCACATATTCTCAAAACCCAAACCGAAGCCAAAGGCTTCAAAGACATTTAAATCTGTGATCTGTGAGTTTGGATTCTCCAGCGTCAGAGCTCTTTCAACAGGGCAAGATACAGGGTGGTTTCTATTTGCTTTTCTGTCTTGGTAGATTTTTGAAGTTATTATTAAGCACCCTTCTATACAGAAGGGTGCATTGTGTTAGCCTCTGCATAGTGAACTCAGGTCTCAAATTAAACTTAATTTGTGCCAATGGGGATTGCATCAGCTGGCTAACTGCAGACACACACACACACACACACACACACACACACACACAATGATTCTCACTTTCAGCATCCTTGTTTTTCACCAGAATGTTTATCGTAGCAACAACTGCAAAATACTTGTACAAGATTCGTTCTGACCATGTTTGCTGTAAGCTTCTCTTAGCTTTCGGTGCTTATCTAGGAACGTCTCCAGCTTCCAGCTCACCTTGGCCAGTGGCTACCACTTTGGACAGCTTCCATCACATCTAACAAGTTGGTTAGATCAGTTTACTTATCTCAGAGTTGACTGCTTTAATTCAGAGCCAATAGTCCTGATTTAGTTAACAGTTTGAAGAAATATCCCCCCAAAACCTTAGTCGTCACTTCCAGTGTTAATATTGAGTGGTTCTAGACTTAATTTCCATCCCTCTTACTGTGTCTGGTTCAAACCTAGGAGTGATATCTGCCGAGAGCATCGGGCTCTATGTGGTCTGCTCTGTACCACAGGTGGCCCTTGGCTCCAGGCACCCCTGTGCTCCTCTTCTGAAGCGTTCTCTTCCATCCCACGACCTCATCCAACCTTCTATCCTCCCAACTATTCAGGTTACTAAGTCTAAAGCTCTTTAAACCGTGCATGGCTGTAGCCAGGGGCACCACGCATTTTTCACCTACTCTAGCTCTTTGAGTGGATGGATAAGTGAAGGCCAAGAGAAAATAAGTGACTCGCGTGAGGTCCCCAAATCAGTTGCAGAAGGGCTAGCATAGGTCTTTGAACTCCTGATTCCAGACACACAGCTCCTTCCATTGCGCCTGAGTCCCTGGCACCAAGTGTTTATGAGCTTGCAGGGTCACGCATAGAGAGAAGCCGCAGTGTGTTTTCTTTGGGAAGACTTCAGACTATGTGTTCACTTCGGCAGCACATACGCTAAAACTGGAACCTGACAGAGAGGGTTAGCCTGGCCTCTGAGCAAGAAGGACATGCAAATTAGGAAATCGGCCTCAATTTCGAGAAAGATTTTGGATTGAATTCCTCCTTTGGCTCTGAAATAATTATACTGAACATTGTGGGTTTGTGGGTGCGATTGCTTCATTAAATTCAACAGTGAAGACTGTATCTTGGTAGTGAAAGAGAGCCTGGGGGATCGCTTGCTGTCCTCTCCTCATCTAGCGGGGCCATCGCCTCGGGACCACAGCGAGTCATTTGCTGAAAGGATACCGAGTCATAGTAGCTGCAATCCGTGGAGACTGAAATGGGCACATCTAGTGGCGAGATGGCACACACACACACATTTAATTGGCAAACAATTTGTTCTCGATTCAACATTAGACAGACAGCACATTGGTTAAAGCAGTCATACTCATTCAAATCCAAGTTCAACCAATGCCGAATGATGAACCTGGGGCAGGTTATCTGATCTCTCAGTTACACCGGGATATCTGTAAGTTGGAGCTGCAGCCACTGCTCTTGTGATGGAACACACTACTGTGTATAAAGAATCTGAGACAGTGCCTGAAAGCTCCTGCTGTTTAGTGATCGCTATTGCGCTGCAAGTTAATATATACATACAATTACACAAGGCAACAACATATTTTATCGTAACGAAAAGATACATGTCACATAGAACAGGATAGATATGCATAAGATATAAAGGAATTCAAAACAAAACAACAACAAATGAACATGGGTTATTTCAGGGCTCATGCATTTCATAACCAAAGGTGCTGTATTCTCATCATCCCATTGCTAAACCAACTGAGGTAAAACAATGTTCATCAGGGCATCATTCATGCAGAGTCAGGAGCACCTGGAGGATGGTGTCTGGTACCAGACAGAAAAATTAGACTTTTCAGGCCTTCATTTTGTATTTTAAATCTTCTCTAAACATTCTCTGCCCCGCCACCATCTTTCCCAGAGCGTGAGTGACATGGCATGTGTGGAAAGCAGAGGACAACTTTCAGGGATCAGTTCTCTCCTTCCACCCTGCGGGTCCTGGGGTTGGAACTCAGTCACGTAGTCAGGCTTGGTGGCAAAAGCCTTTACCCACTGAGCCAACTTGCCGGCCTCGGCCCTTCTTTATTAACTTCCAGTTTCAGGATTTGCAGGAAATCTACATGTAATTCATACCACTTGAAGGTTCTGCAGCCACAACAAGACTTTGTGGAGAAGTCAGGAAATGACTTTCTTTTTATTTCTATGTTTTGAGACAACTAGCCATGAACTCCCTATGTAGCTGAGGACGACCTTGAACTCAGTCCTCCATCCTCTGACTCTCTGGTACTGGGATTATAAGTGCAAGCCACGAAGACCAGCTGAGAGATGTGCTTTCTGACTGTGAGCAGCATTGTTTCTGATGCTGGGAATGCATGCTTGTGGGCATAAAATTTAAATACCCAAGGGTTCATCTGTGAGGGACTGAACTAAACTTTGCTGCCTCAAGAGCAAGATGGGCTATGTAAATGGTCCCCACTCATATAACAGAATAATATAACCTAGGGCACAGGACTGGTGAATAGTATTAATGGCCTAGAAGAATATTTATGAGATATTAATTATAAAACATGTCACAATGTCCTATGGCATTTATCTTAATACTAACACAGTCATCTGGGCAGTGGTGGCACACGCCTTTAATCCCAGCACTTGGGAGGCAGAGGCAGGTGGATCTCTGTGAGTTTGAGACCGGCCTCATCTACAAGAGCTAGTTCCAGGACAGGCTCCAAAGTTACAGAGAAATCCTGTCTCAAAGAAAAAAACAAAACAAAAAAACAAGCATACTAACAACAGTTACCTTGGGTAGGAATGTTATGAAAGAGCAATGCCTTTGTTTAATTTTATCTTTATTTCGTACTTTTTCTGTAATAAGTGTGTATGGATTTTTAAGGAAAAAACAACATGCTAAAAATTACAGGTCTAGCTGCCCACAAACAGGGCGAGTCAGGTCCTGAGCTCCCATTGCCCACCAGCCTTGTGTCCTCAGGAGCAAGCAATTGGCAGGCCATGGGTTCCATCCTAAGTGCCTGAATTGAGAAAGATGTGGCCCTGGGCTGCTCAGCCATTGCAGCCTGCCTGGTCAGTTTTGAGATGTAATCAGCTCCTCTCTTGTTCATCACATTTTCCTGAGCCCCGGGTGCTTGTTGACACCTGAAGGAAGCTTGAAGGAAGAAGGGAGAAAATTGAGAGGAACAGAGCAATATCTCATGCCACCACCATCAGGACACAGCAACTTTGTCATTACCCAAATAGCATGTAGCATCAGCCAGACCACATCCTGAGCCCATTCCCACCTGCTGGTCTCCTTCCATTCCAGGGTGGACTCTGTCTCCACCTCCCAACCTGTCTGCACACCCAGCCTCTATTCTGGCTTCCCCTGCACAGTGTCTACCCAATGGGGCTAGTTTTAGCCCTTTCCCGAGAGCCTAGTACAGACCTTGCTCATCTTAGTAGATGAACCCACCTCCCACCCCAGCCCCCTGTACAATCATTTTTCCATTTCCCAATTCCCCTTCAGAGCTAAAGTTCTCTGGGCACTTTTCCCTCCTTGCCTCCCTTGTTCCAGTATCCGTTGTTTAACAATTTCTTTTTCTTGCCCCCATCTTGTGTTCCTCCTGATCATTCTGAATGAATTTCCACTGAGGTTGGTGAACCTGCCTTCCTTTACCCCTGCTCTAGTTAATTGTTGAATATTTCCAATGATCTGAATCAAAGTGAGTAAGTAGAGCTATTTTACCATTAAAAAATTAGCAAACTATAAGTTTCTAGATGCAGGCAGTGTTGCCTCTGATGGTTCTCTTCTGTTACTGACTGGGAAGTAGTCCTGTTTCGCTACCTGTGGTTCTCTTCTGTTACTGACTGGGAAGTAGTCCTGTCTAGCTACCTGTGGTTCTCTTCTGTTACTAACTGGGAAGTAGTCCTGTTTCGCTACCTGTGGTTCTCTTCTGTTACTGACTGGGAAGTAGTCCTGTCTAGCTACCTGTGGTTCTCTTCTGTTACTGACTGGGAAGTAGTCCTGTCTAGCTACCCGTGGTTCTCTTCTGTTACTAACTGGGAAGTAGTCCTGTTTCGCTACCTGTGGTTCTCTTCTGTTACTAACTGGGAAGTAGTCCTGTCTAGCTACCTGTGGTTCTCTCTGTTACTGACTGGGAAGTAGTCCTGTCTAGCTACCCGTGGTTCTCTTCTGTTACTAACTGGGAAGTAGTCCTGTCTTGCTACCTGGGTGATGCAACGGCTTTTATCTTTGTGCACAGGTAACCGCTCTTGTCAATGGTTCTTGCAGTATGGATTTCATTACGTTATTGTCACCCGGCACATATCCAGTTACAAGCACCTTGCACAGGGCCTGACACATCAACCTACTTGAAACACAAGAATGAATGGGTTGGAGTGGCTTATGAGCAGCTGTGCCATTTATACGATAAGATAAATCCCGGATCTGCACGGTGACATAGTCACTGTGATTTATGAGATCTCTGATGATGTATATCAAATGGCAGTGGTTCAGGTATGAGAAGGGTGGCTATGCAGAGGGAGGCTATATTCTAATTCAACCTCCTAACAGGTCTACATCTTCCCATCCCTTATTTCTCCTTGGCTCCCTAAGGCGGAGTGGTTACCATAGCAGCCAGGTGCTGATGATGCCTCCAGGGGGCGGCCAGGTGAAATTGAGCCCGCTCTCAAATAATCACCTCTCCATGCTCTTGCAGGCCAAGATGATAAGGTCTGAAGTCTAGCCTTTTGCCAGGCCCCCAACCTACCTTGGATCACTGAGACTCAGAAACCTTGCTTCTGCAGACTGCCATCGGGGCTCTGAAATACCCTTCCAGAGACTCTTTCCTCCCCAGGTTGTGTCCCCTGGCACCCTGCCTAGTTGCCTTGGAAACAGGTTCCACTGCGGACAAAGGAGGGAGTCGGGTCCTGCTTCCTCCCGGTCCTGCCAATGAGGATTTTTAGACCGTGGAGACTACGCTGCCCTGCCCTGCACTTGCCCTCATTCCCCACATTCTCTCTAAAGTGGAGCTTGCCTTCTCTCGCCCCCGACGAGGACATGTGTAAGAGTGTGACCACAGGTGAGTGGAAGAAGGTCTTCTATGAGAAGATGGAGGAGGCAAAGCCAGCTGACAGCTGGGACTTCATCATAGACCCCAACCTCAAGCACAATGTGTTGGCCCCTGGCTGGAAGCAGTACCTGGAACTTCACGCCTCAGGCAGGTGAGTGGCCCAGCAAGAAGGGATCTGCAGACAGTGTCTGGGACTCTAGCCCCGGGGCACCTTCGGAGGATCGAGAAGGATGCACAGAACCCAAGTGCCTGCTCCAGTCTCACTGTGAGGTTACTGTAGACGAGAAGGCAAGTTATCCCTAAAATGGACCCCCGGTTGGGCTCAATTCTTCACCTGTTCACCAGGAGAACTGTTCTTACAGTTTCTCCACTTAGCAAATAAAGAGTTAGAAAAATGCATATTATATGTGATATATATTATCGAGAGAGAATATGCAATAATAAAAGTATTAGTTTCTGACTCTGACAGTTCCCACACTTTTAGACTTTAATATTGTCTTTTAAAGTATCTGTAAGCTGAGAAAAGGAAGGCTTGGGTCCACTGGGAGTCAAGGGATCTGTGCTCTTGTATTGGGGAAGCTTGGTTTGGTTTGAAATGTCGACCACACAGAGCATGCTAGAAACTGACTGTGCCATTGGCTCTGTGTCTCTTGAGAAATCCATTTTCCTCTTTGGACCATGCTTTCCCCAGTGCTGAATGAAGGGTTAGCCGAGATCTTCACTTTGAGCTCCAGGGGTGATGATGATGGTGTTGATCATCTAGAATTTGCTAGAGCTGCAGAATATTGGGCCCCTTCCAGACTCAGATCAGTACCCGGACTTTAAGAAGGCTCCCGGGTGATTCTAGAGTTCTAGTCTTGGGTCCAGTACATGGATCTACGTTAAGACTTACTTTTGGGACTTGAATGAGGGCAGCTGAGTAGTGCAGGTATCTGGGTCAGAAGCAAAAGCCTTCTCACTCAGCTTGGCCCAGTCAACTCAGTTCTGTGTTTAGTTCATTCCAGTCAGCCCTGCAGGATACTGATCCGTCCTCTCTCTAGCTGTGTGAACATGGACGGCTCTTTTACTGTGTCCTGAAACAAAATGAATGATAGGTTAATTTCTGTGACACCCCCCACGGACCTTTTTAAAAAGAAATCCAAGTGTAGTCTCAGTAAGATAGATAATTGCTAAATATATGAATAAGCAAAAAGACTAAAATGAAAATGTGGGTGCCCCTCCATCAGATGTTAGGGTGCTACTTCCTAAAGGTTCTTGTGGGGCAGAGTGGGAGGACTTTGTGGCTAACTCAGAGTTTGTTGCTGAACCACGATTCATGGCTGACTGAGGTTGGCGTGGGAAACTCTGGCCTGTGTGTGGGGATCATCTTTACTCACAAGGTCTCTGCTTCCAGGACTTGGGAATGCACTATCTCTGGCCTGCGCTAACAGTCGATGGTGTTAATAGTTCATTGTCTCTTGATTTAGGCCCAGTCTGTTCAGTGTTAACAGACAGACTTGTCTATCTCCTAGCCGGAAAGATTCATCTTTGCTGTCAGACCTCCACGTGGTGTGGGCAGAGACTCAATATACCCAGAGTGTTTTATAGATAAAGAATGAGTTCCTTAGAATTGGGAGAAGGGGTATGGCCTGAGGAAACCCGGCCAAAGGGAGACAAGGTCTCTGGATGGCAACCAGGGAGCAGACCACTGCTAGATTCCCGGTGCCAAGTCTGGGAGGCTGCTCTTGTCCCTTCGGCACTCACACAGAGCAAGGACGGTGGCCTCCTGGGGAAGCTAATGAACCCTGGGGACTGTCAGCACAGGGCCCCAGCTCTGCCAGCCTCCATATCCCTTTACCCCTTTCCTGGCCTGTTTTCATCCCTCCATGGTCCTCTCTTTCTCTTTCCCTCCCTGGCAGGTTCCACTGCTCCTGGTGCTGGCACACCTGGCAGTCGCCCCATGTAGTCATCCTCTTCCATATGTACCTGGACCGTGCCCAGCGCGCTGGTTCTGTGCGCATGCGCGTGTTCAAGCAGCTGTGCTACGAATGCGGCACAGCGCGGCTGGATGAATCCAGCATGCTGGAGGAGAACATCGAAAGCCTGGTGGACAACCTCATCACCAGCCTGCGCGAGCAGTGCTACGGGGAGCGCGGGGGCCACTATCGCATCCACGTGGCCAGTCGCCAGGACAACCGGCGACACCGCGGCGAGTTCTGCGAGGCCTGCCAGGAAGGCATCGTGCACTGGAAGCCCAGCGAGAAGCTGCTGGAGGAGGAGGCGAACACCTACACCTTCTCCCGTGCGCCCAGCCCCACCAAGCCACAAGCCGAAGCCGGCTCAGGCTGCAACTTCTGCTCCATCCCCTGGTGCTTATTTTGGGCTACCCTCCTGCTGCTCATAATCTACCTGCAATTCTCCTTCCGTAGTTCTTTCTAAGATTCCCGCGTGGGTCTGAGGCTGGGGAGCCAGCTGTTGGGAAGGGGTGCGGTGAGACCTGGCTTGGGAAAACGGGGCATGTTCTAATGCGGTGCAGCCATTGATTCAGTGGGAACCACGGAGAACCTACCCAATTTTTCCATCTGTAAAATTAAGGATCTGGGCTGGGAGGTTGATTTTTCAAGAAAGCTAAGGTTCTAAAGTCCTTCTTAGGTACCCCAGGGACATTTGGTTTGGGAGGTAGATAGAGCTGAATGAGCTGCTTTCTCCTCATTCACCAGCTCCTTCCAATTTCTGTCTTCTCCCCTGCTGCAATCAGAAGTACTTTCATGTAAGGATGAATATGTATACATATATATTCCATGTAATATGTACATATATATGTATGTATATATATATATATGGATCTACACATATATATGCTTAGTTGCTTAAAAAGGAAAACAAGCTTGGAAATTACAGGACTAGGCCATCTCAAAAGGTCTTGAAGCAATGGACTGGACTCCACTCTCTTGTTAGCCTCTCGCTCTGTCCTCATCATTCCCATAGCATCTAGTTATAGCTTAAAGGAACCTCTTTGCCTTTAAGATGACCTTCACCCACAGCTCTGCCTCATGCAGGCACAGTAGTTTCCCCTCAAGTAGAGAGATGGGGCGCTGGGCTGCTGCTCCACTGTACTTTGTTTATGTTCCCCGTCTTGAAGCTCCTAGCACCTTGTCCTTCAGGTGGGTCACGGTCTGCCTGGCTGACAGATGACTGGCTGCTGGGTACGGTCATGGTGAACTGGGCCAGAACTGAGAGAGCTGTGGAAAAACACTGCACATAGTGACTCTCCATTATGCGGAGGGTTTTCAGGGTTCGGATCCTCAGCTGCACTGATGACCAGAACAGGAAACAGCCAGGCCACCCAAGATTTTGGATTTTGACAATCGTTGACTGGCTTTTCCACATTTCCTTTTTTTTTTCTCCAAAGAGGCTCTCTCTGGACCACAAGGATGGGGCATCTCAGCAAGAAAGGGTAAATATATATATATATATATATATATATATATATACACACACACACACACACACACACACACACACACACACACACACACACACCTTGTTGGTAGAGAGTACCCAGAATCTCACATCTCCTCAAAATGGGGTGAAGTATGTTTACAATCCCAGGATCAGACACCCTGTGATAATAGGGTGTAGAGTAAGGCTGGTGGGGGAGAGGTGAAAAGCTGGAAGTGGGGTGCTACCCACCCTGAGCCTTAGAGGTCCTTGTTCACCCTCTCTGTTAGTAACCAACTTCCTGTCCTCCTACCATTTCTCTCTTATAGAAAGTCATAACGTCTGTAGTTGGGGAGGCAGGAGGGTCACTTACATAAAGACCTTTGGGGCATCATTAGTGCACCTTTGAGATTGTCCTCATGGTCCTTTATCTCCATTGGGCCATTAGTTCCCCCCTTGGTATCTTGTCTTCTCTCTTACTGAGGCTTTCCAGTTACTGCTCTGGGTCAATCCTGTCCATAGTCAGGAGTGATGTGGAAGGTCATCCCAAGGTCAAGTCCTTGCTCTGACGGTGGAAACCGGCTGTGATGTCTTCCTCCACAGTATTAATTTCTTTAGTGACATATCCTGGGCACCTCATCTTTAGCAAGTTCTCATTTGGGTTCTGGGTACAGCAGTAGGCACCTTGGGCCAGGCACAGTCTATCCGGTCACTTCAGAGATTCTCAGGCCTGGCGGTATGTTAGGAACCCTGGGGAGCTTTAACAGAAATAGCAGTGCATTGAAATACCTGAGTTAGGACAGCTCCCGGCGCCCTGCCGCTGCTGTCTGGTATCATGCCTCTAAGTGAGTGGCAGCTTCATTTGTATCTAGTTTATAAACTATGCCTGGTGGCCTCCTCTGATGAGCCTAACTGGCTTCTCCATAACTTGGGCTCCACATCTCTCCTCAGCTGCCTTGTTTTTTTTCTCTGTTCTTGAACGTCAAACACCCTTATCCTTCCAACCATCACAATTTGTTGCTATAGTGACATTATCCTTCCCCTTGGTCTCCATTACTGAGTCTTTCTTTCCCGCTGGAACCCCCATCAGACCAGTGGTGAGCTCTCATTCTCGGATGTACTCCCCATTAGACTCTAGGTTCCAAATGGCACAGACTCAATGCATTGTGTTTTCCTCTGTGGAGCACATAACAAGAGCTCAGTAAAATTTCATTGAATGACGACATAAACCGATGAGCAAGGCCATCCACAGCCAGATCTTTGCTTCTCTAGTGTATGACAGTGTCTGCCGTCCTCTTCTTGTCCCACCGCTTATTTTCTAGGTCTTGTACTCAAATAAAACATTTCAACCAAAGCATTTGGAGGATAAAGTTTGTTTGTTTCAGATGGTAGCATGGGATTAGACAAGCGACGAGCAATTCTCCAGGCGCTGGAAGCTGTAGGTTCTGCTTTAATTCTGGACTGACTCCCCCCTGGGACTTGAAGATACTCACTTTCTCTTTGGCTCAGGTGCCCTGTTTTGGGGTTAAAAACATCTTGAGGTCTTTACCCCACTCCCATCCTGGACTCAGTCGCATGCACCTGGTTCCTCTCATGTCCCAGTGCCAGGTTGCCCAGCCTGTTTCTCAATACCCCAGATGTCAGGGAGGTCATCATTGGTCAAGTCAGCTCATGCTCTCTTTGGCTAGCTCTGTCCTGTGGAGAAGCCTTTTTCTTTTGGAACCTCCGCCAAAGGATTTGTGCGTTTGTGGTCACCGGTTCCCTAGTGGAATGGGCACGGGGAGGCTCCTTTCAGCTCTTAACCTGGGTCTCTCCTCAGCATGGCAGCAAGAGGATCCTCTTCACCAGAGTCAGCCCCTGCCATCCCTCCACACCTTCCCCATCCTGTAAAGGCCAGAAATGACAAATGATGTGAGTCTATTCATCCCATTACAGTGTTTTGCACCCACTCCCTTCTGCAGCAACCCTGGTGTATGTGCTGTTCCTCAGGCATGTCCGACATGCTCTTCCCTAGGGCCCATCTGCCCTGTTCCCTCTGCCAGCAATGGTCTCTAGAAAGGCTGTCTCACTCTCTGACCTCCCTCCAGGCCTTTAGAGTTTCATACTCAGTCCGGCCTCCTTTGACATACTATTTCATGCCATAACCAGTATGCCCATCCCACACTCTATTCCTGGTCTCTCATGCCTGTACTTCTGTCTGGATCCCCAGAACTCCGGGTCTAAGAGAGGGACTTATGCGTTAGTCCTTTATCAAGGATGATGACCCAAGGAAGCAGGGCTCAGGAAGGGTGGAGGTAAGCAAGTGTTTTAGTTTGCTTTCTATAACCACCATGTGATAAGCACCATGGCCAAAAGCATCTTGGAGAGGAAAGGGTTCTCTTACAGTTCCACAGGATCACCAAGGGAAGTCAGGCTAAGAGCCCAAACAGGGCAGAAACCTGGAGGCCAGAGCTGAAGCCACACCTGTAGAGGTGTGCAGCTTATTGGCTTTCCTTGGCTTGCTTAGCCTACTGTCTTACAGAACTAAGGACCGCATGCCCAGGGGTGACACTGCCCTCAGTGGCCCAGGCTCGTCCACATGATTGTTGTTAATCAAGAGAATGCCTCAGAGTCTTGTTTGCAGGAAATCTGATGGAGGAGTTGTCTCAAGTGAGGTTTCTTTTTCCAGATAACTGTAGCTTGTGTCAACTTCACAAAAAATAAACAAAAACCAGAATAAACAATATCAGCAGCAACAACAACAACAACAAAAAATCAAACAAATTAATCAGTACAGGAGGCTAGGGGGGAAAAAGTAGAAGGCGCTGTTATTAAATCAGCAGCCAAAACTGATGTCTCTTTGCTCAGTCTCCATATCCATTGCTACCTGTAACTGTGACCAAAATACCCAAGAATACAAAGTCAGGGAGGAAAGACTCATTTTGGCTCGTGGCTTTGAGAGCTCTCACTCTATGGTGCTTGGCTCCACGTCCTTGGACAGAACAGTATGGTGGCAGGAACCTGTGGCAGCAGAAGGGACTTCCTCACAGTGGATAAAAACAGAATGTGGAAAGGAAGGGCCGTGAACAACAGCCCTTCCATGAGCCTACTCCCAGTGACCTACTCATTCCAGGTAGACCCCACTCCTAAAAGTTTCTAGAACTTTCCCAAATGGTTTCATCAGGTAGAGAGCAGGTGTTTCACATGTGAGCCTGTGGAGAACAGTTCTTATTCAAATCATAGTATTCCATCCCCAGACCCCAAAGGCTCATATCATCTCACAATGAAAATTTGTGTTTTTGTCTAACATTGAGAATGTGAATGTCTTGGGGTTTTTATTGCTATGAAAAGACATCATGACCTTGGTAACTCTTATTAGGAAAAAATTTAATCGAGGGGGTTCACTTACAGTTTCAGAGGTTTAGTCCATTATCATCATGGTGGGGAGCATGGTGGCATTCAGTCAGACACGGTGCTGGGGGAGTAGCTGAGAGTCCTACCTCTGGCAGGCAGCAGGAAGTTGACTGAGGCAACCAGGAAGCATCCTGAGCAGAGGAGACCTCAAAGTCCGCCCCACAGTGACACACTTCCTCTAACAAGGCCACACCCATCCCAACAAAGCTGCACCTCTTAATAGTGCCACTCCCTCTGAGATTATGGGGCCAATTACATGCGAACTACCACACTAGACCACCCATCCGTTTTTAGCCCCAAATGTAACGTGAATGGCCTCTAGTCAAATTTTCAACAGGGTCCTCCTTCAATATGTAACTTTATGTGGCCTTTACTGTCCACTTCCCAGTGACTCTTTGGTCACCTGGATGCTGACCGGAATCACCTAGTAAGTTTGCTCAGCAGAATTTGAAGCCCTTTCTGATTTGCTTCTTTAAACTCTTCAAACAAGAATTCCAAAGGCTTAATCCCACACCACGGGGTCATGTGTGGTCATGTGATCTCAGTCCTGCATCTGCTTCTCTGTTAGTTCCTTTCTTAACACCACGATCAGACTGTCTCAGAGAAAACCCTAAGGGAGAAACTATCTGTTTTTCCTTACAGTTTCAGAGGATTGAATCCCTGGTCACTTGGCCCCATATAAGTGAGAAGAACAGCATCAGTAAACAGCTTGTTCTGGTTCAGGGGTCTTCAGCTTTCTGGAATCCTTTCATTCTGCACCTCATGTTGCGGTGACCCCCCCCCAACCTGCTTCCTAACTGTAATTTTGCTACTGTTATGAAATTGTCATGTAAGTATCTGGCATGCGCAATATCTGATGGGTAACCCCTGTGAAAGGGTCGTTTGTATCTTTGTCTTTCAACCGAGGGTTACGTGAACAGGCAGTGCTTGGAAATCCAGTGACAGCCAAAGTGATTAAAACAAAACAAAACAACCCAAAACCTGGAAAAGGGAGCATATTCATTCCAGTGGTGACCTCCCAGCAGGGTTTCAAGTTCCTTTTAGTCACATGTGCAGCACCGTGTGTGTGTGTGTGTGTGTGTGTGTGTGTGTTTAATTTGATGAACACCCCTCCCATATTTTCTGAACACATTCCCCTTTATCCTTAGATCAGCTGCTGCCTCTGTCAATCACAAGAGGGCACCAGGGCACCAGGCTTTCCCCCTGGGGAATGCTGTATCATGTCTGAAAAAGGGCTAGAGCAAAGAGCATTTATTGAGAACAGAGTTTCAGTTTGGGATAATTGGAAAGTTCTAGGAATAGAGAGGGATGAGGATTACACAGAAACATCACTGCACTTAACACCACTACACTGTACAACTTAAAGTGGTTCAGATGCTAAATTTCACAGACTTCCAGAAAGGGAAACGAATTTGTAAATTAGGATCTGTTGACCCTAAAGTGTGTGTGAAACTGTCCGATGAAGGTGGAAAACACGAGAAACATCAGTGTTAGAGCCCAGGCATGTGCAGGTCTCACCACACAGGTTTCCCGAAGGAAATGAAGATTTTAGGAGAGGTGAGATCAGCCAGGAGACACAGACAAATGAGAGAGAGGAAAACAGGAGGAAACACAAGAAGCGACCCTGCCAAGTATCCACTAGAGAGGGGACCCACAGAGCACCCACTAGAGAGGGGACCCACAGAGCACCCACTAGAGAGGGGACCCACAGAGCACCCACTAGAGAGGGGACCCACAGAACACCCACTAGAGAGGGGACTCACAGAGCACCCACTAGAGAGGGGACCCACAGAGCAACCACATCCAGGACTCAGACAGAAGCAGGAAACCTCTAGAGAACAGAAAGAAGGAATGAGGAAAGATAAGGCGAAACAAGAACCATGTATCTGGGAAACTGATGACCAGAGTTGGTTCTTAGTGCTGAACTCTTTGCAGGGTTACAAAAGCAAGGCTTAGAAGATTGTGTTATGTGTAGCCATAAGATGGGTGCTCGTGAACTGGGTCTGTAGAGCTGTGGGGTGGAAAGCAGTCTTTAGCAAACTGAGTGTCAAATTCCTGAAACATTTCGTCATGAAAGGAAGGAGAAGAGACTGGCCCTGGCTGGGTGGCACAGGGCAAGTGAGGGAAACGGGGTGAAAAATCCAGGGAGAGAGCAGAGAAGACTCAAGTCCAGGTGCCCAGGGCCACACCACAGTTTTGATTATCCATTTATTCCTGGAAGGATAATGCCTTGCTTCTGTCTTTTGTTATCATGAATAGCACTACTGTGAGTTGTGATGTACAGATGTAAGCTTGTATCCTTTCTTTGGTTCTTTCGGTGGTGTCCTTTGTGTAAAATGGAGCATTTATGGCTGGCAAAACAACTCAGTGGGTGAATGGGCCTGCCCCCTGAGTTTGAGTGCCAGAACTCAAGTGGCAGAGGAGTGACCTGACCTCTGACTTTGTGCTGGTTAGTCCTTTTTATTTATTTGATACAAGTTAGGGTCTGCTGGAAAGATGAAACCTCAGGGAAGAAAATGCCTTCATCAGATTGGCCTGGAAGTAAGTCTATGGGGCGTTTTCTTGATTGACGGTTAATGAGGGAGGGCCTAGCCCAATGTGGGTGATGCTGTCCCCGTGCAGGTGGTTGTGAGTGACCCATGGAGAGCAAGCCAGTAAGCAGCAGCGTTCCTTCATGACCTCTGCTTCTGCTCCTGCTAGAGTTCCTCAGTGATGGTCTGTGGCCTGGGATGAATAAGCCACCTCAACCCGCAAGTTGCTTTTGGGCACGGTGTTTTCCATAGCCATAGAGAGATAAGTAGAATAGACCTCCACAGATGCACCGTGGCATATGTGTACACCTTAACATATACCCACATACCCACTAACCAACTAACCAACCAGCTAACGAGCTAGCTAACTAACTAAACAAAGTAAAGAACAGCATTTTGAAAAATAGTCAACTCTCGCAGCCTTTGCAGACTAGCTTTGGGCCACAGAAGTTTTCCCCTAAGTGAGCAGTGAGAAGCAAAAGCTGAGTCTCCCTGAGCCTTCCCTGGGCATTGTTTGCCTGGGCTCATGGCCTTTCTGGTCGTTCCAATACACAGCAGATGTTGAATCTCTTCACTTCCCAACGTGTTTAAGTCTTGGCTGTTCTGTTATGTGGTTCCATCAGATATGTTTTGTTCTAAGTATCTGGAGGTGTCTGGTTTCTTTTCAGACTTAAGAGCAGTCCCCCTGCTGAGACCCTAGCAAGACAGAGGCCAGTCCTCTTGGCAGCTCCAGGACTGATGGGAGCATTGCAAATAAAGTCTGGACTTTGAGAATATGGTCCCTTTCACTTCGTCTGGGAGAGGCATGAACTGAGGTGAGAAAAAAAAATTTCTAGTGGTTCCATGTGTTTGACTGATCTCTAGAGTTATATAATAATCCTGAAAGATCTTAGTCATCTTTGTATAATTTTATGTTTCTGTGGGGGAACACAGGCTTGGCGCTTCCTAGTATACCATTTTTTCTGTAATGACTTTAAGGGCTTCTCTTGTTCTTGGCTTATTGGACCCAGCCTCTGCACAGGGCGGTGGGGACAGTGCCATGGACCCAGCCCCTGCACAGCATGGTGGGGACACTGCCATAGACCCAGCCTCTGCACAGGGCGGTGGGGACAGTGTCATGGACCCAGTCTCTGCACAGGGCGGTGGGGACAGTGTCATGGACCCAGCCTCTGCACAGGGTAGTGGGGACACTGTCATGGACCCAGCCTCTGCACAGCATGGTGGGGACACTGCCATGGACCCAGCCTCTGCACAGGACAGTGGGGACACTGCCATGGACCCAGCCTCTGCACAGGACAGTGGGGACACTGTCATGGACCCAGCCTCTGCACAGGGCGGTGGGGACACTGCCATGGACCCAGCCCCTGCACAGGACGGTGGGGACACTGCCATAGACCCAGCCCCTGCACAGGACGGTGGGGACACTGCCATGGACCCAGCCCCTGCACAGGACGGTGGGGACACTGTCATGGACCCAGCCCCTGCACAGGACAGTGGGGACACTGTCATGGACCCAGCCTCTGCACAGGGCGGTGGGGACACTGCCATGGACCCAGACCCTGCACAGGACGGTGGGGACACTGTCATGGACCCAGCCCCTGCACAGGACAGTGGGGACACTGCCATAGACCCAGCCTCTGCACAGCATGGTGGGGACACTGTCATAGACCCAGCCTCTGCACAGGGTGGTGGGGACACTGTCATAGACCCAGCCTCTGCACAGGGTGGTGGGGACACTGTCATAGACCCAGCCTCTGCACAGGGTGGTGGGGACACTGTCATAGACCCAGCCTCTGCACAGGACAGTGGGGACACTGTCATAGACCCAGCCTCTGCACAGCGTGGTGGGGACACTGTCATAGACCCAGCCTCTGCACAGCATGGTGGGGACACTGCCATAGACCCAGTCTCTGCACAGCATGGTGGGGACACTGCCATAGACCCAGTCTCTGCACGACATGGTGGGGACACTGCCATAGACCCAGTCTCTGCACAGCATGGTGGGGACAGTGCCATGGACCCAGCCTCTGCACAGATGGTGGGAACGTTTCTTCTCATGGCTCCATCTCTTCCTCTTTTTTCTCCATCAGGTGAATTCCAATAGTCTCTAAGTTACTTCCTTTCCATTTCATTAATGTGAGGATAAACCCAGTGTTTCTGCTGAGAATGCTTGTTGCCCCCTCTGTTTTGGCTCTCATAGGCCCTCTTTATAACTCTAAGGCTATTTAGGTGAGGGGAATCTCTGCAAACACCATGGCAAACAGAACAATGATCCCTGAGAGGCAAGAGGGCAGTTTGGTTCAACACAACTCATTAGCTAACGGGGTCAAACTTCCAGAGTCTGACCCCTCGTAGTTTATTTTAGGCCTACTTAAGCTTAGCACAATTTGGAAAAAAAAGTTTCCTGGTGATTATTAACTCAATCCCAAGTGCACAACCAAGCTTAAGACATGACTACTTTGAAATTCTTTGTAAAGTACATGGGATTTCTTCTGTAAAGATTGGTTCTATAGACCAATTGAGTAAACAACCTTAGGATAAGAATGTAGGGGAGGATCTGGTGTGGTCTTGGCCATACAATAGAGCAAAGGTCACCAGGTTATTTCCTACATCCTTTCCCAGCCTTCTGGTGGGATATAGGTTATATGCTTCTCCTTTTAAAGAGACAGTCCTGTGTGTTTAACATTCCTCTTTCCCCTAGTGCTCCTCTGTGAGCACAAGGATCTGCATGCCTTCTACATTTAGAACCGCATTTGCAAAGCCACGGATACCAGAGCTGGAAGACCCATTAGAGACTCAATCACTTTATCACCCAGATGAAAAAATATGATCAGAGTGTAGCAGTGTCTTGTCCCCAACAGGTGAGGAGATGCAGAGCAAGGAGCCTGCTGTGTCTTTTCCTGGAGAGAGACACACAGACAAATATCTGTTCACCCCAGGTAAGGCTCTGATGACAGAACAAAGAAATAAGTCTGCCCAGGACTAGCTTAGTGCTAAGTATATTGGGGTTACTTACAGAAATATGGGGATCTTGAGGACAACTGCAATACTGAGAGTCTGTCCTCATCCAAGTGCAGGTGAGAACTCTCAAAAGTGGTGACCCTGGAGCTCCCTGCACTGTCAAGAGGCCCTTTGGCAGGTGGACCTCTCCCCAGCCATTGTCTCCTTGGGGAGGAGCCTTGTGCATCTTGGGAGTTTTAGAATTTTCCTGAGGTTTGTGAGCTTTGTCTACTTTCCAAGCTTGTATGTTTCGTTTATTTCCAGAGTTTTGAGCGGCCTCAACTTAGAAAGAAAATATTTAACAAAACTATTGTACAACAGATCCCAACCCTTACCTGTAGATTCAGCCTGCAACTTTCCCAGAGCTCTTCCTGCCACGCCAGGGGCACGCTTCTGGTTTTCTTAATCTGCCCTCACCTGTCTTTCCTGTTGTCTTCTATACTTGTGACGGATAGGGAATTCCAGGCTTGCTTGTGGCCTCTTTGTCCTTGCAGAATTCTCTAGGATGGGTCCACATGCCACACAGCAACATGATGAACTTGTTAGATGTACTCTGTGTTATAAATACACTCCTCAGGGGGCATTCCAGAAACCTGGCCCTTCTCCCGCTCGAGTGTCTGCACACTGATTTTGATCTTTACACCAAGAGACCTACAGGCACCACATGTAGCTGGCGGGGGGGGGGGGGCTGGAATCCTTGGTGCAGGGTCAGCAAGAAGTACTGCTTTGATTGTGCCCCCCAAACCCACTGAGACAGGGCATTAGCCTTCTGGAGAAATCGCCTAAATCCCAAGAACCAAGAAACTTAACAGGAAGACAATTAAGGCACCTGTAAAATAAAGCTACAGGACCTGTATCTTAAAGATCAGGACCTGGAGCCTGGACAAATCAAGATCCTGACTAGCACAGTGCATCAAGGGTTCAAAAAAGATCAGGAAGCATGGGCCTTCAGATCCATCAAAATGGGGATAATGTTATAACATACAGGACTCTTTGGGGCCACACCTACCACACAGCACACGCTTCCCGAAGGCTCATACCTTTCTCCTTTTAATTAGCCTCTTCTCCTTTGAAGACCGACAGACTCTTTCTGCCCTGAGACTTCAGTAAAATGCTGCTGGCCAAGCCTTGAGGAAAAGGATGAGTTTCCCGGCCCAGGCGAAGAGCTGGCTTCTTTTCATGCGGTCCACAGAGATTTCTTTTCTCGCCTTTCTATTTATGTCACAGCAGTGACTTCACGTTTCCAGGAGCCTGGTGACCACACGTCATTCTTCAAAGACGGCTATTTTAAAAATCTTAAACCGAAAACACCAGTGGTTTTTGGGCATCATTCCTACTGGCTACAATACCCCAGGAAGAATTTAATTCTTTTCCAAGTCTCCTTCTGTCTCTCTGCAGGACTCCCAGGGAAGGAATTTCCTTTGGAGTCATTTCTGGCGCTGTTTGGGTTCTGGCATGAATGTGCTAGGGAAATGAAGGCTGTCTGAGTTTCCCTGAGAAGGCAGGTGGATGTGTGTCTCGGGTGCAGAGATCTCCCTGGCCTGAGAGTCAGACACCTTTGTTCTAGTGCTGGCTCACCATTACTGGCCTCAGTTGACCTGGGTTTCTCCTGCACAAAGTCTCTGTTTCTGGGTTTGTAGAGCAAAAGGCAGAGCAGCAGAAGGGTCCTCCACATGTTGACCTTGCTTCCATCCTGTTCAGCTATCTCTGACTTTGGTCATTTTCAGGGACTTCTTGACACTGATCCTTCCAATGGTCTATATACCCCCAAAATTTCCACCTACCTTTGACAGCTTGGAGTTTGCCCTTCTTACCTGATAAATTCTTAGCATCTTCCTTCTCTTTATTCTTTTGAAACAAACTTACATCCATCTAATTGTCTTGCCTTTCTCTAAGGATGCTTATTTTGAAAGGCAGTTACTTTGAAAGACCTGGCCTTGGGCAAAGACACGGGTGCTGGACCAGGTGGTGATGATGGATGCCTTTACTCCAAGAACTTGGGAAGCAGAGGCAGGTGGATCTCAGTGAGTCCAAGGCCAGGCTGGTCTAGAAAGTGAGTCCCAGGACAGCCAGGGAAACCCTTTCTCGATAAAAGCAAAAATAAATAAAATAAAGACCCAGATGGTAATGATGAAGTTTCAGCTTGTGTTTTATTCTCTCATTTCTTTTTTTATTTAGGCCATTAAAAACAATTCAGAATTTTATAGACAATGCTGTATTTATATCATTTCCACCCTCCTCCTATTCCTAACACCTCCCAACACACCGGTCATGTCCTCCCCACTTCCTCTCAAGTTCTCCCTCTCTTATTCAATTATTGTTATACACACATATGTATATGTAAATATAGCTTGCTGAGTCCATTTAATGCGGCTCATATGTGTATTTGATTAGGGCTGCTGGCGAATGGATGACCTTTTAGGGAGCTCATTCCTGGAGAAGAATGGTTCTCCCTCTCTCAACAACCATTGATCGTCTAGAGCTCTTCATGCAGGGGAAGGAACCTGTGAGATTTCCCACCCCTATGTTGCCTTGTCCAGCAGTGTTGTCATTGTCTTGTGCAGGTGACCACATTGCTGAGATTTCGTGGGTGCGGCATTTCTTTCTTACACAGAAGATGCTGACTCCCAGCAGGCATGCTTCTCTTCTGCGGTTTTGTACTGCCTCTTCCGCAGTAGTACCCAAACCTTGGGTCAGTGACTGTGCTGCAGATGGATCAGCTGGAGCTGGGCATCCCCTGGTTAGTTGTTCTCTGCGATTTGATCACTTGTGGATTTCTGCAATGGTCTCTGTCTGCTGAAAAAGGGAACTTCTCTGATGAGGGGCGAGAGCGGCCCTTGTCTGAGGGAAGGAGGATAAGCATTTAGAATGAAGTGAGGAGGTATGCTGGTTTGGCAGAGTGGCAGTTTTATCGCCTCATTTTAAAAATAAGCCTGACCGTTCTTTACTTTGGCTTTTCGGCAGATGTAGAAGTAGTTCCAGATGTAATAAGATACTTGTTATATGCAGGATTTATTCACTCTGCAAATGTCTATTGTGTGCATATTTTAATGAGCTGCACATTGTTCCGGGCACGCAGCACATATCAGAGGACTAAGAGACTAACTAGCCCCTGCTGATAGCAGACTAGTAATAAAACTGATGGCATATTAAATCGTGTTTTAAAAGGAGAAGGATAAATTAAGGAGTATGAACAGAAAGAGAAGGGGATGGAGTTATATATGTAGGTTAGACAGCTTGTGGGATTCTCAATAGTAAAGCAACATCTGAGAGAAAAATGGAAGGAACTAAGAAGAGTGGCTTGTGTCAAGGCCTTGAACTAGGAGCAACCGGAAGTGTTCACTGTGCCTGAAATGTAAAAGAACTGGAAGTGGAATTCTGCATAAATAAACCACAGATCACATACCCAAGTCACTGTTGACAGGTCATGTTGGTTTTTAACATGAATTAGACAGGAAGCCATTGGGGTTGAGCAATGGAGGTGTTAGTTACTTTTCTATTGCTGTGATAAAACAGCATGATGGAGGAAACTTGCAGAAGAAAGGGTTGATCGAGGGCTTCCGGTTCCAGAAGAATGGGGCTGTCACCATCGCGGTGGAGAAGCAGGAGAGCAGGTACCAGGCATTCACAGCAGGAACAGCTGAGAATGCACATCTCAAGTTCCAAGCAGAAAACAGAGGGTGTCAACTCGAAATGGCCTGAGTCTTTAAACTCTCAAAGTCCACCACCAGATATGGCTTTTCCAGCAAGGCCACACTTCCTAAATGTCACCAGGAAGTACCAACTGGAAACCAAATATTCAAATGCCGAAGACTATGGGGCCCTTCTCATTCCAACCACTCCAGCCAGTGTGATTGTAGCCATACTGTAATACAAAATGAATTTAGCCAAACTTCTAAAATCCATGGTCTTTTAGTCACGACACTGTTTAAAATACCAAAGTCCAGGGTCTCTTCTGAAATTAAAGGCAATCTCTTAATTGTAATCCCCTGTAAAATCAAAAAGCAAAATTTGCACTTCCAAAATATAATGTCACAGAATATCTATTACCATTCCAGAAAGGAAGAAATGAGGGCGTACTGAATAAATACTCAATCAAAGCAAGACCAAAACCCAGCAGAGTAAACTCTAAATTTTATAGCTGCCTGTCTGATATCAGAGGACTTAGCTGCTCTGTCCTTCCAACTTCGCTGCCTGAAACCTGCTTCTGTCTTTTGGGCTGGTATCGCTCCCTGTGTGCAGCCCCCCTTGGCAGATAACTCACGACTCTTTGGCATCTCCAGCATCTTGCTGTCTCCAGGGTAGCCCTAACTTTACTTCCACAGTTAAACAACATGGCTTCTGGGGCCTCCACGCGGGAACACCCCTGCCCATGTCTAGGCTCAGTGGCTCTCTGAGTCTGCAGGGGAAGAATCCACGACCCCTTTACTCTGATATTCTTCACGACTCTAACGCCAGTGCCAGGTGGACAACACTGCCAACTTTGCTCTCCGCCTGACTCCCGTTTGCTGTGGCTTTTGTTTGCTCTTCCTTTCCAGAAGCACTTGCAGTTCCTTTCCAGAACTGCTCTTAGGTATTTTCCGTTCACAAAGTGGGAACTCAGCTGGACAGGGTCTTGCCTTATTGGCACCCTTCCCTTCACTCCACAGCAGCTTTGGCACCTTCTTAATGGCAACAAGCTTATCTCTTTCACTAAAAGCTTTGACTGTATGTAACATTAAGTTCTGCATAAGAGTGACCACTAGTAGACCATGTGGCAGGGTCAATATTAGGCTGTTTTAAAATCTCCTCTGCCAAAAAAATTAGTCCATTACTTTATCCTTATTTTTAAAATTTTTTAAATTTAGCCTTAGGCAAGTTCTTAGGATAAGGACAGAAAACAGTCACATTCTTTCTCGAAAGATCACAAGAATGGCCTTCAGCCCAGGAGCTAATATTGTTCCCTGAAGTTTCCTCATCTAGGCCTTCTGCACTACTATCTCCCAAGCTACTGCGAAGATCTCTCAATAAGCCTCTTCTACAATGTTCAACCACTTTTCTAGTCCAAACTCCCAGAGCCTTCTTTCTTCATTCCTTCAAAACCCAACACGGTCAGATCTGTCACAGCCCTAACCCACTCCCAGCATCAGCTTCTGTATTAGCCGCTTCTGTATTAGCTGCTTCTGTATTGTTGTGATGAAACCATGGCAACTTAAAAAAGGAAGGGTTTACTTTGGGTTCCTAGTTCCAGAGGGATAAGAGTTCATCACCACCAAGCAGTGAAGTGCGGCAGCAAGCAGTCAGCACAAACAGAGCAGTCGAGAGCTCTCATCAAACCACCGGAAACAGAGAGAGTGAACCCTAAACGACATGAAGCTTTTAAACTTTTAAAGTCCCCTTTAAGTTACACACTTCCTCCAGCAAGGCCACATCCCCTAAGCCTCCACAAATAGCCCCAACTAAGAAGCAAGTATTTAAAGGCCAGAGAGTATGAGAGATGTTGGTCATTGAATTTACTGACACTGTGCTAATAGGTTGCTGAGGGACAGGACTGAAAAAAGGAAGATTGTTGACGGTGCGCCTGCAGGAGGCAATGGGGCCTCTTGTAGAGTGGAGGCTGGAGCCGGGGCGGCAGCAAGTGTGTGAAGAGGACCTTCTCAGGACTCAGGGAGCTGTGTAAGAGGGGGAGGTGTAAGGTCCTAGGGGTTGACCTAAGTCACTGGAAGAAAGGGGCCATCACTTCCTAAGATGGGGACTACCACAAAGAATGATTTAGGGGGCAATATCTGGGAAATGGTTTGGGATGAGATGCTTCAGATTTTCTTTAGACATTCTTTTGGACACTGAATATAAGAAATGGCGAGGGCCGGGTGTGGTGGCACATGCCTTTATACCCAGCACTCGGGAGGCAGAGGCAGGTGGATCTCTGTGAGTTTGAGGCCAGCCTGGTCTACAAAGTGAGTTCCAGGACAGTCAGAACTGTTGCATTGAGAAACTCTGTCTCAAACACAAAACAAATAAGCAAAAAAAGGAAGAGAGAAGGAAGGAAGGTAGAAAGGAAGGAAGGAAGGAAGGAAGGTAGAAAGGAAGGAAGGAAGGAAGGTAGAAAGGAAGGAAGGTAGAAAGGAAGGAAGGAAGGAAGGAAGGAAGGAAGGAAGAAATGGCAAGATATCCATAGATTAGAAGGAAGGCCCAAGTTTGAGAAAAATAGGGAGTCATCTGTGTTTAGAGGACACTAACTGTCCAGAGACCAAGTGACACTATCCAGGAATGGCAGCAGAAGAGAAGGGTCTTGAAGACCGGAACTCGGGGCTCTCCACAGGAAGAGGCTGAAAAGGCAAGGGAAAGTCACGGGGGGAGACTGTGAACATGGAGGCCCAGAGAACAGAAGTGATAGAGATTTGGGGTTTAGAAACAGAGTGAAGACTGGGCTCGAGGGCGTCACAGTGCGTGTCAGAACTCTCTTCAGAAGCCCAAGCCACCACCCTCCCCTCCTGACACCATGTCAGGGCTCCAGCTGGAATCCTGTCGGGATTCCTCAGAGTGCTGCTTCACCATGTCTGAGCAGGACATGGATTTGTGTCTATTTTTTTCCAGAGTGTTTGAAGTATTTCATAATTTAAAATGCACTGAATACAACCGACTTCGTGGGAGGCCTAGACTGCCAATTAGGAACACACAGGGTCACACCAAAACAGAGCCACTGCGGAGCTGTTTAGAGGAACAGATTCAGTTGTCGTGGGCACGTATGGCATTTAATGGGCACAGTTTAAACAAACCACATAGCTGTAGGAGTTGGAAAAGATAATGTCACATAAACAACCCAAGGGAAGATAAAAGCCCTCATTTTCTAACTGGGCCAGCAGCTTCTGAGACCTTGGGCCTGGGCTGTGTCTATATGGAAGCTGAGTTCCCCGGGATTTGCTCTGGTTTATTACTACAGACTGGAAGGTCATGACCTCTGCCTCAATCATCGGTGTGTTACTGTAACAAAACACCTGGTGCAGGATACTTAAGAAAAGAGAAACCTGCTTTGGCTAAGGGTTCTTAGAGGATCAAGGGCATACAGTTTCTTTAGGCCCAGTTCTCATGAAGGCAGTGGATGGCAATGGTAGAGAGTGGGTTTAGACTAAGAATTAATATTTTAAGGGAAGAAGCAGGCAGAGAGAGGGAGCAAATGATTCACCACAAACTTTTAAGGGCACAGCCCCACTGACCAAAGCATCTTCTCATTAAGCCCTACCTAAAAATTCTCCCACCTCTGAACAGCGCTACCCTGGTATCTCTTCCTGTCTCTTTTTCTTACTGAGTGACCTAAATCCAAGTCATAAGTCTGAGAAAAACAGGCTCCCACATTCTTCAGAGGCTGTGTCCTGGCAGAACAGTCTAGAACAGTGGCTCTCAAACAATGTTCATTAGAACCATGTGGAGATCTTCAAAAACCTCCAGTGTTCATTCAGGCCTTATGCCAGCCACCCCTTGACATATACACAGGGGGTTCCACCCATATTCATGCCATAGAGACATCTCACTTTGTAGGGGACACCACAGGACTTAGCAGAAGCTGCCGATGAGGGGCATTCCTGCCTGTTCTGACCTGTTTGTTGTTCATTGTGCGTGTATGCCCTGGGCACCACTTGGACTAGACACACCTTCTCTTTGTCGTGACATTGCTTTGTCCCCATTCCTCTGGGGACTTTCTTGGAGGCTGTTTGATCCTGCTGTGATGTTGAAAAGGTCCTGGCTCTTCGTCTCTCTG
This sequence comes from Microtus oregoni, assembly GCF_018167655.1. Lineage (NCBI taxonomy): Eukaryota > Metazoa > Chordata > Mammalia > Rodentia > Cricetidae > Microtus > Microtus oregoni. The sequence continues at coordinate 25,852,769 of NW_024543088.1, forward strand.
AGCAGAAGCTCATTGCTGGGAATTGAGGCTGTGTTTTTGCATCCAAGTGACATTTTCTTGATCTCTTTGGGGGAAAAAGAAAGAACCAATGTGTACCAGATGCAGGCGAGCACTTCGAAGGCCCTGTTTGTCTCCCTGTCTCAATGTCTCAAGCTCAGAGTAACCCATACTTCCTTCCTAGCATGTTGCCAGCAGGCAGAGAAAGACCAGGGACCTGGAAAAACATCACTCCCTTTGTGTTTCTGTTTGTGTTCCATTTCTACTTTTGCTAATGCTCTCCTAAGGATTCACAGAGGGGAAGATGAGCTCTAAAGACGTTTTCTTCAGGCCTGGTCTTAGATTTTCAGAGTTCTAGATTTACAGAGCTCTCCTCCCCATGGGCTCAGCCTCTCTGAGGAACACTAGGTCTCTTGCCTAATGTCCTGAAGCCATCTTGGGTCTCCCCGAGTTCACTCTCGACATCTCAATTGAAAGATAAACCAATCACACATCTCAAGTTTCCCCATCCTCCAACCCAAGGATTCTAGGACTGTTCAGAACCCTGTAGCCTCCAATGCCCCCAGATGGTGTGTTGTTCTTTTCTCGAACTGTCTGTCTCTCCAGGGAAACCATGTCACTCGACTTCCCTTAGATACGCAGGGCCATTTCATCTTCCTGCTCCCCAATAAGCTGCTCCCAGTTTCTGGGGTGCTTTGCTTCCCTGGGCTTATTACTTGGAAGTGAAGGAGTTCTGTTTAGGCAAACACTAAAGCAGAATGTCCTAGCGATGGTATTGCTACAGAGTCACAGGAGAGTTCTGGATCATGGGCTAGAACACCAGGACACCTTACCCAACCTGTCTCCTATCAGCTAAGTAAATCCAGTCAAAGGCTGAAGTCTGGGAAACAGTACCTCTCAGACTCTTCCAGAAGGGGCATGCCATATGGGCAGGATGGCTTGAACAGCAATTCTCAGACTGGACATCTGTTAAATCATCTGGGGGTCTTCTAAGAAGCAGCAATGCTCAGATCTTACTCCAGACAGAAGAAGGACCCAGTAGTCTCCCAATTTAACTCCTGTGTGTAGCCTTGTTTCTCAAAAGTTGGTGTGTTTGCGCCAGGATTAGGCCCCAGAGCCCATCAGAATCTGTTTTAAATCCCGTTTCTTCTAATAATTTTTAAAGTCACGTAGTTTTTAAAGTCTCCATTTCAGACCAGTTTTCATTTGCAATGGTTGCCATGTTGGCGTAGACAGTTACGATATATCCTTCACTGGTTGTGTCTGTTCCAGGGGTACTTTATAGCAGTTTACATGAGCGCTGCTTTTGCCGTAATCAATGAACTGACATGGATGCATCAATAGCAATCAAGTCCATAGTTTGCTTGAATCTCCTTAGTGTTTGCCTGATGCCATCCCCCATCCCCACCCCCAGCCATTCTGGGATCCCCCACAGGAAGCCTTTGCTTGTGAGGTCTCCTATAGTAATGTCCCAAACTAAGTGTTTAAAGTGATGAGCCTTTGAGGTATGGTCAGGAAGCCAGAGGTGTTGTCCTGAGGTCTCCCTTACATGTTCCTGCTCCCTGGGATCTTGGTGGCAACCCTTGACACTCCCCGATGTGTAGCTGTAGGGTTCTGTCCGTACCAGCATGGTGCTCTCTCCCTGTGGATTCGTGTCTTCTCTTCTGCTCTTAGGAGGATAACAGTTGGCCTGGATAAAAAGTCCACTGGCTCTTGGATGACCTCTTCATTAATTCCACCAGTAATGATGCTATTTCTCAATAATTCATATGTAGAAGTCCTGGGGTTTAGAGTATCAATGTCGTGCCAGGAGGCACAATATAACCCATTCTGAGTTTCCATTGACGATGACAGTATTTTTTTCTTTTAACAACATCTCCTCTTTTTGATGATGACCTGAATAGTTGGTGGAGCATTGGTCAGAGACTTTGTAGAATAGTCTCCAGCCGCAACAAGTCTGTAAGTGTCTCACAGCTAGGCAGGAGTTGTGGAGTCTGCGGGGCAGAATAGGGAGATACAGTCTGTGTGCAGTCTCACTATGGCTTCCTGTTGTTGTTAGTAACCCTCACTTTCTGGCCGAGGTAGGTCAGCCACTGTCTTCCATGAGAATGGTGGGGATTTAACCTGATGCCTTGTGTACGTAAGGCAAGTGGTTTTCCACTGAGCTACATCCAGCCCCACACTATGCTTTCTGGAAGAAAACGGTTAAGTCCTGTTCACCCTGAAGGGATTGGCAAGTTTCTTCACAGCAGGCTTGTCTACCCTCACAAGTTATGCATTCATTAAGCAATTTATCCATAAAATATGTACTTGTGGTTACTTGTTTTATATTTTGGATTATTATTCAATACAACTTTGGTTTGTGCTCACAGTGTTCCAGCTCTGTCCACTGGGGCTCCTTTTGTTGGCTCCCTGCCTTCTGGAGATGTCTCCACCGTTGATACTGGTGCTCCTTTTGTTGGCTCCCTGCCTTCTGGAGATGTCTCCACTGTTGACACTGGGGTTCCTTCTGTTGGCTCCCTGCCTTCTGGAGATGTCTCCACTGTTGACACTGGGGCTCCTTCTGTTGGCTCCCTGACTTCTGGAGATATCTCCACCGTTGAGGGGGTTTTTGAATGGTTCCTTACTTTCTGGCACTGACGACCAGATGCTCCAGGCTCGTCTTATATTTCATATCCCATTTTTAGAATCAACTTCAATTGGTCCTCATTCAATGGGGCATTGGAGAATTCTATGATACACAAAGATCTGGGCTTCTGGGGTATTGGTAGCTGTGGGGAGCTTCTCTTTTTGGTTCAGTTGCAGTACCTTTATGGTGCTTCAGTTGGCTCACTGCACCAATTAGAGGACTAATTCATCACAGGTTATTGTTGGGGCTCAGTTACAGAATAGGTATGTAAAAGCTTCAGTATATTTGGTCTAAGTTTATAATTTCTCAATTGTTTTCTTATCCGCCAATTCATAGATTCAATACTCTCAACCAAGAGACAGCAAACAATGTTTTTGTTTTTTTTAATTAATATACTGAAGTCACTGTCACCATTTCAGACCTCACCTCTTGCTTTCAAGACCCATTCTAGACCCAGATTCCCTGTGTGTCTGTATGTCAGCGACCCTGATTTTCTCTCCCTGCAACTTACCTTCCTCTTGCTTGAAGAGCATCTCAGGTTTTATTTTATTTTATTTTTTTGGTCAAGCCTTTGCAGAAAAGATTAATTTCTAGCAGAAACAAAGCACATATTCCAGTCTTGAATGTACCAGTGTCGACATGCTATGATAGTTTATTTCTGAAGAGGACATTGAACATACAAACTGAAATTATTAAAAAAAAACTTTTCTAATCTGGATGCAGGGAGAATTCAAGTAATATAATTTGTGTGCTGAGCCATTGTCTTTATGGTATCTTGATAATTTGCAGGGACAATAGTGAAGGGTTTTTAGACAGAATGAATCAATAAAACCCGAGACATGTTTTTGTATCTATAACTCAACCTTCCCTCCAGTCTCTCTCTCTTCATGCTACAGTGATCCTAATGGAATAGAACACATTTTTGCAGCATGTAAACAACTTACCAGGCTCATCGGTGCATGAAGACGCACACAAGCCAAGCAGGGCTCTTTGACTCAACACAGATGTTTTTGGAACGAATGTGTAGTTTCCCATAAGAACAACGGCTTCTTTGCCTAATGGGTCCCAGGCATGATCATCGTTGTTAGTAACAGTGCTCAGAGTATGAAATCACAGCTCTCGTTATACAAATTAATTTCTTGGGAGGTAGATTCTGGTTGCCTGGAGCCAGGCCTTTTTTTTCTGGCAGCATATCTTCGAATTGTTTAGGAAACGGCTGGCTTTGAAGGTGGTGAGTCTGCTAGCATTGGGTTATGAACTTAGACACTGTGGTCTTCATGGCTACACCATCTTTCTGTTTCTGTGGTTCTAGGAGATCAAGTTTCTTGGACCACAACAGCAGTTTGGAGACTTGTGTCTTAGTCAGTGTTCTATTGCTTTGAAGAGACTCCATGACCATGGCAACCCTTATAAAAAGAAAGCATTTAACTATGACTTGCTTACAGCTTCAGAGGTTCAGTCCATTTTCATTTTCATCATGTCAGGGTGCATGATGGTGTTGCAGGTTGAGAAGAAGCTGTGAGTCTTACTTCTGGATCCACAGGCAGCAGGAAGCGAGAGCCCCTGGTCCTAGCTTAGACTTTTAACAACCTTAAAGTTCACCCAAAGTGACATACTTTCTCTAACAAGGCCACGCCTACTCTAACAAGGTCACACCTCCTAATTCTTCTCAAATAGTGCCACTCGGCCTGATGACAGAGCCTTCAGATACATGAGACTATGGGGGGGGCCATTTATGTCCAAACCACCACATCATCTAACCGATGCTTATTGGACAAGGTTGAAGTTCCATGGGCCTTTGCAAGATAAGGATGAAGTTACAATTTGGAAGATAAGTAGGATAAACTGGGCCTAGCCAGAAATTGGCACCTGCACAGAAATCCCGATGCTTTTAAAGCGTTGTTAAGTATTCTGCTTCTAAGGAGAGAGGCCCACTTAGATGTTGATTCTCGTGCTTAAATGCTGGTTTCCTGGAAATATGATTTTTGTGGGAGGAGCTGGGGCTATTGAGAAAGCTTGAGTGGACAGGGACCCCTGCTCATCCTCCCAGAGTCCTCTTGGCCTCGCTTGTGGAAGGACACACTCTCTGAAGGTCTTCTTCCCCTACACTCGTCAGAGGTCACGCCCATACAGTAATCACATATGTGTCTGTTGGAGCTTCGCCAAGGTGGAGCCTGTACTCTCCTCACTGCCTCGGTCCTGATGCTGCCGTCAGCACGACCTGGACCAGCACACTGCTCAGTGGAAAGACTCGTTGCCTCGAAACAGTTTCAAAACTGCATCAAAAGTCTTCATCAGGAACCTAAATAGATGTCTTAGGGTTTCCATTGCTGTGATGAAATACCATGACCAAAAAGCAGGTTGGGGAGGAAAGGGTTTATTTGGCTTACATGTTCAGATCTTAGTCGATCACTGGAGGAAGTCAAACAAGGCAGGATCCTGGAGGCAGGAGCTGATGCAGAGGCCATGGGAGGGTGCTGCTTACTGGTTTGCTTCCCCTGGCTTATGCATCCTACTTTCTTACAGAACCCAGGATCAACAGCCCAGGGATGACACCACCCACCATGGCCTGGGCCTCCTCTATTGATCACTAATTGAGAAAATGTCTTGCAGCTGGATCTCATGGAGGAATTTCCTCAACTGAGGCTCCGTCCTCTCTGATGACTCTAGTTTGTGCGGTTGACTCACAGAACCAGCCAGTACAGTAGAGTGCCGGCTTGCTTGAGTGGTGTCTGATCATTGGGTCTAAGTGCCATCTCCTTACAGAATCAAGAGCAAACCCGGTAGAGGCAGAATGACTTGCTCAGAGAAATAAAAGCAGGCTGTGAATTGCCCCCGAGTGTGCAGCCCTGGGCATAGTGCCCTCGAGTCCTCATCCCCCACCAGAGATAAGCCTAGGCTCTCGCAGCAGCAGCATAGCTCAAGGACCAAAGCCTTCTATGAAGAACAATTCTCACACACAGAAACACAGGGCTGGGTCTCTGTCTGTTGGAAAAGTCTGTCTTGGGTGAGGTCTCTAGAAGGTTCTCCAAAGAAGAAGGTTCTCAGATGCGGAGACAAAGAGGCAGGAACTAGAGCAATGGCTGCTTAAGGTCAGCTAGGATGTGGGAGGGAGAGAGCAGGTGCGTGAGAGCGAGCCTGCCAGGGCCTGCCTTGGACAGCCCATGTTGGCGGGGGAGAGGGGTGAGAAGAGGGTGGGGCTCAGATAAGCTACTCTCTTAAGATTCAGGGGAAGATCCTTGGCTGTGTCCTTTGGGACCTGGGTGTGGTGGATCAAGGTGGGTATTGCAGGGGCAGCGGGAGAGTTTTGGGGCTCCAGTCAAATGAACATTTTTCTTTGTGGTTACTCTGAGTCTAAGCCATCATTGAAAACATGGTCTTGTTGGATTCTAGAATGTCAGTGCTTGAAAGGTCCTTCAAATGAGGAAAAAGGACCCGTCGAGGGACACATGAAAGATGGAGGTGGTCTGGCTTCACAATCCACCGTTCCCTTCCAGCCCTTACTTCCCTGAGTCACTCTTACCATTGGAACTTAGCTCAAGTGTCTACTTACATTGCTGAGTGTGTGAGCTGTGCCATGCTATAGGGCTAAGAATTTCATTTCTTTTACATTATTATGGGAGATTGGGGCTGGGATTGGGGAACTGTCTTTGGAAAAGAAGCTTAGAGTTTAGGGGGCAGACTGAGAAAATGGTGGCGGGTGGGAGGAGGGGGCGTGTTGCTAATCATCCCTGAGACCCAAGCAGGAGTTTATAAAGAACTCCACCTGCCTGGTGGGCACATATGGAACACGTAGTTCATACATGGGATTAAGTCCTATGCATATAGTAACTTTCTCCTCATCGGGCTTCTGTGAGGTAGATCAGGTATAGCCACATTGCGCCCCGTGGTTGAAGGTACAGGCATAAAGAGGTGGTCAGCTGTCCATCATTCCAAAAGTGGTAAATGCTAGATCCAGATCCAGACTTTCACTCTGACCTCTCTGCTACTTTGCTTCTATCAAGAGCAAGGAGAAGGGGCTGAAGGAATTCCATTATCATCCAGGAATGGGCGAGCAGATTGAGGGCCAGGGGAGGAAATGTTGCTCATGTTCACTGATGATCTTCCGCTGGCGACTGACCAGTGGGTGCTTGGCTGGGGAGCCGTACTCAGTTTCTCACTCCACTGACTCTCTGGATCCAATCCTTGTTGGGATAGATGTAAGAATATACTCCATAGCGATCTTTCTTCCCACAGTCCACGCCCCAGGACACTACGCCCACCAGGTACCATTGGTTTGTTTCTTGATCTTTGGTCATCATGGGGCCTCCAGAGTCACCTGCACAGGCGTCTTTTCCCCCTAGATAAAAGGGAGGTACAGATGAAACACAGTGTGCCCCTTTCCCAGTGCAAATCTGAGTTCGACTTGTAGTTCAGGCAATTGAGCACTAGAGGGTGCAGCAGACCATTGGATCCAAACCAGCGCTAGTTCAGGAAGGCATGCCGAGAAAGTGTCTTTCTTCCCCTCGCCCCGACTCCATCCCAGGTTTTCAGCACCTATATTTCAGTCAGCTTCTTACCTTCCTTTTCTCCAGCACAGATCATGTCCTTGGTCACTTTCTTCTTCAATGGGGCATAGGCCTCCTGGCAGGTGTCGTAGGTGACAATTGGGATTTCGATCTGGAACATAAGGCTATCGTTGGTGCCCACTCCTGGCCAAGAGGACCTTGCTGTCTGACAGCTTCCGAGCAGGCCTCCAGCTACCTTATACTCCTTTTCAGGAACTGCCGCGTGGTACAGGTAAAGGCACAACGGAGTGGAGAACTAGGGATTCATCTGTTATAGCTTCAGCTACAGACTTGCTCTGTGGACTTGGTTGAGTAGCTTTGCCTGTTTGAGACTCAATTATCTTATCTGTCATATGGAAACAATAATCCTTGCCTAGCATATATACCAGCTTCAAATATGACAACATATAGAAACCCATGTCAGTTTGCATACTGCTTACTCCATCCCTGCTCTGGAACCTGGTGCATGTGGTTTTATCTCTCCTTCTTAGACCACTGAGACTCTCACACCTAATCTTAAAGATGAACCTCACAGTATTAATAATAATATTAATTACTAATTGCATGCATCTTCACAAAGGAAATGAATGACCAAGGGCTTTGACAGTGTATAGCTATTTAGTATATACTATATGTGGGTGCTAGGTATTTCTTCTTAATTAAGATATTAAAACTATTATTTTAAAATAATAAAATTATCATTTTTAATGTATATATGCGGTTTCGCCTGCTTGTATGTTTGTGTGCTACATGCCTACTTGGTACCTGTGGAGGACAGACGAGGACATGAGGTTCTTTGACACCGTAGTTACAGACAGTTGTGAGTCAACTTCCCTCACTGTGAGAATGTGTGCTCCTAGCACGCACTCTCAGTGTGTTTTTGTTACAAGGGAACTATAGTCTGTGCAGAGTCTCCTTGGGCTATGGCCATCTTGGGAAAGTGGGGACAGGAAGCCCTGTCACAAGGATGCTGTTTTGGCATATGCGGGAGTCCCTAATTTACTATTCACCGTTCAGGTACCATTTTGAGAGCAACGTCCTTTGGGAAGGCATCTTTAGTCCCCAAGACTGACCCAGACCTCCCTTGTACATCCCAGAGCACCTTGCATTTCTTTCTCATGTTCATCATACCCATAACTATTTCCTGTCTGTCCCACTTGACCGGAAGCACAAGGAGGCCAGGAGCTAGAGAGCACCCATTTACCTTCTCTTCTCCTTGGCGCGCCTAGTAGCTAGTTTGCAGGAGACAGCGGGTAACCATCTGAGAGTTCATGAATGAAGCAATGGGTGATTGCCACACATCCAAAACCTTTAGACTGTGACAAGCCTGTCACATGGTCAGTGACTTCAATGTGTTCGAGGATTTAGAACCCAGCCCCATAATAGAACCCAGTCATGTCAGAACCAGGCGGTTATCAGAGGAAATCTAGTAAGTCATATGCTGTCCCCTACCCCTGTAGAAGACTAAAACAACTTATTTCAGGTGGATAAAGAAGTCACGGGGGTCCAAGATTGGGAGCCATGGCTCCTTAGGTTAAGTCTAGCACTCTTGTCTGAAATGACGGGGGTATGACTTTTGAGTGCTATGGTCAAGTTCCCGTTGGAACGAACTGCGTTTCTCAGAGCCTGGACCCTTCTTGATAATTTGCTATACAGTCTTCATAGTGCATATATGACTCATGAGCCTGCTGGGTACCCACTCTTGCCATGTTCTGGGAGGACCTCCATATTCTGAGATGTTTACAAGCTGTCAGGGACATAGAATAGTGTTTAGAGACTGGAGCCCAAGTCCAGGTCAACAAACACTTCAAAATTTCTGGGTCTCCTATTAAATTTTGGAGTTGTCTGGCCCCTGTTTTCTCTCTTATCATTTCCCTTCTCAAAGCCTCCAAAACCCAGAACAGGCAGAATACAGCAAGAGGGCTGGACGCACAACCACAGCATTACTGTTTGTAAGATATAAATTGAACCCCACCTCCATCAGGTTCTCTGGAAGCCTCTGTAAGAACTGTTTCCCCCAGCCGCTGACAATGACCATGGTTCCTGGAGGAGAGAAGAGACTGTGAGGAGAAATCTGTGTGATATGGGACGCCCCTCTGATGCTGTGAATGTGTTTTCTACCATTGGTTAATAAAGAAACTGTTTTGGCCTATGGCAGGGCAGAATATAGAAAATCCAAACAAAGATATAGAGAGAAAAAAGGCAGAGTCAGGAAGATACCACGAGGCTGCAGAAGATGAAAGATGCCGGAACCTTACTGGTAGGCCACAGCCTCATGGTGACACACAGATTATAGAAATGTGTCAGTTTAAGATGCAAGAGCTAGCTAGCATTGCGCCTAACTTATTGGCCAAACAGTGTTGTAATTAATATAGTTTCTGTGTGATTATTTGTGTCTGGGCAGCCAGGAATGGACTACACATGTCTACACTGTGTGGCATGTGCTAAGATTGGCCCTGCCAACTGCATCATCCTCTGCTGGCGAAAAAAGGGCTGAAGTTACTACTCAGAGAAAGGCAGCTGCAGGGGAGGGACAGGGCGAGATGGGTGCTGAGTCAGATGGCATTTGCTCCTTGATTTATTACCTGGTCCCTTTATTTACCTCACCTTCCTGGCAGCCAGCAAGGACCTAAGGCTCCGTGAGAGCTGTCATTTCACCCATCTTGTTCCCTCTTGCACCCTCAAGTCTACAGCAATGTTAGGCTGTAGGAAGGAGGTCCCCCTGGTCAAGGACTTTGGACATAGAGCCCAGCATCGTCAGTTACAAGTCAGGCCTCACTTTCAGACGCCACATCCCTAAAATGAATGTGCTGGACTTGGCAAACCCACAAACCAAGGATTATGAAGTCCATAAGCTTATGGAGTCACAGATGTGGGGATAAAATGGAAATGGACTGAGGGCAGAGAGGGCAATTGCATTCTCATTTAATAAGAAGCCTTGGATACTGAAGACAGTACTGCATTTAAATTCAGAGAACCGCATCTCTCCTCGCACATCCGCTTCTCGTGATGCTGATGAGCCTCCGCTTCTCTTTTTTCTTCCTCCTCATTCCCTTCCTTCCTCTCTTTTTTACATTTTATTAGTTCTTTGATAAATTTGTACAATGTATGTTGATCATATTCATCCCTTTCTCCCCAGCTCATCCTAGCTCTACCCACCTTCCCGACCCACTGAACTCTGTGACATCTCTCCCTTTCTCTGTTTATTTATTTATTTATTTTTCTATTCATCTGATGAATCTGATCTGTGTGGTCTGTATTTGGCTGTGTGACCTTACACCGGAGTGTGGTTGACCCACTAAAGGTCACGCCCATAGAGAAAACTGACTCTCCCCTTCCCAGAAGCCATCAATCACCATATCTCCTCAGGTAGGAGTGGGACTTTGTGCTGAGCGCCCCTCTGCATGCTGGGATTTTGTCTGGCTCGGGGCTTGCACGGGACTTGTTTGTACTTCACACAACTGCTGTGAATTCACACGTCACTGCCCTGCTGTGTCCACAAAAAAGTCTCTCTGTAGGCTTTGCCTCTTACATCCTTTCTGCCTACCCTGTCCACAGCGATCCCTGAGCCCTTGGAGGAGGGCTGTGAAATAGATATCATGTATATAATTTAGGGCGGAGAAGGCACAGCCAATCTTATTCTCTGTAACTTGACCAGTTGTGGGTCTCTATGTTAATCTCTGTCTACTGAAGAAAGAAGCTTTCCCGTGTGAGTTGAGAGGGGCAGTAATCTCTGGGCATAGTGGCGAGTCACACCAACATGTACAAGGCTTCCAGGGGGAATATCGTAAGTTAGTGGGTGCCAGGCAGCTGGTCCCTTCGAAGCCCATAGTGCCTGGTTAGCCAGCCAGTCTCACCTACACATTTCCTGTCGGCTCACTTCTCTTAAACACTTCTCAGATTCCAGCAATTTCTTCTGCACCATCTTTAAGCTTCAGGAAATGAGTGAGGATATGACACACTGAATTCCACAGAAGAAAAGGCCAGCTGGCCTGGCCTGGCCTCCTGGCTCTCCGTTGGATATATTCTGTTCACGATAGTTCACTTTAATAACATAGCCAGCCTGATGGGGTTTCGCATCCAGTTTAGAGGCGGGGGACCTAGGCTTAATGAGGCTGGCAGCATCCTCAAGGTGACTCACCAAGAAAGCCAGGGTCTTGATTGGATCCTCCCTCCCTCTGCTGGTTGGCTGTGTAGTGCTGGTTATTGAAACTAGGGCCCAGTGCGGACAAGGCACACACGCCATTGCAGAGCTCTGTGCAGCCTGAGCCACAGCCCCTCAGCTATCCTTCTGTGTACTGCGTGGTGATGCTGGGAGTGACAACAAGGAATGACAGGTTTTCTTAAATGATGGGGTTTTCAGAAAAGGGAGTTGTCTTCTACTCTTCCAGCCTCCACAACGTGGACTACTAACTCCCCCAACCCTGCCCCAGGCTCTATGCAATTTCTTCCTGTGTGCATCCCAGATCATCCCCTTTACTTATAGTTCATCAATACGTTGTTAAATTTCCTAGTATAATCACTTGGATGGTTTTGGAGTTCCTATATGAAAAAACAAGCATGCCGGTTTACTTTGTGCCTAATACTACTTGTGCCTCTGTGGAATGTGTTCCGATTTGGTTGTGTTAGGGGAAGCGCACATTGTGAGATGAGCTGTTTTATAGAGCCTCATCAGTGCTGAAGAAGAACGCCTTGCCATAGCCACAGTCACACTACAGAGGAGTAGCCAGGGGAGAGATGCTATGCTGGCTGGTTGCTATGCCAACTTGACATAAGCTAGAGTTACCTGAGAGGAGGGAGTCTCGATTGAGAGATTGCCTCAGTCAGATCGGGCTGTAAGCAAGTCTGTACAGCATTTGTTCAATTAGTGACTGATGTGGTGGGCTCAGCCTGTTGTGGGTGGGGCCATCTCTGAGCTGGTGGTCCTGGCTTCTATGAGAAAGCAGGCTAAACAAACCACGTGGAGCAAGCCAGTAAGCAGCACTCCTCCATGGCCTCTGCATCAGCTCCTGCCTCCAGGTTCCTGCCCTGTTTGAGTTCCAGTCCTGGTTTCCTTCAGTGATGAACAGTGATGTGGAAGTGTAAGGCAAATAAACCCTTTCCTCCCCAGCCTGCTTTGGTCATGGTGTCTCATCACAGCAACAGTAACTCTAGCTAAGACGGGTACCTTCAGTGGAGGGATGCTCAGGCAGGCAGATGGGCATCACATATTCGTTTAGCCTTGGGCTTTCCAACAGCTCCACCAGACCCAGGTCGTTCTCAAATGTGCTGGGGTTATACGAGGGGTGCAGGACGACGTGCCTCACACTCAGATGCTGTTCGTCTTCATCTGAGCGGCGCCTCCAGTGCTTTCCTGGACCATGGAAAGTATGTAAGGCAGAGCAGAGTGGAGGGAAAGGTGGAGCCTTGCTCGCTACCGCCCCATGTTCCATCTGGTACCCGTTTCTGTCTTAATCCCTCCCCTCTCTGTCCTCACCCCCTCAGCCATCCTGCGCATTCTCCTGGCTCCACCTCTGACCATCACAGTGACTGAGAATGTTCCATCTGATGCCCTTGCCACTGTTCAATTGATCATAGTCACCCTTTACTGTCTGCATCATAGGTCGTCTGCTTAATTAGAGGTTTTTCCTACGTGATAACCCAGGCTGAGAAAGGCAAATACTGTGCATTCTCTCTCGCATGTATATCCTTGTCTCTATTAAAATATGCATGAATAGGTAGGAGAAAATGTGAGTGAAGGCCAGGAATGGGACCCATATGACCAGAAAAAAAGAAATTATTCTCTAAGGGGATGAGGGTAGGGAAGATGGTAGAGGAAACTGGAACAGGTGAATACTGGGAGCAAAAAGGGAAGCAGGGAAGCGGGGTAGGGAGATGAGTGGCGAGAGGGGTGGGGTGGGGAAGAACCAACCAAAATGAAACATATGTATGTAAAACCTCATATGGAAATACTGCTTTGTAAACTAATTCTGAAAATAAATAAATAATACATTAGAAATTGAAAGTATTTCTGAGTTATTCATTCCCGATGCAATGTTTTTGGTGTTCCAGAAGATTTTTATTTTATTTTCGTGCATGCATGAGTGTATGTGTGTGCATGTGTGTGTGCACTTGTGCATACCTGTGTGCGTGCATGCTATGCACATGCACGGGGTATCTGCTGAGGTCAGAAGGGGGGCCAAATCTTCTGAAGCTGGGGTTACAGGTGGTTGTGGGTTGCTGATGTGGGAAAGGAAGTCTGGCCCTCTCCAAGAGCAGGGGCTCTCAACTATGAAGCCATCTTTTCATCTTCTGAGACTAATTTGTAATGCAAGTTAGCTCTGAAAGGACTTTAAAAAAGAATTCCCCAAACAAAATTCCGATTACTAAAAATCTTGATGTGCATCAAAAAAAATACTACCCTACATCCTCCCCTGTCTCAAAACTTCCAGCTTCCGCTCTCCCAATAGATGCTGATCTTGTTTTTATGAAGTTTATAGGCTGCCATGGGCTGGCACTAGTTTTTAATTAGATTGTGGCTCAGTGTTGAACTGAACCGAGCCAGCACGTGGTCTTTATTTTATAAGGAAGAGCCTTGCAAATGGTAGCAGGGAAACTCTGTTCCAAGAACTACAACTGGCTTTGGAAGTCTGGGCCCTCCTACTCACCCATGACAATTTTGAAGTCAGAAGGGCCGAGCAAGTCTGAGCTGTGTAGGGTTGGATCTTCTGGATGGAGTGGATGGTGGAGGCAGTGAGCTGCTGTCAAAACCCAGTTGGTACCTGAAGAATAGAGCACACACGTTCTGCGTCCTGCATTGTCCTATGCTGCCTCTGACTATGTCGAACTAAGGGCCTTGATGCTACTCAAGAGCATGATCCCAGGCCCTGCAAATGCCCAAACATGCCTCCACTGTGTTCATTGCCCCAGGTCAGATACTCAGATGTTCCCATCGCAAGAAGAGGAATTAAATCTGCAGTTCTAACTCCCTATTTCAATATAGGCTGGGCTGGACTTTTTAAAGAGGTTTTCTTGACTTGGATGAGTACCAGCTAGCCCAGAGTGGGTTCTCAAAGACCCAGGGAGTGTTGCCTTCCTACCCAGCTTTACTTGTTTCGTGGAGTTCTGCTGTCAGCATTGGTAGCACCTGGGGGTTCCTCAGACTTCTTTTTAGCAAGACCCCCCAAGTGGTTCTTGTGCACATGGAAACTTGGCAGGTACTGAGGCGGATGGTTAGTAGCTGGCGTGTGACTACACATTGTTCATCACCTTAGGAAATAGGAAAGGCATCAGAATTGTGACCCATATCCAGCCTATTGGAGTTAGAGAGTTAGGCCCAGCAGCCATATGTGAAAGGCTCCTTCTGTAATCTGACTTGCACTCCGGGTGGAGGACTGCTCTACATAGCCAGCCCTGTCGTTTATGACTACAAACCTTCAGAATGGTTGTGTGGCTGGAGTGACAGGAAGCTAGGGCTACCAGGTCTCTTGATTAGTGGCCTAGTGTCCTTCTCGGCTGTCACCTTCCCCAGGATGAGTATGGTCTTCATGCTCACTTAATGCAGTGTCAAACTTTTGGCCTTCCTTTCAATAGAGCTAACTGCAAGTCCACAGATAGCTGCGGCCTGGACACTCCCAGCCAGAGCCAAGCAGAAAAGCATCACTGTAGGCAGGGTTGAGGTGGGTGCGGGAAGGTAAGCCTCGGTGCTCTAGGCTATAGCTCAGAGTCAAAGGCGGATGGTGTTTCTGGAGCAGGGTCCAGACTCTACTTGTTCCTCTCTGAAGGGGCCGCATGTTCTCTGTTTCCTGGTTCCTGGTTCTGAACAAATCTCAGCATGGAACACTCTTTTCCTATGAGGTGCCTCCTGAACCTGCCCATGACCAGGGCATATTGGGGTGGTGGGTAAGGTGGGCTGAGATACCCAGTTAGAAAATCCTGCCTCAGAGCAGGGCTCTCTAGATGAGTCTAGTTATATGCTCTAGCCTGCCCAGAGATTAATGTCACCTTTGAACTCTGCCATCACCCCCAGTCCCTCACTGAACCTCAGTATGGACACAGAGACAGTGTTCTACCTCTTCTTCTGTCTTTTAGACTCTTTATGATCTCTCTGCCCTGTCCTATCCACCCTCTTCCACTACAAGAATAGCGGAAACCGGGATTACAGATTTGCAGGGCTGTGGAGAGGGCCAAGTGTGAAGGGACTTTTAGCTGGGCTGATGGTAAAATGAATTTCAGCTTCCAAACAAACATTTAACCAGTTCCAACACAGGATGAATATTATTGTTGGAAGACTTGATGTTTAAAAAATGATAGTAAAACTACTTCAAAATCTTTAAAGCAATGGGTGACATCCATCTTTCATTCCTAACAAAGTTGTAAACCTGACAAACGGCCCCTTTCCCTCCACCTCCTGTGACCCTTCCTCTCCATCTCTCTGCCTCTTATGTTTCTTCCCTGGGGCTCCTCCTGCCCTTTCTTCTTTCCTGATCTTGTCCTATCCCTTGGGTGTCTTAGGCCCCACAAGTCTCTTTGATCCTTGTCATACATCACCTTTTTTCTCCATGGGAAACAAATTTAATATGCAGAAAGTAGTCGGTATGAAAGTAACTAACAGAATTAGAATACAGACTATATCAATCTGCTCGGTAAAACAGAGCGGAGTGTACAGAAGAGTTCAATTCAGCCACTTGGTTCTCCGGGTTCCTTCATTTCCAAACACTTTGAGCAGGTACAGCATGGGGGTTGATGTAGCAGCTCTGGGCCGTCCCATCTCTGTGCCACATGAATAGGCCGTGGGTCACGATCCATGCCCAACCATCTGTCAGGAGACTGATCAGAACCCAGGAAGTGCTCCACAGCTCACGGAATTAGCACGGGGTATGCTTGTCCTGGTTCCAGCCGAAGGCTCGCTTTTCAGCTCGTCCACACCCTTTCTGGGGGCAGTGATTCTCAAGGAAGACGTGGCCAGTTTTCAAGGGAAAGTTGGTCCTTAGCTCTCACCCTGTCCCCAGCCCCGAGTCGTTCACCCCTTCTCCTTCTCCTTACCTAAAAGGCTACCCCCACAGAAGGGCTGCCCGTTCAGGTGTGACAGCATGGCAATCCATGGAGTGGTACCCTTCTGGGCTGGGCGTCCATTGAAGATCCTGGAGATCTGCTTCCGGGAGAACTTGGGAAGACCACACACTGCAGCCAAAGGAGGGAGAGAAGGTCACATTCTATACTCCACTTCACCCACGAGGGTTACCAGATTATCATTCTGTTAGGAACATCTGTTACCACTACATCACCCGCCATCCACTGGCCCTTCTAACAGTGTTATTGTTGAAGTCTTGTTTTGTCTTCCCCATTCATGGCATAGGCAGCCTGAGTGTGACTGGCCTCAGCTCTGGTTTCAGGAGTAGGAATGTGACTTATTGAAAGTCTGCATCCTGAGCCGTAGCAGTATCTTTAAAATGAGATGTGTTCTTGGACAGCCGATTAAAGTCTGGGTTGAAGATTTTACTCAACATTAGAAAAAGAGTAAGATTTTCTCTGCCAGAATTGCTGAGCTATTGTTTGATCTGCCAGCTTGCGTCTTGTGGAGAACATGCTGGGGAGAGGAGAACAGTGCAGCCAAACATCAAGGAAAGCATAATGGAAAGATAAGGGTCGAGGCGGGGCAGTATCCCAGCGCTAGGCTCTGACAGGGAACCATGTGAAAGAGTGGGAATGATCTTTTCAGTTATGTGACCCCATAGATCTCCCCCCTTTCTTTCGTCTTGCCTCTTCCTCCTCCTCTTGATGTTGGTTTCTGTGACTCAGAAAGGTCAGATTCCTAATAAAAAAGTGTCCTGCACCGTTAGCAGGGACCTTGTCCCCAGAGAAAGTCTTCCTCAGAGTCTGTGCAGTTCTGCCCTATTGCCTCCTCCTCTGCCTTCCTTGGTGTGGAACCACAGACAAACCCACAGCTGAATACTCTTAGAAATCCCCCTGTGTTCCTCTTATCAGACACCTTATGAAGACAGAGTCTGCTGGCTGGCGATGGCACACGCCTTTAATTCCAACACTCGGGAGGCAGAGGCATCCCAATCTCTGCGAGTTTGAGATCAACCTGGTCTACAAAATATTGGGATAGCCAGAACTATTATACAGAGAAACTCTTTCTCAAAACAACAACAACAGTCAAAATCCAGAGAAAGTATGTGATTTGTTAAAAGTTATTCTATGAGGGAATGGCAAGAATATAATTCTGGGTCATGTGACCCCAACTCTGGACTTGTTCCAGTCCAGCCAGAATCACTAACTTCAACAATGTGGCTTCCAGGTCCCACAGAGCTCTCTAGATCCAGGATGTCTTGCCCCAATTTCAAAGCAAAGACTGGGCTGAATCCCAGACAAATGTGCTACACCCTTGATCCCAACTGTATCATCTCCCAGTGGTGCTACTCATAGGCAGTGGCCCAAGCCACTACCCCATTCCCAGCAGACACTGGGGGCCCTGGGGACTGCTGCTTTTCCATAGTTTTCATCTCTCCTTTTTTTATAAAACATGGTGAAGGCCTTTTCATACACACACACACACACACACACACACACACACACACACACACGTGCGCGCGCAAGCACACAAACACACACATGTATACCTTCCCTTTCCCTACTTCCTTTCACATCACAGTCTCTTCTCTTCCCTTGCAATGAAGCCTCTCCCAAGAAGACAGAACAGGCCCCCTTCACATTCTCCCCCTTGTTGAACCTGGATTTAGAGTAAGGTGCTATTTCCTGAAAAAAAGGCCGTCCTTGGAATTGACTTGTATTTAGGCCGCTCGGGGCCTAAATGGAACTTCAACAGTGATCCAGACATGTATGAGAGAACACTGGCTTTGAAATTGTATGCAATGTGTTTTCTCCATTCTTACAACCTTTCCTTGTCCTGTGGCTCCCCTGTCATTGAAGTCGGCCATCCTTTGAAGTAAAGGAGAGATAGACTTCAACTGCAAAGAACAAAGCAGAAATCGAGGGAAGGGAAGCAAGGCTTTTGTTTGAAATTAGGTACTGTGGTAAGAACAAAAGATGTATATGTTTGAAGGAAGCAAAGCCTGGAAACCGAGCCTAACTTTTACTGGGTGCCACAGAGACAAGACAACAATACTGCAGGGAGAGTTGAAAGCCCTTCTCAGGCAGGGGAAAGGCTCAAGGGAAGGAGGGGGCTGCCTAGGAGGGAGAGGGAGGGGAGAGGGAGATGGTATTAGGCAGTTCAAACACAGACAGCTTGCACACTGACCGCCTCAGAAAGGATGATAGCTGCTTGGGTCCTGTCTTGATGAATGTCCACTCTGATCTGCAGTCCACACCGGACAGGTGACCACTTTCCCACTATCCAGTCTCTCTCCTTAGCAACACAAGCACACTTTTTTCTTGCCTTTAATCCTCTGTCTTAGTGTTTTCTTTAAAGTCCTTGGCTTCCTTTGTTTTCTGTAATTTTCCACCAGACAATACCTTTTATCTCCAGGCCGTATTCTACCTATTGTTACTAAGTATCAACTCCTATCTCGAAAGTGCTTTGTCTTCTGAAGTCCCTAAGTCTGGACTGGTAATATACATTTCCAGCTGGACTGCTTGCGAATTCGTCAAGCCTAGCAAAGCTGAGTCCTTGGCCTCTTCTTCCACCAGCCACCCTCCCTCCCTTGGCTACCCCAGACCTCTGATGTCTGAACTGACCACACATTTGTCACCTCCAGTTTCTTACACTTCTATTTCTTTATCAGCCACTAAGCAGGCAGAAAGTTACCAGACATAGGATAATATATCTCCCCATTCCATATCACAGCGTGCTCCAAGTAATCCACGTGCCACAATCCAAAGTCAACGTAGTTAGTGAATACAAATCAAAAATATCTTCAACTTCAAGTCATGGGAGGTTTTGAAACCACAATGTGTAAAGCTTTCAAGGCTAATTTAGGATTGTTTTAGTTCTCATCGGCATATAAAGCATGACACAATGCCAAAAGTATGATACAAACCCCCAAAGAAGGCAAGCCGTGTGTGTGTGTCCCATGAAGCAGCCCTGCTCTCACAGGAGCCGATTCTGTATTTATACCCTCATGTGTGCAGCACCTCAGAAGATTCCTATGGCCCAAGATCTGCTGATGAGCCATTTAAGTGGGCTAAACTGCCATATCTGTATTACCATGCCCGCATATCTCACCAAGATACTTTCAAAAGCACAGTCCTTCCTTGCCGTTTCCCCTCCCATGCTAGCTATACTCAGACCCTGTTGGATGCAGACTTGCCAGGGGTGAGACTCAGCAATTTGCAATGCTCGGCAAGTACCACAACATGAATCAAACAATATGCAGTTAGAGCATCTCTGATTAGAAAACGGGGTGCACCCACACACTGAGACAATGGGGATGTTCTATTGGGAACTCACCAAGGCCAGCTGGCCTGGGTCTGAAAGAGCCTGGGATAAAACCGGACTTGCTGAACATAGCGGACAATGAGGACTACTGAGAACTCAAGAACAATGGCAATGGGTTTCTGATCCTACTGCACGCACTGGCTTTGTAGGAGCCTAGGCAGTTTGGATGCTCACCTTACTAGACCTGGATGGAGGTGGGGGTTCCTCGGACTTTCCACAGGTCAGGGAACCCTGATTGCTCTTTGGGCTGAGGAGGGAGGAGGACTTGATTGGGGGAGGGGGAGGGAAATATTTAATAAATAAAAAAAGAAAGAAAGAAAACGGTGCAGGCCAGGGCTTATAAGACTGTCTGTCTGTCTGGCAGCGTCCTCTGTTCTGTCTCCAGCTCAGGCCTGCTGTCTAGTTTTTCCACTCTTTCCCACTGTGCCCCTTTCGTCTCCTCAAATCTTTGCAGCCTTTGCTGAACCGTGCTGGGCCCCTGTAATTATACAGTCACACTTTTAATCACATTTCCACAAGACTTTAATCTCATTCCTTTGGTGGAAGTTAGCTCTCTTTGCTGGAGTTCATGCCTAATGCACATAGCCCTGTCTTGTCTGCCAGTGTGAGCTCTTTGAAGCCACGGATGCAATTGTAGGCAGTTAAATGAAGGCAGTTACAGCCTAACTTCTGAGAAAGAAGTACGTCAACAACCAATAAGCATCCCCTTTTCCTCACTACCTCATCTTAGATGATGCTCAGTTGTCAGTAGCTGGGCCTACAAAGGGGGTGGGAGCCTAATGAAAGCAAATTTATTTTTTAAAAGATCAAAATGAACACATTTCACAACAAGCTCTCAAACCAAGGCTGTTGGTTATCCACAGATTTATTGCCACCGCAGACCCCTGACAAGAGAAACAGTATGCAGAGGCCCCTCAGAGAGCAGCAAAGCCTGTGGTATTAAATATACAAAATATAGTTTCCTTTACATGTGCCATTCATAGATATAGGAGTGTGTTTTGATTGACCTTTCCCAGTTCTCTCCATATCCCTCCCTGGGCCTTTCCAGCTGCCTTTGTCTGATGGAGGTTCCTGGGTTGGTGAACTCGGGGAAAGGAGAGATTTCAGCCCTGAGAGCCAGGGATGCCGCTAGCAATCAGGCAGGAGGTCACTGAGAGTGCTGGACAGGCCCTAAGGGATCTACTGACTTCATCCTCCTGAGGACGAGGCTCAGAGAAGAAAACGATGTCAAGGGTCACATGGGCAGTTGAAGGCAGAGCTCGAGACAGAACCCAGGACTCAGGGCTCTCCATCTCTTTCCAATGAGTGAGCTTTTGCTTCCCTGACCTCGGTTCCTGAACCACCAAGGAGTGCATGGCTTGGAGTGTTCTACTTGATAGATTCTCCGGCGAGCTCAGGCTCCAGGGTTGAGTATAGCCTTGGAGTGTTGTATCATGTCTTGAGTCCATATTTTCTTCTGTTTTCCTGCTGAGAAGTAACGGGGCACCGTGGGGCACAGGCTTTTCTTTCTCCGAGCAGTTGCCAGGTCTCCATACATGTGTCTGGGGCAGGGAATCTCTAGACGCAACATTCCAGAGCTGGAAGGTTGCTTTGTGTTTGTGTGGAGTGGCAGGTGTTGACGCCTTATGGTGCCAGCTAGTATTTGAGTGGTGCACACGTCCAATGCATCCTGAGTGGACAGCAGGTGTTGAAGGGGCTCGGGAGAGCTGTTTCTCTTCCCCGCCCTTAGTCAGTACAATCCTCGCAGTATACTTTCAGCCATTTGAAACTCTAAGAGCACAAAGCATAAGCCTCTCACTGAGGGAAGCTTTCCAGAGAAACTCCAGGAAGAAAAGTTCTCCAAGGTCCTGTTCTCTGTGAGCTAGCTCAGGCTCTGCTCTTGCTTTTCCTATCCAGAACAGTTCTTTCCTACATGAAGAACTAGGCTTAGGGCCCGCCCAGAAACCAGAGCTGGGCAAACACACAGATACAGACTCCAGCTGAAGGACTCCTTTCCTAACGATCAGGTCCAAGCGGAAAGCAAGACTGACAAGGAATTAGGAGTGATTGACACTTAGGACTGAGGCCTCTGGAACAGCTTCCCCTGCAGTGCTGGAGAGGCGAGGCTAAGAGAGAGGAAGAGGCTGCTCGAAGCTTTGGGCTGAGTTCTCTTGCCTAGAGGCTTTCCCTGCACCCCATTAACCCTAGTCTCGGGGGGCCTGTCTCAGGGGGATGAGTGACCAGCTAGGTAGGTGTGCAGCAGTTTATTTGGTCTGGTAAGCAACATGGGGTACGCTGTTGGCATTGTGTAGTGTAACCTCACTCGATCTGAAGCAGGGGAGGCAGGCCCTGGGAAGTAAACGCATTCACCGTTCCACCTGGAGCTCCCCCGCGGCCGTCGGGGAGTTCATCTCCTCCCACACCCAGTCCACATAATTGGAGACCTTTGTGTAGACTCCGTACACTTGCTTGCTGCCGCATTCTTCTGGTCCTCCCCAGGACACCAGGCCTTGGGCTACCCAGTGCTGGCTCAGCTCATCGAAGATGACGAAGGCCCCACCGCTATCCCCCAGGCATGTATCCTTGCCACCCTCATAGTAGCCAGCACAGAACATGTTCTCTGTGACACTGTAGTTGCCTGACCGAGACTCATAGCTGGCTTTGCATTCAGCGTGTGACACCACGGGCAATTTGACGTACTGGAGAACATCCGACAGGGTCCGCGTGCCGCTGCTGATGATCTCATCCACAGTCACGTTAGGATTCGAGATGCCCCAGCCAGCCACCAGTCCTAACATGTGAGGGGCTGGACCTTCGGGCTCAGGTCTCGGCAGACAGATGGGCATGACGTGGGCTCCCAAGGGCACAGGTTCCTGCAACTGTACCAGAGCTATGTCGTGGTTGTAGTTCTGGATGTTGAAGTCTGGATGGAGTATGACTCGGGCAGCAGAGCTATTGACAGCTCCTGATTTGTCCCGCACATCGTGAAGACCCAAGTAGACGGTGACATGTTCCTTGGAGACAGGGATGACCGTGTTGTCTCTGCGCTGGGAGCGTAGCACGTGGGCTGCTGTGAGTATCCAAGATTCGGAGAGCAGCGCCCCACTCCCGAACCACTTGTCATTCGGTACCCTCGATGTGTCTTCCACCACGATCAGGGCCTGCCACGGGAAGAGGCCGAGTTCAGCGTTCCGACCGCCGATAATCCTCTTGACCAGGTTCGGCAGGGGGCGGGAGGGTTGCCCACACACTGTAAAAAGGAGGAGGGGAAACAAGAGTCAGGGTCAGAGTCAACCATGTGAAAAGAATCCAGAGAAATTCACATCTCAACCACTGTGGATTATGCCGCCACGGAGCCCTCACTTCCCTGAGTCCAGCGAGATATGGAGGATTCAGCTGTGATTTAGCCATAGCTAAATCTCTCTGAGTTTAACCTAAGTCTAGTGTGGACCTCCATGGCCAGAGCTATTCATGTTCCAGATAATTTTATGCATTGGCCTTGCCCAACCTGAAACTCTTCTGTCACACCGCTTTTGGACTGGACCATATTTAGGCAGGCCATCCTTAGCTGGGGGCACTTATACCTCTTCTTCTCTAGAAAGATGCCTTCTCTCCCAGAAGCCGTTGCATTACAGGTACTCAGAGAACCTCTTGGCATTTTCTCTAGATGTCCGCAGAGAAGCAAAGGGAACTTAAATGGCCTTCTATCAGACTATGGTCGTCAGCTGGCAAGCTTCTAACTCCATAACTTCTTTTTATGAGCCATAGGCAAGCTGTGTGACTTCCAGAAGATCTGTCCCCTCATCGGTAGCACGGGTGTGTTACTGGCTCTTATTTTATGACTTTTACAGGGTATGGAAGAACTACTCAGTTCCGTGAGAATTTCGTAGATTTCACCACACCAGACCGGGACGCGTGGGATCTTGACCCCACTTTTCCACTTTCCAAATGAACTGAGTCACCTCCGGATTTCAACATCTGAAGGATGATCTCCAAATTTTAAATTTCTTGGATTTTTTTTCTTTGTTTACTGTGTCCGCAATCTATACACTAATGTCATTGTCCAGAGGTTAAGGTTAGAGCATGCTGACATGGCTATCAGATCGGGTAGATCTAAACTAGAGCATAGGGTAGATGTTTCATCTGTGTCCTATACTGCTTTAGCAATATTAAGACCACGGTCATAGGCTTCACTCATTGCTCTGGCCTAAAGAGCTCGCTGATGTTTGTGCCTTAAGGCTCAATGCACACAGGGTAAGGAGAAGGTGGCATAATCCACAAGCAATGATGGGTAAATCCTGCTCAAGGTCACCCATCATTGCCCCCAGGGGCCCTTTAGTACCTTTAAGAGAGAAAACGTCGTTCCTCTGAGCTGCACCCCGAGCACAAACATGTGTCACCAGACCCCCACAGTCAAACATCTCTGGTTTACGAGCAGAGGGTCTTCAGTAACAAACCCTCCCTGGCTATAGACAGACTCATATGGGCGTTTCCCAGGAAGGGTGTTTGAGGCTGGTGTGTGGGTGTGCGCTTCCTGTTGCAATGGTCAGGCTATCCTCTTTGGCCCTGGGCACTTCTAACAATTCTTAAGAGGCAGAGGAATATTTGGGTTCTCTTGAGACTTTGGGAGGGTAAACTTTCAACAGGCTAATGCTTTTCGGATGCTCTTCTTCCCAGTGCCAAATGCTTCGTCCACGATCCTGGGCCATCCTGTCTTTTATTCCAAGCCAGATGTGAACAGACCTTCTAAGCTTTTCTGGCCTGGGCTTTGAGGTTGAGGGCCAGTCTCTCATCGCAAACAGCAGACAGCAAGGTGACATTTCAAGGTAGGTCTGTGACATGCTGGGCCTTAAAAACTCATCTAGTAGACAAAGGCTAAAATCTGGTAAGGTGTCTCAGTCCATGTCACAACAGAACTCATGGCCAACAACGAACGGCTCCTCTCCCAAACCAAAGTGCAAATATTTCCCAAGCTCACAGAAGGTCACAACTCAAAGAATGTTAGAGAACAGCTAAGTTATATATGGAGAAACAAAGTTTCAGAAAAGGTTATTGCTGACTGAGAGTCATTATGTTAAGAAAAGGAAATGCAACCTGCGTCAGGCACGGGTGTGGGGGGCGGGGGGACTAGCTTCATTTGCCCGTTACAATGTTTTATTTCTGATGTAACTTTGATTTTGTGTTCAAGGGGTTAAATAATGCAACAGGTCATGGGGGGCGGTTACTGAAACAGGACCCTCCTCCTCCACATCCTTCTCCTCTATTGCTTTTGCTTCGACTTTCTAAGTCTTCCCTTGGACAGAGAACGTTCTTGGAATGTCCAAAGCTTTGGTGATGGTCAGATTGAAACAGAAAATAAAAATAGTGGGTACCAAAGGAAGCAGGTTCCTTAAAACAGAAAGGTGATGCTCTGAGATTCTGAATACCTTTGGATGAAGCACCTATGATCCGTCAAGGAAAGCATAGCCCTGCCTATGTAGACAGCAATGTTCTGCGTTATCCTATAGTTCAGCCCCAACTCCAAAGGTAGCCTTGCAAAAGTCACCACACCCTTCTGATCCTTAGTTTTCATGTCAGGAAAAAAAAAATGTGACTCCCGACTGTTTATGGACCTCCACCCCCCCCACAAAGGGTAGATGCTGTGGCACTGGCTGAAATGGTTTTGTCCGTTCTGGCTTGCTACCCAGGCTTTCAGAAGGGAAGAATTTAAAAAGTTCTAGCATGGTACAATGATACATTATGGTTCTGCCAAACTCTGTGTGTTAAAAAAATGTCATGACTCAGTGTATCCAAGGCGCTGTTTACAGGGTGAGGCCGATGACCACCGAGAACCATAAAATGTGAGCCATTTCTTGGTCTTGGTCACTCATTTCTGAGGTATGGAATCCCAGGCCCAGATAACATGATTTCTTACCAAAAACCCCACTGGGAAACAGCTGCAGCAAGCATGCCCCCAGCCAGGTATGTGTTCCCCAACTAGACATCACATTGTGACTTTCTAGTATGGCAACTTATCTTAGTTTTCTTGGCCACATAATCTTTTAGGCGTATGAGCATCTGAATTTCCAGTTTTCCGTAGACCCACCGTTCTGCTGTTTTTAAGGTACTTCCCACTTTGAGTCCGTGAACGTGCCTTCAAGACAACTTAAGGTGAGTGGAACAGGTAACAGTGAGAGCGGCATGGCCTCAGTCCCTTCCTGGTGTTCGCCCCCCTATTCCTGCACAAGTATGCACCTTTACTTCCCCTTCCAAGGAGCCCAGGGTCCCTGTGGTGGAGCAGACTCAAATGCTGCTGTGCTCTTGCTGCCATGAGGGTTAATCTCCGAAAACTCCTTAGCCTGTTGTTTTCATGAGTAACCCAATATTTAGAAGCCTACTAACTGAGCACCAAGGGCTGCTAGCCTGTGCCATCCATACAGAACACTATCTCTGTCTGCCCATTCAGTAAAACATGGAGGCCACCAGAGGCGAAGCTGCTGTGCACACAGCCGGGAAGGACAATGACATCCCAGTGTTCCTCGGTGCTCTTCTGAAGCACTGCTATCTTTTAATTGCTGTGGTTCTTGAATTTTAGAAATTAAAAATGTATAAGTTGCAGCATTGCATATATTGAAGTTAGTTTCTGTGGGTTGTGTTTAGCCTTATGGCGGTGTAATCTTGGGCTATAACTTTCTAATTGTATATGGATGCATTGTGAGGCATGAGGCAAACCTAGTAATCCCCTATACTTCTAATGCCAAGGCAAATCCCCCAACATCTATATTCATTCTGGCACCCCTTGCTACCTTAAAACCCTCTTTCCACTTTACGGTGGGGCCAGTAGATGAAACATGAAGGAGACAGAATCTGAACAATGTATGCACATGACTCTTTGGGGGTTCAAGAGCACATTATCATTATCTCCTTTGGGGCCTGGTTTATGCCTAAGGACAGAGTGTCCACTCTCTTCACTTCCCTGGCACTGCACCGGTTGCACACATGAATTGCTTTGGGAAAGGATTGGAGTTGAACAACAAAGAGATAGGAGGGATTTTAAAGTCGCCTGAGTCCGGACACCACACGGGTTGGTTTGCGAAGAGGTGGGGCTAGGTTTTTCTGACCTTTAACCTTCTGATGACATCACTTCAACAACAAAGCATTTCCTTCTCAGCTTCACATTCACAGACCTGGTATAGGAAACCATGAGACAGAGAACTCGGTGGATGAGGTACCTGGAAGGCAGGTGGGGAGGCTTCTCTTGAGTACTTCGTTTGTCCAGGCCCCATGTGCAGAACATGTATAGATACCTTTGTGGGTGAAAAGGTGAGAGCAGAGAAAGAAAATGATTACATGGAATGTCCAAAAAAATAGGTCTTGGTTCTCAATTATTCTAAACGTGGATCACTGCAGCCGGGCATCTCTGCACCCTCTCACCCCACGAAGAAACTTTCTCTTCAGCTCTGAATTACTGTCCTCAGAATTAAACACCACATTCTTCAGCACGGCTCCACAGGCTCTTACAGTCTAACCCCGCCTACCTGAGGGTAGCCTGTGCCCTCCTCTGTGCTCCTGGTCCTGGCACGTGTGTCCGTCTCACAGGTCACAGAACCTCTGCTCACCGAGTTCGATGCTGCACACATGCCTCTCTCACCTTTTTAAAGCTCTGTGTCCACTGCCCAATTGGGGTCTGACAATTACTCCATGAGCTATGGCTCACTCCCTGATTTAAAGGTGAGCATTGGAGACGTAGAGGAACTAAGGGATTGTTCCCTCAGTGATCCCATACAGAGGGCAGACCTTCTCGTCTCCATGAGGGTTGTTCCCCTTTGGCCTATGTGCTACCTCCTAACTCCGGGGTGGGGGGTGGGGGGAGGCAAGAACCTTGGCCAGAAACCATGCAGAGACCTGGACAGCAACAACTGTGGCTGTGTTTGGGTCTTGGTCTGGCACACATTGGATTTCCTGCTGAAAAGGACTGACTGCTTCTCATTCCCTCAGTCCATCTGACCTCTGTGCGAGACGTAACAGTATGTCTCTGAAGGAAGCCCTACAGGGATGCTACAACTTTACTGGGTGGCTTTGGTCTTGTCAACCCAAAGAGGAGGCAGAGAATAGTGGGGTCAGCTACAGTGGCCATTTTCTCGAAATCCTAGCTCTAGCTCAGACACGTGAGGGAATTAATTCAGGAAGAGTCCAGACTTCCTTGAGAGGCCCAACTCTTCTCTGGGTTTTGTGATGTATGCATCTTTCATGCTCCTCCAACAGGCTCCATATTTAACTAGAATATTTTAAGAATTTCAAGGTGAAAGAAAAAACCACCTTGGCTTTGGTCTTGGGATGACTTGAGCGTGACTAAACAGACCTACCACCTTGACCATCTGGGGAGCAAGGGCCAAATGCTATGCCTTATGGGACAGGACACTTTGTATCTCAAGACTTTGCACATGTCTAGGCAGCCACTCCTCCTAGAGCTGTTTCACCCTCAGCCTGAGGTACCGTTGGTGTGGGGGACTTACTGGTGACATTGTGAAGCATCTTGTAATAGGGCTGCTGGCAGGAGTATCTTATCTCAGATTTGTACGTCGTGAGGTTGTTTCTTGTGGAGAAGGTCACCATTCCATGTTTCAACCCTGCTGGGATTCCACAGTCTACAACTGAGAGAGAAGAAGTGTGACCCCCTTAGCTGCTGTTTGTTCTTCCTCTCAGGGTCACCAGGGCATCTATCTATTGTCCCTAGACGTTCAGGTTATACATTACACCCATCTCCAGGGAGAAATACTGTATCCTATCCTACCAATGCCCCTGCACCTGTGCCATATACCGTCCGTATAGCTGGCGTCTTCACTTTGGGTATCTTTCCATTACAGTCCTACTCTATGGTCAACTCGCCTGCCCTGATGTCAATTCGAGGGCAGGAGCAGGCCTGTGGAGATTTATGGGGACCAGAGTTTCTCCCCCATCGTAGCCTCACTGACTTCCAGTTTGTTTTGCAATCCTCTCTGCTTCCATTGCCCAGGCACGAAGCCCACAGCTCAATGAGAAAATTCTGGCTGACCTAAACCAAGTCATCTTCCTTTTTTTTCCAGTCCCAACCACAGGCTGAAGAAGAACATTTAATGTGCTCACATTGGAACTTAGTATTAAAACAACAAAACCAACCAAACAACCAAACAAACAGAACAACCCAGTTCCTATGTGAGTATACAGCTCCACCCTGCTGACTTCCTGCAGGCAGCTTATCTGTCACAGAACCAGTGAGAGCTGCGATGGATGAACTTCCAATCTCCACCTGCTTGCTGTCTCCTCTGATAGTTGTTGGATACTGGGGCTGGCTATCCTCTGAGTATAGAACTTGACCACAGATGCGACCTCCGGATGGTATTTAGGAAGCTTGCTTGTCTAGCCACGTTTTAGGTGAGTTGCTAGCATGGATGGAACTCAGCAAGCATCAGCCTGGTCAGGACATCTTTTCATGGTTGCATCAGAGTCTGAGGACCCAATCTATTGGTTTCTTTCCAAGGACTAGGAAATGCTGCTTGTTTTTAAGGAAACCCCAATTCTACATAGAATAGTCTTTGTCAGAGTTGGAAAAACATGGGAATCCACAGCTGGAAAAGGAACTGAGGCAGACCACGTAGAACTTCCTCTTTGTGTTAGAGATAAGCAGAGGGGGAAGACTCACTGGTCCAAAGTCACCTAGGCAATTATTGTTGGAGTGAGAACTAGCCCTGACCTTGGATTCGGTGTTGTTCCAGTGAGTGCTACGAGCTGTTCCTGGACATCTGCTTTCCGGTTAAATAGTGAACATTAGCTGGCTGATGTGGACATTACCTGTCGATAATGCTAGAGTTCTAGAAGAATTTCCAAAATTCCACCTCCCCCTCAAGTTAACCCACTGGGGAGAGGCAGCTAAGCTCTGAGCATTAGTCAGACAGTGTCAGTCAGATGTTGTGGTATTTAACCCTAGATCTTTAACTCACCTTTAGATTGACTGGAGTTATCTAAGTTACAATTTGTCTGATTACAGTGCCTTCCATTTTCGATAAAAGGGAATGAGGAAAGGAAGTTCACGTGGGTATTTCTTACCCAAAGGGGTCCTGGCCTTCAAGCCCCCAGAACAAATGACTTCCTTTTCATTGATAACCCATAATACAGATGTTTCTTTTCATTGATAACCCAGAATACAGATGTTCCTTTTCATTGATAACCCAGAATACAGATGTTTTTGCAGTTCATGAGGTAAGCATATGAAGGTTAGCACCAGGATAGCAAGAAATAGAAATTGCTGTTTAAAACCCTAAGTAGATTAAAATTTACTTTCCTGATGAGACTTGAAGCCAACCTTCTACCTTTAGGAAATCCCTTAGACTAGTACCTAGATACTGATATTACTGCTGCCTCCCTGAGCCTGCTGGAAGTTTCTTTAGCTTCAGTAAGCCTCCTGACTCAACTCTCCTGTCCCTCATGGGGGAACTGAGTGCTTGGCTTGAGTGGTTGGTGTTAGTAGGAGTTATTTTCTCAGGAGAGGGCATCCTTTCACATTGCCTCAGGTATGTAACTCTGCCCACTGATACAGCTGCCTGAGAGAGGAGATGGCAAACAGAAACGAGAGGGCCATGTCAGCTCAACTGTAGTCAGGGATAACGGAGCAACCTTCTACTCAAGCGCAGCATGACAGGGAGAAAGTGCTGTGTCTTTGATAGGAGGCAAACATCACAAGAGCACAAAGGCTTCTTGCCTGACACAATCAGTGTGTGTGTGTGTGTGTGTGTGTGTGTGTGTGTGTGTGAAACGGTGTCCTCAGCAGATTAATAAGGGTTTCTCCTTGTTATGTGTTTGCCTCTGTCCTCACTCTGAGGATTTTCCAGAGGGCCTCAAGCTCCAGACAACACAATTCCTGACAGGCTAGAATTTAGCCTTAGAGATGATGATCAAATCTCTGAGACTGGGACATCCAGACTCCTAACTTCCAGAGCAGTCAGTGCACACCAGTGTTAGCCGCCATCTTTGAGGGAGCTTGTTAGCTACGGAAACGAATGCACCCTCTCTTTGTATTTGACCACTTCTATATCCTGGAGAGTCAGAATATTTTTCTCTCCTCCTCTTCCTTAGCATGCCCTGCTCACCACTCTGGTATAAAATGTGTTATCCCACATCTTGTCTCTCTGATTGTTTCTTGCTGCCATTTATGTTTCTTCCAAAACATCTTTCTTGGCTTAAACTCTCAACATGCTTTCCTTTGTTCACGGGCTTCTTAGAGAAGCCCTATATGAGCACCTGACCCTGGTACGACCTTCCTAGCCTCATCTCTTTCCCTCAGGACACCTATACTCCAATGTCATCAAACTCTCCAGCATTCCATGTCCTTATTACAGGCATCGCCTGTGCCACCCCTGATATCTGGGCACTGGGTTTCCATGCCACTACTGCTTCTTCCTAAAAGGGTTGAAGTCCTTCTAACTGGACAGGTCACGTTCTTCTGTCCTTGAAATCGTCACTCACATCTCTCATGTGATACACATCTCACGTTCTTTGTTATGACAATTGCTTGGACACATTTCAAATCTTTCTCTTACATAAGGATTCTCGAGACTTTGTGGCCTGGCAAACATTTGCCCAGATGACACTTGTCTTTAGTGTCCATCCCATCTCTTCTATCAAGGGCACCTCTACCCTAAGACAGAACCTCACTCTCCAGACTGCCCATCGTCCACACTTGCAGAATCCTGCCCTCATTAAGTGACCATCTAATCATTAGATTGGGTGGTCATAGACTAAGAAGCAGGGCCTCTCTGCTATGTGTGCTCTGAGCAGGCAGACATTGTCTTGTGGATCCCAGCGTGCATGCTCATGTGCCTCCGCTCTTTCTTCACTGTCCTAGCTACAGCCATCACCCCAAGCCGAGGACCACTGCCTCCAGATGCGACTGATGCTCATTCTTTAAGGCTTTTAATCGACGAGTTTTAAGAAACACAAAACCTGTAAGCCCCAGTAGTAAAAAGCCTCAGAGAGTAGAATTTCAGCCCGAAACAGTGTAGATGGGAAATATACATTCTGAATGAGAAAACATCCAGATTCTCAAAAATCCACACTCAGTGTTATTATTCATTTTATAAATGCGTGGTTGCTAAGACAGTAGTAGAACCCCAAAACTTGAAAGTCACCAAGTAGTTGGCATCCTGACCCATTTAAACTTATAGTACGGAGTTGATCAGCAGCCAGGGTCCATGTTGATCTTGGACATATGATTGTATATTAAATTTGTGTTTCTCGATACAAGGACATATTTTCCTTTGAGACAAGTACAGTTTTCTTAGAGATTAAAAAAAATCACCCATTGTCTTTTCATTGCTTTTTGGAGTTCATCTGAATGATGGGGATATCATCAAGAGAGAATTTGTTCTCACGAAGGCAGCACTTTCCTCTGCTGAGGCGCAGCTGCCAAGCTCAACATCCATTCTAATCCACACTAAAGTGGGCAATGGAGTGTCGGTGGGTGGGGCTAGGTGGGGTAGTTCTGAGACGGGAGGAGGGGTCTCGGTTCCTTGATGTCTGCACTGTGTGGGGTTCCCGTCATTGTCATTCACTCTGTCACTGGCTCTGACTCGGATTCGTTCTCCAAATCGATCTCGCTCTCTGTCACCATGGTGAAGTCATAGTAGGATCAGGAGACAAAAGGAAGGAAGCAGAGAGAGAGAAGGGGGGAGAAAAAGAGAGAGAGAGAGAAAAGGAAGAGAGAGAAAAGTTAGCAAGCAAAGCAGAAATAGTTCATGCAGGAAATACAGAAACCACTCTCCCAGAACACAAAGAATGCAGTGCAGGCACAGGCAGTGTGAAGGACAGTTTGGGATTGCTGAATTTGTATCACTCCGAGAATTTGCATAGTCTTACATCCTGGCTCCTGATGAAGATGAAATTCTGCCCCTGGCTGGGAGCTTTGCATTCATCTGGCCACAATGCTTATTTGACAGATGGCATTCGGAGGATAGCGGGACTTGTCAGCACGAAGTGGAGGCAGGGCCAAGACAACAGCCCATAATTCCCACTTCCTGTTCTTCTGTACATTTTTATCGTTTTTCCTTTTTTATCTTTTAGATGGAATAGCATGTGGCCTAGGCTGGCGTTGAACTCACTGTATAGCTGAAGATGACCTTACAGGCCTATCTGTCTGCCTCCATTCTCCATCTCTGGAGCGCTGGAGTTGCAAGCATGTGCTGTTATGTTTGGCAGAGGCTGGGGACTGGATCCAGCGCATCCTAGGTTGCGCATCCTAGGCGAGCATGCTATCACCTGAGCTACACCCCCAGTCTCTCTGCTACAAACTCCTTAGTCCCACCTTGTGTACGACTGGTCTGGCTCCAACTCCTCCCTGTGTGTTCCCAATGATTCAACCTGCCTGTCTTACCTGTGCGTCTTTCCTGGGACCTAGCAGAGTACAAGGTACCCTCAGATGCTCAAAGCCGCTGGCTGTGTGCTAACAAGAGCTGTAACAGTCCTGATCTAGCTTAATGTGAATGAATTGGGTCAACTCTTAAGTGGCTTTCTAGCATAGGTCACAGAAAACGATGCTATCAGATATGACCTTACTCTGTCAACATGTCCATTATAGTAACACATGTGTTCTACCAGGGAAAAGTACTAATAGAACTTTATGCTTTCCAGAAATATGAGACAAAGTATTAAACCCCTGCCCGCCAATGGCGGTGGGGTAGGTATAACTAAGTGCGCTTTGCATTGAATGTATTTCTGGCTCTCTACAGTCGTGGTGTGTGTAGTAACCCAGTTAGTTCTCACCACAATCTTGATCAGGGAGGATGGGGCCAAAAGAGTATGAGTAAATTAGCTAGGCCCACCCAACCGCTAGAATCTACATTTAAAGTCACGACTTCGCGACTACAGAGTGCGGTTCTGTCCTGAGCACCAGACACTTCGCTGATATTCAGAATGATCTTTGCTTTTGCTCTGCAGGGGACCTAGCTCAGAACTCAGTCACACTGTGCACTGGACCACCTACTGGAGGAGCATCTGAGGTCCTCAGGCTAGACCCCTTCCTTTCCACCTGAATTCTCTACAGAAGTCTGCATTGGCATTCAGTAGGTGCTTGACCTTATTGTAAAAGGACAGTTTTTTCCCTTCTTAGGGCTCGGCCACCACCCTTTACCACATGAAAAAGGAAATAAGCCCATTCTGGTTTTAGGTGCTGCCTGGGGTTTGCCTCAAGGGAGTCCTCCTGCCAGGATTCCTTGGGCACAGAGGGAAGGGACATGTCTGAACGCCATATGGGAGCTCTTTAGGAGAAAGGAAAGGGGAAAGAGCCGAAAGTCATGGAACAGGCACCGATATGACGGACTATAATGTCTGGACTTCTCATTCTTCCTCTAAAGCAAGTCCCGAGCCTCCTCCCCCAGCCCCGACTGCCCTACATAGTTGCTAAAATCATGGTCCAAACTTTCACATTTGAAATCTCAAGGGTATGGGAGTAACAGAGTAGTAATTGGGAATCTATATTCTCATTAAAAACTCAATAGCCAATTTAGGTGGATTATTCCTCTCTAGACCCATTGGCACATGTTCTAGAATGAAGGCAAGTCTGAAACAGAGCAAGTCTGAGCTCTTACAGCAAAAGATCTTGCTCATGGTCATGTAATATGTTAGGAGGCCACAAGGCAAGAAGTCTGGGTCGCCAGAGCAAGTGTCCTCTACTTCATATAGGTCCTCTGTGCTCACATCACAGCCCTCCCTAGGCAGCCCTACGTCACCAGCTGACCCAGAAGACTCAGAGGGGGAGTGGCCGGCATGGAGACTTTCGTCATCACATGACTGACACCGCACATGGGTGCCAAACTAGTTTTTCTAACCAGCAATTCCCGAGCTCAGGCTCATTCCAGACCTCAAGGAATATAGTCCATTCAGTACCCTGTCTGTAGGTGGGGAGGAAATTTTGTGTTTGGAAAGTAAGCCAGACCGTTCAAAAAGCCCGTGTGTGTGTGTGTGTGTGTGTGTGTGTGTGTGTGTGTGTGTGTGACTCTTATTTCTGAAATGGGCTCTCATATTCCTTTGTCCCGCTCTTATATGACACCCTTCCTAGAGAGCCCTGGCAAGGCTTACAACCCTGCATGGTCCCAACTCTGACCCCACCACGAGGAAATGCATCGTTGTAGCCCATCTGTTTCGTTCTCTTACTTTTACAGGTGGGGATCTTGTTACTCCATGTTCCGTCCTTCAGACACTCAATCTGGAAAGTATCCATTATCTCACTGTCCTGAAAAGAAACCCAGAAGGGAATGAAAAGCAGGAGGGAGTGGATTAGAACACATTTCCTAGCAAAGACAACTCCGACCTCGAACCTGGCTATCTTCAACTGGGAATTCCACCAAGGAGTCCCAAAGGTAAACTTGCCTATAACCTAAGCGATGGCTGCTCTTTTTGTCACCCCCATTTATACTCGGGGCACAGGCAATGGCCACTAGAGAAGAAGCTATAGTTTTGACTGTAGTTTGAGAGCAATGTTTCTCTAGCTAGAGCTAGCAGACAGCGTCACCTAGAGAGGGCCAGCGGAGGCAAACTGCTGCTCCTTGCCACCAAAATTCCAGTTCGGTCCGGGTGGCCTACCCAAGGAGTCATGGTTCTAACAAGCTCCTAGGGGCTGCTGCTGCCGACCCAGACCCTTCCTGAGGGCAATTCCTCCAGAACAGTGGGTTTCTAGCCTGGCTGTACAGTGGACTCACCTGGGGAACATAAAGATTCCCAACCACTGACTCCAGTCACCAGCCTCTGTACACAGGGACTGTACTTCCTTACTCCTGTTGTTCTGGAAGGAGGGTAGCTGTACCACCACGCTGGATGGTAGGAATTAGAGGAGTGTCCATTGGCCATCTTTACAACGCCTGCTCCTCCTTCAGCACCAACCCCCTCCACCTCTGATGACCTTTGTTAAGGTCGTTGTCCCTAATTATGGAGCCATATGGTCCCATATTTTAAAGCAATCAGGACAACTCATGCCCCGATGTACAACTTGTGTGCCGTGTCCCGAAGCGAGAGGTGGCTAGAATGCATTGTTTTGAATTTCTGGAGTTTTGAGACACTCAGTAGGATGCTAGGACATGCTGAGCTGGCCTTATGGCAGCTCCTACACCATGGGGGGGGGGCTCTGGAGAACTCTCCAGCCCGCTCACTCCTCCTCCCAGGCAGGGTTCTGCACCTTCAGGACTTTGTAGCCCGTGTCACAGCTGATGAGTGCTTGGTCTTTGAAGGAGTACACGGCTTGCGAGGGCTCGATTTTCCCGAACAGAGGAGGCTGTAGCTTTGGGCACTCGTTTCCTGGCAGGAAACAAATGAAGAGACATCAGGGGAGAAGTGAGGAGAAATGACAGCCAAGGGCCAGCACCTGGGAAGCAAGGCCTGAAGGAGGCAGAGAGGACAGGATTGGGTGTCTAGAGACAAAACTTTGGAAAGCAGGGGTGAGCCATTCTCTAAGACAGTCTTCCATTTCTTTTTTTGTAAAGTGAACCAAACAATTTCATTGACACTCGGAGATCGGAGGAACATTAAAGGCCATTGTCCCATTATGACCTGGAGCTCATCCCTGAGGCCTGTACTCAGGTTAAATAAACAAGGGTGATGTGGGAGTGATTTCTTATTAATAAAGAAACTGCCTAGACCCATTTGATAGGCCAACCCTTAGGTAGGCGGAGTAAACAGAACGGAATGCTGGGAGAAAGAAGCTGAGTCAGGGAGTCGCCATGATTCTCCCACTCCAGACAGACGCAGGTTAAGATCATTCCTGGTAAGCCAGCTCGTGGGCTACACAGATTAATAGAAATGGGTTAGATCAATATGTAAAAGCTAGCTAATAAGAAACTGAAACTAATGGGTCAGGCAGTGTTTAAAAGAATACAGTTTCCGTGTAATTATTTCGGGTAAAGCTAGCCGGGTGGCGGGACGCAGCCCGCCGCTTCGTAAGGGTAAAGTCTTTAAAGAGACAGAGTACAGATAGTTAAGAGATTAAAAGAAATAAAGAAAAATAAGCCACGTAAAAATGGAAAATTCACAGAGAGTCTGGATTATGTACATTGTGTTTTCTTTAAAATTTTTGACTGTAAAGGAGCTAAGTACAGACAGACATTTCATTCTATGGGCTGCCAAGTGGAACCAAAACGGATATCATGAGGGTATGACTTCAGAATTTGGGTCTAAGGATATGATGCTTTGGAAAGGGTCTTCTTTTGTTTTCACAGAGGACCAGACCCTATGGATTGCATCTATCCTGATATGGTATGATAGACCACGACCTCCCGAAAAGTTCCTGTGAACACCCTCAAAAAATTACTTCACTCAACTGGCAACTGAGATAAACCTGGCACACAGGTTACACCCTAAATGATCTGATTAACAGCGCCCCCATTCAGCAGGAAGCAGTTTGGAGAGAAAAAACTGCGCCCATGTTCCCAAAATATTGTTTGTAAATGTTCTTTTACATTTAAAGGGGGAAATGATATAGGTATGAGTAATTTGCATTGGTGTGGATTTTACAGTCAATTTTGTTATATGTATATGTATTTCTGATCTTGATTAAGGTATTATGATTGTGTAGTTCATTTAAAAATGTAATGTATAATTAAGAAATATAGGTTAATGGTTAATCATCGATAATAGTAAAGCTTGTAGTCATGTTAGTTAGATTTTCTAGATATATAGAGATACATTTCAGTTAGATAGACATTCTTCATATCTTTCAAAGACTGCAGAATATGGCATTTAATGTTTTAATAACTTAGGACTTTTCATGACAATGAGACATATCTGCTCCTGGTGGCACCAATCTACTTCGAGAGGAAGATGGGCATCGAAGAGGATCCTTATGGAGTTGGATAGCCATTTGGGCAAGAAACTGCTCTTGCCTGGACTGTTGCATAAAATGGACACAGAGAACCCGCAGAGAGAGGACTGCTGAACTTGCCTAAAGGTGAGACGGTCTTTTGGGGTTTATGACTCATGAAAGAGTCTGCGAGACATTCTGCAGAACACAGCAGATAGTGACTGAACTGTCTTTGAAATTTCCTGCTTCATGAAAATGTCTGCTGGATACTATGGGCCTGAAGGCTGAAGATGGATGCCCCAACCGTACAAAAGAACTTTGGGTGACTGTCCAGGCAGCGAGATGTCTCTATCATTTCTAGAGTTTTCTTATTTCTTGTTTACTTAGGTAGTATTATATCCTTCTGGAGTCTTTGATGGAGTTGAAGAATGAATAGACAGTTATAGTTTTCCTTAGTTATGATAAAAGATAAAATAGATATAAATATTGAAACTGTAATTCTTGCTTGATAACTGTTTTGCTATATGTAATTTTACTATGTTAAAGTTAAAGCCTTTCTTTTTTGTTTAAACAGAAAAAGGGGAAATGATGTGGGAGTGATTTCTTATTAATAAAGAAACTGCCTAGACCCATTTGATAGGCCAGCCCTTAGGTAGGCGGAGTAAACAGAACGGAATGCTGGGAGAAAGAAGCTGAGTCAGGGAGTCGCCATGGTTCTCCCACTCCAGACAGACGCAGGTTAAGATCTTTCCTGGTAAGCCAGCTCGTGGGCTACACAGATTAATAGAAATGGGTTAGATCAATATGTAAGAGCTAGCCAATAAGAAACTGAAACTAATGGGTCAGGCAGTGTTTAAAAGAATACAGTTTCTGTATAATTATTTCGGGTAAAGCTAGCCATGCGGGCGGCCGCGTGCCAGGGACGCAGCCCTGCTGCTCGTAACACAACACAAGGGCTTCCTATTGGTTTGAAATTTGTGCCCTGGCCTTTTTCACTGCTGGCTACTCAGGATGACCACAGTCACCCTTCTTCCCAGGACTCTAAGGGACTGTGTTCCGATGCCTCTGCTTTTCTTCAAGGGGCTGATCCCGACAAGAGCCTCACTAGGTTTAGTCCTGACACCTTCTCAGGGACAAACCTTCCTTTGTTAACTTTCTGTCACTCTTCTCTCCACGTGGCCAAGCAGAGCCAGGCAGGCCTCCAGGTTCTATGATGGTGATTAGTTACTCCTCCTTGTTGTCCACACTCTTTTTCCTTCAGTTATTACAGACTTAGTGAGTACAGAACTCCCTCTGGGCTTATATCAGGACTAGCTTCTGTGGAACACTAGGGATTGGGGCTACAGGCTGTGCCAGGCCAGGAACTCACATAGAGCCCAATCTCCACAAAACTCCGGGTCCACAAACTCCCGTGCCAGACTTGGAAACAGGCGGCCACGGTTGGGAGGTCCTGTCAGCTTGATGAATCTCCATGGTGAGGGGAAAGAGAAATGGTGTTCGGGGTGCTCAAGGGTAACCAGTCTTGGGGATAAGCCCATTCTCCCTGTGCCCATCCCCCACTCGTAGTGGGAAGCTTAGCCAGGAGGTAGCCTGTACCTTGGTTCCCAGTTTCTCAAAGTCCTCAGAGGAGTGGGCCTCTAGCTGGGACTACATCCATCCTCCCTCAAGAGCCCTCTTTGTGAGCAAGGAGCACAGTGGCTCAGGGTGACCTGGGAAAGGGGAAAGGTTACCTGCTGCTCTGTAGGAGAGCCTCCAGCCTCTGTTCTCTCCTGAGTTGTCGCTGCGGAATAGGATCTGGACACTGTGACTCTGGGTGCTGATTGGCTCTGGGGATGTCTCTCCACAGAAGGGCCCCCATACTTTTGGACCAGCCGTAATCTGTGGGGGGGGGGGGGTGTGGGGAGAGGGGAAAAATCATATCTGAGTGCTTCAGGCAAAATAGTGCTGGAATTTTCTGGAAACTCTAATGCAAATCCATAGTATACACTCTTGTTTGTAGACTTAGCGATTACCAAATGGATTTATGTCCATTTCTGTCATAATTTTAGTGACCTTTGGAGTTAACAAAGCAAGCTAGTGCTGCTGTGACTACCAATGAACATCTTGTGGGCAGTCTTGTACAGTGCACAGCATTAATTAAACAAAATCTATATCTATATCTATATATATGTAATAGGAACATGGCCAAATTTTATAATTACAGTATTAGAGTATACATAATCTATAGAAGTCACCATTTGTGTAATAGAAGCATAGTAACAAAATAAGGCAATCCCGATGATGAAATGATGTTCGGTCTGACACATGGGATGAGTAGAAGAAAACAGAAAAACAGCATATTTTTCCTGTCATTTTCCAGGCAGAAAAAACCCCCACAGCATATGTAAAAAATCAAGGTCAAAGGTGGGAAAGATCTTGGCAGGTGTGAAGAGCAGGAGAAGCTGGGACAGAGGGAGTGGAAGGGGGCGAGGATGGACAGACTGACAGGGGTCTTATTTTGTTGAGGAATTTAGCTTAATTCCATGCATAACCTTGTTTTGATCTCCTTGCTGTAACCCTCTATGCTGTGGGAAAAGGGATGATGCAGGAGCAAGAATGGAGAGGAGAAATGGCCTTAAACGCCATTGGCTGATTCAGACCTCCACCTCCCCCCCCCCCCCCAACCCCCGCCGCAGGTTCCAGTCCAGTGCAGGTAACCCTTTCCCCCATCTCTGAGAACCAGGACACCACTGTTAGCTTTTGGTAATGTCTGTACTCCTGGGTGATGTCATCATTTTGCTGAGGACAGAGGAAATGACGCTTGAAGACATTCACTATCTGCATGTGGATCCCAGGCTGAGCTCCTAGGACTCAGTGATTTTTAAGCTACATGGTCTACATAGCCTTCTCCCTGTGTGTTCCCTTGTGATCAGAGGCACTTGAAAAAAGTGGTTTCTTCATTCTTTGAGAATTTGCTTATATTTACAGTGTGTTTTGATTATATTTGCCCCTCACTTCCCCACCAACTCTACCCAGACCCCATCACCACATCTCCCTTCCAACATAACGAATGTTCTCTTTCCATAATCCATTGAGTCTAATCGGTGCTGTCCCTGTGCACATGGGTGTGGGACCACCAACTGGAGGATAGGCAACCTGCCAGGGGCCACTTCCCTAAAGAAAATGCATTTTATCTTAGTAGCCTTCAACTGATAAAGCTCTTCAGCAAGGCGTGGGGCTTTGTGAACCCCTCCTTTGTGCTGAGCTTTTGATTGGCTTGACTCCCGGGAGTGATAGGCTCTTTGCCAAATTTACAGTGCCAGGCATGAATACTGTTCTGTAATGTGGGTCTTAAAGTCACCCATAAAGCCGTTGACCATCCCAGTAATATTAATGCCACTATTGCACCCAAAGACATATCTTGCCAGGCTATTATCATAGCTCACACAACACATGCCTGGGTAGGACCATAGATAACTATTTTCCCCTTAGCAGTCTCTGTGATGCCATAGGTACCATGAAAGCTAGCTAGCAAGGAAGAAACTTCTAGGTCAGGCCCAGCTTGATTTACCCATGCCCTGTGACTCAAGTCTATGGGGCCTTATCATTTAGTTCTGATGGATAGCAAAGAGCAAATGAAAGTAGCCTGTTTTGTTAATCAGGGTTCTATCGGATCTCTTTGGATCAACAACCTGAAGGGTGGTATCCTATACCTGCCATTGGGCTCTTTGTTGGATAGCTATGGCTTCTGGGAGGAGTGTTATTCCCCTCTATTAGGTAATTTCATTTCAACTCTTGTGCATATGATAGATAGATAGATAGATAGATAGATAGATAGATAGATAGATAGATAGATAATATGAAGTTTCTAAATTAGTGTGTTTCCATATGGCTTTTCCAAACATCTTTAGTGTTAGTTGTCCCTCCTGTCTTAGTTAGGGTTATTATGTGGTGATTGAACAGCACAAACAACAGCGAACCAGAGAGGAAAGTATTTATTTGGCTTACAATGCCACATCACTGTTCATCTTTAGAGAAAGCCAGGATAGGAATTCCAACAGGGCAGGATTCTGGAGGCAGGAGCTGATGCAGAGGCCACAGAGGGGTGCTGCTTACTGACTGCTCCCAGGGCTTGCTCAGCCTGCTTTGCTATATGACCTAGGACCACCAGCCCAGGGATGGCACCACCCACAATGGGCTGGGCCCACCACCATTGATCACTAATTAAGAAAATGCTCTACAGGCTTAGCTAGTGCCCAATCTTAGTGGAGGCATTTTCTGAGTTAGGGTTCTCTCCTTGCAGACTACTCTATCCTGTGTCAAGTTGACACAAGATTAGCTAACACACACCCCATCCCTCCTTCGCCTTGTGCTACTAAATCACTTAAATCTTTTTCCCACCCTAACCTTTCTTCCCAGTATCTGCTTTAATCCCCATACTGCCTGTCCTCTGCCCTCCCTTAAGATCTTATTTCTCACCCTGGCATGGCTTCTTTCTACTTTCCTGGCCTCTATAGTTACTCTAAATGAATCGCACATATCTAAAGATTCAAGTTAGCATCCACATATGAGAGAGAGCGTGTAATACTTGTCTTCCTAGGACTGGGTTACTTCACTCAATGGTTTTCCCCAGTTCCATACATTACCATTCAATTATTGCATCTTTCTTTAGAGCTGTTAGAATTCCATGGTACATATGCACCATGTTTTCATTATCCATTCGTCAGGTGAAGGACATCTAGGCTTTTTCCCATGTCTCAGCTGTTGTGAACAGAGCAGCATCCATGGGTTTCATGGATGAGCAGTTATCTCTACAGCAGGACATAGAATCCTTTGAAGAGATACCAATGAGTGACATAGCTGGGTCCTATAGTCGTTCGGTGTCTCGCTTTTGGGGAGCCTCTATGCTGATCTCCGTAATGACTGCATCAATTTACATTCCCACCACCGTGAACAAGGGCTCCTTTTTCCTCACAGCTCCACAGAACTTTTTGTCATTTGTTTTCTGGACCTTAGCCTTTCTGGCTGTGGGAAGATAAAAATCTCAAAGTAATTTTAATTGGCGTTTCTCAAACGGCTAAGGGTGTTGAACACTTAAAAATTTTGTTTCAGTCATTTGTATTTCTTTCTTTGAGAGTTCCCTATTCAGGTCCGGTTTTAAAAAGTTGGGCTGTTGCTTTTCCTTTGTGTTTAGCTTTTTTAGTTCTTAGTATATTCCAGACATTAATCCTGGGTCAGACATGCAGCAAGCATTGCATTTGTTCCCATACTGTTGCGGCCTCTTTACTAGATCTGTGGTTTCCTTTACTGTACAGAAGCCTTTGGGTTTCAGAAGGCGGACAAGAGGGACCCCTCAGGGACCAATACAGAGGAAAGTGAGGACAGCTCTTTCACCAGTGGAACTTGAGTCCTGCAAAAGTCAGGAATAAAATTCTGCCACCACCTTAGACGAGCTTGGAAGTGGTTTATTCCCCAGAGTCCAAAGGTAAGAACCTCATCAAATGGCCACCTTGGTTTCAATCTCATGAGAGTCTAAGCAGAGAGCCAATAGAGCCCTGAGGGACTTCTGGTCTACCCAACATGTGATAATAGTTGTTGCAAGCCGTTATGTTGGGAGCAACTTACTCCACAGCAACACAAACATGCCCTGTGTCACAACCATTCCTGCTGTGTCACCTGCAGCCAAGCTCCCTCTTAACTTCTGACTCACTAGGGGGCAAGCCCGGCTGGGTGTTCTCGAGCTTTCTCACAGGTGTTCCTGGGTGCATATCTCTCTCAGACTTCCCTTTCTGAGCTCACTGATAGCCCTGCTCCCTCTACACAGTTTTCAGAAGGCATGAGCTCCAGTTCCTATTGCTTTTGTTTTGTTGAGTTGCTCAGTATCCTCATGGCTTAGATTAGCATCTGTGTATATACTTGGTGGTACCTTTATTTCTCAGGCTCAGCATCTCTCCTGGAATCAGAGCCCAATATTTGGCTTTGCTCAGATGCTTTACCTGGCACGGAAGGTAATTCTGATTTTAACCCCTTCATATCTGAGACCTATTCCTTCCACTATCCCAGCCAAAGTTCCGTTACCTTGCATTAGAC
The DNA here is from genome assembly GCF_018167655.1 of Microtus oregoni. Lineage (NCBI taxonomy): Eukaryota > Metazoa > Chordata > Mammalia > Rodentia > Cricetidae > Microtus > Microtus oregoni. The sequence goes on from NW_024543088.1 coordinate 25,896,166, forward strand.
TTACAACATAGAATAACCTTAAATGGAGTGGTCATTGGCCTTAGACATTTTCTTCCCTCATTATTGCCTTTATAATTGTCTCTTCCCTCAAACAAAACCACCTCCATAATGTATGGGATCTAGCACAAACAAAAACTATGAGCACCTTGTTCAGGATATATTAAGAAGCTCAAGGTGTCTACAGCACATTAAACCAAGCATGAGTCCTTTCTGAGTGTAAAACCCCATGCATCTGTACAGGGTGCACTCCATAATGCTGAATCAGGCTTCCTAAAGTATAGGTTTGACTTTGTAATTCTCTACCTCCTATCACCCTAGTGACCAGGGTGCCAGTTTGGAATCAGAGGAGACCCAAACCAAAATAATGTTTTAAACAATGGCATGCTGGGAAGCTAGGGACTTAGCTCCCTATCCAAAGGGAAGATGAAAAGCCAAAAGCCCAGAACATTGGTTTGTTTGTTTGGTTTTTTTTCACCCAATTGAGCCAAGATGCTTCAGCATCCTTGGGACAAGTAGCAGTTTTAGGGTTACCTTAATGTAGTCATATGGACAGGGCACCTCAGGATGGTCCTCGATGTCAAAAATGTCCTCAAACTGCAGGCTGACCATGAAGCCCTCCTCCAGATCAATGGTATACGAGCATTCAGAGCTCTTGGGGTAAGGGTTGGGGTAATCGGGGCTAGTGATGGTACCAGTCCTCTGGGTAAAGAGATTGCCACTGCATTCCACTGTAGAAAACAGAACAGAGAAAAGGGCACTCCATTGACACAGACACAGCCAACCCTTGATCATCTGCCACTGTGTAATCTTTGCGGTGTTCCCAGGAGGTAGGCAGAGAAGGAATCCCCATTTTACTGGGAAACTGAAACTCTGGGGAGGGTAGTGGTCTCTCCACTGTCCCTGTGGAAAATGACTCAGCTGTAGACTTCCTAAGTCTCTCTCTAGATAGGGCTTCCCTGGATGATGCCCCTCACTATGGGATCCTCTGGTAGGGACAGGCAGCCACTCTGATAATGATCGGCTTTGAGATGGAGGGGCGGGTGCTGCATCTAGACCTCTTTGGCTCGCGCCCCCTCCTTGGCCTGTCTGTCTCTTGGGTCTCTGCTCAAAGCCATTCTTGATCCTCACCTAAGAAAAGTCCTCCCCCTCCCACAACACACCCTCACTGCCCAGCCCCCGTCTTTCTTTTGTTGACTGCCCAGTCTATCCTCTCTGATGTCACACACTCGATGACATCATGTCACACACTCAGTTACTCTCTCCCACCCCCCACTAAACTGAGTTCTGTGAACCCCAGGATTCTGATTTTTGTTTGTTTGTTTGTTTCTGCTATCCAACATCCAGCTTCCTGGGAGCCTCGCCATGACTTAGCCCATTATAGGCCTGTTGAACCTTGGTCCCTTGGGTTGGCCCCTCCCAGGCTTGGCATGTCTGTGCTTTGTAAGTCTTTGTTCATTGTGCTCATTTTGCAAATGAGAAAACAGTAGCCCGGAACAGCAAGCATGACTAACATAAAGTTCCAACAAGAGCTGCAGAAAGAGGCCTCCCCAGTCCGCATCTGTTTTCACTTTCTTCCTCAGGCATCCTCGCATCCTCGTGGGTCAGTCTCGGCCCTGGGAGGACTAGAGATGGCTCGGGGGAGGGGAAATCTTTCTCTTCGTATTCACAGTGCACAGGTAGGCATGGGGTTTGTTAACAGGCGCACAGCAAATCTGTAGTATTTTCTCTAGAAGGTTCCCGGGGTCAGGGTGAAAAGAAGTGAGAAACCTTGACCCTGAGCTTCCTTAATTCTCTTTGAGAAAATTGCTCTTGAAAACTACGGCCTCGTGTTACTGGGTTTATATAGGAGGCACACGGCTTTATTCAGCAAGTTTTGAAGGAAGAAGTATTTCTGTCTCCAAGTTTGGCTTCCTTCCCTGAGCCCTCTCCAAGTGAGAGGCCAAACTAACCCCCAGGCAATTCCCAAACTGTCCTAAGTTCTACTACACCTCTGAACGATTCTAGGATCTGTTCTCCCTGTGTGGGTGAACTTCTCCATATTCCTTTACTTCTGTCAAGGGACACAGTTGTCACCTCTCCAGGCCAGCTCAGGTCTGGGGATGCTGTGACCATGCTTCCTTTACGTGAGCATAGCAAGTGTTGCATTGACTTTATCTAAACACCAGAGTGTCTGCAGCTGTTGCCCAGCTAGTCTGGGGACTACTGCTCGCTCAACGCTCACCATCTCTGACCCAACCTGAAGCGGCAAAACAGAAGCCGTGGTGGTAGGTGATGATACAGCAATGTAGGAATGAGTCCCTTCCGTGCTATCTTTACCCTCTTTCCTCCTTTGTCCTTCGGTCTGAGGCTTTAAGGCCTATCAGACAGCGACAGAGGTGCTGCCGAAGCAAAGAGAAAACGGAACCTTTGGTTGAATTTATGGCTTTTAGAGAAAGGACTGGAAAACCCAGGTTTCCCATGGCTTGGTCAGGTTGGTTACTTGCAGTAGGAGAGGAGACAGAAACCTGTAGAGCAGACTTTGTACCCAGGAAGGTCAGCCTGACTTCAGAGTTTCTTGTATGCTCTTCTGACAGTAGACCCTGGACTCCTAGTGGGGTGAGCACCTCAGCATATATCCACGTGGTATGTGTGTGTATCTCTGACTTCATTATTTAGTGTTCTCTCTCTTCTCAGTCTGTCTCTCTGTCTCTGTCTGTCTGTCTGTCTGTCTGTCTCTGTCTTTGGGTGTATGTGTGTAAACACGGGTGTGGATACCCAAGCATTTGACACAGAGAACAGAGTTCAATGTCAGGGATCTTCCTGGGGTGCTCCACCTAAGTTTGGAAGTACGGCTCTCACTGAACCTGGAGCTCACTGTTCCATCTCTGTTAGACCAGCTGGCCAGAAAACTCTTTAGATGTACTTGTCAGCACTGGAATTACATGCACACATCACCAAAGCCAGCTTCCACATGAGTGCTGGGGTTCTAAATGCAAGTTTTCATGCGTGTGCAGCAAGCTCTTTACCCACTGAGCCATCTCCCCAGCCCTGACTTCTCTTTGCCATTGTATGCACTATGGATCTGTGTCTCAGCTGATGCTCCTGAAACATGTGGCACATCATGGCCAAGCCCAGAGTCCCCATTGGCCCCACCTCGGCAGGTCCTGTTGTCTGTGTGGAGGATGTAGCCGAAGCGGCAGGAGCAGTAGTAACCACCGATATAGTTGTGACAGTAGTGGTCACAGGAAAGTTCTTCATCTTCTCTCTCCTTGCATTCATCGACATCTGTGGGGCAGGCAGAGCCTCTCATCAGTCACTGCACACCTGATGATTAAGCCACTCTTACAAAGCACTTAAGGGCATTCGTGGTTTGGGGGAGGGTCATGCTTGTCTTTCATTTGATCCCTGTGTAAAGCCCAGAGGGGGCCATTATCTATCTCCCTTTGTCAAATGAAGTAAGCAGAATCCCGAGAAGTTAGGCAACTTGTAAGATCATGGACAGCTAGGTCTGAACCTAGGCAATCTCAGCCTTGGTAGAGGTGATCACCACATCTTGGTTACAATAATTATCACACGCCATGCCAGTCTTAGCACCCTCACCCCCTGAATGATGAAACTGAGACAGAAAACTCAGGACTTGGAGAGCTTGGCTCACCACCGCAGCCCCACGCCCTCTGTCCCCATATAGATCAAGCCCTGTCTTAGAGGTTTGCACATCTATTTCTTCTATAGAAACATACAAATGGCCAGTACGTATACAAAACAAAAAGATATCCACCATTATTAGCCATCAGGGGTTACAGTTTAAGCCACACATATGCACAGGGGTAAATAAAAATGAGGGAGAAAAGACTGACAACATTTAACGTTGAGGACATGGAGCCATCAGAAATGTCACACACTGTTTTACAAATGACATAATTATTTGGAGAAAATCTGACAATTTCTTGGAAGACTAAACACAGCTGTGCTCAAACCGGCAGTTCTGCATCTAGATATTAACCAATAAATAGGAAAACATATGTTCATAAAAAGGTTGAAGGAACCTTTATTAAGGAGTGAAAAAACAAAGTGAAGCCCATGTGTCTCTCAATGGGAAAGTGGCCACGCCCTCCCCTAAAAAAAAAAAAACCCCAAACCATTACAGTGTGTTCATGCATTGGAACATAGTTCCGTCAGGGAGCTAATCCAAAATAAATGAATCTTAGAAACATTATGCTGAGCAAAAGATAATCATGTTCCCGCTATATTTTCTGGGTGTTTACTTAAGTGACATTTTGGAGGGCAAACTAATGTATAGAAGAAGAAAGTCAGAACCATTGTTTACTGTGAGAGATCTGGGGGCAAGGAGTTTAATTGGACAAGAACATGAGGAACTTTCTGGCAGATAGTGAAGTTTAATGTGTGTTAAATGCATGCTTAAGATGTGTTCATTTCATCATATGTGCATTCTACAGCCAAACAAAACATTGCTAGCAGGTGTTGAACTAGGAAGCAGTACAGTGATGCCTGTCCCTACCCTGGAATGTCTCACAAAGGTAAATTGTTGGATAATGGTGGCTGGATGATTGGATCTGTGGTCCATGGAATAAATGCAACGAGCTACTGAAGGCAGAGTCCAGGAGTGAGCACAGGGCAGTTTCCATCTCCAGGGATGAAGGGACACACAATGATGAGGCGACTTACCTACAGCCATGTAGTGGGCATCAAAGCCGGTGAATCGCTCCTCATTGGAGAAATCTGAGCGGAAAGTGACGGACATGAAGGAGCCAGGGGAAAGAACCACCTCCTGGCCCGGGGTCTGCTCCGTGTCAGTGGTCTCCCTGCCACAGAAGGTTGCCAGCACCTGATCTTCTGTTTCTACCTTTGGGGGTCAAAGGGGACAGGAACAAGATGAATCCTTCCCATGTCAGCCTCTCTCCAGATCTCCAAGAAGACAGAGGGCAGAGCTGCTGGGAAACTCAAAGAGAGCAAACTAGAGACTCTGGGATAGGAGGCAGACATGGGGCTTGGGTAAGTGAATGTGGCCACCTGATCACCTTCTTCTGGTCTGGTTTGTTCCCTTAGCAGGTACGTGGCATTTGCCATTATTGCCAGCCAGGTGAGTTGCTCACTGGAAACGATTCAAGGAGAATTTAAAAAAAAAAAAAAAAGAGCTAGATAACCTCACAGACGGGTTCCATACTCAGCAGGAATTTGACCACACTTCCAGGGAAAGGAAGCAACACACAAAAGGTCATTCACAGAGCATCCAGTGTGTGCCTGCCACGGAAAGAAGCGTGGCGAGATGGGGCGCTGAGAGAAGAACAAGGCTCAGTGTTATTCACGGGATGGTGGCGTTCAGAGAGCAGACACGCATGGAGCGGTGACAGTGTGACAAGAGAATTCACAGAGGCAGTTGTGGGTGATGGGTTCCCCGCAAAACATAAGCTACAGGATTTTAGGGGTGTTTGGGTTTTTGTAGCCGGTTCACCGAGGCATGGAATAGAACCCGACACATAGTTATTTATCCAATAAATTTGCTAACAGGGACTAAAGCTTTGAGACACAGTGTGAGGCCCAGGAGGAGCCAGGGGGTCAGTGAAAACTGGAGCAGGCAGCTGTGCTGGGAAGGACACTGCAGCTCCTTGTGGTTGACCTTTGATGACGTCAATGCTGTAAACGGAAGAACCTGAAAACTTTGCAATGAGAATTCGTGTACTCGTAACAATGTTTAATAGGTAGTCCTGAAAAAACTAACAACAGTCTTTTGGAAACATCCAGAAATTGCATGCATGTACATGTATTGGGATCAGATGCAAAATTTCCCTACTTAATTAAAGAATTTCTTCCTTTGGAAGGGCCGGAGACCAAAGCAGAGGTAATTTATTGGTTGCTAAAGGCTGACTTTCTGTCTTGTCCGGGGAAAGAGCTGGTTGGTGTAGTTCATTGACTATGCACATTTAACCTACTTCCTTACTCCTGTTCTGCGGCCTTAAAGTTCACTTGATCCCTTGAAGCTTGTGTTGTTTGTAACATCTGCATTGGTGTTTTAACCAAGCTACAGGAGAAAGTCCTATGGAGAGCAGTTTCTGCCACGAAAGGGAAGGTCTCGAAGCCTGTCTGTCTAGAGTGGCTTTTAATAAGCCCATTGTTCTGTTCCTTAGCACAGTATGGCAGAATATCTTGACATTTGACACTTCTGTTTTGAGACTAATGGTTTATTTATTTAAAATAAGAAGGAAAGCAATTTGCCCTGGCAACAAAACACAGGGACAATTAATCACTAATGTGGGGAACTGAAGTGTAAACAGGAGATGAGCTCATGGCTTTGCTATTTGTTCTTTCTGCAGATAGTCGCGATCTCCCACAGCCTCTGACTGCAGACTTGCCTCCCAGCTGCCTTGCTATTGCGGTGAATGGGGTGTTCCAGATAACTGAAAGTTTTCTATCAGTAACCCTTAAAAGCCTTTTCTATTAAAGCGGGGTGCTTCTTTTCAAAGGAGTATTTTATCTGAATCACTATTTTCTGAAGTTAAACACACAACGCTTTCCTTGGTGAGCTCAGACATCACAAATGTCAAACGTCATGACACTACATTAAAGTGGGACCGTTGGGGATACTGAGTCAAGCACTCTTTGCCCTGCCTGCCTGGCACATTGCTTAGCCTTTGCAGTTTTTTATGCCTTCATTATAAAGTGTTCTATTTTGTATCTCTCAATCAGTGTAGCCGCTATATGTTTCTGTCTGCTTATTTTTAACATATTGTAAATTAAATTAGAGCCTACTTAAGGTGCTCTTGTTGGAATTTAACAGAAAGGAGACTTAATAGATCGAGAAGAAGGACTAGGGAAGAGACTCAACAGTTAACTGCAAAAGCCAGTGCTCTGGCTTGGTGTCCGTGGTTTGGAGTGCTGTAAGATGTGTGGACCACAGGCCTCACCCAGGCTTCCTATTCCTGCTTCGACTCTCCTATCTCCGCCTTATGCTTCTTTGTCTATAGAGAAGGTGTTTTAACTTGCCAATCTGTATGAGGACTGTTGTCCTAAAATGTCATCACTGCCAGACACTGAAGACATGCACTGCAAAGTGGGGAGCAGATATCTCATCACACAGATCTAGGGGACCTGGTGAAGTTGCGCTCATTCACAAACCACGTCGACACGTTTGATTATACCCATGAATAAGGGCTCGGGCATGGAAACCCTCCTGCAGCCTGGCAGCCTCACTCTCTCTTGGTTTTTGCAGTGTGGGAAGCACAGGCTTGTTCATGGAAAATCAGCTACAGAACACTGAGAAGGATCTACTGAGCGCCTCTAATGATCGTCCTCAATCTGGCAATTTCTGGGACTGAGGATCTTCTCATGCTGTTTAAGCGGTCATCACCTACCAAGCCACACCAATCTAGAGAACAGGGATGCAGGCTCTAGCTGAGAGCCAAGAAAACTGAGTCATAGACTCTTTTAGAAGCAGACAAGAGACAGTCTGAGGCCCAAAGAATTCAACCCTCAGCCCAGAATAGAAGCTGAGCACACTGCTGTTGAGAGGGACCTGCAAGAGATTTGATCTCCCCTCTTCCAGAGGAAGCTGAAGGCCTGAACGGGAAGTGCCTTCCGAAAGAGCAGAGAGATAACAGGAGCTCCTCTGTTATCAGCTGTGTTTTCGGAACAGTTCTGTGACACGGGGAGAAGCCGCCAACCCAGCAAGGGAAACACAGAGTGTGACAAAGGACAGACACTTGGTCAAACAATTTCCCTGGCTCAAGAACCTCTTGAAACCTTATCTGAGGTTCATAGATTTGTCTCCCAGAGAGAATGTGGCTCAGTGACAGCTCCGGCCATAACCTAAATAGAAGGCTCAGTGACCCTGGTAAACATTTCTATCCTGCGGCTGGATTAGAAAGTATTGCAAAGACTGTTGGTTTCTGTGTGTAGCATGATCGAGCTGTGGCTTCTGTTCTGACTGCCCTTGGATCTGGAGTTAACATATCAATGTGGTCAAGTGAAAGCATGGAATTTATAACTAGAAGCTCATGGGACTGAGGGTCACAGACTCTGCATTCCCCATCTCCGATGGTGGCAACCACATTGCTGTAAGCTATTGTAATGTCGGGCACCAGCATGTGGTTCCATGCAATCAGTTTGCTTTCTTTTCACTCCATTGAATAGACACTTATGGACTGAATTCTGTCTGGACTATAATATGAAGGATGTTCAAAATTACTATCCTGTGACATGAGCTAATAAACATGCCCCTGCCTCGGGGGGGGGAGTGAAATTTAGTAGGAGAATATTAGAAATGCTCAAATGTGTGCGCTAAGGTAACTGCCATGAAAGATAGGCAACCTCGGCCTCTAAGGAGGCAAAACAAATGTCTCCAGCTGAGAGGGTCCAGAAAATATCTGGGAGCTAGAGACATAGTTCATAGCTGTAGAGCTCTTGCACAGCTTGTGAAAGGCCCTGAGATTGATACCCTAGTGCCACCGAAAAAAGCAAAAGGAAGAGAAAGAGAGAAAACACTCAAGAAGAAGGAGATTATCCTTAGAGCCAATGAACTGCAAGTGAGTAGGATTTGGGCAGTTGAGAGAGGTGATGGAGGGCAGAGTGAAGACTTAGGGTGTTTAGAGTCTCCATCAAGGGTGCACCTCCACACCCCAGCCCCCTACTGTCCCAGAAGAGGCTCTGTTGTACAGGGAACTGGAAAGCACGTCTTGGGAGAGAAGCTAGTTTTTGTTTTCCATAATTCTTTCTTTTCTTGACACAAACCTTGAAGACAAAGCTGAGGTGGGTACCAGGAAGTCCATGAATCGCTGTGGTAAGACAGCTAGGGCTCACGTGTGTGTGTGTGTGTGTGTGTGTGTGTGTGTGTGTGTTTGTATCACACATTCAGAACACTTGGAGAAAGCAACTCTGGAGACACGGTTCTTGCTCCACAAAAGACGAAAGTGATGCATAGACAAGTTTAGTGGATTGGGCAACACGAATAAGAACGGAGTGATGCACAATCTAGCATTAGATGAATGTAGGGTCCAGGCCCAGAATTATAACGTGAGGGTTCTCCTACATGCTTCTGACTCCTCTTGAGTTCTCTAGACTCCCTCTGGTTGGCTCACTACCCAAGCCAGAGCTGTTTTAAGAGCAGTAGACAGAGAAAGCCTTTTCCAAAGTCTAGACTCTTGCATTTGGCTTGTCAACACTCCCAAGCTCTACTAGGGCCCTTCTGAAACCTACTCTGGGCCCATGAATAACTTTTCAAACTTATTGTAGGCAGACATCTGCATCAATGCTGGAATACCTTACTAAGAGTTTAGCCGATCTGGGCCCCTAAGGTTTCCTTCTTGTGTAATTCTAGGGTTGGTCCAAAGAGCTTATGCAAATCTGAAAGGCAGTAACCATTACTCTGTCAAGGTGGTTTTGGACAGATGGGAGAAAGCCTGGTATGTTCTAACTTCTCTTCTTATTCCTCTATACACTCAGCCCTCCCTCCCACACTAGGCTCTGAGGGCCAGCTGTGGTCCATGCCTACCACCAGATACTAAAATGTAGACCCATAAAGGTGCTGCCCTCTTTGAGCCAAGAGTTCTCCAAGGCCTTTTTAATTCATTCCTTTGCAGGAATTTGCCAACTCCTTTGCCAACTTTTCCACAGGTGTCAAGGCTTCAGGAGAGTTGCCTGGTAAGCTTCCTCTGTGGCCCTTTAACTTTCTATTTCCAACGTTCACTCCCCTAGCTCTTCCTACAGTGGCGGGAGCACTAACATTCATGATCTCCCAATGCTTGGTCTCTTGTTTCAATTCTCCTGACTAAATGTGACTGACAGTAGAATACTGGAGTGTCAGAAAACGATTTCCATTGCCAGTGGTTAGGAATTGGCTCACAAGTAGATTCTAGAAGAGTGGTAAGAAAACCAATATAGGAGTCTCTCTCTCTGTCTCTGTCTCTCTCTCTCTCTCTCTCTCTCTCTCTCTGTCTCTCTCTCTCTCTCTCTCTCTCTCTCTCACACACACACACACACACACAAACACACACAAACACATACACACACTCTCTCTCTTTCTCTCTCACACACACACCACATACACTCTCTCTCTTTCACACACACACACACACACTCTCTCTCTCTCTCTCACACACACACATAAACACACACTCTCTCTCACACACCACATACACACACACACACTTTCTCTCTCTCTCTCACACACACACATGCATGCACACACAGACCATGTGAGCTCTGTAGTGGTGAATTAATTGGGAAACCAGCTGAGGTGGCTTAGAAGCTAGCATCATCACAGTAGGCTGGTGGTTCCGGCTCAGGAGACATCCAGACAGAGCACTGCATGTGGGGACATGCCGCTACCCATACACCACACAGCCATGAAGAAGAAGCAATATTCACTGAGCAATCAGAAGTGGGAGAAGTTACGGGGGTCAGGATGAGGCCAGGAATTTTTCTCTAGAGAGGAGCTGTGAGGTAAGGATGGAGTCAAAGGCACAGTGTTGAGACCTGTGCGTTAAGCTCTGAGGCCTCAAGGCGATGTCTGGAACGCATTATCATCCAAATCAGAGGTGAGCTACAAATCTTAGGGGCTCTGAAGTGCTCTCCTAAGCACCAAAGCCAACCTGGAAAAGAACTCTGGCTGTTACTGTTATCTGTTGTTATTTTGCATGAATAACAATATTCTTACATTTAGAAGACTCAAAAGGAACTTAAAGGGAACATGCCACTGTCAACTGGAAATGACAAGACAATTCCAAATGAGACGAGTGTCAGGAGCCATTTCCCCCCCAAAATTATTACAGGAACCATTGCCCTGGGGAGTCTGCAGAGAACCCCACACCCCCAATTGTATTGAGAACTGTTCTATTGACAGAGCCTACCCCACAGCCAATTAGCTGTTAATAGAGAGCTATCTGTTAGCGGAACCCGCCCCACATTCCAAACTATCTAGAGAACTAGGTGTGTCAACTCGTGACTTCCTGGCCTACGTGACCTGACTGAACGTAACCTCCTGGCCTACGTGACCAACGTGAACCACGCGGCAAGAGTCCAGGCCCCTGTGCCCTCCCCCCCCGCCAAATTCCTTATCCTATATAAGCTGTAACCCTGTCTCTAATAAATGGAGGCTCTGACAAACCTACCATGGCCTTCTTTTTCTCTCTCCACCCATATCTTCCAGATAGAGCCTCTCCCGGACCATGAAATTACTGAACTGCCAGGTGGGTTACAACCCCTAGACTGAGTAACCCACCCAAGGTGGTTTACAGACGAGGCTTTGGGTTCAAAGCTTCATGTACAGAGAATGGGTAGAGGGTACTTGACTGCAAACAGGACCTTGGTCTTAGGAGAGGGAAAGGACATCTCTGAAAGTAAAGTTAGGAAGCCAGATGCAGAATTAAGGCAGTAGTCCAGAGCCATGGAGAGCAATGGACTGGCCTCTAGCCAAAGAACATGCCTAAGTTCTTGAGAAGTCATCCCAAGAATCTCATAATGACTATGGAGAGGTAATTGCTGTGTTCTTTCCATCCTTCCTCCACTTTTCAATGAGGGCTCTACTATGATCCTCCTATTCTTATACCACAAAGATAGTCACACCCTGGGTATGGGGGGGTGACAAATAATTGTCCCTGCAGGTTCAGAGATGTATGGCAAAAAAAAAAAAACAAACAAACTGCACACAAGAGCCTGCTGTGAGGGTTTCATCTGTACCTGGTTTGGTCTGTGTGGGTCCTGTACTTCAAGCCCAGTCTCATAATGAATTAGGGACCAGGGAGAAATTGTGTTCAGTGTGTGGAAAGGGCATGAGTGATTGCATTTAGAGAGTGTGGTATAGTGTTTCCGAAAGCACCTGCACCTGTCTCTTTCCCTCCTGACCATAGACCCCTCTGCTATGTGACCTTGCTGCTCCTAGACTGAGCGGATAACTTGTGTGGACAAAGGCATGCTATGTGTCCCAGGTGGCATGGCTTTTCTGAGCTTGGGCCACATAGTCCTAGTAACTGACAAAGATTCTTTGCTTGTCTCAGCTTTAGTAAAGATTCTGAGTTTTCTGTTAGGCTCATGGGTGTAAAATCCATTATTAGCAAGGAGCCTCGCTAAGGCAGTTTTGAAAGGATTCTGCCCCATCCCCCCAGGAATATGATAAGTTTCCCCAGCTTCCCCTACACCCAAGGTCATGTTTGAGCACCCAGGCATGTCTTGACCAAGTAGCTTGTTAGATCAGTTTAACCGTGATACCTGTTAACCCCGATGTTCCCTGCGAACTGATTTTCTACTCTGAATCCCTGCCTTCCTGGGCTATATTTGAACAGGGAACACACACTCTACTAATAGAACCAGAAACAATAGTTAATTCGTACTAACAGTGAACACTAGGGACCCATTAGCTGTCACATTAATGGCGAAGTTGCAATGACCTGGAAATAGTCCTAGGAAAGTCTTAGCAAGAGGAAATCCCACTGCTGCCATCCTTAGACGGGAGTGATGTTCTTAAGTGCAGCTTACACGCTGTTCTTTTAATGTTATTACCCAGTTTTGTTTGTTAATTAACTCTTTCCCTTTAACACTGTTTTACACTTAGATTACTGCTCTGAAGTCACCAGGAGAAGTCTGAGGAGGCCTATTGGAGTACAGAGTGATGTGGAACAGAGAGTGTTGTCTACATGGGATTTCTAGACCATCTAGCTGACCCTCACCTTTTACCACCAGACGGGCATGTGAGGTCATTTGGCACCTGTGAGCTTCAGTGACTCTCTGACCACTGTCAGCACTCAGATGACTTTAAGTAACCCACCAAAGGACCATTCCACCCAGTCCAGGTCAACTATAGCATTGTGAACAAGCTGCACAGTGCTGTTTGGCTATAACGGGCTGGAGTGATTCATCACACAGTGAACGAGAACTTGTGGGGACAGGCTTGTGAAAAAAGTGTTTGGGGAGAGTGAGGAAGTCTAATATTTGTGAGTGGACGTTTGTAGTTTGACAACCTGATAGGTTCTTGGAGTCTTGAAAGTCTCCTGTTTTTGTCCTGAGCTTTTTCTACAACACCCTTCACCGGAAGAGCAATTACCACCTCTACACTAGCATCTGAGGAAGTGAGAAACTTGGTACCTTTCAAGAATGATCAGGCCATATGGGATTACACTTGCAAAGTTATCCCTCATCTTACCATGGGAATCTAACCTTGGGAGAAAGAGTCAAACATGGTAAATATGATATGTGTGTGTGATATGTATGTGTGAGTGTGTGTGTATGTGTGTGTCTACAAATTCCCATGGGAATCTAACCTTGGGAGAAAGAGCAAAATGTGGTAAACATGATATATGCATGTAATATGTATGTGTGCATGTGTGTCTACAAATTCCCATGGGAATCTAACCCTGAGAGAAAGAGTCAAACATGGTAAACATGATGTGTGTGTGTATCTGTGTGTGTCTGTGTGTGTCTATAAATTCCCATGGGAATTTAACCTTTCGGAAAGAGTCAAACATAGTAAACATGCTGTGTGTGTGTGAATACATGTGTGTGTACAAGTTCCCATTAACTTAGTAAACATTAGGAGCCATAAGCTGTCACATTAATGGAGAATGTAGACTGACCAGGAAATATTTTTAGAAAATTCTTCACAAGGGAAACTATCTAATGTGATGCGATCACACGCACACTGAGCACATACATTGGGAGCACAAAGTAGAAGGAATCAATGCCAATCGTTCTTTGTTTTCAGATTTAAAAGGAATCTTGAGCTTAAAAATCATCACTCTAATAAGCCAAACTTGAATGGCAAATATTCAATATTTTCCTTAACACTCAGAATCTCGATTTTTAAAAAGAAAACCCAACATATACAAAAGTATTAAGGGGGTATTTGGTAAAAAGAAGGGAACCACCTTCACCTTCAGGGGCCAGGCCAGTGCTGATAGTCCAGTCTTGCTACTCTAGTCTGTGGCTTTAAATTTCAGTTAAAGAGCCTGGGTGGTAGCAGGTGAAGTGTACCAGACCCCAAACAAGAATCTGAGCCTGGAGAAAGTGGAGGTAGATTGTAGCAGGCTGCTGTGTGAGCAATACATTTAGAAGACTCTTGAAAGTCATGCTTGTGAAATGGCCCATCTGGCGATGGAAGATTTCAGTTGACTTCAGATCGATGTGCTGGGAGGTTGACGCTTCAGTCCTGGCCCACATCATGTGGCCTTAAAAAAATAAATGATGGATAACCAGGAGGGGTAGCTCATGCAGGTAGATCTCTGTGGGTTCCAGGACAATGAGAGCTACACAGTGAGACCCTGTCTCAATCAAGCAATCAACCAATCAATCAATCAACAAACAAATGAGATGACGATTCATCCTCATTCCAGTGGGGCATCTTTAGATCCGTTTTATTTTCTCCTAATGATCACGTGATGAGTGTACCTCCAGCAGACATCACAGTTTGGTGCCTAGAGAGGTCATATGAATTCCCCAGGGCCACACAGCCTGTGAGTAGGAAACCTAGATAAAATTCACACTTCTTGACTTCCAACCCTGGTCAAATCATTAGAATCAGAAATTTCTATAGATGGTCAGAGTTGGAAAAGATAGCCAAGGACCTTAAGTGTACACCTTCTATTTCTTAGATAGGGAAACTGAGTCCTGCTCAAAGTCACATCATGATGGTCCAGGTGTGCTGATCTTCCCAGTGCAGTGGTGTCATTTTGTTTGTTTGTTTGTTTGTTTGTTTTTTTAGCTAATCACAGTAAAACCTCTTAATGGAGCTTGACAATACCCTAGGAAGGTCCTGTCTCTGTGCAAAGGGTAGAAACCATAAAGAACAAGGGGGCCTGAGAAAGAGCTCCCAGGTCCTGAGAGTCTGTGGACAGCACCGCTGCCAGGAAGGATAGTGAACAGAAAAGACCAGAATTTGCAGGGAGAGAAGAAAGGACTGGCAGGGGAGGGAGGGTCTGGCCCCGAGCCTTGGGTTGACATCCAGGCATCCCGCAGGTGGGAACCAGGCTTCAGTGGGGCAGCAAGAGGGCTCCTGGTACTGTAGCTAGGGAGGGGGCGCCAGGGTGGATTTACAGTCTCTCTAGCTGGTGAAAGGCTTGGACTTCTCCATCTCATCTCTTCTAGGATTGGGGGCTGCTCATTCACATGCAAATCCCTTTAGTATTGGGAGCCTGGGCCCCACAACTCAGGGCAGGAAAATAGCTTGGGGACAGGAAAAAAACAAAGGGTGGTTGTATTCCCTGGCAGGGCTGCCAGACTCAAGGTATGTCACAGTCTGGACTGAGGGGAGACAGTGATCAGCCCAGGAATGTGTGAGCTATTGTGTGTACTGCCATAGCTCTGAACCCTGTCCTACCAAACCTCATCCTTATATCCACAAATCTTTGCATAGAAATCCTCAGGGGTGCTGGAAATACCTAGCCAGGGGCCCTGGGTCCTTGCCATAGCCTCGTCACACTCTTGCTACTTTAACTCTGCCATGTTGGGCTATATTGAATCTGAAAAGGCGTATTAGCTTCCAAGACCCAGCTATCAAGTTTTCTGGGGTTTTGTTTTTATTTATCCCAGCCACCATCCTTAAAGTTTAAAGAGAGAGAGAGAGAGAGAGAGAGAACCAACTAAACAAACCACATTAGAAATAAATGAATTCTACGAAAATTCATCATTTCTAAATTATTTTAACATTGTTCTACCATTGTTCCTGGGGCTTTAATGTCTTTTGAATTCCAACAAAGAATAATGTGCCAAGATCCATCTCTTGTCCATCCTATGCTCCCTACTTTCCTTCATTTTTGAATGCACATATCACTGTCTCTAGGCCTCAGCTTTCCAAACATACAACCTGGAGTCAGGGCAAAGGAAGCATCAGGTGTCCAGGCAGTCAGCTGTCCAAAAGATCTGCATCCCCTGCAGCACCTTGCAGGAGCCCTGTTCCCCAGCCTCCCTCCCTGGTCCAGTCTGTCTCCTCTTGCCATCCCCCGTCTCTAACTTCCTTCTTCAGACACACCAGCCATTTCTCTGCCTGGGGGTCCTTGTGCTGTCCTATCTGAGTGGGCGCCTTTTCTCCAGGAAGCACATAACTAAGACCCTCATCGTTTCCTTTGCTCTAATATTCCTGACTCAGCAAGACATCCCTGGGCGCTGTATTCATCCACAGCACAGGCTTCCCTTCCACAGGACGCTATACTGGTTCCGGCTTGTTCCTTTGCCTGTCTGTCTGCTCTCTACTCGCTAGGTACAATAGTGATTATTCTCGCTGATTGCCTGCTTACTCATTGCAATGTGGCCTGGCAGCTGTACCTTCAACACTGTGGCTACACAGTATGTCTTGAAGGAACACCTTTCCCACTTTCTCTTCTCTCCTGTAAGGACGGTAAGTTCCACTTCTGCTATTTACCCAGAGGTTTTCTGTAGGTGCACAGCTACAGAAGTGCACAGCTGTATCCCCTGTACACCCGCACCCCACAGAGCACATCTGTCTCACGCTTGTCCATCCCCACCTTAGCTTACTTTCTTGGCCCCAGCATGAAAGGCTTCCTTCTGCTTCTCGTCACCCCAGAGCCTGTGCTGCTTGTATTTCCTGCTTAAAATAAGACTTGGTCATACTTTTCTGAAGCTCATTTTCACCTCCTAGTTCTCTTCAGTTAGTGGCAATTGGTATTTGGGGCCCAGCATGCCAGAGGGAAGAATCATGCTAGGACTACAATTACCATTCAAGAGAAACCTTCATCCAGTTCTCATTTCCTTCTGAGGTCACGAACTCCTGTCCCCTCCCAGAGAAAGAGCAGAGCCATTGCTGGGGCCAGCAGGGCCTGAAGGTCGTGGGCATGACTTAAGTAAACAGAGAGCTGTAATGGAATCAGGCCTTGAGGTCAGAAGACTTCTATCTTAATTATGCAGCAGGATACAGACTAACCCATGTGGCGTGGGGGAAAGGGCGTTGGACTGGATCTCAGACCAACGAAAACTGGACCTGGAAAAACCCACTAGTGAACTTCCCTCACTGAGAAAACTGCAGCCCAGAATGCACTGGTGACTTGCCTGAGATCTCGTCCTTAGTCAATGGCAGATTTCTAGCATGGTGTTCTTTCTTCTGCACCGCTGCCTGGATGGCGCCTCTTTCTGTCCCACCCAGGGTAGTGCCTGCTACCAGAGAAAACACAGACACAGCCTTGAACTCCTGGGGTTGGCAGTCTAGTGGGAGTCACTTGGAACCTTTGCACTGCAAGTATATCAATTGAGCATGTCCCAACCTTCGGACCAGGCTTCATTCCTTATTACTTTTACAACAAGTTTTCTCCCAAAGTCAGGATCAAAGAGAAAGTTGCTTAGCAGAATCTAGACAAAACAGGAACCCTCAAAACCCTTCAAGTCATTTTACAAATTTCACTAAAATACCATGCCAGGCATACTATTGCTTTAGAAAAAAAAGTACATTGGCTGAGAAACAATTCAAGGTCCTTTCCAGACTAGAATTGGCATGGAAGAGGCACCAAGGGGAAACAGAACCTTGTCTTGGTTTTGCAAAGACTAGAGATTGAGATCTGGCTTTTCCAGAGGGACTTGGGCAGTTCTCTCTGTGCCTCAATTTCCTTCTCTGTAGGGTAAGTATAATAATACTTGTGTTTCCCCGTTCCATGAGAAGAATTGCCTGCATCAGCAGATTGAAAACTGCTCTAAGAACTGTGATGCTAGACACACAGCCTCCTGCGCTGAAACAGTCCTCTCAAAGCACTTAGTAGGAATTACCTGAAACCACTGAGTGACCCAGCTAGGCGGAGAGAGCACGGAGGAGGCCGTGTGCGCTCGCCGAACAGCTAGCTGGTGATGCCAGGCAAGTGGTTTGCTTTCCGGCTCGCATCATGCCAAGCGGCCTTCCTTAGCTGATATGCATCGGACCTAGGTATTTAAAGCATTTTCCCATCATTTACATCCACAGTGAGCCCATGAGAAAGGGGTTCTGATCTCTCCATTTTATAAGGGCATCATGGAGGAAGCGTTGCTCTCGTGAGAGGCGGCAGCAGGACCTGACCTTAGGTCTCAGTTTTCAAACCGCTGAGTCCGACTGCGGTTTCCAGCGCACTCCAAAGCAGACTACCCTGCCTCAGGCCTTGAGGAAGATGCTGTGCCCCTTCTGGATTTTTAAAAAGCCGACAACAAGCCCAAGCTAAGGGAGTTGAAGCAGCTTGGCCAAGGGGTCTCACGCAGAGTGACTCAGTTAATTTGATCCTTATGTCCTTTTAAGCTCTGTCCTAAAATCTGGATTAGAGCTTTCAGCTGTGTTCCAGGCTCAGCGCTCTTCAACACACCCCATTCTAAACCTGTTGGTCGCTGCCTGCTCCCGATCTCCATAGGTGAAAAGTAGTGACCTGGCTTTCAGAACCTGGACTGGAAGCTCTCATGCTCTCCCTCCCCTGTACACACCATTTCCTATGGTGCTCTGCCTGTGCTTCCAAAGCTTGCTTCAGGGATCCGTGAGCTTCCTCCAGACCTATGTCCTAGCCAACCAGCCCTTGTACACTCAATCTAGTCAATAAGTTCCCATCATGCCCTGTGCCTAACTCCTGTATTTAAATGTCAAGATCAAACTTACTCAGACTTGCTACTATGTCACCTCCATGTCCTCTGTCCACAGACAGTTCAGATCTTCCCAATTGGAAATCCTAGACTCAAATACCGCATGATGGCACACTGAAATCATAAAGGACTGAAGCAGGAGGATTTTCTTTAGACAGGAACATATTTTGCACATTAAATACAGACAGAGATGCTTCATTCCACAAAGAATGTTTTCAAATAATTTTCCTTGAAATATACGCCTTCTCAGGCACGTTCCTGTTTCCTATTTTGGTAGACACACTAGAGGGGAAAGTTTCACATTCCTCACTACCAGGGAAGCAACGGTGCAAGATGTGAGAAACCTTTGGCATTAGGCTGAGGAGGGGCTCGTGGGGTGTGGGGGAGCCCTAGCTACATGGTCAACTTTACTGGGTACTAGCTGTTTGTCTCCCAGCACTGCCAGGTTTTCTAAAGGAAATGAGGATTTTGTGTGAGATCAGAGGTTTTGTATTGATATTACTGTTTTTTTTTTTCTTTCTGGTCATTGTTACTAATATTCTTTTTTAAGATAGAATAAGTATGTATAAAACTGGTGAACAAAATATATTGAAGAATTAACTCAACCTATTGACCATTTGTTTATGACTATGGGTGTACACTCTTAAGTCCCCAAATCAATTCAAGAAGTCCATCACTTGTCCATCACTTTGGATACTATTTGTAAACCCAAATTTACTAGATATTTTCTTAGTTGCTCCCTATGTAATTGTTCTGGGCATTTTTTTTTTTTGGTTTGTATGTGTGTGTATCTCCCTAAGACATGTCAACCCCAACTATTCTCTGCTCTCACCAGTGGGTCCTTTTCAATCTTCACACTGTGGTTATGTGCTGATACATTCCATTCCAGGAACTGCAACTCACCCTTAAAGGCTTCCACTCACCCTTAAAGAACTATCTCGAACATTAAGGACTTCCAAAGCCTTTTCCGACCACCCAGAAGTGACTACTCACACGTGTGTGTGCTGACTTATGTTTCTTGTCTAGGTTTTTAACATTTTAATTATGTAATCGTCTTATTGCCTCCTTTGAAATTGTGCATTCCTAGAGGGCAGGATGGTGATGTTTGTCTTTGGTTTGTCTTTGGAGACCCAGTTTGGGTGTGTTCATCTTAGGATAGTTTACTTACAGAATTCTTGGGCATCGCTAGAAAGTGGGCATGTTTTTGAAGATTATGAGGACGGCACAAACAAAGAGATATTTGAAGATGATCCCTCTGCAGTTCCTCAAAGGGTGGACTCATAGGGAGAGGCTGGTATCTGGCAGACATATGGGGGGTCATTGCAATGTATTAGGCTGGCTGACTATGGACTGGGGCTAAGGGGCTCGCGGTGGAAATTCTATGAGAATTGTTCATTATCTAAGGGATGCGGGATAGACAGAACAGCGGCACTACATCTTCCGGACACTTACTAGGTACCAGCTGAGCTTTAGGGGGCGGGAATCGAGAGGAAGAGCAATGGGGAGAGAAACGGGAGGGGAGAGCTAATAAACTGAGATGCTGCATGCTTCTTTAACAAGCAGATGGCGCGAAGTGAACCTGAAATGGGAGGTGTGAACTTCTGTGCCTGGGGGTCCGTATTTCCACACCCCTAGCCTCCTGACTCCTCTAAATGGCAGCCATTTGATCTGACGCTCAGTTAAATGTCATTTGTTTCATTGTCTGGGGAAAATCCTGCATTTCCTGGCTATATAACAGCATTCGAATCAAAGAGAGTTTTAACAATTTGACTACAGACAGCATTTGCTACCCTATTGCAACTTAAAATCTAGAATTTCATAGGATGGGGCCCTTCTATAGCTTAATTGATTTGAAAGAAGAAAAGATAGACATCCTTTTCCAAAAGGGTCTCTCTGAAAAAATCCTGACTGGCCTGGGACTGAATATCCAAGGCAGGCCTCAAACTCAGAAATCTACCTGCTCCTGCCCCTCCCCAATTGTGGGATCAAAGGTGTGCACCACCCCTCCTGACAAGACTGGCTGTTTTCAGATGTAAATTCTGCTCTAGGCCTGACTTAAGCCAATGACAAGACGATGACGCAGGTAGACCTTGATTTCTAAGGCCATTAGATGGACCTTATAGACCATGTAAATCAACTACCTGCCTGCCAGGGAAAGGGAAGATAGAGAAGGAGAGGTTCCTTCCAGAGGAAACCACTTTGCCTAAGGCCAACATGGAATGAACAGCAGACCAGAGACTTCCAGCTCCCATGCCTAGCATCTGTGCTGGGCCCTCCGTCTGCAGCACCCACCAGCTGTGAAGCATGCGTCTCATCTGTGCCCTGCAGGACTCCACTATGGCAGCGCATTCCGAGGAAGCAGATGCTGCTGTGCTGATGTGCATGTGTGTTGAAGACCGAGGGCTGCGGGAAAGCAGGCTGAAGAGGAATTCCCATAAATGTGAGCATCCGGTCCACAGCTTTGAGGTTCCGTTTTGATTTGGGCTGACGATACTCTGTGTCAGCATGGTCACCCTGATGGGCTTGAGTGGGAAGGGAGGATCATGGATGTGGGTTGGACTGAAGACAGTTCCTGTGAGCTGGGCGATCCTTTAAACCTACCCTTTGGCTCTAAGGAAAATTCAGCTATGGAGAAGAAAAAATCCTCAAAATAGTCCAGGATGTTATCCTGCCAAAGGAAACTAATATTTTAAGTGATTTGGTAAAGAACAGTGGTGGTGTGCTACATTTACAAGTTCGACTCAAATAGTGTGTCACTAAGGTGTTCCCCTGAAGAGTGTAGGCTCTCTTTAGAGTGCTAATGGCCGTGGAACTTTGGGAACTGGCCAAGTAGGATAATGAAGACTTGGAGGGATCATCTGGAAGATTCTGGCAAGTGAGATTGCAAAGAGAGGGCCAGAATTTAAGGTGCTTCAGGGGTCATCTCATCCCACGTTCTGTTCCATCAGTTTCCTCCCTGCTATAACATTCTCTCCTAGAAAAAGCTCCTTCAGATTCAGAAAACAAGCAGTTATCCAAGGTTCAGGAAGTTACTGAAACTAACAAGATTCACTAGGCCTTGCTAGGTAGAAGAGAACCTCCCATCTTCTGAGCTACCTGCAAGAGTCTCTCCAGCCTGTCTCCAACAGTCTATGAGTCACAGAGGGCCCCGGACGTGTGGCTTTCATGAGTTGTTACACTCTGAGGTAGATTTTGGGTAGTTCAGCTGCCTTTGAGTCATTGTAAGTAACCCCTCACCCGTCCTCCTGGAAGTAACCCCAATGAACTCACTGGTTCACCAGCTTGGACTTTGGTAGAATTATTCCTCTGGTTGTTTGTAGGCTCCTAGCAGGGAGAGTAGGCATTTGCTCATGTTTCCCCAGGAAAAGTGACACATTCCCTCATTGAACAGATGAACAAACAGAATCTAGAAGAGTAGTGTTGACTTATCCTGGAGCCGCGTGGCATGTTTGTGCTCGGATTCGGATTGAAAGAGAAGAGATTTTCATTAAAAGCCAAACCTAGTAGCTATCGTGGGACCTGGGGTTGTGCAGGCACCTAGGAAAGGAGAGCGGGTTTAACTCTGTGAGACTTCTGGCCTTGTGAGCTCAGAGGCAGAGTGTTAGTTTTCTCCTTGAGCTCTGACCTTCCGTCTTCCAGTCAATGAGAACTGGATTGGAGCTTCAGATTCAAGTATTGGGCCTCAAAGTGAGGTAGGATGATCACGGGCAATGGGCAAGTTGAGGCATTTTAGGGCTCACCTAAACCCAGACTGTTCCACGTCTGTCTTTTTCTGTTTTGGGCCAAACTGAAGGATTTAGAATGTATTCATCAGGGGGAAAAGACTTAAGAGGCAGTAACATTTAGCATAAGCCTGTAAAATGGGGGTGTGCAGAAACTACAGGCCCTGAAGCTTAACTTCTGTGAGCTCTTGACTCTTGAAGGGAGACTATTATACATGTGTGGACAAGCACACGAGCTATCTCTGTGATCACCAGTTGCCAGCCTACGTGGGAGGCCTGTTCCTCTCTCATGGCTGTTAGAACCTCTGCAGGGAGCTGGTGCTGATGGTGATGATGTTCTAGAGAGTCAGCCATGTCAACTCTCTCCCCCATATGAATGCCTTCCCCTATAAGAACTGGGCAGATGAGTCTAACTCACAGGGACTTCAGCTCAGCAGCTCATTCTACCAGTTGCCTCATGAACACTTGAAGTGTCCAGAGCTCATGTTCTCTCGGCTTACCTTTCTTCTGGGGAGTCAGATATTTTGCATCTGATTGTCCTATTGTTCATAGCATGAGGTGTCCAGGCAATGGCAGCATTCCATACAGCAATGGTTCTGGGATAGTGTCAACATTGTTGACTATGACAAGCTGGTGGAACAGCCACTGACATCTAATAATTAGAGGCCAGGGGGTCTGCCAAAATATCCTTCAGATCTGAAGACCTGTTTCTTCAACAATGAGTTACCTGGCTCTATATGTCAACAATGCTGAGATTGAGAACCCTGATGTGAAATTCCGTGTGGACCTTGGCGCCACAGTAAGGCTCTGCATATAAAATGAGCTGAGATGGGGGAGGGTCCACAGCTCCACTTAGCATTTCCTCCTACACCCCTTGTATGGTTTTACATGCTGGGACTCAGGGGAGCACAGCTTGTGAGCTGTTCATCAGGGCCAAACAAGCATGGGGTTCAGATTCCCATGACATGGGTTGGGATCTTGATCTGCCATCTTCCCGATGGATTGCCTTGAGTCACCTAACCTTTCTGGGGTTTGGTTTGCTGTGAAATAGAATAGGCGCTCACTTCCCATACAACTTTAATGAAATTTGAATGAGATGATCAGTATAAAGGGTCCTGGTAAATTCACTACTTTGCCATCGACCAAACACTCTGGTTAGTACAAGGTTAAGTGTTGCTGAGTGACAGGCTGTGGGAAAATAAAAGTAGACTCGTGGTTAAATAGAGAAAGCTGACTCAGATTTGAGGGGAAACTTTTCTGGAGAGCCGGAGAGAGCTTAGTAGGGGCTTCATGGGGCCCGAGAGATGGCTCAGTGGCGAAGAGCATGGGCTGCTCTCCCAGAAGCTCTGGGACCCTCCCCCCCACAGTGCTTCCTGACCACCTGCAAGCCCAGTTCTAGGGAGGCCAGTGCTCTCTTTGGGCACTGCATTCATGTATGCACTTATATACATGCAGGCAAAATACTCAGACACATAAAAATAGATAAATAAACACATTAAAAAGAGAAAGTTGGTTTTTAGTTTTCTGAACTTTTGAAGTAGGTACAAACTGAGTGAATTTGATCTCTTAGAATGTGTTGAACCTTTCCAGGTCCATGTTATTATTATTAAAATTTTGTTTTGTTTTGTTTTGTTTTTTTGAAGACTAAACCTGAGTTTGTTCCAAGGCTAACTCACCATTGCCCTATTCCTAACCCTACATGCTGGAGTTGTAGGCATGCGTGCCTGTCGAGTTTAGCCCCACTTTGAAACCAGAACATCCCACCTGCGGCAATTCCAGAGAATGCTGTCTGTAATTTGTGATGCTCACTTGCTCTCCCTACATTTTACTATTAAACATTTTAATATTCGCCAGTAAAAGTCCCTTCCCTTCCCAGCTGTAGGGATAAGTCCCGCCCCTAAGGGGGCGTGTTCACCTCGGGCTAATGTTTGCCTATAAATTTGGCGAGCATGCTCCCAGCCATTGCTTCTGCTTTCCTGGTCTCCGGGGGAACGGTGGTTCTGTAAGTCTATTTCTCCATTAAAGCTGTATATATATTTTTACAACCTGTCTGCATTCGCTTACATCGTTGCATTTTGGCATCCAACGTGGGCTATTTTGCCCCCGACTCAAGCAGGTAGCCCGCTAGCTAACACAGCACCCTCCAGGGTGCTGTTTTTTAGTTCGTGACTCGGGCCCCAGTGCCCAGTCCGAGACACACTTGGCCACACAGGCCCATTCTGCCTGCCTTGGCTAAGTTTGCAGCGGAACCCCACTGCCTGAATTAGCAGAAGCTCAAGTACCTGTGGTTTTGCAACAAAAGCCGCCACAGTGGCAGATTTGGTCTGATACAAAGTGACTTGGCTGGGCGGTGGTGGCGCACGCCTTTGATACCAGCACTTGGGAGGCAAAGGCAGGCGGATCTCTGTGAGTTTGAGGCCGGCCAGGCGGTGGTAGCGCATGCCTTTAATCCCAGCACTTGGGAGGCAGAGACAGGTGGATCTCTGTGAGTTCGAGGCCAGCCTGGTCTACAAGACCTAGTTCTAGGACAGGCTCCAAAAACACAGAGACCACCACTGGCAGGAACCGAGCATTGCAGGTAAAAAAATTTTCTTTTATAAATAAAATGTCTGAACACATTAGTATTCAAGAATTTAACAGTTTTTTTAATTGTACCATGTGGGAGATTTTACAAGAGGTGTCTATCACCCCACATCTATGGATCCTTCTGGGATTTGTAGTTTTCATTGGCACTAAATGGTTTGATAATAGAAATATGATAAAGTCTTTACGAGACGAATCCAGGATTCTTAAGGCAGAGACTGAACGCTTAAAAACAATTGAGAATGACAACAATCTTCTCAAGAATCAGTTTGAAGTTCTCCATGCTGATGTTAAGGAGAAATTCATTACTATGGAAGAGGGAACAGCTGATCTGGATGGTAAGCTTCAGTCCCTTTCTGTAGGAAATGAAACATTAACTGAGAGAATCAAAACTGCTGAATGTGACAATTGGATTTTGTCTAAAGCTTATGACAGATTGACAGAAAGATTGTCAATACAAGAAGGCACGGTTTATGCCATAAAAATTATGTCCATAGATGAGATGTTATCTCTAACGGACAAACTTCATACTTTAGAATCCTCAGTGAAGGCTTTGGAACATAATTTTGGACAGGAGATTCAGACATTGCAGAAGGCAATGGTGAATAGAATTGAAAAGATTGAGGAATTTCTAAATTCTGTTGAAGAAGAGCAAAGGGTAGAAAGGCAAATTTTAACTACATCTGTGGGTAAATCTCTCCGGGACAATTTCCACATAGCTCTACCTACAGCTCTAACTGCCTTTCCAGTAATAACAACAGAGAAGGTGATTGGTTCCAGAAACCCTAGGGTCATCAAGGAGGATACATGGGAGCCTGTCCATATGAATGATCTCAAGGAAATAAAACAGGCTGTCATGACTTTTGGGATGCAAGCCTCTTTTGTTAAAGAGATGCTAAGATCTTGGGCCACGACAAGCAGAGCAACCCCCTTGGACTGGCTCCAGCTGAGCTCTGCGGTACTTGAGAGTGGACCACAATTGAAATGGAAATGCTTATTCAGGCAAGAGGCTAGACTTTTAGAACAGCAGGAAAAAGCGAAGGGGATTGACATTTCCCTAGATAAAATTCTAGGTGAAGGGTTCTTTTCCGACCCTCAGGAACAACCTAATTTGGATGAAAACACACTCTCCATGTATACTACAGCAGCCTTAATGGCTTGGGACAGTGTACAAGACCCAGGACAGAGAATGGAATCATTTGTCAGAGTTAAACAGGGTCAGAGAGAACCCTTTAGTGACTTTTTACAAAGATTAACTAAGGCTGTACAAATAGGGATATCTGACCCAGAAGCAAGACGTATAATGATTGAGTCTTTGGCTTACGAAAATGCAAATGTAGAATGCAAAAGGATTTGGGGGCCTTTAAAGCTCAGATCAGCGCCCTTGGAAGAATGGGTCTTGCATACATTCAATGTTGATACATTTGATTATGGCACTGAAGCATGGGTAGAAGAAGCAATTTCCAATGGTAAAAGGAGACACCAGAATACCAAATGTTTTAATTGTGGCAAAATGGGTCATATGAAAAGGAATTGTAGACAACGAATTTTCAGAAATAATAATAATAATGCATCTTTCAGAAATAATAATAATAATGCATCTTCTAGAAATAACAGAAATAGGAGGACTCAGCCTTCTGGTTTATATAGAAGATGTGGAAAAGGCAGACATTGGATGAATGAATGCAGGTCTACAAGAGATAGACAAGGCAACCTGATACAGTCAGGAAACGTGAGAAGGGGGGCCTCACAGGCCCCCATATCAAACATGGTTCAGTCATTTCCAGTTTCTTCAGAGAATTGCCTCGTCAGGACAATTAGGAAGCCCCATGCCTACTGTTACAAGCAATAATGATCAGAAAGATAAGTTACGTGTGTTTTGGCCAACTTCTATAAATGATCAAAGACCTAAATTGAGAGTGTGTGTAAATGGCATTTTTATTACTGGCCTGCTGGACACAGGTGCTGATGTAAGTATCATTACCCCAGAATCTTGGCATCCATGTTGGCCTCTTCAGAATGTAAATGTTCAGCTCCTGGGAATTGGAACCCTATCTCGAGTAAGGCAGAGCACGAGATGGGTTGAATGTATAGGGCTAGAGGGACAAATAGGAAAATTAAGGCCATATGTAGCCAATATCGCAATGAATTTATGGGGTCATGACCTATTACAACAATGGAATACCCAAATTAACATTCCTGCTACTTCTAGAGCCTATATTTCTGAAAATAATATTAAAAGATATTACAAATGGAGAAAACCGGCCATTCGGGCTGTACAAGAACAAGCAATTGATGTCCCTTCAGAGATACCAACAGCCTTGCCTCTAAAATGGTTGACTGAGAAACCAATATGGACAAAGAAATGGCCTTTAGCTGAGGAAAAGTTACAGGCTTTAGAACAGCTAGTACAAGAACAATTAGAGGCTGGACATATAGAAGAATCTACCAGCCCTTGGAATTCTCCTGTATTTGTGGTTAAGAAAAAAATCAGGCAAATGGAGAATGGTGACAGATCTCAGGGCCATCAACAAGGTTATTCAACCTATGGGCCCTCTGCAATCTGGAATTCCTTTGCCCTCTTTATTACCAAAAGGATAGCCTCTCATAGTTAATGATTTAAAGGATTGTTTTTTCACTATACCTTTGCAAAAAGAAGATAGAGAAAAATTTGCCTTCACAGTGCCTACTTATAACAATTCTCAACCTTCGAGGAGGTACCACTGGACCGTTCTCCCCCGGGGTATGTTAAATAGCCCCTCCCTGTGCCAATATTTTGTGAACCAACCATTGCAAATAATACGCAAGAAATTTCCCAAATCTATAGTATACCATTACATGGGCGACATTTTGTTATCCAATTCAAACATGGATACCTTGAACAGACTGTTTGAAGAAATAAAGATACTTTTACCTAAATGGGGATTGCAAATCGCTCCTGAAAAGATTCAGAAGAGAGATTCTGTTAAGTATTTAGGTTATAAAATAGGTTTGCAAAAAATTAAGACACAAAAAGCACAAATTAGGAGAGATCACCTACGGACTCTTAATGACTTTCAAAGACTGTTAGGAGACATTTCCAGTCTATGACCAGCTATTGGAATAACACCTGATCTAATACATCATTTGAACAAAACCTTGGATGGTGATAAAGATTTAAACAGTCCTAGAGAATTAACAGCTGAAGCAGAAAAGGAACTGACAATGATTGAGGAAAAATTACAACAGGCACATGTGGACAGGGTGAATCCAGAGCTCGACTGTATTCTCGTCATACTACCATCAAAAATTTCTCCTACAGGAATTTTAATGCAGAGAGATGATATTATTTTGGAATGGATCTTTTTACCACATAAACCAAGTAAGAAACTGAAAACTTATGTGGAGAAAGTCTCTGAGTTAATTATAAAAGGCAAGCTGAGACTTCGTCAACTAGCAGGCATAGACCCAGCAGAAATTATAGTGCCTTTCACTGCTGATGAACTAAAGAAATTATGGGAAGATAATGAACCATGGCAAAGAGCTTGTGCTAATTTTTTGGGAGACATTAATAACAACTATCCAAAAAGCAAGAGGCTTAACTTCATAAAGAGAACTTCTTGGATTCTTCCTCGAATCGTCCGTGATGCTTCAATAACTGGAGCCCGTACATTCTATACTGATGCCAATAAATCAGAGAAGGCAGGTTACAAATCAGAAGACTTGGATAAGGTGGAACAAAGTCTGTATAATTCTGTCCAGAAGGCGGAATTATATGCCATTCTTATGGTGCTAAGGGATTTTAAAGAACCTATTAATATAGTTACAGATTCACAATACGCAGAAAGAGTTATTTTACAACTGCTGAATTTATACCTGATGATACAGAACTAACCTCATAGTTTCTCCAGGTTCAAGATTTGATCAGGAACAGGTTTTGCCCTGTGTACATAACACACATCCGATCCCATACGGGTCTGCCAGGTCCTCTAGCACAAGGTAATGCAGAAATTGATCAATTATTGATTGGTAGTGTGCTACAAGCCTCTGAATTTCATAAAAAACATCATGTTAATAATAGCAAAGGTTTGAAGAAAGAGTTTTCAATTACATGGCAACAAGCTAAGGAGATTGTAAAGAAATGCCCTACTTGCTCTTTCTATAACCAAATGCCACTGCCTGCAGGGACTAATCCAAAGGGCACCCAAAGGAATGAAATCTGGCAGATGGATGTGTTCCACTTTGCAGAATTTGGCAAATTAAAATATGTTCATCACACCATTGACATTTATTCAGGCTTTCAGTTGGCAACTGCTTTAAGTTCAGAAAAAGCTGATTCAGTAATCACTCATTTATTAGAAGTCATGGCTATCATGGGTATACCTACACAAATAAAGACAGATAATGGTCCTGCTTATGTTTCTAGGAAAATGAAACCGTTTTTTGATTATTACAATATCAAGCATGTTACAGGTATACCATACAATCCTACAGGTCAAGCAGTCATAGAAAGATCAAATCAAACTATAAAGGATATGTTGAACAAACAGAAAGAGGTGGAAAACACCCCCAGAAATAGGTTACATAATGCTTTGTTAACCTTGAATTTTCTCAACGCTAATGAGAAGGGAACAACGGCTGCAGAAAGACATTGGATAATGGAAAAGTCTACTGAACTAAATCAACCAGTTTATTTCAAGGATGTGCTGACCTCACAATGGAAGCCAGGAGATGAGCTACGTTGGGGAAGGGGTTTTGCTCTTATCTCCACAGGTGAGGAAAAATTGTGGATACCATCAAAATTGATAAAGGTTCGGTTTGAAGAAGAGAAGCCACTTGGAAAAGATAAATAACTATTCTTTCATAAGTATGGCGAGCATACTGATGGTAAGAAATACAGATAGATTGGAGGCAGGGTTCTTTTCTATCTCCACAGGAAAATACTCATCTTCAAAGAAATTAAGGGACCCTGAATATTTAATTACTGATGGATGGACACATTTTGTAAGTATTAATTTATATATATATATATATGTCTTATTAAACATTTCTTTATAAATATGTAGAGCTAGTTTTGAAGTTGGACTCTGGCTCAGTCCCTCTCCAATTCCAAGTTAGTAAGAGAAAAACCCAGAGTTTCTGGAGTTTCTGTCTCATGTCAAGAGCCATGATATGGGACAGAAAGAAATATGAGTTTAGAAAACATCTTTGCTTTTCTTCATATCTATCATACTTTTCATTGAATATATCTATCGTTCCTTTCATTGAATATATATATATGTATGTCTATATATGTCTATATGATTAATGCTTAAGTTTTTCACAATGAACAATGAGTTTTTCCTGAAGTGACATTTGAAGTTTCCAGGAAGAAGATGGGGCCCCACAACAACAACTCTACCTGGTTGATATGACATCATGATACTGATAGCGCTACTACAAGACCTGTTTTGGATACCAGCTACACAAGACGATCCCAACTTGGTTAGCTGAAATGGTGCACATCTTGTACAACATTCTGGCCAGACCTGCACAAAATACTCAGAGACTATTTGCAATTTTAAAAGACATTGATCTTGAAATTTAACCATCATTTTGCTTTCACAGGATCCCCCAGAAAGAACGTTGCCCCCATGACAGCTGAAAGTAATTCTAGAGGACGACATCCCCTCTCCCAGTAAAGTTTACCCCTGGGTTTAGGAACATCATTTAGGGGTTGGGAGGTTGGGGGAGGAATTTTATAAGCTCAGGGATCATTTTGAAAAAAAAAAGAGGGAATGATGGGATAATAGATTTATAATTGTGAGTTACTGCTTTTAGACAAATATATTGGTATCGATTCTTGTATATTGATACAAAGTTAAATTATATTGACTATTGTATGCATGCATGTTTCTATTTCTGTTTAAAACATTTTTTTGTATTGACATATATTGTATTGATAAATATATATTGTATATATTTACCATATTGCAGTGTACATTTCTACCTCTGATTAAGATACTTATATAATGTTTGTGTATTGATATATATTTACCATATTGCAATGTATATTTGTACAGTGTTTATATTTGGAGGTGATTCTCCTCATTTGTTACACAGTTGTTTATTGTCTTAGTCTTTAAGTTAGATAGATATTGAGAATTATATAGATAGTCATCTAAGTTTGTCATTTATAATTAGACTAATCAGGTTCTCTAGATATATAGAGATTATACTCAGTATAGATAGATAATCTTCAACCTCTTCAAAGAGCTGTAGAAAATGGCCTTTAATCTAACTCAGAGTTTTGTGGTAGTGAGACACAATTGCTCCTGGCAACACCACTCTATTCCCGAGAGAATGTTGAGCACCAAAGACACTCCACCTGGAGCCTTTCTATTTGGCAGAACTGGCCTTTGGACAAAGAAATGCCCATACCTCAACCACTGACAGAGATACAGTGCATGCATCAATGGATAAAACAGGACTGTCATATCCTGCCAAGACAGGGTAAGATAGTTTTGAAAAGTTCCTTGCCTTTAATAATGGTATGTCAGTTATGTTAGGCCTTAGCCAAAGTTGGTTGACTCAACATTGCAAACGAGACTTTGGGTGATTGCTCAGGTAGTCAGTTGTCTCTGTCAATTGTTGCACATTTTGGATATATCTCGTTTGTTAAGTAATATTTATTCCCTTCTCAGATCTTTGACGGAGTTGAAGATTATATAATTGTAGTTACTCTCTACATTATTTAGACTCCTTGAGATAGAATGTTTAGCAAAACTTTTGTTCTCAATATTGTTTGTTATATTTATTATTTGTTATTATTGTATATAGTTGTATTTTGTTTAGTTCTGTCTTATTTAGACAAAAAGGGGGGGATGTAGGGATAAGTCCCGCCCCTAAGGGGGCGTGTTCGCCTTAGGCTAATGTTTGCCTATAAATTTGGCGAGCGTGTTCCCAGCCGTTGCTTCTGCTTTCTTGGTCTCCGTGGGAACCGTGGTTCTGTAAGTCTATTTCTCCATTAAAGCTGTATATATATATATATTTTTACAATCTGTCTGCATTCGCTTACGTCATTACACCCGGCCATACTCTTGGGTGATAAAAATATAAACTTTTTGACATGGTATTCAAGGCCCTCAGAATCCCACATTAACCTTCCATCCAGACTTTGCCTCTTACCTTTTGACTATTGCACAGCCTATGGTCCTAAACATCCAGTCATTATTTAAGGAATTTGGCAGGCTATCTAATACCTCAGTGTCAGACATAATCAGGATTCTTTGTGATTACTGCTTGTTCTTGGATCTATACCCTTTATTGGTATGTTGGAGCGGAAGCTACTGGATACATTGAGAATGGAGTAGGGAGAAAGGTGTATCTAGCCAAAAAGTCAAATTATACCTTCACCTTTCATAGACTTGAACTTGGCATACCACTCCCATCACTGTCTCCTTGTGTGTCCCCCTCACTCAATGCATCCCCGCTAAGGTAAGAATGGTACCTGGTCTATGCCCAGTTAGAGAACACTGGTGGTCCTACCTTCACGTAGTCATATTCACAAAGATAGGAGGATTCCAAGTTGAAGTGCATAAAGTAAAGCTTGATCCGGAACCCCTCGGGGACAGTAATATTCCAAGTCACTTCGGAGTCACTTGGATAGGAATCTGGATAGCCAGGGGACTGGATCTGACCAAACATTTCATTTAGCTCCACGGTATGGGCTGAAACCTCCAACAGGGCAAGGCACAGTCCATGGTAGAGAAGGAACAACCTGAAAGACATAAATGAGTTTGGCTTACATCAATGATTGCAGGTCCCCCGAGCTAAACAACTGCGTATACTGCTTTTCTCCTTGGGGGTTTTGCTTACCAGGTCTGCAGGACATTTGGAGAAAGTAACTAGGTAATTTCTAAGATGGTTTTAGCTTTGGTCTTTTGAAAATCTGGTATGCATACTGAAGTGTTCTATAAAGTAGCACATTTGGGACCCTGGCCCACGTTTGCCTACTCTTGGGAATATAACTACTATAATTAAATGATAATTGGTATTGCTTCTTCAATTGAACCTCACTTAGAAGCCATAAATTATGTAGTTTTAAAAATACAAGTAATAATAGTTAATATTGCGATAAAACCCAAACTCAGTAGAGGAATCTGCAGACACTGAACACTATTCTGAAAGAGATTGTTTACTACATACCAGTCAACCTATTAAAAAAATCCTGATAAAGATAGAATGAACAAAGTAAGTCTTGGGGACTTGGTTCTGTGGGAATCGAAAGTTTCTAATTCCTTCCTGGAGAAATGAAAGTAATGGGCTGCTGAGAGAGCCATGAAAGGGGGAATGGACAACCCGATATCAAACATGCATGACGCAATACCGAAGCGGGGTAACTAAGGCTGGTCATAGTCCAAATGGCCAGGTCACGGCATAGCGCTTTCCCAGCAAGACCCAAGGACCTTGAACTCAAACATCGCAAGCGTGACTCCTTAGCTATGCTCCTAACAGGTTCCTGTGCGCACTTCTGATATTGTTGTCTGCGTGTGCACATTCATACGCACATACATATGTGTGTGTGTGTGAGCGCGTATGCGTGTGCACGTATGTGCATATATGTGCGCATGAGTGTGGAGGCCAGAGATAAACCTCCTATTCGTCAGGAGCCATCAGCCTTGCTTTTGGAGACAGCGTCTCTCACTGGGACTTGGGGCTAGCTGATTAGGTTAGGCTGGCTAGCCAATGAGATTCAGGGATCTTCTCGTCTTTGCCTCCCCAGGTCTGGAATCACAGGCTAGTGTCCAGGCCTTTAGTCACCGTCACCAGAGCTAAGAGTGCAGGTTCAGATGTGCCTGGCATGGAAGAGCAGCTTCAACTCCAGGCCCTGACCTGACTTCTCCCGCTCACTTCAGGAGAGTGTTGGGAGAGTTCTCCATCTAGTTCTTCGTCTCATACATGATAATAATGATGACTTCCCACAGGGCTGCTCTGCTCCTGAGCACTGGGATAAGCTTTAATATCAAGCCCTAGGTAAAGGCTTGCTCTGATGATTTATCATGCCACTTCCTGACAGTGGCAGCTTTGGCTCCCAGCCCTGACTTCCCGGCAATAGTGACAACGGGATTACACAAGGCTGAAAGGTTGCTTTTATCCACGTCTTCTCCCCCCCCCCCCCCCGGCCCTCCCTCCCCCAACACACAGAGGAGAAAGCCTCCTCGGGCCAGTTCTGCTGAGGCTGGCAGTTGACTGAAGCCTCAGCCCAGGCCCCAGGGCTGTGTGGTGAGTGCGCACGAAGGGCCTGTCAGACGGAGACACATGAAGCTGCTGTCTCCATTCATGGAAGAGGCTGAAGCATATGCTTGCTTGCTTGCTTGCCTTAGGGGCTGTGAATCAAAGGAGTGCGTGGCAGCTCTTGTTTCTCGTCACACTTGTGTTTTGGCTTCTTAGGCACCAGGCACCGGCTGTACAATCCCTGGACACCTGTTATCTATCCTCCAGTTGATCAAAAAGTTGAGCTGCCTTTGCTCGAAATGTCAAAAAGTGATACAGAGAGCTGGGGTGTACTCGTCTCCATGGGGGGAGCGGGCTATCGGGGTTGGATAAGGAAGTTGCGTGTGTCAGATGGCGGGATGAATGGCACGTCTGAGTGCCTCCAGTCACTCCCCGGTCCAGTGTACACACCAGCAACACTCCATTCTTAAGATCCAGGGTTGGGAGAGACAACACGGCTCCCTTACCCAACACCCTCACTTGACAGATGATGAAAAGTATACCCTAAGAGATGGTACATCGTGCCAAATACCATATGGCGAATTAACTTCAACAGCAGAAAAGAATAACAAAAGCTCACAGGAGAAGTTGGGACCCATGCCCGTATCATGCCCAGGCATCTGGCCAAAGCAATTAATCCTGTGAAAAATAATTTTGAAAACCCAGAGCTTTCTGTGGAAATTAAAAAAAAAATACTAATGTTTGAACCCTCTCCCACCGCCACCCTATGCTTGAAATTCTGTCCTATTGCCTGGGGACTGGCATTCCTTAAGTAACATAGACCATTGTAATCTGCAGCTGGGATTGAGTGCCTGGTAGGATAGAGGAGGAAAATGCTTGGAGCCCAAAGACACAAGAATGAGTCTGGGCCTTTTTCAAGATCATCAGTGTAGCTCTGGGCAAGATGCTTAACTGTTTTTATCTCGTGTATCCATTAATTTTTATGTCACACAAAATCTGAAGCCAGGATGAGACAATGCCCTTGAAAGTCCCCTGCAAACTCTGAAGAGTCGTATGCTGGTGAGTCCAGACCCCGCAGAGAGAGCCAAAAGAATGGCTCCCTGGCACGTCTTTCTGATATTCAGTAATTGAATTCAACTCAAGCACATTTGTTGGATTTCTACTAGGAAAGGGGCGTTCTGTTAGGTGCTGGTCACATGACCGTGCAGACAGTCTACAAAGATGAAGACATTGATCGCATCTCTTGGAAGGGTAAGTGGACATTTAAATAAGCAGCCATTCCAGAGATGGTAAGAGATACAGCCACAGATGCGAACAAAGGAAGAGGGGCCATGTCTGGGGGTGGGGGTGGGGGTGGAGATTAGGACCCAGCAAGCAATGACGAGCCTGCCCAGTCAAATCTAGGTGGGAAATGAGTGAGAGAGTTGTTCTAAATCCAGGTTAAGCATAGGCAAGGGCATGCTTTGAAATGGCTGAGATACAGGTAAAGCAGATTATCATCTCGAATACAAAGGGAGAAAAGCCATTGTTTTAGAAGAAAGGAAAATGAAATTTTCTGGCAGGTTAAAAAATGACTTTACAAAGATCAGGTAAATAAAACGAACTTTCAGAGATTTCTCTTCCTGTGAGCCGTAGGTACATGGAATTCAAAGTCACAGAGACTGAAACCCCTCATTGGCCCTGGACTCAGTAAAGGTGCTAGGTGAGCAAAGGAGAGAAACACAGAAACTGCCAACTGAAAGAGAAAGTGAATGGAGAAATAGGGGGCTTAACACACCTACTGAGCGGTTTTTCTTGCTCCCTTTAGATCTTTCCTAGTAGCTTTGACACTTACAAGTGATTAAACAAAATAATTACGATAGTTGGGGTTTCAGACTCTGGGAAAGCTCATAAGAAATGCCTGGTGAGGAGCCTCAAGCAACACAAGAAACAAGAAAGGTTGAAGAGCTTCAAGCCTGTTAGAATTTAAAGTGGTAGGTTTCCAAATTCCAAACGCTCCTTTGAAAAACTGTGGTGTCTCTTTAAGAGCCATTGGGTGCATTCCCTAGCCTGATTCATGTCACCAGCTGCCCCTGGTTTCAGTGAGAAATGAAGAATTTATAGGGAACTGTAAAATGGGGACAGGTTTTTAGTTTTCTAAATTGAGGTTTAACTGGCAAACTTCTGAAGGCTCAAGAAACCCCCCCAGCCTAGCCGTGGGGGAACTGGTTTCTTTTCTGTTTAGAAGAAATAAACACACAAACACGTTATCTAACTCTTAAAGTGTTGCGAGAAAGAAAGCATTGCTCTATGCTGAGTAGGAAAATGAAGTATCAGCCTTGTGGGCAAGAGGAGGAGGAGGAGGATCACATTGGCCAGTAGGCAGCACCCTGTGCTGGCAGAGGGAGAAATCTGAGCCTCAGCCGCGCCACGCCGCGCTGTGAACGGGCTTTGTACAAACTATCTGGTTTCAAGTTGCTAGACTCTGGGAGTCTCTGGGAAGGTGCCCCAGAGACAGGGCGCTCTTTGCGGGGGCCCTGAGGATTGGTGAGAATCCCCCATCCCCGGCAACCCAGAGGGCAAGCAGGTGAGTCTGCCTAGAGACAAGGTCAGACCCAGAGGGCTGCTCTACACTTGGTCTTGGAGAGGACACTTCACTCACCTCATTTTCCTGCCTTGTGTGCTCCTGGCCTTGGTCCCGTCTGCTGGACTTGTCTGTGAGCTGGTCCCAGTCCCCGGTGTGGTGTTAGCGATGCCTTATCTTTGTTCTGAGGTCCCTGTGTGTCTCTGGAATTGGCTGGCATTCTCCATTCAGGTCACGCCTTCCCCTGCCTGCAACAGATCCCCTCTCCCCC
This sequence comes from Microtus oregoni, assembly GCF_018167655.1. Taxonomy (NCBI): domain Eukaryota; kingdom Metazoa; phylum Chordata; class Mammalia; order Rodentia; family Cricetidae; genus Microtus; species Microtus oregoni. The sequence goes on from NW_024543088.1 coordinate 25,933,019, forward strand.
TCTCCCTCTGGCTTTCCCTCTCTTCTCTCTCTGACTGAGCTTCTGCACATGCAGAGGGACCTGACAGAACTGTTTCCTTGGGAGATCTGCTGGCCAGTCCCCTCCTTGGGAGGGACTGCAGCCCTAGAGGAGAAAAAAAAAAAAAACGTCTGAGAGAGTCAGAGGTGTGTGTGTGTGTGTGTGTGTGTGTGTGTGAGAGAGAGAGAGAGAGAGAGAGAGAGAGAGGTGAGTGTGTGGTGTGTGAGTATGTGAGTGTAGTGTGTGTGTGAAAAGAGAGAGAGAGTGTGTGTGTGTGTGTGTATGTGTGTGTGTGTGTGTGTGAGAGAGAGAGAGAGAGGTGTGAGTGTGTGTGAGTGTGGTGTGTGAGTATGTGAGTGTAGTGTGTGTGTGTGTGTGTGTGTGAGAGAGAGAGAGAGAGAGGTGTGAGTGTGTGTGAGTGTGTGGTGTGTGAGTATGTGAGTGTAGTGTGTGTGTGTGAGAGAGAGAGTGTGTGTGTGTGTGTGTGTGTGTGAGAGAGAGAGAGAGAGAGAGAGAGAGAGAGAGAGAGATTAATTTCTTTTTAGCCTCCCTTGCTGTTGGCTATAATAGTTCTACTTCAGGACCCCAGCAAAAGAACAATTAAACAGAAACAGCCAACTCAAAAGGCAGTTCTAGGAGATTATAAAAAAATTAAAAATAATGCAGATCCCAATTCTCGGCTGTTTATGGACATCTGCAGGTTTTCCTCAGAACTGAGCACTTGGCCCAGAGTGAGGGAGCACCAGTTTCTGCTGCTGCCTGCTTTCTCTTCCCCACTTGACTTTGTGACAGGGTTTAACTGAGAGCGTGTAGAGGTCAAACCTACCCATTTGGGAAAGGGCTTCAGCATAGACAAAGAACCAGGTGACCTGTGGATCTAGAAAGACCTGTGTCTGTGAGAAGTTAGTGTCCTAGGTCTGTGGAGAAACAGTATAGAGGCCCCACGCCGAGCCAAGTAGTAAGAGCTAGCCCTCTACATCAAGACAGCCAGCACCAAATGGGGACTCTCTCTGCATGGAAGCCTCTCTACTGTTAACCCCCAAACTATAACTCCTACCACAGTGTGACCTCTGCACTCTGACCTTCTCTGTGTGACATAGCCCCCTCCACAACAATAATCCCCTCCACAAAAGTGTCAGCCAATGCTGAAGAGAGTGTCAAAGTGGGACTCCCTGAGCATCGTATCTGTGCCGGGCACTAACGTTAGCCAGATTACGTTCACGAGCTTCTGAGGGTCTCTGTGCTCCATCTTTACAGGTGAAGGGTGATGACTTGCCAAGGTTATACAGCTGGCCATGACCTCAGATACCCATTATCACTCCTGAGGGCACTGTCTCTGCAAGCCAGCTGTTACTCAGAACAGGCACTGTGCTAATCAAGTTTCACACACATCCCTTCAAGTCAGGTCATTGTCTCCACTTTCTTTCTTTTTTTTTCCTTTTTTTTTAAAAAAAAATTTATTTATTTATTAAAGATTTCTGTCTCTTCCCTGCCACTGCCTCCCATTTCCCTCCCCCTCCCCCAGTCAAGTCCCCCTTCCTCATCAGCCCAAAGAGCAATCAGGGTTCCCTGCCCTGTGGGAAGTCCAAGGACCACCCACTTCCATCCAGGTCTAGTAAGGTGAGCATCCAAACTGCCTAGGCTCCCACAAAGCCAGTACGTGCAGTAGGATCAAAAACCCATTGCCATTGTTCTTGAGTTCTCAGTAGTCCTCATTGTCCGCTATGTTCAGCGAGTCCACTTTCCAATGAAGATGCTGCCCGGAGAAGTTGGCCACATAGCTCGAAAGGGAGGATGAATTCCATCTCTTACACGTGCTATGACCCTGGCTCTCTGTGCTACATCCTAAGGCATGGGGCATTTGTGTAATGCGCACACCCACGAGCAAAGATGCTCAATTTTGAGTCATTCGAAAAGCGCTTTAGACACCAGTCCAGAACTTAGCTGTGATCTCTTTCCCGTCCACCCTGGCTGAGCACTTGAGGCATGACACGGTTTCCGATCCTGTCTCCTTGTTTGCTAAAAGGAAGCTGCAGTGAGGGACAAATGAGATTGTGATTGCGGCAGGTGCCCTTCAGCCATCCAAGGTGACAAACTCACATTTCCCGCCCCCCCCCCCCCCCCCCAGATAGCACTCCTTGGACATATTTGGGGAGCAATGACGATGACATTCCCTGTAATTAATTCTTGCCTGTTTTCTCTCCAGTTTCTCTATTTTTAGCTCTTGCGTGCTTGGCATGGTGGTTACAGGGCTGTGGTTGATAACGCAGGTGCAAGATGAGGAGGGGGGTCTGGACTCAGGCATTGTCTGGGAGAAGTGTTCACTGTCTCAGGCCAGATAAAAAGAAAAGTCTGTAAATTTCCCATTAAGCAGACTGTCAGGCTCTTTAGACATCAAATAACTCTCACAAAACAACATTTTAATGATTTAAGTATAAATGAATCAGAAACACATGGGTTGTATTTCTTTTGGAATACACAAGGGTTTGCAAACCAAAGGAGAAAGAACTTGGCATGATGTACACAGCGCACAGCGGCCTTGCCCGGGAGAGGAGTCTCGCAGTTCTCCCTGCAGCCTAGCCGGCCCTCCCTGGATTCAGCAGACGTTTATTCTGGATCTGGGCACAGAGCAAAGGGCTTGGGAGGGAAAGCCATAAGCTATCCCTTGTAAAGTGTCACATAGAGCAATTAGGCCTCCGGGAATAGCTTCCTGCTTGTGCTTTTTTAAGGCTGCCAGTGATCAATGGGAGACGTTTGAAGGATATTCTGAGCTGACGTCCTGGCACCGTGAGAAGGATCTGGTATGTGCCTTCTCCAGGAGTCAGCCAAGGCTCAGCAGGGGCTGCGGGAGTAGAGGCACTCACTGAGGTGCAGGGAAGGCTCCAGGTGTGACTCACAGCTCCAGAAGACTCCTTGAACTGTCCTCATGGGATCTGGGTGTGGGAGAATGCCCAATGCGGCTTTGGGGTTCAGAGTACAGGGTTACCATTTGGTAGCCCCAGTTCTTGTGGCCTCAGACAAACCACCTGCTTTCTTAGGGGTGGCTTCTCTTCGAGTGTGAGCGCACAGAGCATGCCATGGGCCCGAACAGAGGCACTGATGGTGGGCTGATTGTCTGGGCAGAGACGGGCCAGAGGAACCCTCACAACAGCGCTGCTTGCTGCCTCTGTGGTTTGGACAGTGTCGCCACTCATTACCCAGAACCCTATCACAGATATTAAGAAAAATCATGTTTAGAAAGATTCAATTAGTATCCTTAAAAGTTTAACAAGGGTGGCTTAAAATGTACGCCAGGAACCAAAAGCTCTTCAGTTCTAAGCAAAGAAACGGGGACCAGAGGGTTAGGCTCAGAACCCCTCATTACTGTCAGGAAACCCTATCAGGAAGACAGCTTCTAAGGGGATGAGTCCCACAACATTCCTCCTCCGGAGCACTGGGGTTTACATTTTCTACCCAAGTATTTATTTTGTAGCAGCCGAGTGGAAGTTTCTGGAACTCTACCAATGTGTCAGAAAATGTAAAGAATTTGGTCAACGGGCTTTTCCTCTGCGGGGGTGGGAGGGGGGATGGAGGATGGAGGGATGTGGGGGGAGGGCACAAAGCCTGCAATCCAGGCTTCCTCCTCAATATCTGAGAAACAAATCAAGAACTGAGGAGTGCAATTTGGAATAAGAGCATGGAAGGAGCTGTGGCAGAGCCTAACTTCACTTCCGGTCCTCTGGAGAGAGGCAGGAAGACAGCGAATTCAATGCTGCTCTAGGCTGCATAGTGACACCTGAGTCAAAAAAAGAAAGCAAAACAGAAAACTAAACGTTAGGTCATGCGGCACATTGACCAACAGGATGCCAAATACCATGGCATCTGACCCTCCAGGTCGTTACAATAATGTGGGAAGTTAAAAGAATTCTCATGCTTTGTCCTGGGAGACCCAAATTCACTTCATCACAACATGGTTGTTGAGTGTGAGATCATGAAACCCCACCTGGCATGATTATACCATTTTTTTTTTTGATGCACACAGCATAGAGCACCTAAGTCTTCTGAGATTTTATGATCCATTTAGGCTTCTGTGGGAATGCCTATATGTTATTGCAGGGAATAGTCACGTGTTTTCACAGATGCAAGCATGGCAGTTTAGAGAAATTCTGAGCGCCTGTAAGCAGATGGTTAACGCCTGGAGTTCAGGCCTGCCTGACCTCAATCTCAGGGCTCCTTCTTTCCCTTAGTAGACTTGCTACTGCCCATTGAATCTGAATATTCATGACATTACAGATTTAAAAAGAGAGAGAGAGAGAAAGAAGAAATCACATATATATGGAAAGTTAGATATATATAACACAAACCTTGTCAAAATCCAGGAGGCGGTAGCTGTCTGGATGTGTTTCTGGGTCATCTATTCCGCTGAGCGATACATGGGTTTCTTTGCTAGTACTCTGCCGCTTTTGTCACTATGGCTCTGTAGTATAACTTGAAGTCTGGTGTTCTTTACTTTTTCAGCATTGTTCCTTTTGCTCAGGGTGACTGGCTTATCTGGGCTCTTTTTTTTTTTTTTTTGCTTCTATATGAATTTTAGGATTTTTTTTCTCTTTATGTGAAGAATACATTGAGATTATGATAATTATGATAGGAATTCCACTGAATCTACAGATAGAATTTGATAGTATAGCCATTTTCTCAATATTAATTCTGCCAGTTCATGTTCATGGGCAGTCTTTCAGTTTTATAGCATCTTCTTCTATTTCTTTCTTCGGTGTCTTACACTTTTCATTGTAGAGATTTCCATTCCCTCCATTTGGTTGATTCCTATGCATATTATTATCATTGTCATAAATGGGGTTGTTTTCCTGATTTCTTTCTCAGTGTATTACTTTTCAGTCTATAGGAAAGGTACTGATTTTTGTATATTGATTTTGCATCCTGCTACTTCGCTGTACATGTCTAGCAGTTCTTAGGGGATTTTTTTTGACACACCCCTTAGGGCCTTTTATACATGAAAGACAATGTTTATTATAAATATGAGAAAAATACACATTGGAGAAAAGAAAGCCTCTTTGACAGCAATGCTGGGAAAACTAGGTGTCCGTGCCAAGGAAACAGAACTAGATCCCCATCTCTCACACTGCACAAAAATCAATACAAAGTTGTCAAAGGCCTTTATTTATGTAAGCCCTGGAACCCCGACTCTGTCAGAACAAAACATGGGGATGGTGTGTCAAGATAGAGGTATGGGGAAAGATTTTCTGAGAAGGACTGGGGTAGCTCAGGAAACAAAATCAAGAACGGACAAATAATCGTGTGAAGTTGAAAGGTTTCTGCTCAGCAAAGAAAATAATCTAGCAAAGAGACAACAGAGGGAACAAGAGGGAATCTTTGCCAGCTACATGTCTGGGAGAAGTTTAATGCCTAGGCTATATAAAGAAATAAAACCCCTAAATACTCTAGTGTCAAAAAACTACAGTAATAAGTAAAATGAATAGACAGTTCACAGAGAAGATGAAGAACAAACAGTCAATGAGTAAGTAAAAACATGTTCAGCATCCCCAGCCATTGAGGAAATTCATATAAAAACTACATTGGGATTCAGTCTCAGCTCAGTCAGAGTGGCCATCATCATGAAAAATCAAACACTTTCAATTGTTACAACACAGTACAACAATTTATATATTTATGATATGCAATATGATTTAAAATAAATATATAAAGAGAAATGTATAGATTCAACAAATTAATATATATCTCTTCTAGAAGAACAAATCTGATAAGTACAAATTAGTTTCTGGTTTCCTGGGGTGCATGGGAGGTGGTGCTCTGTAGTGATGGCAACTTGTGTGTGACCTGGCCATACACAGGGAAGAGGGGCTGCCTCTAAACCTGTAGGTTCACCCTCATAGCAACCCTCATCCTCCAGGGAAGCCCCATTTCCTGGTATGTCACCATCTCCAGGAACAGCACTGCTATATAATAAACAAGCACACGTGTGTTTTCTTCTAACATGTTTGTATTTAATTTATTTTAAATTATTTTTGTATTGTTGTTTAATATTAGCTAAGTCCCTAATTTTTTAAATTTTTTTCCATGTGGATTGTAATGATCTGTTCTGTCCCTTTAAGAGACAAGCCACACCCACTTCCTCCCCCATCCACTGAGGCAGGCAGATCTTTTCTCCTGCTTGCAGCCCTAGTCTCTTCCTTTTCTGTTTCCCTATTGAAGAGGCAGCTTCTGTCTCTCCTTTCTCTGTCTCTCCCTTCTCTCTCTCTCTCTCTCTCTCTCTCTCTCTTTCTCTCTCTCTCTCTCTGCTCTTCTCCTTCTCCCCCTTCCCTTCCATAACCCACTAAATAAATATCCAACCTCATTCTGCATGGTGTGCCTATCCATGTCTCTGTCTCTTGTGTGTTGCACGGTTCCCTGCCCTGGATCAGCCACCCTCCGAGACCTGCGGCATGGTCTTGTGCCATGCCCATCTGCCTGTCTCTCCTTATGACCTGCTGCAGCCCCTTGGGGAATTGTGTTATCCCTGTCTGGGACTGGCTGCTCTCGGGATCTTCTGTTTGCTGCCTGCCTGCCACATGACCCGCTGCCCATTGCCACCGCTTGGGAACCTGCAGCATTTTTTATTGATTCCATTTCATTGGTGCCATGAGATTCGGGAGGCTCCCCCGGGATAGGGATCTGGAACCAGGTATTTTTTTTTCCACAACAACCACATGTTCCATATGCCTGAGTATGCTTTTTACAGTGTGATTTCTATGCACACCGCTGGCTTTAGTTGGTGAGTTTTCCCCATTCTGGTCAGCTTTACTGTTTCAGTGAACACAAGGAATTGACCAGTGAGCATCCAGCAATCTTCTGGTGTTCCTAGAAATGGGGGACAGCCCCCAACCACAGATGATTGAGCATTTTGTTGACATTCATCTCTGAATTGCTTCCCTTAACTATAATTGTGACCAGACTGACCTGGGGTCATTCCTCCCATGCTAGCACTGCATACTCTGTGCAGTGCATTCAATTGGGGGCCCAGGGTCCCTCAGTTTTTCTTTCTCTTTCTTTCTTTTTTATTTTCTTTCTTCCCCCACCATGAAAGCCTGCTTGGAGTGGCCTCTGGCCTCTCTGGCTTCCAAGTCGTCCCGACTAAGTCCAGTCAGGCTGTAGCACCCCACTCATGAGCAGGGGACACTCTCCCATGGGCCCTGCAATGGTCATGTGCTGATTCACACCCTGCCCACAGCAGAGACACGTCTTCCCTGTGCACCTTGTGGTGCTGCAGCTTTTTGTGGGTTTTCACAGTTTAAGGTATGAGTAGCAATACCATGTCTATCTGTCCCCCCGGGATGGATGCCTTTTAGAGGCCCTAACACCCCAGGCCTTAATGCCCTACTTCTTCAGCTCCTATCCTCACTCTTCCAGTGTCTCGCTGGCTCCACTTTTACTGGAGCTTTCTAACTATTGCCAGTGCACAGGCAAATGGAAGCAGTTTCCTCAAACTGTCCCTGCCAACAAGATTGGTCGGATTCATGGGGTGACTTTTTTTTTCAATTCCAGTCTTTTGCTCCCCTCTGTGGCTTGTGGCATGTCAGCTCAGCAACAGGGCAGATCATGCCTCTAGGTCTCTCTTATTAAGCTTAAAATCCTTGCAGCTCAAAACTTGTGGCTTTTCCAAATAGCATGTGACCAATGCCATTTTGACTGAGGTCAGGTGACCTTACTGCCATCTTATCTGAGGTTGGGTGACTTCACTACCATCTTAACTGAGTGGCTTTTCCATACAACATGTGACTACTGCCATTTTGACTAAGGTCAGGTGACCTTACTGCCATCTTAACTGAGGTCAGGTAACTTCACCACCATCTTAACTGAGAGCCAGCTCAGGTGACAATCCCACCATTTTTAACGAAGTATACTTTGCCTGGTCCCCCAGTTTACTATGTTTATGTCTCTAAATTCCTTTTGTTGACTCTGTTGCATGTATGTTTGAAGCAATGACACGCCTTTGGTAGGGCCCACCAAGAGCATCCACTTCACCAAATTCTTGTTCACTGTGTGTTCATACATGTAACTTAAATGCACCTATGCTTACTGTTAAGTGTTATAATTGTCTGTTCCTTGCATCTCATTTCAGACTACAAAAACAATAAATCTCATGTTTTAAACTGGTATGTACTTTTAAGTCTCTTACAAAAATACTTTATATTTAATCCAACCTTCATTTAAAATATATTAAGCTATTCTTTACTATTGCCAGTTCTGCCATTAACCTTCTATTACAAGCAGTATTTTTCTTCTTTCTGTTTTTTTTTTTTTTTATGAGTGTAAATCTTACCTGTTAAATTACGAGCCAGTACAGTCAAGCTCAGACTCAGACCCAGTTTTCTAGGCAAATTCTATACTGTAGTTATACCTGATAAACAGCCCTCAACTGCTCAGAGATCTAGGGAATATGACATTTAAATATTTAATTATTAGAAAACTTTCATAACAAAAAGAGACAGTTTGGCTTCTAGCAGCACTCTACTTCCTCCAAAGAAGACAGAAGACAAATGGGCACAGATAACGCCCATCTGCAATTGGCTTCATTTGGCAAACACTGACCACTGGGAAAAACTGCCTTTCATATAAACTGAAGATCTCCAGATGTGGACAGAATCCCTGGAATCGACAGCCTAACTGCTCAGGTCAAGGAAGGCTTGTCTTCCTACAGATTTCTTAGCCCACAAAATCTTTCTGGAGCCTGATAGGCCCTGCGCTAAATAGCAAAAGGTAAATATGACCTTCAGTGACCATGGAGAACCCTGAGAAGTAGCTATAGGTGCCAACCAAGTAAGTTCTCTGTCGTTTTTAATCAGTAACTCAAGTAAAAATTTATCCTTCTCAAAGATCTCTGATGCAATTTGACAACTGAGAGGCTTTGTCAGTTTAAAAGAACCTCACCAAACAAATTTCAGTAAAATACAAGACCTACAACTTATAAAAGTGTGAGGACAAGTGCATGCTATCAAATTTCTCTCTCCTGCTGCCTTTCATAGTCTTAAAGATACTTTTCATGGTGCAAAAATATCTGTCACAGTTATCCTGACATAAATATGCTACTGTTTATACAATGTATATGTCTAAAACTTCTGTTTTCACAAACCCAAAGAATTCTTGTGAGTTCCAGGGAGGAGAATTCAAGGGTTCACCTTAAACAGGTCAGATATACCCCTCTCAAGTCCCTGGTCCTAAATTTTTTTCCTAAACTTAACTTTATCCTCTGTTCTGCCAATACCAGAGACATCAGACATTTCTATACCAATGGACAGGAACAAAAAGACCAGCTATGCCAGGATGTGACAAAACCTAGTTGTCTCAGGTTCCCACCCTCACAAGATGATTTCCACAAATAAGCAGGAATCAGTCTTGAGAATCTGCACTCCCAATTCTTTTTACCTGTGGTGCCTAACCTCCTGCCTTTTTATTATAAAAAAGAGATGGGAATGTAATGATCTGTTCTGTCCCTTTAAGAGACAAGCCACACCCATTCCCTCCCCATCTGCTTGCAGCCTGAGTTTGTTCCTTTTCCATCTCCCTCTTGAAGAGGCAGCTTCTGTCTCTCCCTTCTCTCACTCTCCCTTCTGTCTCTCTCTCTGTCTCTCTCTGTCTGTCTGTCTCCCACTCTCTCTGTGTTCTTGTCTTTCTACCTTTTTCCTTCCATAACCCACTAAATTAATATCCAACCCCACTCTGCATGGCATGCCTATCCATGTCTCTGTCTCTCACCTGCTGCGTGGCTCCCTGCCCAGGACCTTAAGAGACCAGTGGCATAGTCTCATGGTATGCCCATCCATCTGTCTCGCCTCGTGGCCTGGTGCAGCTATGAGGGGACTGGTTGCTCTCAGGACCTGCTGTTTGCTTCCTGCTTGCCACATGGCCCACTGCCCACTACTGCCACGTGGGGACCTGCAGCATTTTTTATTTAATCCACTTCATGGATAGTTTTCTTAATACTAGTTATCAAAGACCCTCTCCTTTCCCCAGGGGTATTCTTGATGCCTTTGACAAAGGTTTGCTGGCTGCATCTGCATTACCTTATTTATGGGGGTCTCTATTATGTGCCATGGGTCCACATATCTACTTTTGTGCCATTATCAAGTTATTTTGATTTAAATGTTGCAGATTTTAGATATAAATGTTACTCTTACTATAGTGTAAAATCAAGACTTATGCCACTTTTAACTTTGTTCTCTTATGTAAAGTATTTTGAAGTTATTTGAAATATTTTGTGGTTCTGTAAAATTTTTGGTATTTTTCTACTTCTGTGAAAAATGTCTTAGAATTTTGAGAGTGACATATTGCATCTGTATATAAATTTGGGTGGTATGGGTATTTTATTTTACTTATATTTTTATATTTATTCATTTTTGTGTGTATACATACAGGCAGATTGTCATGGAGCACATGTGGAAGTCAGAGGACACCTTGCGGGAGCTGATTCTATCAGTTGCAATTTCTGGTATTGAAGTTAGGTCGTTAGTCTTGGTAGCAATCACTGTAATGGATTAATTAAAAATGCTGCAGGTTCCCTGGTGGCTGAAGCAGCAGAAATGCTGCAGGTCCCTGTGCAGTGACAGTGGGCCTGGAACACAGAATTGTTGTGGGAAAAAAATACCTGGTTCTGGATCCCGACCCCAAGAGAGGGGATCAGGGTGGGAGAACCTCCTGAGTCTCACAGCACCAATGAAATGGATTAAATAAAAAATGTTGCAGATTCCCTGGCAGCTGCAGTGGCAGAAATGCTGCAGGTCTCCAAGCGTTGGCAGTGGGCAATGGGTCATGTGGCAGGCAGGCAGCGAATAGCTGGTCCTGAGAGCAGCCAGTGCCAGGCAGGAACAGTGCAGTTCCCCGAGTGGCTGCAGCAGAGCACAAAGGGAGACAGAAGGATGGGCACACCATGAGACCACGCTGCAGGTCTCTGAAGGCATCTGGTTCCGGGCAGGGACTGAGACATGGAAAGGCATACCATGCAGTGTGAGGTTGAATATTTATTTAGTGGGTTATGGAAGGGAAGGAGAGAAGGGGGAAGAGGAGAGAGAGAGAGAGAGAGAGAGAGAGAGAGAGAGAGAGAGAGAAACTGTTTCTTCAAGAGGGAGACTGAAAAGGAAGAAACTAAGGCTACAAGCAGGAAGGAAGATTTGCCTGCCTCAGTGGATGGAGGAGGGAGTGAGAGTGGCTTGTCTCTTAAAAGGACAGGACAGAATATTATATCATCTTTACACACTGGGCAATCCTGCAAGCCAAGAAAATTTAATATCAGTTCTCAAATCCATGATGAAGGATGTACACCTAATTGTTCATATTTGCTTTCTTTTACCAGTTTCCAGTATATTAATATTTTATCACCTTAGTTAAATTAATTCCCAAATGTTTAAATTTTATGGTATTGTGAATGAATTGTTTTCATAGTTTCTTTTCTACTTGTTTGATGTTAATGTATAGAAATGCTACAGATAGTTGTGGGTTGACTCTGTATCTTGAGGTGAGTTTTTAAAATTAATTTTAACAATTTTCTTTAATAGACTTTTAAAGCTTTCTATATGTAAGATCATGTCAATTTTACGTTTGATTTAATTATTTAATTTTCTTTTTCTTATTGTTCTGTCTAGTGCTAACTCTATGTTGAGCAGTACCAGCACAAATGAACATTCTTATATTGTTCTGATGTTTGAGGAAAACAAAAGCTTCATGGTTTTCCACAGTTAAGTATGATGCTGCAATAAGCATGTCATATATGCCCTTTGTTAGGCTAAGATACATTGCTTAGCCAGGTGGTGGTGGCACTGCATGCCTTTGATCCCAGGCAGAGGCAGGCAGATCGGTGATTTCAAGGCCAGCCTCATCTACAGAGTGAGTACCATGACAGCCAGGGCTGCACAGAGAAACCCTGTTTTGAAAAACAAACAAAAACCAAACAACAACAAAAGATACATTACTTCTGTACTTTGCTAATATTGTGAAAGGATGTTCAGTTTTATTAATTCTTTTTTCATCTATTGAGGTGATCATGCAGTTTTTGTCTATTTTGTTATAACATAATGTTTATTGATTGGCATGTATCAAGCCATTTGTATTAGTTTTATGTGACTAAATGCCCCATGGGAAGCAAGTTAAGAGGGAGCAAGTTTAGGCTGGACGGTCATAACATACCTCTTTAATCCCAGCCCTCGAGAGGCAGCGGCAGGTGGATCTCTGTGAGTTCGAGGCCAGCCTGGGCTACCGAGTGAATTTCAAGACAGCTAAGGCTGTCCTGTCTCAAAAATTAAAAAAAGAACCAAAAAAGAGAAAAACAGAAGGAACAAGTTTAATCTGGTTTACAATGGTAGAGCAGACAGCAGCAGCAGGAGGTAGCTACTCACACTGCCTCTGTAGTAGGCAGCAGGTAGTAGACAGCAAGCGGGAAATGAGAGAAGGACATAAAACCATCCTCCCACAGTGGCCAGCTTCCTCCAGCAAGAGTCTGCCTCCTAAAACATGACCATTAGCTGAGGCTCAAGTGCTTCAACACGGGAAACTCTGGGGGACTTGGCATAGTTAAGCCATAGTATTTCTTCTTTTGGCCCTCATAGACACGTGGCGATCTCATGCTTCAAAATGTGTTCTTTCCTACTTAAAATTCCCTGTAGTCTTTAACAGTCCAAAGATTGTTCAAGCTCAAGTCTAGACTCTTAACTGGGAGTGTCCCTGTTACATCCAAAACAAACAAACAAACAAACAAACAAAATTCCCCAAACCACAACAAGGTATATGCTTCCAACACCTGACCTAAAGTCAACATTATTGTTCTACAAGGGAGGAACGGGGCTTAACAAGGAAAGACGAAGGTAAACCACAAACTTGGCTTCTCTCTGTCTGACACCGGGGCCTCATGCTGAAATCGCTTGGAATGCAACAGCAGTGAGCAGCTCTCCTTCTGCCACCTGCTGCAAGTGTGCCCTCTCTTGCCGCCCAGCTCCATCCTATGCTGCAACTTTTCTCAACGAACATCCTATAATTTTAGTATCTTCACTATCCTATGATCTGCATTGCAAGCTGGGCTTTATTTTGCTGCAAAACTGGTCCCTCATGGATGACACTATCAAGTTCTGCTGTCAGCTAAAGAAATAGCCTGCCCCCGGCTTGGACCAAAATTGTAGTGGCCTCTGTATGTATTGGTTGCTGGGTCAGGAAAACACATTTTTAGGCAAGTGTTTTAGATTAGGGAAGTAATTAGCTGTATTTTCATTTCAAGGTCTTTCCTTTCAAATGTATTTACATCATCTTAAGATGGAATGTATGAAGGATGCGGTCATACCCTCAGGGCACTTTTCTTATTGTTCTGGGACAGAATTCTTTTTGTCTTTTTTTTATGGTGTTAACCTCTTCAACAGTTTCACTGATTCTCAGCCCCGGCCTTGTCAGCAGCTTTCACTTTGCTCATGCTCACTTCTTAATAAAATTGCATGGTTTGTATATTTTTTTTCTGTTCCGCCTGTTGCTCTTTTCCACTGTAAAAGGAAAATGGGGGGTGATAACTATGCCACAGCCTGAGGTTGACTAGTATACAACAGATTAAGCTGTGACTTTTGGATCCTGCCCCACTTAAGTCCTTAGAACATGGTTAAAAAGAACGCAGATTTTTTGCCACAATAACACTTGAATGGCCTCTAGCCCAGTCCCATATTAACCCCTGATTCTTCTTTGGAGCCCCAAGAGCCAGTCAGAATTCTTATCTCCCAAATGCTTATCAGAATGGCGTCCTAAGCTCTGCTTTATGGTGTCCTAGAGCTTCTCTTGCCTTAAGCTCCCAGGTCTTCCTGGCTATCCCAAACCATTTCCAAAGGCCAAAGAGCCATTCGGTCAGGTCTATCACAGCAGCAACCCCACTCCTGATACCAACTTCTATATAAGTTACCTTATAAGAAGTAATTTAAAGGATGAAGAGTTTGCTTTGGCTTACAATTTGAGGGTTATAGCCATCGAGGCAAGAAAGGCAAGGACCATAGGAGTTGAGGTGGCTGGTCATATTGTATCTGCATCTAGGAAGCAGAGAACAGGAAGGGAATTTGGGCTATAAAACCTTAAGGCCCACCTCCAGAGACACACTTTCTCCCATGAAGCTTCATCTCCCAGTGTTTCTCAATTTTCCAAACTGCACCAACAGTTGGGGATGAAGTGTTCAAATTACCTGAGCCTAAGGCAACATTTCATGTTCAAATGGTACCATCCATGTATTCCAATGGGAAATTCCACTTTGCCCTGTTAAATGATCTCTTAAAAAAGAAAAAGAAACAAAAAACAGTTGAATTTAGTTTGTTAGAGTCCTGTTCAGGAGTCATTTCCTATGTCTATAAATAATATTGACATATAGATTTCTTCTCTTGTAGTATCATTGTTTGGCTTTGATCACAAGTAATGCTGGCTCTACAAAATGAGTCTGAATGTTTTTCTTCCTTTCAACTATTTAGAAGAGCATGAGAAGTACAGATCTTAGTGTTTTTATCATGAATCACTGTCTTTGGATTTTTATTTGTTGGGAAGTTTTCCATTATTTTTTTGGGGGTGGGGGGTTGGCTTCTAGACAGAGTCACCCTGTGTAGCCCTGGCTGTCCTGTAACTCACTCTGTAGACCAAGCTGGCCTCAGACACACAGAGACCTGCCTATCTCTGCCTTCCAAGTGCTGGAATTAAAGGTGTGTGCTGCCACCACTGTTGTGCTTTCCCGTTGCTTTAAGGGACAAGCCATGCCCACTCCTTTTTTACCTCTGACCTCCGCCGCCATCTCTCTTTCTCTCCTGTTCTCTCCCGGGGTACACACGGGGCTTTGCCTCTCTCCTCCTTCTCTCTCCCTTTCTCTCTCTCTCTCTCTCTCTCTCTCTCTCTCTCTCTCTCCCTCCCTTAATAAATACTTATGCCTATTTTTGTGTCTATGTGTCTGTTACCCGCTGCCACCGCTCACGGGGAGCATGCCCTCCCGCTGGTGGGAAACTGTAGCCACTTGTCGCATGGCGGGCTCTGACAGCCCGCCCCGGGGATCTTACAACCGTCTCTTCGGGCTAGCAGCTGCACCACAAACATCTTAGAAACATCTTAGGAATAAGACTGGTGCCATGCGACTCCCGAACCGGGTTCTTTTCCACTTCACCGGCTTTCCTAATTGCTTCAATCGGTGCTTCAATTGGTGAGTGTCTCCTTCCTCTACTTTGGTTGCCTCCCTTTGCCAGAGTCGTTTGAATGCCTGCCATTTGTCTGCCGCTTGCCGCTAGTAACCTACAACGTCCTGGCAGCCTACTAGAGACCACCAGCCCCGGATCACCATCGGGGGCCGGAGCTTCAGCTAGCGCTGCCCGGAGCTCTGCCCTCTGCCTCCTGGGGCACGGTCATAACCCACGTGTTGCATTTGCCTGGGCTCGGCTTTACGAATCCTCTTAAATCCTCTTCGGCTAGCTTAACCACCCCCTTTTAGCCCAGAGATTTTTGTTGAGCTCCCGGAAATCTCGGGTGCTATCTGGGGTCAGGAGGAACTTCCCTGGTTGTTCCTTTCACTAGCATTCACTCCTGGCTTTTCATCCGTGGCTATACCCACCTCAAAGGGCTAGCTAGACTTAGTCAGCCCCTCATTTCACTTGCACCTGGAAGCCCAGAACTTCCAGTTCTCCTTTCTGATCTTTTCTGTCCTCTCTGTATACCTCACTACGATGTGAGCACAGCTCGCTATGGTGTGGGCAGGCCAATTGTTTCCCCCCTGCCCGGGAATTTGCCTCCCATCAGAGGCGGGGGCAGGTTCAATTAGGCCATACCACTGTCTCCTGTAAACTCAGATGCCTGCTTATAGGACCTACGGTGGTCGATTCCAACTTCACCTTGCCTTCACGGCCTCAGGTGCCTTTTTGCGAGTGTTTTTCTGCAGTTTTGGCCATGGGTATCAAGCTGTCCAGACCTATCACTCCGGCCTCATGCTTTAATGCCTTACACTTATCTGTCTCTGTGCAACCCAATATAACTTAGAGAAAAACTGTAAATGGCCGGGTTTTTTTGGTTCCAGCCTTTTGCCCCTCCCCTCTGCGGCTTCTGTTATGTCATGCCGGCTCTACAACAAAACAAAAACTTTTTTCCAGAACACGTGGTGGTCGCCATCTTGGCTGAGGGCCAGGTGGGTCAGGTGACTCTTTTCGCCATCTTGGCTGAGAGCCAGGCCATGTGACCACACTCTCCCGGTTTTACTCACATTTTTACGGTTTTACTCCCGGTTTTACCCTGCCTCTTCACCAGGTTTTCACTGAACTCCTCCTATTAACTCTGTTACATGTGTATTAAACAATGGTATGCCTCTAATAGGGCCCATCAGAGGCGTCCACGTTGCCCAATTCTTGTTCACTCTTTCTATGTATAATAATTGTTTATTACATCTCATTTCAGACTACAAAACATGAGTCTCATATTTTAAACTGGTATGTACTTTTAAGTCCCTTAAGTTGTTCGCTACCATCGTCAGTTCTGACATTAACCTTCCATTGCCAGCAGTTTCTTATTTCTGCCCTTTCACGAATGTAAATCTTACCTGCTAAGAACCAGTATGCTACAACTATATTTAATCCAGCCCTGAACTGCTCAGAGATCTGGGGAATGTGATATTTAAGTATTTAATTATTAAAAACTTTTCACAACAACAACAACAACAACAACAACAACAACAACAACAACAAAAGAGACAGGTTGGCTCCTAGCAGCAGCTCTCTGCTCCCTCCAAAGAAGACAGAAGACAGACACGCACAGAACAATGTCCTTCTGCATTTTGCTTCGACTGCAGAGCGCTGACCATTGGGAAAACCTGCCTTTCATCTAAAGTAAAGACCTCTAGACGTGGACAGAATCGCTGGAATCGACAGCCTGACTGCTCAGGTCAAGGTAGGCCTATCTTCCTACAGATTTCTTAGCCCACAGGGTCTTCTGCAGCCTGGCAGACCCTGCACTAAACAGCAAAGGTCAAGTGTTACCTTCAGCGACTACGGAGGACCCAAAAAAGAGTAGCTCTGGGTGCCAACCAAATAAGTTATCTGTCATTTTTTAATCAGTAACTCAAGTAAAATCTTATCCTTTTCAAAGATCTCTGACAGTTTGACAGCTGAGAGGTTTTGCTTCCCAGGTTACCTCACCAGATAAATTTTAAATCAAATTTCTCTCCTATACTGCTTTCCATGTGTCTAAAACTTCTGTTTTCACAAACCCAAGGAGTTCTCGTGAGTTCCAGGGAGCCAAATTAAAAAATCCATCTTAAACAGGTCAGATACCCCCCTCAATTCCCTGGTCCAAAAAATTTTTTTTCCTTAATTTAACTTTGTTTTTTGTTCTGCCAATACCTTAGGAACACCAGATAATTCCCATGCCACAGACACTGGTCAAAAACAAAGAGACCAGCTATGACAGGATGTGACCAGCACCCAGCCTTCTCTCACGCCCCCTCCCACCCCAAAGATGACGCTCACAATCAGCCGGAAGCAGTCTTGAGAGTTCGCCGCCCCAGTTCCTTTAGGCTGTGGTGTCTGGTCTCCTGCTTTTTATTATAAGGAAGACCTGGGAATGTTGTGCTTTCCTGTGGCTTTAAGGGACAAGCCACGCCCACTCTTTTTTTTACCTCTGACCTCCACCACCCTCTCTCTCTCTCTCTCTCTCTCTCTCTCTCTCTCTCTCTCTCCTGTTCTCTCCCGGTGTACACACAGGGCTTTGCCTCTCTCCTCCTTCTTTTCTCTCTCTCTCTCTCTCTCTCTCTCTCTCTCTCTCTCCCTTTCTCTCTCTCTCTTTCTCTCTCTCCCTTAATAAATACTTATGCCTATTTTTGTGTCTATGTGTCTGTTACCCGCTGCCACTGCTCGTGGGGCGCGTACCCTCCCACTGGTAGGAAACTGTAGCTGCTTGTCGCATGGCGGGCTCCAGCAGCCCGCCCTGGGGATCTTACAACTGTCTCTTTGGGGATAGCAGCTGCGCCACAAACATCTTAGAAACATCTTAGGAATAAGAACCACTACCCAGTTAATTTTTAATTATGTTAAACCTTTTTATATATTATTGGTACGTGTTCAGATTTTCTATTTCTTCACGTTAAATCTTGGTAAGTTCTTTACCTATTTATTTCATGTTATTTAATTGTTGGTATACAGCATTTTCAAAGCTGTGTCTTATGATCCTTTGTGTTTCTATAGTATCAGATATAATCTCTCACCTAACTTTTTTTCATATAAAGTTTTTTTGCCCCTGGATAGATACTTACAGAGTTATCCACTTGTCTTTTCAGAAAGACAATTGTTAGTTTTAGGATTTTATTTTTTCTGTAATTTTCACATGGTCTTTCTATTCTTTATTTTAATTATTCTAGTTTAATATTTATTTGTTTGGGGAATATTTGTTTAGCCAGGCAAAGATGTGTTACATTTGTTCATGCTGAATTTGTTAACTATATAAAGATGTGCTGCATTCGTGTTAGTTAAAAAAAAATTAACCCTGGGCTCAGAGAGGCGGGATTAGCAAACTGGTTGACAGGAAGTAGCAGGGGGGAGCTTAGCATGGTTTGTTTTGTTTTTTGTTTTTGTTTTTCTTAGTTGGAGCAGTGTGGAAGGGAGTGACTTCCTGGTTGCCAGCACAAAGAGAAAGTTAGTTGTTTTTCTAACTCTCTGAGCTCACAGGTTTCTACACTTGCCTTTGAATCTTGAGTTCTGTTAGAACAGTAGAGATTTAGTTACAACTATCCTTAGCAGCAGCAACAGAGCCCTTGTCTGAGTTCCCAGCTGTTAAGTCCACAGGGGTCATGCAAAGATGGGATACAGACCACCAAACTCTATTAAACCAGAAGCAAATGTTATTTTAGGAAAAAATTAAAAAAAAATATCCATGGGCACAAAAAAACTTATCAGCTAGTTGAGACTATGGCCAGAGGTGGACTTGTAAGAGTGGTAATGGGCAGTTTCCAAACTCCCCTCTTTATAGCAAGAAGCAAGCATTTGGCATGAACAAAAGAATTTTTAAAATCTTGAGGTAAAGCTCAGATACAAATTGCCTTTTTTTTTTTTTTTTACAATTTCTATTGGCAATTTTTTGTTTGGTTGGTTTTTTAAGTTAAACTAGTGTTTGTATTTAGCCCGTTGTTTCTCTCTGGTACTTGCTGATGGTGTTTACCAAAGCTCTGCACTTCCCCTGATACCACCAGTTTTGTGTAGCAGGGAAGGGTATGGGAAAATGCACAACCAAAAAGTCAGGTACATCCCATCATTTAGAAGTTAGCTCACATTAATCACTGATCATGAGTGGCCGGGTGTTATCTAAGAGCTGACCTTCAGTTTGCAGAGAGGGCTGCTTCAGCTTTGCAGATGGAGCTATGGGTTGGTTATAAAGTGGGTTACTTTTAACCCACTGTTAATAGTTACTCCTTAAGCTGCTGGCAGCCTGCTCTCATTCTCCTAGACTTACAGCTTTGTATTTCTTTATTTCTACGTTCTCATTTCTGGACTCTGCATTCTATGCTCTTATTCTTGGACCCTCCACGAGCAAGTAGTTTAAAGCATGGCCACCGTAGGGAAGGTAAAAACAACATTTATTATTTCTTGCCTTCTGATGACATTGAAATTAGCTTAGTGTTATTGTCATGATTGTTGCTCTGGTTTGGTTCCTTGGTGTCATTATTAAGCTGTTTGAGATATTTTCTTACCTTCCTTTTGTTTAGTTCTGGTGTCTTGAGATAGAGTCTCCCTGTACAGCTCAGAATGGCTTCCAACTCTTAAGCCTCCGATTTCAGTTTCTTGAGTGCTAGGGGCACAAGCAGGCATGATTATACCCAGTATTTATCTGAATGTCATCATTTATTGCTTTAAATTTCCATTTTATGATTGTCTTTGTTGCTTGTCATAGCTTTTAGGGTGGTTTGATTTAATTTTCACTTTTTAAGTATGTTTATGTTTCTCCCCTGCGGGTTTGTTCGACTCATTGAGTTCTTCAGGATGGCACTGCTTCATTTCCACATGTTTTGAATTTTTATAAGTTACTTCTGCTATAATTTATAGTTTCATTTGTGTTTGGAAAAATGCCTGACAATAATGTCTTTCTTCTTTTTAAAAATATTTCTTTATTTTTATTTTTGTGTAAGTGTGCACACACACACATGTGTGTACATGTGTGTTGTGTGTGTGCATGCACGTGTGTTGCATGTCTGTGTGTGTATGTGTGTGTGCACGCATGTGTGTGCATGTGTGCATGCGTGTGTGCGTTCATGTGCGTCTGTGCACATGTGTGCATGTGTGTGTTGTGTGTGTGTGTGTGTGTGTAGTGGGGTTTATAGGTACTACATATGTCTAGGTGCCACTCGAAGCCAGAAGACATCATCAGATCTACTGGAGCTGTGGCTACAGGTAGTTGTCGACTGCCCAATGTGGATGCTGATGCTGGTGAAACTGAGCTCCAGGTCTCTGCAAGAGCAGTAAGTGCTCTTCGCTGCTGAGCCATGGCTTCAGTCTCCCCAATCTCCCTCGAACAAACAAACCAACAAACAAACAAATAAAAAGGAAAATAGTTATTTCTTCTCCAAGTTCTATAATATATTAGAGAACATAACATAATAACTTGAATCAAATACATATTTTGTTCCTTGATGAAACATCTTATATATGACTGCCTGCCCTGTTTTCATGCTGGTATTATTCAAACAACTTGTCCTATTGCTTCTTTTTCTGTCTAGATGACCTCTCCATTGTTAGAAAGGAGGCAAACAAATCACCTATTATTATTGTATTTCAATCTATTTCTCCCTTTAGGTTTTCTTTTTTAACCATAATGGCAGGATATTAATTTATGCCATCATAAAGTTTAAGGTCAGAAGACAAACTATTGTAAGTTGTTGAATATCCGTGTTTCAACTTGATTTTATGTTTGTCATAGAGGTTGGGCCATGATTCCAAAATATGCAGTTCTGAAAATAATGATCCTGAATATTGGAATCCCTAAAGATCAAAGTCCTCCAAGTATGACTTAAAATTTGTTAGGAGACATTCACTTACATCTTAAAAGAAGATTTGAGAAACACTGAAAACATACCACCTTACACAATAAAACGGGCAACAAGATGTGGTTTTACAATTGTCATGTTCAAGTACTCTGGTGACAGTATCAAAAGCCTAACGATCACCAACATGAAATCACAGTCATGCAGAAAATAGCTCAGACGTGAACTCTATAAACACACATCACCACGGATGATAACTGTGCTCACCAATGTTTTATGTACAGTCACCTGTGGTGACATGTTAATGGAGATCAGTTGAAAGCAGTCGTTCTTGATCTCAAAGCCAGACAACACTTATCCAGGTACCCCAGAGAAAAGGAAGACAGCCCACTCTGGACTCTAAGCCTCTCGTTTCTTCCCAGAAGCCCACTGGTGCATATCTGGAGAGTAGCTACAGAAGAGATCGCACTGAGTCCCACTCAGACCCTTCCCCAGGTCAAGGGACACAGGGTAGATGTTACCACATTGAAGGCTAAAGGTGTTGGCAGTTGGGGTAAGATGGTTTGCACCGATAATAGTAATGGGTGGCCATCAACAGCCTTCAAGGCTGTTGGAGAGAGCTAGGGCTTCTTCTGTCCAGGAACTGGGTTTTTCTGTGTTCTGCTGCTGTCTCTGAACCATGGTTCCTCTCGCCTCCATGTGGCGTTGTGTTGAGGTCTGCAGCATCTCTGAAGTATCTCTTGGTTTTGGCATGGTGTTCCAGCCCTTCTTTGGGGTAATGTTTGGAATATCAGCCACATTTCGGAGATGTGAGTGAGCCCACACAACTTCACTTGGCTGTTGGCACTTCCACAGAATTGCGTTCTTCCACAGAATTGCCTGGAACTAATAAAAGGAACCCCAGTCTCCGAAATAAATGCATGCATGGTTGGTCACCAACGAATGTGTACTCAGGCAAAATGTGATCCTAGACATTTTATGGTTCACGAATGTAGATATACAAAAAGGACCTTTCTGTATCTATTAAAGAGAGTTCAAGGTTTTTATAAACATGCAGAATTCTTACACATCAGGCCACTTTGATGGAGTTAAATCAGAGAGAGAGAGAGAGAGAGAGAGAGAGAGAGAGAGAGAGAGAGGGAGAGAGAGAGAGAAGAAAAAAGAAAGGAAGAAAAGAAAAAAGAATGAGACAAAAGGCATGAAGTTAATTAGTTTAAAACTCTCTAGAAGTCTTTACAATCTCTAGCCTCCATATTAGAAACATGAAATGGTGCACTAGATAGCAGAGAATGGTAAGAAATGCTGATAATTGAAAATAGTATAGAATAATTGAAAAACTATAGGATAAGACAAAGAACTAGGAAGAAATGTATGATGAAGGAGGATGGCAGAGTCATAGATTATGAGCCGCTCACTGAGGCGGTTCTACTAACGTGGGCACCTTTCAGACTCCTTAACTGCATTTTCAAGTCCCACGTCATGGCAAATAGCTGACTGTTTTTGCAGGCCAGGGCTGTCATTGAAGACCATATCCACTCTCACTTGCTCTGCAACGCTGCTCCCCTTGATCCTTTTTGTGACCTGAAATCCTCCAGTGTGTATATTCCCTTTGTAATTTGTCTATGGTTAGGACCACCCTTCTGTGCTATTTCGGGAACACAGAAAAATTCATTTCCCATTTACTCATATACGGACCTCAGATCTTATGGAAACAATACTGGTGATCAAACACCATTGCGAAAGAAGTGGCTTCTCGCCCTACCCTGCTCATAATTATCTTCAAACTGGCCACTAACTCTCTGCTGGCTTCTTGCAAATGTGGCTTGAATTCATTAAGAGCTCCTGGATTTTCATCAGCTGGAAGGAATGTCAATGCAGACAAATGACGCATTTTGACATTAACATTTTTGTCATTACTCTATCATGTG
Source organism: Microtus oregoni (assembly GCF_018167655.1). Lineage (NCBI taxonomy): Eukaryota > Metazoa > Chordata > Mammalia > Rodentia > Cricetidae > Microtus > Microtus oregoni. Next base: position 25,955,954 of record NW_024543088.1, read on the forward strand.
ACCAATTCACTCATTGAAATTTTCCACTGAACGCCCTGGGTTGAATGGGAAGAAACCAACCCCGATTGGTAACACATTGAAATTCACCTTTCGATTCTTTGTTCATCTCCGATCCCATGTGTGTCATTATGACCACAGATTCGGATGAAATCTCTTTTCTCATTCAAAGTTTGCAAAGCATTCCAGTACCATCCAGGATGCCTCACTTCCGCTTCATAATACAGAAACAAATGGCAAGGTTCTATCGTTTTCCCTGGTGGGGGACACACTGTGTGTATCTGACTTAGATGTAATGGGAACAGTTTGAAAGGGCAATGGTCAGCTGCAGTAGTTTATGCTCCATTTAGTGGTTAGTATAAGAAAACTGTCTCTTTCAACAGCCAAATCTCTAATCAAGACTCTACTCACTACCCAGTCTCCTTTGTAACATGGCAGGAGAACCTAACCGGCAAATGTCTTGGAGTCAAATTCGCTTCACTCCCTGACACACTATGCATGAAAGGGACACAGATGATACATGATTGAATAATTCAGCAACTGCTCTGGGCACAACCACAGAAAGTATTAGTTCTTCACCAGTGTTCAGCTTTCTATTCCTTTTACATAGTATTTTAATTCTAAATGGATATGGCAATTAACAGGCTAGAGGCTTTCCGAATTCCAGCATTTGGGACATTAAATATTTTGTTATTATAACCAAGGATTTTTTAGAAAAGATTTATTTATTTATGTGTACAGCGTTCTCCCTGCACAAATGCCTGCCTGCCATAAGAGGGCACAAGATGCCACTATATATAGATGGTTGTGAGCCCTCATGTGGTTGCTGGGAATTGAACTCAGGACCTCTGGAAGAAGAGCCAGTGTTCTTAACCTCTCCAGCTCCCATGACCCAGGATTTTTATCTTTGAAGCGTTGGGTCTCAGGATTTAGTGTCTGAGGGGTCATGAAATCTAGACCCTTGTCTTTCAGTGTGTTGATGGGTACCAATTTCCCCATCAGTGAGGTCTGCACTTCCAGAAGTTCTCACATTGTTCCTTAGTTTCATCCCATTGCAGCTCTAAGAATCCGTTTAGCATTTTTGGCAAGTCAGATGCATTTCTTGTGAGGCACATAAAAAGATAGGGTACCCGCCTGGATTTTGTTAGTCTGTGAATGTCTTGTATGTCTTTACCACCGTCTTTCATTCATTCCAAAGGATAGCTTTACTGGGTATATAATTCTTGTGGGATTTTTTTTTTCAATTTCTTTTTCAGTACCTTGAATGTATCATCCCATTACCTCTTTTAAAGGTTTAGCTGATAAGTCAGCTAAGACCCATGCATATCTTTTCTCTTTCTACTTTAGAAACACCTTCTTTTCTCTGTCAACGGTTTGTGCTCTGTCACATGATATTATTATTTGACTACTCTTTGTCAGAGACTTAAGTTTCAAGAATTTGTACATTTTTTTCTCACAGTGTAGAAATTTTAATCCATTCTTCCTTTTATTTTTTTGTTTTTTTTTTAAATTAAAATATAACCACAGTACCTCTTTCTCCTTCTCTTCTCTTTCAAAATCTCCTATAATTCATATAATTGCTTATTTAATCTCATCCTATAGATACATTATGAGTTTTTCACTTTTTGTTTTTGGTTTCCCTAAATACATAAATTGCACCTGAGATTGTTTGAAAACATTTGAAAAATGTTCTTCTATTTCTTCTTCACAGTCTTGTTCTCATCTTCTCTGATGCTTTGCTCTGTGTCTTTTAGTTCTGTCTTTGTGCTCTTCAGCTTTCGGTTTTCTATGGTTTCTAGTTTTAAATTTAACTCCTGGTTTTGTTTATAAATTGTTTCTCAAATCTCGGTTGTCTGTAGCATCTTGTTTGCCTGGGCCCTTACTACCCCCACAGCCTTGAGTTATGCCTGTCATTTAAAGAATGAATACGTCTTTGCAGACTGATTTCAGCAACTGAAGGTCCTTTCCTGTTGACTCCTTGCTGGGTTTATGGGGTAGTTGCAAAGGTCAGCTGAGTGGAACTGAGTCACACAGTTGTTGAATCTGCAGCTAGGTCTGTGGGTTGCAATGTTCCTGGTTAAGATACAGAGCCTGTGTGTGATTATCAAATTCTTCGAGTTGCTTGGGTCGAAGCAGGGGACTTCCTATTTTCCCATCTTGCCAACCCAGACATTTACACTTCAAATGAATGTATTACTAGCCGGGCGATGGTGGCGCACGCCTTTAATCCCAGCACTCGGGAGGCAGAGGCAGGCGGATCTCTATGAGTTCGAGACCAGCCTGGTCTACAGAGCTAGTTCCAGGACAGGCTCCAAAGCCACAGAGAAACCCTGTCTCGAAAAACCAAAAAAAAAAAAAAAAAAAAAAAAAAAAAAAAAAAAAAAAGAATATGACTGCAATTGGATTAGATGGGTCAGAGTGTTCCTTTTGTTCTGTTTGCCCTATCCTTTGTCCATTTTGTTCTGTTTTTTTCTTTTTCCTGACCTTTAGATTAATTTAAATTATAAACAGCATAGCTGTTGCCATTTCTTTCTATCTATACCTGTAATTGGTTTGTTATTTTGTTGTTTTACAGTTCAACTTATATTTATATAGCTCAGCTGATGTTATATTCTTCCTGTGTGTTATAAAAAAACCTCTGAGGGCTGGAGAGATGGCTCAGTGGTTAAAAGCATTGCCTGCTCTTCCAAAGGTCCTGAGTTCAATTCCCAGCAACCACATGGTGGCTAACAACCATCTGTAATGAAGTCTGGTGCCCTCTTCTGGCCTTCAGGCATACACAAAGACAGAATATTGCATACATAATCAATCAATCAATAAATAAATATTTAAAAACAATAAAAAATAGAAAACCTTTGATAATCTCCATTTTCCTCCTTTTCCATCTCCCTCTCAAAGAGGCAGCTTCTGTCTCTCCCCACTTCTCCCCTTCTCCCTTCTGTTTCTCTCTCTCTCTCTCTCTCTCTCTCTCTCTCTCTCCCTCTCTGCTCTTCTCTCCTTTTCCCCATTTTCCTTTCATAACCCACTAAATAAGTTAAATATCCAACCTCAAAAAAATTCCATTTTCCTGCTCTACATATTTATATTACTATGGCCATTAACTGTCTGTAAGTATTCATTATAATGCCACATCCTACTGGTTTTATTTAAGTAAGCAGCCATCCGTATTTTTAAAAACAGAAATAATCACAAAGGCAATCTTAGATATCTACCCATTAGGTGCCTTTGTTTCTGTGGGCTCCGCATTTCCTTCAGTCATTTTTTTTCTTTGTCTCAATCACTTTCTTGAATATTTCTTTTAATATGGGTTTACTGGTAGGCAACTTTTTAAAAAATTTTTATACATAAAGAAGTCTTTGGTCCTTTTTTTTTTTTCAAGGTATTTTTACAAGAAGCAAAAGATTCTGTGTAATTCTGAGGACCAGGAAAGGCATAATTAAAATAACAGTTTACACATGTTAAGCCTAAGTATTATTTGTACTGTGGTTGTTGTGCAATGCTATCCACCCACCAAATAATACTATGTGTGCAGTTATACGGCCTAGAACTGTCACCACAATGTCCCATTGTCTATTTGGATAGAAGATGCAGCAATGGAGTACATACTAATCACTTTTTCTGGTCACTGTAACCAAATACCTGCTGAAAGTGTTTCGGTTCATGGTTCAAAAGGGAATTCAGTGCATCATGGCAGAAAGGTAAGGGTGCAGGGGTAAAGGTACCATGTGACCACATGGTAGCCACAGTTAGGAAGAAAAGGGAGAGAGGGGGAGGAGAAGGGAGGGAGAAGAAGAGAGGGAAAGGAGAAAGTGAGAAGAGGGAGAGGAAGAAGAGAGAGAGGGAGAAGAGGGGAGAGGGAGAGGAGAAAAGAGGGAGATGACAGAGGAAGAAGTGTAGGTCCTACTTAGCAGGATTCCTGTACCTCTCTCTTCCCTCTCTCCTCTCCCCCTTCTCTCCTTTCCCCTCCTCTCTTCTCCCCCTCTTCTCCTCTCCCTCTCCTCTTCATTTCCTCTCTTCCTCCTCTCCTTTCCCTCTCCCCTCCCTGTACTTCCTTTTATTCAGTCCAGGACCACAGTCTGTAGGGTGGATGTTCCCTCAGTGAAACAAGTCTGCAGATGCCTAGGGCACATCCTCACTGTCCCTCCTAGACGACTACACATTGAGTTAGGCTAGACACCAAGTTCACTATCACAGACTGCGGCAAATGCTTCATGCTGATATCCGAGGGAAACATCAGCAATTTTACAGTCATTCTGGAATGCTTATCAGTTTGTTTTTCTCCTTTTCTTCCTTTGAAGCTCAAGCTGGCCTTGAACTCAGACTGCATCAAGTTCCCCAGGGCTGGAATCACAGACAAGGGCTATGCACTGCCTGGCCCAGGAGCTTTGGGGGCCTGGTGATTTTATCCAGTATCTCCAGATATGCTTGGAATGAGATCAACAAAGATCTACTATGTCGTGAGGGGTTGTTCTATATCAGAAACAGACAGAAGTGCTTTCGACTTTCTACAATGTCACAGTTTGTTGAATAACAATAAATTCACAAAAATGGCAGTTTCAAAGGCCAAATTTGCCTGATAACCTCACTTGCCTTGGTAATTTGGCTGAGGCAAAAGCATTTTTTAAAAAAAATTTCAATCTTAATTACTAATATCAACTCTCATATGACATATTACATAGTAAATCTCTCTATATATGTATATGTACATACATGTATATCTATATATATCTGTGTAATAGAACGGTGGACACAAGAGATTAAAGAGGCTAAGTAGAATATTAAGAGGTCTCAGAAGTAGTTTATAGAAATGTAAATAGAATCTGCATTGATAAGCTGTGAGGTCCAAGCCCCCTGCAGAAAAGAAGCCACCACTGTAGAGTCAGGCCCTGGATCATAGGGTTGAGGACATGACGCTGAGAAGATTCCAGCTAAGAGTTAGAAGTCCAGGCCTAGGTTCAGGCATGGAGCGGGCAGGCTGATGGGTGGTGCTAGATGGGTAAACAAGAAGACAGACAGACAGCATGAGTAGGCCAAGCCAATAGCATCAACTGCACAGAAGTCAATTCCCAGGGACAGCACAGAGTTCTCTGCCAGTTGGTCTTTGGAGCACACACCAGGGGTCAGATGACAAGCTGATGGGGCCATTGCCATTGTAGCAGTGAGTGGCCACTTCTTTTGGTGTCTAGGGGAGGGAGTTACATCCATTCCTTGGTCTAGTGCTTCTGACAAGTTCTTGAACTTGGTTTCTCTGATGTGGTTTTAATATACACTCATGTGCCCCGCAGCCTCAATTCACCCCAATAAATTTGAAGAGTACCTTTTCTACTCCTATTATAGACACTGTCGGGTAGCCAATAACAAGGTGGAGCAGAGATCTGGGGTGTAGTCCTGTCTTTGCTTCTCTGTGCTACTGTGAAACTTTACAAATGGAATCAGGTCCGAGCGTGAGTGCCCTTCTCTGTGTACGATGACAACGGTACCCTTCCAACTTGCGCTTCTGCTTAGCCACTGATTTGTGCAGTGAACATCCCTGAATACTCTCTAGACCACTGTGTGGCTTGTCATCCCCTCCAGGAAGCCTTCTGGACTCCTTTTTCCTCAGCCTTTCCAGTTAGAAGTATCTGTTTTGAAGTCTCAGACCCATCCTACCTTTTCTCTTGAAGTTATCCCTCTGTTCATCTTTATTAAAGTCAGTGCTGTTTATGCCTTATACCTCTGCTCAGCTGTTAGCACTTTGAAGGATGTACCTATAACTACCTCATTTCTGGACCCTGGTGACGTTCACAAGGCTTCACACATTTGGCCCTTCTCCGGAGCCTGTCACAACTGCTGTGTCACTAGAGAGGGTCTGACTGAGTACTGCCTGGGGGAAATCGATGGTTTGAGCATTTTAGGAAGTTCCGCTTGGACCCGGGTGAAGATTGTTACTGAAATGTCCTTGGCAGGTGACATGACTTTCGCCTATCCTGGGCCTTTTAGAAACAGCTGTCAATGTCACCACGGTTCAGTCTCTTTGGCCCACAATGGTATTTGAACATCCTTAAACATTCTGCACACAGGTCAGCTTCTCTTTAGAAGATAAACTTTGGGCGCCCAGGACTTCCTGTGTCTGGCGGCATTTGCCTTCATGTTAGCCTCCAGGCCAAGTCTCCGCTGTGGATGGGATACAAGTTCTAGTGTCTCCACGAACCCCATTTCTGCTGCTGTTGTGGTCGATGTCTTCATTGCGCATCTGGAACCTTGTGCGGATGTCTGAAGTGGCTGGATTTTGTGTGTGTGTGTGTGTGTGTGTGTGTGTGTGTTTGCCCCTAGGCTCTCACTTTCTAATAAATCTACTATTCCCACCAGCAATCCTTCTTAAGTTCATATTGAGATGTAATAACTGATCGAGTTGGATACAGGAACCAGAAGCCCAACATATCTGGTTGGAAATCGAGAGTCTACCATTTTTAGCTGTTTGGCCTTGAGGAAGAGTCTTCCCTCACTGAACCCCAGCCCTCATCTACTGTGAGCTTTATGGGGGATGGCTTAGGAGAATCTGTCACGGTACCTGGGTCCTGTTTAGCACTACATATCATTATATGCTACTCTGTTTTTGTCACAGCGAAATGTAGGTGGGTTTTCTGAAGTCACATTTGTCTTTAAACTATACTTTTCCTCATAGCAAATGACCACTGTCACATTCAGCTCTAATAGCTGATAATTCTAGGACCTGGTTATAATTCAAGGACTATAATTTAGACATGGAACTGATCAGAAAAATTCTATAGAGTTTTCCCCATTCCAGAAACCCCTCCCAACCCTTGACAACTGTCTTCCTTTTGGTCCTCCAGTCTCTTCTGCCCAAGATTCTGTGGCTAGACACAGACTTCTCGTTAGGATTTGGGAGAAGTACTCAGGACCCCAACCCCTTCTGGTTTTTGGCGGCTGTTTTGGCTTCTCAAGAACATCTATGCCTTGGACCCCTAGGTGATCTGCAGGGCCCCTTCCAACCCTGACACCGCCTTCATTTTCAAGGGGGGATTTCTCGGTTTCTCACCAATACACGCTTCCATGAGAAAAGAGACGACAGTGGGGCATGGGAAAGTTGATGGTGTTTGTCCTCAGATGTCCTGTGGACATCATCTGGCGGAGGACAGAGATCCGGGCCTGAGCTCAGGAAGCCTGGAGAGTGGCCACAGCCCTCGTCCTACCAAATGATCTGAGCATTTCTTGTAACTTGTCTGGGCTTGTTTCTTTAATCTGTAATATGGGAGCCTCGTCGCTCTCCAGCCTACTGTTTGGCACGGTACAAAAGTCATGGGTGCTTATTGGGGTTTTATGAGTGTTAGAGGGCTCTGCACAGAGCCACAATCCCAACATTTCAGACCGAACACTGAAAACTCAAATACAACAAAAATAACTTTTCTACACCAGCTTGGAATGTGGAATAGAAATTATTTATAAAGTAGGGATTTGCTACTAAGTATGTTTTGGCCTTCAAATATATTCTTTTTAAACTCAGGCTCCATGCTACAATGGCCCCAGAATTAGTAATAATAAAACATTAGTTACACTGGTGGGTAATAACTTCATTTAAAATAAGATGAAGTGTTAACTCTGTGTCTCTCAGGACCAGCGAACGTCTTCAAAAAGCTACCCAGACGCCGTGGCCGTTAGTGTGGTCATTAGGTTGGTGGCTGAGATACACAGAGCAGCCTATGTATTGTGTAGCAGTTCCCCCTTGCTATTGTTTGAGCCTCACAATTCCTTTGGGAATCTTTGCTATAACTCCTTTTACTGGCAGAGGAACTGAGAATCAAAGAAGTTTGTTGGCTTTAAGTCCCAGTACCGACAGGAAATGACAAAGCCCAGGAAGCTATGAAGCAATGCAGGGCTCAGGGCTTGGGGCAAGGGTCTGCGGCCAGACCTTAAGACCGTCTGGCTTCCGACACTCCTCACACTCACTACGTATGAATGGCAGCCGGGTCTCCTTCACTGAGATAGGATATGCAAAGGGTTTAGCACAGGGCTAGGCACTGACATTTATAAAAGCTGTCTATTCTTCGCCTTCCACCTCATTTTCCACTGGAGCACAAGGGTGTTGACAAGCACAGCCGCAGGCATCTTCCAATTTACGCACTTCCCCCAAGCCACCCAGGAACACACTCCGAGCAACCCAGTCCGGACTACACTGTCACTTCTCTCCCATCTTGTGCGTTGGGGACTTTTCTACAGTCTCCCTTCCCTCCCTCTGTCCTCGGAGGCAACAATTCATCCCTTTGCCTTGCCACAGCTTCCTGTACCCAAGTTCCAACCTCCGGGCTCCATTAGAGCCTCCTGGGGTGTCAGGTGACTGTGGGGGGCGGGGCAGAGTCACATGGCCTCAGAAGGGAAGAGAAGTTGTACCCTCTCTGGGAGATGCAGCTAATCTCCTCTCTAGGGCTTGGCTTCTTCACTCCGCTTCTGTCACCCTGGCCAAGCTCCCATGGAGTTAGCTTTGCCTGAGGACCTGGGGAAGTTGTCGTCCTCCGGGCTCAGGCAGCCTCTGTACCATCTGAGAAATTGGCAGGAACACAAATTCTCTGGGGCTGAGGGGCCTAAGAGGCAGTTTGTGCTCTTAGGGATTCTGCAGACTCTTCTGGTGTGTGTTAAGATTTGAAAACCACAGTTTTAAAGGGGGGAAAATGTGAAAGAAAGCAGAGAGCCCAAGAATTCTGCTTTGATTCTTGCCAAGCACTGTGTTGATCCTTCAGCTTTTTGTCAAAGGCTATATATGCTGGCTGCACAGACTGCGGCCTTAAGTAGCTAACTTCTGCTCTATGGGAGAGGGGTGGGTGGGGACGACACTAAAGAGGCAGTCAGTCTGTTATTTCCTGGGAACTTACCTTGGACTGTGCACTTGGTCCTCACTATTTCATTTAATTTTTATTTTAAGATCTTCTAACGTAAGCGAATTCATCTATATAGATATAGAAATATGGAGTTGTGCTTTGAGAAGAGAGAATAGAGGGAGTGGAGCTGATGTAGGACCACGGAGGACACAGACTCTTCATAACGCAAGGGGAGAGCTCATTTATTGAATTATTGTGCCACGGAAGGGCTAACTCAGGGCTATAAAAGCAAAGGACTTGCCCAAGATCATGCAGAAAGTTATCATCTAGCAATGCCTAGTGACATGCTCGCTGAAGCTTTAGCAAGAAGCAGCTGCTGCATGTTAAAATGTTCTTGAATGTATAGAAAAGTTGTCAAAATAGTAGCATTCTCTTCCATTCTCTTACTCTTGTCCCTGCCTTTCTACCTTACCATCCTGAAGACCACGGAGGGTGCATTCTGAGTCATGGTAGATTCACAATCAGTCATAAGAAATATATTTCAGATACTCCATGTATCCTTGAGGGCATTTTTCCTACAGGAATATCATATGCAGAATTTATATATTTGTTTAAGCATTTTCTTTCTATTTTCTTATTCAGGTTCACCCTCATTCAGGACAATGTTCTCAGACCCTCTCTGAGGAGACACGTGAACCTCTCTGAAAGACTTTCTAGGGCCCTGCTGTCCACTTCACAGGTGATAGTGAAAAACCCGGATAAATCCAGACCCCTCTAGCAGGAAAAATAGAGCCAAAAATCTAGCAGGAAGAAAAGAGCCAAAAATATAGGTTAGCCGGTTCAGTGACTCTGTTTCAGGAACTAGCTGAAGATAAAGTGAGATTAAAATTTTTATATATATTTTTTTTAAAAAATGCTGCAAGATCCCCAGCGGCAGTAGGCAGTAGAAATGCTGTAGGTCCCAAATGGTGGTAGTGGGCCACGTGGCAGCAGACAGTGGGCCCTGTGAGCAGCCAGTCCCAGGCAGAGACGGCTGCCAGTCCCAGAGCGGTGGCCTGAGCAGTGGTGGCAGGCCATGTGGTAGCAGGCAGGGGGCTCTGGGAGCAGCCAGAAATGGCTGCTGGTCTCGAGCAGTGGCTGAGGGAGACACATGGCTGGCGGGTAGGAGACAGAGACATGGATAGACACGACATGCAGAGTGAAGTTGAATATTTATTCAGGGGATTGTGGAGGGGAAAAGGTGAAGGGGGAGAGAGAGAAAGAGAGAGAGAGAGAGAGAGAGAGAGAGAGAGAGAGAGAGAGAGAGGAGAAGGGGGAAGCAGAGAAATGGGGAGAGAGGCAGAAGTGAAGCTGCCTCTCCGAAAGGAAGATGAAAAAGAGAGCGAGCTCAGGCCGGAAGCTGAAGATCAGCCTGCCTCAGCAGATGGGGAGGGAGTGGGCATGGCTTGTCTCTTAAAGAGACAGAAAACCATAACAATAATCTTGAGAATAATCTTGAGAAACAGGGAATTACATCCTTGTGATTATCACAGGTATTTTTGGAATTTTTCGATGACCACTGGTATTTTTGGAATTTTCCAATGACACCCTCCTTATTCCCTTTGGATTACTGGGTTGTGGTTTCTTCCCTTAAATACCCCTTCTCCCAGCTACTCGGGGTCGAACTCTCTACCCCTGTGTGGGAAATGAGTTTTGGCCCCAATGCACTGGTTCCTGTCCTGTCAATAAACCTTGTGTGATTGCAGCAAGGACGGTCTCTCATGACTTCCTGGGGGGTCATGTTTTCCTGAGACTTAAGTGAAGTCTCCCTGCTCCAGAGGTCTTTCATTAGCAGGTGGAAGACTCATGGGTGCAGGGTTGTAGGCATAGGAAAGTTTGTTGAGACTGTCCTAGGGAGGGATCTGGAGCCCAGAGTCCATCTCTGCAGAATGCCTGGTGCTGAAAACTCACCCTGTCCTCAGGCTGTGCTGAGCTGAACATCAGGATGCTCTCTGACAGTGCTCTCTTGGTCCCTGCTTTCCTCCTCCTCCCAGCAGCTGCTCACTTCAGCAGCTGAGTACATGGATGAAGGGGTGAACCCCAAGCAAGGTCATGTTGCAGAGGCCCTCTTTAGTCAAAGCCATAGTTTCCTGGACACAGGAATAGCCGGGACCAGCCAGTCAAAAACACAGCCAAGCAGTGTGTGCCTCCTTAAGGGAAGGAACCCCTACAATCTGGTTGTCAATGGAGTACTTCAGAGTAAGACTCTTGAACCAGGGCAACGACAACTCTTTCAAGTGTTGTGAGTGTCGGGACCCTGTGGCAACCTGTCCTCAGTGCTCTGACTTACTCCAGTCCTTCTTATGTGAGCTGAGGGAAACTCAATTCATATGTTTCTGGACCATTTCAAGGATTTTTAGCAAGATGCTCCAGTTATATTTGTGCCCCGGGATATTGATGCTATTGCTGTTTTTATTGCATTTGGCAGGCAGCCCCTGAAGAAAAGCCAGCTGGTCCATTACTGGAAGATGAGCAAGAGCAAAGGGCGCAGTGTCCACGGGCGGTGTCAGCCAGAGCATTGCAGTGTCCGGCAAGAAGTGGGAGAGGTCATGAGCTACATGAGCTACATTAGGCCTGCTGGCAGAACCGGGGAAAGTTGGAAAGAGCAGAGAACTGCAACGGAGCTGGGGGTTTCTGTAATGATTGTTCTGTCTCTTTAAGAGACAAGCCATGCCCACTCACTCCCCCATCTGCTGAGATGGGCTGATCTTCAGCTTCCAGCCTGAGTTCTCTCTCCTCTTGGAGAGACAGCTTCTCCCTGTAGAGCTTTAAGGCAATTCCAAGGCCATTACTGAGCCCTCTCAGCCTTAGTGCCTTAGTGCTCCCCCTCCTACTGGGAATCTAACAACTATACATGCACATATTAAAATGTTGGGAACTTTTCATCTCCCTGAGTCCTTGTGAATGTTCCCCAAATAGAACTCAGTTATTGGAATAGGGGCAAGATAACCCTTAGGTGTTGACTCAGTTCCTGATGTTTTGACTCAGTCCCTGGTAAAGGGTCAAAGTAACCCTCAAATGTTTCCTCTTACCTCTCCTGATCTGGCAACTGCCCTCCAGTCCTGGCTCAGACCAATTATTGTTAATAACCCTTTGAATAAGCCACTCCCAATAGTTGGAAAACAACCTCTGAGTTTCCCCCCTTGTTTCTGTGGCTTTTTGCTTTGAAAGTAGCCTTTACCAGCTATTCGGGGTCTTTCTGGCTTCTTGATTGCCGAAAGACCCTGCCATGACAGAATTAATTAAATCCTCATGCTTTTACATCAACTGAGGTGTGAGAGTGTTTTTTCGGGGTGACTCCACCTCAGTAATTGGACTCCAGGGTTCAATACTCCCTTCTCTCTCTCTCTCTCTCTCTCTCTCTCTCTCTCTCTCTCTCTCCTCTTCTCTTCTCCCCTTCTCCCTTCCTTCTCCATAACCCCCTGAATAAATATCCAACCTCACTCTGCATGGTGTGCCTATGTATGTCTCTGTCTCTTGCCCACCACTGCGTGTCTCTCTGCCCTGGACCAGCCACCCCTAGGGGACCTGCAGCAGGCCCTGCCTGGGACTGGCTGCTCTCAGGGTTTGTTGCCTGTTGCCACATGGCCCACTGCCACCGCTTGGGAACCTGCAGTGTTTCTGCTACCTGCCACTGCTGGGGATCCTGCAGCATTTTTAATTTTTCCATTACACCTGTATTTTAGGTTTTCTACCCTACCAACTACTCTTGCATGGCTATGAAGCCATGAGTGCTATGTTATTGAAACAAGGTTCTATTCTCTGATATATATATTTTCAGATATTTACAAGAAGTGGCATTGCAATCATAAATTGGCCCCCATTATTTTGGGATTCACTCTCAAAACTGAATAACTGGCAGTTACAAATAAGGCTCACAAATACCCCAGATACTTTGTATGAATAGAGCCCAAAGACCCTGGCAATGTCTTCTTCTGCAGGTCCGAGATGGAAGTCAGAGGATGATCATGATGGAACTGGAGCAAGGCCGGAGTAGCAGAACTGCTTAGCAACCCAGGGAACTGGACTGCACATAGCTAGTTTCCCCTCCTAAACCCCAAAGAGAAATGGTCTTTTCTATGTTTCTCATGTGTTGAAGGCCAGCCTCGACAAAAATACTTTTCTTCCAGAGTGGAGGCATGGGAATTTAGAAATACAATAAAGAATACAAAGACACAAATAAAAATAATAAAATATAGAAACATATAGGATAGTATTGGGAGGAAATTTCAGTGAGTACTGAAAATTCACCCCTGTTTAATTTCCAACAGCTTAATATACCCCTGATTTCAAAAAAAAAAAAAAAAAAGGACTGCACTAATATACAAATTGAAAGTTGTGGGGGTACATTCACTGCTCATGCCTTGACTCATGCCCTAGACCATACCCTCTGTAGGCAAACCACTTCCTGGGTGGAATCCCAAGTTATTTCCATAAAAAGAACTAGAACCTAGTTGGATCCTTAGACTTTTGTTTTAGGTAGGAACCAAATACTTCCCTATTTCAGGAGCACAAGGTCTGGCAACTAGCCATCCCTGTTTATAGTAGCCTTGAGAGAGCAGAACTCTGGTACACAACTAGGTAAATAGTTGTTTGCCTCTGTTTGAGTTAGAAGTACAATAATCTCGAACTAAAAACAAGTCCTGAACTCTCTGACCTTTGGCCTCTTTGGGCCTCAACACTCACGTAGTCAGAACTAAATAAATATGACAAACATGTGCTTGAAGCTGTAGCTTGTTATAGTCTGTTCACGGTATTTGTTGGTTATTGTATATAAACATGGAGACAGCTGGTGTCACAGTCCCAGCTCCCCAGGAAGTGGGGGCAGGACCACGCTAGCACAAGCGTTCAACACTATCCTGGACAACACAGTGAGACATTGCCCTTGAAAACGTTACAAAATACAGAAACCAAACCTAACAGTTGCTTGGATTTAGAAAACCCATTTACTTATAAAAGAATTTCACTTCCGAGACAAATCTAAGCAGTGTCCCACCTACACATGTGTCCAGTTTTCCATGAGCTGTTTATAAATCACATGCAATCTAATAATGCCGTGGATGTGGTATGAGGAGGCAATAAAATCCCGAGAGGTTTAGTCTGGACCCAGCATGGCTGAAGAACATAGTGCAAATAAACAAATTTGACTATCATCCCCTTCAGGCTTAATGTCGCCAGTCCCCAGGCCTCCCGCAGACTCAACCAAGTGTTTATACACTGTCGCTCTACAGTGTCCGTGTATACTGAGTGTATGCCGAGATACCGTCATCATTGGCTTCGGAGCCCTCTCCTTTCCCCACACAGCCTCCTCTTCTGTGCATTCCTTTAGCCCAGCAAACCTCTGGCCTGTTTTCTGTCTCTCTATTGTTTGGCTTTTCTAAAAATTTCATATAAATGAAACCATACAACACTTGTCTTTGATGTTTAGCTTCCTCACTTAAAATACTGCCTGCAAAGACAGCCCTGGTTTTACAAGTATGTGTAATTCATTCTTTATCTTTAGATCTTCACTTCAGGGGCAAGCCACTTTAAATCAATTCTGTCTACCAGGTAAAGTGTGGAAGTTTCCAGATTTGTTATTGGTGGGCTTACAATTCCCCCACTACAGCTTACATGGACTGTCCTTCTCCCCTCAAAGCCTTGCAGACTTCTAAAATCTTCTGTATTGATTTATCTGTTCTGTAGGAAGGGTAAGTGTTGGTTCCTGAAACTTCCCTAGCCATCACTCAGTGTACACAATACTGAATGACTGTGTAAAATGGATTTCTCATTAAGATTCGCGTAAGAATATTTCTTAGAAAGCATTTATTTAGGCAGTGCCAACTAATATTTATAATAAGTCACTAAAGACTCCTACAATAAATTAATAGTCTATTTGGGTCCATAAATCCTGGGCTCTAGTAAGACACTCTGCAGAAGACAACATAAGAGCTTAGGGAGAAAGTTAACTTTCTGACACTAAACAGGAAGCAAGCCTGATGCTGGCCTGGTAACCCCCATTTTTCTCTGCACCAGAAACTGAAATGGATTATTCAGGAGGGAGTGGGCATGGCTTGTCTCTTAAAGAGACAGAGCATATCATTACATTCCTATCTCTTTTTTTATAATAAAAAGGCAAGAGGTTAGGCACCACAGGTTAAAGGAATTGAGGCGGCAGATTCCCAAGACTTCTTCCTGCTTATTTGTGAGCGTCATTTTTGGGGGGGAACCTAAGAAGGCTGGGTACTGGTCACATCCTGGTGTAGCCGGCCTCTTTGCTCCTGTCCATTGTTTGTGGTGTAGAAATGTCTGGTGTCTCTTACACCTGTTTAAGGTATTGGCAGAACAGAGGACAAAGTTAAACTAAGGGAAAAAAATTAGGATCAGGGAATTGAGAGGGATGTATCTGACCTGTTTAAGGTGGATCCTTCAATTTGGCTCCCTGGAACTCACAAGAATTCTTTGGGTTTGTGAAAACAGAGTTTTAGACATATTCATTGTATAAACAGTAGCATATTTATGTCAGAATGACTGTGACAGATATTTTTGCACAATGAAAAGTATTTTTAAGACTATGGAAGGCAGCATGAGAGAGAAGTTTGATAACTTGCATTTGTCCTCACAGCTTTATAATTTGCAGGTCTTGTATTTCTATTTTACTGGAATTTGTTTGGTGAGGTTGTCCTTTTAAACTGACAAAACCTCTCAGCTGTTGAACTGAATCAGAGATTGTTGAGGAGGATAAAATTTTACTTGAGTTTTTGATTAAAAAATGACAGAGAACTTACTTGGTTGACACCTAGAGCTACTCCTCAGGGTCCTCCATGGTTGTTGAAGGTCACATTTGCCTTTTGCTGTTTAGCACAGGGCCTGCCAGGCTTCAGAAGATTCTGTGGGCTAAGAAATCTGTAGGAAGACAAGTCTTCCTTGACCTGAGCAGCTAGGCTGTTGATTCCAGTGATTCTGTCCACATCAGGTGATCTTCAGTTTATATGAAAGGCAGTTTTTCCCAGTGGTCAGCACTTGGCAGTTGAAGCGAATTGCAGATGGATGTTGTTCTGTGCCCATTTGTCTTCTGTCTTCTTTGGAGGAAGTAGAGTGCTGCTAGAAGCCAGACTGTCTCTTTTTGTTATGATAAGTTTTCTAATAATTAAATATTTAAATGTCATATTCCCTAGATCTTTGAGCAGTTGAGGGCTGTTTATCAGGTATAACTACAGTATAGAATCTGCCTGGAAAGCTGGGTCTGAGTCTGAGCTTGACTGTATTGGCTCGTAACTTAACAGGTAAGATTTACACTCGTAAAAATACAGAAAGAAGAAAAAACTGCTTGTAATAGAAGATTAATGGCAGAACTGGCAATAGTAGAGAACAGTTTAATATATTTTAAATGAAGAGTGGATTAAATATAAAGTATTTTTTTAAAAGACTTAAAAGTACATGCCAGTTTAAAACATGAGAGTTATTGTTTTTGTACTCTGAAACGAGATGCAATGAACAGTTATAACATTAAGCATAGGTACATTTAAGTTACATGTATGAACACACAAACACACAGAGTGAACAGGATTTGGGCAAAGTGTATGCTCTTGGTGGGCCCTACCAAAGGCATGCCATTGCGCAAAACACATGCAACAGAGTCAACATGAGGAATTCAGGGCCCACTGCCTGCTGCCACCACTTGGGAATCTGCAGTGTTTCCCCTGCCTGCCACCACTGGGGATCCTGCTGCATTTTTAATGTTTCCACTACATTTGGTGCCTTGACTTGGATAAGCTTTGCCACCCTGAGTTTCTCTCCTGGGGTCAGGATCCTGAACCAGGCATTTTTTCCACAACAACCGCGTGTTCCATATGCCTGAGCATGACTTCTACTCACACCACCAGCTTCAATTGGTGAGTTTCCCCCACTCTGCTCAGCTTAACCATTTCTCTGAACTCAAGGAATTGACTGGTGAGCTCCCAGCAATATTCTGGTGATCCTAGAAACGGGGGGGACTGACCCCAACCATGGTCTTCATGGCTAAGGTTGTGCCCTTCACTGACATTCATCTTTGGATTCCTTCCCTTAGATGAAATTGTATTTGGAATGGCCCGGGGTGGGGGCCCACCTCATGACTGGGGTCCCAGGGTCCCTCAGTTTTTCTTTCTCTCTTTTTTCCTTTTCTTCCCCCCTGCTGTGTTGGTTGTTGCCAGTTCCAGGTAGGGATGGCTGCAGGTCCCCTAGCGGTGTCTGGTCTGGGGCAGGAAGACATGCGGTGGTGGACAAGAGACAGAGACATGGATAGGCACACCATGCAGAGTGAGGTTGGATATTTATTCAGTGGGTTGTAGAGGGGGAAGGGAGAAGGGGAGAAGAGCAGAGAAAGAAAGAGGAGAGAGAGAAGAGAGAGGGAGGGAGGGAGAGAGAAGGGAGAGACAGAAGGGGGTAAGGAGAGAAATGGGGAGAGGCAGAAGCTGCCTCTTCGAGAGGGAGATGGAAAAGAGAAGGAACTCAAGCTGGAAGCTGAAGATCAGCTTGTCTCAACAGATGGGGGAGGGAGTGGGCATGGCTTGTCTCTTAAAGAGACAGACCAATCATTACAAGAGGGACTCAATATTGAGAATCTCAATTCCTCAGCTTTTAAAGTCTCTCAGTCCCTTTTAGCAAAATGAAAAACGTTCCTGTTATTGTGTTGCTGTGATGATATTCATCCATAAGCAACTTCAGGGAAGAGAGGTTTATTTTGGCTCATAATTTCAGAGAAATCTCAATCCATCAAGGTGGGAAGGCCTGGTGGGGACCAGGAAATGGCCAGCATGGGGTGGGGGTGGGCGGGCAGGGAGGGGACAACGAAGGTCCACCTGAGTGACTGCTTTGTTGTCAGACAGGCTTCAAAAAGTGCCATAATCTGAGAACCCAGAGCACAGAACATGAACCTGTGGGGGTTCTTTCATGTTCAAACCACAATGGAGACGTCCTCCATGGGTGCCGCAGTCACTTGGCACTATTCATGAGTCCAAGTCAACCCTCTTGTATTTGCACTTTGAACCCAACAGCACAACTTACTTTTTGAAGCCAGTGTGTAGCTCTCTGCTCTAGACTCCCAGTGTCTTTTTGAATCTCCACTCAGTTATTGAATAAATGCCATGGCTTCTCCAAAATGTGCCTCAATATGAATTTTACTAGGTGAGCTTTTGCGGTATGGCATTTCCTACCTTTCTCTGCCTTTAATTTAACCTGCAGTTTAACTTGGCCTGGGCAGTTTTCATCTGCACCAGCTTATTGAAGGAGGAGCTTCCTCATTGGGCTCAGAGCCTCTCTTCCAGCACCAGTCCAGAGCATCTTCCTTCTCCAGCTCTGGCTTTACATCCTGTAGTTGGTGTAGGAAGTCCTTTTGTAAATGTGTTGTTTGTATTGGTTAATAAAAAAAAGCTGTTTTGGCCAGTGGGCTTAGCAGAATAGAGCAAGGCAGAAATTCCAAGCAGATAGAGGGGGAATGAAGGTGGAGTCAGGGGGTGTGCCCTGGAACAGTACGGGCAAACCATGAACCTTATGGTAAAATATAAAATAATAAAAATGGGTTAATTTAAGATGTAAGAGCTAGCAAGAAACATGCTTAAGCTATTGGCCAAACAGTATTGTAAATAATATAGTTTTGTATAATTATTTGGGGTCTGGACAGCTGGGAAATGAATACGTAGCCTCCTGCTTACAGATAGGTGCCCAAACAACTGGGGCTTACCCACGTTACCAGCCACACACTTCGGGTTTGGGTGGCTGTATGCCTGCCCAGGGTTAGGAGGAAGGTAGCTGAGAGCATGGCTGTAGCTTGGCACCCCTGGCTGAGCAAGCAGCCTGATTGGGTCTGCTAGGTGTGCACAGGCAAGAAAGCATGGCCGATTCCCACAGTCATACACAGAGTTATTTCCAGGCTGTGCAGTGCACTACATGGCAGATTTAGCTTTTTCTCAGATAAAAAGTGTTTATATGCTGCACAGTGATACCCAGAGTTGAGAGGGTGAGGAAAGCTCCTACCTGGCAGTCTTGGAGGCAGTGAACAGGCTCCGTCATGTTGGACTGGGCAGACCCAAAAGGCAAAGCAGCCTTAGTCCTAGATACACCATTTAACATTTTAAGAAGTGGTCCTGGTCAGAAAAGGATTCCAGACATGCAATAAAAAATAAAGATTCAGAAAGAAAAGAGCTCTAAACGAGCCACAGTATGGAATAAATATATATAGGCTTGGGAGAGAAAAAAAAAGAGTAAGACAGTAATAAGAAGAAGTAAAGTCTTTAAAGAGACAGTAAAAGTAATATAAAAGAGTACAGACAGTCATAGATTAAAGGAGTCAAAAAAAATAAGTCACATAAAGATAAAAATCCAGACTTTCTGTGGTGTGATGGACCAAGACACCCAGAAAGGTCTCCATGAATCCCCCAAAAGAAAATTACTTCACCCAACAAAAAAAAACAGGAAGCAGTTTGGAGAACTATGCCCATATTCCCAAATATTGTTTATAAATGATTGTTACATTTAAAGGGGAATATGCTATAGGAATAAATGCTTTGCATTGGTATTGATCTTGGTCTATTGATTCAAATTTAAGGTCAATTTTGTTATATGTATATTCCTGCTCTTGATTAAGATATCTTGTTTGTGCAGCTCATTTAAAAATGTAATGTATAATTAAGAAATACAGGTTAATAGATAGTCATCTATAATAGTCAAGCCTGTAGTCATGTTGTTAGGTTTTCTAGATATATAGAGATATATTTCAGTTAGATAAATAATCTTTAAACCTTTCAAAGACCTACAGAATATGACATGTAGAATGTTTTAAGAACGTAGAACTTTTCATAACAATGGCACACATCTGCTCCTGGCAGCACCAATCCACTTCAAGAGGAAGATGGGCATTGAAGAAGCTCCTTATGGAGTTTGCTAGTCATTTGGGAAAGAAACTGCTCTTGCCTGGACTGCTTGGTGTCATGCTGTATGAACTGGACAAGCAGGACCCCAGAACAATGACTGTTGGACCACAGAAGAAAGCATCTAATAAACTTTGCCATTACAAGGCAAAATAGACCTTCAAACTTTCTGCTTCATGAAAATCTGCCAGATACTATGGGCCTGTAGACCGAAGATGGATGTTCCAATGTTACAAAAAAACTTTAGGTGAAGATCTAGGAAGCAAGATGTCTCTGTCAATTCTCGAGTTTTGGAAGTTGCTTACAATGCACTTTCTGTTTACTTAGGTAATATATCCTTCTGGGGTCTTTGATGGAGTTGAAGAATAGATAGTTCAAGCTTTCCTTAGTTATAACAAAAGACAAAGTAGATATAAATGTTGTAACTGTAACTCTTGGTTGATAACTGTTTTGTTATATGTAATTTTACTATGTTAAAGCTAAAACCTTCCTTTTCATTTAGACAGAAAAGGGGAAATGGTGTGGGAAGTTCTTCTGTATATGTGTTGCTTTTATTGGTTAGTGAGTAAAGCTATTTTGGCCATTGGCTTAGCAGAATAGAGCAAGGTGGGAATTCCAAGCAGATAGAAGAGGAAAGAAGGCAGAATCAGGGGGAAGTCATGTAGCTGCCTCAGGAAACAGACGTACCCCAGAACTTTACCGATAAACCACAAGCCTCGTGGTAAACTAGAAAACAATAAAAATTGGTCAATTTAAGATGTAAGAGCTAGCAAGAAATTTGTGCAAGCTATTGACCAAACAGTATTGCAAATAATAGAGCCGAAATTTCGGCTCTGGGAGGCCAGGAAACGAGCAAGCAGCTTTCTGCTTACATGCAGACACTGCTGTGGTTACTCACCTGCACAGCACAGAAACTCCAGTCTTCCCACCATGAAAAGTAGCATCCTTCCCTGTCTCTGTCTTTCCCCTTTCAGCTGTCCTCCAGCCTCCTCCACTCTCTTCCTCAGTGGAGCCTCTAGACGAGTGGTTCTCAACTTTCCTAATGCTGCGACCCTTTACTACAGTTCCTCGTGCTGTGATGAGCCCCCAAACAAAATTATTGTTGTAACTACTCCATAACTATCATTTTGCTACTGATATGAATCGTCATGTAAGTATCTGTGTTTTCCAATGATCTTAGGTGACCCCTGTGCAAGGGTCATTCAACCCCAAAGGGGTTGTAACTCATGGTTGAGAACCACTACTGTTAACAGAGGCCCTCTTCCAAGTGCTGATAGCTCTCCCTTAGCTCAGGAGTACCCTCTGCTGTCTGACTTCTGTCCCAGTCACCCTGAAGGTCCCCAGGTGCCCATGTCTAGTCAGCCTTTCCTTTGCTCATGCCCCACTCAGCCATCTTGCTGGCTTTGCATTTGTGGGCATTTTTAAGAATACTGTTCCTTTAGTTGTTTGTGTTTCTTTCAGCAGCTCTCCCCCTCCCCCTCCCTGCCATACTGCTTCTGTCTGTCTCTCTTCCTCGCCTTCTCCGGGGGTTCCTCAGTGTACCTCAGGAACCAGGGGTAATTGAAGTACCCAAAGGGTTTGCTACTGGCTGAACTGACAGGCCAGAGATCTGCGCTATGGATGGCCCCTCCTGGTGTCCTGTGCCATTTCCCTGAATCATGCTCTTCAATGCTTTCCAGCCCATCCTCCGTCCCACTGCTCTCTACCTACCATGTCACTGGAGGGTCTCTCAGGACCCTGTCATCCTTACCAGGCTCACATAGCCTGTTGTGATTGGACCCTTGTGTAGTTCTCGGGTTGGCCACTGACTCCTGACAATGTGCTCTGTGACCTGAGGTGCACCCTGAACACACACATTGGCTTACACTTTTGGGTTTGTCAGTTTCCTATCGCTGATGCCCTGCACCAAAGCCCTTTTAAAGCTCATGCCTGTGTCTGGTGGTGCATGCTTGTCACCACCCCAGCATTTAGTAGGCTAGGACGGGAGAAATACCACAAAGTTGCAGTTCAACCAAGACCATACAGTGAGATATTAGCTCAACAATCTCATTTGAAAACCCATTGAACAAGAACACCTCCACCTCCCAGAGGCCATCATCTTCAAATCTTGGAGGCTGCATTGAGTATCACTGCTTGAGCCCGGTGTTTCCTCCCTGTCCTCAAGGTCCCTTGTGTAAGCCACACTCTCAGAACCACAGTTAGTGAGGGCTTGCCCCGCTCAGGTTGGAGTGTGAGCTCAGCACACACAGGGTCCCAGCCTGCTTCTCCAGTCTCCAGAGAACAGGTGTAGGATGGGCCTGGATACACTGTGAACAGCAATCCCTCGAGTCTGTTATAGAGAAAACGATACCAGAAAGTCAAGAAGGACCAGTTTGAGTAAAGGGGTCTGTTTGGAGGGAAATCCCCAGAAGAATGGCAGCGGGGAGGTTGCACACTTGTCCCTGTGTCATGGGATTGTGTCATGTTGTGTTGAGTGGCGGGGAAGTTACGTGGGGACAATACACAGAACTGGAGAGAGTTGGGCAATGAGAAGGAAGATCGGGTTCCATCACTAACATCGTTTTAGAAGTCTCTGAGGGCTAACCCACAAGTAAGAGAAGATGGTGGGTTAAAGGTAACTTAACAGAACTTGGAACAAATTGGGTTGCGAGAGGTGCAGTTACATGTGTTAGCCACCAGATGGCACTAGAAGACTTCCTTCAGCACAAACAGGGTTTGTCTATGTGTCACGCTGGCGGTCACACCTACTCTCTAAAGAAGGCAATTCTGAGATTTGGAGAAAATATTCATTTTGGAGGGTGCAATGAAACTATTCATTAGTTGTCTTTGAATATGCACATTTAAAAAAAACCAGCCCCCTTCCACTAGTCTCAAAGCATTTAGAGGTCGTCTCCCTACTTTTTCCAGCAGCTTTGGCTCAGGCTCCATAAGCTGGACACAGACAAAGAAGTGATCTGTCTTGATCCAAGCAGGAACTCCTGCGTACCCCTCATTCAAGAGGATGGGTATGGACCGCAGGGAATTGCATGGCTTGTTGGCAGAGATCTGCGCCCTGAACTCTGAGCAAAGGTGGGGGGGGGGTGGAGAGGGAATTCTAGATGGTTGTTGAATATTATTTTAAGGTGTGCTACTTTTGTTTATGCTCTGGAACATTTGTTTGATGATGCAAAGATGTGTTTGATTAAATAAAATTCACCTGCGGCAACTTGCTGACAGGAAGTGGTAGGGAGGAGACAGGTGGGAAGGGTTTTTATGGAGGGTTGAGGAGAAGCGCAAGGGCTTCTGGGAGGGAAGCAGAGGAGGGGAGCTGCTTGCTGTTCAGACTCTCCCAGGAGCAGAATTCCACCTTAACCTATCTTGCCTTCTTTAGAGGGCACAGAGATTTAGATAAGTCCCCCTTCTTAGCTTGGGAGAGTCAGTGCCTGAGGGAACAGAATTCCCTCTGGCTGCAGCTCTTGTAGCCTAACTGCTGCTGATGGTGGCCTGAGTTGCGTCTGCTGATTTGGACAAGCGCGGAGTAAACAACTTAGAAAGAGAACAACACAAGACCATTACAAGTCTAAATCCGAGAACCCCCTCTGACAGTCTGGTGACTGGCACAGGCCTTCCCATCCAGAATGCTCTTTCAGCAGCTCCGGAGACCCAGTCTAGAGTCACGGATGATGTCTGCCAGTCTTAAATACCTATGGCTGGTGGTCACACTGCTTGATAGCCAAATGAGTAGCTTCCTCATTTGCAGCAAGACTAGATTCTACTAAGGAAAAGCGTGGATGTGAAGACTTGCACCTTTGTGCTGGGTACCCTGTTAGCTACCCCATAGACCCCACTGGATTTGAGCTTTCCCTGGTGCTCTTTGGCCCTGAAAAGATGCTGAAGTTTGGAACTGGGCTGCAGCAGAGGCTAAGACTCAGTCCCCAGCGGATACATGCCTAGTGGGCCAGTGCCCAGGCTGCACAGGAAGGACACAGCTTCTTGCTGGCTATGCATCTGTGTCTCCGTCTTGTAATCTGCCTGTGCCAGGAAGCCTTAGGCACCGTGCCTGCTTCTCTGTTTTACCTAGCTGCTCCACACGTTCATGCCCAAGGGGCTGTGTGCATCCCAGCCAGACTCAGCAGAAGACAAAGGAATGAGCAGTGACCTTGAAATTAGGAGTCTCCGTGTGGTCCTGGCCACCATTTATTAACTGGGATTGGCCTCAAATATGAAATGGGGATAATAACTCATTTTTTGTCTTATTCGGTTCCTTTTTAACTACCCGGCAGCTTCTTCGCTTTCTTTAGCACAATTGGTTAATTAGGACACTGGGAAAGAGAACTTAATCTTAAAAGGGGGGGGGAGGGGTGTAAGGAAAAAATCAGCTCTGCATTATGGGAGTGACTTTGGAAGATGGGCTTTTGAGCAACAGGAAGAGCACAGGAAGAGCTTTGAGTCCCCCACCTCCTTCCACCCACCCAGGTGCCTCTGCATCGTCCACACCAGTCCCCTACCTGACTGCACTGTGTGACCACCAGACCTTTTCCTGCTTTCTGGTCCCCCAGACTCAGGCTGTCCGGTCCTGTTCAAGGTCAATTTCTAACATTCCCAAGAGTTGGCCTTTTCTTTTCTTGAAGTGCTCTTGTCCAGGTCGAGTCTTTGCTATGTTCATTTCCCAACTTTGTTCCCTTCTGGTTAATTCTTAGACCCATTTTCTCCCCGGGAGCCACTGTGCGGAGGACTCTACATTAGCTTTCCATCCTCCATGTCTTTATGGCTTTTAACTTTCACCTGTGATTTGGGATTTGACTGGGAGGCTTATAGCAGATCCCTATCAAACTCTGTCTCAGCTAAAGCTTTCAGAGCATTTGCTAGCGCGCGCGCTCTCTCTCTCTCACCTCTGCCGATGCTCACAGTGTTAGGTAAGGCTGCTGGACAGATCTGAGAGACACGTGGAAGAGAGCTGACCATAGAGTTCCCAGACATCTGCTAACCGACCGACAACATGCGTGAAGCACAGTGAGCATTGACCAGATCCTGCTCAGAGTTCAGCAGACTCACCCAGCTGAGCCAGAGTCTGGGGAGGGGGGGGGAGGTAATAAATGACTAGCTATAGGGTGACTTGTCCTGCAGCAGGTTCTCGCTGGTGTGACAGAGACACTCAGGATCATCTCCAGACCGGGGTAATGGTAACTTATGGGTCACCCACTGCAGCATATCCGCCATCCTGGAAGATACAGTCTCCCATTTAAATCCCTACCCTGCTGTGAGAATAACCTGAATTAGAAACTGAAGCGGTTGAAGAATGCGCTCGTCATTTACAGTGGAAGAGACCGAGATGTAGAGAGGTGATGTGACCTGTCCCAAAGACTCAGTGGTGACCCCCAGTCAGCCCCAAACTGGAAAAAGACATCTCAAAATTCTGTAAGAGGTTCTCTCCCTGCGTGGCAGTCTAGCTGGTCAGAGTCATCCGTTCTCACACCATGGCTCCCGAGAGGCAGCAGCTTCTCCCTCTTCCTTGAAGAACATCCCGAGGTTCCAATGCTTCTCCTCAAGCATCAAGAATGACTGGTGTGATTCTCTAGGAGTTCACGGTTTTCTTGGATTTCATTGGCTGCTTTCAATCAAGGACTGCAGGGGTCCCCAGTGCCGCCTCTAGGAAAAGGTAGCTTCACCCGTGGCTCCCATCCCCGATTCTTCCTGTGAGTGTGCCGGAGACAGAGCTAAATGACTCTTGTTCTGAGAGGCAGGTGGGTGCCCGGGTTCAGACACAGCTGTCCTTGATGATTCCTCTGAGGCCCATGTGTCCGACAAACTCACAGATATTTCTAGGTCACCAATCCTTCTAGCTTGAAGGGTTGCCATTCTTTTAAGAAGGCAAACAGGAAGGGGATGACGGTGCCAATAGTAAAGCAACAGCCTTGACTGCCCCTTGCTAGAGACAGCAGCCAGCTGTTTGGAACCTATAGTGCCATATCCTAGTGAGAATGGCCATGGGATCATTCTTGAGACACTGACCAAGATCACAGTACAGAGCCTCTGTCTAGGTCCTGGCCATCACTGAACTGTCTGGAGCCTCCTGGGCACTGACATCAGCCATGTGGCCACACTGTGTGCATTCCTTCCTATAGTGTGCTGAGTTCCCAAGGTTCCCACACAACCCAGATGAAATTTCCTTTGGATCCTGCTGTTCCTTTCACTCCTGAATGTCCTTCATCGTGGATTATAGCTAAAAAGTGAATTTATGAAGAATATTAACAGGCTCTGGGAGACCCTGAATTCCTAGTTCCTATTACTGACCCCACCTTTTTATTTTTTACCAAGTTGGGCATGCCTCAGTGGACAGTTCACTGCTGAGTGTCAAGATTCCTCACACCCCAAGTGTTTAGAAGTGTAAAACACTGCCCACAGTCTTTTCTTAAATGCTTTCTGTGACTCAACTGTCTCCTTCCTCCTGCTGTGGGCTGTCAAATGGATACCAAGATTTTCAGAAAAGCTCTTCACATTGAGGGTTCGTGTTTACTCAGAAGTTATGTGTGTGGCTGATTTGAGCAATTCTGTTCTGCAAAAATGGTTTGGGAACGTCGTATCTTTTGGAGACAGGCAACAAGCAAGGTGGGGAGGAGTTAGTGGTTAAGGATTCTGAGGTTGGATCCTTTCTTGTCTCCAGTAAATCAGGCAAAGGACATGCAATAAAAATGGGCATATTTGTGTACAAAACAGTGTGGGGCAGCCTATATTGCCACAGTCACACAAGAGCCCAACACCAACAGGGTCCCAAGGCCCAGTGAGTGCCATTTCCTTCTAATCTAAGTGCCATTCTGTTTTCCCAGAATTGTTGGAAGGGAGAGGGCCACTTGTTTATCCTGGCTGCCCGGCTAGTTTACACCTGAAATAACCACACAGAAATTGTATTATTTAAATCACTGCTTGGCCCATAGTTTCCTATTGGCTAATTCTTACATCTTAATTTAACCCATTTCTGTTAATCTCTATATCACCACATGGCAGTGGCTTACCCGGAAAGATTCTAACTGGTGTCCATTTCAGACAGAGGATCCACACATCTCTCACTCTGCCCTTCTTTCTCCCAGCATTCAGTTCTGTTTCCCTGCCTACCTAAGTTCTGCCCTATCTAAAGGTCAAGGCAGTTTCTTTATTCATTAACCAATGAGAGCAACACATAAACAGAAGGAACTCCCTACACAGAAGCTCAATTCCAGACTGTGAACATCTTTCTCTCACACCAGAAAGTCTCAGCGAACTCTCTACTTCGAGGTCTGTCTAGAATTCAGCCATTTCTTACCCCCACCGTCACATCCCCCTCTGGGGTGACCGCCATTGCTCTTTAGTCCTCCTCACTTTTACCCTCTGTCCCTAAACCCAGATTTAAAACTAAAGACAGAAACGTTATGTAAAACCGCAGTATCATTAGGCCAATTTTCCACCCCAAAATATTAAAAATGGTTTGTATCCTCTGCTGATCATTGGGATCCTGAGCCTGCCTCTCCTCATTCTGAAGCGATAACCACTTCCAGCTCTCAGGTTTGGGATTAATTTTCTTATATGGTCTTAATGACTGAAAAACCCTAGAAATGAGGCAATAGCAAAACCAGGCTGAGGTTTCTCTGAGGTAATTAATTTTTATTTCCTTAGGCCCGTGGTTCTCCCAAGCAGCACAGAGCAGTGGTTTTAGCAGAGCCCTGGCAGAATTGGTTCAAGGGATTCATCCAAGGCTGGCACAAGAGAGTAGTTGGGTGAAAGCTCAGAGAATCTCCGCAAAGTCAATGGGAAATAAATGAGTCTTGACTGAGCTTCATTAAACTGCAAGTGTCCCCCGCTGTTCTCCTTCACCCCTGGCCTTCTCTCAAGGAGTGCTCTGCTAACCAAGTTCGTAGATATTTGCATTGCAAAGTTTGATCTGAGGAATGGAGGTAATGTTGATGGTGGCTAATGATTATTAGCCATTTGGGTAATAGAGATGACTATTGCTCATTTGATGAACCATTTTCTCAACATTTTTATACAGTCATTCACCTGTTCTCTCTCTCTCTCTCTCTCTCTCTCTCTCTCTCTCTCTCTCTTTCTCTCTTTGTGTGTGTGTGTGTTAAGTACTTATTTCATTCTCAGAAAAACAAAACAGAAAACCCAGAGCTTGATTCTGTCACATGGAGACAGGCAATAATTGGAAAGAAGAGAGAATAAATACGTATATGTGTATGTGCATGGAGTGTCTGTGAACAGAGGCTGTAGCTGGTTCCTAGATCTTATTAAAAAAGCTATCTGTGAATGAAGACGAGAGGTCAGTTGTCATGAGACACCTGCGGCATAGTGTTTGGGGCACAGGGATCAGATAATGCAAGGACTTTTGAGGACAACTTGGATGTTCTAGGATGGTGACCAGGCCTTGTGGAAGGGAGGGAAAAGGAGATAGCCAGGTGAGATGAGGAACAGAAGGGTTTGAGATGGGAGGGGGTGCTAAAGGGGCTCTATAAGTCTAGGCTTTCTCTCTGCACCAAGAAGGACCAAGGAGGAGGCTGCTAAAGGATGCTCAAGGGACCTGGGGATGCAGCTTGTGTTTTACATGGTATCTGAGTGCTGTGCCAAGGTTAGACTGCACGGTGCTGGGGAAGAGAAAGGGCCCTGGTTAGAAGGCTACTGTAATGTAGTTTGGTAGAGTGGGAGAGAAAGGTTTAGATTACAGAGGTATTTTAAGTGAGTGTTAATGGGACTTCTTCACTTAGAGAGTCCAAGGCAATGGGAAAGCAGAATTTAAAATGATACCAGATTCTGGCATGAAAACCTAGAAGATGGGATTGCCCTTTTCTGAGCCAGTGAATGTTGGCAAGCAGGCTTTTGGAGGAAAGTGGGAATTTCTTTGGGGGATATCCTAAGTTTTGAATTAGAAGGTCATGCGAAGACAGTCTTTGATATATAGATGATAGGTCAAACCTTGAGCCCGGCTGAACTCATCAAGGAATTGTCTAGGAACAAAAAGCCAAGCTCAAGACCCTGGAATTTCAAACTTCACAATCTTAGAAAAGATATACTGCCCACCCAAAGTACAAGAGACTCAGTCAGAGAAAGACAAAGTCTATCTGAGGACCTCAAATACCAAGGGAAGAAAGGGCCCTAAGGAGGAAGCAGTGAACTGCCATGCTGAATGTCCCCAGAGGATCAGGCAGGAGCAAGGCTGAGAACTGTAGACCTTGAATGATCTTGTGTAGAACCCTATATGTTGAGCAATGAGAGGCAAACCTCATTTCACACAGAGGGCAAATAGACAGAAACTGGAGACTGTGAGTACAAGAATCATTGCTGCCAAATATTGCAGAGAGAAGAGGAAGTCTGGGGCAGAAAGTGGGGTGGACAAAAGCTAAAAGTTATATGATGGGTACACAATGTGGATAGTGATGAGGGCCACAGAGAGGAGCAGCCCTGCCCTGTAGGAGAAGGTAGGGCACAGTACCATGAGAACAGGAGCAGCTTGATGGGAGCACTGGGGACTAGCCTCTTCTGGGGACGGAAGGGTTAGCTTATCTGGAAGCTGCTAAGCTGTCATAACAAAAGCAACACACGGAGCAGCCTAAATGCGAACATCTGGAGGCCAGAGGTCCAGATCAAGCCATCGGCAGCGATGGTTTCTCCCAGAGCTGTGAGCCAGGGCAGCTCTTCTCCCCAGCTTCCGGCAGCTTGCTGGCACTCTTTGACTTTTAGGCACATCCTTGGGTCTGAGCCGTCATCTTCCTGTGCCTTTTCCCCAGGTGCCTACATGAAAATATATTTCCCTTCTTGGGACAGCTTTTGATAAGAAGTGGACAGTCCACCGTAAGCAACAGAGGGCAAGGGCGAGCATTTGTTTGAAAACACAGGTAGGTTTATGAGCATATTTGTGAGAGGATCTAAAAATACTCTTTGGATTGCTTCAATTTTCTTCAAGCTATGAAAAGCAAGGCCCTGAGCAGAAGGTGTGAGCAATGTCGGACTGAGAGAGGGAAGTGGTGGAATTGTTTCTACTTGTTGAGAGGGTAGGCAAGTTAAGGAATTGCAATATGGCAGCAAGGCAGCCTGAAGGCCACACCCATGTCACTTGGTCTTACAATGGCGGAGAACAAGCAGTGCTGAGTTAGTCACTCTCCTGTTGTGCTAAACACCATGACCCAAAGCAACTTCCAGAAGGAAGAATCTGCATCGGCTTACAGTTCCAGGGAAAGAGTCCATCACGGTGGGGGAAGCATAGCAACAGAAGCAGGAAGCTGAACATCTCAACTGCGCATGGAAAACAGGGGATGGGGGTGGGGAGGTTGGGCTGTAATCTGGAAGCAGAGCTGTAACCTCTCAAAGCCCGATGCCAGTGACCTGTTTTCTCTGTCAAGGCTGCACCACATAAAGGATCATAACCCTACTACGAAGGAGCACCGCAGTGAGCCAAGGGTTCAAGCATGTGAGCCTCCATGAAACATTTTTCATTCAAATTGCCTCAAGTAGTAAATTGTTTGCAAGCCTCACTGAGCAGCATAGAGGCAGGGGAATCATGATTAAAGAGATTTTGAATCTTATAAGGTGAATGCGGCTCATGGGAGCCAAGAGGCAAGGGGATTGGGAATGCATATAATAAAATCATTTTGATGGCTCAGAAATAAAATGAGGAAGAGGGAAGAGAAGAGCCCATGTGGGATCTTATAGTTACTCTAGCTTTCAGGTGAGGGAGGCGGTACACAGAGAAAGAAAGTGTGTTCTGAAGTTTGGAACCAGAATCCAAATCTTAGGCACCAGTGCTCAACATGGATGTTTTTACCTTAGTGTGGCAGAGATACAGGATCAGAAACTGTGAGGGTGACAAATGATTGGCAAGGCGGAAGGACAGAGGCAGGAAGGACAGACATTGGAACAGAGTTACAAGACTACCCCACACTAAGTTCCTATGTATTTGTAAGTTGCTCAGTCCTAATTCCCTACCATATCTCAGGACACCCTGTGGGGCTTTTTGCCTTCACCTACATCTCATCCTCCTTGTTTTTTCTCTTAAAAATATCTAGCATTTCACTATCCAAATAATTCTTCTGTTTTTATCTTTCACTATGTGCCCAGAACTATTTTTCCACGTCTGATGTTACTATTCCTAATTTCAAGACAGGGCATTTCCAAAACATGCTTGGAATTCTGAAGAGACAACCCAGCAATTGGTTAGCTATAGGTTTGACTTTCCAATTCGGATCTCCAATGTTAGGTTCCATTCTCTTTTCATAAAGTTCTTCCTCTTAGAAACAGTCTTCTCCTTTTCAGACTTGGCTAATTGGAGGGGAGATGTGCATTGACCCAGGGAAGTTCAGGACTCCTGGGAGGGTTGACCTGCTCTTCTATAGAATGCTTTCCATCAATGATCACAAGATCAGTGACCACTTACATGCCTTCTACACTCTTTCCATTTTTTGATATTTCATGTGTCCATGTATGTGTCTATGCCTATGGGTGAGTTTGTAGCCAATCGTGTGTTTCTTCAACGAACTGAAGAAAACATGGTTTTCTTTTTCAGAGAGTACAGGAGTTGTGTGGAGTGGGGGAGGGGAGTGGTGTGATCTTCTCACTGGTCACTTAGAGGCTCATGGTTTCTTCCCCTTCCTCAGCTTCAGTGCCTAAGTTACAAAGTGAAGACTTTTTATAGTTCTTTCTTTTCAAGCTTTTTGTAAACTGTAAAACACATTTTCATAGAAAAGATTTTGATCATGTTTTTCTCTTATCCAATTCCTTCCAGATCCTCCCCACCTCTTTAACCACGTAACTTTGCTTTTTCTCGTTCTCTCTAAAGCGAGCAAACGAAACAAAACCAAGAAACATACAAATATAAATTTCCCTACAAATTCATAAAAACAAAAATAATAAATAAACAAAATATTGATATGACAAAAAATTACTCTAACAAAGCAAAATGAGTCAAAAGGTCTACAAAACACAGCACTGAGTTTGTTTCATGTTGGCCAACTACTCCCAGGCATGGGGCCTGCCCTGGAGTGGGGCTAATATACCCAGTAAGACACGCGGGAGAACACTGACTTTCTCTTTCCATTGAGTCTCAACTACAGATAATTTCTTCATTCTGGATGAGAGCCTGTGTCCACTGTGCCTCTCAGTGCTGAGATTCCTTCTGGCTTGAACCTGGCCAGGTCTTGATTGTGCTGCCTCGGTCTCGGTCTCTGTGAGTTCACATGAACATCAGTCCTGCTGTGTCTGGAAGACACTGTCTCCTTGGAGTCGTCCATTCCCTCTGGCTCTCATGCTCTTTCCACTTTCTCTTTTGCACAGGTCCCTGAGCCTTGAGGGGAGGGGGTTTGATGAAGACATTCCATTTAGATGGAGTGTGGCATTGATATTGTTAATTGCCTCTATATTGTGGGTTTTTAGATATTTTCTCCAATATATTGCTTTATCATTTCTGAACTTTACACAACTTCTACAAAGAGTATGTTGGGGTTTTGTTTGGTTGTTTGAACTTTATTTACTTATTAGAGACAAAACTCTCACTACGAACCTGGCACTAAAGAAATTCCCAGGAATCCACAAGGATGATCTCAGCTAAGGCCCTAAGTAATAGAGGAGAGGGTGCCCGAATTGGCCTTGCTCTGTAGTCGGATTGATAAATATCTTAAATGTCACCATAGAACCTTCATCCAGCAACTGATGGAGACAGGGGCAGAGACCCTAATCGGAGCACTGGTCTGAACACCCA
This sequence comes from Microtus oregoni, assembly GCF_018167655.1. NCBI lineage: Eukaryota > Metazoa > Chordata > Mammalia > Rodentia > Cricetidae > Microtus > Microtus oregoni. Next base: position 25,988,392 of record NW_024543088.1, read on the forward strand.
AAGTCCAGTTGAAGAGTGTGAGGAGGGAGAATATGAGCAGAGGTCAAGACCTTGATGGGGACACCCACTGAAACAGATTACCTGAGCTAATGGGAGCTCACCAAGTATGACTGGACAGGGAAGGAACCAGCATAGGACTAAGCTAGACCCTCTGAATGTGGGTGACAGTTGTATGGCTGGGGCATACGGCAGGGCCACTGGTAGTGGTGCCAGGATTTATCCCTCCTGCTTGAAGTGGCTTTTTGGAACCCATTCTCTTTGGATGAATGCCTTGCTCAGTCTGGATATAGTGGGGAAGGGCCTTGGTCCTTCCTCAGAGCAATGTTGCCTTGCTCTCTCTGGGGAGCAGATAGGGGGTGGGGTGGGGTGGCGGGCAAGGTGGAGGGGATGGGAGGAGGGGAAGGAGTGGGAGCTGGGATTAGTATGTAAAATGAAAAAAAGATAGTTTGTTTTCTTTTTTTAAAAAAATCAAATCAAATAAAAATAAATATTTAAAAAATCTCACTATGTAGTTCTGGGATGGAACTCATTTTCTAGAACAGGCTAGTCTGAGATTCATCCTGCTCCTAGCTCTAGCTCGTGAGCACTGAGTTACAGGTGTGCACCACTATGCCCATCTGAAAAACCTTTATTAACATTAACATATGACTATATCAACTATACTTAAAACACCAAGATGAGGGGATTATAACACATGACCTCTAACCTCATTCTAACTCAGTGGCAAAATTTAAATGGATCATAGAGATGGAGGAAACAGATTTTACAGCAGCCAGGCATGGTCAATCTCAGCACTCAGGGAACAGAGGCAGGTGACTCTCTGAGTTCAAGGCCAGCCTGGGCTACGTAGTGAGTTTCAGGATCCCCAGGGCTACATTATTTAAAAACAAAAACAAAAACAAAAAATAACAACAAAAAAACCAAATCAAAAACAAATCCAAAGTGGGGGCAGAAGTGACATGAGTAACATATAATTGATATTTATATCTTTGAAATAATTTCAATCAGAGATTCTAGAAATGGGGCAGGGGACGCTAGGTAAAAAGTGAATGGACTGCAGCATAGATTGGAGATAAATGGAGAAAAAAGGTTAGTATGGTTAGTTTGTGGTCAAACAGAGTCTGGAACCAGAGGAAGTGAGCCTATCCGAGCTGACCTGTGTCTGATGTGTCCTCAGAGTGACCCTCTGGGGAAAACCTCCACCTACTGTCACATGTGACTAACATACACGTGATGGAGACTTATCAATATATGATCCATGACTACACAGCGGTGCATGCTTCTATCTGACTTACCTGCAGAAAGCCATCTGTGACCCCCCGAGCAAGCAGCTCCTCCTTGGAGCACCAGGAAAAAAAGCCAGAGCCACGGCTGCGTCACGGCTGCGTCGTCACGGCTCCCATGTGTGTCCCTTGCATTTTCACTTCTTCATGAAGTACTTGCTATTTTGATAATTTGCACGTCATTCCTCACTTCTTCAAACAAGATGCCCAGGACCCAAGACAAACCTGACTCGAAAAACAGACCAAGCCAATGAGAGAGAGAGAAAAAGACAAAATATAAGAAAATACTCTAGCATGGAGTTCTTAGACTAAATGGGCAGGCATACATGAACATGCATGCATGTGTATACACACACACACACACAAGCACACACACATCGATGCTAGGCATATTTTAGTAAAATCTTGGAAATGAGGAGGAAAGCAATTTAAACAAGTCTGGAAAGTAAACTTCTGGAAGACTGTAATAAGTCCCAGGCTTCTGTTGGTGAGTCACAGAGACCAAAGACAATGGCGTAAAAGCTACCATTCTGAACTAACCCACAGGGTCACTGAAACATAAGGTCAAAACCAGTGTATTTCAGACACAGGCGGTCTGTGTAGCAGTGCTAATTACCAGAGCTTCAGAAGCTGTCAAAAGGAAATGGGAACAAAAGGGAAAGTCATCAGAGAAGATTTCCTGTATAAAAAACAAAACCAAAGGTTATGATGAAATCTAGAACAATGGTTGGTAGATCTGAGACCCAAATGACCCTTCTGAAGAACATGGGCAGCCCAAGACTGACCTTGTTATTGAGAATGGGGAAAATACTTGAGAAACCTGAAGCTGGGTCCGGCGAGATGGCTCAGTGAGTAAGGGTTTTGCTGTCAAGCTTGGTGACCCAGTTTCAATCCCTGGGCCCACATGGTGGGAGGAGAGACCTGATCCCCAAAACTTGTCCCCTGACCTCCACACATGCACTGTGGCATACGTCCCCGCCCCATGCATGCACAAATCAATTCCTCTAAAAACCCCTGGACCTGCAGGAAGCAGATAGGGAAATGTAGCTTTTTTTTTTTTTTTGTCTCTCCAGTGGTTCCTCAATCACTTGAACTTTTCCTCATGTCTTTCAGAAAACACACCCCAGTTTTCTCGTCAGGAATTGTTTGGTATTACATTTGCAAAGCTTGTCATTTGCTACTGACAATTTGTTCAAAGAAGCTTCACAATGCAGAAGCACCGCAGTCAAAGGGCTAAGACGGGCCAGTCTTAGTGTGGGGAAGTATTCTTGTCCCCCCCCCCCCCCCAGAGACAAAATAAAAGCCAGGCTGGACTCAGAGCAGGGCACAGGCCAGTGAGTTTAGAGGAAACGTTGTTTGGGGAAGTTACCCTTGGAGATGGGAAAGACCTGAGAGAAAAGGACAGTAACCTCAGGGGACATGGTGAGAGGAACAGTTGAGCTGGCCTCCGAGTGCCCACAAAGCCTGGATTCCCTGAGCTCTGGCTGTGAGCACCCTATCAGATCAGTGTAATGGACTCCACCTGTGTTAGCTAGACTGGTATCATTTTTAACCACTAAAAATGCACTTTTAAAATTTCAACTCAATTATGACTTGAAGTTTGAAAACGTACAGATTACTTAAACCTTTTGTGTGCTCTTAGTCACCTGAAGTAGTACTGAATATTCTGTTTTAGGAAACTATGGTTCAAGGTACTTATTTCAGTTACTGATTTCTTTTGCTCAACATGCTAGGCCTTCGGAAGTCACACTAATGTTCAAAGTAATAAAGTTTAATTTCAGGGTTTACAAAATAGTTTAGTGCATGATCGGGGCCACAGTCATGTTAACTGTGTTTGCAGTGTGGGAAGAAATCTGCAAAACGTGCACACACAGAAAAGGCTTCTGCAAAAGGGAACCAAGTACATCTTAGCTGAAACCTAAATTGCTGGGTAACTCATTTCAATATTTTAGAGACGGACTTTCTCTACACAGCCTCGGCTGACCCCAAACTCACAATGTAGTCCAGTCAGGCCTTAAGGTGACAGCAACCTCCTGCCTATGGCTTCTGGATGCTGAGAGTCCAGTTCATCACCTCTGGGTGACCAACCCCTCGATTGCATTCTCATCCCGTTCACTCACCGTCTAATCTAGAGAAAGAAAGGCCTTTCGACACCCAGGCCCCAGCCCAGATTAATCAACAGAGAATCTCTGGGGATAGGACCCATGCATCCCATTTTGAAACCGTCAATGATTCCAGTTTGTAGAGGACTCAGTCAAGCAGGAGAGTGGATGGGAGCTCATGAGAGAAGGCTACCTTATAGGTGACAATAGCAGACTCAGCTCCTGCAGCATCCTTTAGCTCATAGCAATTGCGATGGACTGATTCTGCAGGAACCAATCTCATAAAGGTAAATGAAATCCTACGGCTTCCTTTCTCAGAGTACCGCATGGAGCCCGGCGTGAATAGAGTTCTTCTCCAAGGTTCTGCCTCTGCTCTGCAGGCAGAAGGTGCTGCTCATCAATTTCTCCCGTCCGTTGTCTCCGTGAAGCCTTCTAGGACGACATTTCAGTGCAGCTCCCTGCTACGCTCCCTCGCATGGCTGCCCTTCCTCCATGCAGCCGCCTTCACCCTGTAATACTAGTCCATTCCCTTTGTGCTAATTTCTCTAGATGGACCGAAACAAACTAGCGGACATGCGCCTGGTTTCACTCAAGACTACCACGGCGCCAGTGCAGAAAGATAAACACTTACCAAACGGCTGGATGAGTCAGGGGATGACTCACCTAAGGCCCTGTCTAGTGCCGCCTCTGTTGCTGTAAGAGGACACTGACCGAGAACAAATTATGGGAGAAAAGGGGTTTATTTGCCTTATACTTTCAGTTCGTAGTCCATCACTGAGGGGAGTCTGGCCCGGAATTCAAGCAGAAACTTGAAACAGAAGCCATAGGGGAACACTGCTGGCTTCCTCTCTCACAGGGTTCTTGATAGCTGGCTTCTCTATACAGTCCAGGACCTCTTACGTAGGATATTGTGCTGCCCATGGTGGGCAGGGCCCTCTTAGGTGAATTAACAGTTTCCTGCCATCATGTCCATGGGCCATCCTGGTCTAGGCAGTTCCTCAGGTAAGGTTTCTCCTCTCGGTTGTCTCTGGGTTGAGTCCAGCTGTAGGGCTAAGCAGGACAGATGTCATCATCCCAGCCAAACAGATTCGGAGCCGGAGTAAAAGTCAGAAGGAGAGCTTGTTGGAATATGCATTCTTCAGCTTCAGCTCCGGGTATTTTAACTCAGTATGACAAGGTGAGGCATTTACAAGCTGCATTGTTGAAACCTTCTCAAACTGAGACCCATTTATTTTTTTCTGGGCCTCGAGAATGCCTGTCCTTTTGCCCTCTCCCTGGGATTAGTCTAGAACGACAGAACAGACCACTGGGCCTCTTTGCGATCTTCCTCTCCAGGAAGGCTGAGAAGGCCAGCTTCCTCACAGGGTCTCATACCTGCTTAAGGAGAGCCTTTATAACCTAAACCCCTTAGAGGATGTGCTCAGAGCAAAGAGTGGCAAGCAAACGTGCAAGCCAGTTTTTCAGCACCTTTTCATTCCTGCTAACTTCTAGATCAGGAGGATTTGAGGAAACAGAGCCACCTTTTGCTGCTGGGGCCTGTCAACTCATTACTTTGCTACGTGGGTGACAACCCTAGTAAAAACAGTCTGCCTTTTAGCTTCAATTTTGTTTTTACCCTAAACGAATATTGATGCTGTGTTTACCTCTAATTAATATTCATCACGGTAAAGGAATTATACTCATTCACATATAATTATATCCTCCTCCATCAACAGGCTTTTAATCGCAGACCTTCCAGGGTGGGGAGAACCAGCTCTCTGCCCCCAGCCTTGTTTGATGCCAGGAAAAGCCGCCTCTGCTCTCCATCAAGAGCATCCAACGCTGCTGGTGTGCAGGGAGCTGCCAATGCTGGGCATAGAGGAAGCTTGGGGTAGAGGCAGGTCTGCTCAATTCCAGCTCCCAATCTGGGCTAATGCTTTTCCCTCCAGTGCCTCAACCTTTGAATCTGGAAATGGAAATTGATGGCTTCCATCCAGGCCTGCACATTGGGAACATCCAGAGGAATTATTTTAAAACTCCAAACTCAGATTGTATTAGAGACCATCCAGTGAAATCTCTATGGCCGGGGCTCAGCATTAAAAATAATTATCCCTTGCAAAGACCATTTGGCTCCAGGTTTCCTCATAGCCTGGGGTACAGAGTCAAAACAGAAAGGTGGCATTTGCAGAGCAGAGATGGACGAGGCCGCCCAGAACTCACCCAGGGAACAATGTGAGCTCTGTATCTTGACATCGACGAGGTGAAGGTTAGAGACTGACAGTCAAGGGCACTTTAGTGCCCAGGTGTATGATGTTGGAGATGAGAGCCCTAGGTTGAGGATGCAGGATCAGTGCTAGGATGCAGGGTCAGTGCTAGAGGCTTTGGTGAGCCTTGTCTTGAAAACAGAGATAAATTTGTCTAGGTGCTGGGTGAGCATCCGTGCACTGCAGAGCGGCGAGGTGGCAAGGCTTGGACATCGATTTCTATGGCTCTCTGTGGCCGCACAAGTCTAATTTCCCGGAGGATTTATTCCAGAATGTCTAGGGTGGATCTTGAGAACTTATGTGAAACCTCACGAGTGAGTCTCACGTGTGCTTCTGGTTGAGATTCGCTGTCTAAGCTGACCTTCTTGGTTGTCAGATGACTTACTTCTCCGAGGTCAGAGACATACTAGTGACAGCAAGGATACTAGAGCTATGCGTTATTCACTTGTGGTTCGGTATACCCAAATGTTCATGTTAGGAAATAGCATTAATGGTCACAGTCACTCATTAAGCTCCCTTACTATTTGCAAGTCCCTTCCAGGCACCTGACATCATCTGATCCTCACGACCAGGGAGAAGCAATGGGAACCTATGCACAACGAAATGATGTGCAAGCCCAAGATTGTTTGTCTGAGCTGGGGCAGGAACTTATCCCTCATTCCCAGTCCCGAGACCTTTCTCCCTGCTCTAAGTACCAGATTAGAAAGCTGGTACCCAGACTTTTTCTCCCAGGAGGCAAGACCTGACCTTTGTCAACCTGGATGGTCTAATGGCCTGCAATCCATTTCCTGTGCGTGTCACCCTAATGGAGTATAGCAATAAGGCTAAAGGAGACCCCAGTAATTAGCAGCCCAGAGGCATGAACGACACTTGGACACCTGCCCTGCTGGCTACTGTGCATTTGGCACCCCAAGGGCTCCAGAAACCAGATCCAGAGTGCCAAACACATCAAACTCAAGTGTCACTGAGGTCTGAGCTCAGCTGCTCCCTTAGCATTTGCAAAAGGTCCCACCCACTCTCTTTCTTCACTCTTTCCCTTGGCCATTTCCAGGAGCAGATGAGCTGAGGTTACATGCAGCTGATCCCAGCGATGGTTAATTATCTTGGCCTGTAATTAGCACTTCCCTTGCTTCTGTCATTGCCAGTTCCCACAGTTAATGCAGCAATTCTCCTGGTGGAGAACTACTTGGAAAGGGCTCCAAAGAGGCCATGAAATAAAAGTTTCTAGAAGTGACAACATTTTGGAGAGGCTTGCTCTCCCATCATCCCGGTCCAAAGTCTGGCTCTCCGTCTCAGACTGGATTTCTGTCTAAGTCATCCTTCCTTCCTGGGCAATTCCTAAAGATACCCATTTCCCATCTTTGTGTTCTCTGATGTTCTCAGTCCTTATTGGCTCTCTCATGTGGACTTCTACAGAATTTCTCTAATGGACCTCCCCTAACTGGTTCTGCGGGTGTCTCCTCTGTAGTATAAGCAGAATAATCTTTCTCTGCAATCTGTACTGCCTCTCTGCTACTCAAACGCTAGCAATCTTAATTTGGCAGACAGCATCCTGCCTGTTTTCCCACGCTTCTTTTGCCTAGTTTTTAATATTATCCTAATTCCACGATGCTGTCACCCTCTCTCACATGCGCATTCCGACACATCCATGTGTGTGCGCATACACAGGACTCAGCTCCTGGACATACATCCCTCCATGCGTGTGCGCACCCACAGGACTCAACGCCTGGACATACATCCCTCCATGCGTGTGCGTGTACACGGGACTCAACGCCTGGACATACATTCCTCCATGCTGCCCCATCATTATGAGAAGTGTAGGAAGGACAGCTGACTGCCTTAGACAAGTGCCCTAAGACCCATCACAAGGAAAGACATTTGCTCTACGTATGAGGAGACAAAGATAAAAGCCATAAGGCCATCTTAATGTAAAGAAATGTCTTGACAACCGAGGCGTCCATCCTCGCAAACACCGCCATGAACCAGCTGGAGGACTCCTCAGAGCATCCCTCTGAGGTGCTCAGGCGTAGGTCCTGTCCTGAGCTCAGTCTGGCTATGAAGGTCCACAAATGATGTTTGAATTTCAAGTAAAGTTTTGGATGCAAAAACAAAAGCAAACCAATATTTCTATTTCCCAAACCAACTTTCCTATTTGAGAAGATCTGCCATTTCTCTAATTTGTGACCCCATACTCTACTCATTCATACTCTCTGTTGTCCCTGTCTCTCTCTCTGGCATGGCACCTGACCAAGAGAACTTTATAGCCCAGTCTCTACTTTCTAAGTTTGCTTTCGATATTCCAAAGAGTCACCCTTGACCTCAATGAATGGAAGATCAGAAGGGTAGGGGGAATGTGCCACTTGACTTAAGTGACAGGAAGTGCAGTCTGCCACTGCCTCACCGTGTCCTACTGCCTGTGTGCCGTGTGGAGCTGAGGGAATCCTGAATTACACGGCTGCTATACCCAAACCCAGACACCATTTCCAGTCCTGAAGGCTGCTGCTGTGCCTGCTCAGTGAGAAACGCTAAGCAAGTTTCCACAGTGAGACTTCCGAGAGGAGTTAAAGGGAGCGATGCTGACTGTAAAGCTATAGTTCCAGCAGATAAGGTCTCTCGTCGCCCTTGGGGTAGAGGGGATGATGGGAAGGTATCAAGCATTCTTCACATTCTCAGAGAGGTCCTGGCGCTGGAGACCCAGGGTCATTAAAGCTATTGAGTAAGTTTTAGAGGACAAACTGGTCTTTGGGGATTAATGTTGTAGAAGGGACTCATCGAATGCCAGGGATCTGAAAAATGCCCCCTTAGAGCACTCGGCACTAATGCCTTAGGCAAATCATGGCCTCAGACCCTTCATCCACGAGCTGTGGATGGGATGGAATGGGAGAATCCGGGAAATGGGGAGCTTAAATGATTGCATTCTTTCTTCTAGAAGGTGGTAAGATTTTCTACATTTTATTTTTTAGAATTTGTCCATTTTGTTTTTCCAGATAGTTTGGGCTTTGGCAGTCTCTGTCCCAGCTCGTCAACACTGTCTTCACAACAGGAAAAAGAACCTAGACAATAAGTGAATAATTTGGCCTTGCTTCAACAGTATGTTACTTACAAAACAAGTTGCAAGTTGGACTTGGTTTGTTGGCCCCTGGTTTGCCAACCTTCCTTCTAGTATCTTCTATCTACTAGGCACAGAATGGGACTTACAATTCTTTTCAGGTTGAAGTGGGTAGTGGGGACTCCATTCAAATCAGCCAGTTGTCTACATCTTCCTTCTGCACACTTGAGGTCTTCCAACTGAAACAGGACTTTTTTAGATGCTTCCCAAATTCTAATTAGTTCTGCTTAACATGTGGTGAAGAAACTGACATGGATTAATCATTTTTACTGCTCTGATGTGGGGTTCCCCTCTGTATGCTGTGAATACCATTGATCAATAAAGAAACTGTCTTGGCCTGTGATAGGGCAAAGGAGTAGAGCTAGGTGGGGAAAACTAAACTGAATGCTGGGAGAAAGAAGGCAGAGTTTAGAAAGAAGCCATATAGCCCTGCTGGAGGCCGATACCAGAAATTTACCAGGTAAGCCACAGCCTTGTGGCGGTACACAGATTAATAGAGATGAGCTAAATTAAGATGTTAGAGTTAGCCAATAAGAAGCTAGAGCTAATGGGCCAAGCAGTGATTTGATTAATACAGTTTCTGTTGGTTATTTTGGGAATCTGGGTGGCAGGGAAACAAACAAGTGGCCTCCTTACAACACTTCTCACAAACAAGTCTGTGCTTTTCAGATTTTTTAATCACTGTAGTGTGGTTTGGGTAAGGGTCCACCACAGGCCCCTGAGTTGATGGCTTGGAGTCCAGCCCATGGTACTCTTAAATGAATAATGGTACTTTGAGACCTAGTGGGGGAGAACTCCAGTCATGGGAACAGGCTCTGGAAGAGGATATGGGGGCCCACATGCTTCCTGGCTGCCAGGAAGTGAGGAGCTTCCCACATGCTGCTGCCATGATGCTGCCTCACCATGGGCCCAAAGCAGCAAGGACTCCAAAACTATGTGCCCAATAAATGATTCTTATCTTGAGCTGATTATCTCAGCTATTTGTTACAGTCATGAAAAGCTGACTTTGATGAGTGATGTGGGAGGGTCTTCTACGTGTTACTTTCATTGGTTAATAAAGAAACTGCCTTGGACTTTTGATAAGACAGCAGCTTAGATAGGTGGAGTAGACCAAACAGAATTCTGAGAGAAAGAAAGCAGAGTCAGGCAAACGCCATGCTTCTCTTACCCAAGATGGACGGTGGTTAGACTCATGCCAGTAAGCCACAGCCAAGTGGCGATACACATTAATAGAAATGGGTTAATCAAGATGTGAGAGTTAGCCAGTAAGAGGCTAGAGCTAATGGGCCAGGCAATGTTTAAATAAATACAATTTGTGTGTTGTTATTTCGGGGTATAAGCTAGCTAGCCAGGCAGCTGGGAGCTGGGCTTCGGGAAGTGCCCACTGCTCATATTGCAACAGATGAGTATTTATTAGGAGGAGATATGGTGAGTCTTTTTTGCCAACACAATTTTCAAAGACTAGCTCTTAAGCTAAAACCATTTGCCTCCTGAGTTTGTCATTTAGTGTCCTCTTAACCTAGTGTCAAGAGCTTATGTGTGTGTGTGCACACACATATATATGTATTCCTATAACCACCACCTGACATTATATTAACTTTCTCATGTCTAACCTGTGTGACTTCAAGCAAGATGGTTAATCAACCCTTATGCTTTACCTTTTCAAATAAAATAAAAGATATCTTTTATAGCTCTTGACATCTGATAAAGCATTTGATAAATATCTAGTGTTGATTCCTTGCCCCATGAACATTCACCACATTTATCTGTCTTTCAAAAGAGGTATGTGGATTATCTTCAACATGGAGGGTCTGTATTCATGAAAAGTAAGCAAGAACCTCTGCATGTTTCCCTTGCCTCTTAGATAAAACTACTTCTGTACTGACCAACTTCTTTTCCATAATGTGTTGGTTGGTGGGAGCCGTGTGACTTCTTTGGGGAACAAGGCCTGAGAACAGCACGGATCCCTTTGTGGCAAGACCCTAGAGACCCTGACCCACATGGCAAAGGCCTGTGGGCAGTTTCCTGCATAATTCCACGAATGACCCCAGAAGCGCGTGTGCTGTGTGTTCTCCTGGCTTCCACCATGCTAGCCATGATGCTGGCCTGGATGAGTCACAGTGGGTGATGAGGTTTAATATTACATGTTTGCATAACTGTTCTAAAAAGAATGATTTTAACTACAAGAGTCTTGGAGAAATGCTCATAAATAGATAATATCAGGAGTTAATGGAAACAGTCTAGAGGCAGGGGATGGAGTCGAATCATAGAGAGCCACAGTTCTCTCATTTCTAGTAGCTAATAATGCCAATATCCAAAGAAGTTATTGGAGACGGGCATGAGGACAAAGGATAAATGGTGCCAACTACTAAGAGTAAGTTTCAAAGTTACATTGCTTATAGGATAAAAAGAAAAACCTGGTCTATCCCCAGAGGGGACAGAGTAGCGCAGAATGTAGAGTAAATTGATCCAGCTTTGGCTGGTGAGTTGATTGCGAGAACACCAGATGTTAATATTAACCACAAGAGACAAAACTACCTCTCACCCCACATGACACTGTAACTGCATGTGCTGCCAACTGGGCACACTGTTCTTCCTGTGGCTGTGCCTAGTTAGAAAACTTTCTTTGTAGCTTGCAAGGCTGCTTGTGCTTCTAACAGTAGAGGTAGAGATCAAATAGGTGGGAGAGTTGGGGCATGGAAGGGGAAAGAGGAAGGAACAAACTGGTAACGATTGTAACCATTTTTAGAAACTTAGGAAGTAAAACACTGACTGTAAAACTGTTCATGCAAACCATTGAAACTGTATAAATAAAGACAGCCCAGGCTATCGGGGCCATATATCTTATCAACAACAGGTAGTCACAATTCTTTCAGGTGCTCACACATCATAGAACCCATCTGGAGCAAGGCTTCCAGCAGTTGGCACATGATTCTATCTGTTTATCTATCATTTATCTCTCTCTCTCTCTTATCTATTATTTATATATGTACCTATTATTTATCTATATATTTATATTTCATATCTCATATCTCTCTATAATATATCATTTATATATAATTATTTACTATCATTCAACTACAATCTATCTCTTATCTATCAATCTAATGTCTATCATCTATCATCTATCTCATCCAATTACAACCTATCTCTCATCTATTTATCAATCTCATATCAATCATCTATTTTATATCTATCGTCTACCTACTATCTGTCTATTTAGCTATATCTCATATCTATTATCATCTATCTATCTCATATCTATTTAGCTCATATCTATCATCTATATATATCATATCTATTATAGTTCATATATATCGATATCTTACATATCACATATCTACAATTTATTATCTATTTATCTTCAGCAAAAAAGTCACTAGTTTCCTTCTGTATCTCCTCCATGGGTCTAGGCCAAGTGCTTCAACAAATAAAGGGTAGTTGGTTAATGTTGATTGAATTACTGAGTCAAGTAAATTAAACAGACATCTAAAGTCAAATTGATTCTCTGTTTATCTGCAATCCTTGTCTTTGGTACAGGAAGAGATAAATGCGAGTTTTTCTTTTGGGCTACGCACCATCTCCCAAATCATGACATGAAGACTTATTATTAGTTTTGAATGTTTGGCCTTATGCTCATTTCTTGTTAGCTCTTATAACTTATATTAACCTGTTTCTCTTCATTTACTATTTGCCTTGGTTATTTTTAACCTTTCTTTCACTCTGTATGTCTTACTTTCACTGCTTGCTCTGTGTCTGTCTGTCTGGCCCCAGGCATCTCCCTCTCTTTCTCTCTCTCCTCTCTAAGCCTAGATTTCTCCTCTTACTTATTCTCTCTGTCTTTTAGCTCATGCTATCATTCTACTGCCTATCTATTGGTCATTCATCTTTTTATTAGACCAATCAGGTGCCTTAGGCAGGCAAGGTAAAACAGCAACACATCTTTATATAATTAAACAAAAGCAGGATAAACAAATGAAACACATCTTTCCATCATTAAACAAATACATCATAAACAAATGTAGCACACCTTTACATAGTTAAAATAATATTCCCCAGCATAAATAAACGTAATACATCTTTGCCTAGTTAAAGTAAGAGTTCACAACAAGGAGGGGCTCTGTTTGGCATCCTGTGGAAATCATCAAACTGATTCCTTGGTTTCCTGGACACCTTGCATTTGATGACTGACAAAGAGGCCACTTTTGCTTAGGTTTCACTTGAACGTTAGTGGGCAGATTTTCTGACAACTTGTAGCCTATAAAGTTATACCACATGTAGAGATAGACTAGAGATTTTGAGTTTTGAGCCTGCAAAGGTTCAGGTGGGTTTGTAGCTTAAGGCAAGAGAAAAATAATTTGGCAACTTTTGCTAATTAAATCTGGGACCCATTGCTCCCTCAGCCTGCTAGGGTGATGCCAATGGGCTACAGCTTGTTATTTCACAGGGAGAATTCCCACTATAATTCTTCTGTCATTAGAGAAGAAATCTGCATATTTTAGCCCCACATGAAGGCCACCCTTTACCCCAGTTTGTATTACATATTTGTTCCTCCTTGATTTAAAATTCACAGAGTTGAACTTAACTTTAAGGAAATTTTTGTTCCCAGGTTTATGGCACTTCCAATTGCTGGATGAATCACAGACTTGAAAAAAAAAATTGAAATGGGGCATTGGGATTAATGATGCTAATGTCCTATGCATCATTGTCCCCAAGCATCCCTAAGAGGAGGTTGTACAGCTTCACGAATGCTTCTAATGACAGGAGTTTTGTTACTATTTCAGGCAGTCATTTCATTTGTATTATGACTCTAATTCATATTGATATTAATAATGACATTAGTTCGTCCAGCGATATTTTACTCCAGAAAGCATTTTCACATCCATACTGTTTGAATTTCACAAAGCTCGTGGGAAGAGGGGCCCTTAGCCTGCGCAGCTGAGGAGGGACATAGGCCTATTTGACTCTAAGCTGTCTAAAACAGAGTATTCCAGCTCCACATTCAAAGCCATGGCAAGTGTCCCTTTCAAAGGCCATGATAACTTTTACTTTTCAGTTTTTAAATATGGTAATATCACCCTCCCCAGTGAACAGGGAAAATTAAATTACCTCTGTTTGACCTCCCTTATTTGCTAAGAACTCCTTTGAAGCAGCTAAACCTCACCTCTGAAGCCCAGGGAAGAAAGGAGCCTAGAAGAGGTGCCTGTCTGTTTGTAGCCTCAGGTTCATGGAGATGGGTCAGGCCATAGCCTGGGGTCTGCTTATAGGCTGAGACAACAGCTTTCACCTAGAGAGCAACCAGGGCAACTGGCAGGAGCCTGGATTGCCTTGTGGTAGTCAGTAGCCCTAGAGGCACTTGGCCTTGCTGGCACCCTTTCCACTGCGTGGGATCAGCACTGTGGAGTGGTCACTGCTCTTTCTCATGGTTCATTTTTGTCTTCATATGCTAAGGGCAGTTCATTATTGTAATGACTTTTTACTTCATAAATTGAAGGATTCAAGTTCATCTAGCCCACTACCATTGTTGATCTTCCTGCACAGGCAGGCAAAACCCTGGAGCCCTTTGAAGTTCATTGCTGTCGGTATGGGCAGTTCCACGCCTGTGTTTATGAGAAGGGGAATACAAAAGAAACTAAAATGTTATATAGCAAATACTGGAAATTTGCAATAATGAGAGGCCTAAAGGAAGAAATTTAATATTGGCAAATTAAAATAACATAGGTTTGGATTAACCAAAATGAAAGGAGGAAAAAGGCCGAAATGAGAACGCAGTAATGAAACTTCTCAGACTCAGGGAAACGCTGCATGAAGGGAAGACGATATTAAGAAGGAGCTCTAAGAAATGAGGAAACACAATTTTAAAGTGATATCTGAAATTAAAAGAAATCCTTCGAGGGAACAAAAAATGTGTGGGTTAAATTTTAATTTCAAAAAACTAAAAGGAGCACTTTGTAAGTTTTAATAAGGAAGACGGGTTACTTTCAAGGGAGAGAATATGATTTTCCCATTAGTTCATTACAGCAGTTGGGCCAATAATCCTTTTTGTACACTGTGAATAGGTATCACCCTCACTGATTTACTAAAGAGCTGACTGTCCAATAGCTAGGCAGAAAGAATTTAGGCAAGAGAGCCAAACTAAGAGGATGCTGGGAAAAAGAAGGGTGGAGTCACAGGGTCACCAGCCAGATGCAAAGGAAGCAAGAGATAAACATGTCTTGCCAAAAAACGGTACTGCCATGTGGTAGAGCGTTTATAAGAAATTAGGGTTAATTTAAGATATAAGAGCTAGTTAGCAATAGGCCTGAGCCATCGTCTGAGCACTTATGATCAGTAATGTCTCTGTGTGGTTACATGGAATCCGGCTGGAGGGACAGAGCTGACCATTGATCCCTAAGAAAAACTACGTCCATAACAGTCAAAGAATGTAAATGGAAATTATGAACCTACAGGCCTTTTACAGAAGAACTAAAGATGTTTTCCATAGCTTGGTCAAGATGCATTCCCGTAGCACACAGGTCACTTGTCCAGGACTGCACTGCCCTTGGTGGGTTGTCCCTCACACAAGAACCATTGATCAAGAAAACGCCCCTCATACTTCCCCAAGAGGGAGGCCTTTTCTCACCTGAGGCGCCCTCTTCCAGGTGAACCTCACTTGTGTCGAGTTCACACACGCGGAGTAGCACAGCAGCATCTGTAACTACGCAGTTTCTTAAAATCACAAGCGAGTACAAAAAGGCACTTTAGAAAGGTGAGGGAGCAAAGGACAGGGTCAGTGTCCTGTCCTTTGCGAACACAAACTAACACGTGAATTTAAGGTCTCTGTTTGGAAAGGGCTAAACTGCGTTTGCTAAATCTTCAGAATGGACCACCAGTAAAACAAATGCAGAGCAGTGATTAGGAAAAATTCACAAGAGAGGAGAATGGAGTGAAAAGCCAAGTCAGGTAACATAAAGCAAGGCACACTTTTTAATTATTTATTTATTTATTAAAGATTTCTGCCTCCTCCCCGCCACCGCCTCCCATTTCCCTCCCCCTCCCCCCATCAAGTCCCCCTCCCTCATCAGCTTGGCTTTGGGGGAGCCTAGGAGTTTGGAGGCACACTTTTTAATTATTTTTATTGTGTTATACATTTTTCTCTGCTTCCATCTTTTCCTCCCCTCTCCCCTTTTGCCACCTCCTGTGCCCCCCCCCACTCCCAATTTACTCCGGAGATCTTGTCTTTTTCTCCTTCCTATGTAGATTCATGTATGTCTCTCTTAGGGTCCTCTTTGTTGTCTAAGTTCTCTGGGGTTGTGGATTGTAGACTGGTTTTTCTTTGCTTTATTTCTAAAAGCCACGTATAAGTGAGTACATATTATATTTGTCTTTCTGGGTCTGGGTTACCTCACTCAAAATGATGTTTTCTAGATCTATCCATTTGCCTGCAAATTTCAAGGTGTCATTATTTTTTTCTGCTGTGTAGTACTCCATTGTGTAAACATACCACATCTTCTTTATCCATTCTTCAGTTGAGGGGCATTTAGGTTGTTTCCAAGTTCTGACTATTACTAATAATTCTGCTATGAAAATAGTTGAGCATATGTCCTTGTTGTGTGAATGTGTTTCCTTTGGGTATGTGCCCACGAGTGATACTGCTCCGATTTGAGGTAGGTTGATTCCCAGTTTTCTGAGAAATCACCATACTGATTTCCAAAGGGGCTGTACTAGTTTGTACTCCCACTGGCAATGCAGGAATGTTTCTCTTACCCCACATCCTCTCCAGCATAAGTCGTCATCAGTGTTTTTGATCTCGGCCATTCTGACAGGTGTAAGATGGAATCTCAGAGTTGTTTTGATTTGCATTTCTCTGATGGGTTAGGATGTTGAGCATTTCCTTAAGTGTCTTTCAGCCATTTTAGATTCCTCTGTTGAGAGTTCTCTGTTTAGGTCTGTACTCCATTTTTTATTAGATTATTTGTTTTTTTGATAACAAGTTTTTTAAGTTCTTTGTATATTTTTGAGATCAGTCCTCTGTTCGATGTGGAATTGGTGAAGATCTTTTCCTATTCAGTAGGCTGCCTTTTTATCTTGTTTTTTTTTTTTTTTTTTTGGTTTTTCGAGACAGGGTTTCTCTGTGGTTTTGGAGCCTGTCCTGGAACTAGCTCTTGTAGACCAGGCTGGTCTTGAACTCACAGAGATCCGCCTGCCTCTGCCTCCCAAGTGCTGGGATTAAAGGCGTGCGCCACCACCGCCCAGCTGCCTTTTTATCTTGTTGACTGTGTCCTTTGATTTACAGAAACTTCTCAGTTTTAGGAGGTCCCATTTATTAATTGTTGCTTTCAGTGTCTGTGTTACTGGGGTTATATCTAACAAGTGGTTTCCTGTGCCAATGTGTTCAAGTGTACTTCCCACCTTCTCTTCTATGAAGTTCAGTGTGGTTGGTTTAACGTTGAGGTCTTTGATCCATCTGGACTTGAGTTTTATGCATAGTGATAGATATAAATCTTTTTCATTCTTCTACATGTTGATATTCAGTTGTGCCAGCACCATTTGTTGAATATTCTGTTTTTTCCATTTTATATTTTTTGCTTCTTTGTCAAAAATCAGGTGTTCAGAGGTATGTGGATTGATATCCAGGTCTTTGATTAGATTCCATTGGTCCTCCTGTATGTTTTTATGCCAATACCAGGGTATTTTCAGTACTGTAGCTCTGTAGTAGAGTTTGAAGTCAGGGATTGTGATGCCTCGAGAAGTTCCTTTATTGTACAAAATTGTTTTGGCTATCCTGGGTTTTTTGTTTTTCCATATGAAGTTGAGTATTGTTCTTTTGAGGTTTGTGAAGAATTTTTCTGGGCATTGCATTGAATCTGTAGATTTCTTTTGGTAAGATTGGTAAGGCCCACACTTAAACATCAGTATGGAGGTACATATCTGAATCTCTAGCACGGAGAGGAGGCATGAAGGAAACACAAAACCTAGTTTTTTCTAGGAGCAGGAGGATCCCTTGAGCTCCATGGCCAGACAGCTTAGAAAAATTAAAGCAATAAGGTTCAGTGAAAGAGTTCAACTCAAAAAATAAGGTGGAGGGTGACCCAGAAAGATATCTCCATCAACACTTGTCCTTCATACACATGTCCACACAATGTATATGAGGATAGGTGCCTGTGTACCAACATGTACACAGAGCATAAATAAAAATATACATAGATTTCACACACATACACATGCATGTGCACACACAATACATACATACATACATACATACCAGCTCTTGGAAGGCCAATAAGGTAGCTACATAAACAACTTCAGCAAATTCACACATTGTGGCAAAAGGCTAAAAGCTGCATTTGCAGAAATACCCAAAGAACAGTACAAAATACTGCCCCACCCATCCAGTTCTGCTTGGGTTCTCTGTGGTTTGGGGGTAACACCCCAAAGCACATTTGCCAAGACCAGTGATGGGAGGCTCCTCAGTTTTCTTCTGGAGTTTTACAATTTCAGGCCCACATGCTTCATTCTTTAACCTGTTCTGGGTTTTGTGTACAGTATGAACAAGTTCCCAGAAATATAGGCACTGGATAAAAGAAAAAATGACAATATAAAGCCTTAGGAATGAGAAAGATGAACGATCAAAATAAAATATACAATTCTTTAGGAAAATAAAATAAGTGAAGTTAATTCAAGAGAGTCCTCCACCCCCCCCCCCCACACCTCATATGCCAGTGTGTGTGGTAGTGGAAGGATATGGCTTTCTGGAAGCTTCCAGCCCCTAAGAAGTTCCATGAAAAGAACAGCCCCTGTGGATTTCAAACTATTCTTCAGTCCAGTGGTGCCAATAATAAAGGGTATATTGCTTTTAATTTCCTCCTAGGCCGAATATCTATTTGTCAATATGTCTGAACATAGGAGGCAGAGGCATGAGTAACGGCTTCCAGCATGTTCTGAAGGGTGACGAAGTGAAGAATCTCCATGAATTGTGGCGCTGACTTAGCCTGGCGTTAAAACTCGGCAAGAACAAAAAAGTGTAGACAATTCTGATTAATGAGACGTGTAACCATCCTGCTAAACTGACTCCAGGGAAAGAAGTTTGTTTATCCGTGTTACCAGAGAACATGGCAGTGTCCTTCTGTGTGGTCGTTCAAGTGTCCTCGTGTGCTTGCCGCATCGTCCTGGAGTGTTTCCTGGGTCTGGCAAGCTGGCAACGTGTAATGTTATGGCTGAAAATAACCTTTCTGGAGATTTAATCACAAGAGTTATAATTGATTATCTGAGTGCCTGGAGACATAGTTTCAGAAATATTTCATTTTAAAATTTAATGTTATTTTTAATTAGCATACAAATTAATATGTTTCCTACGGCACTTTGATACATTATGTTGGTTGATCCTCTGGCATCTCTCTACCCTCTCTCTACTTACGTACTCACAGACACTTGCACACACATGTATACACACATGTATACACACATGCGTGCAAGCACATGCCACACAGTATTTCTCTTTCTACTTCCACATCAAGTACGTTCCACAGGTCTCTACACTTTTGGAAGTCTTTCCCACTTCTCGTGGTTGGCTTTCTCATTTCATGACTGTTACACACACTCACTCCAACATAAATAAATATACATAAAAATTAGAAGCCTGGGTTCACATTTGAGAGAGAGAGACAGAGAGACAGAGAGAGACTGAGACTGAGAGAGAGCAGTTGACATTTGTCTTCTGAGCCTGGTGTCTTAGCTGGTGTTTCAAATGCTGTGAAAAAAGACCATAACCAAAAGCAACTTGAGGAGAAAAGGGTTTATTTAACCTTATAGTTTGCAGTCCAATTGTCTAGAAAAGTTAGGGTGAGAACTCAAGCAGGAACCCAGAGAAATTGATGTAGAGGGCATGGAGGGATGCTGCTGACTGGCTTGTTCCTCATGGTTTGTCCAGCCTGCTTTCTTATATATGACCACCTTCCCAGGGGCAGCACTACCCACAGTGGTCTGGGCCTTCTTAAATAAATCACTAATCAAGAAAATGTCCAGTCAGTCTGATGGGGGTGGTTTTTCAATTAGGATTCCCTCTTCCTAAATGATCCTAGCTCATGTCAAATTTCCAAAAAACAAAAACAAAAACAAAACCACCCCAAACCAAACCAAACCAAAGCCACTTGATAGCACACTGGTTAATTAACGTAATCTATTATTTTCCAGTTCTGATGTAGGATGACCCTCCCTATGCTGTGAATATGTTTTATAACCATTGGTTAATAAAGAAGTTGCTTTGGCCTATGGCAAGGAAGAATATAGGTAGGCAGGAAAACTAAACTGAATACAAGGAGAAAGATGGTGGAGTCAGGCCGACGTCATGTAGCTGATGAAGAAGAAAGACACCAGAATGTTACCAGTAAGCCACAGCCTTGCAGCACTACACAGACGAACAGAATGGGTTAATTTAAGATATAAGAGCTGGCTACGAATGTACCTGGCCAAACAATATCGCAATTAGTATAGTTTCTGTGTAATTATTCAGGTCTGGCTGGCTGGGAAACGAAAGAACAGTTTCTGCTTATACAGTTCCAAACATGTTCATGCAAGTTTCATGATTTTATTTTTCTTTGTGGCTGAACAATATTCCACAGAGCATAGATGCTGCATTTTTGTTATCCATTCATCCGTCAATTGACTTGTCAGCTGATCACATTTCCTTGTTATTTAGATAAAATAGAAATAAACATGGATTCACAGTTATCTCTTTGGTAGGATAGTGAGCCCAAGAGTGGTCCTTTTTAAACTATGTTTTGTTGCTGTTGTTTTAAACATAGTTACTGCAGCAATTTGCAGACCACCAGTAGTGAGTAAGGGATCTTCTTTTGCTACATCTTCACCAGAATGTGTTGCCCTTGGCTTTCTCGATGATAGACAATCTGACTAGGGTCAGATAGAGCTGTAAAGTCAGTTTAATCTGCATTTCCCCAATGACTAGTGATGTTGAACACTTTTTACACTTTTTATTAGTCATCTATTTTTATTCCTTTAAGAACAATTTTTTCTTGAAGACACCCACGCACCCGGCCTGGCCCCAGGGTCCCGGAATGGCAAACACCACTACAATGAACAATGATGTGATAGAAAGAGAGAGGACATGATGGGGAGACACAATGAAAGGAAAGAGGAGTGGGTGGTACACAGTAGAGAGAGGCAAGGCTGGAGACACAAAGACAGTGAGGAGCAGGCTAATGTGAGGAGCCTGCATAGCCACCTGAGGCCATGAGGATGCCTGAGCTCCGACTCCTGGTGGGTGGGGGCATTTCTGTAGCCATGGTCCTAAAGCTGCTGTGTTGGTGTCTGAGACCCAAGACCATGGGGATGTCAGGTCTCGGCTGCCACCTGAAGCCATGTTGATGCTCAAGTACTGCACTGATCAGTGACGGGGCAATGACATGGGAGTAGAAGAACTTGGGCCCCCTCTATCTATGTTTGCCAGGTGCAGGAGAGCTGGCCCTGCCCTTCACCAGGGGTGGAGGGTGGGATGAAGGAAGACTGGGCTAATCGACTCAGCTACCACCCAGGCCCAGATTCAGTTGGTCCATCCTAACATCTGCCCCATCTATGAACTGCTGGAGCATGTGAAGGGGACGGACCTGAGGAACCATATATACAAGATCTCCATGACTCGGGACAACAGCAGGATACCTTAGAGCTGTCTCAGCGAAGGTCCAGTATTGATTGTGTAGCAGAAGCCAGAGGCCTTGATCAGACCAATGGCTCATTTCAATGAGCATTTGCAGGTAAAGCTGCTTGGGCAAAAGGGTCCACTGTGTGACACACCGCAGTTCCAAGGCCACTATGACAAATGAATACGTGATGGAGAGGCGGGAAAGACGGAGGAGCAGAGTG
This sequence comes from Microtus oregoni, assembly GCF_018167655.1. Taxonomy (NCBI): domain Eukaryota; kingdom Metazoa; phylum Chordata; class Mammalia; order Rodentia; family Cricetidae; genus Microtus; species Microtus oregoni. The sequence continues at coordinate 26,009,987 of NW_024543088.1, forward strand.
GTACAAGCAAGGCAGAACTGGGGACACAGCAATAGGGACGGGTGAGCAAGACAGCTGTAATTCATAGAGGAGCAGGCCATGGCCCAGAGGGGTAGACAAGATGGTGTTTCTTTTTTTTTTTTTACATTTTTTATTTTCTTTTGGAGGCAAGGTTACAAGGGTGGAGAGTGGATGTGGAAGGACTGGGAAATGAGTGGGATTTGGGTACATGAAGTAAAATTCTCAAAGCATCTATTAAAAAAATCATGTTAAAAAAAAGTCTTTTCCATTCATTTGGAGATTTTTATTTTTAGTTTTTGCAGTTCTTTATTTATTCATGACAATAACCCGCTATCTAAAACAGAGATGTCAAAGACATTTGTCCTATTCTGTAGGCTTTTTGTAGACTGTTGAGAGTTTCTTTTTCTGTGGATGTTTCAATTTCATGTGAAGCCATAGGTCTCTTTCCTGTGCTTTTGTTTTTCTACTCAGAAACCTCTTACCTGTATCTTTATCCTGATGTGTTCCTCCTGTTTTTCTCCAGCAGTGTGAGCATTTCAGTTTTTAAACCAGTGATTCTCAACTTGTGGGTCATGATCCCTTTGGGGGTCCAATGACCCTTTCACAGGGATCTCCTAAGACCGTCGGAAAACACAGATATTTACATTATAAGTAATTACAGCAGCAAAATTACAGTTACGAAGTAGCAACGGTAATAATTTTATAGTTGGGGGGTCACCATAACATGAGGAACTGTATTAAAAGGTCGCAGCATTAGGTAGGTTGAGGAACACTGCTTCTTTTTTTAACGTTGTTTGATCTTACTTTTATCTTCTTTTTATTTTTTATTTTATTTTAAAAGCAATCTTAGTTTGCATACCAATCCTAATTCCCTCTCCTTCCTGTCCTCCTGCTCCCCCCACCTTCTTCCAACCCCACCCCCATCCACTCCTCAGAGAGGGTAAGGGTTCTCTTGGGGTGTCAACACAGTCTGTTACATCACTGCAGGCAGGACCAAAGTCCTCCCCCATGTATCTAGGCTGAGCAAGGTATCCCTCCAAAGGGAATTGGCTCCAAAGATCGTGCACTAGGGATAAACACTGGTTCCACTACTAGTGTCCCCACAAACTGCCCAAGCCACACAACTGCCACTCACCCAATTCAGTCTTATGTGTTTTCCCCAGCTGTCGACCCTACTAGATAGGGTCAGCCATTTTTGTGGGTTTCCACATCATGGTCTTGGCCATTTTGCTGGCAATATCACCCTTCCCTCTCTATGACTGGACTCCAAGAGTTCAGCCCAGTACTTGGCTGTGGATCTCTACATCTGCTTCCATCAGTTACCGGATGAAGGTTCTATGATGATAATTAAAATACTCATCAATCTGATTACAGGGGAAGGGCATTTTAGGTATCCTCTCCACTATTGCTTAGATTCTTAACTGGAATCATCCTTGTGGATTCCAGGAAATTTCTCTGGTGCCTCGTCTCTCACTAATCCCATAATGGCTCCTCCCTCTTTCGAGTATCTCGTTCCTTGCCCTCCCTCTCTGTCTTTCCCCATCTCGGTCACCCCGTCCCCTCATGTTCTCCTCTTGCTCCCCTTCTCCTCTCCACACTCTCCTACCTCCCTCCCTCCCTGTCCCCTCTTGCTGCCATGTTACTAAAGAGATTTTGTCTACTTCCCTTTCCAGGAGGATCCATGTACGTCTCTCTTAGGGTTGGTTCTTCTTGTTTCTTGCCTTCTCTTGGCTTGTCGACGGTAGGCTGGAGAACCACTGCTTTAGAGTAAGGTTTGAAGTGATTTTTATGAAGGCTGAGAGAGATGGATGTAGTCTCCCTCCTGCAGATAGTTTTAGAGTTTTTCTGCTGCCATTTATTAAACATGCTTTTCCCTAGTGCATGCTTGTGGCATAGTCATAGAAGTTAGGCAGCCACAGAGGTATAGGCTTATCTTGGGGTCCTCTTTATCTTGCATTGGTTTACGTATCTCTTTCTGCACCAACAGTAGGCAATCTTTGTCACTATGGCTCTGCAGTGTTGTTTGAGGTTGGGGCGTGTGGTACCTCTGGCAGTGTTTTCTTCTTTGTGTTACTTTGAGGATCTATGGTCATTTGGTTTCCATATGAGTTTTATTTCATATTTTTCTAGTCTATGAAGAATGCCATTTGGATGTTTATAGGTATTGAAGTTAAAGTGCGCAGTATGCTTGGCAGTATAGTCATTTTCACAATATTAATTCTGCAATGCAGGAGTATGGAAGGTCTTTCCATTATTGCTTCTTCTGTGGTTTCATTTATTCAGTGTCTCAAAGTTTTATTGCAAAGCCTGTCGCCTCCTCGACAGTGTTTATTTCTAGAAATTTTTTATTAAGTTATTATTAACAGGATATTTTCACATTTTTTTCTGGGCAAGTTTATTATTTGTGTATATAACAGCTACTGATGTTTTATGTTGACCTTTTGTCCTACAATTTTACTGAAAGTGTTTATCAGAAGTAAAACATTTATTGTGGAGTTTGCGAGGTTGTTTAAGTATACGGTAGAATCGTGCTGTCTGCAAGCAGAGATAGTTTCAGTTTTTCATTTCTAATTTCTGCCTCTTTTATGTATGTCTCTGGTCTTATTGCTCTAGCTAAGAATGTGGGCACTGTACTGACTAAGAGTGGACAGACTGTTTGCCCTTGTTTCACTTCAGATTTTAGAGGGAGTGTGCTTTGGGTCTCCCCCCACCTGGTTGACTATAGGTTTTGTCATATACAGACTTTACCATACTGAGGTCAGCTCCATTTGTTCCTGGTTTCTTCAGGGCCTTCATTGTGATTAGATGCTGAACTTAATAACTGTATTTCTAACTTCAGGTCTACTAGGATGGTGGAACATGTTCAGTGGTTTGAATATGACGAATCAGGCTTGCACCTTGAATGAAACGAACTCTGTGTTGAAGCAGCATCATCTCAATGTGGTATTTATTTATTTAGAGAACTTTTATATCCATGTTCATCAGGGAATTTGGTCTGTAGTTTTCTTTCTTGTGCCTTGATTCAGTTTTGTTTTCTGCATAATGTTGGCTTCCTACAGTGAATTAAGTATTATTCCTTTGCTTTCTACTTTTGTGAGACAGTAGCAGGTGTCCCTCAACAGGTTGGCATGTTTGAGACTCCCTCCTGCCCTGGGCTCTTTCTGGAGAACTTTGCACAACTGCTTTGGTCTTGGTGCTTGTTAGGGGTTTGTGTAAACTGTCGGTATTGTTGGGCTTTAATTCTGGCAGGCCATATGCATTTAGAAATGTATCCAATTCTTTGAGGATTCCAACTTGTTAAAATAGAGTTTTGAAAGTATAATCTTTGAGGCTTGATTGGAGTCTAATGAAACACTTTCCTTTTCATCCTTAATTTTATTAATCTGGGACTTCTCTTTCTTTTGGCTAGGCCGCTATAGAGGGCAAAGCATAGATAGCCCCTTCCATGTGCAGTTCCTGAGATGCAGGAAGCAATTCCCTCCAGGCAACCCAGTGGCAGCTAGGTGAGCATGTTACTTGAGGGTCAAGGAGAAAATACCTACGTGCCCCGAGGACTGCTTCTATGGCGTCTGCATATGCATTTGGCAATGTTGCAGATGATTCTGGTTATAGCAGTTCTATTAGTCTACTTGTTCTTCATGTTCTTTTTCTCCTTCCACACCAGTGGCTTCTGAAAATATGGATGTGCTGTACGATAATATGAGTCTTCCTGAGCTGATAGAGCAGGCAGGCATTAAAGCTGTAAAGCAGGTTATGGGGAAAAAACCTGACTGATGAAAGAATTGGGGAAAATGCAGTTGTTCTTTGCCTGATTATAAAACTAGGCAAAAGAATTATACTGAAACAGAAAGGAACTTGGCTGTGATGAATAAAGTTTCTGAAGAGCCTAGGGCCTTAGGGCTGAGCGCCTATGGTCTTATAAATCAAAATTGGAATTGTGAGGAACAATGGGAAAGGTACAACAATGGAGTAAAACCCACTGAACTATGCTTCTGTAACCACAGGTAGTTTGCTGTAGGAATTCCTAACACCAGTAGCCTTTAAGTTATCTGCCTACTTGGGCATGGCCTCTTATACTATTTGTGACAATGTAAAGCATGTGTTCAGCTTCTTTTCCAGCCACAGGATTTGGTTGCTGTTCCCCATTCCAGCAGAGGATTGTGATCTGTGAGTCTACCCCTACATAAATAACCCTCTACTATTCTCAATTCTGAGCTAGTGTGGTATTTCTTTTAAGCGTCCTTCTTCTGTAGTTAGCCTCTGAGGTGAAAGCATCAGAAGATGTTTTATGATTAACTCAGCTGAGAGTTAAGAATATAGTGGCTGGCATGCGGCTTGGGAACTGGGAAAATGTCATAATGAATGATGATGTTCTGATTTCAAAGAAATTATACTTCTTGGGAACTGCTTTGCCCATGTAATGATTAACCTGTGGCAAGAAAAAAAGAATCATTTTCCTTGTGTAAAATTTACAAGAAAAGACTGAGGTTTGAAGCCCAGGGCAGAAGAAGGAGGAGGAGGAGGAGGAGGAGGAGGAGGAGGAGGAGGAGGAGGAGGGAAGAGGAGGAGGAGGAGGAGGGGGGAGGAGGAGGAGGAGGAGGAAAAAGAAGAAGAAGAAGAAGAAGAAGAAGAAGAAGAAGAAGAAGAAGAAGAAGAAGAAGAAGAAGAAGAACTTGCCCTGCATCAGCTGGCATCAGAACCCTGTGTTCGTGTACTCGCTTTGCCTTCCAGACATCCCAGATTCGATACCCACTTCTCTGCTCAGGCTGGTCCCCTGAACCAGGGAATTGTTGATGTGTTGTTTAAGTCTGTTGATTGTTGATAGGTTTGGCTAGGGGATTGTTGATACTGATATTTTCAAACTCTATGTTTAATTAACTCAATGTATTGTTCTTTAATACCCCATTGCTAATTTAGCCCTAATCTTTATGACTTCCTTCTATCTGCTGAATTCATATTTGGCTTCTTATTGTTTTCCTAGGCTATTGAAGTCATCACTAGGCTATTTGAGATCACTCGGGTATTTTTTTAATAAAAGCATGTATAGCTATAAATCTTGCTCTTTGGACCGTCATGGCAGGATCCAGAGGTTCTGATGGACTAGGCTCATGTGCTCATTTGATTCTAGGAGATTTCTAATTTCCTCTCTGATCTTCTCCATAGTCACCATTTATTCTGAAGTGAATTGTTCAGTCTCTCAGTATTTGTGTTACCTGGTTTTAGTACCACCGCTGGCTTCTACTTTATCTCACTGTGGCCTGATAAGATGCAGGGACTTAACATTTTTTTAAAAGATATTTTGTGGCCTATGATGTGGCAAAATTTATTGAGCACTCAGTGCCCCACTAAGAAGAATTTGTATTCTCTATCTGTTGGGTAGAGTTATGGCACATGGAATGATAATGCATGCACACACACACATATCATCATCATCATCATCATCATCATCATCATCATCATCATCATCTAAAACAAACCCCAGTGCTAGTCATGGGAAATTCCTTGAGTTATTGGCAGGGGATGGGCCAAGAGATTTCCTATACAATATGGTTATTGCCATTGCCTTTGGTTGCTTCCCAAAACTCAAAGGAGAGACCCTGTTGCTGAAGACACCATATACTTTGAACACAGGATTGGAGTGACTGAGCTGAAACTGACCTGGAAGCCTCCTCCCTGAGGACCAGCTCTCATAGTAGCTGAAGTCGCTATGCAAGCTGCCAAAGGAGAAGAGCAATCAACAGTCCTGCCAAGTTGTAAAGTCTAATGATGACAATGTCCACCCTGGAAAGACATCCCCAAAAGTGCAATGGTGGCTCTTTTATCTTGAGGGGTAACCAACATCCCTCTAATTGGACTTAAGTTCTTCTCGATAGGTAAGAATTCATGTGTGGTACAATAAACCTAGCCAACTTCCCGTGACTAGAGAGGACATAAACCCTAGAGCAGAACCTCCCCTTGACATTTTCCTAAACCAATATAATTTTTAACCATATTCTAAACACTCCCACCTTACACTCACAGACAGGCACGGCTCTTACCCCTTTTAAAAGGAGCTCCTTTTTTGCTGTAGATGGATAGTGTGAAAATCTACATCTGGTCAAAACATGGAGAATAAGTGTGTGAATAAGTGTATGGTCTGCCCAGTCCCAACTGGCGCATCTACAACACAACCCTTACAGCTAAAGCTCAGGGAACATCATGCAACAGGGGAGAGAACAAGTCTAAGAACCAAAGGACCACGATGCTTGCAGTGAGATAGTGTCCTTTAGATTCAACCGGAGAAAATGCACCCAAGAGCTCTCAATGTGGTTGCTTCAACAAGACCTTCATAATGGCAGCATTGCTTAATTCGCCCTCTGGCTTCCGTATACATGCACACACCTCACAGATGCGGCCTCTGTTCGGCCATCTTCTCAGGATCTCAGCTTCGGAAATGTCTCCCATCATGTCAGGCTTGTAAACTCTATGTTATTGAAATAAACAACAACAACAAATATCCTGGCACCTGCCATTTGAACACTCAAGCCAACAAGAATGGGGGAAATTTCCCAAGCCCCATGAGCAGATGAAGAACTCCACACAATCAATGGTTGTGGAGAGAGGCAGAATCAGTCTTCTCCAGAGACAAGCACTCTGATAGGTTGTCTGATCCCAAGTTGTCCACCCTAAACACATGTACATACAAGAAGCCCTAACGGAGTCAGTAGATGGTGTGTGATAAAAAATAGGCCATGACCTTGAGAAGGGGAGTGGTGATGAGAAGAGATGAAGAAGGGGGAGTGAAGTGGAAATGATGCAAATATAGTACTCGTGCACAAAAGATTTTAAAATTAAAAATTTAAAATGACAGTTTTATGTGCATGTAAAAAGTGAAAATAAAGTTAGAAGTTACCTGACACTTAGCTCATTCAGTCTAATGCTGGTCATGCAACCATAAAAACTTGTGTTTGATCCCCAGAACCAATGCTGAGTCAAGTGGCATGGACTTAAAAATCTAACATAGGGGAGACAGAGATATGTGGATCTCTGGGGTTTAATGTCTAGATAGCCTAATCAGCAAATTTTAGGCCAAGTGAGAGACCCTGTATCAAAACAAAACAAAACAAAACAAAACAAAAAACAAACAAAACAAAATCCAAAAGCAAAACAAAACAAAAACTAAGTGTGTTGCTCCCGAGGAACGGACACCCTAATTTGCCCTCTGGCTTCCGTATACATGCACATACCTCACAGATACGGCCTCTGCTCTGCCATCTTCTCGGGATCTCAGCTTCAGAAATGTCTCCCCTCGGGTCGGGCTTGTAAACTATATGTTATTAAAATAAAACAACAACAACAAATATTCTGGTACCTACCATTTGAATACTCAAGAAAACAACTGCAGAGTTTCAGGTGCCACCAGTTCCAGGTAAGTTTCATTTGACAAACTCACTAAATGTATTTTGGGTTGGATTTAAGACAGAGAAATTTCTGAAGTGCCTCTAAGCATCCTTCTACAACTTTATATTACGTATTTATGGGAGGAGGCACTTTCAGCATTGGTGACCACAAAATCAAAGTAACTACCAACCGAAATGATGACGTTCTGTACTTGACAGCATCAAGTATGCAGCCATGATTTAGGTCTGGATGGAGAAACAAACACATCTCTCTCATTAGTGTGAGCCTGAGGGTTTCTGTTGCTGTGATGAACACCATGACCAAGAGAAACTTGGGGAAGAAAAGGTTTGTTTCAGCTCACACTTCCAAGTAACACACTGTCACTCAGGGAAGTCAGGGCAAGCATTCAAGCAAGGCAGGAACATGGAGGCCAGAGCTGATGCAGAGGCCATGGAGGGGTGCTGCTTGCTGGCTTGCTTCCCATGGCTTGCTCAGCTTGCATTCTTATACGACATAGCACCATCTGTCTAGGTGTGACACCACCCATAGTGCACTGGGCCCACCCACATCAATCATGAATCAAGAAGATGCCTCCCCCCACAACCTGCCTACAGGCAATTCTTACGGAGGTGTTTTTCTCAACTGAGTTCACCTCTTCTCAGAGATGTCTGGGTTTGGGTTAAATTGACAAAATCCAATCAACGTAGTATTTAGATTTGCTTTGATATTTAATACACAATAAATTGCATGTATACCGAAGAATTCATTAAAAATAAAAGCTTTTGAGTGAGCATCAGTAAATGTTTGATTTATGAACTTATTTCGTATACATATGTATCAAGGAGCATATAAAATTCATTGAGTGAGTGAAATGGTTCATGGATGAAAAACAGAAGAGCTTCTGTCCGTTCCTATGTGAGTTCGCTGGGCACACATAGAGGCTATGGATGTGAGCAGATCACTAAAGGAATGAGTCTCTGCACAAGAAACGCTATTAGTGGTGGCTGGAAGGGAGTCTGAAGTCCTGGAGGCTGTCTGAGCCAGACAAGTCCCAAGAATGTTTAAATGTCAAATGCAAGTGGCCAGGCAGGGTTCAGGAAAGACTACTGACAAGGAAAGGGGGAGATTAAAACGCAAGGATTGGGAGAAGAGCTGGCGCCATTGCTCACCTTAGGTGGAAGGCTGACGCTACTGTGCAGGTAGGAGCACAGGATGAAAGGGCAGATGCAGACCTGGGAGGCTTTCTAACAATGGTGGCATGCTGTAAGAAGATGCTGTACTAAAGAGACAAGGACTTCTCCAGAGAGTGGGTCAGTGAAGCAGTAAACTGAGATCTGCTGAGAATGAATGGAATTTGAAATAGAAACTGCAAAGAAGGAGAGATGTGGCCAATATGGGAAACTCCATTGAGACCGAAGGCACAAGCATGCAATGTGGACATTGCATGTGTGTGGGGAAGGATTATGTTATAAATAAAGACATAAATAAATGCACAGCTGCTTGGACATCTGTGTGTGTGTGTGTGTGTGTGTGTGTGTGTGTGTTTGTGTGGGGGAGAGGGAGACAGACAGACAGAGAGACAGAGAGAGAGAGGGAAGGAGGGAAGGAAGAAGGGAGGGAGAGAGAGACACAAAGAGAGAGACACACAGAAAGAGACAGAGAGAGAGAAAGGGAAGGAGGCAGGGAGAGAGAGACACAAAGAGAGAGACACACACACAGAGAGACAGAGAGAAAAGGAAGGAGGGAGGGAGAGACAGACAGACAGACAGACAGACACACACACACACACACACAGAGAGAGAGAGAGAGAGAGAGAGAGAGAGAGAGAGAGAGAGAGAGAGAGATTTTCAAGCAATATTCAGCAACTGGTATAAAACAGATATATGAAAGTTAGGATGAGCTATTGACGGTTATTTGACTGTACTGTGAACCTCAAGTTTGCATTTGAGTTAATTAAATAAAATTAACCTTGGATCAGGAAGCCACATTAGTAATTAGTTGACAGAAAGTAATCAGAGTCTCAGAGGGCATTCAGGAGAGACAGAGAGACACAGAAAGTAGTAGGGTGGGGTTGGAATGGTTGCAGTATTTTTTGGTTTGGCCAAGTAGAAGCACAGGTCTTTCATGGACCCCAGCGAGGAGAGAGGGTTAGCCAGTTGCTACTCAGCCTCTCTGAGCTAGCAAGTTTTCACCCTAGCCTTTGAATCACAAGTCTTATTCATAATTACAATGATAGATATTTAGTTAAAGCTACCTTTAGCCGGCAATGACAGGGCCAGTGCCTACAAGAGAAGAATTCTCTCTAGGCTGCAGCCTGAGTTGCTAGACGATTTCTAGAGAAGCTGACCAGTAACTGCAGAGCTACCATAGGTGAAAGGCGCAGCCAGTGTCCTGAAGTTAAAATAACCAGATAGGATAAGCCAAATGTTGGGTCATGTTAGCTCAACTGGGGAGAGGAAGCAAAAGGCACTGATGGCTGGAGAGAGCAGCAGATGGCAAGGCCCAACATCAGGTTTGGGGAATGTGACTGAATGAGAGAAGAATGTGGTGATGTAGGTGAACGGCTTAGGATGTGACAAGGCCGTGGGCCTGAATGACTTCAGTATTAGGAAGTAAAGGTCTTTCAGCATGATTGACATTAGGCTTGTGAAATGTATTTTCTGCATACAAGTTGCTTTATGGCAGAAGTCTAAAGGGCTGTTCCAAGTAGTACAGATTCTAAATAATGTCTTGTTGCACCTCTCAACTGTTCCATCCTGAAAGAAAAACTCAAGAGTGCTTGTTACACTTCAAATCTATTTAGCATTTGTGCTTAAGGAAATCATGCAGGGAACGGAAGCATTTAAGATGGCTACAAATAATAGCGATCATTGTATGCTCATTGGTAAGAGGGTTCACTTAGCCATTACGATCCTTTCCAAATAAGCAACTGCTTAGTCCACTTATTGCTAAGAGTGTTTAACTTGCATCAGAAGAAGAAATAGTGTTTTATTTTTCTCATGTTTAGTTTTCAGTTTGGAGGAAGGGCAAGATGCACCCTCGTATTTCACAGACCTAAGATTAGAAGAGGCGTAAAGCCATCACCTCCGGCTGACATCTGGTGACTAATTATGCCGTGTACTTGCCACCATGTAATGGCCTGGCCTGCTTGCTATAAGCCATTTCTGGTAGATCTCTAAATCCAGGTCTTTAATTTCCAATATGGTGTGTAGAATTCCTGAGTGCCACTAGAGAGAGAAGGCTGGTGGATGGGTTAACTCACACTCTTGTTCAGCACTGAGCTATAGTTTTACTCAGTTATCCCTTAGGACAAATGGACCAGCCTGGTAGCTTCTCGCTCATGTGTGTACCCTTCTGAGCTTTGGTGATATCAGAGATAAAACTGCTTCCTCTTGCAAGGAAGCCTTTGGTATTATCAAATGGCCACCATTCTGCTGGAACATCCTTTCTTCCAGGTAAGTAGACGGAGACTCATTTATTCCATCCCTCTCCCCTATTCCTGGTAACTGATGCTCACACTCTCTGCACATATTGCCCCCCCCCTTTCAGCCTCATCTGCTTCCCCAAATTTCTCCAACAGAAAGGTGCACTCAATCGTGGATTGGCTTCCTATCTTTTGAAGTCTACACTCAAGGTCACTGTTCTACTACACACTTGAGGCAATTGGTGACATCAACTGCACCAACAGGAAACTCAGGGGACTTTTCTGCACTGGCTCATGTAGACCCAACGCCCTAGAGCCTTGGTCCATTCACAAGATGCCAGAACTCCAATTGGATTTGGAGGCTGGCTAACCCAGTGATATATATTGTGCAGAAAGGAAATCGAGGCCGATAGGCCAAGGAACTCTCCAAATAATGGCATAAATTACGCTCCAATTCAAGTCTACTCATGCCTGATCCAATCTTCCTTATTCATCTATTTCCCTTTTAGAATATTGTTTGTTCTTCTCCTTAAATATCAAAGCCAGGGTAAATTTTCAACTTAGTTTTGAAGATTTTAACTTGAACATTTATTTCCAAACCTCAGGATCTTAACAAGGAAGAAAAAAAAGTGAGTCTAAAAGTTTATCTGTTTCTGTGGGGCAAGGATTATAATAGATACAATGTAAGAGAAACCTCACATAAGAAATGAAAATCTCAGCACGTACAACCTTATGACATTCATCAGGATGTAACCTAAATTGGACAGGACAGCATTATTAATACCGGGGCTGATAGAGAAGAACAAGGAGAGAAAAATAGCACAATTGTGCTGCCACTTTGAGCAGCGTTCGTCACCCCTGCTCGCTCACCTCTTTGTCTTCAGAACGTGTCATCAGCACTCCGGATTGTTCTCTGAAGCAGTAGCCCTCATGGATCTCTCTCTCTGTGTGTTCTTCGTATATGCAAATGACATCCAATAATTAAAGTTCACTGGGAGCAAGTAGTCCCTCCCCATGAACAGGGTTTCACATGGTTTTTTAAAAATGGAAACGGAGAGAAAAACTGTCTGATAGAGTTAGCCAGAAGGAAGGGAGTTTACTTCTCTCAACAGCAATGGAAAATCTAACTGAGGTCCTGTGGCTGCCCAGGGAAGGAGCTCCACAGAGCAGAACATAGCAAAAGGTGTGGAGATGACCTATGAGAATGGGCTCAGGAGAAATCAGTAGCTCCAATGGAAAAGTCTGGGTCAGCGTGCCAGCATGAACCTCCTCAGTTATCTTTGGGGGTGGGGACAAGTCTCAATTTCTACATGAAAGTCACCATTCGGAGCGCTTTAAAACACCCACCAAGACTTCCTTGGGTAGAGTGCCTGTTCTCTGGGTTCTTGGCTGCATTTTGTAGAGACTGAAAACTCTATCTGATGTCAGGAAGAGCTCTAAGGGTACCACTGTGTTTCTTGCTGCATTTCCACGCCTAGGGTGAGCCTGCAAAGGCAAGACATGGTCATTTGTCAGGGGTATAGTAGCAGGCTATGTGTTATCTCTTCTGCTTTGCATCATAATGGCCCCGAATGGCCTGTCTCTATTTTTTATAGCTTTTCTCCTTTGCTTTCAATGTGGTTTACTGTTAATTAAGTTCATGCATTACGGCTGTGGCTGTCTCCATTCATCAAAGGCCAAGCCAGGTCAGCTTAGCCACAATGTCTAGACAAATGGTGGTTGGTGTCCTCTCCCAGAATCACATAGTAGAAAAACACACAGAGGCAGAGGTTAAAAAACCTTGCTTTAACACCGCCACTCATATTTACAGTAGCTGTATCTGGTGTGTTTTAATATTATCAGCTCCACCTAAGACCCGTGAAAGACAAACTTCCAGAGACAAGCCTGGAGTAGATGCTTCTACTCAGTAACCTTCCTTGACGAGCACCATTGGCCAATGGGTTTTTATAGGGACTATGTAGTCATGGAGATAACGTATAACATTTGAGATGAAGTGCTCTCAATTTTGTTATCCATTTTTTCTTTAGTTTTGTTTTGTATTTTTCTCTCTAACCACAGAAACAGATGCTTTCTTGGTCTAAACATCTCTCTTCATGTGTAAGTCCTCAGTCCAAATTTTCTTTCATCCAAATGCCATTATTTAAAGACTTTTGATATTCTTTGCTTCTTGAAGTAATATTATCCAGTAAGCCATCGGTTAGTCCATATCTAAATCATATTTACTGCACATATCATTGAATCTAATGGAATGTGTATTCTTATTTTTGTATTTCAGACAAAATATCAAGGCTCAAAGAGGGTAAACAGCTCAGCAAAAGCCATTGTCTTCTAATTAAATGCCAACTGGCAAGCAAGGACCTTAAAAGAGCTTTAAATTATTTTCCATGGTTTGGAGGTTTGATGACTCCGTTTGTGTGTTGAGGTTTTTCACAGCTGATTGACTTCTTATTTCATTCTCAGATATTATGAGCTGAGTAAAGAATTAATCATTACTCTGTGGGACTCAACTCATAACCCAGGGAAAACCTCTCAGGCAGTCTGGTCCCCCTGCCACTGTCAGCCAGGCAACCAAGCAGACCCTTAACCTCTGTGTTGAAGGTTGGGGGCCACTAACACTGAACACATGCTTGCCCAGGTTAGACGCTGGGTGATTTTAGAGTTTACCACTTTTGCTTAAAGGCCAGGTCTCTTGAGGGAAGACGATGTTATGGAGACCAGAGGGATCTGAAGTTTTTGTTGTTTTGTTTCTAATTCTCCTCCTCTACACCAAGCCCAAGATTCTTCTCCATTTTCACCGGGAGACTCCAGAATGACTTCTACAGATAAAATTTAAAAGTGGGAGCCCTTGAGATTTTAAATTTTCCATACTGTTCCTATGGGTTGGTATAAGAACTCCACATCAAAGATCTGCTTTAGCCTGCTTCTTTTCTGATTCTGGCCTGAGGTGAAGGTGGGGGACAGACACTGCTCCTGTGGGGTACATGTGTTCACCACAGCCTCAAAACAGTGCATGGGCAGTTCTGAATCTGGTTTTAAAGCCCGGGAGGAGGAGGCAGCCTTGCCCACAAGAGGCAGAGTATGAGGTGAGGCTGGATAACAAGGTGGAGCAGGGGTGAACACTTGTAGTAAGTTTGGATTTCCTAAATGGCCTCTGTGCTGCCTGACTATTAGGGATATTCCTGGTTGTGTCTTTTAAATGCATAGATGATAGCCTCGGAGGTACCACACTGTGTTTGCATGGCATTAAGGAAAGAAAAGCAGAAACTCTCCTTTGGAGTCGTTTCACCAAGTTTAAATCACTCACTTCTCTTCCTGTGTTTTCTGAGAGTCTGTAGTGTGTGGTTTTGGCTTGCCTATGGGCTCTCCACTGTGTGTCCCTGTCTATGCCTGCCTGCTGGCTAACTGCCTGTCTATGGGCTCTCCACTGTGTGTCCCTGTCTATGCCTGCCTGCTGGCTAACTGCCTGTTGTCTTGCCATAGCCCTAAGAGAAGACTTTGCTCTATATTTATTGCGCAATACAGAAGGCATCACAGGGAGAAGGATTGGGATGTCTTTTACAGAAACAACTTCAACAATTTTACAAGGAATTAAGTTGCTCACTCCAGCTGACCCTGAAGCACTCAGGACTGCAAACACACCATTACCAAGCCCTATCTATCTATCAGCGTTGCTTTCAGCATTGAAGGAGGGTGTTTGTTGTGTAAGGTTGCTTTCATTTGTTACCATAACACATATATAAATAAATACATTTGCTTTGTTCTCAGAGTCGGGGGCATGGAAAAGTATATAAATTAAGATTAAAGATAGGCATTAATGTAAGCTATCAAAGCTAATTATATAGGAAATCGAAGGCAAGTAAAGTTGGCTGTTACGTTGTTCTCTTGAAAGCAGAATAAACAAACAGGCTGGGTAGATGTGGGACACCAGCCTAAGTCTCAAATAACAACAAGGTATATTATTAACTTGGATATCAGGGCCAACAAAAGTTCCAGTTTCTTTGAATGTGAGATATTTTTTATAAAATCCTATTGCATACATATTTATGATTGTCTCCTTATTTTATAATTTTACAAAACCTTTATTTGAAGTTTTACTATGTTTTATTTCCAACATATTGACAAAAGCTTTATGGTACCTAGAAGAAACATGAAACATAGCCACATTAGTAATAAAATATGTAAATACTTCTATTTGCTAGTGCTGCTAACTATTTTAATCAGTCAGTTCTCACAACAGCTCCATGAAAAGGTATTATTCTCATCTCAGATTTAGATAGGGAAAGTGAGGCACAGAAAGGCTTAGGAATCTGAGTAAGGTCACTCTGGTGGCAAATGGTAGAACCAGGGCTCCAAATGGGCAGTCTGGTACTCGTTCAGTGTTACAGAGATGGAATGAGGGGCTCAAGATGAGAAGGGATAATAAGACACGGGTGCAAAGAGCAGGGATCCAAAAGGAAGGTGGGGGCACTGGTCAATTCTGAGAAAGGAGGGTATAGAAAAATTGATTCTCAGTGGTTCAGGGTGGGATGGAGTCTCCAAACCCAACTTTGTCTTCCTTGGGCATTGTCTGAAATAAGGAATAAGGGACTAGATGCTTATAGACACTGACTGAACGTGTCATTGACCTTTCAAAAATAACTCTCTCATTCTGCTTTTCCTTAAGAACGCCTGTCCTCTCTTCTGACTCCTATAACAAAACTCTAAGACACTGGGGCCTTGGTGCTATAATTAGGACACCTTCTTTCCCCTCCAACTGCCCTTTGGCTGAGAGGCAGTACTAACTGGAGCTGTGGTCCATCTGGGTATTTCCTCAGTGGATCAGGGAAGCAGTTTGAAGACATCCATCCTGATTCCCTGTGTCTCCTCTGCTTTGGTTATTGTTGCCAACTCATCCTGTGTGGGGGAGTGTGTATACTTTCCAGAGAGTGTGGCATTAGAGGACTCTGAGCACTGATCTACTGCTTCCCGGGCTCTTCTGGGTCTGGAAGGAGATGCAAACTTACCATCATGAGCAGGGAAGGAACCCTAGCCCAGAATTCATTTCTCTCTACTCTAAGGCTGATGTGTATTCCCGTTCAGTCTCCTTTCCTGCAAACCCTTGGAGCATGTGCTAATTAATGCAATTAAAACTGTGAATGAGATCATGGATGCCTTAGTGACTGCCTCTCTCGCTTCTAATTTTCTCTTTGAACAAAGGTGCAGCCTTCCATCCCATTCTACACACAAACTAGAGTCGCTGAAGAAATAAACTGATGGACAGTGTCTGTCTTGGGCAGAACAGAGGAATGGCTTCACTTGCCGTTTCAGGGCGGTCTGGACTCAGTTCTCAGAGCCCCTGACAATCAAAATGTTTTCTTTCAAGACACATTGATCTGTGTTTTCTTCCTGAGGGCAGGAGGCTTTCTTTACAGCTGCCTCTCAGAAGTTCTTGAGTCTCTCCTAACTGGTTAGATGGCCAGTCAGCTTTTAGCAAGCTTGAGGGTCACTGAGGTTGCATTTCTCCCTTCTCTAGCTCTGTTAATATTATTTTAAAGAAGGGGGAAAGATTGCGATTGCCTCTCCTTAGATTTAAAATACACAGGAAGAGGAAGGCAGGAGTAGCTGGGTTTTGTGAAGGCCTAATATAAAGGAAGGCTATTTTTTCCTGCTAAAGCAAGCATTTTTAATTAATTTTTCTGTTAAATTTATTTTTCTTCCTTTACTTCTTTTAAATCTATACTGTTATTTGATATTTTGTTAAAAATTATGTGAGTTGGTTTGAGAGATTTGCCTTTTCAACTGCTAGGAAAACTTTAGTGTTACCAACTAGATAGAGATTTTCTGGTAAAGAAAAAAGACATGTCATTGTCCCTTACTCTAAGAGTCAAACCAACTGAGCCCATCAACCTCCTGGATGGTAGAACAGCCTTTGGGAAAGCTGCATATTCCAACAGAATTAGGAAAATAGCATAGAGCCTGCCTAAACATGTAAGTGGCTCAATTGTCCCTTTGGCCATTGCTCACCTTCACCCCTCAAAGTATGGTCAACACAGTGGTCCACTTGATAGTCACAGAGATAGGGGCACTGTGTGGTCTTATGTCAGTGTGACACAAGCTAGAGCTATCTGAAGGGAGGGAACCTCAATTGAGAAAATGCCTCCATAAGATCCATCTGTAAGGCATTTTCTTAATTAGTGATTGCTAAGGAGTGCCCAGCCCATTGTGGGTGGTCACATCCCTGGGCTTGGGTTCTATAAGAAAGCAGACTGAGCAAGCTATGGGGAGCAAGCCAGTAAGCAGCACCTCTCCACAGCTCCTGCCTCCGGGCTCCTGGCCTGTTTGAGCCCCTGCCCTCTCTGCAGGATGATGTACTGTTTTATGGCACTGTGAGGGAAATAAATCCATTCCTCACCAAGTTGCTTTGGTCATGGTGTTTCATCACGACAATGTTGAAAGGGTTTCTGTCCCACCAGGTCCCACAGCCGTTTAGTCCCAAATAAACACACACAGGTCTACATTAACCATAAACTGATCAGCTTAGTAGATCAGGCTTTTCTTATTAATTAATACATACATCTTAAGCTAGCCCATTATTCTTGTCTATGTTAGCCATGTGGCTTGGTACCTTTTTTTTTTTTTTTTTGGTAAGGCAGTCACATCTTGTTTCCTCTGCAGCTGAGTCACGACTGCGGAATGTTGTCCTCTTCCCAGAATTCTCCTGTTCTCATTGCCCCACCTTTATTTCCTGCCTGGTTGTCCTACCTATATTTCCTACCTGGCTACTGGCCAATCAGCATTATATTAAAAATAATACAAATGACAAGATGAAAGACCATTGTCCCACAACACAACAATAGTGACTCTAACTAAGACAGGCTCTGTCTATTCTACATATGTGTTCTCCATCCTGTGGAAAGGAGTCTCTAAGTACACACTGCTAATGGGTCATTTGCTGTAAGTTGACCTTCAATCTATATGTCATCAAAAGGTCTGGTTTGGTGAGGCATGCAAGACTCTGTGACCCTGGTGTCACAAAACCTCCCTGCTACCAAAAGGAGACCAAGGAGGAAAGCAGCAGCTTCCTAAATCTCAGAGGCCACACTGACCCCTGACTTGAGGGGCAAGTCTGGAGTGCTGACAGTCTTTGTTGTCCCTACCTCAATAACCCACGGCTATAGCTGAGATGCAGACAGATCATTAGGATGTTTTTCTGGTTGCAGGCTCTCTGAATAAAACAGTTTACAGATATCATTCCTGAGCTTTGCCTGCGACCGTCAGAAGGACCGTTTGCACACTCTCACCTCATGAAAATGCTTTCTTCCACAATGGCTCCTTTAGTTACATGGCCACGCTCACCCTTGAGAATGCTTCTGCAATTCTGTAAAAAAATGCTACCTAATTTTTACACCTTGCTTAGTGTTGTTAGATTTCTGAGGCAATGTCAAAAGACAGGAGTTTGACTTTCAACAGATGGGACTGTGTTCATTAGCACACACAGTGAGGAGGAGCCTCTCTCTTCTGTGAAGTTGAGGAGTCTTCCAGGAGGGAAAACCTGGCTATAGCCCTTTATAATGGTGGAATGAGGGACTTGAGAATGAAGACAATATTGCAGTCATAGGGAACTATGTAAGCAGACTTTACTGTCCTGCCAGCCAGTTCCCAAATAACCACACAGAGACTTATTAGGTATGCTCAGTCAATAGCTCAGGTTTATTACTAACTAGCTTTTACATTTTGAATTAACCCATATTTCTCTGCCATGTAGCAGTACCTTTTCTCAATGCTGCAAGTTCATCTTACTTCTCTCTAAGACTCCTCCCTTCTCCTCCTTCTTCTCCTTCTCCTCCCCCCTTTTCTTCTTCTTCTTCTTCTTCTTCTCCTTCTCCTTCGCCTTTTGTCTTCAAGTCCAGCCTAACCTCTACCTGTCCAGCTTTTGTCCATTCAGCTCTTTTATTAACCAATGAGCATAATACTTATTTACAGTGTACAAAGATTGTCCCACAGCAGAGCTGCATGTCTCTCCTGCAGTCTCGCTTTGCTGAAACTATTTGTCAAAGTTGAGGCAGGCTATATTGGGAGACAGGCTGTCTCAACAGACATTCCCCTCTGGGTTGACCAATACAGTTGAACATGGGTCATCTGTAATTTCATGGGAATCCTGTTTTACCACTGAGGCACCCTAGCAGGTGTTACATCTGAAATCAGTTGACAGAGAGCATAAGGACTGAGGGGCCAAGGGGAGACATAGTGAATTCCAGAACCAAGGGTTCTAACCATAGGTAGAAGCTTGAAGGGCCCCATCATTAACATATTGGATGAGTCATTTTCCCTCAGTCTTAGTGAGGAGTGGATAGCTTAAACCAGACAAATTTCAAGCATGAAGGATAAGAGTGAGGTGCCCTCGATGGTACGAAACCTGATGTATGTGGACTACACTCTAAGACAGTTCTATGCCTAGCAGCATTTAGCCAACACACACTGGACTTAATGGAGGTTGGGGCATGAAGCTGTGGAAGGCTGGGTGAACAGGTGTAAGAAATATCAAATATCAGTCTTTCTCATCAAATTCTTTAAAACTTGTGTTTAGGACAACCAGTTCAAATTCTTTTTACCACCCCCCCCGGACCTTATAAGAATTTTATGCAAATGTTCCCTGCACTGTTGTGGAGAGCCCACCAGAGACACTCAGACACAGTTTATAGTAAACCGGAGGCCTTTATTCCAACAAGCTGGGACTATGCTTAGATCTTCAGCTCCTAAGTATAGCACTAAGCATTTAGAAAAGGGCTTTTCATGGCAAACTCCACATTTTGCTATCTTTCTCTGCAGCTGTAGAGGGCACCGGAACAGAAGCTAAGATAAGTTGCCAGGGACAGCTTGACTTTGGGTTCCTAGAATAGAGTCGGGTAACTTTCCATGGGGTTTCCCATCAAGGAGATCAAATTCTAGTTAAATCTGAAAAGGCCTCATCAAGAATATGAGATGGAGGAACCTTGGGACTGACTGTCCCATCACATTCCCCACTGGTTTTATGGGCATGACTCAAATCATTGACTCATCCTGTTCTGGGGGTGGGTGTGCCATAGTTGGTCCTAAGGACAGGTAGCTTAACTGAATTTATTCTCTGCTTGATGTTGTTATCCATGCAATGAATATGCAGGGTCCCACTGGAAACTTGATCAGTATCAAAATCAACTGTCTAACTAACGCTGACAGTAAGGTGGTCAGCCATGGGGACCAGGCAAAAAGGGACTGATGCCAACTATCTGACCAGTGTCTCCTTTCTTCCCTTTTCTTTGAGGTTTTCTCTGATCGTGGCAAAATTTTCCCTGATTACCCCTGATTCGTTGACATAAAAGCCGTGAGCTTTTCCTAAGGCCTTGCAAAACCCTCCGAGTTTCAGAAAAAGGGGTCCAGCTCCAGTTCTGTAGGACTACCTCCGTGAGGGAGTCAACTTGATTGTCCAGCCTGGAAATGGACTTCTCCAAATGACCTAAGTCTAAGTCTATCTGGGAATCCCTACTGCCAATAGCCTTTAAGTTACCCGCCCACTTGGGCGTGGCCTCTTATACTATTTATGCCAATGTAAATCCTGGCCGCAGGATTCAGTTGCTGTTCTCCATTCCAGCAGAGATTGTGACTTGCGAGTCTACCCCTAAATAAATAACCCTCTATTACTCTCAATTCTGAGCTAGTGTGGGATTTCTTTTAAGCATCCTTCTTCAGGGAACAGAGTTCCCTAACGTTTTGATTCCCAACAATCAAGGCTGAGGAGCCAATGGCAGTTTCGGCAGCTATTCCTGCTCCTAGTAAGATTGGGAACAGAATTGGCACCTGTTTGACCCTCATTAATGTTGAAGACCAGCATGAGCTCTCTCCTCTTCTCCGTTATTGGCATATATCTGGGGGACAACATGGACCGATATATAGAGAGTGTGGGTGGTAGTGTGGGTATGACTCTCCAGAGAACTGGATGAGGCACATTTTGTCAAACTGTTTTTTACTTTTGGGGGGCCTGTTGACCGATGTTTCTGTCCCACCCTGTCCTTCAGTCATTCAGCCCCAAAGAAACACACAGAGATCTACATTAATTACAAAATGGTTGACCTAGTAGCTCAGGCATTTCTTACTAACTAATTCTTACATTTTATATTAGCTCATTATTCTTTTCTATATTAGCCACATGGCTCGGTACCTTATTCAACGAGGCAGTCACATCTTGCTCCTTCTGTGTCTGGGTGATGGCTTCAGACTGAGCTTTCCTCTTCCCAGATTTCTTCTGTTCTTGTTTGTCCCACCTCTACTTCCTGCCTGGTTCCCTGCCTATACTTCCTGCCTGGCTACTGGATACTAATAAAAATCAGCATTTTATTAAAAATAATACGAGTGACAGGATAAATGACCATTGTCCCACAGCAGGGGCCTGCCACCCAGCTCCCAAATAAATACATGGAGACCTGTTCTTACTTATGATTGCCTGGTCTTAGCTTGGCTTGTTTCTAGCCAGCTTTTCTTAACTTAACTGATCCCATATACCTTTTGTCTCTGGGCTTTTACACCTGTTTATCCTATACACATTTTTTTTTTCCTTTTTATTCTGTGACTGGCTGTTTGGCTGTGTGGCTGGCCCCTTTTCTTCTCCTTTTCTTTCCCCACCTCTTATTCTCTTCTTCCTATTTATTCTCTGTACCTTTCAGCCCCACCTATTTTCCCCCCCTCCCTCACTATTATCCATTCAGCTCTTTATCAGACCAATCAGGTGTTTTAGACAGGCAAAGAAATACAGTTTTACAGAATTAAACAAATGCAACATAAAAAAATGTAACACATCTTTGCATCATTAAACAAATGTCCCACAGCATAAACAAATGTAACACATCTTAAACTCATATTCCATAACACTGTCCGTCCCCTAGACCTCCACTGTTTCATCCCTGGAAGGAGCATAACAGGGCAGAGGTCCACCTGAAAGTTTCCCATACCCAGCTTTTCTGTGTTCCCATGTCCAGGTTTGGGGTGGATGAAGATTGTGTATTCAAGTTAGTAAATTCTGGTAGGTCATATCTTTAAGGTGTCTGTGTCCATGTTTTGTTTTGTGTTTTGTGGTTTTTTGGTTTGTTTTTTTTTTTTGCTTTTTTTTTTTTTTTAAATTGGGATGATGAATCCAGGAACTGACAACAACCACTTTCACCGCAGTTGGCGTGGTTAGAAGAACTAGGTAGGGCCCCTTCCACACAGGGATCCTCCTTATCCAAATCAAGTCTTCTGGCTGGAAGTGGTAGGAAGGTTTGGAGGCGGGAGATGGCAGGGTTCCTTTCTCAATCCAGTCAATGCCCTGCCGGGGTGAGCTCCCTGCAAAACCAGCTCTGACTTGAGAAGGAATGATTAGAAATGGCTGCTGGGAAATATCTCAGGATTTGGGGAGGATGGGAAGTATTTCCCAAACATAACTCAAATGGTGTAAGCCCCTCCCAGTACAGAGCACACTGGGTCCTGAACAGGACAAAGGGGAGGAGGTTGGCCCAATTTTTGCCAGGTTCTGTGACTAATTTGATCAATTTCCTTAAGAGTTCTATTCATCCTTTCTATCTGTCCTAAGCTCTGTAGCGTATACGCTCAATATAATTTCTAATTAATATTTAATACCTTTGTCAGATTTTGAGACACTCTGGTCTTGAAGGCTGGGCCATTATTGGACTCCAAAGCTAGGGGAAGTCCAAAAGTAGGAATTATTTCCTGAAGAAGTTTCTTAGTAACTATTAGAGGTGTCTCTGTTCAAGTAGGGTAGCCTTCCATCCCTTCTGAGAATGTGTCTACAAACACTAGCAAGTATTTCTAGATCAAAACAGTAGGCCCTATAAAACAGCTGGTAAATTCTGTTCATATAAAGGTCCCTGCTGCATTAGAAGAATTTGATGGCCTGGAGCAGTGACTCTTTAGAATAAGAACCCTTTCCTCCCCACCCTTCCTCCTGCATTTCCTGTGTGCAATTCTTTTCAGATTAGCCAATCAGATAAGACAGTGAGGCTGTACCTCAGTCAGTGGGGGGGAAAGACTCAATCTCTACTTGAGCTAAATAGAAAGCCAAGTGTACTTCCTTCCTACCTGTCTGTTCTCTTTTTAGGGCACACCCTCTTTATCAAGAGCAAAGTGCTTTTCCAGACACTTCGGTTGGAATGGGTGGTCTCTTTTTTTTCTTCTACAACCTGAGTTTATTTCTAACACTAGGGAGGTGGGAGACGCGAGAGGGGTTGCGAAGGGGGATGGATGTGATTAAAGTTCACTGTATGAAAATCCTCAAAGAGTCAATGACAGCACTGTTAAAAACGTAAATCTTAAAACAAAAAGGAGAACACAATAGAACAAACCGATTCTTAAGGGTTGTTTGGCTCTAGCGTTCTAGACGGAATGTATTCCAAGTTCCCAGAATTCCCCATGTTCTTTGTCTAGATATAGGTGCTTTCCTATGTTATAAACAAGAGAGTTACATGACAGAATATACAATTCTGGCTCCCAATACAGTCACATTAACGTTTAGAAGGCTCTTAATGATAGGTGGGTTCTGTTTCCAAATGGACAAAGTATGGGGTTCTAAGGATGGCATGTTCTGCTTCTCATACTTTTTCCATTTGACTAGACTTCAGGGGAACCAAGTTTCTGGTCTGGAATTTAGGCATTGCTTTAAAAGATATAGTTCAATCCCTGAGCTCCACCAGCCCCCAAACATCAATTCACTGCTCTGTCTGTGAGAGAAGCCACTACCAGGGCTCCTGTGTTCCCTGCTGTATACTTTCCATATGAAAGGAGAAGTTGAGGTGCAAGCCTAAGGTTTCAAAAGCATCAAAAGTCCTCTTTCTAAATGTCAGAGAAAGAACTCCACAATCTGGCTGTTTATACCTTTGCAGTCTGCAGAGGCAACTGGCTGACTTCCAGGTAACTGTCCTCACCAGACTTGTAAGCCACAGCAGTTTGCATGGACTCACAAAGCTGAGGACAAACAAGGTCCTAGAAAAATTGGGGATACTAAGAGCTGGTAGAGGAGCCCAGTGCATACATTTGAAGCTGGCTTCTGCAGTCCAGAGGACCAGGGGCCGGTTTCTTTCCTGGTTTGGTGAGTCTATAAATACCACTGTGGTTTACCAGCTTTGTATTTCTCCCACAGACATCTCCTTGTACCTACCCGTTCTTAACTTTGTACAATCTGCCAAACACCTGTCACAACGGGTTTGCTGTGACCGCCTTACTGGGATGTCTCTCAGGTGAGTACTAATCTGTTCATTTTGGTCTC
This sequence comes from Microtus oregoni, assembly GCF_018167655.1. NCBI lineage: Eukaryota > Metazoa > Chordata > Mammalia > Rodentia > Cricetidae > Microtus > Microtus oregoni. The sequence continues at coordinate 26,034,058 of NW_024543088.1, forward strand.
CTAGTCTGATCCTCAGGGCACAGGAGAATCCCTAGCTCAGAATGCCAGATTGGGGCTTGATTCCTGTCCTCTGGCTCTGGTACCCTGTGCCAGGCCACAGCAAGCCTCCACTGCTTCTCTCCAGGCAGTGAGGTGGCTGCAGACACCGCAGGTCCTGAAATCATAGAGACCCAAGTTCAAATTTTACCTCTGCTTACTTACCTGTAACTTTGGGCAAGGATTGCCAGGCCTTGGCGTGTTGCTTGCAAAATACCAGTGTTAGAAAGAAGCTTGGGGTAACAAGAAAAGAGAACGAGACTCACATTTTAGTGTCCAGACATAGCAAACATTAGTCCTGGTCAAGAGGGTGTTCTATGGACCTCAAACACACCAGGGCAGGAAGCACAGTTGGTTTTGAATCTAACTCTCGTAGAGACTGACTTTACCCCATTGGCTGGGGTCTGACATCAGAGCTTAACATTTAGCTGCTGTAAAAAGAACCTGGGTGAAGGGAAGAAAGGAAATCAGAATGGGGTTAGCCATTTAATTTACTTATGCTCCCACAATGCAGCAGGACCTTGGTATAAACAAAGACTTTACTGGGTGGGAGGGTGTTAAGATATTTGTATGAAGGTGGAGGGGGCAAAAAGCTTTGAATTCTTTTTGTTGCAAACAACAAGGTTTATGGTGTTTGATGGTGAACACTCATATTTAATGTTTTATACCCCGGGAAAATTCCTCTGCTAGGGGCTTGCCTGCGATTTAATTAGGGCCATAACCCCCTACAGCTCTCCTCGGATCTCGACCAGGCCACCAGCATCTGTTGGAGCAAGTACTGTGTCTCAGTCACTAGGCGTCCTTTACTTCAGTACCCACATTCGTGCTTTGTTTACAATCAAACTTTTAAAAGAGGAAAAAAATGAACGAAAGATTCCCACACACCAGTCCCTAGCCGGCAAACAGAGCTGGCTGCTGGGGCGGTTCAGCTTGGCCCCTGCACTCGGCGGCAGCTCTCTGCTGCCTTCTGCCTTTCCAATGAGGAACTGTTCTGTGCCTCTTGGAAACCAAAAGCTAAAGGCAGGAAATGGAAACTGAAAGTCAACGGAGAACCAGAAAACGAAACTGTTCTCTCTTTTCTCTCTCTCTTTGCCAGAATTGAGCAAGACTGCAAGCTTCTCACTATGCCTAGACCTCAGCTTTCATCTCCAACGTCATTCTCAGATCCCAGTACCTGGGATCAGATGTTTCAAGAGCTGATTCAGAAAGAGAAACCCAGGGCCAAGTGGACCTTGCAGCTGGATAAGAATATTTTGCTGGATGACTTGACCAAGGGATGGAGGCAGTACCAGCAGGAAGGAGTTGGCTGGTGAGTTGGGGTTGGGCAGATTGTCAGTCCTCCTGAAGGTCCCACTCAGCGCAGAATAGCCACTGCCAATTTGCTCTTATAAAAAAAAAAAGAAGAACAAATGTGACTGGGTGGGTCCCCCAGTCTTCTATGGTTACGGGGCTGGTTGGGGCCCCTAGACGCCAACCCTCCACCTTGTTTAATGCAAGAAATCTTTCTGTCCTACCAGGTCTACTTACTATAATAGTTCTGGAGTCTGTGGAGCTGTGGAGAGTACCTCCAAATTTTTCCCAAATTGTTCCAACTTTCTCTCTTTTTATTGAATCTCCAGCTAGAACAGGTCTGGCCTTGGATCCAGCTGCTTACCCCTCTTATCAAGAGAAAACATAGTAAAATACTTACGATGGAGAAATAGATTTATCTACAATTTGGGTCCAAATGGGGGTCAGGGCTGTTCTTATCCTGTCTCTGTCTTCCATGCAGTAGTGTTGGCGTTCATAGAAACAACGAGACAGAATCGGAATGAGCATGTTACCAGAAATGTTGGGGGGTCCCCTCTATAGGTACTTGATGACACCAGGGAAAGTAAGCATCCTTCTTGGTGTTCTTAATTTCTTCAGTAAAAGAATCTTACAACGGACAGGACACTCAAATGGAAGCTTGAGGGCCATTTTATTTGTTTCAAAGTAAAGCCATTGGGTAGGCAAGCTATAAATCTCAGTGGCTGCCTGGGGGAGGGGAATGAAGAAGGGGCAGAAGGCCCTACCCTATGAGTTAAGTTGCCGCGGAGCTGTGCCATGGTAGATGGCCACACGGCAGGGGTGGGACATAAAGAGAACAAGTAAGCAAGGCCGGTGTCACAGAAAGCATATGTAGGACCGAGGTGGCAAGGAGAAAGTGGAAAGTTATGTTTGCCTGAGTAATTCAGAAAAGTGAACAGACTCGTGAAGCCAGGCAAGGAGAGCTACTGAGCTGGGTTTTGTAAGCTGCGGCCACAAGGAGCCGGAATTCTGGGAAGGAAATTACAATATCATTAAAAGGATATCCCACGTTATCCCTCTAGCATGTGATAAGTACTGAATCCCTAGTCATTGGATATCCTCTGCTGCCCATGTAATAAGCCAATCAAGCTGAATTAATAAATCCAGGTTTAATAAACAGAGCAGAGCAAAGCAGCTACTGGGTGACTCTTGGGAAAGCAGGGAAGGAATCACATGGCAAATATGACAACCAGGTCTTAAATAGCCTGCATGCATTAAATGACCCGAGTAGCCCAGGGGAGGGGCTGATTCTTGGTGGGCTTTCTCAGGGGTGGGTTTTGGAGGGGACAGCTGAGGGCGAGGTTTGTAGGGCAGCTCCAGGAGATAACCCCAACAGTATGGCTTAAGGTAAACCCATCTTCTCAGGTGTGGTCGGTCAATTAGCTAGGTGCTTGGCTGATCCAGCTGAAATGTTACCTGTCTACCCAGACCAGAGATTCTATTCTCTTGACAAAAAGGAGTTTGCTCTTAATGGGCCTTTATTACTATTCTAACTCATAGATTTAGTTGTGGAATCTGTGAGATTTGACCGTCTCTGGAGACACAAATATCTTACACAGGGGCCAGAACTTCTAGGGCAAGCCCTCTCCACTCTCAGCGTGGCATTTCCTGCAGGGAGCTGGAATTGAAAAATGGAGGGCAGGGGAGGGGAGGGAGAGTCAAATTTTGAGGGAGTCTCCTATATTAACACTGACCAGTCCCTTCAGGCTACAGTAAGACTCCTTGCCTGACCCCTGCTCAGGGCTAGTTTCTAAGAGTCAACTAAATACAAGCAGCCATACTGCACACTGTTTTACAGAAAGCCTGTGGATAAAAAGAGAGAAAGCTAAAGCCCAGGCCCAAGTGTCTGAGGAACACCCTTTCTTTATCGGCTGCCCTCCCTGCGGTCCCAGTCAAGCTCCAGGTTGTAGGGAACAGTTTTTCTTACCTTGTCAGGACAGTAAGAATGGATGGCCTGGGAAGCTAAACCCCTGTCTCTAGAACTCTAGGGCCTTTTCCAGGGCCCCTAGGGTCCGCAGTTCTTTCCGACCCCCTCATCTGTGCAGCTGTCTGCTCACCCTTACCCTATCTCAAGCACAGTGTGCCCTACCCCATATGAGCCTCGGGCAAGACATTTCCACACATTCTAATTTGTCCCTAAGATGTTGCTCAGTAGAGGTACGCGCTGTAGTAGGTAGATGAATAAGGTTGGTTTGCACGGCCTCGGCTGAGGAAAGAACCCTCCCCCACTTGCTTTGTATATCCCAAATTGTGTGTACATTTTATTATTCGCTTTTCTTACAGTACCTGTGAGGAATGACCTACAGAGGAAGAGAACCAACACTGAAAGGCAGCAGTATTGCCTGCCTCTAGATAGGCAGTTTATAGAAGTTTTGTGTCATCGTGAAGAACGTTTGATGCACATAATAACAATTCTCTTGTGTGTGTGTGTGTGTGTGTGTGTGTGTGTGTGTGTATGTAACAGCCCTGACACTCCTGGAACTCACTTTGTAGACCAGGCTGGCCTCGAACACAAATCTGCCTGCCTCTGCCCTCCTAGGTCTGAGATTAAAGGCGTGCACTGCCACTGACTCCCTTCAAATTCTCTTCTTTTTAAGACTTCCAGAGAGGCTTTTACTATCAAAGATGCAGGCTCAGTAGTAACAGGAAAACATCTAAAACACAGTGCCCCTTTTTCTTGCTTCTCTGTGACCAGGTCATTCAAAACCATATGAAAGGGATTCCTAGAATTCCTTAGCTGACCATTGTCTCTCAGACCTGAGCTAAGGATACCATGGGCTTCTTTGTTCTGCCTACAGGTTCCAGTGTTCCATATGCAACAGACACTGGATTTCTGCCCAAGTGAAGATCCTGTGCCACATGTATTGCGACGAGCCTAGGAAACTTCAGGGCCGGGTGCTCATGAGGATCTTTGCTCAGAGGTGCCAGAAGTGTTGTATGGCTAAATTTGAGAATCCTGAGTTCTCTGAAGAGAGCATCCAAAGAATTCTGGAGAATCTGGTTAGTCATATTATGCAGAAATACTATGGACATGGCCTCAAGAAAATAACATCAACTTCGAATGAGAGGGTGCTTTTGGATGGACCCCATGACAGAGCCAATTGTGAGGCATGCATTCTGGACCCCCATGGAGGGTGTGCCTACAAAGCAAAGCCACTCAAATCCCCATCTCCTCCACCAAAGAGCTGCAGTTTTTTCCCACCCCAGAGCCACGGTTCTTCCCCACCAAAGAGCCACGGTTCTTCCCCACCAAAGAGCCACAATTCACCCCCACCACAGAGTCCCAATTTTTTATCTCAGCCTGCAAGCACATATTCTGAAAATGTGCATGTTCAGGAACACAGAGAGCCCAATATCGGAGGGCTTTTTGCGGCTTTGTCTCTTGGAGCAATTATCCTTTTACGTCTAATCTTTCTGTAATAGACTTATCATCTTGTTTTAATTCTAGAGTTATCCATAAAATGGATGTCATTTTAACATGACAATGACTTGATTTGAGATCAAGAAAGGCCAAGTATGCAAAATAAACCTGGTTTCCTGGACGGGCTCTGAAAATAGCCCAGAACATGACATATATATATGTATAATGGAGTTTAAAACAAATTCCTACTAAGTCACTAAACCATCTGTATTTGCTTGCTCACTTATGGTTATCAAGTTATATTGATTAAATCTTGACAAGGTCATGAATATTATTGTAAATGTACTGTGACAGACTGAATTATGTTCCCCCCACCAAAACGGCCCTTACCCTACCCTCTAGGACTTGTGACTGTGCTATAGTATTTTGAAGAATAGATTTTGGAGACATGATAAAATTAAAGGATCTTGGGGTAAATTGTCTTGCATTCTCAGGTTGAATAACAAGAGGTCCTTCTGTTTATCTTTTCAGTCAAGGTCCATCAGAAGATTAACCTGAAAGGTTTGGCCTCTGGGTGATGGTGCTATGGAAGGGCATGTGAAGTTTATGGCGTGGTGCTGTGAACTGATCCTTCTGTGCACTGTGAATATGCAGTACTCTCATTGGTTAATAAAAGAACTGACTGGCAGGTAGCCAGTATGGGTGTGACAACCAAGCTAAGGATGCTGGGATGCAGAAGGGCAGCATTGTGGGAGTTGCCAGCCAGATGAGAACAAGTCAGAAACACAAAATAGAAGTAAAAGTCACGAGCCCTGGGGCAGCACATAGATTAATAGAAATAGATTAAGTTGTAAGAAATAGTAACAAGCCTGAGCTATCAGTTGAGCGTTTATATTTAATATACGCCTCAGTGTGTTTATTTGGGGGTTGCTGGCAGGATAGAAACTTTGCCTACAAATGGCATTCCAACGTGGGGCCAGAATTTCCACATAAGACCCGAGAAAGCTTTACAAAAAGGTTCTAAACACACAGACACAGAGCCAAAGGCATCTGTCTAGTTTCATGCCTTTCATGCCAGCTGTGGTACAGGGTTGCATCTCCTGGCCGCTGCCTGCAGTCTTGAGCTGCCAGTGCACCCTGGGATAAGCTGAGTGGCAGGTTCCTGCAGTCTCTCAGGCTGGCCGTGAGCACAGTCATATACAGAAAAGTGGCTCTTGGCAGCTGCCTGTGGGAAGAGCCAGCCACCGTGCACTAAGCTAAGCTACACCTGACATATTTTAAGATTTGTCTCATGAGGTCAAAAAAAAAAAAAAAGTCACAGATACACAGTAAAGACAGATTCAGATAGAAAAAAAAAAAAAACCTCTAAACAGGTTACAGTGTGTTTAAAAATATACGTAGGATTTGGAGAGATAAGAGAAGGTGTAGAAAGTCATAAAAAAGAAATATATAGTTTTAAAATAATAAAGTGCTTAAAAAGTGGGTAAAGTAATATAAAATAAAAAGCTATGCAAAGACAGGACCTACAAAGAAAGTCTGAATTCTGTATGTTACTGTTTGTGTTGTTTTTAAATATTTTAGCTGCCAAAGGACACTGGATTATAAAAACTGCTAGATAAAACACAACCTATATATTTTAAAAATGTGTTGAGTTCAAAATTTAAGTCAAAAGGTGTGTTACTTTGGGGGAGAGGTTATGCTTTTATTTTCACAGAAAATGTGGATTCATTCCAGGTTAAAGATGATCAGGTTTGGTTGAGGAAGACCCCCTGAAATTCTGACTACAGACATAGAGAAATAGACCTTGAAGAATGGCAAGACCTGTGATATATATTTTGCCTACTCAAATACATAACCAAAAAAAAAATCATCTTTGGCTGACTTATGTACAATGCACAGTCTATGCTTGTATTAATGCAGGTAGGTATGTTACCTTTAAAAGTTTATGTATTTTCAGAGCAAAGAAACCAGACACCAATGAAAATGAATGCCCCAAGTGATCCAGCATTCAAAACAACCTGGAGGCTGCTGACAGATGACTCAGCCTCACAGAATACTCCAGCCAAGGCCTAGCAATTATCTTGATTTTTCTCAAGGGTCCTCTAAAGATACCAGCAGCCCCAGACAATGGGAAGCAGTCTAGAGGAAACAAAGCCCACGTCCCCAAAATATGAATTATGAATGTTTATTATTATTTAAAGGGATTGGTTATAAATTGTTATTGGTAATAGTCAGAAAAAAAAGCTGAACAAAGGAGATTTGATTTAGGGATCTTGTTCTGAAAAGAAAAAGAGGGGGTATATAAGTGATAGGATAAAAGGGTAGATTATTGAACCTACTTTTAAACTAAAAAGACTAGTCTTAAATATTTTACATTGGTATATATTTTAGTCTATTAATATACATTTAAAGTTAATTTTTGTTATACTGTATGTATGTTTCTGTTTTTGTTTAAGGTATATCTATACAACTCATACCTATATAGCTCATTTAAAAATATAATGTATAATTAAGAAATACTAGTTATTAGTTATCTATAAGAATCAAACTTATAATCCTATTAGGCATGTTTTCAAGGTTAAACAGATATATTTAGATAAATAGTTGGTCTTCAAACACTTCAAAGACCTACAGAATATGGTATTTAAGATAGCATAAGACTTTTCTTGACAGTGTTGATAGGAAAATGTTACAGGTGTAAAGTTGCAGAGATATCCTGACTTATCAGGAAGCCAGGGTATACTTAGAGCTGTAATAGGACAGACAGTCTGGAGGGATAGAGCCACAATAAAACAGTTCTGGAGGGGTAGAGACCTAGTAGGACATCTCTGGAGGTTGAAGCCACATAGGACAGCTCAGCTCAGAAGGGGTAGAGACCCAATAGGACAGCTCTGGAGCTGCAATAGGAATGCTCAGCCTTGGAGGACAGTTGTCTTGACTATAGGGAAATCAGGCTACCTAGAGCCACAATAGCTCAGCCCTGGAAGAAAGGTGGAAGCCAGGCTACCTGAAGCTGGGGTATGGTGGGAGAAGGTCTCCTGGCAGGATATAGCAACCATGCTCTTCTCCTGTAGAGCTGCTACAGCTGTGCTATGCTCTGTTCCCTCATAGCTATCTGCTTCTTCTCCAGCCCAAGATGTTGTTACTTCTTTTGGTAACACTCTGCTATAAGGGAAGCCCCTGCAAAAATGTAGCAATCTCCTCCACTTCTGGTGAAAAGTTGTTACTTTTTCTGCTTGACTTTGCTCACCCTCCCCTTAAAGAGCATTCTAGCAAGGTTCTTCTGTTCTGTTCTGCCTTGCTCAGTCCCCCTAACGGAGCATCTTAACAAGGTTTTCCAGCTCAGTTCCCTAAGGGACGTCCCAGCCAGGTTCCTCTATTCTGCACTGGTGAATGAAGATAGTCACCTAAGACTCTTTTGAGAAAGAGATTTATGTGGGAAGGAGGAGTCCAAGAGAGTAGCTGCCCCTGCCAGGGAGGGATAAATGGTGACCCTTAACTGAATGGGCAGTGAGGCTTATATAGGGCTTCTTAGGGGCAGACTTTTCCCCAGGAAGAAGAGGGGTTGGTTAGTTTTACCATGCTCAAGAATTGGTTAGTTTAGTTGGTCAGGCAGAGATGGATCTGATTTCATGGCCAAACTGTTTCTTTCACTGATCTTTTTAGCTTTTTTGACTCTAATCTTAGAACCAGGGCATTTTTTTCCCCACTGACTCTAATCCTAGGGACAAAGTGTGTTTCTTTGACATTAGTTTCAGAATCAAGGCATGTTTCTGTGATTCTGGGTTCAAGGATAAAGATGTTCCTTTCCCTGGCTCTGGGCTCAAATCCAGGGTGTGTTTCTTTCACTGGCTCTGAGTTCAGACTCAGGGTGCTCAGTAATTGGTTGTTTCCTGCTCCAGTTGTCCCTTTTATTCTACAAGTGAGACACATCCTCTGGCAGCTCTAGTTCACTTCAGAGAAGATAATTAGCATTAAAATAACTCTATATGGAGTTTATGATCTTCATAGGAAAAGCTAGACATTTGGACAAAGAAACTGCCATTGCCTCAATTGCTGATAGTATTCTATCCAAATTGGACCAGGAGGAAAAGAAAGCAACTGCCAAACTTTGAAAAGACAAGGCAGAACAGGCCTTCAAAATTCCTGCATCACAGAAAAGTCTATCATATACTATAGGTCTTCAGGCTGAAGATGGATGCCCCATTGTCACAGAAGAACCAAGGGTGACCACCCAGACAGCCAGATGTCCCTGTCATTAGGTTAACATTTCACCTTTCTCGGGTCTTTGATGGAGTTGAAGACTAGATAGTCATAGTTAAAGTTTTCCTTAGTTATGATAAAAGGTAAATTAGGTATAAAACGTTAGACTCACAAAGATAAGATAAATAATAAGAGTATTTTCTTTAAATTTGCCAAATACAACTGGACAAGATCTTATAACTGTAATTATTAATTAATAACTGTTTTTTATTATATATAATTTTGCTATGTTAAGGATATAATCTTCTGTTTTAATTAGATAAAAGGCAGAAATGCTATGGGATAATCCTTCTGTATCCTATAAATATGTATTGCTTTCATTGGATAATAAAAGAACTGACTGGCAGTTGGCCAGACAAGAAGTATAGGTGTGACAACCAAATAAAGGATGTTGGGTAAAGAAGGGCAGAGTCTTGGGAGTTGCCAGTCAGAAACAGAATGTGTTGGACACACAAAATGGGATAGAGGTCAAAGCCATGAGCCTTGAGGCATCACATAGAACAATGGAGATGAGTTAAGTTGGAAGAGCTTGTTACCAACAAGCCTAATCTATCAGCTGAGTGTTTATAATTAATATAAACCTCAGAGTATTTATTTGGGAGCTGCTGGTGGGACAGAAACTTCTGCCTATGACATGGGCTTTGAGGGTGTGGATTGCTAGGGCATGTTCTTGTAAGCATCCTGAGCCATTCATCCTTTCCCTTCTCTTCCTAATTACCATGAGGTGAGCATCTTCCTTCTTCCTGCACTAACCTTCATGATTGTCTGCCTCGGCACAGGTCCCAGAACAACAGAGTCAAGTAACCATGCTAATGCTTGCAAGATGGAACTCAACTAACTATGTCCTTCCTGAAAGAACTGGCTCTCAGATATTTTACCAAAGCAAGGGAAATCTGAGAAATACAAGTCCTAGTAAGTGGGAAGCAACAGGATCAACACCAGAAGAGATTTGAGGATAGAAGCACAAGTTGGAATGATGTGTTTCAAAAATGAAGGAAGGGTTCACCAAAAAACGGTAGAGGTCAGCTTCTGTCTGAAACCTCAGGCAGGTACAGAAATCGGCCCTTCCTTGGAGCCTGCCATCACATGAATTTAAGTTTTAGTCATATTCATTTTTAGTGTACGTGCGAGTGTGTACACACATCTCTCTCTCTCTCTCTCTCTCTCTCTCTCTCTCTCCACATCATGCCACAGGGCACATGTAGAGGTCAGAGGAGAACTTTCTGGAGTCAGTTTTCTCTGTCCATCACATGTGTTCTGGGAGTTCTGGAGATTGAACTCATGTCAGGCTTCGCTGCAGGCGCTTTTACTAGCTGAGCCCTTTCGCTGTCCTGCCCGTTAACATGATGTTAGCTTAGCAAGGATGACTTTGGACATCTGACCTCCAGAACTACTAGGTGGTAAGTCTGCACTGAGGTACTAAGGTTGTGGTCATTTGTTCAGCAGCAATAAGATGGCATAAGCAGGGCTCATCTGGGAAGAGGAGAGTCAAAAGAGAAACCGCCTCCATCAGATTCCCGTAGGCAAGTCTGTGGGGCATTTTCTTGATCAGTGATTAACAAGGGTAGTCCAGCCCACTTTGGGTGTATTGTAATGTAGCTAGCTTGCCACCAATAATCTGGTTTGTATACTCAGGGGAGAGTAGTGTGTTGCAGGCTCATATGGTCATGACAAACTTAGAAGTCAGAAGTAATATGTATATCAGTCTTATTTAATAGAAATCCATTCTATGGGTCCGATTCATAGCCTCCATTCCCACTTTTACGGCTTGTCCACTCATGTATCCAAAGTACCAGTACTAAAACAATCAATGACAGAGACTCCTAAAGTCAGTCACTCTATCTCCTTGGATGGTTTAGGGTCCTTTCTCTAGTGGTTACTTTCTGGGAGACATTAACATAACACATGTTTTCTTGTGTTTTGTTTTTTACACTTTGTGCCCATCTTAAAAATCCATTCACGCTTCTCTTCCTCCTGTCTCACTGTCTCTAAGTTTCCTATCTGTTATACTTTGAGGTTTTAAGTGGTTTTTGGAAAAGCTTGTGTGTTAAAAGTTTGGTTCTCAGCTGGTGAATCTATTCATTGAGAGGTGGTGGAATTCAGATGGTCAATCTAAAAGTATTACTGTCACAGGCGGGGCTGTGGACTTTATCTGATTGGAGCAACGAGGGAATGAAGAACAGAGACACACAGACACACATATGGGAAGTCTGGGATTGGGTGGGCAACTGGGACACTTAACCTGTTTATTTTATACTGCTAAATGAGGAGGCAGATATATTGTAATATGAATGATCATATTTTTACATTATATACACATATCTATTTTAAACATATAAACTGTATGTTTCCTTCCTCCTCTCTCTGCATCCCTGGCCATCATGGAACTCCCTATGAGGACTGGGCAGGCCTACAATTGGTAGAGATCTGCCGGCCTCTGTCTCCTGAGTGCTGGGATTAAAGGTGTGCATGACCATGCCAGGCAAAATTGCATTTCTTAAGCTATGCACATACATGACTGTGATAAAAAGATAGTCCATTTGGGGTTTCCAGACCCCGCCCCCGCAGCTCAGTCCATTTGGTGTTTCCAGACCCCGTCCCCCGCAGCTCATCCCTATTTATTTAGATTTTGCATTCTGTGCTTCTCCCCTTTCTCTTCTCAAATTCCCTTGGTTTCTCTTGTTCTCTTGCTCTTTGTCAACTGTGTTTTAGATGTGATTGCTCTTGTGGGATTCAAAGACAGAGGATGTTCTAGTTGCTCAATAACGTAACAACTCAAGGCTATCATTACTTACACTGTGAAGATCTAAGTCCATCAGCCCAGGGTGATGATTGTGATGGCTAATTTTGAACACAAACTGGATTGGATTTTTTTTTAAAAGGACATCCATGAAGCACACTCATGTGTTTAATCTGTGATAGGGTTAAATGGGAATGGGCGACTCGTTGTGAGGTTGAGCAGAAGCATCAATGGTCTGGGACCTGGATCCAAGTTAAAGGGAAAATTGGAAAAAAGCCAGTTAGTTGAGCGCTTACATTCTCTGCTCTCTGCTTCCTAGTCAGTGTCATGGAGTAAGCCCTTCTCACCACCATGCTTTCCGTGAAGTGTAAACCACTTTGGGGTGGGTTACTTAGTCTAGGGGTTGTAACCCACCCTGCAGTTCAGTTGTTCCAGGGTCCCGGAGAGGCACTACCTGGAAGATATGAGCTAAGAGAGAGGAAGGAGGCCATGCTAAGTTTGTCAGAGCCTCCCTTTATTAAAGATGGAGTACAGCTTATATAGGGTAAGGAGTTGGGGGTGGGCACAGGGGCCTGGGCTCTTGCCGCGTGGTTCACGTTGGTCACATGGACCGTGTTGGTCACGTAGCCAGGAGGTTACCTTTGGTCAGGTCACCTAGGCCAGGAAGTCACGAGTTGACACACCTAGTTCTTTAGATAGTTTGAAATGCGGGATGGGTTCCGCTAACAGATAGCTCTCCACTAACAGCCAATTTGGGTGTGGAGTAGGCTCTGTCAATAGCTCTCCACTAACAGCCAATTTGGGTGTGGGGTAGGCTCTGTCAATAGAACGATTTCTAACACAATTATGGGTGTGGGGTTCTCTGCAGACTCCCCAGGGTGATGGTTCCTGTAATGATTTTAGGAGGAAATTGGCTCCTGACAGTGAAGGACTGCATTCCTCTGAACTGTACACAAATAAGAACCCTTCTCTCATTAGGCAGCTTTCTGTTGGGTGTCTGATCATAGCATCGAGAAAAAGAACAAAGGCAACAATCGTGGCAGGCATGATTGGACTCTACCATAGGCATAGTGTGTCCCACTCCATGTGTGCCACCGATTGGAGTGAATTTTGAATCCAGAACAAAACTGATTAAAAAAATAATGTGTCTTTTTTTATTACCATCACATGCCATCAACTATCAATAGCGTCAGCCTCAGAGTGTGAGGACCCAGGATATGACCAGCAGCCTAGGGAGTGTCACTCTATTTCCATACGAGAGAGTTGACCTGATTCCTACAGTGATGAATTGGAGCTGCTCAGAAGGAGAAATTTCAGTGGTGTCCCCTGAGCCAGCTGTGAGTGCTATTAGTCAAGCCAGGCAGCCAAGTTAGGGTCTGATACAGAATATTCTCAAGTAAACAGACATTTGACCTGAGCAGGCCCGGTTACAGGATCAGGCATCCTCTAAAAGCAACAAGCCTTTCCCTGTGTGGGTCAATAATCGTAGCCCAAGGCTAAAAGCTACAGATCCCAAAGATGCTAATGTGTAGTCCCTGGCCTCTCTTCACACACTGTTCACGTTGTTCTGGCCCCAAACATCCTCCACACATTCACTCTGGTGAACAAGGCACAAGACTCCAAACATCCTTAGGCCAAACAGCAGGAGAGCTGTCTCTGGAGACACAGAAGGACAGAGCCAATCTGATGTGACTCAAAACTGATTTCCCAGTGAAACCCTGATCCAGGCAGAGCAAAGGGGGCAGCTGTTTGACCCTGGTGACTCAGCTGGGATCCAAAGGCACAGACTTCCATTTAAGGATGTCAGACATGTGAACCCTCAGGGGTAATGACCTGGGCCTCGGGACTGAACTAAAAGCCATAGTTCAGAACTCGGATTAGCTCAGTGTCACAAGAAGAGCCAGGTGTTAGAAGAATGGAGGAAACTGGGCAAAACAAAACAACACGCTCTGGTTCTGAGAAACCTTCCAAAGGACTCCAGAGTTGCTGAAGGCCTTCAAGGGTCCTAACAGGCTGGGGGGAGGGGGGGCTAGAGGGCGGGGACAGCAGGGAGTGAGATCGCCATTAATCCTTATTGCCCACACAGAGAGTGAATTGCCTTTCCCTGGAGACCTTAAGATGCTGCAAAGGAGGAGGAAGAGGTCCCAGGGGGCTTTAGTGCATCAAATATCTTCGCATATCTTTCAGAGGTCCTCTGGAACTAATGTATCTTTCAACTGATGAAGAAGTCAAATCCCTGGAGGCGGAATTGAGTTGCTTGTTCCTAAAAGCACGTGCCTTATACAGATAGCAAATCGGCATGTTTCAGAAATGTTGTTCAACTCATTAACCAATGAGGAAGGAATCAGATTTAAAGCTGTCCCAGAAGCCAGGTATGCAGAGGCAATTTCATGACCTGCCTGGTTACAAGCAATATACAAATGGCTTACTTTTCTTCACAGGATCATAAACTATAATATTTAGGCCCCCCAGTCAGAAATTATTTGTATTTCTTTGTAAGAAAATTTGTAAGTTATTCTTTATAATCGAGCAAAATAGTTCAGTAATTGGAGAGTTAAGCCCAGCCTTGAGAAAAACAGCTAACAATATCACTGGTCTGTTTCAAAATGATCTCTATCATTTTGAAAAATGCCCAAGAGATAACATCTTAAGGAAGCAAAGATGTGTCTTGACTTGTGGCTGCACTCAACTGTTAAGGAGCCTTACCATTCCTTGTGAGACAGACCACCATGGTAGGGGACATGGGTTGATTAAAGTGGCTCCCCTCATGGTGGCTGAGAAAGAGGGGAGAGGGAAAGGAAGGACAGGGAGAGGAGAGAAATGGATGAAGAGAAATGAAATGGAGGCATGATGCTCCTATGTACTGTGGAGGAGAAGGTTTATTGTAGAAGGAAGAGCATAGCCAGAGGCATCTGGAATGATCCAGCCCGAACCAGGCCTTGAGAGGAGAAAAGGGGGAATTTCACTGATTGCAAAGCAAGAGAGAAAGAGAGAAACCAGGAGCTAGGAGGACAGCAACTAGACAGGAGACTAAGAGACTGCTGTAGTCAAAATAGCTGGGTTATATAGGAATTGGAGAAGTCCATCCCAACCCCTGGGCTGGAGAGTTCAGGGTACAGGACAGGGAAAGTTAGACAGAAGGACCGTGGAACAGGAGGGACTGGGGAACACTGGTAGCCAGAGTCTGCTTTGATATGCTAAATAAGGAATTCGATTAGCCTTTTGTCCTGAGTTTGAGACCTAATAAGTGAGGACAAAATATATTCTTGGAGGCTATGTACTTCTATCTGGGCCCCACTTGCCAAAGATCTGCTATCTCCTGATAACCTTCTATGCCATGGGTCCTTTGGCAGGGTAATCTGTCCATGACGGGGAGCCCTCACGAGCCAGGCACCACCCCAAAGGCTCCAATTCTAAACACCGATCTTTAGAATTAAACCAGGGACCAAGGTTTAAGACCTGACCTGTAGGAGGGAGGGCACATTTCAGATCTAAAGCATAGTACTGTTTTTGGTTTTTAATTTAGTCAAAGTAGTAGTAGTAATTACAAACATATATAAGATGATACTCAAAATCCTATTATATTTAACCCAACATTTTTGTCCTTACAAGACAGTTGGGAAGACTAATATGCCCAAGAGCTAAGTGGTCACTTAAATGATGGATCGCTTAGGGAAGTGGTAGAGTCCTTACTCCTCAGCCCATCCACCCTCCCTGCGGTGTTTTATACCAACCCTGACCTGTGAGCTCCAACTGGGTCCTTGTTCTCATTCTCCAAACCCATGGCACATGCTCAGTACTCTCTCTTCCTTCCTGCATCGTCCAGAACCTTGACCCATACTTTACAGCTCACATCCACACACTCCCCAGTCTCAGAGCTTTCCTGGTCCTGCAATTTCTTGCTGCCCCTGTGAGGCCCTACAGCATCTCATTCAGTTGAACCCCTCGGGGAAGGTGTTCAGAAAAGTTAAAGGTGCTACCTCGTCTAAGACACTTAACCAACCAGATTCAAGTCCTGAGTGTGCTTGGTTGGCATCAGTGTCCTTGAAAGTCCTTCCAGTGCTTAAATTGGGGGATTTTGTAAGAGTTGGGAGTGATGAATTTTCCACAGAACCTCGAAAGCCTGGGAGGCTTTGTTTACAGTGCTCAGGATGTGTTTAGGGCTCCGGGAAAGTTCCGAATTTCCTGGCTCCCCAGCAGAGTCAACACCAGGGAGCCTCTCTGTGGCGGTTCATAGGGATGAGTGAGCGGTTTGCCAAGTGATTTAGGAGCCTGAGGCGAATAACGCGGAGCTGCTCACAGACTGTGACAGGGCTTCTGCACAAACACCCGTTTGTTCTTTTGTTCTTGCCAGATCTGTGTGGGTGGCAGAGGTTGAAATCATTTCATTACCCGAGTCCATCAACCTTGACAGTGCCTCCGCAAGACTGTCTTTTCCATGATCACTTTATTTGTCTGAAACGGAATTCGGGTGCTGAAGGAATGGCGGAGCACAGGGGTGGCGAGTCACCTTTCAAAGGATAACCGGAGGAGAGTGAGTCAGCTGCCCCCACACCCGCATTCTGAGCTTTGCGGGTGCGTTCTCTTTGCCCTTTGAATAAGAAAAGGAAAAGGTTTAGGATAAGCGGTTTGCGCATCGTGAAATGGAGAAGCATCATGATGTAAAGTGTAGCGCGCAAATCCGGAGTTGGAACGGGAACGGCTTGAAAATGCTGGGCCCAGGTTCTAATACTTTCCTCATCTTTAGAGCCAGGTCCCTGATAGTGTGAGCGAGAGGCATTCTCCACCCTAAATACAAAGACTTAGAGAAAACTCAGCTCACCCACAATCTCACAGCTGTTTCCCGTTGTTTATGTGTCCTTTGAAGGGTCAAGGCAATGGAAACAGCTCTAAGATGAGGCGGCGGCTAGCATCCTGCTTGCTAGGATGGCCCAATAGTGAGGTCAAAGAGACCAGACACAGTCTGGAAGGACAGGATCCCCTATTTTCCTTCTTCTTAAATCAAACCCTCACCCTTGAATCCCAAGTCATTGTCATTAAGGCCTCCAGAACCTGCTCTTATGTTGATATCACCACCAAGCATCTCTGGTTCTTTTTTTTTTTTTTTTTTTTTTTTTTTTTTTGGTTTTTTCGAGACAGGGTTTCTCTGTGGTTTTGGAGCCTGTCCTTGTAGACCAGGCTGGTCTCGAACTCACAGAGATCCGCCTGCCTCTGCCTCCCGAGTGCTGGGATTAAAGGCGTTCGCCACCACTGCCCGGCTAGCATCTCTGGTTCTTATTTTGACATTACCACCAAGCATCTGCCTCATGGGTTGTCTCTTGGCCTCTCCCCAGAAATAACAGGGGAATAGCAATATTTCTGGGGCAGCCAGTGTCAGTTCTCAATTCTGTCACTCCACATCTGTTACAGGAGTTCAATCTTCACATCAGCATCAAGGCTAGAACATCACCTTAGTAAATCAGTGGGAAATTGAGGCTCAGTGATACTGAGTTCTTGCTCAAGAGCCCACAACTGGTAACAATGGAGCTGGAAACCTGACACTCAGATCCTGTGCATAAGTATTGTGCATTGTGATGAACCACATGTAAGCACCTCCATGTCTTCTCTCTTCTTGCTTCTCTTCCTGGCCACTAAATTCCACTTCCTGATGTATACAAGATTCTTTCCTTAGCCCCATGTAAAAAATCAGAAAATCTTGGACAGAGAAAAGGTTGGAGCAGTTGAGTTCAGAGCCAAGAGGGATGGAAAAAGAGAATCCAATAGATATCATGGTTTAGTTGTACAGCATCCATTTTTCATTTACCTTTATAAGACTTTAACATTTGTCAGGTGTCCATCTCTCTTTTATGAGTATTAGTTTGGGTTTCTATTCTGTATTCGGTTGGTTTCTATTGCTATGGAGACACCATGACTATGGAAACTCTTATAAAGAGAAACTATTAATTGGAGCTGGCTTACAGTTTCAGAGGTTTAGACCATTGTCATCCTGGTGGAAAGCAAGGCGGCAGACATGGTCAGGGAGAAGCACTGAGAGTTCTCCACCAAGATGGGCAGGTAAAAGAAAGTAAAACTGAGACACACTGGCCAGACTTGAGCTTCTGAGACCTCAAAGCCTACCTTCGGTCTCACACTTCCTCCAACAAAGCCACACCTACTCTAGCAAGGCCATGCCTCTTAATAGTGCTTCCTACGAGGAAGCATTCAAATACACAAGTCTAAAGGGGCCATTCCTACTCAAACCATCACATACTCCCACATCTCACCCCTACTTCCAAGGCATACTCTAATTGATCTAAGGGAAAACATAGCCTTCTGGCCAGTGATTGACTTATAAACAAGCATCAGATACAAAGCCAGTCAGTCAGCTAGAAGGAGAGGTTTGCAGAGGACTCTGGGAGAGCTGCTCTCAGTTTTCAAGTAGAATTTCCTAGAGACTATCTCATGTTATCTGAAGAAGTTGTGTTTTAGATTTGAAGTCTGCCATGCCTATAACTTTCTTATATGAAGGCTAAAAGTAAAACCCTAGAAGAATCCAGGGTCATAGGCTCATGTAGACCTTGAGGTTTGGCCCACCTCTTCACTCTGATGAGGAGCAGGTAGAATTCTTGTTTAAGCAGATTCAGGCAGATAATCTGATGGAAACTTTGATGTGAGGATGTGGAAGATTCTTGCCAGTTGGAACTATTTGTTGAGTGCTTTACCCCATGGATAATACTAGCATAGACTTTGACTGGATTTCTGGAATCTTCCACTATTTTCCTTATCTTAGTCCAAATTCAACCCAGTTTCAAGTCCTAGATCAGCAGTTCTCAGCCTGTGGTTTGTGACCACTTTCGGGTCACATACCAGATATCTTGCATATTAGAGATTTACAGTACGATTCATTATAGTAGTGAAAGTACAGTTATGAAGTAGCAATGAAATATTGTTATGGTTGGGGGTCACCACAACATGATGAACTATATTTAAGGGTTGAAGCATTAGGAAGATTGGGAACCACTGTCCTAGATAAAACTTACTTCCCTTGGGAAGTCTTTTCCATTAGTTCTGAGCCTTGTCCAATTCCTTCTCCTGAGACATTCTTGGGATCTCTCTTTTCTACACAAAACATCTATCAATCACTCAGTATCTCCACAGGTCCTTGGAGGTGACTTGTCACTTAAGGCCAGAAAGATAAATGTCCTTTAAAAATTGCTCTTAATTGTTGGGTGTGTAGTTCAGAAGTAGAGTACTCACCTATTACATACAAGGCCTTGGGTTTGATTTCGAGCACAATTCACTAGTTTGGGTCCTGAATGGATAGAAAACCTGTACAAGTTGATTCATCGTTTCCTTAACCACAGTTGTTTTATTTGTTAGATTTCTTTATCACTGAAAAGTTAAACTTCTCTTGTAACTCAAATATTAAAAAAAAAATGTTTCTAAATAAGTGGACATTTTTAAAACAGTGTCTCTCAACCTTCCTAGAGCTGCTACCCTTTAGTACAATTTCTCATGTTGTGGCAACCCCCCAATTGTAAAATTATTTTTGTTGCTACTTCAGAATTTTAATGTTGCTACTGTTATGAATCATAATGTAAAGATCTGTGTTTCCCAATTATCTTAGGCAACCCCTGTGATCCTGCCCACAGGGGCCTTGACCCACAGGTTGAGAACGCTATTTTAAAGAGCCCATTACTCACACCGTTCCCCTGCTCCAATTGTTCAAAACCACGTCACAGTCTCGTTGTCCTTCAACACGAATTCTGGAGGGGGAGGTCATTGTTTCTATCTCAGCAAGACAGAAATGGATCTCAGCCTCTCCCCAGTGCTGCCCCTGCAAACCCCGTCTCCTTCACCTGTTCCTATAGACTTTCCTCTCTACATATGTGAGAACAGAAGCATGGACGTGAAACAGTAGCATGATGTCTCAAGAGTGCTTGGCTTTTCTCCCTGCTCTGAGTGTAGATTTTGGGCTTGAAATGTCCTTCTTAGTTTTAGTTGACACTGGAGTTTCTTTAATAAGTGACCTCAAGTATAATACTTGATGTCTTCAAATATTATCAGCTTCATTTGTTTCCAAAACACAGAAAAGGTGTCATGAAAATTAATGAGTGTGCTGCTGGAAATCAGTTGTCATTGCCAAGAAAAAAGAAAAAAAAGAAAAGAAAAAAAAAGGTTCTCTGGAGTCCTTGCATAGGAAATTGTGTGAGCTTTCTTTCTTTCTTTTGAATCTAGGACAATATGCTTCTAGCTAAAAG
Source organism: Microtus oregoni (assembly GCF_018167655.1). Classification (NCBI taxonomy): domain Eukaryota; kingdom Metazoa; phylum Chordata; class Mammalia; order Rodentia; family Cricetidae; genus Microtus; species Microtus oregoni. The sequence goes on from NW_024543088.1 coordinate 26,054,027, forward strand.
TGCATTTTGGTTATATTTATGATGCAAAAGCCAAAAGAAATGGAGACTTGGTATGATTCTCCTGGCCCTCAATTCTGGAGAAAAATTGAAGTTCAGAGAAAAACAATCCCAAAGAATGAAAAAAGACAAAGGCAGCATGTCAATAAAATACTCCTCGTGGGACCTTGGACTTTTTCCAGCACATTTCATCTGTATTCAGGTGTGTTTTTACTGAGACAGGAGCATAATGCCATAGCTGCGAAAGAAAAATGGACCCACGGTGAGTCTTACAGTCTAGTGTCTCATTCCCAGCTTGGAACTCCTATAACATCATATCGCTGCCTCACCCATTCTTCCAAAGACAACAGCAACAAACCTTGCAAGAGGGCAGAAGTCAGCAATACATTCACTTGCTACTATAAATTCCAAACCACGAAGGCATTTTAATTCTATAGGATCAGTGTTAATAGCCTTTTCTGCTCTGACTCTGCCATCATCTAACATTCAGTTGGGTAACATAACAGAATCCAGGTTGGTGGTGTTTTTGAGGTCCAGCCTTTAAGAAAGTTGAATTGGGGGTATATCTAATCTGCAGTTAGTTAAATACATTTATATTACATATGTCAGAAAATGAATAATATTCACGGTTTATGCAGAAGGGTTAGGTAATGTTTAAATATACCATGTCCATGCTTTTTCAGACCCAGGCCAGCTGGCCTTGGTGAGTTCCCGGACTGGCTGAACATAGCGGAAAATGAGGACTACTGAGAACTCAAGAACAATGGCAATGGGTTTTTGATCCTACTGCACAGTACTGGCTTTGTGGGAGCCTAGGCAGTTTGGATGCTCACCTAACTAGACCTGGATGGAGGTGGGTGGTCCTCGGACTTCCCACAGGGCAGGGAACCCTGATTGCTCTTTGGGCTGACGAGGGAGGGGGACTTGATCGGGGGAGGGGGAGGGAAATGGGAAGCAGTGGCGGGGAGGAGGAAATCTTTAATAAATAAATAAATTAAATAAATAAAAAACAAATTGAATGAGGATTCACAAAAAATGGCAAATTATAAAAAAAAAATACCATGTCAACTGAAAAGATACACTACAATGTCTTAGCATATCCAACAAGAGCTTCATTTGGATGCAAATAAAGACTACCTTAGTTTTTGTCCTTAAAAAGTGTTTGTTGAAGAACTGAAGAAAATTCAGAAAAAAAGAATAGATAAGTATTCTAGTATTTAAAATTAATTTGGTATATTTGAGGTTTCCCATCATAAAAATGCAGGAAATGGACTGCAGATTAATGGAACATGAAACAACAATTAGAATGGGCAGGAGAAGCGGCTGGCTTTCTTATATGGAGAAGCAAATTGTTACAAAGTCCAGATATAACCAAAGGAAGAAATTCATTAGGAGGAAGAGATAAACTTCCGCAGCAATGAAAGGGCTGTGGGATTGTTTGGTATTCGAATTAATGATGGAAACTGATCAGATAAACATCCTGGAAAGTGAGGTAGTCTACAGCGCTGACGTGGAATGCTTATACTGGTGAAGATAATTTGAAACCGATAACACAGCAGCCCAGGAAAACAAAGACAGACTCGTCAATAAAGAGTTCTAAAAATCTCATTAGGACGCTTGTTAGTCATTGATTCAAAGAGTATTTGAGATGAGTCACTGTCCCAAGAAACAGGGGATGTCCCTGAAGACCCACTGCTGATGTGTGAATGGAACCTAACAAGGGCTGGCTCTAATTGGACAGCAAGCCTGAAGTTTGTCATATTATTAATGAGAACTGTAACGCTGAAAGTTAGTTAAAGTGTCGATACTTTAACCTGCTTGGATTAAACATATTGGTGATTCAATCTGAGTTACCAATAACGCACTGGTGTCATATTAAGAAAAGAAATCAAAGCACTTCCCCTTGGAGTCCTTTAACGAGGAGTTAGATCAGATTTGAATTCTCTGCTTCATGTGCCCTGGGTCTCTGTCTGTCTGTGGTGCGAGTCTGAATCTGTGCCCGCTGGAAAGTTGCCTTGAGAATCTGTCCCTGTCCCTGTGTCTGTCCCTGTATGTGTGCTTTATGATTGTGTGTTCTGTCTGTCTATGTCTGTGTCTTCTGTATGTCGCTGTCCCTTGCAAAGGGCTTTGCTTTATTGAACCGCACAGAAAGCATCGTATGGTAGGGAAAGGAATGGAATATTTTACAGAAACCTTTAATAGGGTTTTACAAGAGATGAAGCCATTGACTTCCAAGGACACAGTTGACCTGGACAGCAAAGAATATTATAATCATCATTGTTTATCAACCAATATCCCTAGAGGGGAATTCATTTTAGAAGATTGCCTTCAACCTCGGTTTTTGCTCTTTTCTGCAAAAGGCACACAGTATTACTCCGGGTCAGGGGCATGGAATAGTACGTAATTTAAGATTACGGCTGTACATTAGCTTGCTGTAAAAGTTGATTACGCAGGAAATCCAAGGCGAGTAAGGTTGGCCATTGCATTGTTCTCAAGAAGGCAGGTCAAGCAAATAGGTTCAGTGCACAGTAGACAGCAGTCTTAGGTCTTAAGCGGCTTCAGGGGCTGTTAACTCTGGCTGTGAGGCCCAGAAAAAGTTTCAGACTCTTAGAATGTAGGAAACGTTTTCATAATATTGCATTGCCACATAACGAAACTAGAAGAAATGTGTGCCATTATTTACAGGGGTGAATATAGATTATTTGCAGAAAATTATATTACATTCTTCATCAAATTCAGGAAAGAAATCATTACAGAGATGTCAGCCTATATCGTAATTGTGGATTTTGTGGTCGTTGTTTAAAATTTGTTACTTATTTTGAGTTCTTGTTTGAAATAAATATATTTATTTTCATATCTGACAATACATTCTTAAAGAGGGCTCCATCTTTCAGAAATGTCAAGCACTGTCACCCCAGATGTCCCCCACCCTCAGTGGAGCTGCTGTAGACTCGAGGAAGGGTGATGGCATTAACTGGGATCCAACATCTGGAAGCAAGCTTGAGGTACAGAAAAGGCAGGTAAGCCTGGGTGAGCATCAGCTTCCTGTTGGGTTCTGGGTCTGTAGGGCCTTATCTGGGATGAGGAGGGACCTTAGGGAGCAGGCTGGGTGATTTCCCAAGGCCCCTAGTGTCAGTGGTCCCTGTAACTGCTGTTATTACTGAGGGCATCAATCGTCATATCTGTGTCATCATATATGGGCCCTGCTGGCCAGCAAGGTGGCCTTCATCTCTGTGGTGTGCTGTAGTCTCCCAAATGCCTATAGTATCTCTTAACCTACATACTCTTGTGGAATGTCTTGTGAAATAAATCCACCCCTATCAAGAGGGTGTGGGTAGACCTGTGTCTAGATAGCCTTTGATATTTCTTTCATCAATAAAACCCTTCCTTAGCTTACCTGCAACATCTGATCCATGTCAGTAGGAAACTAGCTGGCAAGTAAGAGATCCTGAGATCACCATGTTGTGAGAATCTCAAACTCTATGAATTGGTCCTGGTAGGTATGATGCCACAAAGAGAGAGTGAGAGAGAGCAGAGGGCTCAGAGGAGAACCAGGTGTGAATAAAGAGCCATCTAAGGAAGCAGTCACACCAACTGCAATTGCCTGGGCAGGTATCTCATGGGTCACACACGGTTCAGCCACTTGGCCTTCACAAGCAATCCACAGGATGGCTAGCTTTGACAGCCATTAGCTATAAGACAATGGCAGTTTAAATCCAATGACTTTGGGTTAATTTGGGAAATAGTAGTATCTAATTGGGGCCATCTTATTTGATCTCTATAATACCTACAAGAAATAGGATTAATTAACCCCAATTTATGTTGGAGAGAGCCATAGGTCTGAGAATTCAAATTACACACATCAAATAACACAACCAGGGTACAAGCCCAGGCTCATTGGACTCCTAAGCCCAGACACTGATGTGCTGAGAGCCGACAAGCTGAGGGACAGAAGGTCAAGCAGCACTGAGAAGGTCGCATTCCCAGTGACACTGGGTGGAAGGGGGAAGCCGTGACAGTGATCCCTACGGAGGGGGTCAAGACTATGCCGAGTCCTGGTTCCCTGGTAATTAGTCTAACAATGTCTTGGTGTTTTTTTTTTCCACCCATGATATGTGTTTGGGTACTTTTAGAAACAATTATTTTTTAATTGCTTTCTTTTATTGGCATGTAACACATATTCTGTAAAACTCATCAATTATTAGTGCACAGGAAATCAGTTTCTGGTAAATGTTCACAGATGTGTACCAATCTCCATAGTCCATTTTAAAGCTCTTCTGCCACCCACAGAAGGTCCCTGATGCCGGACTGTAGTCAGTCCCCGTCCCTCAGCTGCCCCCTCTCGACCTTTGCTCTTCTTCCTGTTTCTAGAGCGTGGCATCTTCAGAGCTTCCGAAGAAACAGAAGAGCATCACACGCTGTTTGCCATGCTTTCTTTCTTTTTTCTTCAGCACTCGTTAGTAGTTTCCACCTTCCAATTGCAAAGAATGCTCATTCCAGCCGATGGTGCATCAGACATGTTTACAAGCTTCCCACTTGGTAGACGTGTGGATTGGTCCCAGTTTGGGGCTGCACCGACCGTTTTGTTTGGTGAAGAATTCAAGAACGCGGTGGCATGATGAGACTTAAAACCCCACATTTTTCAGGGCTGAGAGGGTCCTCACAGCTTGAAAAGAGTTGTGGGGATGGAAAGTAACCATTTTAGGCCCAGGAACTCTCATCCTCCAATGAGATAGGTCTGTTAGACTCCCAGGCTCCTTCATTTTCTTGCATCCAGTTCTCATATTAGACAGCTAGTACCATGGATGCTATAATTTTGACCATTGGCTTTTCTTGAAAATTCAGCTCCTGAATTTTTAACAAGGAACGTTTTCAAATACTCAGAATCGTGGAAGATAGCCCAAACAGAGAAGCTCATGATTATTATATCTAGCATGATTATTATATCTATTATTATATCTAGCTCATGATTATTATATCTAGCACAAAGTAATTACTCACTAAAATGTTCTCAAATAAAATTTGCAGAAAAATCCACTTTTTCTTGGCTATGAAAATGATCCCATTTCACAACAAAATGAGTTCAGAGAACTCTTTTAAATGAGATCGATGGATTGTCTTATGGTGAATCAAAGGGTTCCCTTCTTCTCTTGATTAGTTGTGTCTGTCCCAGGAGTTGACTGACCCTAACCTACATCCCTCCCGCCCCCCCTGTGACTAAGCCGTGTACTTGGCACACTAGGACAATTCAGAAAATACTTCTGCTGACTTGGACTGCCTGATATCAGCAACTGCTTTTACACAAGCCAGCTCCCGTACTCCTTGGGTCTTTCTTCTCAAAGAGGAAGACCCTAAGCCTGGCAGAGATCAAGTGATTTGCCCAAGACGGTTCTATTATAATATTGACAGGTAAGATTATCTTTCAAACCTGGCCTTGGGTCTATGAAATTCTCCTCTACAGACAGAGATCCGTAGCCAAAAGTGATCAAACACAAGACAGCATGTCACTGTCAATCCCACTCTTTCTCCCTTTAATCTGCTCTTTGAGTCTAGCTGTCAACTTCCTCCTATGATTGTTCTGTATTTGGGGCTGTAATTGCCCCTCAAACAACCTGAACCCACAGGCCTGTAATTTCCCTATTAAGTCAGCAGCTTCCCAAGTACTCCAGCTAATGCGGCCCGCAGAGGTGCATGGTAGCTGTGATCACTGCCGTTTTCAGATGCTCCTTCACCCCAAGAGAAACCCTAGAGAGCCTGTAAGTACCATGTAGCGATGGCCCTCTGATGGGGTTAGATAGTCAGGAATCATTATCCAGCATGTTCTTATTGTAAAGTGACCCCCTCAAGGTGGGGGCTGCCAAGCTTACAGATATGGCTGGGGGAGGGTACTAAGGAAGGTTTCTCTGCTATTTAAATTTTTTGTTTATATTTATTTCTATTAGTTTTTGTCTTTGAGTGTTTTGGCTACATGCATGCATGTGCACCACATTGCGTTTGCCTGGTGCTCTTGGTGGTCAGAAGGCATTAGATCCCCCGGGACTGGAGTGACAGGTGGTTGTGAGCCACCATGTAGGTGCTGGGAACTGAAGCCTGGTCTGCTGCAAGAGCAAAAAGTGTTCTTGAAAGCTGAACCATCTCCTCAGCCCCACTCCCTCTACTATTAACGTCTGCTTCTTGCACTTGAGGACACAGTTCTCTTCCTAGCAAATAAACTAAGCTTCTAGAAGGATAATAGTACCAAAGTTCGGATGAGTGATCTATGTTGTATACGGAAAAGCAGAAACTGAAAAATAAAGAATTCCTTTGGTTTTTCATGTATGAGAAGTCTTGAGATGCTGGGGGCAGGAGAGACATCTCAGCAGTTGAGAGCAATGGCTGCTTTTTCAGAGGATGGGCGGTCAAGTTCCAGCATCTATGGCCGCTCCGGACCCTCTGTAACTCCAGTTCCAGGGCATCTAATCTCCTCTTCTGGCTTGGGTGGGCACTACATGCATGTGGTGAGCAGACATACATGCTGGCAAAACACACAAAATAAAATAATAAAATATAAATTTTAGAAAAAAATATTGAAATTCATTTCCAAAGAACTCAAACAGGCCATAAAACCTGTGAACCAACAGGGCCTTGAACGCTTGGGGAAATTGGGCTTTAAAGGCAAGCTAGGACTTGACCAAGTCATCAGAAAGTGGGTAGGTAAATCTTCAATGCCAAGATGTCCCACAAGAATTTCTTCATAGCGGTAAACCTAGGACTAACGGAAGATCGCCAGAGGTGTGTTTGGGCTGGTAGGAACATCCTTTAGGGATAACTGTAGGAAGCACAGGTCTCCAGAACAATGGCCTTTTTTCATCAAACCAAGAGCTTGGGCTGGTAAGCTTGGCCAAGCAAGAACAAACAGACAATGTAACAAGCACTGAAAAGTAAGAGGAGACAGAGAACAGCTCCTGTCTCCATCTTGGGAGTCAAAGAAGCTGGCTAGGAAGCTAATCCTGAGCACACAAGAAGTTCCTAGAAGCTGCGAAGACTGGAGTGTACAGGTTCCCAAGCCGGAAGCTTAGAACACTCCTAATCACTCTCCCCAAATCATGAACACCTTACCTTGGGCTTAACCAAAAGCAGGGTGCTGTGGAGAGGCTGAGGAACCCTCAGGGTGGTGACAGAGCAATGTCAAAGACAAGTGGGACCACGGCAGCCTGAACAGCAAGCACAGCCACGCTAGGACATGAGCGCCACGCTGTGTACCCGACTTCTCCAGGTGCTCAGGGTGCTACTGAGCCTCACTGCAGACTTAAACCGGAAGTAGAGGATGAAGTAGCAGTACTTCGAAGAGATCTAAGATTATGTGGTAAAGTCAGACATTCCTGTGAATAAAATTGCACAAGACTAGAGCAGTGTTGAGGTTCCCATTACTTCTTTGCACAGGCACGAACAATGTCATTTTTTTGTACTTATTAGTTCAGACCAAGGAAAACTGCCAGTTTTGTATGTCAAGAAATGGTCACACATTAAACATTTCATATAGCTAACAACAATATACAAATATGTATTCTTTATGGGAAGTAAATCGAAAATAACCAGCAAATACAACAGCGTGGAGCAAGCATGAAATATGAAGTAAATAGTGTGCTAAGCCTGAGGAAAACAAACAAAGAGGAAAGGTTCTTGACAGGAGATATGTCTGAAAGGAATTACCTGTCTGATGGGGACTTAAGGACAAAAGAGGCCCTACAAGACTGTGTCACTGTGAGCTGGACTTAACAGATCAGCACAGCTGGTACTCCACTGTCAATGAATAAAAAGACACACACACACACACACACACACACACACATGCATACACACACTCACACATGTACATGCACACTCATATGTATATACACACAGATACACATACACATATATACACATCTATATGTACATGCGTGTATATGCACATATTCACACACAGATCCATACACACATATATGCAGACACATATACATACATTTTCACATACACACGTCTCATTTTAACTCACTCATTACACATCATACACATATTGGCACATGCAAGCCCAAATACACATAAAACCCCTGATGTGTGTAAAAATAAATCTTGATATTAAGGGGAGATAAGAATAATTGAAACTTTAAAATAAAGAATGAAGTTTTAAAGAAAATGTATATTCACAACGCGCTTCTTTAGATTGCTTGGCCTCCATCAACTCTCCCCCATCCCTGCACACTGACTGCCAGCCTTGGGTGGTGTCTAACCACTCATGGTATCAGGGGGACCTGGCTAGGCTGGACAATGACCAAGGGAAGGCTTGCACTGACAGGTACCAAGGAAATGCTTTCCGTCACCGGGAAACTCCCTCCCTTCATAGAACCAGCCACGCTGAGGAACTTTGCTGCTTGGGAACCTTCCCAGAAGGTGAAGTTGTCAACTCAGGGCTTGGACATTCCAATCTGTCATCCTTTCTACTTGGTCCTCCATCCCTTCTGACTGTACAGATGAAAACCTCGACCCGGAGGCGACAGGGAGGCAACGACAGATGTGCACAGGGAGCATCCAAGGGCTTGCCAGCTGCAGCGTCAGCTTCCTTGCTTGAGTTCCGGAAGAGTCTGTGAGAGGGGTCTTCATAGCGCTTGCATTTGTCCATGCAGCCCAGAGCAAGCTGGAATCCTCCACTGCCGGCAGAACACCAGGTCTGATGATGTATATATAGTTTTACCCTGTGGCTTTAGGTTGGCCACACTTCTTTGTTTTTAAATTTGCAGAGCATCTGCACCAGAAAAACATAAGAAATCTTTTCCGGATTGAAAAATGCAAAACAAGCAAAAGAAAATGAAATGACCCTGGCACCAGTCTTTGATCCTTTTGCCATCTGTGCCAACCTCTAGGCTGCTACAAGTTTTAAAAAAATCATATAGAAGGAGCTGCGGAAGGGTCCACTCTGCGTCCTGGGAAATTGGCTCTGATGTCCAAATGGAGGAGAAGTTAAATATAAATAATGAAAGGGTGTATACTAAGTAGTTTCTTCCCCCGGGGATAGTACCACTCATGGGGTATGTTTTGATATTCTGTGGATTGTTTGATATGCCACTGGCATGGGTGAAGAAGAGCCAGAAGTGACAGACATGATGCATTGCCCTGTGTGGTTTCAAATGGCTTAGAATTGAACAGAACTTTTAATAATACTCTATTTTACACATACTCCAAGTGCTAATGGTGTTTGAATAGCAATATAATGTTAGTGCCGGTCTGTGCTGGTGGCTATGAACAACGCAGGGCCGCTGTACAGAGGCGCAAGACTTGACTGCTTGCAGGATACTAGATGCTAAATGTTTTCTGGCAACTGTATCACCATACATGTTGTTATTATGTTTCAAATGACTCCCCCCATGTATTGAATTCAAGGTGCAATATTGATTTTGGTGAAATGATAAGTGTTGGCAAGTAATATTATCTGTAACTTTGTAGGTATGAAATGAGACATCATAAAATATATGTTGTTTCTTTTCTTTTAAGAAAATCAGCATGATTTTTAGTGGTGCTAAAGACAACTGGTTTGGATGATAAATGCTGAGAACCCAGGCAAAGGCCTGAGGAAGTGGGGGAAGAAAGTCATTTTGATTGAAGAATGAAATGAATTCGGAAGGAAGCTGGAGTCTGCGGATTACAATAATTAAACTCCCTTTCAACTCCCTCTCTGCAGGATAATTAAAGCCATAGTTGCCACCTCACCTTGCTGGGCTACCCAGTGCTTCATCATCTTGGTTGCCATCCTAGAAGCACGTTCAAATGGTGCTTGGCCATGAATTTCCCAAAGCAGGCTAAACGTGTTGAGTAAAAAGCCAAGTTTCCCAAGTTGCACACAAATCCATCACACGCTTACTTGTGTGTTGACACACTCTTGCTGTTCACAGTTTCACTGACTTGTCCATGTTCCTGCGTCTTCGGCATCTTAACAAGGACTTGCCACTACCGGCATCTCCATTTCTTTTCCTGTGAGTATTTAACCATGAAAGCCCATTATGGAAGAAGTTGGAAATGATGGCTTTATGCATCTTACTAGCTCCCAAATAGCCCTTACCTGTGACCCATAGGAGTTGGGGCCTGAGTGATCCAGCTCCCTCATCTACCATGTGGCACGGTTCTGAAGTCTGTGTCTACCCCTCAGAGTAATAGTGTGAATTTCTAGTCACCAACAGTAATTGCAAATTCAATAACCTATGTAGACTGACTTCCAATCTTTCTTTCCCTCCAGTCTGCTGGTGTTTCTCTTCCTCTGAGAGAAACTACTTTGTTATGCTTTTCTCGTCTTGAAACCAGGGGCAGGCCCCCATAGTGGGAAGGCCTGCTCACTGAAGACAATGTGGCTAGAGAACAGGCCTGAGACACCGAGCTGGGCTCTGACTCGATGCTATCCCAGCTCTGTCTGAGTTTAGGCAGGCCATTTCTCTCTGGATTTAGTTTTCTTGCATTCTAAAACAAAGAATTTGGCCCAGACTGACATTTTTCAAATATATTCAATTACTGGCATGCTAATAGTTGTCGCATAGTAAAGAAGACAGACAGCTCCTGGTCTGTACACGGGACAGTCAGGGCCTCTCTGGCGATGCTAAAGGACAGGTAAAAGCGTCCAGCTCAGCGCCTGACTCGCCAAAGCAGTGGTCCAGCTTTGGCTGAAGTTTCTCCTCCACACTTCCTTGCCTGGAGGAACACACTAAGATCTTGGATTCAAATGTTCACCCAGTGATAGGACTTCTCAAGGGATTTGGTGTCTGTTAGGAATAGTGGGTACTCCCTTTGCCCGTGCACCTGCAACCCTTTACACAGTCTTTCCCAAGTGAAATCTCAGCAAGTACCTCCCAGCCTGCTGTGTTCTGCTGCTCTCAAATAAGCGCAGCAGCAGCAGCAGCAGCAGCTTTGAGGGAACACAACTCTACCTCAAGGGGAGCGGGAAGAACTCTGAAAGGCGTTTCTACCTCTGAGTTTTCAATCTTTCTTTCCACACAGAGCCGAATAGTCTCCAGTTGTTGTTGACAACTGTTGTGACCACATTTGTGACTGGAGTTGAGGGTCAGAAACATGGGATGGTAAGAAAGAAAGGGAGGTGAGAGAGAGAGAAAGAAAGCATGCAAACAAGCAAGCAAACTGGCAGAAGTGATTTTAGAAGGTGCCTGTTGTCCCAATTATTTAAACTCGCTCAAATTTGTCTATATAAAGAGGAGGTATAATTTTCTTGCTTTTGAAAAAATAACTCCTGCCTTGCTAGAAAATAAGCGCATTATCACGGGTAACAGAAAACACACACTGTCAAAATAATTGCTAGGGGAGATGGGATCCGATTCTAGCAAACTCCCATCAGCTTCTCACAGGCCTTTTGGTAGATCACATTTTCGGTATCACGAGTACAGTGCTCTCTCTACTGTATCAGTTAGCATGTCTGGCTCAGTGGACCTTCAGTTTTTAGGAGTATTGGGACCCCTCTTAGGACTTCATTTAGCGAGGGCCTCCAGTGTTAGGAGTGTTTTTACTACCCACTGAAGGGAGGAGAACACAGCATTGCAGCTTTTTGCTGCTGCCTAACAAACCCCTCGGTGGCTTAAAGGAAGATGGGAATGTGGGGCTCGTCTATCAGGGCTTAGCAGGTGTTTTCAGCAACAGAGCATCGCTGTAACCACCATGGAGCTGAGCTGCTTGAAGACTGCAACCCAGAGGCTTCTGACACTATTGTGTCCAGAGGCTGCTGTTGGCTGTGCTAAGCCACAATGCCATTCTTTGGCTGTCCCGTGGCATGGAGTTCAATGCTTACAGGAAGGCTCTCAAGAGCCCAGGTGTCAGCTGCATTACCATTCGTTTTCGTGGGACTCAGGTCACTCAGGTCGTATTTTACTTTTGCCCCAGTGACAAGCCTGTCTACATGTACAGGTGAAGGTCAACATCACATTATGGTGGTTGTAAACAAAAGACTGTTGGTGAGGAGAGAGAGGGATTCACATGAACTGTTGGGGAGACTATAAAGCAGTTACAGCTGTTGTGAAAAGCAGTCCAGAGATCCCTCAGAAAACTAAAGGTCGATCCAGTTATCCCCCATTGTGGGCAGATATCCAAAATTTCTTTTCGACCATCAGTGAACACACCCATACTGATTGTGGTACTATTCAAAACAACTAAGCTACGGACTAGGCCTTAGTTCTCACCAATGGTGAATAGAGAGTGTGTGGTATACACACATAGTAGAATAGTGTTTAGCCATGAAGAGTGAAATTCTGTGAACTGTAGTAAAATGGATGGAGCCAGGGGCAATTGTGTTAAGTAAAATAAGCCAACCACACAAGCATGAGTGAATGCTTTATGTTCTCCATCAAACATGGGCATTAAAACATGAGCAATCATTAGACAACAAAGAAACAAAAACTTTTTTTTATTATTTTTATTGAGTTGTATATTTTTCTCTGCTCCCGTCCCTTCCTTTTCCCTCCCTTCTTGACCTTTCTCATGATCCCCATGCTCACAATTTACTCAGGAGTTCTTGTCTTTTTCTGCTTCCCATGTAGATTAGATCCATGTATGTCTCTCTTAGGGTCTTCACTGTTATCTAGGTTCTCTGAGATTGGGGATTGTAGGCTGCTTTTTCTTTGCTTTGTGTCTAAAAGTCACTTATGAACAAGTACGTATGATATTTGTGTTTCTGGGTCTGGGTTACCTCACTCAATATGAGATTTCTAGATCCATCTATTTTCCCACAAATTTCAAGATGTTATTTTTTTTTCTACTCTGCAGTACTCCATTGTGTAAATGCACCACACCTTCTTTATCCATTATTTGGCTGAGGGGCATTTAAGTTGTTACTAGGTTCTGACTATTACAAATAATGCTACTGTGAACATAGTTGAGCATATGTCCTTGTGGCATGATTGAGCATCCTTTGGATATATACCGAAAAGTGGTATTGTTGGGTCTTGAGGAAGGTTGTTCCCTAATTTTCTAAGAAATCACCATCCTGATTTCCAAAGCAGTTGTGCCAGTCTGCACTCCCACCAGTGATGCAGGAGTGTTCCCTTTACCCCATAACCTCTAGAGAATAAGTTATCATCAGTGTTTTTGATCTTGGCCATTCTTTCAGGTGTTAGATGGAATCTCAGAGTTGTTTTGATTTACATTTCTCTGATGGCTAAGGATGCTGAGCCTTTCCTTAAGTGTATTTCAGTTATTTTAGATTCCTCTGTTGAGAGTTCTCTGTTTAGGTCTGTACCTCATTTTTTTTTATTGGATTAGTTGTTCCTTTGATGACCAATATCTTGAGTTCTTTGTATATTTTGAAGATCAGTCCTCTGTCCGATGTGGGGTTGGTGAAGATCTTTTCCCATTCTGTAGGCTGCCGTTTATCTTGTTGACCATGTCCTTTGCTTTATAGAAGCTCCTCAGTTACAGAAAGTCCCATTTATTAATTGTTTCTTTCAGTGTCTGTACTACTGGGGTTATATTTAGGAAGTTGTCTTTTGTGCCCATGCATTCAAGAAGCAAAACCTTTACCCTCAATGTAAAATGGTAATTTCTAGGGCTTGAAAAGGGAGGAAAAAAGTGAATAAAGGTGATCCAGACAGTGTATGTTATATGTATGTGTTAAATGGCATGCTGGGCTCCTTAATATGTATACTCATGCATGTTAATCAGAGATAAGAGGAGGTGCAGGATGGCACTGAAATGCAGCAGGCGGTCATTATATGTGCAGTGGTGTAAATTTAAGATTTATGTTATGTCTCTCTTAGTGTCCTCATTGTTGTCTAAATTCTCTGGGATTGTGATCTAATCTACATGAGAAGTAGAAAAAGATAAGATCTTCTGAGTAAATTGGGAGCATGGGGGCCTTGGGGTAGGGTTGAAGGGGAGGGGAGCAGAGAAAAATGTACAGCTCAATAAAAATCAAAAAAAAAAAAAAGCCCAAAAACCTTCTGTAAGGGAAAGAATTTTATTTTCAGAGAAAGAAAGGGGTACGAAGTGTCACAGTTGGCATCATGCCGCCTTTACGGTCATGACACATTTGTTGTAATTAATGAGCCGCTTCTAATACATGATTATTAACTAAAATCCATAATTTATTCATTCCTTCTTATATACTTCTGTTAATCTAAGGTTTCAAACAGCAAAGTCACATAACTTCCAGCTTCCTCATTAGGTCCTTAAAAATCACCAGGTTTTTTTTTTTTTTTTTTTTAAGGCAGTTCCTGTTTCTAATGACCTTTATAATTGTGAGAGAACAGGTAAATCTTTTTGTAGCATATCTCAGTCTTTTAGTTTTCCATCTGTTTTCTCCCAATAAACCTGGGATTATAAGGTACTAGAGTTACACCACAATTTTAAGTACCATTCTTTTCACACTATAGAGTACATATGCTGATACATGACATCATTGTGGATGCTAACCTTGATCACCTCGTCAGGTTGTTCCCCTGCAACTTGCTCTTTTCCCTACCATTTCCTTATGTTTTGGGTAAAAGAATGTAGCATAACCAGTAGCTTAATGTTGGTAGTTAGGCTGACTGACATCAGAGTATCTCATTGGCTATTTGAAATTCTTCTGAAAGAATATGTTTTGATACCAACATTAAAAATCCATTTATTTATATAATTGATTCATAAATATTTATTTAGAGTTTATTCATAAATACTTATTTATACTTTGGGTTATAATAAATATTGCTTAATTTTTTTAATAAAATTGTTTCAGATTTGGCAAAAAAAGATTTATGTTATGAACCCCAAAGCACCCTGCAAATGTAGGGCTGAGGAAGGGCTATAAGTCAAGATGGGGAAGGACACAATGATTACAAATACCTAGTTGACCAAAAATGTGCAGAAAAGCTGGGGATGCAAAACAGACCCCCCAAGTTAGGAAATAAACACAAAATCAGTGTTGGTAAGCCCAACATAATAACTGCATTCAGTACAAATTGGCAAAGAATCTAAACAGAAAAAAATTGCTAAATCTGAATAAGAAGGAAGACTCAGCTAAGTGCTGTTTATGATAGAAACACACTAAATGATGATGTGGAAATAAAGTATACAGTAGGAACAAAAACAAGCAAGGAACCAATTATCAGAAAACAAATAGTGCACCAAAACATCCCCAGAGGTGAGTGCCCACAGTGAGGCCAGGTAGGTGTGCTTTTAAAAACAGACTCACAGTCAAAAGAAAAGCTTACGTGGCTGGAGAGATGGCTCAGTGGTTAAGAGCATTGCCTGCTGTTCCAGGGGTCCTGAGTTCGATTCCCAGTGACCACATGGTGGCTCACAACCATCTGTAATGAGGTCTGGTGCCCTCTTCTGGCCTGCAGACATACACACAGACAGAATATTGTATACATAATAAATAAATAAATAAATAAATAAATAAATAAATATTTTTTAAAAAAGAAAAGCTTACAACTACAGTTAGAGGTTTAGGACAGAGAAAGAGAGAGCAGGTCAGTAAAATTAGACATGAAAGAGGTGTTACTATAGGTTCCAGTGATATCCAGGGAATAAGTAGAGGATCCTTTGAAAATATTTGTATTCTCCCAAATTGGGAAGTCTAGAAGATATGAATAAATTCCTGGATACACATGACCTAGCAAAACAAAATCATGTGAATATAAACAAAAACAAACAAATGGTAGTAGAGAACCTCCTAAGACAATAAACCAGGACTAGATGGAGTCACTGCCAAATTCTACCACACCTTTAAAGAAGAGCAGGCACCCACGCTCCTTCCTCTGTCCCCTAAAACAGAAGGAAAAGGACATTGCCAAACACAGCTAGTAAAACTAGTATAATTCCGATAATAA
The DNA here is from genome assembly GCF_018167655.1 of Microtus oregoni. Lineage (NCBI taxonomy): Eukaryota > Metazoa > Chordata > Mammalia > Rodentia > Cricetidae > Microtus > Microtus oregoni. Next base: position 26,069,839 of record NW_024543088.1, read on the forward strand.
AATTGGGCAAACACACACTAAATATAAGCCATTTCCCTAATGAACATGAGTTTTTCCCAGAGCAAAAATTCTCAATAAAATATAAGCAAGGACGCTATAACAGCCAAAGCAATAAGCTACAAGCAACATATAGATTTAAGGACAGAAATTACAGGACTATCTCAATAGATGCAGAAATGACTTTTGACAAAGTTCAGTACCTCTTTATGAAAGTCCCAAAGAAACTATTGGAATAAAAGGAACATACTTCAACGTAATCAAAGGTGTAATGGCAGGTCTACATATGATGGTATACTAAATGAATAAAAATGGAAAGTCTTTTCTCTAAAATAAGGAATGAGACAAGGTCATCTCTCCATATAGATTTGATATTGCCCTCCAACTTTTATTTAGAGCAGTGAGGAATGACAAAAATAAAAGCAATAAGAAAGCAAATATGAAATGAAGTGCAATTTTGTATCCAAAAAGCCCTGGAAAATCTGTTGGAAAAACGCGTACATCTGATACAAATTTTCAGGAACATGGAAAGATACAACAGCAATGTACAAAATCAGCCACTTCCCTACATACTAGAGGTGAACTTGCCAGGTAACAAATCAGGGAAGAGAACGGTATTGATGGTAGCTTCCAAGAAGCAAAGCACCCAGAAATAATCCCAAGAAGGGGAAAACATCTACGGTGAGAATTGAATGCCGAAGACTGGCCTTAAAGTCCTCAGAAGGCAGAGATCTCCTGAGTGCACAGATTGGCACAATGAGTTCTGCAAAATTTCTGTATTTCCAAAAGCAACCTACCAATTCAAAGCTATCCTTATCAAAACTCCATCAATGTTTGATGTGGGAGGGTCAGCTGTTTTGTGTTGATTTCGTTGGTTAATAAAGAAATTGCCTTGGTCATTTGATAGGCCAGCCCTTAGGTGGGTGGAGTAGACAGAACAGAATGCTGTGAGGAAGAGGGAAGTGAGGCGTTCCTCATTCCTTCCTCATTCCTCTCCTCTCTGGGAGAGATGCCATGGAGCCAGCTGCCAGATCAGACATGCTGAATCTTACCAGTAAGCCACCACCTCGTGGTGCTACACAGATTATTAGAAATGGGTTAATCAAGATATGAGAATTAGCCAATAATAGGCTGTAACTAATGGGCCAGGCAGTGTTTAAAAGAATACAGTTTCCGTGTAATTATTTCGGGGCATAAGCTAGCCAGGTGGCCAGGAGCCGGGCGGCAGGAACGCAGCCCGCCACTCCTTCTACAAATGTTCTTCACAGAATCAGGAAAAACAATCCTAGTATTCATAAGAAGCCCCAAAGATATCAAACAGCCAAAACAGTCTTTCACAGAAAAAAAACAATGCTAAAGATATTATGAAAACTGGGCCCAAATTATTCTATGTATGTATTGTGTATACACATATGCAAAGGACATGAAGTACATGTGAGATGAGGAGGGAAGGAAAGGGAGGCTAAAGGAAGGAGAAGGGAGAGGGAAAAATGGGGGAAGAAAGACAAAATATTGCATGCCTTCTCTCAAAAGTTAGAGTTAATCATATACATGTATGTGCTCTCACATGTGTGTGTGCGTTCATGCATGCACACAGATAGGCAAGTGCACCTATGACATGAAAGCAAACGGGGAACTACTTGAAGGCAGCTTCAGAATCGGGTGGTTGTTCATCTGGGTTCTGCTTTGGTTTGATCATTGCCTGCTATGTCTGTGTTCCTCCTCCTCTGAGATGGGCATGTTTTCTTTGTACCATTGTATGCTGAAGTGTGTAAACTGATTTGTTATTTACAAGGGCTCACACTTCAGAAATTACTCAAGTCTCAGAAGAAATCTTGGACTTCATTGCTGATGGCAATTCAGCATATTTCTTTTCAAAGTGCCTTCTTCTTCAGGGGCCTTCATGTTCCAGTGAGGATGCTGCGATGGAGGTCAGGTCAAGAATGGTCAGTATTAGAGGCCTCGCTGCGTTTGTTAACAAAGGAAACTCAGCACAGAGTTTGGCATGCAGGCGACAGGTCACAGTCTGCTTAGGACAGTGGGGAGAAACAGTGTTGTGAGCATTCCTCCATCGTGCAGCCTCTGAGGGAAATCTCAAAAGATCTATGGTGCTGGAAGAAAGTAAGACTTGCGTTCTCACGGACACTTATCATAGTGACGGATCTGTGGCAGGCAGTGAGGGGGCAATGGGAGCGAGGGTGCTGTTAGTGAAGTGATTATTATTATTGCTGGTACCGTTATTGTGATTATGCAGCATGTTCACATAATGGTAACAATTGGGCCTGGTCTAACAGGAGCCTCAGAAGCGCTGTAATCTCTGTCAAGGGGGCTCATATTTGAGATGGATGTTTTCATGGCGATCCATTCTTACAGTCCTCCGGTGCCTGCTCTGGTCAGCCCGGTCACATTGATGGTTATGAACTATACACGCAGCGAAATTATTTCTCTCATACATGTTGCTTTTAATTTTGGTAAGTCAGAGTATATTCTCAAGGCAACGTAGCATTTGACATGATTGAGCATGTGCTGCCGTTTCAGAGGCAGCTTGGAGGATCTAAGTGAATGCCTGCTACGGGAAGTGGCCTCTGGCATCCAGCTATACATTATTCAAGTTCTGTCTTGCAGTAAAGCCTCCAGACTATCATAAATATCCCCAGCATTGGGTTGTTCAGCACATCTTGAAGCAGCCAAGAGCTTGGAGGGTTCTAAAAATTCCCTCTCTTAATCCTCAGATGTCTTTTGGGCCACCTTCACTTCCTGCCAAAAGCAGCATTCTTTCCGAACCTGATTAGGGCTCTGCCTTCTGGGAATGCCCCTAGCACTGGCTTGTATTCCCATGTTTCTGGCTTCTCTATGGCTGTTCTTTATTCCTAGACAAACCAATTGCTCCTACACTGGTACATGGTGGTCTTAGTAAGTACCCCAAATTTACTTCCTTAAATCACTGACCAGGAAGCGGCTCTGTTGTTTTCCCTGGACTCTCTAACACATACACTCTAACAATTAAATTAATACGGTCTTTATTACTTAAAGAAAATGTCTCCTCCGCTCTGCTCTAATCGCTGCCAGAATCATAGAAATGTTGTGTCCCAGACTATTGAGTCGGTGGTCACCCGTCCCAAGGACACATGCATGCAGCCCCCTCTGCAGGCACACGATGATATCTTTTTAGTATATCTGGGAGGAAAACTATGTTCCACCCATAAATCATAATTCCCTTGTTGTTGTTGTTGAAAGAGATGGTCTCTACTACATGTTTCTATGAGAGCTTTTGTGTCTTTCAAGATAATTGTCATGTCTTTCTCAAGTCCATTCTCTTAGCTAAGTACTAAGGCTGGCTTAGTTAAAATATGCCCTCGAAAATGCTACTTGACTGGAATACAAAGAAGAAAACATTCCCAAACCTCACACTTAATTTTCTATTTCAGACATTTTCATAGTGCAGCCAGAAAGAATCAAATGGTTGGACATGGAATAAGGATGATGGATGGGAATTGGAGTACAGGAAATTAAGTCTAATTCTCTTTCTGTTCCCCTTCTTTCATGTCTACTGCATCATGAATATTAAACATGGAGAGAATAAGAGTATGGAAACTGATCTGTTTAATGTAGTAATTATTTTCTCCAGATGAATAAGTTCATAAATCAATTTTAAATGCACTTAATAATATTGCGTCATCATTTAACCCAACTATATATGAACCACGGTACATCTGGCATTTAGAACTGCTTAGGTATGGCTTAATTTATAGAGTGCTTTCTGTGAGCTAGTTTTTACACTCAGGAATTGTTAAAGTGTCCAGATGGTTTCCCTCCTAGCCTACTATTTTTTTACTCAATTCAGTCCATACCTATGGAAGTCTCTGGGATAGAAACGGTAAAAGTGATTTCTGTCTTTGTAACTTGCATTTGCCTGGGAGGAGGGACACTTGGAGCTCAGCTGAGGGAGGACTGGGAGGGATGGGAGAGACAATATAAGGAACATAGGAGGAAGACATGGAGCAGGAACTGTGCTGGTGGCTGACAGGTTTCAGTAAACAGGCAAAGCTGGATGGGTGAGTGCTTACTGGGGGCTGTTGGGAGGATTACTTGGACTATTAATTTAACTATAGACTCTCCAAAGCTTAGCTATGGGAGCAGCTGTGATCTGGTTGTAGTATGAGTGTACTTATCGTATGTTCGCATTTGGATCCCAATATGTTGACAGCATTGGTGAGTGGTGGACGTTAAAAAGTGGAGATTGGTGGAAGATGGCACAGGGCCAGGCATGGTGATGAATACTGTGAGCTCAGCTCTCAGGGGCTAGAGGCAGAAAGAACATAACTCTGAGATCAGTCTGGGCTAGCTAGCCATAAAAGGAATAACCTGTTTCAAAGAAAAACAGAGCTAATCACAGTTCCTGCAGGACCCCAGATCCCTCCCAGTAAAAAGAGCCAGACTGATCCTTCCTTGTCTTGGCTTCCTGTCCTTCTTGTGGTTGCTTCCTCTTGCACACACTCTCTTTGTCATATCATCTGTCATAGTGCTCTCACAGAAGGATTAATTGATTAGGCCACTTAATCTTACACTTCCAACTTCCTAAAGTGTGAGCTAAATAAACCTCTAGGCCTCTCTACTATATGAAACACTTAGCCTTTGATATTTGTTATAAAGTAGGAATATATATATATATATATATATATATATATATATATTTAAAATGCCTTTATTTAAAAATACTTATATAGTATAAAATAGATTCATATTAAGATCTTTGCACAAAAAATAACATGTCTGTATGGGTAGATCATAGCAAGGTGCTATGATTAGCCATATTTTCATGAGCATAGGTGAGAGAGTCAGATGTCATGACAGGCAGTCATCCAAGAAGAGCCAAGAATGAAAATTCGGTTCAGATTGACTTTCAAACTTCGGGGAATCTTATGCCAGGCAGTTTATTGTTAGTATATTCAAATATAATTTAATCTGGGAAAGAGGTTTTCTGGTGCACTATATTCCCAGTGCACAAAGAAACATAATTACACTGAGGCTCAACTCAAGGTTCATGTCATTTCTTCCAAGAAGATGGGTTCTGGAGATAGGTTTGGAAGAACTTGGCTTAGTCTTGGTTGTACAGATAGCATAGGGGTCATTTGACTTATTAGAATATTTAATATAAGGTAATATAGGGGATATTTAGAGGACTAGGTTTCTCTGATTTGGTTCTAGAGACTTGTTTGTTGCTTGGCTCAACAGATAACACAGATGACCAGTTTATTGAAAACTTCCAATTCTCAGGTTTCTGGGTGGAAGAACAGGTTTTACATATTTTTCATGGCAAAGACTAACCTGCATGCTTGACATTCATGGTTTCTCTGAAGATCTGTGTATACAAGGACCTGGTACTTCCAACACATAGGTGTGCTGAATATTTTTATGTCAACATAACTCAAACTAAAGTCATCTGAGAGGAAGGAACCTCAATTAAGAAAATGCCTCGATAATTTTAGACTGTAGGCAAGCCTGTAGTGCATTTTCTTAATTAGTGATTGATAGGGTAGAGCCCAATCCATTGTGGGTGGGGCCACCCCTGGACTGGTGGTCCTGGGTTGTATAAGCAGGTTGAGCAAGCCATGAGGAACAAGCTAGTGAGCCGCTCCCCTCCATGGCCTCTAAATCAGCTCCTGCCTCCAGGTCCCTGCCCTACTTGAGTTCCTGCCCTGGCTTCCTTCAATGATAAACTGTGGTATAGAAGCATAAACCAGACAAACCTTTTCCTCCCCAAAGTGCTTTGGATCACCGTGTTTTATTGAAGCAGGGGTAAACTTAACTAAGGCAATAGGTAAGCCTAGTACAAGGCAAATTCCTTTTGTTTTTCATTGTCCTTGAAGTCAACTCTCCAGTGGGATGATCACCATCTTCTGACAAAAAGAACTTAAGGACTGGTGAGATGGTCCCATAAATACAAGTACATGACAGGCCTGACAACCTGATTTGAATTCCTGGCACTCACGTTATGAAAGCAAAGAACTAATCTGGCAATTGTCCTGTGACCTCCTTATCCAACCTGCCATTGCATGTACATGTGAGCATACATGCACATGTGAATACACACACACATAAACCAAATAAAGTAAAATACTTTTTATATCCCAACTTGTTAAGAAAGCCCTGGGTCATAGACCATCATGAAAGGGAAGTCATAGCAGCAGAAGATGGAAGCAGCTGGTTATTCTGCATCCACGATCAAAAACAGGGACCAGATTAGTGATGTCTGCCACTCGGCTTGCCTACATTGCTCTTATGTAGTCCAGAATCCCTAGCCTAGGAACGGTGCCAGTCACAGTGGGCAGATCTTCACATCTCAACTAACACAGCCAAGATAATCTCCCACAGACATGTTCGGGACCCTTCTTCTGAGTGATTCAAGAATCTGTCAAGTTGAAAATTAACACTGACCATCCACTAACCATCATAGATGATCAAGAGGTTTCAAATTTGGATTTGAAGTAGGAACAAAGAAGCTCCGCAGATATGCCTAGTTGGATCCAGAATGGCATGTTATCTGGCATATGTATTTCTTGGGAGTTTCTAGAAACATTTGGTATTGGATTTTAGAATTTGGATCCGAAAATAAATACAGCCTCTTTATTCTTAATCTGCCCTTAATCCCAAATGTAACAAGAAATAACCAGAGTATTCTTGACAAAACTATCACATGATTTGTATTCAATGTTACAGGGTTTTGAGGAGATAGGAGATTATAGAATTCAGCCTGTCCACTAAAGGGAAAGCATGGTTGATTATGTGGTCATATTTTTGGCTCTGTTGAAACATCTTCCATGGAAAAGAGGTAGAATTTGCGTTTATAGGAAGATATAGCTCTCTATATCTGTGGAATATATTCCTATAATTTCAACCAATTGTAAATATAAAATATTCTAATGAAGACAAATTAAGTCTATCATGAATATGAACAGATTATTTTTCTTGTCTTGATTCCCTAGCAATACTGTATAATGAACTGTTTATATATCATTCCATTTAGATTTTTTAAGTAATCTGGAAATGCTGTAAATTTTGTTTGAAAATTTCATAATGAAAATTTACACTGTAAATGCTAATTTTAAAATTTTTAAAAAGAGATTTAAAAAACATGATGGAAATGGGATTTGAATCTTGGAATTGATCCCCAAAGCTGTGCTTGCTTATACCACTCTACTTGATGCATTAACTACGTTCCTGTGACCTTTTAAACAACCTCCTCTTGGAAGTTGCTTTAGGTATGTTTTTAAATTAAAGAAAACTTGTCTTTCACTGCATTGTAAGAATCTTGAACCACTTTTTATCCAGAACCCCAGTTCCTCGTCTGTTCAATGATATGTTTTAGAGGGCACTATAAGGATTAAACAGCAACACAGAAATACGTTGCCACAGAGTTCTTGGTGCCTAGTTGTCCCCCAAACCCACCTCCTGGAAAAGTAAAATACTTTTAAAGGATACAGGGGGTGGAGCAATGTCTCAGCAGTTAAGAGCACTGGCTGCTCTTCCAGAGGATCCAGTTTTGATTCTCAGCCTCCACTTGGTGGCTCACAGCTATCTGTATACCCAGTTGTAGGGTATCCAACCCTCTCCAGCCTCTCAGGTATCAGGCATACCCATGGTACACATGCAGACAAGAAACCCTTAGGCATAAAACAACAATGAAAATAAATAAATAAATAAATGTAGTGGTTTTAAAGAAAAAAACAACCATTCAGGGGCTGGAGGATGGGTTAATGATGAAGCGCCTTGCTGCTATCCTGGAGGACCCCCAACTGAGTTCCTAGCACTTAAGTAGGCAGTTCACAGTTGCTTGTAACTCCAGATTCAGAGGCTGTCTTTTAACCTGTGTATCTACTTGTGAACTATTGGTTATAGACAATTTATATTGGTATAGATTCTTCTATATTGATGCATATGTAAAATTATCTTTGCTTTCCTGTCTAAGATAATTTGTATATTGATAAAAATTCAAAATATATTTGTTATATTGAGAATGCTTCTATTTATGTTTATAATATTTGTATACAAATATAAAGTTATTTTGTCGTATTGCATGTATTTTCTATCTCTGCTTAAAATATTTTGTATATTGATATAATTTTAGGATTTTTATCATATTGCACTATACATTTCTACCTCTAATCAATATATTTTTATAAATTGTTATAATTTGAGGCCTTGTTCTCATTGCTGTACATCTGTTTAAAGATTGTTTATATTTTTATAATGTGAAGTTTTAGTCTTTAAGCTATATAGGTATAAGAATTACAGGTTAATAGTCATACATGTTTGTCATATTTTTAATTATGTTAGTCAGTGGTGTAAGGGGTCCTTCTGTATTTGTGTTGCTTTTATTGGTTAATCAATAAAGAAACTGCTTGGCCTGATAGGGCAGAACTTAGATAGGCAGAGAAGACAGAACTGTATTCTAGGAGGAAGAAAGCAGCAGACAGAGCCAAGCCACCATGAAGCTGCCAGGTCAGACATGCTGAATCTTTCCCGGTAAGCCACTATCTCATGGTGACATACAGATTATTAGAAATGGGTTGAATCAAGATGTGAGAGTTATCCAATAAGAGGCTAGAGCTTATGGGCCAAGCAGTAATTTAATTAATACAATTTCTGTGTGATTATTTCAGGTGTAAGCTAGCTGGGTGGCTGGAATGAAAAGCATCTCTCTATATACAACAAGTCAGGTTCTCTAGATGCACAGAGATGTAGTTCACATAAATGAGTAATCTTCAAACACTTAAAAAAACTGTAAAATATGGCATTCGAATAACTCAGGATTCTGTAGACATGAGACACAACTGCTTCTGGTAGTACTGATCTATTCCTGAGAAAATGTTGGGCACTAAAGACACTCTACTTGGAGCTTGTCTTCTTGACAAAAGTGGCCTTTGGGCAAGGAATTGCCCTTGTTTCGACTACTGATAGGCATGCTGCCCAAACTGAACAAGCAGGATACAAGCAAAAATGGCTGCCAAACCTTGTCAAGACAGGGTAAGACAGTCCTTCAAATTATCCTGCTTCTAAAAGTAGTTTGTCAGATACTCTAGACCTTTGCCAAAGTTTGTTACCCCAATATTGCAAAAGATACTTTGGGTGATTGCTTAGGTAGCTATCTGTCTCTGTCATTTCTTGTACCTTTGGAAGTTGCTTGCTTGTACTTCCTGCTTACTCGGGTAATATTAATTTCCTTCTCAGATCTTTGATGGGATTGAAGACTAGTTGGTCATAGCTACTTTCCTCTCATAACTTAGCTAAGACATTTTTAGTATAAGACATAGACTTCTTAGGATAGAACGACTATTAAAATAATCTTTATTATTTGCTAATTTCCTTAGACTGAACATTTGATATTTGTTCTTATTGTATATAATTTTATATTAGGTTTAGAACCCTCTTATTTAGACCAAAGGGAGAGGTGTTGTGGGAGTTCATTCATCCAATAACCTTTTGTGTATGGTCCCATAAGTGCAGACAGAAAGTGTGCTCACTCTTTTGTTGGTGATCAGAGTTCTGTTTACGGCTTCCAGCACCCAGAGGACCATGGCTCTCTATCCTTATTATGAGTTTTTCCCTAAATAAATATTTATTATCCTATATTCCAGGCTCTTGTGGATTTCCTTAATTGCAATTACAGGTACCAGCACACACAGACACATAAATAAAAATAAAATTAAAAAAATTAAATAAGCATTTTTTAGAAGAGAAAATTGGTTAATTACTAACATTTTCTCCTTCAAGTTCTAAGCACCTTAGGTTGCCCCTATGATGCTTGGTGAGAGGAAGTTTCAAGCCGACCGTGAGGCAGAACCCTCTGTGCATACCAGCTTTATCCTCCACCCATTTTGGCCATTTCAGGCCTTGGTGGAACAAATCCTTCTCTAGTCACTCGTGCTGGTGCCCCAGGCCCGCCCCACTGCAAGAAGAGACCTCATTACCAGTCTCTCTGGTGGCTAATGATGTCCATGAGCTGCCTGAAGGGGACTTTTCATCATCTGGCCTTGCCCTCTTCTAGTCCAATTTGTGCAGCCTGTGGGTTGCCCTGTTTCTGCTAGCTGGCCCCAGAGTCTGCTAACAGGCAGGGTCGCCAGAGAGAAGCTCTGCATGTCTGGCCAGCGTGCGCTGGGGAATCTAACTTCCTGCGAGAAGAGAAACGAATGAGAAACCCATGAGGACCAGAGAGACACTTCTAATTAACCGCATGGGGAAAATGACAGCCAGAGGCTGACGATGGAAGATGCAGATGCTGCAGCCTCACCTTCAGATGTCACCAACGTTAACTGCTTCCTGGCTCCTTCATGACACTAAAGGATGACAACCTGTCTCTTCGCCAAGACACCTCTCAAGCTGTTTCCAGAGGAGCTTCTGGGAGGAGCAGTGAGGAGGAGCTTCATGTTATCAACTCATCTGAAGTCACCTTGAGGACAGACCAGAGACCACAGCACCAACATCCCCTTAACTCACAGAACTGGGAACAATACCCTCAGACCGTGCATTTCTGTTCTCCTTCCTCAGGGGCAGGCAACACTCTTTATTTATCCATTTGCTCATTTATTTCTTTTTTTCCTGTTATTTTCTTCAGGGAGCATCGAGCAGTTTCGAAATTTCAGCAAAACGACGCAGAAAAAACTTAAGACTGTGGGGCTGAAACAATCTGTACGATAACCAGTTGTCCAAGTGACCTAATAGATGACAGTTCTTAGACCATACTTTGACACACACTGTTCTAGGTACAGCTATATTTCCTAGTGTGCCTAAAGACAGAAGAGAACTCGAGACAGAACTCTGCACATCCAAACAAACACCCATGACACAAAGAGCCCAAGGAGCCCCGTGGTTCCCTGACCTGAATTCCATGGTCTTCCAATAAACTTAGCAGTTCTACATCTAGGAGTCCAGACAATTTAGTCGTCTTATATTCCTGAAACATAACAAAACAAAACAAAATCCTTGTTTGACTGTGCCATTCTTCTGCAGTGACATAAAAGCCCCTGACTTTGCTCTTGGCACTGGGTAAAGGAAAGTGGAAAGGTCCTTGCAGGAACCTGAGAGGCCACCACCGCCACTGTACCCTGAGCCAATAGAGAGTAACACTGAGTCTGGGTGGTAACAGTGCCCTCTCTTCCTGACTTTTAGAGTACAAAGAAAACACAAATTGACCCTCCTTTACTCCATCCTTCTAAATCTCACATGAGTTGGAACATCAACTTGGGACCAACCCCAACTCAGAACTAAATGCCGAAGGGAATTCTTAGTTGAGGCAATATCAAGCCACTACATTATCAGTTTCTTGAAATATGTTCCAACAAACCACAACAAAGATAGATGGTCAGTATCTTACGGGAGGTCATGGGCTGCCTTGTAGTCAGGAGCATAACGGCAGTGCCTGTTCTTTCCTACTTCTGTATTTCAAACCACTCTGCTACCTTAAGTGGGATCCCTCTGTGTGCTCCTTAAAAATAGAAACAAGGCCCCAAGGGGGTATCAGGGCCACATTCCCTGGGGAATAGCACCAGCTACTGTTCCTCAATTGCCATGAGTACCAACAACTCTGGTGACATCACAACCAAAGGCTGGAGACACGAATGCTTTGAAGAGAGACAAAAATGGTAGTATTTTAGGGTGGAGCTCATGAGGGTGGCATGTCAGGATCCAGTACTTTTTACTTAAGTTCCCAATGTCATACGTGGTGCCTCAGTTTCTTTGTACCCTTATCCCTTGGAGCTGCCTGATGAAGCAGGGAAGATGGGTGATTTCCACTAAGGCCCTTTGCTGCCATGATTTTTCTAGACTGATGCTGGAGAAAACTGAGAAACCTCTTCTATCAGGGCAGTAGCTTCCCCGAGTTTTTGAAACCCAAGCCACTTGGCTCATGGCATCTCCTGGACATCTCTAGGACAGTGGTAGGAAGAGAGTGAAGGGTGAGTCAAGAATTCGCCTCAGTGGTGGGAAAGCATTCATGTTCTTTCCCCACCCATTAGCAGAAGGCACAGGAGCACGGGGAGCGACACAGCAGAGGAGTCAATCATAGCGTGGAGGTGGTATAGGAGGTCCTTCTGTCTTTGTGTTGCTTTCATTGGTTAATTAAGAAATTGCGTTGGGCCTGTTGATAGGGCAGTACTTATGTAGGCAGGGAAAACTAAATGGCATGCTGGGATAAAAGAGGCAGAGGCAGAGAGAAACGCCATGGATCTGCTGCCAGAGTAAGACATGATGACAAAACTTAGCCAGTAAGCCACTGCCATGTGGCGATACACAGATTAATAGAAATGGGTTAAACTAAGACGTAAGAGTTAGCCAATAAGAGGTTAGAGCTAATGAGCCAAGCAGTGTTTTAATTAATATAGTTTCTGTGTTGTTATTTTTGGGAAAGGCTAGCCGGGCAACCGGGAACCAACAAGCGGTTCTTCCTGTTACATGGAGGGTCAGCACGAATGGCAAAGTGGAGATATGCAGAGTCGTCACTAAGGCTGACGCTGGCCTCAAGCCTCAGCTCTCTCACTGGCTGAACCAGTTTGGTTTCTTCAGAGTGCGACAAATGAAGCTGGAGTTGCCTACAATTTCTTGTTGAAAATACCCTCTTAGCTATATGGGCCTTTGAAGATGCTAGATTTTAGTCTTCTCTTTTCAAGTAGCAGCGCACCAGGCCTCTTCTAAGAATGCCCATCTTTCAAGAACCATATTCATTCTTTCATTCACCCAGAAGTCTTCATAGTCTATTTCCCACGAGTCTACCAATTCTGCTTCTCTCTGGGGGGTGGTCTTTCATATACACAGACGTATAGGACTTGATGGGGGAAAAGGAGCTAAGAACAAACAAGAAAAGAAGGGCATGTTGGCCAGTGAAGATGTGGGGTAATGTGTTCTCTAGCTGCCTTTGAGTGATAATTCCATTTCTCAAATAGTCTGAAAATTCAGACATCTTCCAGCATGTTCAGTAATAGGTCTTCTGTCCTCGGGTCCCCAATCTCTCACCAGGAATATACTATTTCAATAGTTCAATGACCCCTATTGGTCCTGTTTTCTCCCTCCTCTCAGTAGGTGCCAAAGGTACATTTGATCACCTATCAGTTCATTACTGAGTATGCACCATGTTCTGGCAGTGTGTGAGATGCTCAAGGTGCAGAATGAGAGAGGGCTGTTCTTAAGGAGTTAATGGTCTGATGGAAGGTAGTGTACAGTGTGCAGTGTAGCAAGTGCCATAGAGGAGGTGTGTGCAGAAAGAGCAGGGTGTCATTGTAACTATAGCAAGTGCTATAGAGGAGGTGTATGCAAAAGAGCAGAGTGCCACCCCTGGAAGAGATTATGAAATTAAATTCTACTTCTGCCACCAACAAAATGAGTGAGCTTAGCCAGCCTCTTACCAGCTACAGTTCTGTTTCCTCGTCTATAGGCATAAGTATGCAACCAAGGTCTTGAAGACTGAGCTATGGTCGGCTGGCAAGAGAAGTAGAAAGGGAAATTCCAGAAAGGAAGAACAGTCTGAGCAAAGGCAGAGGAAGCACAAAGGATCATAGAAGGTTTGAGAAGTGAAGAGGCCAATGTTTGGAGTGTGGAAGAGAAAAAGATGTGATGGGTTCACCAGCCTCCTCATGCCATTGCTGCCAGGGTCCTAGCCGTTCACTCCCCAGGTGGCAGTCATGTGGTTCAGCGGAGTGCCTAGCCAAGCTAGCATGTTCAGAGCTGAGTTTTTTCCAGATTGCTATGCTCTGTGTTAACACTGGTGAGGAAAGACTTGCCAAATCCAACATGCCCGTTGCCAAGCCTTCCCAAAGCAGAGGGCTCAGAGTAAGTGGTGCACAGCATGTGAGCAAAACCAGGTTTGAAGTCAGGTGTAGTGCTCATCTTGGCCACCATGATCAACTCATGGAGAAAAGCATGGACTCTCCAGCCCTTGGTTCAGGTCCAAATCTCTCCACTTAGAAGTACTGAGTAGCAGAACCAGGACCTCACTGGTCTAGCCTTTCCCACTCAGCTTCTGACATCCCCCTTTCTCTTCCAGGCTCCCCCCAATGCTGTCAGGAACCTTTGGCTTTACTTCTATGTCAGGTTTCTATGACTTTTGGTTTGGGTCCCTTCTACCTTCCTGACTCTTGTCAGGTCTGAAGAGGATACCCCAGAGTATGCCTCATTATCAGAGACAGAGAGGGGACCCTAAGCAGAAAGGAAACCACTGGAGACCAGGTTTTGCAGCCTGGCTGAAAGGGCCATTTAACATACCACCCAACTCCTTAGAGGCAAAGTTTGAAATAATCGGGGGTTTCTGTCAAGACCCCGTGCAAACATCACAGCACATCGCATGAATCACTTTCCGGATCTACCAACCAGGGTCTTTGTTCGGCTTGCACAACTAAAATTAGCAGCCTATTCACAATCTTTGATAGTTGCAGAATTATCTCATCTACATGGGACAAAAGAGAGGGAGCTGAAGAGGGGCGTCTTCCCTAAGTCTCAACCATGAGATCTTCTTGTGAAACGGGCGTTCGCAAGCGTCCAATTTACCGCAATTACAGCAATCAAATAAGCATTCAGCCTCTTTCCGCACCTGACAAGCCAGCTCATGCATTCATTCTCCCTCGGTGGTGAGATGGATGCTAATGCTGCTTCTACCCCCCTGGCTCCAGTCATCATCACCAGTCCCGCCCTATTCCCAGTCCTGGAAAGAGAGTTAGCGCACGGTTCAAGGATCCCGGTCCCGTTGATGCCACGTGATAGAGACCTAGACCTGTTCAGAGCCCCTAGACTTCTGGTTCTCCAGAGAAGTGGACCACAGTTGACTGTTTAGCTTTGCTGATGGTTTATATATGCATACCCCCAAAGGTTGGAGAAGAGCTGACGAAAGCCAGCCTCTTCCTTTGGTAAGTTTCTAAGGGCTGAAGAAGTAGTCCCTGCCTGACAGCAGGTGCAGGTGTAGCGCGCGGAGAAAGATTCTCTGCTGATTGCTGCATTGTGCCAGCCTCCGCGCCTCATGAATGGGCGCTTTGTGAGCAAACAGTCTCCCCAGATTGCAGGCACGGGCTGCTGCTACTAGAGGAGTAGGGGGGTCTGCTGATTAAAGATCCATTAGCAAAATGCAAATAGCCTCCGATTTCCTCTTCTCACCTGTTCCTTTGTCTAGTCCAACGGCTCTCAGGAAAAGCTGAAACGTTATTTAATTATTCCTAACCCCCACGTTGCCGCTGCTGCTGCCGTGGCTCCTTCCAGAGTAGGCAGTGCTCAGTGAGCATTTGCAATCATTCTTATGAATGGCGCTAGGCTTACTAATGGTCAAATGATTTCCGCCATGGCCCCAGTCAGGCCTATTGAGTCCTCTACGCGGACCAACACTGTGTGGTCTCCTGGGAGGCTGGCTGCTCCTCCTGGGATGTGTTTCCTGTTGCCTCGGCCAGGTGACTATGGCCCTGAGTCTTCAGAGAGTAGAAAATATTTTATATGTTTATTGTTGATGTTGGGTGTTAATCCCACTGAGAATTTCTTACCTTTACTGTGTTTCCTTGTTTATAAAATGAAGATAATGGGGATTGTAGGAGCCAGCCATGATAAGCTGAATATGAACAGATTACCCAAAGGAAGTTCTTTACTTCCAACCTTTATCACCTGTCAGAGTAGGACTCAGTCGTTGATAAATTTAATGGAGGCCTGAGTCTCAGTAGTTTACCCTGAAGCAACACCTGGTTTCAGGAAGAACCACAAACTGAGATTACCTGAGCACCACCCAAAAACAGACCATCCAAAGGAAATGCCTAACATTCCAACCGCTGTAGATAGGATCACCCGCCAGCACACACTCACCAGGACACCCCTAGACAAATGTAGGGGGTCCTGAACCTCAGAAACCCCTCACCCCCACCTTTACTACTATAAAAACCCAGCTCTGACTGATCTCGGGGCTCTCTGTTTACTCCAGTACATTAGACACGGAGAGACCAAGCTTGCAAACTTGCATAAAATGAAGGCTCTTTGCTTTTACATATAGGACTTGGTTTCCTTGTTGGCTTTTGGGGGACTTCACGGATTTGGGCATAACAGGGACATCCAGACATATGAAGAAGAGTATTACATCCTAAACAATTTAGTATCTGCAGAATTGTTGATTGCCTTTGCGGGTTACTTAGTCTAGGGTTAGTAGCCTAGCAGTTCAGTTATTCCAGGGTCCTGGAGAGGCACTATCTGGAAGATATGAGCTGAGAGAGAGGAAGGAGGCCATGCTAGGTTTGTCAGAGCCTCCGTTTATTAGAGATGGGGTACAGCTTATATAGGGTAAGGAGTTGGGGGATGGGCACAGGGGCCTGGGCTCTTGCCGCGTGGTTCACGTTGGTCACATGGTCCGTGTTGGTCATGTAGCCAGGAGGTTACCTTCGGTCAGGTCACCTAGGCCAGGAAGTCACGAGTTGACACACCTAGATCTTTAGATAGTTTGGAGTGTGGAATGGGTTCCGCTAACAGATAGCTCTCCATTAACAGCCAATTTGGGTGTGGCTCTGTCAATAGAACAATTCCTAACACAATTAGTGGTGTGGGGTTATCTGCAGACTCCCCAGGGTGATGGTTCCTGCAATGATTTTAGGAGGAAATTGGCTTCTGACACAGAATATTTAATACCTAATGTCCGCTGGTGAAGAATGTTCAGATAACTTTCTCCTGATATCCTATCTCGCCATCTCAGAGCAGGGCTCTTCCAGACTTTCCATTCATATGCTCTGTCAAGCACCCACACGCATCTCTATGTCAAGCCAACAAGTGGGCAGCAGCTCCAGGCTGCTCTAGGGCTGTCTGCCCACCGAGTCAACCAGTGAGGCTCCTTTGATGGCCCTGCGGCCTCCTTGACTCCCTCCCCTCCCTCTGCTCCAGTCCTGCTGCCTTTGCGGCTCCACTTTGCCAAGCACCACTTTGCTTTCAGCTCAGTCCACATCCTGTTTCCGTGAGTCCGTGCCTGTGATCTATACTTGCCCCTCCCCCATGTTTCTCTTGTCATTCATGTTAAAAACTTCACATTTCTACCCCTTCCCCCCCCCCCCGCCGCCAAATTGCAGTATTCATTCCATTTTTTTTTTTTTTTTTTTTTTTTTTGCAAAATTTCTTTCTCTACTCTATTTTCTGCATTTAAACTACTCTGGGCCAGAGATGAACCTGCTGGCCAGATCCCACCTGCCTTCTCTTTCCGTATAGCATAAAGCTAAGAATTATTATCTTATATATCTATTAAGTAGTCTTTTTTTCGACCATCTAATCCGTTCAATCAAACGATGAATAATATTTCAGGAAACATGGAAATCATGTGAGAATTTGAATCTCAGGCTACAAATCAAGTTTTGCTGGGTCACAGCCAGGCACGCTTGTGTAGATAACACTGGTCACCAGTGTGAGTTTGAATCTGGAGGTGCAGCGCACACACGCACGCACAGTCACAGGAGTCGGCTCATTATCAAGAGTGACAAGGGACAACAGAAACCTGAGTTTTAGTCAGTCCCCTTGTCTTAGGAAACCTGCCAGGGGAGACGGAGTCTCATCTGCCCCTCTTTTCCTTGCACAGCTGTTAAGAGCCCCTGAAGGCACCCCATCTTGGGGCTTATGGGGCTTAAGTCCCATGGGACGTGAGTCATGGGCCAACATGTTGAAGGACATTCTGTTTCTGTGATGAGGAGTGGTGCCAGGACAGAGCCCACACTACTCTAACCAGTCCCTCCTGTTCTCTACACGCAGCTTCTGCAGATCACGGTAGCATATCTCTATGACCCCAGCACCAGGAATGCAGAGGCGGGAGGCCTGTATGCTGAGGGAGGCCTGCAGACATTTCCTAACAAGTTTGTGACTAGACAGATAAATAGCAAAATCCTGTCTCTGGAGAAACATGTGGCTACCTAGGGAGACAGACCAAGAGATGCTGCACTCCAGCATATGCTAGCTATCTTGAGAAGTACTTGCTGGGGTAGCTGGAGAACTGTCTGGCACCGTGGATCATAGACCGTCTAAGGAGAAGGTGGATAGGTATCGTATATGCTGCGTGATCCCCAGAAGTCACAATTCCACTCTCTGGCCCTTTATAGAAAAAAGTATTAAAATCTACTCACGGGCACATCTCTATTTGGTAGTCTTGGTAGGTCTGTAGTAATGTCTCAAAACTGTAAGCCTCTTGCCCAAAGCTTTGAGAATGGTCCATGCATGACCCATTCTCCTAGCATCCAGACCCACATCCTTCTTCCATCCAGCCCACGTTTCAGGGATCACTTGTCTTACAACCCATTTTATATCTCTTGCACTGCTCAGCAACTCCAAGTACCTCCTGCAAGAAATTTTGACATTTTGTCCCTTGGCCTTAAATCATGAAAAACATTGGCTCCTAGTGTTTCTACAACGGAGGTAAAGTGTTAGCAAAAACTGACGCATGAGCTACACTGCTTTGAGGGGTATTGGAGCAGGTAGGCCCACAGGGGCAGTAACCAGGCCATCACAGCTCCTTTTTCGGTTGACTATGATGAGCTTTAATTAGGAGGACTTGACATGTTTCTGGCAACCACTGGTTCACAAATGAGCAGCAGCTAGTCTCTGGGAGGGATAGACAATGATGCTGGCCTCTAGCCAAGACATCAGCAGGCAGCAGCCTCGCTCCTGTGGCCCCTTCCCTAACCTCCTACGGTTTTCCTTCTTGACCCCAGTTCATATGGTGAGTGTTCAGTAGCTTACCTTAAATTATTCTCGATGTCTGGCCTTTGGTTGGGGTCTTTCTCTTGGCTCCCATTCCTTTCTCAGAGGCTGGGTGCTTCCCAGTAGATTACTTTCCCACATGGAAACCAGGTTCCATGTACACTGGATGGGAATGAATGATGCTTGCAGTTTTCACCAGAGTTGAGTCTTGACTTGAGAGAGAAGTGTCCCCACAGGCTCATGAGATGAATGTTTAGACCCAGCTGGTGGCATTCTTTTAGCACTCTGTGGAAACTGTCAGAGTGGGTACCTAGTTTGAGGACGTAGCTCATGGGGCTGAGCCTGCGCAGGTCATACAAGGTCCCATTCCTTTCCTACTGTTTCCTGCCTTCTGCGAAATGAGCAGCTTCTTCTACCACCTACTGCCATGGCATTCTCCCTCTCTTTGGTCCAGAAAAGGAAGACCAAAACTCACACTAGGCATCCGCTGCTTCTTGCAGGATGCTTACAGTTCAGGTATGTCCTCCAGTCCTGTATTCAAGAAATCCACAGTATCTGTTGGTGTGGGTCTGGATGTAATTTAGGCAGTGATTCTAAGAAGAGGCTTCTTGATGGCAAGGGCAGACTCTACACTGGCCAGGCCTTGCTCCCTCCCAAAGACCAAGTTCTGGATTACCATTGGGAAGTATCTGCCAGCAGTGTCACGACATCCGTGAGTGCAGTGACCTCTACCCATGACTGTATATTTTGACTCCCACTTTGGGGGTGGGTATACATTAGCTAGGATTTTCTACAGAATCAGAACTGATATATGTCCACATACATACAACATTTATAACAATGGTTGAGGCATCAGGCATGGTAGTGTGTGCCTGTAGTTCAAACACTAAGGAAGTAGAAATAGGAGGGTCTCAAGTTCAAGGCCAGCTAGAGCCAAATGAGGAGATCCTTTTTTAAGCAGTCAGAATAGGGCTGAAGCTCTAGTTGAGTGTGTTCCTATCATGACAAAGCCTTGGGCTCAATCCCAGGGACTCCTAATACACACACACACACACACACACCAAAGATTCAGCATAAGGGTTGACTCATATGCCTTGTATTAGTCAGGGTTCTCTAGAGCAGTGGTTCTCAATCTCCCTAATGCTGCGCCCTTTAATACAGTTACTCATGTTGTAGTGACTCCCAACAATAAAATTATTTTGTTTATGTTTCATAACTGTAATTTTGCTACTGTTATGAATCATAATATAAATATCGAATATGTAGAATTTCTGCTATATGACCCCAAGTGGGTTGCGACCCACAAGTTGAGAATTGCTGCTCTAGCAGAACAAGACTGATAGAAAAAATTTCTATTTATCTCATTTATCTCCATTATTCTATCAGAGATGGGATTTATAATGGCTGACAAGCTGTTGTCTGGTCAATCCAATCATGGCTATCTTCTGACAGAAAGGTCAAGCATCCAATAGCGGTTCAAGCCAGTAGGCTGGATGTCTCCACTAGTCCTCAGTAAGTGTTGGAATCCTCAGGAAGTAGGTTCTAAGGCCAGTGAAGGAAAAAATGCCTCAGCAGTAGCATAGATGAGTTTTCTACATTTGCTTCTGAATGGAGCCAGGGTTCAGGACACAGTGTTGAGTAGGTCTGGGATTCCTCCAATTGAAGGTCTCTAAGGAAAACCTATGAGTAGCTGTGACATGTAGTGGTTATCCTGGCTAGCTCACTTGCCTGGCTTTGTGCTTCTCTTGCTTTTGACTAAGTCATTTCACAGTTCTCTTCAGACAGAGATGAAGGGACCGAATAAATTACAAAGTGAATTAATTTGGCCCTTACAAATGCAAACTGAGTTTTGATAGAATACAACTAATTTTTGTCCTGCAGTTCTGACTCCTTTGCCACCTTTTCTAATTCACGCCGGTATTTGGTGTTTTATGTAGCCCTTTGAGTTCACTGCACTGTCTACCAGTTCCTCGGTTGCTGAGTAGCTAATACATTCCTCAGCAATGTGCTCACTTTATACTTAGACTCTTTTTTTACAATGTATTCTCATAATGGATCTTAATGCAAATAGTTCATAGTCCTTATCTTTCCGCCCATACTTCCCTCAATGAATAAACTTAAGATTCCTCTGAGTTAGGTCTAAAGTGGACCCCCATCCCCACAAAATGGCAGGACTGGTGACAATGTCCTCAACAGAAGGACTCTGACCAGGTCAACCAAAAGATTGTTATTGGTTAAAAGAGGCCTGAAATCCTAATTCCTCAGGAATCCCCTAAGGCAGGTTTCTGTTGACCAGAAACCTCTTTTAATCTATCCCAATGAGTCAACTCTCTCTGGCGAGGGCATCTGGTTAACCAGAACAGCCTGTGTCAACTCAGAACCGCACCCTGTTGATTGTCAGAGAAAATCCACTTATGTGCCATCTTTCTTCTTTACACTCCCTGAAAGCCTTGCCAGTTTGATCTCCAATAAAACTTTATTTCTATCCAAGGAGCAATCTAGTTCGGTGGTTTCACTGCGCCTTTCCTTCCACTTCTGAGCTGAAATGCCATGACTGTCTCGGAGCACCAGAGAGAAACTGTCTGCATAGGCTGAGGGGTTGGTCAAAGCTTCAACGACTCATGCAACAACCCAGTACATTTTCCCCCCAGTGGTGGGGAATGCTTTTAATCCCAGCAGAGGCAGGCAGGTCTCTTAGCTTGAGGCCAGCCTGGTCTACAGAGCAAATTCCTGGACAAATAAGGCTATACTGAATGAACCTGTCTCAAGCAAACATTTTTTTTACTTTATTTTATTTTATGTGTATGGCATTTTGCCTGCATGTACATCTGTGTGTGCCTGTTGCATGTCTGTTGTCCAGAGAGGCCAGAAGAAAGCATTGGATCCCCTGGAAGTAGAGTTACAGGTGGTTGTGAGGCACCATGCGTCTGCTGGGAATCAAACTCGGGTCCTCTGCGAGAGCAGCCAGTGCTCTTTACCACTGTGTCGTCATTTCTCTAACCCCTCATTTTGGTGTCTGCGCATCCCTGCAGGGGAGACAGACATTGACGAGGAAGACAGACAACCAGAAAGACCTTGCTTCTGAAATTACAGCTTCCATTTTAAAGTAGTCAAGATTCTAAGGCACCATTCTTTGGGGTGTGTCCCTGCCAACAGTAAGCTACATCAGAAATGTTGATGGTTAAGTTTGGGTGTCTGTGATGTGAGAATTCATTGAAAAAATAATAAATCTATAAGCTACATCAGTTTTACTGGCTTTGGTTCCCCAAATGCTATTGATTTGGCTTGGTAGACGTGGCTGTTGGCAGCCACAGGCACTTTCGTTACAGTTTTAATTATGGAGATTAAACTCTTAGGTCACACTAGACTTCACATAACAGTATGTGTATATGAGATGTCTGTAGAATGGCAATGAAAGGGTTTTCAGAAAGGCCTTTTTGAAGGCCAGACCATAGAAGGGAAACAAAAGCAAAGGAAGACACTGCAGGTGCTTAGAAAAGATGTTGATGCGTTTAGTCTGGATGGAGAAGCAGAGCCCTGATGGTTTCAAACACAGATCAGGCTCAAAATGCAAGGCATGGGGCTGATCTGAACAGGTGAGGGTTTGGATAGATCACATTCAGCAATGGAATCAGCCAGAGCCTGCACAGCAGGACAGAATCCAAGGCATTAGTTACCTGTGAATCATGCGTGCCCTGGAGGTTCAATGATTGGATAGTGAGGGCTACTCTGCCCAGCTGGAAGGATACCATCCTGGACATGGCTCTAAGGAGCACTTCTTTGGGGCTGTTTTTAGTCTCCTAAGAGCCATCCTTTGCCCACTTTTGTATCGCACCTGTCATCCTGAGGAACCTCACAAAACCCTCTTCACCAGTGGAAGTGTTCAGGATGCAATCAGATGGCCTGTAAGCCTTGTAGCTGAGATTTGTCTGCCTTCTGTAACTGCTCACTTCGTGTTCACACCAATGTACTTCAAAACTGCCCTGAATTATGACTTTGTTTCTTCTGTTAAAATACAACTTCATGAAACTGCATCCACGTGGGACCACGGAAGCTGAGGTAACCTAGCTTCAGGTTCCTGGGCCAGGGTCACTCGAATTTGGCTGTAGAATAGACGCTTTCTTGTTCCCTTCGAGGTAAGAGCTGGCCTTTTTACTTTGGTGATCTCCTGGGTCCTGTGAGGAGGCCAGGAGAGCAGACTTCATTCTCATTACACACATGTAAACCAGAGGCGACAAGGAAAACAGTAGGCCCCACAGCTATCCCTGATAGGAGGCAGGGATAGCATCAGACTGTCTCCAGCTCTGTTTGAGTGATTCACATTCCCTCCTGAAGTCACTTTTACCGCACAGCCTGAAGCAGAGCCCACAGCGGGAGAGCTGCTATTGCAGAGCCGAAAAGGCCAAGAATGCAGACCTAATGAAGTTCTGAGAAATGGAGTTCTGTTGCCAAGAATGTTATTCAGGTCCCCTCTTCAGCCTTCCCCTTGAGAACAAAAGCCAGTTTTACATGTTAATGGATTTAATTACTGCACGGAGATCTGAGCCGATAGGAAAGCCACAGGCGGAGATGACGTGGAGACAGTCTATTGAGCAGCGCTGGAATTAATTTGGAGTTTTCAAACCTCTGATTAGTGTACTTATTAGTGTTAATACTTGAAGTTCGTGTTAACAGGGTGTTGCTGTGAATTTGAGGCCTGATTTCCTTGTATTTGTTTGCTTATTTATTAATCAGCCCTATTCATAATTGCATAGTGCTGACATTTAAAACACCCCCGTATTCAACTTCTCAGCGGGACTTAATAGAGGATGATATTGGGTCTCATTTAGAGATGTTTGGTGCTAATAGGTTGCCTCATCTATTCCAGCACCTTCCCCACTGTGGACACGCTCTCCTTTGTCCTCAGACCACCACTGAGAGGCTGAGAGAATCGCAGAGTTCACGGAAAACAGCCTCAGCTGGGGCTTAGAAGCCCAAGGTTCACTTGAACTCCAGCAGGGTTCTGGGAATGTCTGGCCTTGTTTTGATTAGATGGTCCCTCTGTTTCCAGTTCTGGGGTTCCCTTAGCAAATCAAAACAGAGGGAGCAATGACAATGTTCATTGTGACCAGGGGATTGTTTACTTATACACTTTCTGTAGCCCAGTGGACATCACAAAGGCTAGTGAAGGCCAGCGATGGCTCCACGGCAATGCAGGGCAGAGCCTGGACTGATCTGTCCGATTTCTGACCTGCTGCAGAATGCTGTCTTTGAAATTTTGTTTTGTGTCTGTTTTTGTGGTGGTTGAACCTCACTACACCTTGCATGGTTCAGACAACTCTCTAGACCGGAGCTAAACCTCCCATCTACAAAATAATTTTAAAATAAAGTAAATCCCATGGCAGACCACTAGGTTTCGTTACAGCTTCTACTGTGTTAAGATAGATATTAGATTAGGTCATGCTCTCATTCCCTCTCCATAGTATAACATTCTGGTGCAGCCACATCTGATGGTATCTACCCCTAGTTCAGAACATTCGTATGGATGTGGAATATTCATCTTCCACTGGATTTGCTGACCCTTATGCTTTTTTCTTCTCTAGCTTTTTGGGATTTATCCTCTCTCTTTCTTTTTCTAGGTGTTACCTGTACATTTTAACAGACCTACTGGACATTAAAAGAGGTTTCCATGTCACTGGAGTCCATCCTCACCAGAGACAAAGTTGACGATAGTCCATTAACTCTCCTTCCAGTCCCTGGTGCCCTGGATTATTGGCCTTTCAGTTCTACCTCTCCTAAACACCCTAGCTAATTAGGATATTTTAAATATTTATTTTATGTAATATGCATAATCCAGACTCTCTGCGTATTTTCCAACTTTATGTGCCTATTTTTCTTTACTCCTTTCATCTATAACTGTCTATACTCTTTTTATATTACTTTTACTGCTTCTTTAAAGACTTTGTTTTATTTTTTAAACCTAATTCTTTTTATAACTGTCTGTACTCTTTTTCTTCTTTCCCCCAAACCTACGTACATTTATCCAACACTGTGACCCATCCAGAGGACTTTTTTTTAAAAAAATCTGAATCTTTTTGTGTGTCTGTAATCATTTTCTGACCAGGAGCACTTTTTCCTCCCAAAATGCTAAGTGGACATGGCTAGGACCAATCCCGCAGCCTTGCTTGTTTTTTCCACCCAGTCCAGCATGGTAGAGGCGTGTTCACTGCTTCAGTGAGCCATGCACACTGCCCCAACTCCAGGGATGCAGCCGGTCTACGTTGCCATTAATGATATCATGCTGCTCAGACACCATTTAAATGCAGGACTTCCAGAAAGAGCCAGAGTTTGTTCTGCCAGTATGAACTAGGAAGAATGGATCTTAAAGAAGCCATATAATTTTTTGCTGCTAACACTGAGTCAGGAAGACTTCTCTTAAAAGAGCCATGCCTCTGCTTGCTGCCAGCAAACAGAGTCTAACTGGAAAATTGTGGCTATCAAGAAACTGTGCTTAACTCTGTTCTTTTGTGTCTAGAATTCCTTCCCAAGATCTTTTAATCTTTATGTGAAAGTGGTTGCCCTACATTGGGTGCCATTTTGTAGGAGGAGACTGCTCTTTAGTTTCCCGACTGCCCAGACCCCAGTAATCACATTGAAACTATATTAATTACAATATTGTTTTACCAATAGCTTAAGCATTTTTCTAGTTAGTTGTTACATCTTGAATTAACCCTTTTCTATTAATCTATGTATCGGCACAAGGTTGTGGCTTACTGGTCTTTCTCCTTTGACAGCTACATGGTGTCTCCCTAAGTCTACCTACTTTCTTTCTACCTCTCTGTTCAAATTTCCCACCTGGCTTTAATCTGACAAGACATTGGCCAAAACAGCATACAGAGGAGAATCCCACAACACTCCTCACTCCTTTAACCTCCCAGGTCTGTTGTCACACTCTAGAATAAAAGATATGACAAACACACACACAGAAAGAGAGAGAGAGAAAGAGAGAGAGAGAAAGAGAGAGAGAGAGAGGATGGATTCTTCAAGATAAAAGTATCCATAATAAATTGCAAATATAGTAAAAATCTGAAGATAAGTAATCTTGTTATGACTGAAAGATTTCAGAGGTAGGAGAGTTGTGATGCGCTGTGCTAATCCCACCGATCAACAATAAGACCACCACCACAGTTTAAAGCCAAATTTGAAGCAAGCTTTCATTAAATACTGGCAAGGTGGATGGGCTCTGACCAGGTCCATCTCTGGTTTCCCAGAAAAAAGTAAAAGGCCCTGAATCAAGTTTTGTAAGAGTTTAAGAAGGGAAACCCATAATTCATTGCATTTCCTATCAGGTCCAATCAGGGGCAAGCATATATCCTGAGGTACATCTGATCAGAGCAAGTGTACATCCTGGCATATCTCCTGCCTGTGAACCTCCCACCCACATAATCAAACACATCCGGTGCAGATGGGTCAAACAAACTTGTTTAGGGGAGTGAAAACCTATAGCTTGTTATCTCCCATAAACAATAGCCTCCGGCATTTCAGGAACTATCTGTCCTTGAGCGAGGGACTTGCGGGTCAGTGACATTTTTGTTTCATGGATCTCTATGGCATAGCAATTAAAACTTAAAATGTCACTTGGCTTTCACACTGTCAGTGTCTGCAGGTTCTTTGGAGTGGTACACACATTTATGTTTTTAAATTCTTCCCCTTGAAGTATAAAGCCCATTAGCCCATCGACACAGATGATGTCAGGGATACCAGCATGTGGCACTGTGTTCTTTGCTCTACATGTCTTTATTGTTCATTAGCTACTTCCGATCTATGGGAAACTGATCGCCATTCAGGAAAATGGTAAATCAGCAGGGTACGAGATACACTCGGAGAATTACAGCTGTCACTCAGAGACCTGCAGTCCATCCCTGACACCCCAGTGGTCTCATCCTCCAAACGCTAAGCACCTAGCATTCCTTGGCTGTTCTGGATGAGGAAGACACCAGACATTAATGCCTTCAGCTCCTTTCATTGTCTTGTCCCCCACACTCCTTTCCTTCTCCTTGTTTGGGCATGGCCCCTCCTCCTCCCTCTCTTGGTGATGCTCCCGCTTACTCCCAGTGTCTGCATTTTTTTCTTCCTCATTACCTAAGTACATGTAAATTGGCCGTGTTGCTGATGCGGAAGCAATTTCTTAAATTGGTTAAAATGTGCCTACGTCAAACATGACGAATTCTTCCATTTTTGGACTCCTCGTGATTTTAATCATCCAAAACCAGCCAGTTAGTTAAGCAATGACAGCACAGAGGCCAGATTCCTTTAGCATTTTATTTCTCTGTTTTGTCCTTTCCTGCTGTGTGTGCGCACGCGTGTGTGTGCATGTATGTGTGCATGTGTGTGTATGGTTTATTCACCCAAATTTCTAGAGGATTTGAACACCATGTAACTCATCAAATATATATACGTTCTGGCTTTGAGTTTCTCTGCCTAGGTAGCAGGAAATAGGAAAGATTAAGAAAGAAATAGAGTTTAGAATCGACATCAACACTGGGACTTGAAAACTTTGGTTACATGATGATAGCATTTGGTCTAGGCACAGCAGGATGCCTGACGCCTGGTTTCAGCATGGGATTCCTAAATTGGTACAGTCAATATCTCATAGCAACCTATGAATTAAATGAAGCTTGGCCTCTGAGGCCAGAGTATGATAATTTCTGATAAGCATTGTTTTGGTAAAAGTGAATTTGGAGAGTATCACTAGGCATATTAGCTGCCTTCCTGAGACCAAATCTCCACGTCAGGATGCATTTATTCAGCAATATTTATGGAAAGAGAAAGAAGGGGAAATGAGCCCTACAAGGATCTCAAAGATGTTTAACTGGCCATGAACAAGAGGTGGAAATTACCCAATCTACCCAGTCTGACCCAAAGCCAAACTTTGCCTAGATTTCAGCCAAAAAAAAAGGGAGACAGACCATCTCATTTGCCTTTTGCTTGATCAGGTATAGTAAACCAGGAAGTCAGGGAAAAGAGAACCTTCTTATCTAATGTCCAGGTTAATAACTAATAAATTAATAAATAGTTAAGTCCCTTTGTTTGTCTTAGTCCAGCATTCCATTGTTATGGAGAGACACAGTGATCACGGAAAGTTTTCAAAGAAAACATTTACGTGGGGCTGGCTTGTAATTTCAGAGGTTTCAGTCCATTATTGTTATGGTGGGAAACATGGCGGTACATAGGCAGATATGGTGCTGCATCCAGATCCACAGGCAGCAGGAAGAGAGACACTCTGGGCCTGGTTTAAGAATCTGGAACCTCAAAGTTCACCCCCAGTAACACCCTTCCTTCAACAAGGCCACACCTCCTAATAGTGTCATGCCCTAGTGACCAGGTATCCAAATCTCCGAGCCTACAGGGGCCATTCTCATTCAGACCACCTCAGGGAGGTGGGAGTGGTTGGAGAGAGAATGCTCTCTTCCATCCCCTGCCACTATCAAAGTGTGAGAAGAGGGGAGCCATCATTTCCTGGGGTACCAGGCAGGTTTGAAAATTGTTAAATGCACTGTGAAACATCATTGAAACCAATATTCATGTCCATGGATTCCTATTGTCAGCACCCTGGATGTCTATTCCTGTGAATAAGCACAATCACCGGGATGGGTGATCAGACCCCTAACTGACAGCTAATAGATCCTTCGTTGATCCTCTGGTTGCCTTGGGCACAGGGTTGTCAGTCTGACTTCCCTCATAACAGCACCTGCCACTTTGCTCCTTCCAAGTGTCTTGAGGAAGCCACAGGGCAGTGACACCTGCAGTTATAGCAGGACTGTCTCCTGGAGGGGAGCTTCCACAGGGCAGAGACACCTGCAGTTGTAGTGGGACTGTCTCCTGGAGGGGAGTTTCCACAGGGCAGAGACACCTGCAGTTGTAGTGGGACTGTCTCCTGGAGGGGAGCTTCCACAGGGCAGTGACACCTGCAGTTATAGCGGGACTGTCTCCTGGAGGGGAGCTTCCAGCCACAGTCTCTTCAAGCAGTTTGCACCTTGTTGGGGATGACTCTTCTTTTTCCCATCGCACGCCTTTAGATGACTTAGCAGCATTTTCACATAGACCAGAGGGAAGCACTTCCGCTGCTTGCCTAGCACAGGGTCTGTTGTACTTGGCAATAACGTCAACACCATGAATGCACACACTTTGCTTGCATGTAGGTTTGCTGGGATTGGTGCAAACAGTTCCATTGGGGCTGTATAAGCAGCTATTGGACTGCCTTAGGCAGCTGCCTGGAAAACATTCGTTTTGTGGCTGCTTCCAGTGATCCAGTATCAGGCTCCATGCAAAGCTCCTCTCAAGTGGTCTTTTCTTGACTAAATTTTTTAAAACTTATTTTTTTATATGCCTTCCTAACTAAAATAAAATAAAATTATGTTCTCCCTCCCCTTTTCCCTAACTACCTCCTCCCAAGTCCCCTCCATCTAACTCCTTTCATGGTCCCCCACTCTCAAATTGATTTTACTGATGCCCATTGCTGGTAGAGTAGGCTAAGCCAGCAGCATACACAGGCAGTGATAGTGCAGAGCAGGCAACAGACCAAACTGCAGAAATGGGGGAGTCTCTGAACTTTGAAAGCCACAGAGGTGATAAAGCATTGGGAGTAAGGAGTCCCTGACCTTGTCAGAGGCAGGGGCAGGGACAGAGTCAAAGCTGTAAGGGCATCCACAGAGGAGTTATAGAGAACACGGACAGGCGCCCCAGTAGCCAGAAGCACACTGCTGGAACAATAGCATCAAGAAACTGTCTTACGATGTTAAGGAAAAAGGATTTTAGACTATGTAAATTTAGCAGTTATCAAGAATCGGGGGATTCTAATGCTCTAGACAACTCTGGCCACTGTCTGGGTGGGACAGAGGATTTCTCTGAGTCATTTATCATTTTCAGTCTGTCCTGAGCTTTGTGGTCTAAAGGCACAGTGTAGTTTCCAATCAACATGTAGGACCATTGCCAGATTTAGGGAAACTTGAACCATGAAGAGCAGGTCATTTTTAGACTCTAAGAGAGGGGCAACCTAAATCCAGGAATTAAGTCTTGCAGGATTTTTCTTGGGGACTACTGGGGTTCATTCCATTTGGGTGTGATAGATTTCTACCCATTCAGAGAAGGCAACTATGAAAACCAACAAATACTTACACCCAATGACCATAGGCTTTATCGCTGTAAACTTCAATTTCCAACGCTTTGTGGGGTGCTTCCTCAAGTGTAGGTTCCTCCTTCCCCTTTTGGGGTTCACCTTTGCATCACTGGCCCATCTGGACACATGTCTTTGACAAGATTGTCTAATTGAGGGGTGTAATACCTCGGCCCGAGTCACTCAGCAGTTTTAGTTGTCCCCAGATGGGTGGCCTGGTAGAGTTTGGTGACCACCAGTCTCCCATAGCTGCAGAGAGTATGGAGTGTCCAGTCTCAGCAGGAGCCACCACCTGTTTGTCTTCTCTTTGGCATATTTCGTTTTCATTCACACGGTTTCTTTGTGTATAGGTTGGGCTCTGGAGAAGTTCTCATTGATACAGGGTAACCAAGACCCTGGGAGGCCCCACTGTTCTAGGGTCACCTCTGTGTGACCAAATCTGCTGCCCTGTTCGCTTGAGCCTCTAGGGATTCCCTTTTGGTACCTTTTGCAGTGACAATGGCTACATCTACTGGAAAGGCATATGGCCTCTGGTAAGGTCAGGAATTTTATTTTTGTTTTGTTTGCAATTTCCTTTCTAGCTGAGGTGAGGAGGCCCCTCTCACTATAGAGGACCTCAAATACATAGACTGTGAAAAATGTTTTCTGACCGTCTGTGCACAAAGTGATGGATTTATCCTTCCATCAGCGAAGTGCCTGGGTTAACACCAGAAGCTTAACCCTTTGTGCTGAAGTCGCTCAGCTGAGGAGCCTGGGACCACACTGTCCTTTCCAAGGTGGCAGCTATAGGCCTGGCATATCTGATTTCACCATGAACAAAACTGTTTCAGTTGGTGTACAGTACTCCTGCTTCTCATAGGGCCGCATCTGGTAGATCAAGTCTGACAGATAGGACTATGTCAGCCACTTCAGGTGAAGGGGGGTACCAGGAAGTACGAACTGAGGATGGAGGCACCCAGGCCCAATATCCCTGGAGCAGAGCAGAGGATGTAGCAACTGCAGCCCAGGAGCAGCAGTAGCAACAGGATCTGGGGCCGGGGACCCTACCCAAGTCCATCTTTTATGCAGTTGTGAGCTCTTCTGCATTGCTAGTGTCTGCCTAGATGAGTTGACCTGCAAACGCCTCTGGCTGGAACCAGAGGAGCTAGGTTGGGGCGGTGGCCAGACAGTAATATCTTTGTTCATTAGGAATGGTGCCACGGGATGCCATCTACATCCATTGTCACATTATGGAATCATGCCTCACTGTGCCTCCCATCTGACTGGTGGAGACTAATGACCCTAACGTGGTTGCTGTCTTAGTGAGGCTCTGCGGGGTTATCATCTGAAAGCAGGCTGGCTGGGCTAGCGGCTGAAGTTTTATAGCAACAGATGTGGGGCAGGTCCAGAAGTGCCTGATGATGTATTATTTGGACACTGCACATCCATTTATTTGGGGTCCCCCTCAGGAGGCCTCTATAGAATGTGCAATGGTTAAGAAAGTCCCTTGACCAAAGTCAGTTCATCAGTTTCTTCTGTAGCACTGCCCACAACAAGCAGGCCAACTGGCAGAAATGAAATAAAGTTTTTTAGACAGATAGGCATTGGTCTCTTTCAGGGTCCCAGTGCCTGGAAGGACCCCTTCCCTTTTCTAATCATTCATGTAGGATGGAGTGTCCCCTTTATCTCTTTCTTTTCTGGTGTAGAGGATCCTTTTCTTTGTGTACCCCTTAGGAGTCCTTAGACCACCGCACTCTTCCGCACTAAGAGGGGCTCTGAGACCCCCCCCCCCCCGTGTCTAGAGGTCTTGTCTCTGAGGTTCTCATAGGGGCTTTCAGAAATGTGACCTTTCCACCAGAGAATACTACTTGGATATGGTTTCAAGCCAAGATAAATTCTTTATTAGACAGCCAATGACTACTACTGGGTGTTCAGGATTTTAGTGTAGCCCCAGACCTTTCTCAGAGTGAACTTTTTAAGCATAAAAATCACAGCCTGAGTTGACACACCTCAGTTAGCAACGACAGTCAGCCAGAAGCAGAACTACAAAAGCCAAAAAGCAAAGTTAGCACATTTAGGACCGTTCTCAGAACTGTGAACTTTGATGGATTAGGTCTTTGTTCTTATTCTGTCAGGTGTTTCTGCCTACATGCTGGGTTCCAAGGTATGAATGGTACTTCTATCATGGTGTTAGTTGTGGTAAGGTCTGATGTGGGATTTCTCTTCGTATGCTGTGATTACCATTAAAGAAAAAAGAAACTGCTTCGGACCTATAACAGGGCAGAACTTAGCTAGGTGGGGAAAACTAAACTGAATGCTGGGGGAAAGAAGGGCGGAGTGAGAGAGAAGCCATGCAGCCCCTCCGGAGCCAGATGGAACTTTAGCCAGTAAGTCGCAGCCATGTAGTGATACACAGATTAATAGAGATGGGTTAAATTAATATGTAAGAGTTAGCCAATAAGAAGCTAGAGCTAATGGACTGAGCAGTGTTTTAAATAATCTAGATTCTGTGTGATTATTTCAGGTCTGAGAAGCTGGGAACCAACAAGCAACCCCTGTGCAACAAAGGTCTGTGGGCCTACTGAGGACTGGGAGTCTGTTACAAGAGCCAGCCCATTCTGTCTTCCAAGGGGATCCTGGATATGAAACACTCACTGCTGATAAGACAGAGGCTGAGTGGAGGAGTGGTGTCATCCCTATTTTAGGTGACACAAAATACAAAGTGGGCCAAGAATTGCACCTGGAGAATATAGTGAATTGTACTCTGGTTTCTAGAAAAAAAATAAGTATTTGGGTGAAATGGACAAAGTGACTTATCCAAGGCAACCCTATAGAATCAAGGCACAATATGTATTTTCTTGTTCTATGATTGGGGTTGTATTAGTCAGGGTTCTCTAGAAAAACAGAACTGAAAGAATGAATGAATCATCTATCTATCTATCATCTATCTATCTACCTACCTATCTATGGGATTTATTAGAATGGTGTATAGGCTATGATCCAGCTAGTACAATGGCTATCTACCAATGGAAGACCCAAGAATCCAGTAGTTGTTCAGTCCTTGAGGCTGGCTGTCTTAGCTGGTCTTCAGTATATACTAGAGTCCCAAAGAAGTAGTCTCTAATGCTAGTAAAAGAATGGATTTGCCAGAGAGAGCAAGATCAAGTGGCTAGAGAGATAGAGCTTCCTTCTCCCATGTCCTTTTTAAAGGCTGCCAGCAGAAGGTATGACCCGTATTAAAGGTGGATCTTCCCATCTCAAAGATTTGGTTTAAGAGTGGGTCTTCCCACTTCCAATGATTTAATTAAGAAAAAAATCACTCACACTTATAGTTAATTATTTTAATTTCAGATATAGTCAAGTTGGCAACTCAGAATAGCCATAATAAGGGTTCTTTCCATTTCATCACAGCAGCCAGAGGAAAAGGGAAGCATTTAGGTACCTGTGGAAACAGAGTCAAGCAGTGGACTGAGTGTGGAAAATGGCTCAGCGTGAAAGATGGGATCTTTGTTCTCATAGAGAGGGTGGAAGAGAAGAAACTGGAAAGGGCTGAGCGAGAGCCTAAATATCTGGTGATACAGGCCAGGCAGGCTTTCCATGAAGACCGAGAGACACAGGACTAGAAATACAGCCAAGTGAGTTTTGATTGCAAGAGGCAGCCATGGATTCAATGCACCAGGTCAGAAGTCGCCACAAGCAGTTTGTCTGTGGCTGGGTTCTTAAGCTAATACGCAGGGGCATCAGAGCGTTTGCTGACATGCCTTGGACTGCTATAGATATTCATGAATAAAATGTGTTACCTTGAATTGGACCCAGACCTCGGGCTGTGCTGAGCTCTGGGCAGAGACGAGTTTAAGGCAACCCAAATTACTTGGGAGCGGCTTCCTTCCATCTTTGGCAAGTCCACAGTAAACTTTGGCCTGGTCCTAGCTACACTAGAGAGCTGATGTAAGTGTGTCCTATGCACTGGCACGAACACCAGGGGCTGGCATAGCTGGAGCAAAGGCAAAAGTAGAACAAAGCATGGCCTCCTGCAAGAACTTCCTGCTCACTAGCCACAAAGCCCAAGTCTGTGGTCATGCACACAAAACTGTGGCCTTGGAGTCAAGCAGTAGCTCGAAGGCTGGCTTTTATCCTTGCCTGTTTCACTACAAAGCCCAGGATGTAACACCCCAGTCCTGAAGGCTGACTCTACCACTCACCAGCTCCGTGACTCTGGATGACTTACTTAACTTCTCAGACTTCTGTTTTGTGCATCTGTGACCCACAAACAAGACCCGTCTCAAAGTGTTCGCCTAAGGGTAAAATGGAATCTATGTACACAGTGTTCCGACACAGCACATGTTCGCTTTGGAATGTCATTCATCTCGCTGATGTCATTTGTTGTCCTTGATGGCACAAAATATACAAGTCTTTGATGGGAATGATGACTACACTCAGAGGTGCAGAACAATTTATGGGGTTGGGGTTTTCAGAACCCCTCCACTGAAGAGGCTCTGAGGCATGGTTTTGAAATATACATCTTAATAAGCACTTCCAGGTGATCCCAAAGAAGTCATTCACTGAGCCTACTTCAAAAATTTGGTGTGCATTCCTGCATCCCTAGGACTTCTGTTTCCTTTTTATTAACACTGCCTTCCTCCAACTCAAGGGAGGCCACAGGGTTGAACATAAGTGTCTACCGTGACTGGCAGTTACTGGATTTGAAAATACCTAGAGGACTAGCTTTTAACTTTGGCAGCACATAAAATTTACCCTGAGTACAGTCATCCAACCTGATGCTTGCTTAACCCATACCCTGGACCAGTGCAGTCAGGCTCTCTGGATGGACACAGCAGCTTCCCAGCACACTTGGAGTCTTCACCCCACTTTGCATTTTATGCTATCTTATTTCTATGGTTTCCCCTCAAGCGGCTCCCCGTTTTTGTTGTTACTCCATGCTGGCACCTCTCACCCAGCTCAAGCACCATCCTGTCCAAACCCCCCAGGACACCATACATCACTCTGAACATTTCCTTCTGGTCCCATCAAAAGCTTTGGCTGTTTCTTCCTGCTTGAGCCTGTCCCCACCCTGCTCAGATGCCAGAACCCAAGCAGATATCCTTCCTCTTTAAAGAGAACCCTGACTATCCCAGACCAACATGGAGAGACCATTGATTCCTCACTCTCTAGGTAGCCCTAATGCTTCATGTATCCTAGTGGATGGGGCTGGGGAGGGTGTCACAGGAGCTACTGTATTTCCATAAGAAGGGAACTATCCAATGTGAGCACTTTAGATACAAGTTTAGATTTAGAGGAATAAAAAACAGATCAAAGCCTCTTTGCTCAAAGTTGAAGAGACCTGGCTTATGAC